>NC_138031.1:82874171-85530096 GCF_964106645.2 Podarcis pityusensis
CATAGACCACCCCTACCTAGACCGAATTATGGGATGGACTGTTTTCTGAAACCATGTGATGTTCCACAGCTACAACAGTCACTGTACTAAATGGTTCTGGAAGAAAAGCTTTCGGGAGATGATCAGTGCCGGATTTACGTATACGCTAAACAAGCTATAGCTTAGGGCTCCACTCTCTTGGGGGCTCCCAAAAATATACTTCTTCTTAATTGTATTTCACTATTAATATACTTCGTAATTGTATTTCAATTCAACAATTACATATTTTGTTATGTGCAAATGGCTTTAGATACGTATTAGGTCCATAAATTACCATATAGCATACATTCAACACAAAAAAACAGTGACAATTTGTTGTTGACAAAGGACAGCTGGACATATAAAGGGGCACATTAACTTAAGGAGCTTAGGGCCTCATCAAACCTAAATCCGGCCCTGGATGAGATCCACACCATAGCAAACATGGGAAGGAACATCCTCTTTTTTAGATTGAACAAACCACTCTGCCACCTGGTACAATGGGGGGGGGGGGGATGACACGCCCACAAACTAAGCATTTGTTGAACTTCAGCACCCCCCAACCTGTTTACAGACCAGTTCACTCCACACCCTCCCACAACAAATGGCTGAACTAGTTCTTTGTTAAATTCCCTTTCTGTAAAAGTAAAATACAAATTAGACAAACTTTAAACATGCAAAAGGGAAAAAAAGATGACAAAGAGTACTAATCAGAATTAATATTTTTACGTTTGCAGGTATTCTGTTAGAAACAGCAAGACCTATAATTCAGGATGGGCAGAGGCCCACATCAGAGAAAAAATAGTTAAATCAACCATATAAAAGCACAAGGTGGTGTAGGACATCTTATGAACTCACTAAAAATACTCGGTTTAGACAGAAGAGAAAGGCATTTTGCATTTGGGGTATAACTCAGTGGTAGAGCATTCGACTACATGTACTAGATATCACATACTGCTATGAATAACTGAAAATAATCCTTCATTCATCAATATGAATTGAGGTACCGTATTTTTTGCACCATAACACTCACTTTTTCCCTCCTAAAAAGTAAGGGGAAATGTCTGTGCGTGTTATGGAGGGAATGCCTACGGGTGGCATGCCTACGGATTTTCCTCCTCTAAAAACTATGTGCGTGTTATGGTCGGGTGCGTGTTATAGAGCGAAAAATACGGTAAGCAAATCCAAACTTCAATTACAGGCAAAATGAAGATTTCTGGAGGCAAGGTTTCGAAGGCTCTCCAACATGACGCTTTACAAAAAGTAGATGAAGTCCATTAAGGGAGGGGATATTAAATTCAGAATCAGGCAAATGCTTCTGCCAATTAGCTGAAACCGTCACATAAACTGTTAATTCTTTTCATGGCAACATGTCCAGAAAGGACTTAAATGTTGGCTGCTCATGAGTTAGCAACCCTACCTGCAAATTGTTCTAAAACTCGCTTCCTGTGATAGCATAACTCTAGCTCCCAAGTAAACTTGTTTATCATCACCTGGGCTGGGTCTACACTGACCCTGTTTGTTGTTATTAGAACGATATTAGATATGCTGTTCTAAAACATCACAGAGCATACTTGTAAATTAAAGCGTTTCTTACCTTTGTTTCCCCCCCCCGTCAAAATGCTGTTTCCCTAATGCTGGTTCCTGGTTGCTCTGCAGCGCTCTCTGGTGTCACATTTTAATAACGCATTATGAACATTGAAAGTCGGACGTAATTCATCCAAATATGAAAACCATTCCTTACATCTTCCTTGACGTTAAAAACCCTGAGTATAGATCCTCCCCTGTTCTGAACCTCCAGCCTGTGTCCAGACTCAGTCTGACTGTTAACTGACTTTCTTGTTGCCCAGACTTTGAGCTTATCTGTTTGTGATATCACGCATGACATCACAACGCCATGTTTGCATTCAAGCCAGCTATCTCTGTGCCAGCTGCAGTGGATATTAGACTTCCCTAGGGAGCTAACCAACCTCCTGACTGTCCAGAAAGTTCCATGTTTAGATTTATTTGATTTTTATTTATTTTTTTGCTCTCATGACCAAACCCTGAAGAAGAGCTTGGTGGCACCTGAAAGCCAGATTCTTCTTTAACACAAAACAACAGCCAGCTTTGCCAACAGCAGCCAACTATCCTCTCCAAATATGGAGAGTCCGTGCACATTTGGAAAAGTAGCAATCTTTGCCATGCTTTAGCTTCTTTCTGGTATATGTGCAACCACCCTCAGAACTTTGTGGCTTTAAGCTTGAGCTCACAGCAAACCAACTGTGCCAGACAGCAGTTTCAATTTGCAAGCTATAGAAGTATTTTTCCACAATGAACTAATTATCTTCTGGCATATAACTAAATTAATTACTGTTCCATGTCAGAAGTAGTTATACTAATGTTTTAAGTAGTCTATCAGTAGCATATCAGTAGATATAACAAGAGATACAATATACTGAATTGGAGTTACAATGAAAGATTAAATATTGGCAAGGGCAGCTATATATCTTGTGTTATTTCTGCCCCTTTTAAAAATATCTATTTTTCATTTCAGGGTTTCTCATTCCCTTAGGTACGGAATGAACTTAAAAGCAACCTAGATTTTTCACAGGACTTTTAGAGTGTGTGATAGATCGATAATTTGCTCTTTTTTTGTTTATGAAATATGCCAACTTACTGGGACAGAGTCATTTTTAAGAGGCAGCCAAGATCAATACATGTGTGCATAGATTTATGGGTAGTTTAGTTACAATCAAAACAAGTCTTTCTGCTTAAAGAATTCTAAAAGGGAAACTTGGATTTTTTCACTTCTGTTGAACTGAGGAATGCCAGCTACACCGGGGTGAGGGGGTATTTTGCTAATTAGCATTCTGACAATGGTACTTGCTGAATTTCACCAAATTAGCACTCATTTTAGGCTGGTAACAGAACAAGTTTTCTGGTACCCCAAGCCCAGTGTTTTTTTCTCAGGGGGTACTCAAGGCTACACAGTCCCAGCACCTCTTTTTTTTGTTGTTAAAAGGTGTGGCACTTACTGTAAAGCGTGTTCTCCAATAAATGAGAGCACGTGTTGCGGTGTGGGCCACCGGGCCAGGCCTCTTGTTGCCAGGCAGGTTAATAGTTGTTGCCTGGCATTGTGATTGGATAACCGGGTTGCTGGGGCAAATTGTATGTTGCAAATTGGGTGGGTGGGACCATAGTCTTTAAATATTGGTGCACTCTGGTTTCTCTTTCTCTTTGCAGAGTGCATTGGATCACCCGCCCGCCCTCTTTTCCGGTTGACCTTGCTTTGCCTGTCATGGGGTCGTCTGCCTTGGCGCAGGGGCCTAGTAGGAATTTTGCCATTTGGTGATTGGCTGTGCCATTTGGTTTTTGCCTACTACTCAGCAATTCGTCACAACTTGTAAGGTTGCGGTTAGGCATTGGTTATAATATGCTGGTGGTGGAGGGGTCAGGATAGGCCGTGCCTGCCCCTCCCATTGCGCTGAAGGGAATTCCGTTAAAGGAATCCTGGGGCTTGCCATGATTTCGTCCAATCCCTGTCATGGGACCAGGGCCGCCCAATCCCTGTCATGGGAATCCTTGTCATAGGATCTGGGCCGGCAAGCTTTCGGGGAGCTGCTGGGGTGAGCGGCGTGGGTCCGACGCTTAGCTCAAATGACCCCCAGTTTGACTTTCTCTTCTACTGACTACCGATCGGACATCGGGATGTCAGTTCTGTCCCAGGCGGGGGGACAGATAGTCATAACCAATGTCTAAACAACCACTCACTGATTTTGTATTTTAATAAAGTTGTGGCCAAAATAGTGCCCAAAAACCAAAACTAAATTACGTGTTATGTGTGAAGTTATTTGAGGGGTGGCCTGGGGACCTACACACGCAACATAGCCTCCAACATTTCTCCAATGAAAATAGGGACATCCTAAGGAAAAGTGGGACATTCCAGGATCAAATCAGAAACTGGGACAACTTCTTTAAGTTAGGGATGTCCCTGGAAAATAGGCACATTCGTACACTTGCTGTAACAACTTCGTGGTGAGTCCCAGCACCTAATTTTCTGGAAAAATTAGCACTGCTCAAGCTTATAAATAGGTGTGGCTGTGGACGAGCAAGCAGTGCTGTATACTCAAGTAGTTAGAAGGACATTCTGTGTGAGCTGCATGTGACATGCCTAGCATACTCTGCCAATCTCTTTTTAAACTCTGTTTTGGGAACCCTGGACTGCCATGTGTTGGGAATCACAAGCAGCTAGACTTTGAGAGACCCTTGGAACCGAGTCAAGGCCAAACCAATATATTTTGCTGCTTGAGGGTAAGGGCAAAAGCTGGCCAGTTGAATCCTACTTCAAAGCTGATGAAGGGGCAGCATCCTGCACTACATAGTGCTAAGGATGTGAAAAGACATCCATTTCTGTTCTGACCTCTGTTAGTCACATGCAGGGCTGTTTCAATTCCACTGCGGTTCAGCTTCTGACAAAAGCGGTGTTATTCAACTCGCTGTCCACTGCGGCAGAATTTTTCATAATTCTGTAATTATTCTTACCTGTGTTACATGCAGCTTCCTCCTTTCAAAACCAAATCTCTTGAGCCTCGGAGATCCTTGAGCCTTCATGCTCGCTTGCCCATCCTTATTCTTTTCTCTCTCGCTCTGACATCCCACCTCTGTTTATGTTGGTTGCAAAAAAAACAAAAAAAACAGGAATGCCTGAAGCTGATTCCTGTCTTCTAGGCAGTAGTGGTTAGAGTGTTGGACTATAACCTGAGAGGCCAGAGTTCAAATTCCCACTTGGGCATGAAGTTTACTATGATGTCACATAGAGGAGGGAGAAAGGTTGTTTTCTGCTGCTCCAGAGAAGCGGACACGGAGCAATGGATCCAAACTACAAGAAAGAAGATTCCACCTAAACATTAGGAAGAACTTCCTGTCAGTAAGAGCTGTTCGACAGTGGAATTTGCTGCCAAGGAGTGTGGTGGAGTCTCCTTCTTTGGAGGTCTTTAAGCAGAGGCTTGACAACCATATGTCAGGAGTGCTCTGATGGTGTTTCCTGCTTGGCAGGGGGTTGGACTCGATGGCCCTTGTGGTCTCTTCCAACTCTATGATTCTATGATTCTAGGTGACAGCTGGACAGCCACTGTCAGTTTGCATTTCTTAGTGCAGAAAGTAGAGATCTTTCCTATTCTAATTAATTCAAGAGGGTTGTGGAAGCTTCTCTGTGTGAAAGAAACAAGCAGAAGGTTCATGATGTTTGGGTTATACCTTCAGAGAGGCTGAGCACAGTTGGTTTAAACTGGTTCTCTTATCTTCTTCTTCAAGGTCATGATAATAAGAGGCCTTGGTTTCACTTTCTCTCTCTGTCTCTTTTCCTTCTGGTGTGGTGTTCTGTACATAGGATGCTTAGTGTTAAGGTTTTAGACTTACTGTAAGTTATTGTACATTTAAGTTAATTTTGCTGCAACTGGATTTCTTATGGACAGGGCCAGTCCTGAATGTATTGGATTTGTGACCATTATGCTCATTTGCCTTCAGTAGCAGTAAAGCTCTGCTGGATGAAATATTACCGTATTTTTTGCTCTATAAGACTCACTTTTTCCCTCCTAAAAAGTAAGGGGGAATGTGTGTGCATCTTATGGAGCGAATGCAGGCTGCACAGCTATCCCAGAAGCCAGAACAGCAAGAGGGATTGCTGCTTTCACTGCGCAGCGATCCCTCTTGCTGTTCTGCTTCTGAGATTCAGAATATTTTTTTTCTTGTTTTCCTCCTCCAAAAACTAGGTGCATCTTGTGGTCTGGTGTGTCTTATAGAGTGAAAAATACGGTAATTGCCTCTGGTCTATTTTGGGGGAATCCCGCAACATGTTTAAATTTTTACTCTGCTAACTATACATTGGAGTTCTGCTCTGGATAACTATTGAGTAGAATTCCATGACAGTCTCATAGCCTAACCTAACATTTAAATCACCTTCAGCTCCGTGGAGGAAAGGTGGGCTATAAACATTACATCTGGTCCTGTTCTTAGAACTAGTGCTCATCTATGCTCCTTTCATCTTACCCTCTTCCTGCTCCCATCCCTCAATATGCACCTAGCAGCCAACATGGGCTGCCCGATTGCAGCAATCATCTTCCCTACTCAAGGATAAGCTCCTCGTGTTATAATTTACCTTTTGAGAGAATCCTTGATCATATCAGTAGGCAAGTTATATAAAAATTGATTTTGGAGGTGGCTATTTCACAAGGTGTTACTGATTTTTATTTTATTTTTAAGCAGCAACCTTCCTAAGAAGCAACCTTTCCAAAAACTGCTGTAAAAGAATACCAAGCATCCAGCAACTATCCCAACCTCCACAAAGGCCTAAGCAGTCCAGACCAATGTAGATTATGTACCAAAGCAGGGCTCAAAACAGCGAGCAATGAAGGAAATTGCCAGGCTTTGAATCCCAGTGTTTAGGAGAGGGAAATATCATCTCCATAAAAAAGAGAAAAAAGGATAAGGATAAAGGCATGTACCCAGGTTAAGAAGATGAGTCCAGTTTCAGTTTTGTGATGCCATGGCTTTAAAGGGGAAATAATGGAATCAAGTCTCATTTCCTTGTTCACAAAAGAGACTTTGTAGAATCTCTGTTTGTTCCCGTTCTAACCTTGGCTCTGAGAAGGAACAACATGCATGGATCAATATTATTGCTTTTTGGTTTGTGCCTTAGGCTTTCCTTAACAAATAGTATAAAAAGGCAGAATTCGGGTTGATTGAGGTTCTGGAGAGATTTCCTCATTTGCAGGAGGTGTGTATCGAAAGCCCCGATGGTTGAGAGTTAAATAATTACCAGTGAACAACAGTTCCTCTTTGAAAAGACTGCCCTTTTGCATGAGCACAGTGAAGGTATCCAAGCCCAAACTGCTCATCCAGATACTAGTTCTCTTTTAACATGGAGCGAGGGACTTCAAACAGGGACAGGCAAGACAGAGAAAACCTTGCATAGATGCATAGCAGCAGTTTCAGATTGGCTTATTAGTAATTCAGCCTCCCTGGAAGCTACAGAAACTGTAATTCTGTACATGTGCTAAACCATTAAGCATCTTAAACACTGAAGCTGAGACCAGGGCCATCTTTACCTGGGGGTGCAAGGGGTGTGGGGCACCCAGGCACCAAATTCTGGGGGGGGGGGGTGCCAGGCGCTCGCCACTTAAGCCACCTAAGCTCTTAACTATCTACCTGTTATGAAATAAATTTTTTTTTATCAAGCTAGAAAAACAAAAAATATATATACCTAGGTATTACCGAAATATATACCTACTGTTTCACTAAAGGACTTTCGACTTTGTGCGCTCATTTACCATGGCGGCGCTTGTCAGACTCAACAAATATATTGTAAATAAATGAGCAAATTTTAAAAAAATGTTTCTTTTTCCTCCCTTCATATCGATGGTATCTAACACCAAGTAAACTGGCAAAAATGTATAAAACTAAATCAAATAGGTGTTGGAAATGTAAAGAGAAAGAAGGTTCTTTTTATCATATGTGGTGGTCTTGTAGTAAGGTTAAAGCTTACTGGGAAATGATATACAATGAAATGAAAAAAAGATGTTTAAAATAACATTTGTAAAAAAACAAACCCAGAGGCCTTTCTCTTGGGAATTATAGGAATAGAACTACCTAAATTGTATAGAAATTTATTCATGTATGTGGCTACAGCGGCGAGAATGTTACTTGCCCAAAAATGGGGGGGGGGGGAGAGAAGAAGAAGAAGAAGAAGAAGAAGAAGAAGAAGAAGAAGAAGAAGAAGAAGTTGTCATCCCAGCAAGGAAGAATGGATACAAAAACTCTTGGAATATGCAGAAATGGCAAAACTTACCTGAAGAATAAGAAATCAAGATAACAGACTTTTTATAAAAGAATCTTTCTCCTAACTCTAGAACTCATGAACATTCCATGAGCTGAATGCTGGAAGCTTCAGGACAGACAGAAGAAGAAGAAGAAGAAGAAGAAGAAGAAGAAGAAGAAGAAGAAGAGTTTGGATTTGATATCCTGCTTTATCACTACCCAAAGGAGTCTCAAAGCGGCTAACAATCTCTTTTCCCTTCCTCCCCCACAACAAACACTCTGTGAGGTGAGTGGGGCTGAGAGACTTCAGAGATGTGTGACTGGCCCAAGGTCACCCAGCAGCTGCATGTGGAGGAGCAGGGAAGCGAACCCGGTTCACCAGATTACGAGTCTACCACTCCTAACCACTACACCACACTGGAAGATGTTCACACAGTGCATCGTTAAATTACAGCATTTGCTTCCAAAGGAGGCAGTGATGGCTACTACCTTGGATTGCATTAAAAGAGGATTAGACAAATTTATGGAGGGTTTAATGGCTTCTGGCCATAATGGCTATGTGCTTCTGAATCCTAGTTGCTAGAAACCTCAGGGGACAGGGCTTTCGCCCTGCAGTCCTGCTTCTTGTGGGCTTCCCATAGGCATCTGCCTGGCCATGGTGAGAACAGGGTGCTGGACTAGATGGGAAGCTGTCCTGATCCAGCAGGATCTTCTATCTATATTTATATCTATTATCCACATCTACATCTGGATATGGAACAACTGATTGGTTCAAAATTGGGAAAGGAGTACGACAAGGCTGCATATTGTCTCCCTGCTTATTTGACTTATATGCAGAATTCATCATGCTGGGCTGGGTGAATCCCAAACCGGAATTAAGATTGCCGGAAGAAATATCAACAGCCTCACATATGCAGATGACACAACCTTGATGGCAGAAAGTGAGGAGGAATTAAAGAACCTTTTAATGAGGGTGAAAGAGGAGAGCGCAAAATATGGTCTGAAGTTCAACATCAAAAAAACGAAGATCATGGCCACTGGTCCCATCACCTCCTTGCAAATAGAAGGGGAAGAAATGGAGGCAGTGAGAGAATTTTTTTTCTTGGGCTCCATGATCACTGCAGATGGTGACAGCAGTCACGAAATTAAAAGACGCCTGCTCCTTGGGAGAAAAGCAACGACAAACCTAGACAGCATCTTAAAAAGCAGAGACATCACCTTGCCAACAAAGGCCCTTATAGTTAAAGCTATGTTTTTCCCAGTGAGAGCTGGACCATAAAGAAGGCTGATCGCCGAAGAATTGATGCTTTTGAATTATGGTGCTGGAGGAGACTCTTGAGAGTCCCATGGACTGCAAGAAGATCAAACCTATCCATTCTGAAGGCAATCAGCCCTGAGTGCTCACTGGAAGGACAGATCCTGAAGCTGAGGCTCCAATACTTTGGCCACCTCATGAGAAGAGAAGACTCCCTGGAAAAGACCCTGGTGTTGGGAAAGATTGAGGGCACAAGGAGAAGGGGACGACAGAGAACGAGATGGTTGGACAGTGTTCTCGAAGCTACCAGCATGAGTTTGACCAAACTGCGGGAGGCAGTGGAAGACAGGAGTGCCTGGCGTGCTCTAGTCCATGGGGTCACGAAGAATCGGACACGACTAAATGACTAAACAACAACAACATCTGCAGACGTCAGGATTCCTTGGGCCTGCTGCTCCCACTCTTGGGTGTGGATGAGGCCATTTTAGCTGCATACAGATAAGCACTTGGAGAATGAGTCCACTATTAGTATATGGGATTTATTAAGTTGCCACAAGTAGAGATCAGAATGCATCACAGGTTAAAAGTCCGTAAGGAATAACATTCTTACTTCTTATCACTTTTCTCCCCATTTTTCGGTGCTTGTTGACAATGTCTTGAGAAAAAAAACCTACCCAAAATGATTGAAAAGACTGCACAAAACAATTCCAAAATGCTTTAGGCACACTCTGTGTGAGTGACAACTACAAATTTAAGTGCTGTAATTCTTTGATTAATATAAAGAAAGTGATTTAGATTATTTTGATAACAGCCTTTAGGGGGGGAAATGACATTTAAAGGAATATAAAGACTTGAAGTTTGAATTACTCGCCTCCCGATGTGTTTTTATAAATAACCTGTCACTGTCACCTGCATTTTGGAGAAGGGAATAAAATATAGTTGTTTTGCTTTTTACAAAGTTAACTATATACTGTGCACCATGAGATGACATTACACATTTCTTCGGAGCATTCCTTCTTCTGCCTATAAGCGCAGAATTCAAAACACAAAACTTTTGAGCCTTCTCTGAACATCTATTAGGTCAAGTATCAGCACACAGCAATGTGCCTGAAACGAGTTCATTTGAATCCATATCCAATAAGGGAACAAAAGGCCATCTAACTCAGAGGTGGGGAACCTCAGACTAGGAGTCCAAATGGGGCCCTATAAGCCTCTCTATCTGGGCCTCGAGATTTTTCTTCTCTAGAAAGTTGCCCAGAGAGAAATGCGGCTGAAAGAGATTTCTCCCCACCCCTGATCTTGTTAAATCACCCCTCTGTCAATGTCAGCTTGGGCTGTGAGTAGCTCAAGCCCAGGGTATGTAACATCTCACTTGCAGTCACTGAGGTCAAGCTAGATGAGTCAACCTGTGTCCAGGGCAAAAGCTTAGCATACAATGGTCCTGCTCTGTTGGCCAGGCAAATGGAGAAGACCAGGTTCTTTCCTAGCATTTATCCCAAGCCAGGCCAATAGTTCAACTCCCTGCAGAAAGGAAAGATATAGCCTGGTTTCACCCAATGCCTAAGCCAAACCGCTCACATCTGTAACCAATAAAGTTGTGGCCTGTTTTATCCCATAAACCTAAATTCTCATGTCCATGTGTTTATTATCAAAGGGAACTGCAGGACCCTGGGCCTTGGCATGCAAGGGAGTTTGAATACTGGTGGGAGGGTTTAGAGTTGGATTTGGATGTGTTTGGGGAGTGGTAGGGTTAGCGTGATAGGATAGGGTTGGCATCGTTATTAGTCACTGTTTTGTAGAAACCAAAGTAACAACTAAGTTAGGATGTAACTGAAACCATGTGCTTCTATGTGCTGAGTGCCTTTGGTTACTTCTATTAATTTTTCAAAATTGTCCCAGCCATGCATGCCTACAGTAGAGGTTAGGAATCATTCAGTAACGCGGTATCTGTGGTGGCAGCGGAAATAAGGAGAGTTTCAAACACCAGGCGAAAATCCACCTCAGGGCTGTGTGAAAGTGAAAGAAAAGTGGTGGCACAGGGGAGTTGAGGTAGATAAATGTTGTTGTTGTTGTATTTATTTATTTATACATACGTACATACATACATACATACATACATACATACTGTAGTAGTTCTAGGGGTTGCTTGTGCGTAAGCCGGTGCAAACACCTGGCTGGGTTGCCTGAATGAACCTTTTCTGTCCGGACAGCCACTCACCCGTGGCTGTCTCAATCGCTGGCAGAATCCGTCAGTGGGCGTTTCTTAAACTTCTTCCAGCAAAGAAGCTCTTTGACGCCTAGTCTCCTCCTACTCTCTCTGCGCGAAAGCCTTCTGCGCAAAGAGGGCGTAGGCAGCGGAGGACCTCTACTCTCCCCGCTGGTCTCCGGCAAGGAGTCATGGGACCGCCTTGCCACTTCCCCCGTCTGCCCCCCTTCTCCACTGGTGCTACGCTGATTCTCTTCCCCAGAAGATGGGCTGCCTCTCCCAATCCCGGGACGCTCTCCGGAATCTCTCTGGATTTTGCTCTCTCCCTCCGGCACTGATGGCAGTTCCCTGACACATACATATAGTGGTACCTTGGTTTACAACCATAATCGGTTCCAGAGGTCCGGTTGTAAACCAAAACAGGTTGTAACCCAAGGTTCGCTTTCGCCAATGAGGCCTCCCCCCCCCCCCAAATTGGTTGTAATCCAAAAAAATGGGTTGTAATCCAAAAAAAGGGACACACACTTCCAGGTTTGAAATGGTTGTAATCCAAAACGGTTGTAATCCAAAGCAGTTGCAAACCAAGGTACCACTGTACATACATACACACACACACATACACATACATACATACATACATACCCCGCCCATCTGGCTGGGTTTCCCCAGCCACCCTGGGCGACCTACAGTACACATAAAAACATAGTAAAATGTCAAACATTAAAAACTTTCCTAAACAGGGCTGCCTTCAGATGTCTTCTAAAAGTCAGATAGTTGGTTTATTTCCTTGACATCTAACGGGAGGGCGTTCTACAGGGCCACTACTGAGAAGGCCCTCTGCCTGATTCCCTGTAACCTCACTTCTCGCTGTGAGGGAACCGCCAGAAGGCCCTCGGAGCTGGACCTCAGTGTCCAGGCTGAATGCGATCTGAGAGCGGTACCAGAGAACCACATAGCTGAAGAGGTGACAGCAGGACAGATCGTTTCACAGTTCAGCCTGCATGTGTATATAGACCGTCACATATTCTGTCAACCTCAGAAACTTCAATTTTATCTCGTGTAACCTCCCACACAATGATTTCCCATGGAATCTGCTTCCTTGGAGGTTTTTAAGCAGAGGTTGGATGGCCATCTGTCAGGGATGCATTCGTTGAGATTTCTGGATTGGAGGAGGTTGGGCTAGGGTGTCTCCCAACTGTACAATTATATGACTCTAGTTCAGATATTCAGCTCCAAGTCATCAAGTGTTTATGTGTAGAGAAAGCAAGTGATATGCCTGCACAGGTGAAATGGGAACTTGGCATTAAAAGGATTACCAGCCCTCATGGCAAGTATACACTAGCATTTGATCAGAGTCAAAGCTGGCCGCCACCCAAGTAGCCCAATTGAGCGCCATAGGCAATGCCAAGTGCCTTGGTATGAGCAGAAGCAGATTTTGCCAAGCACCCTGCTGTGAGCAGATCTAAAAATATGAGATCTTCATTACCTGGTGGCAACTGATCAAGCAAATTGGCAGGAGGTCTCGGTCATCTATTATTCTGCATATGGTTTGAATCCAGGTTTTGAAAGGGAATGTTATGGTTTTATACACTTTATCATGTTATGGACCTTCCAACTCGGTTATACGTCAAGCTGGGCCAAATTTTTCAGCGCAGCATTTCTTAATTGGGAAAAAGGGAAGAGAGGGTGACGAGGAAGAGTTGAAGAATCAAGTGAAATTCAGTAGGCAGGAGAAATTTTGAAAAGCTAACAAACACTGGCACCTGGAGGGGCATACGGTGACAGGTAGTAGTGAGGGCAGAGTGACTTCTGTGCGTAGATGCTTATTTTACACATTGCTTCACCAGTGCTTGCAGAAGGCTATCCTATTCCTCCACAATGACTGTGTAAGGCTGTTGCATCTAGGTGCAGGGTCATTGCAGAAGCATTGTGGTTAAAAATGTGGGAAATTTGTAGATAGTAGGAGAGGATATATTGATTAAATATTATCCTTCCTCACTCACGCTAGTGAGCTGGTAGCAGAGTACATTCCCCTGTATATTGCAGGAAGCTGGTTGGTAGATTCATTAGAATCTCTTGAGTTAAGCAATCTAGTCTGGCTTATCCAGATTGGATTTGTTCCTGGTAAATCCTCTGTAAAGGTACCCCTGCCCGTACGGACCAGTCGTGTCCGACTCTGGGGTTGTGCGCCCATCTCGCTTAAGAGGCCGGGGGCCAGCGCTGTGCGAAGACACTTCCGGGTCATGTGGCCAGCGTGACAAAGCTGCTCTGGCGAGCCAGCGCAGCACACAGAAACGTTGTTTACCTTCCCGCTAGAAAGTGGTACCTATTTATCTACTTGCACTTAAGGGTGCTTTTGAACTGCTAGGTGGGCAGGAGCTGGGAGCTCACCCCGCCGCGGGGATTCGAACCGCCGACCAAGCAATCGGCAAGTCCTAGGCGCTGAGGTTTTACCCACAGCGCCACCAGCATCCAAACAGCGCCACCCGCATCCTCTTTTGTTACCTCTTAAAAACAACAATGACACAACAGTCTTCTTTTAAAAGTAATATGAAGTTTACTTACATTCAGTTCACAGTATGATCCTGAAGGCAGGCTTTAGCTTGTAGTTACAGAAGAGAGTGTGGGTTCATCCCATATGGGGATCAGGTCCATGTGCTGCTAGGTGAGATCCAGCACACAGTAAAAGCATCAAGCTGTGAAATATAAATGTAAGAACATTAACAACAACAACAGACTGTAGTATCCATTGGCAAGAATGCACACACAAAAGCCGCTGTACTTGTCAAGATAAGCTCTCTCTGAGGTCCCATTTTTAAAGAACTTCTCCAGCCTCCAGAACTTCTCAAGAACTTCTGCTCCCCTTTTGCAGTCTGTGAAAGGGGTCCCAGAAGTGGGGGTGGCAGGTGGCATTTTGGGCACAGTTTTAGTTCCAAGCTGTAACATAATGCTGAATACGTTGAGTGCAGATATAACGAGGAGGCAATTGTATGGTGTCAAACGCATTTCTTGGCAAGCTGCCAGTGATGGTCAGCTGACATTTCCAGAGGCACCAGCAAGGGATGTTTGTTCAATTATTTTTCATGGCAAGAAGACGCTGATTCAATGAGCTTGAATGGTTGGGGTCTACAAAACAAAGGCACTTCTCACCTGAAGCTCAGGTTACGGCAAAAGGGGAAATGTTTGAAATTTGGAATAGAGCCAGTAGATTTCTTTGCAGGTGACTAGAAAGAAGGAACCTTAAAGAGCTTCAAGTCGATGCTATTTGACTTTGGTTTTGAGCCTATTTTGAGAGCCAGTGTGGTGTAGTGGTTAGAGCGGTAGACTCGTAATCTGGTGAACTGGGTTCGATTCCCCACTCCTCCACATGCAGCTGCTGGGTGACCTTGGGCTAGTCACACTTCTCTGAAATCTCTCAGCCCCACTCACCTCACAGAGTGTTTGTTGTGGGGGTAGAAGGGAAAGGAGAATGTTAGCCGCTTTGAGACTCCTTAGGGTAGTGATAAAGTGGGGTATCAAATCCAAACTATTTTATTTGAGCCTGGTTTTACTAAGCCTCCAGTTTATCACTGCTTCTCAAATTGACCTCAGGTTGTGAGTGCGCACAGGATTGCAACTTGAACAGGAAACGTCAGGCTGGGGGGGGGGACCCTGAGGTTTCCACAAGGGTCCAAAAGGTGTTTATTTTAAAAAGAAAAAAAGAAAAAACGCAAATGGATGGGTGCACACCCTGAGAAGCACTTCAGTGAAGAATGTAGGGTTGGATCCAGCTAAGTGGAATGGCCCCTCTGCTCAGGGTGGAGGGGAGCTAGGGGAACCCCCAGAGCAGGTGGAGCATTGCAGGGGCATGAAGAGGAAGAGGTGGGGAAGTTATCTTGCACAAACAGAAGTTATTTTGCTTTGTTGGGTACCTGCATGCGCAGTAGGCATGGAACACTGATCATCAGTATTGAAGGGGGAAAACAGAAAACAAGGGGGAAAGAGAAAGGCTTGATGATAAGGTGAAACCTTATCAGGAAAAGATTATGCATTGCAGTGTTTTGCTACTGGATCCACTTGTCATATACTTCCGCTCCGAATGTTATCTCCCTGATCACTGAACAGGCAACCCCTTGGTACTCAGAAACCCTCCATGAAAACGAGTCACCCTCCAATGGTAGTGCACTTTCTTGGTGGGGGATAAAAACCCACAAATGACCATCTTATTCCTTTCCAGTTGTTGTACAGGAGCTTAATCAATCCGCGTCTCATTTAATACTCTCTCTCTCTCTTTCTCTCTCTGTCTTGTAGACCATAACTTGGCTCGGAAGTGGATGAGCTGTGATGGCTACTTATTATGCAAATTATTATTTATTATGCAAGCTTGTTTTACCACTACCTCATTCTGCCCTCCCACATTTATCTGCTTCATACACCTGCTGTGTACAAAAGAGTGCATTCATTGCAATGGCAGGAGTCTGCCATCAGCTCAAGCAATTCCCTTCTTCCATTACGACCTAATGTGATTTGCATGCTTGCATTTAATTGGTTGGAACCCAGACCAAAACTGGGCTGAGGTTGGGGATATATATATATATATATATATATATATCCCTGGTTTTTATATATATAAATATAACAAAACTGTGCTATCTATCCAATGCTTTTCTCCTCCTCCTCCTCACACCCAAGGATTCATTGAGTATATCTTCTGATGAAGAATAGACCTATTTGCAGTTTCTTCCCATTCATTCTTCCACAGCTGAAACAGCCGCATATTCTTCCCCATTTTCCTTGGCCTCAATTCCACACCCCCTTCTTCTTCAGTTGTTTCTCCTGTGTCTATTTTTAGATTGCAAAACCCCTCGGGAGAGGGGATCCATCAAACCAGTAAAGAACATGTACATAGATGGGGCTAGAGAACAAGTATATGCATCAAGTGAGGCTACAGGAGGGGGCTGTAAGCTTTGTTTTCCCTGCCAAGCGGTCCAGATTCAGTCCCTTCCCTCCTATCTCCAGCTAAAGAGTGTCTCAGGTAGCAGGTTGGACATCTGCCTCGTAACTTCTGGATGGACAACTTAGGAGATGTATTTTTTAAAGCAATGTCCCCCTCATTCTGTGGACAAACCTATGCATACAGTTTGCATATGCATGAGAACGTAGAAAACTACCCATCTAGCTCAGAGTTGCCTGCTCTGTATGGCAGTGGCTGTCTCTGGTGTCAGGTAGAAATGTTTCATATCACCTATTCCCTATGTTTCTAGCTAACCTGGTAGCTGTCTCTCAGTGTGTTAGAGAGAGGACTGGGGGGACTTTAATTCACACCTGCTCCCTTGGCTCCCAGCACCCCTCGGTAATGGAGGAGCTGGCAGCTGAAACCTGTTCCAGCAGAGGTAGGTCTGCAACATCTGGCTTCACCTTGTGCATCTTGGTGTGGTGGGCTACCAGTTATGGGTCAGCCTCAAAGGGAGTCATTCCTTTGGCCTGGGGGGCAACGGTATCACCCCTATTGTTTTTGGGTTCTTGTCGAGAGGGTTTGCTTGGATATTTGTTGTCCTGTGCATGTGAATGTGTGTCTGTTTGGGTGAGAGGTGGGTTGTGTGTGGAGGACAAAGGCACCTGACCCTCTCTAGGTGAGATCCTGTCCTGGGGTGGGAGTGGAGGAGAATCTCCCTTGGTAAGAGACGAGTGACTTTGTTGCCCTAGATTAGAGGTGAGGGGTCTGGCTGGGTTTCATTAGATCGAGCCCTTTTAATCTTTGTTTTCCATTGCTGAGACTAGAAATGGTTAACAGAATTGTGTGACAGGTGGGGGAAGGAAGAGGTGAGGCTGCCATCTCTGGAATGGTACATAGGGGAGGTACAAAGATGGGCAAAGGTATTGGGGGGACTCATTACATCAAATTCCTTTTTTTTAATTTGCAATTTATTTATTAACATTCTTATATTACAGTGGAACCTCGGGTTACATACGCTTCAGGTTACAGACTTCACTAAACCAGAAATAATACCTCAGGTTAAGAACTTTGCTTCAGGATAAGAACAGAAATTGGGCTGCGGCGGCAGCAGGAGGCCCCATTTGCTAAAGTGGTGCTTCAGGTTAAGAACAGTTTCATGTTAAGAACGAATTAAGTACGTAACCAGAGGTACCACTGTACATCTGTAAATGTTGTCATATTACATTACAGAACTTACTATAATATAATTTCCAACATGAATACAAAAATTATATACAAATTTTATATACCTAGAAAGAAAATGAAACAAAAGAAAATGAAAAAGCAAAGAGAAAAAACAGAAACTTCTCCAATATGTCAGAATTTGAAGGTGTCAATCCACTCATCTCCTGGTCTGGTCGTGGTATTGTTTGATCACAGAATCACAGACAGGGGAGTCAATCTGGTGTGTATACCTGAGACATGCACAGGTGATGTGGGTGGCCTTAGGTTAATCCAGTTGTTTCCACTCAGCGAAGCACCATTTCAGGTCAGAGCGGGGGGCAGGAGTCGTGATTGTCCATAAACAATTCCTCCTCTTCAGGATATCAATCTCCATTGTGTCTGAGTTCAAATGTTGGTTCATGTTGTTGGCCTAGAGCAGTGTTTCTCAACCTGTGGGTCCCCAGATGTTGTTGGACTACAACTCCCATCATTCCTAGCCAGCATGACCAGTGGTCAGGGATGATGGGAGTTGTAGTCCAACAACAACTGGGGACCCACAGGTTGAGAACCGCTGGCCTAGAGGAACAGAAGAGGGGTTTTGTTAGTGTGCCATCCGCCCTACCGCACTACAGGCTTTTTAAACTGAGCTGGCAGACATTGTCTTGGATGTGGTGATGGACAACCTCTTCACGGTGGAGTTGGGGGGCTTCAATACTGGTAGCCAGGCTTCTTGCCGTGGTCCAACTTTGGATTTCATGGTATGAGCATACTCACTGACCTAGCCTACATGTCTGAACATATCCTCGAGCTGATCCTTGTCACAGAGGAATACTCTGTTGATTGGAGGTGGAGAGTGTATCGTGAGACCATTATCATGGGCGAATCACAGCCTGGTGAGCTTTGGGTTCAATGCAGCTACTCCACTCTGCAGGGGTGGGGGACCCATTTGTATGGGCTGCCTGTTGAGGTTTATGGAATCATATGGAATCCTGAAGGCTCTGGGGGCTTTTCCACCATTCTAGTTTTGACCCCATTCTCCTCCCTGCTACAAGGGGCAACTCTGAGATGCAGGAGGAAGAAGCTGACAGGCAGCAGGCAGGGCCACTCCCTGGACTGGTCGGAAATAAGAAGGCAGGCAAGTGAGGGCAGGCTGAGGTTGGTGGGGCAGTGCCCCTTTTGCCCTCATGGAGCAGCCCCCACTGGATCACTGCCCCTCATCTCCCTTGTTTCTGCTATGGGAGGCCATTGATGGTGGCCATTAATGGTAGGCTGATACGGTTCAAAGGCTACTCAGAGCTGCTTGCACTGAGATTTTCCTTCCATGTAGCAAAAAGTATGAAAACCACACATACTTCTGTCATCCCAACTCCTCTCCATGCCCAAAGGCAAGCAGTAAATCTTTCACCTTTGCAATATGTGTTCAAGTCCCTGTGCAAAAGCAAACAGAGGAGACACTTGGGCTGTTCCAGCTCTTCATTAAAATGATTACTTATCTGGATGGGGAGATTTTGCATTTGTGTACATATAGTTAAGCTTCAGAAAGTCAATTTTTAAAAAGAGAGAGAGAGAGTAACTGAAAAGCTTAATCTTAGCTTTCTCCTATCTGTTTTTTCCAGTAGTTCCTTAAAACCCCTAACTTGGAAATCAACAGTCACATGCTGTCTTCAGAAGTTCACTCAATCAAAGGGCCAAGCTCTGCGTAATCAAAGATCTCAAATAAGTGGAGCTCCGAACATTGGTCGCAGGAGGATTAAAAATCCAGTAGCCAGGAATGCAAGTCTTCGATCCAGCGTGCACCAGCGCATAATGAGAAATCCCTAAAGCCCTAGATCACAGCCGAGCCTAGGCCTGCTGCCAAGCTAAGTGGAAGCCCCCTTTAATTCCTTAGGAGATCTTATCTTGCCAGATGAAAATAGATACTGGCCTCTGTGTGTAGGATGATTAGAAGAATGGAAGAGGATTAGACAAGATGCAAGGGGGAGAGCTCAGAGTGGCTCATTTACATGGTATTACTGCTGACAGATAGGTGTTAACAGAACAGAGTAACCTGGAGGCAAAACTGTATCTAAATTAAAGCTGTATTTATTTACCCAAGTTATAAAGGGATTAAGCCCTGTTTATTTTACCACATCCAGCACAGTTTTATCTGTCAGGCACTTTGATCCTTCCTCAGTTGTTCTGTGTCATGCGCTGCTCAGCTGTTTGAGGACGCATTTATCTTAATTTAAAACAGAAGCTTTTAAATGTTCGAAACAGAGAGCAGACATGCTAATGGCAAGCAAAATATCCACAGCTGCCTTCCTCACCACCACCTTCCTAAAATGGAGAATATTATTTAAGTGCAAAGGCTCACCCCCCCCCCCCATTTCCTAGGCCAGTGACAAAACTTGGACAACAACTTTTCACTGGAACACGCAGGGAATTTGGGGGCTGCTTTCCAAAAGCTGCTGCGCAATTGTCACGGAGATGCGATGAATCCTGCAGTTTCCTAACAATCGTTGTGCACTACATGTGTTTCATGTGACACTGTTCGTATATATATCTAAAGGAGCAGCCGCTACAACTTAGTATAAGCAGTGTAATTTTTTAAGATGCTTTTACACAGAGCCGTTACATGTGCAAAAGAAGAGGAAATTGGGAGAAGAGAGCCTGAGACGAAAGATGCTCCTTCACACAAGCTTAGTGTTCTTCCTTAAATTGAAAACATTTTACACCCACAGCAATCCTTTAAGGTGAATTAGTCTGAAAGATGGTGATTGAGCAGCGTCATCATGCCTGAATGGAGATCTGAACACAAACCTCTTCTGTCCAAGTCCAACACTCTGCCAACTCCAGGTTTTCAAAAATTATTGGTAAACTACCATAGCTTAGACAAAAGCAATGCAATGGCTGAAAGAAAGATGTATTTATTAATCTTCCTTCTCAAGCCTTAAGCATTGGCTGGTTGGAGTCTGAAGATTGGTTTCAAAGTTCCACCGTGCATTTATGTCTGAAAACAGAAGAAGAGTTTGGATTTGCAGCAGCTGCATGTGGAGGAGTGGAGACGCGAACCCGGTTCCCCAGATTGCAAGACTACTTCTCTTAACCACTACACCACACACAGCAAGTTTCTACCCCCACAACACATAACTTGCAAAGTTTCCTAGATTCCATTCTGTGATTTGAGGACTACTTTTTACACCAGCTACCAGGAAGAAAAGAGAAGGAGGGTTACCTGTTTTGGTTTTCCTTGCCTTGGTGCTGATATTAATGCCAACAAAATTAGTAATTTGACAATTAGTTCACCACTTACCAGAAAAGAAATGAAAGGCAGAGAGTAGTTTAACTAGATTATAATGTAGCTCTGACAAGTCAGGTTCCTGTCATGTTGTCACCTTCCGCTTCCCCGTTTTCATGTCTGCTTGGCAGGTTATTAAAATAAATGAGGGTGGCTGAACCGCTGTTGAGCTATCCTCTAATGGGAGTTCAGGAATTTGCAAGCCCCGGCTGCAAATTGACCGATTGTGAAGTCTGAAAGAAGTTGGCTAAAGTGGACAATTAGGAACATTTCTGCATAGCTGAGTGAAATATTCCTTGTTATTTTAATAATTCAGTCACAGGCTAATTTTCAGAGGCTGGGTTTGTCAAGATAATGTGCTTTGTGCTTGTCTGCTTGTCATTTTTAACTCAATCCCACATGTTACAGGTGCAGTCTAGCTTACAAAACAGGCAAATCACTCATTGGAGAATTTGCATATGAAATATAGATACACTATACTTAGTGTGTGTGAGAGAGAGGGGGGGAGGTAAGGTGAACAGGCCAAGAATTTGACAGGCATTCAAAGATGGGAGGTCGCGTGATGGTAAAACCCTGTGATGTTTGATAGTTGATGGCTCCCTATTTATGCTGAAATAATTACAAACCTTATTTAGCAATATGGATACACCAATGCATATAATGTGTAACATCAAACACATTCCCCTGCCATCCCCCCACAGTCACAAATTTCCCAAGTGCCAGAGGAATGAACTGCGTTATACCTCATTGCTTTGAAATAAACTGTTTTCCAACAAGCAACGTGGTTCATCTTCAATCAGGGTTGCCTCAATACTTATCTCTAGGAATTCCCACCTGTTGGGAAGATTTCACATTTTTGTTGTTGCTGTACTGGAAAGATCAAACCAGTGCCAATTTAGAATACAGTATATTTATTTAGCTTTCGATAAGAACAGAACTTGGGCACAAGTAGGGAACTTCTCTGGAAAGAGTACAGAGGAACAAGGGAAAGGCAAACTCTACCATTATGTAGACTGTCCCTGTGGATTTGCTTTGAAGCAATGGTGGTTCTCAGTTTGGGTTGAGTGGAAGTGTTCTTAATAGCCAGGGATACTCCTCAACGGGAGAAAATAGTGAGAGGATTGCATTTTGGTACAGAGAACATTTTGGAATTGTCCGAACAGAGGAAGAGCCACCTTGGAGGCAAAATTCCATCCAAATAACTATCTGGAGAAATTTGCATTAAAAGGCTGGTGAATTTTCATGAAGACTTTCTTGTTGTTGTTATGCAAACTGATGTGGAAATACAGTGGTACCTCTGGTTAAGAACTTAATTCATTCCGGAGGTCCTTTCTTAACCTGAAACTGTTCTTAACCTGAGGTGCCACTTTAGCTAATGGGGCCTCCTGTTGCAACTGTGCCACCACTGCACAATTTCTGTTCTCATCCTGAAGCAAAGTTCTTAACCAGAGGTACTATTTCTGGGTTAGCAAAGTCTGTAACCTGAAGTGTCTGTAACCTGAAGCATCTGTAACCTGAGGTACCACTGTATGGAGAGCTGAACTGAAGAGTGGGAAATGAAAAACAGAGAAACCGTAGAGGACAGATTAGCCCATCCTTAAGCACAGCAACCATATGCTTCAGGGTCAAGACCTGGACACTACCACGCATGTGTGGTTTTGCGGAGGCCTTAAGCTAGAGGTCACTGAATGCTCTGGATCCTTCCAACCATTGGCTCCCTTGCTGAATATAGGGAAGATGGGCTGTTTCAGGGAGGATTCGTGGTGTGGGGCTGCAGCAGAGAGGCAAGGGGCCCGTCTTAACATTATATAGGGGATTCATGAATGAACCTTGTGGTGTAATTTTCTTCTAAAAGCAGTGGATGGGGGCTATTCAGACTGAGGCCAAGGCATGGGCAAAAGAATCTAACTCATGGGTAGGCAAACTAAGGCCCGGGGGCTGGATCTGGCCCAATTGCCTTCTTAATCCGGCCTGCGGATGGTCTGGGAATCAGCGTGTTTTTATACAAGTAGAATGTGTCCTTTTATCTAAAATGCATCTCTGGGTTATTTGTGGGACCTGCCTGGTGTTTTTACATGAGTAGAATGTGTGCTTTTATTTAAAATGCATCTCTGGGTTATTTGTGGTGCATAGGAATTCATTCATATTTTTTTCCAAAATATAGTCCGGCCCCCCCTCAAGGTCTGAGGGACAGTGGACCAGTCCCCTGCTGAAAACGTTTGCTGACCCTTAATAACTCCTTCCTACTGTTCTGCAAGGAGCTGCATTTCATACACACCCTGGATCTGGTAACAATAATTGTCTGTTTACTGGGTTCAGGGCAATTTGGAGGGAAGGCGTGGAACCCTCCCTCCATGCCATGGGCCCAATCCAAAGTGGAGGGCTTTATGGCTCCTCTTAGAAGATAATGATACTGGAGGGCAAATCTCTCACGCAAAATAGAGAGTGGCCCAATTTGAAAAGAGTTCAAAATTAAAGAATTTCAGTTGAGCATCACAGGGGGCCAGATTCAACTGAACAGCTGCATTAGTGGGAGCCAGTGGAATGAGTCCCGCTAGCAAAACAGGATTTTCCGCCTTCTCCCCCCGCCCCATACACACGTTCCTGCATCCCCCCTCCAAATCTGCTCAGAGGTGCTGGGAAGAGAACCCCGAGATCAGTGGAAGCAGGAAAAGAGGGGATGCAAGCTGTTGACACTGGTAGAGCAGTCTCCTTAGTGCTATTTTGAATACCACCCAGGGCTGATACCTTCACAAGTGAGCATGCACCTTCCACTTGCCCCGATGGGAGATAAAACAAGAGAATGCTACCCCGAGCTCCTTGGAGACTGGGCAAGACACAAATACAATACATAAAGCATGAGTGTAACATAGCAGCTGCAAGACGGAGCTGTGAACTGGAAATGCCCTGGTTCTGATCTTGCCTGTGCCACGAGTTCACTAGGTGGTCTTGGGCAAGCTGCCGCTTCTGCAAAATGGGGATAATAGTGCTGGCTTACCTTGTATGGCTATTGTAAGGATTAGGCAGATAATGTACAGAAAGCACTTTGAACACTGAGAAATTACAATACTGAATGAATGACAAAATTAATGCCGTGCAAAATATCTTTTCCAGGTTTCTGTTGCTATAGTATTTCCTGAGCTCCTTGGATGAGGAAGACTCCAAGTCTGAATGATAAATAAAAAATGTGTGAATGATCCAAGGGAGACCAATAACATGTTTTCAAGAGTTGAGCCCATTAACATTTTCAAGGCTAGTGAGAGGAATTATGGCGAGGGAAGCTGGTGATCTGAATACTCAGGCTATTGTACCCACAGCCCTTATTCTCTGTTTCTTCCAGGAGGAATTTCTAAATGCTGCAGCTTGCTGAAAAATGATGTGAATATCCACATTTTCATGCAAGCCAAACTATTCATGTGTGAACAAGACTATCTGTTATTCATTATTCATCATGGGCTCTGTTATTCTGTTTCAGAAGTTCCAGTCGGGGAGCAGAGACAATGCTATACAATTTAGGTGGCCAATCACACAGCACAAAGAAGGATTGGTTAAAAGGAATGGTTAATAGGAACAGTTTTGCAAACAAAATCGAGTTTAAAGGAGATCAAATGGAAGCTGATTCACTGAAGTTAGCAAACAGAACTTGCCAAAGTTCAGCGAGGAAGCTAATTGCTATGGAAATCATGGCTGCCATCAGTGGAGACTGACGGCCTCAGCATGGGCTATGGTGGAGACAGGGGAGCTGGCCCAGTGACATGGGGGGCGGGGGTTAACGCAAAAGACCCGGTCCTTGTAGGAGGAGCCCTCACTTAAATTGCCTTCCCAGGAACTGTCGTGGAGAGGAGCCGCACCTTGTGATCTTCCCACATGGCCCAGGGCTTCTCAGTGTGATGGCCTGGGACTCGGGCTCAGACTTGGAACCAGAGGAGACTCAGCCTGCACCGGATCCTTTGCCTCATGCATCACCTGAACCAAGTCTGGGGCCTGATCCTGAAGAGTCCCAGTCTGCACAGGTTCCTCTGCAACAAACACCAGCTGGGCCGAGTCAGGGGCCTGAGCTTGCCCTGGCTCCAGATGCAGGGATGACCTCGTTGCCTTCAGCTGGGCCATTGCTTACAGCTGCTCCACTACCGGTTTGGTCAGGGGAGGCTGAGGCGGCTTCTGGGTCTAGTAACCCACTAATGTCTCCCGAGCTGCAGAGACTAAGGTCTGAGAGAAGGAGAGACCTGAGTACTCGTAGGAGGAGTGCTCGCCTTCGGACGAAAAAGGGAGGTGAGTCGCCGGGGGATCAGGACCGGCCGCTACCCCGACAAAGATAAAAGGCTGTCGGGCCCCGCCCCAGGTTGCAGGACCAACATTGCTGTATGCTAGATCCTGAACCTGTCCTTGCCTGGTTTCCTGCCTCGTGTCCTGCCTTAGCCCTGTCGGACTGACTCCTAGCAGAACCTCTGGATTCTGGACTGGTCCTGGACCGTGTTTCATGGGCTACCCCTGGGCCCAGCACACTCAGATTACCCCAGATATACAAGAAGAATGCCATTCCACACGTCAAACATGAAAAGGGGCTTCTAAATGGGGAAAGCATGGTGCACCATCTAAACCTGGGGTGGTAAGCCTGCGGCCCTCGCTCCAGTTTCATATTGCCACTCTTGCTGCCCAAGACCACCCTTCTGGGAATTACTTTGTCTTTTGCTTTGCCAGGGGCGGGGGCGGATATGATTGTGTGTGCCCAGGAGATAACTGTGCAATCCTGCAGTGCTGCAAACTCTGTCTGTATTTGTCTCTGGCTCAGTCCGCCATCTGCTGTGACCCCAATTGATTTTTCCTGTGGGTCAACAGTCCTTCATAAGAAAAGTGTTATCCACCTCTGTTCTTAACAGCAAGACACAGGGGCGAACTGGAAACACTGATTACTTCAGCAAAACCCAAAAGGGTTGATGGAAGAGGGCATGATGGGATGAATAGGGATTCATATATGCAGGAGGAGACACTCATATTAGATTTGGTGTTTTGTCCTAGATCAGGGGTCAGCAAACTTTTTCTGCAGTCCACTGTCCCTCAGACCTTGTGGTGGGCCAGACGATATTTTGAGGGGGGGGGGATGAACGAATTCCTATGCCCCACAAATAACCCAGAGATGCATTTTAAATAAAAGCACACATTCTACTCATGTAAAAACAAGCTGATTCCTGGACCGTCCGCAGGCCAGATTTAGAAGGCGATTGGGCTGGATCTGGCCCCCGGGCCTTAGTTTGCCTACTCATGTCCTAGATGGATGGTGGTTGAGGGCCAGAGGGCAGCAATAATAATTTTGACCTATTGAAAGTGTGAGGTTTTACACACCACAAGCTATCCCTGTCTGCTGTTCCCATATGAATGTGCACAAAATCACTTCTTTTGAATGTAGTATCCATCTTCTGAACTGAAGCAACACAGACACGTTGAGGGGTATTTTGATGGCTGTTCCACATTCGCAGAACCTCCTTCCTAGAGAAATCTATCAAACGATGAGGCATTGTCAGACTTCTTTTCCTGGACTTGCTTTCCAAGGAGTGGGGTTACAGCCATGTAGGTATGTATGTGTGTAAATATATTTTGTTTTTATTGAAGGTCTTTTCTTAAATCTTTGTTACGTTGAACTCTTGGGAAGAAAATGGTTCAAAATATATAATACATGTAGTTGAAGGAATCAGGTTTGGGCCCCTAAATGCTTAGAGAGACAGAGAGATATTCAAAATAGCTTGTTTTCATTCATCAAAAACGTTGTTAAATATAATCTACCCGCCCATCTGACTGGGTTGCCCCAGCCACTCTAGGCGGCTTCCAACAGAATATGTATATAAAAAGAAAATATAACATAAAACTGTTACAAAGCAGTTTGAGTTTTTCAGTGTTTCTATATGGGCCCTAGGAGATCAATCTGAGGATATGCACACACACACACAAACACACACACACACCCTTTCCAGCAATCGATATCTACTCAGTACATTCTATAGAGTCCAGTGGAGCTTACTCCCAAGTAAGCTTCTATAGGATTACAGCCAAAATACTAGTTATGAATCAGCGCTTCCATGCTAGGTTTTATTTCTACATCTCCAACGTTTCAGCTAATCGTTCTGATGAAAAAAATAAACATGTCAACAATATTTTCCTGTTTTGCGGAATTTATAAGCTGATCACTTTGCTATTAATAGTCCTCTTTTTTGGACTCGCTGTGTCAATTTTATGCTTTTTAAGCTTATTATCTAATTGCATGCTTCTGCTGGCTTCCGAAATGGCATGACATTAAGTCAGACTTTGCGCCGCGTTCTGTAGTAGCGGAATATTCAATTATTTGTTCTGGCTCATGTAATTCCCTGTATTCCAAGCTTGTTAATGTCATTACAGGCCTGAAATAAAGTGATTACTCTAAATGAGTATTTATCCAATCGGCAACTTGGTTCTTGCACGCTCCGGCTGACAATATGTGATGGGAAGGTTCTTCCTTGTCTCCCTCTGTTTTTTTCTCACTGCCCCAAACACCACCTCCGTGTCAAAGAGGCGCCATAACATTGTGGGTGCTCTGTGAAAAACTGTCATGTGGTGTTAAAAATAGGACCTATATATATTATACAATAAAAAAAGAATTGCAACTTCCCCCTGCAGAGTTAAAGCTAATGACCAGTGCTTCCACTCCCAGGCAGAGATGACAGCTTGAACTAACTGAAAATGGCAGGCCTGCTGTTGAGCCGGCCACTTATGTTATTTCTCTTGACATGGTTCTGGGGAAGACCTAATTTTTTTGACATTTGACCATGCAAATTTGAGTCCTGATACATTATTCTGCATTTACATCCTCCCAGTGTTGCTGTTTAAAATGTGCTACAAGCTCCAGGAGCTCGGCTAATAAAGGCCACGGAATGAAAGGAAAGTTAAATATGAATGTTAAGAGGAGACCTAAATGAAGGGGGCTGGCTTGTACATCTCAAAGATGACCTTCTGGAAACGAGCGAGTGGAGAATATTTAAGGGGCGGGGGAAGCAAATGGCAAAAAGGGTGCAATCATCTTTCCTTTCCCCTAAAATATTTAAAGAAGGTACTAAAATATTCACCCCAAAATGGAGAAACATTCAGTTTTACATGGAAATTTCTTTATTTGGCGATTCTGCTGGATGTACGCTAAGCCTTCATTTCGTTCTTCGCTTTTAGTAGTACACCTTGCCCAAAAAGCTAAGAAATCGGAGTTGTTATTCATTAAGCAAAGAGCTTACGCGGCCACACTTCTTCTATTTCTTCTTCTCCTCCTTCTTCCTCTTCTCGTTCTTCTTCTGTGTCGCCTTGCACTTGCCTCACCTTATCCATGCCCTGCAGTTGTATATAGGCAACATTGCTCAGTTCATGTCTTTCTTCTCTTCAAAAAGTTCTTTTGAACCTAGTACTTTTGAAAAATGTCCTTTTGACAGCCATCACGTCCGAATGAAACTTTCTCTTGAACAGACCAGCTTTCTGAGCCATCCTGTTCCTGCAAATATTCCTTTGACCCCAGATTAAGATGCATGCTTAGGAAACAAAGGTTAGGTAGAAGAAGAGTTTGGATTTGATATCCCGCTTTATCACTACCCGAAGGAGTCTCAAAGCGGCTAACATTCTCCTTTCCCTTCTTTCCCCACAACAAACACTCTGTGAGGTGAGTGGGGCTGAGAGACTTCAGAGAAGTGTGACTAGCCCAAGGTCACCCAGCAGCTGCATGTGGAGGAGCGGAGACGAGAACCCAGTTCCCCAGATGTAGCAGCAGCATCTTGGCTGCTCAGATTTTGTTGGACCACAACTCCCATCATCCATGATCATCAGCTAAGTGGACTGCAAATGATGCAGGTTGTAGTCCAACAACAACATCTGTGTTGCAGCAATAGACTTACACACACATACAAGGGATAGCTGCTGGCCACTCTTGGTTTTGCAGCAACATTGTTCAGGGAATACCTAAGTGCTACTGCTCATGTAAATTACTACTCCTGTGACATGGGACAGCTCGTGCCTTAGGGATGAAAAACTTTTGGAGTGATTGGCATGGGAGCAACTGAGGGACCAGAAGCATATGGCCACTAAAAGGCACTTAAATAATAGATTCAATAAGGAAATAGATGCCAATTCTTTGGCGGACAGAAAGACAGAAGCAATTTGTTTAGTGCATGGCTTCAAAGATGAAAGAAGACACAGTTATGCATAGCCTCTTAGTTAGATCAGGATTAGCTCAGTCAGTAGAGCACGAGACCTTAATCTGAGGGTCATGGGTTTGAGCCCCATGTTGGGCAAAATGACCCCTGCATTGCATGTGGTTGAGCTAGATGACCCTCATGGTCCCTTCCAACTCTGCAATTCTACAAAGCGTGTTCCCCTTCATGGAGAGCACGTGTTGCGGTGGGGTCTAGCAAGACACCCCCTCTAGTGTCAAGACACCCACCCTTCTGGGTGGAACTGTTTGGATGGCCATGACTGTGATTGGGCCAAGTTGGGTTGTTGGGGAGATTTTGATGTTACCATTTAGAGGCTTGGCCCAAAGCTTATATAAACTTGACACACAGTTTTTTTCAGCCTCTTTTGCTGCGTGCATCGGATCACCCACCCACCCTCCCTAATTAAAGGCTATTGTGTTTGACCTAGCTATGCCTGTCATGGGGTCATCTGCTATTGGGGCAGAGGCCTGGTAGGAATTTTGTCCATTTGGCTGATCGGCTGGTGCCATTTGGTTTTTGCCTACTGTGTAGCAAATCGTCACAACTTGTAAGGTTGCAGTTAGGCATTTGTTAAAAATTGGTTGGTGGAGGGGTAGGGGTTGGCTGTGCCTGCCCCTCCAATGCTGCTGCTGCAAGGGAATTCCGTTAAAGGAATCCAGGGGTTTGCCATACATTTGTCTGTATCCCCGGCAAGGGGCTAGGGCCATGCAAGCCCCTGGGAGCATGTGGGGAGGGGTGACAGTATGGTGCCCAGCCCCATTCTCTCCCCAATATTGTTTTCCCTTACTGACTTCCACTGGAATCCAGGGTGGGGACAGATAGTCATAACCAATGCCTAAGCAACCACTCACATTATGTATTTTAATAAAGTTGTGGCCAAAATTATGCCAAAAACAAAAATTCTGTGTGAATTGTGATTCATTTAGGGGGTGGCTTGGGGACCTTGACACGCAACTGGGTAAGCATTTCAGCCCAAATGGGCTACCAACCCTTTTAAGAAAGGACACGTGGTGTAGTGCTCTTCACCAGTTATAACCTCTAATGCTACTTTATCACCTTTGAAATACCCACGCAGGTGAGCCATGAGTCTAAAGAGTTTTAAAAGCCAATGTTTTCTCATTTCTCAACGATACCGGTTGCTGTAGGAGCATTGATTTCTGAATAGCAGATAACACATCTTCATTAAAAGACTCTGTTCTTCATGTGAAAATGACCTCACAATACAAAAAATTGACATGTTTCTCTGTTTATAGTTAACCTATTGGCTACCACCTTTGCAAGACAGGATTAGATTTACTCTGGGAAAGTCTTTAAAAATCAGTGCAACAAGGCGTCTTTTCGGAGCCAGTCAAATAGTTAAACTGGAGCAAAGTTTTAGACATATCTATATGCATCAATAGCTTTAAAGAACACTCGCTTCAAATAAAATATCCTCTGATCAGAGAGCATTGTGTAAACATACAAAATATATTCAAAGATGGATGGCATGGGCAGAGTCTACCTTGGGGAATTGTAGCAGACAGCAAGGACCAGAAAGTCTGTTGGTTGAAAACTCAGAGATTGTGAGAAGTAATGTGTCTACAAACTACACACCGTGACTACAACAACATGCCCCTAAGAACTAGGTACTGTCAAAAAGGAAATAACAATCCCAGCCTATATAGGTTTACCTTTTCATAATGGGAAGAAAACATTAAAAATAAGGGAAAGGTGGGGGGGAAATAGGAGGGACAGCCAACTCACCGATGAAAATGCTCAGATGGAGTCTAGTTTAACCAAAATATATCTGTGGTATTTTTAAAGACAGGAAGAGAACAAATATGTAGTTAGAAGGTAAATGACTCCTGGACGGTTAAGTCCAGTCCAAGGCGACTATGGGGTTGCGGCACTCATCTCACTTTCAGGCCGAGGGAGCTGGTGTTTGTCCACAGACAGCTTTCCGGGTCATGTGGCCAGCATGACTAAACAGCTTCTGGTGCAATTGAACTCCTTAACGGAAACCAGAGTGCACAGAAACACCATTTCCCTTCCTGCCACAGCAGTACCTATTTATCTACTTGCACTGGCGTTCTTTAGAAATGCTAGTTGGCAGGAGCTGGGACAGAGCAACTGGAGCTCACCCCATCAGGGGGATTCGAACCGCTGACCTTCTGATCGTCAAGCTGAAGAGGCTCCGTGGTTTAGACCACAGCGCCACCTGCGTCCCTCATGCTCAAAAGTACACTCCGCTGAGTTCAATAAGGCTTACTACCAGGTAAGTGGCTGCAAAGTTGCAGGCTTAATCCATTTGAATTCGACCTTGTAAATAAATTCTCTGCATTAATTAATAAGGTACCCTCAATTAATAAGAGCTGCAGTTGTTGTTGTTTTAAAAAATGAGAGTACTTTCAGAACCCATCACTTTGGAAGAAACATTTTCTCTTCTCTCACACACAAGAGGGAATTCCTCTTCTGAAATGGTAGAAGGATTATATAGAATTATATATAGATTATATAGATTATATAGAAGGATCTGGCAACTTCTGTTTCAGTGTATCTGAAGAAGTGTGCTTGCACACGAAAGCTCATACCAAGAACTAACTTAGTTGGTCTTAAAGGTGCTACTGGAAGAATTTTTTTTATTTTGACTATGGCAGACCAACACGGCTACCTATCTGTAACTGAAATGGTAGATTCTGTAAAATATGTGTGAATTATGGCACAACACCAGCAGGTGGCAGGTGCATTCTTAGAAGAAGCTTTCCCAAGTCTGTTCCATCCTGGTTCTGCATAGGATAAAAAACAAGATGGAAGAGACTTGGAGCGGGTGGCAGGTGATGAACAGCACATAATATTTCTGGGGTGGTCTGAGGGTAGCCTGTCTTGTTATATTCCATTTTAAAAAGGCAAAATCTCAATTATCAGCTAGCTAGCTATGCTTTCTCACATACCTTCTGATCGGCAAGCCCAAGAGGTTCAGTGGTTTAGACCACAGCGCCACCCGCATCCCTAGAGCAAATAGATCATACCTCAGGTAAGCATTTCATGGGCAGGAAGAGAAAACGAGAATTGACGCCTGTGCCAGAGATCCACCCAGATATGTGGAGCTCCATTTGGCGGGAATGATGGACGCACTCTCCATTGCCGTGCGCAGGCTTTGGAATACCTTGCCCCAGGGAGACTCACTTGACTCCCTTGTTGGCACATGTCTTGATCGCATGTGCACAAACTGAGGGATGTATAAATGTTGCCTCCAGGGGTGCATTCTTCTGCAGGGTGCCACAGGGAAACAGGATACCTTTTTTCTAGGGTTGCCATATTTCAAAAAGTAAAATGCCTGACACCCACAAAGTTGTTGAGCTTTTTTTTTGGGAACAAACACAAATTGTTGAGCTGTGTTGGCCAAACCTTCCCCCCCCCCCCATAGTGATTTTAAGCTTTTTGAGCTGTTTCTGCTGCTTTTTTCATCGCGTTGCCATATATCCGGGCAGGAGCGGATTTAGGTTTGATGAGGCCCTGAGCTACTGCAGGTAATGGGGCCCTTTATATGTCCAGCTGTCCTTTGTCAACAACAAACTGTCACTATTTTGTGTTGAATATATGTGATATGGTACTTTATGGACCTAATGGGTATCTAAATCCATTTGCACAAAACAAAATATGTACATCATAGGAGCCTACACACACAAAATACTGTTGCTGTATATAGCCTTCATTTTATCTTACATTTTTTAAACGTACATCCAGTTTTTTCCCCTTTAAACTTTTTGGGGGCCCCCAAGAGAGTTGACTGCAAGAAGATCAAGCCTATCCATTCTGAAGGAAATCAGCCCTGAGTGCTCACTGGAAGGACAGATCCTGAAGCTGAGGCTCCAATACTTTGGCCACCTCATGAGAAGAGAAGACTCCCTGGAAAAGACCCTGATGTTGGGAAAGATGGAGGGCCCAAGGAGAAGGGGACGACAGAGGACGAGATGGTTGGACAGTGGTCTCAAAGCTGCCAGCATGAGTTTGACCAAACTGCAGGCGGCAGTGGAAGACAGGAGTGCCTGGCGTGTTCTGGTCCGTGGGGTCATGAAGAGTCGGACACGACTAAACGACTAAACAACAACAAGAGAGTAGGGCCCTAAGTTATAGCTTGATTAGCTTATACGTAAATCCGGTTCAGCCAAATTTTCCCTCACATTTTGCCACATCGACAAGACTCCCCCCAACCCTATTTTTTACACCTGAAAACCAGGACATGTCAGGAATTTTCGTGACATGTGGAAAGCCTAGTGGACGTGCATAAAGGGATGTGCTGCATTCCCAATAAGCTTCTTAAAGCTGGAACTCTACACATGTCCCAAAACTTTAGCTTGCTACTTTACCTTGTTGGGGGAGGCGGCAATGAGTGTGAACCTTTTGCCAAAGTAACAGAGGAAGTAATTTATTGGCTCAGGTTGACTGACTTCTCATTTCATCCTTCAAGCCACAGAGACATTTTACTCACTGCCTGCCATTTTGACAACAAACAAGCAAACAAATAATATTTTCTTTGAATTTACTCTCATCTGGTCTGAGACGCAGCAGTCTTCAACTAATTCCCCCAAGAAATTTAAAGTAAAGCGTCTGTCAGTGTGGCGGAATAGCCACTAGGACACACCATCTACAAATTAAAGATTCCCACATGTGAGTTTGGGGAAAACAGGGACATGGGAAGGTCTAGTGAGAGCTCTGTAAGAGCTGCATCCATACTTTTGTGCCTTAGTTTTGGACTGTATGAGGGTCAATGGAAGAACTGCAGGAAGAAGCATTGAGATTCAGTTGCCCATGTAGAAGACACAGGTTCTTCCACTACCTCTGCTGAGGAAAATGTAGAACTGAAGAACCGCTGCCCCTATGGCTCCGATTAGTGGGTGACTTAAGACCAAGCAAGCCAGAGGGTCACCAATGACTGAGCTGTTGGGTATGACTGTAATGTCCAAATGCATATTGGTTGGAACATTTAAAAAAAGCTATATAAATGTGTGACTGTTCTTGAACAATTAGAATACTGTTTTATTGTGTGCTCTTTGTAACACATTGCAGTTATTTCAGGACTGCATCTAATCGCAAAATATAATAATTATAGTGTTTGATTAAACAAAAGAAGAAATAAAGGACATTTTTTATGAGTTCCTCTATGTGTAGGTGAAAAGAAGAGACACACATCCCATTAGCAGCCAAAACCAGCTAATGCTGAAAGCTGAGAAAATTAAGTCTTTCTAAATTTAAAAAGGCAGGCTAAACCCAAATGCCTTATTTGCATCCAAAGGAATAATCATTGATCAGTTTTCTTGTGATTAGCAATTGTGTCAATATGCAATCTAATCTGATAATATCCATGAAAATGCAAGATAAACCCTGTTTGATCTTTGTGTATTAAACAAAGTAGCATATGAAGATGATCAGAAATGTAATTTGAATATGAACACATTTGGGAAATGATCCAGAGAAACTTAACTGCACCTGAGACGCACTAAAATAAATTACTCAGGGGTAAACTGCTTAATCCATTGATTTCAACAGAGTGTGTGTGTGTCCTTAACTGAATTGTGCCCACTAATCTCAATAATAAAAGCGGGTGGGGAGATAATGAAATGAAGAAGTATAACACTTTCTGGAAATATATGCCTCTTGTAAAGATTACAAATATCTCTGTGCAAATTTTTATTATGCGCCTTTTTTTTCTTTTTTTCTTTTTTTCTTTTTTTGCTTTTTGTATACGCAGGGTTGCCTAAAAATGGAACACTCTTATGTCCTCCTTAAAAGGTAAAGGTTGTGGCGCTCATCTCACTTTACTGGCTGAGGGAGCCGGCGTACAGCTTCCGGGTCATGTGGCCAGCATGACTAAGCCGCTTCTGGCGAACCAGAGCAGCGCATGGAAACGCTGTTCACCTTTCCGCCAGAGTGGTACCTATTTATCTACTTGCACTTTGACATGCTTTTGAACTGCTAGGTTGGCAGGAGCAGGGACTGAGCAACGGGAGCTCACCCCGTTGCAGGGATTCGAACCACCGAACTTCTAGTCAGCAAGCCCTAGTCTCTGTTGTTTAGACCACAGCGCCACACGCATCCCTTATGTCCTCCTTACATGCTGCTAATGTGTAACTGCACATCCATGCAGTGAAGAAGCAGTGGGGTGATGCAACTGTCCCACCTTCAACATAATGCAGATTCCCTGTCCAACCATCCACATGCTAAACGTGGCCATGTTGTCCAAGAAAACCCTATGTGTCTACACCTCCATGTGGCTAGGCTTCCACAGGATCAGCAACTATGCACAGTCAGGATTCCTGAACCCATAGAGGTCTATATCTGTAAGCTTCCCTTTTGCAGGCATCTGTGCTCAACGTGTAGACATTGTGAGTGGGGAAGATGCCTTACATCATGGGAGGGGTAACCAATACAACCCTACTGCCTCTTCCATATGTGGAACCACCACCTCCAAATTATATGGGTAAATACATCAAGGAGGCTTTAGAGTCTAAGTGTAAAAGGTAGGCTTGCAATATGTCAGGAGAACTCCTGCCGTCCTGGTTTTCAGGTGTAAAAATGGTGTTAGGAGGGAATTTTGGGATAGAAAAAAAACAGTGGAAACAGCTCCAAAAGCTTTTTAAAAAATCACTATTTTGGGGGGAAGTTTGCCCAAAAAAGCTCAACAACGTAGATTTGTTCCTCAAGAAAAGCTCCACAAATTTGTGGGTGTCAGGAATTTTACTTTTTGAAATATGGCAACCCTAGTGATTTCCCCAGCCTCTATGTTTTCAGCTATTCAGCTGTGTCAGAGATGTGTCAGCAAGGAGTTGTCCACCATGTTCCCTAGCTCAGATGAAAGTGGATGTGGGCCAAGGCTAACAGCTTCTCTTTCGGCAGCGATGCCACAGAGGCAGACTTCCTGTAAAATGGCCTCCGGACTGTTTCCATCTTTAGAGGACCTGGACAGCAGGCAGACAGCTATTTTTTTTTAATATCAGTGCTCACTTAGTAAGTTCCCAAAAGTTCTTCCTTCCACTGGAGTGCAGTAGAATGTCCATTAGCTTATAATTCACTGTTCCGTGAATTAGTAACTTCAGCAAACACCCCTTTAAAAAGCCTTCAGTTGAGCTCTATGTTTCGGTACAGTGTGTGCCCTTGTTTAAATGATTTCACCATAGCTCTGCTGGGGGAACCTGTTTAAATGCCTTCGCCTGAATAGGGAACTTTACGCAAACTCATTAAAATGTTCTCTCCTGGTCTAACATTTAATGGTTAGAACTGAATCTTCATATTGCGTCCAGCTTCATAAACAGGTACAGGAGCTAGAGGGAGACTGAGGAAAAAGGAGACTAAGGAAGAGAAAGGCTGTGAGCTTGTGTTATTCCTCAACACTTGAGGGACCTGGGTATGTTTAGCCTGGTAAAGAGGAGACTGAGAAGAGATGATTTGTTGTTGTTTAGTCGTTTAGTCGTGTCTGACTCTTCATGACCCCATGGACCAGAGCACGCCAGGCACTTCTGTCTTCCACTGCCTCCCGCAGTTTGGTCAAACTCATGCTGGTAGCTTCAAGAACACTATCCAACCATCTCATCCTCTGTCGTCCCCTTCTCCTTGTGCCCTCCATCTTTCCAAACATCAGGGTCTTTTCCAGGGAGTCTTCTCTTCTCATGAGGTGGCCAAAGTATTGGAGCCTCAGCTTCAGGATCTGTCCTTCCAGTGAGCACTCAGGGCTGATTTCCTTCAGAATGGAGAGGTTTGATCTTCTTGCAGTCCATGGGACTCTCAAGAGTCTCCTCCACCACCATAATTCAAAAGCATCAATTCTTTGGTGATCAGCCTTCTTTATGGTCCAGCTCTCACTTCCATACATCACTGCTGGGAAAACCATAGCTTTAACTATATGGACATTTGTCGGCAAGGTGATGTCTCTGCTTTTAAGATGCTGTCTAGGTTTGTCATTGCTTTTCTCCCAAGAAGCAGGTGTCTTTTAATTTAGTGACTACTGTCACCATCTGCAGTGATCATGGAGCCCAAGAAAGTAAAATCTCTCACTGCCTCCATTTCTTCCCCTTCTATTTGCCAGGAGGTGATGGGACCAGTGGTCATGATCTTGATGTTGAGCTTCAGACCATATTTTGCGCTCTCCTCTTTCACCCTCATTAAAAGGTTCTTTAATTCCTCCTCACTTTCTGCCATCAAGGTTGTGTCATCTACATATCTGAGGTTGTTGATATTTCTTCCGGCAATCTTAATTCCGGCTAGGGATTTCGCATGATGAATTCTGCATATAAGTGAAATAAGCCGGGAGACAATATACAGCCACCTTCAAATATCCCAGGGGTTGTCCCAGGGAAGATGGAGCAAGCTTGTTTTCACCTGTTCTGGAGGGTAGGATCTGAACCAATGGCTTCAAGTTACAAAAAGGAGAATCTGACTAAACTAAACTAGGGAGAACCTTCTGACATTAAGAGCTGTTAGACTGTGGAACTGGACTCTCCTTCCCTGAAGGTTGTTAAGCAGAGCTTGGATGGTCATCTGTTAGGGATTCTTCAGTTGAGATTCGTGCCTTGCAGGAGATTAGATTAGATGACCCTCAAGGTCCCTTCAACTCTACAATTTTATGATTCTATAAACCTGCCAGGGAGGAAAGTTGCAGCAGGCCTAAACAGCCCCCTCAGTGTACGTATACAGTTAATGCCAAAATAGGCTTCTAATGGCTTCCTTTAGTCCTGCTGCTTTCCACCCACCCACCAGAGAAAACCACTCTTTAGCGCTCAATTGGAGCAAACAGCAACTTGGGTTTTGTCCATACTGATGTTTGCTCCGATTTAGAGCAGAAGAGTGGGTTTTCCCCATGCAAAGAGAAAACCACTTGGATCCATGCCTAGAAAGTGCAGCTCAAGCAGAAAACCACTCTGACCTGTGGCTTTCTAAACTGGGACAAGTAGAAATGTGGACAAGTCCCAATAATAATAATAATAATAATAATAATAATATTTATACCCTACACTCTGGGCAGCTCACAGCGCATAAAAAATTGTAAAACATTAGACATTAAAAATTCCTGATACAGGGCTGCCTTCAGATGTCTTATAAAAGTCAGATAGTTGTTTATTTCCTTGACATCTGATACAAGGGCATTCCACAGGGTGAGCGCCACTACAGAGCAGGCCCTCTGCCTGGTTCCCTGTAGCTTCGCTTCTCACAGTGAGGGAACCGCCAGAAGGCCCTCGGAGCTGGACCTCAGTGTCCGGGCTGAGCGATGGGGGTGGAAATGTTACTTCAGGTATACTGGGCTGAGGTCACCACTACCAGCCCTTGGAGACACTGGAGTCAGGACAGGAACCAGCATGAGCCATCTTAAGTAGGATGTATGTACAGGTGGGCAGGGTCAAATCAGGATGTGACCTGAACGTACAAAGCTGCCTTGCTTTGAATCAGACATTTGTCCATTAGTTCTGCACTGTCTGACCAGTCTCTGACAGCAAGCTTTGCAGTGCCTTCTGCAGATGTCCTTCCAGTCCTACTAACAGAATTCCTTGATATAGATTTATTGGGGACTGAACTAAGCAATACAGTGGTACCTCGGGTTACAGACGCTTCAGGTTACAGATTCCCCTAACCCAGAAATAGTACCTCGGGTTAAGAACTTTGCTTCAGGATGAGAACAGAAATCGTGCTCTGGAGGCATGGCAGCAGCTACAGTGGTGCTTCAGGTTAAGAACAGTTTCAGGTTAAGAACGGACCTCCAGAACGAATTAAGTTCTTAACCCGAGGTACCACTGTATTAGGTTTGCGTGGACAGGCGGAGTCCCCAGATCCTGCACGGTCCCCCCGTCATGTGGAATAACGACTCAAGACAACGTGCTATGGGATTAAATTGGCCACAACTTTATTAAATTTCAAATGTGGGTAGACCTTGGCTCAGGCATTGGACGTTCTCCCTCCCCGGTCCCCAGCCGGGGACCTAGGGAGCATCAGGGTTATCCAGTGTGTGGGGGGGGGGATGGGCCGGCTCTGGAGAACATATGTTCAAGCAGAGATGGCCGCCCCCGTAACGCCGCCGCCGCAGGGGAGAGCAATGACGACCTTTCGGTGTACGGCCAAAGCCTCCCTTCAGAAAACCCCTTTAACGGGGAACCCTGGTATCGCCGCCGCAAGAGGAAGATGGACAAAAGGATTCCGCCCAAGGCCTGATACCGCCAAAGTTGTGACGTTTTGCTACGGGAAAGGCGAAACCTGCCAATGCAGGGAAATTCCTTTCCGGCCCTTTAACAGCGACCTTAACGTAGCAGCGCCCGCATACCTGTGAAGAAAAGTTAATCTGCAAAACCTGTGAAGACAAGTTAACCTGCAAAATAAGACATTAACTGAGGGTGGGTAGGGTGGGAGAAGCTCTGGAGCCAAGTGAGGATTCCTAGGTAAGATCCTCCCTCTATTGTGTGGGCAGGTAATCCCTCCCCTACCTGGCCTGGTCTCCTTGGCAACGCTTCCCCCAGGTGGGATTGGACAACTGACTGAGGTAGGCGGAGACCTCCAGGTATCACACCTGAGGGAAGGCAAAGCCAAGCCTATGCTGTTGGGGCCACTCCAGATCTAGGGGCTGCATGCGTCCACGCAAAGGGCGCCCCCCGTTTTAAGTGGGGAGCGGTCATTACGCAAAAATTTTTGACACAATTTACAGTGTTAAAAAGTGGGTCTTAGAACATTGAATGTAGGTTTCACAAGCACCTTTTGCCTACCTTTTCCATATGTTGTTTGCTGCCTGCTCACAGTTGCTTCTTTTCCTGACCTTCAGCTTTGGCACCTTTTCTTTTTAAAAAAAATGTATTTTTTTTATATAAAAAAAACCTTCTTCCAGGATGCTTCAGGATGAGAACAGAAATCGTGCTCCGGTGGTGCGGCAGCAGCAGGAGGCCCCATTAGCTAAAGTGGTGCTTCAGGTTAAGAACAGTTTCAGGTTAAGAACGGACCTCCGGAATGAATTAAGTACTTAACCCGAGGTACCACTGTACTTACTTCTGAATATGCATGTGTAGGATTGGAGGGTCAGTCTGTTTGCATGCACTGGGATTTTCATCAAGAGAATCACACATTTCTATTTAGTTGTATAGTGGACCCTCTGGATATGAACTTAATTCGTCCCGGGGGTCCATACTTACCCGAAAAAGTCCGTATACGGAGGCGCTGCTTCGGTGCACATGCATGGCGTGATAGAGTGCATGCACAGCGAAACCCGGAAGCATACACTTCCAGGTTTGCCGCGTTCATAACTCGAAATTACGTTACCCGAAGGTAACGTAACCCGAGGTACCACTGTATAGCACAGTGACTCTGCTGTGGAGCCAACTTACTTCAGATTACTCTTGCAAAGAAGCAGGCATACTCAGTTCTAGACGTTTCTGTATATGGATGTTTTGGGGTCGAGCTCTTGTATAAGTGGGCAATCGTCTTTGCATTGGGGTTCAGTTTTCTTACACTTTTTACCATGAGATGTACAACATGACTGGAAGTAGAAGGGCTTCCTTAGATCCAAGCCAATGACTTGACCATACTACCTCTTTGAGTTTGCAGAGGATTACATGAAATCGCTTCTGGGTCTGGGTCTCCAGTAAGTGTGTGTGAATGAGCGCCATAGCTTCAGAGGAATTTGTGAATACCCAGCGATACTTTCTCAGTATGAAACAGAGGTTATTTGTTATCTGTTTTAACACTGTTCTCTACGTCATTGAAAATCCAGGTTGTACATATACATATACTGATATTAACTTTTTGTATCTTTATCTTTATGTGGAAATTGATCAGTTTGGTTGTGTAGTTTTTCATTTGTTTTATTAATTTTTATGACTACTTTGCTATGTTTGTAGCTATGTAAATTTTTTCATATTGTTAGCCGCCCTGAGCATTGTCTTAACTGTGGAAAGGTGGAATACAAATAAAATGATGAATAAATGAATGAATACATACTATATCATATTTTAGATCCAGGCTAGGTATGTTTAGATCCAGTCTAGGTATGATTGACACGTTCTTCTTCTTCCTGGATTGGTCAGAAGATTGGTCCCAGCCTATTAGGACTTTCATAAAGATGAAATTATGTTCCAATTTTATGTCGTCCATCAGATCTTTCTGCGTGATGGTGTCACTGAGGACACATGACCTAGACTTGGTGTTGAGTCTTCAAATCAAGGACAGAAATTATGAAATTAATGAAGCTTAAACTTCATGGCTCCTAATCCCGGAGGAGCCACAGAAACAACCTTAGTCTTTTGTTGTTTTTGTTTAGTCATTTAGTCGTGTCCGACTCTTCATGACCCCACAGACCAGAGCACGCCAGGCCCTCCTGTCTTCCACTGCCTCCCGCAGTTTGGTCAAACTCATGCTGGTAGCTTCAAGAACACTGTCCAACCCTCTCGTCCTCTGTCGTCCCCTTCTCCTTGTGCCCTCCATCTTTCCCAACATCAGGGTCTTTTCCAGGGAGTCTTCTCTTCTCATGAGGTGGCTAAAGTATTGGGGCCTCAGCTTCACGATCTGTCCTTCCAGTGAGCACTCAGGGCTGATTTCCTTCAGAATGGATAGGTTTGATCTTCTTGCAGTCCATGGGACTCTCAAGAGTCTCCTCCAGCACCATAATTCAAAAGCATCAATTCTTTGGCGATCAGCCTTCTTTATGGTCCAGCTCTCACTTCCATACATCACTACTGGGAAAACCATAGCTTTTACTATACGGACTTTAGTCTTACACTGCTTAAATTTTTGGGATCTAGTAGACCTGATTTGAGTTGCATGACTCAAATTGATTATTATTTTTTTGTTGTATATATTTCAACAATCCCAAAGTCTGAGGGCCAGTAGCACAGATGTTGTAAAGGGGTGCTTATCTGTCATGGAACAACCCCATTGAAGAAGATAACAGTGCTTACGCAGACACCATTGCTGGTTGCAAAGGTCAAGCTTCAGAGACCCAAAAATGTAGGTCTGCCACTGCCTCAAGTGGATGAAGCTCAAAATGTGAAGCTATGCACACTCATCAAGTTGGATCCCATTTTGAATTAGGCTCCTTTGAGCTAGGTGAGTCTAACTCAAAATGGGGATTGTACCACAGTCTTCCCTGCAAGTACCCAAATCTTCTGCAAGTTTCTAAAAAGGGGGTTAGCTTGAGGGAGGGGGGATGGCAATAGGTAGAGATTTACCCCACCTCTAACCTGAATCTTTTTTGTTTCCATTTTGCTTACAGAAAATGGGGGTGGGATTGCAATGGCAGGAAAGAAATTTTTTATTTAAAAAGAAAACCCTTAAATTGTTTGGGTGGCAAGCTGTGTTCAGCTCACTCATCACTGCAACTGAGAGAGTACCATAAACAAACAGGCCACTATTTCCACAAATAGGGCCCCCTAATTACTGAAAACACAAGCTATTTTTTTGACATTGGCAAACACGATCCTGAATAGCAGTATGGCGCTTCAGGTAAGCCTATAAAAATTATACTATATGCACTTTGGGAATATGGACGAAATATTTAAATAGAGCGTTCTTTTCTTTCAGTAAATGCTTTCAGAATGCATATTCTACACTCCCCACTAAATTATGACAGAAGACAGGTCATAATAACTGATGTAATAGGCAAGGAGGGAGAATGGAACACAATTCCCTAAACTCAATAAAATAAGCAATTACTCCTGTTATCTGAACGGCTCTGTCAGTGGAGAAGTTGTCTGTGTCATAACAGAATCTAACAGAGCCGGTTGCCTTTAAGCATCAAAGGCTTTGGCCTTATTATCTTCTGGAGATGTGCATGTATAATAAGCCTTTCCGACAAATGGGGAGGAAATGTCTCTGGCAAAACTCTAAAATGGTGATAAACTATGTCCAAATGATTAATTCAGAGAAATTCCCCATCACGCTGAGGCAACATGTGCCCGTCTCTTCTGTCATGCCCTTGGAGATTTTCCATGCTAAATGTATGTGCATATTTTTCATGGCCAATGATATTTGAATTGCAGCCGGCTCCCATGCAGAACATAAAACACTTCAAACTGCATAATGCAGACTAAATTATAAGTTCTCCAGTGGCCTGAGGGGGCAAGGGCCATAATAATGAGTGTGCTTAAGTGACTTGGTAGAATTTTTTTCCGCTTTAATTTAATACCTTGACTTGCTGCAACCTTATTTTAAAAAGGAAAGAATTGTTTCATAGCACTATGAGAACAATATCATAATAGAAAATAAGAACTTCTTCCCTTCTCTCTCTCTCTCTCTCTCTCTCTCTCTCTCTCTCTCTCTCCCTCTCCTTAATAAATACAGAAATCTAGTACGGTGATGGTCAATTCAGACACGTCAATCAGATGGAATATGAAACCAAAACCCCTATACATATGTGAAATAATTCCATTTCTCACTCTTGTATATGTAAACTAATTCCAGGTTCCTTTAAGAGGACATGCATTGTAATTTCCACTAACAAATTGCTATTTTGCATGCATCCCCTGATTAGAAATACAGACACATGGACTCTTACTTCACTGCAACCCTGTATATTAACACTCAAATAGCAACACTGTCCTCGTGTTTTCTTTCACTAACTTTGAGAGCAAATCCAACCTTTTCCGTTTTAGGGGAGATGGGTGCAAGGATCTAACATGGGTGTGGCGCAAGCCCCCCAAACGGGGTAATGGGATTGCATTAATAGTTACTAAAGTAATTTTAAATATCCTGTAATTGTTTGTTGCTATTACTGTCTTTGATAGAAATACAAATGCATGAAATAGTCTCGTACCTTGGATCTCAAATGCCTTGGCTACCGAACAAATCGGCTCCTGAACTATCGAAACCCAGAAGTGAGGGTTCCAGTTTTCTAACGATTTCCGGACGCTGAATGTCCGGCACAGCTTCTGTGGCTTCCAATTGGCTGCAGGATACCCCTGCAGCCAATCATAAGCTGCGCCTTGGTTTTCAAACGGTTCCAGGAGTCAAATGGATCCAGCATTCTGTTCGAGAACCAAGGTACGACTGTATAACCAATTTTGATTATACAGTGGTGCCCCGCAAGACGAATGCCTCGCAAGACGGAAAACCCGCTAGACGAAAGGGTTTTCCGTTTTGGAGGTGCTTCGCAAAACGAATTTCCTATGTGCTTGCTTCGCAAGACGAAAATGTCTTGCGAGTTCCTGCGGGGTTTTTTTCCTCCCCCCCCCTTTTCCCCAAGCCGCTAAACCGCTTATCAGCTGATGGCTAAGCCGCTTAACAGCTGATCGCTAAGCAGCTTATCAGCTGATCGTTAAGCCGCTTATCAGCTGATCTTTAAGCCGCTTAACAGCTGATCGCTAAGCCGCTTATCAGCTGATCCACTAAGCCCACTAAGCCGCTAATACTGTAGCGCTAATCCGCTAAACCGCTAATGGGCTTGCTTCACAAGACGAAAAAACCCGCAAGGCGAAGAGACTCGCGGAACGGATTCTTTTCGTCTTGCGAGGCACCATTGTAATAACTCTAAGGGTCATCCACACACCTGCTTGTCCTGTACCAAAAAACATGGGTCTGAGCAGTTTTACACTTGTCTTGTTATTCCATTATTATTATTATTATTATTATTATTATTATTATTATTAATTATTTCTATGCTGCCCATCTGGCTGGGTTGCCCCAGCCACCCTGGGCAGCTTCCAACAAATTAAAACACATTAAAACATCAAACATTAAAAACTTCCCTATACAGGCTGCCTTCAGATGTCTTCTAAAAATCAGATAGTTATTTATTTCCTTGACATCTGACGGGCATGGGTCCCGGTCCTTGTGCCTTTGCCCCACAGCTTTCCCCTAGAAAACAAACCCTCTCTTTAGCACTAAATTGCAATAAACAGCAATTCGTGGAAAACCCAAATGCTGTATGTTCTAATTCAGTGCTAAATGGTGGGTTTCCCCAGGGTGAAGCAGCAGGGCAAACGGGAATCTGGATGAGCCCCAACTGTGTTGTAAGGTTGAGTGGTCAACTCAATAATGGGGTGCTGTCGTCCACCAGCAGTAGAAGAGGCATAATCCCCTGATTTCTAGCTTTTGTTTTAAAGAAAAGAGTAAGTTTCTAGCATTTGTAGAACCTGAGATAGGAGGTAAAACGCCCAGGCACTGTTCTGCTTATTTGTTTGCTGAGAAACTTGCCAGTTATGTATGTATGTATAATTATTTGCAGTATTTACACACACACACTCAAAATTTCTGTGGCTACCCATGGTTAGGAAAAACCCAGCACTGTTAGCTAGATTCTCACACAGGTGCAACATTTCAATGATTGCTCGGTTTTTGTTATCCAATAGTGTTAATAGATTGTTATTTTATTACTACCAGGGCTTTTTTTTCAGACAGAACTCGCCAGAACTCAGTTCTGGCACCTCTCAAGTGGGCACCATTATTAGAGGACAAGGTTCATGGTGATTTCCGGCATCTCTGTTTCTAGAAAAATAGCACAGATTTCTACTATTATTTAAGTTTATTGGTCGCTTCACACAAGCATCTCAAAATGACTTACAAATAATAAGCAGTACAAAATGGGGGAAAATAATCTGATTTAATTAATTAAAAGCAAAGCACAATATCAGTTAATCAAAGCATTAAAAATAACCCTCCCATGCCCTAACAGAGGTTTGATCACCACATACATCACTTAAGAGAACACACATACAAATATTTATACCATCAATTACTGGAAAGAAATAAAATTAACAGCCATCAATCACTGTGGCCTCTTCATTAATATTCTTGTATGCTTGTTGCAACTGGTCCACCAGCAAAAAGGACTGCAAGAAGGTTGCATTGCCAAACCGTCTATGGATGATCTGTTTATTGAGCGTTTACCCAAATTTGTTTGTGCAAAGCTTGCAGGGTGGCCAGACAGCAACAACTATTTATTGAGTATTTGCTTTGATTTGTTTCCATGGAGGTTATGTAATGTTGCATCAAGCAGTCCTTGTTTTCACACTTCCTCCTGTTCATACATTTAATTGTGCCTTAAATCTGAAAGCACAACAGGCCAGCTTTCCAGCATGTACGATCTAAGCCCACTGCGGTCCCCTTTATTTCGACGAGAGAGTTAAACACATCTGTAATTCTTTCCGACTGAAAGAAATGGGACTCAAAAGCGCTTTTGACGGGATCTTGCCCATTCCAGCAAAGAAAAGTCAGGTATATACAGTTTGGGTGAAGGGTATTTCTTTCTTTCTTTTTTCTCCCCCCCCCCCCCAATTTTTTATTAGTTTTCACAATATTATAAACAAATAAACAAACACACAAGACAAACAAACATAAATCATAGCCTTATTGAAAATTACCGTTATTAACTTTGTTAAGTGACTTCCTCGCTTCCCTTTGGTTGAATTTCCTTGCATGTCCTTTTAACGGTTTTCCTAATCCCAATTTTTATAAAATTTAACTTAAACATTAACATCCTTAGATCTTCACCTTATGGAATTAAACATATTAATTCATCAATTAACATAAATAAAATCCTTAGCCCATTAAGTATCTGCAAGCTATTTTCAGTTAGTTTAACTTAGGAAATTTAACTAAATAATCATTAAATTTATTCCATTCTTCCTGATACTCCTCCTCCTTCTGGTCGCGGACTCTTCCAGTTAGGTCGGCTAGCTCCGAAAAATCCATCATCTTCATCTGCCATTCTTCTATTGTTGGTAATTCTTGGGTTTTCCACTTTTTAGCTAACGAAATACGAGCAGCAGTTGTGGCATACAAAAATAATTTAACATCTTTCTTGGGCAATTCCACACCTGGGTGAAGGGCATTTCAATTTAGCCAACAAATAGTCTTAACACCACGGGACCATAGAACATATACAATACGTTAGGAATTCTTCTCACCAAATAATGATCATTTTGCTCCAAGCTTCTCCTCTCCCTTATAGTTGTTCTTTTTTTCTAGTTTAAATTCTTTTTGGATTTTGAAAGGCTCTTTGCATCCATGGTTTAAGGCTGTCGAATGCTCTTCCCCCCCCCCTGAAGTGCTCGGGGGTATTCTGAACCTTGAACGTAGCCTAACACTAGCATCCTCTTGCATTTGAAGGCAGCTCATTCATTCCAAGTGGACAGCTATTCTTCAAAGTTTTCTTTGGAGGAAAGTGCCAATTCTGATTTGTATGCTTTTTCACAGAGTCACTGAGAACTGTGCTGAGACCTCTTCTGTGGCTTCAGGCAGATTTAACCTAAAGCAGAGGGAGGGAGAAAGTGAGAGAGAGATTTGATGGTAGCTTGGAATTTTCCTATCATAGAATACATCTGAAGAAGGCTTTCCAACTCGTGCAACTTTGTGAAATCCTCCATTTTTCAAAGCAAAGCTGGTCTTTCTCCTGGGGGTTTAGAAAAGACTTGATAATAAAGGCAGCTACAGTCAAGCTTAATTTACAAAACATTATGTAAAACAGTCAGGTTGCATTATTCTTTAATGAGCAGGTAGGTTCTCTTTAGTCTTGGCCTTGAAAATGGAATATTTTTATTACCTTACACAGTGAAATGAGGCGTCAGTTTTCTCCGGAGCATTCACACACATGAGAATCTTGTCAAGATTTATTGTCGAGCTCTTAGTATCTTTTTTTAGATGAAAGATTCGTACAAGAATATCTCAGAACCCAAGTTTCACACGCTGATTGATGTCTGTGGTCTCCTGCTGCGAGTAATACTCCGTATTTGTTCAAATTAGTTTACAAGACTTCTCATTGCGGCTCATTAAAAACAACTGATGCAGGATGCTAATGATTTATAGAACTAAGGTGAATTTCATATATCCCCTTGGAACGATGCCCAAGGCTACAATCCATACTGCCCAACAATAGCTTTTTAATAGGTACAGCATCAGTTTTCTCACTATACATTTCTGGTGTGTAGTGAACTTGTGCCTATAACAGGAACTTCCCTGCCAGCTCTCCCTGTGTGGATGGCATGATGTTCTCTCTAGTGTGGACCAGTTTTTTTTTCCATGGTGCTAGCATGAAACTGAAATCTCAAATTCCAGAAGCTTTAATATTGTGGTGTGAGAGCTTGCATGACCAGCCAGATGTAGAATCTTAGCACATCTTGTTGTGGCCTGCTTCATATATTCCTGGCAGGAACATGGCTGCTACTGCCCAGCAGCTGCTCCTATGCTATTTTTCATCTTATAGTTGGTCCAGATGGCATGGATGATGGCACCCACATCATTAGATGATATGTCATTGGAGAGGTGTGTTCCTACCCACATGCGTGAAAGCTGTATATTGCCATGAGATTGTGTCACTGCCAGCAAAACAGACAAAATGTGCTTTCTATAAGCTGTCTGTCTCAATAGCCAGTGCTGATATGCAAAGGTAAACAGGCCATTGCAGATCTAGCAGCACAGACAAAACTTTCGTATCACCTGACATGACCTCAAGCGTAGTGCTTTTCAATGGAGTCCATTCTTGCAAATCTGATCCCCCCCCCCCCAATTTGGATTATTCATTGTTTTCTAACTTTGCAGTCCCAAACACATTTAGTAGTGGGTAAGCTTCACTGAACTCAGTAGGACTTACTTTTGAGTAAACAACCCTTTGAAGTGGTTGAGAGCCCTCCTTTCCTTTCATTTGGGGAGCAAGAAATACTAGATCCAAGAGCCGACATTAACATGAATTAGGTAAGTCAATTTGGTTTCCCAGAGTGCTGCCAGGCTGTCAATTATTGTGGTAAATTAGAGGAGAACTGGCAATCTATGTATTCACTATGGAACATCTACCCTCAGTGATGAGAATATCACCAGCAACTGAAAATAAAACCTAGGCATAACTTGGATATTTTTGGAATTACACTTCCTTATAGCTATTTTCCTTTATGTTTTTTTACCACTGTCTTGTACAGCAGGGGTGGCCTTCCAGATGTTGTTTGGACTTCAGTTCTCAACAACCACAACCAGCATGGTCAATGGTCAATGACAATGGCTGTGGTAGACCGTCAACATTTAGGGAACCACTAATTCCCCATTGATGTTTTACGAATGGTGAACAGATAGCATTTTATCAGTGGTGGTTGGTTTCACAGCATGGTCCGATACATGTCTCATCAGAAGTAAGTCTCTAGTTTGGAGATGGTATTTAACACCAATCAGATTAAATCAAATAAACAAGGAATATTTGGTGTTATGTTGGAGGGGATGCCAGGAAACAGGAAATTATGTTCACATGTGGTGGGGGTGTAAATATGTACAATTTTTTCTGGCAAAGGGTGTTTAAGGAGATAACAGAAATCAATGGGCTAAAGCTGACCGAAAGTCCACAGGTAGCATTATTATTGAATGACGATTGGGTGGAAGGTTCACAGGCTGTGAAGGACTTGCTCACAAATTTATTGACAGCTGCACAAGTTATTATAGCTAGCAAGTGGAAGTGGCAAGCTGAATATAAAATGGAAGAATGGTATAAAGAGGTATGGGATATAGCTGTTAATGATAAATTAACACGAGCCATTAAGGTAAGATGGGGAATACGCAGGAGAAATGATTTTGAGGAGATATGGTAGGTGTTTGTAGAATTTGTACTGTTAAAACAGAAAGGGGTCAAAGGTGTAGAATTTTTGGGAGGTTGAATAGTTACAATGGAATGGTCTCAGTGGTGGGGTGCACATTTTTTATTCTTATTTATTATGATTCTTACTTTGTCAGTAGGAAGAAGAAGAAGAAGAAGAAGAAGAAGAAGAAGAAGAAGAAGAAAGTCTCACTGAGTTCATACAGGCAAATAGGAACAGTATTGCAGCCCTGGTTATCCTGAAAATATTTAATATATTCACCTACATGTGTGATATATGAGTAATGAGAAGCAGTGTGGTGCAGTGGTTAGAGTATCAGATGGCAACCAAGGAGACAAGGTTCAGATTTCAACTCGGTCATGACATTCCATGGATGACCTTCGTCCAGCCACTATATCTCTCAGACTAGGCTATGTCAAAGGTGTGCTGTGGGTTTAAAATGGGCGAGGGAACTGGTGGTCACCCTGGGGAAAGAGTAGGATAGAAATGCAATAAACAATCCTTTTTCTTCAGCTTGCTGCCTATTCTCTGACAGCAGGGATTGGCCAAGTCCGCGTTCTGAAGGAGCGTCTCCACCCCCATCGTTCTGCCTGGACACTGAGGTCCAGCGCCGAGGGCCTTCTGGTGGTTCCCTCACTGCGAGAAGCAAAGCTACAGGGAACCAGGCAAAGGGCCTTCTCGGTAGTGGCGCCTGCCCTGTGGAACACCCTTCCATCTGATGTCAAAGAGATAAACAACTACCTGACATTTAGGAGACATCTGAAGGCAGCCCTGTTTAGGAAAGTTTTTAATGTGTGACATTTTAATGTATTTTTAATCTTTGTTGGAAGCCACCCAGAGTGGCTGGGGAAACCCAGCCAGATGGCCAGGGTACAACTAATAAATTATATTATTATTATTAGGCTCTGGTGCCTTCTCTGATTTTACCCTTGAAGTGACCTTCCTTTATTGAAGATGCATGTAACAGACAGGCAGATCAATCCTAAGTATAGGAAACTCACAAAATGTATGCTGGCTTAATATAAGCTGGTGTAATGTATCCCTATTCCAAACTCTGTTCAACTATCACTGGCTGAGCTAGCGGAAGCCTGGCAGAGGGGGAAACTAGCCTTTAAAGTAGAGTTTGACTCACAGCACTCTTTTTGCCAGAGTAAATCCCACCAGGTTGCCCATGCTGTGACTGAGCTGAACAGAGTTAGGATCCAGCCTAAGTTTCTGCCTCCCCAGTCCTGCCCCCAGAATGCCCACTTTCCCGGGCTTACGCCAGCTCATAGCTGTCAACTGCCCCTTATTTGGCGGGAAAGTCCCTTATCCCAGCGCCGTGTCCCGCTGCTGTCCCTTATTGATGATGTCCCTTAAATTTCCCGGGTTTCAAAGGAAGCAGCTCCTCTCCCTCCGTCCCCGCCGGCCAGGGAGGAGGGAGGCTCCAACTGTGTTGCTTGGCTGCGTTGCTCACCCAATAAGGAGTCTAAGAACGACTGGGGGGTGGAGCTTGCATGCCTTGTGCCGATCAAATCGGCTGCGTTGCCTGGGGACTCACCTTTGCTCAGCGCTTCCCAGCGGAGAGGTGACAGTGGTTTTCCTTGCTGCATCCCCTTTGCCGGGTTGCTGCACCGCTTGAGGCTTCATTTGGCTGATGGCTGGGCTTTCTGCCTTTGGCTTGGAGGGGCTCAGAAGTTGAACATACCTGTGCTTGGAAAATCCCTTATTTTGGCTGCTGATCCCTTATTTTTGAGGCTGCTGGTCCCTTATTTTCAAATCTGTAAGTTGACAGCTATGCGCCAGCTTAAGATCCACCGGTCTCACCTCAGCTGGCTGAAGGGAGTTATGCCAGCACATATGCTAAATATGGGGCTTGTGGCAGGAATTGGACAACTGCGTTGGGTGTCTGATGGACTCTCTCTCTTCTTCCCAGCAGTTCCCTAAGTGTGAAGTGAAGGCCTGCAGATTTTAGGCGGGTTAAAGTCTATTGTTGTGCTACACGCATGATGAAAGGCATTCACACCCTGAAGAGTGTTAACATGTGAATAAATATTTCTAAAACTGCATTGTCTGTGCAGTCTTCCATTGGGAAGGGGCTATTTCTCTGTAAACACACACACAACTGGGCGGCTGCAAGCATAGAAGCAGTGGCTTGAAACGAAATCTTCTGCCTTGAAGGCCGTACCAGTTCCAACTTCCCAAATGGTATGGCCAGTCCAGTGGACTGCAGCATGCAAAATGGCTGGCCCTGTGGTAGGAACCGCCCTCTGGCGCAATGGACGGTGAGCTCTGCAGTGGTGGGTATCATAACTTTTCACCTGGCTCTTTTTCCCAATGTAAAATCTGAACGGATATAGCTAAATGCACTTCCGGGTTACTGGCGGCGGTGGGGGGCTTCTCTGTGTTTCTGGAATAGTCCTGAAGAACTCAACCATTTCCATGAGATAACTGGTGAGGGGGGAGTTCAGAGCATCATGCAGAGTATCAGTCGCCCCACCCTTCCTTTGCGAAACTTCTAGGGCATGGGTAGGCAAAATAAGACCGGGGGGTCGGATCTGGCCCAATCGCCTTCTAAATCCAGCCCGTGGATGGTCCGTGAATCAGTGTGTTTTTACATGAGTAGAATGTGTCCTTTTATTTAAAATGCACCACTGGGTTATTTGTGGGGCATAGAAATTCATTCATTTATATTTTTTTCAAAATATAGTCCGGCCCCCCACAAGGTCTGAGGGACAGTGGACCGGCCCCCTGCTGAAAAAGTTTGCTGACGCCTGTTCTAGGGGATTGGGGGTGCTGGTTCTGAATGATGCACCAGTGCCCACAAACAATTTCCCAATATTTGTTTCAACATGCTGTCTGTCTCCCTTCCCCGTTCCCCCAAAGCTTGCCATCGTGTTCAGGGTTCGGACGGGCCACAATATTTGGCCAGCTCTCATACATGCATAAAACTGTCACCTGGATCCATAACCTCAGGTTTGATTTAAAGATCTTGGTGGCTCTTTAAAAATCCACTGCTCTGTCTGCACAGCCAAGATTCTCTTCCAAAAAGGTCAGTTTGTGAGAACCTAATGCTCACTGACATTCAGAGCTATTCTTCAAACTGAGAGCTTTATGCAAAGGTTTGCTGCCATATAACTTTGCATTTACACCAGAGATGGCCACCCTTTCCTTCCGAACGTACAACAATAGAGAAGGGGATATATTTTATTATTATTTAGGCTGGCTTTTGCTTTGAATATGTCATTGAAAGCTGCAAAAAAATCTCCCAAATCCCAAAATTTAGCTCAGAGTGCCCTCTGCTGTTTAGTGTTATTTTAAATTAAGAAGACTTCATCGAAGGATTGTTATATGTAGAAGGAAGCGGCCCAGATGTTTAAAATACTGCTTCCCTATAAACAATGTAACCGTAATCATTTGTCTCTCTTCATTCATTTTCATACAATTGTGATGTTCAGCATTTCACTTTAAACTTTTGCTGGGAGAATATGAAGGAATCTGGCATAGTGTGTTGGCATCCGTCTGTCTTGGGTGAAGATGGAGGACTGGGCCTTTGGGGGTGAAGTCAACCTATTGGAAGGTTACAGTGCCTGCTGTGGCTGTAGAGTTAGATGCAGGAGAGACAGGTATTGTTGTAGCTGGGGCAGAGGAAGGTGATTTTGCTGCTGCAGATGCACTGTGCCATTTCTTCTGTCTCTGTTCCTTCCCAGCAGTCATTCCTCCTGTGGTCACTGCTATGGATACACAACCTGTCTGTCTGTCTGTCTGTCTCCAAGCACTACGGTCAGTGCCGGATTTACAAATAAGCTAAAGAAGCTATAGCTTCGGGCCCCATTCTCTTGGAGGCCCCCCAAAAAATTTAAAGGGGGAAAAACTGGATGTACATTTCCAAAATATAAGATTAAAAAACAAATAAAATAAAACCTACATACAGCAACAGTGTTTTGTGTTGTGTAGGCTCCTGTGATGTAAGTAATGGGCCCCGCCTGCTAGCCTGCTCCCTAAAATATCACTGGTTTGCTCATTTCTATATATAGGGTGAGTCTTTGTAAATTATGTTGCTAAAGGAACTTTTGTTATTGCCAAATGCCAATGTGTTTGTATTATAGTTTGTGATGAATAAAAAAATCATTTAAAGTTAGAGCTTAATAATTATTTCACTATTAATATACTTCTTCTTAATTGTATTTCACTTCAACAATAACTTTAAGAAAATGTCATACTTTTCGCTCCATAAGATGCACCTAGTTTTTAGAGGGAGAATGCAAGGGGGGGGGGGGATTCTTTAAAGGGAGCGCTGAGCAGATACATCTGCTCAGTATACATCCCAGGCTCTGCTCAGTGCTCCCTTTCACGAGCCGCGTGGAGCGTGTGTGCGGCGCTTGCAGGGTTTTCCCTGAGGAGGGGGCTTTTCCGGGCTCTTGGGGGCTTTTCCGGACTCTGTCCCTTCCCCCACCTCCCACAAAAGCCAGCAAGAGCCGTGCGCTCTTTAAAGGGAGCGCGGCTCTTGGGGGCTTTTCTGGGAGGTGGGGGAAGGGACAGAGCGCGGCTAAGCCAGAAGCTAGAACAGCGAAAGGGAGCGCTGCGCAGCCTGCCTTCGCTCCATAAGGCTCACACACATTTCCCCTTACTTTTTAGGAGGGAAAAAGTGTGTCTTATAGAGCGAAAAATACGGTATGTATTTTGTTATGTACAAATGGCTTTAGATACCTATTAGGTCCATAAGTTACCATATAGCATATATTCAACACAAAAAACAGCAACAATTTGTTGTTGACAAAGGACAGCTGGACATATAAAGGGCCCCTTTACCTTCAGTAGCTTAGGGCCTCATTAAACCTAAATCCAGCCCTGACTGCAGTCATCTGCAAGGGATTCCCACAGGGCAGCCTTCATGTCTCGTTTGCAGACATCTTTGTAACACAGAGTTGGTCTGCAAACAGGCCTGGTGCTTGAAGCCAGCTCCCCATCTTCCATTCTGTGGCCGAGCCAACGTAGACTTCACTGAGACAGGAGTGTGACTGTGCTGGGAATGTGGCCTTGGGAGAGCACATCTTTGTTTGAGACTCTGTCCTGCCATGATGCCCAAATACCGTATTTTTCGCACTATTGGACGCACCGGTCCATAGGACGCACCTAGATTTGGGGGGGGAAATAAAGGCAAAAAAAATTATTCCCCCCCCCGCCAGGCGCGGGGCTGGGGCGGGGGAAGCCCGAGCTTCCCCCTCCCCCAGAACGGGACCCAGAGCCATGCCGAAGCTGCGCGCAGCTTTGGCATCGCTCTGGGAGCTTGCGGGGCTGGGGGAGGAGGAAGCCCTCCGCCAGCCTCCAAACCATGTCGGGAGACAGCGGGATGGCGCGCTGAGCCTCTCCCGCTGTCCCCCGAGTTTGCAGGGCTGGGCCAGCCTTCTAACCAAGTCGGGGGACAGCGGTAAGGGCGCGCCGCGCCCCTGCCGCTGTCTCCCGAGTTTGCCGGGCTGGCGACGGGGAGGAGCAGGCTTCTCCCCCCGCCAGCCTGCTAGCCAAGTCGGGGGACAGCGGGAAGGGCGCGCTGCGCCCCTGCCGCTGTCTCCCGAGTTTGCGGGGCTGGCGACGGGGAGGAGCAGGCTTCTCCCCCCGCCAGCCTTCTAGCCAAGTCGGGGGACAGCGGGAAGGGCGCGCTGCGCCTCTCCCGCTGTCTCCCGAGTTTGCGGGGCTGGCGACGGGGAGGAGCAGGCTTCTCCCCCCGCCAGCCTTCTAGCCAAGTCGGGGGACAGCGGGAAGGGCGCGCTGCGCCCCTGCCGTCTCCCGAGTTTGCGGGGCTGGCGACGGGGAGGAGCAGGCTTCTCCCCCCGCCAGCCTTCTAGCCAAGTCGGGGGACAGCGGGAAGGGCGCGCTGCGCCTCTCCCGCTGTCTCCCGAGTTTGCGGGGCTGGCGACGGGGAGGAGCAGGCTCCCCCCCGCCAGCCTTCTAACCAAGTCGGGGGACAGCGGGAAGGGCGCGCTGCGCCTCTCCCGCTGTCCCCCGAGCTTGTGGGGCTGGCGGTGGGGCTCTCCTGAAGCCTGGAGAGCGAGAGGGGTCGGTGCGCACCGACCCCTCTCGCTCTCCAGGCTTCAGCGAAAGCCTGCATTCGCACCATAGGACGCACACACATTTCCCCTTCATTTTTGGAGGGGAAAAAGTGCGTCCTATAGTGCGAAAAATACGGTAACCAAAATAAATATGTAAACACAAAGTTTGTATTGATGACAGATGGTGTCAAGATTCATGTTTCATGAAACATGCAGCAGTCTACTCAGAAGTTAATCCTGTTGAGGTCAATGCAGCTGACTCCCAGGTAAGTGTTAGCTTTGGTGCCATAGGCCAGGTTTGGGGAGACTTTGCCCCCACCAGGTGTAGCTGAACTACAGCTCCCATCAGCCTCAGCAAGCATGCACAATGGCCAGGGATAGATGGGAATTGTAGTTCAGTATCACCTGGAAGGCCAAAGGCTCCGCCTGTCTGCTGTAACCAAACATATAGGATTGCAGTGTAAACCTTTTGCCCACAACTTAAAACTATGCAATATCTTGAAAATTGTTGTTGTTGTTGTTGTTTAGTCGTTTAGTCGTGTCCGACTCTTCATGACCCCATGGATCAGAGCACGCCAGGCACTCCTGTCTTCCACTGCCTCCCGCAATTTGGTCAAACTCATGCTGCTAGCTTGAGCCACAGAAAGTTAGTGCAAGCCAGTGGTCTGACCAGGCAGTTTCATGTGTTCCTGTATGTATTCACCTTTCTACAGGTATTTTCTTTTTCTTTTTTTCTTTTTTTTTTTAAAGATATTTATTAAATTTTCCAATAAAAAGAACACATCAATAAAAGATTAAACATGAAAACATAGAAAAGAAATACACAATTCAAAAATACACAATACATAATCCAAAAAAGAAAAAAAGAACAAAAAACAAAAGACAAAAAAGAAAAAAAACAGTTAAAAACAATATCACCTTTTCATCTCCATTTTTAAGTTAACTTATTTTCTGGACCGCCTCATACCTCCCTCTTTTGTATTCCAGTTCAAATTGTTTGTCCAGCAATTTCTTTCCCTCTTTTTTAATCCCAATCTTTAATCTTAATATAATATAACATTAAATTTTCCCTCTTAAAAACCAAATTTCCATTTCCTTTAACTTTTTTAATCCTAATCCTTAATCTTGATCTATATATAGCTTTAAATCCTGTACAGCTGGAAGCCACTTATTTTCAATCCAACATCACTCTAACATTATTTAATTTTGCAATATTTCTGCAGATAGTCTTTGAATTTCTTCCAATCTTCCTCCACCGACTCTTCTCCCTGGTCGCGGATTCTGCCAGTCATTTCCGCCAGTTCCATATAGTCCATCAGTTTCATCTGCCATTTTCAGACCTTTGCAGCTGTTGAGTCTGCATTTGCTAGCAGTATTTGATGTTGAAGGTGATTATTATTATTATTATTATTATTATTATTATTATTATTATTTTATTTATTTATACCCCGCCCATCTGGCTGGGCTTCCCCAGCCACTCTGGGCAGCTTCCAACAAAATATTAAAATACAGTAATGCATCAAACATTAAAAGTTTCCCTAAACAGGGCTGCCTTCAGATGTCTTCTAAAAGTCTGGTAGTTGTTGTTCTCTTTGACATCTGGTGGGAGGGCGTTCCACAGGGCGGGTGCCACCGCCGAGAAGGTCCTCTGCCTGGTTCCCTGTAACTTCGCTTTTCGCAGTGAGGGAACCACCAGAAGGCCCTCGGTGCTGGACCTCAGTGTCTGGGCAGAACGATATACTGGACCGAGGCCATTTAGGGCTTTAAAGGTCAGCACCAACACTTTGAATTGTGAATCCATGAATGAATCCATATGACCATTTCCACAAAAAGTTGTGTTTTGTTTCCTTCCATGCATTAGGGAAATGCCAGTTTTGCCATTTTATGACCAATAAGATTTTGAATCTTGAACTTTTTGTACCCGCTGCCTTTGTGGGACATCTTCAGGAGAAGAAAGGGCTAAGGAGTAAACCCTATACAAATCCAGAGTCTATAAGACAGTTGGATGGGGCTTTCTCTGCCCCCTTCCAGCAACTCCTGCCACAAAGCTGGTGCCAAACATCTTGCTCTGCTTTCCTTTGGACCACATCAGCAAGGCCAAGAGCCTTGGTCTTCCTGTCAGGGAAGCCCACGGCCTCCATACACTCTACCCAAGCTTGCGCTTGGGAGAGGTCACTTGGGTGCTGCTAATGCAGCAAAAACAACATGGGGAGGCAGCAGTTCTGAGTTCCTGGTCTTTGCAGCCACAGCAGGTGCTGTGATTCTCCAGTGGTTTGACTTCACTCCCGAAGGTGCACTCCATTGTCTCCTGAGATAGATGGATGCCAACAGGACATTTTGAATTTTAGGCTGTTTTTATAGCTTTATTATCTTGTATAGTACAACAAGTCACGTGTGCTGAGCATTAGCCAAAGCTGGAAGGGGCATCTGAAAGCCTGTGAACCCACAATTTTTGGCTTGGATACCAAGGCCAGCCAAAAACTGTAGAGTCCTGCTCAGGGACTGTTAGCTGTATATTGTCAAACTCTATTGCATGTAATGTATCAAATGCTGCATACTATTACATGTCAACTCTAAAATACTAGCAGCATGAACTAGGGTTGCCATGTTTCAAAAAGTGAAAATCCGATCACAAAAGTTGTTGAGTTTTCTTGGCAAAGTTTTTGAGCTATTTTAAATTAAATCCACCAAAATCTACACTTACGACATAGGTTGCCGCACATCTGGATTTTCCTGGACATTTCAGTAATTTCTGCCCGGACACTGTTTCCGATGACCAAATCTCAGCTATGTCCGTGAAGTTCCTGACGTAAGGCAACCCTTTGCATGAACAATGTTTGTAAAACAACAACAACTATCAAATATTGAAATGACGACCAGGTTGCCTTATCAAGTCTGCTTACGTCCTGGAAGAACAAATAAATGCACAGAGACAATGAGGTGAAGCGAACTGGCCACACAAATCCAACTCCACGTAACAGAAAAGTCCCAGCTGAATGCATTTGAAAAGTGGAAAAAGTTTTCTAGATTAGCCTCTAATGTAGTGCATTAGGTAAAGGTAAAGGGACCCCTGACCATTAGGTCCAGTCGTGGCCGACTCTGGAGTTGTGGCGCTCATCTCGCTTTATTGGCCGAGGGAGCCGGCGTACAGCTTCCGGGTCATGTGGCCAGCATGACTAAGCCACTTCTGACGAACCAGAGCAGCACACGGAAACGCCATTTACCTTCCCGCTGGAGCAGTTCCTATTTATCTACTTGCATTTTGACGTGCTTTCAAACTGCTAGGTTGGCAGGAGCAGGGACCGAGCAGCGGGAGCTCACCCCGTCATGGGGATTCGAACCGCCGACCTTCTGATAGGCAAGTCCTAGGCTCTGTGGTTTAACCCACAGTGCCACCCACGTCCCAATGTAGTGCATTAGCTGTTTGCAAATGGTTTGCCATGCTACAGTGATCAAAAAGAAGTGGAAGAAGCAGTATGACAGCACTTGACGATAGCACCCCCTTCCTCCCATGAATTAATTCTGATCAGGGAGGAAAGTGTGGGAATATTCAGGGTGGCAGAAGAGGATATATTGTTGATTAATATCCTTCCTAACTTGCGCTAGCAAGTTCCTTTACTTAGCAGAGTTTACATTCCCCTTTTTACATGCACAGCAGATAGCTGGTTGGAGGCTTGTGTAAGCCTCTCACTATTATACAGTTCAACCTGTCTCAGATTGAATTGTACATTCCTGTTAAGTTCCCTTGAATCCCTCTTAAAAGAATAAAGACGCGACAATCTTAATCATAAGTCAATAAAAGAAGTTTACTTACATCAGTTCACAGCTGGATCCCTGAAGGCAGACTTAGTTACAAATATGTACATGTGGATCTACCCCATATTGCGGGGGGGGGGGGTGATCTCAGTGCTTCTGCTAGCTGAGAGCTAGCAAAGCAGTCCTAGCTAGAAGCTGGTCAAACGAAGAAGGAAGTCAAAAAGAGAGAGAGAGTGCTGCGTGACTCGTCCTTTTGTTACCTAGATAGGTTAGGTCACGCCCACCTTCTATCACATGCAAAAGGAAGGATACTCCAGCCCAGGAGGAACAGGAAGTTTTGACTGGCTGGACCAAGTTTCCCCTTGCATGTCCACTCTAGGAAAACAAGGAATGTTGTTTTTGACTGCTCCCAGTGGCTTACATCCCACAGAAAGGAGTACAAGAGCCAAGAGCCTGCATTGTTTTGAAGCATGGTTGATGTAGATCTCTTTCTTTTAAGGTGGGGCTCAGATACAAGAATAGAGTTTGCAACAGGATTTAGTTGCGGCCAAGCTGCTCAGACAGCCCAGCTTCAGACCCCACGAGATCAGTGGTGATGTCAGTTCTCCCATGTCTGAGTTAGGCCACATCCCTGCGCATGGGGGAGAACAAGGTTCAGAAGTTCCGTTCTTTTATGTACGTTTGGATTTGTTCACCTAATGTATTTCCCATATGATAGCCAACAAAATAGGACCAGACAAGCGACGTGCAATTAAAAGGAAGAGAGGTGCATATGACAAAACCTACATAAGGAAGTGCCAGCATCCCTCTATGGGGGTAAACCCCTCAACTCTTTGGTTTTTTTGAAATAATTTTTACTTGATTTTACAAGCGTAAGGTTATAACAATACCAAGTACATATCCATATATAGAGATTTCTCTGAATCTCCAGACTTCCCACCCTCCACTCCGTGGGTCCTATTGTCAACATTTTCAACTGCATATTATTTTATAATCTACATTTTGTATCTCTCCATATTGTCCATAGTGTCTGTTACATAACTGGTGTTATTAGAATCCTGCTAATGTTTTCATCTGCTTACAGTGGTCTCCTAGATAAGTTATCAGTTTTCCCCATTCTTTCTTAAAGTTTTTGTGTCCTTCGTTCCTGAGCTTTCCAGTCAGTTTTGCCATATTTGGCATATTCCAACAGCTTGATTTGCCATTCCTCTCTGGTAGGGACTTTGTCTTCTTTACATCCCTGGGCTAGTAGCATCCGTGCAGCTGTTGTCGTGTACATAAAAAGTCTTTTCTTGTCCTTTGGGGTGTCAGTACCTACAATTCCGAACAAAGAAGCTTCTGTTTTTCCCCACCAAGGTTATTTTTAACATTTTTTAATTCATATATATATATATTTTACCCTGCCCATCTGAGCTGCTTCCAAACGAATATTAAAAACAATACAGCATCAAACATTAAAAACTTCCCTAAACAGTTGTCTTTTAAAAGCAAAATAGCTGCTTATTGCCTTGACATCTGCTGGGAAGGAGTTCCACAGGGCAGGCGCTACTACCGAGAAGGCCCTCTGCCTGGTTCCCTGTAACCCCACTTCTCACAGCGAGGGAACTGCCAGAAGGCCCTCAGAGCTGGATCTCAGCGTCCGGGCAGAACAATGGGGGTGGAGACGCTCCTTCAGGTATACAGGACCGAGGCCGTTTAGGGCTTTAAAGGTCATTTCCCAGAATGCTTTTATTACCTTTCATGACCACCACATATGGTAAAAGGTACCTTCTTTTTCTCTACATAAACCCCTCAGCTTTTAATGTAGTGCACTATGCAGTCAGTGTTATGCAGTCCTTTAGTTTGTTGCTATCAGGGGCAGAGAGACAAGGGAAATGCAGTTAGAGGAGTTATTTGACTTGTGCAGATAACATTGTTGTCATTATTATGAGGTATACATGAATAACCACAACAAACACTCTTTCATTTCACTGCTTGCTTTTATACTATTTAACTCTTAATTTATTTTGATTTTCGCCCAAAATGGGCACCTGGACCTTGGTTTCTGCAAAACCGTAATAGCTTTTGACCCTTGCCACCCGACCCTGCCATCTGAAATCTCACAGCTGCTCCTGCGTAGAATGCCATATTGCTAGCCTGAGATCACTAGATGAAAGAGCTACAGGAACATAACTTTGCAGCTCTCAAAAATACTGTTCTTTGCAAAGTTTAGGGCCGGCAGTTGGGAAGAGTGGGCCCAGAAATTTTGTTGGCACCCCTAAATTGAGACAGAGTCCTTCTCCTCTGGACTTCACACAGACACACAGAGAGAGTACTGTTTTATTGTTCCAGTAATATTGTTCCTGCAATTATTCTTCATACATCACTCATATATCCTATTTACACATATAACTCTTCACTCTCACAGACAATTCTAAATCCCAGAATCTATGCTGGAGCTTTTGGCAAATTGTAACTTACATTTCTCCGTTAATGGTAACAAGGTATCACTTTATGGTATGTACTTGTTTATTTAATCCATACATGGTTATTAAGTTTTCTTTCTTTGCTTGTTTGTTTTGAACAATGCAACCTGTAGAATAGAAATATTTTCTATCATTATGGGAAATGTTTGCATGCATAGTGAAGTTAAAAAAAAATGAAGATCGGATAGCAGGCAGTTTGACAAGACTGCTGAAGTACTTTGAAACAAGATCGCTAGATGGCAGCAAGTGGATGCTCTTTCAAAAGAGACGTGGTGTCTGATTCAGTTCCTCTCTGAAGCGTTACCACTAGTCGCACAACTGCAGAGGTACATGCAACATATTCAAGAACTGCAAGCACGCTTACGTCCACTAAGTCCACTGTAATGGAGAAGATTTGCTTCTGCATAGAGGGCTTTAGCAGAGTCTCTGTGAAATTTATCTTAAAGTGGAACTCAAGTCATAGCTGAGACCATCTGAGGAATTTTCAGAGCAACTAGAAGAGCTTCGATAAAACTACCAAAATTCACAGGGTGTTTTTCCACGTTTATATCAGGCTGTACAGGAAACCATAATTCAGGTTGTTAGTCAGCAGGGCAGCAATCTGTAGTTCACTAGGAAGAGGTGAGATCCTGTCTCCAAGCAGTGGGCAACTCTAGGACTAAAGAGCCGCCATGGAACAGCACATGAATGATGATGATGATGATGATGATGATGATGATGAAAAAGACGGTTTTGGAAGGCACCAGACCCTCCAAGTGTCCTTATTTTCCATGGACAGTCCCATATTTACAGAAGGCGTCCTGGTTTCTGATTTGATCCAAGAATATCCCGCTTTTCCTTAGGGTGTCCCTATCTTCATCGGAGAAATGTTGGAGGGTGTGGAGTTATCCGACCCCTGGCCATCTGGAGGCAGCCTTGTATAGAGAAGTTTTAAAATGTTTAATGTTTTATTATGTTTTATATATGTTGGAAGCCGCCCAGAGTGGTTGAGGCAACCCAGTCAGATGGGTGGGGTACAAATAGTAAAATTGTTACAATTAATATTGTTGTGGAATAGGTAAATGGTAAAGGGACCCCTGACCATTAGGTCCAGTCATGGCCGACTCTGGGGTTGCGGCGCTCATCTCGCTTTACTGGCCGAGGGAGCCGGCATACAGCTTCCAGGTCATGTGGCCAGCATGACTAAGCCGCTTCTGGCGAACCAGAGCAGCACACGGAAATGCCGTTTACCTTCCCGCTGGAGCGGTACCTATTTATCTACTTGTACTTTGACGTGCTTTTGAACTGCTAGGTTGGCAGGAGCAGGGACCAAGCAACGGGAGCTCACCCCGTCGCGGGGATTCGAACTGCTGACCTTCTGATCGGCAAGTCCTAGGCTCTGTGGTTTAACCCACAGCGCCACCCGCGTCCCATATATTGTTGTGGAATACAGTGTCCCTATTTTCACCGGAGAAATGTTGGAGGGTCTGAGACTGCATATGGGAGAGAAAGAGCAGTAGCAGGAGAGGGAGTGTTCAGCCATTTCCTCTGCTGCCATTTCGCCACAAAAAGTCCCCCACATCCAATGCAAGCTTTTCCACACACTGGGCATAAGAGACTGGAGACTTTCCCTCAGGAGAAAGTAAGGACCTGAGAAAACTGCTTAGTGGAAAAACAGTACGCAAGGATAAGCAATACCTCCCCCCATATGATGATTTATGAATCCATTTTGGTGTTGATTACCCAGTGAATTTTTTATATGCTGGAAGCTTCCCTGTGAGGTCTTTAAAAGTTCTTAAATGACTAAATGCACTGCAAATGGATCTCCTTCCATTATCAGGACAGGTACGCTTCACAGACGGCACAGTTCCTAACATGCTCTCCATCCTCTGTGTCTCAGGAGTGCGAAGATGTGAGGATAGCTCACAGTAAAAGAATCACAGAGGCTTTAGCTGGCGAGGGGGTACTGGAAAAGTGTGCAGCATTAAACACTCTGGAGCCAGACAAAATGATACATATTGTTCCGAAGTGGGTACAGGTGCCATCATGAAGGAGGAATCTCTCCTACACTGTAATGGGATGGAATTGTGGTTGGGGGTAGAATCCAGCTAAGATTCTGAAATGGAATCTGCAACACCCAAAACAGTATGTGGGTCGGATCAGGAGTACCACGTTGCAATGCACATTGCCAGATTCCTTCCAGTCAGCTGGATTTACTTACTAGGTGGTCTGCCTCTTTCTCTAGTTTGTTTGCATTGTCACATGTCATTTTTTAAAACGAACCTTCCAGCCAACCAGACTCCTACGGCCATGTGTCTTAGCTTAGTTTATTGAATTTATGAATCACTTCCCACAACCATATATCCTCAAGAGATTGAGGAGGAAGAGAAAACCCCCGCAAAGCAGTAATGCAGAAATAAAAATGCACATTTTTTTTTAATAAAAAAAAACATAGTAAGAGCAAAAACATATCATCACTGGAGCTGTTCAGATGCCCGGAAGAGCAAAAGTGTCTTTGCCTGGTGCCGAAGCAAAGTTGGTGTCAGGCGGATCCCCCTGGGGAGAGCATTCCATAAACAAGGAGCTACCACAGGAAAGGCCTTTTATCAGTTTGCCACAATCTGAGGCTCCCTTGGAAGTGGCATGACAGGACGGGCCTTAGGTGTTCTGTGTAGAAATGTCTGCAAGAGCATCAGTATTTGATGGCATGCTGTGGTCTTAAACAGATTTGTATGTGAGAGGTAAAGGTAAAGGACCCCTGGTCAGTTAAGTCCAGTCCAAGGCGACTATGGGGTTGCGGTGCTCATCTCGCTTTCAGGCCGAGGGAGCTGGCGTTTGTCCACAGACAGCTTTCCGGGTCATGTGGCCAGCAGGACTAAACTGCTTCTGGCACAACAGGACACTGTGACAGAAGCCGGAGCACATGGAAATGCTGTTTACCTTCCCGCCACAGCGGTACCTATTTAACTACTTGCATTGGCATGCTTTCAAACTGCTAGGCTGGCAGGAGCTGAGACAGAGCAACAGGAGCTCACCCCATCGTGGGGATTCGAACGTAGGTGGCACTATGGTCTAAATCAGGGGTCAGCAAACTTTTTTTGGCAGGGGCCAGTCCACTGTCCCTCAGATCTTGTGAGGGGCTGGACTATATTTTGAAAATAAAAAAAATGGATGAATTCCTATGCCCCATACATAACCCAGAGATGCATTTTAAATAAAAGCACACATTCTACTCATGTAAAAACACACTGATTTCCGGACCATCCACAGGCCGGATTGAGAAGGCGATTGGGCCGCATCCAGCCCCCGGGCCTTAGTTTGCCTAACCATGGTCTAAACTACTGAGCCTCTTGGGCTTGCCAACCAGAAGGTATGTGAGAAAGCATAGCTAGCTAGCTGATAATTGAGATTTTGCCTTTTTAAAATGGAATATAACAAGACAGGCTACCCTCAGACCACCCCAGAAATATTATGTGCTGTTCATCACCTGCCACCCACCCCAAGTCTCTTCCATCTTGTTTTTTATCCTATGCAGAACCAGGATGGAACAGACTTGGGAAAGCTTCTTCTAAGAATGCACCTGCCACCTGCTGGTGTTGTGCCATAATTCACACATATTTTACAGAATCTACCATTTCAGAAGAGGAATTCCCTCTTGTGTGAGAGAGAAGAGAAAATGTTTCTTCCAAAGTGATGGGTTCTGAAAGTACAGTGGTGCCCCGCAAGACGAACGCCTCACAAGACGAAAAACTCGCAAGACGAAAGGTTTTTCCGTTTTCGAGTTGCTTCGCAAGACGAATGTCCCTATGGGCTTGCTTCGCAAGACGAAAACGTCTTGCAAGTTTGTTTCCTTTTTCGTAAAACCGTTAAAACCCAGGGTGCATTGCTGGAAGAGGTGCAGTTGCGACTTGACCTCGAGGAGCAACACATTGCACGCGGTGTGGTGGCCTTTCTGAGCTTTTTAAAGAGTTTGCTGGATTTTTGAAGCTTTTCCAAAACTTCTTTTGCAGCTGTTTGGTAAGTTAAACTTTTAAAACTTTTTGGGGGTTTTTTGGATTTTGGGTTGGGGTGTTTAGAATTCAAGGACTTGGTGTTGGGGAGGGGTTTGCAAGAATCTGGGAGCTTGTGTGGTTTTTTTCTGCATTTTTATGATTTTCTGTGACCATTGGGCCATGTTTATTTTTTTTAAAAAAAAAATCTGGCTTTGAATTTTTGAATTTCTGTGTGCTGGGTGGATGGGGGAACAGCTGGGGAGGGGTTTGCAAGAATCTGGGAGCTTGTGTGTCTTTTTTCTGCATTTTTATGATTTTCTGTGACCATTGGGCCATGTTTATTTAAAAAAAAATAAAAATCTGGGTTTTGAATTTCTGAATTTCTGTGTGCTGGGTGGCTGGGGGAACAGCTGGGGAGGGGTTTGCAAGAATCTGGGAGCTTGTGTGGGGGTTTTTTGAATTTTTATGGTTTTCTGTGACCATTGGGCCATGTTGGGGTTTTTTTGAAAAAAATTTCTGGGTTTTAAATTTCTGTGTGCTGGGTGGCTGGGGGAACAGTTGAGGAGGGGTTTGCAACAGTTGGGGAGGGGTTTGCAACAGTTGGGGAGGGGCTGGGGGAACAGTTGAGTTTTTTGAAGACTTTGGTGATTTTTAAAGCTTTCCCAAAACTTCTTTTGCAGCCATTTGAGGATTTTGAAGACTTTGGTGATTTGCAGCCATTTCGTAAGTTAAACTTTTAAAACTTTTTGGGGGGTTTTTGGATTTTGGGTTGGGTGTTTGGAATTCAAGGACTTGGTTCTGGGTTTGAATTGCTGATTTTTTTTTTTCTTTTTCTGAGTTTACAAAGGTAACAGCTGTGTTGCCATGGGACCCAAGAAGACTGCTGCTGCTGCGGAGGCCGGCGAGAGGAAGAAGGAGAAGGTGACGCTGGAGATGAAGAAGGAGATCATCCGGAAGCACGACGGTGGAATGCGTGTGACGGACCTCGCCAGGGAGTACGGCAGGAACCCATCGACCATCAGGACCATCCTGAAGATGAGGGAGAAGATCCTTGCGACTGATGCAGCCAAGGGAGTCACCAGGATCGTGAAGAACCGCCCAGCTGTTCTGGAGGAGGTCGAGAAGTTGCTGCTCATCTGGTTAGAAGAGAAGCAGCGTGCAGGGGACACAGTGACTGAGGCCGTCATTTGTGAGAAGGCCAAGGCCTTGCACGCAGACCTCATCCGGGAACAGCCAGGAACCTCGGCCGAGCCAGAAGTCTTCAAGGCAAGCAGAGGCTGGTTTGACCGGTTCAAGGCAAGATCCGGAATCCACAGCGTGGTCAGGCATGGAGAGGCTGCCAGTTCTGATGTTCCTGCGGCTGAAGACTTTGCCTTGGAGTTCCTGGAGGTTGTGAAGACGGAGGGCTACGTTCCACAGCAGGTCTTCAACTGCGACGAGACCGGGCTGTTTTGGAAGAGGATGCCCAAAAGGACTTTCCTCACACAGGAGGAGGCCAAGTTGCCTGGCCACAAGCCCATGAAGGACCGTCTGACCCTGCTCTTCTGTGCCAACGCAAGCAGCGACCTGAAGATCAAGCCCCTGCTGGTGTACCACTCGGAGAACCCATGGGCCTTCAAGAAACACAAGGTCGACAAGGAGCGGCTGAGTGTCATGTGGCGATCCAACAGCAAGGCTTGGGTCACACGTGTGCTGTTTGTGGACTGGGTCAATCTTGCCTTTGGCCCTGCTGTCAAACAGTACCTGCTGGACAACGACCTGCCGCTGAAGGCTTTGCTTCTGATGGACAATGCTCCTGCTCATCCTAAAGGCCTTGAGGTGGACTTGTTGGAGGAGTTCAGCTTCATCAACATCATGTTCCTGCCGCCTAACACCACGCCACTGCTCCAGCCGATGGATCATCAGGTCATCGCCAATTTCAAGAAACTCTACACCAAGGAGCTTTTCAGGCGATGCTTCGAGGTGACTGATTGCACCACCATCACCCTGCGGGAATTCTGGAAGGACCACTTCGACATCGTCACCTGCTTGAAGATGATCACCACGGCCTGGAATGGGATCAGCCAGAGAAATTTGAATTGCGCTTGGCGCAGCCTGTGGCCAGACTGTGTGGCACCAAGTGACTCTGATGCACCAGAGTCGACAGTGGTGCAGGACATTGTTGCCTTGGGGAGGACCATGGGCCTGGAGGTCACAGAGGAGGACGTCTGCGAGCTGGTGGAGGAGCACGACCACGAGCTGACCACCCAGGAGCTGGTTGAACTGCAGTCAGAGGTTGCGCAGGAGCAGGCCTCGCTGGAAGAGGTAGAAGCAACTGAGGAACGGCTGTCCTCCAAAGAACTGAGGGACATTTGCCAGAAGTGGAAGGAGGTGCAGGCTTTTGCAGAGCGGCACCACCCTGACAAGCACGTGGCACATGACCAAGCGAACACTTTTGATACGACGGTCATGTTGCCTCTCAGGGAGCTGCTGAAAAGGCGGATGAAGCAGCAGACCATGGACAGGTTCCTCAGCAAGAAGCAAAGAGTGGAAGAGGAACCTTCTTCGAGTGGTCCCCCAGAGTCTTAGAAAATGTAATGTACCCTTTGTTGATTTTTAAATGTTTTTCCTGTCATGTTTAGAAACTTAATTTATTGTTCCTTCAATTTTTGATATGCTCTTTAAAGTATGTGTGACTTTAAAGAGCAGTTAATAAACTCTTGTTGTACCAAATTTGGCTTTGATTGGACTTTTTTTGACCATAGGAACGCATTAATTGAATTTCAATGCATTCCTATGGGAAACCGTGCTTCGCAAGACGAAAAATTCGCTAGACGAAAAAACTCGCGGAACGAATTAATTTCGTCTTGCGAGGCACCACTGTACTCTCATTTAAAAAACAAAACAAACTGCAGCTCTTATTAATTGAAGGTACCCTATTAATTAATGCAGATAATTTATTTACAAGGTCGAATTCAAATGGATTAAGCCTGCAACTTTGTAGTCACTTACCAGGGAGTAAGCCTTGTTGAACTCAGCGGGGTGTACTTTTGAGCATGAGCCTCTTGGGCTTGCCGATCAGAAGGTTGGCAGTTTGAATCCCCACAACGGGGTGAGCTCCCATTGCTCTGTCCCAGCTCCTGCCAACCTAGCAGTTTGAAAGCATTCCAGTGCAAGTAGATAAAGAGGTACCGCTGCGGCGGGAAGGTAAACAGTGTTTCCATGCACTCTGGTTTCCGTCACTGTGTCCCGTTGCACCAGAACAATTTTAGTCATGCTGGCCACATGACCCAGAAAGCTGTCTGTGGACAAACGACGGCTCCCTCGGCCTGAAAGCGAGATGAGCGCCACAACCCCATAATCACCATTAACTGGACGTAACCATCCAGTGGTCCTTTACCTTTACCTTTTACCTACTTTTGAGCATAGGATTGCAATATAACTGACTAGGCATTGCAACCTAACTTAAAATGCTTAGCTTTTGCTGGATCATGCCCAGAATTCTTTTTCACCTAAAATCTCAAATATCGCTTTAGTTTCACATTCTTACTAACTTTATCATGTCTTTTTACTGTGTATGAGATCATTTCACTCTCAACAGAAGCTCCCCCCCCCCCATTGTACAGTTTTCTTTACGGTGGGAAACGTTCCCATGGCTACTCTTCTGTGGATGGTTTGTTGTTCAAAAAAAAATTCATATATGAAAAAATGCATAAAAGAAATGCCTTCTAACAGAGGACACCTGTTGGGCAGAAAATTGTTCTTCAAGATATAAAAAATTAAGTCTTAAACATACTAGGCAAATTAATTCAAAGCATTTAATGTATGGAGTGAGTTCCCTCAAAATCTGTAGAGAGGAAGGGATTTCTCTGTTCTTTAGGCTGAGACCCAACGGTTTCGATCAAATTGAGTGTAGTGCTAATTTACACAGGATACAGCATTAATAATAATAATAATAATAATAATTTATTATTTATACCCCACCCATCTGGCTGAGTATATGTACACCTTAGCCCTTTTCACACCTTTAATAAAAGGTAAAAAAAAGAAGAAGGCAAAGGACCCCTGGACGGTTATGTCCAGTCAAAGGCAACTATGGGGTTGAAGCACTCATCTTGCTTCAGGCCAAGGGAGCTAGTGTTTGTCCACAGACAGCTTTCCAGGTCATGTGGCCAGCATGACTAAACCGCTTCTGGCACAACGGAAACCATGACAGAAGCCAGAGTGCACAGAAATGCCGTTTACCTTCCCACCACAGTGGTACCTATTTATCTACTTTCACTGATGTGCTTTCAAACTGCTAGGTTAGCAGGAGCTGAGACAGAGCAGCGGGAGCTCACCCTGTCACGGGGATTCGAACCACCTTCCAATTGGCAAGCCCAAGCAGCTCAGTGGTTTAGACCACAGCACCACCCTCATCCCTTTAATAACAAATATACCAAGTCTGTAAAGGGGTCCCACTCCAGACCTGTGCAGAAAGTTTGGCAGGGCTCATATACAGTGGTACTTCTGGTTACGTACTTAATTTGTTCCGGAGGTCTGTTCTTAACCTGAAACTGTTCTTAACCTGAAGCACCACTTTAGCTAATGGGGCCTCCTGCTGCCGCCACACCAGAGGAGCATGATTTCTGTTCTCATCCTGAAGCAAAGTTCTTAACCCGAGGTACTATTTCTGGGTTAGCAGAGTCTGTAACCTGAAGCGTATGTAACCTGAAGCGTATGTAACCAGAGGTACCACTGTACAGCTGCAAATCCATAGGATCCCTTTCCACATTTTCTGCGAACCCAGAGGCCTTTGAGGAACGGCCAAGGGCCATGATCTCTCTCCCAGTTTTACCATCCCTGTCTCTCTCTTGGTCATGGTAGTAAGTAGGCATAGAGAGAGAATCCAGAGTACTTCACGGTGTTTATCTCAGTAATCTTTACAGCAACCACATAAGGTAGAGGGTATGTTTCACTGAGTAAATATTGTGGAGGTGTACATTTTAAAAGTTTAGGGCTCTTCTGGTCTTTCTGTTTCAATATTTTTGCCTCTTTAAAAAAAAACAAAAAAACCCTCTTCTGACAGGATTTGATCCCTGGGAGACGAGCAAACAACTTTTATAGTCTTTTCTTGTTGCATTGGAAAACGCAAATAGCACACACAGCAGGGGGAAAGAGAGGGAGGGGGAATATACAAGGCCAAACATCTGTTCTTGCTGCAGCTGGACTTTTGGAGAGTCATAGGCTGTCATCCACTCAGATAATCGTTAAGTTTGTGGGCGATTGCATTTGTCACGTTAAAGCTATAATGACCAGCATTTCTTCCCTTTACCCTCTAACGTTTCCTCAATTAAAATCTACAAGTTTGTAAGAAATTAAGGAAGGATGTGCCTGCCTCAGTTTTACTAGGGACTCACCTACGTCAAGGGTGAGTTGGCCACATCTGCACATTCTGCCATTATAAGGAGAAATGGGGTTGGTGAGAGTCGGATCCTTCACTTTCAGTTGGAAAATGGTATCACGGATTGATTTGAAACTTGGGTCAGCGCCATTGGTGAATGGCGGAGTTCCTCCGACTGGAGGAACGGGCTCCGTGAAAACTGGGTCTTCCCGCCGCGGTGAAGGTGGGGACCCGCTAGAAATCCCAGGCGGAGGAAGCCTGGGAACGTGGGGTTCGGCAGGGCACCAGAAGCGCCTCCCTACTCGCGGGGAATCCCATCTAGGGGCTCCGGAGCGAAGTGGGGTGAGAAGCACGGTGCTACGAACTGACTGCTACTTTCATGGAGTGAAGCCACACAGCCATTGCCAGAGAGCGCTGACTTTTTCCTGTGGACAATTGGACTTAAAACAAGTACCCGTGAGTAGAAACGGAAAATTGGATCAAGAAATTGTTTTAATTTGGTAACGAAGCGGGAAGGTGTAAACAGGAAGTCCGCCTTCCATTTCCTTGTATATAGACTAAAGCAAAAATTTTGCAAGCTAAAGCCGGGAAGCTGTCAAAAAAGGACTAAATTTCCTTCATTTAGAACCACTGAAACCCCCCTTGGAAGCAGGAGAAAGGGGGGGGGACTCTGGAGAGGGAGTGAAGAAGGATAAGTTTCCATCGTCTCTAACCTGGGAACGGGGTGTCAGAGACAGAAACTGTTGCTGAGGTTCATTGACGGTGAACGTAACATTTTGACAGATAGCTAATGAAGAGAAACAAGTTGATTCTAATGTTGCCTTTTGCATCTTAAAGAAACAAAATATCTGAAAAACGTCTGAAATATCTGAAAAATGAAAGTAACTTTCCTTTGTCTTTAAAAAAAAAATGGCTACAAGTAGATTGTCTCCTCTAGAGGGAGCTTGCTAAATTGTTGTTGCAGCATATTTGAGACCCAACATCTGTGAAATTAAGACTGTGGGAACAGACTTTTCCGACCTTGAACAAAGATGAGCTGGGGAAAAGACTGGTTGCTTGCTCTATGCAAGACAAATGCTTTGCTGGAACAGATGCATGAGAAGATGGACTTGATGAATGAGAAAATGGATTTGGCTGTTGTGGTTAATAACATTGATACAGAAATCATCCAAGAACCAACCTATCAATCTGTACCGACTGGGCAAGTGCAGTTGACAATGGAGGAGGATGTGGCTGCACCTCAAATAGTACAAATGGAGAGACCCGAGGCCCTACAGGAGCATAAGCCACTGTTATTGAAGATTGAAGCTGGAGTGGGCCAAGGGGAGTCTGGAGATGAGGAGACTTCTAGCTTTGGAGAGATTCTGAAATTTGATTTTAAATTCATTTTGGATTACATCGAGGACTGTGGGGAGTGGGACTGTGGGGAATGGGTGAGCTGGATGAAGGGTGATGGAGACAACTTTGGGTTGGAATCCCCCAGAGACCTACTCCTCAATGAGAAAGGAAAGAAACTAAGACAGAGACCAACAAGAGACAAGGAAAAGGGCAAGCACAAACAAGATGAAGAAGAATTGCAGAAGGGACATGGAAGAGATTTAAGGGCCTCGGACATAAGGCTTCCAGGTTGATGGACTAGATGGAATGGACAATAAGGACAACAAGGACTGACATGACCCGAGACCAGGAAGAAGAGATGCTGGATGATGATTGGAAGAGAATTTATAATGGAAACTTTTTTATTTTAGAATCAGCTAATGAATATTAGGAAAAATGTGGGAATGAAACTATACGACTCTAGCAGAAATGATATTAGGAGTTATGTATATTTGAAATTTAAGATTTAAGTTTTAAGGCACTTAGGGGTAAGATAAGGTTAAATAAATTAAGGTAATCTGAATAATAGAATATGGGGAAAGATGGTAAGGATTTGTTGAGTTAATTACTAGGTTAAATTGTTAAGACAAATTTTATAACAAAAATTGAGAAAGATGGAAAGAATTTGCTGAAATAATGACTAAACTAGAATACAAAAACGGAGGTGTGAGGAGGTCAATGAAACAAGCAAATGGAAATTATGGATATGCAATTTGGGATTTGTGTTTTTTCTCTCTTTTTTCTTCTTTTTTACTTTTTTATTGCTGTATTGTTATATTGGTTTTCACATTTTGTGCTTCTCTCTTTTTTTTATTGTCTTCTTTTTCTTTTTTCTTTTTTTGTATTGTAGTGTTGTTTGCTATTTTTTATTTTTCTTGTAATTTTGAAATTATCAATAAATATTATTTAAAAAAAGAAAAAGATACTTGGCAGCAGAGGGCAGCCGGGTTTGAGGGTGGGCCATGCTGAATTTGAGGGGGAAAGGATAAGAAATGCCTTATTTGGAATGAGTTGAATACAGGATGAGTGACATTGGGCAGTTGACAGATGCTGTGTATTTCCAGACTTTCCTGGGGGTGGTTTGGGGAGGCGGGAAGTATTTCCATTTGTAGTTGCCCTTTGGGAAATGGTTGTATTAGGTCAAGGGAAATGTCCAGTTCATAGGCGGGGTAACTCTATGCCCCAGTGGCTGGTTCTTTATTTCCCTATCCACCCCCACTCAGCAGGTCACACACACACACACACATATATAATTTTATTAGTTTTTGATTACAATCCAATAATAGCCTCATTATAACAATACCAACTTATAATACAATTATAATACAATAATTCAAATACCAAATTATATAATTTAGATAAAGTCTGAGGACAAACGTTGGCTCCCTCAGCCTGTAGAGCGAGATGAGCACCGCAACCCCAGAGACGTTCGTGACTGGACTTAACTGTCAGGGGTCCTTTGCCTTTTATCCTGTATTTTATTCTGTGAACTGCCATGAGATCTTATCAAACAAACAAACAAAGTTGGCAACCAGGCACAGGGCCTGGTTAGGAAAATTAGCTTGGAACATGTTATTTACCATACAATTAAAGCACTCTTACACCAGTTTAACAGTCATGGCTTTCCACCTAGAATCCTGGGAACTGCAGTTTGCTAAAGCGTGTTCTCACTAAAGGAGAGCGCGTGTTGCGGATGGGGCCGGCCAAAGCACCCTGTGGTAAACAGGGAGGTTGGAATTAAGGGGCTTGGCGTTGGTTGGTGGTTGGTGTTGCTGGGGCAGATTTGATGTTGCCAATTTAGGGGTGGCATCAGAGGATATTTAAGCAGGGTCCACAGCAAGCTACTTTCTCTTTCGCTGTGGGCACCGGATCACCCGCCCTCCCTCCCTTGATTGGGCTTGTGCTTTGACCTTGCTATGCCTGTCATGGGGTCGTCCGCATTGGTGCGGGGGCCTGGTAGGAATTTTTCCATTTGGCTGATTAGTGTGTGCCTTTTGGTTTTTGCCTACTGCGTAGCAAATCGTCACAACTTGTAAGGTTGGCGGTTAGGCATTGGTTTAAATTGGTTGGTGGAGGGGTATGGATTGGCTGTGCCTGCCCCTCCAATGGTGCTGCTGCAAGGGAATTCCGTTAAAGGAATTCAGGGGCTTACCATCCTTTCGTCCAAACCCCTGGAATCGGGTTTGGGCCGTGTAAGCCCCTAGGAGCATGCGGGGAGAAGCTGAGGGTCTGTGCCGCAGCTCCAGTTATCCCTGATCTTGTTCCTCCACACTGGCTTTCGCTGGAATCCGGGAGTCAGTGCTGTCCCCCAAGGCGGGGGGGGGGCGGGGACAGATAGTCATAACCAATGCCTAAGCAACCACTCACAATTTGTATGTTAATAAAGTTGTGGCCAAAATTATGCCAAAAACCTTAAACAAAATTCATGTGTGATGTGTAAGTAATTGGGGAAGGGTGTTTTGGGGGACCTCAGCTCGCAAGGGAGCTCACAGAGCTCCCCAAACTTTAACAAACTACAGTTCCTAGAATTCTTTTGAGGAAGCCATTACTATTAAAGTTGTAAGTCATAGAATCATAGAACTGGAGAGTTGGAAGGGAGTCCCGAGGGTCATCTAGTCCAGCCCCTGCAACACAGGAATCTTTTGCTCAACTTGGGATTTGAACCCACAGCTCTGAGATTAAGAGTCTCTTGCTCTACTGACTGGGCTTTGGGTTCAGCCACTAACAGATATAATTAATAATAATGATAAGATGACAAGAGAACAACAATTAATGATAATGCTGAGAGAACAGCAACTACTAGACTTTTAGAAGACATCTGAAGGCAGCCCTGTTTAGGGAAGCTTTTAATGTTTGATGGATTACTATATTTTAATATTTTGTTGGAAGCCGCCCAGAGTGGCTGGGTGGGTCGGGTATAAATAACAAATTATTATTATTATTATTATTATTATTATTATTATTGGTGTAAAAGTGCTTTAAATGTATGTTGCGGATGTTACACTTATTACACTTAATAAATTAATCACTTATCAGGTATTAGGTAAGTTTCATGTGAATTTCTGGCCTTCTAAATGATGTGCAATTGCTTATTAATGAGGATAGTCCTTCTTTCCTTATTTATTTCTGGCATCTCTACCCTGTTTTTCAGCTGAAAAGACTCCCAGAGGGGCTAACATAACAATAAATGAAAACAAGAAAACCCCGGCCTGCAGGGCACACAAGAAAAAATGCACAGGGAGGGAAAGCAAATTCGGACTCTGGTTCTTAAAGTTAAATAGTAGTTCCCACGCTCTAGCATGTATTTAATTAATCTGATCATTTTAGGCTGAAAGCAGATGATAGGATGTTTGTTTCAGATATTAACAATCATGTGGTGTACACACTCATCCATCTGTTCAGGGGTTTTTCCCCATTTCACCAGAGACAGCCGTACCACACCTCCATCCTCCCACTTCCTCTTCTCTTAAAAATCATTCTCTTTTTCCAACTTTAAATGACCCAATCCCACATTTTCCTTCCTTGGAGAAGTTCATCCTTGACACTTTCCACATTGTAACGATGCTGAAGATATTTCCTTGCCTGGAAAGGCAGTTATTATTCAGCTCCCCGGGCCCCGACCAGTTGAAAATGCCATTTTCCACTGTTTGCCGCGGAACAATGAACACAAGGCTCGTTTGTTTCCGTGGCCCTTTCCAAACATCCCCTTTCCGTGCTCGCTGCTGACTCCACAAGTCGAATGTCACCACAGCTTCACCTTTTCCCTAACGCCGAGAGACTAATGATCTCCCACTTGAGAGAACGAGAGAGGCTCATTTCCTCGCCACTCGATCGCTGCCCACACAAAAATGCAACCTTTTCATAAGCGGCAGAGTTGGATTCAAAGCCCTGTGGTCTGATCGGCTCAGCTTCGCCACCATTCACCAGCACGCTGAATGAAGGCTTTGGGGGAGAAAAGAGGGGTGAATAACTCCCCAACCCAACAACCGGCCCCTTCCTTGTCGTCCCTTTTTATCCCTTGAGCTTGGAAATTGAGCTAATACCGTAAGAAAAAAGGGTTGTGGCACAGCTTCTTGTTTTTGTGACCCCACATTGTTATTGCATGGGGGTGAGAGGAATGGGGGGGGGAGGGAATAAATTCATAAACAAAGAGCTTTCAGCAGCCCTGAGCTGCTGGAGCCTCAAACTATGACGTTCTTTCTGATGTAAACATTACAAAAATTATTAGACGATATCTAAATAAGCAGCGGGCCGCTTTTTAAAAAAAGCAAACCTCTTTTGCACAGCTCTTTAATATGTTTAGATCAGCTTTCAACTTTTAATTAGTTTAATAAGGGAATTAATCAATCATTCTTAAGTTAAATAATCACTGGGGGCAATTTTAATTGATGGGGCTGTAAATTAAGGGCATGTGTGTTTATCTTTCGAAGGCCCTTTTGTCTTTGGTAAGTTTCATTCTCCTGATGGTTAAGTTGTAAAATAAAAAGCACCCCTGGGTGAAAATCACTCCTGAAGAAAATCATGCAAGGTAGAAATCTAGGCTGAATTTTTCCATCTGAACATGCTGGTGTTCTATGTGGTGGCAGAAAGATTCAAATGTGTGGGAGCATTGCAAAATTCAGTCCAGGAAAATATTTTTTTCGCTTTATTCTATTGATGCTACTAACTGATAAATGGGTTTCTCCTGTTGCCTCCATTTTGCATACATGAGCGCTCTGGTGTCATGTGGAATGAAAACCTAAAACAATATGGTCTTGACGCTGTGGTTTAACACAGGTGGCGCTGTGGTCTAAACCACTGAGCCTCTTGGGCTTGCCGATTGAAAGGTCAGCAGTTTGAATCCCCACGACGGAGTGAGCTCCTGTTGCTCTGTCCCAGCTTCTGCCAACCTAGCAGTTCGAAAGCACACCAGCACAAGTAGATAAATAGGTACCACTGCGGCGGGAAGGTAATTGCGTGTCGAGACCCCGCAGCCACCCCCTCGTTGAAAATAACTCACACAAGGACACAGATATTAGGTTTATGTTATTGGGCAAATTTGGCCACAGCTTTATTGAATTACAGAATGTGAGCAGTATTGGCTTAGGCATTGATTAGACCTGACTATATCTGACTCCTGCCCATTGTGCAGGAAGTCCGGTAAGGGTAAGCCACCGGTAGGGGGAGCCCTGTCGATGCGAACCAACTCAAGCTCCCCCTGGTGTTCCCATCGGGGTCGTGTCAAGGCCCTAGCCCCCAGCCAGACTTTGGACAAGATCAGCACCCTTGGATTCCTTTAACGGAATACCCTTAACCATGGAGGGGCAGGTGATGGCCACACCTCCCCTCCCCCAGACAAGGTCAAACAATGCCTAACCGCCACAAGAGCCCAAAGGCTCGCCGCCAAATACCCTCACATCTGTAACCAATGCCTCAAGCCCTCTGCAATATCGCCCCCCCAGCCAGCGGATTGGCTGGCCGGGCTCTGACGTGGCCAGGATCCCCCAGGCAACGGGAGGGAGTGGGTGGCCATGCAGTCCACCACAACTCCTCCCCACTGGGAAGTGGAGCGGATATGGCGTTTCTGTGCGCTCTGGTTTCCGTCACAGTGTCCCGTTGCACCAGAAGCGGTTTAGTCATGCTGGCCCCATGACTCCAAAAAGCTGTCTGTGGACGAACGCCGGCTCCCTTGGTCTGAAAACGAGATGAGCACCACACCCTATAGTCGCCTTTGACTGGAATTAACCATCCAGGGGTCCTTTACCTTTAACAAAGCTAAAAAGGAGCCCATCAAGACCAAGGCAGGTATTTTGGTCTTTCCTACACATCTGCAAATGCCTCTTAATCAGGCATGGGCAAACTCGGCCCTCCAGATGTTTTGGGACTACAACTCCCATGATCCCTAGCTAACAGAACCAGTGGTCAGGGATGATGGGAATTGTAGACCCAAAACATCTGGAAGGCCGAGTTTGCCTATGCTTGCTCTTAATCCTGAACCACAAATCTTTCCTGTACAATATGGACAAACTATTCAAGCCCTTGATATATCAAACAGTTCGTTATGTGGCGTCTTCCCATCCAGAAGAGAGACAGGGAATTATTTCATTAATGTACAAATCCCATGGAAGCCACCAAATTGTAAGTCTCCATCCAAACTATGATTACCTTTGCTTCTCTTGCCCACCCATTGAAAGGGAATGGCTCCTATGTTAGCAAAACAAAGAGAATCAGCTGAGCTTTTCATCAGATTCTCATGCAGAGCAACCCAATGTGATGACATCATAGCATAAAAGAAAAATTATCATGGCAAGGAAAAGCCCTTTTGGTAAGAAGTCATCATGTTGGCACGAGGTCAGTGCGCATATTGCAGAGTTCTGTTAATAAAATTTATTGAAACACATTTGCTGTTTAAATTAATTTTAAGGTCAGGAATTACTTCAGTTTCTCATGCAGAAAAATCTCCCTTTCAGATGGTGCAAGCTACGTTTTAGTTAAGTATATCACGGCTGTAGGTACGTGGGTGGCGCTTTGGGCTAAACCACAGAGCCTAGGACTTGCCGATCAGAAGGTCAGCGGTTCAGATCCCCGTGATGGGGTGAGTTCCCGTTGCTCGGTCCCTGCTCCTGCCAACCTAGCAGTTCGAAAGCACATCAAAGTGCAAGTAGATAAATAGGTACCACTCCGGCAGGAAGGTAAACGGTGTTTCCGTGCACTGCTCTGGTTCGGCAGAAGCGGCTTAGTCATGCTGGCCACATGACCCAGAAGCTGTACGCTGGCTCCCTCGGCCAATAAAGCGAGATGAGCGCCACAACCCCAGAGTCAGCCACGACTGGACCTAATGGTCAGGGGTCCCTTTATCTTTACCTTTATTACGGCTGTAGACAGTATCCGAAGCGGGGCACCAGTTTAGAAACATAGAAGTAATAGAACCAGATTTAAAACAGTCAGTGACAGATCCAAAGTTGCCAGCTAAAACCTCATCCATTCCATCAGAAACCACCTCCTGACAAAAGATGATGTTATTACTCATTTATGGAAGGCCATTAATGAGGGAGCCTGAATGATCTCTCTAGGAAGTGTATTACCTTACCAGTGGTAATACACACACTGGGAGCCAGTGTGGTGTAGTGGTTAAGAGCGGTAGTCTCGTAATCTGAGGAACCGGGTTCGCGTCTCCGCTCCTCCACGTGCAGCTGCTGGGTGACCTTGGGCTAGTCACACTTCTCTCTGAAGTCTCTCAGCCCCACTCACCTCACAGAGTGTTTGTTGTGGGGGAGGAAGGGAAAGGAGAATGTTAGCCGCTTTGAGACTCCTTAAAGGGAGTGAAAGGCGGGATATCAAATCCAAACTCTTCTTCTTCTTCTTCTTCTTCTTCTTCTTCTTCTTCTTCTTCTTCTTCTTCTGGTGGCTGTTTCTTTGTTCTATTTATTATCTGGATTTTGTAAGCAGTACAGCTCTACCCTTGGTGGCCCAGCCACCATTCCTAATCTCAAAAATGATCCAGGCATAGTGTCACTCTAGAATGCTTAGGGGAAAGAGGCACGGCAGCTGCTATTGAAACATGTAGACCCTGTTGGCCAGGCAGGAGGAGACCCAATCTAGCAGATCTTAGAACAAATTTCAAGGCTAATGCAAGCACAAGCTGACATAGGAGATCAGTGTTCTTCAACCTTAGATCCCCAGATGTAGTTGGACTACAACTCCCATCAGCCACTTAGTCAATGGTGAGGGAAGATGGGAGCTGTAGTCCAGAAATATCTGGGAACTCACAGCTGGAGAATACTGCTTTAGATATCCTGGTCCTAAACTGTTTAGGCCTTTAAGTATTTTGAAGTGGGCCAAGAAATGAACATGAACTCAAGGAAGCAATTGCAAAATCACCATTATTGATCTTTTCATTGAGGAAACCAGAAAAGTTTCCAAAGGAACCTCAGCGTCCCTCAGACCATGCTTTGAAAACCACTCAGCTAGATATATGCATATGGATACATAATGTGCATCCATAATTAAAAATAATGACAAAAAGTGAGAGGGAAGATTTAAAAGAGAGAGAGAAGCTGGTATTTATTGGCAGATGTCTGAACTCAGCACAGTTTCAGGCCTGTATAAAGAGGGAATTTAATTCCAGACTTCGATCACAGTCGCTCTTGGACATTATCATTCTGAAATGCTCAGAAAGGGCGATCGGGCTGACTTTTATTACCCCAAACAAGAAAGGCACAAGCTCGACTCATTTATATGCTACTGGTGTGCAATGAAGCAACTGCTTTCTGGGGAGGCTTTTATGAGGAGATGGAGGGTGAAAGGACTTTCTGCCTGAGCACCCAACAGAGAAGAAATCTATTGTGCACCCTCTCTCGGTGGCTGCCTGCAAAAAGGTTCAGGATGAGGTTTCAAATTTAGCATGATGTCATCCTGCGATATATTCTCCTGAATAAAACACTGGGGGTTTCTTCTGAAGCAGTTTAGTCTTTCAGAATGTCCACGGAGTTCAAAGGTTCAAGGGTCTTTTTCATTTTTTTATTACCGCCGTGCCATTCGGTTTCCATCTATCCTCTCGAGGAGAGAATTCTTCCTCCGCCAAATGAACTGAACCATTAAGGAAGGAGATTATACCAAACCATTAATTAAACGCTATGTAAATCTACCAGCTTTTCCGAGAAAGAATGAGCAGTGTGTGTGGAGCGAGGGAAATTTTTCTTCCTCTCTTATAATACCTAGAACACAAGGTCACTCAAAGAAGCTGAGTGGCAATAGGCTCAGGGCTGACAAAAGGAAACACTTCTTTGCACAATGCGTAATTAACTTCTGGGATATGCTGCCACAAAATGTGGGAGTTTGCCAGCAGTTTGGGTGGTTTTAAAAAGAATTAATCCCATCTGTGGAAATCCTGCTTATACTCAGGATCTCTAAAAATTGCTCAAAGCCCTACGTATTTGTGGCACACGATTCCAAAGAACATACCATAGCTATACAGTGGTACCTCGGGTTACAGACGCTTCAGGTTACAGACACTTCAGCTTACATACTCCACTAACCCAGAAATAATACCTCGGGTTGAGAACTTTGCTTCAGGTTGAGACCAGGAATTGCGTGGTGGCAGCACAGTGGCAGCGGGAGGCCCCATTAGCTAAGAACGGACCTCCAGAACAAATTAAGTTCTTAACCCGAGGTACCACTATAGAAGATATAACATACCATAGATATAATGATGCTATTTTAAAGGGATTTGACAAGTTCATGAAGGGACTAGTAGTCTTGATGGCTGGATAGAACTTTAGGGAACATTGGGAACTGCACAGTATAAAAGTAAAAGGTAAAGGACCCCTGTACGGTTACATCCAGTCAAAGGTGACTCTGGGGTGGCAGCGCTCATCTCGCTTTCAGGCCGAGGGAGCCAGCGTTTGTCCACAGACAGCTTTCCGGGTCATGTGGCCAGCAGGATTAAACCGCTTCTGGCGCAACAGAACATTGTGACGGAAACCAGAGTGTACGGAAATGCCATTTACCTTCCCACCGCAGTGGTACCTATTTATCTACTTGCACTGGTATGCTTTCGAACTGCTAGTTTGGCAGGAGCTGGAACAGAGCAACAGGAGCTCACTCCATCGTAGGGATTCGAACCACCGACCTTCTGATGGGCAAGCCAGCTCTCTGGAATTTCAAAGATGTCTCTTTCCCAGCCCTACCTGGAGGTGAGAGGGCTTTTCATGGGACCCTTTTTATGAATGCATGTGGTCTGCCAATGAGCTATGGCCCTTGTCAATATTCAGAGGCAGAATAACTCCACATAGCAGATGCTGAGAAGAAATGAAAGGGCAGCCATCACTTTCGTGCTTTGCTTGTGAACTTCTAGAGCACCCTTGTAAATAACCCCAAAAAGGTTGCTAGCCTGCTAAGAGGCTGGTCGCTACACTTCCATGATAGCCACAGGAGAGGGGAAGCTCCATTCTCTACAGCCAACATGAATAGGGCAGCTCTTGCCTCTTAGCAGACTAGTCAGAAACCTCTCATTCTACCAAGAAGGCTGGTGGAGGAGACACAGACCGATTCATCCCACCTCCATCAGGCCACGGTTCTTGTACTGGTTGTGTGGAAATGGTTTTGCTTCCCCTGCAGCTAGCACAGATCTCAATTTGCAGCCAAGGGATGCGGCAATACGTTCCTCCAATAACAACGGGCTCCCTGACCTCCATAGAATTCATTGTCATTGATGGCTACCAGGTAAACCTTGGAGCCCTGCCTCTAGAACCAGGGGCAAATGAAGGCTAACCAATACCCGGGGCAGGGGAAACCGCTGGCTGCGCACACATTGTGCCGCTACATACAACGCATGCATGGCATCACTATGTAGGGCGCATGTGTGGTGTTGCTACATACAGCACATGTGTGCGACACTGCAGCGGTGGCGGTGGGATCCTCCGCTTGCGGCTATAGCGGCGACAGAAGGATCCTACTGCCGTCCGTACAGCTCTTGGGCGGCGCCGGTGGCAAAGCGCTATGTACAGTGCATGTGCAGTGTTGCTACGTACAGTGCATGTGTGCGACACCGCGCATGCGCTGTATGTAACAGTTTGCCGCCGGTGCAACTTGAACACCATATGGACGGTGGTGGGATCCTCTGCTTGCGACTGCAGCCGTGAACAGAGGACGCAGCAGTGGCGTGCAATGGCTGCTTGCGCCGCCGCACCCTGAGGGGTGCCTTCTTGTCACCCCCCAGACATGGCACCCAGGGCACACAGCCCCACTGCCCCGCCTTGCGATGCCACTGTCTAGAACATTTGTATTCCAGCCTTTAGCTCTTATGAGACTGCAGGTTGAAAGTCTCCAGTCCCTTTGTCCTTCTGAAATCGAACTATATTTTTTGCAAAACCTTCAATGCTTTTCAGGCATGAGCTCTTCATCAAGCTTTCGGTGGACATCCCCTCTATTGTAGAACACCTGAAACAAGTTGAAGACTTAAGACATTGCATGAGAAGAAACCAGCCTTGTAAATCGTTCCTTGCAATGAGCAATGGGGATTCAAAGTAGTGTTGAATTAAAATGTATGCTCTGTCAGTCTATCTATGAAGCCCGGCTCTGTCAGAATAATAGGGGGGTCATTCAAGGCTGCATCTTGAACACTTGCCAATATCACATATGTTTCTCTTTGGTAGCTGCTGTGTGCTGTTGTTGTGCATCGAGCTTCATAAGAAGAAACGCCAGGCAACAGAAAATGGAGATTGAACTGCTATTTCGTCTACGTTGCAAACGTTCCAAACAGTAATTGAAAGGTTGAGTTGAAAGGAGACAAAGTGTGAAGTCTTAAATTAGTACCCGTGTTAAAAATGTAACAGTTCGGTTCTAAAGGTTCCAAATGGCAGATAAACCATTTCAGATTTTGGGGAAAATCTCTGAAAGGCATGCACGCACACATACAGACACACACTTGCATGTATTAAATTCCCCAAAGCAGTAAGATTTAAGAGCTTTTTTAAAAAGCATGAAAATATATGAGCTTTTGCCATGTATAAAGGTAAAGGTAAAGGGACGCCTGACCATTAGGTCCAGTCGTGGCCGACTCTGGGGTTGCGGCGCTCATCTCACTTTATTGGCCGAGGGAGCCAGCGTACAGCTTCCGGGTCATGTGGCCAGCATGACTAAGCCGCTTCTGCTGAACCAGAGCAGCACATGGAAACACCGTTTACCTTCCCGCCAGAGTGGTACCTATTTATCTACTTGCACTTTGACGTGCTTTCGAACTGCTAGGTTGGCAGGAGCAGGGACCAAGCAATGGGAGCTCACCCCGTCACGGGGATTCGAACCGCCAACCTTCTGATCGGCAAGTCCTAGGCTCTGTGGTTTAACCCACAGCGCCACCTGCGTCCCTCTTTTGCCATGTATATATGGGCCTATTTAACTGTGCATGACAATCAGTGAGAAGAAATAACTGCATGTGGCCACAGGGCATTGCCTTGCCCTGATTCCATCCCCCTTCAGATGTGAGCTGATTTTCCACCAATTCTATCCTTACTGGCCCTAACCTCTTCAGGCCCAAGTATAAATCCTTGGAGACCAGTTTGGATGCGTCTACCATGGGAGGAGAGCAAAGTTAATAACATATTGGGCGTTCCCAAAGTCCAAGGTTCAGTTCATGGAGTTTCACATTTGCGATACCATTCTTACATTTTTATTACATATGGAGATAATGAAAGTAATTTATAATATTGTATTCCCCCCAGGTTTTGTGGTCTTCCGTGCAGGCTCTGATCCATCCCATACATTCTTAATAGGGCTGAAAGGTTAATTAGTAGATTAGACAACTCAAGTTTTAGCTAGCTAAGAAGCAGGGGGAATCTGGCTTCAACTTAAGGGGACATATTTAGATATTACAGAATATTTTGTTAATATTGCAGAGGGTATGAAAATATAGTCTTCCTTTTGTTTTTTGTTTTTATAAAATATTTATTGAAATTTTCAAAGTGTTACAACATAAAATAAAAGCAGAAGAAAATACAAAATAAAAATAGTTGACAAAGTAGAAAAAGAAGGAAAAAAAAAACCCCTTCCAACCATAGAAATACAAATTCAAAAATAAGAAAAAAGACGGAAGAGAAAAAACAAAACAAAAATACAATTTAAGAACATTTAAAAACAAATTCATTATTCTCGAATCCTCAACTGTCATTACCTTCTTTCTTTGACCTCCTCCTCCTCCCTTTCTTTGTATCCTAGTTATTAATTATCCCAGCAAATCCTTTCCATATTTCATAATATTCTGTCATTACATTACCCTAAACAGTTTTAATCTTATCTTTCTATAAGAAAATAAACCTTAAAGCTTAAAACTTAAATCTTATCCTTACCAACTTCTCATAACCATAATATTCTTTCATAATTCTTTAAACATCTTTACTAAAGCCGAGTAATTTCATTCCAACATTTTTCTGGCATTCATCAATTTTATAAAACAGTTCTAATGGTAGAAAAAAGAAATACAAACAGATCCAATCTTCATCCAACGTCCCTTCCTCCTGGTTTGGGTTTTGTCAGTCCTTATTATCCCATCGATCTGGCCCATTAACCTGGCAACCTTATATCCGAGGCCCTCAAGTCTCTTCCATGTCCCTTTCGCAGCTCTTCTTCATATTTATAACTGTATTTTCCCTTGTCTCCTGCTCGTGGTAACTCCAGCTTGGCAATATTTTTAACCCTTCTCGACAGATCAGCCCCTTTTCCATATTCAGCACTGAATTCCATATGGTATTTAAAAGCATGTTTCAAAGACCCTCCAAAATTAAGAGCCCCCACAATCCCAAACATCTCACGGCCCATTGCCAGATTTGAAAAGTCCAGACATCCCAGCATAGGGGGGTCAATCCAGCCCCCCATTTCCAAGCCAAACCAAACTTTTTCTTTCCAAATCCGGCTTTTTCCAAGTTCATTTGTCAAATCCGAAAACTCATATTCCTGTTGGGCCTGTTTTGTCAGGACACACTCCTGATTTAATTCCTGGGTGGGCTCCACATATTTTCCCACTGTCTGTTCAAAATTTCCCACTGCCTGTTCAAAATTTCTAGTCGAAGTCGTCATCAAATTCACCTTCTCATGTAACTGTTCCAGTAGGGCATTTGTTTTGTAAAAAGCACACAACAAAGCTTCTGAATACATTGTCCTGCAAGGTCAAATGCCTATTCCCACGATTGTAATCTGTAAACAGCTGCCAGCTCCCTGGAGTTGGTTACAGTTTCACAGTCTCCCTCTAGGGGGAAAACTTCTATTTGATCTTGCAACAAAGTTTCCCTTTTTGAAATACTTTGTCAATATTTGTTCCTTTGAAATGCGAAGGGAAACAGTGGAATCACTATGTTTCTCTTCTTTTAGCTATCTGTCAAAAACGTTTGTCTCTGGTCAATGAACTTCAAACGTCAGTCCTGACACCCCGCTCCAGGATCAGGACGGAGGAAAGTTGCTTTACTTTAAACTCACTTTAAACAGTCCAAAAAAGATCCCCTTTCTTCTCCTGCTGTCGAAGGGGGGTTCCACAATTTTAAATGATGAAATCCAATCCTTTAAAAGTGATTTTCTGAGCTCTAGTTTACGTTGTCTTTGCTTTATTCTGCCTACAGAAGAACGGAAGGCTGACTTCCTGTTTAGACCTTCCCGTTCCGTACCAAATTGAAATAGATTTTTAAGATCCAATTCCTTTCTGCTCGCAAGTCCCCATCTAATGTCCAGTTGTTCAAAGTCTAAGTACTCACGGGTGCTTATTTTAGAGTCCAAATTGTCCCAGGAAAAAGGCAGCACTCTCCGGCAACGGCTATGCGGCTTCGCTCCACGGAAATAGCAGTTGACTCACAGCACCGCGCCACTTCCCCCTCTTCACTTCGGAGCCCGTTAGTGGGTTCCTTAGCGAGTTGGGGGGGCGCTAAAGGTGCCCGCCGAGTCCCATGGTCACAGGCTTCATCCGCCTGTGATTTTTGAAAGGGTCCCCGCTTCGCCGTAGCGGAGAAGACCCGTTTCCCGCGGAGCTAGTCTCTCCAGTTCAGAGGGAGTCTGCCATTGCCGATGGCGCCACCCCGGAAGTCTCAAATATAGTCTTCCTTTTGACAATGAGTATTAGCTTCTACTTACTTAATCAGAAACTGTTTTACATCTCCTTCAATATCTCAAAAGGACACAAATATCGATTCTTTTTTGCATTATGTTGATTAATTCTTTCATTGATTGCAACAGTTAAACGGCAGGTGATTAATCAGCTGACAGTCCTACGCTGCACTTTCTCCACAACTAAAGAATTAGGTGCTCTCAGGTGTCCTTGTAGCTTTGAAAGTGAATTGATTTGCATGTGCAGAACTTCAAATTTAGTTCCTAGCTTCAAATTTAGTTCCTCTGAAGGCAGGGCTTGGAAAGACCTTGACTTGAGACCTTGAAGAGTTGCTACTTATTGGAGCAGGCAGTTCTCAGCTACGTGGAGCAATGGGGCTATGATCCAGTAAAAGACAATCTCCTGTGTTCAGAAATGAACAACTTAGAAAAAGTGTTTCTTGCTGTTTTCAGATCTTGTATGGTATAGCATTCCCTGCAGACCGATATTTTGTCTGGATGAACTCTCCAATTCACTTGAATGGAGTTAGAAACTCCATATGTTCAAAAGGTTGCTTGTATGGTGCCACTATCATCTAGCTAGCTAGCTATTGATCGATCTACATAGCTGTCGTTTCCCTTTTTTTAAGGGAAATTCCCTTATAGGATTCCTTGCAAGAAAAGGGAAAAGTTGATAGCTATTATCTCTCTATCTATTCATTACCCGCCTCTATCCAAGGGTCACAGGGCAGTTTACAGTAAAGGTATAAGGACCCCTGACCATTAGGTCCAGTCACAGATGACTCTGGGGTTGCGGCGCTCATCTCGCTTTATTGGCCGAGAGAGCCAGCGTACAGCTTCCGGGTCATGTGGCCAGCATGACTAAGCCTCTTCTGGCGAACCATTGCAGCGCACGGAAACACTGTTTACCTTCCCACCGGAGAGGTACCTATTGATTTACTTGCACTTTGACATGCTTTCAAACTGCTAGGTTGGCAGGAGCAGGGACCGAGCAACGGGAGCTCAGCCCGTCGCGGGGATTCGAACCGCTGACCTTCTGATCGGTAAGTCCTAGGCTCTGTGGTTTAACCCACAGCGCCACCCGTGTCCCACGGTTTACGGTATAAAAACACAAAATACATAACATAGTAGCAAACAAAACAGCAACACACACACACCGAACATCCACGTGAAGCTGCATGGCACATCACAGCACATACGGCACTCTGGATCAGAGCAAATGCATTTCAGGAAGGCAGATACATACATAGACAGACAGAATATTCTCCAGCAGGTAACCCAGTATTGCAGCAATTTCTGGATTTCTGCAAAGCCAAGTTCTTTTCAGTTGTTCTTATTTTGTAAACTCTTTTCCTATTTTAATAATTTCCTATGCATATACGAGACATTTTCTCGCAGCTGCACGCTGCATCTAAAGATAAGACCATTGAGATCAAACAGCCACAGGTCAGGGCAATGGTTAATAATAGCCCTAGACATTTTAGGAAAGCTACTCTCTCATCCCAATAAGGGTTTAGTCACGTGAGCTACGGTAATGCAAACAGCCTGTTGCTTTACTTGCTCCCCAATGTAATATATTTTCTCAATGGCTTGATAAAATCTCTTAAGAAGCGTGGGAGTCTAGGGCATTCTCAGCAAAGTTATCCTTGCGGATTAGCACAAAGAAAACATCTTCAGTGAGAAGATACTATTAGGGACAAAGAAATATACTTACCCTTGATAATTTCATAAATATATACCATTCAGTTGCTGAAGTCTGCCCTGCCCTGTACTGCAGTCTCCTAATATTTAGCTTCTTCTTCTTCTTTGGCGATTGTCTTCCATAAACACAGTTTTAACAATGAGTCCGTAAGTGACTGTGGAGGCCAGTTCTGGATCCACACGTCCTTCCACAGTGGGGACATTGGTTTTGGGGCAGGAGTTGATCACGGTGTTGATTTGCCAAGCATGCCTTCCTCTTAGTACATTTCTCCCTTTCGCCCTGGGTTCAAGTGTCTTCAAAGTGCATGACACCTTTGGTAAAGGCTGTTCTCCAATTGGAGCACTCGCAGGCCAGTGTTTCCCAATTGTTGGCTTTTGTATTACATTTTTTAAGATTTGCCTTGAGACAGTCTTTAAACCTCTTTTGTTGACCATCAGCATTACGCTTTCCATTTTAAAGTTCAGAATAGAGTAGTTGTTTTAGAGGATGATAACCAGGCATCCGCACAACATGACCAGTCCAACAAAGTTGATGTTGAAGAATCATTGCTTCAACATTGGTGATCTTTGCTTCTTCCAGTACACTGTTATTAGTTTGTCTGTCTTCCCAAGTGATGTGTAAAATTCCCCGCTGCAAGTAATTAAAGGAATTTGTTAGCTTGATATATCCTAGGGACGTCAGCAAAATCTGGTTTGTATTTTAATGTGAACCTACTGAATTTGCAAACTGAAAGACAGCTGTCCTTTGAAATGCACACTTCTTTCGAATTTCACAAGGCACTTCTCCAACCAAAGAACATGTACAAAAATCTCTGAATTAGAGGGACATGTGTATATTGCTGAACATAGTGTGAAAATGATATGATGTTAGGGGAGGTAAAGGTAAAGGGACCCCTGGCCATTAGGTCCAGTCGTGCCCGACTCTGGGGTTGCGGTGCTCATCTCGCTTTATTGGCCGAGAGAGCCGGCGTTTGTCTGCAGACAGCTTCTGGGTCATGTGGCCAGCATGACTAAGCCACTTCTGGCGAACCAGAGCAGCGCACGGAAATACCGTTTACCTTCCCGCCAGAGCGGTTCCTATTTATCTACTTGCACTTTGACGTGCTTTGAAACTGCTAGGTTGGCAGGAGCAGGGACCGAGCAATGGGAGCTCAACCCATTGCGGGGATTCAAACCGCCGACCTTCTGATCGGCAAGTCCTAGGCTCTGTGGTTTAACCCACATCGCCACCCGCATCCCTTTATATTAGGCAAAGTTGAGCATAATAGGCATATAGGAGAAATGCTTGCAAATATGCACACACATTTTCATGTGAGCTTTAAACAACAACAACAACACGAGCTGTTGTGGAAATGGAGCAAGCTGGATGCAAGCATGGAAAACTAAGAAGCTAAGAGAAACTAACATATACAAATTGATCCATCCCTAGCACCAACATACTATGTTCAGCTTGAATATATAACCTGCCCTTGCATATAAGGCAAGTTGGTTGGCATCCGTTTGTCTCGCAAGTGATAGGAGTAAGATTCATATAATTCCACATGTGTATATAAGTAGACCCTAAAGCAATTAGGATATTTTCACATTAACTAGAAAGCTGAAACCTCCTGGTAGCTTCTTCATTATACATTATTAGTGCTGTGACTGATCGCCGAAGAATTGATGCTTTTGAATTATGGTGCTGGAGGAGACTCTTGAGAGTCCCATGGACTGCAGGAAGATCAAACCTCTCCATTCTGAAGGAAACCAGCCCTGAGTGCTCACTGGAAGGACAGATGGTGAAGCTGAGGCTCCAATACTTTGGCCACCTCATGAGAAGAGAAGACTCCCTGGAAAAGACCCTGATGTTGGGAAAGATGGAGGGCACAAGGAGAAGGGGAGGACAGAGGACGAGATGGTTGGACAGTGTTCTCCAAGCTACCAACATGAGTTTGACCAAACGGTGGGAGGCAGTGGAAGACAGGAGTGCCTGGCGTGCTCTGGTCCATGGGATCGCAAAGAGTCGGACACGACTAAATGACTAAACAACAACAACAACAACAAATGATATCTTCTGGATTCTTCAACAAAGTGCTGTGACACAGTTCTCCTCTCCACAAGCTCCCCCTTAAGATTTCTCAGGGTCTCTCTTTCTAATACTTAATAATCTATACAAGGAGGAGTCATGTCCAAGAGCTGAGGAAAGGCTGCTATTCTGCACCGTGGTTGCCCATCTCCAGCCTATTTCCACCTGCAAGTCCCATCTCTAACCAGTTGGCACCTTGATTGTTTGAACCCAGTGCCAAGTTTAGGGCAATGCAGGCAGTTCCCCTGCACAGGGTGCCAAGACTGAGGGGGTGCAAAATTGAGAAGACCCATAACTGAGAAGATCCATTTGTGGGCACCAAATTTTGGGCTCACTCAGGGTGCCATATTACCAAAGATTTCCATAGTCTGCCTAGCACCTGGGCATTCTCTTGACTACATGACTGCCTTGTGACTGGCTGGGCAATGCTCGCTGTCAGTCAAGACTCACCTGGGTCAGAACTCTTTAAAAGTGGACTGTTACCATATGGTCCTTTGTCCCTCAAAATCCCTCAACTGACCATCTGTGCTGCTACATTTGAGGAGACAGACCATATCTCTTATCTACTCTTTTTCCTGGCCCTATAACTTGAGGTCATTTTCAGTGACTCTTATGCATGCCAAACATGTCTTCTACCGCTAAATTATAGCCTCCCCCAAAAGCCATCCTCCACTGGGCTCTTAGAAATCTCTCGCCCAGGAAGTGGTCAGTACCACACACCTGCTTAGCTTCACCAAAGCTCCAGAAGGGGAGCTACCAGATCATTTGCAAAGCCCAGAGCTCCTGAGCACTGTTTTGTTCCAGCAGGATGGAGTTGAAACTCGTGGCTGTACAAGTGCAATTGCTGCTACACAGCTGCTTCACAACACCAGCCTGAACCTGGGGTTTCAGTCAGCTCCCTAAAGCCCTAAAACAAACACTCTTCTGCCTCTATTCCCACAAGGGTCCCAAATACGATTGTGTATACAGTGGTACCTTGGTTTTTGAACGTCTCTGTTTACAAACTTTTCAGTTTTCAGATGCCATAAACCTGGAAGTAAATGCTTCAGTTTTCAAACTTGCCTCAGAAGTCAAACATGCCATGTGGCTTCCATATTCAGTTTTCTGTACTGAGGCTTCCGTACTGAGTTTTCAGTTTTCGAATGTTTTGGAACTCGAATAGTCTTCCGGAACGGATTATGTTCGAAAACTGAGGTACCACTGTAATATTATTGTTATGACAGAGGAAGGGAACTGATGGGTCTCACCTGTCATTCTGAAAGCACTTTCAGAAAAGCAGTTTTAACCAGCTTCTATACCACTAATGTGTCTCACTTTGGATCCAGAGTTTTGACCTTTGAACTATTTTTAAACCCCTCTTTGATTATTTGCTATCAAAACATATCTCTGTGTTTTTTACTCTTTCTTACCTGACATTCTTAACAATCGGTCCCTTATCTGATTTTGGGTTGGTGATAAAACTGATGAACAGCAGAACTGACTGGAGAAGATTGTTCCCGTGATGGAAATGCTGAAGTTTGACCTTTGCTGTTGTGTCTGAGCTGGGAAGGTTCTCTTGTGTTTATCCAATGTCTCCAACGCTCAAGTGAAAGGCATGGGGAAATTTTATAAATGCACAAGGGTCAGTGACTCTCTAAAAGATACTTGGCAGACCCTCAGGGAGAAGCGATTAGATGGAATTGCACAGAAGAGCAAACTTCTACTATCCTGTCATCCATATAGATCACACAAACATATGAATATGCCCCAGCCAAACAGAAGGATTCGTTGCAAAGCAGTGTCAAAAAATATTATTTCTTCAAATTTGCAATTCAACAATATCTCAGAATATCCATGCCTTCAGGTGTGGCAATTACTACATTAGTTTCCCTGGTTGGGGTCTATCAGGTGTTAGGGGAGGGGTAGTACCTCTGGTGGGGGTACATCATTCTCTTTTGGGGGTATTTTGTCAGCCTTTGGCTCCTAGAAGCTGTTTACCAACTCCATCTGGTACGCAGGCTGAGATCCTATCTGCCTGCGGACTGCCTCGCCAGAGTGGTGCATGCTCTGGTTATCTCCCGCTTGGACTACTGCAATGCGCTCTACGTGGGGCTATCTTTGAAGGTGCCCCGGAAACTGCAACTAATCCAGAACACGGCAGCCAGACTGGTGACTGGGAGTGGCCGCTGAGATCATATAACACCGGTCTTGAAAGACCTACATTGGCTCCCAGTACATTTCCGAGCACAATTCAAAGTGTTGGTGCTGACCTTTAAAGCCCTAAACAGCCTCAGTCCAGTATACCTGAAGGAGCATTTCCAGCCCCATCGTTCTGCCCGGACACTGAGGTCCAGCACCGAGGGCCTTCTGGTTGTTCCCTCACTGCGAGAAGCCAAGTTACAGGGAACCAGGCAGAGGGCCTTCTCGGTAGTGGCGCCCTCCCTGTAGAATGCCCTCCCACCAGATGTCAAAGAGAACAACAACTACCACACTTTTAGAAGACATCTGAAGGCAGCCCTGTTTAGGGAAGCTTTTAATGTTTGGTGTACTACAGTATCTTAATATTTTTTTGGAAGCCGCCCAGAGTGGCTGGGGAAGCCCAGCCAGATGGGTGGGGTATAAATAATAAAATTATTATTATTATTATTATTATTATTATTATTATTGTAAAAAGCAGCCACATCCCAGGAATGGCTTCAGCTGGCTGGATAAACCAGGTAAGGATTTTCTCCAGGTTGGCGTTTGCTCCGATTCAGCACTAAAGAGTGAGTTTTCCAGGGGAATGTGGAACAGCAAAGGCAACAGTGTGCCTAGACAGCACAGGACAAGCAGAAAACAGATACTCCAAAATGCAGTGTGTGTGTTGAAAAGAAACCAATTCCATCACACTCAAGAAGGCATGTTTTCCTTTGCCTTTAAGAATGACTGAAGGCTTAGGAACTGAGAGCAGAACAGAAGGGGAGTGGCACCAAACATGATTTCGCTGCCAAAGCCAGCAACCTTCTATCCAGAGTCCCCTTCTCCCTGAAATATTTTCTCCCTGCAACGCGTGACGTGCCATTGTCATCTTGTGCATTTCCCTGTCCCTGTGTCTACCCTTCAGAGAAAAGAGGAAAACACGTGGTAACTCAGAATAGAATACATCCAACTAGTGTGCAGCAATACACCCAATCTCTACCTCACATTTTTTGGAGTGTTCCTAAAACCACTGGAGTATCTCAGCGCCTGCTGTGGCTACAGAGACTGGCAACTTGTAACTGCTGCCTCCCGAGTTGTTTTTGCTGTGTTGTTGTTGTTGTTTAGTCATTCAGTCGTGTCTGACTCTTCGTGACCCCATGGACCAGAGCACGCCAGGCACTTCTGTCTTTCACTGCCTCCCGCAGTTTGGTCAAATTCATGCTGGTAGCTTCGAGAACACTATCCAACCATCTCGTCCTCTGTCGTCCCCTTCTCCTTGTGCCCTCCATCTTTCCCAACATCAGGGTCTTTTCCAGGGAGTCTTTTCTTCTCATGAGGTGGCCAAAGTATTGGAGCCTCAGCTTCAGGATCTGTCCTTCCAGTGAGCACTCAGGGCTGATTTCCTTCAGAATGGAGAGGTTTGATCTTCTTGCAGTCCATGGGACGCTGTGTTAGCAAACACCAAAGTAGAGCTGCACAAATCGTCAAGGAGTTAGTATATATATATATAGCCACTGCACACAACTGGGGATGGGCTGAGAGATTTCTGGAGCAGCTTATGGGTGTGTCTTCACTTTTTGTGTAATTTCTGAAGCTGTTCTGTGGCATGCAAGCCAGGGCCTTTTGCTTTGAGGATCGAATAGTGGGCAGTGCTAAAGCTATTCATCATAGCATTTCTCGAAATGGGAGGTAAGGGTAGCGTGATTAGCCCACTTCTTCGATTCAGAAAGCCAAACGCCTGCTAGGAAATCCTGCGACAACAAAGCCTCCACAGCCCAGTGTGAGGAGTTTAGGATAAGAGTTACAAAACTTCAAACAGAGCAGGAGGGAGGGGGCAAAGCAGGGAGGGGCATGTCAAATTGAGAGACTTGACCTCTTCGGTTTCCCCTCAGACTGGTGTAACTGAAAGACCTGGGAACAGCCTCTGAATTAAGAGGCTTTGCAAAGCTCCAGGGGCAAAAGTCTGAGACAAGGAGGGGGATTCTTCTTTTTGCATTTTAAATCGCTCTTTATAAAGGGCCCAGGGTAGGGCCTGCAGCTTAGTGCAAAGGCGCATCCATCGCAATGCAGAAGGTCCCAGCTTCAGTATCCAGATAAGAGATCAAAGGAAGCAGAGCTGGGAAACACTCGGGTTCGAGAGACCTTGCAGAGCCAGAGCAGGCCCTGCAGGGCTGGATGGAACAATGGCCTGACGCAGCATCCACAAGCAATTTCATTTGATCTTAGGGTTGCCTCCTAGTGTTAGTTGTATTTACCTTGTTTCTTCTTTGTCTTCAGCAGCAGCCTGGCACACAGAAATTAAACAGGTGAATCTTTTCCTGGCATGGAAATAAGTGGTGGGAGAGCTCCACTTCTTTGGCTTTTGTATGGTAAAGGTAAAGGTAAAGGGGCCCCTGACCATTAGGTCCAGTCGTGACCGACTCTGGGGTTGCGGCGCTCATCTCGCTTTATTGGCTGAGGGAGCCGGTGTACAGCTTCCAGGTCATGTGGCCAGCATGACTATGGCAAACCAGAGCAGTGCACGGAAACACCGTTTACCTTCCCGCTGGAGCAGTACCTATTTATCTACTTGCACTTTTTGGCGTGCTTTCGAACTGCTAGGTTGGCAGGAGCAGGGACCGAGCAACGGGAGCTCACCCCGTCACGGGGATTCGAACCGCCGACCTTCCGATTGGCAAGTCCTAGGCTCTGTGGTTTAGCCCACAGCGCCGCCCGCATCCCTTTTGTATGTTAGGACTTTGTTAAAGTGTACAGCCCTTTCCACGTGTGTCATCGGAGCAGGCAGAATACGCATAGGAGGAGGAGAGGGATTGTGGATGCAGCCTCCACACACTCCCATCTAATGAAATTTGGTCTAATTTCTAAACCAGGGGTCACCAACCCAAAGCCATGGCACCCGTGCAGCAGCTGGCTCCTCTTGCGGCCCCTGCAAAATGTATGTTTGCTTCTTTAGCGGGATTTTTACACCCATAACATCTAAGCAGTTGACATAGAATATAAAACGTCCATTAAAAATACTGATAGAAGTTGAATTTTGAAAGTAACTTGACCTAAGTTGATGTAGAAACCTACTTCTTGACCGTTGGACACACTATTAGTCCGCTCAATCTGCAGGGAAAAGTTGAAGCTGTTCCTGGAGTGCTGCTGATGTCCTGCGCTTCTAGGAGCCACAAGTGAGAGCTGAGTTCAGGGTGGGGAGCAAAGGTGGGCAAAGTACCCCAGAAGGAGCATGATGTATTTCCCCACCAGGGTAAGGTAAAAGGTAAAGGACCCCTGGATGGTTAAGTCCAGTCAAAGGCGACTATGGGGTTGCGGCGCTCATCTCGCTTTCAGGCCGAGGGAGCTGGCATTTGTCCGCAGACAGCTTTCTGGGTCATGACTAAACCACTTCTGGCACAACAGGACACTGTGACAGAAACCAGAGCGCACAGAAACACTGTTTACCTTCCTGCCACAGCAGTACTTATTTATCTTCTTTCACTAGTGTGCTTTTGAACTGCTAGGTTGGCAGGAGCTGGGACAGAGCAACAGGAGCTCACTCCTTTGTGGGGATTTGAACCGCCGACCTTCCAATTGGCAAGCCCAAGAGGCTCAGTGGTTTAGACCACAGCGCCACCCATGTCCCTTCCCACCAGAGATACTACCCCTCTAACACTCCATACAGATGCACTCTCATTAAATCACTGTTTGTTTGTTTGTTTTTATTAATCAGTTTTGCTTGTTGACCTCAGTGAGATTTTATGGGTTCCAGTCCAAGTCAGCTGCCTTGCAGTGGACTGAGGCTGGAACTGAGAGAGCCTTTATGCTCTCCTCAAATGAGCATGGCGCAGTTTCCCTGGGAAATCTTCAACAGGCAGCAGGGGCCATTGACTGCAACTGGCATGCGCCACATTTTCCCCAGGAAACGGAGCGATGCTAACTCTGCCCATTCTCTGCAGGCCTAGGTCCTGGGAAACAGAGCCCTTTCCCACTCTTCGGCTCTTGCTTCAGAGATGTTCAGTGGCACTATGGATTTTTAATTTAAGCCCCTGTGGATTACTTTCATATTAAATTGTTTCCAGTCCTATTCATAATCACTTGGGAGACAGTGACAAAAATGAATCTGGGGACTTTTTCCCTCCTCAAAAGGCTGTCATTACAAAAAACAAAAATATGATTTCACCTTAAATATACAGAAAAATACAAGGAGGATGTACCTGGTGTGGGGAGGAGACCTGTATCCTGTTCCTTGATAAATAGCCCAAAACTGGAGTACATACATATTTTAGGTTGGCAAGCAAACTCTACTATTTCCCGCACTGCATTTCCATTCTTCTTTTTACCTCAGCAGCCAATTGAAAAGGTTGATTTAGCACATATGTGGTCAGCCTGTGGCCCTCCAGGTAGTTTCTTTTCCAAATACAGTAGTCAGGAATATGTGCATGTAACCCTTTAAAAAATGCTGAAATGCCACAGATCAGATGCTCAGGATTTAGGTTCCCCCTCCCATGCCAAACAGCTGGTTTGTAGGATTTCATCTTTTAAAAATATGCTTACATGCACACAGTCCCAGCTGCCCTACTCATCTTGTTGGACTAATGACATGAAATTGGACCACAATGAAGTGCAGTTATAAACAAATGCAAGTAACCCTCTATAACTTCTTTTCTTCAAACCCAGAAAACTGTTGATTGCCCTCGAGGCTGGGGCTGGAGAGGGGTTGGTACGGAAGTTACTGCTGTACTCTTGAGTTTAAAATGTTCCAGCAGCTAGGATGAAAAGATGAATTGTTATACTGCAGAAATGAAATAATAATTCCGGTTCTGGGTAGCAGTTATACACAAAAGTCTTCGGGGGACGGGGGACCCACAAGATGAGACAATTTAGTTTTGCCCAAAATTCCCAACCTCATCAAAACTAGCCACATGGAAATTCATTTTGCTTCCACAAGGAGCATAGGACCCTTCCTTTGACTGTTGCAATATTCCTTTTGCTTTTGTTTAACTGCTTGTTTTGTGCTTTTCGCCAGTATTTTTATGTTGTGAACCGCCCTGAGATTTTCAGATGAAGGGCGGTATATAAACTTAATAAAATAATAATACTGTGCATTCAAATTGAGGAGATGTGTTGAAGTGAGGACATGTGGAATAGCAGAAAGGCATGTGTGTGGATGTAATCTCATGCAGTATGCTAAACCAAACCCAAACGGCAGTGAGGGGGAAATTGTTCTCCAAGATTGCGGGGGGGGGGGGCAGAGGGAATAAGACATTGGTACACCAGGGAACTGGACTGCAAGAAGATCAAACCTATCCATTCTTAAGGAAATCAGCCCTAAGTGCTCACTGGAAGGACAGATCGTGAAGCTCAGGCTCCAATACTTTGGCCACCTCATGAGAAGAAAAGACTCCCTGGAAAAGACCCTGATGTTGGGAAAGATGGAGGGCACAAGGAGAAGGGGATGACAGAGGATGAGATCGTTGGATAGTGTTCTCGAAGATACAAACATGAGTTTGATTAAACTGCAGGAGGCGGTGGAAGACAGATGTGCCTGGCGTGCTCTGGTCCATGGGGTCATGAAGTCGGACACGACTAAACAACAACACCAGGGAACTGCCTGGAATACACTATCCATGTTGCTTGAAAGTGGTGTGGGGTGATGGATTAAGATTGGAAGGGGGAAATCCAAGTCAATCACTATTGATTACGTATTTATTTATTTACATATTTATAACCTGCATTTTCATATATATATATATATATATATATATAGGCAGTATTAAATGAGCACGCTGTTGTTGCATCTCACCTATGATAAGGAATGAAAAAGACGTCCCACATCATAACTAATCTATAACTTGTGACCGTGCTGAAGCATAGGATGAGAACTTCAGATAAATCATTACAAATGGGGCTTTCATTCTGCTCCCTCTCCCCTATTCAGCATAACATTTTCAGACGACGAAGGGCCAAGCTGGGGTTAACTCTCCCTGACCAGAATGATGCAATGCACAATTGAGCCTCTGTCCTCCTGAGCCAAGCAGCTTTCACAGAGTGGTCCCTTTTAATTAGCAGCCTGAGATTTTCAGGACCTGACAATTTCTTCATGGCAACTAGCCAATAAGAGGAGGCCAAGCGGCCTCTGTTTCAGTTTGGCTTTGGCTCAATCTGGTTGCAGGATGACAGCTTTTGGCACAGGTAGCATCTTACAGTGGCATGCGATTCGACAGAAGGGGGGGAAGCATGAAGCATATCATCAAATAAAAAACCCTGTCCATCTCTCCCCGCCCCCACCTCCCTTCCTGGTCCCCACTGCCCTTCCATCCACTTACTGCCTCCCAGCAAGCATTAGCAACAAAATCGCTGATAAATTTTGATAAGGAAGAATTGGTACTTGGTCCTTTTCTGGCACACTCCCGTGGAACTCCAGATACCTCCAGGGGTGATGGAATTGACTGTTTGCCCAGAGAGCTTAAGCGCAGGAAGGCCTGATGCAATGTTACGTGTGCAATAGCTAGATGATGACTGACTCCAAATATTTTCCAAAGCGCAGTCGGTAGAGCAGGAGGCTTTTAATCTCGGGGCTGTGGGTTCGAGCCCCACATGGGGGCTTTATCTATACTTTCCCTTTGTCCTATGATTTCTCCCATTTTCCCTGTGTTACGGAAATTACCCGGGGGGGGCACATCTTTAAAGTTAAATATTACAAATATTATGCCTGAATGTATCCTTTCAACTTGACAGCTCAGGGAAGTTACCTAGCTTTAAAAATAATATAAAATCATCTCCTTTCCCAGTTTCCTCCATTCCAAAGCTATTTTCCCCTTGAAAAAGGACTCCAGGAAGTTCCCAGAGGTGACAATTGCTGGGCTCATTGTTAGCCAAGGGAAGCCAAATCTCATCACCTGACTCGCCTCAGGCTCCAGACATGCAAAGGAACTTCTATTGTACTTTTGGGTGGTGGGTACTTAAGATATATTTGTCTATGCTAATCTTATACCTGAGTCTTGCCCTGCCATGTCTGCTTATGTTAATCTCGTAACAAGGACTTGTCTGGACCTGTTTACCAAGGTTAACCCCTCCCCTTTTGTGACATGTCAGTGATGTAGCAATGATGCTGTACGAACTGTATTCTGGGATATGGTGGGAAAGTTTTAAAAGTCTTTGTCACCCCATCCTCGGGGTTCAGATTTGCTCTTTGAACCTATTGCGCAATAAACTTTGGTCTACAGCTATTTCCTCCGGTTGGTGGCTGGAATCCTTCCTTTATTCTGCAGGGACCCCCGGGCTCTGCCCAACAAGCTGGGTGACTGAGCAGCCTCACACCTAGATTTTTTCCTTAACACCTGTGATTTCTAGGCCTGGGTCCGAGAGGTAATTCATTTACCCAGCCGCTAATCCTGGAAAAAGGGCCTCTGTTTACTGATGATTCAGAACAAATGTTAGTTCTCAAAAAACCCTGTGGGCGTGTGTTCCAATTCAGCAGTGAACCCCGGGTTTTCTCAAAGGAAAGGAAACCCTGGAAGTGGAATATTTGATTAGATGGATTAGAATATACCTTGAAAATCATCTCCCCCAATGCACCAGACCCTATGATTGGCAGGTGAGGCTTTCTTCTATTATGGAAGCGTTTGCCACCCTGGGCTCTTTGGGAAGGAAATTCAACATAATAGTAATAAAATATGGTATCTTCTGGATTCTTCCACACCCATCTACTTACCTTTGCTGAAGAGACCACAACGGGTGGACAGACTAGATCAATACCTATTGAGTAAGGGTGCTGGTGACTTCCTTCAACAGTAAGTGAAATTGTAACTTATTTTGTTAGTTGCCTAGGGTGTGCTGTCCATTTCTTCCTTTTCCTGATGGAAGTATCTTCCTTTGTAACTTCTGTTATAGCAACTTCCTGCTGTTCTGCTGAAGTCAAGCTTCCTAATGTTGCCTGCGGTCCATCACTGGGCTAAAGGCTTTGCAAAAGGCAGCTTTGCTGGCTCTTAGGTTGAATGGTTTCTGCAAACAATAACGTTGAGGTAGGGTGAAGTTTGGTGTATCATTAAACAGCAGCAAATTGTCAGCTATTCAGCTTATTCTTTTATCTTTACCATTCCGAATGGGATTTTATTTTTATTTTTCTGCTACAAGCAACAAGAAACCATGATAACATTCGGCTCCGTCCATCATTGACTTTGCTCCTGCCCGCCACTGACAAGTTATCTCTAAAGGAATGTGGCACCTGGCAGAAAACAAAAATGGTTGCGTATCCCTGCGTTTTAGCTTTGCCAGATTTCAGCTGGCTTTGCTGAAGCTACAGAGGTTTTTGTTTTTAACTTGTAAAGGACCCCTGACCATTAGGTCCAGTCGTGGCCGACTCTGGGGTTGCGGTGCTCATCTCGCTTTATTGGCTGAGGGAGCCGGCGTACAGCTTCCGGGTCATGTGGCCAGCATGACTAAGCCGCTTCTGGAGAACCAGAGCAGTGCATGGAAACGCCGTTTACCTTCCCGCCAGAGCAGTACCTATTTATCTACGTGCACTTTGATGTGCTTTCGAACTGCTAGGTTGGCAGGAGCAGGGACCGAGCAACGGGAGCCCACCCCGTCGCGGAGATTCAAACCACCGACTATCTGATCGGCAAGTCCTAGGCTCTATGGTTTAACCCACAGCGCCACCCACGTCCCTATTTTAACTTGTATGTTGCCTTAAAACACCTGGTACTGAAGGCTTGCTTGTAAATTGAACTAACAAATGAATAAATTGCATGTGTTTTCCATGCATGCAGATTTCACTGGCAAAAATGAGATTTAGAACAGTATTCACTGAATCTTAGAATCATAGAGATGGAAGGGACCACGAGGGTCATCTAGTCCAACCCCCTGCAATGCTGGAATATCTTGCCCAATGTACGGCTCAAACCCATGACCCTGAAATTAAAAGTCTTATGTTCTACCAACTGAGCTATCCCTCGGGTAAGATTCTGGTTATGTATGCCTGCTCATAGCAGACCCAAAATACAACTGTTTGGGTTCCTCCCCACTTCCATGGGGGAGCTAAAGACTTCTGAACCCTGAGGGAAGGCAGACATGAGGGAACCCAGACCAGGGAGTATAAATACCATCAGTACCCTGTTAGCCTGAGAGGACTCTTACTCTACATTTTATATAATGTATTTGTTCTGGAGTTTTAACACTGCATTGGGCAAAAGGTAGTATGTATGTATGTATGTATGTATGTAAGTAAGTAAGTAAATAAATAAATAAATAGGGTTCAATCTGAAAAGAGTGGAGGGGAATTCAATGGATTATGTTTGTTTGGATTAAGCATCCCAACTCTAGTGTTAACCCATCCCAACACAGCAAACCCAACCAAATAAGTTCAGATTTCCACACCTGTTCCTGACTAAACCCCAAAGTTGAGCTATATCTCTAAAGGAATGTTATGGTATATACTCCAGCTCAAATGAAACAGGCATAGCATGATAGTCACCCCGCCACCCCATAATTGAGGGAAATGTTTTTTCTACTTTTCCTACTCAGGTAGGAAAAGTGACCAAACATGGAGCTTATGCCTGCCAGGTGTCAATTTCACTGAGGGCAAACAAAACCAATTGCAAGAGAAAGTAAGAGAGGGGAAAGGGAAATAACTGCACAAACCTTTCTGCAGGCATTGCTGATCGAGAGCACTTTCAAAGATTTTCTTGAAATACAATGAGTATTGGCTCAGCCCTAATTTAACTGAGAAATGTGCTGAGTAATGGAGAATAAGCAAATGCTTGTAATGTGTGGCTTGGGGACTTGGATATGTATTACCCAACTCTTCAGCTGAAAAGGATCCCAGACCAGCTTACAAAAGATTAATGACAAACAACCTAGGCTTACAACCTAAAAGACATGGCACAAAAGGGAGAAAGGATGAGGAGAGGAGAGGAGAGGAGAGGAGAGGAGAGGAGAGGAGAGGAGAGGAGAGGAGAGGAAAATAAGCAAAGTCAGCCACCAGCTCTTAAAGTTTTCAAGTTATTTTAATGAAAACAGGTCAAAGAGCAGAGGAGCCAAAGAGAGTTGGCCTCTTAGCAGAGCAGATGGGCTGGCCTCTGCTTCTCTTTTCTCCCTCTGTGGCAGCCAGGTGAGTTGCAGATGAGAGTCACAGGTGAGATGGTCAGGTCCTTGTTGTATACCTGGGATGTGCTGCAAACCTAAATTGGTTTTCGGTCATTTTGTCACAGCGTCCTCCAGAGAATCCTTCCCTCTACCACAGACAGAACATGTGAGGCGGGTGCTCTGTGCCAAAGCACACAGGTACAGAACCCAAATTTGCAGAGACTTTCGCCCCACTGCACACTTCTTTGGGAGGTGCGGATGGTACAACTGAGGCTGCTGTGCATACCAGCAGCCACATGGAGTTTCCTCCTCTTACAATCCATTATGCACATAGCAGAGAGCACTGGTATGTGGCCGCTGCTCTACTGCACAAAGAGGACCATTGGCCCAATAAGTGTATGAACTGGGCTTTTGTTAGCAAATCTAGCCCGGTGAAACCGCAGAAGCAGACGGCAAACCCTCCGCTCCCAGAGATGCTTTTCAAGGACGTCTGACAGTTTGAAGCTTAATAGTGACAGGTCTTTGGGCATGTTGTTGGGTGGCCCCTTTCCAGAATGTCACACACTCTGTTTGAAAGAATTGTCATGAACGCTTGTTTCCATATATGCATATTAATGTATGACATTGCTATCCTTGGCACCTCATCTACCAAACGTTGTTGAAAAGCCACATTCTAACGTATCTTTAACTGTCAGCCATGAAGCTTTTTTATTTATTTTTTTCCTTTGCTGTTGGCTTTGGAGGCTGCTCCAGCATCCATCAGTCATTAGGAACTGGTGGCTTCTGCAGTCTCCTACTGACTTACAGATGCCCTGTACCAAAGGAATTAAAACCCTACATGCCACCCTCTTGTTGTAGCTCCTCAGCAGCATGGGGGGAAAGTACCAGTAGCTCAGAATGTTGTTAGGTGATCTTCATCTCTCTGAATGGTAAGAAGCTCCAAAGACAGATACTCCAGGTTTAATCTCATTTAGCTATTACACACAGAGAGAGGGGGGGATTTAAATATATCTGTTCCCCTAGGAAGCTCAGGTCAGCCACACAATCCTAGGGAGTAGTTACAGGTAGGTAGCTATGTTGGTCTGCCGTAGTCGAAACAAAATAAAAAATTTCCTTCCAGTAGCACCTTAGAGACCAACAAAGTTTGTTACTGGTATGAGCTTTTGTGTGCATGCACACTTCTTCAGATACCCTAGATGCCTAGGGAGTAAAGGTAAAGGGACCCCTGACCGTTAGCTCCAGTCACGGATGACTCTGGGGTTGCGGCGCTCATCTCGCTTTACTGGCTGAGGGAGCCGGCGTACATCTTGCAGGTCATGTGGCCAGCATGACTAAGCTGCTTCTGGAGAACCAGAGCAGCACATGGAAACACCGTTTACCTTCCCGCTGGAGCGGTACCTATTTATCTACTTGCACTTTGACATGTTTTCGAACTGCTAGGTTGACAGGAGCAGGGACGAAGCAACGGGAGCTCACCCCATCGCGGGGATTCGAACCACCGACCTTCTGATCAGCAAGCCCTAGGCTCTGTGGTTTAGACCACAGCACCACCCGCGTCTCACCTAGATGGCGATTGGCCTAATAGTTCACTTAGTGAGCCTCATGGCGAGCAGATCCAGACCTCTCCAGTCTAAGAACAACAAATAATAGATTAATAATAGCAAACTATTTTCAACATATAAATTCAACAAATCATAACATGGCCACATCTCTGCTTCATAGTAAGTGGCTGATCCAACAAAATAAATCATAACATGGCAGGTCATGCTCCAAGTAAATTATTTCGGTGTCATGGCTGTGATTCACGAGTGTCCTTTGTTAACTGTGGCAATATTTTTAATTAGATGAAGGGGCCTGGCAATTTCCCTGGGCTCTGACACCAAATATCATTTCAGATGTACGACATCATTCTTATCCTTTATGTTTCTGTAGGAAAACCCCATGATGCAAGCCCTTGGCAGCAAGGCAAACGTCTAAGAATTTAGTTCCAGTCTGCTAGCAGAGGGCCTGTTCCGATGGTTGCCAGCTCCCATGTGGTATAAACACAGTATGAATCACTGCTTAGTTTTTCTCCTGGAATTCTGTGTTTTGCTGAGTATATTTTCTATATCTTCCAACATAGATACAATAGGCTGGCCTCCATCTAAAATACTTCTTCTGTTGGGGCAGTGCTGAATTCCACTCTATAAGACGCTTGACTGAGGCAAAAGCCTTTTTCAAAATGGAAGGAAGGCTGATCAGTTCCAGGCCAGTTCTGACCAGCTGGAAGCTATAGTGCAACAGTATGACTAGGTCCAGGTGTCCTAAAATATCAGAAAAGGTATTACCTACCTTATCGGGATGGTATCACAATACAGGTTCATGTTAGGAATGCCCAACCCCCTACTCTGGGTTCACATGTAAAGCAAATATCTTCCAAGTCTAGCTCTTTTTCCTCTACGACAAAATCCCTCAGTGAATTTCTTCCAGTGTTTTAACCGCGTGGGTTGCAGATCATCTGGGAGGGCCTGAAACCAATATGCTTGCTTTGGGAGGAATATCATCTTTATTGCCGAAATGTTTCCCAGCCATGAAAGTCCTTCAGGAACAAATTTCCTCTTTCAGGTTCATAATTTCACTTTTTGAGCCGATGTATATCTTTTGTAATGATTATCCCTGGATAATTAAAACAGTTTGCTTGTAATGTTAGATCAGGCAGCTCACAATGTTAGATTAGACAGTTTCCGTATTGCTAATTGCTGTTTCCATGACAAGTTAAGACACATAAACTGGGACTGAGTATAATTAATCTACAAGCCTTCTACATGTTAAAAAAAATCTGCTGGTGTCACTTTGAATTCTAGGATTCCCTCCCAAGGGTCAGGAAGAATGAGGAGAGGTTCTACAAATAGATTGATGACATGTGCTTGGCTTTCAATTTCTTACACATTGTTTTAATAATCCTTCTGATTTTATCAGCCAAGACTTTGATTGCAATAGCAAACAGAATCCCCAACAGAGGGCAACCCTGCTATTAGATCAGAATGTCTAGCATTCACACACACACACACACACACACACACACACACTAGTCTCCAATTTTGGATCGAGTTGTGAATCCAGGGCCATGAATTTCTCTCCAAATTGAAGTCTTCTAAGTAGCCTCAGCAGGAACAGCCACTCAAAGCTGTCAAATGCCTTGAAGGCATCAAGAGATAGTTGAGCCATGGGCTCTTGTTGACATGTCCTTAATGCAATACCTTTAGGATCCATCTGATTGAATCTACAAGATCCTACTCAATGTACATAACTTTATTGTACTAGCCATTGGCCATGACAAATCTGAATAAAAAATAAATACAAGCAAAAGGGGTGCTGTGCCACAAATAGCAAATCTACAACATGTCTACTTGGCACAGTTTAAGGTTTTCTAATATAATGAAAACACTTAGCTATTATGTCAGTAAGGAACTTTGCGTCCTGATTTACCTGTGCTATGGATGAGTAGGATCCCGTTTCTACTGAATCTTTACCTAGTGTAGGGACTATGGTCAATCCAGCTAGTTTCCATGAACTGGGTGTCTCCCTCCTTCCAAAATGCACTCACAGCTGAGAGATAAGCACCTCAGAGAACACTTTATAAAAATTGCTCGTGAAACCACCCTCTCATGGGACTTCCCGTCTTTTCAGCCCACCTACCAGTTTTATTTCCTCATCTGACACAAGATTGTTCCAATAATTTCTATGGCCTTCCAAAAGAAGAAGAATGGAGGTGTCATTTAAGCATTTGGCAATGCTTTGTGCATCCCTCGAGGTGTATAGTTTCTTGTAAAAGGATTCAAAAAGATTATTGGTGTTGCTTTATATGTCAGACTCCATCTTTCTTCTCTTGTACTTTATACTAAGGGTAATGTTCCTTTCAGCTTCCTTTCTCGAAGCCCTCACAAGCAGTTTGGACTCATAATGTCCATTGATACATGTCATTTGAACATTAATTCCACCCCCTACCCTCAGGCCTTCAGCTCATTTGTTTTACTCAAAATACACAAAACACATTGGCATTCCTGTTTCTTTAAACAGTGGTACCTCGGGTTACATACGCTTCAGGTTACATATGCTTCTGGTTACAGACTCCGCTGACCCAGAAATATTACCTCGGGTTAAGAACTTTGCTTCAGGATGAGAACAGAAATCGGGCTCCGGCGGCGCGGCAGCAGCAGGAGGCCCCATTAGCTAAAGTGGTGCTTCAGGTTAAGAACAGTTTCAGGTTAAGAACGGACCTCCGGAACGAATTACCGGTAAGTACTTAACCCGAGGTACCACTGTACCTACTTTATAGAAGACCGATCTCCTAAAGGAGCTCATTGCACTCTCATTCAGTACATTTCCACAGTGCATTGGATTCACTTATAAACTGCCCTCTCAAGTCAGCTTTCAAAGAGTCACACAAGAAAAGTGTTATTCATACCACATGACCTGCATTAATAGGTGGTTAACAAATTTGGTGTATAGAATCAACTCTTCTAAAGTGGAATATAGCGTTGTAGATAATGATAACCCTATATAGACCATATGCCTGCAGGAGATTATTGTTTTAGGGTATAACCCAGCCCAAATGATTTCCATACGAGCAAGTGAAGCATTTGCTAAACCATCCCACTGACATTTTTGGGGGTTGTGCCCCTAATATATTGTTAGGCCCCATTTCTTATTTAAAGCATTTCCTGTCAACATGATCATTGCTGCAAAGGATTCAGTTTTGAATTACATACTCAAAATAGCGACAAATTCCTTATAAGTGGGAAAGCACTTTTTAATATATATATAAAAAATCACTGACTTGTACTGCATAACTTTATCCCATAGATTCCCTGTTAAACCCATTATTTTATTTTCAGAGGAAAAGTTTAGAATCAGACTGTTTAATTTTCTTGAAAGGGTTCCAAACAGGGTCCTGAGAAGGAAGTCCCTAAGGAAATACTGTAGCTTTCAGAATTCATTCCCGCCAGTAGAAAACAAAAACCCTGTATATTAGTTTATTTCAGACTGAAATTTAGAACATTTATTAGGGGACTGGAAAGTAAAGAAAGTTTAATTGGTCCCGTAGACAATGAAAACTTATTCCATTGGATGTCCCATCTCTATCAGGCATAGGGAAATTTTATGTCCTACCCCTGCGAATCTTTCTCTGGATGTGTTGAGAGTGTGCATACCAAGAGTTGCAACATGACTTGCCGTGTCCCAGGTGACTTGTGGGTGTCCAGTGGGTCTCCGCACCACAGCATGCCCCCCAAATCCTTAGCAATGAGCAGAGGTTCAATGTGAGGTGTGGAGGGGTCCCTGAAGAGTCTACTCAATGTGAAATGTGTGCCTCAGGGACTTGGTCAGAAATAGTTGGGGGGGAGGAGGTTGACAGGGCTCAGTCATGGGCAGCAGTCGGTGGTGAACCATGGGACAAACCATTAGCCAGAACTGAAGCACAAAGCAGGAGGCAAGCTGGAGGAGCCAACCAGAAGTCAAAACTGAACCAGAGAGTAAAACAATGTAGCTCAGGAAGACCATCATGCTCAAGAAAATCTGGCCAGGAACAGGAATCTGGAGTACGTCTTTCCAGAAGGAAAGTGGAGCTAGTCCAGGATCTGTAGCGACTTCACACGGAAGCCTGCCATGTGTACTTCAGTGGTTCTCTACATGGGACACAGTCCTTGCAGGAGGTGATGCTCCCTGGCCTTCCCTAAATGGCACCACTGACCACAGCACTAATCCATATGAAGGACATGGTAGCCAGGCCCGTCTTACCCACTGAGACTAGTGGCGCAGGGCGCTGGGCGCCAAGTTCTGGAGGGCACCACGCGAGAGTCCAGGGAACACCGAATGAGTGCGCTGAGTGCGTGAGGGTGCATGCGCCGCTCTCGTTGAGCATCAGCTCAGTTTGTTCCCTTTTAGCCTGCAGGCACCGAATTCTGTAGGGCGCCAGAAGGCTAAAAGGGAAAAAACCGAGCCGACGCTCGGTGGGAGTGGCACACGTGCCCTCGCTCGCTCGGTGCAGGCCCGCTTGCTCGGTGTGCTGCCTGCCGTGGCCACTGTGGCACGAAGCGGCCAGCTGAGCCAGGAAACACCGCGTCCAGCCTCTGCCTCTTCCCTGCCGGAGGAGCCACCCTCCAGCCGCTGCCCACCTCCTCCAGCCCAAAAAAAGGTCAACTCTGGGAAAGGGGGAGGTGCCGGAGAGATCTTTGCACCACGGTGCCAGATATGCTTAAGACGGCCCTGACTGTCGCACAGTCAACTTGAGGAATTAGGTGTTTGGAGTGAGTTTATCACCAGGGGGTAGGGGACTGGATTCTAAGTAGCCAGTACATTTGTTACCATCTGTAAGATGAAGACCACATACACACACACCTGTCCTAGGTAGATAAAAAGAAGAATATGTTATAGCTATTTGGGTGCTAGAAAACTGTCCTGCCCCCTGCACAGCACTATGGTTTTCAGACTTTTTCTGTCTCGTCAGGAGGAACATTTATACTGGGTTTCTCCCCCTGCCCCCCCCCCTTTCAATCCATGCAACTCACTGAACTGCTCTTAACTGCTCTTTCACCTTTGACACAGTAGTAAAAACTAGTTAACCATCCCAAGGGGTTTTGTTTTAACAGGTGAGGGAACATGAGCATTGTAGCACTTTGCTTACGTGCTGCAGTCCAAACAAATAGATCTTACTTGTTTTACGATATCATTCATGTGTAAATCCAAAGGCATATGACCGCCCTTTCGCTGAAACATGCTGGGGACTGAAGCATGATTGATAGGCTTGTAAGGGTACAAGGCTCTGAAATGGTGAGTAGAATTCCTCAACATCTTTCCAACTCTATGTAGAGTTCGGTTCAGGCACACCTAAGCCTATTTACTTCACTGGGTTTAAACATCTCTAACTTTCTAAAAGATTGGGCTGGTGCAAACCTAACCAAAATCTTGGGGATGGGGGAAGTGATACAGATATCCATCTTATCAAGAGGTTATGCACGCAGCATGGGAAGGTACCACTAAGGTGGTCATGGTACCTACTTCACAGAAGGTAGACTTGGCATTTGAAGGTAAGTCAGAGAGGATAGACCTCAGCTTGAAGGTGTCCTTTATTTGAAGGGCTGCCCAGTTGAAGTCTGGTTTAAAGATAAAGTATCCTAAGAAGGACGAACAGGGGCCTTGAAAGTTGCCCATCCAGTGTGCTAAAGCGTATATGAAAAAACACTGTTCTGGAGTAAGCATATCAGTATGTAATGAATGAAACTTTGCAGGGTTAAAGAAAGAGAAAAAATGGTGTAAAAAGTATAAAGATAGAGGTAATCTACATTAGACACAACAACTTAGAAAGAGTAAAAATTTCGAGGTCCTAGAACAAAGGAAGGAAGTCAATATGTGTATATGTATATAATGATTAGGGACGCGGGTGGTGCTGTGGGTTAAACCACAGAGCCTAGGACTTGTCGATCAAAAGGTCAGCGGTTCGAACCCCCGTGACAGGGTGAGCTCCTGTTGCTCAGTCCCTACTCCTGCAAACCTAGCAGTTTGAAAGCACCTCAAAGTGCAAGTAGATAAATAGGTACTGCTCCAGCGGGAAGGTAAACGGCATTTCTGTGCACTGCTCTGGTTCGCCAGAAGCGGCTTAGTCATGCTGGCCACATAACCCGGAAGCTGTACGCCGGCTCCCTCGGCCAATAAAGTGAGATGAGCGCCACAACCCCAGAGTCGGTCACGACTGGACCTAATGGTCAGGGGTCCCTTTACCCTTTACCTTTATGTAATGATTAGATTAGAATGATGATATGGTTTTATTTGTAGATGTGTGTTTTTGGTTTTTTGTGTTCTTTTTTCTCTTGTTTTTTGTTTTCTTGTTTGTACTGTTTTATTTTGGATTCAATGTTTGTAATTTTAGTTGTAATTTTGCATTGAAAATAAAAGAAAAAAGAAAGTTGCCCATCCAGTTAGTACCTGCATAAAAGACACACAGGTAACTGGGTCACAGTCTTCCCCACTATGGTAAGATATACCGTATTTCTATTTAAAGCATAGCAGTCATTTCTAAATTTGCCCATATGCATATAAATTAGTACATTGAATATATATTTTTGCAAAACCTGTGCTACCTTTATGTCATCTTTTTTAGGTTATGCATTTCATCTTTTCTAGCCATGTGTAAGTGGCAAAGTGGCAATCCAAAGTGACCTTGAGAGGTGTGAGACCTACTGCACACCACTTAGTCATGCCAGATGTGTGAGGCCCTGTAGAACTGTGGTTTCTTCTCACATTGTGTGAGATGCTTGCATGTGATCTAAGACTTCTGAAAGGTCACCAGAAAGAGCTATGCTGAAGCAGCTCTCTTGCCACTAATATGGTGACGTTGGAAGAAGCTCTAAGTTAATGGTTGTCTCAATTCAATAACCTTGTCAATAAGAGGTCTGTACATTCTAGTATTTTCCCCTTCTTCAGCTAAGCAAGCTTCTGTAATAGCCCTCTTCTGTATAAGGCAACAGCAAGATGAGAAAGAAACTTATTTTGTCTTCTTCAATCAGTCAACCAACACTATCACCAGAAACTTCTTCCATGAAGCAATTTGCTGAAGAAAGCAAGCACACACACAGACTGCAAATGTTATCAAATGATCAGCCTTTCCTTGGAGATGAACGAGGAAACTCTCAATGATTTAAGCACAGGACCACACAGATGGTTGGGAGTGGTGAGATCAGTTACAAAGAAGGATAAGGCTATAAATTTCCCATGGCTATCGCACACAGTCTGCTACACCTGGCCTTTGCAGAGGTCCTGGGAGATGGCGATCAGTTCTGCTGTTGGTAGAACTTGTTCCTTATCTAAGGATTAAAAGAATTTGACCAACTGCAGAGAGGGAATGAGAGGGGGAGCATGCAGAATGAGAGACAAAGCAGCTGCTAGATGAGTTCAGTAGAGTAAATGTGTAACTGAGGTCAGAAATTGGCAACATGGCTTCAACCTAGGTCATTTTTGTGCACCATTTAGTGATGAAAGATGAGGAGTCCTCCTGGCAGGGCTGTTCTTTTAGAGCAAACACAGGAAAGTAGAGAGTGAAAGTGGAAAGCAGGCATGGCTAATGCCTGCAGTTGGCGAGGTTGGGATCTTTCCAGAGTCAAGACCTGTTCAGGGGTCCATCAAAACCCAATGCTGCCATTTTGCTTTTGCTTCAAATATGGCTCACACCAAGTGAGATGACGCACCTGAATCTCCTGTCACAATAGAGTTCAGGGATGATTTCTATCCAGGTAGGGCCTTCATAGGATGCACTGGCCTGGCTCACAATTAGCGCTAAGCCAAACCAAGGCTATGTGTCAGTGAGTGAGCTTGTAGCTACTCGTGGGGAAAAATCACAACTGCTTCACTCCTTTGGTGCTGCTGCTGCTGCTATTGCTTAAACCTGGGCTCATGGTTTCTCTCTCTCCAGACAAACCGTAATTGGTAACCAAGATTTGTCCTCAAGGTCCTGCTAATCAAGTACAGTGGTACCTTGGGTGAAGTACTTAATTCGTTCCGGAGGTCCATTCTTAACCTGAAACTGTTCTTAACCTGAAGCACCACTTTAGCTAATGGGGACTCCTGCTGCTGCCGGAGCATGATTTCTGTTCTCATCCTGAAGCAAAGTTGTTAACCCGAGGTACAATTTTTGGGTTAGTGGAGTCTGTAACCTGAAGCGTATGTAACCTGAAGCGTATGTAACCTGAAGTACCACTGTACAGTCGTACCTTGGATCCCGAATGCCTGAAACTCGGAAATCTTGGCTCCTGAACCTGAAAGTGATTGTTCTGGTTTGCGAACGTTCTTTTGGAACCCGAATGTCCAACAGGGCTTCCATGGCTTCTGATCGGCTACAGGAGCTTCCTGCAGCCAGTCAGAAGCTGCAATTTGGTTTTTGAATGTTTTGCAAGTCAAAGTGATTCAGTTTGACTTCCAAGGTACGACTGTACTATGAAACACCAGCCACTGCCTGGCATAAAGAACCCAGATATTCCAATCTCCCTCATGTAATCTCAGTGACTGCCCTTTGAGATAGAAGATGCATTCTTGATCCTATTTATAATCTAAATCCTGGTACAGAATGTGTCTTCAAAGCATCCTGTAGCAGCCGCCCAGTTGCCTTGTCGACATTTGCAAAGAATGATCAAATCTCCTTGCAACATGACTGAGGAGACCACACGTGGCTCTGTGTGTCTAGCACCACTTATAAATGCTAGCTTTTAATGAGGTAAAGTTTGAAGGTCATTTTAGTCTGTGGTTTCTGCCAATGTAAAGACAAGGAAGTTACTCAGTTTCCACTCAATGATTTATTATGATCTAGTTCTCCTTAATAGGTGAAAAATTGACCTTGATGTTTAACCAAGGTGAAGACATACGTTTGTGAGACAGTATATATTGGCCCATAGCCAGATATAATCTTCTTTAAAATTATTATATTGGTTTCAAATCTAATCATGCCTAGTTGTCCAGGTCTGCATAAATGGTGGCCCACGAAGCCCAAAGCAGCCAACTCAACGTGTAAAATATGCTTGACAGTCACCCTAGCTGCTTGGCTAGATGGATGACTAGGGACGATGCAGCAATGGTAGTCAATTCCCATTAAGACCCATGGGATTTACTTCCAAGCAAACATGCGTAGGACTCAGCTGCCATCCTTGTCCTGCCATCTGATGTCTTTTGAGTTCTAGAATTCCATTGGTTTGGAGGAAAATGTTTCATTCTCCTCTTCATCGTAAAAATATCCAGCATTTCTAATGTAGCTGTGAGTGTCACTGCAGACCTTGAACCGTTGAGGATGCCAAGGGTGTTGGAGCTTTGCCCAAGAACATCAGTCTTGAAGGCTGGATCCTAGCCTAGAGAACCAGCTGTGGCTTAGCTCCCACTGAGGTGCTTAATCTGTATCTGGGTTGTATCATTTCAGTCTGCAGGTGGGATCTCATGTGATGAAATCCTGCCTCATTGTTTAAAAAATTTCCATACATATAAAACTTAGCTTGTCAGGGAGAAGGCTGTGATTCACAGTATACCTAGTGGTCCAGGCTAGCATAATTTGTGACTCACTTGATGGATCACAATTTCATATTTTATGTAAGAAAGCAAGAGGGGGAGACGTTTTATTGTCCAGCCTACAGGGCCTTTGCAATTTCCAACACAAAATCAACTTGAAAACAACCAAGAATATATATAAATTCTGTGTACACCCAACATTTCACTTAGGAAAAAAATAAAACAAAATGATATTAAGGGAAATGTTTCCTGCGTGGAAACAGCTGTTCAGAAGAGAGGGGTTTTGGCAGGTGTCAATTCAAACAGCCGCAGAGACAGAAAAACTGCACCTGGAGAAAATTCCCCTTTGCACACGACTACGAAAGGTTCAGCTCTACTGTTATTCAGTTGGCTTCCATCCTTAGAGTTGGTTCTGCCTCTGTTCTGTCACTTTGGCCTGAAGGCTGGGAGTAAATGATTCAGATTTCTCCACCTATACGCAGAACATGGCGCCGACGCTTTGGTGTGGGCATGGCAAACCCCAGGCTGCGGGAACAGCTGCAAACACCGAGTTAAGAATTTGTGCCTGAACCATTCCCAGCTCCCTCTTCCGGATGAGCTCCCCACCCACCCCCCCAAACAAGGCAGCAAAATGCCATGCAATTTGTCACAGCACTGAAAGTTGTGTCATTCTCCTCCGCTTGCCAATTTTGCTAATACATTTGGTTTGGCCAGCTGGCAAGCAGAGAGTTTCGTAGTATGCATTTTCATGTTAGCATCCTGGCCTTTTTGCACCTAAACTCTCTTTATTCATGCCTGCACAGAGTCAGAACCAGTCGCAATAGTGGGAACGGGCAGTGGGGGAATCAAATTTGTAGGTGCCTGCATCAAATTTGGGTAATCAGGCACATTATTTCTCTCTTGGGGGAGGGAGGGAATACATGAATTGTTTTGATTTTTTTTAAAATTTATCATCTTATGGCTGCAATCTATACACCAGAGGTGGGAAATTTAGGCCCAGACCCAAATCAGCCCTCCAGGCCATTCTGCCTGGTTCTTGGGATTCTCTCCTGGCTATATCTCCTCCTGGACCACATCTCTCACCTTCTTCCACACCCTCCTTGAGTGGTTTACCCATCTGAAATGTGCCCTTGAGCTCTGATAACTCTGGTCGATGACCTGGATGGGGGAAAAAGAGAGAAGGGTTTTGTGACTGTGTGAAGAAACTAGCATTCTGTAGAAAGGCACACTTTTCATTCATTGCTCTGCCTGCTTTTTGCACTGAGGTCCAGCTCCGAGGGCCTTCTGGCGGTTCCCTCCCTGCGAGAAGTGAAGCTACAGGGGACCAGGCAGAGGGCCTTCTCGGTGGTGACGCCCTCCCATCAGATGTCAAGGTATAAACAACCATCTGACTTTTAGAAGACATCTGAAGGCAGCCCTGTTTAGGGAAGTTTTTAATGTTTGAAGTTTTACCGCACCAGTCAAACGCTATAGATGGAACAACCTTCCCAGCAAACATGGGCATAGGCAGGAATTTTGTTGTTGGGCTTTTTTGGGGGGGATCACAGATAACCCTCCCCCCAAAAAAAGAGGACATTACAGGGGGGCAGGTTTCTGCTGGGTGGGCCGGAACTCAATTGAGTATTTTCAATGCTTTTCAATACTTTTTGTGGATTGGTGGGAGCATCAGCTCCCCCCCCCCCCCCGTGGCTAAGCCCATGCTGGCAAAGGACCCTTGCTGATGCACATGGGATCTGTGGGGGTGAATTCTCCCTTCCTCCTGTCCCATCAGCATCTCAAGAGAGAACTGCTGCTTTGCTCTTAGATTTCATTGTGTGTGACTTAAGGCACGTGGTGGTGGTGGGGGTTCCATAGAGATCCTGCTTGGCCCCTCTCCAAAGCAACCATGGGATGCCCTTCTCCAGTCCACAAGCAGCATGCAGGGAATCTCTGCTTGCTCACCTGTGGAGCAGATAAATTCTACTGAGGATCCTAGAAATTAGGGTAGAATTAGAAATGGGGTCCAAGTCCACCAGTTACAGTAACCACATCCCCACTATGTAGCGTCACTGTAGCTAGGCTTGGTCAGGTCCAGTCGCAAACGACTCTAGGGTTGTGGCGCTCATCTTGCTTTATTGGCCAAGGGAGCTGAGGTTTGTCCACAGACAGCTTCCAGGTCATGTGGCCAGCATGACTAAGCCGCTTCTGGTGAACCAGAGAATCGCACGAAAACACTGTTTACCTTCCCACCAGAGCGGTGCCTATTTATCTACTTGCACTTTGATGTGCTTTCGAACTGCTAGGTGGGCAGGAGCTGGGACCGAGCAATGGGAGCTCACCCCGTCGCAGGGATTCGAACTGCCGACCTTCTGATCGGCAAGCCCTAGGCTCTGTGGTTTAGACCACAGCAGCAGAATAAAGTGACAGACTCCTGAGACAGGCAGATGGCAGACATGATAATTGCCTGCAGGCAGGAGATGACCTCTCTGGAGATTTCCAATCTATATGTTTTTGGGTTTGTTTTTTTAAAGGATTCTTTAAGTAGAAAAGTATATCAGAAAGAAAAAATCTATTTTGGCTGTGTCCTCTGGTGTCAAATTTCAGCAGTGCCCTGTACACTGCCCTGCCTCTCGCACTCCACTGTAAATCAAAGTTGTGCCACAGAGGCACACACACCCCACAACTGAATCAATTGTGCTCCCTTAAATCTGCCTCTATCCTAGTTTTACTGCTTTTTTTATGAGGAAATTTTATTTTAAAAAATAAAAATTCCAGTGACATTCTCCACCAGCATCCAGAAATGGTAACTTCCTTCTTTCACTGTTGAAATTTACTACTTCGAGATAAACTAACAGGAAGGATTCGAAATCTGCGGGACCAGAAATTCACAGAAGACTGGTGTAAATTTACAGACTACCTGAAAAGTAATTGTGATGGTCAGACTACGTTTGTAGGTTTGCATGACGTTTTGTGAGGTGAATTATTGGAACTATTGCAAAAATGGATAAAGGGGAGGATGGTTAGTTAAGATAATTAAAGGCAATATGAATTTAAGAAATGCATAAGAAGTGGTTAAAACGGTGGGTCATCAGAGGTGCTGATGGAAGTCCCAAAAAAGATTGTATAAGTGGTGAAGCTTTGTGGTATGTATTATAATTTATATGTTAAAATTAATAAAAATTATTATATATAAAAAATAAATTTACCACTTCATTCTCTCCCTCTCTCTGAGAGATGGGCAAAGAAGCACACTCTTTACCTGCTCAGGAGCACTTTCACCTATTGTTTTCCATACACAGTACTGTATTGCAAAGTTAAACCCTGGCAGTAAAGCTGATCTCTCCAGGGGAAATGGGCATGGAATAACCCCTGGTTCCCTATGCGCTCGCTCGCTCTCTCTCTCTCTCTCTCTCTCTCTCTCTCACACACACACACACACACTTGTCTGCATAATTTGGCCGGCCCCCGCCCCTCTTGCTCCGCGAGGACAAAGGCAGAGTCGGCGAGCTTGCGCGCAAAGTCCCACGCCCCTCCCCTCTCTCCTTTGCCGAGGGGCGTCCTTCGCCTCTATGTGGGAGGAGTAGGGGGGCGGCAGAGGCAGCAGGTGCTGGGCGGGACAGGGAGAGCTGCCCCTTCGGCAGAAGCCGGCCGGCTGCCCCCTCCCCGCCCTGCCCAACGGAGGCTGCCGCCGCCGGAGCGCAGCTGGGGCGCATGGCCATGGAGAGCCGCACCTGGCGCGCCGCGCAGCCCCGACCTGCCGCCTCCTGCCTCGCCAGCGCAGCCCGCCGCCCCCGCCGCCCCTCTCGACGAGGCACCTTTTAGCCGCTGGGCGTCCCTCTCCCGCAGCAGCCAAGTGAAGGAGGGCTCCGCTCATTCCTGCCATGCCTGCGCTTTAGGCTGCCGCTCCGGGGCATGCGGCTCTCGGCCACCCTGGCAGCGCGCTCCGCTTCCCTCTCCAAAACAGGAGCCAGGCGCCCGGCGTCCGGGCTGCTCCGTCGCTAGGGGTGGTTTGCGGAGCTCCGCTTGGCGGGAGAGGATGCCGTCCGGCAGCCTGGCGGGGCTGTGGCTTTGGCTGCTCTTCCAAGCGCAGCTCCAGGTAGGTTCTCCCAGAACAGCTGTGCGAAAGCCTCCTCTCGCTTTCTCTCTTGCAAACTGCAGTAAAGCCAGTATTCGGTGATCTCCGCAGCAGGACTATCCCAAATAATGCTGGTTGCATTAAGAAGGACTTTGCAATACAGAGAATCCATAAATCAATTCTGCTCTTTCTAACCTTTCCCCATTTGCCTATATTTCTTAAATCTTTGTATATATCCATCCAGAAGGGTGGGGTATAAATAATAGCATTATTGTTACTGTTATTATTATTGCCACCCCTCCCTTTTCCAGGGTGCACCTGTGACATGCGCGGGTCAAGCAGCCGCTGGGAGCCCAGATCTCCTTTCTTCTTTGCACTCTGAGTTGTTGGAGTTCACAGACAACAGTGGTAAGTGAGCAGAGTAGATCCTATATTGTATTAACCCTTGTGATTGGTTATATTAGCCTGTAAGGGAGTTGGCTGGTGTCCAATGGAAATGATCTCTTTGGCTTCCTTTATAATTCTCTGCGTAGGCTCAGGAGCTCTTCTGACATGGGGCTTGTAAAGCCCGATGCCTGTTTACTCAGAAGTCAATGAGTTTCCATGTATTCAGGGAGACTTGCTTCTGAATAAGGGTGCATAGAATTGCAGTCACATGGTGAAATCCTGTGCATGCCTCCCGTGAAGTAAGCTCCATTGAGTTCAATGGGACCTTTGTCTAGGTAGGTGTGCATAGGGTTTTATTTGGAGTGGTTGAGTGAGGTTCTGCCCATATTAATAGGATTGATAACTCATGCACCTGGGACCACAAAGTGTTTTGAAATAGGTGTTGCTAATGTTTAGATTCTGTGGCTGTTCTAGGCTACATGTCCAATGCAGGTCTACTGAGAAATAAGCCCCACTGAGCCCAATCGGGCTTTCTCCCAATTACATCTTAATTCCAAAAACATACGCTTACGACTGGGCTGTAAACAAAACCTGCTGCTTTCTATAAACGAATAGTGAAAACTCTTTGATTAATATGTTGATATCTGGAATAGCAGAGATTGTGAAATATGGGCTATACGTGATGCATTGCCTTTGATTGGCCTTAATGGATTTCCACAGGCACATTAATGTATATGCTATTTTAGCGTGGCTTTCTTAAATTAAACGGATATATTTGTAACTGGCTTTCTTCCCGTCTGGAGTGGCTGCTGCCCTGCAACATAAGACCTAAGAATAATAACTTAATGGGTGAGGAAATCACATCCACACACATTCAAGCTAATGAGTAACTGTTGCCCTCAGTGAAGTCTTACTACATGGTGATAGGAGCCGAGAAGGAAAGGTCTGCCCAATTGCTGAGTTGCTCCACTCAGAATTGAGCCTCATTAACAATCCAAATATTGTGGGGTGCAGACTGTGCACCCTTTCCCCACGATTGTGACCAGAGGAAGTTCAGCCCTTTTTTTTCATAGGCTTACAAAACTTCCAGATGCAAAATACCCTACTGGAACTACCCTGTTCTGTAATAGTGTCAGAAAGCAACATGATGAATAAAGCATAATTGTTTTTAACTACTCACCTGGTTGCCATAGGTGATTAGGAAGGTCACCCAGGTGAGTGAGCAGGCTATCTGAAGATGGGTAGAGTGAATCATAGAATCATAGAGTTGGAAGAGACCACAAGGGCCATCGAGTCCAACTCCCTGCCAAGCAGGAAACACCATCAGAGCATTCCTGACATATGGTTGTCAAGCCTCTGCTTAAAGACCTCCAAAGAAGGAGACTCCACCACACTCCTTGGCAGCAAATTCCACTGTCGAACAGCTCTTACTGTCAGGAAGTTCTTCCTAATGTTTAGGTGGAATCTTCTTTCTTGTAGTTTGGATCCATTGCTCCGTCTCCGCTTCTCTGGAGCAGCAGAAAACAACCTTTCTCCCTCCTCTATATGACATCCTTTTATATATTTGAACATGGCTATCATATCACCCCTTAACCTCCTCTTCTCCAGGCTAAACATGCCCAGCTCCCTTAGCCGTTCTTCATAAGGCATCGTTTCCAGGCCTTTGACCATTTGCCCTTCCTCTGACAAGTCACCTATGTTTCTGGACAGGGGGTGGAGGCACACGTCATAGAAACCCAGCAAGGTCACAACAGAGATGTGCAGTGCTTGACCCCCCCCCCCCCTTCAGCATCTCAGTTTGTTAACTATGCTGGGAGGCTTCCTCCCCCGCCCCCCCCACCCCCATGCAGGTTCCCAGGGAAGGCACAGATTGCCTCTACCATTCTCTGGCAGCCTCGTGGATTTCCATACTGGATGATGCTCACGAAGCAAAGGTTGTTCCCTCCCATCCAGCAGAGACACCAAAAAGGACCAGCAGCAGATGGAAAGAGCTGCCAGACTGGTGTCTTTCTGTTGCTGGACTTAGAGCAAATGGGCCTCATGCCTGCCTAACATGGAATCATAGAATTGAAAGGGACCCTGAGGGTCATCTAGTCCAACCCCCTGCAATGCATGAATCTTTTTGCCCAACGTGGGGCTTGAACCCATTGCCCTGAGATTTAGAGTCATATGCTCTACCAACTGAGCTATCTGGATCAGGGTGTTAATCGGGTACTTGGGCTTATTCACACGCACCATGCTTCTGTTGATATTCATACAATGACAGTACAGCCCTTTGTCTATGTAAGTCCTACTGAATTGAATGGGACTTATCCCCAGGTAACCATGCATAAATATACAGTGGACGCTCGGGCTGCGAACATGATCCTTGCAGGATGTACGTTCACAACCCGCAGCATTTGCAACCCACAGCGGCACATCTGTGCATCTGCGATTTGGCGCTTCTGAACATGCACAAAGCGCGATTTAGCGCTTTTGCGCATGTGCAACCGCCGAAACCCGGAAGTAACCTGTTCCAGTACTTCTGGGTTTCGGCAGGTCCATAACCCGAAAAAACACAACCTGAAGCAACTGTAACCTGAGGTGTGACTGTAATTGGTTGGCAGCAAAGGGGCTCCATCACCAGCCTACTAAGCTTCTAGGCTGGATGCATGAGGAGCAAACCCTCCAGCCCACTGCCACCACCAAACACTCCGAGCAAGCAAGTCTTTTTTGAAAAATGTTGCAGGGCTGTGACTTTTGAGAGCCAATTTACAAGTCTGTATTAAAAGAAGTTGTGCTCGTGGAGATAAGAAGGAAGACACCAGGGGGTGCTGAATAGTGAACATTAATAGCCTGAAACATTCAGTGAAGGTCTCCCTGGAATTCAAGTGGAACTTTCTCGTTAAGTTTATCAGGACTTTTATTTGAGATGCTCTCAAGATAGCATTTAAACAGCTTTGGGGAAACTGCTATCCTTTGTAGGTTGGAACTAGATGGATTAAACACATGGCTTCTGGCAAAGATGGAGCCATTGTGTACATAATTCTCTCCTTCCCCTCTGTTGCATCTAGTAAGGATTATCTGGGCCGCAAACACAACAAGATTCCTCACAACCTCACTGCTATTAGAATAAGTTATGTTTCTCATCATCTACCCTTGAAATGCAGAGTAAATGCTAGGTCTGTAATCGCTAGGAAAATGAATCTGCTTTAAAAAAATTGTGATAATGGATTAATGGATTCTTTTATGCAGGAATGCAAAAAGGCTATGTCCACAAAACTCCCATTTACTGCAGGGGTGGGACACTGGATCCAGCCCACAACCCCCTGGGCCAGTTTTGATAGGTCCACCCGTCAATCACTTGATGTCACAGTGAAATCAAACCACTGCCGGCAAAAGATGAGCAGCTGATTGTAAAGCACTCTGCATTCCCAATGAGCAGCTCTCTAGTGGAACCTAACCCAGCAGCACTGTCAGGGCAGTCAGCAAGCCTCCTTGTTAAGAAACTGCCCTCCTATTGTTCCTTTGGAGCAACATCCTTACCTGCCCCTAGCATAATAAAAAAATCCTTCCAGTAGCACCTTTAAGACCAACTAAGTTAGTTCTTGGTATGAGCTTTCGTGTGCAAGCACACTTCTTCAGATACACTGAAACAGAAGTTGCCAGATCCTTCTATATAGTGAGAAGGTGGGGAGGGGTATTACTCAGAAGGGTGGTGGGAATGGGAGATAGCTGAGATGAGCCTGCTGACGACTCTTAACGACTGTAATAGGTCTTACAGGAAAAGGCAAGGGGTGAGAAGGTGAGAAATGGCTTAGTCATGTATAATGGGATAAGAATCCAATGTCTTTTATTAATAAATGGACATAAGTCTGACATCAAGAATCACAAAACAGAGAAACCAGTAGGAGAACACTTCAATCTCCCAGGACTTAGGGCTTGCCGATCGGAAGGTCGGCGGTTCAAATCCCTGCGACGGGGTGAGCTCCCGTTGTTCGGTCCCTGCTCCTGCCAACCTAGCAGTTCGAAAGCATGAAGTCAAGTAGTTAAATAGGTACCACTCTGGCAGGAAGGTAAATGGCGTTTTCGTGCGCTGCTCTGGTTCGCCAGAAGCGGCTTAGTCATGCTGGCCACATGACCCGGAAGCTGTACGCCGGCTCCCTCGGCCAATAAAGCGAGATGAGCGCCGCAACTCCAGAGTCGTCCGCGACTGGACCTAATGGTCAGGGGTCTCTTTACCTTTACGAACTCTCAGCACCCACCACAAACTACGGTTAGGATTCTCTGAGGCGAGACTTGACTGTTGGTATGTTGCTGATTTAAATGTAGAGTGCAGAAGGGGCCAGAGAGACCTCAAATCATGGGATCAATGGGTTTCATTATATCCATCATGAGTCCAAATTTGGCCCTTAAGGCCACCCCCCTCCCAAACCATGACCAGCTGCCTCCACACCTGACATCACACGTGTCACATGCTAGGGGCAGTTACAGATAGGTAGCCGTGTTGGTCTGCCATAGTCAAAATAAAAAAATCCTTCCAGTAGCACCTTTAAGACCAACTAAGTTAGTTCTTGGTATGAGCTTTCATGTGCAGTGATTAGGCCACAGCGCCACCCGCGTCCCTTCTGAGAGTTCTTAGGAGACCCCTATTTCCTTTCATAGGGCTACCCAGAGCAATTTAACAATCAAGCCCTCCTCCCAGGGGACATTTTCAGTAGCCAGGTTGCAACAGGAAATCTGTGCGTACAAATGCATGCAAACACTTGCATTTGCATCTGCCGCCATCCATGCTGCTGAAAGTTCTGACTCTATGCCTTGACTGCTTACAGAATATGTTATTGTGACAGCATATGAAGTAGACCAAAAGGGGGCTTATGTAAGTCATGGAGTTGCACACCATGAAAGGAGGAAGAGAGAAGCATCTGAGCGAGAAACTGACTCGCTGCACCTCCATTTCCATGGATTTGGCCATGACTTCCAGCTTGACCTGAAGACTTCAGATTTTCTCGTGGCACCTGGATTTACAATACAGACCCTGGGCAAGGGGAGAACCAAGTCAATACACACATACCCAGCAGAAGACTTTTGCTTTTATCAAGGTGTCTTGCGATTGCACAAAAACTCATCTGTAGCACTTTCAACATGCGGAGGCTTGGTAAGTAAACATGGAACAACAAGTTGAGGGGGGAAATTAAATGCAAAATGTTGTAGCTATTGTTACAATGAAATTCAGGATGGATGTGCAGGTAAAACATCTGTGGAAGCTTCAAAAGGGGGAGACTTTGTGTTGTTTTTTAAAATACGTTTTTATGTATGAAATGTTTCACAAGAAGACTGTACATACATTTTACTGCCACATGTACTGCATAGGTATGTGAGAAATATATATACATAAAACAAGCATATCAGCATATATATATATATAGTGCATAATTTTGCGGAAGCTATAATTCCACCCACCCACCTCTGTTCATGGGGAGCGTTTATTGTAAGAATGTCAGAGCGCAGCTCCCAGTGGACAATATGTAGTGCCTCATCACAAACCTGGATTTGCATAATGCCAGGGTCATGAAGGGGAGCAAAAGTGAAGGCAGGTTTTAAAATGGCAGTGGCCACAGAACTGGAGCAAGAAGGGAGAACCACTGAGAGGGTGAAAATTGGGATTTTAAACAGTAGATTTTGAGTAGAGCGATCAGGGGGTGACACTGAGGCGGGGATGTGGCAATTTAAAACAAGGTCTGAGAACAGTGAAAAGGGAATTTGGAAAACTTGTTAATTTCTGTGTTGCACCTACCTCTGCCATTTCTTTTCGTTAAAACAGGTGCTTAAGAGAACACAGCTCCCCAGTAGCCTTCCATACCTGCTTCACTCAAACCTCTGCTGTTGTTTAAAACTGCCATTTTCCTCTCAGTTTCTTTCCATCCCTGCTTCACTCATTCTGCCATTGTGAGCTGTATTCAGCCTGGTGTGTCACAAGTTGTGCAAACGTGGTACAGTGGTGCCTCGCAAGACGAAATTAATTCGTTCTGCGAGTTTTTTTGTCTTGCGAATTTTTCGTCTTGCGAAGCACGGTCTCCCAAAGTCTTCAAAATCACCAAAGTCTTCAAAAACCTCAAAAAAGGCTACCACACCGCATGCTATGAGTTGCTCCTCGAAGTCACCCTGGGTATTAACGGTTTTAAGAAAAAGGAAACAAACTTGCAAGACGTTTTCGTTTTTCGTCTTGCGAAGCAAGCCCATAGGGAAATTCGTCTTGCGAAGCAACTCAAAAAACGAAAAAATCTTTCGTCTTGCGAGTTTTTCGTCTTGCGAGGCATTCGTCTTGCGAGGTACCACTGTATACATGTACATTGAAACAGCTAATCCAGGAAGCCATTATTGGTTGTGGCTCCCTTTGTCATCAGGCAGTTTTAAACACAAGCTTGCTGCTCCATCATGTTGGAAGTGCCCCTTAGAGTAGAATATTGGCTAAGGGTGGAACAACCCCCTCCTCCCATACACTATTCTGGGGGTTCTCCAAATGTAGGGGGCACATGGGGGAAAGCTCCATTACTCAAGCAAAAGTCCTTGCATATGCCTTGTTGGGTGAATCCCACCCGATGTGGGATGGAGATCTGTACATAAACACTGAAAGTTCAGTGAAGCTGGCATTCATTTTCTGCAGAGATGATTTCACTGAATATATTTTGCTGCTGAATAATTTGATGTTCATCAAGAGTGCCAGGGATGATGTTATCTTCTCTTGTTTGACCTAAAGGCGCATCTCCACCCAAAGGCGGTTTCTGTAACTTCATAAATCTGATTTTCCACTCAGAGATGTTCAGGTTTTAGCTAAAGACTTACTGAAGTGCTCTATCACATGTTCACATGAATACACATGTGGAGAATTGCTGTTGGTCAGAATTCTAAGTCAGGTGGACTGTTTACCTGACTCTGTATAAAGCAGTTCCTTATGGTTCGTTCACACATGCAGATCATCAAAACGTGTGACAGTGTCATGTGGGAATCAGCCCTTGGTCCTATCTTAAAGGAGATAATTCATTTTGCAAAGCTTACATTAAAGCATGCCGACATCATGTTGGGATGTGCTGTCGTGGAGGTATCCATCAAATAATTTGGTTGGGTCGACTAAAGTATCTCCATATACTCATGGACAAAGTTTGTTTGTCAGCCACTGCTTTCCAGTCACTGGGAACTACAAAACAGTCAGCTGAAAGCTACTCTTGCTTGAGTTGAGTGCATAAGACTGAATTATTAAGAGGGATTTAGGGATGCACAAGCCTCCCTTCGTTTACTTTGAAGGAGCTTCCTCAAAGGGATCCTTGGTGAACCTCTAACCGAGCAAATGCAAAACCCTTCCAGGTGACACTTGGCCTGCCCCTGTGCTTGACAAGTTAAAACCCAGGCTGAATTCGTTCCTGTTTGTCCAGGCACTTGGATCATGAACTGCATTGCATTCAGAGTGTGGCCCAGTAGATATGTCTTGCTGCTGTTTTACTATATTTTTATGTTTGGTTTAGTGACCTTGTGCTGTTAACTGGCCTATGCTCAGGAATGGAGGAAGGAGAGGATATAAAAAATAAACTAATTAACTAGCTAAATAAATAAATAAATATCAGCCATGGTCACTGGAACTCTTGCTTGTTGTCTCTGCCACCTTCCCCCACCCCCCAGCCAAGCTATCCTCCCAACTTACCCAGAGTAGGAGAAGGGGGTCCCATTGATGACAGAGGTTGTCTCAGCTCCCCTGCAGATCTTCCTTTCCCACCAAAGAGTGCACTCAGGCTACACATCACAGCATCCCTGGTGGGAAGATGATGCTATTCCTGTCTATTTCCACCAGCCCAGTCCTCCATCTGCGGTAACTGATATGAACAGCATCACTTTCCCTTAGGGATGATGTGACATGTATTCCCCATGCTCTCCTCAGGGGGAAAATAAAGCTCTGCCCAAGAGCTGGATCCAATTCTAATTTCTGCTGCACTCACAGCCACTCCTGTCTCCTTCCTCCCTGAGGTAAGTTGAGAGCATCCTTGGATGGCAGAAGATGGGGAAGTAGTGGCTGCAGAAAGAGTGGAGGCCACTGGTTTTGTGGGTCAAGCAATCCTTGGGAAGGATACTGCTTGACCTCTGCCATCTTACGGGTAGACCTCTGGACACCCCTTAAGATTCAGCTGCTGTAACAGCAGAGTCAAGATCCTGGTGGATGCAAGCAATTTTTTCCCCTCAAAATGCTTTGTGAACAAGCCACAGTGACCTGCTGTCGGTTCTGGGCCAGACTGTAAATGACTCTGCACAATGAGGATGCAATGGAGGCAGCAAAGTTTGTCTTATTTCCTGCCACTAGGTTGATGAGCTTCTCCTAGTCTGAATAAAAGGCTTTTTGGCAGTAGCTAACTTTTGATGACGTGGGTGGTGCTGTGGGTTAAACAACAGAGCCTAGGGCTTGCCGATCAGAAGGTTGGTGGTTCGAATCCCCGCGACGGGGTGAGCTCCCTTGCTTGGTTCCTGCTCCTACCAACCTAGCAGTTCAAAAGCATGTCAAAGTGCAAGTAGATAAATAGGTACCACTCTGGCGGGAAGGTAAACAGCATTTCCGTGCACTGCTCTGGTTTGCCTGAAGTGGCTTAATCATGCTGGCCACATGACCCAGAAGCTGTCTGCGGACAAACGCCAGCTCCCTCGGCTAATAAAGCAAGATGAGCGCCGCAACCCCAGAGTCGTCCACGACTGGACCTAATGGTTAGGGTCCCTTTACCTTAACCTTTGATGGCACAGCCATATGTGTAAGTCATCGCTTGATCCTTGAGTCAACACATTTTGCACACCACCTAAATATATAGGTAGCTGTGTACGAGCATAAGAGAAATAAATGAACAGCAGCACTAGTGTAACAGCTTCCAAAAATTACCAAGTATTAAGCAAGCTTGCAAATTGCACAGAGAAAAGGAAAAAATGTTGCATTGAGAAGTTGGGAAATTAATTGTTAGCAATGAAGGCTGCTCTCTTTTTGAAATTATTTGGATCTTCTCTAGCACTGAGCAAAACACACACTTCCTTGATGTATTCAGCACTTAGCATTTGGACCTCTAAGAAGCAGTAATTATATACAGTTGTGTTGTTTATTATGCTCATGAAGCACTATATTGGCCAGGTAGCTATGGCATCCACCTTTATGCCCAACTCCCCAAACTATAACCTATCTTTTTTTAACTTGCATATCTGGGTTAATTGGCTTCCAGCAGTCATTCGTGATTTTCTCTCATCTTGCTGGGATTAAGGATGAGCTGAACCCTTTGGTTCCACTCTGAAAAGCTTTGACAAAATCAGTAGTAAATTCGTTCCAATTGACTCAAACTTAACTTTTGCCCCACTCTTTCTGGGCACAGGTCTGTGCTGGTTTTTTTCACCCCAGAACTTTCCCCACAAAGAGCATTGGCAGGATTATTGTAATAACGTGCAGTTTTATAAGAGTATATATTTAAAGTAGAAGAGCAAATTAAGTTAATTTAGATATGCAGAAAATATTTTAAAAAGTAAATTTAAGGTACCACAGAAAGAGGGGCAAGGAAGTCAAGTTTTGAAATGTTAAAATGATTGTAAAGTTATTGAAATGTATAAAACTGAAAATCATAAATAAAAATATATATATATAAGAACTTTCCCCACAAAAACCTGCTTTTTAAAGCTGAAGCACAACAAACAGCAAGTTGTGTTTTCTGCAAATTGCCATTTGCTCCAATTGAGCAGTAAAGAGCAGGTTTTGGCAGGGAAGGCTTGGGGGGAGAGAGCAAGAGAGAGCACTCATACACAAAGCTTTAAAGCATTAACTGTGCCTGGAAAGTGTGGATAAGCCCTTGTCTGCAGCTACTCATCTGCTGTGTCATTTCCAGAACCAATGGGAATATAGGAAGCCCTGTGCCCTTTCTCAAAATTGTTCCGGATGAAATATGGGTTTAAGGCCCAAACACCAGTTGGGTGTTCCTGATTTAGTTCTCTCCCCCTCCCCCCGCCCAGATATGAAACTTTCTACTTTTACCCTGATTTACTCCATGCTACCATGCTCTGGGAAGTTTTTTTAAAAAAACGCTAGTAAGTACAGCACTCTGCAATCCTTTGTGCGGTGTTTTGTAAGTTGATATGACAACACAATAACACATAGGAGGTGTTCCTTCAGAGGTAGCCTTTGGAGACCCAGAGATCTACTACATGCTTGACCCAGAGGGCAAATGAGCCCTTGGCCTTCTAGTAGGAAATATAAAATCATAGTGGTGGGAAAGACTATTAGCTCACCCAGCCTCTGGCTTTGCCAAATTAAAATTGTTTCCTTTGGTAGGGTTTCTAGTGCTGTGACGAATTCCATTTTAGAATCTCTGTATGAATTGGTTGCTACAATTTCCCTGGTAAAGGTAAAGGGACCCCCTGACCATTAAGTCCAGTCGCGGACGACTCTGGGGTTGCGGTGCTCATCTCACTTTACTGGCCGAGGGAGCCGGCGTTTGTCCGCAAACAGCTTCCGGGTCATGTGGCCAGCATGACTAAGCTGCTTCTGGCGAACCAGAGCAGCGCACGGAAACGCCGTTTACCTTCCTGCTGGAGCAGTACTTATTTATCTACTTGCACTTTGACGTGCTTTCGAACTGCTAGGTTGGCAGAAGCTGGGACCGAACAATGGGAGCTCACCCTGTTGCGGGGATTCGAACCACCAACCTTCTGATCGGCAAGCCCAAGATGTTCAGTGGTTTAGACCGCAGCGCCACCCACATCCCTGGTGCTTAATATTAAATGCAAAGACACCAGGTTGCTCCCAATATGCATGTGACGTTACTCATGTCACACATTGTGTGTGTGACATTTGGAGGAGACGGAGCATTCTAGAGGAGCTGCCCACTGAAGCTGGGACACGTGATGCGTAATGCATGTGACTTCATGAACATGTGACTCGTGTCAGGCCCCTTCAACATTGAGAGGACCTGGCCCCCTTCCGACAAATATTAAGGGGGCCAAAGACACCTTGGCCCTCTAGAGCTGGCACACCTGATTAAATGGATTGGTGCATCATACTGTTAGGAAGTGTTTTTGACATTCTTTTTTAATAATAATAATAATAATAATAATAATAATAATAATAATAATAGAGTAAATCTCTCTTGCAGGGACGCGGGTGGCGCTGTGGGTAAAACCTCAGCGCCTAGGACTTGCCGATCACATGGTCGGCGGTTCGAATCCCTGCGGCGGGGTGCGCTCCCGTCGTTCGGTCCCAGCGCCTGCCAACCTAGCAGTTCAAAAGCACCCCCGGGTGCAAGTAGATAAATAGGGACCGCTTACCAGCGGAAAGGTAAACGGCGTTCCGTGTGCTGCGCTGGCTCGCCAGATGCAGCTTGTCACGCTGGTCACGTGACCTGGAAGTGTCCGCGGACAGCGCTGGCTCTCGGCCTATAGAGTGAGATGAGCGCACAACCCTAGAGTCTGGCAAGACTGGCCCGTACGGGCAGGGGTACCTTTACCTTTTTTAAATCTCTCTTAGGACAGAACTATACATGGAGCAACAACAGCCTTGCATCCAGTCTTGGCTTCTCCCAAGAATGTAATCTACAGGTATCCCCCCCATTTACGTGGGGGTTACACTGGGTTTACACACAAAAAAAACTCCAGCATTGCCAAGCACAGTTCGCATCGGTGTATATGTAATGTTAAGATTTAATTAAATTATTATTAAAATTCCAAAGGAAATTTGGGAGAGAGGCGAGAGGATGGATTTGATCCGGAGAAAGGAATGTGCATCTCCCTAGAATGATTTTTTAGTTTTCAGATTCTGATTTGTAGGGAGCCAGTGTTACGTTTACAAAGGACCTCTGTTGTCTAAAAAACCTGCTGTACAAATTAAGGTTTGTTTAGGAGCTTAGTGTGGGAAAGGAAAATATCTAAAAGGAAGGAGTATCTTCTGAAGGACAATCTGAAGCCACTGTTCTCTTTTTTAATTGTGTTTTGTCTTTCTAGTCTGGCTTGATAAGGACGCAGGAAGCTGATTACTTGCTGAAACCACTACCTCCAAATATTGCACTTAAACACAACTTCTCTGCTCCTCACGGTCACCGCCCTCATGTACTGTATAAGAGATCTACTGAGCCTCAGCTGGCATTTGATAATGAGGTAACTGTGAATGATGAGAGGCAAAGGGAAGTGGATACTCACAATCATGTTTTTCAAGAGACCCACCATCATCGCAATTCTGAGCGGCGGCAAAAACGGCACTTTTGTGGGAGGCGCAAGAAATGTATGTAAGGACACAGTTTCCCCCACCTGAGTTAATTCCACTGTCTGTATAGCTGTTGCTAAGATTGTTCATTTGCAGTTCAGTTGTTCCTTTCCAGTAAACAAATAGCTTCGCAAGTAAGAGGTAGGAAGTGAGGTTATGTGAACACTTTGGACCCAAGCATTGGATGTTGGTGTTGCCTGTCTGCCTCAACCAACTTTGACATCAACTGTGAAAACAGTCTTCTCTAATCACTCCTGTAGTCCCAGCCTGTTGCCATCTTCTGGTTTCACTTCTGACTTTTTTTGTTCCTAAAGTCAGCACACAAAATACTGGTACTGAACTTTACCACGGTGTTTGTTCCCTAACTGTATGAGTGGTGATTTGGAGGAACATATCACTGTGTTCTTTGTTCTGTCCTTCAACTTTTAGTAAGGTCTTTCAAAACGGTTACATTTAGTTAGGTGCAAATCAAAATATTTGCCAGTATCTTCCTAAACTTCTTTGGCACAATTCAGCCAAAGTAAAATAGGCCTTAAGTCTCATTGTTTTTGATTCTTTAAGGTAAGCTGCTTAGAGATTTGTATTATATTAAACAGTATATTTTTTGATAAATAAATTTTATCAAAAGAGAGATGTAGGTGTCTACTTAATGGACCAGTTTGAAATCAATAGGACTTAAAAAGTAAATGTTTTTGTACAATTTTGCAAAGTTAGCGACCATGTAGTAGTGCACAGCAGCCTCTGGCAACATTGCCTAAGCTAACAGGTTTGGTGCTAACATTTACTGGAGTCGGGTGAGGAGAACCTCTTGCCCTCTAACTGTTGCTGAACTAGAAGCATGGCCAATGGTCAGAGATGATGGAAGTTCAACAACACCTGGAGGGCCAAAAGTTCCCTGCACCTGAGTGGAGCAGTGTGGTTCCTGTCTCCATCCTCTACTTCTCCAGTGACACCTGTATATGGGAAATCAAACAGGAATGATTAATAATGTTCTGTACAGTGTGCAGGAAACACTAGATGGGAAAGAAAGGGATGGAGCAGAATGTTAAGAACCTTAGTGGTGTTAAGTTGCTTAAAAATATCAGTAAACACTGCCCTCTGAAAAAGTGTTAAATTCGTGCCACACATATTTGACCCTTCCCAGGGCTGTGGGTCTCTGAGATCTCAGCACAAGGCTTTCATTGCTACAGGAGATCCATTAACTGGTAGGTAGCTATGGTGTGGCCATCAGGATGATGCTGGACTTCCTTTGGTCCCCGCCAGCATGGCCAATAGTTTTGGGATATTGTAGCCCATCTAAAGTACCAGAGCTTAGCTACCCCTGCTTGAACTGGGGACACCAAGGTGTTCTCCTGCCTTATAAATGGATGCCATGCTCTGCTATAATTCTTTCCCACTACAGTCATACCTCGGGTTGAAGTTGCTTCAGGTTAAGCACTTTCGGGTTGCACTCTGTGGCGACCCGGAAGTAACGGAATGCATTACTTCCAGGTTTTGCCGCTCGTGCATGCGCAGACAGTCAAAATGACGTCACGCGCATGCGCGGAAGCAGCGAATCGCGACCTATGCACGTGCAGACATGAGTTGCGTTCACTTCAGGATGTGAACAGGGCTCCGGAACAGATCCCATTCGTATCCAGAGGTACCACTGTACATGGAAGTTACTTTTGGGGAGCCTAGTATAATCCTGTTCACGTGTTTAGCTCTTTGATTTGACGTTACACTGTGAAAAACACAGCTTTAGTTTACTTGGACATCTCCTGTCTTGCTTCTTGCAGATATGCCCCAGCCTCCAGATGGAGACACTTACATCCTTCCAGATGAATATAGATATCTACTGCGAAGCAAACGATCTCTTATGAAGGCTCACAAGAGCAAAGAGCTGAATGTTGAGACCTTGGTGGTGGTTGACAAAAAGATGATGCAAAACCATGGCCATGACAATATTACTACGTACGTCCTGACTATACTCAATATGGTATGATAGTCCTTTTTCTTGAGACACGTTGGGTGATGAATTCAGATTCAAAATTAATATTGTCACTTTATAAGCATGTCCAGCCACTAGTTTGTACTCTCTTCACCCCTCCAGATACTTTCTGGAGTGAGACTGAGAGTATTCCCACCCCTCTCCCTGGCCCTTGCAGCTGCTTCAAACACAGGTTGTGGGGAAACGACCTCACTGTGTTTCAATCCGCTAAAGTGTATATAGCCTTAATGCTTTGTGGCATGTCTGATTTAGTTAATCTTTAGTTTTCCTGAGAGTGGAGCGATGAGATCTGTGCAACATGGAAGTAAAAGTTAATGAACCACAAATGTCGCCCTTGTTGCACATTGTTTTGTGCCCTGCAACCCTGAAATCACATACCAATTTTGCAGGAGGAAGGTTACTTTGATGCATGCTGTATGGGTTTCTTTCTCCTTTGAAGTATGGGTATGATCTGGCAAAAATTGAGCACGTTTAAGACTCATTGATTGCAGCGAAAGTGTTTTTTTTTTTCAAAATGATATTTATTAAAGTTTCAAAAAATACAAAAACAGAAAATAAAAATAGAAGAAAATACAAAATACAGAAAAAAGAATAAAGTTTTTAAGATCTAGCAAAAAAAATAAATAAATAAAAGGAAACATACAAAATAAAAAAAATTGAAAACACATCGTTAGTTTTCCATAACATATCCTCCTTTCACTTATTTCCCCAGACCTCCTCGTACCTCCCTTTTTTGTATTCCAGTTCAGTTTGTTAGTTCAGCCAGTCCTTACCATTAAGCTTTTACCCATTTATAGAACCTTTTTTTCGTATCTCTTAAAGCATTACAGCTGGAAACCACTTAGTTTCTATCCAACATCCTTCTAAAATTCCTTAATTTTACAATATTTCTGTAAATAGTCTTTAAATTTCTTCCAGTCTTCTTTCAACGACTCTTCTCCCTGGTCTCGGATTCTGCCAGTCATTTCCGCCAATTCCATGTAGTCAATCACCTTCATCTGCCATTCTTCCAGAGTGGGTAGATCTTGTGTCTTCCAATACTTTGCAATGAGTATTCTTGCTGCTGTTGTGGCATACATAAAAAAATTTCTATCCTTCTTTGGCACCAATTGGCCGACGATGCCCAGAAGAAAGGCCTCTGGTTTCTTCAGAAAGGTATATTTAAATACCTTTTTTATTTCATTATAAATCATCTCCCAGAAAGCCTTAATCCTTGGGCACGTCCACCAAAGGTGAAAGAATGTGCCTTTAGTTTCTTTACATTTCCAACATTTATTATCGGGCAAATGATAGATTTTTGCAAGCTTGACTGGGGTCATGTACCACCTGTATATCATTTTCATAATATTCTCTCTTAAAGCATTACATGCCGTAAACTTCATACCTGTGGTCCATAACTGTTCCCAGTCAGCAAACATAATATTGTGTCCAACATCTTGTGCCCATTTAATCATAACAGATTTCACCGTTTCATCCTGAGTATTCCATTTCAACAGCAAGTTATACATTCTTGACAAATTTTTAGTTTTGGGTTCTAACAGTTCTGTTTCTAATTTTGATTTTTCCACCTGGAAGCCAATTTTCTTATCCAGATTGTATGCCTCCCTTATCTGGTAATAATGAAGCCAATCTCTCACTTTATTTTTTAATTTCTCGAAACTCTGCAATTTCAATTTGTCTCCTTCTTGTTCCAAAATTTCCCAATATTTCGGCCATTTGGCCTCCATATTGAGCCTTTTCAGAGCTTTCGCTTCCATTGGTGACAACCACCTTGGGGTTTTATTTTCCAATAAATCCTTGTATCTTGTCCAAACATCAAACTGTGCTTTCCTGACAATATGATTTTTAAATGCTTTATGTGCTTTGACCTTATCATACCACAGATATGCATGCCATCCGAATACGTTGTTAAAACCTTCTAAGTCCAAAATGTCTGTATTTTCAAGAAGTAGCCATTCTTTCAGCCAGCAAAAAGCTGCTGATTCATAATAAAGTTTAAAGTCTGGCAGGGCAAATCTACCTCTTTCCTTTGCATCAGTTAATATCTTAAATTTTATTCTAGGCTTCTTGCCCTGCCAGACAAATCTAGAAATATCTCTCTGCCACTTCTTGAAACAGTCCATCTTGTCCACAATTTGCAATGTCTGAAACAAAAACAACATTCTAGGCAATACATTCATTTTTATCGCAGCAATACGGCCCAGCAGTGAAAGCTTCAAATTTGACCAGATTTCTAAATCTTTCTTCACTTCGATCCAACATTTTTCATAATTATCTTTAAATAAGTTCCCGTTTTTGGCTGTCATATTAATCCCCAAGTATTTCACTTTCTTTACCACAGTCAATCCTGTCTCATTCTGAAACCTATCTCTTTCAATCAGTGTTAAATTTTTCTCTAAGATTGCAGCGAAAGTGTTGAGCATGTCTTTTGGGGCCAGGACAATTATAGAAGCAAGCTTAAGCAGCTACATGGGCTGCCAGACTTCTAGGGGTACCACCTCCCTTAGCTGTGTAAAAGTCTTGAAGAAAGAGCCATAGCCTCTAGTTGTTGGAAGAGGCTCATCAGCTAGGCTGACAATCCATGCATCCAGGGAACAAGATCAAGAGCTTTCTGATCACTATCAGGGTGTGGGCATCCAGGATGTAGACATAGTTGTAAAAAGGAGGAAGTAAAGAAGTGGCAGACATTATAAATGAAAACAAGAAAATAATGGCCCCAAGCCACCCTTGACCATTAATGTGCCTTTTTGTTCTGTTGCTCAGAGAGCAATCTTGTTCATAACTCCCCCTTTGAAATCAATAGGGTTTAAGTACCTGACTTTCGTTAAATTTAAGGTTAAGGGACAACCTGCCCGTTAGGTCCAGTCACAGATGACTCTGGGGTTGCGGTGCTCATCTCGCTTTATTGGCCGAGGGAGCCAGCGTACAGCTTCCGGCTCATGTGGCCAGCATGACTAAGCCGCTTCTGGCAAACCAGAGCAGCGCACGGAAACGCCGTTTACCTTCCTGCCGGAGCAGTACCTATTTATCTACTTGCACTTTGACGTGCTTTCAAACTGCTAGGTTGGCAGGAGCAGGGACTGAGCAACGGGAGCTCACCCCGTTGCGGGGATTCGAACTGCCGACCTTCTGATCGGCAAGCCCTAGGCTCTGTGGTTTAACTCGCAGTGCCACCTGCGTCCCTTGGTTAAATTACACTGCATTAAAAAAAAACCAAAAGAATTGCAACAATCTGTTGTTACGTGTAACAACAACAAAAAGAAAGAGTCCTGTGGCACATTAAAGGTAAATGTATTGTGGCATAAACGTTGATAGGCCAGATACATAAGCAAAGTTACAAGAGTAATGAGAATATATATATATATATATATATATATATATATATATATATTCATTGTTTAATGGGCACATTTCCAAGCACTTTTCCATAAGCAGGAGACAGCAACATTGCATTTGTATGAAACCAATAGATTGTATTCTAGCCCTAATTCTGAAATATGAGGGGCCCCTCAGTGTTGACCTCCCACCAGCTCCTGAAGACATACCTGTTTAGGCAAGTTGTTCCCTTGCCTAAGAGGGCTTCTGGTTTTGGTGTTTTAACTGTTTTAAGTGTTAAACCTTTTAAATTTTTGCCTTATTATATATTTTAATTAAGCATGTTTTAATGCCCAATGGATTTGTCATAGTCTATTTTGATCACTTGTTGATTTTATAGTTATAAACTGCTTAGACCCCATTTTGGCATATAAGCGGTATATAAATCAAATAATAAAGATAATTCATTTTTCACGGCAGATGATGGTACTCCATTAGCTTCATCAGCTTTCATTTTTGGTATTTCCTCTTAGGTTTCTGCTTTGTTCAGAGATGGAACCATTGGAGGAAATATCAATATTGCAGTTGTTGGCTTGATACTTTTGGAAGAAGAACAGGTAATCGCGAATATTGCACTGTTTTCTTTGAAGCTGAATAATTAAACATTGTTTTACTATTAGAGACCCCCACTCATTATTGTCAAAGTTTAGTCTGTCAGACTTATGGCAGAAATGGTTTCGCAAGTGTGAAGCAACTAAACTCTGGCTGGTGGAATCCCTGACTCAAGCCACCATGACGCCATCTTCCACCAACCGCCTCCTTTTCAAGCTCAGATTTCCCTGTGTTTTCCCCGTGGTTTTGCCAACTCCATGCTCAGTTCTAATCAGGGGTTGGTTTTTAGTGAGCATTGGTAACTGGCTCAATTCTAAGCAACCCATGCTTAGTGTGGACCGTGGTTAACCACAATGTCACATGAATAATAATAATAATAATAATAATAATAATAATAATAATAATTTATTATTTATACCCCACCCATCTGGCTGAGTTTCCCCAGCCACTCTGGGCGGCTTCCAATCAAGTGTTAAAAACAATACAGCGTTAAATATTAAAAACTTCCATGAACTTCAGATGTCTTTTAAAGATAGGATAGCTGCTTGTTTCCTTCACATCTGAAGGGAGGGTGTTCCACAGGGCTGGCGCCACTACCGAGAAGGCCCTCTGCCTGGTTCCCTGTAACTTGGCTTCTCGCAGCGAGGGAACCGCCAGAAGGCCCTCGGTGCTGGATGTCAGTGTCCGGGCAGAACGATGGGGGTGGAGACGCTCCTTCAGGTATACAGGACCCATACCAATGATTAGAGATGATGGAGAAATGATGTGTGTAAGAATGGAAGTTCAATATGAACTCTTAGCTCACTCCCAGTTCCCAACCATGTGTGCCTAACTCCACTAGACACACTTTGATTTGGAACACACTTCTAAACTGACCACTTAAGGAAGCACTTAAAAACTCCATACTTGGAGATACAGAACCCTGTATCGTTCCTACATTGAGCCCCGCAAAAACAGCTCCTGATCCTCACTATTCCAGCTGTTACAACTGTGTTGACAGGGACATGAAAGCCTACTCTCCCTTCATTTACTTGCTTCTTTCCTTTTTTGTTTTTGAGTTGTCTCCAAACCCCTGTGCAGTAGAACGCTCTACTAGCAATGTAATGCTTCATTTTATGTGCTGAGCGATCAGGACTCCTTAAGTGACAGGTTAATTACATTGAATGTTTAGCTTTTCGTGCTTGGACCACGTCCAACATGAAAAGAGTAAAGAGAGTAATCTTTTGATCTTACACCTGTGATATAATTTTCCTTTACATCTTATGCTTAAAAATTGCTGCTCCTTAATTGTAAATCTGTTGCTTACTGCGCCACTGCTTACAATTCTTTCTTTTGCAGCAAAGGGAGTTAAAGGAACAGTTAGTACTTGTTAATTTTATAAGGGCAGCTTTTAGTTCGTTACAGCATAATTCTAACGTTGCCTACTCAGAGGTAAATTCTGTTAAATTCAAATGGAGTTTACTTCTTGGTCAGTAGAGGTTATGTGAACACTTTGGACCCAATCCTGTCCATTGGGTACTCTTAGTCCAATCAGGCTCTGCTGATTTTCTTTACTTTTATCCTTTGTTCCTATTATTATGTCGGATAACAGATTTTGTAAAAAGGAGGAAGAAATATTGGACAAACATAATAATATCTTCAGATACAATATTGATTTATTTTAAATGATATTTACAACCTGCTTCTGATATTTTGGAACCCGTGTTCCTCTCCCTTGCTGTTTTTTTCTAAAGAGGAACCTAGAGCTAAGATTCATACTATCCTCCAGTGCTTATGTTTAATGACGACGTACAATATATTTCAAATTTGGATACCACAGTTCATATAGCATATACAGTCGTACTTTGGTTTTCGAACAGCTTAGTTCCAGAATGTTTTGGCTCCCAAACGCCACAAACCCAGAAGTGACTGTTCCGATTTGCGAACTATTTTTGGAACCCGGATCCGATGGGGCTTCTGCAGCTTCCGATTGGCTGCAGGAGATTCCTGCAGCCAATCAGAAGCTGCGCTTTGGTTTCAAAACGTTTTGGAAGTCAGGCGGACTTCCGGAACAGATTCCGTTTGACTTCCAAGGTACAACCGAAGAACACTGATCGACAGGTCAGAGCAAATGGCAATTGGGGGAAAACCCAAATTGCGGTTTGCTCTGATTGAGAGATAAGCGTCGTAGTGCCAATGCCCAGGGTGTGCACACATGCCAGGCAGGGTACAGAGGGTGAACGGAGCCTGCCCCACCAGCCCTTGCCACAGGAGCCAAGTGGTGCCGCACTGCGGCGTCTGCCAGCCCACAAAGGAAGAAGCCCAGCTGGCAAATTGGAGGGCGAATCCCCCTGACGCCCGCAGAGAGGAGTGCCAGGCCAGGCCACACTGGGGTCGCCCCTTGCCTGCCTCCCTTCCTCTGTGTCTGCTCACCATCTGTGCAAGGAGCAAGCAAGCTGTGGCCAAGCGGCCATTCAGCGAGGGGGCCAGGGACATAGCGGTAAGGCCAAGCCAGGCTCCAAGACTGTGTCTTTCCCTTTAAACACCTGCTTGTTTTTATCAACTCACCCACAGCTACAAAACTAAATCTCATTCCCTGTTCCCATTGGACTTTTTCTTCTGTTTGACTCTTCTGTTCAGCCAGGGCTCGTGATCAATCACCACGCTGACCATACCCTGAGTAGTTTTTGTCAGTGGCAGTCCGGGCTGATGGGGAAGGATGGGAGCCGCCATGACCATGCAATTTTGCTTACCGGCCTAGATATATGTTCCTGGAAGAATGAGCCATGTGATACGCTAGGTGAGTCCTTGCTGGCAACCTGCTGTGGTCATCGCTGCTGAAGCATTAACCCCTGCTCTTAAAGGCCTTGGCAAAATCAATGTATTTTGCTGATGGTGCTAAATACCTAAAATCCAGTGTCTGGCTTGACACTTAACCGGCTAAACACATATTGGCCCTATTATTTCGCAACTGACTGGCATGATTACACTCTAGCAACTGAAGGGTCCTAGACACTGTCTTATGGTTACCAGACATCCCCGTTTCCCGGGGACAGTCCCCAGATTTACAAATCTGTCCCCGGACAAAATCCGTCCCCAGAATGTCCCCGGATTTCATTTAATGTCCCCGGGTTTAGATTTTAAGTGTTGTAGATTTATTAGTAGGGAATGAATGTTACGTGATTGGTTCAACGGCACAGGACACGTCATATGGAGACTTCCGGCAAGGCAAAATGGCGGTGTCACGGCAGCGAGCAGCTCCTGAAGCCAGCCAGAGCCAACTGCACTACTAGGCTGGCTCTGGGCTGCTGAGACTGCCGCTGGCACTGCCAAGGGGGAACCGGGGACGCCTGGCATGTCAACTGGGGGAACCGCTGACACCCCCCCCATGTGACCCAAATTGAGCTGGGAGTGAGAATGCCCGGCCACCCGGACGACTGTCCAGCAGCACCCTGGGGCCAGGAAAACCTTGGAGCCGACTCAGGGAGAAGGAGGGGGGAGGAAAAGGAATAGAAAGAAAGAGGAAAGAGAAAAAAGGGGGGAGCTCCGACCTTGCCATGCCACTGCCGCTGCCACAGCTGAGGAAGAGAGGTAGGAGAGCACTGGGAGAGCAAGGATATATGGCCAAGCCGATGCCCGACCCTAGCCTACTCCACGGTGGCTAGCGCTCCAAAAGAGGAGGCCCGGGCCAAGAGGAAGGCTGTGGGACTGAGGAGACCACAGAAAAGAAGATATTACTTCTTAATTTTCTTTTTAAAAAATAACCTTTTTTTCTCTTTTCAAAAAAAAAAGTGTCCCCGGATTCTTTGAAAAAAAATCTGGTAACCTTACCCTATCTTGCCCTCTGAGAATTGCTACCCAACATGGCCCACAAATGCCAACAGTGGTGGAATAGTTGCAAACTAACGGGCATCTGTAGGAATAGAATTTGAGGGTTGACGTTGAACAGGGATCTTCTGTCCCGTCCTGTCCCCCCACTCCCGTATTCCTGGAGCTTCTCAGAGAACAATGGAATATATAAATAAATAAATTGGGGTTTTGCAGTCCAAATCCATACCGCCTCTCAGTGTATACCCATTTGATTCCTCAGGGCAGGACATCGGTGTGATAAATGCTGGAATCAAACACAACCATCACAAGCTATCAGATGTTTGCCGTGGGTTTTGCAATATTCAGGTGATGGGAGAGAGATGGCTCTATTTTGTTATCCAGTGTAATAGCTCTGCCAATACCTCTGGTCAGGAATTAGTGGTGTTCTCAGGGTGTGGGTGTGGGAGAGAGAGAGAGAGAGAGAGAGAGAGAGAGAGAGAGAGAGAGCAGGGATTCAGTTGTGCACTGAGATACATAAAAGCAGAGAAAGCAGTTCCTTTCTAATTCGTATCACAACACGGAAGCTGTGTGACGGTGGCAGCAACAGTCTACTTTGCAAAAACCCAAGTTATACATATGCATTTTGAAGCCAACAGACCAAGTTCTTTTGTGTTTTCTTTTTTGGTATTTGTTAAACTAACATTCACAAAGACCATTTCCTAATGAATGCTGTTTCCCCTCCCTTTACGTTTAATTTACCAGGATTTGCTCCAATAAATGGAATGTGCAGTAAATATCGCAGCTGCACAGTTAATGAAGATACTGGTCTTGGTCTGGCATTTACTATTGCTCATGAGTCTGGACACAAGTAAGTTTGTATGCATATCTTTGGAAAGAGATACTAGATATTTGTTTGTTTGTTTGTTTGTTTGTTTTCCAGCATCCTTTCTAACAGGTGAAGTGGAAATTCATTGTGCTTCGGTTAAATATCTGGTGACAAGCCAAATGACTGTTTGAGCAAACTGTGGTTAGAACTCAAACTGTGATACGATCTTCCAAACAAACATATCGTAATTTAGGTCTGCTTGTTTGCCTTCATGTTTCATCTGCTCAGCGTTTCAGAGTTCAGATTCTATGGCTTTGGGGGCTGGAACAATGGCTGGGACTATCACCCTAGGAGAAGCATCATATTGGGTAAAAGTATTCAGCAGGAATACTTTTCAAAAGAGTCCTTAAAAATTATTGATAGATTTTTTCTAAAAACTTGTCAGGATGAAAAATGGTGCACAGCCAAGAAAGCTCTCTTACGAATTTGCAGTTCAGAGTGCTGGTATTATTAGGCAGTATTTATATAGAGAGAATGCAAGTTATCGTTTTTTCCTCCTGCAGCTTTGGCATGATCCATGATGGAGAGGGAAATATTTGCAAAAAGTCTGAAGGTAACATCATGTCACCCACACTGGCAGGACACAATGGGGTCTTCTCCTGGTCAGCTTGTAGCCGTCAGTATCTCTACAAATTTCTAAGGTATGCATGTTGTGGAAATGAGAGTTGAGTCACTGAAAACTTTCCTTCCTGCCCCCCACACTTTTGATAAAGGAAAATCTGGATGTTTTAACTTACCTGTGGCTCAGTATACCAGAGCAGATATATAACATTCATAGATCTCTTGGGATAGTGGATTGACTGGACATTCACTAGGCCCCAAGACCAGCCAAGAGCCCACTGTCACAAGAATGCTGCTTTTCTTACTATATAGACCATAATGAAAATTAGAGGGAGTATGTTTAATGCTCTGCCTCCTCTAGGATTCGGGGCAAGGGGCGTCCACTCAACTTTTCTACTCCATTTTACCAACTAGTGTTTGCTTCGGTAAGATAAGAGTCAGAAAGCTTATCACAAACAATTTTTAATCAAGAAGATTTGCACTTCACTTGATGAAGGATTTCCTCAAAACTTAATCTCAGGGCTGTGGGTTTGAGCTAAAGGCACCATACATGGTTCTCTCCTCATGCTCCTATTTTTCCCTCACCGCAACCCTGTGAAGCAGGTTAGGCTGAGAGAATGTGACTGTCCCAAGGTCACCCAGTGAGCTTAGTGGCTACGTGGAGATTTGAACCTGTATCTCTCGACAAACTATTTCACTACCTTGGGGCTGTGTTCACATCGCAGTTTATTCTGTTTTCCTAATTGCTACGTTCTGCATTATATTTGAGCATTCACATGATGTAAAACCTATATCTGGAACAATAGTGGAACGTGGTGCAAATTTAGTGTTCATTTCCATGTTACAGTAAAGCCCACAACTTACATGCATTTAATTTGTGCGCATTCAGCTTTACGTGCTTGGCAAAAAGAAGGAAGGAAGGAAGGAAGGAAGGAAGGAAGGAAGGAAGGCGGGCGTCCGGAGAAAAATACTTAGGCAATCCTATTCAGCACTGAACCCAATGTGTTTTGACCATATGTGATTTTGGCTTTAGGCATGATCCCCAGAACATAACCCCCACACAAGTTGTGGGCTTACTGTATTTGCTTACAGGGGGTAAAAAACCCTTTTGCAACTAATAAGGAAATAAGTGATAAACTTGCGCTAGATTCTACTGTGGTTCCAAAGGTGGCTTTTACATCGTGTGAATGCTCAAATATAATGTGGGGATTAACAGACAGGAAAATGTTGTGAAAATGGAATCAACTTCCATGTGAGTGAAGCACTGGTAGATAACTAGGCATTTCTTAACAGATGCACCCATAACAGGGATCTGCTCAGCTTTCTGAAAACCGTAAGTGTTCAGTGAATGAGCTTGCAGTAAGTTTTTGAGTTGACTTGCTTTTCTGTCATTTGTTAGATGGATGTTGTGTTGCAATGCTAAGAAGTTCCGTGCAGAATCCTCCTGTGCTAAATTTCTCTCAGTCACGCTAATAGCGTTGACCACGTTGTCCTGTCGTGCTTCCACTATTAATAGCAGAAGATCTCATCCCATTTAGTGATGCCTGTATGGTGGAACTTATTTTAGGAGAATGGGTTAATGTTAGACTCAGCCACTCACGCGTCTGATATCCCCAGGATGTGCTCATCTTGTTTTTCAACAGCACAGAATTGAAGACAACTAGATGCGAGTCAAACTACTGGTCTGATTTGAACCAGAGAGTTGTCGAACACCAGAGAGTTGAGAGCTAACTTCATTGCTGTTCCAGTCACAGTTTATCCCTCTGCACATTGTCAGCTGGTATCATTAGATATGCTGAGGCTCTGATGATAAAAGATATCAAATGGGGCCAGCCCACCCATTAGGCAAGGTGAGGCGACCACCTTAGGTGGCAGGATCCACAGGGGCAGTGGGTCCCAATGTGGAGCTCTATCCCTCTTTGTTCCTAATGTTGTTCTTCACTCCCCCTTTTTCCTTGGCCGGGACAGGGGTGGGGCACCATTTTGTGATTTGCCTCAGGTACCAAAGTGTCTGAGTGCTGATTACAATGGGGAGTTACAATGTACACACCCAGGTCCAGCAGACTTGATGTGTTTTCGAAACCTTGAGAATGATTTGTGAATGGTTTTATTTGTAGTTCCTGATAGTAGAACATAGCTCTGTTCCAGGTTTTGTAGTCCTTGTATTAATCTAGAATCAGAACATCCAGTTCAAAAGTCTAAGGAGGGGTAGCCAAAATGATACCTTCTGAATGTTCCTGGACTACAGTTCCCTTAATCCCTGATCATTGGCCATGCTGGCTGGAGCTGATGGGAGTCGAACCCCAACAGTAGATGGAGTATGCCACCAGTTTAGGGGTTTTCTTTTGCCAATTTCATTTGCACACAGGAAACCTGGGATTCCAGTTTCTGCCCGTGCCTAAATTCTTCCTCACATACCTTCTTCTTTAAAAAAAAAAAGTTGGTTTAGAAATGCTTTTAAATAAATAAAAATAAATACTTCCTGTGATGCAACAAAAACACATTTACTTTGATACAGGAAAGGACCACATCAAAACTTTCTGCTTTTATTGCCACCAGCAGTAGTAGTCCAAGGAAGTTTTACCCCCAAATCTAGGGTGAAGGTGCTTTGAAGGTGCTACCGATGTCCTCTGCACCCTATTATATTGGGGTGACATCCAGGAGGAGAGGGTTGTTATGTTAGGAGCTCGTCCTACACTCAAGTAGGACCCTGGTAGAGACACATGCCTGACTGGCATGTTCTCTCCCTCCTGGTCGATTGTTCCGGAGCTTCAAAAGCTTTCTTCAGCCCAAACATCACAGCAACCGATGTCAACAGACACCGGCACACTTAGGGATCCGCACAGTTTGCGCAGCTTGCGTAACAGACCTCAGCAACTCAGCATTTTGGCTAATCTACTTTATTTACATATAAACACACACAGAGCACTGCAACATGGCTCCCTCTCTCTCTAGCATCAGACAGCAAAGAGAGAAGAACAAAGGACAATAGTCCCACTTCACGGAACACTGTAACACAGACATCCTGTCTCCGTCACTTCCCATTCTATGGAGTCAAAACATACACCATCATGTGAAAGACAACAATCCCATGACTGCAATCATGGAGCAGGAATTCTAACATGTTATTGGTAGGATGTTGTTTGTCTCTTCAGTGCTTTCCGGTAGCCCTAGGACACAGCTGCCCTCTGCAGTAAATGGTCTCAGCTGAGGAACAAAAGCTGCAGCAAAGTATCTGAGCCCAAACAAAGCATGAAAAGATGGCAGCAGTTTTGCCTTCAAGAGTCAGAACAGGCAGCTGACCAGCTTAAGGAATAGCTTCTTTAAGACCCCAAATACCAGCTCACAATTCTCTTGCACCTCTTTTATCTCGGCCCAAACCTAGTTGTTTCAAGCAGAATATGACACCCCCACATTGCTATTTCCTTTCATTCTTGTCCGTAGCTGACCTAGGACTGCCTTGTTTCACAGCTGACTAGCTGCAACACGGGTCCCTTTTAAAACTGCATTTGACATATCCAAATACACATTGTTTGGGTCTCTTGCAGCTCTGCACAGTCCTTGTGTCTTGCTGATCAGCCTAAGCCCGTGCATGAGTACAAATATCCCGAGAAGCTACCAGGGGAGCTGTATGATGCTGCCACGCAGTGCAAGTGGCAGTTCGGTGAGAAAGCCAAGCTGTGCATGATGGACTTCAAAAAAGTAAGAACCTGCTTTGTTTCACCACATACTTAACCCACCCTTAATCCAAGGAGCTCAGGACCATGTGCCTGTGCTATGGAGTGCCGTAACTGAAAAGGTCCTCACCCAAGTAATCACCCACTGGATCTCAAATGGCAGAGGAACTCAAGGAGGTTCTTGGTTTGCCCTGTGTTGTTTATGTTCTACATTTATATGCCACCTTTTCCTCTAAGAGCCAGTGTGGTGTAGTGGTTAAGAGCAGTGGACTCGTAATCTGGTGAACCGGGTTCACTTCCCCGCTCCTCCACATGCAACTGCTGGGTGACCTTGGGCTAGTCACACTTCTCTGAAGTCTCTCAGCCCCACTCACCTCACAGAGTGTTTGTTGTGGGGGAGGAAGGGAAAGGAAAATGTTAGCCACTTTGAGACTCCTTTGGGTAGTGATAAATCGGGATATCAAATCCAAGCTCAAACTCAAGGAGCTCAAATGGTAATGTGCATGGTTCTCTCCTCCCGATATAATCCTCAAAACAACCCTGTGAGTAGGTTGGGCTGATCAACAATGACTATCCCAAGGTCACCTTGTGAACTTCATGGTTTAGTGGGAGTTCAAACCCTGGTCTCTCAGACCATGTTGTTAAGTCGTTTAGTCGTGTCCGACTCTTCGTGACCCCATGGACCAGAGCACGCCAGGCACTCCTATCTTCGCTCAGACCATAGTACAGCACTTTAGCCATTACACTGCACAAGCTTCAGCCATCTAGTAGATTGATATTTTGATGTGAGATTATGTGGGCAGAAGCCCCATTAATTTTGGTCAAATGTACCTCCACATGGAGGTGTTACCACTGAAAATTATATAGTGAGTCAACTGACCATTGGGCATGATCAACAGCATGAGTTTGCTCTGCTTTAGCCATTTTTAGTCGCAACAGTGGATGCATTCAGAAATTAAATGCCGACTTCAGTTTGTTGACATTTTTTCCCATTTAGGATATTTGCAAAGCGTTGTGGTGCCATCGGATCGGCAGAAAATGTGAAACCAAATTCATGCCAGCTGCAGAAGGTACAACATGTGGATATGACATGGTAAGGAAGGTTTGTTTGTTTATAGTTTGGCAATGGTTTGGTGTGGAAATGGTATGGTGACAGAAGAGAACGGGATTGTGGAAGTAGAACAGGAGTGGGAAATCAGGTGACCTCCATCCTCGCTGACCATTGGCCATGCTACCTGGGGATGGTGGAGGGTCGCAGACTCCTCATCCCTGGAGTAAAGGGGGTTCTCTCTGCGGGCCTCTCAGGACATCCCTTTTATAGTGTGCTCCTAACGATTTGTGCTCATGGTGGTGTCAGGGATGGTTTTACTCCATCCTGCTGTCAGCACCATTGGTGCCAGGAAACAGTATTCTGTTTCAGGCCAGACATGCTGCTTCATTTCCAGTCAGTGCAGGTAATTGCCTGCTGAAATCCTGTAACATTTTATATCTGAAATGCTCTGGTTTATTTTATTTTGTTGCCTTGCTTTTGCTGTGCAGGAGTGCCTCTCTAGTGCAAAAGCATCACATAGCAGCTAGTAAAGGGGAATGACGGGTGGGTGGTCAAGTATACATCCAACACGAACGCGTTGTTATTGCATCAATGACATGTTGCAAAATACACCTGTAAAAAAAAAACAACCTTGTAACAATAAAGAAAAATAAAGGGCCCTTTGACACCTTTTCATCACAAGTTGCAGTACATTAAATGAGTAAACTTCCATTCACAATTTACTAGGAAACCCTCATTTCCTGTATTCTTAGCGAGAGGGTTATCCATTTTCAAATATGTAAACCAAAGGTATCCTTACTTTTCTTGCAGAGCTGGTTCATATTCCTATACATTTCATATTCCATGCAACATATCAAAAGCAAGTTTGAACTTAAATATTTCAAGGCCCAATTAAAATATTCATTGTTGCCATGTTGCTGCCATTAAAAATTGGCTGCTGATCAGGATTCCCCACTACTCTGAAAATATTTTATCTACTGAAAAGGATCCAATAGATTACTGGGGGGGGGGGCACATTAGCATCACTGGGCCCTAGAGATAAAGCAATAGTGTAGGTACCTCCCATATAATTGCATGGGTTCACTTGGGGGGAAAACATTTGACCATCCCCCTGACCCAAGGTGGAGCTTCAGCCATTCAACCACCATTTTGATGGCAGCCACACCACAAGGAAAACTCTCTTCCATACCCTGTACTGTTTCTGCCTCCTCATTCCTTCTCTACCCTCCCAATCTCCTGAGAGTATGATCTACTAAGCTATTCATTTAGTAACACCACTTAGTCACTAGGGGTCCAAACTGCAAATTATGTGAGGGCCACTTTTACATTTTAGTAACACAAGGTGGCCATGCTGTTAACTCTGAGGGTTAATTTTCTTTCCAAATTAACCAGCCCCCCCCCCATTCATTCTGTATTAATTAGCAATTGTGTTGTGCTTTTTAAGTGTTAATGTGAGATACAGGTTGGCACCCTGATGGAGAAGGGAAGGGGGCTTAAAAACACTACTGTTTTCACTAGAAGGGTGCCCCATTTGTAGTCTTATTCGAGGAAATCTGGGAGACCCGATTCAGCCTAGGTCTATAGTGGGGAGCAAAGGGTTGGAGGTCACCTCCCTCCCTCACCATAATCTTGACACTTAAAAAAAAAACCCCACTATTCATTTGTTGTTGTTTAGTCATTTAGTCATGTCCAACTCTTCAAGACCCCATGGACCAGAGCACGCCAGGCACTGCTGTCTTCCACTGCCTCACACAGTTTGGTCAAACTCATGCTGGTAGCTTCGATAACACTGTCCAACCCTCTCGTCCTCTGTCGTCCCCTTCTCCTTGTGCCCTCCATCTTTCCCAACATCAGGGTCTTTTCCAGGGAGTCTTCTCTTCTCATGAGGTGGCCAAAGTATTGGAGCCTCAGCTTCACGATCTGTCCTTCCAGTGAGCACTCAGGGCTGATTTCCTTCAGAATGGATAGGTTTGATCTTCTTTCAGTCCATGGGACTCTCAAGAGTCTCCTCCAGCACCATAATTCAAAAGCATCAATTTTTCGGCAATCAGCCTTCTTTATGGTCCAGCTCTCACTTCCATGCACCACTACTGGGAAAACCATAGCTTTAACTATATGGACCTTTGTCGGCAAGGTGATGTCTCTGCTTTTTAAGATGCTGTCTAGGTTTGCCACTATTCATAGAGTTGCTAATGTTAGTGTAAATTCATGCCAGTGCTAATTGCACAAATGGTGCCATATTTAATTTGGCCCAGCTGCAAAACTGCCACCACCTCTTGCCACACTCCCCTATGGAGAGGAAGAGCAATGTGGACCTGGTGATGCAGGGATTTTTTGTCTCCCCTCTTCACATTTTTGATGGGCTTTGTGTGGCTTACATGTTTCCATAAAGAGGTGAGAAAGGGCTCCAGATAATCCACTGATCCAAACAGATTAACGTGGATGATCTCTTTAGCGATGACTCGAAGGAGGGATAGCTCCAGTTCCTAGAAGAAGAAATATCATATCAGTCTCCTTTTCCAAACTGAACTGTTGAGTCATTTGACTCCAGACTAGATTTTAAGGATATCATACACAAAGCACTTGTCAAGATGAATGCAGACAGACACAGTTTAAGATCTTCACATCAAAGTGAACATGTGCTTTTAGGTTAAATTGGGTGTAATCCTGACTGACAGTCCCAAGAGAAGTGGTGGGTGCAGTTTTCATTTTATTTTTGTCCAAGAATAACAGGCAAGGACAATTAATCTCAAATAGATTACTTCACCTATAAATCAGATGGTATACTATGTACAGTCCATTTGCTTCCCTTGCTGCACTCTCCTACTTTCAGTTTCTAAAGTTTCACTTGCCGTAAATCGTAACTCATTCTCAAAGCAAAAGGGGGTCATGCCTGAGATTAATCCATAACAATAACAGAGAAATCTAATGAGGTGACTGTGGATAGATACTTTGAAATGTAAGATTTTAAATACCAGTGCCTGGTCCAGTAAGGGTAATTCACAGACAGAAGCAGGCTTGTGTATTCATCCAAATACAGAAGTTACATATCAGAACTGTAGTACTTTCAAACGGATGAACATTCTAATGTACTTCCCTAACCGGAATGCACAGATTGGCCATAATGGAAAATGCCTGCGTACAGCTGTGCACCTGAAACATGCTCACCATCTCTGATCCATGCACAGAATTCTGCTTCCGCCCATGGATTACCATCTCTGGATCAGGGCACATATGCTGCGCAGAAGGCATTCACGGCAGAATTATATTAGCAAGCTTTCTCAGTCTCTCTTCATCTTATATTTTACATATGAAGAGTACAGAGACAGTTACGGGTGCGAGTCCTGCTGAAATTTAGAAAGGCCATTTTGCATGTTGGGTACAGTGAGTAAAACCAATGGATTTTGTTTGCTCCATTCATGGCTCGCCTCCCCCTGCTCTCTCTACCAGGCCAGCTCATAGTAATAATATTGATGATGATGATTTAATTTTATTATTTATACCCCACCCTTCTGCCTGGGTTTGCCCAGCCACTCTGGGCAGCTCTCAACAGAATATTAAAAGCATGATAAAACATCAAACATTAAAAACTTCCCTAAACAGGGTTGCCTTCAGATGTCTTCTAAAAGTCGAGTACAGTAGCACATCGGCTTATATTATCCTCGGGTAACGTAAACTTCAGGTTGCGAAAGTGGCAAACCCGGAAGTGTTTTGTCCCACGCACATGCGCAGAAGCGCTTTACCGCACCACGCGCATGCGCAGAAGCGGTCTGCCACTGCACGCACATGCGCAGAAGCAGTCCCTACAGTTGCAGAAACCTCGGGATCTGACTGGAGCTCCGGAACAGATCCCATCCGCCACTGGAGGTACCACTGTAGTTGTTTATTTCCTTGACATCTGATAGGAGGGCATTCCACAGGGCAAGCACCTACCAAGAAGGCCCTCTGCCCTGTTCCCTGTAACCTCATTTCTCGCAGTGAGGGGAACACCAGAAGGCCCTCGGCACTGGACCTCAATGTTCAGGCTGAACGCTGACTGATGCAAAATCTCCTGAATTCCTCACTCCTATTTTGGCTGAGTCAAAGTGGTGGTGTGAGAGGCCTACATCTTCATACAGGATTGTATGGGTGTATGCATGAGTTACACATCATGACTGATGAGCAAAGGCAAGCCATGTCTGGAAGTGAAGCAAATTGCCCTGGACCTATCTCCTTGTTGTATCTTGGTGTCACCCACTTTGCCTCAGACATGTACATTTTGTGCCAGGGATGGGGGACCTGTGGCCCTTCAGATGTTGTCAGACTTCAGCTCCCACCAACCCCAGCCAGCATAGCCGATAATGAGGGATGGTCCGACAATATCTGGAGAGCCACATTTATCCCCGGGACAAATAGTTCAATTCTGGTGGGAATGCATTTGCCTTCCCGTGTGGAATGTAGCAGACTGGCTTGTCGATAGAGGGGGGTTCCCTTTTGTGGCTTTGAAAGGAAGGGTATTTTTGATTTCATGTGCCAGGAACTTAGTTTTGTGGATGAGTGAGGGAACCTCCATGCAGTGGATTGCAAATAGCTTTCATTGTATTTCTGAAGGGAGAGGCAATTGGAGGCAAACGTCCCTGGACTTTGATTCGCTGCTCCTAGCATTGTGCAATTGCATAGGAGTTTTGGAACCAAACTATTCAGATAATTTAAAAAATTGTGGCTTTATCAACTGCCAATGGATTTCTTTAGGATTACTTTTTTTAGTTATCCTTATCATATTCTAAGGAAATCACATATGGAAGTAGTTTCTCCAACATTAGCAACTGAAATGGCAAAGATACAGAAATTTCTAGTTCTACCACTGATTGATGAGTGGATTCTGGGATGTTGGGAAATAATCAGGTTAAGTGAATGATTAAAAATTGTGAGAATTGGAGTCAGACGGCTAATCAATAGCAGCTTTCTATCTAAGTGGATACTATCTTGGGCAGTGTTAGATAATATAGAATTATTGCTTTCTTCTTTTAGCTAGTGATGGCAATGTGTTAAATAATCTTGGATATTTCCCCTCATATTATTTTTATATTTATTTTATATTACAATACTACACAGATGATCACAAATAACTTATTTCCTATTGTTTATAATGAATCTTTTCTAAGCATGATTGAGGGTTCATCCAGACTTTCTTTTGTGTTTGTTTCCTGGCGCTTTCTCCAGGAAAACTCACATTTTACCACCGAATCAGAGCAAACAGGTTTTCAGTATTCTGACACTTGCTCCAGTTCAGCACTAACGAGCGAGTTTTCCCAGGGAAGGCTCTGGGACAAATGACAAAAACAGGGAACTTTAAAGTGCATATCTGTTCCTGGAAAGCACAGTGCCGAAGGAAGTTGAGGTAAGGCCTAAGTTTGGATCTACCAGAACTATTTTAAAGAGAAATAAACCTTCTTGGATAGCAACTTGTGAGGGCAGCTTCCCTTCTGGGGATTTCCAAGGCTGATCATGGGGAACCTGTGGCCCTCTAAATGTTACTGGACTACAGCTCCCATAATCCTTGGCCATTGGTCATGCTGCCTAGGGCTGAGGAGTCGTCCACATCTGGAGAGCCACAGATTCTCTCTTTCTGCCTTAGGCCCAGAACCAGATTATAGCCTGGTGCACCTCTGCTAGATGTTCTCTTAGGGTAGAGAAGCTAAATCATAAGTTTACTGATAATCAGACCCCATTTCTGCATTTCCTGGAGAGACATGACTATGTGCCAAGGCAGGATTGTGCCTACATTACTCCTGATAACTTCTACCCTTGTGGTTTGTGGGGAATCCCATGGTTGTGTCCTAGCCTGCAATGCCCAAGTTGCTAGGTAAACGTAAAGGGACCCCTGACAGTTAAGTCCAGTCATGAACGACTCTGGGGTTGCGGCGCTCATCTCGCTTTACAAGCTGAGGGAACCGGCGTTTGTCCACTTCCACAGACAGTTTTTCTGGGTCATGTGGCCAGCATGACTAAGCCGCTTCTGGTGAAACCAGAGCAGCGCACGGAAATGCCGTTTACCTTCCCGCCGGAGCGGTACCTATTTATCTACTTGCACTGCGTGCTTTCGAACTGCTAGGTAGGCAGGAGCTGGGACCGAACAACGGGAGCTCACCCCGTCACGGGGATTCAAACTGCCAACCTTCCGATCGGCAAGTTCAAGCACCACAGTGGTTTAAACCACAGCGCCACCCGCGTCCCGCCCAGGTTGCTAGCATGATTCAAAACCTCACAATTCCCCCTTATCACACTGGACTGGAAGTTACCAAGAGCAGCAAGAGAGCAATCAAAAGATGGCAGCAGCCACACCACTCCAGGTAACATATGAATGAGGCCAGAGAACTCAGCAGAGAAACTTGCAGCTGGGCAAAAGGACCTGAAGAGCAGTGGGACAAGGGCACCCAAATCCTGGAGCCCTTTCAGATCAGCAGCCACTGTGTTGCCTTCTATTTTATTCCTGGAATTTGAGCAGGATGGTCTAGTCGAATGCTGCAGACAGCCCAGCCCCTTTCCAAGATTTAGCTTTCCTTTTGAACTCTGATTCATTGCTGACTAAGCTTTTTTTAAAAAGGGTCGTAAATTAGAGATGTCAACGAAGCAAGACAGTGACAGCAAAGCCCCTTTTTAAGACCATGATCTGAAGCCAGAAATACTTTAGCGGGAGTAACTTGAATATTCAGCTTGATTGGTGGTTAACAAGGGCACAGAACACCAAAGGGAAACAAGTGTGCATTTGTAGATCTTTCTAATTCTTTATATTGAAAAATGGCAGGATGCATGTATTGGCTTAAAAAAAAAAATAGAAAGAAAGGAAATGTCAGTAATAACCTTGTTGCACAGTTCCCAGCTATGGGAAAACAGAATCCCTTTTCTCCATGCAATGAGGGAAGCTCACTGTACACATCAGAACTGTGCGTAATCTGAGTTCTAAATCATGAAAGGAGTTCAGTGGGCTTTTCAATGCAGTCTTCTACCTTCAATGCATGGAGAATAGGAAACCTGAGCACTAAGGCATGTGGCAGAGGTGGTGGACCTTTCTAGTATATCTCCACTGATTCTAATCATATGAGAAGAAGAACTTCTGCTTGGGCCACTAGGCAGATATTCTAAAGTGCTGAATGTGGCAATACCACATCTCACCCCACATTTCTTTGCAAAACATTACCTGAGGGGTGATGTGTAAGGAGCAGCAGCAGCCACACACATCCTCCCGAAAACCTAAGCAGGGTGTCAATTTCATTCCTCATTTTCCCAGTTCTCCTCACTTCTGAATCAACTTCTGATTTTCTGTCTTGAGCACTCAAGAACATCCATCAGCATTTTAGCATGAATACCTCTGAACATTCACATCTTTATATGCAGTTTTTCCTAATCTATACATTTTTGCAGATCAATTCTCCCTATTATAATATATTTTTGTACACTGTTTTCACTATGTGTTTTTGTGAACACTTTATCCCGGTATATGCATTTTTGGTCGTATTAGTTGCCGGGAGAACTGCATTGCAAAATTCAGGGACATGTGACTTGTAAAGGTAAAGGTAAGTCCAGTCCTACTTGACCGTTAGGTCCAGTCGCGGACAGCTCTGGGGTTGCGTGTTCATCTCACTCTATAGGCCGAGGGAGCCAGCGTTTGTCCGCAGACAGCTTCCGGGTCATGTGGCCAGCATGATTAAGCCGCTTCTGGCGAACCAGAGCAGTGCACAGAAATGCCGTTTACCTTCCCGCCCTATTTATCTACTTGCACTTTGATGTGCTTTCAAACTGCTAGGTGGGCAGGAGCTGGGACCGAACAATGGGTGCTCACCCCGTCATGGGGCCTTGAACCACCGACCTTCTGATCGGCAAGCCCTAGGCTCTGTGGTTTAGACCGCGTCCCTTCTCATGTGACTTTTAAAGGATGGCAAAGTTTCAGTTCTCAGATTGTTTCAGAAAGTGTGGATTGGGTAGATCCACCTTTGAATGTGAACTTAAATCTAATTTCTACCCCATCCCTACCCACAGATTGCTGGTGTATATACATCCCATTTGTTGCAAAAATAAAAAAATAAAAAAAATGCCAGTATTTATCCTGGATAAATAGTTTGGTGCCGTGTGGTTTGCTTACTTTCCTCATCAAAATCGTCAAACACCAAAAAGTGTGTTAACTTTCCAAGTGAAGGCTAGAAGACACTGAAATGGAACACACACTTGGTTGTTTTGTCTCCTGGAAAAGCAGTGTGACCTTGAACATACAGTACTTTATCACATTGTCCAGGTGTCTCAAAGGAAAGCATAAATCTTCAAGGGAGTTCACCAAAACACCCAAATTCTTGTGGTTTAACTTGTATCTCAGCCCTAGCAGGACTTCTGAAAGCTAAGAAATGCTCATAATTTATACAACCCATGTATAAATTTTGCATATCAGGGCTGCGGTTCAGCAGCTAAGATTTGTGTTCTTATCTGGTGGTCTCTTGTATCTGCACATATGTCCTCTTTGGGGGCTCCAGTGTAATAAATAAATAAATAATTTTTTATTTATACCCCGCCCTTCCCGGTTCACAAAACCGGGCTCAGGGTGGCTAACAACAAATTTAAAACACTTAATTGGTGCAACAAAAACAGCATAAAATACAGTATAAAATGTGAATAACAATAAATTCAGGATTCAAAAATCAATTTAGGGGGGAAATCCATCCAATAAACATTAGATGATCACCAGGGCTAGCTGGCTAAATTAGTCCTATTTGGGCCAGCATGGAGACCAGAGGAGAATTAGCTGTGGGATCCCAGAGTGGGTAATCTTCATAAAAAGGGGAGGGGGAGGGAAGGAAGGGGAATAAAACATCAGGCTAAGATCAAATTGAAAGCCAGGCGGAATAGCTCTGTCTTACAGGCCCGGCAGAAGGAAGTTTCAATTAATGCACAAAGTGGGGGCACATTATGGCACTAGGCTCCACCTCCCAACTTGTGTGTGTCTGTTGCATACCTATGAATATTGCCAATGAAGACATATAATGGTAGTAGGGTGCGCATGGATTCTGCTGCCCTACATGCACTCAGCACATTGCTGGGGGTAGATCTATGCTTGTAGAGTTTAGCACAGTGTAGCAGGAGCCTCTCTGGCAAATGCTCCCTTTCTGTGCCCAGTGGAGCTTTTGTCTACAAACAGGGTGACAACTCCACTCAGTACTAACCCCTTCCCTCCAGTTCAGGGAGTCAGGATTCCTCAGTCCATAACTGAAGCAGGAGGGCGCTTCTAAAAAGCAGTCTCGAGAAGTCAGAAAGTATTAAACAAAGTTTAAAATTGTTTGGTTGGGTGGGATAGATAATATAAGTGAGGTGGCTTCATTGTTAGTGAGACATGTGGTGTTGCAAACTCTTGATGCAAAATAATTTGCACTTGAAAGTATGGAGCAATGAGCAAACATCCGCAAACACGTTATATGTTTCAGTGGTGCCGTGGAGGGCAGTGTGTCAAGTATGGCGATGAAGGGCCCAAGCCAACCCACGGACAGTGGTCAGAGTGGTCCCGGTGGTCATCGTGTTCCAGAACCTGCGGAGGAGGCATATCTCACCGAGAGCGAAATTGTACGAATCCAAGGTGACTGCGAGTTTCTTTTCTTCAAGTCTAAATTCGGTGGAATAAGCCAGATGTTGCAAAGTCATAACCATGGCTTTGCATCAGCAGCTAAGGCGCAAGGGCACAATAGTTTGCTTCACCAATGTCATGCACTGGGTGCCTCTCCTTGTTTATAGCAAACATTGCAAAACACAAGACTGGGGCTTGTCCACACTTCTGCTTCTCCTGTGCCCAAAAACCACAGATCCAAGTGGTTTTACCTTTGCCCCACCACTTTTCCAGGAAAACCCCTCTTTACCGCTAAACCAGAACAAATGTCAATCCACAGGGAACCTGATTGCAATTTGTTCTGATTTAGCACCAAACCGCGGGTTTTCCTGGGGGAAAGCAGCGGGGCAAATGGAAGTATGGATGAGCCTTCTGTTTACCTCCATTTGAGATGTGTTGTGATACAGTTTTCCATAGTTCAGTAGCACAGCACACAATTTGCATACATAAGATCCTAAGTTTCAGTCTCCAGGATCTTCAGTTAAAAGGATCTTGTTTAACAGGGTTGGGAAAGGCATCTGCCTGAGAGCATGAAGAGCTACTGCTAGTTGAATCAGACATCTCTGTGCCAAGTAGACCAGTGATCTGACTGTGGGATGGGTTTTAATGGATAATTTATCTCATATGTGGGTTGAAGAGTTTCAAAATCCCATCCTTGGCAACAAAAGCATAGAAATTAGGCTTTAAAACCTTGTTCTGAGCTGGCTGTCCTTTCTTACCCTGCTTATTAAAGAATCAGGCAACAGCTAGTAAAGCAAGTTTAAAAATAAGATTTTTAAGAGACTTCCGGGTCAGCGCCATCGTTAATGGCGGATTCCCTCTGAGTCTCGGAGGGACCAGCTCCGCGGGATCGGGTCTTACCGCTGCGGCAAAGCAGGGGCCCTTTAAAAATCACAGGCGGGGGAAGCCTGTGAACGTGGGGACTCGGGCACCTTTTGCGCCCCCCCAAGTTGCGAAGGGGCCCATTTAAGGGCTCCGGAGCGGGACGGGGTGAGCGGCGCGGTGCTGAGAGTCGACTGCTTCTTCCGCGGAGTGAAGCCGCACAGCCGTTATCGGAGAGCGCTGACGTTTTCCTGGGACAATTGGACTTTGAAAGCAACTACCCATGAGTAGGATTAAATTGGATTTAAAAGGAGAAAAAACAAGTTAACTCGACACCGAAGCGGGAAGGTATAAACTGGAAGTCTGCCTTCCTTTCTTGTAAATAGATCAAAGCAAAGAGACTGTAAAGCGGAAACTCGGAAAGACGTTTGGAAAAAGACTTAAATCTTAACATCTGGAAAGCGGTCTCCCCTCCGGATTGCAGGAGAGGAGGGGGGGAAGGTTTGAACTGTATTTATCTGCAAAAAAAAGGGGGAAAGGAAGCTAAAATCCGCTGCCTAAAACCTGGGAACGGACTGCCCCTAGATAAAGAACGTCGTTCAGTAAGTTCGGTAAGCAGTAGACTTTTGACAGCTAACTCTGCAAAAGAGATACAGTGTTTCTGGACCACTCCTGGTTCTAAAGTAACTGTTTAAGTGCAACTGAAACTGTTGTTTTTAGATGAATTGGGGGACTTATAAGGACTATTTTCATTTTTTAAAGTTGCAAGCTTTGGCGGTTACTGTGTCCCCCTAGAGGAGGTTTGACATTGCTACAATAACAACTGGGTCAGAGGAAAATTCCATTCCAAAACAACCTTTCAACTGTGGGATCGACCTTGAATTTTCATGAGAGTGTTATGGCAGATGGGAGAGGAAAGTTAGAGCTGGCGCAGGAAAAAACAACCAGGTCTGGCAGACCCTATCAGACAGATACTGCGCAGCAGCGAAGGGCTTCAACATCTGGAGCATCTGGAACATCAGGGGCTGCTCCTCCACAGGTCAAATCAAAAGTTATGTCGTCCGAAGACATTTTGGCACATGCACTTGGAAAAATTAATGAATCTTTGGAAAATTTAGCTAAGCAGGTAGCCGAGACAAATAAACAAGTAGCTGAAGCATCAGTTAAAATTGACCTGAATACTATGAGCATTAATAATTTGGGACAGAAGGTGAATACCAATACAGAGTCTATTGAAAAATTATTACAGGAATCTGCTTTGACCCGAAAGATAGCCGAAGAAGCAAAAGATATAGCAACTGCTACTCAAGAGAAGATACCACCGGTATATAAGCAATTGGAGGACCACGGTTTGACATTGTCTATGATTGAATTGAAAGAGAAACAAAGAAATCTAAGAATCAGGGCTGTACCAGAACGTGAGAAAGACAATTTGGCCGAATTCCTTACACAGGAATTTACAGATTTTTGGCAACAGGACCTGGGGAAGGAAGAATTTAAGATAGTGAATGCATTTAGACTTGGAAGAGGACAAAGGAGGAACAAGGCTAGGGACTGCTTGATTACTATTCGAACAAAAGAGGAGAGAGACAAAATTTTGAATCTGCACTATCAAAAGACTTTGGAAATTTACGACTCAAGTGTGGAGATATTTAAGGACATTCCAAAACATCTTTTGGACTTAAGGTTTAACTACGGAGACCTAGTAGCCCTGTTGAGAAGAAATAGAATCCTCTTTAGGTGGGAATTTCCTCAAGGCTTATCCTTTAAATACAAAGGAAGAAAGATAAAAATAAGATCAGTTAACGATAAAGATAGGTTTTTGAAAGATCACGAAGAAGACCTACAGAAAGAAGCGGAATCCGGAGAAGAGCCAAAAACACTGGAAAAAGGAATACTGGACATAGCAAACTTATATTTTGGATTGCACGGCCCAGAGAAAGAGACACCATCGACAGAACAAGAACAGACACTTGGCGCAGTTGGAGGTAAAGCGAAGTAACCCCATCATGGCTCTGCAACTGTTAAGTTGGAATTGTAATGGTTTGAACTCTCCTCGAAAGAGAAAAAGTGTTTTTCATTTATTAAAAAAGGAACAATTGGACTTGATTTGCTTACAAGAAACACACGTAACAAGGTTACACAGGAAACTATTGATTAATAAAAGATTGGGACAGGAGTTTATCTCATCTGACAAAGTTAAAAAAAGAGGAGTTGTGATATATGCAAAGGAGAGACTATCACCGAAATTAATTTTTAAAGATGAACAAGGCAGATTTTTGGCAATTGAAATTCAAGTTCAAGGAGAGAAATTTTTGATCGTAGGAATTTATGCACCGAATGAGGGGAAATCTGAATTCTTTAAAAAGTTGCATGAGACTTTATTGGACTATTTGGATTACAATCTGATTCTGATGGGGGATATGAATGGAGTAGTATCTACAAACATGGACAAGGCACAAAGACAGGTAGTTACCAAGGATGGTAGACTACCGAAAACATTTTTTGAGATGACAGACAATATGGACTTAGTGGACATTTGGAGAGTAAAGAACCCCCTGGGAAGAGAGGGAACTTTCTTTTCTGAAGCCAAGATGACATGGACTAGAATTGATCAAATATGGGTAACTAGAGGAATGGCACCAAAGATAAAGAAAGTGGAAATCTGCCCAAAAACCTGCTCCGACCATAACGCTGTAAGGATGGAGATGAAACAAATATCAACTGGCTCCTTCAGATGGAGGATGAATGACACCTTATTTAGAGATGAAGAAATCTATAAAAAGGCCCAAAAAACTTTGAGAGATTATTTTGAAATAAATATGAACACCAATGTAGAAAAAAGAGTAATCTGGGACGCAAGTAAAGCTGTTATGAGAGGGTTTCTGATACAACAGAATGCAATAAAGAAGAGAAGTCAAAATGAGAAGAAAGATAAAATTTTGGAGAAAATAAAAGAAAGTGAGAAGAAACTGAGAGCAAAACCAAAGTCGCAGGAGATTTTGAGAGAAATAAAATTATATCAAGTACAATATATGAAAATGATGAATCAGGAAATAGAATGGAAAATTAAACAAATGAGACAAAAAACATTTGAATCAGCTAATAAATGTGGGAAATTGCTGGCCTGGCAAATGAAAAAAAGACAAAAATTAAATACTATCACAAACTTAGAAGTGGAAGGAAAGAATATACATAACCCAATTGAGATTAGAAACTGTTTCCAGAGGTATTTTAAACAATTATACACACAAGGGCCACAGAAAGAAATGGACATAGACAAATTTTTGAAGACAAATGGACTACAAAAAATCTCCCAAGAAAGCAAATTAATGTTGAACTATAAAATATCTGAACAGGAAGTAGAAGGTGCCATTCAAAATATGCAATTGGGCAAATCTCCAGGACCGGATGGGCTGACTTCTAGATATTATAGATCTTTGAAAGAGTGGCTATTACAACCTTTGAAGGAAGTCTGTAATGAAATATTGGAAGGGAAAAGGGCACCAGAGTCGTGGAAAGAGGCGTACATTACACTTATACCGAAAACAGAGACTGAAAAGACTCAGCTTAAGAACTACCGCCCTATATTGTTACTTAATGTGGATTACAAAATTTTTGCAGACATTTTGGCCAAGAGATTGAAAAAAGTATTGATGGAAGAGATCCATAAAGACCAAGCGGGCTTTCTCCCAGGAAGACACTTGTCTGATAATTTGAGAAATATAATTGATATTTTGGAAAAACTAGAAGTGCATATAAATACTAAAGCAGTTCTGATATTTGTGGACGCGGAGAAAGCCTTTGACAACATCTCTTGGAGCTTCATGAAGAAGAACCTACAGGGGATGGGGGTAGGTCAAGGTTTTGAAAATGGTACAGGTACAATATACTCTGAACAAAAGGCTAAATTAATTGTAAATAATGTGGTGACGGAAGAATTTAAGATAGAAAAAGGGACACGACAGGGGTGCCCAATCTCCCCACTGCTTTTTATATTGGTCCTGGAGGTTCTGCTGAATATGATTAGAAGGGACCAGTTGGTTAAAGGTATACAGGTTGGAGCCAAACAGTACAAACTGAGAGCATTTGCAGATGACTTAGTATTGACGTTACAGGAGCCAGAATCTAGTACTAAAAGGGTTTTAGAACTAATTCAAGAATTTGGTCAACTGGCAGGATTTAAACTGAACAAGTTAAAAACTAAGGTTTTAGAGAAAAATTTAACACTGATTGAAAGAGAGAGGTTTCAGAATGAGACAGGCCTGACTGTGGTTAAGAAAGTGAAATACCTGGGGATTAATATGACAGCCAAAAATGGGAACTTATTTAAAGATAATTATGAAAAATGTTGGACGGAAGTGAAAAAAGATTTAGAAATCTGGTCAAATTTGAAGCTTTCACTGTTGGGTCGTATTGCTGTGATAAAAATGAATGTATTGCCTAGAATGCTGTTTTTGTTTCAAACATTGCAAATTGTGGACAAGATGGACTGTTTCAAGAAGTGGCAGAGAGATATTTCTAGATTTGTCTGGCAGGGCAAGAAGCCCAGAATAAAATTTAAGATATTAACTGATGCAAAGGAAAGGGGTGGATTTGCCCTGCCAGACTTTAAACTTTACTATGAATCAGCAGCTTTTTGCTGGCTGAAAGAATGGCTACTTCTTGAAAACACAGACATTTTGGACTTAGAAGGTTTTAACAATGTATTTGGATGGCATGCATATCTGGGGTATGACAAGGTCAAAGCGCATAAAGCATTTAAAAACCATATTGACAGGAAAGCACTGTTTAATGTTTGGATAAGATACAAGGATTTGTTGGAAAACAAAACCCCAAGGTGGCTGTCACCGATGGAAGTGAAAGCTCTGAAAAGGCTCAATATGGAGGCCAATTGGCCGAAATATTGGGAAATTTTGGAACAAGATGGAGATAGACTGAAACTGCAGAGTTTTGAGAAACTAAAAAATAAAGTGCGAGACTGGCTTCATTATTATCAGATAATGGAGGCATATAATTTGGACAAGAAAATTGGCTTCCAGGTGGAAAAATCAAAATTAGAAACAGAACTGTTAGAACCCAAAACTAAGAATTTGTCAAGAATGTATAACTTGCTGTTGAAATGGAATACTCAGGATGAAACGGTGAAATCTGCTATGATTAAATGGGCACAAGATGTTGGACATAATATTATGTTTGCTGACTGGGAACAGTTATGGACCACAGGTATGAAGTTTACGGCATGTAATGTCCTAAGAGAGAATATTATGAAAATGATATACAGGTGGTACATGACCCCAGTCAAGCTTGCAAAAATCTATCATTTGCCCGACAATAAATGCTGGAAATGTAAAGAAACTGAAGGTACATTCTTTCACCTTTGGTGGACGTGCCCAAGGATTAAGGCCTTCTGGGAAATGATATATAAAGAACTGAAAAAGGTATTTAAACATACCTTCTTGAAGAAACCAGAGGCCTTTCTCCTAGGCATAGTCGGCCAATTGGTGCCAAAGAAGGACAGAACTTTTTTTATGTATGCCACAACAGCAGCAAGAATACTCATTGCAAAGTATTGGAAGACACAAGATTTACCCACTGTGGAAGAATGGCAGGTGAAGCTGATGGACTATATGGAACTGGCAGAAATGACTGGCAGAATCCGAGACCAGGGAGAAGAGTCGGTGGAAGAAGATTGGAAGAAATTCAAAGATTATCTACAGAAATATTGTAAAATTAATGAATGTTAGAATGATGTTGGATAGTAATTAAGTGGTTTCCAGCTGTAATGCTTTAAGGGAATATGAAAAAAGGGTTATAAATAGGTAAAAATTTAATATTATTACTTTTAAAGGATTTGCTGAACCAACAGATTGAAGTGGAATACAAAAAAGGGAGGTATGAGGAGGTCCGGGAAATAAGTCAAAGGAAAATAAGTAATGGAAAATCTGTGTGTTTTTAACTATTTTTATTTTTTATTTTTGTCATTTTTTTTCCTTTCATTTTTATTGTAATATTTTAAAAAATCTTAATAAATAACTTATTTAAAAAAAAAAAGTTTAAAAATAAGATTTACTTACTTTATAATCATTCATTAGTTCACAGCAACAGTAGCCAGAAAAAAGTATGCAGGCAAAATACTTATATTTACAGTTTACCCAGCTTCAGACATGTGCCTAAAACTGCAGCAAGCAGAGGCATGTCTGCATCCAAAGTTGGTCAAAGGAAGAGAGGGAGAGGAACAGGAAGTATATGCTCCTTCCTTTCCAGGAGAGGAAGGGAAATGACATAACACAGAGTCCTCTCTAGCAATTGTATTTCTATGGTTTAAGTATCTGCCTACCAACAATACAGCTCTGTGGACTTAGCCACTTCTCATTCTAACTAGCAAGAGCGTGCATTTGTAAGGTCTGACTGCTAATGTACCACACTGACAGCGTCACATGCTCCTTGAAAGGAGCAAAAGTCAGTGGGACTTACTTCTGTACTCCTTGGAGGAAGAGCACTATGGAGACATAAAAATCATCAGTTGTTTAAAAAATGTTTGAGGGGAGGGTGTTTCCCGTAACATGAAATCTCAGCAAATACATTTAAACAGCTAAGGAAATGTTTTAAAGCACACCCTTTCTCTGGGGAGCTATGCATAGCCTCCTACTTTATCTTCACAGGTTAAACTAAGGTATGGGTTAAACTGAGGGACAGTGACTTGCCCAAGGCCAAGCATTAGGCTTTGTGGCACCACAGCAATTTGAACCTTGGTCTCCCTAGGCCTCCCTATGTTCAGCCATAACCAGTACTTCACGCTGGAGGTACTTATTTGTTTCTGCTCCACAAAAGTTTAACCAGATGTTTTTAGGATGCTTTCTTGGCTTATCTTTGTTCAAAACCAACTTCTTAACAATTTCCTTTAGCGTTCAGATGCTGAGAGTGCATTTCCATTGCACGGTATCTGCAAAACTGGCATGGTCATGTTCAGGCTGATTTCCAGAAAATGTAACAGAGGTTCCAAGGCACCTTCAGAAAATGCAGAGGGAAACACTCTGGCCAATCTTGGCTAACCAATCAAAATAAGCACAGATGTTTGTTATTGAGCACATAAATGTATATAAGGCCATACTGAAACTGCAGTCTGCTTGAATTTTAAGGATGTAAGATATGGATATTATATTGTGCAAAATTAAATGCAGTAGAAGCCTGGTATTGTGGAATTGACTGTGCCCCTCCCAATTTCAGATGAGGGAAGGTGCCATAGTTTCTTTTTACTGCTCCTTGATTTAAAACATACCCTACAAATGAAAATAAAATAGCGTGTCAGAGGTGAAGTTTGTGGTCCAGACTGCTCTGTGTAGGCTAATTTTGTATTTGCTGCAAGTTTGTTTTGTTTTTATGGAGTCCGGTATTCACTTAGTCAAGTACACCTCATGTAGTAGAGCCTATTCTGCCACCTCGGTGTGTTAAATGTGTAGACCAGGTCTTTGACAAAGTTGGAGAGATGGATTCAAAAAGGGTGATCTAGTGCTCAAGAATATCTGTACTGAAACTAGAAGCCCTTGTCTGCATCCTCCAACTAACGTCTGTATTCGATTGGAATAGGAACTTTCTCAGTGTCACTTGACCTATTCCCCCTACGCAATGTATTGTTGGTGCCAACTAGATGCTTGGTAATCGTGGCAGAAATATGCTACCAGACATTTGCCTGGTAGCTGGAGGATGTCTTCTCACTAGGGGGTAAACTTAGGATATAATATGATATGCATAATTGCATTTCCTTGGGCTTATCATTTGACCTTCTCTTGGCACAAAGAATATTCTAAGTGCCTTAATGCAGTCCCCATCAAGCCACGAAGCACATTTAGCTTTGGAATGTACACATCCTTCAACTTTATTAAAATAGTTATGGGGGATTTCCACATTGACCTCAGACCTTGACACAGATGGCTTTTTAAATGTTAATTTGTTTAGGGTTTGATCTTGTAAACAGCCTGCTTTTCCAGAATGCCTTCAGCAACTGAAGGGGACAGTGGGAATGAACCTGGGAACAAAAGCTTTCTGTGAGTTAGGAGCTGGTGTGGTTTTAGCTTAACTGGAAGAAAGATCCAGTGAGATCTGAGCATATGACAATGAGAAGAGGGGGGCATCCTGTTCTTATTGGTGCAGTTTGACTTTGTTGTTAGCTCACCTGCACCTCAACTTGAGAGTACAGTGGTACCTCAGGTTACATACGCTTCAGGTTACAGACTCCACTAACCCAGAAATAGTGCTTCAGGTTAAGAACTTTGCTTCAGGATGAGAACAGAAATCGTGCTCCGGCAGTGCGGCGACAGCAGGAGGCCCCATTAGCTAAAGTGGTGCTTCAGGTTAAGAACAGTTTCAGTTAAGAACGGACCTCCGGAATGAATTAAGTACTTAACCCCGAGGTACCACTGTATTGCAAGGAAGCCTGTACTGAATGCACTGAGGCTGATGGATTCAACTAAGCTGGAATCAAAATGTCGCTATGCGAATGGCTACTCTACCCTCTGCTTTGTGTTGGTTTATTCAAGTACATGTTGTTAAAATGGTTAGCAGCTGATGTGAAGTAATCTTCCTCCCCCACCTCAACATTGCAGACCGTCGCATGGAGGAAAGTTCTGCGAGGGTTCCTCTCGGATGTTGAAACTCTGCAACAGTCAGAAGTGCCCAAAGAACAGCATTGGCTTCAGAGCAGCCCAGTGTGCAGAATTCAACAGCAAGCGGTTCAGAGGATGGAACTACAAGTGGAAGCCTTACACTCAAGTAGCAGGTGAATTTAAATCTGGGATTTAAGATTCTGCTGTTTAAAGATATGGGCATGATTCCCCACCCAAAGCAAGTACGCAATTGAAGATGCCTGGACGTTCCGTGCAATGGAAGGAACATGTGGGGCTTCCGTATGTGACTTTGGTGGTTCCCACTCACCTCCTGGATCACAGTATCTGCAGGACCAATTCAGCTGGGCTTTTAGACTACATATTATTTTCTCTTTGGGCTCATCCACACTTCCGATTGTCCCACAATTTCTAGGTATGGGTTGGAGAGGTTGCATTTTTGTTCCACAGCTTTCCCCAGGAAAACCCACTGCTTACTACTGAATTGGAACAAACGTCAATTGGGTTTTGTGCAGATTGACGGAAGAAATTGCGGTGCAAATGGAAGTGTGGGTGATCCTTTCTCATAAATCATGCAAACATGACCTCTGCTTCATCAGATACCTTGTTTTAAGAGAACATGAGGGTTATTGTACCCTAATCTCTCTGTGTCCAACCCCCATCCCAAGCAACAGTCCAATGGACAAAAATAAACGTATGTCCGTGGTTGTGTTTGCATTTCAGATCAAGACTTGTGCAAGCTGTACTGTATTGCAGAAGGCTTTGATTTCTTCTTTTCTCTGTCGAACAAAGTAAAAGACGGGACACCCTGCTTGGAAGATAGCCCTAATGTCTGTATAGATGGGATTTGTGAGGTAATAATGAAATAAGGTACTCTATTTTGCCATTCACTCAACATTCCTTACCTGTAATAAGCAATGAAGGCAAAGTGTGACGTCTGATTACCTTTCATTTTATGTTGTTCAAGAGGGAGGGGTAAAATGTCAGGCTGGAGTTGGACGTTGCAGGAGTTGCATGTGGCTGATGCCAAAAACATCGCCAACAGTCTCGTCTTCCTCTCTTCTACCCTCCGGTCCACATCTAGCAATACAAAAGGATGCAGGCAGCAAAGTGAAGTGTCAAGAGGGTAAATGACAACACGGTATACATGTTGTATTGCGAAATGCTATCTGGAGAGAAAGGAAGAGGCAAGTCAGGGTCGCTATTTTGGTGACAGTTGTGTTTTTCCCAAAAGTACTGGATCTGGTCTCAGGAAATGTAATATGGCTTGGAAGCTTCAGTTGTCCTAATCAATAGATCAGTCAACTATGACTGTTTAATCCTGTGTGCATTTAGGGTTTAGATGGTAAGGTAGCGCCATATGGTATTCTGCTCTGATCATGTATAGCCAGGGATGGCGTGTTGCTCTAATATTTAGAGCAAGAAACTAGATATGGGGAAGTGAGGTAGAAGAGGAGAAAGGTTCCTCTTGTGTTCCAGTTTTGGTGTAAAGATCAGGCCAAAGATTAGCTTTCTAAAACCTGCTTTATGGTGGAATCAGTGGGGCTTACTTCCAAGTAAACAGGCATAGGGCCTGGCTTTAGTTGAATTAATTGGTTAGGCCTAATTTTGATAGAGGCACACTTTTTTTGTCTTTTGAAGCTATTTTGGTTCAAGTGTGTTGATGTAGTATAGAATTGCAATATTGCTATGTGCATCTTAATCTCCGAGTAGTAAGAGATGTCAGGATTCCCGGCGCATCGCTTGGGTTTGGTTTTCATGGCATGACAGTTACTAGAGGCTGCTGGCATTTTGTATGAGGGGTTTATTTATGCTCCTATACAGATTGGGCATAAAATGGAAAGTTCATAATGTTAATGCTGCCACAGATCCTGCTCTCGCATTAGGTTTGGCAGTGGGGGAGTGGTCAACCCCATACCACTTGATTCTGTTCACCTTTCAAAAGGGTCTCCAGCTACAGGTTTCCGTGACGATTCATTGCCCTAGCTTACATTTAGGTAAAGGGACCCCTGACCATTAGGTCCAGTCGTGACCGACTCTGGGGTTGCGGCGCTCATCTTGCTTTATTGGCCGAGGGACGCAGCATACAGCTTCCGGGTCATGTGGCCAGCATGACTAAGCCGCTTCTGGCGAACCAGAGCAGCACACGGAAACGCCGTTTACCTTCCCGCCGGAGTGGTACCTATTTATCTACTTGCACTTTGACGTGCTTTCAAACTACTAGGTTGGCAGGAGCAGGGACTGAGCAACAGGAGCTCACCCCGTCGCAGGGATTCGAACCGCCAAACTTCTGATCGGCAAGTCCTAGGCTCTGTGGTTTAACCCCTAGCTTACATTACAAAACAGATATTTAACAAACCTGGCTATCTACTTAACAAAGAAACTGGTCTGGCCATTTTAGCAGTCCCTTTCTGTACAGAATCCAGTCTTACATCTGTAAAAGCACAGGATTGGAAGGAAACCACAAAAACCCATTCAGATCTAACCCTGCTCTCATTACAATATTAAATATGGCCTCTCCTTCTAAAAATAAATTAAAGATGGCCTTGGAGATGAACGTAGTTGCTCATTCTTTGTTCCTTTTTGAGAATGCAACGATACTCTGTTTCCATTGAAATAATAAAAGTCTGCAATCCCGACCCCACTTACCTGGGAGAATGCCCCAGTGAATTTGGTAGGACTCACTTCTGAGTAGACGGGGTTAAGATTGCACTGCAGCTGGCTTCCAAAAGATATACAGCATAACATCAGAAATGGTCCAGGACAAGAAAACAATTACAGTGACCCACAGACAAGTCCAGGGACATGGGTGGTGCTATGGCCTAAACCACAGAGCCTAGGGCTTGCTGATCAGAAGGTCGGCGGTTCAAACCCCCGTGACAGGGTGAGCTCCCGTTGTTCGGTCCCAGCTCCTGCCAACCTAGCAGTTCAAAAGCACGTCAAAGTGCAAGTAGATAAATAGGTACCACTCCGGCGGGAAGGTAAACGGCGTTTCCGTGCGCTGCTCTGGTTCGCCAGAAGAGACTTAGTCATGCTGGCCACATGACCCGGAAGCTGTATGCCGGCTCCCTCGGCCAATAAAGAGAGATGAGCACCGCAACCCCAGAGTTGGTCATGACTGGACCTAATGGTCAGGGGTCCCTTTACCTTTACAGACAGATCCAGCAAAAACTTCAGCGACAGTTTTCCCTCAAGGAATTTGGTTTTTTCCCTTTCCTCCAGCCACTTTCAGTGTTGGAACAGGGCTGAGAAGAGAAGCTATGGATTGGGGAAGCCCTGGCGTGAGCTAGTAAAAAAAGAAGCAGCAGAAATTGGCTGTCCCTGCTTTAAATTGTCAGTAAGGTGTTGACCCCTTCTCATTTTTTATTGTTCCACTTTTATTCTGCCGCTCCACCCAGAGGGCATGAAGAGGCCATTGGGCCTATTGTGGAGAGTTACAGAATGCGGGGGGGAGGAAGAGAGATTCCACATGTCAACATAGTTTCATATTATGAGCAATAATACCCTGGCAATTACCCAAGGTGAATGAGGCTTTCTTTCCCCAAATGTCTGCTTACTCAGCCTTTTGTCTGGAGAAATGAAACATGCCTAGGAAATAAAATTTTAAAAGTCTGATGGTTTCCTTCTAACTTTTGCAACTGACTTATCACTATGATCTAAACGCAGACGTTGCAGATGATCGTGTGGTCCTTGCCTTGCAGGTGGTTGGCTGTGATCACGTCCTAGGCTCCAGTTCTGTGGAAGATTCTTGTGGAGTGTGCAAAGGAGACAATTCAAGCTGTAGAATATATAAGGGGCAGTACACAAAATACCACCCTACTAATCGTAAGTGTGCGTTGAAACAGCATGAGTAACTTCAGACTCGTAGCTGGCATTGCTCAAGAGTTCAAAGAAACCAAAGAAATCTGTTCAGTTTTGAAAGGTTCAGTCTGCTGTCTCAATTCAAACTGGTGCTAAAGTGTATCTAAAGACAGATTAAAACCTGCTCCCTGATCTCAAGAACCACCATGCAAAATTTGGTTATGATAACTTAAGAGGTGTCCAGATGCATATGGAATAGACAAGCAATTTCCCAAAATACAGTAGTACCTCGGAAGTTGAATGGAATCTGTTCTGAATTGCTGTTTGTTCCTTATCAGTGTTAAGGAGTGGGTTTTCGGTGCTCGTACATGGACCAGGAAAGCACTGACTTGTGCCTAGAAAGTGTGCAGCCGAAGTTAAGTGTGGATGTGCCCTTTGTCAAATGCATAGGAAGAGGGGTGCAGTGGGGGTGGTTCGCCCGGGGGAGTGACAACCCCCCCTGGGTGAATCGCCCCACTGCACCGCCATCAGCCCCCTGACAGGAGGATTGCGCCACGATCGGACCCCTGCTGGGAGGATCGCACCACCACACCGCACTTGGACCCCCAAGCAGATTGTGCCACCGCAGTGATTGCTCCCGTGGGCAGATCACCCCACCCCCATGGGTGGCTCGCCCCGCCCCCAGGTGCACGCCGCTCTGGGTGCCCGAGCGGCTAGCTCCAACTCTGCCCCTTATATACTAATTCCCCTTGTCCCCTAATGATACAGGTTCACCATCACATCCATCCACCACCAACACATGTTAAAACAGCTGGGTAGATTCCAAAACTCTCTTTGAAAACCCTGCTTTTAGCCCAAGTAGGAGAGGATAGATGAAGCGGGTAGCAGGAGTGATAACCACGCCAGTTGGGTAACATGAAAACAATTCAGGCAAGATCCATGGACCACCATACTCTACATCCCTACCTGGAGTGTGTTCTCTCCTGCCCAAGGTCTGCAAAATAGGAGCTCGAGTGACCTGCACTATTGACCAGTGAGGGGGCGGAAGACCAGGTTCTTAATATTTAATATAGGAACTTTATACTGGCTGCCAGTCACAGAAGCTAATGTTGCACACCATGAGGATTCCAACTTAAGTCTCAGCAGCAACAGAGCCTTAAAATTAAACAAGAACTTGATGAGTGAATAATTCCCTTCTGGCTCCCCACCTTCATGTGGTGCTGGCTAGGATACTAAACTCGGTTTCTCTTCCTCCTTTGTCTAGAGTACTACAACTTAGTTACTATCCCTGCTGGAGCACGAAGCATCCGTGTGTATGAAATGAACACCTCCAGCTCCTACATTGCTGTTCGGAGTTCCAGTAAAAAATACCACCTCAATGGCTACTGGACCGTTGACTGGCCAGGGAGATACACGTTTGCTGGATCTGTTTTTGACTACCGAAGGCCACCTAACCAGCCGGAGACATTAACTGCTCCTGGGCCGACAAATGAAAGTGTGGTAATAGAGGTACGTTACGTTGTGATACTTAAGTTCCATGGTCCAAAAGTTGAGAGAACATTGTGCAGTTACATGACATGGCCTGTCCCAGATAAGGAAGGCATGTGTCTGATAGTTATATGCCCTCTTCAGACAGGTTGTGTGCCCACAACCCAAGACTTCTCTTTTTTATATATACAATTTATTAATTTTATGATAACAAAAAAAAGCTAAAACAAAACAAAACAAAAACATCAAAATCATACTACTTAATTAATTGACTTCCCTCCAACTCCCCCTCCTGGTTCCATTTTTTTGTACTTATTTATACACGTCCATTGAGTCTTATACTCTTAACTATCTGATTTTAAAACCTTGTGCATATTATTACATTTGACCTTTAAAAGTTCAACTAATGTAGAAGCCAATACACAAAGTTTACTAATTATGCCTGAACATTTCTCCCTTTTTTAAGAGATAATAAAAAAGAACAATGTACTTTTTTCTTTCCAGGGCTTCAAATTGTCTAGCGTGTCCACCATAATTCATTCATTTGTTTTGCCAATCTCCTTCATCTTCTTTGATGGTGGCTTCTTCCTTCTGTAGAGGTGGGCTAGTCTTGGCCTGGAGTCCGTTCTCAGATGTAGGGACAAAGTCTTTTGCATGATAAATCCATTAAGTCATGTACCTTCCAAAATAATAGCTTCAATTTTTTAAACAAAGGTCATTTTCAACATATTCTTCAAATCTTTATACAGTCATACCTCATGTTACGTTTGCTTCAGGTTGAGCATTTTCAGGTTGCGTCCCGCGGCAACCCGGAAGTACCAGAAAGGGTTACTTCCGGGTTTCACCACTCATGCATGCACAGACGCGCAAAATGATGTCCCGCACATGTGCAGAAGTGGCGAATCGCAACCCGCGCACTCGCAGACATGGGTTGTGTTCTGCTCATGTTGCGAACGGGCCTCCAGAACGGATCCCGTTCACAACCAGAGGTACCCCTGTATATCACTTCCCAGGCTTTCTTAATAATTTTACATTACCATCACATATGCTAGCCTCTCATACCTAACCTGAGACTTCTCCAGCGCGGAAGTCATGGCTTCTCTCCCCTTTTCAAGCCCTTCCTACTTCTAGGAGACAGTGGGGCTGGGGAAGATGGGGAATCTACTGACCCGCCCCTCATCTCAACTACCCCTTCTCCACCTTCCTCCACCTCAGACTGCCCTGACTCCCCCTCCTCCCTTGGCTCCTGACTTGCAGGTGGCATGACACCCCATAAATAACTAGTCCCCTCTCTTGGGTCATTCCAGTGGTCCCCCTCCTCTGCCCCGCCAGTCCCTGACATTAGAGCATGTTACTGTAGAATCATTCACTCTCTGCCTAACCTACCTTAATCGGTTGTTGTGAGGATAATATCGGGGGGGGGGAGAACTAGGTACACTATCTTCAGCTCCTTGGAGGACCAGCTGGCATATGGATGTAATAAATAAATGTATGAAGACAAATTCAGTTACTATTACTGGGTAATATCCAATCAACATGTTCCATCGGTGTTATGCATTAGTTGAGCACCACCCATTGTTGCTGTTGTAGTAAACCAGGGATCAGCAAGGTTTACCGGCCATGGGCCGGATTACTCCCATGGAGATCGTCTGTGGGCTGAGCGCGACACTGGAAATCACGTCTGTGTATGTCCGCAACGCCGGAAATCGCTTCTGCACATGCCCAGACGCCAAAATTGTGCCTGTGCAGAAGCGATTTTCGGCATCTGGACATGCACAGGCGTGATTTCCAGTGCCACTCAGCGAGTCCCTGCACCGCGCTGCGTCGGTTTAGTGCAGCGTGCAGGGGACTTGTCGAGCGGGCGGCTCAGTTCGGGTGCGGCTCGTGGGCCGGTAAAACAGTCTTCGTGGGCTGCATCCAGCCCATGGGCTACACATTGCCGACCCCTGTAGTAAACCTTTAGAGTTTGCTTTTTATATTGAGCAATATATAAATAATAGCTTAACATTAAGTATATAAATAAATAAATAGTAAATCTTTAGAAGGCATACTTTCCTTTCAGAGAAACTCTCTTGCTAACTCCACATTCAAAATTTCAGCAAATGCTAAGCCTATGCTGCTATCTTTCCCTCTTTTGTTTTGTTTCTTAGCTTCTCTCTCAAGGCAAAAACCTAGGAATTGGCTGGGAATATTCCCTTCCCAAGGCAGAAAGTGAAAAAATGACAGCACTGAAGCCTAACTATACATGGGCCGTCACCCATTCTGAATGCTCCGTCTCGTGTGGAGGAGGTAATGTATCTCTGAAATGTTCAAAAATACAGTTTTATTGCAGACCACAGACTCTTTCCTGTCCAGGAATAGCCCTCACTAGGCACTTCCAGGCTGCTCGAAAATGTAACCTGTAGGAATAGAAAGCTCATTTATGGGCTATATAATTAGGTTGGCTCCTTCGTGTTATGTTAAATATGGCGATGGGGGGTGCCCAATACTTTGTTACGCTGATCTTCACTGTGCAGAGGAAAGTATTGCTTTAACATGACACTAGAAGAAGCAATACCAACCAATCATACTTCTAAGACTTCAAGTAATTCCACATGTCACTCTGAAGAACATTATTAGCTGGACACCGGGAAGTAGAAGGAGCAGCAGTAACCAATTAAAGAGAGGACTTCCTTTTCTGGAAATTCAGAGCCACTGTTTCTGCTTTAGTGGGATGGTAGCACTTCTGGCCCAGTTCGTCTTGATGGGCGGCTGTTGGAGCAGGAATGGCAACACACTTGAACCTGTCATTTGCAGGTGATAAGTGCTCTGATTCCCATGAAAGAGCCTTTTTATTCCCACTGCTACTCTGGCTTTTCCTTCCTTGATGGAGGGCTTGTCCACACTTACGTTTTGCCCTGCCCTTTCCAAGCAAGAGGTCTGCGCTTTAACACTCCCTTGTCCGTGTGTTGGTTTTTTGTTTTGCTTTTGCCCTGAGCTTTCCCCACAAAAACCTTCTCTTTAGCGCTGAATCGGAGCAAACATCATTCTACCATTTATCCATCCTAGAGACCTCTGACCCTTTTCCTCTGCCCCTTCCTCCCTACTCCTCCACTGGAGATATGTGTTGTGTGGCGAATCCCCCCACCCCAGTGGAAATAATGACACATGACACAATTATTAAGGTTAATGGGCTAAATAAGGCCACAACTTTATTAGTTACAGGTGATGAGCGGTATTGGCTTAGGCATTGGTCCTAACCGACTATATCCGACTTCAGCCTGTCTGCTTGAAGTCTGGGAAGGGTTAACCCACCAGTAGGGGGAGTCCTGCTGATGCACATCAACTAGGAACTCCCCCGGGGTCACCAATAGGGGGCGTGCCTTAGGCCCTCACCTCCCCAGGCTTCAGACAAGGCCACGCCCCCCAGAATCCTTTATCAGACTACCCTTCAATATGCGGGGCAGGTGATGGCACTACCTCCATTCTTCCAATGCCTAACCACCAATGCCTAACCACCAATATCAAGAAAGTTGTGATGATTTTGCTACGAGGTAGGCGAAAACCAAGTGGCTGGTGCCAATCTGCCAAGTGGAAAAGTTCCTCCCAGGACCCTCAATGGCGACCATCCAAGGTCCATAGCAAGGTCCAGGAATGAAAACCTTATAGGGCGGGAGGGTGTGAAAGCAGGAACAGCTGGCAGGCGGCAAAGAGGGAAATCCCCAGCCGTGTCCTGCTTTAAATAAGGCAGGCCACATCCCCAGAGCCAGCCGATTGGCTGGCCAGGAGGTGACGTGGCCGGGAATCCCCCCAATTGGGGCTATGGCCGTGAAGCCCGCAACTCCACCTCCTCCGAAGGGCGGAAGTGGCTTTGCTTCCACCATTCTCTGCTTCTGCTTCCTGGCTCCTCCTTGCTTCCATGCCAATGGTGTGGCTTCCCTGTTGGCAGAGCTGAGCAAAGAGGTCCCTCGGCTCCATTCGAAACATCTCCATCAGAGTAGACTGGGGCTTTGGATTGCTCTGTGAAGAAGGAGGGGTTCCTTGTTTCCTGGCTATGCTTCATAAAAAGTTGGTGGTAGAGGCAAACAGCTCTGCCTCTCTTTTAAATCAGAACCAGTGAAGCCGGTGAAGGTCCTGTGTGAGTGCCTGGAGGCGGTTGGAGGATGGATGGCGGCTAACAGATTGAGGTTGAATCCTGACAAGACTGAAGTACTGTTTTGGGGGGACAGGGGGCAGGCGGGTGTGGGGGACTCCCTGGTCCTGAATGGGGTAACTGTGCCCCTGAAGGACCAGGTGCGCAGCCTGGGAGTCATTTTGGACTCACAGCTGTCCATGGAGGCGCAGGTTAATTCTGTGTCCAGGGCAGCTGTCTACCAGCTCCATCTGGTACGCAGGCTGAGACCCTACCTGCCTGCGGACTGTCTTGCCAGAGTGGTGCATGCTCTAGTTATCTCCCGCTTGGACTACTGCAATGCGCTCTACGTGGGGCTACCTTTGAAGGTGACCCGGAAACTGCAATTAATCCAGAATGCGGCAGCTAGACTGGTGACTGGGAGTGGCCGCCGGGACCACATAACACCGGTCCTGAGAGATCTGCATTGGCTCCCAGTACGTTTCTGAGCACAATTCAAAGTGTTGGTGCTGACCTTTAAAGCCCTAAACGGCCTCGGTCCTGTATACCTGAAGGAGCGTCTCCACCCCCATCATTCAGCCTGGACACTGAGGTCCAGCACCGAGGGCCTTCTGGCAGTTCCCTCACTGCGAGAAGTGAGGTTACAGGGAACCAGACAGAGGGCCTTCTTGGTAGTGGCGCCCGCCCTGTGGAACGCCCTCCCTTCAGATGTGAAGGAAATAAGCAGCTATCTTCTTTTTAAAAGACATCTAAAGGCAGCCCTGTTTAGGGAAGTTTTTAATATTTAATGCTGTATAGTTTTTAACACATGATTGGAAGCTGCCCAGAGTGGCTGGGGAAACTCAGCCAGATGGGCAGGGTATAAATAATAAATTATTATTATATTATATATAAACAGGATCAGGCCTGAGGACTGGATGGTGAAACGGGGGGGGGGGGGTCAAAACTGATGGATCTTGGGCTTCCAGTTGCCTATCTCTAAGTTGACCCCATGAACATTTTGTGTGTGTGAATGTGTAGCAAACACACACAGACATATACACTTGCCCTCGGATGTGGATGCTCTCAGCTACACTGCCTTGTATTCTGAGAAGGTACCCGGACACCAAGGCTTGATTTCAGACAAAGAGTAAATTGTAAGATGCCAGAGTTTGAGCAGCCTCCATATGGGGTGATAATCCTGTTGCTTGTTCTCTGTGAACATCTGCCACCTGGTTCAAAAGACCAAAACACTGGGAAAAGAAGAGCTGATGTCATCAAGAAGGTAAAGGTCAAAGTGACTGTGATCCATCAGAAGCTGAAGCTGGTCCTTGTTTCAGCAGCTCTAATGCAAATACTTTCCCCTTTGATCTAAGGCTGCTATGCTTGTCAAACTGTAACAGTATTTTTAAGTGATCAGTTTGTTCCCCAGGAGGAAAAAAAAAAAAACCTTCCTTTCATCTTTTCGACTTTTCATTTACAGTATATGTGTTACAATCTCTTGGATCGTTAGGATTAGTTACTGATACATTACTGAATTTCACATGGCTAAAACTGGAACTAAACGCTCGGCAGCTTGCGTGTTTTTCAAAAGTAAGCAGCCAGGCTTCTCTGTTAGAAAAGGAAGGGGAATTTCCAGGGGAGAAGCCAAGGTTGGGAAGGAAGCCACTTAAGCCTTTGCCCATTCACCACTATTCTTATCGCTGGAGCTCTGGATATTAAAGAGCCAAAATAATTTTTTTTTTTTAATGATATTTATTAAAGTTTCAAAAAATACAAAAACAGAAAATAAAAATAGAAGAAAATACAAAATACAGAAAAAAGGATAAAGTTTTTAAAATATAGCAAAAAGAAAAAAAAGGAAAAAAAGGAAACATACAAAATAAAAACAATTAAAAACACATCGTTAGTTTTCCATAACATATCCTCCTTTCACTTATTTCCCCGGACCTCCTCGGACCTCCCTTTTTTGTATTCCAGTTCAGTTTGTTAGTTCAGCAAGTCCTTACCATTAAGCTTTTACCCATTTATAAAACCTTTTTTCGTATCTCTTAAAGCATTACAGCTGGAAACCACTTAGTTTCTATCCAACATCCTTCTAAAATTCCTTAATTTTACAATATTTCTGTAAATAGTCTTTAAAGAGCCAAAATAATACAGAACAGAAAGGCAGCTGGAGTGGGAGGTTGCAGAGGGGAAAGAGTGGAAACCATTAAGCACACAGACATTCACTGCACTTTACACACATCCACTGACTGAGCAGCATGCTCTGGGACCGGGAGTAGAGAGCAGGCGGGGGCATGGCTGGCCTTCGTCCCAGGGGGCATGGCGCACATCCCGGGGGTGTGGCTTGCCATCCCCACAGGGGCGTGGCCTGCGTCCTGGGGGCATAGTGCCTGGTGTGCTTGGGGGTGCATGGCACATGTCTGGGGGGGTGGCCGCGATGGTGCCCCCCTCCCCGATGGTGCCAGGGGCAGTGCACTCTCCCCGCCCCCCCATTCCTCCGCCAGTGCACACATCCACGGTGAGACATATATAGGTTGCCAGATATTTAGTTGTCATCTAATTTCCCATGGGTCACTTTGTCGTTGACAGCAGCGATTGAAGGTTTATTGTCATACCTCGGGTTAAGTATGCTTCAGGTTGAGCATTTTCAGGTTGCGTTCCGCGGCGACCCGGAAGTAACGGAATGGGTTACTTCCGGGTTTTGCTGCTTGTGCATGCACAGACGCTCAAAATGACATCACATGCATGCGCAGAAGTGGCAAGTCGTGGCACGTGCAGACATGGGTTGCGTTCTGCTCAGGATGCGAACAGGACTCCGGAACGGATCCCGTTTGCATCCAGAGGTACCGCTGTATTTCTTCTGCTTGGGGAGGGGGTTGCGAGGGGTGTCTGTTTCAGTTTGCAAAACTCCTCTCAGACCATCTCGGTGCAATGAGCTGCTAGCCCTCAGGGAACAAACCCAATCCCTTGAGGCCAAGGTAGCTGCATTGGAGAAGATGAGAGCCAGAGAGATTGATTGGCAAGGCCTTTGGAGATACGATAGCAGCATCCCACTCCCAAGGCGACAGCTTCCCCGCTGTCCTATAAAATGAGGATCTTGGAGTAGGTCAGGGCCACTCTGAGGAAAAGGGAAACAATATTTTAGAAGAGACGCATTCCTTGTGGGAGAAACCTGATATCTTCTATGGAGGATCCACCCAGCAGCAAGAGGGATCCTGGTAATACAAGGGTGTGATCATTATATGGGCATAAACCACTGGGTTTGTGAAAGGTGTGTGGATTACCTCCTGGTGACTCACCTGCCTGGTGTAAAGTTTGTGGATGTCACACAAATAATCCATTCCAAAGCATGGAGAGGAGTCCATGGTCATCATGGAATATGCTGGCACCTGTGGGCTGAGGAAATGTAGTTGTGTGGCCCTGGAAACTAAATTTAGGTTGCTACGTAGGAGGTTACCCAGGACTTTCAAGGTAACTTTCTCTGAAATGCTAACTGTCCCCGTGCCAGCTAGACAGGAAGAGCTAAGACATGGGTAGGCAAACTAAGACCCGGGGGCCGGATCCGGTCCAATCACCTTCTCAGTCTGGCCCACGGATGGTCCGGGTATCAGCATGTTTTAACGTGAGTAGAATGTGTCCTTTTATTTTAAATGCATCTCTGGGTGATTTGTGGGGCCTGTCTGGTATTTTTTCCATAAGTAGAATGTGTGCTTTTATTTAAAATGCATCTCTGGGTTATTTGTGGGGCATAGGAATTCGTTCATTTATTTTTTTTTTCAAAATACAGTGGACGCTCGGGTTGCGAACGTGATCCATGTGGGAGGTACGTTCGCAACCCACAGCGCTGTGTCAACACATGCATGTGCACATGCACAAAGCATGATTTAGTGCTTCTGTGCATGCACATGCACCGTAACCCAGAAGTAACCCATTCCGGTACTTCCAGGTTCGGCGTGGTGCGCAACCCGAAAACACTCAACCTGAAGCGTCTGTAACCCAAGGTATGACTGTATAGTCCAGCCCCCCACAAGGTCTGAGGGACAGTGGACCGGCCCCCTGCTGAAAAAGTTTGCTGACCCCTGAGCTAAGAGATAGTGCCATGATAGCAATACAAAAAGGCCAAAAAAACATGTCTGGCAATTTGGAGAGAAATGCCATGTATAAGTGTTTATATGCTAATGTTTGAAGCTGGTGTTCTGAAGTGTTTTAGAGGAGAGATTCCACCCCAGATTCCATAAAGTGGACGGCGGTGGCATGGTCATGACAAATGACAATGCAAAATTCCTGTGATTTTCTACGTCAACTGAGTTGCAAATGGGTTTTCTTTTTCCTGGAAACAACATGGAAATGAGTTGTAAGTTTCTGCTAGGTGCCACTAAATTTCAAGAAGTGGATTGTACATCATGTGAAAGATCACGTAAAACATGAGAATTAACGAGTAAGGAAATGTCGGGAAGACAGACAGACATCTACTTTATCTGTGCAGATGAAAAGGCTGTGGTTGCCTTCCCTCCCAACGCTTGCTTCTCAAAACAATTCGGAGTAATTCCCTCTTGCTGGAACTATCCTGTGCTGTCACTGTTATCATTTAAGCCTCTGAACTTCTTGCTCATTAATTGTGCAGACAGCATGTGACGGGCAAGTCTATAAAATGCATGACCAGTTTGTCTGGAGGCGCAGCAAGCCACACATTGTGTAACAAACAAAAATAGCCGAGCTCAGCACATGAGGCAGACTGCGGAGGCAGGGAGGCCTGGTAATAGAAGGGGAATAAATTGTGGAATAGAATCCTTCCAACACTGGGTGAAGGGTTAAGTCGCCTCACACGCCGCCTTTTATTGGTAGTTTTGAAAGGAATTTACGTTCTGTTTTCTTTGTGTCAGGAGAAAGCAAGTTCATGCAAAGTACTGTGAGGTAACAAAAGTATGCTGGCAAGCAGATCTGTGAGGGGAAGTGGGGGGGGGGAAATACAGTAGGAAAGGAGTTGGTCTCTGCTTGTCTACAGGTGACTCTTTGAAACATTTCCTTCACTGTGTTCATGGGACTTTGCCTTTCGTAGAGGATTCCCCATCGTGTGTCTGAGCAAGCAATGTGTGGCGTGTTCTTGAGTTATTAAATAAACCTTGAGAGGCACTGCCACCTTGCCAGCCCCCCACAGATAAGTGTCCATGCCAGCAGAGGAGAAAGAAGGTGCAAGGCCAAAGGGAGTTACTGGGGAAAGCATCACCCATAGGTTAGCAGGATGTTCTTCCCACCCTCTATAGTGGCCTGAAATGCTGCCATTGATCTAGGGCAAGGCCTCCTTATGAAGAACAATTGGGGGGATGGAGCAAATGTTTAAGTCCAGTGGGCACAGGGCCAAACTGCACGTTCCTTTTGCAGATATTATATGTCCTTGACTGCACCGTGTAGCCCTGTGAATGTGAGGCATTGCTTGCATGGGTCCTGTTACATCTACCACATGTAAGACTGTTGAGCTTTGAGATGGACAGCTGTACCCGTTGGAAGGCTTGGGTGCAGTGCTGCTCTGCCATCATACATGACCACACGGCCCTTCCTCAAACCTGACCTCCATACGATGTTGGACTACAAACCCCATCATCCCCGACCACTGGCCATGTGGGCTGGCCATGATGGGGATTGTAGTCCTACCGCATCAAGGTTAAGGAAGGCCTCTCTGCACACTTAGAGCTTTGTCTAAAGTAAACCTTCTGGGAATGATGCCATAACACAAAAGGCATGCAGTGACTATCAAACACACTGCGTGGAACACGCTTGCAATCTAAGCAGCCACCACACAACTATTTGTGTGAACTAGACCGTTCCCATTATAAATGGCACCATCCCAGCACTCTTGATCTCTGTAGCTCTATTTCTGCGTAAGCAAATAAGACTGAAGTGTGAGCAGATGCCCCCTGTCCTGTTCTGTTGCCCCTCTGTGTGGATTGATTTTGCCTCTTGTTGCACTCTGCTACCTTGGAGAATTTTTAAAATTCATTTAGGAATTGGTGCGTGCTTAGTTTGCTACAGTTTTCTGTTGACATTCTGTTGACAATGCCATATGTGCATTGATTTTAAAACTCTGTGCAAGAAGTATTGTTGATGTGATCGTGCAATTACATGAAGATTCGTTGTTGTCATGTGATTTAATCAATGCCAATATGAACTCCTGAGCTTCAGCAAACTGCATACATGCTCTGAAAATTTGAAAGAAAGATTGGTGGACTGAATCATAGAATCACAGAACTGTAGATTTGGAACGATTCTCTAGGGTCATCTAGCCCAACTCCCTGCAATGCAGGAATCTCAACTAAAGCACAAGTGACAGGTGGCCATCCGGTCTTTCCTTAAAAAGCTCCAATGATGGAGAGTCCACCACCTTCTAAGGGAGTCTGTTCCACTCTTGAACAGCTCTTACCGTCAGAAAGTTCTTCCTGAGGCTTAGTCAGAATCTCCTTTCTTGTAACTTGAAACCATTGATTCAGGTCCTACCCTCCATAGCAGAAGAAAACAATCTTGCTGCATGATCAGAACCCCCAAATCCAGAGACAAATTTGGATGAGGAGAATTTTGTAAATATTCCTAAATATGCTACTCTTAAGAGAACACTTGTTCTCTTCTGCAAAAATCCGAAGCGTTTCCCTCATCTGGTCATTGAAATTTGCTCATGTACATCCCTGTGAATGGAAAGGAAGCCAGGTGTCCTGGAACCCTCTCCCCAAAAGCTTAGTTTTATGCAGCTATACGTCACAAAATCTCTTAACCTCTTCGCTAAAATAACCACGATTCAGGTTTAGATCCAGGTTATGTCCGTAAGAGAAGAGCCATGGGTGGGAACGAGAGGGAAAGAAAGAGGGACTGCAGAAGGGGAAGAGGACAACTGTGGAATAAGCATTAGAGGGAAATCTTATATATGATTTCCAGAGCTGCTCTGAGATAATCAGTCGTGTAATTAGCAAATACCTAAGGAAAACACCAGACTTGTTTATTTGAGCTGGGCACCCGAACACAGGAGGCAATCAGAAAAATGAGGTTGCTATTTACATTGGGTTATGTAAGACGTACACGGTGGATTTGAGATAACCAAGAGATTGGGTTTCGGATGCATGCAGCTGTTTGCAACTTGGTACTAGCCACCTGTGTTCTTTTGTATGCAGGTCAAATGGTCACAAAAGCAAGTTGCTACAAAGATGGGCAGGTACCGGTGGATCCTTCTTTCTGTAACCCCAAGACTCAACCGGCTCCTGGAATTGTTCCTTGCAAAATGGCAGCTTGCCCTCCCAGGTAATAAAACCCATCGCAAATTGTGTGTTTCCTCTTGGTGCATGCATTTATTTAAAAATGTTTGCAACACAACGTTTTGATGAAAAGTTTCCGAGGCTTTTGCAGGAAATGTTATTGAGGTTTTGTTCAATCTGCACTGGCTTCCAGTTCGTTTCTGGACAAAAATCCAAGTTTCTAGTCACTGATTATAAAGCTCTAACCTGTTCCGAGACCAGGGGATTCGAAGGGTTGCCTTCTCTGACTGTCAGGAACTGCCCAGGCTAGGACCAGAAAATGTTGGCCCTGTGTACGGCAGCCCTGTCCCCAGTTTAACTCATTTCAGCCATGAATCCCTTTATTAGCCTCCAATTCCTCTTCTTTTTGTTTCTCCTTGTCCTAACCCACCGCCTGTAATATGGAAATTAATCCGTTCCGCGAGTCTCTTCGTCTTGCGGTTTTTTTCGTCTTGCGAAGCACGGCTATTAGTGGCTTAGCGGCTATTAGCGGCTTAGCGGCTATTAACGGCTTAACGGCTATTAACGGCTTAGCAGCTTAGCGGCTTTAAGAAAAAGGAAACAAACTCGCAAGACGTTTCGTCTTGCGAAGCAAGCCCATAGGGAAATTCGTCTTGTGGAACGACTCAAAAAACGGAAAACTCTTTCGTCTTGCGCGTTTTTCGTCTTGCGAGGCATTCGTCTTGCGGGGCACCACTGTACAGTGGTACCTCGGTTTAAGAACAGTCTGGTTTAAGAATGCTTCGGTTTACAAACTCCACAAAACCGGAAGTAGTGTCCCGGTTTGAGAACTTTACCTTGGTCTAAGAACGGAATCCAAATGGTGGAAGGGCACCGGCAGTGAGAGGCCTCATTAGGTAAAGCGCGCCTCGGTTTAAGAACAGTTTTGGTTTAAGAACGGACTTCTGGAACAGATTAACTTCAAAAACCTAGATACCACTGTAGTAGTAAACTACCTTAAATGTAAAGGGACCCCTGACCATTAGGTCCAGTTGCGGACGACTCTGGGGTTGCGGCGCTCATCTCACTTTATTGGCCGAGGAAGCCGGCGTACAGCTTCCGGGTCATGTGACCAGCATGACTAAGCTGTTTCTGGCGAAACCAGAGCAGCACACAGAAACACCGTTTACCTTCCCGCCGGAGCGGTACCTACTTATCTACTTGTACTTGGATGTGCTTTTGAACTGCTAGGTTGGCAGGAGCAGGGACCGAGCAACAGGAGCTCACCCCGTCGCGGGGATTCGAACCGCCAACCTTCTGATCACCAAGCCCTAGGCTCTGTGGTTTAGACCACAGCCCCACCCGCGTCCCACAGTAAACTACCTTACGTGTTCTCAAAACCATTTAAACTGAATATTTGGATCGTCAGCCATGCCTGGCTTGATGGTTCTTAAGTTACGAAGACTTGATATATTGAAGAGTGAAATGCTGAGTATTATTACTATTATTTGTTAATAGTAATACCTTTGTCTGCTGTCTTCTGCCTCCTGCTCTTCAGCATCAGGAGATGCTGTACAGACCAGACTGGCCTGGGGAAGGTTGCCCTGGCCTGCACAGCATCACAAAACCGGCCTCCGCCTCCTCCGACGCTGTAGACATATTTCCAGAAGTGCTGCTGCGGGAGGAGGAAGAGAAGTAGTGATGTGCAGGGTCCAAGTAAGTTTTCTTCCATTTTTTGACCCTGCGCTCTGGTGTGAGCGAACTGACTCAAGCCACAGCACAGAACCAAAAAATAGCGCCAGAGCACAGGAGCTAAAATGGGACATCTGGGATGGGATCAAAAGCTGGGGTGACTTCTGTCCATCCAGGATGTCCCAGTTAAATCGGGACAGTTGGAGGTATGCAATTACCTGCTATGGAGCAATAAAATAAGCCCTCCAGGTGTTGCTGACTTTAGGTACCATCAGCCCCGGGAAACATGGGGCATCATGGGAGTTGTAGTCTATAATATCTGGAGAGCACCATGCTGGCTAGACTTTTGACAGAGAGTGGTTGCCAAGGGGTTGTGCTTTCTGTTCTCTGTGTCTTTCGACACAGGGGGTCATTTTTCACATGACAAATATGACTTCTCGTCAGGATCTTAGTTGTGTTAGAGTATGGGGGGAAAACGTTGAATACCGGAGATAGATAAATAGATATCACATTCAGGTTTCCATGCCTCTTATTAAATATAACAACCAAACTCTCATTTGAGATCCTGCAAGAAAAAGTAATACAGTCCAGAATAAAATATCCTGCAGAAAAAGTGCCTACCTAGAATTGCAGTTTCAGAAAGAAGCATACTGTTTTTTATTTTTAAGCACTCCAGCACTTTGAGGACACTTCTAATTTCATTGATCCTGAATCATCGTAGTGAAATAGTTATTTAATCACGGCACATGTTAAAATGGGCAAGCAGTTATATCATGGCTCTGCGTGCACATATAGTGCCTTACATCATTTATGTGCACTCTCTCGAGTTAAAAGAGACATCGCATTGCCGTCTGAACCTTCCAGACATCATTTCTGGGTTCTACATGGGATATTTTAGAATTCATGGCTGCAAGCCCTGAAGGGGTTTGGCTGCAGTCCCAGATTTGAGCATTTAAGCCAGCTGAGCTAGCTCATGAAGTCTATAAATATTAGGCTTACACCAGAGCAAAGCTTAAGCTGGTTGTTAAATTGCTGAGCATAATCGAAACTTGTGCAGCGTAAAACATTTATGTAACGTTCTTCTCATGGGTAATAGAAGATGATGATACAATTCCAGTTAATTCCAGTTTAATCCTTATTTATCATTATTATTTATTGATTTGATTTCTCAGGTCTAAGGAAACGCACTCACTTCATTTGGTCTAACAGGAAGTGATGGCAAGCTGTAGAGCAGGGGGTGGCTAACCCCAGGTTTGGGGGCTGATGGAACTCGCATGAGCAATTCACACATGTACACAGTACCAGTAAGCTATCATTCAGCGGCGTAGCATGGGTTGTCAGCACCCGGGGCAAGGCAAGTAATTTGCGCCCCCTAACCTGGGGCAAGGCATGTAATTTGCGCCCCCTAACCCGGGGCAAGGCAAGTAATTTGCGCCCCCTAACCCCTAACCTGCCGCCGCTGCCAGCTTCTTCTTGCTGCTGCCTGGTCTGGTCTGGTGTGATTCTCTCCCGCGCTCAGCGCTGCGCTGGGCGCCGCTGCACTGTCCCTCCCCCAGATAGTCCCTCGCTCTCTCTCCGCACCGCACGCCTGGCACCCACCCCCTCCACAGTGGGCAGCGACCCAGCGGCTCGGATCGGATTCGCACAGCCAGCACTGCAGTGAGAGAGAGTGAGTGAGCCAGGTAGGGGCAGAGAGCTGCGAGTGTGAGCGCAGCCCCCCCGATGTTGCGCCCGGTGCGGCCGGCCCCCCCTGCACCCCCCACGCTACGCCACTGCTATCATTTGACCATAGGCTTATCCACACTTAGCTTTCCTTTGCTCCTTCCAAGCACAGCCCACATGTTAAAACTCAGTGTTCTTTTCTTCCTTTCTTTCTTCTTCCTTTTTCTGCTTGGTAGGTTTTCCTGTGAAAACCTGTTCTTTAAAGCTTAACTGGAGCAAATGGCAATCCGTGAAAAAGCTGAATGGACATTTGCTTCAGCTGAGCGCTAAAGAGCGGGTTTTGATGAGGAAAGCTTGGCGCAAACAATAAAAAATAAATGCCTGGATAGAGAGCTTTTAAGCACCAACCTGTGCTTAAAGGTACCTGTGGATAAGCCGTTACAGTGATATTCAAACTAGGCCACTAACAGCAATGTTAGGTATGGATTGAAACCAGGTGTTCTGTGGTTGTGTGACAGAGATGACCCATCATCCCCCCTGACATGACCATTAATTAGGCCTGAGCTGGCGTAGTTGATAGAAGTGAATGAGAGGGAATTTTTAACAGGAAAGGATTGACAGGGACCCTTACTCATGTGCCCATTGTGGAAACTGCAGGTCAAGTCATCCTATGCATTCTTATTCAGAAGCAAGTTCCACTGAGTCCATGGGACTTACTCCCAAGTAAGTGCATACAGCAGGGTCAGGGATCATTCTCCCCTTGTAATAATAATAATAATAATAATAATAATAATAATAATAATAAATAATACCCCACCCCACCCATGTGGCTGGGTTTGCCCAGCCACTCTGGGCGGCTCCCAACAGAATATTAAAAACACGAGAAAACATCAAATATTAAAAACTTCCCTAAGCAGGGCTGCCTTCAGATGTCTTCTAAAAGTCAGGTAGTTCTTTATTTCCTTGACATCTGATGGGAGGACGTTTCACAGGGCGGGCAGGCGCTACCACCAAGAAGGCCCTCTGCCTGGTTCCCTGCAACCTCACTTCTCGCAGGGAGGGAACCGCCAACATACCCTGTATTCTCTGAGTGATACAGGAAGGAGCAAAGCTACGGTGGTTTGCACAGGGCAAAGAAGGGACTGGACAACACTCCAAGTAGAACCAAGTGGTTGCAGAGTTTATAGGCTACACCAATGAAGCTGTAGGTAGTTGGGGGGTCACACTTTTGAAGGTGCCCCCATATAGAAAAACAGAATTTTCTCATAGACATAGGGAGGAGGCTACTGAGATAGCTGTAAAAGCGATTTCTGTGCTCAGCCCCCTTTCATTTGATTTCTTGCTGCTGTTTTCATAAATATCCGCAGAACTAAAGCCGTCTATTCGAGGCAGGGTTTGAGGACAGAATGATGAAGACAGAGAAAAAAGATCTCTTGACTTTGACTTGGTGAGATTAACAGCCCTGAAAGTCCTAGTTCAGGATTTGTGTCCAGTAACAGTTTGGTGTTACATGCTTCACGGAATAATATGTGTTTATGGGAAATTAGTAGTAGTAGTAGTAGTAGTAGTAGTATTACAGTGGTACCTCGGGTTAAGTACTTAATTCGTTCCGGAGGTCCGTTCTTAACCTGAAACTGTTCTTAACCTGAAGCACCACTTTAGCTAATGGGGCTTCCTGCTGCTGCCACGCTGCCGGAGCCCGATTTCTGTTCTTATCCTGAAGCAAAGTTCTTAACCTGAAGCACTATTTCTGGGTTAGCGGAGTGTGTAACCTGAAGCGTATGTAACCCGAGGTACCACTGTATTATTAATAATAATAATAATAATAATAATAATATTCTTATTTGTTCCCCGTCCATCTGACTGGGTTGCCCAGCAGAAAACATTCACAAGCGTAGTACACACACAGTTTTTCACCTTGGAGTGAAGTGTTGTTCATTCATGGTTTAGGCAACAAGTTTTGAAGGGGGGGGGAGGAAGAGATAGCTGTGAAGTTGAACATCCCAGAAGTGTTGACGGGGATGTTTTAGGTCACTTGCAGAGGACTTGGGTTACTGCTCCAGGTTTCTCTCTTTCCGCACTCTTTGCCAATCAGCTGTCATCATCTGCCGGCCTTTTCCATGCCAAGTTCTGATATCGGGCAGTAATCTTGGGGGAAGAGAGAAAAGCATGGGCAGATTCCCGAGGCTGCCTGAAGTCCGCTCCTAAGGTCAATGACTAGAACATCTGTTCAAACAGCAGAACAAGGGAAATTGTGAGCGCAGAGTATCCTATGATTTCTGTCTGCATTTCATTACTGGTTCATAGATACAGTGGCAGAAGCGGAACATGTGTGTGGCTGTTAAAAACAGCAGAAAACAAAGCTGGAGGAGTCTAAACAAGCTGTGCTTACTGTTATATATTGGGTTTAACACATTTTATGTTACAAGGCAGGGACGCGGGTGGCACTGTGGGTTAAACCACAGAGCCTAGGACTTGCCGATCAGAAGGTTGGCGGTTCGAATCCCCGCGAAGGGGTGAGCTGCCATTGTTCAGTTCCTGCTCCTGCCAACCTAGCAGTTCGAAAGCACGTCAAAGTGCAAGTAGATAAATAGGTACCGCTCCAGCGGGAAGGTAAACGGCATTTCCATGCGCTGCTGTGGTTCTCCAGAAGCAGCTTAGTCATGCTGGCCACATGACCCGGAAGCTGTACGCCGGCTCCCTTGGCCAATAAAGCGAGATGAGCACCGCAACCTCAGGGTCGGCCACGACTGGACCTAATGGTCAGGGGTCCCTTTACCTTTACCTTTATGTTACAAGGCGCATTCTACCCAATTGTAGAAGCATTGGTAGACAAACATTCTAATGGCAAGTAAGCGCATGCACTGTCAACGGTCAACGGTCAGTTCTTGCTCGGCATTATTATTGTGTTGCCCAGTCAGTTTGGTTCTTGTTTTCCTAGGAGTGAGCTGTTGTCACTGACAAATGCTAAATAAACATATCTGAGGAACTTATACTGCCTTGGGCGTCTGACATCTTCCGAACATTTAACACTTACCAATATGCGATGATGGATTGAGGGGGAGTCCCCATCACACTGAATTATTTCTCTCATAGCAGCATTGAGATGTGGGAGGGTACATGATGTAATCTGCACCTTTCTTCTAGAATGTTGTGTTTTGAAATGTGCAGTAAAAAACAAAACATTTGACAGTTTTCCCCCCAAAGCATATCATGAATCAGGCAGGAAGGAGGAAGTGTTACTCTTTCTTGCTACTGATTTGCAAAGAGCCATCCAGCAAATTCATGACTAAAGTGAGACTGATGCAGAAATGCTTCGTAAACTGCAAATGAACAACATTTGACAATAACTCAAATTATTCACGCGTACAGTTTATAATAATTTGAGTTATTGTCAGTTACTATGCATATGCAGGTCATCGTTTCAATAATTCATTTGCAGTTTGTGAAGCATTTCTGTATCCTTCTGCTGTGCTGAAGAAGAATTCCACGAAACAGTGGGTATAGCCAGAATCACTGTTCACTATATCTGTTTGCGGACCACTTCGGCAGCTTTGGACGTCATAAAACAAAGATTTATGGCTTGTTTTCACCAGATAAGAATCTGACCCATTGCTTCTTTCAGGGACTCGCATAGTCTACAAAGACTTTCAGAGACTTATAAGTTTATTTGGTTCTATGTTTTCAAAAGAATCCATCAAGAGTGCATATTTTGTGATTTTCAGAGATTTATAATATTTCTGTTTGTTTGGTTTTGCAGAGAGTGCATATTTCATATATTTCATACTGTTCAATGTTCTGTATAGATTATATAAAGTGTTTATATTGACATCGCATTGTTGCACTTGGTCATTGTGTTGCCTTGGATATTACTGATAATTATTTGCAACACAGGGGTTTAATTGTTTGGTTACTTAAAGTGAGACTGAAGCAGGAATGCCTTGGCTCACAGCTTATACTCTTGACTGTACATACCATTTCTCTCTCAAACTGGACCTTCCTCAACCTTCCTCAGACCTCTTGTCTGAGTTCTGCTTATCCTCCTGTGATGAGGATAACATTAAATAGCCTTGAGATCTTTGGAGGAGATCCTGAATGGAAACATGGTGCGTAGAAATGAGTCAAATGCCATTCACATTGGCTTAGGCCAGGGGTGGAGAATCTCAGGCCTGGGTACTGAATGTGGACCTCCAGTTCTCTCTCTGGCCCTCAGGATGCTCCCTGGGCTGCGCTGCTGCTGCTCCATATCCATCTTGAGCTCGTTAGCCTGTCTGCATTGTACCTTTGAGATGTGGCGATGCCTGGATTTGAGGATCGAAAGATGAGTGTGTGTGTGTGTGTGTGTGTGTGTGTGTGGAAATACCTGACTTTTGGGTGGCTGCCCTGTGCTTTCCAAAGATGAGAGTCCCACCTCTTTTTCAAACACCACTTTATGCCTTTGGCTGCGTCCACCATTGGCATGTGTCTCAAAAGTTTGCCCCTGTGGGAACATGGGTGCGAATAGATTCCTTGCCCCTGGTATCGTCCCCCAGTGCTAAATGCCTTTCTTTGAATCTTTCCTTCTTCCTCCTCGTCTAGCTGGTCTGTTGGCAACTGGAGCGAGTGCAGCTTGACGTGTGGAGCAGGCGAGAGGTACCGCTACGTTCGCTGCATGCAGAGAATTCACTACAAGCCAGAATGGGTGTCGGATTCTCTTTGTCGATTCCCGGCCCCAGCCAACAGGGAACTCTGCAACAAACAAAACTGCCCACCGACCTGGAGTGCTGGCTCCTGGTCTGAGGTAAACAAAATTCACAGGAGTTTTCGTCAAATATTGGAGCTGTTCCAACAAGTCCGCTTACCCTTTTAGGTACGGTGGCATTGCAGACTGGCAATGCCTTGTATCACGGGATCTGGTGTGGGGGCTACAGATGATGGAGGCTCCCCTGCCGGCTGGAAGAAGCTTAGAGCTCCCCTTCACCAGCTGGGTATTTGGATCCAAGCCTGCCTACAAACTGACCAATGGCAGGCAGGTTTGGAGGCAGGACCCTCCTAGTTGGGTGGGCTTGAAGGGGCAGGTAGGCTCCCTTCAGGTCCACTCCCAGGATATTTAAGGTGCCCTGGCCGAGCCCCAGCACAAAGAGCTCCCACTATTCACTCATGTGCTCCAGACTTCCTGTCTCCATGTGCAGTCTGATAGGTAAGGTAAAGGATCCCTGGACAGTTAAGTCCAGTCAAAGGCGACTATGAGGTTGCGGCGCTCATCTCGCTTTCAGGCCGAGGGAGCCGGCGTTTGTCCACAGACAGCTTTCTGGGTCATGTGGCCAGCATGACTAAACTGCTTCTGGCACAACAGAACACCGTGACGGAAGCCAGAGCACACGGAAACGCCGTTTACCATCCCACCACAGCAGTACCTATTTATCTACTTGCACTGGTGTGATTTCGAACTGCTAGGTTGGCAGGAGCTGGGACAGAGCAATGGGAGCTCACCCCATCATGGGGATTCGAACCACCGACCTTCCGATCAGCAAGCCCAAGAGGCTCAGTGGTTTAGACCACAGCACCACCCACGTCCCTTGCAGTCCAGTAATATGCCTCCAAGTATAAATTAGTCAGGGTGGAGTGTATAGAATGGCAGCTGCCCTGATGATTTGCTTGTAGACCTTTGACTTCATTCACACGGTGGTCCTAATGTTCTAAATCTGAGACATTTGTAAGAATAATTTTTCTTAAAATATTTTTCTAACATGCAGTAAATTTAGTGGTGGGTTGTTTTTTATTGAAGTGATTAATGCTACGGAATTGTTTTTTTTAAAAAAATATATATATCCTACTAACATCTTTCATTATGTCTTGATTCCCTCCCACCCACCTGCAACTTCTGGAAAGCATCAACCCCTAAATGTTTGTATCCCGTTCCATTTTCTCAGTGCTCTCGAACATGTGGGAAAGGCTGGAGGAAAAGAGTGGTTTTGTGCAAAAGCTCCAGTTCTACTCCCTGGGCTCAGGTTCTGTCCGATGCTGCCTGTGCCTCAGAACTGAAACCGAAGATGCAAGAAGCCTGCCTCCTGAAGCGATGCCACAAGCACAAGAAGATCCAGTGGTTTGTGTCCACGTGGACCGAGGTGAGAAAATGGAGAGGGCATTTCTATTCATTAATGTGTTGTTGTTGTTGTTTAGTCGTTTAGTCGTGTCCAACTCTTCTTGACCCCATGGACCAGAGCACGCCAGGCACTCCTGTCTTCCACTGCCTCCCGCAGTTTGGTCAGACTCATGCTGGTAGCTTCGAGAACCCTATCCAACCATCTTGTCCTCTGTCGTCCCCTTCTCCTTGTGCCCTCCATCTTTCCCAACATCAGGGTCTTTTCCAGGGAGTCTTCTCTTCTGATGAGGTGGCCAAAGTATTACTTCTATCTTAAACGGAATTTCAAACCTGCGCAGAATTTATTTCTAAATATGTGCTCTATAGAGCACACGGGAAAGCACATTTCTCTCTCAAACACAATTGTAACTTATGCGAAAAACAAGGGATTTTAAAAAATGCTATCTCGTCAGGGGTTCGCAATGGGATTTCCACAGATCTTATCCAAGCAGAAACTGCTACTGGAAATAAAAATAACACCTTGTCTCTCATAACACTGTGGAAGAGCCAAGTTTTGACTGTTTATCGAGTAGCGGTTCCGCACGGCGCAGATGTGCTTGCGGTATTAATCGTTTGTCTCCTTCAGCAAATACCCAAACTGTGGTTTGTGTGCGTCAGGGAGCTTTAATAAGACACATGTAAACAGATGTTTAAGGATATACACCTGCCATTCACACCCCTGCGACCAGCAAGTTTCCTATGTAAACGATGTGAAGCTGGATCAGACCCACGGTCCATTAGCTGGTTTCCCACTGTAGCCAACCAGAAGCAAGTCGCAAAGGCAAATTACTGTTTTATCTGTAAGTTGCCTTGAGTCCCTTTCAGGGGAAAAGGCGGGATATAAATAAATACATCATTATAATCCATGTAGCGGCAGCAGTGCACTGTACATTGTAACTCCCTCCAGCAGTGACCAAAAGTGGTGAGTGCAGGCAGTTAGTTATGCCCAGAGCCGGCCCACCCATGAGGTGGGGTGAAGCAACTGCCTCAGGCAGAAGAAGCGCAAGAGGCGGTGTCCCTGCCCACCCCACTGATTCCGCCCCTGCCAGAGATGCAAACCAGGTAAGGGAGGTGGCAGACTGCTTGCTGGTCTCCCCCACCCCTGGGGCAAAGAGAGACCCACACCAAAGTCTATGGAATTCCCCCCTTCTCCCCAAATATTATGAGACGTCTGATAAGGAGGGCTGGGAGCAGCCTCTTGCGAGGGGCGTCTCTAGGACTAAGGTGAAACTGTGAAGCTCCCTTGTCAGTCTTTTGCTATTGGCTGCTGCATGTTGTTTAAGTAATCTTGTAGGTTTATAGTACAGTGGTACCTCGGGTTACATACTCTTCAGGTTACATACGCTTCAGGTTACAGACTCCACTAACCCAGAAATAGTACCTCAGGTTAAGAACTTTGCTTCAGGAAAAGAACAGAAATTGTGCTCCGACTGTGTGGCAGCAGCAGGAGGCTGTTTCAGGAGGTGCTTCAGGTTAAGAACAGTTTCAGGTTAAAAACGGACCTCTGGAACGAATTAAGTTCTTAACCCGAGGTACCACTGTATTGAAAAGTGGGTTTTGGCATGCTGTTGTGTTATGCTATTATTTTTGTTTTGCTATCTTATTAGGAAATATGACCGTATTTTTCTGTGTATAAGACGCCCCCATGTCATAGCTGTCAACGTTTCCCCTTTATAAGGGAAATTCCCTTATTCCGAATAGGATTCCTCACAAGAAAAGGGAAAAGTTGACAGCTATGCCCCATGTATAAGACACCCCCTATTTTGGGAGCCTCCAAATTAAGAAAACACCCCTCAGCACTACCCATGTATAAGACGAGCCCCAATTTCAAACCTAATTTTTTGGTTAAAAAAATCCCATGTCTTACACACGGGAACATACGGTATATAATATCACAAAATGGTTTTTTGTAATGTGTGTTTGAAATGCATCCCTGCTTCTTTGCTTTTAAGTCACTTTGAGTTTGGTGTGTGTGTGTAAAAGTGGCATACAAATTATCGAATGAATCATGGCGAAAGTGAGGCATTCCAATGCACAGCGTTTCACCCCAGAGGGCTGGGGAGTCTTTGCAAAGACTCCTTAAGGAGAAATCCTTGCAGATCCCCACCACCCTGCCAGGTGCCAATGTCTTGGCCACCCCTGATTATGCCATAGAATGTGGAGTGTCAGTTTGAAAATTAAAATTAAAAAAACTGGGGAGGGGGAGGAATAGAAGATAACTTGCTTGAATGCTGATCAGAAGCATTAATCACTGAGCAACCAATGTGGAAATATTATTGTGCTGACTGCAGAGATGCTGATCAGACCAAAAGCACAGTTAAGCCATATTTACAGTGGTACCTCGGGTTACATACGCTTCAGGTTACAGACACTTCAGGTTACAGACTCCGCTAACCCAGAAATAGTACCTAAGGTTAAGAACTTTGCTTCAGGATGAGAACAGAAATCGTGCTCCGGCGGCAGCAGGAGGCCCCATTAGCTAAAGTGGTGCTTCAGGTTAAGAACAGTTTCAGGTTAAGAACGGACCTCTGGAACGAATTAAGTACTTAACTCGAGGTACCACTGTATAGTGTTCTGGTGAAGGTGTAAGAGAGATAGGGGACCTAAACTATTTAATACTAATGCATTGTCACTGTATTCTCTTCCCTGCACCTCCTTTTCTAGTGCTCTGTGACATGTGGAAAGGGAGTGCAGAGGAGGACACTGAACTGTGCAGAAAAATATGTTTCTGGAAAATACAGAGAACTTGCGCCTAAGAAGTGTTCCCACCTTCAGAAACCCAACATAGACCTGGAAAAAGCCTGCATCCTAAACTCATGTCCCAGGCACTCTGCTTATTCACCAGTAAGTCAAGGCAGCTGGTTTTCCTCTTCTTGGTCTCAGGTAAGGATGCCGCTAACTTTGAACCCGTTTTATATTTCACATTAGACCTCATCCATCATGTTTCTTTCAAACAGTGTCTCTTTTGCCCTGTGTTTGTGCTGCTGGCATGGTCTTTTACTTCCAGGTCTGGTCTATGGAGAGAGCTGGCTTGTGTAGTATAGAGACTACAAATGTGCGGGAAATTGATTGATTGGCAGTCAAGGCAGATGAAAGAAAGGGCACATAGCAAAAGGGCTTTGAACCCCTCCCTCAAGTGCAATATAAATGTTGTTCATTCTAATGTGTGAATATTTTGTACCCCTTACTTATTTAGAAGCTATATAGAGTAAGGTAAAGGTAAAGGGACCCCTGACCATTAGGTCCAGTCGTGGCCGACTCTGGGGTTGCGGCGCTCATCTCTCTTTATTTGCCAAGGGAGCCAGCGTACAGCTTCCGGGTCATGGGCCAGCATGACTAAGCTGCTTCTGGCGAACCAGAGCAACGCACGGAAATGCTGTTTACCTTCCCGCTGGAGCGGTACCTATTTATCTACTTGCACTTTGACGTGCTTTCGAACTGCTAGGTTGGCAGGAGCAGGGACCGAGCAACGGGAGCTCACCCCGTTGCGGGGATTCGAACCGCCGACCTTCTGATCGGCAAGTCCTAGGCTCTGTGGTTTAACCCACAGCGCCACCCGAGCAATTTAAAACAAATTATCAATATACAAATAAAATCTGCAAAGTTTAAAATCTGTATGTATCCCTTGTTCACTTGTCCAAAAAGGCTCACCAAAACAAAAATGTTTTAGCAGACATCTAAGATATGTGGACAGTAAACATGAAAACCGTAATTCTGAAGGGAAGAGATATTCATCAGGAAATTATGGAAGAGAATGCATTTTATTTGCTTTACGAAGTACTTTGGGCTGTCTCATACCAGCCGCTTATTAAGGCGTCCAATTATTTTAGTGAGATATTCAGATAAGAACATTGAAGTGGGGCCACCTTTAGAAAAGAACATTGAAGTGGGGCCAGCTAAAAGTTTGGGTGAGTCCATGTCCTGTAGAAATAAGTAGCATATTGTTACAGATCATGACACCTAGCAATTATCAGGGAACCGTCTATGTGTTTATGACATAGAAACCAGCAAGTCCCCTGCATTTAGCACAGTCTTAGGTTACCTATTAATGGCTTGCTGGTGCTCAGTTGCTTGTAAGCATTTTCACACCATAAGCCATGCTAAGCACTTGAGAGGACTGTAAAGATACAATGGCTTGATGCCCATGGAGGTTTATTCTTGGATTGGCTGTGCCATTTGGACATCCGTTTTTGAGCTGGCAGTTTAAGTTTATGGAAGTTACCTTTCATCGGAAGGATGGTACTAAAAAAATAAACATTTGGTTTGGAGGAAATGACTATAACAATTCAAAAGAGTGCAGTAGCAACGGTAACATATATCATATTTTGCGCCTGGGTTCTATCTCTTTATTGCATTCTAGAATGACCATGAAATGAAGTCCAGCAGGGGCGTTGTATAGGAACCGGCACCTAGATTTGTGGACTTCCACTTAGCTCTCTGGAGCAAAACAAGCACAGGAAGAGAAAGGAAATAACCCCATTCACATTTTAATGCAGAGTCACCTCATTCACACTTCTTGAAGCAATATGCAAACTGAAATGCAGCTAGCCTTAAAAATTTTGCAGGTTGCTGTCCAAATAATTGACTAAAGAAGCTTACTGTTGTTGCTGCTGCTGCTGCTGCTGCTAACTACTGTTGCTGTCGTTGTTTTATTACATTTATATCTTGCCTTTCTTCTTTCATGGAACTTAAGGTAGTATATATCTAGTTTCCAGGCAGTCATCCATCCAGGCACTGACCACCATCAGGAAGGTGGTACCCTCATGTGCTTTCAGACCATACCCCTCAGACAAAGTTTTAAAGGGAAAGTGCACACAAAAAATGTGCACATTAGTGAAAATGACATAAAATTGCATTGTGTTAAATAAAATTGGAAAAATGCATACATTAGACAAAAATGCATATACAGTGGTACCTTGCAAGACGAATGCCTCGGAAGACGAAAAACTCACAAGACAAAAGAGTTTTTCATTTTTTGAGTTGCTTCGCAAGACGAATTTCCCTATGGGCTTGCTTCGCAAGACGAAAAAAATGAAAACGTCTTGCAAGTTTGTTTCCTTTTTCTTAAAACTGTTAATACCCAGGGTGACTTCAAGGAGCAACTCATAGCACGCGGTGTGGTAGCCTTTTTTGAGGTTTTTGAAGACTTTGGTGATTTTGAAGACTTTGGGAAACCGTGCTTCGCAAGACAAAAAAACTCGCAAGACGAAAAAACTCGCAGAACGAATTAATTTCGTCTTGCGAGGCACCACTGTATTGAGGAACATGTACTATGTTCAATTTTTTCATACATACTTTTTTGGGGGGGAGGGGGGAATCACAAACTGATTCAGAAATAGAGTGATCCAAACTTAAGATTGGAAACTGCAAATAACTTGCTGAAACCATCTGAGCGGTTTTGCCTTTTCCCTGCCACTTTCCTCTGGAAAACTCACTCTTTAGCACTAAATCAGAACAAACAGCAATCCACAGAAAACCCAATTGCAGTTTGTTCCAATTCAGTGCCAAAGAGCAGGTTCCCTGGAGGAAAGCAGTGGGGCAAACAGAGATGTGGACAAGCCCATAGTGTTCCTGAGAAAATGGAAGGGAAAGCTTGTAGCTTCCTGGGAAACTTGCACTTTTTGAGGCCGATGAATGAATTTCCAAGTTCTGACTGGAAATTGGCATTAGGGGAAACTATGAACTATTGCAGATCTTGAAACCCTATTCATCTTAACCTAAGCCCCACTGAGCTCAATGATCTACACCCAAATAAGTGTTTTGGGGATCATTGGTTAGTTAGACAAATCAATTAAAACCCGTTTTTGGTTTTTTAATAGTTTTTTTAAAAAGAGGGAATCTTCATTTGATTTGGCAACACGTTCCTTGCATACATTTAAAGCACTCTTATTCCACTTTAAACAGCCATGGCTTCCCCCTCAAGAAAAACCTGGGAGCTGTAATTTGCTACAGGGGCTGAGAGTTGTTAGGAGACCCCTGTTCCCCTCCCAGAGCTACTATTCCCAGAACGATTTAACAGTCAACCCTCCTTCCCAGAGTTCCCTGTGATTTCCAAACTGTAGCTCTGGCCCTTCAGGTTCAGGGATGGTGGGAACTGTTAGCCCCACGAGGACATACATCACAAGGGACCAGATAAAGCAGCTGAACGTTCAGCCCTATGCCCTTTGCTTTATGTCTATATTAACAGGTATAGGATTGGGCAGCGTGTGAAAGGCCCTAACTGCATATATGACAGTAATAATCCAAAGTAAACAGGTATCTAGAATACTGCAGAGATCTCTTACTGGAGCAGCATTGCTAAAATTTGCAGCGATTACGCTCTTGTCTTTACTACTCTGTTTACACATTGACATTTTCAAAAGGTTTGCATTCTATTAAACGTGCGGTTGGACTCCGCTTTCCCTTACAGTGCACAACAACCTGTGGAGGAGGCATGCAAGTCAGGTCAGTTCAGTGTCTAGCCAACGGGAGGTCAGCCACTGGATGTCTGCTACACCAGAAGCCGGCCGCCTCGCAGGCCTGTAACACCAACTTCTGCCCTCTTCCTGAAAAGAAAGGTAAATTCTGTTTCTTTTGTTGCTGTTTTTCCCAACTTCCACTTTTGCATTTAAGGTTTGGACTCGCTGAACAGACCAACTGAGGTGAAGGGGTTGTAAGGTAAAGGTAAAGGGGACCCCTGACCATTAGGTCCAGTCATGGCCAACTCTAGGGTTGCGGCACTCATCTCGCTTTATTGGCCAAGGGAGCCGGTGTACAGCTTCTGGGTCATGTGCCCAACATGACTAAGCCGCTTCTGGTGAAACAGAGCAGCACACAGAAACACCGTTTACCTTCCCGCCGGAGCGGTACCTATTTATCTACTTGCACTTTGGTGTGCTTTCGAACTGCTAGGTTGGCAGGAGCAGGGACCGAGCAACGGGAGCTCACCCCGTCGCGGGGATTTGAACCGCCAACCTTCTGATTGGCAAGTCCTAGGCTCTGTGATTTAACCCACAGAGGGACTGACAAATCCACACCTTTCCTACATCCTGCAGCCAAGTCTTCTCTGGCAAGATGGCAAACCTGCTTAGGACAACAGCCTCACCTGAGAAGGAGAGCTTTGCACAGTGCTGATCTGTGCCATCCAAACCTCCATCAGCCAAGCTTTCTCAGGTGGGACTTGCCCCTGTCAGAACAGCGTCTCCACCTGTAAAGGTTTGGCTGCAGCAGTCTAGGCAATGGGGCATTCTGGCTGAAGAGAGGCGCTGCTCTCAGCATAGCTTTCTTGGGTGCCAAGGCCTCATGGCCCCAGGGCCCCCAGTTCCCTACTGATTAATAAACACACAGACGCAAGTATTTAGGTTTATGGGCTAAAACAGGCCACAACTTTATTGGTTACAGATGTGAGCGGTTTGGCTTAGGCATTGGGTGAAGCCAAACTATATCTTGACTCCCACCCATCTACAGGGAGTCAAACTAAGGGTAAACCACCAAAAGAGGGAGCTCTATGACTTACATCATATAGGGGCACCCCGAGAGGTCCCAGTTGGGGTCGTGACATGGCCCTAGCCCACATCCGGGCTTCGGACAGGATCCGCACCCCCGGATACCCTTATCGGGGAGGGGCAGGCAGAAGCTACAACCTAATCTCCATTAAACAAAGTCTTACCCAATGCTTAACCTTACAAAGTTGCAGTGATTGCTACGAGGTAGGTGAAAACCCAGTGGCAGGTGCCAATTTGCCAAGTGGGAAAATTCCTACCCAGCCCCAACCGTAAGGCGGCTGACGTTTGTCCATAGCAAGGTCTTGTCATACAAAAGCTGGAAAAGAGCAAAATTACAACAAAAATTACAAACATCGAATCCAACATAAAACAGTACAAACAAGAAAAGAAAACAGAAGAGAAAAAAGAACACAAAAAACAAAAACAAAAAAACACATCTACAAATAAAGCCATATCATCATTCTAATATAATCATTACATACATATACACGTATTGACTTCCTTCCTTTTTTCTAAGACCTCAAAATTTTTACTCTTTCTAAGTTGTTGTGTCTAATGTAGATTACCTCTATCTTTATACTTTTTATACCATTTTTCTCTTTCTTTAACCCTGCAAAGCTTCATTCATTACATACCGATATGTTTACTCCAGAACAATGTTTTTTCATATACTCTTTAGCACATCCCCATTCTTTTAATAATTTTTGGTCCGATTGTCCCCTTATGAATGCTGTGAGTCTTGCCAGATTTATATATTCACAAAATTTTCGTTGTAATTTTGCACTGAAATTAAAAAATAAAATAAATAAAAACAAAAGCTGAGAAAGAGGGCGGGTGGGTTGGGAGATCTGGTGAGGAGGCGAGAGAGGGAAGCCCCCTGGCCGCGCCACAGTTTAAAACTCCCGCAGCCATAACGCACCCAGGGGTTGGCGCAAGGGGAGCATCAAGGGGAGATGACCGTGAGAGCCTGGATGCCCGGCCACAATGCCGCCCGTTACAAAAAGTGAGCAGTCTTATTGACATTTTCTTCATCAGTGGCGTCATGAGTTGGAACACTTAGAAAACGCACTGGGGTTACATATAAAAGCACATGTGAACACTGACCCACTGCAATTAGGTTTCCCGCAGCTTGGACCCAGCCTCCTTCTGCTTCCACAACCCATTTTACGAACGTAAGGTATAGGTAAAGGGACCCCTGACCATTAGCTCCAGTCGTGGACGACTCTGGGGTTGCAGCGCTCATCTCGCTTTATTGGCCGAGGGAGCCGGCGTACAGCTTCCAGGTCATGTGGCCAGCATGACTAAGCCGCTTCTGGTGAACCAGAGAGGCGTGCGGAAACGCCGTTTACCTTCCCGCCGGAGCAGTACCTATTTATCTACTTGCACTTTGACGTGCTTTCGAACTGCTAGGTTGGCTGGAGCAGGGACTGAGCAACAGGAGCTCACCCCGTCCCAGGGATTCGAACCGCCGACCTTCTGATCAGCAGGTCTTAGGCTCTGTGGTTTAACCCACAGCGCCACCTGCGTCCCTATTTTACAAGTGTACCATCCCATGAATCAAATGGTGATTCAGCCTCATCTTGCTGCTTCAGGCAAACTGTTACCCCTTATTTTACTTGCACGTTTGCTCCATTAAATTTGCACTCATCCTTTTAAAGAAAAAGGAAAGGCGATTGTTAAAAACATCTTTTAAATTTTAAAAAAATGCTTTGGGGGGGAGGGGAGAAGTCGGTTAGTTATATCCAGGTGTGCCAAGTAAGGTGGCCGGAGGTCAGGGCCCCCAGAACATTTTCAATAAAGGGGCCGGGCCCCTCAAAGTTCTGCAGCAGATGTGCATGCTTGCTGCAGGGTGTGCACACGTCATGCATGCAAGCTGCAGGGCTTTCACACGACACATCAGCATGCCCCATGGCGTGCATGCAGGGGAGCAAGGCAGCGCACGTGGTGATGTCACTATTTCTGAACTATGCAGTGCTGTGCAGAGCCACAGCTGTGAAGAAGAAAGAAAATGATGTCATGTCACAGTAATACAAGATTAAAGGTAAAGGGACCCCTGACAAGTCCAGTCGCAAACGATTCTGGGGTTGCGGCTCTCATCTCGCTTTATAGGCCGAGGGAGCCGGTGTTTGTCTGCTTCCGTCACGTGGCCAGCATGCCTAAGCCACTTCTGGCAAAACCAGAGCAGTGCACAGAAAGCCATTAACCTTCCCGCTGGAGCGGTACCTATTTATCTACTTGCACTTTGACGTGCTTTCAAACTGCTAGGTTGGCAGGAGCAGGGACCGAGCAACGGGAGCTCACCCCGTCCCAGGGTTCGAACCGCTGACCTTCTGATCAGCAAGTCCTAGGCTCTGTGGTTTAACCCACAGCGCCACCCTGCTGTAGAATCACACTAATCTTGTGTTCTCCTGCCAACCTAGTGGTTCGAAAGCATGCAGTGCAAGTAGATAAATAGGTACCGCTCCAGTGGGAAGGTTAAACGGCATTTCCGTGCGCTGCTCTGGTTTTCCAGAAGCAGCTTAGTCATGCTGGCCACATGACCCGGAAGCTGTATGCCAGCTCCCTCGGCCAATAAAGCGAGTTGAGCGCCGCAACCCCAGAGTCGGCCATGACTGGACCTAATGGTCAGGGGTCCTTTACAGCAGGCTCACCACCAATAATATACTGTACATTGGTACCTCGGGTTAAGAACTTAATTCGTTCTGGAGGTCTGTTCTTAACCTGAAACTGTTCTTAACCTGAAGCACCACTTTAGGTAATGGGCCTCCTGCTGCTGCCGCGCCGCCGCAGCACAATTTCTGTTCTCATCCTGAAGTAAAGTTCTTAACCTGAGGTAATATTTCTGGGTTAGCGGAGTATGTAACCTGAAGCATATGTAACCTGAAGCGTATGTAACCCAAGGTACCACTGTGTATGTCTGGGTTCACCCTGTTTCTTTCAACCACTAGTAGTGCCATATTGTCTAAAGTCTTCTCTCTCTCTTTTGACTCTTCTCGTTTCAGATACCTTCTGTAAGGATTACTTTAACTGGTGCCACTTGGTTCCCCAGCACGGTGTTTGTAACCATAGTTTCTACGGGAAGCAATGCTGCAGGTCTTGCGTAAACTCAAATTTGTAAGGGAGACTTGCTCCTCAGGCAAAAAGCGTAGCTTTTGAGTGCAAACCTTGCTGCGCCTTCAGACCCGGAACTGTGATTGCTGAACACATGATTCTCAAGAGTGACTTCAATTTGCTCTGAAGCCTACTTTAATTATTCAATGAGCCTGGACACAAAATGTAGTCAATAGCTACCTGGATGAGTGAGGTGTCTCAGATATTTTTCAGTACTGTATTCTGAAGTGACCCCCCCCCCACCCCACTACGGTTTTGGGGTAAGCATCCTGTTCTTAAGACGAATGGAGGGAAGGGGTTTTAATGAACAGGGACATTTTCTGCGTTTGAATTGGTCCTTTAGACGCTGGCATCTTCTTTTGAGACAACACCGAAGAGTTGCCTGGAGCATGGACATCTGAAGCCGGCAACAGAGAAGTCCGTCCTAAGGGAGGACTTTGGTTCTTTTGACCACCCCTTTGGGCACCATCTACCAGGGAGTTCTCTTGCACGAACCCCACCAAAATCTGTGGCGGCTGTGCAAAGAGCCCAGAAGCGTTTCCACGGGGCTTATTGTGTGGAGACAGCTTTGCACTGGATTGCGTCCAAGATATTTATTGCATTTTACCAGTGTTCTTGCACAGCTCCCGGCCAACTCCACGGGACCTTGTGTAGGAGAACTCCCAGGCGAGCGTCGCTGTTCACCTGCAGCTTTGTGCCTCGTGCCCTAGTGACAAAATCTATAAACGCCCTATTTAAATGAAGACTGTAACTGATTACAGCAGTTGAAACATACTTGAGGCTCTTTGGCCAATAAATAAACCTGAAACTGCTTTAGTTAGATCTGTAGCTTTTAATGGATGAGAGAATCTGAGGGGGAGGGCAGGCAAGGACAGGCCTCAGGGGTGCCCTTTCCCTCGACATTTGCCAGATAATAAGATCCTTTATATTTGTTGTTTTCAAATGAGCGATCTTATTTAAATGTCCTTGTTTTATGCTGTACTGCTAAGTGTAAAAAGAGTGTTCTGCCATCAGTGTTACTTAAATGGCTGATTATACCAAAACTATGTTTGCATTTAAACATAAGGTACTACTACCATGTTAGATTCCAGCGCCATAGTAACATATTAAGCCTAGGAAAATGTTTTTCTTTTTTGCAATGTAATACTATTCAGGGCAACTGGAACATGTTTTGCAAGTTTAGAAGCTGCACGGAATGCTGACATCAGAGCTGTGTATATTCTGCAATTCCACAGATCAGAAATGCATATATATATATGTTACTGAGCATGGAATGCCAATTCCAGAGTATCTTTGATTTCATTAAACAAGTTTCTAGCTCTCGTGGCTGCCAAGATACATTGCAGTGCAATCATTTGTATGTCGACTTGAAAGCAAATTCTAATGAGCTCAAAGAGGCTTATGCCCAGGTAAGTTTATATAAGATTGCAGCCTTAAATGTGTGAGGGCAATGCTTGCCAAAGCCTCAGATTTCAGAGCAATTGCTCAACAACATTTCTGCGATAGGGCTTCAGTTGCAAAAGCAGAATAAATTTTGCAAAATATGGAAAAATGCACATGTTTGTATTGTTTGCAAAATTGATGGAGAACACAGAGTTTGACTTTTTTTGGTGCTGAATTTTTCCCTGTTGGAAATGCGGAGTGTGCACAGCCCTGCGTAAAATGTAAACTGCAATTACAGCATTGTTGCTTCCTCAAGATTTTCTGGTGCTGTCACTCCAAATGGAAATCTGAATATTTATGTTATCTGAAGTTTAATAAAAAAAATTATTTGTTTCTTTAATGTCTCGTCTCAAAAGTAATTTCAGATCCTGCTTCCGATGTCCAGTCCGTTGTAAACTTTTATTGCATCCATTTCTTGCTGCATTTATTAAATCAGTCTGCAGCTAGCAGTCCCACGGCCAATAAGTTTTTTTTTTTTAAAAAAAGAAAATTTGGGCATGAGTTTTTCAAACCTGTTTTCAGACTCAGCAAAAAAAAACATGCATATGCTTTAAGAAGCATTTACTGAGATGGTGGGCTAGCAATGACATTTTATAGAGATCTCTTGGCAGCTCCCGTTAGACCAATGCACAGATTGTGGCGAGCATTATATATGACTAAGTTTGCCAAACATTTCAAGAATGGATGTGAAAATCTCCTTTATTAAAACAACAACAAAAACAAGATAAATCTTCCAAGTCTGGCCACATGTTACATCAATCCTCAACATTATTTAGAGAGTGTCTGAATGACTTTGCTTCAGACTGGTTGGACGTCTCTCATATTATCTGTATTACAGAAGTTCTTCCTTTTGAATAGGAAGGCTTAGTGATCCTTTCCTATGCTTTTCTCCTCCTACTGAATGGGAAATAACTACAGCCTGTGTTACTGGCTGCAGGATTTAACTTTTCAAGGATCTCAAACTGGATTCAATAAAAAGAGGAGCAGGTCTCTAAGGACTAATGGTTGCAAATATAATTCTAGAAAGTAAATGGGCAGTGTTGGGCGATGGAAGAGTTACTGAATAGAATTTCCAGAGAGCAGAACTTCAACACTTGCCCTGCCCCATAACCAACAGAATCAGAATAAATCTTACAGAGAAAATTCCAAAATAAATCATGCAAAACAAGAAGAAGAAGAAGAAGAAGAAGAAGAAGAAGAAGAAGAAGAAGAAGAAGAATTACTACTACTACTACTACTACTACTACTACTACTACTGTGGTCCCTCAGGTTAAGTACTTAATTCGTTCCAGAGGTCCATTCTTAACCTGAAACTGTTCTTAACCTGAAGCACCACTTTAGCTAATGGGGCCTCTTGCTGCCGCCACGCCGCCAGAGCACGATTTCTGTTCTCATCCTGAAGCAAAGTTCTTAACCCGAGGTACTATTTCTGGGTTAGCAGAGTCTGTAACCTGAAGCGTATGTAACCTGAAGCGTATGTAACCTGAGGTTTCCCCAGCCACTCTGGGCAGCTTACAGCATATCTTAAAACATCAAACATTAAGAACTTCCCAATACAGGGCTGCATTCAGATGCCTTCTAAAAGTTGTGTAATTCTTTATCTCCTTGACATCTGAAGGAAGGCGTTCCACAGGGAGGGCACCACTACCGAGAAGGCCTTCTGCCTGGTTTCCCTGTAACTTCACTTCTCGCAGTAAGGGAACCAGCAGAAGACCCTCGAAGGAGGACCTCAGTGTCTGGGCAGAACAATGGGGGTGGAGACACTCCTTCAGGTATACTGGGCTGATGCCTTTGGGGGCTTTAAAGGTCATCACCAACACTTTGGATTGTGCTTGGAAACGTACTGAGAGCCAGTGAAGATCCTTTAGGACTGGTGTTATATGGTCCCGGCATAATGCACATAGGTGGCAGAATCCAGCGAACCTTAATGCAGAATTTAGCTTACCATGGACCTCTCTCTAAAGCAGCTGCTCTGATCAAACTCATCCCACTTTATAGTGTGAAGGTAAAGGTAAAGGGACCCCTGACCATTAGGTCCAGACGTGGACAACTCTGGGGTTGCGGCGCTCATCTAACTTTATTGGCCAAGGGAGCCAGCGTACAGCTTCTGGGTCATGTGGCCAGCATGACTAAGCCGCTTCTGGCGAACCAGAGCAGCGCACGGAAACGCCGTTTACCTTCCTGCCAGAGCAGTACCTATTTATCTACTTACACTTTGAGGTGCTTTCGAACTGCTAGGTTGGCAGGAGCAGGGACCGAGCAACGGGAGCTCACCCCATCGCGGGGATTTGAACTGCCGACCTTCTGATCGGCAAGCCCTAGGCTTTGTGGTTTAACCCACAGCGCCACCCGCATCCCTACTTTATAGTGTAGTGAGAGTTAAAGACCATATCTTGGAAGTCTCATGTATCTCTTTTGCCACACGGACATTCTAAAAACTATATATAATATCTGTTTTTTATGCTGGTTCAACCATGGCAATGAAATGTTTCCACAGTTGTTGTGGGGAGGGTAAAATCCAGCCAAAGAACTGATAGGGAACATACATCTTTAAGTAGAAGTCATTTCTGCTTTTGCAGCTTCCTCTGCTTTATATTTAACAAATATTTCTTTCAACGCCACCATGCCTCTGTCTGTTGATCTGCAAGCCAAGCCAAGCTTAGCAGAGCTTGCATGCCCCAGTGTGTATTTTGGATAAATTCAGAAGAATGCTGCCTGCTGGATGTCTTTGGGAAAGTCTTTGGGTACTACTGCAGCAGCAGGTGTTGTGACATTCAAATTGACTTAACGGTAAAGACTCTGACTTAGTCTCAGCTAATCCAGACACAGTCACAGGTAATTTATTGGAAGCAAGATTCTGAATTTGTTCCTATGTAAACCTCTGACTCATCCACTCCAAGTGTCAGGGCTTGGCAGAGTCGACCTTTCCGCAGCTGAAGAATTCTGCTGTTCTCATCGTTTTGTGGTCACTTCAGGTCCCGTCCCAAATTATTAACTTTTGGAAGTGTTGCCATTGCGTAATAGCCATGCTGGTGATGGCTGGGTTCAGAGGGAAAAGAAGAAAGCATCAACTTACTCGTCCCATTGTCTGTGCTGAACAAATATTTCCACTTGTTTCCAAACACAGAGACAAAACATTACCCATTTCCATGAATCTAGTTTCTTTGCAATCAAAGAATAAAAATATTTTGCTGTAGTCAGGATGCACATGGGGTCTGGTGTTGATTTAAAGAGACCATGAAGAAACATTTGAAGGCAGGCCAGCTCTTTCATACAGACCTATCATGAGGGTGGCTCAATTTTCCAAATGTTCGAATGTTTTCTTCATTGACTGATAGCCAAATCTGGTAGGATTATGAGGCTGGCATACTCTGACCTTGGGCTGGCATACTCTCACCTTTTGCTCTGGAAAAATTACCTACACTCATGAATTTATCTGAAGTGGGAATGTTGATACTAATATAATTTTATACACTGCTTGATTGGGGGAGGGGAGCGAAAACTGCCTCAAAGCTGTTTACCAAAAGATAAAACAATGAAAAAAATTTATCGGGAAGGATAAAATTTAAGCAACCAGCAGCAAAAAAAAACCCAACCTCGAGCTCTGAGCCACGAGTGCAGTGAAAACCAGGAAGTAAAATAGCAAGGCTGCTGGGGATGGGAGGGCACGGGATGAGGGAGAGGAAAAATTACGCAAATCCCCCAGTGTCTCAGCTGATCTGCTGGCTCCTTGAGCCCACACACTAAACAAACACACAGCTCCTGTCCCTCTCAGTATACCAGTAGTTTATTAAATAGTTTAGTACAACATTTGATTCAGAATATTTTTTCCCCGTTTTCCTCCTCTGAAAACTAGGTGCGTCTTATGGTCAGATGTGTCATATGGGGCGAAAAATACGGTACCTCAACATTTTAAGCATCAGGCTAAGGTAAAGGTAAAGGGACCCCAGACCACTAGGTCCAGTCGTGGCCACTCTGGAGTTGTGGTGCTCATCTCGCTTTATTGGCCGAGGGAGCCGGCGTACAACTTCCGGGTCATGTGGCCAGCATGACTAAGCTGCTTCTGGCGAACCACAGCAGCGCACGGAAACACCGTTTACCTTCCCGCTGGAGCCGTACCTATTTATCTACTTGCACTGGTGCACTTTCGAACTGCTAGGTTGGCAGGGGCAGGGACCGAGCAACGGGAGCTCACCCCGTCACGGGGATTCAAACCGCCAACCTTCCAATCGGCAAGCACTAGGCTCTGTGCTTTGACCCACAGCGCCACCCACGTCCCTACTCCAAGTGGTACTGTTCCTAATTCTCAGGTGGTAGCATCAAGCCCAATGCGCCACATGAGTTGTGGTCATCCCATCGGGCAAGGTTCCCCCTCCACAATGGATGTCAATGCTGTCTGCGAGTGGGAACAGGGAATCGCGGAGAGTGATGGCCCCGACTGCTGAGCTGCCTTCCATTAAGCTGGTGGTCAGGCTGATCCCTGTGGTGAATAGCTCAGCTATGAAAATTGCCCCGATAAGAAAACATGGCCTAATATCTGTTTTTACCTTCGGAAATGGCTTCCATAGAAGTGTCAGCCTTTCTGATCTTACCATTGCTTTTCTCACATATTTAGCGGTACCCACTCCTCGTCTGTCTAGTCTATAAAATTCAGGAGTGAGGTCTGTGAGTTATGCTGCTTCATTGCTTCATTAGAGCAAGGTTATACATCATATATATAGATATATATATTATTAGTGTAAGGTAAAGGTAAAGAGACCCCTGACCATTAAGTCCAGACGTGGACAACTCTGGGGTTGCAACGCTCATCTCACTTTACTGGCTGAGGGAGCCGGCGTTTGTCCGCAGACATGTGGCCAGCATGACTAAGCTGCTTCTGGCACAACAGAACACTGAAACCAGAGCAGTGCACGGAAACGCTGTTTACCTTCCCGCTGGAGCGGTACCTATTTATCTACTTGCACTGATGCGCTTTTGAACTGCTAGGTTGGCAGGAGCAGGGACTGAACAACGGGAGCTCACCCCATCGTGGGGATTCAAACCACTGACCTTCTGATGGGCAAGCCCTAGGCTCTGCGGTTTAGACCACAGTGCCACCCATGTCCCATTATTAGTGTTGGTTTGGCCTATTTTGCAGCAGAAACCCTAGCCATCTCACTTTCTTTTTTTCGTCTCCCAGACGGTTACGTTAGACAGACCACATGACTTCTGTCAGACTTGAGCTCACAGAAGATCTTCTTTCGTCCTGGAAGACATTCAGACGGACCCTCTTGGTCATCTTCCACACCATTCAAGATATATAGCATTACACACACACACACACACACACACACGGGATGCTTGGTGAGCCCGGGGGCACATACTTCTCTCTGTCTGAGAAACATGCAGCCGTGACTCTGACTCCAGTTGCAACAATATGATAGCCATGAATGCCATCACAGTCTCTCTCTCTCCGCCCCCAACTGCTCCAAGCTAGAATTTAATTCCAGGCCACAGCCAGACAGAAATTATGCCCTGTCATTTTGTTCACAGTCCATTTAGTACTATCTTTAATGCAGAAGCAAATATTAAGCGTGAGTCAGCCTGGAAACATTCACTCTTTTGCAGTCAAGGTAAATTCTACTTCGGAACAAAAAGTCTGATTTCCACCACATGCATTGCTTTCCTCAGATTCCTCCAACACACATGCACACACAGAGAATCTTGCATTTCATTAACCCACTGAGGTAGAATAAATATGAAGTTTATGATATATCTTATATACCGTAGGTTGTAAACGTCTATACAGGTTCAAAGCACTTCACATACTCATGAATCATTACAACAGATCTTTAAGAACGTCAGTATTGTTATAGATTTGGGACACACACACACACCAAACCCTAGAAATTAATAAACAGTAGGATTCTGATTAGTTGGAGTATTGCACTTAATATAATGCACTTTAATAATATAATGCACTTAAAACGTTATATTTGCAGCTGTATAGCTGGGTCCTTGGCCTCCTCATTCTATAATAATAATAATAATAATAATAATAATTTATACGCCCATCTGGCTGGGTTTCCCCAGCCACTCTGGGCGGCTTCCAACAAAATATTAAAATTCAGTGGTCTGTTAAACATTATAAGTTTCCCTAAACAGGGCTACTTTCAGATGTCTTCTAAAAGTCTGGTAATTGTTCTTCTCTTTGACATCTGAAGGAAGGTGTTCCACAGGGCGGGCGCCACTACCGAGAAGGCCCTCTGGCTGGTTCCCTGTAACTTGGCTTCTCGCAGCAAGGGAACCACCAAAGGCCCTCAGCGCTGGACCTCAGTGTCCAGGCAGAACGATGGGGGTGGAGACGCTCCTTCAGGTATACAGGACCAAGGCTATTTAGGGCTTTAAAGGTCAGCACAATTCTAGGCACAATTTCCTCAAAGGGTTTTTTATTGCAAATTTTCCTTCCTTGTGCTTCTCAAAGTATTTTTACTCATCTCCTGACATTTCTTCTCCACTTCTCCTTTCACACTGTACTTGTACCTTCCCTGTCCCTGTCAGTTTCTTTTATTCTTCCTTCCTGCTCCTTTTACATCCACTTCTTATAAATAGGGGTGGGGTGGGCATTGTCTATCATTTTCCTGCAGTTTTTGTATAATCCAATTGTGTGTTTTCTCTCCCACCACACCACACCCCAGCTGAGCACACATTGCATACAATGTTCCACCAGCATGGCAGCAATGTATCTGTTGTTGTTGTTGATTTAGTCGTGTCCAACTCTTCGTGACCCCATGGACCAGAGCACGCCAGGCACTCCTGTCTTCCATTGCCTCCTGCAGTTTGGTCAAACTCATACTGGTTGCTTCAAGAACACTGTCCAACCATCTCGTCCTCTGTTGTCCCCTTCTCCTTGTGCCCTCCATCTTTCCCAACATCAGGATCTTTTCCAGGGAGTCTTCTCTTCTCATGAGGTGGACAAAGTACTGGAGCCTCAGCTTCAGGATCTGTCCTTCCAGTGAGCACTCAGGGCTGATTTCCTTCAGAATGGATAGGTTTGATCTTCTTGCAGTCCATGGGACTCTCAAGAGTCTCCTCCAGCACCATAATTCAAAAGCATCAATTCTTCGGCGATCAGCCTTCTGTATAGTTCTGGCCTAATATAGGTCTAGGACTGCTCTGCAATACCATGCCACTGATAAAATAAGAGATGAGTGACACTCATTGTTGGAATTATAGCTGGTTACTTGTAGCTAGAGGATCCAAAGTGTTCTTTTTCTCCTTTTTCCCTCTAGCCCCACACCTGTTTCTTTGCTTTGTGAATAGTGATTGCTTTAGATCATTCCAGGTGGTAAAAGCTGACACATGAAGGAGAACAGGCCTGGTGCTATTCTCTGTAGGAACAGCATTTTCTTCCAGCTCCTGACAGTCAGGCGGCTTGAATTCCAGATTTCGAACAATAATAAGCTGTCTTCTATCTCACAAACAGGTTTGTGTTTCCATTAAATTGCTTCTAATCCCTCACTCTTCATCCTCCTAGATATATATTTTATATTGCCATTGGGCCCTTGTCAGGTTACAAAGACACGTCATATGAAACGGTAGACCTCGTTTCAAAGAACTTGGGGGTTGGAGAAAATCGTGGAATTAATCAAATCCGACTCCGTAAAAAGCCAACACAAATAGCAGGCTGGCACAAGAATCACCCCACATGCCATTAGCTTGATTTTAGCTAATGTCTGAACTCTGCCTGTAGTCAGGTGCTATCCTGTTTTGTTCTGGGAAATATCTGCAGGTGCAATGAGGACCCCTGCCCCATGACACTGAATACAGTGCAATCTCCAAGTCATAGAAGCGCCCCATCAAGTTCCCGTAAAAAAAGCTACCCGTTCCTAGGAAGCACCCGAACCAATTGACATATGTTTGGGAGGTCTAATAGCCTCTGGGAATAGTAAAGCTGTTTGTTGGCCAATGTGAAGCACTCGGGTCTTTAGTAGCAACTAGAAACTGTTCTGACCTGCAAGCCCGCTCCCTCTCACTGTTTTATCTGGAACATTCTCCTCATCCTAGCTCTGTGAGCCGCCCTTACCTCCAGCCAAGAGGCAAGCAACAGGGCAGCCTTCCCCCATTCCCACCAACAAACTCTAATACAGTGGTACCACGGGTTACAGACGCTTCAGGTTACAGACTCCGCTAATCCAGAAATAATACCTCAGGTTAAGAACTTTACTTCAGGATGAGAACAGAAATCACGTGGCTGCAGCCCGGTGGCAGCGGGAGGCCCCATTAGCTAAAGTGGTACCTCAGGTTAAGAACAGTTTCAGGTTAAGAACGGACCTCTGGAACGAATTAAGTACTTAACCCAAGGTACCACTGTACCGCTGAATCTGGATTCTGACCTAGTAGCCCAGGGGTCAGCAAACTTTTTCAGCCGGTCCACTGTCCCTCAGACCTTGTGGGGGGCTGGACTATATGGGAGGGTGAACAATTTTCGCCTGCCCACAAAGAGGCCTGAGGATGTTTCACTTTACCTGTCCCAGTTGTCGTCCCAATAGCCAGCCATGCGCTGTGGCAGGGTAGGAGGCTACACTGGGTGGCGAAGACAGAAGCAGCAGCCCCGGCGGAGGAGCCGAGGACGGAGGTAGGGGAACTGGGGTGTTGCCGGAGTTTTACCCACCACCTGCTGCTGCTGCTTCCTGAGAGACACCGCAGAGGAGAAGACAGAGCCGCCCGCCAACCCGCAAGCAGCGGCTGCGGCCACCGCAACAACCCACCTGAATGCAATGGGAGGAATGAAGGAGGGAGGCAGGCGGTGGCAAAGAAAGTACGTGAGGAAGCAGTGCAGAAAAGGGGTGAGGAAAAGGAAAGAAGGGCGGACTGAGGGAGAGGGAGGAGGAGGAGGAGCAGGAGGAAAACACAGCAGCAGTCGGCAGCTGGCGTCACACGCCCCCTTCACAGCGCCGCCCTGCTGAGGCGGGCGGGCGGGCGAGCTGACTTCCGCCATCGGCGACACCCGGTGTGGGACAAGATGGCTCCATCCCTGAGGAGAAAAGTGCAGCCATGTGAGGGAGAGGGAGGGTGTTAAATGTTCGCAAAAAGTCAGAAGCCCAAGGCAGTATAAGTTCCTCAACTACGTTTATTTAACATTTAATTTAACATTTATTTAATATTTAACAACAGCTCACTCATAGAAAAACAAGAACCGAACTGACTGGACAACACAATAATAATGCCGAGCAAGAACTGACCGTTGACAGTTGAAAGTGCATGGGCTTACTTGCCATTAGAACGTTCGTCTACCAACGCTTCTACGATTGGGTAGAACGCACCTTGTAACATAAACCCAATACATAACAGAGGGAGAGGGAAAGAACGTGCACGCTGGCGATCCACATGGCGATCCACGTGGCGATTCCCAGACCGTCCGCAGGCCAGATCTAGAAGGCAATTGGGCCTGATCCGGCCCGCGGGCCTTAGTTTGCCGACCCCTGCAGTAGCCAGTCTCTAGATACCTCGTGCCCCTGTACTATATGTGGCCCCTCTGTATGAGAAGGGTATTTGGCATGCATTGTGGAAAATGCTGGGGTGAGAAGATGCAAATTGTCCCTTTGAAGAGCTGCTGCAGCTTTCTGTAGGTTTTTGGTACTTTGGTTGAAGAAGAAGGGTAATTCCCTGGATGACAAAATCCAAGCTTGGGGCAGGTATTCTTTGGTGAGAGAGCTCCAGCAGAGATTTAAAATCACAAAATATGCAGCAAAGTAAAGCATGGATATACAGGCTGTTAGACATTTAAAATATGCCCTTCTAAGTTTCCTCCAAAGTTTCCCACTTCCCCTTAGCATAGAAAGAGACCACAGGTTTGGTAAGTTTGAAATGAACGCTCACACTGTGAGCCAGTGTGGTGTAGTGGTTAAGAGCGATATACTCGTAATCTGGGGAACCGGGTTCGCGTCCCTGCTCCTCCACATGCAGCTGCTGGGTGACCTTGGGCTAGTCACACTTCTCTGAAGTCTCTCAGCCCCACTCACCTCACAGAGTGTTTGTTGTGGGGGAGGAAGGGAAAGGAGAATGTTAGCCGCTTTGAGACTACTTAGGGCAGTGATAAAGCGGGAGATCAAATCCAAACTCTTCTTCTTCACTCCTCCGATTGGGGGCGCCCTTTGCGGGACTGAGTGCAGCACCTCCAAGCCACATGAGACTTACCAGCTGGTTGTGCTGGCCCGCCTCCCTGATGTCACAGTCATTGGGGGTTCCTGCCAAACCCCGGTTCAAATAATCCAATCAGTGGCTTTGGTGGAGGCAAGGCTAGCCGAGCAGACCCTGAGTGAGCAGGCTTCACTCCGGTCTGCTCGAGGTGAATATAAAGGGGGAGAGCCATACTCTTCAAAGGTCAGATTCATGTGCATTTCCATACAGCAGCAAGAAAAGACAGGCAATGCACCTTAGATTCAAAAATGGCCACTTGGTAAGGGGCAGTGTTCCACACTGTTAAGAAGCGGAAGGCAAACGAGACTCATCTGTACTGCATTGCTGGCTGCTACTGACCTCAATAATTTAGTCATATGCTTCTAAATCTGCATTCTTGTTTGGCCAGTTTTGTCACGCTGCAACTCGGAGATCTGTTGTATTTTTTAAATCCCTAAGTGCAATGGGAGATGAAGATCTGCCCAACTGCTTCGCTTCTTTGTGCCTGCTGTAACAAAATGTGATCCCACCATAGGCTGAACAGATCGAAGGACCAGGGAGGAAGCTTCACAGGGGTGCCATACAGCTATCTAGGGCCTACCCCGATAACTGTATGCCTGGCTAAAATTCATTGTCAAAAGGAAGGTTATGCTTTCAGTTCGCAGAACTGTGTTATCGGGGTACTGGTTTAGTGCAACTTTACATACACAATCGCACAATTGCCAACTTTTTATTTGTCTTGGATAGGAAGTTGTTTTGCTCCAAAGGAAAAAAAAATACAGCAAGGAATTCTGCAAAAACAACAAAAGCAGCCACCTCTTAGCTTCAGCAGAATTTTGCAAATTCTGCTGTCACCTCTTCACTTTAGAGCTTTGGCCACAAAAAGAATAAACTTTGCAACACAGAGCTCAACTGTTATTCTTTGCCCAGCAGTAAGTGAGACGTCCTGTAATTTATTTGTTTCAATCAAGGCATTTTATTATACATCCAGACTCATAAATTCAGCTGCAGACATTCCACTTCTCAGCAGGAGTAAAATACGGTGGGTTATTAAAAGCCAATCTATTACCTTTTCAAGATATCTTAATCATCACCTCTGTGATGTTGCTTCCACTTATTAATCATTTAGGCTTGCGGTGTGCTCAGTAAGAGGGTGGAAGCAGTGGGAAGAAAGAGAGTAGGCATATAAAGAAGAATCTTGCGACTCTTTAAATATTAAGTGGCAGCTATCCATTAAAGTTTCTACCACAGTAAAGTGGCGAGTCTTCAAGATGCCACGCCTTGCTACACCAGGTATGTATAGGTGACTGTTTGTCATCGTGATACTCAAAGCTGGCGCTCTGGAAGGAGCCAGTGTGGTGTAGTGGTTAAGAGCGGTGGACTCGTAATCTGGTGAACCGGGTTCGCTTCCCTGCTCCTCCACATGCAACTGCTGGGTGACCTTGGGCTAGTCACACTTCTCTGAAGTCTCTCAGCCTCACTCACCTCATAGAGTGTTTGTTGTGGGGGAGGAAGGGAAAGGAGAATGTTAGCCGCTTTGAGACTCCTTCGGGTAGTAATAAAGTGGGATATCAAATCCAAACTCTTATTCTTCTTCTCTGGCACTGCTCTCAGATCGCACTCAGCCTGGACACTGAGGTCCAGCGCCAAGGGTCTTCTGGAGGTTCCCACACTGCGAGAAGCCAAGTTACAGGGAACCAGGCAAAGGGCCTTCTCAGTAGTGGCGCCCGCCCTCTGGAATGCCCTCCCATCAGATATCAAGGAAAGAAACCAACTATCTGACTTTTAGAAGACATCTGAAGGCAGCCCTGTTTAAGAGAGTTTTTAACGTTTGACGTTTTACTATGTTTTTATGTGTACTGTAGGTCGCCCAGGGTGGCTGGGGAAACCCAGCCAGATGGGCAGGGTATGTATGTATGTATGTATGTATGTATGTATGTATAAATACAACAACAATAACCGTAGTGTGGTGTAGTAGTTAAGAGCGGTAGACTCGTAATCTGGTGAACCGGGTTCGCTTCCCTGCTCCTCCACATGCAGCTGCTGGGTGACCTTGGGCTAGTCACACTTCTTTGAAGTCTCTCAGCCCCACTCACCTCACAGAGTGTTTGTTGTAGGGGATGAAGGGAAAGGAGATTGTTAGCCACTTTGCGACTCCTTCGGGTAGTGATAATGCGGGATATCAAATCCAAACTACTACCCTAATTCTTCTTCTTCTTGCTGAAGCGCAGCAGGAAGAAAATAACACTGATCAGCTAATAGAAAATGTAGTAGTCTTTAAGGATCCACAAGACTCTTTTGCTGATTTTGCTAACACAGTTATCAACCTCATTATTCTCGTTAGAATTTGAGAAAAGGCAACATTCTTGCTTTCTGTAGGGTGCATCTTGGCTCAGTTGCTTGGCTTATCTGGAGTGACCTGCAGGCAACCTTCTGCAGTGCACCTGCTCTGTGCTTGTGGCCTAGATTACATAGGATGTTCCCTGGGAGACTGGCAGGGATCCAGTCTAAACACTGCTGGGGGTTTAAGCACTCATCACAGGAGAAGGCCTAGTCAGCAGAATTAGCCAGACCATCTCGAAGGCTGAACCCACAGGACTCACACCACTCATTTCTGCATGTATGTTAAGATACTTCAGAAGTTATTGATACCAGTTCTTCGTTAATTGACAGGAAAGGAGAGGAGGAATAATCAAAGGGCTGGCCTGCACATGTATACTCAGTATATGACTCAAAAGGGTGAATGATCCACCACAGAACTTTCAAACCATTGGATGTTTTTCATGCCGTTAGTTTGCACCATCAGCAAGGGATGGTCGGTTCACGCATGGCTGCAACATTCCTTGATTTCTCCGCACTCGGTTGCCAAACGCTCTGGTCTGTTGTGTTCCCCTGCCCAGCAAGCGGGATAACCGTCCTGATTTGCCGCACACATGGAGGGGAAATGGTTGCAGTTTCACCACTGCTTTAGAATTAATAATAATAATAATAATAATAATAATAATAATATGCCCCGCTCATATGGCTGGGTTGCCAAGCCACTTTGGGCAGCTTCCAAGACATAAAAGCATAATAAAACATCAAACATTAATAGTAACAATCTGATCCAATATAAAAGTCACAATAACTTTAAAATAAACAACTTATATCAAACACAGCAACATTCAACAATCTAATAGTAAACAGTAATATTGCCGTATTCCCCCATGTATAACACGCCCCCTGTTTCTGGGGACTCAAAATTTAGAAAATGAGAAAAGACTGCCCAGAGTTGTTGAGCTTTTTTTTTGGGGGGGGGGTCATTCAACCGCCTGGCCAAGACTGCCAATATCACACGTCACTGAAGCTGACAATCGTATACCTGCTCACCGCCAGCAGCCGCCAATCTCACAGCCAATCGAAAGCAGCCCTTGCCACAGCCACCAATCACCCAAACAATCACTGCTGACAATCTCCTACTCACGGCAGCTACCAATCACCCATCCCCACTCTGCACTACCTATGTATAAGACGACCCCAAATTTTTCACATTATTATAACAGAAAAAACCTCGTCTTATACTAGGAAACGTATGGTAAACATAAGCAAATATTAATTAAACAGTTCAACCACAATAAAGAATTGCCCATCTATAATCAATAAAAGTGGGGACGTGGGTGGCGCTGTGGTCTAAACCACAGAGCCTAGGACTTGCCGATCAGAAGGTCGGTGGTTCGAATCCCCGCGACAGGGTGAGCTCCCATTGTTTGCTCCCAGCTCCTGCCCACCTAGCAGTTCGAAAGCACATCAAAGTGTAAGTAGATAAACAGGTGGGAAGGTAAACAGCGTTTCCGTGCGCTGCTCTGGTTCGCCAGAAGCAGCCTAGTCATGCTGGCCACATGACCCGGAAGTGTACACTGGCTCCCTCGGCCAATAAAGCAAGATGAGTGCCGCAACCCCAGAGTCGGCCACGACTGGACTTAATGGTCAGGGGTACCTTTACCTTTAATCAATAAAAGTAGCAGCATATCACAATGCACAAAATACCACAAAACATACAAAACCATGTAAATAAAATTTCAGCAGCAGAAGATGGACAGGTATTGCTTGTGATGGAGAGGTGGGATTCTGCACATTCACCAACAATGGCATGGACCACGTCGGACTTCCGGGGGCGGCGCGAACGGCAATGGCGGTCCTCTTCTAACTGTGAAGAGGAGGCTCCGCAGAAACTGGGTCATCCGCTACGGCGAAGCGGAGACCCACTCCGGTAACCCACAGGCGGCAAGAGCCTGTGGTCTTGAGGCTCGGTGGGCGCCAGAAGCGACCTCCCAAACGTCAAAGGAACCCCGTAAGGGGCTCCGGAGCGTGGAGGGGGGTGGCGGCGCTGTGAGCCGTTTCGCAATCTGCGGAGCGAAGCCGCGCTGCTGCTGCCGGTGAGCGCTGATCCCTTTTCCTGCAAATTCTGGATCCGGAATCAAAATCAACCTATTCGTGAGTAAAGACTGAAACACTTTTAAATTTGAGACTAAAAGCTGAATTAAAAGATTTGAACTTGGCTGAGAGCGGAGAGACGTGGAAACAGGAAGTCCGTCTTCCGCTGCCATTGAACTTTAAAAAGCAAAGAGCTGGAGGAGTGGAGGCTGAAAAAAGAACTTTTAATTTTACTGATCTAAGCACCCACTGAACCTGCAATTTAAAGTAAAGACTTTAAGTTTATGATTTGGAATTATTATTTGCATTGGACTTTCCTTCTTTTATTGGATTACAATTAAAGGGTGAAACCCAGGGTCCGGAACTGCCTGAGCTCTGAGAGACTGAGCTGTCAGTATTGCAGATTTGGATACTGTGTATTGGAACTTGCAACAATCTGAGGGTACTTAGACCTCCTAATTTGAAACATTTTTTGGAGACCAGTAAGCACTGTTTGAAACAAAGTGATTATTAATATCAACTCTGCTAAATACTTGTATTTGAAGGTTCTTGGATATTAAATTAGACTCTGAAAGACATCTTAAGCTCCCTCTAGAGGATTGGAGATTTAAAACAGTGACTTTACATTTACTTTCGATTCCCCGGCTGCTTGCTTTCTCTGGGCCTCTCTATTCCCATGGGAATAACTCAGTGTGACCTTGACTGATAGATAACGTTGGAATGAGTGGCACAAGAAGAAGAGGAAGAGTTAGACAAACAACTTTGACAACTCTAACCTCAGCCTCACAGACACGTAGATCATCTGTACCTACTTTGCCTTCAGAAGTAGAAGAAGCTGCCTTGTCACAGGTAAAAGAGGGAGAAATAGAGCAGTTACAATTGGAAGATATGGCCTCAGGAGCATCTGCTTCTATCTTAGAGAAAATTTTTGAAAAATTGGAAGCTCTGGACAAGAAAGCAGATGAGCAAACGGCTAAGATTGACCAAAATACAGAATGCCTAAATAAATTAACTGGACAAGTGGCACAGAACACACAGGCAATTGGACAGTTGACGGAGGCCACAGCAGAAAATCGGAAATTGGCTGAGGATACCAGACAAAAATTAGAAAACTTAGAACAAGAGGTAAGACCACTCACCAAACAAGTAGGGGAACATCAGATTTATCTCTCTATGATAGAACTTCGAAATCGTGAGAATAATTTGAGGATTAGGTCGCTACAAGAAGCAGAAGAAGGAAACTTAGCTGAGTTTTTAACCAAAGAATTCTCCAAGTTTTGGAATTTAGAGGAAAAGGATTTTAAAATTGTGTCAGCCTTCAGGCTTGGAAGATTTATAAAGAAGGAGAGGCCCAGAGACTGCCTGATAACATTGAGATCAAAGGAGGAAAGGGACAAGATTTTGGGCCTACACTACGGAAAGTCACTGGATATCTTGGACAGAAGAATTGAAATTTACAAAGATATTCCTAGACAACTGTTGGACCTTAGAGCCGCCTATTCTGAACTTGCCAAATTATTAAGGAGCAACGCAATTGCTTTTAGGTGGGAATTCCCCCAAGGAATATCCTTTACCTTTAGAGGGAAAAAGGTCAAAATTAGAGCACCGGAAGAGAGAGACAAATTTCTGTCTACATACGGAGAGGACCTTCAAAAAGGAATTGAATTACCACCTGGGCCTGGAGCAACGGCAGTACCAGCACCTGTGGAACCCGAAGATCCTGTGAATAAGATACCACCCCTTGAAAAATAATCAGATTAATTCAGGATGTCTCTGCAACTGTTGAGCTGGAATATAAATGGCTGTAACATTCTGGAAAAAAGGAAGAAAATATTTCATATATTAAAAAAAGAACAATTGGACATTATTTGCCTACAGGAAACACATGTGACAAGGCTCCACAGAAAAGTGTTAATAAATAAAAGATTGGGCCAGGAATTTATATCTTCGGACAAAGTGAAGAAGAGAGGTGTGGTGATATACGCGAAAGAGAGCCTGTCACCTAAATTCTTATTTAAAGATGAACATGGAAGAATTTTGGCAATTGAGATACAAGACCAAGGAGAGAAACTTTTGATATTAGGAATTTATGCACCTAACGAAGGGAAATCGGAATTTTACAAGAAGCTGCATGAGACTATGCTGGATTATCTGGACTACAACAACATCATAATGATGGGAGATATGAATGGGGTCGTATCAACTAACATGGACAAGTCACAAAGTCAAAATGTCACAAAAGACGGCAGACTACCTAAAACTTTTTTTGAAATGACAGACAATATGGACTTGATTGACATTTGGAGGACAAAGAACCCACTAGGAAGAGAGGGAACATTCTTTTCTGAAGCCCAACTGACCTGGACAAGAATCGACCAAATATGGATATCTAGAGGCCTGGCACCTAAGGCCAGAAAAGTGGAAATCTGCCCAAAGACCTGTTCCGACCATAATGCAGTAAAGATGGATATGATACTACTACCAACCGGCTCTTTCAGATGGAAGATGAATGACAATTTGTTCAGAGATCAGGAAATTACCAAGAAGGCCCAAAAAGTTTTGAAGGACTATTTTGAGATAAATATGAATACTACGGTGGAAAAAAGAATCGTCTGGGACGCAAGTAAAGCTGTAATGAGGGGATTCTTGATACAACAGAATACCGTAAAGAAAAGGACACAAAATGAGAAAAAAGACAAGATCCTGGATAAAATAAAAGAATTAGAGAAGAAGTTAAGATTAAATCCGAAGTCACAGCCAACTCTGAGAGAAATTAAACTTTATCAAACGCAATATTCTAAATTGATAAATCAGGAAATAGAATGGAAGGTCAAATTAATGAAACAAAAAACGTTTGAGTCGGCGAATAAATGTGGAAAACTGCTAGCTTGGCAGTTGAAGAGAAGACAAAGATTAAATACGGTTACAAATTTAGAGATTGAAGGAAAAAACATTCAGAATCCTGTGGACATTAGAAAGTGTTTCCAGAGATACTTTAAAAAACTATACACTCAAGGGCCGCAAGACGAGGCTGAGATTAAACAATTTTTGGCAAAAAATGGATTATCAAAATTGTCACAAGAAAATAGGACAATCCTGAATTGCAAAATAACACGACAAGAGATTGAACAAGCCATTCAGAACATGCAACTGGGCAAATCTCCAGGGCCAGACGGGCTGACCTCCAAGTACTATAAGACATTGAAAGACTATTTGATACAACCTTTGATGGAGGTCAGCAATGAAATTTTGGAGGGGAAGAGGGCACCGGAGTCGTGGAAGGAAGCGTTTATCACATTAATACCAAAGACGGAAGCTGAAAAGACACAACTTAAGAACTATCGTCCCATCTCTCTTTTAAACGTGGATTACAAAATATTTGCAGACATTTTGGCAAGTAGACTTAAAAGAGTTTTAAATGAAGTAATCCATAAGGACCAGGCAGGCTTTCTCCCAGGTAGACATTTGTTTGCTAATACAAGGAACATTATTGACATTTTGGAACTTTTGCAAACAGATATAAACACAAAAGCAGTTTTAATTTTTATAGATGCGGAGAAGGCCTTTGACAACATCTCCTGGAAATTTATGATGGGAAACCTAAAAGAAATGGGAGTGGGACGGGGTTTTGAGAATGGGATTGAGGCGATATATTCAGAGCAGAAAGCTAAATTGATAGTTAACAATGTGGTTACAGAGGAGTTTAAAATTGAAAAAGGAACACGACAAGGTTGCCCTATCTCCCCTTTGTTATTTATCTCGGTTCTGGAAGTGCTATTGAATATGATCAGAGGGGACCGGTTGGTGGAAGGAATCCAGGTCGGACAGAAACAATACAAATTAAAAGCTTTTGCAGATGACCTGGTTTTGACCTTGCAGGAGCCAGAGTCTAGTATGAAAAGAGTATTACAACTGATTAATGATTTTGGTCGGGTGGCTGGATTTAAATTGAATAAACAGAAAACTAAAGTTTTGGGGAAAAACTTAACAGATACAGAGTCAGAACGGTTTCAGAAAGAGACAGAACTTAATGTGGTTAAAAAAGTAAAATACCTAGGGGTAAACATAACATCAAAAAATCTAAGTCTATTTAAGGATAACTATGAAAAATGTTGGGCAGAAATTAAGAGAGACTTAGATAGTTGGTCAAAATTGAAACTTTCTTTGCTAGGCCGAATTGCTGCTATTAAGATGAATGTATTGCCAAAGATGTTGTTTTTGTTTCAAACACTTCAGGTTTTGGACAAGACGGAGTGCTTTCAGAAGTGGCAAAGAGATATCTCTAAGTTTGTCTGGCAGGGCAAAAAGCCCAGAATTAAGTTTAAGATATTAACCGATGCGAAAGAAAGAGGGGGCTTTGCCCTGCCAGATCTAAAGTTGTATTATGAGGCCGCAGCGTTCTGCTGGCTAAAAGACTGGCTACTTCTTGAAGACACTGACGTGTTGGATTTGGAAGGGTTTAACAATGCTTTTGGATGGCATGCATATTTATGGTATGACAAGGTTAAAGCAAATAAGGCCTTTAAGAACCATATTGTCAGAAAATCACTGTTTAATGTCTGGACAAAATATAAAGACTTGCTGGAAAATAAAACTCCAAGGTGGCTTTCACCTTTGGAAGCTAAGGCCCGAAAAAGACCCAATATGGAGGCTAAATGGCCTAAATATTGGGAAATATTAGAAAAAGACGGAGACAATTGGAAATTGCAGAGTTTGGAGAAAATGAAGGATAAAGTGCGAGACTGGTTACATTACGCTCAGATTAAAGAAGTTTTTAAAAATGACAAGAAATTAGGGTTCCAGGTGGAGAAATCGAAATTAGAAACAGAATTGTTAGAACCAAAGACTAAGGTACTTTCAAGGATGTATAACTTGCTGTTAAAATGGAATACACAAGATGAAATGGTCAAATCGGCTATGATAAGGTGGGCACAGGACATTGGGTATAATATTATGTTCGAGGACTGGGAAAGGTTGTGGAGTATTGGATTGAACTTTACTGCATGCAATGCTTTGAAAGAAAATGTAATGAAAATGATATATAGATGGTATATGACCCCAGTCAAACTTGCAAAAATTTACCACCTGTCTGATAATAAGTGTTGGAAATGTAAAGAAAGTGAAGGAACATTCTTTCACCTCTGGTGGACCTGCCCTAAAGTGAAGGCGTTCTGGGAAATGATTTATAATGAACTGAAAAAGGTATTTAAGTATACCTTCACTAAGAAACCAGAGGCCTTTCTTTTGGGCATTGTCGGCCAAGGGGTGGTAAAGAAGGACCAGACATTTTTTATGTATGCAACAACAGCAGCAAGGATACTTCTCGCAAAGCACTGGAAAACTCAAGATCTACCCACACTGGAAGAATGGCAGATGCAACTGATAGACTATATGGAACTGGCCGAGATGACCGGCAGAATCCATGACCTGGGAGAAGAGAAGATGGAGGAGGATTGGAAGAAATTTAAGAATTATTTACAAAAACATTGTAATTTGAGTGAATGCTAAGCAGGATGCCAGATCATAAATAATTGAGCACCACTAAACTAGATGATTTAAGATAATAAGTGAAATTGAGAAAATATGAACTTTTTTGAGAATTATAAGATTATAAATATACAGATGGGATATAAGAATGCAAATAAGATAATAAATTGCTGACAAAATGTTATAACGTTGAAAGTGGGAGCGGGAGATGTGAGGAAGTCCAAAGAAAATGTGAAATTATGTTAAGATATATGTTACACTGTTTATTATGTTTATTTCTATTGTAAACCCCAATAAATATTAAAAAAAAAAAAAAACAATGGCATGGACCACGTCATCTTGGGTGAGATAATTACACTACTGTCAGCTCATACCCAAAGATACTCTATCTGATTAAAAAAACAACACACACACAATAAATCAGCCCTGTGGGGTAAGGATGAGGGGGAAGAGGCACAATAACAGGGAAAACACAGGAATGCAGTGGTTTGTGGCTTGCCGGTGGAAAAGTGCCTATAGCGGGGGAAAGGGTGGTGTGGAAGCACTGCAAGTCATCACTGCAATGGTGTGCATAACAAATACATCATACCTGACCTTTTATATATATATGACCTTTATATATTATATATATATATATATATATATATATATATATATATATATATTATGGGCTACCATAAAGAATGGTAGTTCACACTGTTTTAGGGTGGGGGGAAACCACTTTATCCGAAGTAAGCTAGGAAGAGTGATTTGTTTTGTATATCTGAAGTCCCCCCCCCCCTACTTGCCCTGGTCTAATTAGCTTGAAACAATCCCCACCTATTGACCTTGCAGAGAGTCTCCCCTTCTCCCCCCCCCCATGGGTCTCTTAGCCTTTCATCATGCCAGAGATGTCTTCACTATAGAAACCAAGTGTATTTGGTAAACATAACTGCTTCTTCCCCCTTCCCATCTTTCTTACGCTCGGATGTCTTAGGTTATCAAAGCTAAACACCCTAGAAAATCACAGTGTCATATTTTGAGGGGGTGGAATGACCCATTTCAAAGACCTAGCCCCTTGATTAATGGGTGTGGGTGTGGGTGTGGGTGGGTGTCTATACAATGAGTGCAGGACACCTGCAAAAGCCAGGGTTAGAGAAGATAATGTTGCTATTGTGTTATCAGAGGCAGCCTGGTTCAAAGGTTAGTTATTTGAAGTCCTTGAATTTAAATCCAAGTGCTCTTCCCCCAAAGAGTTATTTTGAGTGGAATAAATGTTTCCCATGCATTTTACTACTGGGAAGATCATTGCAACGGAGGCTTGTTTATTCTGAAAGGAAACTTGTAAAGATAAAACATAGTTCCCGAGGATTCTCACCAGAGCCTTGAACAATGTAAGTATCTTTTTATTCACTTTAATTATTAGATTTAGCTTGACTCCCTCTTTCTTCTCCCCCTCTTTCTTTTCTTTTCTTTTTTTACAAGTGAATGTACTCCTTCTCAGGCCCCAGCTTCTCCTGAGACTTCTCTCACAATCAACACTGTTAATAAAATGTTTTAAACAGAAACAAAGGAATTCCAGTTCCAAGGATGGTCACTTTGCTAATATATGTGATTCTCTCTGTGCCAAGGCCTTTGGTAAAGACAAGGTAGTAGGGCTTATTACACCACCACATAGATTATAGAATTATAGAATTGTAGAGCTGGAAGCCTGTTGTCTTTGCCCATGGAGTTTTCTTAGCCTCCTTCTTGGGAGAAAAGCAATGACAAAGCTAGACAGCATCTTAAAAAGCAGAGACATCATCTTGCCAACAAAGGTCCGTATACTTAAACTATGGTTTTCCCAGTAGTGATGTATGGAAGTGAGAGCTGGACCATAAAGAAGGCTGATCGCCAAAGAATTGACGCTTTTGAATTATGGTGCTGGAGGAGACTCCTGAGAGTCCCATGGACTGCAAGAAGATCAAACCGACCCATTCTTAAGAAATCAGCCCTGAGTGCTCACTGGAAGGACAGATCGTGAAGCTGAGGCTCCAATACTTTGGCCACCTCATGAGAAGAGAAGACTCCCTGGAAAAGACCCTGATGTTGGGAAAGATGGAGGGCACAAGGAGAAGGGGACGACCGAGGACAAGATGGTTGGATAGGGTTCTCGAAGCTACCAGCATGAGTTTGACCAAATTGCGGGAGGCAGTGGAAGACAGGAGTGCCTGGTGTGCTCTGGTCCATGGGGTCATGAAGAGTCGGACACGACTAAACAACAACACACCACCACATAGATTGTAGAATTGTAGAATTGTAGAGCTGGAAGCATCCCCAGTTAGGGTCATCTAGTCCAACCCTCTGTAGAGCAGGAATCTCAACTAAAGCATCCTTCCTTGACCTATGCTATGGATCCTTGACCATCCAACCTCTGCTTAAAAACCTCCAACGAAGGAGAGTCCACAGCCTCCTGAGGGAGACCATTACACTGTCAAACAGCTCTTACTATCAGAAAGATTTTTTGATGTTTAATTGGAATCTCCTTTCTCATTACTTGAAGCCATTGGTTCGAGTCTTACCCTCGAGAGCAGGACGCAAAGGTACTTTCACACACCTGTCTGCACCCACAGAGAGACGACTGTAAATGGTACCAGATGCATAAGCTGTGTGCCATGCTACTCTTTTTCTTTACAGAACACAAAATAAACGCGCAGAGCCAAATCTTCACTATGGTTCCATGGAAATTTGTGAGCTTTAGATGTTTTAGTCTCAGTGATCATTTAAGAATGATGGTGAAGGGATTGAGTAGAGTGTTGCATTTGAGGCTGGTTTTGGCAGTTGTCCTGCAAAACACTTTCTTGGCCACCACTCTGCAACTGCAGATTGCACCTCCAGCGCATGCATGCCTCAAAACCACATTACAGTGGAGATGCAGCAGGTGGAGTTCTGAGACCCGTATTTCCTGCTGAACATACAGAAGAGTCCTATGGGTGCAATCTGCAAGCTAGGAAGCCTGCAGTTCAAATCTAGTTCACTTCAGCCATGAACCTGCTAAATGAACATAGACAAGCCACTTTCTCAGCCCTGTGGGGGGAAATGAGAAACTAAATCTGGCATATTCACCCAATTTGGTAGATTGCGATCTGCTGGGAGAGCTCTTGATGATTTGCAGTGGATTGGAGAGGATTTCCGACTCCCAGTGCTTCAACAATAGCTCAAGCAAAGCTATTTATTCCACCTAGATTATTTATTCCACCTAGCTGAAATGAAGAATGCTAAGCAGGACCAGGAGTGGACTTAATGCAAAGTGACTTTGAGCTCAGTTCATTTCTGGTACTGAAAATGAATTCTGAGGCTGATATGTGCAGAGTCATCCTGTTCTTTAATTATAACCAGGGCCAGCCCACCCATGAGGGAAGGTGAGGTGACCTCCTCAGGTGGCAGGATCTACAGTGGCAGCAACAGCTGTGGCGAGCTCTTTGGAGGCCAGATCTCCCATGTTGAATCTACAGCGGCCTCTTGGCAAATAGACAGCACTGCTGGTCTGCCATCCTTGTTCCCGATGTAGATCTTCACTCACCCGCTCTTCCCTGGCTGGGGGAGACACCATTTTGTGGTTTGCTTCAGGTGCCAAAATGTCTTGGGCCAGCCCTGTATGTCTTCTGCAGCTGGCTCTGGTTGATAGATGTTGGGGTTCTGCTGAAAAACAAAGTAAATCACATGTGTGACGTCTCATGCCCACCAACGTTTCTCTGATGAAATTAGAAGCATCCCATTCCATAATGAGAATTTTATTATTTATACCCCACACGTCTTACTGGGGTGCCCCAGTCACTCTGGGCAGCTTCCAACATGTATAAAAACATAATAAAACATACAGGAAGTTTGCCTTCAGACAGTTTGGTGGTCAGATAACTCCATACCCTCCAACATCTCTCCAATGAAAATAGGGACATCCTGAGGAAAAGTGGGACATTCCAGGATCAAATTTGAAAGTGGGACAGCTTCTCTAAATCTGGGACATTCCTGGAAAATAGAGACACTTGGAGGGTCTGATTTCTGCCCACCCATGATGTACCTTATGAAGTTGTTTCTAAGGGTTACTTCTGTATTGTACATGAAGGACTTCAGACCCTTTTTAAAAAGTGCTATATAAATGCTAGATGTTATTAATGGTTTCTCTGTCTGCAGTTCCACAAGTGTTGACCCAGATGTAGAGTTAATTCTTCTCAACTGCAGAATGTACACCCAGGGCTGTCATTTGTTTCTTTCCTTTCTGTTTGTTTAGCTTGATTATGGATGATATTTTGCTACAGTCGAGGGCAACCTCATAGGATGCTATAAAACCCAAGGAAAACACACACCGTGCCATAACTAAATTACAAATGTTCATAACAAAGACTCTGCTTTCAGGTACCTGGAAACATGTGCAGATTTAGGGTTGCGATTAATCTCAATTTAAAGAAAAGCTGCTTCCAGTGCCAGCATTCACTCAGCACCGGCTCTCCATTGGTGATATCATTAGCAGAAGGCTTGCCAAAGGGAATACTCTGATAAATAAACTAGCCCATACCAGGCTAATAAGGCGTCTTCCAGTGCAGTTGGGATCCATTTTACTAGGGTTGGTTTTTCAACTTTGAAGGGCTCTTGGGTGAAGTGTAGGAAATGAAGTCCTCTTCTGTATATTGAAGGCTGGGATTTATTTAGTGCACGTTTAGCTGAAAACCGTTACTGGAATATACGAATTCCGAAATCCACAGTCGGGCAAAGCCAAAAGGCCACAAAGCTGAGTGCAAGCTTTTGGCATCAGATTGGATGTTAATCAAAGTGGGTTGGGGGCAAAGCGTCGGTCATGGTTTTAAGATGGAAGAAGTGGCAGGCTGCCTTGCAATTTGGCTGCCTTAGATGTGATGTGGGTTTCGGGTTACACCTGGGGATGCTGTGACAAAGGAACGCACGGTGGCTAGTTTCTCCATATCTGAAAATACAAATTCCAGCCATTACCAACGTAGATCTGAGTCTTAAATGGACTTATTAGGTAGAAAATTGAAGAGAAAACTTGGCCATTTTGCATATTAGCAAAGCTGAAGACTACAACACCAAAAATGACTCTCCACTTTTGCTAATATAAAAGTTGCCCTGTGCATGAATTATTATTATCATTACCATCATCATTATATTATTATTATTATTATTATTATTATTATTATTATTATTATTACACCACCTTCTTCCCTGACAGGGACTCAAGGCAGCATACAGATGAAAAATGAGTATATATACATATTTGTAATATATAAACACAATGCTTTAAAGCAATAGGATGCCACTTCAGATTTCTTGATATGGGGGCAAAATTATTTATTTATTCAATTTCATCGAGGAAAAATAAAATCTGTCATGACTAAAGTGAACAATAAACAATAAAAGTCCACAGAAGCTTCCTTGCAACAGGAATGGCGGAGAACTATTTACAACCCAACTCTACAGTTCCATGGTTTTGAGGACTGTTTTGCACACCGTAAGAGCTAAAGCAATGGTGGGGGACATATAACATTTCATGCACCTCCCATGTTTCCCTGCTCAATCTGAGCAGGCTGAAAGCAAAGAGTAAGGTTACCTTAACTTCTGTCATAGAGCTTCAGTATGCTGATGACAACGTAGTGTGTGCACGCTCAGAGGATGACCTCCAGACCATCCTAAATATCTTTGCAGAAGCTTATGAAAAGCTTGGCCTATCACTCAATATCCAAAAAACCAAAGTGCTGCACCAACAAGTACAAAATAATCCCTCCACAGCACCACAAATCCAACTCAATGGTGTAACATTGGAAAATGTCGATCACTTCTCCTACCTAGGCAGTTATTTTTCCACAAGGGCCAACATTGATGCCGAAATCCAGCATCACCTGTGCTCTGCAAGTGCGACTTTCTCCCGATTGAAGTGCAGAGTGTTTGAGGACCGGGACATTCGCACGGAAACAAAAATGCTTGTTTACAAAGCTATTGTACTACCAACCTTACTACATACTTGTGAAACATGGACCACTTATAAATGCCATCTCCAGCTCCTCGAAAGATTCCATCAACGGTGTCTTCAAAAAAATTTACACATCACTTGGGAAGACAGGCGAACTAATATCAGTGTACTGGAAGAAGCAAAGATCACCAGTGTTGAAGCAATGATTCTTCAACATCAACTTTGTTGGACTGGTCATGTTGAGCGGATGCCTGATGATTGTCTTCCAAAGCAACTACTCTATTCTGAACTTTAAAATGGAAAGTGTAATGCTGGTGGTCAACAAAGAGGTTTAAAGACTGTCTCAAGTCAAATCTTTAAAAAATGTAGTATAAACACTGACAACTGGGAAACACTGGCCTGTGAGCGCTCCAGTTGGAGAACAGCCTTTACCAAAGGTGTCATGGGCTTTGAAGACACTCAAACTCAGGACACAAGGGAGAAACGTGCTAGGAGGAAGGCACGCTTGGCAAATCCACACTGTGATCAACTCCCACCCGGAAAACAATGTCCCCACTGTGGAAAGACGTGTGGATCCAGAACTGGCCTCCACAGTCACTTACGGACTCATTGTTAAAACCGTGTTTATGGAAGACAATCTTACTCGGCTACGAGGGATTGCCAAAGAATGTTTCCCAAACATTGGCCATGCTGGCAGGGATTGATGAAAGTTGGGAGTCCGATCGCATGTGGAGACCCCCAGTCTCCCTATCCCTGAGCTATGGCAATGGCATCAATACACGTTCACCAAGCACACCTACTGCTGGTTTGTGCTATTGCATACAGGCTGGCTCTATGCAATACTTAAGACAACGAGCAAATTTATTGAACCAGTCTGTTGGCCGGAAGTGTACAGGTTCTTGATAGAAACACACACAGAGAGAGGGCAGACACACACACACACACACACACACACACACACACACACCCTGTCCTTGCCAAATGACAGCCTTCTGAGCTTGCAGTGGGCATTAGGTTACTCTCACGGAGCCACACAGAGGCAAAAACGGTTTTCCATATCTCCTGCTGAAGGGATTTTTTTCGTGGAATGTCCTGAAGGAATAAAAGTGATTTGCACTTGTCATGAGTCATAGTTTGGAGGCTAGGAAGAGACTCTTTTGTATCATTCATGGGGGATTACTGAGTTACTTGTCTGATGGGTTCAAGATGGACGGGCGTTTGCAGAGCAATAGTGTGAGAAGCATCGTTTCGCCAAAGGGGTGCAGTTCAGATTTTCTTGTTATTATTTATTGCATGACAACCTAAGAGCTTCCTGGGTCAAGCTAAGAGCCCCTCTCTTGCAACATCCTATTGCCAACTGTCACCATCCAAGTGCCTCAGGGAACAAAAACGGAAAACAGCCATCTCTCATTGCATGTCCCTGGCATTTGATATTCAGAGATAAGCTGCCACTGAACATGGAGGTTCCATTTAGCTATTATAGCCAATAACCATTGGTAGAACTGCCCTTCACAAATTTGTTTAACCTTTTAGAATGATTTCATCTCCTCATGTATTTAAATAAAAGGTTGTTCGCTGCTTTAATGCCTTTAGCCATTTGCTTTGTCAATCCCCCCCTTTGCTCATTTTATCATGAACCTACATTTGCTTTGGTCAGAGTTGTGCTATTTTATTTTCTCATTTGAATCTACATTCTCTGCTGAAAAGAAGCCTTCTAGCTATGTATTTAACCATGCTGGCATCCTCCTTTTTTCAGGTAAGCCACCTCTACAGGTAAGTCACCATTTACTATTATTCATAAAGTGTCTGTAATTGACAAGCTTACAATTTAATAATTCAATCTGTTTAGCCAGTCTTCTTAATATATCTTTGCCTTTCCTCTTAATCCAAAATTCTTTTTTTAAAAAAAATGCCCTCTGTATAGTAAGTTCTTTCTTTCTTTCTCCATTTAATTTTAAATAGACAAATTTGTTGTTCTCAATACTCTGAAGCTGCCTTGTCTTAAAGGTGTATGCTGGAGAATTACAAGGCATTAAGGTAAAATTGGTAGACATATAATGGGCATTAAGTAAGTATTTATGAGAAAAGGTGGAATGGACTAAGTCACCCTGCTTCAAATGTTGGATTTGATTTGTATGGCTATTGGATGGAAATTCCTTTTGACTTAAAACAAAACAAAACAAGTGAAAGGTGACACGGGGAATATTGGGATCAAATTTCCCTTGTATGGTTTATCAGTTTGTCTCGAGGATTTCTTCTACATTTGTGCTGTTCTACATTTGTTATTGTAATGTAATATTGTACTGAAGTAGAAATCTTTCCTGGGTAATCTTTGCTGCCATCTTGAGTACTTTAGCTGGAAAGGCAGGTTTTATAAAACAGCTGCCACAGAAAAAGAAAACAAAGCTGTATTGATCGCTCCTTGTATTTGCAAAGTTCTGTACCCTTAATCAGCACTGTGAGATTTTCACATGCTGTTTCTCAAAATTATGGCACTTTTGAGTTGATTGCCTTTTTGCATCCTTTTCTTTCCTTTGTTAAGGGCCAACCATCGTGGCATCAGTCCAACTTCTTCCAGATTTGTTGTTGTTGTTTAGTCGTGTCCGACTCTTCGTGACCCCATGGACCAGAGCACGCCAGGCACTCCTGTCTTCCACTGCCTCCCGCACTTTGGGCGAACTCATGTTCATAGCTTCGAGAACACCCTCCAACCATCTCGTCCTCTGTCATCCCCTTCTCCTTGTTCCCTCAATCTTTCCCAACATCAGGGTCTTTTCCAGGGAGTCTTCTCTTCTCATGAGGTGGCCAAAGTATTGGAGCCTCTGCTTCAGGATCTGTCCTTCCAGTGAGCACTCACGGCTGATTTCCTTCAGAATGGATAGGTTTGATCTTCTTGCAGTCCATGGGACTCTCAAGAGTCTCCTCCAGCACAATAATTCAAAAGCATCAGATCTTTGGCGATCAGCCTTCTTTATGGTCCAGCTTTCACTTCCATACATCACTACTGGGAAAACCATAGCTTTTACTATATGGACCTTTGTTGGCAAGGTGATGTCTCTGCTTTTTAAGATGCTGTCTAGGTTTGTCATTGCTTTTCTCCCAAGAAGCAGAAGTCTTTTAATTTTGTGACTGCTGTCACCATCTGCAGTGATCATGGAGCCCAAGAAAGTAAAATCTCTCACTGCCTCCATTTCTTCCCCTTCTATTTGCCAGGAGGTGATGGGACCAGTGGCCATGATCTTCGTTTTTTTGATGTTGAGTTTCAGACCATAGCCCAACTCATCTGTGACCCCCATACAAATCCCTATCTCTGTTTTTACTCTTCAGAATCAAGGTGCATATGTAGCCTTGCTGTCTAAAACTGCATCCATGCACTCTGTCTCCTTCATTTCCGTGTAATAAACCCATCTTTTTCTACTTCCTGGTGTGACAAGTTCTTTATTAGGCATAAGGGTTAAAGGTATACCATACACATATTTTTTTTGGACGCACGTACTGACCCCACAAAAAGGGTTCCAGGCCTCTCAGAGTTTTGCGTTGAGATCACGTGTGCAGTAGATATGCATGTTGTTTCTGACATACACCTTGCAACACCGACCCTTCCACAAAATGTGTCTTATGGAAATAAATCAACGGCCTGCTCATATTTCACTGGCATTTTAGGAGACTTTGCCCTTCTTTCAGCTACCAGAGGTAACTGCTGAATGCTGTCCAGTTATATCCGAAGCACTAAAACAAAAACATTACAAGTGCGCAAACTTTTGTAAAGGCAGCTCCATACTTTCCAAGGTAAACTTGTTGCTGCGCTCACACATTCCCTGTAGAAAACATGCAAAATGCAGATCCCAGATGCATGTACACAAGCAGGTTTATGCAAGAATGCCTCTTAAACCCTGTGGTGGAGAAGTAGAGGTAACTTGGAGTAGAAAAATAGTGGGCGGGCAAGGGGCAAAAGCCTCCTCTGGCCCACTGGTTCGCTGTTCAAAATTACTACCTTTTTCAACCTGTTTTTTCTTACTAAAAGTGCCTTCGGGGACCACTGCACATTTGCATGGAATGAATTTTGACCTGACGTTGCTTGTATGTGACGCATATGCCGCCCACAGTTTATATGTTTAACAGTGAGGGGGAAACTGGTCTGAAGAGGCAAAAAAGACCTCCACAAAAATAATAATAATATTCACATACCGTATTTTTCGCTCTATAAGACACACCCGACCATAAGATGCACCTAGTTTTAGAGGAGGAGAAAAAGAAAGAAAAAATTCTTTCCCTCTCTGCACAGCACCTCTCCAGCAAAGCGGGAGGAGAAATGGAAGGGGCTCCTCCTGCTTCGCTGAAGGGGCACTGCACAGAGAGGGAAAGCTGCGCAGCACCTCTCCAGAAAAGCAAAGTCAGAACAGCAAGAGGGATCACTGCACGGGATAGCCGTGCCAAGCTTCTTCAGGGCAGGGGGAGCATTCCTCCCACTGCACTGAAGAGGCTTTGCGTGGCTATCCCTGAAGCCAGAAGAGCAAGAGGGATCAGTGCGCACCGATCCCTCTTGCTCTCCTGGCTTCAGCAATAGCTGCACAGCCTGCATTCGCTCCATAAGACGCACAGACATTTCCCCTTACTTTTCAGGAGGGGAAAAGTGTGTCTTATAGAGCAAAAAATACAGTATACTGTAAAGTGTGGGGAGCTGTCCAAAGTATTGTTATGAGCAGATGTTGAGCTAGATGGGCTCTAGAGTCCCTTTCAGCCCTGTGATTCTTACTGTAAGCGATGAGGGCTGCTAAGGTGTTCAGACTGGTTGGACAGGTATGGTATTTTGCTCAGTACACTAAGGAAATGCGTTGCCATGGAAACAAATAGTCAGACAAACTTCCAAAATAACAAGGAAACAGGCAGAGACTTTCCCCACATTTTGGCTGGTGGGAGGAGGCAGACTAGGTCTACGTGCAATGTGGAAACTATCAGACAACATTACAATTTGGAGTCAGGCGGAGACAGATGAGAGCTGAGTTTTGGGGGCACTGATAAGGTAAAGGGTAAAAGGACCCCTGACCATTAGGTCCGGTCGTGGCTGACTCTAGGGTTGCGACGCTCATCTCGCTTTATTGACCGAGGGAGCTGGCGTACAGCTTCCAGGTCATGTGGCCAGCATGACTAAGCTGCTTCTGGCGAACCAGAGCAGCGCACGGAAATGCCGTTTACCTTCCTGCCGGACCAGTACCAATTTATCTACTTGCACTTTGACATGCTTTTGAACTGCTAGGTTGGCAGGTGAAGGGACCGAGCAACAGGAGCTCACCCCGTCATGGGGATTCGAACCGCCGACCTTCTGATCGGCAAGTCCTAGGCTCAGTGGTTTAACCCACAGTGCCACCTGCGTCCCATTGGGGGGCACTGATAAGTTACTATAATTCCCTAGAAATCTGATTTGGGAGCAGTGAATATCCCTATGAATTGGGAGAGTTTGAACTGCATGCATCCGCCAGCCACCTCCGCCAGCCACCATCCGCCAGCCACCTCCTAGAAAAGCCAGTAGAAGCCCCTTTAAAGAGCGCGCAGCTTCTGCGGGAGGTGGGGAATATTCCCAGAGCTTGTCGGGGCTGGTGGGGGAAGCCCGTGCTTCCCCCGCCAGCCCCAATGAGCTCCTGAGCAGCTCTGGGGTAGCCCGCAAAGCCTCCGCAGGGCAGCAGCGAGCCTTCATCCCGCTGCCCTGCGGAGGCTTCACACGGCTATCCCTGGCTTTTGCGGGAGGTGGGGGAAGGGACAGAGCGTGGCTCTGTCCCTTTCCCCACCTCCCGCAAAAGCCAGGGATAGCCGCGCTCCCTTTACAGAGCCGCGTGGAGTGTGTGTGTGGCTCTTGGGGAAAAGCCCCCAAGAGCCACACACACTCTCCACGCGGCTTGTGAAAGGGAGCGCTGAGCAGAGCCTGGGATGCATACAGACTATGCTCAGCGTTCCCTTTAAATGTTTTTTTTCCCTTGAATATTTTTTTCTAGAAACTAGGTGCGCCTTATTGTTGGGTGTAGTGAAGGGTTAACCTTCTGCGCCTCGAGCCTGAGAGGAGGCGCTTACAAGGGAAGTAAGCCAGGACGTGACGAAAGCAGCTTGGAATGCTGTGTACTGAGTGAAAATCGAAAGCAGGTTGTTGCGTCGCTGCAAGCAGAGGGAGAAGATGCAGCTTGAATCAGATGGAAGTTGGAGTTTGTAAACACACTACTTTTGTGCCAATAAAGGGATATTAGGACAGAAGAAACGTTTGGAATTTATTTACTTCTCTTTCGACACACGCCGCTGTGTAACTCTGCTAATTGCTTTACGATCTACAGAGGCTCCCAGGGGAAGCGTGGCTGGGCGCCGAACAATAAAGCAATAAAACTATCAAGACTTATCATCAGGTGCACCTTATGGAGCGAAAAATACGGTAATTAAAGCTGCCACAGGAGAAGGCTGGAAGGTATAGCCCAGCAGAAAGCTCATTCCTAAAAGGAGAAACTGCAGGGTTTCCCCTCTCCTTGGGGGGTCAAGGCTGGTTTCCCCACACTGTATGTTTTGTGCCTCCCACCCCCACACTTAAGTGCGCTGTCTCCCTTGTTGATGTTTTCTCCCATGAGTGAAGGTTACAGCATTTGGGGCTTTTTCACTTGGCAAAAAAGCAAGGACATAATAGAAGGGAATACAATTATGCATCACGAGGAGAAAATGGACATGGACGAAGCGTGTTCTCCTTCATGGAGAGCACGTGTTGCGGTGGGGTTAACAAGGCACCTCTCTGTTGCTGGGTGGGTTAGTTTGGATGGCCACCATTGTGATTGGGCTCCTCTGGTTGTTGGGGAGAGTTTGATGTTGCCAATTATTGATTGACAGTCATAGGTTATATATTCCCTACGCACAGCGTTGAGCTTCCTCTTTTCGTTGCGTGCATCGGATCACCCTCCCACCCTACCTAATTTTAGGGTTTTTGCATTTGACCTTGCAATGCCTGTCATGGGGTCATCTGCTTTTGGGGCAGGGGCCTGGTAGGAATTTTGTCCATTTGGCTGATTGGCTGGTGCCATTTGGTTTTTGCATACTGAGTAGCAAATCGTCACAACTTGTAAGGTTGCGATTAGGCATTGGTTTTAAAAATTGGTTGGTGGAGGGGTAAGGATTGGCGGTGCCTGCCCCTCCAATGCTGCTGCTGCAAGGGAATTCCGTTAAAGGAATCCAGGGGCTCATCATGCTCTTGTCCAAACCCCTGTCAAGGGGCTTGGGCCACGCAAGAGCCCCTGGGAGCATCTGGGGAGAGGTGAGGGTCTGGCACCCAGCTCTATTCTCTCCCCCAAAATGTTTTCCCTTACTGACTTCGCAGGTTTGCGGGTGTCAGTTCTGTCCCTGGGCGGGGACAGATAGTCACAACCAATGCCTAAGCAACCACTCACATTTTGTATTTTAATAAAGTTGTGGCCAAAATTATGCCAAAAACATTAAACAAAAATTCTGTGTGAAGTGTGAATTTATTTGAGGGTGTCTTGAGGACCTCGACACGCAAACGTTTCTCTCCTTCTCATAAAACTAGAGACAAGGAATCAGCCAATGAAACTGAATGGTTGACAACGCAGCGTCTTCCATAGTTCATCTGTGCACAATCGGCTATTGCGTGGCGAGTTCCCACCTCCCACCAGTAGAAATAAAGACACAAGACACCATTATTTAGGTTAATGGGCTAAAATTGGCCATAATTTTATTGGTTACAGATGATGAGCGGTATTGGCTTAGGCATTGGTCCTAATCGACTATCTGGCTTCATTTTGTCTGCCTGAAGGCCAGGAAGGGTTAACACCAGCAGGCGGAGCCCTGCTGATGCACATCAATTAGGAACTCCCCCAGGGTCACCGCTCGGGGGCGTGCCTTGGGCCCTGGCCTCCATAGGCTTCAGACGTGGCCACGCCCCCCAGAATCCTTTACCGGACTACCCTTCACTAACCAGGGGAGGTGATGGCACTCCCCCCCCCATTCATCTACATAACAATACCCATACCAATGCCTAACCGCCAAACTGAGGAAGTTGTGACGATTTGCTACGAGGTAGGCAAAAAAAAAACAAATGGCTGCTGCCAATTTGCCAAGTGGAAAAAATCCTACCAGGCCCCTTAACGGCAACCAACCGAAGTCCATAGCAAGGTCAAAGGAGAAAACTTAAAGGGTGGGTGGGTGGGAAATTCCCCAGCTGATCGGCGACAAAGAGGAAGCGCCTCTGCCGCGCTTGCCTTAAATGCGGCAAGCCACACCCCCTGGCCCGGGGGATGATGCGGCAGAGGATTCCCCTGATCGCGCAGGGCTGGGAGCAAGCCTCTGCGCGAGTGTTGGGGGCATGAAGCCCACAACGCCACCTCCTCCTGAGGTCGGAAGTGGCTTTGGCCCAGCATCCTCCCCACTTGTGATTCCCATCAGCTGCCATTGAGTGGCAGACTGCCTCTGGCAGTGTGGAGCAGAACGCAGCCATCATGGCTAGCAGCCATTGATTGCCTTATCCATCAAATCCATCAGCCTTTGTTTTGAGGCAAGTCCATATGTCCTCTGGTATTTGGGGAACACCATCGCTCACCATAGCTTTGCATGCAGAAGGTCTCCAGGGACAATCTGCAGGTGATAAGAGAGAAGCCCCCATATGGAGAGCTGCTGTCTGTCAAAGTAGGTAAGAGTGGGTTAGGCAGAGATACATCCTAACCTGGTCAAAGGCAGCCTTCCTATAGAATTGGCAAACCAAGCAGCCCTCGTTCCAAGTTTTTCAACCTTGGCACAAGACAATTTCCCTGGAAGCAGATACTCTGCCATGTGTCTTTTCATCCTTCAGCACGTCTTCCGTGCTTCTCAAGATACGATTATTCAGACATGCAGCCCATGTGTCATCTGTGACTCATCCTCTTCTTTCTTCTACATCCAATTCAGTCATTTCTTCCTGTTCAACTGAATACAATACAGTGGTGCCCCGCAAGACGAATGCCTCGCAAGACGAAAAACTCGCTAGACGAAAGGGTTTTGCGTTTTTTGAGCTGCTTCGCAAGACGAATTTCCCTATGGGCTTGCTTTGCAAGACAAAAACGTCTTGCAAGTTTGTTTCCTTTTTCTTAAAACCGTTACAGTAATACAGGGTGCATTGCTTGAAGAGGTGCAGTTGCGACTTGACTTCGAGAAGCAACTCATAGCACGCGGTGTGGTAGTCTTTTTTGAGGTTTTTGAAGACTTTGGTGATTTTTGAAGCTTTTCCAAAACTTCTTTTGCAGCCATTTGGTAAATTAAACTTTTAAAACTTTTTTGGGGGGTTTTGGATTTTGGGTTGGGGTGTTTGGAATTCAAGGACTTGGTGTTGGGGAGGGATTTGCAAGAATCTGGAAGCTTCTGTGTTTTTTTTCTGCATTTTTATGATTTTCTGTGACCATTGGGCCACTCTGCTGTTTTTTTTAAAAAAAATCTGGATTTGAATTTCTGTGTGGTGGGTGGCTGGGGGAACAGTTGGGGAGTTTGCAAGTTTGCAAGAATCTGGAAGCTTGTGTGGTTTTTTTCTGAATTTTTATGATTTTTATTGTTCCTTCAATTTTTGAATTTATTGTTCCTTCAATTTTTGAAATGCTCTTTACAGTATGTGCGACTTTAAAGAGCACTTAATAAACTCTTGTTGTACCAAATTTGGCTTTGTTTGGACTTTTTTTGACCATAGGAACGCATTAATTGAATTTCAATGCATTCCTATGGGATTTCGTGCTTCGCAAGACGAAAAATTCGCTAGACGAAAAAACTCGCGGAACGAATTAATTTCGTCTTGCAAGGCACCACTGTAATAGCTTTCCCTTTTGAAGTTGTTCCTTATCTATCCTACTGCTTTCTATGCTGCTGTGACTGTCTGTCCCATACAAAATAAACAAAAAGTGTGTGTGTGTGTGTGAATCCTGACTCATCAAACAGCAACATAAAGCAAGAAAAATCAATAATAAAATAATAAAAATGAAGGTGGCTGGCTTAAATAAACTTCATGATCAGTCAATATATGCCCCAAATCTAATAGCTGTGTTCCCCTCACAGAGCTGCAAGCTCCAGTTCCCAAGGAAGAGGAACTAACCTCTCAGCACCCTTAATAAACTACAGTTCCCAGGATTATAGAGGGGGAGTCATGACTGTGTAAATAGGTTTGATATTGCTTTAAATGTATGGTGCAGATGGGGCCTAAAACCACAAGGAGAGGAACATCTGGGGCAGAAGGGAGAGGGCAAGGGAGACCTTACACAAGAATGGGTGTATTATGAAGTCACATAGAGCTAGAAGGGACTTGAGTTCAACATTCTGCATTGCAGGGGCTCGAACCCATGACCTTGACCATATATGCATACATAAATGTATGGTTTAGATGCAACTGCTGTCTAACCTCCCTGGAAACAAATCAGAATGAATGTGCAATCAAACGAGTTGCTCAAGCCTTTAGGTTTATTTTCAAAGGGGCGATGGTTGTAGCCCCAACCTTAAGGCTTCTTTGTTTTTAAAGGGGTGATGGTTGTAGCCGCGCTTTTACATGTGAAAGCGCAGGCATGTGTCATCAACCATTTAGTTGACGAGCTGGTAAAGTGCAACTCTGCCCTGATTGATCCAGTGTTTCTGGGACAAATCAGAAGTGAGCTCAATGTAGAGGATGTAATTGGTGGACTGGCCATTGGTGGACAGTGTGCCTCTCCCAGCACTGGTTTCGAATATGGTAAATTCCCTTGTGTAGAATTTTGGTACCCTTGCCAGGTTTCAGCCAAATGATGGGCAGGGAGTCATAGAGAGTTTTGGGAAAAGGCTCTCCAATCCGCATGGTCTCCCTGTCCCAACAGGGCCCTTCCAGATAAAGCCCTTTCACATAGGCTCCATCTTCAGGCAGTTGAGTCATACTGTGCTCCTGTATCATCCCCTAAATTGGGTGGGGGAAGGAGAGAAGAGATGGTGTATTAAAACATGGCCTAGGTCTTGCGGAAGGAAGGTTCTATCCAGTGCTAGTTGCTAGCCATGGCAAGGAATGTCTCCTGTAGGTTACCAAGAATTAATTTTGCATAGTATACAGGAGCTCTTAAACATGGAATGAAATGGTTTTCCTTACCTGAAATTCAAGTCCAGTGTGATCTATTGTGATGCCGTATTTCCTGGCATTGTTCTGTGAAACTATGACAACTGAGTAGCAGTTGGAACCATAGCAACTTCCAACAAGATCAAATGTTGGGGGTTCAATATGTATCTTCCCCATGTTGACTGCAATGAACAGTTGGGTGGCTGGAATGATTTTCTCTGGTTTCAGGCATCAGAAGATGACCATGCAGTCAAGACCTGTGAAAGATTCCATTCAACGGAAAACTCTTCTTCATGAAGTTTGGCAGACTCATAAATCATTTTGTATTCCACAACATTGGACTCCAAAGTCCTTATAGAGTTGGTGTCAGACAACTTGATAACGGAAAGCTTATTGCCCTTTTCCATATTTTTGACCCACTTGTTGGCTTGTCCTTGAGGATCAATCATTAAAGCCCTTCGTCTTGAGATGGAAACAATGATGCCATTGTCAATCGAAAAGGAATCAATTGGCAACCCAGCAATCTGCCAGGCACAGATCTTGACTGGTTCCGCTAAATTGCTACTCAGGCTGAAATTAGAAGAAGAAGAAGAAGAAGAAGAAGAAGAAGAAGAAGAAGAAGAAGAGGAGGAGGAGGAGGAGGAGTTTGGATTTGATATCCCGCTTTTATCACTACCCAAAGGAGTCTCAAAGCGGCTAACATTCTCCTTTCCCTTCCTCCCCCACAACAAACACTCTGTGAGGTGAGTGGGGCTGAGAGACTTCAGAGAAGTGTGACTAGCCCAAGGTCGCCCAGCAGCTGCATGTGGAGGAGCGGGGACACGAACCCGGTTCACCAGATTACGAGTCTACCACTCTTAACCACTACACCACAGTAGAGCATGGGACTTTCTCCTCCTTGCACAAAACCAGCCATTTCTTCTGAAATTCTGTATGGTAATCAACAGTAAAGGCTTCCTTTACCACCGTCCCTGAAGATAACAAGACATCTCCAGTGAGGTCAGGGTGCCGAAGTCCTGGCAAGTGTGTTGCTTCCGTCCAACTATCCTTCTTGCTTCCCAAGCCACTGTTCAGCTTTTCAGCCCTGTCCAGCTTCAGAGAGCATTCGTCAATGCTGTTTTCAAGTTCTTTCTTCTGGTTATTAAGTTCTTCAAGTTCATCCTTCAGTTCCTGGAGGCGGTCCATCACTTTCTTGAGTTCTGCTCGCTTCGTATTGAGCTTCTGCATTTCTGCAGTGAACAACCTTCATCTTCCCTGAGTTGTTCACGTTTTGGGGGCGCCTCCTTTGTGACACGGTCGTGCACGTCCATGGCTCTCACCCCGTTGCACAAGCCTTCGCAGGTGAATGACACATTCTTTATGACAGCTGTCTGAAAGTCTGAATGGTTGATGAACTTCTCTCTAATTCTCTTAGTTAAAGCTGGTGGGATATTATCTTTGTCATAAGTCTTCAAGCCTTTGTGGAATTTCAGATCTCCTAAAGCCTTTTTGGAACTACCTGAAATTTCACATAAACACATACATATTAAAATATTTTCAAAATAAGAATATCTCATGAAAAAAATCTGGAAGATTTTCAACCTCCCTCCTTTTACCCTGAAATAGTTTTTTGAGCAGCCAGGTGACTCTTAAACCAAAGCAAATGGATAAGGTAATATAATGACTCACTTCCCATAACAATTGTATCTATGGTCCATTTAATTGCATTGAATGCAAGGGAGGCTGATGCCCATTGGACTTTTAGGGCAAGCTGCAGGAGACTCAACAGTGGTGGGGAGGTAGAGCCAGTGATAGGCAGAGTCAACTAATTCTAGATTTCTCCTCCCCCTCCTTCCTGATGAGTTTTATAACAGCAACACTGGGGCTAAGGAGGAGCAGGTGCAGGCGGGGGCTGTCTAAGGACAGGCTTAGCTTGGAGGGGCAGTGCCCCACTTGCCCATATGGACTAAAGTCTACTGGTTGAATATCTTAATATATAAAATAAAGTGAGATGATGACAATGCTTAGTATCAGCAAAGAAGCACATGACAAACCCCCCCCCCCAATAAATGATTTTTTGTTGTGTTTGGTTTTTACAGCTTCCACTTGGATCAGGCTTTCTTTCTGTCTTTTCTCTCAAGCGCTTCATGACCAGCTTGACAGGTCCTGGTGGATTCTGCATGGATTTGACAAATGAGGTATTTGCCAGGTTCAGGTTATCGAGAGCCGAAAAAGCAGCTTCCAGGGCTGGCATTGGTTCCGGTAGGTTCCCCTTGCACTCCTCCTGTAATCACATCAAATATATTCACAGAGCACGGTCAGGATGCTACCGCACAGTCCAGTGGAACAAGAACTTTGCAAGAACAACCCTTTCCTTTCTTACTGCAGCTGCAGCCACTGGATGTGCCTTGACTGGAATTGATTGAGGGCCCTCTCAGTGGCTGGTCCCCACCTGGCCTGGCGCAACGGGCACATGGTCACCCAAAGAGTTTTAGAACTCAGTGGGGATTTGAACCCTGGTTTGCCCCGGTCTAACACTCTAACTGTATCACACTCACTCTCTGGTGACCCCATAAAAGCGGAGCAGTTTTAGAACAATGTTACTTTTAGCATATGTGTGTTTGGAAGAAATAGTTTCTCCCTGCTCTGGGGTAAATAGCAGCCCTGGGGAGGCAGATCAGATCTGGGGGGGCAAGGGGGGGGTTGAATTCCTTCTCAGCAACATCATGTTCCCTGTGTGACCAGCCCCTCTTATGTCGCTGCTCTTTAGTTAGAAACCAACCAAGGAAGGGCACATCCTGTGCTGACAGTGCAGCCCTGTGCATATTTATTCAGCAGTAAGTCTTACTGAGTTCAGTGGGGCTTACTCTCAGGTAGGATGGCATAGCAAAGGATGGAGAACCCTCTCTTCCTCTCTCTCTGGCCCTCAGAGCTCTCCTCTGGCAACACCTCCTCACTTTGTCCCCAAACTGTTTTTAACTAACTGGACTGTGTCCATCAACTGTGGCAATGTCTGGACGGGGTGTGGATATGAAGAAACCAGCCAGCTGTACAAAAGGTAAAATGGGCATTTGTCGCCCCTTCCACTTCTGTCTCTGGCCTGCCCACCACTAGCATGTGGCCCTCAGAAGGTTGCCCGGGAGGAGATGTGGCCCTTGGGCTGATAAACATTCCCACACTTGAGGTGCAACCTTAGGACTGGAGTCAATGGTAGTCCTACTCAGAGCAGATTCACTGAAATTAAAGGACAGAACTTAATTTCAACGAGCCTATTCTGAGAAGAACCAACATTGCATACATTCCCCCAGGGAAACCACAAATAGGGCAGAAACAGCACATCACTGGTAGCTCTTTACACCTCTCTTAGTTTGGATTTCTCATTTATGATGCTGCACTGTTGGAAACAGGGACGTGGATGGCACTGTGGGTTAAACCACAGAGCCTAGGGCTTGCCGATCAGAAGGTCGGCTGTTCGAATCCCCGCGACAGGGTGAGCTCCCGTTGCTCGGTCCCTGCTCCTGCCAACCTAGCAGTTCGAAAGCATGTCAAAGTGCAAGTAGATAAATAGGTACACCTCCGGCGGGAAGGTAAACGGCATTTCCGTGCGCTGCTTTGGTTCGCCAGAAGTGGCTTAGTCATGCTGGCCACATGAACCGGAAGCTGTACGCCGGCTCCCTCGGCAAATAAAGCGAGATGAGTGCCACAACCCCAGAGTCGGTCACGACTGAACCTAATGGTCAGGGGTCCCTTTACCCTTTACCTTTACTGTTGGAAACATGAGCTCTGATGGGGAGGGAGCGCCAGGCTGCACAGCACAATGACCTGAATCCCCTGAGCAATAGCTGCAGCTTCATTGGCTTCCTTCTCATCTGCCGCCACAAGCTCCTTCTTGGCATCAGAAACCTCAATGGTTTCCTTTTCTATGTGGATCATCCTTTTCTCCCTTTCTGCGGAGGTCTGAGTCAATTCTGGTTGAAGAGCTGTCAGCTCCTTTGGCATCACTGCAACCTAAGGAGGACAACCAAGGTAGAGGGCATAATCAAGATATTAATTCCTTACTGTTCCAATCTTCAGTTCACCACATTTCCTAATCAATTTCAGATACGGGAGGAAAAATGAAGACAAAAATCCATCAGCATTTTAGTGTGCAATTAGCTACAAGAATTGACCAGTGATTTTGCTTTCTAACTAATCAGGAGCTGTAGTTTGTTAAGGGTGCTGGGAATTGTAGCTCTGAAAGATACAGTTCCTAGGATTCTTTGGAGGAAGTCATGTGCTTTCAACATATGGTGTGTACACAGCCATTGTCTTTGAACAGCCCTGTTAATAAGACTGAGCTTGCAATGGATACTGCAGATAATGAAAACAGTTACAAGTTTCCATATAAACTACCTGTTCCAGTCCACACTTACTTGTGAAGCTCAAAAATCAAGCTTTTGAAGGTCCACAGGATAGCAATTTGTCATTGTATCCACTTCTGGCATGTCGGCCCTCTCATCTGCTGCAAATATGTTAGGCACGTCCCCCATGTTCAACAGCATGTTAATGTCCTCTACAAAGGACTCGTCTTTTATTCGGTTATCGCATAAAAAGAACACAGTGTTTTTGTTGGCCACCTCTGACTGCAGCATGACCTTCTTGATATCCTCTCTCCAGTCCTCTGTGGTGTTGATCTTCAGGAGTTTGTCGTAATTCCCGAAGGCTCCCAGCTAGGTGGCGCTCCCAACAATGCCCACCAGCATTCCATAACTGAATGACAGTGAAGTTGCAAACAAAAGATTTTGCATGAAACACATGTTTCACTAAATCGAGTGAAACGCCCTCTGTGCACCAGATAAGCTCAATATAAACTTAAAATTGGATTGTGATGTAAGCTGACGCCCCTTGCTTGGTATCTGAACAAACAAACAGCAGAGGAGTTGGAGCTGAAAGTGTTGGCAGCAGGGGTGCCAACTTGAATAAAATATTGGGGGGGGGGGCAGGCAAAGCCTGCCCTGCGCAATAGAACACATGACGCGGTACACACACACCATTTGAATGGCAATGCCCATCAACTTTGGTACATTAGCATGTTTTAAGATTTAAGGGACGCGGGTGGCGCTGTGGCTTAAACCACAGAGCCTAGGGCTTGCCGATCAGAAGGTCGGCGGTTCGAATCCCCATGACGGGGTGAGCTCCTGTTACTCAGTCCCTGCTCCTGACAACCTAGCAGTTCAAAAGCACATCATAGTGCAAGTAGATAAATAGGTACCGCTCCGGCGGGAAGGTAAACGGCGTTTCCGTGCGCTGCTCTGGTTCGCCAGAAGCGGCTTAGTCATGCTGGCCACATGACCCGGAAGTTGTACGCCGGCTCCCTCGGCCAATAAAGCGAGATGAGCACCGCAACCCCAGAGTCGGCCATGACTGGACCTAATGGTCAGGGGCCCCTTTACCTTTATAGAAAAGGAAAATATTAAAATGACAACATATTAGGTTGTCAACAACAAATATCCTATGGCATCTGACAACAGAAGAGGGAGAAACAGAGTTTCAAATTGAAGATAAAAGGTTAAACGGTTTAAATGGATGCTGCTCATTATTTCTCCCCCCATCCCCATTCATAATTCAATGGCAGAGCACATGGCTTTACACATTGGTCCCTGGCATCTCCAACACCTGAAACCCTGGAGAGCTGTTGCCAGTCATTGAAGACAGGGCTAAGTTAGATGGACCAGTGACAGCGACAGCTTTCTATTTTGCTAACCATGGAGGTTTTTATCAACCTCCTGATCCTAAATCAAGTGTCCCTTCAGATAACAAACACAGAACAGTACAGGATTCTATAGCAAGAGCTGCAGCAGTTGCAGATAGTGGCTAGATGTGGTTGGGGAAATGTGTTAGGGAAAGAGTTAATGTAGTCTGGAATCCTAGGAGGTTCTTTTTCAGTTAGGTCTGTTATCAAGTGCAGAGAGGGAGTTTTACTGTGAGTTTCTTTTATACTGCTATGTGCCTCAGAATAAGTCTGTAAAATCTCAGAAATATGCCAGGTTCTCTTGTGTGTGTGTGTGTGTGTGTGTGCGTGCGCGCGCGTTTTCAGTGCTTTTTTCGGGGGGGGGTTACGCAGGGGTATGCGTAGCCCTAAACATTTTGTGAATCTAACGGGAGAAGAAACTAAACATTTTAAACATTTTATTTTCTTCTCTATCATGGTGAATCATCACTACCATTGCTACTCAGACAGAAGCGAGCGTTTAATATGTGAAGTAGGAGTTGGAATCTAGCCTCAGGTAATGTATGTTCTTTGCACTTTTGTCCATTTACTATATTTATTTTCCCTGATTTGAACTATAAAATGGTGATTTCTTGAGTCAAAATGAGAGTACCCCTAAACATTTTTAAAGAAAAAATCACTGTATGCTTTAGTATACTAACTAAAGTAATGTGCTATGTTTAAAATCCTGGAGCAGCTTCTGCACATATAAATACCACAACATGTGCTTTCTTGAAAAGAAGCACATTCCTCACTGTCCATTTACCCCAGAAAAGTGGCCTCAAATCTCAAATCCAAAATTTCACCAGCAATGGCACGGATGAAAATAATGGGCAGGTAACTTGTGAAACGCCCTGTAAGACACAAAGGAAGACAGTAAGTCTCCATGCAGATTTGCCACTCCTTCTGGTGACCCCAGGCAGATAGTTGAAACTGCTGATAAAGGTGTGGCAAGGTCACGTCACATCAGAGGTTGTAGGTCTCCAACTCCCAGCATCCCTGACCACTAGTTAGTTAGGGATGATGGGAGTTGTAGTCCAACAGTATTGGGGTCCCAAGGTTGAGAAAGGCTGTCCTATTGCATTTAATCTGACATCATACCTGTAATATCATTCCTTCCACCACCTGGAGGCCCCATTGCTGAAAGAAGCAGAACCTCAGCAAGAGCGAGCCTTGAGGTGTCCTTCTTTTGTTTTTCTTTTCTTTTGCATTGAGGAGTTCTTTAATCAGATGCAACACTAAAACGTCGTTCTCTTTCAGTTACTCTAAGGCTATCAAAGAGTTCCTATGACCTTCCAGATATTGTTGAATATGAACTCTCATCATTCTATTATTATTATTATTATTATTATTATTATTATTACTATTACTACTACTTTATGTAGTTGCTTTTATTTATGTATTGTTGCTTTTGTTTATGTATTGTTACTTTATGTATTGTTGCTTTTATTACGTGCACTATTTTATGAATTGTTGCATACAACCCTGGGATTCTTCAGGCTGAAGGGTGGGGTATAAATTAAATAATCTCAGGTCATACTGCTTGAGGCTTATGGGAGCTGGAGTTCCCCATCCCTGGTGTTCAGGATGATCAGTTCCTTTCTTAAGCTCTGGGACCTATTACAAAACAATTCAATGCTCATAGTGAAGATATGACGCTTCCTGGTGCATAAGCAAAGCCACTTATTTAAATTTGCATGAGTATATGTGTTTAAACAGACCTCTTTCTGGAAACACGTTATTCTTCATCAGCTTTATGCTTTTGGGACGTGGCATGGATGGTCATCATCCATTCCCATCAAAACCTCTCAGTAATAACGGTCACATTTCTTTCTTCCCTCAGCATTGGTGCACACCGTGGCAAAGAGGAATAGACCCTGCACCCACCGAGTGGACATGGTCATCTATTAAAAAAGAAGAGCAGATGAAGATTGTTCTTTGACAGAAGGCACAGTCATCCATGTAGACCTGTGTCTTGGGGCAGATCCAGTAATCCTGGGCTCCACTCCAGCATGTGCCAGCCCTCCTCCAGGCCTCCAGTGCCTAAGCCAAATCCAACCTACACCCGGAATCAAGAGTTGGTGGGGTCAACCATGGTCCTCACCAAGGCAACCAGGAAAAGACCACGCAGCCACAGAGTGGACACGATAATCTATTTAAAAAGAAGAGCAGATGAAGATTGTTGCATGGTGAGAACAACAGAATTTCATAATGTGCATGGACCGTTACAAAAATACGTCGGCTACAATAGCTTCAGAGAATGAAACACTTTTATTAAATTATGCTAAGAATAATTCCCACATGGTGGCAAATATTCAGCATATGCTTGTTTGGTAAATTCTTGCCAAAATTATGAAATTCTTCATAATTCTTGCCAAAAAAGAAGTCTTTCACAGTGTTTGCATATATATGTCTGCAGTTGCAATAATAAAATACTTGAACTATTGTGGTCTCCCTGATATTTGCTAAACTGTATACTGCACTGCTAAAACTTACCAATCAGTTTTTACTGTTCAGGTCTGGAAATCAGCTACAAATTTGCTGGTGGATGGGAAAGGCTGGCTCTTTGACACAATGGTACTCAGTAACATGTACACATTTCTAGTGTGCTCAAAACACTTTATTGGTGTGTTTTTCAGCAATGCTGCCATTTGCACATAACGGGGAGCTGAAGTCAAATGCACTAAGTAAACCTTTATTTTAAATTGGGGGTGTGGGAGTGTGCTTCATTACTGAGGAGTATGCGAAAGGCTTTGCAGTGCTGCCTGGTTTAAAGAAAACAGCAAGGGCGAGTAGAGAAAGTCAGGGGTCTGGACGCATCAGGAGGGCCCCGTCGTCGTCTTCCCCAATAGGAATGCGTTTATTTGGTTTACATGGGAATATGTGTCTGTTTTGTCTATCTGCTTTGTGTGCGTGATGCTTCCCTCAGTCGGGGTGCTGCTCCGAGTTGGTTTTATTCAGAATATTTACACGACGTACAATGAGAAAAGTTCTTGGGGTGGTTTACAACAATAAAATACCGAAATACCGCTATTTAGCTGCCCTTTATGGGCACAGGGGTCAACCCCACGGAACTCGAGACGCATGTCGGGTGGTCACCTGGTCTCTTTTGCCCGCATTCTTGCAGGTTGGGGTTGGCAGAAAAGACACGTGTGTATGCGCGCGCGAGGAAGGAATGTCAAAGGCCAGCCGGGCTCCGTCCCTTCGCCATCTGACCCGGAGGATCCCTGGCCCTCCTTGGCAAGGAACACACCGCCACCAAAGGAGAGCGGCCGGGCGGCCTTCTTGGAGCCCCCCCCAAGCGCTGGCCTTGAGGCGCGCGCGAAGCTCAGCAGCCTTTAGGGACCCGGACTGGACAAGCCCAAGCTGCGGCCCTCAGGCGCTGTTGGACTCCAACTTCCATCACCCCTGTCCTCTGGGCCTGCTAGCTAGGGGATGATGGGAGTTGTAGTCCGGAAACACCTGGGGACCCCAGGTTGAGAAAGGCCCCAGCACCTCGCTGTCTATCAAAAATGAACACGCTGCCTGTTTAAAAACCCTCAACGCGGTTTACAAAAAGATAAAAGCACCGAGAAGCAATCACAACCCTGCTTCAAAACATACCAAGTTAAAATACTAAAACGGATTGCCTCAGCTTTCTAAGTGTCTCTGAGCAGGAACACTTTGCGCAGGCGCCTGCTTAATCTCAAGTGGCAGGGAGTTCCCAAGGACAGGTGCTGCCACCCAAAACAATGAGGCGCTGAGCAACATGTGGCACCAACTCCAACCGTCAAGGCGGCCCCCTGGCACAAGTGGGGCAGGTTTTGCAGGTAAACGGGTCCCTATCGGGTTTTGCAGGTAAATGGGCCCCGCATTCTTGCAGGTTGGGGGGTTGGCAGAAAAGACACGTGTGTGCGCGCGCGCACGTGTGAATGAGTCAGCGAGGAAGGAATGTCGAAGTCCAGCTGGGCCCCGTCCCTTCGCCCTCTGACCCGGAGGATCCCCGGCCCTCCTCGCCAAGGAACACGCCGCCGCCGCCACGGCAAAGGAGGGCGGCCGGGCGGCCCTCTCAAGAGCCTCGCCGCCCCTCAGCTCTGGCCTTGACGCGCGCAGCCGCCGCGCGGGCCTCAGTTCCAGGCGGGACCGTTAGAATGACCGTTAGACCGCTACCATGAAGCTGGTAGCGGCGGCGGCGCTGCTCCTCTTCGCCGCCGGCCTCGGTGAGTGAGGGCGGGCTCCCTCACGCGCGCGCCCCGTTTAGGGACCCGGACTGGACAAGCCCAAGCTGCGGCCCTCAGGCGCTGTTGGGACTACAACTTCCATCATCCCTGTCCTCTGGGCCTGCTAGCTAGGGGATGATGGGAGTTGTAGTCCAGAAACACCTGGGGACCCCCCCCCCCCCCAGGTTGAGAAAGGCCCGAGTACCTAGCCGTCTATCATAAAACGAACACGCTGCCTGATTGTTTAAAAACCCTCGACGCGGTTTACAAAAAGATAAAAGCACCGAGAAGACCTGCAAAAGTTAAAATACGGAAACGGATTGCCTCCGCTTTTCTAAGCGTCTCTGAGCAGGAACGCTTTGCGCAGGCGCCTGCTTGATCTCAAGAGGCAGGGAGTTCCCAAGGGCAGGTGCTGCCACACGAAACGATCAGGCGCTGAGCAGTAAGTGGGGCAGGTATTGCAGGTAAACGAGTCCCTATCTGAAGAAGTGTGCATGCACATGAAAGCTCATATCAAGAACAAACTTAGTTGTTCTCTAAGGTGCTACTGGACAATATTATTATTTATATATATATATTTCTACTGCGTCAGACCAACACGGCTCCCTACCTGAATCTGAGTCCCTATTTTTTAAGGGCTTTACCTGCACTCCATGCTGACCAGGCCTCCCTCCTGTCAGCAATCGCACTGCAGAATTCTGCCCTAACTGCAGCTTCCAGCTCAGTCCTCTTCTGACATATTTTATTAAGGATTTTCTTGTTTTACAGAAGTAAGTGTAATGCCTCGTATTTTTTTTTCCATGTAACATTTTTACAAATCCATTTCATTTGTTGAGGCATTAGGGGGAGAAGAAGAAAAAAAGAAAGAAAGGGAAAAGAAAGGGGGAGTGGGGGGAGGGAAGATGGGTGGGGGTGGGGTCGGGTGGCGATGTTTCTATTATGCTTAATGTATGTAGAGTTTGGTGTCAGCGTTACAGTGGTGCCCCGCAAGACGAATGCCTCGCAAGACGGAAAACCCGCTAGACGAAAGGGTTTTCCGTTTTGGAGGTGCTTCGCAAAACGAATTTCCTATGGGCTTGCTTCGCAAGACGAAAATGTCTTGCGAGTTCCTGCGGGGTTTTTTTCCTTTCCCCCCCTTTTTCCTAAGCCGCTTATCAGCTGATCCACTAAGCCGCTTAACAGCTGATCCGTTAAGCCACTAAGCCGCTTATCAGCTGATCCGCTAAGCCTGCTAAGCCGCTAATAGCGCTAATCCGCTAAACCGCTAATGGGCTTGCTTCGCAAGACGAAAAAACCCCAAGACGAAGAGACTCGCGGAACGGATTCTTTTCGTCTTGCGAGGCACCACTGTACTTGTGTTCCTTTGGTGGTGAGAGAGGTTGGGGTTGGCCTAGGGTGTGATTGGCTGTGGTGATCTTTGTTTTCGTGTGTGAGTGAGGTGGGTGGGTGTTTTGGATCAGGTTAGCCATATTGATTTGTATGCTGTTGGTAGATTATTGTCAGCAGCCAGAAACACCATAACCAGACACTGGAGAGACCTGTCAGGAGTAAACATGGACCAATGGTACCAAATAGTATGGGAAACAGCCCTACTAGAAAAATTAATAAACTGAAACTGACACGGGGACAAACAGAAGAAGACGCCTTCACCCCGGTATGGCTCCCCTTTATCACATACACAGTCCAGCTCAGTCCTGAGGGAAGCCGCACACAGAACACATCCTAATAGAGATGGGTACAGCAGATGGTTAAGGCAGATGTGGGTATCCAGTTGTCAGATTACTATCTAGGAAGAGGGGTCAACCTCAGTGTGGAGGAAATGTCCTTTAAAATCTGTCTCTGCCTTGGAACCTAGGAAGCTGCCTTAACCAAGTCAAATCATTGGTCCATGTAGCTCAGTATTGTCCACACTGACTGACAGCAGCTCTTTGGGATTTCAGGCAGGAATCTCTCCCAATCCTACTTGGAAATGTCAGGGATTGAACCTACCCCTGGTCCAGGGCCCTTCTCCCTTGAGGGAGAAGTAGCACTTAAAGTAAAGGTAAAGGTAAAGGGACCCCTGACCATTAGGTCCAGTCGTGACCTACTCTGGGGTTGCGGCGCTCATCTCGCTTTATTGGATCCAGCATACAGCGTCCGGGTCATGTGGCCAGCATGACTAAGCCACTTCTGGCGAACCAGAGCAGCGCACGGAAACGCCATTTACCTTCCCGCCGGAGTGGTACCTATTTATCTACTTGCACTTTGACGTGCTTTCAAACTGCTAGGTTGACAGGAGCAGGGACCGAGCAACGGGAGCTCACCCCGTCGCAGGGATTCGAGCCACCAACCGTCTGATCAGCAAGTCCTAGGCTCTGTGGTTTAACCCATAGCGCCACCTGCGTCCCTGTAAGTAGCACTTAAAATAGTGCAAAAATGGTACCTCACACCAGTACAATCAGCCCATTTTCGTTCCTCCTGCTCACCAAACTGTTGTGGGGAGTTAGGCTCATATCAACGCATATTTGTGGTGGGAAAGTTCTGGGAGGAAAGTATTTGTCAAAATATATCTCAAAATGTCCAGAGCTGATGCTGCTCAAGTCTTCTCACTGGCGATGATGTTGATCTACAGCTCAAACCTCTAAGTTTTCTTTTAATAGTGGCTCAAAATGAGATGCTAAAAGAAGGTCTAGGGTGCATCTCTGACAAATTAGTACAATCAAATATGGCAAATAGCACTTGTGGGAAAATCAACATGAATAAAATTGGCATAAGGTTTGAAACATAAATTCTCTTGTAACAGATTGCTATAGCTTTGTTATGCATATGGCTAGAAATGAAAACAGTCTAAAACTTTTTGGTTTACAAACTGTTTATTGTTTTCTATACAAATGGTATAGAAAACAATAAACAGTTATCTGTGTATCTGAAGAAGTGTGCTTGCACACGAAAGCTCATACCAAGAACTAACTTAGTTGGTCTTAAAGGTGCTACTGGAAGGATTTTTTTATTTATACAAATGGTAGTCTGGGATAAGAACTTATTGTGTTATTTGGATATTATTTTGGATGCATTGCCTTCTGGGTTAGGGTGGGATATTTTATTACTTGTGTACAATGTCATTATATGTTGTAAGAATTCAATAAATGGGGGAAAATAGAAAAAAGAAGAATGGTACTGATAAAGGCACAAGGGTTTGTCTTTCCTACGTCTCTATTTGGTTAGCAATCCTAATTTATATGACATAAATGTATATAGAATTTCTAGAGAGACAGCCCCCTGCTCCCAAGCAGGCTGCAATATAATCTAAGGACCTCTCCAGACTAGTTTGTTGTGGGTGTAGCCTGCCACATATCATTAAGGGTGTTTCCAGACTCACTGTTTTCATGTGGGATTCAGCCATTTCTCAACGAATTCAGAATGTGCAACTGAATGTGATTGGATGTTATTCTTAGGTGTCTTACGGTGCTGTGACATTTGCGCCTTATAGACATTAAATGGTGATTAACTTCTTAGCATTTTTCTTCTTCTCCAGATTGTCAAACCTTTTTGGATATCACAATTCCAAAGAAAATTCCATCCAACATGACTGAAGATGGTCTTGGAGAAGATGAGGTATTTGGAATTAAGAAATATACTTATTCAAAAGTTTGTGCTATGGAGTGAACATCTACTCAGTGGATGATATTTTGCACAGTGATTCCCAAGCTTGCTTCCCATGGGAGTCAACTAGATACCTCTGGGAAACCCACAAACAGGGCACATGTTCCACACCTGGGGTCCTCCAGGTGAGTGAATGAGCAGAGATCCTCATGTGTGCATAAAAATACAGTTGTGCATAAGAATCTTTGGCTCCAACTGCCTCCAGACACTCACACAGGACCTTCACCACCTTCACTGGTTCCGATTGAAAGAGATATAGAGCTGGGTATCATCCGCATACTGGTGAGCACCCAGCCCAAACCCCCTGATGATCTCTCCCAGCGGCTTCATGTAGATGTTAAAAAGCATGGGGGAGAGGACGGAACCCTGAGGCACCCCACAAGTGAGGGCCCAGGGATCTGAACACTCATCCCCCAACACCACTTTCTGGACATGGCTCAGGAGGAAGGAGCGGAACCACTATATAACAGTGCCCCCAGCTCCCAGCTCCTCTAGATGGTCCAGAAGGATGTTATGGTTGATGGTATCAAAGGCTGCTGAGAGATCCAGCTGAACTAGGAAACAGCTTTCACCTTTGTCCCTAGCCCACCAGAGATCATCGACCAGCATAACCAAGATGGTTTCAGTTGCATTATGAGGCCTGAATCCCGATTGGAAGGGATCCAAATGGTCCACATCCTCCAGGCGTGCCTGGAGTTGTTCAGCAACTTGACTAGACAGGACTCTAGCACTCTCCCTCCCCGGCCTTGCTCCCATGGTGTAGTCTACCTCTTTCCAAATCTGAGCGACTTTATCTGCAAAAAAGCCTTTGCAAAATCGTTTCAGGAGATCTTGGGGTCTTTATCAGGGCCCGATGACAAAGGTGGTTCTGTTAAATTATGAACCACCTGAAAGAGTCTCCTTCTGCTATTTTCTGCAGATGCAATAGAGGCAGTGAAGAAAGTCCTCTTCGCCATCGCCACTTGGTAGGCTCAACACTGACCTCTAACCCATGTGTGGTCTGATTCAAAATGAGGTTTCTGCCACCAGCACTCTAGCTGTCTCAGTGATTGTTTCATCGCCCTCAGCTCCGGGGAGAACCACGGGGCTGTCTGGGCTTCAGGCAGTCAGAGAGGGCACTTCAGAACCAGACAGTCGTTAGCCCTGGCTCAGCCACTCGCTGGACAACAGCAGCAGCAACAGCAGCAATCCTTAAGAGCCTACAGGACCCACCCCAAGCCAGCTGGAAAGAGGCCAGACAGGGCCTTTCAGGGTCTTCTCAGGCAGTCCTCCTGAGATAAAGAGGCTCAGCCAATCGCTGCCATAGCTTTTCTGCCGTCATCAAATACATTTCAATAGAGACTGTTCATTTCATTTGTAAAAGTACTGTTTCAACATACTCTTCTGACTGATTTTTTTGTTTTCTTTTGAATTGTCCAGAGCACACAGACTTACATTATTACAATAAAAAAGAAGATATACACAATTCACCTGCAGCAACAGTAAGTGACCCCCTAGTCTTAACCCTTTGGCTTCTGGGTGTGGGATGTAAAGTTGCAGCCAAGTGCGACATTCTGACAGAGGATTAACGGCCTCCATGTTCTAACCGGTTGCTGTGACAACCAGTTTGTCGGTTGCTGGTAGTTTTGAAAGATAACTGCTCAGCTGCAGTCACCTCAGGACCAACTTCCCTCTGGCATAGTTTATTTGCTTGTTATGTAACCTAAGTCTGCCTTCAGGTCCAGTTCTGTAAACCTGAATGAATCTAAGAGTAAAATAGTGTTATTTTTAACCAGGAAGGCATCTTTATTAGTAGAACTCAGATGAGCCAGCAACAAGCTGATCGCTGCATAAACTTATAAAGGGGATTCTTTAACTCTGCTAAAGTAAACCTTCCCACAATGGGGAGGCTGTAGCTCAGTGGCAGAGCATGTGCCAGCATGGAGAAGGTTCCAAGTTCAATCTCCAGTGTCTCTAGGCAGAGACCCCATCTGAAACCCTGGAGATCCATGGCTTGTCTTAGCACGACACGTGACCCAGGCCACTTACTAATCTGCTCCTGATTTTGATTTCAGGCTCCAGAAGGTGATTAGATTGGGCCACTACTACCTCGACAGGGCCACTGGTCTTATTTTGCTCAGAACTGTCCAGAAGGTCAGAGGCAGTATGAGAATTCTCAGTTTATGCCTGCTCTAGACAAAAGCGCCCGACAAAAGATTTGCTTATTTCTTAGGAAGCATCTTACTCAAACTGTTCAGCAGCAAGTTCCCGGAATGGCTTACAAGGGATCAAAGAAGCCCAGTAGTAGTAGTAGTAGTAGTAGTAGTAGTAGTAACACAATAAAAAATGACAACGCATACATAACAATGGAACTTCCCAAGAAAACAGCATGGTGGGGAAAATTCCAGCAGTGATTAAAAATGGATGAATCTAAAAGGCACTGAAAGGAAAAGAGAGATGATATGCGACAAGCCATCTTAGGGAGGGGTACTGATAAGGCTGCAGTCGCCACAAGGCAGTAAGGGGTACTGAGAGAAAGGCCCAAAGTTCATGTGAGATTCTGCCCTCCCCCCAAATTCTGGAGCCAGCCTGGATTATAATGTATACTGTTATTCCTATTTCTGTCTTTAAATGCCAGCTTCCAAAATGTCATTCCACAATTCCAACATACTGTTATGTTTTAGTGTGACCTGGAAACAGAAGTCAGCAGAGGACTATATGGACACCAACTACTTTGATTCTTTCTTTTTCCTTAAAAATAATAATACGTGTTTTATTGGTTTCGTATAAAACAAATATAATAATAGCAATAAAGAAATAACACTCAGACTACATTGCTTATTAATTGCCAAGGACATCAAAAGTAAATAAAATATTTAGTTCAACACCCCCTATGGTGTCTCTTGAGAACAACCCTTGGATTTCCATTCAATCCAGTGGGAAGAAAAGCAAACCACTGCAAAGGGAGACAACATTGTGGTCAGAACAACCTTCCCTCCATTCCCTGACACTGTGTAATCACAGAATCATGGAATTGTTGAGTTGGATGGGACTCTTGGGTCATCTAGTCCAACCCCCTGCAGTGCAGGGATCTCAGCTAAAGCATCCACGACAGAGGGCCATTCACCCTCTGCTTAGAAACCCCCAATAAGAGAGAGCCCACAACCTTCCAAGGTGATCTGGGCCTCACTTATGGGAAGCACTGCAGTAAAGAGCTCGGCCTCCATCATTGTGATAGGCAGTTTGCTACTAGTATTTATGAATGCTGTACCTCTCCACTTAGCACTGCCAGCATATTTCAGAAGCATCCCCTGTTTCTGTTCCTCAGCTTGCTAGCTGACAAAGAACAAAGTGCAGCGTTCTAGGGGATCTTCATTAGTTACCTCTTCAACCCAACCCTATGAGACTTTTCCCAGAGGGCAGTCAGTGATTCTTTTTGCAGTGCCAACGTAAATATCACTTTGTTGTTTTCTTCACAGAACATTTTTGCCCAATGACTTTTGGGTTTATACGTACAACCGAGGAGGCTTTGTTAATCCCAGTTCCCCACATATTCAGGTAAAGGTTCTTAATTGTGTTTGCATGTCATTTCAGACATTTATTGATTGATTTTAAGTGTTTGTACACCACTTGTCAGATGCATCACCTCCCAAAGCAGTGTACAGAATTTTGAGGCAATACAATATTGTTATGGGTGTGTGGGGTACCATGACTCTCCTAAATTCCTGCATGCAAGATTCTGCCCCACCCCCCAAATAAGCAGTGTAAAATACAGGCTAACCCTGTTTTCCCCCGATGGAGAATTCCCTGGCAGATAAGTCATTAAGAAACAAAGACTGCAAAGCAGAGGCTGTGTCAGCTGCAAAGCGGGTATAGTTAGCAAAGACAATGCCAGAGTTGGGCAGTAGAAATTTCAGAATTACCTTGGGCCTGAAGTAAGCAAATAGAAAGGAAGTGTTGGTTTTGCATGGCGGTGGGGAGCGGGGCAGGGGGTGGGGAGATGCCAGAGCACGAAGTGAGTGTGGAGGAAAATCCTCTCCAATCTGGAAGTAGCAAGCAGAAGGGAGATATGCAGATCTATGGCTGAGGTCTCTTTAAAATCTGAGACGCAAGAGATCCTCTTGGGGTGTAACGCTGGGATTCCCACCCATCTAGAATCAGGTTGTAAAAAGGTAAAGGGACCATTGACCATTAGGTCCAGTCGTGACCAACTCTGGGGTTGCGGCGCTCATCTTGCTTTATTGGCCGAGGGAGCCAGCGTACAGCTTCCGGGTCATGTGGCCAGCATGACTAAGCTGCTTCTAGCGAACCAGAGCAGCGCACGGAAATGCCGTTTACCTTCCCGCTGGAGCGGTACCTATTTATCTACTTGCACTTTGACGTGCTTTCGAACTGCTAGGTTGGCAGGAGCAGGGACCGAGCAACGGGAGCTCATCCCGTCACAGGGATTCGAACCACTGACCTTCTGATCAGCAAGTCCTAGGTTCTGTGGTTTAACCCACAGCGCCACCCGCATCCCTTAGAAACAGGTTGTATGTATGTGTAAATAAACCATATATCATAAAGACACCCCATTCTCCAATGTGCCTCATTCCCAAAAGGAAACCCAGACCCTCGGTTACAGTGTGCCTGCAACCCCTGGAATATCACATTACTCATGGAGATTGGGGTGGCGTGTAACAATAAAGATTTAACTTCACCACAGAAGAAGATGGTGGGGAAAGGGCATTTTGAGATCAGATAAACCCTTCAGTCTAAACTTTGCAAAAAGCCTGGGGGCAAGTAAAAATAAAAATATGCATATGGCATTTGTAAGGTGGTGATGGGGAGCTTCTCTGGTGAGCAATTTCCAAAGGAGGGGTTTCGCAGCAGAACACCCCACAAACCCCAGTTACCTCCCACACCTTGCCTCAAATAGCCCAGGGACTCACAGAAAGGTCTCTGAAGGAGTTGGTGCACAGCTTCATTGTGCTTCTGGATCCATTGCTTCCACGTAAGGCTCAAGTGGTCTCAGTTGCATTGAGTGCCCAGCTGCGCCCCATCTGAACAGGCATAGCATAACTTCTGCAAACTATGCTCTGGTAACCTTTAGCTTAGATTATTGCAACCCATTATATGTGGGGTCGCCTCTGAAGATGGTTTGGAATCTTCAGCTGGTACAGAATTCAGCAAGTAAAGGTAAAGCAGGAGACACAGGTGGTGCTGTGGTCTAAACCACTGAGCCTCTTGGGATCGCCAAACGGAAGGTTGGTGGTTCGAATCCCCACAACGGGGTGAGCTCCCACTGCTCTGACCCAGCTTCTGCCAACTTAACAGTTTGAAAGCACACCAGTGCAAGTAGATACATAGGTACCACCGTGGCAGGAAAGTAAATGGCGTTTCTGTGCGCTCTGGCTTCCATCACGGTGTTTCTGTTGTGCCAGTAGCGGTTTAGTCATGCTGGCCACCTGACCCAGAAAGTTGTCTGCAGACAAACGCCGGCTTCCTCAGCCTGAAGCAAGCTGAGCGCCACATCCCATAGTTGCCCTCCATGGGTCCTTTACCTTTACCTAGAGGGCCGCAATATGAGAATGTCTGGGGTGGCTCCCTGCTTATGGAATGCTCACTCAGGAAGGCTCACCTGGCACATTTATTACATATCTCTGGGGGCCAGGCAAGAACATATTCCTCTTCTCCCAGGCTTTGGCTGATTAAACAATCTATGGCCTTTTAAACGGTGGGTGGTAGTTATTGTTTTTGCTTGTTACTACAATAATCTATTTTTGTATTTTTACATTGAAAACTGCCCTGTGATCCTCAGATGGAGTGCACACATTTGATAGATAATAGTAATTCCCATGAACAGCACAAATAACTGTGGCTAGGCTCTCTCTTTCTAAGACAAGCTATCATTGGCACATTGACTTGAATGGATAGAAGATGGTTAGAAGCACAATTCTGGGGGAATTGAAACTGTGCGGCAGGAGGGGGAGGGTTAAAAACTGCATGTGCACCTAGTTGATAGAGAATTTCAATTGTGTAGATGCTGCGTCAATTGCTTTTTTCTAATTTTAAAAAACAACTTTAGGGTGAATGCTTCTATCAAGGATACATACAAGGGTTCCCAAACTCTGTTGCAATACTCAGCACCTGTCATGGGCTCAGGTAAGAGATTTCAACAGCCTAAGTCAATTATCTGTCAAGCCTAGCAGCAACCTGTCACTGGCATAATCCAGGCACCAGATGTTACACAAAAGTACGTGCAGTATATGTCCTGTCTCTCCCATCCCCATCCTTGTGTTTCACACTCCTGACTTTCTTCAGTGGAAGTTTGCAGCATCCCAGTATATTTGCTCTTCTCTGAGCAGTGGAAAGTTCCCAGCTGTGGTGCCTACCCAGGTTTGGTTTCCTTTGGAAGGAAATCACTAGAGACTTAATTTGTGTTTTGTAATATTTGAGCTTATTTACAAACATGCAGGTTGAGCGTAAGTGGAGGCCCTGCTTAAGCATTCCAGTAGACAGCTAAATACCCCTGTCCCTGAATGAGGTATCCAGAGGAGATGGCCAGCGCGATAAGATCCTGTGCGCCCAAACACAGGGCTAGCAGACTCCAGGGATTAGTCGGCAGCCCTTATGCCAGCCTTTTCCTTCTCTATACATTCATACCTCGGGTTGAAGTAGCTTCAGGTTGAGCATTTTCCGGTTGCGCTCCGTGGCGACCCGGAAGTAACGGAGCACGTTACTTCCTGGTTTTGCTGCTCACGCATGCGCAGACGCTCAAAATGACGCTGCGCAGAAGCAGCTAATTGCATCAAAGTGCAAGTAGATAAATAGGCACCACTCCGGCGGGAAGGTAAATGGCGTTTCCGTGCGCTGCTCTGGTTCGCCAGAAGCTGCTTAGTCATGCTGGCCACATGACCCGGAAGCTGTACACCGGCTCCCTCGGCCAATAAAGCGAGATGAGCACCGCAACCCCAGAGTCGTCCGCGACTGGACCTAATGGTCAGGGGTCCCTTTACCTTTAAGCTCACTTTTCCTATAGTCTCCTTGAACCTTGGCTAGTACTTTCTATTTTTTCCAGAGGGCTGTTGCAGTTTGAGAATGTCAGCTATGGAGTTGAGCATTTGAAAGACTCGGCTAATTATGAGCACCTGATTTATCAAATAAACAACAAAAACCTCCAGAGTCTACTTAGGAGAGAAGATTTGCCATCTACAGAAAGACCACTGGGCAGCAAGGGCGTGTCATATAAGCTGCTCTCAGATACTTCAGTAAGTGCTAAGAGGTTTCTTTCATTCTTAAACAGGCCTTTAGAAGTGATTACCATCAAAATTCATGTTTATTTGGAGTCCTCCCTGAGAACTTGGGTTACAATACAGATGCAATGCAATAAATAGACAATAGCTACTAGGGTGGAAAAAGGTGTATTTTCCTTTGTATACTCATTGCATAACTTACCTGCACTGGATGTCTGTGATGTACCTGTACACAGGATATGGAAAATAAATTTTTTAAAAAGAAAAAAGAAAATAAAAAGGCAGTGGCATAGCATTGGTTTCTGGCGTCCGGGGTGCGTGTGTGCATGTGCCAGGTGGGGGGAGGGTGCACGTGCACTGGCCGGAGTGATGCCAGCCCAGCCCTCAGTGCTGATGCCGCCAGAATGATTCCATCCCCAACAGAGCAGAGTGGGGCCATCCTGAGCCACCTGCCTCTGTTTCTCACCCAAGGCCCTTCTCTGAGGCTAGTGCAGGTGGTGGCAACCTGAAAATGGGACTATTCACAGGTGACTCCCCAGTTGTGGAATGCTGTCTTCAGGGAGGTGCACATGTCACCACCATTTTCAACTTTTAGGTGCCAGGGGGAAATGTTCCTGTTCACCTAAGCATTTGATCCCTAATTGGGGTCATATTGTATAGCCGATTGTGGTGTTCATCTCTTAGTACTGTGGCATAGGATTTATCCTTTCTATAGTATTGCAGAATGAACACTTTCAGTTTATTTTTCTTTTTGATATTTGTTTTAAACATCTGTACTTGTATCCTTTTTAAGACACCTTAAGACATTTTATCTAGTAAATGGTGAATAAATGTAAGAAATAATAATACCATCAGGTTGACTTGATGGCCTCTTGCTTGACTCTCATCTTCATGTCGTGACCAATACCCGCTTGCCTCCAAACATCAAACTCTAATGCTAAACCTTATCAAAACACCTTTCTGGGCACAGCTGTGCATATTTTCCGAATGCTGCTTTGGATTTTTTAAACATTAACCACACTCCTCTGCTGAAACCCTTAGACAGCAATGGGACTTGAGTGCATTGGTGCCTATTCTGGAGAGATTTTCTGCAGATGAATAAATTGGGAAAGTGAGAACCACTGTTAGGTGAACTGGACAAATGCACCACTTTTGAAGTGATTTTTTTTTCAGTGGGGCAGATTGATGCAGGCTTTGTTCTAGTAATCTGCTGCTAACGTTAACCCATTTTGCATTATAAAATCTCCAGGGACCAAAATACAAGAAATATTACTAAATGTGATTTATTTTGTCTTTCCTCAGCCACTGTCAGATGTCACTAAAGTACACAGATACATAGAAATATATATCGTTTTGGATAAGGGTTTGGTAAGTTATTGACCACGAGAAATACATCTTCTTGGAATGCTAACAAGGGCAATTCATTGAACCAGCATGGTGTTGTGCAGAGGTTTTCAACCTTTTTGAGTCCATGCTCCCTTGACCAACTACCGTATTTTTCGCTCTATAAGATGCACCAGACCACAAGACGCACCTAGTTTTTGGAGGAGGAAAATAAGAAAAAAAATATTCTGAATCTCAGAAGCCAGAACAGCAAGAGGGATCACTGCGCAGTGAAAGCAGCAATCCCTCTTGCTGTTCTGACTTCTGTGACAGCTGTGCAGCCTGCATTCGCTCCATAAGACACATACACATTTCCCCTTACTTTTTAGGAGGGAAAAAGTGAGTCTTATAGAGCAAAAAATACGGTACATTCTTTCTGCGGCTGCCCTGTGAGGAAACACACTCCAAGCCTCAGAAGCCAAGTTATGTCACCCCTTGCCTACAGCCTCTCACCCCTTTTCAAACACCCTCCCTTGTGGAGTATTCCCTCAGCCTCCTCTTCTTGGGAGTCCTCCAGGCAGCTGCCGCCACTGCCTCTGGTCTCTGAACCACCCCAAAGAGGCCCTGGGAAGAGGATGCCCCCAGCCTTAGCGACCCAATGGACATTGGCCAAAGGTGAACGTGAGGCCAGCACCATACTCACCTTGGGAGGCTGCCGTGGGTGGCGCCAGGCCTGCAGGGCGGAAAGGCTCCCTTTGGCACTGGGCGCTCAGCTCCCAGGAAGGCATTGCACACAGCAAGCACAAGAAAGGCCAGCATGCACCTGCCTGCCTGGCTTCCTACTTATTTGTCCACTCTCAACAGTAAGGGCTGGTCGATTGGCTGGCTGGGCTCCTTCACCCACTTGCTTGCTTACTCCGAGGCCACCTCAGCTCCTGGCAACCAGCATCCCCTGGCCAGCCTCAGAGGCACCATTCACCTGCGGAGCTTGTAGCCAGGGTTGCTGCAGCAAACAACTCCTCCTTTGGGAGGCAGAGACGCAAGAGGGCATCAGAGGACGGAGGGAAGGAAAGAGGGACAGAGGCCAGTGTTGCCTTCGGCACCCCTGGCCATCTTTTAGGCATCCCAGGGTGCCATGGCACATGGGTTGGAAACTGCTGGTGTAGTGGACAGAGTGTTGGTCTTAGATGGTGAAATTTGGCATATAGGGTCAACTTGGCCTAGCCATTTTCTCTCAGTCTAATCTAGTTTGCAGGGCTACTACTGAGTATAAAATGAGATAACACTGTATACTCACTTAGCATATTAGGAGTAGACTGCAATTCAAGCAAGACAGGAGGTTGTTGAGGACCCTGAAGACCATCTCACCCTGCTAAGGTTGTTTGATTCACTGCTATCCTACAGACACACATGCACTGAAAGGCGAGCTCTAAGTGCATTCAAAGCACTTCACATCTCTTTTCCATATATGGTGGCCCAACGTTTGGTTCAGCTCTCAGACCAAGTTGCATATGACCCAGTGTTCTGTTGCCAACACTGGCAGCCTACCATAACTATTGTCTATTTTATTGTTTATTTTTGCTATGATGCACGCAACTCTTTTTCTCTCCAGTACAACTTTTTGGGTGGAAGCAAAGAAATTGTAACCGACAGCATAGCACAGCTTATTGGTTTTGTCAACAGTGTAAGTGACTGCCATGTTTTGTTTTTCTTTTGTACTAACAAGAGCCACTTGGATGTTTTCACTTGGCTATCACTCTTAACAGCCTTGTCTTACAAGCATCTGCTCTGGCAAAGTAAATGCATAGCATTGGATGATAGGAATACAGCGGTACCTTGGGTTAAGAACTTAATTTGTTCTGGAGGTCTGTTCTTAACCTGAAACTGTTCTTAACCTGAGGTACCACTTTAGCTAATGGGGCCTCCCACTGCCACCACACCGCCACCGCGCAATTTCTGTTCTCATCCTGAAGCAAAGTTCTTAACCTGAGGTACTATTTCTGGGTTAGCGGAGTCTGTAACCTGAAGCGTCTGTAACCTGAGGTACCACTGTACATGCACACTCATGAGGTCATGGCTTGTGATCTTATTTAAGGTTACCAAATGACCCTGTTTCCCGGGGACAGTCCCCAGATTTACAAATCAGTCCCCTGACAAATTCAGTCTATTTAGTAAGAAGTTGAAAAGTGTCCCTGGATTCATTGAAAAAAATCTGGTAACCTTAATCCTATTTCAACATTACAATGTTACATTAAACGTTCATCTTGGAAAGGGAGCATATAAATAATGTATGCAAATAAATAAATGGCCAACACTGATCATTATGTTCTGTTATGTTAGACAATTAGGTCTTGATCCAGCTAAATTAGTATAGAGTACATTCCATTTAAATCAAGACACCACTTAGCTGTGACTAACTGAAATAGCATGCATGGTTTCAATGGTACTGACCCTACAACAGAAGTCAAGATTGGCATGTCTGACCCTTTTAGGACATAATGTTAAACCATAGTTTAACACAGGGGTGTATGGAGTGTTAGGGTAGTACCTCTAGTGGGGGTAGTTTGTCCGCTTTGGTTGCCACCCTTCACTCACCTCTCACCCGTGGTTCCTAGAAGCTGTCAGCATACAACAGTGGCCACACCCCAAGAACAGCTTTGGCTGGCTGGCTAAACCAGGTGAGGGTAGCTAATGGTTCTCAACCCCATGGTGAGTTAGGGACTTCACCTGCATGCAAAGCCAGGCTCCAGCAGATTGAGCATACAAGACTTAAGAGTGGGTCCAACAGTCAAGAAGGCGGCTTCTGCATGTGTTGTAGAGGGAAGTGAGGGGCAGATGGGGCTCATCAACCTGGGAAGAAGGAAAACTCCAGTCCTAAACCTCTGCTGCCTTGTGGGATATCTTTGGAAGAAGAAAAGACTAAGGAATAAACCCTACACAAATCCGGAGCAGAGTCCCTAAGGCAGTTGGATGGCATCTTATACGCCTCCTTCGGGCAACACCTGCAGCCAAGCTGGTGCCAAATGCCTTGCTCTGCTTTCCTTTGCACCACATCAGTGAGGCCAAGAAGGGGATCTTGTCGTCTGGGCAGCCCAGGACCTCCAGACGCACTGCCCAAGCTTGTGTTCCAGGGAGGTCAGTTCAGTGCTGCTAGCACAGCGGTTTGACATCACCCCTGGAAGTGCACTCCATTGTCTCGAGACAGATGATGCCAACACACGGTTTAGCGCAGAGGTCTTCCAGCAATTCTCAGATCACAGCTCACATCTGTCCCAGCCAGCATGGCCAATGGTTTAAGAGATTGGCAGTTCAACAATGTCTGGAGGGCACCACACTGGCTACCCCTAACACTTCACACTAGTAGCAGTGAGGACGCGGGGGGCGCTGTGGGTTAAACCACTGAGCCTAGGGCTTGCCGATCTGAAGGTCAGTGGTTCGAATCCCCGCGACGGGGTGAGCTCCCGTTGCTCGGTCCCTGCTCCTGCCAACCTAGCAGTTCAAAAGCACATCAAAGTGCAAGTAGATAAATAGGTACTGCTCTGGCAGGAAGGTAAACGGCGTTTCTGTGCGCTGCTGTGGTTCACCAGAAGCAGCTTAGTCATGCTGGCCACATGACCTGGAAGCTGTACGCCGGCTCCCTTGGCCAATAAAGCAAGATGAGCACCGCAACCCCAGAGTCGTCTGCGACTGGACCTAATGGTCAGGGGTACCTTTACCCTTTACCTTCAGTAACAGTGAACCTTGGGTTCACACACTCCTTATTCCCCTCCGCTCTTCTGGCACAGCCATGAGAAGGACATCAGAAGCTACTTGCTTCCCATTTAAAACTAACTAGAGTTTCTTTTATGTCTGAACTGGGACCAGGGTGAGGTGGGGTGGAGGAACTCTGTTTAGTTAAAAGTACGGTTTGTTGAAACAAACCAGGATCAAACTTTGGTGTGGGATCTTGACTTGTTAACAAACCATAGTTCAAACTAACCAACCTCCGCAGTTCAGAAGTCTCTGGTTAGTTTAAAACCGTAAGTGGACACGCTAAAAGAGGAATGGGGAGGGGACAGCATTTGAGCCCAAGGATCTATATGTGCATGCAGTCTGAAAGTCTCATTATCATTCTCAAACCTTTACTGAGTGGCTGCCGAGACCATATAGCACCAGTCCTGAAAGACCTACATTGGCTCCCAGTACGTTTCTGAGCACAATTCAAAGTGTTGGTGCTGACCTTTAAAGCCCTAAACAGCCTTGGCCCAGTATACCTGAAGGAGCGTCTCCACCCCCATCGTTCAACCCAGACACTGAGGTCCACTGCTGAGGGCCTTCTGGCGGTTCCCTCACTGTGAGAAGCGAAGTTACAGGGAACCAGGCAGAGGGCCTTCTCAGTAGTGGCACCCACCCTGTGGAATGCCCTCCCATCAGATGCCAAGGAAATAAACAACTATCTGACTTTTAGAAGACATCTGAAGGCTGTCGGGAAGTTTTTAGTGTTTGAAGTTTTATTCTGTTTTTAATGTTCTGTTGAAAGCTGCCCTGAGTGGCTGGGGAAACCCAGCCAGATGGGCGGGGTAGAAATAATAATAATAGGCGTATGTACAAGATTCCAGTAGGGTTCAGTACAAAAAAATAAATAGATCACTCATCAGAAACTTGCATCTAACACTTACGTTACATGTAGTATAACATTCATGAATCCTTATTTCATGTTGCCGAAACTTGGCTGCTTTCTCCATCTTATCCCACCCCCACCCCCCAATCCTGAAGGCTTACATTTGTCTGAATGGCCACTCCCTACTAACAACCTACAGATTAATAAGATTAGATTGAATTATCTGAAACCAGGATGTGGGTGACTGATTCTATTTGTCACAGCAGTCACCACTCGCTGCCCACCATCGTCATGCACCCGGACAGTGTGTGTGTCGCAATGTGTGCACTGTGGTGCCCCCCCCCAGCTGTCTGGAGGCTGCCTCCCTGAGGCCACCCCCTCATTTGCCTCATGGGCACACCAGCCCTGAGCCCCTGGCTTCTTGCACGTGTAATGGCAAACTGGTGAGCCCTGGCACAAATTAGGACTAGGCTCTTACAATCACCCAAATCTTTATGATGAATTCGTCAAAAATTAAGTTGGAACCGCCGAACATGTATTTTGCTCTGCCTTTATTTGAGCTTGCATTCTTTCCATCTTTTCAGATGTTTTCTAGCCTTAATATTACAGTTGTTCTATCTTCTTTGGAGTTCTGGACAGACCACAATAAAATCTCAACAGCAGGAGAGCCCGATGTGTTACTACGAAAATTTCTACGTTGGAAAAATTCATATCTTGTTCTACGGCCTCATGATCTGGCGCTTTTGTTAGTGTAAGGAGATATATTTTCTCATTTAAAGCACTCTAATATTGCTATAGCATGCATACTCATCTACACTGAGAGATAGTGACTCACTAACATAGGTGCTTTCTCCCTGGGGCTCTGGGTGCCCAAGCACTCACAAGATTTCACCTATAGAGGCTGGGCACCCACAAAAAGCAGTGCCAGGCGCGTGGCCACCACGCCCCGTGGAAGAGAGAGTGCGGAGTTTGGGCGGAGGGTGGAAGAAAGAGTGGAGTTCGGGTGGGAGGGGTCCAGTCGCCTCACTGCTGGAGCTCATGCCCTGCACTACGACATCATGATGTGGGGCGTGCTGGGCACCCACAGTGTGGGGCCCGAGTCAGTGTTGTTGTTCTCTAACATTTCAGAGAGGCGTCTTTCTGGTGGGGATTGAGCCTGGAACCTTCTGCATGGAAAGCAGGCATTCCAGCCTTTACTGAAATACTTATTATAGAACATTGTGCCCTTCAACAATAGAGTAGGTAGCAAATATAAATAACATAGCCTTCCATTAAAATGCAGCGCTGTGCAAGCTAGGTACAGACAGATCAGTTTTAGTCCACTTCATATAGCCATTCTGCATGTGCTCACATTTTATATTTGTTGTTTGCACATTCCATGTGCAGAATTCCCACCACCACTGAAAAATCATCCCAAATGTAGTAGTTTTTTTAATAAAAAAAACAATTACATGGTGGTCTGAGGGATGACTCTACATGTTTTCTTTTGTTTAACAACTCAAGCAGCTGGAAAATGATAACTATGTTCTCCCTCCACTGTCAGTGGTAGAATGCCTCTGAATACACTTGGTGGGACTCACAAGTGAGAAGAGTGCTCTTGCGTTGAGATCCTGCTTGGCCTTTGGCCTGATCCAGCAGCCAGGCCGCATGTTGAAAAGGGGGCTGCAAAAGCATCTGGGAGTGTTATGGTGTATTGGCTCTCTAATGGGCTTCAGATGGGAAAAGCCCTGATGGCTGATGAGGGGGGTAACCTTTTTACTGTACTAATTTCCTACAACGGCTGTCATGTCACCATGCCTTGTTGCTGCCCCATTCCCTGCTTCGTGTGGCTAACACCTGTTTCACAAAGGAAACTGTGTTAATGTCAGCCCTCAGACCAGTTAGTGGAAATCCTGCCCACTTTCCTAGGAGCATGCCCTGTTGAGCTTAATGGGACCTACTGCTGGGCTTGGGGTAGTGCTATTGGGATCAAAGGATTTTCAGCCTTTTTGTGCAGTTATTGAAAAATATAGCATTGCAGGAGCACCAGCAGCTGGCCATAGAAAGTGAACCGACCTTTCCGTAGGTAAAGCTAAAATAAAAAGTGCCTATGATCAGTCACTGTGTTGTAGATAGCATACCAGAGTTAAACCAGAGAGACCTATTTCCAGATTCCTCTTCGGCCATGAAGCTCACTGAATAATCTTGGTCCATCATTCTGTACAGTGGTACCTCGGGTTAAGTACTTAATTTGTTCTGGAGGTCCGTTCTTAACCTGAAACTGTTCTTAACCTGAAGCACCACTTTAGCTAATGGGGCCTTCCGCTGCCACCGTGCCGCTGCTGCGCGATTTCTGTTCTCATCCTGAAGCAAAGTTCTTAACCCGAGGTACTATTTCTGGTCCTGGAGGAGACTCTTGAGAGTCCCATGGACTGCAAGAAGATCAAACCGATCCATTCTTAAGGAAATCAGGCCTAAGTGCTCACTGGAAGGACAGATCTTGAAGCTGAGACTCCAATACTTTGGCCACCTCATGAGAAGAGAAGACTCCCTGGAAAAGACCCTGATGTTGGGAAAGATGGAGGGCACAAGGAGAAGGGGATGACAGAGTACGAGATGGTGGGACAGTGTTCTCGAAGCTACCAGCATGAGTTTGACCAAACTGCGGGAGGCAGTGGAAGACAGGAGTGCCTGGCGTGCTCTGGTCCATGGGGTCACGAAGAGGTGGACACGACTAAATCATCAACAACAACAGATACATTGCTGCCATGCTGGTGGAACATTGTATGCAATGTGTGCTCAGCGCACCAACCCCTCTCGCTCTCCAGATAGCCGCCTGAAGCCTCTGGAGTGCGGCGGGAGATCCCGTCGCGCTCCGGAGGCTTCAGGTGGCTATCTTTTAAGCCTGGAGAGCGAGAGGGGTCGGTGCGCACTGACTCCTCTCACTCTCCAGGCTTCAGCAAAAGCAACGCGAAGCCAAGGAGCGTGGTGGGAGTGCTCCCACCGCGCTTCGGAGGCTTCACGTTGCTATCGCTGAAGCCAAGGAGCCTGCATTTGCTCCATAAGATGCACACACATTTCCCCTTAATTTTTGGAGGGGAAAACATGCGTCTTATAGAGCGAAAAATACGGTAGTTGAATCCAGCACAGTATTTATTTCGTGCCCTTCCTCACAAAGCATTATGTCACAGAGTTGCCTGAGTTCCTTGGATGAAGATGTGATGAAAAATGTCTACATATCAAATAATAGTTGTGCCATGTTAAATGCTCTTGATGTGGGGCAGCATAAGGAAGAGAAATCAACTGCATCTTTGGGCAGCTGTAGGATGTTATGTTCACATTATCGATGGATCCAAGGAAAAGGCAATTTAAGACAACTAAGAGAAAACACCAGCCGAAGGGTATGTGAGAGACAGAGACTTTGCCAACCTGGTGCCCTCTAGATGTTTTGGATTACAGTTTCTGTCATATCCAGCAATCTGTTGGCTGTGGCTGATGAGAGTTGTAATCCCAAACAACTGGACAGCACCAAGTTGGCAAAGCACCTGTCATAGATGCAAGACAGAAACTGCACAAGAAAATGGTGTCCTTCTCTTGCATGGGAAAGCATAGAAGCACAGCTCAGGGGCCCCTGCCAGAAAAAGTTTCCCTTCTACTGAAAGATTCCAGCAGATGTTAGAGCTAAATAGCAGATTGCTCACCTGGGATTGTGGGCAAATGATGGTGGAAGAGACCAGCTGTGGTAACAAGACCTGGGAAAGCTACTGTGTATGTAATGTTCTCCACAGTTTCTTGATTATGTGAAGACTTTGCCATTTCTTTTGAAGACACAGTCCCTTTAGCTACTCCACCATCTACTTTTGTGTTTTAGTTACAGGGAGAAACCTAATTATATAGGAGCAGGATTTATGGGGAAGCTGTGCCTCCGGAATTTTGATGCAGGAGTTGCTCTGGTACAGTATTGCTGAACTTTCTTGGCTAAAGTGTATATGTTGCCTGTCTTGGATTTAGGTATTGCAGGGGTAGGTAACCTGTGACCCTTCAAATTGAACATTCTCTGCAGACACACCCTTTAGGCTATGAACAGGGATGCCTATTCAACTTCCCTGTCTTTAGAGCAAAGCACAATATGATCTTAGGTTCTACAAAATGAACTTAAATCCAGTGGTACCTCAGGTTAAGAACTTAATTCATTCTGGAGGTCTGTTCTTAACCTAAAACTGTTCTTAACCTGAAGTACCACTTTAGCTAATGGGGCCTCCTGCTGCCACCGCGCCGCTGCTGCACGATTTCTGTTCTCATCCTGAAGCAAAGTTTTTAACCCGAGGTACTATTTCTGGGTTAGCAGAGTCTGTAATCTGAAGCGTCTGTAACCTGAGGTACCACTGTACTAAGATGCTCCTAAAATATGCTCCTAAGAGACTTGTTTGCATTTAGTCACCCATAATGGAGTGGAATAATCTGGTTCCTGATTCCAGTTTTCCCTCTTCCTTCTAGTATCAGAAGTCGATGAGCAAAGAGCCATTCTCCGTCATTCTGGCCCAATTGCTGGGCCTTAACCTGGGGATGGAATATGACAACGGCAAAGAGTGCAAGTGCCCAGGAGGTTTCGTCTGCATAATGAACACGGAAGCAGTGTATGTACTATGACTATTGCACTAAGCAGCTCATAGGTAGTCCTATAGTGTTAGGACTGGACATAAGCCTCTGCTTGCACTTTTGATAGTGGAAGGCAGCAGCAGAGCTCATCTCCTGTAGCCTTTTTAGACTTTACCAATTGGTTGGGTGAGCGTTGCTCCCGGACGGGAGGAAGGAAGTCAAATGACACCGAGGTTTGGTTCAGAGAAAGAGTTTATTCTGCTCTCCGGATAGCAGAAGGCACTGCGTGAATCGGTTCACAGCAAGCACAAAAGCAAGAGAAATTGCATACAGTATATATATCTTCCAGGCATCCTATCCCCCCTTCCCCAGGAATCCAGACACGTAAGCTTATACATGTAAGTTGACATCACAGATGTTCCTGTGCTCTTGACCATAAAAGGGTGTTTTTGTTCCTGTACTCCTTATCTTGGGGTAAGAAGGTCACCAACTCTAAGAGCACTCCTGGCGCCATTCCTGGGGGGCTGACAAGGTCTGTGCGTCATTGTGGTCAGGATGTAAGATAAGACCCAGATGTGTCATCCCTGCTCCACTTTGGAACTGGCAAGGCCATTCATTAGGCGTCACGGAATGATAAAGGAGAGAGCTTTTGTTTATACAGCTGTGTTCTTGTTATGCATTTGCTCAAGTGCTCAAGTTAATGGTTTTTAGCTAATGCACCCTTGGAGAAGGAAAAATGAAGATTTGGGGGCCTGTTTCAGACTGCCTGCACAGTCAGATTTTAGAGTTTGGAAACTCATTCCTTCACTCCTATCTCAGCACTGTACTGAGATTAGAGATAACAGAAATGGTGCCTACTCTTCTGCAGTTTACCATCAAAGACCAGGCACAGGCTTATCTCCTGTGGTTCGTCAACAATAACAACAACAACATTTATTTATATGCTGCCCATCTGACGCGGTTGCCCCAGTCACTCTGGGCAGCTCCCAACAAAAAATAGTAAAAGCACAATACAACACCACACACTAAAAACTTCCCCTCAACTTCTGGGACAAATTCAGAGGCCAGGAAAGCCTAATTATGCCTGTGGGTCTGATGTTCCCCACTTCTGCCATAAGGGGTGAAGTTCTGCTATAAAAAGGTAAAGGTACACCTGCCCGTGCGGGCCAGTCTTGACAGACTCTAGGGTTGTGCGCTCATCTCACTCTAGAGGCCGGGAGCCAGCGCTGTCCGCAGACACTTCCGGGTCACGTGGCCAGCGTGACAAGCTGCATCTGGCGAGCCAGCGCAGCACACGGAACGCCGTTTACCTTCCCGCTAGTAAGCGGTCCCTATTTATCTACTTGCACCCGGAGGTGCTTTCGAACTGCTAGGTTGGCAGGCGCTGGGACCGAGCGACGGGAGCGCACCCCGCCGCGGGGATTTGAACCGCCGACCTTTCGATCGGCAAGTCCTAGGCGCTGAGGCTTGTGCACTAGCAAACTTTGAAGAGCCAAAAATCTTCCACTGCTGTTTGGTATCTGCTGTTACCATTTTGTACCAAATGTAACTGGAAAAAATCCAGTACAGTGGTACCTCGGGTTAAGTACTTAATTCGTTCCGGAGGTCTGTTCTTAATCTGAAACTGTTCTTAACCTGAAGCACCACTTTAGCTAATGGGGCCTCCCGCTGCCGCCATGCCGCTGCCACACGATTTCTGTTCTCATCCTGAAGCAAAGCTCTTAACCCGAGGTACTATTTCTGGGTTAGCGGAGTCTGTAACCTGAAGCGTATGTAACCTGAAGCGTATGTAACCCAAGGTACCACTGAAAGTAGAAAGTGTAAAGCTTGTTTAATACTGGAGACCTATGCTATTTCTCCCCTCAAGATAATTGGAGGTGGTTTTAAAGAGGGATCATGCTGTGTTCACTCATTTCTCCTTTTGCCTCTAGACAGCAAGTTCTTTCAGGTCTTTTCTTTCAATAATTGCAAAACACCCACAACTTATATTTTAAATACATGGCTTCCCTCCAAGAATCATGGAAACTATACTTAGTGGTTGTGAAGTGTAGCTCTGTGAGAGGTATACTACAATTCCCAGATTAATTGGGGGAAGTCATGTGCTTTAAATCCATGGTGTGGATGTTGACCAGCTGAAAGTAGGACAAAATAAATGCACATTTTTAAAAACTGGATCTTACCTTTCATTGTTTTATAGTGATTCAGTATGATGCCTTGGAGCCGTGTCTGCAACTATGCAGACTGTAACAAAACTTCTTGAAAACTTCATAAAAATGTTAAAAGGTTTTTATTTGTTTGTTTTTTGGTGGAAAAAAATGTTGCTCAGGTCACCTTTCAGGTTTCAGAGACTGGCCTGGCCTCCTGCTGCACTCGGCAGCCCTCCATTCAGCATGCATAAGAAGGAAGGGGCTCTTGTTTTTAATTTTTTATTTAAAATGTGTGTTTTTTTTATAATATTTATTAAAGTTTCAAAGGGGGGGGGGAAGCACATTAGTAAAAAAAAATTAACAATGAAAAGGAAAAATACAAAGTAGAAAAAAGAAAAAACAGTTAAAAACAATTCCATCTTTTCCTCACTTCTTTTACGTTTACTTGTTTCCCGGACCTCCTCATACCTCCCTCTTTTGTATTCCAATTAAATTTGTTAATCCAACAATTCCTTTCCCTCCTTTTTAATCCTAATCTTTAATCTTGATATATTATAACTTTAAATTTTTTACATATTAAAAACCAATTTTTCCATATTCTTTTGTACCTGTACAGCTAGAAACCACTTAACTTCAATCCAACATCTTTCTAACATTCATTAATTTTGCAGTATTTCTGTAAATAGTCTTTAAATTTCTTCCAATATTCTTCCACCGACTCTTCTCCCTGGTCACGGATTCTGCCAGTCATTTCCGCCAATTCCATGTAGTCCATCATTTTCATCTGCCATTCCTCCAGTGTGGGTAGATCTTGTGTCTATTTTTTTATTTAAAATGTGTTGAGTCTGTATGCGTGCTTGCCATGTAATAATATCAGATTCATCTTAACTATGTTTCAGACTTTCAAGTGGAATTAAAGCTTTTAGCAGCTGCAGCATTGAAGACTTCCAATATTTCATTAAATTCAGAGGAGCCCACTGTCTCTCTAATCGGCCTAATTTAAAATTGTTTTATAAGAAGCGAAGTGCCAGAAGCAGAGCGCTTTGTGGGAATGGTGTTCTGGAAGCTGGAGAGAAGTGTGACTGCGGCTCTGAAGAGGTCAGTACCTCCTAAATGTTTTCTAGGTTTGTTCATTTGAATCTATGTCCTGCCCTGTTCCAGGGGTTTTGGGTTGATTATTTAAAATAAACAGAGAAGCAGACATTTAGAATAACTCCCACCTACCTCTGCCTGCCTTCCACTTTTGCTCTGGGAAGCCTCCAGGGCTGCTCAAACTCTCCTTTCGGAAAACTGGCAGTTGCGTGGCGAGTTCCCGCCTCCCCCCTCGGAAATAAAGACACGAGACACCAGAATTTTAGGTTAATGGGTCAAATTAGGCCACAACTTTATTGATTGCAGGAATTGAGCGGTATTGGTATTGGCTTAGGCATTGGTCCTATTGACTAACCGGCTTCAGCCTGCTTGCTTGAAGACCGGCAAGGGTTAACCACCAGTAGGGGGAGTCCTGCTGAGGCACGTCAACTAGGAGCTCGGGGGCGTGCCATAGGCCCACACCTCCATAGGCTTAGGACAAGGCGACGCCCCCCGGAATCCTTTACCAGACTACCCTTCGATTTGGGGGGAAGGTGATGGCGCTTCCTTTTCCTCCCTTTCATCTCCATAGCAATACCCCTACCCAATCAGCTGGAGCAAGGAAAGAGGGAGATCCTCCACAGCGCCGGCCCTAAATAGGGCGGGCCATGCCTCCCGGACCAGCCGATTGGCTGGCCTGGGAGATGACACGTCCAAGGATTCCCCCAGTATCGCGGGGGCTTTGAGCCAGCCCCCGCGTGCGTGGGGAGGGGCGTGAAGCCCGCAACCCCACCTGCTCTCCAGCTCGGAAGTGACTCTGCCTTAAACCAAGTGGCTCTCCAAGGTTTCAGGCAGTATTCTCTCCCAGTCCTACCTGGACATGATGGGGATTGAACCTGGGACCTTCTGCATTCAAAGCTGATGCTCTAGCACTGAGCTACAGTAAGGTTACCAGATTTTTTTTCCAATGAATCTGGGGACACTTTTCAACTTCAGTAGGAACGATAGGATTTTGTCAGGGGACTGATTTGTAAATCCGGGGACTGTCCCTGGGAAACGGGGACATCTGGTAACCTTAAGCTATGGCCCTTCTGGTTGTTTCTGCCTGCTCCTGATGTGTTTAAATTGGAAAAATACTTGTCGTATTCTCTTTTAGCACAGCTTTTGAAATTTAAAAACATCAACAACATGGTTATCAAATGAAAAACTATGTAGCAGTTATTTGAAAAGCAAACCAAAGCCAACAGGAGACCGTGTGTGTGTGTGTGTGTGTGAAGACCAGTTTACTGTCAGGAATTTAAAACTAACCCTATATCCAAACAACAGTACAAAAAGCTCATTGGCTTAGAGCCAGGTTAGTTTAGGGACCCATATATATCTGCCTAGGAATTAAATTTACCTTCGGGAATTGCCTCATGGGAATTGCTTTGTATATTAAAAATAGTATTATAATCAGGTTTATTTGAGTAAAATTTGAAGTCAACCTTTCCCTCTTGTCTTTTCCTGTCTTTTGAAATTCCTCTGTGTTAAAAAGCATAATGTAGCAGAAAAGATTTGGGCAGATTCCATGTATAAACCTTTACTTGCATTTATTTAATAAAATTTACACTCTGCTTGATTATAAAACAACAACCCTCAAAGCGGCTTACAAAAAAAGCTTTGGAGTTTCAGCTTTTACTTTCATATTTTTTTTCACTGTCTAAACTCTTTACTGACCCCAAATAAAAAGCTGTATGATTTTTGTTTTCAGGAATGTAAGTACAGTAAATGTTGTACTAGCTCATGTACATTTCTCCGTGGAGCAGTGTGCAGCAATGAATTGTGCTGTGAAAATTGTCAGGTAAGATGCTAAAGTACTCTCTTCACTGCCTTGGCCACACATTCACCTCACTTTGTTTGAATCGACATTACAACTTCCTCTGAATTTTATCTCCGCAACCTCTGTGTTGCAGCCAATGCTCATCCTACACAAAGCTGACCCATCAAAGTTAATGGACATGGCAAGTTTAGTTTGATTAATTTCAGTGGGTCTACTGTGAGTAGAACTTAGTTGGTTACAACCATTTGCAGCCTGATGTAAGATGCTAATTAACACTGAACTGCAGTTAGATCAAGGAAGAATTTCCTTTAAAGATGGAATGCCATTTTGAGGATTTCCATATCTACAATTAAATGCTGGTGTTGTTCAAGGGTAGGGAAAGAATCTCGGGATCTCAGCAACAATGTAAGCACTGACACAGGTGAGTGTGAAGGTTTACCAGAGTTCTGCAGACCATGTAGGAGAAATCCAAATCACAAAATGGAGACACGGTTTTATTGATTGCAAAGCAATGCACATGGCCACCAGGCTAATGCAGTTACTGATCAAAGACGGCTTACTGCACTCAGAATTATACCTTCAGTGGCAGCTCATCTAGCCTTCTGGCAGAAGAGACTCTTGTACCTTTTCTGCTCAGCCCAAAGCAGGACATCACTAATCTCTAGGGAAGAGGCAGGATATAAATAAATATATAATAAAATGGTACTACTACTGCTACTACTACCACTACTAATAATAATGGATCAGTAAGATAGTCCCACAGTCTATTTCCCATGGGATTCTTCATCAAAGCCTTGTTGCTCCCATTGCTCTGTCCCAGCTCCTGCCAAGCTAGCAGTTCGAAAGCACACCAGTGCAAGTAGATAAATAGGTACCGCTGCGGTGGGAATCCTCCTCAACCCTAGCTGTAGTCCTCCATGAAAAATGCTCTTGATACTTTCCTTCTTCCTTTTCCTTTTCACCTAGTTCAAGCCAAGAAACACAATCTGTAGAGCAGCTATAGATAGTGTCTGTGATTTCCCTGAGTACTGCAATGGCAGTTCAGCATCCTGCCCAAGCAATGTTTACGCCCAGAATGGCTATAGCTGTGCCTCTAATTCTGGCTACTGTTATGGTGGATCCTGTCAGTCGGCTGATCTACAGTGTCAGGATCTTTTTGGTGAAAGTAAGTGAGACAACTTGCTTTTTTGCTTCTTTTCAAAACAAAATGAAATATTTACCCTTAAAAACAACAAGCAAGCAAGCAAACAAACAGCTTCCTTCTGTAACCAAATTGTGTGTGCATGCCCACTCGCACCTATACCATGAGCTTTCCTCAGCTTTTATACCAGTTTGCCCGTCGAATGAGCCCTGGGTTTCTCTTGGACTCTCTGAGCAGAATTCAGCGTCACACGATTTAGATTGTTCCATCAACAATGCAAGCATTTCTGCTTGGCTGATGAAATCACCTCCCCACTCCTCCCCCCACGCCCTGTTTTGGGGGATCTCCTGACACACCTGCCCTTTCACCTGAGCTGGCTGGAGTGGGAAGCCCATGGCACTAGTTGTTATGTCTTCCACGTTTGCAACTACAGTGGTGCCTCGCAAGACGAAAAGAATCCATTCCGCGAGTCTCTTCGTCTTGCGGGTTTTTTCGTCTTGCGAAGCAAGCCCATTAGCAGTTTAGCGGATTAGTGCTACAGTATTAGCGGCTTAGCAGGCTTAGTGGATCAGCTGATAAGCGGCTTAACGATAAGCTGATAAGCGGCTTAAGGATCAGCTGATAAGCGGCTTAACGATAAGCTGATAAGCGGCTTAACGATCAGCTGATAAGCGGCTTAGCATCAGCTGTTAAGCGGCTTAGCCATCAGCTGATAAGCGGTTTAGCGGCTTGGGAAAAAGGGAAAAAGGAAAAAAAACCTGCAGGAACTCGCAAGACATTTTCGTCTTGCGAAGCAAGCACATAGGAAATTCGTTTTGCGAAGCACCTCCAAAACGGAAAACCCTTTCGTCTAGCGGGTTTTCCGTCTTGCGAGGCATTCGTCTTGCGGGGCACCACTGTATTGCCCAATGTGGCTGATTGCCAAGGCATGCTTCTTCTTCCTTGGTGCAGAAGATGGCCACCAGAATTCTGACTGGTATGACCAGGTTTATGCATTTTATGCCAACTTTAAAATCACTCTACTAGCTACCGTATTTTTCGCTCTATAAGACACACCAGACCACAAGACGCACCTAATTTTTGGAGGAGGGAAACAAGAAAAAAAATATTCTGAATCTCAGAAGCTAGAACAGCAAGAGGGATCGCTGCACAATGAAAGCTGCAAAGCCTGCATTCGCTCCATAAGACGCACACATATTTCCCCTTACTTTTTGGGAGGGAAAAAGTGAGTCTTATAGAGCAAAAAATACGGTACCTAACTACACTTAGGCACAAGCCAAAATGTTGTTAGTTACCATGCCAAACTGTTCAGTTAGGTTGTTTTGGTGAAGCCCTTCATCAAATGCCTTTATGAGGAATCCTGCTTCCTCTGAAGGCCTATCTAGTCAGGATTCTGTTCTCACCGTAGCCATTGAGATGCCAAAAGGAAGCCTACAAGTAGCTCTCCTGCTCCTTCTGCCTCTTTCTACAGGAGGTTATACTGTATATAGATCCGTCATAGCTAGTAGCTATTTATAGACCTACCATTCATAATTTTGCTAATCGCCTTCTAAATCCATCTAAGTTGGTGACCTTCACTACATGTTGCAGTGATCTCCATTGTTTACCTATGTGCTGCATGAAGAAAATATTTTAAATAACTAAATAATTCTGCTTCAGTGAAAACAAAGAGTCTTGCAGCACCTTCAAGGCTAACAAATTTATTATTTGCGGAGGCAAATCCAATATATCAGACTGATTTGTTTTTACACATACGAAAGTATCTGTTAAGAGCATTGCTAAAAGAAAACTATTAAATGTTTCATTTTAGTCCTTCTAATCAAAATCCTTTTAATATTTATAGAGTCAAAAAGTGCTCCGCAAGCATGTTATGAAGAAATTAATGGTGAGACAGATAGATTTGGACACTGTGGGATTGACATAAGAAAGGGATTTAAGACTTGTTCTTTGCGGTATGTGATTAGGAAACAGAAGAAACTGTGGCAGGATGTTTGTGGGCTGGCGGCTTAGGCATCTTCTATTGTGTGGTGCATGTTTTTACTGTTGATATAGTATCAAGGTAGCCAGGTGGAGCGGGCTGTCATGACTCTCCCACAGGGACTAGGACACCCAGTTGGAGGCTCCTGTGTCACTAGCTGAGGGATGGCACTGGGTTTCTGACCCTGACGCTGGTGGTTAGTCCCACTAAACTGTGGCTGACAGTCAGGTGTTTGCTGAACCACATCCTACAGCATCAAGGCCAATGGTTCTGGAGCCAGGTTTGTCCTGGGCATCTTTTTCCCCAAGACCAAGTAACACAGTGTCTACCACACTGTTAGTCCAATGGTGCAAGAAGCATACCACATGGGAGGTCATAGAGGTTTACAAGCCCTCAGTTAACTACCAAGCAGGAGCGGATCTTGGTAATATGGTGCCCTGTGTGAGGCCCAAATTTGATGTATTCCCCACTCCACCCAAAGCTGCCTTCTAACAGCCAGGGAAGGGAGGCACCAAGCTTTGGGAAGGAGGCACAAGGCTCCCTCCCACCTCCTTCCTAAAGCTGGGCAAGTGCTAACTAAGCTTTGGGAAGGAAGCAGGAGGACTCTAGGATCCTGTCAGAGCCCTCACGCCTCCTTCCCAAAGCCCAGTGCTTACTTTGGGGGAAGGTGCACCCTTGACTCCTGTGCCCTGGGTGGGGAAACCAGGCACGCTGCCCGAAATCCGCCTCTTTTCCAAGCCTTGTTGGAGCAAGTTGCACACCAGGCTCTGTCTCTGGTGCTGTAACAAGGGACGTGGGTGGCACTGCGGACTAAATCACTGAGCCTCTTGGGTTTGCTGATCAGAAGGTTGGCGGTTCGAATCCGCATGATGGGGTGAGCTCCTGTTGCTCTGTCCTAGCTTCTGCCAACCTAGCAGTTCGAAAGCATGCCAGTGCAAGTAGATAAATAGGTACCACCCACACCCTCTCTCTCTCTCTCTCTCTCTCTCACACACACACACACACAAACAAGCAAACCACACTGCAGCTAACTGAACACAACCAACCAAGCGTTGGACCCTCAAATCTCTCGCAATGCCATCATAAATGAATAAATATATAGAGGACCTGCCCACACAATGCTGACATAAAAACCCTGCACGAATACTACACAACTGAACAAAAGATCAAGATCTCTCTCCCCTTTCCTCTCTCTTTTCCCCCAATCGCATATGTGTCTAGTACCAAATGTTAACAAACTGTGAAAAAAACTCTATGAACTGAAAGTAGAGACACTATATGTACTTTTTTGTCTGTTTGTTTGATACACAATAAAATCTTTAATAAAAACTAATTTAAAAAATAGAGGACACAACACAAAAGAAGGATTGAGAAGAAGGCTTAATTAATTAATTAATTAATTAATTGTAGATTGCCTTTCACCAAAATGATTATAAGGTGGTTCACATAAGAAAATCAATACAGCAAAATCATACAACAACAACAACAACAAATTGTTGTTGTTTAGTCATTTAGTCGTGTCCGACTCTTCGTGACCCCATGGACCAGAGCACTCTAGGCACTCCTGTCTTCCCCTGCCTCCTGCAGTTTCGTCAAACTTATGCTGGTAGCCTCGAGAACACTATCCAACCATCTCGTCCTCTGTCGTCCCCTTCTCCTTTTGCCCTCCATCTTTCCCAACATCGGGGTCTTTTCCAGGGAGTCTTCTCTTCTCATGAGGTGGCCAAAATATTGGAGCCTCAGCTTCAGGATCTGTCCTTCCAGTGAGCACTCAGGGCTGATTTCCTTAAGAATGGATAGGTTTGATCTTCTTGCAGTCCATGGAACTCTCAAGAGTCTCCTCCAGCACCAACAACAAATTAAGATATACCAAAATATATCAAACAAACAAATTATGATATACCAAAATATATCCATTGGGCACAAACTGTTGGGGGAATAATCTTTGATGCCAGATGTTTCAAAGGTTGAGGAATGGCAGCCCCTCCCGTTTGTCATCTGTGTAATGAAAAGCATGCATTTTTAGGTAACATCTTCAAAAACATACTTCCGTTGTCAAATATGATATCTTGGAGGTGAAAAAAACAGATATTTCCAATACATAATCCCCAACTCTTTGCAAATGTGTGATCCTGTTCTTTTCTCCAAATGCCTTTGACAGGGATATCAAATGTGGAAAGTTAATTTGCCTCTATCCAACTAGAAACCCTTATGTTGACATGGACGTTCCAGTTCTATACATTCCGTTCCAAGATACCCTTTGTATATCTCTGGACCTTCAACAACCAGAGGGCTTTCCGGACCCAATGCTGGTGAAAGAGGGTACAAAATGTGGAACTGAAAAGGTAAGGGATACAATCTGACACAGCATGACTATTACTGTTGCTTAAATGTTGTCACCAGTGCGTATGGTGTCCTAAAGAGCAGCACAAGCAAAAGGAAGACCACTGGTCTCATGCTTGAAGAACTTAAAATCTAAATTTCCGCTATGAGGAGACAGGTATGATGGGCTGGGAGTGATGGGAGAAGCAGAGATGGTAATCAGCAAATGCAGTTAGACGTTGTTTGTTCATAAAGTATACCTAAAGCGGAGGGGGGGGGACGGACCTCAAGGCCAAGGGTCTTAATGCAGCCCTGCAGACTTTCCTGTCTCCTCAGGCCATGCCCCCTCCACAGATCTCACCTCTCGTTGGCCATGCCCTGTGCCCTCCTGGACTGCTTTTGCTTGGCTGCAACAAGTCCCTGAGCAGTGCTGACGCCTCTTGCTTGCCTGGGCGGAAGAGGGAGAGAAGGGTGCGCATGTGAACCCACACAGCACGGCCACAGACTTGCACGGCCGCCTTCTCTCACCCCTCTTGTTCCATCCACTTTAGCATATGGCCCTTGGAAGACTAGTGAGGGAACGGCCTTTGGCCTGAAAGGGGTTCTTTGTCCTGGCCTTCAGGTATTTACATGTTTGGCTTCCTTTCAGTTGGGGATGATGCAGTTCCCCTCCTGCCATGGTGTTCTTCCTCCAGTTCTTCCTCTTCCTTTTCCTCTTGCACCAGACTGAGACCAAGCGAGAGTTGCTGCTACTGCTGATTGCAAAAGGGGAAGCAAGTGAGAAAATACCTGCTCATTGCAGCAGCCAGAGACATGACCACTATCCCCCCCCAGCTTGTACTCCCCCTAGCAGCCACTTGGGACGTGGGTGGCGCCGTGGGTTAAACCACAGAGCCTAGGACTTGCCGATCAGAAGGTCGGCGGTTCGAATCCCCGCGACGGGGTGAGCTCCCGTTGCTCGGTCCCTGCTCCTGCCAACCTAGCAGTTCGAAAGCACGAAAGTGCAAGTAGATAAATAGGTACCGCTCCGGCGGGAAGGTAAACGGCGTTTCCGTGCGCTGCTCTGGTTCACCAGAAGCGGCTTAGTCATGCTGGCCACATGACCCGGAAGCTGCACACCGGCTCCCTTGGCCAATAAAGCGAGATGAGCGCCGCAACCCCAGAGTCAGCCACGACTGGACCTAATGGTCAGGGGTCCCTTTGCCTTTACCTTAGCAGCCACTTGCCACTCACTCCTTAATCTGCCTGTTGGCTTCATTAGCTGCCCTCTGACTTTCTTTTTAAAAAACAAGACAAAACAAAGATCTTTATTGAAATTTAACATATATACATAATAACCAAAATTCCCAATGATTCCCTCACATAAAATATAATATCTAAATTACAACAGCTGCAAAAGTATACACTTAATTATAAGACCCGCCTCCCACCCTCTACTTCCCTCCACAGCAATTCGACTTCTTTATATTTCTTTCTACCTTTTTTCCCTTGCATTCTGTAATAAATTATTTTTGTTAAATTCTGATTTTTCCTTCTTTCTTTCTTTATTTTGTTATTGCTTACATTTTTTATTCTAAGCCTATTAACATGTAATTTTTAGAACAATATTTTGACATATAATCTTCGAAATACTTCCACTCCATTCTTAACTTTTGATTTGATTGATATCTTATAATTGAAGTTAATTTTGCCAATTCTATATACTCACTTAATTTACAAATCCACTCTTCCTTTGTTGGTATGTCCTGAGATTTCCATATTTCCATTTAGTAGCAATCACTACTCTGGCAGCTGTGCCCTCTGACTTTCATAGGAGGTGGAGGAGACTGGAAGAGGAAAAGGTTTTTAGGCATCAGTGCTGGACAAGAGGATGGGATGAAAGCAGGGCATTATGGTTAATCTTGTTCCCCACCCCCCCAACCTCCCATGATAATGCGGTTTTCCTGTAAAAAGGGTAGATCTGGATTAATGGAGGAGGGGGAAATACAGACTACCGTATTTTTCGCCCCATAGGACGCACCGCCCTATAGGACACACCTAGTTTTTTGGGGGGGAAATAAAGAAAAAAAATTATTTCCCCCCCAGGCACGGGGCTGGCGCGGGGGAAGCCCGAGCTTCCCCCGACCCCAACCCCCAGAAGAGCCTGCTATCCGCAAGCCTAGGGAGCCACACTGGTCTCCCCAGGCTTGCGGACAGCTGTGCGAAGCCCGGGCGCGCTGAGGCTTCCTAATGCAAGCAGCTCTGCGCGACTCTCCGGAGGCCGGTGCGGCTTGGCGCCGGGCTCTGGAGCGATGAGCAGAGCTGCACGGAGCCCGGGAGGGCAGGCAGCTCTGCGCGACCCTCCGGACGCCGGCGCGGCTTGGTGCTGGGCTCCGGAGGGTTGCGCAGAGCTTCCTGAAGCCTGGAGAGCGAGAGCCTCTCGCTCTCCAGGCTTCAGCGAAAGCCTGTATTCGCCCCATAGGACGCACCCACATTTCCCCTTCATTTTAAGAGGGAAAAAAGTGCGTCCTATAGGGTGAAAAATACGGTACCACTTTGATGCAGATGACATTGTACATACAATGGAAAAATCTTGCATACAGATCTCGCAATAAACACCTGTCTGGAAGCACTCATAGATGTGGTCTGGTGAATGCAAAAGGTCTGTTGCAGGGCAGCAACTCTTCTGAAAACTGAAAATTTATTTATTTATTTTTAAGGTTTGTCTCAAACAAGTATGTGAAAAGTATGACGTTCTGAAATATGATTGTGATCCTACAAAAACGTGTTTGGGGCATGGAGTAAGTAAAACGAATGTTATATTTTTCCATGTTAGTGTTTCTGCTATAAAAAGGAGGTGTGGTGTTTTCCTTCAGAAACTATTTGGTTGTTTTCTTGTGTGCCTGAAGTTGGCTGTACATATGCAAGAGATTGAGGTGGTGGAGTTCTGATGTGGTGGAGTTGACTGTCCTACTTCAGACTACAGCTGGGGAGTTTCATTTTTTACTAAAACCACCTTGTGGGTAGAATACTAGCGCAGCAAGAAGAGTTCAGGTTATCCTTCTAACTGCTGTGTTAATTTTCTACTTGGAAGGAATTAATCTCCAATGCATAGTTTGAAGTGGTACAGCCAGCTCTTACCACTTTAGGATTCTTCGACTCCATTCTCCTTCATGTGAAGATATCCAGCCACAGACACTCAGGGTTCTTGACAGTTTCTGAGGGCAGCCATAGAGATAAGAAAACTAGATGACACACTGTGCCCCTTCCTGCTTCCTGAGCTCCTCCAACGTGCCATCAGCAGTGGTGCAAGAGAAAGCCTTTGCATCACAGTGCTGAGCTGAGAGGAGAGACAGCGTTTCTTAAACCTTATAGAATGCGGGCCTGGGAGGAGAATTTTCTCTCCTCCCAGCACACTGATGGGAAGGGAACCCGCCCCCCCCCCATCTTCCACAGGTGTGATTGTATGATTTCATGTATGTTTGCGGGGGAGAGAAATAGAGCTACTTGCCTGCATGATTGTCTCTGGTCTGCATGTGTACTAAGCATGTGTACTTTATGTGTGGTAACTTCAGAATTTGCATGATTGCTTTTGCCACAACCACTGTTGGCATGTGATCTGTAGATGGTTGACCAGTCTTGAATGTAGCCCATGGCCTGCAAAACATTAGCCACCACCCCTGACCTAAATGCATGCTTTCCGCTGCTAATTGTGAGATCAAGGCATCTGTTAACACATTCTAACACATCCATGACTTGGTCGTGGATAGAGGAATTGATCTGGCATACATAACAGAGACTTGGTGGGACATGGCCAATGGGGCTATTATTGCTTCTGCTTGTCCACCAGGTTTCTCTTAAGCACTGCAACCGAGGGTATGTGGGTGGCAGAGTGGTGGTTATTGCAGCAAGTTTTAGGAAGTCATTAGTTTTCACCGGGCATCCTATTAAAGATACTCAGTTTTCTGAATGCATGTTCTAGAAGTTGGGCAGGATTCCTATTGGGGTACTGACCTCCCCACTGAACCAAGAATTCCCTGCCTGAGCTGCTTCAGGTCATGGCAGATGTGCTGCTGGAGACACCTAGTCTGGTGGCTCTAGGGGATTTGAACATCCATGCTGACATGACCTTACACAGGACCGCTTGGGACTTCATGGAAAGCATGGCCTTCATGGAGCTGTCCCTGAATAACTCTGACCCTACTAATAATCGTGGACATGCCTTAGATCTGGTGTTTACCACTGTGGATGTGGGTGATCTGACATTAAGTTCCAGTACAACAAAAGAAGTGCCATGGTCAAATCACTTCCTGGTGCAACTAGACTTCTCTGTGACCCCCTCTGCAGGGAGGTGGGACTGATTCGAATGGTCACTTAATAGATCCAAATGACTTCCAAAGAGTGGTGGGGGGTATCTTGTCCCCATGTTGATGGCCTCTCAGCTGATTCCCTCTGGACCCAGCCATTATGGCCAGTTATTATCTAGTCTCAACTCTTCCATTCTTGGGCAAAGTAATTGAGCAGGTGGTTGCTCAACAACTCCAGGCATGTCTAGAGGATGGGGAATATTTGGATCCCTTCCATTTAAATTAGAACCAGTGAATGTCCTGTGTGTCTGGAAGCAGTTGGAGGATGGAAGGCAGCTAACAGATTGAGGTTGAATCCTGACAAAACAGAAGTACTGTTTCGGGTGGACAGGGGGCAAGACTTCCTAGCCCTGAATGGGGTAACTGCCCTTGAAGGACCAGATGCTCAGCCTGAGAGTCACAGCTGTCCATGGAGGCGCAGGTTAATTCTATTTTCAGGGCAGCTCTCTACCTGATCCATCTGGTACACTGGCTGAGACCCTACCTGCCTGCACACTGTCTCACCAGAGTGGTACATGCCTTGGTTATCTCTCGATTGGACTACTGCAGCACGCTCTATGTGGGGCTACCTTTGAAGGTCCAGCTCCAAGGGCCTTCTGGCGGTTCCCTCCCTGCGAGAAGTGAGGTTACAGGGAACCAGGCAGAGGGCCTTCTCAGTAGTGGTGCCCTCTCTGTGGAACACCCTCCCATCAGATGACAAGGAGATAAGTAACTATTCAACCTTTAGAAGACATCTGAAGGCAGCTCTGTATAGGAAAGTTTTTAATGTTTAATGTTTTATTATGTTTTCGTATATGCTTGAAGCAGCCCAGAGTTGCTGGGGCAAACCAGTCAAATGGGTGGAGTACAAATAATGAAACTACAGTGGTACCTCGCAAGACGAAAAACTCGCAAGACGAAAAACTCGCAAGACGAAAGAGTTTTTCGTTTTTTGAGTTGCTTCGCAAGACGAATTTCCCTATGGGCTTGCTTCGCAAGATGAAAACGTCTTGCGAGTTTGTTTCCTTTTTCTTAAAACCGTTAATACCGTTAAAACCGTGCTTCGCAAGACGAAAAAATCGCAAGACAAAAAAACTCGCAGAACGAATTAATTTCGTCTTGCGAGGCACCACTGTATTATTGTTGTTATTATTATTATTATTATTATTATTATTATTATTACTGCTACTACTACTTTACCTTTAATTTTATTTTAGACTAGAGCTGAGGCCCTACTCAGGAAATAATAAGAATAAAGTTTTCTTAAAGCATATTTTTCTGTTTAAGATAAAGCACGTAAGCAAGGAGTAAATGTTTGCTATTCCTCCCCCCTTCAGATTTGCAACAACAAAAGAAACTGCCACTGTGATCCAGGATGGGCACCTCCAAATTGCAAGGAAAAAGGAGGCCCCCTTGGAGGAAGCATTGACAGTGGGCTTCGCATGCTGGCTTCTGGTTAGTAAAAGCAGGACCCTCCATCCTGACAAACAGCTCTGCTGCAGTAATTTCCAAACTGTTTAGAATTAGGACCCACCTTTCACCTCAGCCTGAAACCATGGGACTGGGTTTCATTTTTGTTTTAACCCATTCATTCCCCTCCTTATTCTTCCCTTGAATTTTCTGTCTTTCTCAAGGCAGAAAGATGAGAAGTGACAGCACATTAGCTTAATAATCACTCCTTCTTCCAAAGGAACTTTAGGATTGCAGGCTGGGTGTTTATGAGAGTCAGTGTGAGTGAAATGTTTTAGAATTCTTGGTGCCTGAACTAAACTGCAATTCCCAGGAAATGGGGGAAGGGTGGCAGTTAAGCTGGTATAAAATTGGTATATGTTTTCAGTATAGACATAACTCCTCTCTCCATCCCTGTATTTCTAGTTCTCTTTCAAAGAGCAAAAGTGAAAAGCAAATGTTTTAGTACTACTAAACCAGGCTGTGATGGACTTGTGGATTCTGATGCGCCAACTGAATCCCTGTGGACTAGTACAAAGTCAACGTGGGTGTACTTGCTGATGTACGATTAATTGGGCCAGAACAAAACTTATTGGTGCCAGAGTAAAAAATCCAAACAATACCTTCTTCTTCTTGTAATAAACCTGGACCACAAGAGACACTTTACCAGGAGACACTCTTGCCCAAACTCCAGTGAAAGGAACAGGAGCTGTACATGAGGATAGCACTTAGACACAGAAGAGAGAGAGAACACTGCAGAGAAAGAAGCTAACACATTCCTAGTGCTACCCAGTTACTGCTTTTCTGCTGTAAGCTGCAAGCAGAACTGCAACTGATTTCCTACATCTTTAGTAGTAGGGCATTTTTCTATGTGTATAACCTGATATGTTCTGCTGACACCTGTGGATTTGACATAACTTCTGTCTGCAGCTTCACTGTGACCTTTGTGAAGGATGCCATTTTATAACCACATTTTATATATATATTTTTAACGGTCTTTTAATTTAACACTTTTCCAGCTCTCCATTTATTTTTTAATGAAAGAGAGGAATAGTGCTGTAAAACTGTGTCATTACATTTTTATACCACAATAATGCTAAATTAAAAAATAAAAAACCTTTCTGGTTGTTGCTGTTTTAGCAACGTGGAAAGAGTTTGCTTTCTAATCTTTAAAAAATCCTATAAAATTGGAGCATTGGGCAGTGCCACGCTAAAAATGTCTAATGCGGCGGCTCTCCTGGTTCAGTCTTTGCTGTGAAATTTGTTTCCATCTAGATATTACAGAAAGAGCCATAGAAGACAACATGCGGACGTGGGTGCTCCTAAGCATATTTCTCTTTCTGCCCATTGTGGTTGGGTCAGCCGTCCTGATTGTCAAATGGGCACGAATCAGCAACTACTTCATAGAGGACAGCGGGTCCCTAGGTGATTCTGAGTAAGTCACAGTTTATCAGGGCCTACCCTGTACACACCTGAAATCTTCTGGTACATCAGCAATTTGGACAAATAGGACCTGCAACAGAATGCAATCTTTTTCAGCCATGGCCACCTCCACATGCCCTTTCCCCTCTCACCCACTTTTGCATTGGGCTGTGGGTTTTTTGTGGGGGGAAGTCCCTTGCTTAGGGATTTTTCCTAATTTTTGTTGTATTTCTGCAAACCTTGGGGTTCATCTGAGCCTGCTGATGCGTCAGAGGTGCCATTTTAGCTACATAATAACACAGATAGGAGTTTGCTGTTAGTATATCTTGGGGGGGGGCTGTATATCCCTCCAGATGTGGTTGACCATACTGGAGGGAGATGATGTCCAACAACAAAAGAAAAGCAAGGATAGGAAACCTGTGTGGTTGTACTGCAACAACCCATTATGGCTAGTGGTCAGGAAAGATGGGAGGTGTAGTCCAGCAACCTCTGAAGGGCCATAGGTTGCCCACCCCAGTACATATAATAATAATTAATTTTCAGACTGTATAGTAAAGCTAACTCCATGACAAAGCCGAGGTATGCTTATCTGTATATAATTGAGGTTAAGTACCGGTAACCTTAGGGACGCAGGTGGCACTGTGGGTAAAACCTCAGTGCCTAGGACTTGCCGATCGTATGGTCGGCGGTTCGAATCCCCGCGGTGGGGTGAGCTCCCCTCTTTCGGTCCCAGCTCCTGCCCACCTAGCAGTTCGAAAGCACCCCTAAGTGCAAGTAGATAAATAGGTACCGCTTTATAGCGGGAAGGTAAACGGCGTTTCCGTGTGCTGTGTTGGTGCTGGCTCTCCAGAGCAGCTTCGTCACGCTGGCCACGTGACCCGGAAGTGTCTCTGGACAGCGCTGGCCCCCGGCCTCTTAAGCGAGATGGGCGCGCAACCCCAGAGTCGGACACGACTGGCCCGTACGGGCAGGGGTACCTTTGCCTTTACCTTACCGGTAATCTGAATTCTCATTACATTTCAGATCTTATACTAGATCCGATGAATATAGCATGTCAGACAAAACAAGGTAAGCTTCAACTAACTTAAAGTATACTGATTAAAAACAAACTACCGTATTTTTCGTTCTATAAGACGCACCAGACCACAAGACGCACCTAGGTTTTGGAGGAGGAAAACAAGGAAAAAAAATATTCTGAATCTCAGAAGTCAGAACAGCAATAGGGATCGCTACGCAGTGAAAGCAGCAATCCCTCTTGTTGTTCTGGCTTCTGGGATAGCTGCGCAGCTTGCATTTGCTCCATAAGACGCACACACATTTTCCCTTACTTTTTAGGAGGGAAAAAGTGAGTCTTATAGAGCAAAAAATACGGTAACTTTCCTTCCAGAGCTGGCTGCAGTCTAGAAAAGGATCACTCCCTAATTTATTTCCTCCCTTTGTGATAGTGAAACTTGGATTGAATTGTCTAGTTTTCCCCACCAATTAAGGAAGGACTGGGTTTCTCTGCAAAATCTGCATGTTACCTTTCCTTCCAAGGAGCCTCAAGGGAACACACAGTAAAATAAGACCTGAAAACAAACATGGGCAGAGCAGTCTTTTACTCTGGTTACTCAGGGGTTGTGTGTGGGGGTGGCCAGAGAGTGATTCTGTTGCTCTGCCAGCAAAGTAACTGTCATATCTACTATTCAGTCTCACTCTACACCAGTCCAAAAATTAGAAGTCAGCTTGGGATGTGAGGGCGATCTGGCTGTGACATCTGTCACCCCATTGATCACCAGGGTTGATTCGGCTGATCTGGCGGCTAGGCGGGTGTCCCCTTCCTTCTTCACCGCTCCAGGTGCATCCCTCCCGAAGCTGCGCGCTCGGTGAAAGAGGACGGCCATCCCAGATAGAAGGAGTGTACCGTTCTTCGGTCAAGGGTATACAATAACTGCGCTCCCCTGCTAGAACTTCCAAACGAGCTCAAAAATTAGAAGTCAGCTTAATAGTCACAATAGACACAGCATTCCTCGAAAACCATCAAAGCTTACCAATCCTGGACTCCACCAGCAATGATGCCCACAGGCTGCCCCCACATGCACCACTGCATCATCAGACACACAGTGTGCATCACAGTGTCCCCCAATGGCACAGATCCGGTGGCACAGCCAGCAGTCAGCCCTCTACTGCTAGTCTCCAGGCACCCCTACAAGCCAGACTGCTTGAACTCACAGCTGTTGTTCTTTTAGCACAACACACAAAGGGGAGAAAGGAGAACCCCCACAACAGAGCACCCATATAGCTCTGGGCTTAGAGGGCCTTCAAAGAGCATTCACATTCGTCCTGAGCCGAGACTAAGGTTCAGGGCCCACCCAAGGTCATCCAAGGCCAAGAGCGGAAGATGCAACAGGCAGAGTCACAGACACCCCGCAACAGCCATCAGCCTCCAGTTGATCACTGCACTGAGTGACGGATTGTGATGCAGAAGATGAGAGTTTGTGCCACATCAAGGTTGAGGGGGAAATACCCTTACTCAGCTTTTGTATACCTAACTGGGGGGGAAATCCAACAGTGATGTCAGGGGTAAAAGAAAGGGAACTTTTAGGAGGCTGCCAACATGGATTCCAGCCCAGGGCATTTCCTGAATCAGTCAGCCAAAGCAACACAAATGGATGACACAGCTCATGGGGCATTGATTTTCCCTGAGACCCTCATCATTAACACCAAGAGGAGTCCATCAATATCTTAGAAAGTGGTACTATAGACAGCCGATTATTTGGGCAATTTTTATATTAGGGCACCAGCTATCACACAACCCCAAAGAGGTGGGCCTCACTTGTGATTGACATGGAACATGAGTTGGGATGGATCAAATGGCATGCAGGAATCAGTCGCACAACCCCAAGCCTTTCTAAACAAGGAGAAATTTTGCTCGTCTCCTGGAGGGGACTGTCAGGCAGGATTCCAAAGAATTTTTAAAAAAATGTTCATGACTTCTGCTATTCTATGGGAATATATGACTATGAGTTTCCTTAAATTATATAAATACTACAACTACAAACAAAAGACTCATTAAATACTGTCCTATTAATGACAGCGATGTTTGCTTTTTCTTATTTTCTTTTGAATTTTTGGTTTACAACATTATACATTCTTATATTATTATTCATCATTACTCAATTTTAACTGTATTTGGTCTGTTTAAAATATAGGATAGTATCCGTTCTAATTGTTTAGATACTGTTTTCTCAATTCACATGGTTTCATCAATTAAAAAATGTTAAATGGCACACCTAAAACTTTGCCAGCTTTCACCAGTGTGGTGCCCTCCAGATGTTTTGGAGTGCAGCTCCTGTTGGCCTCAGCCAGCTTGGCCATTTTATGCCAGGGCTGAAGGGAGTTGTGGTCTGAAACATCTGGTGGGCACCACGTTGGTGAAGGCTGAACAAAGCAGTGACAGGCTTTGCTTGGGAAACTGTTTTATAACAGCAGCAGCACTTCCAGGCAAAGACCCACACTAGATCTTGTCTCTCATAGAAAAGGTACAAAGCAGGGCCAGTCCACCCAAGAGGCAAGGTAAAGTGACTGCCACAGGAAGCAGGATTCATAGGGGCAGCAGATCTGGCCTCCAAAGTACGCATCACCTCCTCCTGCTGTTGTGGTGGCAGTGACAGCACTCCTTGGAGGCCGGATCTGTGCTTTCTTTGGCAGCCCACCCCCCATGCCACCTCTACAGCGGCCTCTTGGTGAACAGGTCTCCTCCGACTCTTGCTCCCAATGCACAGCTTTATTCCCCCCAGTTCCTGATGTAGATCTTCACTCAGCCCTTCCTCCCTGACAGGCAGGAGGTGCCAGTCTGTGGTTTGCCTTAGGGGCCAAAGTGTCTTGGGCCAGCCCTGGTACAGAAAGACTATGCAGGGAGTGGAGAGGCTTCTATGGGAGAAGATGGTTTTTCCAATGTCTTCTCCATCTTTCTGGGTGGTGCTAAGGAAATGCAGATGCACCATTATTATTTTTTTGCCTCATTTTGCGGATTCTCCTTATTGTATTGCTCCATCATGTCTTCTCTCCTCTCTCCCTCCTGCTGCCCCTATCATGTGAATAGCTTGAGCAACCGAGAAGACACAACGTGACCAGACCTGGGCCAGGCTCCTGCTGTTTATATGACTTGTAGCTGCCTAATAAATTACTGCTTGCTTATACAGTACAGGTGAAAGGTATTCTGTGAATGGTTCTCCAGGTCCTTCTTTGCATTTGTATACAGCATGCAGGGGTTTCATTATGGGTTGGCATCAGCAGGTGCAAGCTGAGACTGCAAGTCCTGCCAATTACCCATCAAGGTAAAGGTAAAGGGACCCCTGACCATTAGGTCCAGTCGTGACCAACTCTGGGGTTGCGGCGCTCATCTCGCTCTATAGGCCAAGGGAGCCGGCGTTTGTCCGCAGACAGCTTCCAGGTCATGTGGCCAGCATGACTAAGCCGTTTCTGGCAAACCAGAGCAGTGCATGGAAACGCCGTTTACCTTCCCGCCGGAGCGGTACCTATTTATCTACTTGCACTTTGATGTGCTTTCGAACTGCTAGGTTGGCAGGAGCTGGGACCGAGGAATGGGAGCTCACCCCATTGCAGGGATTCGAACCGCCGACCTTCTGATCAGCAAGTCCTAGGCTCTGTGGTTTAACCCACGGCGCCACCTGCGTCCCTGTTACCCCTCAAGCAAAGTTTGTATTCTTAGGCACATATCCAAGCATTCTTCACAGCTAAGGTTGCCCCTCCCCCCAACAACCAGCTCTTAGGCTTACCAGCTGCGTGGAAAGCAGAAATGAAACCATTACAGCGGTACCTCGGTTTACAAACTTAATCTGTTCCAGAAGTCCTTTCTTAAACCAAGGCGCGCTGTCCCTAATGAGGCCTCCTGCCGCCTGTGCCCTTCCACCGTTCTGATTCCGTTCTTAGACCGAGGTAAAGTTCGCAAACACTACTTCCGGTTTTGCAGAGTTCGTAAACCGAATCATTTGTAAACAGGACTGTTCTTAAATCGAGGAACCACAGTACTTTGTCCCCTTCTTCCAGCTTTACAGTGATTTTTGTTTGTGAATGAAACTTTGTCGCCTCGCACACTACTGCTAAGACAGGTGATCTGGGAGGGAGGAGCAGAATGGCAGCACAAATCTTATGTCCCAGCCAACCTAATTTACTGAGGGCAGCTCCTCTTTTCTGGTACCTGTTCTGGTAATTTGGGTTTGAGGACTCATTGAAGCCTGGCGCAAACACACACAAAGGGTGGCAAAGCAGGGCTGGTGTGGGGTGTGGCCTGGGAAGACACTCAGATCTAGAAAGCCGCATGTGATCTGGAGCCTGAGGTTCCCCATTCTGGGTTCCCTCTAGTCAGGCCTCCCGTTATCCAGAGCCACCAGCCTGATGTCTGTGTCTTTGATCCCTTTTAAGCCATTCCGGGAGCTGGCTGCTGAACAGTTTGGGTAAGATGCCACCTAAGAAATAAATAAATCTTTTGTGGGGCGCTTTTGTCTAGAGCAGGCATAAACTGAAAATTCTCATACTGCCTCTGACCTTCTGGACAGTTCTGAGCAAAATAAGACCAGTGGCCCTGTTGAGGTAGTAGTGGACTAGAAAAGGCCCAATCTGATCACCTTCTGGAGCCTGAAATCAAAATCAGGTGCAGATCAGTAAGTGGCCTGGGTCACGTGTCGTGCTAAGACAAGCCATGGTTCTCCAGGGTTTCAGACGGGGTCTCTGCCTAGAGACAAATGGATGTTTCCACTGATTCAGCTTTAACAAGCATGTTTTTTTTTCGGGCAAACTGCTCTGACACAGAGTGTTAAAGCATGGGCCCTGGACCTCTGCCTGAAAGAGTGGGACCAAAGATATGTGTTGCTGAGGCCTTAGTTTTCAAAGGAAGAGAAAGGGTCAGCATCATCAAAGGGCAGCCAAGGGGAAAGGGTGGAGCAGGATGTGTTCAAGGAGCTGAGGTGTTCAAGGTGAGACAAAAGTCATGGGTGGGATTTTCTTGGAGCATGAGCACTGAGAAGTGGAGGAGAGGTGCAAGATAAGGAATGGGAGTTTGTTTTGACTCTGGGAGCGATCAGGAAGCCACTGCGTGTGAGGTGGAGTATTGTGTGCTCAGAGAGAAAAGGGAGTATGAAAGATATTATTAGCATCCCACAACGAATTTGAGGTTAATTAAGCTCACTTTTCCTATAATCTCCTTGAACCTTGGCTAGTACTTTCTATTTTTTCCAGAGGGCTGTTGCAATTTGAGAATGTCAGCTATGGAATTGAGCATTTGAAAGACTCAGCTAATTATGAGCACCTGATTTATCAAATAAACAACAAAAACCTCCAGAGTCTACTTAGCAGAGAAGATTTGCCATCTACAGAAAGACCACTGGGCAGCAAGGGCGTGTCATATAAGCTGCTCTCAGATACTTCAGTAAGTGCTAAGAGGTTTCTTTCATTCTTAAACAGGCCTTTAGAAGTGATTACCATCAAAATTCATGTTTATTTGGAGTCCTCCCTGAGAACTTGGGTTACAATACAGATGCAATGCAATAAATAGACAATAGATACTAGGGTGGAAAAAGGTGACTTCTCCTTTGTGTGCTCATCGCATAACTTACCTGCACTGGATGTCTCTGATGTACCTGTACACAGGATACAGAGAATAAATTTTTAAAAAGAAAAAGGCAGTGGCATAGCATCGGTTTCTGGCGTCCGGGGTGCGTGTGTGCATGTGCCAGGTAGGGGGAGGCTGCACGCACACTGGCCGGAGTGATGCCAGCCCAGCCCTCAGTGCTGATGCCGCCAGAATGATTCCATCCCCAACAGAGAAGTGGAGCCATCCTGAGCCACCTGCCTGTGCTTCTCACCCAAGGCCCTTCTCTGAGGCTAGTGCAGATGGTGGCAACCTGAAAATGGGACTTTTCACAGGTGACTCCCCAGTTATGGAATGCTGTCTTCAGGGAGGTACACATGGCACCACCATTCAGTGGCGTAGCGTGGGGGGTGCAGGGGGGACCGGCCACACCGGGCGCAACATCTGGGGGGGGCACGCTCGCACTCGCAGCTCTCTGCCCCTACCTGGCTCACTCTCTCTCACTGCAGTGCTGGCTGTGCGAATCCGATCCGAGCCGCTGGGTCGCCGCCCACTGTGGAGGGGGTGGGTGCCAGGCGTGTGGTGCGGAGAGAGAGCGAGGGACTATCTGGGGGAGGGACAGTGCAGCGGCCGCCCAGCACAGCGCTGAGCGTGGAAGAGAACCACACCAGACCAGACCAGGCAGCAGCAAGAAGAAGCTGGCAGCGGCGGCAGGTTAGGGGTTAGGGGGCGCAAATTACTTGCCTTGCCCTGGGTTAGGGGGCGCAAATTACTTGCCTTGCCCCGGGTGCTGACAACCCACGCTACGCCGCTGCCACCATTTTCAATTTTTGGTGCCAGGGGGAAATGTTCCTGTTCACCTAAGCATTTGATCCCTAATTGGGGTCATATCCTATAGCCGGTTGTGGTGTTCATCTCTTAGTAGTGTGGCATAGGATTTATCCTTTCTATAGTATTGCCAAAGCCGAAAGGTTGCTCAGTTGCAGATATGCCTGGAAGCGAAAGGAAAGCCCAATGCTGTAAAGAAAAATATTGCATAGGAACCTGGAATGTAAGAACCATGAACCTGGGTAAGTTGGATGTGGTCAAAAATGAGATGGCAAGAATAAATATTGACATCCTGGGCATCAGTGAACTAAAATGGACGGGAATGGGCAAATTCAGTTCGGATGACCATCATATCTACTACTGTGGGCAAGAATCCCATAAAAGAAATGGAGTGGCCCTCATAGTCAACAAAAGAGTGGCGAAAGCTGTACTGGGATGCAATCTCAAAAATGATAGAATGATCTCGATACGAATCCAAGGCAGACCTTTTAACATCACAGTAATCCAAGTTTATGCACCAACTAGTGGTGCTGAAGAAACTGAAATTGACTAATTCTATGAAGACTCACAACACCTTCTAGAAATGACACCAAAGAAGGATGTTCTTCTCATTATAGGGGATTGGAATGCTAAAGTAGGGAATAAAGAGATAAAAGGAACAACTGGCAAGTTTGGCCTTGGAGATCAAAATGAAGCAGGGCAAAGGCTAATAGAGTTCTGTCATGACAACAAGCTGGTCATCACAAACACCCTTTTCCAACAACACAAGAGACGACTCTACACATGGACATCACCAGATGGGCAGCATCGAAATCAGATTGATTATATTCTCTGCAGCCAAAGATGGAGAAGCTCTATACAGACAGCAAAAACAAGACCTGGAGCCGACTGTGGCTCAGATCATCAGCTGCTTATAGCAAAATTCAAGCTTAAACTGAAGAAAGTAGGAAAAACCACTGGGCCGGTAAGATACAATCTAAATCAAATCCCTTATGAATACACAGTGGAAGTGAGGAACAGGTTTAAGGATCTAGATTTGGTGGACAGAGTGCCTGAAGAACTATGGATGGAGGCTCGCAACATTATACAGGAGGCAGCAACGAAAACCATCCCAATGAAAAGGATATGCAAGAAAGCAAAGTGGCTGTCCAACGAGGCCTTAAAAATAGCGGGGGTGAGAAGGCAAGCAAAATGCGAGGGAGATAGTGAAAGATACAGGAAATTGAATGCAGATTTCCAAAAAATAGCAAGGAGAGACAAGAAGGCCTTCTTAAACGAGCAATGCAAAGAAATAGAGGAAAACAACAGAATGGGAAGAACCAGAGATCTGTTCAGGAAAATTGGAGATATGAAAGGAACATTTCGTACAAAGATTACCATAATAAAGGACAAAAGTGGTAAGGACCTAACAGAAGCAGAAGACATCAAGAAAAGGTGGGCAAGAACACACAGAGGAATTATACCAGAAAGATATGGATGGCTCGTACACCCCAGGTAGTGTGGTTGCTGACCTTGAGCCAGACATCCTGGAGAGTGAAGTCAAATGGGCCTTAGAAAGCACTGCTAATAACAAGGCTAGTGGAAGTGATGGTATTCCAGCTGAACTATTTAAAATTTTAAAAGATGATGCTGTTAAGGTGCTACACTCAATATGCCAGCAAGTTTGGAAAACTCAGCAGTGGCCAGAGGATTGGAGAAGACCAGTCTACATCCCAATCCCAAAGAAGGGCAGTGCCAAAGAATGCTCCAACTACCGCACAATTGCACTCATTTCACACACTAGCAAGGTTATGCTTAAAATTCTACAAGGAAGGCTCAAGCAGTGTGTGGACTGAGAACTCCCAGAAGTGCAAACTGGATTTAGAAGAGGCAGAGGAACCAGAGACCAAATTGCAAACATGCGCTGGATTATGGAGAAAGCTAGAGAGTTCCAGAAAGACATCTACTTCTGCTTCATTGACTATGCAAAAGCCTTTGACTGTGTCGACCACAGCAAACTATGGCAAGTTCTTAAAGAAATGGGAGTGCCTGATCACCTCATCTGTCTCCTGAGAAATCTCTATGTGGGACAAGAAGCTACAGTTAGAACTGGATATGGAACAACTGATTGGTTCAAAATTGGGAAAGGAGTACAACAAGGCTGTACATTGTCTTCCTGCTTATTTAACTTATATGCAGAATTCATCATGCGAAAGGCTGGGCTGGATGAATCCCTAGCCGGAATTAAGATTGCCGGAAGAAATATCAACAACCTCAGATATGCAGATGACACAACCTTGATGGCAGAAAGTGAGGAGGAATTAAAGAACCTTTTAATGAGGGTGAAAGAGGAGAGCGCAAAATATGGTCTGAAGCTCAACATCAAAAAAACGAAGATCATGGCCACTGGTCCCATCACCTCCTGGCAAATAGAAGGGGAAGAAATGGAAGCAGTGGGAGATTTTACTTTCTTGGGTTCCATGATCACTGCAGATGGTGACAGCAGTCACGAAATTAAAAGACACCTGCTTCTTGGGAGAAAAGCAATGACAAACCTAGACAGCATCTTAAAAAGCAGAAACATCACCTTGCCAACAAAGGTCCGTATAGTTAAAGCTATGGTTTTCCCAGTAGTGATGTATGGAAGTGAGAGCTGGACCATAAAGAAGGCTGATCGCCGGAGAATTGATGCTTTTGAATTATGGTGCTGGAGGAGACTCTTGAGAGTCCCATGGACTGCAAGAAGATCAAACCTATCCATTCTTAAGGAAATCAACCTTGAGTGCTCACTGGAAGGACAGATCCTGAAGCTGAGACTCCAATACTTTGGCCACCTCAGGAGAAGAGAAGACTCCCTGGAAAAGCCCCTGATGTTGGGAAAGATGGAGTTTACAAGGAGAAGTGGACGACAGAGGATGAGATGGTTGGACAGTGTTCTCGAAGCTACCAGCATGAGTTTGACCAAACTGCGGGAGGCAGTGGAAGACAGGAGTGCCTAGCGTGCTCTGGTCCATGGGGTCACGAAGAGTCGGACACAACTAAACGACTAAACAACAACAGCAAATAGTATTGCAGAATGAACACTTCTAGTATATTTCTCTTTTTGATATTTGTTTTAAACTTCTGTAATTGTATCCTTTTTATGATGCTTTATGACATTTTATGTAGTAAATGGTGAATAGATGCAAGAAGTAATAATACAATAAAATAAAGCTGAATTGGTCATAAAGTGATGAAAATAGCTGTTTACTTGGCCGTTTTCCTATGTCATGAAGGCTGAAATTTCAATTCGGTGGAGGAGGGTCAATATATTAACTGATATGCATGAAATTTTAGATATAGCTATATAATGCCTATTATAGTAAGGTAAGACCTTTGGAACAGGCTTTTTCAATAAAAAAAAATTATGAACCACCTTAATGATTTATCATCCATTCCCATAAAAACCTCTTGGTAATAATGGTCACATTTCTTTCTTCCCTCAGCATTGGTGCACACTATGGCAAACAGGGAAAGACCCTGCACCCACCGAGTGAACATGGTCATCTATTTTAAAAAAAAGAGCAGATGAAGATTGTTCTTTGACAGAAGGCATAGTCATCCATGTAGACCTGTGTCTTGGGCGGATCCAGTAATCCTAGGCTCCACTCTATCATGTGCCAGCCCTCCTCCAGGCCGGCAGTGCCTAAGCCAAATCCAAACTACACCCGGAATCAAGAGTTGGTGGGCCTCACCAAGGCAACCAGGAAAAGACCAAGGAGCCACAGAGTGGACATGGTCATATGTTAAAAAAAGCAGAGCAGATGAAGATTGTTCTTTGACAGGAGGCATAGTCAACAACTTGAGTAGGAATCAGTGAGTTGACAAACTACTTATTGATTTGCTTGCACAAAGTTTATGCAGAAGTTAGATTATATCTGGACTTTATAGAGCAATCTGAATGACTGAGCACTTTAATCCACTTTAACAGCACCAACCTAAATCTCCTGTGCACACTTGAATCCCTCCCACAAAATACCAACAAGGAGGTGGCCAGAGAGAATGGCAGCTTACCCAGACTGGTGCTGGGCTGCAACTAGGTGGCTGGCAGCTGGAGAATTCCTATGCCGGCCGCTTGGATTGGCAGGCTTTCCCACCATCCATTTATTTGATTCCCGACCAATACAGCCAGGCTAAATAAAAGGCTTCCAATTCTTCTCATTGTACTTGTATTGTTATTTACGTTTAACGCACAGCCTTCTATTACCCTAATTTGTTTTCGTGTACTCTAACAAATTAACATTTGCACATTATATTTTACAAGGAGCAGTTTAATTCCGCAAGGAGATTGTTATTTGGACAATATGTTTTTAGGTAATCTTTGAATATTTTCTTTTATTTACAAATTCAATGAACGATTGTATAATAATGCAAATTCTTGTATTGTATCCCCCCCTTTCTTGTCTTAATCTTTTCTTTTCTTTTTTATTGAATTAAAATACAAATATATAAACATACATAAAGATAATTAAATAATAATAATAATACAGCCAGTCTAAGTGGGCTGGGCTTCACCCCAGTCTGCCCCCAGCCTATAAAGGCTGGCTGTGCCCAATCCCAGTCAGCTGAAGAACATTCCTCCTTTCCCACCCTATTCAGTAATACTGTGGGTTTTGTAGGTTAACCTTTTGCTTCCTAGGGTACTGTGTTTGTGGGCCCTGCTATGGTTCTATAATGGTTGCTGTTTTTGGAACCAGGAAGCAATTGGCCTGCAAACAGATTGGCCCCACCTGCAGGTTTTGCTTTCCCCATAGCAACAATCACTATTTGTTGCTATTTGTTGTTAATATCGGTTGAAAATATTAATTTTTTCCTTTTCTGGTGGTTAATCTTAAAACAGGGGTCAGCAAACTTTTTTTGGAGGGGTCTGGGTCACTGTCATCCACATACTGCCAGAACCACCTTTTGTGAATCAAGAGCAGTTTCCCCTCTTTACCTGGCCTCATAGTCTTTGTGGATTAGCAGGAGATGCTGCAGAATAGAAAGGAGATGCTGCTCTGCGTTGACTCATAAACTTGCAGGTTTTGCCTAAGCCTAATCCAACCTCCACCTGGAATCAATAATCCACAGGGTGGACATGATGAACATAGCTGTCAAGTGTCCCTTATTTGGCGGGACAGTCCCTTATCCCAGCGCCATGTCCCGCTGCTGTCCCTTATTGATGATGTTCCTTAAATAAGCTACTGAAGGTAATGGGGCCCTTTCTATGTCCAGCTGTGCTTTGTCAACAACAAATTGTTGCTTTTTTGTGTTGAATATATGCTATATGGTAATTTATGGACCTAATAGGTATCTAAAGCCATTTGCACGCAACAAAATATGTATTTTATCAAAGTAATTGTTGATCCCTTATTTTGGCTGCTGATCCCTTATTTTCGAGGCTGCTGGTCCCTTATTTTCAAATCTGTAAGTTGACAGCTATGATGATGAACTTCATGAAGAATTTGTAGTAATTTCCAAAGGTGCCCAGGGTGGACATGGTCTTATAATCCTCTTCAACAACTGAAATGTCCTCTGTGCACCAGATAAGCTCAATATAAACTTAATATAAGATTGTGATGTAAGCTGACACCCCTTCCTTGAATCACTATCTATTAAATACTGTTAAAAGTTAAGTACTATGACAAATATGAACAGTACATTGCTCCAAAATAATTATGTCAAAACATGGGTTGAAGTTTAAAAAGATATGTCAAGATGGGACAAGTTAAAATTGTCATTGCTGGACAAAATTTCAGTAATAAAAATGAATGTTTTGCCTAGAATGATGTTTTGATTTCAAACAATACCTTTTGTGACTAATGATTTGTCGAAGAACATCCATCCCTTCCTACTCTGTTCAGTAGTGCTCTGGGTTTTGTATGCTAACCTTTTCCTTCCTGGGTTACTGGTTTTGATGGGGTTCTATAACGGCTGCTGTTTTTGGAGCTGGGAAGCAATCTGTCTGCAAACAGATTAAAAAAAAAATCTTTATTGAAAGTTCAAAAAGTACATCATAATATGTGCACTAAACATGGTGAGACACAAACAAAAAAGAGAAACAGAAACAGAACCCTGTGTAGAAAGGATGATAAAGGGGGGGGGATCCAAAACTGTATATTTTACAATGTTGTTACTGTACTTCGCCAGATCTTAACCTATTACGGTATTTGTAAGAATGGATTCCAAAAATCACTGAATTTGTCCATGGCAAGTCTGTGTTTATAGGCAAGTTGTTCATATGTTGGAATTTGTATAAGTCTTCAGTCCAATCACAGACGGGAGCCACATTACCCCTATTACATCTCCAACAGTTAAATACCTTTGATAGCCCTTTTTAAACAAATGTAATGGGGTCCAGTATATTCTAAATATTTTGTTGTTGTTGCAGGAGCCTCAAATTTAAGTCCAGAGACACCCTTGTTATGTTTTTTAATTAAGCACTTATTTATTACTGTTTCATTGTATTTTATTCTTGTGAATCGCTTTGGGACGTTACGTTACGGGAAGTGATCCGTACACTTAATAAATGAAGCTGACGGGTAGTTCCATATTTGGTCTTGGTTTGAGCAGACCTGCCAAGCCATAAAGTTCATCAGGTGGCCTTGGGCAAGTCATGGTCTTTCAGACTAGTTTCTAGGCTTCTTTTGACTATGAATAGAAAATGAGAAATTCATGAGCTCATTGACATAAGAATGGGATAAAGGTACCCCTGCCCGTTCGGGCCAGTCTTGACAGACTCTAGGGTTGTGCGCCCATCTCACTTAAGAGGCCGGGGGCCAGCGCTGTCCAGAGACGCTTCCGGGTCACGTGGCCAGCGTGACAAAGCTGCATCTGGCGAGCCAGCGCAGCACACGGAAACGCCGTTTACCTTCCCGCCAGTAAGCGGTCCCTATTTATCTACTTGCACCTGGGGGTGCTTTCGAACTGCTAGGTTGGCAGGCGCTGGGACCGAGCAACGGGAGCTCACCCCGCTGCGGGGATTCGAACCGCCGGCCTTTCGATCGGCAAGCCCTAGGCGCTGAGGCTTTTACCCACAGCGCCACCCACGTCCCTAAGAATGGGATATGAGATAGTAAATATGATTATTATTAATAATAATTTGTAGAGCAAGCATGGGGAACCTTTAGCAGTCCAGATGATGCTGAACTACAGCACACATTGGCCATGCTTGATGAAGCTGGTGGGATTTGTTGTTCAGCAACAACTGAAGGATCTAAGGTTTCCCACAGCTGGGAAACAATGAATTGCTTTAAATATAAGCACTATGATGTAGCTTGATTTTGGAAGACTGTGTGTAGTTGCAGGTGCTGCACATTCCTGGCTGAAATCCCACCTTAAGACATTTTGCTGCCTGTATTGAAGTCCAAATTATGTGTGTGCACGCACATACACACCAGCTCAGGTGTACAAAGTCTTGCTGCGCCATTCATATACAAGAATTCCTGTCTTCATGTAATCCTCCCTGCTCTTGCAGGCCAGTTTTGCCAGGCTACAATACAGTCTAATCCATATTTATTTTGGTAAAATCCTGTTGAAAAGAACGGGACTTCTAAATAAACATGCATAGGATCGGACTTTATAGCAGCTATGCTATTCAAGATACTTATGCATACTTACCGTACTTTGTAGTAAGTTCCACTGGACTCAGTGGAACTTACTTCCATTTAATCATTCAAATAATCAGAGTCCAAAGGTTTATGTGCAACAGAGACATGGAAATGTGCTATCAATTAACACATTCAGTGTGACTCCATGACAGATTTATGACTGATATATGAGGGTAGTCTCAGAAGCAAAAGCAAGATGGAGACAGCAGTGTGCCTGCTTTTTGAAGTGATACGGAACGGGGGGGGCATGTCTTCTTCACCTTCTTCGCTACAATATATCCATTTATTTCCAATTGTCAATGTCAAAAGGGACTAAAATCTATAAAATTCATAGAAAATCAACGTGCCAATTTGCTCAATTTCTCTAGGACTCCATGACACCTCCCCTGTCCTCCATAATCCCTCAAGCAAGGTGTCAAGACCCTAATCATGTCAAATCACTCTGCCAAGCCTTTCCTCTGAGCAATGCCAGGTGGCAGACCATGCATACATGGACCATTGTCTTCTCATCAGGTACTCAGGATGTGCTTATCTGCGCATATCTCCAGCTCTGCATATTCCCCCCTCCCTCCTCCATATGTTAATCCTGTGTAACCCAACCTCTTCTTAATGTATTCATGATGTAATCTGTGTAACCCAACCTTTTTTTAATGTATTCATGATGTAACTGGGATGTATTTTGCACTGTATTCTGGGACATGGAGGGAAGTTTCAAAAATTCATGTCACCCCTTTCTCGCTGTTCAATCTCGCCTTGAACCTGTTGCGCAATAAACTTGGATCTTCTGCAGTTTGCTCCTGTCTCCGGCTGAGCTCATTTTCTTCCGCAGGGACCCGCGGACCTAGTCCGACGAGCTGGGTGGCAGAGTAGCCCTGCACCCAGATTTTACCGTAACAGAAGTCTAGCAAAAATAATCCCCACATGGAAAGTTTATTCTAAATATAATAAAAGTTTCAAGTCAAGTTGAAACTTTGCCCCATTCCACAATGAAATTTTTACAATTTATTCTCCACACATCTGTCTGCATTGCCCCAGCCACTTTGGGCCACTTCCAGCATATATAGAAACATAATAAAACATTAAACTTTTTTTATAAAAAAAAAAACAAAACCTTCCCGATACAGGAATGCCTTCAGACGGCTCGGGGGTCGGAGAGTTCCATACCTCCAACATTTGTCCCAATGAAAATAGGGACATCCTAAGGAAAAGCAGGACATCCGGGACCAAATCAGAAACCGGGACGGCTTCTCTAAATCAGGCACTGTCCCTGGAAAACAGAGACACACGGAGGATCTGCTGTGTATGCCATGCTGATATTCAAGATGACGCCATTCTTTTTTTAAAAAAAAAAAAATAATTTTTATTAACCGACCAATCAAATCAAATCACATCACATAAATTCCGAATTACAAAGCCGAATTTTAAATTTTTGTTGAGGGGACCCATATTTCAAGTTCCGAAGGGGGATTCTGATCATCTTCTTGCTACTGCGTTAATATCCAAATCAGTCCAAATAAAGTTCATAATTCTATCCAGTCTTATCTTGCTGTTTCCACATCTCATCTTGTTCGTATATGTCAGGGGTTCAGGAGCAGAGGCAAGGGCAAGGGAGGAAACAGAGAGCGAGGGAGAGGAGGCAGAAGAAAAGATGAGTGATGACGACGACCCGAGATCTCCGAGTCTTTCCAGTGAATCAGAAGATTCACAGAAAGGAGCACCAGTGGCCAGGGCAAGGGGGGAGCCTAGGGGGACACCCCAGGAAGATAGAGCCAGAGGGGACTCAGAGGGGAGCAGTTGGAAATCAGGACCAGCGTCACCGCCAGAGAGCAGGGAAGAGGAAGGGCGCCAGGGATCAAGCGCTGGCAGCTCACAACAGGGGGGAGGGCACGAGTCAGGAGTGGCCACACCTCCATCGGGGAGCGAAGAAACGGTCAGATGGAAGGTGGAAGGTTGGGCGCGCGTGCCAAGTTCAAATGCACAGGAAGGTGGCGCAGTAGGCAGCCCGGAAAGGGAGCCAGGTCCTAAAGCCCGCCGAAAGGAGGGAGAAGAGTCAGGGGGGTCAGCGTCAGCGTCAGAGGAATCCCGGAAGGAAGAGACCCCGGGGGGCAGAGGGACCCAGAGAAGAACAGTCAGGCGGAAAAGGTGGAGCAAGGCTAGGATATTAAGTTGGTGTACAAGGGGCGGAGACTCAGATGGAGCTTCGCCGATCTAACCATGAGACGTAGAGTTGCACGCAGCAGCTTGAGAATGGAAACTGTAACTCAATAAAGACTTTTATTTAATGATCGCTGGCTAGCGTGATCCTCTGTGAGCTAGGATCTGGAAGCAGCTCTGACAGTAAGCTCCATCCCTAGATTGTGGGCATCTACGTCCTCGCGGAGAGGAGAGAAAGCGGGTGCCTACTAGCGAGCTCACGAACGGCAGACAACATGACGGCCGAACAGCAGATAGTGGAACTCAGAGAAGCAGTGACACGACTGAATGCCGAGGCTCTTGCATCCAGGAAGAGAGAGGAGGACGCAGCTGCCGCCTACAGGGATCTCCAGGTCAGGTTGGAAGTGCTTACGAAGCAAGGGCAACTGACACCCAAACCGGAGGGGATTGGGTTGGGGAGACGAACAGGCGGTCTGGTCTCTCACTTCGATGGGAATTTGCAACAGTACCCCAACTTTAGAGCAGATGTAATGTGTGCACTGCAACTGCTGAACAAAGACTTTAGAGATGAGCAAGAGAAGGTGGGATTCATCATGTCCCATTTGCATGGAGATGCTAAAGCATGGCTGCGCAATTTGTGGAGAGATAAGGATCCGGCGCTCCAAAATGCGGATGCCTTTATTAAAGCGATGGATGGGTGCTTTTTATCAAGCATTGACGTGGATCTTGCTCGGCAGGAGATACATGGACTGAAGCAAGGGAGGGCCAGCGTAAGGCAGTACCATGCCCGCTTTTTCGCTTTGGTCAGTGCCCTGGAATGGGACAGAGATTCGGCTCCTGTAAGAGACCTGTTCTGGGAGGGATTGCACGGCTCGGTTAAAGATGAAATTGCGAGGGGGGAGAGACCCCGGACCACGCAGGAGATCGTTCAGAGGGCGCTGGCGGTGGGGGTGCGGCTGGAAGGACGTCCGTGGAGCAGGGACGAAGGGCGTGGAGGGCGCGAACCAGCCAGGGGCTCCTCCTTCCTTCCCAGAGAAGCAGCGCGTGCGCAATCCACGCCTCCGCCAGGAGGAGGAGCGGAACCTATGGAGGTTGGAGGTGCAAGGGCTCAGTCAGCAGCCAGAGCCCTAGCACCGGCAGCAGTGAAAGCGAAGCCTCCTAGAGGGAACAGGAAGTGTTACATCTGCGATGATCCACAGCATATGGCGAAAGAGGGTCCCCAGAGGCTCCACAAGCACACTGCAGCCTCAGCAATGGTAACTGCAGCAACGCAGCAAGGACAACCACAGCAGGGAAACGAAGGAGTCTGGTTGGAGGAAGAGGCACTGGGGCCCAGCCAGACGTGTCAGTGAAGCAGTCCCCAGAGATTTTACAGCCCATGGACCCCCTCCCGCCCAAACCGGTAGTGAAGCTCACCGCGTCGCTCCAGCTGCCCAATGGAATCACCATGGACGTGCCAATCACCATTGACTCCGGAAGCAATGCGGACTTTATAGGGCAGGACTTTGTCGACCGGCACGCTATACAGTTGCTGCCTGCCACGCTGCCCCTGCAGGTTGTCACGGTGGATGGCAGGGAGCTGCTAGGGGGGCAAGTGGTGAAGCAGACGCCACCAATGGTGATGCGACTTGGGAATCACAGGGAAATCATCAGCTTCAATGTCACTCAACTATCGGACACGCCCATTGTATTGGGCATGAGTTGGCTGGACAAGCACAGCCCGACGCTGGCTTGGTACCAGAGGCAGCTGACCTTCGGCTCTTCCTTTTGCGCTGAACACTGCATCGTGCCCAGGCAGGAAGGAGGGGAAGAGGAGTCACAGCTGCAGCTAGGCACGCTGCAAGCGGTTCCCCACAAGTACGCAGAATTTTTGGAGGTTTTCTGCGAGAAAGAGGCAGACAGGCTACCCCCCCACAGACCATATGACTGCAAAATTGACCTGCTGCCGGGGGCGGCGCTACCCAAAGGGAAGCTGTATTCCATGTCTGAGGACGAACTGCAGGAACTCAAAGAGTTCATAGATCATAATTTGGAGCGCGGTTTCATCCGAGAGTCCAAGGCAGCGGGGGGCAGTCCGGTATTCTTTGTTAAGAAGCGGGACACGCCCCAAAAAAGACTTGTAGTGGACTTTCGCATCTTGAACAGTGTGACCAAGCCATCGGACTTCCCCATGCCCCGAATCGACGACCTCCTCGCAAAGGTACGGAAGGGCAGAGTGTTCACCAAGTTGGACCTGCGAGGGGCATACAACCTCATTCGCATGCGGGAGGGAGATGAGTGGAAGACAGCCATGTTCACGCCCCTGGGCACCTACGAATATAGAGTTATGCCTTTTGGATTGCAAAATGGCTCCCACGTTTTTCAAGCTTTCATGCATCACGTGTTGGCGGGACTCCTCTACAAGACGTGCGTCTGTTTCTTGGATGACATCCTGATCTTTTCGGAATCGCAGCAGGAGCATGACAGACACGTCAAGGAAGTGCTGAGCAGGCTACAGCAACATAGGCTTTACGCCAAGCTGGAGAAGTGCCAATTCGACGTGACCGAGGTGGATTTCCTGGGCTACAAGTTGTCTGATAAAGGGCTCGCCATGGACAGCGCCAAGGTCCGAGCAGTGTTGGATTGGAAAAGCCCACGCAACCGGAAGGAGGTCCAACGGTTTGTCGGCTTCGCGAACTTCTATCGCAAGTTTATCAAAGGCTTTGCGATGCAGACAGCGGCCATCACGGACACGCTCAGCTCCAAGAAAAAGAAGTTCATCTGGACAGAGCAGGCGGAGCAGTCCTTTCAGGCACTCAAGCGTCTCTTCGCGTCGGAAGAGCAGCTGCTTCATGTCAACCCCAGCAGGCCGATGAGGGTGGAGACAGACGCTTCGGACAGAGCCGTGGGAGCAGTCCTGCTGCAGAAAGACCCGCAGGGGGTTTGGAGGCCGGGAGCGTTTTACTCAAGGAAGCTCAGCAAGTCCGAACAGAACTACACCATCTGGGACAGGGAGTTGCTGGCCATTCATGCAGCGTTCAAAGCGTGGAGGCACTTCCTGATCGGCGCCAAGCACACGGTGCAGGTCTGCACGGACCACAAGAATCTAGAGCACTGGCGCACGGCACAGTTCCTGAACCAGAGGCAGATACGTTGGGCTGAGTTCTTTGCGAATTTCGACTTCCGAATAGAGTATGTCCCGGGGGACACCAACATCATGGCGGATGCTCTCTCCCGTAAGCCACAGTATCTGGAGGAGGCAACGCCAGCGGCCGCCATGCACATCTTCGCACCGACAGTGTGGGCGTGCGCGGCGGCAACAGTTGACCTGGATGCGGTGCGACGAGCGTTGCAGGATGACTCCTTCGCGCAAGCAAAGATGGCAGAGGTGCACAGGGGCACGGCAGCGACCGACGAGTTCCAGCTGCGAGATGGTTTGCTCATCCGTAAAGGGGCCATCTACGTGCCGGGAGACGAACTTCGCGCCAAGGTACTGCAGCAGCTGCACGACGCGCCCACTGCCGGGCACTTTGGCAAGGAGAAGACGGTGGAATTAGTAGCCAGAGACTTCTGGTGGCCCGGAATGAGAGGGGAAGTCGCGGACTACGTGGCGAGGTGTGACACCTGCCAGAGGTCCAAACCAGTGCACAGACCGCCGGCCGGACTGCTGGAACCGCTGCAAACTCCGTTCGAGCCATGGGAGAGAGTGGCCCTGGACTTTGTCACGGATCTGCCCAGCTCGAGGGGCAAGACGGCTGTGCTGGTGGTGGTGGATTTGTTCTCCAAGATGGCACATTTCATTCCGTGTGCGAAGGTGGCCACGGCGGAACAAACCGCCAAACTGTTCATAGACCACGTGTTCAAGGTTCACGGTCTGCCGCGGTCTATTCTGTCCGACCGAGGGCGACAGTTCATCTCAAACTTCTGGCAGAGGCTGATGGGCTTCCTGAACGTCAAGATCAACCTGGCGTCGGCTAGACACCCGCAGACCAACGGGCAAGCGGAGCGGGTCAATGCCATCATGCAGCAGTACCTGAGATGTTATGCGAATCAACAGCCTGCGACGTGGGTGGATTACCTGCCTCTCGCCGAGTTCGCCTACAACAACACGAAGCACGTGTCCACGGGGGTCACGCCGTTCTTCGCCAACAACGGGAGGCACCCTAGAACCTTCCCGGGACTGGAAAGAATGGGGGAGGGGGAGCCGCAGACAGCAGATGCGTTCGCGTCGGAGTTGCAGGAGGTCCACGATCAGCTGCGGCGGCACCTGGAGCTGGCTAAACACGCATACAAGGTACAAGCGGACAAACACAGAAGGGTTGGCGAAGAGATCCATGTGGGAGACTGGGTCTGGTTAGCAGCCCACGCAGTGCCGGCCAGGTCGTTGGCGAAGAAGAAACTAGGGCATAAACAACTGGGGCCCTACCAAGTCGACGAACAGGTCAACCCGGTGGCTTTCAGGCTGGCTCTTCCGGAGGGTTCCAGAATGCATCCGGTGTTCCACAGATCGGTGCTCACTCCCTACAAGGCACCTCACAGGTTTCAGGAACCAGGAACGGCACCGGGTCCGCTCCGAGAGAGAACCGGGCAAGGGGGAGTGGCACAGGAGGAGCGCATCAACGAAGTCACGGAGATTTTGGACTCCAGATGGGGGGAAGAGGGGGTAGAATACCTTCTCGCCAAGGAGGGCACCCCGGCCAGTGCCAACAGCTGGGTGCCGGGCTACGCTTTAGACGAACCTCTGCTCAAAGAAGAGTTTCATGCCCTCTTCCCACATAGGCCAATGCCAGCAGACTTTTTCGACGACTGGCTTTTCACGCCCACGCTTTCAGCCAGCACGTTCCGGGGGTTCGACTCGGACGAGGAACCGACACGAGACGCCCGTTCCCCAGAGGGGTCACCCTCGGGATCTGCTTCAGAACCCTCGTATTGGTGGGATGATCGACCAGAGGAGCAGTTCCGCAGAAGGTGGCTGGAGGGTCCAGGACGAGCAACGTCTCCAGAAGGCAACGAGGGAGAGACGGACATGGACGTTTTCGGGGACGACCCGGGTTTCGAGCACGGCGGCACAGAGATGGAAGCGGAGGTGACCGTCGTCAACGAGAGCAGGGAGGAAGAACCGGAAGACTTCGGATGGCGGCCCGCCACGGGAAGCGAACTGTATCCGACATTCGTCCCCCTGACACGGCAGCACCCAGATCCCGCACCGGAAGGAGGGGAGGGGGGAAGAGGGGGCTTCGAGGGGGGGATGGATGTCAGGGGTTCAGGAGCAGAGGCAAGGGCAAGGGAGGAAACAGAGAGCGAGGGAGAGGAGGCAGAAGAAAAGATGAGTGATGACGACGACCCGAGATCTCCGAGTCTTTCCAGTGAATCAGAAGATTCACAGAAAGGAGCACCAGTGGCCAGGGCAAGGGGGGAGCCTAGGGGGACACCCCAGGAAGATAGAGCCAGAGGGGACTCAGAGGGGAGCAGTTGGAAATCAGGACCAGCGTCACCGCCAGAGAGCAGGGAAGAGGAAGGGCGCCAGGGATCAAGCGCTGGCAGCTCACAACAGGGGGGAGGGCACGAGTCAGGAGTGGCCACACCTCCATCGGGGAGCGAAGAAACGGTCAGACGGAAGGTGGAAGGTTGGGCGCGCGTGCCAAGTTCAAATGCACAGGAAGGTGGCGCAGTAGGCAGCCCGGAAAGGGAGCCAGGTCCTAAAGCCCGCCGAAAGGAGGGAGAAGAGTCAGGGGGGTCAGCGTCAGAGGAATCCCGGAAGGAAGAGACCCCGGGGGGCAGAGGGACCCAGAGAAGAACAGTCAGGCGGAAAAGGTGGAGCAAGGCTAGGATATTAAGTTGGTGTACAAGGGGCGGAGACTCAGATGGAGCTTCGCCGATCTAACCATGAGACGTAGAGTTGCACGCAGCAGCTTGAGAATGGAAACTGTAACTCAATAAAGACTTTTATTTAATGATCGCTGGCTAGCGTGATCCTCTGTGAGCTAGGATCTGGAAGCAGCTCTGACAGTATATTTTTTCTTTTTTTCTTTATGATCTCTTCTGATAATCTCCTTAAGCAGATAAACACCAATTATATCCTGTGTGGATTTTTCTCTTCGTCCAATCCTCATATTGAGATGGTTTCCATATATCATCACTTTCATAAATAACATCGCTCTTTCCATCATTAATCTCAGGATCTGTCGTTCTTAAGTCCCACTGAGGAGTCTCACCCACAATATAAAAACAGCTCTTTTCCTCCTCCCAGACTCAAGTCCTCCGACAGAGCTTGCCAACATGGCGACGGTATTTTTAACTGCGTCATTCCAAAACTCTTAAAACTTTCCACGCTTTTCTTAAAACATGCTTTGGTTAGAAAATTTATCTCCACACAGCCGTAAATCCACAGCTTAAGTCATTAAAACGGCATTTCTGACTTGTGAGGGGGGGATTCTTGTTTAATCACATAGAGGAAAGAAAGGAAAGTTTTTTCCCCCTCCCCCATCCAGTCCCTTTGCCATACCGAGTCTTGGCATATCTTCTCATGATTGATTCTTGTTCCTCCGACTCGTCTTGTTTATCAGAGAGCTCTTCAGTTAGCAGTCTTTACTCCCCCTCCGTCCTTGAAATATGTGCATTCGCTTCTTCCTAATTGTTCCTTTTGAAGTTCTTGCAGCTAGCGGCGCGGATCAGAGACAGCGTCCAGGAGACCAAGATCCACAGGAGGGCATTCTGCCTAGTGCCCCCATCCCCACAAATTCGGGGGTGGTATAGAGCACAGCAGGCAAGGGCAGCCCCCCCCTAACCTTGGGGGGGTAGGGAGGCTATTTACTCTCATCACAGCCTCCTAATTACCTCGTGTGGGTCGGAGAGATGTTATTGTCAGCCATCTTCCGATGCGCCCCTAGTGGCCCCCCCAAGATGACGCCATTCTTAATGGGCAGCAGTAGCTGCAGCATTGAGCTCATACACAGCTCGCGTTGATACCCACAAATTGGTCTGCTTGGATGGTACCCTTATCTGTGAGCTTGGGGGGCTGGGCGCAGAGCCCAGAAAGGGGAAAGAAACTGTTATGTACTGAAGTTCTCACCTTGGGCCAGCAGGGGGATACTGTGGATAGTTCAGGTCCCCATATGCAAATAAGGGATCGAAAGTGACGTTCAGTGATTGGATAGCTACAGAAAATTGTTATTGTTGCGTTCTAGTGGAGCTCTATATAAGCAGGCTGGCTGAACCCTTCAGTTCTGTTCTGTTCTGGCCTGTGAATAAAGAAGAGCTGTTTGAAGAATCGCTGTGTCGTCTGATATGTTCACCCACAGCTTAACAGAAACGTCGCTAATCTTTGGGGTATCAGCCACCACTTGCGTTCTCATGTAACATATGCTGTTCTACGGTATAAAGAATGTATCCACAAATAGCTTCATGAACAAAGGCACTGAACATGGAACTCCTCACACACCCCAAGGCACTGAAGAGGGAGCTCTTAACCTACTCCAAGGCACTGAACAGGGAGCTCTTCACATGCTCAAAGGCACTGAACAGGGAGCTTTTCACATGCTCAAAGACAGCCCCTCTCCTTGCTGTGGAGTCTGTCCTACGGGGGCTTGTGAGCGACAGGTACTTTCTCTTTAACAAAGCACTAGAACTTTTGACTGTGTCGACCACAGCAAACTATGGCAAGTTCTTAAAGAAATGGGAGTGCCTGATCACCTCATCTGTCTCCTGAGAAATCTCTATGTGGGACAAGAAGCTACAGTTAGAACTGGATATGGAACAACTGATTGGTTGAAAATTGGGAAAGGAGTACGACAAGGCTGAATATTGTCTCCCTGCTTATTTAACTTATATGCAGAATTCATCATGCGAAAGGCTGGGCTGGATGAATCCCAAGCCGGAATTAAGATTGCCGGAAGAAGTATCAACAACCTCGGATATGCAGATGACACAACCTTGACGGCAGAAAGTGAGGAGGAATTAAAGAACCTTTTAATGAGGGTGAAAGAGGAGAGCGCAAAATATGGTCTGAAGCTCAACATCAAAAAAAGAAGAAGATCATGGCCACTGGTCCCATCACCTCCTGGCAAATAGAAGGGGAAGAAATGGAAGCAGTGGGAGATTTTACTTCCTTGGGCTCCATGATCACTGCAGATGGTGACAGCAGCCACGAAATTAAAAGACGCCTGCTTCTTGGGAGAAAAGCAATGACAAACCTAGACAGCATCTTAAAAAGCAGAAACATCACCTTGCCAACAAAGGTCCGTATAGTTAAAGCTATGGTTTCCCCAGTAGTGATGTATGGAAGTGAGAGCTGGACCATAAAGAAGGCTGATCTCAGAAAAATTGATGCTTTTGAATTATGGGGCTGGAGGAGACTCTTGAGAGTCCCATGGACTGCAAGAAGATCAAACCTCTCCATTCTGAAGGAAATCAGCCACTCTCCTTTCTTTACCTTTTTGGCCTGCCGGCGATCCCGTCCCCAAACTTTGGCACCCGGGTCAAAAAAAAAAGGAAAAAAAAAAGCGAGAGTCGCGCGCGGCATGTTGGGATTTGTAGGCCGCTCCCTTGCCGGCTCCTTGGAAACGAGGGAAGTCGTCGCCATGGTTCCCCGCCTGACCTTTCCTAGTGCCTTGTCCGAGGACGGAAATCCCTTCACAGCGGAGCATCTAAGGGCAGAGTCCGTTCAGCGAATGGCTGCGGAGGGTGAGAGAACCATTGTCGTTCTGTGCCTGGAAAAGCCTAAAAATATATTCATAGATCGTTTTTTGTTAGGCAGCGCCATGGACAGCTTTTCCACCAGGACGCGGGTGGTGGGGACCTTTCCCGCTGTGCGTCGCGTCGCGGGGCGCCCGGAGAGGACCTTCCTTGCTTCGGCCTCCGGGTTCCGTCACTCGCGCCGCTGCCGCTGCCGCCCGAGGCTGGTCGGTGGCCGGCGACGGATGGGCGAAGGCGGCAACCATGATGCCCGGGGAGACCCCGCCCGCGGCGGCCGCAGCGGGGATCGCGGCGGAGGCGGCCACGGCCTGCGCCAACTGCGGGGCCCTCCAGCAGGTAGGGAGCGAAACCGGGGGCTTGTGGTAGGCTTCTGAATTCAGGCCGGTGCCCTGGAACGTGCCTTGGGGCATGTGAAGAGTTCCCTCCTCAGTGCCTTGGGGCATGTGAAGAGTTCCCTGTTCAGTGCCTTGGGGCATGTGAAGAGTTCCCTGTTCAGTGCCTTGGGGCATGTGAAGAGTTCCCTGTTCAGTGCCTTGAGACATGTGAAGAGTTCCCTGTTCAGTGCCTTTGAGCATGTGAAGAGTTCCCTGTTCAATGCCTTGAGACATGTGAAGAGTTCCCTGTTCAGTGCCTTTGAGCATGTGAAGAGTTCCCTGTTCAATGCCTTGAGACATGTGAAGAGTTCCCTGTTCAGTGCCTTTGAGCATGTGAAGAGTTCCCTCTTCAGTGCCTTTGAGCATGTGAAGAGTTCCCTCTTCAGTGCCTTGAGACATGTGAAGAGTTCCCTCTTCAGTGCCTTGGGGCATGTGAAGAGTTCCCTGTTCAGTGCCTTGGGGCATGTGAAGAGTTCCCTGTTCGGTGCCTTGGGGCATGTGAAGAGTTCCCCTTTTCAGTGCCTTGGGGCATGTGACGAGTTCCCTGTTCAGTGCCTTGGGGCATGTGAAGAGTTCCCTGTTCAGTGCCTTGGGGCATGTGAAGAGTTCCCTGTTCAGTGCCTTGGGGCATGTGAAGAGTTCCCTGTTCGGTGCCTTGGGGCATGTGAAGAGTTCCCTGTTCGGTGCCTTGGGGCATGTGAAGAGTTCCCTGTTCAGTGCCTTGGGGCATGTGACGAGTTCCCTGTTCAGTGCCTTGGGGCATGTGAAGAGTTCCCTGTTCGGTGCCTTGGGGCATGTGAAGAGTTCTCTGTTCAATGCCTTGAGACATGTGAATAGTTCCTTGTTCTGTGCCTTTGAGCATGTGCTCCCTGTTCAGTGCCTTGGGGCATGTGAAGAGTTCCCTGTTCAGTGCCTTGGGGCATGTGAAGAGTTCCCTGTTCAGTGCCTTGGGGCATGTGAAGAGTTCTCTGTTCAATGCCTTGAGACATGTGAATAGTTCCTTGTTCTGTGCCTTTGAGCATGTGCTCCCTGTTCAGTGCCTTGGGGCATGTGAAGAGTTCCCTGTTCAGTGCCTTGGGGCATGTGAAGAGTTCCCTGTTCAGTGCCTTGGGGCATGTGAAGAGTTCCCTGTTCGGTGCCTTGGGGCATGTGAAGAGTTCCCTGTTCAGTGCCTTGGGGCATGTGAAGAGTTCCCTGTTCAGTGCCTTGGGGCATGTGAAGAGTTCCCTGTTCAGTGCCTTGGGGCATGTGAAGAGTTCCCTGTTCGGTGCCTTGGGGCATGTGAAGAGTTCTCTGTTCAATGCCTTGAGACATGTGAATAGTTCCTTGTTCTGTGCCTTTGAGCATGTGCTCCCTGTTCAGTGCCTTGGGGCATGTGAAGAGTTCCCTGTTCAGTGCCTTGGGGCATGTGAAGAGTTCTCTGTTCAATGCCTTGAGACATGTGAATAGTTCCTTGTTCTGTGCCTTTGAGCATGTGCTCCCTGTTCAGTGCCTTGGGGCATGTGAAGAGTTCCCTGTTCAGTGCCTTGGGGCATGTGAAGAGTTCCCTGTTCGGTGCCTTGGGGCATGTGAAGAGTTCCCTGTTCAGTGCCTTGGGGCATGTGAAGAGTTCCCTGTTCAGTGCCTTGGGGCATGTGAAGAGTTCCCTGTTCAGTGCCTTGGGGCATGTGAAGAGTTCCCTGTTCGGTGCCTTGAGACATGTGAAGAGTTCTCTGTTCAATGCCTTGAGACATGTGAAAAGTTCCTTGTCATGTGCCTTTGAGCATGTGCTCCCTGTTCAGTGCCTTGGGGCATGTGAAGAGTTCCCTGTTCAGTGCCTTGGGGCATGTGAAGAGTTCTCTGTTCAATGCATTGAGACATGTGAATAGTTCCTTGTTTTGTGCCTTTGAGCATGTGCTCCCTGTTCAGTGCCTTGGGGCATGTGAAGAGTTCCCTGTTCAGTGCCTTGGGGCATGTGAAGAGTTCCCTGTTCAGTGCCTTGGGGCATGTGAAGAGTTCCCTGTTCAGTGCCTTGGGGCATGTGAAGAGTTCTCTGTTCAATGCCTTGAGACATGTGAATAGTTCCTTGTTCTGTGCCTTTGAGCATGTGCTCCCTGTTCAGTGCCTTGGGGCATGTGAAGAGTTCCCTGTTCAGTGCCTTGGGGCATGTGAAGAGTTCCCTGTTCAGTGCCTTGAGACATGTGAAGAGTTCCTTGTTCAGTGCCTTGAGACATGTGAATAGTTCCTTGTTCAGTGCCTTTGAGCATGTGAAGAGTTCCCTGTTCAGTGCCTTGGGGCATGTGAAGAGTTCCCTGTTCGGTGCCTTGGGGCATGTGAAGAGTTCCCTGTTCAGTGCCTTGGGGCATGTGAAGAGTTCCCTGTTCGGTGCCTTGGGGCATGTGAGGAGTTCTCTGTTCAGTGCCTTGGGGCATGTGAAGAGTTCCCTGTTCAGTGCCTTGGGGCATGTGAAGAGTTCCCTGTTCAGTGCCTTGAGACATGTGAAGAGTTCCTTGTTCAGTGCCTTGAGACATGTGAATAGTTCCTTGTTCAGTGCCTTTGAGCATGTGAAGAGTTCCCTGTTCGGTGCCTTGGGGCATGTGAAGAGTTCCCTGTTCAGTGCCTTTGAGCATGTGAAGAATTCCCTGTTGAATGCCTTGAGACATGTGAAGAGTTCCCTGTTCTGTGCCTTTGAGCATGTGTTCCCTGTTCAGTGCCTTGGGGCATGTGAAGAGTTCCTTGTTCAGTGCCTTGAGACATGTGAAGAGTTCCTTGTTCTGTGCCTTTGAGCATGTGAAGAGTTCCCTGTTCAATGCCTTGAGACATGTGAAGAGTTCCTTTTCAGTGCCTTTGAACATGTGTTCCCTGTTCAGTGCCTTGGGGCATGTGAAGAGTTCCCTGTTCAGTGCCTTGAGACATGTGAAGAGTTCCCTGTTCGGTGCCTTGGGGCATGTGAAGAGTTCCCTGTTCGGTGCCTTGAGACATGTGAAGAGTTCCCTGTTCGGTGCCTTGGGGCATGTGAAGAGTTCCCTGTTCAGTGCCTTGGGGCATGTGAAGAGTTCCCTGTTCTGTGCCTTGAGACATGTGAAGAGTTCCCTGTTCAGTGCCTTGGGGCATGTGAAGAGTTCCCTGTTCAGTGCCTTGGGGCATGTGAAGAGTTCCCTGTTCAGTGCCTTGGGGCATGTGAAGAGTTCCCTGTTCAGTGCCTTGGGGCATGTGAAGAGTTCCCTGTTCAGTGCCTTGAGACATGTGTTCCCTTTCAGTCCCTTGGGGCATGTGAAGAGTTCCTTGTTCAGTGCCTTGGGGCATGTGAAGAGTTCCTTGTTCGGTGCCTTGGGGCATGTGAAGAGTTCTCTGTTCAGTGCCTTGGGGCATGTGAAGAGTTCCCTGTTCAGTTCCTTGGGGCATGTGAATAGTTCCTTGTTCAGTGCCTTTGAGCATGTGTTCCCTGTTCAGTGCCTTGGGGCATGTGAAGAGTTCCCTGTTCAGTGCCTTGGGGCATGTGAAGAGTTCCCTGTTCAGTGCCTTGGGGCATGTGAAGAGTTCCTTGTTCAGTGCCTTGGGGCATGTGAAGAGTTCGCTGTTCAGTGCCTTGGGGCATGTGAAGAGTTCCCTGTTCAGTGCCTTGGGGCATGTGAAGAGTTCCCTGTTCAGTGCCTTGAGACATGTGTTCCCTTTCAGTCCCTTGGGGCATGTGAAGAGTTCCTTGTTCAGTGCCTTGGGGCATGTGAAGAGTTCCTTGTTCGGTGCCTTGGGGCATGTGAAGAGTTCTCTGTTCAGTGCCTTGGGGCATGTGAAGAGTTCCCTGTTCAGTTCCTTGGGGCATGTGAATAGTTCCTTGTTCAGTGCCTTTGAGCATGTGTTCCCTGTTCAGTGCCTTGGGGCATGTGAAGAGTTCCCTGTTCAGTGCCTTGGGGCATGTGAAGAGTTCCCTGTTCAGTGCCTTGGGGCATGTGAAGAGTTCCTTGTTCAGTGCCTTGGGGCATGTGAAGAGTTCGCTGTTCAGTGCCTTGGGGCATGTGAAGAGTTCCTTGTTCAGTGCCTTTGAGCATGTGAAGAGTTCTCTGTTCAGTGCCTTTGAGCATGTGAAGAGTTCCCTGTTCAGTGCCTTGGGGCATGTGAAGAGTTCCCTGTTCGGTGCCTTTGAGCATGTGAAGAGTTCCCTGTTCGGTGCCTTGGGGCATGTGAAGAGTTCCCTGTTCAGTGCCTTGGGGCATGTGAAGAGTTCCCTGTTCAGTGCCTTGGGGCATGTGAAGAGTTCCCCGTTCTGTGCCTTTGAACATGTAAAGAGCTCCATGTTCAGTGCCCTGGGTCGTGCCTCGGGGCATGTAAAGAGCTCCTTTTGGACCTGCCTGATTAGGAGCTGCTCACATACTCTTGCATGTGTTGTGCAAATGCTAGACTTCCAGGCAGCTTTGCAGCTGGAGCAACGTTGAAGCCTCGGCGTGTATTTATTTCCCCCATCAAATCTAATTCACCGCTGTTTCATGAACTTTGAAAACAAGTGTCACTTTCCATATATCATTTTGCTGTGTGGTCTGTTAATAAAAGAACGTACTGTGGAATGATGTATAAAAAGATTGTTTGAATTGAATTGAATTGTTTTAGTGAGGGGAAAGCACATTAGTCAAGTTAAAGTGGACTGTGGCTAAATCAGTCTATCAGGTTTCGATAACATTTTCTGTTAGATAATGAAGTTTACATTGTGGTCTTTCCTAAGCAGCCCAGTAAACATTTTTGAATACACGTTTATTCATTTGCTGAGACTACTTTGACTTGCTTGTGATCTGCCCTTATTTTGTTTAAAGGGCCTATTGGTGATTTGAACTTAGAGGATTGGGTAGGTTTCTTGGTAATTTTTTATATTGTTAGTCATTCCCTGAAAATAAATATAGCTTTAAAATATATGTGTATGCAGTGAGAAATACAGCTGTAAACTCCTGTAATCTAAGGAACCTATTTTGGCTTTTGCTACTGGGAAAACAGGACTAAAATAAGCCCCCCCCCAAAAAAAAAAATGGGAGGGGGGGGAAACTATTAGTGCTGTTGTAAACAAAAACAAAACTTTTATTATCTCAACCTTATTGTACAGAACACCATAAAATTAAGTAACAGCAAACTTTTCAATACACACAAAGTAAGGTTGCAGTCCTAAATACCTGGAGTAAGCCCCCCTAAACACATTGGGACTTGCTTCTTGGTTAACACTTTCAGCCTGATCATTTGCATATTCTGCTAACAATAGACAAAGTCCGCTACCCTAAACTCATATATAATTACTTTATATGCTATTCAATTTTAGTAAGTAATATATCTTTGAAATTCTAGTATAACTCAATACCATTTTCCTAATTGCACCATTGTCTGAAAGAGCCATAGCTTCCTGAACATAAAGGTTTTAATGTGATCATTGCTTCCCATTGCTGCGACTTTGAAGTCCATTCGTGAAATTCCATTGCTTGCTGCAAAGTGAGAATGAGTGAAAGAACATATTTGTGTTTGTGCATGTATATGTCAGCCGAAGGAGAAACCCTTCTGAGGTACAGTTTAGCATAGGAATTTGTAGTACAGCTCACCTATTTTTCCTTCGTCCCTTAATTGTAGTTTGTAGAATATCACAACTCTACAGTGTTTGCAGGTATGTTACATCACCCTTTCCTCCACGTTTTGCTGACCCTTCAAAGGATTCTCTTCTTCCCAAGGACCTTATGCTACTTGTTCTTCCATAGCAAATTTTATAGGAAGCCTGTCTTCATTGACAACTCTGGGAATCACCACTGTATAGCAGGAAGAGGGCAAGCTGTCCATACCTCAAATAGAAGCTGTATCCAAAATGCTAGAAAGCTGCAGTTTGGCTTTGAGGTTCTTTCATCTATCATATTTGATAAAGTAAAGGTAAAGGGACCCCTGACCATTAGGTCCAGTAGTAGTTGACTCTAGGGTTGCGGCGCTCATCTCGCTTTACTGGCCGAGGGAGCCGGCGTACAGCTTCCGGGTCATGTGGCCAGCATGACTAAGCCGTTTCTGGCGAACCAGAGCAGCGCACGGAAACGCCGTTTACCTTCCCGCTGGAGTGGTGCCTATTTATCTACTTGCACTTTGACGTGCTTTCAAACTGCTAGGTTGGCAGGAGCAGGGACCGAGCAACGGGAGCTCTCCCCGTTGTGGGGATTTGAACCGCCGACCTTCTGATCGGCAAGTCCTAGGCTCAGTGGTTTAACCCACAGCGCCACCCGCGTCCCTATCATATTTGATACCTCACTGTAAAATATGAGTTGATGGATGGCATAGCTGATCACTTGTCTCAGAGGGAGATATATAGGCATGTGTCTTCACATTCTCAACTGTTTTTCATATGAGCGATCTGGGTATTTATTTTTTAAAAAAACACATTCAGGTGCTATAGAAATGTTCTGGCAAATTGTGGATAAAGTAAGCTATGAGGCATTCCAGGAACCTATTGTAGTCCTTAGCTGATACCAGATTACTTGAGAGGCTGCCTTATACACCCAGTAGAACACTGCAGTCTACAAGGGAGTTTCTCCTTCAAGTCCCAAATATCTCAGAAACCCTCTCCACAGTAACTCACAGCAGGGCTACCCCTGTTCTGTGGAGAAGCATTCTTGTTGAGACAGGTACCCAGTATCTGCACTTTTCAGAAGCAGCTGAATATGTTCTTGTTTCAATGAGCTCCCCAAACTTTGTGAGTGTCCACTTGCTAAGATTTAGTCTCATTTTAAAAATATTTGTTGTTTTTGTGTTTTTAACTATTTACTGTATTTCATAAAATTTATGCACTGCCTCATTGTAAAAAAACACACACAAACCAAAGCAGTTTACAGAAAGAAAGCACAATAAAATCAAGAATAATTCATATCCATGCTTTAAAAGATACAAAAGTTAAAAAAACCAAAAATGGATTAAAATCACCTCAGCTTTCTAAGTATCTGGGTAGCCTTGTCTAAAACAGGAATGTTTTTAGCAGACATGGAATTTGTAAATTGTCTTATCTTATGTGTAAATTGCCTTGAGACAGTGATTTAGAAGGCGATTAATAAATGGTTGTTGGCATCTGTCTCAGGAGACAATGGATGCTCCTCCAGGGGTGAAGTCAAACTGCATCACCAAACTGACCTCCCCGGAGCACAAGCCTGGGCAGTGTGTATGGGGGGAGCTTGGGGGGCCTAGATGACACAACCCTTGTTGATGGGGTCCAAACAAAAGCAGAGCAGTACGTTTGGCACCAGCTTAGGTGCAGGAGTTGCATAGGTGCATAGCTGCCAACTTTTCCCTTTTCTTGAGAGGAATCCTATTCGGTATAAGGGAATTTCCCTTAAAAAAAGGGAAACGTTGACAGCTATGTGCCGGAAGGTAGCAGACATGACACCATCCAACTGTCTTAGGGACTCCACTCTGGATTTCTGGAGGGTTTACTCCTTAGCCTTCTCTGCTGCCACAAGGAAGCAGAGGTTTAGGACCAGAGTGTTCTTTCTCCTAAATGGTCTACTTTCCCAGGTTCATGAGCCCCACGCACCCCTCGCTTCCCTCTACAGCATGTGCAGAAACCATCTTCTTGACTGTTGGACCCGCTATTGGTCTCATCCACACAATCCGCCAGAGCATGCAGGGGAAGTCCCTAACTCACAGAGGGTTTGATGCCCATTGGCTCCCCTCACCTGGTTTAGCTGGCCAGCTGAAGCCGTTTCCTGGGATTATGGCCGCTGTCCCATGCTGGCAGCTTCTAGGAGATACAGCTGAGAGCTGAGTGCAGGGTGGGGACCAAAGGTGGACAAACTACCCCAGAAGGAACACAACATGTCCTCCCCTAGCTACACCTCCCCTAACACCCCATACACCCCAATTAATTTATTAAAAAATTGTAATAATAAAAGATTACTACCAATAATAATAGTGGTATGTTGCAAGGGTGATTTCAGAGGGTTGGGGAGGAAAAGATAACTAACCCAAGTCTATAAAATCAAGTGAGCACCACCATAATCCGCTATGCATATTCAGAAGTAAGCCCAGTTGAGTTCAGTGGGACTCAGCACTGGAGAAGTTGCAGTAAGATCACAACCTAAGGCTGTAGTTGTAATCCCACTTACCTGAGAGTAAGCCCCATTGGAATCAGTAGTATTTACTTATGGGTAGACATAGTTAGGATTGTGCTGTAAGAGACTTCAAAGTCATTGTGGGTAGCTCACTGAAAATACTGATTTAGGGCCGTGAGTCCTTTAAAGAAATATGCAGCGGAACTTGTCACAGAAGGTAGAGAGAAGGAAAACAGAAAAGGATCAAGACGATTGAATAATTCAAACCCCGTAAAATTTGGATGGAACTGCTTGAGATAATATATGCAAGTAGGAAATGTTTATGGGCTCACTTCCTGCTCACGCATACCTATTTCAAGGATTTGTAACACATCAACAATTTGAAAGGAGAAGAAAGTATCTTCCAATGAACAAAGTCTTCCCTACTTGGTCACCTGGTGATGATTCTTACTTGCTGTAACCAAGCCGGCAAACAGTGATCTACAAGCCTGCCTGAATATGAGACATATAGTCACAAATAGCTTTAAAAACTCTATTGTGATTGCTTGTTGCCTTCATACTTGAAAAAGAAGGTGCCCACAACTTCTAATCCATCTTGTCCCTGACATTTTGAAATATGTTTTAAACCACGCTATATGATGCTGCTGAACAAATAGATTTCAAATCCCTCCCACATTCCGTTTAAATTAATTTTACTTAATTCTTAAAGATGCTCAGGTTCCAAGTTTCCCATCAAATGTTAGGAAACCTGTTGAGAATTGGCCAGGAAAGGAGCACAATAACATAACTGCCAGCATCAAAACTCGGGAATGACTCTTCCCCACCAAACTCTAAAAGTGTGGCAAAAAGATGAGCTTTTGCCTGGTGTCTAAATGAATATAAAGTGAGGGCAAGACAAGCCTTCGAAAGGAAGGTCATTTCTACAAATGCAGAGCTACCACTGAAAAGGCTAAACTTGAGTTTGTATATTCTAATGCTTAAAGGTAAAGGTAAAGGGACCCCTGACAATTAAGTCCAGTCGTGAATGATTCTGGGGTTGCGGCACTCATCTCACTTTATTGGCCAAGGGAGCCGGCATACAGCTTCCGGGTCATGCGGCCAGCATGACTAAGCCACTTCTGGCGAACCAGAGCAGTGCACGGAAATGCCGTTTACCTTCCCGCCGGAGTGGTACCTATTTATCTACTTGCACTTTGACGTGCTTTCGAACTGCTAGGTTGGCAGGAGCAGGGACCGAGCAACGGGAGCTCACCCCATTGCAGGGATTCGAACTTCCGACCTTTCGATCAGCAAGCCCAAGCGGCACAGTGGTTTAACCCACAGCGCCACCCGCGTCCCTTATTCTAATGCTTAGGATATGCCTAAAATTCCTAATTTCTGGGCACCTGGGGCATGGAGCTCTGTCCACTGCTTCTTTTTTTAATTTAGGTACTGTAAATATACTAAGCTTATTTGGGTTCTTTTCCCTTTTAATTTTTTTATTTTAAAAAAAATCATCTAAGTGATTTTTACATATTCATTTGCCACCTGCTTCATCTTGTCTGTGATTGCATTGCCTTTCAGTTTCCCTATTTTTTTGCTGTCTGCAGACTAAAGGTTCCTAACATGTTCCCAGTTTGGGTAGTACGAACTTAAAATATATTATTGGAGTGTGGGGGCTGAATTTCCTTAACTGGCTTCTACAATTTTTTCTTTCAGAATTTAAACGAATACGTAGCTGCCCTAATTGCATTAAAGCAAAAGATCATTGATACCGAGTAAGTACGTTGTCACCATTTTTGCACAAATGTATTTTTCGCCTGTGTATGCATAACAACTGTTTTTATTTTTCCGTTCTTGTGCACAGCTTGACTGCTTTCAATTTTATTCAAACCCAATGGGAGTAAAATCCCCTGCTCTGCAAAATTGCATTCAGTATGACCCTGATGCAGTGAAGCAGAAGAAGAAGAAGAAGAGTTTGGATTTGATATCCCACCTTTCACTCCCTTTAAGGAGTCTCAAAGCGGCTAACAATCTCCTTACCCTTCCTCCCCCACAACAAACACCCTGTGAGGTGAGTGGGGCTGAGAGACTTCAGAGAAGTGTGACTAGCCCAAGGTCACCCAGCAGCTGCATGTGGAGGAGCGGAGATGCGAACCCGGTTCCCCAGATTACGAGACTACCGCTCTTAACCACTACACCACACAGGACTGCAGGAGTTCTTGTAGTCCACAAAGGCGCTGTGTTGGGGAAGGACTATAAATGGGCAAACATTGATTCAGGTAGCACATAATGCTAAGCTAAAGATGACTTCGCACGAGCACACAGGCTACTGGAGAGAAGGTGACAACAATTGCCCTCTTCCTGCTGTTGTGCTGCCCAGAGCAAAGCCATGGTTTGGCGTAGTGTGGCATATATGGTACAAGATGTAAACCAGGAGCAGACCTTGGTTACAGCTTGTGGTTTGTCTGGAGTGAGCCAGTCCATTAGCCTGGGTTTGGATAACACACTGAGAGCCAAACCATATCTTACTTCCAGGTAGCCCTCACTGATAACCCACACGCTTACACTAAGGCATGGTTTGGCTTTACATTATGTGCGACCATACTGTATGTGCAACGTATTATCTATATTGGTGTGAGAAGTGGAAGGACATGTTACATTTTTAAAATAAATAAATAAATCTGATTTTTTTGTAGTAATGTGAGAAAGCATATCTGCCCTTGCTAACTAATCTATAAAGCACAGAGATCAGTTTCAATATGCACCAGGCGCAATAATATTTCATGTATTTGTTTGTTCAGCATGGACCTGCATTTAATTCCCCCCCCCCCTTCTCTCTCTTACAGCCACTTGCTGACAGAATACCAGCAAAAGTGCAACGATATCCTTTTGCGTTTCTTTTCCTAGGAAATAAATTGAATGTGTATTGCTTGGAGCAAAGCACTGTTGTGGGAAATCTAAAGTGGTGGTAGGGTGTGTTTAAGTGTTAGAACTTTATGATACATAGTGAGCATGTCTGTACTGCGTTGCGAAACTGCACACCCTACAGATGTTGTTGAAAAGGTAGCAACTTTGTGACTTGAAATCTTGGTGGCGTAATTTGCCAAGGCTCAGATTACCCTGAGTTGCGTCAGGCAGCAGTACACAGGTAGGGAACAGCAGCCACAGTGTCCTTGACAGAAAGGAGGCATCCCGTTTCCTTGGCAACGGGAACAGCTTTTGTGAACATTATGTGAAAGAGGCTTCTGTAACTGAAGCCGCTCGTGTATCCTGACCCCGTCTTTCACTGTCATGCTAAAGCCTGAAGGTTGCTGCTTTGAGGTTAATTTTTTAATATTTGGGGGCAAGTGCTTAGGAACAAGTCTTGTTGGGCTTTCATTGAAAAATGCATACATGCTGGAAAAAAACCAGGCTCCTAACTGCACAGATTGAAAGGGAAAATCCAGAGTGTGCAAGCTCAATATATTCATCATAACCAGCACTTCGTTTTGTTTGTTAGGTATGTATAATATGTGTATAATACTGCTGAAGGCGGTTAACAGAGTAAAATACAAAGGATAAAATGGGAACAGCATAAAAGAAGGTAAAACTGATAAAAACAACATCCAGTTGAGCAAACTGCAAATCATAACAAGTCAGCTTATGGGACCAAAAGTCTGTCTGGATAAAAATGCTTTTTGCGTGTCAGCAGAAGATCATCAGAGAAAATGTTTCTCCTGTTGTAGGTGTAGTTTGTAGGTAGACCCCCAAGTCTACAGAGGCTCAAATCTTGCATGTGAGATTGCCAGACGATGGTAGGAAAAATTAAGCATGCAAAGACAAGCTGCCATTCACACACATGGTAAAAGCAAACTCAACCATTGACATGTCAGGTTCTGCTCTGTACAGTTCTCAAGTTCTTGGGCCCTTGAGAGTGATAATAAAATATCTTGTTCGTGCTTCCTTCGAGGCAAGACATCAAATACATCCTTTTCGTACATGAATATTGCTATCAGACTCATAAGAAATGCCTCAATAGGAGTATAGCATCTAGATCAAGGGAAGTAATAGTGCCACTGTATTCTGCTCTGGTCAGACCTCACCTGGAGTACTGTGTCCAGTTCTGGGCACCACAGTTCAAGAAGGACACTGACAAACTGGAACGTGTCCAGAGGAGGGCAACCAAAATGGTCAAAGGCCTGGAAACGATGCCTTATGAGGAACGGCTAAGGTAGCTGGGCATGTTTAGCCTGGAGAAGAGGAGGTTAAGGGGTGATATGATAGCCATGTTCAGATATATAAAAGGATGTCACATAGAGGAGGGAGAAAGGTTGTTTTCTGCTGCTCCAGAGAAGCGGACACGGAGCAATGGATCCAAACTACAAGAAAGAAGATTCCACCTAAACATTAGGAAGAACTTCCTGACAGTAAGAGCTGTTCGACAGTGGAATTTGCTGCCAAGGAGTGTGGTGCAGTCTCCTTCTTTGGAGGTCTTTAAGCAGAGGCTTGACAACCATATGTCAGGAGTGCTCTGATGGTGTTTCCTGCTTGGCAGGGGGTTAGACTCGATGGCCCTTGTGGTCTCTTCCAACTCTATGATTCTCTGAGGCACAGTGGGTTTTGTTTATGTGTAACTGTGGCTATCGAGCTAATCTCTGCATTTCAGGTTTTCTTTAACCAGATCTCACAGCTTCAATTTGCTGTAAGGTAAGAACTCATTCTGCTTGAATTCTGACGCTGTGCCCACGGCTTTGGGCTTGGGAGTTATCACTGCTTGATGAATCTCTGGGTGTTAATAATTTGTTCTACTGTACTTTGTCTGCTCCCTGAGACAAAAGAGTGAGGTGCTGAGAATAGTTTTAAAGCAAATATGTTTGAGAGTGCAATGGGATATTATAAGGACATTTTGGTTTGTGTTTGCTATGTGGCTTGGGCCATGGTGGGAGGGCATGGGACTACTGTGACTTTGTGTCCACGGAGACAGTAAGATATTGCATGCAAGTCTCTTGCTTCGTTTCCACTTCTGTTATATTAATTGCCCCGTTTCAGAGAAAATGACACACTTCGTCACCAAGTGGAGCAAATGCTGCAGAAAATCTTGCCTCTAGAAAAGTGTCAGGAGGAGCTGGGATCTGTGAAAGCAGAGCTGGAGGAGAAGAAGGTAATTAGAAAATATTTAGAAAGAAAGTGGTGAGGCCTGCTTTGAGACATCTGGATTGCCTATCCCTGAGTGAGGGTTTGCACAAGAGTGACCTTAAGAAGGTAGCTGGAGGGTTGTTCTGTAATCCCTTCATGCAGGGAAGGGGAGCTTCAGACCCACAGGACTAACTGATTAACCCCTCCAGGCCTCCCCATTTGGCCCATGAGAACATCTTTTTATTCTGAAATATTCTGGCCCTCAAACCGAGGGAGGAACGAAGCAGTGGAGCCAATGGAGCTCGTTCTTACCTTGGCATGCCAGTGCTGGCAGCAGAGGGACTCCCTCTGTCACCAGCACCCGGTGTGCGGAGGACAGAGCTGTATCTGGCCAATGGAGCTCATTCTTCCCTCGGCGCCTCCCCTTTTCAACTATTTCAAGCTAATATCGCCCAGCCCTAGTAGGCATCAGGGCCAGAGTCTTTTTAGTGGTGGTTCCACAGCTGTGGACACCCCTTCTCCTGCAACCTTCTTTAGTGTATGTCTTCTGACTTTCGCAATGCTGTTTCATGATATTAGGAATCAGTGCATTAGCTATAAGAAAATAATTGTTTATTTGCATGTCTGTATTTTAATCACTATCTGTTTCTTTAACTAGAGTTCACTCAAGATATACCAGGAAACTCATCTGGAATATGTTCGGGTGAAAGATGAAATGAACAAAAGTGACATGATGTGAGTCATATAAAGGAACCAAATAGTGAATTTATACTATTTTTCACCTTTGCAGTTAGATGAAAAAGTCTTCTATGTTCAGATTATAGTAATGTTTGCGGGGAAAGAGAGGGAATTAAGAACTCTCTCAGTGTAGGAATTAATCATAGGCTACCGTATTTTTCGCTCCATAAGACATACCTGAGTATAAGATGCACCTAGTTTTTAGAGGGGGAATGCCAGAAAAAAAATATTCTTTAAAGGGCTGCCCTCTGTCCCTTCCCCCACCTCCCGCAAAAGCCGTGCTCCCTTTAAAAAGCGTGCGGAGCATGTGTGTGGCTCTTGGGGGCTTTTCCCCGAGGAGGGACTGATGGGCTGCCCTTCTCCCTCCTTGGGAAAAAGCCCCCAAGAGCCGCACACACACTCCACGCTGCTCTTCAAAGGGAGCGCTGAGCAGAGCCTCCCGCCTGCATTCGCTCCATAAGACGCACATACATTCCCCCTTACTTTTTAGGAGGGAAAAAGTGTGTCTTACGGAGCAAAAAATACGGTACTTCTTGTTGTTAGGGCCACATAGCCAGTACTGAAACACAAAACCACATTAGGTGGTGTTTCGGGGAGGGGGAGCCTAGCGGTCCAAAAGGAGAGGCAAGCGACCCGTTCTGAATTCATTCCCTACCTACCCTTCTCGCTATTTGGGACCCGGGTTATCAGAACCCACGTTCCATGAAGTGTGGTACGACAAATTAAGTCCTGTTGATTACTTGGAAATGGTTGCTGGCTGAGGGGACATTCACTTAACTTCTACTAGTCTTCCGGACAAAAAAGGCTAGGTTTATTTTGATCCTTGCGTGAAACGCACAACATGAATATGCCCCACAGTGCCTTGATGTAGGTTTTGGATGGGAGGTGTACTAGCCGGGCCAGAAACAGTGTGGAAGGGGAGGCATGTGCTACATCTGACCTACCTGACTTCCCTATTCAATGGTATAAAGAACTCTGGGGCACACTCTGAATTAGTGCACTTCCGACCACTTCTCATTCTGGGAGTTGGTGCGTTCTTTGCTGCAGTGAATGGAGTAGATATGTTCAGAGTGGCCTGTAACCAAAACTCATTGCCTAGCTGGGCAGCATCCTGTCTCTCCTTCGCCATGACTTTTCTACCTGCTCCTCTCCCTTGATGTATGATATATTTTATGGACAGACAGTGTAGCAGTGGTGACGATTGTGGGGTCCTAGCATCACAAAGAACTGGGCGCGGGTCCAGTTTCTAATTCAAAACTCAACCGGAAGTGTAAGCCTGAGCTACACAAATCATAATAAACCTGTGTTATCAAGGAAGCTTTTATGTTCTATATATTAGATTGAACAAAAAGCCAAAAATCTGTACCAATAGAATACTATCCTCATTTCTTGTGTTGTTTTTTTTAAACATGGTCAGGAAGAAGAAACTGGAAACTAAAGTGAAGAAACTTGAAGGTAATTCACTGCAAATAAATTCACATTTCAGATTCAGAAAACCTTTAGGTTTAAAGTAATACATTGTTGTAAGGAAAGAGAGTATTGCATAGTTTATGTGTAATTTAAGTAGGGTTGAGAGGTACACCAACAATTTTGCCCCAGTCAGTTTACCTTAAAAACCTGAGTTTGATTCACCTTTTGCTTTCTTCACTGTTGCCTTTACCTTTTGCCCCATTTCAACTAATATCAGGATTGCAGTGTCAAATGCTTTGCTTCTGTTTCATGGGAATAAAAGAAAGAACAATTCCTGAGATAAAATTGAGCTAGCTAGTGCGAGAATGAATTGGCTTGTAAAAGGTTAATTATACATCTGGGTGGAATGTACACACATATAAAAACCATTCTGAAAATGCTTTTTTAAAAGCGTTTTTAAAAATACATTGAATTTTCCATTAGGCTCACCATCTAGTGTCACATTGTATATTGCACTTAAAACATTTTAGTTGCAGCTGTGTAGCTGAGTCCCTGTTTTAATGAAACTGTCAATCAAAGTATAAAAATTCCAAGATTGCCTTAAGTCATGAATTGTTAGAATTTAGAGTGGTCTGTTGTTAGAAAGCTGTAAAATAATTTCATTATTTAAATCATAAAAGGCTTATACTATATTTTCTCATGAAAATATATGAGAAATGACAGCAGGAAGACAGTTGTGTTCTCCTGTCCTAGCTCTGGGCAGCTGTTAGTAGCTGTGACAAGATCCTGAAATTAAGAATGAAAGCTCCTTAAAATTATTTCTTGTTTGTTTTTGTCCTGATTTTCATGTCACGTATTGCTCTACCTGTTTAATGTCCGAAGGAAAGTAAAATAACTGTTAAGAAATTTGTCTCTTGAGTGTTTATAAATTAAATGTCAGTGTAGTACCTCTGCCAAACCCTTGGTAGCTGAATAACCACTTCCAAAAAACCTAGTTGGATTGCTGCATAAATTTTTATCCGAGTATAACATTATGCAAAGAACTCAGACTTAATTATTGCCATTTGAGGATATCTGTATGCATTTTAGGGTCTTATAGCAAACCTTGACAAAGCACAATTTAAGAATTTGACCTGTTGAAATGGAAGGGTGCAAATATATATTTATTACACGGAAAGGTTTTGTTGTCAATGGTGTTTGGTATGAATAAACTTCGAGTTCCCTAGGGCTCATTAAGCAGAATTCTAAGGCATGTGGGCATTTACGCATTTGGAAAAAAAGCTGTGGAGCGGTTGTGTTCAGTTGGTAGGATAATACATGTCTCTGACCGAGCCAAGCGGCATTCATCCAGTGTGATGAAATCCTAATGAAATACATGATAGTGCACAGCTGAAGGCTGCAACCCCTAGATAAACTGTTAGAGTTTGACAAATCTGAAAGGGAAGGCATCACCATGCAAGTGCATTTCGCCCTTGTTTGCTGGCTTTTGTGTCATTAAGTCGAGCTTAATGGTTTTCATGCATTTTGATTGCTTTTTTCCTTTAAATGAAGAGGCTGCAGCAAAGCACATCCAGGAATTCAAGCAGCTGAAAGCAGAGAAGAAAGTTCTTGAGAAGGAATTGAAGAAAGCACAGGTAACTTTCTTAAGCAGGGGTTTGGGGAAGTTGTTTTCTTGCATTTTTGCAGTAAGCACAAATTAGTGTTTCTTTGCATGCTTTGTTATAAGTTACAGAGTAAGTATCTCCTCCTAATGATTCCCCCCCCCCCCCAAGATGCAGAGTGTGTGTCATAAATGTGGACTTGGCATGCCTACTTTCCCCACTGTTCTTATCTGTTGATGACTTCTTTCCCATCATTGCAATGGGTAAACTGGTGGGAGACTAGACAATGTGGGGAGAACTGATCACAGAAATTGTTTAGGCTGCTGGGCAGAATTGTTGCTGCTTTAAGGTCCAAAGTAAAAACGTTATTGTTACACGGTACCCATGTGCCATGATAATTGGGGGGGTGGGGTTTAAAATAAGACAGCTCTTTCCTCCTCCCTCCACCTTGGACCTTACAGTCTAAATTTGGACAGAGGGAATGAAGAGGTAACAATAAGCACAGAAGGGGAGGGATAGGAGATGGCAAGAGTAACAAGGGACAGTTCCGATTTTCCACCAAGCCTATGAAACCAGGGAGCCTGTGACCCTCCAGGTGATGGTGGACTCCAACCCCTATCAGCCCTAGCCAGCATGACCAGCTGTAAGGGAAGATGGGAGTTGTAGTCTAGCAAAATCTGAAGTCTTCCAATCCCTATACAGTGGTATCTCAGGTTATGAACTTAATTCGTTCCCGGGGTCCGTTCTTAACCCCAAACCGTTCTTAACCTGAGGCGTGCTTTCGCTGATGGGGCCTCCCCTCGTGCCGCCGGCACGCAATTTCCTTTCTCATCTTGGGGCAAAGTTCTTAACCCGAGGTACTACTTCCGGGTTAGCGGAGTTTGTAACCCGAAGCGTTTGTAACCCGAGGTGTTTGTAACCCGAGGTGCCACTGTATAATACATTTGAGAGGTCATGAGGTAATTTAAACAGTAACCAGAGTCAAATCTCTTTCCACTGACAATACTACAAGTTAAGGATGTTAATGTGGTATGGTTTTCTTCCCTTGATGTTGACAGGAGAAGACTGATGGCTTCCCGAATGCAAAGCAAAAGAAAGGTGATGCTTCACTTTATTTTACCTTAATAGAGTTTCAGTGGCAGGGTTCCAGTTTTAATTGTTGATCTGATATCTGTGTCTTGTCTTATTTCCCCTCAGTGCTGAAGAATGCTGAGACCCAAAGTGAGAGAGCGAGTCCTGTAGCAGACCTAGACAAAGGTTGGTATGTATAAATATTTTCTCTCTAATATAAGAAGATTGCAATGGCTCATAGCTACTTGTTCTTTGAGTTGTCATCTGTACAGTCATCACATCCTCATACTACAAGGCCTCACCCTTCAGCCCTACTTGGATTCTTGCAGGTACCCTAAAGGAGCTGAATAGGAGAGATTGCCCACTGCATGGGACATGTTCAAGGCCCCAAGTTCTGGCTGAGAAAAGGGCTTGAGAGCATGGCCGCCTCAGCCAGCAAGCCCAAAGGTTCTGCTTTGTGGTCATCCACATGTAACAAGCTGCATGACGATAGGTCAGGGGTCAGCAACCTTTTTCAGCCGTGGGCCAGTCCACCATCCCTCAGACCATGTGGTGGGCCAGACTATATTTTGTGGGGGGGGGGGGGGAGATGAACAAATTCCTATGCCCCACAAATAACCCAGAGATGCATTTTAATTAAAAGCACACATTCTACTCATGTAAAAACACGCTGATTCCTGGACCGTCCACGGGCCGGATTGAGAAGGCGATTGGGCCGCATCCGGCCCCCGGGTCTTAGGTTGCCTACCCCTACGATAGGTTTTATGTCAGCTTGAACTTGTTACTCTGCTGTAAGTATTCTTTGCTTCTTAGAACTGCAGTTGGATGGAGACAAATTATTTATCATTGCCTAAGACGAGGTCGTCAGACATGATACCCAAGACCTTGCTTTCCAGCATCTAACCCCCTACAAATTATTGAACCACTGAGAGACTGATTCGTTGCTCACTAATGCTGGGTGTCTCAGCCGTGGCCTGTCACCACTGCTCCCTTGAAATTAGCAGCACGTTTCAATGAGCGTGGAGACCATTGGACGGCTGAGCAGAAGGCAACATTTGCAATTTCCCCAGTTTTGTAGAGTGAGTGGAAGCCTAGGGGATTAGATGGCAGACAACAGAGCTGTAAGGAATTGATCTGCGTGGGTGGGGAACAAGCTATTGGGTCCTGTTGCGCTCATGGGGGAATTTTAGAAGAAAAGTTGTGATGCTTTTGGGGTGGATTGTAGAGAGGTGTTTTAGAATTTAACCCTGGTCTTCCTGGCAAAGCTAGTGATTTGGGGCCGAAAATGTTTGTGCTTTTGTATATGCTGGGCATCTGCTGAGTGGGAGTTTGGGCTATCTCTTCAACCCTTCCCTTCCCACTGCAAGCTGTATAGGACACACGAGAACTTTTTTTTGTCTAGAAGGCCATGTCTGAAGTGCAGTTGCCATTTTCAGATCAACAGGCAAAAATTTGACTAGTCTGCCCACCCAGGTTCAGTTGGGTGCATTCATGACTTGTTAAGGGGTGGAGAGAAGGACACATTTGCTTTCAAAGAAGCTTCTCTACCTGGTCGTCTGGAAGTGCTTTCTTTCCTGCTCCAGGTGACAAGAACTGAATCTATCCCTCTCCTTTTATGTGCAAGTACCAACCAGGAAGCCATGGCCACATCATGGGCAAAGCTATCAGTCTCCCTTCTTATTTTTGCAATGTTCAGGAGATGTAATCTTCTTATATTTATAATGCTGAAATATTGGTGTGTGTTGTTTTTTTTGTTTGATGTTATATTTGCTATTATGTTGCTATGGAATTGCTATGGAATTGTTCTTGCAGTGGCTGATTTTGAGATGCATTCCTTTTTTTTGCAAGCCGCTTTGAGCACGAATCTTTTCAAGGAAAGGTGATATGCAAATAAAATGGTGATCATGCCACAAAGTGCTGAGAATACCAACAAAGGGATACAACCAGAGCTCCTTAATTTCATTCCATTTTTTTAAAAAATTGCCGCTTACTTAGCAAAGAGGCAAGCAGAGGCAAGAAGGAAATGATGCAATTTAAATAGATTCAGGTGGATTTCTTGCTATTGCTTATCATGTCAACAGGCTGAATCCTCTGAGGAGGCACAGGCTCAAGGGAGTTGCCAAGAAGGGGAAAAGAACATGTTGGTTAGCTTGTATTGTAACAAATTGTGTCAAGTCAGAACTTCTGCTGAATATCCATCGATTTGTCGAGAAATTGGGCTGACTCGTTTGTGCTACCTCGGGTTAAGTACTTAATTCGTTCCAGAGGTCCGTTCTTAACCTGAAACTGTTCTTAACCTGAAGCAACACTTTAGCTAATGGGGCCTCCCACTGCCGCCGCGCCGCCAGAGCACGATTTCTGTTCTCATCCTGAAGCAAAGTTCTTAACCCTGAGGTACTATTTCTGGGTTAGCGGAGTCTGTAACCTGAAGCATATGTAACCTGAAGTGTATGTAACCCGAGGTACCACTGTATTTTTGTATAGCCCTTCAATCATTTTCCAAGGGCAGTTTGCAAGAAAGTGCTGCATTCATTTCACTGCTCATATGTTTCCTGAACATTGGACCAGAGTGGTGGGCCTCCATCCTCTGCTCAACTCTCCAAGGAAATAGCTAACCAGCAACAAAGAGAGAGCTGCTCTGTTGGGAGTTGTCACCTCCACGTGTCTTTAGGTAACAGATCCTGACATAGCAAGCTTCCTTCAACTTTACTGAGAAGCCTTGGCAAGCCAATAGAGGAGGCCTAGTAGGCTAGAGGTTTGCCATCACTGGAACAGACATAACCTCAGCAGTTTGGAATTTGCTTCTTATTCCCTGTATTAGTGAAGAAATATGTGTGCAGATACAGATATAGATATATATTCTATTAATCCATGTTTCTCTGCAAGTACCATAACAGTTTGGATGCCTCTTTGGTTATTTTACAGAGAAAATTAAACTGCTGTTGCAGGAGCTCTGGATGTGTATTGACAGCTCGACAGGAAAAAGTCAAATCAACAAAAATGACTACATCTTAGGTGAGACCCAAGTACTGTAGCTCTAGAGATAATTGGAAGTAGTCGCTTTCCTTAGAGAGAGAAAAAGTATGTTGCAATTTTCAAGAAGAGTAAAGAAAAATTGCCTCTTTTCTCACCTGCAGCAACAGATTTTCATGGTCATTCAAGAGCACGTGGGAAAAAAAGTGAGTACTTTTAGAACGGCACTCTGCCGTTGAATCTCACGACAGACGGATGCCAATAATTAACCTTTAGAATGACTTTGTGTTATGCTTTTAATATTTGCATAATTTAAATGCAAGAACAAAATATATGCATATATACTTGCAGGGCATTTGCAGTTGTCTCTAGGCTGCTGGAAATCTTCCTTGGCGTGTCCTCCTTCCTCCTATGCCTTCTTCCAAGACTGCACTAGGAATGCCTTACACTTTTTAAGGGAAAATTTTGTGAGGGTCATGGGAAGGTTACAAAAACTGTACGGCACCCCAGAAACACAGCAGGGGCCCCCCGAGAGTGGTCAGTAGAATTAACACCAGGATCTTTTAAATTAAAAAATAATAATTAAGGGGATACTTTCTGAAGGGCCTGTGGAGTTGCAAAAAAAACTTTCAACAGCACAGTGATGTACCTGTAGGACACTCAGTAAGATGGATAATAAACCATTTGTTTTAAAATGGGTTTTAAAACTTAAAAAAAAAAAAATGTGAAGGTCTTCCTCCCCGCAAAAAATAAAATAAAATTGGGGGGGGGGGGGAATCCTCAGGCGGGAGGTAGTCCTTGAACTGCAGGTTCCCCACCCTTTCCTTAAACCTTCAGAAAGTGGAGGAAATGTGAAAACCTTGTTTACACTGTAGATGATCTTGTGCCCCATAGAAACGCCGCGGAATCCTCAACAATTCCGGAAACCTCGAGAAGAGAGGCCTTCTGGTTGTCCTTCACCTGAAACCTGTACGACGCACGTTTCTTTGGCACCGTTGCAGACAAAGCTGGGCGACAGACTCGCTGGGCATGGTAGCCAAGTAGAAAGCAAGGCCATGGAAACCACGGGCGCTTACAATGGTGGCGGCACTTTTTACGAAGACAGATCTCTAGAAGTCATTTCAGAGACAGATTTGGGAGAGGGCAACGTGGATGTTTTTAGCACGGAACAGGACGAACTTGGTGAAAATCTGCGAGATATTTTGAAGTGGGTTAGGCCTCTTCCTCCTCTGCTGTCTCCCATACAGTTTTCACCTGCTGCTACTCCAGTAAGTCAAAATATGGGTTAAAATCGTGTGCCCTAGTAATGTCATAATCTTGATTTACAGTGGTGCCCCGCAAGACGAATGCCTCGCAAGACGGAAAACCCGCTTGACGAAAGGGTTTTCCGTTTTGGAGGCGCTTCGCAAAACGAATTTCCTATGGGCTTGCTTCGCAAGACGAAAATGTCTTGCGAGTTCCTGCAGGGTTTTTTTTCTTTTTCCCCCCTTTTTCCCAAGCCGCTAAGCCGCTTATCAGCTGATCCGCTAAGCCGCTTAACAGCTGATCGCTAAGCCGCTTATCAGCTGATCTGCTAAGCCGCTTAACAGCTGATCCGTTAAGCCACTAAGCCGCTTATCAGCTGATCCGCTAAGCCCGCTAAGCCGCTAATAGCGCTAATCCGCTAATGGGCTTGCTTCGCAAGACGAAAAAGCCGCAAGACGAAGAGACTCGCGGAACGGATTCTTTTCGTCTTGCGAGGCACCACTGTAATGTTGACTTAATACAGTACAGCAAGTCTACTTGTGGATGGAGCCAGGTGGCCAGAAAGAGGCAGTGCTATCCATGGGTAATACACTTGGCTCATTCTCAGTTGAACAGGCTTTGCAGGTCTTCATAGTGCTCCAAAAAGCAAAAAAATACTACCCCCACCCTCCCGATAGCAGGATAAAATCAGTAAATGTGTAATATACCTGGGCAGTGATTTCTCTGTTATACCACTTTCAACTATCCAAAAAACCCCCACAATTACCTGCCTTCAGAGTATAGTAGGCCCGGACCTAAAAGAATCGTTACCATTGTATCCAGTTTAATGGAACATAATAATAATAATAATAATAATAATAATAATAATAATAATAATAATTTATTTATACCCCGTCCATCTGGCTGAGTTTCCCCAGCCACTCTGGGCGGCTCCCAATCAAGTGTTTAAAACAATACAGCATTAAATATTAAATTCCCTAAACATATTGTCAAACAGTGGGATATAAATTAAGACAATAAATGTGGTGGCAGCTCCTGTTGTGATTCATAAGAGCAGCGGCTCTGTCATAGGGCTGTTGTTTTTTCTCCTTCCCCGACTTCCTTAAGTAAGAACTGTTAAAGTGTAAAATGATAGCTTTCTCGGTTAGGATGTCATCCTTGCTAATTCCATTGCTAGGTTAAAACAGTTTGGTTTTAGAATACAGTGGTACCTTGGTTTAAGAACAGCTTAGTTTATGAACAACTTGGAAACAGAACGCTGCAAACCCGGAAGCAGGCGTTCTGGTTTGTGAACTTTGCCTTGGAAGCAGAACACGTTCCACTTCCTGTTGAGTGTGTTCCATTTGTAAACTGAGTCCTCCGCTGCTATGAGAAAGCACACCTTGGTTTAAGAATGCTTTGGTGTAAGAACGGACTTCCGGAACAGATTAAGTTTGTAAACCAAGGTACCACTGTATATTGAACACCTGGATTTTCAGCTTCTGGCTGCTGCTATTTTTGTGGTGGTCCTGTGTTTTAGTTTTATTGACTGTGCATCACTTTGAGCATTGCTTTTTAAATAGTGAAATGACTCATGTTTTTATGGATTAAGATGAACCTTTGCAAGTGAGCTAAGCCCTGTAAAAAGGAACTCTCTCTCTCTTTGTTTCTGATAGATACTCTTTAGTTTATCTTAGTCTTAGTTCTTACTGAAGTGGTAAAACCTCTGTGCAAGAAACCTCAATAGAAAAGTGTTGCTCAAAAAGAACTACTTCCTGTTTTCTAGCTCTCTGTGGTTTGGTTTATAAGGAAAGCGGGTGGCGCTGTGGGTTAAACCACAGAGCCTAGGACTTGCCGATCATAAGGTTGGTGGTTCGAATCCCCGCGACGGGGTGAGCTCCCGTTGCCCCCGTCCCTGCTCCTGCCAACCTAGCAGTTTGAAAGCACGTCAAAGTGCAAGTAGATCAATAGGTACCGCTCCAGCGGAAAGGTAAACGTGCGCTGCTCTGGTTCTCCAGAAGTGGCTTAGTCATGCTGGCCACATGACCCGGAAGCTGTACGCCGGCTCCCTCGGCCAGTAAAGCGAGATCAGCTCCGCAACCCCAGAGTCGGTCACAACTGGACCTAATGGTCAGGGGGCCCTTTACCTTTACCTTTATGGTTTGGTTTTCATGGTTTTGAAGAAAATGCCATCATGTGAACCTGCAGCTCTGATGTGAAGTGGAACAGAGCGGAAGTAGGTTTACCAGTTTACTGAGAACTACACCTCAGTCATGTTTTTAGTGCATATCTGTTTTGATGTGTCTTTAGCAGTATCAGTTTTTTGAAAGGGAAAAAAGTAATGAACATTGTAACTTGAATGGCTGTTCGTAAAACATTTGAACTGTTATGAGTACTATATTAATTCTTCTCAATTATCTCTTTAAGGATACGTTATTTGGAAACCTAACAGATTCCAGTGATGAAGATGAAATGAACCAGGATGTGCAAATGCTTGAAAATATTTTGGGGAAAAATGAACCAAAAGCTGAAATTCCTTACGAGAATCATTCAGCAGAATCTCGGAGCAAATGCATATCTTTTAGCGCAAACAATACAAATGGCAATTCTCAGGAGTCACCTGAAAGACTTAGCAAATTGACGGAAGAAGAGTCAGCACTGTGTCACGACCCTGTGACAGAAACATCAGTATATCCTAATGAGGGAGGTGCCATATCAAAGAGTGAGAAGCATCTGCAGGAGAATTCTGACTTTTTGGAGGCGCACACAGCCACTGAACCAGCAGCACACGGTACAGAAAACGTCAACGAAAACTTAGATAATATGACGAAAGCGAAAGACAAACTCATGATGCCTGCTTTATTGTCTCCATCGGCTAACTCACAAGGTCAAGAAAAACCAGCTGAGTCAATGCCCATGAAAGAAGACGTTGGAAGCAGCATTGACCATGTGCACAAAGAGCCTAGTAACTTCTTGAAAGAAGAGAAGGAAGAGCTCATTGAGACAGTGGGAGGTGATTGGCTTCAAACACCCAAAGGTGGCAATCAGCAGCAAACCAAAGGGTCCATTTTAGCTACTGAAAATGTGCTTGTAACTCCTGAAATTTCTAAGGATGTTTCTGGTGATGTGCGAGGAGGAATGGGGAATGGCCCCAGTGACATCCAATCTAAATTTAATTTTGAGAAAGCAAAATGCATTGGTGAAGAACACACTGAACCTGTAACAGCGTTCAAACGAAATGCAACTGAAGGGATCTGCTCAAGCAGCAGCGATGAAGCATTAACGGAAGAGAAAATGAATTTCGTTAACCATAATTTCCTCTCTGAAATGGAGTGTTCTAGGGCACTGCTCCAGCAACGAAATGCTGAGATAACATTTACACAGGACTTTGAAAAAGATTCTCATGTCTCCGATGCAGCCATCAAATCACAATGCGTAGAAGAAAATCACAGTAGCGAAGAGGAATGTGGCAAGCAATATGAATTAAATGGGGAGAATAAACTAGGGAATGCTGATACCTTGAGGTCCAACTCTCATATTACAGTGGCAAGTGATGGATGCAATAATTCATTGTATCATATAGGTGAAAGGAGCACTCTCCCTTCTGTGCCTACTAAACATGGAGAAGATGACCAGCGGAAAGTTGAAAATGAAAACGTAGGCAAAATGAAACCCAAATCAATGGATGTAAAAAAAGAATGTGTGGAACTAGAACAATACATTGACCAAAAAGTTTCTGTTAAATCGCTACAAGAGGAGCCAGGTTATCAAAGCAGTCCTATGTTAGCAGCACAAGCATTTATTATTGAAGGGTGTCCTGAGGGGTCTCTTGAAAGTAAACACACACTCTTTGAATCAGAGAATGTCACTCAAAGTGCTTCAGAACCAGGGTATGTTGAAAATGCAGACGTTAAACTTGAGTGTAAGTCCAAAACACATAGCATTTCAATCAACTTTAAGCACGCTGAGGCTGTTGAGGCAGATTTATGCTTGACATCACAACGGCTTGAGAAGGAAGATAGTGAACGGCTGAAAATAACAGAAACTGGGACTGCACAGTTTATTATAGAAGAAGGAAGTGAAAAAACATCTGCTCTTGGAACTCTGTGTGACAGAAATATGGAGCCCAGTTTGATTTTTAAAGATTTGCAGTATGGAAAAAATGATGCACCACCTCAAGAAAAGGCAATCTGGAATGCTGAAAGCAATTCATCTGATAAAATGAAGCATGCTGCGGAAGGGACAGAAACGAATTATAAGTGCTCTGTAACAAGTGGGGTGGAATTAGAACAGAACACAAATGAAGGTCTTGCTCAGTCTGTTCAAGATGAATTAGAAGCAGAGAGTGCAGTTATTGAAACAACTTCCTCTGTCACTACAACAGTTGGTTCTAAGCCCTCCAATGTCACTGTGTCCCACGTTGAAATCAATTATGAGCTCTTCAGCAGAAATGGCCAAAGCTCTTTCCCAGGGTACATTACCCCTTCCTCTCTAAGCACAGAAGAAGATGCTGATCATAGGGATCATGATTCTGGAGAAGACTTGACAAGTAAAGAGGCAAATGTTCTTGATTCTGAGGTAGACAAAAATAAGTCCCTAGATTGTTGCAGTTTCCATGAAATGGAAATCGAACAAGCCAGAGAACAGCCAACTCTCAGGGAATCCCAGATCATGTGTTGGGGGGAGCTCACTAAAGCACAAACTGCTGAGGCATCGAGTCTGAACAGTGTTAATTCTGTAGACATTTTTGTAGTGAGCGAACCTGTTCCAAGTGATGAGAAGCTTCTTGTTCCTCTTGATAAAACGTTAGGGATTCCTTCAAGAAACTGTGAGGTAGAACCTAATCTGAGTGAAGCAACAGCTAAAGAAACTGATGCAATATCAAGCAGAGGCGCAAGATCTGAAGGGGTGAATGAACTGACCGTGTCTGAAAGTGCTATCATGCTTATGAAATCATCTACCTTTGATTCACCAGAGGAAGAGGTTTTCGCATTAAGGAAGGTGAATTGCACAAAACCACAACCAACGCTTGCAGTGTCCAGAGCAGATGTGGGTGGTGAGCAGGAGCTGTCCCATGTAACAGAAGAGGCATCCCCGAAATATATGCTGGCTGCAGTACATGACACTGGCTCCCATGTTGCTGAAGTGACGGAAGGGATATGGGAACATTCATACGCAACAAGAAGGACGTGTAGCGATGAAAATACCTCCTTCAAATCGGAATCTCTTGCAGCAATAGAGAAGTCTGAAGAGAGGCAAGCAGGACAAAGCATTTCAGCAGTCGTTTCATTGATGAGACAAGGGCTAACCCATGACAGAAAATCTCTCTCCAGGAAGTCTCCTGCAAGTGATCCAGAATTTAATAGTGATACAGAATACAGGGACACTAGTGTAGAAACCTCAGAAACCCAGTTAGATTTCTTTAAAGGGAAAGCAAGTGCTGAGGAAGAAAGAAGCTTTAGCCCTTCGGGATGCAGCTCCAGCCCGATGCAGAACCAGTTAACACCCGTCTGTCTTGATGAGGACGCCAGTGCCTCCCACAACAAGGAAACCCATATAAAAAACGAGGGGGGGACGCTTGCTGCTCAAACCAGCCGGCATTCCGTACCACCTGCCTCCGAATCTTCCAGCTCTAGCTCTAAACCACAAAAAATAGTGTCTGAGAAAGTGGAATCTCCCACTGGTCTTGCCTCTGACGGAAATAACGGAGCAGGACAAGTGCTTGAAACATCAGACTCTATAAATGTTTCAGCAGAGGCAGGTCTTAGGCCTCTCCAGAGAATACCTAGCTGCAAGGGGAAGAGGAAAAGCCGACAAGCACTGCTCACTGAGACCATTTTTGCCAACGCAGATACTTCCACGCCTACAGTGTATTCTCCTCCAAAAACCCTGACAAAAATTAGGGAAGAGATGGGCCCTCCATTACCTCCCTTGCTCCCACCTCTGATACCTACTCCTCCAAGGACGGTTAGGCCCCTCTCCCCACTGATGTCATCGTCTAGCCAGTCTTCTTTGCCTTCCCCACTTGATGGAATGAATTCTCCTTTACGGGAAACTCCAGTTCCTCCTCTAAGGTCGCCGCTGTTGGATATCCCCAAATGCAAGTCTCCCGCTACATTTACCACCCCTTCTCCTTCTGGCACGCCGATGCGTCAGAGGGCTCTGTCTTCGCCTCTTCAGTTTTGCGCCACCACTCCCAAGCACGCCCTCCCCGTGCCTGGCAGACTTCCTCCATCGGCAGTTGGCGGCACTGCTCCACCCGTACCCCAGGAAAACTCGGTGAAGATCTTGGACAGCATGTATCCAGAGCTATCCGCCCGAGCCAGAACTCTCAGCATCCTGAAAGGTAACATTCAGCTGAGTAGGTCGTCTTCTCTAGATGGCAAAAACGCCCCACAGCCGGTCCATCAGATCAGTGGCTTTAAAGCAATTGCTTCTGTGTCCACTGCTTTTGTTAAAACGGGGAGCAGTTTCAAGCCTGACCCAGAGCAACGGTCTTCCAATGTGTGTTACGCTGGGAAAAGGCCATTAGTACCTGTGACTGTGCCAAAGAATGCCAAAAGGCTAAGGCTAGATAGCAAGTCGCCAAAATCAAACGTCTGCAAGGAGGAACCTTCAGCTAGAGTCCCAGATGCTGGCGTACAGTGCCCTGCTGAGGAAACCATCAATCTGAGTAGTGAGGGTGGTACTCACTTAACCGGTGAAGCCGATTCACAGTTGCTTGTGGCTGCGAAGAAAAGCGATGACTCCGATAGCAACATTGTGATGGTAGCATTGGAGAAAGTTTCCAAAGCCTGTTTTGACCTGTTACCTGTTATCCGTAGCCATGTTTTGGTGGGCAATACCTCGAAGCTCCCAGCCATGAGAGATGAAGAGAAAGAAGCCGTTTATGAACTTGGCGTTGCTAAGAAGGTCAGTTACACTTCTTCTTCTTCTTCTTCTTCTTGTTGTTTAAAAAATACCAGTAAACTGGTTTAGCTCATACAACCAAACAATGAGCATGGGACCTTCTGGAATAGTAGTTAAGACGGTAGAAGCCATAGAGGAGACCATTTGAACCCACCTCTCTGCCAAGCTATTATGTCGCCTCTTGCAGTTCATATGTGGACATATAATTATGTTTGCTGTGGCTGATTGGGGATGTTGACTCATATCTTGGTTTTTGTTAAAGGCGTGAAGCTGAATTTGCATAGCTTAACACACACAGAGACGTACACTTTTGACCAAAAGGTGGTTTTTCAGTCCCTTACAGCTAATATCCATGGGGATTTTGATGTTGTGTTTACCCCAGTGTTTCTCAAACTTTTTGAACTCTCTCATTTCTTGCAAACTTAGCTGCTGCCACCGCCACCCATCCCGGCTCGTCTCTTCCACAGGTGAGCAAGTGCACAAGGACTTTGCTCACAGTTGTCTCTATTGAGCCTGTTGTATATGAGAATCTGCAGGCAGAAGTGCTAATCTCGACATTAGCATTCAGAGCAGAGGAACTGTTACCCCCCCTTAAACACCATAAAAATAAAGCAACATCTTCTGCTGGGGTGATGGGGGTGCAGTCATCCCCCGAAATTAGATGTGCACCAGAGAGGGTCCTTGCGAGGGGCAATATGGGCTTTGGCTGGTAATAAAGAATGTGCTGTGTGTTTAAGACCCCTGTATTTTCGCCCCACTCCACTTGACCCACAGACCCCCCCCCCAAGTGAGAGTCCTGTCCTTTAGTTTTGTGTTTCACAGGTCTTGGTTTACAAAGGCTTCTGAAAGCAGATTGCACTGTGATCTAAATGCATTGAACAGTTCCACATCCAAGTTCTATCTGGATGTCTGTAATAAGGCGGAACTTGTGGAGGGAGTAGGGAAACCATCTTAACTCGGTCATCAGATCTGTAAATCTTGTGACCCTCCCTGCTCCAAACTCCCAGGAACATGGGTGCCTTGAACTGCACAAAGAGGAGGGCTGTTGTGTAAACCTGGTTCAGGTGAATCTATCCCTGCCTTAGATGAACGCTTGGGCTCTAAAATTGTATGGAGACATTTCTGAAACACTTCAACTTGTCTGATAGTTTATTCATTTAGTGGAGTTGTTGAGCTCTTTGGGTTCCACTTCATTGACTAAGAGCCAGTTCGTGATGGCCAGTTTTTTAAGTGGCAGCATGCTTCTGGAGTGATCACCTTCCCAAGTTCCTGTTTGTTTGTTTGTTTGAGTTTACATATATGCTGCTTTTCCACAATCAGCTGCAGCCAAAGCAGCTTGCAGCAAACATTCAAAACATCAAAATACAAATGTGCGGTGTTGGGTTGAAAATCACGACAGACGAGTGGCAGGTGTCATATGAGAGGCGTCTGCCGGGGCAAGCCCCGGGAACTCTCTTTTATTGAATATTACAAACATTGCCACAGGTGTGCTTGTGGCTGATTGGTTGATACAAACACAAAGCATCTTGTTGCTGATTGGTTAACATAGGTACAAGGCGGGAATTACATATAACCATTTATCACTGATAAATCAAAGGCTGAGAAACGGAGCTGGAACTAGACAGGCATGAAACCTCCTAATTAAATTATAACTAAAGATTGATAGAATACAGAGCATGTCAGTAAATTCAAAAGTCAACAATTTAATAAACATAGAATAAATTTGACATTAACCCCAAAAAAAGGTCAAGAAAAGAAAAAAAAACCCAATCCAGGCTTCAGTACATAAATGCAAAGCCAAAGAAGAGTTAACCGACAACAAAGTTTGGCAACGCATTTTCTAGCAGTACTCATTTGGTGTTTCTCTAAACAGCTGTAGATGCCAGCATGCTTTCCCCAGTTGCTTAGGGTCAGACCTGAAATGAATCTCACCCCAGGTGGTAAGATTCCCTGTTACTGCATCTTTCAGGACGCGGGAACTTGAGGTCTTTCCATCCAAGAGTGCTTTAACCCCCCCCCCCAAAGAAAAAAGACCATGGGAAGATTTGAGGGGAAAGATTCAGCACAAGGTCCACTGCAAAATTGTGCTGTCAACCTGTTTTCAGGATCTTTTATTTCTGAGAGTGTTTCTCATTTGTGTCCGGGTGTCTGGATGGGATAAGAAGCCAGGAACATACCCACCCAGCCACTGTTCAGCTGTGCTGGCTCCCAACTTAGGCCCTAGCACATCTTCAACCTTATATTGGTATTAATTAAGGCCTTCAAAAATGCCCTGCATGGATTACAGGTCTTTCAAACTTTTTAAGGTGACAATTGTGCACAAATGTGAAGTTATCTCAGAATCTGGCAGAGATCCTTTTTCACTGGAGGTGATAGGGATTGGACCTTCTGCATGCATTGCTTGTGCTCTGCTTATGACACCTCCCCATAGATTCCTTTACACACATCACTGGCAGAGGTTGTATCAGAACTTGACCTACATTGGCCTGCATGTGGAATGGCCAATTGGTCTTCTTTCATATAACGTTTCAGATGGCTCATTAAAAGAACATTCACTCTGCTGTTACTTCTTGTACCTGCCATGCATTTAGTCCTTCGCTCCTACTATTGTGGCGTTTAGTTGCTGGTTTTCTGTGTTTTTAACCTTTGCAGCTTACCAGTTTCAGCTGCAAACTGCCACGAGTGCACTTTTCCAGTGGTTTTAAAACATGTTTGTCCTTGTGCTCGCTTGGACAGATCTGTTCTTCTCTATTTTATCGCCTGTATCTGATAAAGAATTAGCTCTGAAGATCATCAGCATTTCTGTTCAAGGACAGAAGTTTATTATTTTCTGATAATAAGGTATATTATGCATGTTGAAATATCCTCAATGGAAAATACCATTTTGCATGTTACAGCACTTAGCCGAGACAGCATTACAGACTATTCTGAAGAAACTGAAGAAACAGAAGATGACCTTGGGCCACAGTCACATTCAGGCCCTCTGCAGGGTGTATGTTGGAATATGCCGGCAGCTGGGAGACCTTGAAAAAGCACGTCTGTTTTGCTACAGTCTTCTTAAGGAAGGTATGATCTGTCTTTGTCTTTTTTTTACGGCGGAAAGCATCTTACGCATTATGTTCCAGCTGAATCCTTCTCAGTTATGTTAATCGCTTTTAGATGTTTCATGGGAAGCGATTCGTTAACGAAATAAATCAATGTATACTCGCTGTTTCGGCAAAGGTCTGTTTACCAGGGTTGTTGGCTGATTAAACAATCCACAGGCCTGGTTCATACATTACCGTCAGAGTAACCCTGCAGTATTATGGAGAAGAAGTGGTGCAATCCCCTCCCCTCTGTGACGCAGCCTCCACTGCAAACCGCACCCTCCACGCAACTGGCGAACTGGGCAGCGGGCCTGGTCTGTGTGATTTCCTGCCCTCCATTAATAAACAAAATGGGGAATAATTGCGTGGTCTGGGCGTCTGCAGGATAAAGAACTAATGCAGAGGACCTTATTCACACCTGGGGCTTCCGCCCTAATGGAAGGGCTTGATCTCCTCCTCTACTGCATTGAGGTTAGGTTGGATTTGTTAAATATATATATATACATTGCTTCCCGCTACAAAAAGTCCCGAAGTGATTCACTAGCCAGAACAAAAACACACAAGCATATTAAAAACCTGAATCGGGATATAAGCATCCAGGCATCAGGCTACCCAAATGCAGTGGAGAGAAAATTATTTGTGGTTTTATGTATTTGTGTTTTTGTTTTTTAAAAAATAAAAGTTTGTAAACTGTCCTGAAGGTAGAGGCCCAACCACTGGACCCACTGGATCCTAAGTCAGCACAGCCATGGTGATCTCAGTGGGCTCTATCAGGGTCTCTTCACTATGCCAACCTGCGAGTGTTGCCCCTCCCGCTTCCTGGCTGCCTATTCTACCCTAGCACCACCAGCCGCCTATGCAGGCAATAAAGTTTTTGGATGTTTGCTTTTAATTTCTTTTTGCTTTTCGCTTGTTTTTAACGTCCTATGATGCTGTAGTTTGGTTTTATGTTTTTATATTGTAAACTGCTGTGATATATGTATACTGCATATATTTATCATACAGCAGTATCTAACAACTGTTTTTATAAATAGAATAAGAAACAAGTCCCACCACTGCCACCCAGGGGTTAGGATTGCAGCCTAAATCCTTGGTGCTACCTTTAGGGTATGGCTGCTTGAGGAGAGCCTAAGATCCTTAGATCTAAATAGATAATTTTGTGAGTATGTGCAGGAGACACATTTAGCTGGTATGGAGGCGTGATTAATATACTGAGCATGCTCAGTGGTCTCCAAGAGAGAGTACTGAGAGAGAGTATTGAGCATAAACTGGAAAAGGGACATGGAAAGGGGGAAAGATTTAGCCCCTCCCTGCTTATATAGTATTCCAAGAGTAGGGAATGTCTGCTTGCAAGTAACTAGGAGCACTTCTATTAGTGAACCCCCTGCAACATTTTGCTTCAAGTCCAACTTGTAATATATATATATATACATATTGATTATTGTCTAGCCTAAAGGGTTTTCCTTTCTTATTTTAATTTATCCCTGCCAGATTTTCCCAAATCGGCCATACTAACTTTGTTTATTGCAAACATGTGGGATGAGATCTTTTCCTCGGAAGGTGTGATCAGCAAAGCTATCCAGTTGGTTGCCAGGCAGCGTGCAAGAGGGGAGGTGCTGAAATGTCTGAGAACTTACCTGAATTGGGAAGAGGTATGAGCATTTGACAGGATCCCTTTTTTGCATTTGGCCAGAAGAGAGTTGGTTGTTGATTATACAAGAGCAGAATCTCACTTTTCACAGAGGCATAAGAAAAGGCCAGTGTGCATATTTATTGTGTTATCTTTTAATCAAATGCTGCTTTCTAAAGAGCTGGGCATCACTTTGAAGAAAGTGGGTTTGATTGGGGGGGGGGCAGTTTCACATGCTGCTGAATCAAATATGAGCCAAATAAAACCACTGGAAAAAAACACTACTTATAATATTGCCATTTTCACTGTGAGGTGGGTAAAAAATCCTTTTATGGGCATGTGGGGTAGTAGGAAGGGGGAAATATAAAAGACAACATGTTCTCCAGTTAGAGCCTGCGGATGAGAGGAAATCAGAGCCGTGGAACTCCTTGGCACAAGGAAAACGCAGCGGCAAAGAATTTAGCAGTTTCCAAAGGCAAAGATGGATTTGATAGCAGTTGGAATGTAATGTCAGTGATAGCCAGCTGATTATACCCAGTTCTGCTCCATTTTGGGACTGGTTGTTCGTCTGCACTACCATTTTGGGACCAGTGGTCTCACTAATCTTTAGCCATCTCTATAAGGTCTTGTGGGTAGAATGTTTGGGAACAAAATCAGCATTCATTCATTTTTCCAGAATGCACCAGCAGATGTTGGCATGATGGTCTCTAGTCTGCTTTTGGCGATACAGTTGTGTCCACAGATGGAATTTCAGCTCAGTGAGCAATTTGGAGAAGACCTGAAAGAGAGCACCTGGGAATATGTGTTTGCTGTTGATCTGTTGTGCTCACATCAAAAGTGGCGCTGGACCCACGATCATATCATAAGGTATTACGAGTCTTTGTTGTTTATTGTACTTAATAATTAAAATAAAGGTGTACAGCCTGGCTCATCCATTCACCATAGGCTGTTTCCTCTAATACGCTTGCGGGGAGCGGCTGTTGCTAAGCCAACCTTGTTGTTCTGCTGTTACTGCAACTTACCGTATTTTTCGCCCTATAGGACGCACTTTTTCCCCTCCAAAAATGAAGGGGAAATGTGTGTGCGTCCTATGGGGCGAATGCAGGCTTTCGCTGAAGCCTGGAGAGCGAGGGGGGTCGGTGCGCACCGACCCCTCTTGCTCTCCAGGCTTCAGGAAGCTATCCGCAAGCTGTGGGAGACCTGCGCGACTTCGCGCAGCTCTCCCACGGCTTGCGGAGAGCTGCCTGCACCCCGAAGCCTGGGGCGCGCTAAGCTCAGTACGCCCCAGGCTTCGGCCTTCTCGCAGCTCTCCCACGGCTTGCGGATAGCAGCCTGTTCTGGGGACTGGGGTCAGGGGAAGCTCGGGCTTCCCCCGCCCCAGCCCCGCACCTGGGGGAGAAATAAATTTTTTTTTCTTTATTTCCCCCCCAAAAAACTAGGTGCTGCCTATGGGCCGGTGCGCCCTATGGGGCGAAAAATACGGTAATATGTTTTCTCAAATCGAAAGCATTTGGAGGTTTTTCATTCCAAAGGAGTGTGGTGTAGGTCTGGCAGGTCAAGCTGGTTTCAAAAGGCAAAAAGGGAGGCAGTCAGCACATATGTACTCATTGTCCGCTTCGTTCCACAGCAAAGAACTCTGGCCTATCATGGATAAGTGGATAAAGAACAGAAAGGGCAATGGCAACATATCTTCCCCTTCTGATATAATTGTAGCAACAGTGCTCAGACTGATTGGTGAGTATGCACTCCTGCAGCGCTTTCTCTGTGGCTACCAGGCTTGTTGGAATACTCTTTCCATTTGTCTGCTGGAGACATTGATATCCCCACTTAGTCCACGTCTGTGTGCATGAATAAAAGGAGCCAGTAACTTGCGGTGGTGATGGCTTTTACATTCTGGCTGCAGTCTCTTGAGAACTAATAGGAGAGGGTTGTTGGCATCTCTCCCCACATCCCACCCCAAAAATAAGACTGCAGACCACGTAGTTGCATATACCATCTTTTTCCGTGTATAACACGCCGCCTATTTTGGGGGACTCAAAATTAAGAAAATGGAGGATTGCCCAGAGTTGATGAGCTTTTCAGGGGCCAAAATTCACTCACCTGCCAGACCAATGGTGGCTAGCACACGTGTCGCCGAGACAACCTATCTCGCTCACCAACAGCAGACGTCCCAATCACACACACAATTACTGCAGCAGCAGCCTTTGCCGCAACCACCAATCGCAGCTGACGAGATCATGCTCGTAGCAGCAACCAATCGCCCGTCCCAACAATGCACTAACTGTCTATAAGACCAGCCCCAATTCTGGACATTGCTTTAGCAAAAAAACCCCTCGTCTTATACATGAAAAAGTACAATACCTTTAACCCGTAAACTACAATTAATCCAGAATGCGGCAGCTAGACTGGTGACTGGGAGTGGCCGCTGAGACCACATAACACCGGTCCTGAAAGACCTACATTGGCTCCCAGTACGTTTCCGAGTACAATTCAAAGTGTTGGTGCTGATATTTAAAGCTAAACGGCCTCAGCCCAGTATACCTGAAGGAGCATCTCCACCCCCATTGCTCAGTCCAGACACTGAGGTCCAGCGCCAAGGGCCTTCTGGCGGTTCCCTCCCTGCGAGAAGTGAGGTTACAGGGAACCAGGCAGAGGGCCTTCTCGGTAGTGGCACCCACCCTGTGGAACGCCCTCCCATCAGATGTCAAGGAAAATAAACAACTACCTGACTTCTAGAAGACATCTGAAGGCAGCCCTGTTTAGGGAAGCTTTTAATGTTTGATGTTTTATCGTGTTTTTAATATTCTGTTGAGAGCCGCCCAGAGTGGCTGGGGAAACCCAGCCAGATGGGCGGGGTATAAATAATAAATTATTATTATTATTATTATTATTATTATTATTATTATTATTATTATTATATATGATCTCTGCAGCGTCCTGTATCCATTTTATCTCTGGCTGAATGGCAACATGCTTCTTGGAGTCAGTGGCTAGAAGGACTGATTAATAGACGTGGATTTGGCTGTCTTTGCTCTTCCTTCTTTGTCTCCCTTCTGCTGCCTTCTTAGCTGTGCCCTGCACAACTCTCTCACGCTTGCTGCCTTATCGGAACCAAATAATATGTCCAGGATCTGACTCTTACCCATTCCCCCGCATTATGCAAATTCCTTGCTTATAAAGTGCCAGGAGATCTTCGCTTCCTTCAGCAGGACGAAGACGGTCACTTTAAGCTCCTCCATGCAGCAGCTAGATGTCCGATGGGGGGGGGGGGGGGCAGAAGAGATTTTATAGCCTAGCTTCATCCTCATTCATTTTCATATGTAGTTATGTCAGTGCCCCCCAGCCCCCCACACTCTGAAGTACTTTACATAACAATCACCCCTTTCTGTTGATTCTTCACAGGTCGTCTAGGCCAAATTGGACTGAGAGAAGGATTTTTTTCTGCGGTCGAAAACATCAGTTCCGTTATTGGGGTCTTTCTCCAGCATGCCAAAGAGAAAGGTAACAACCAATCTGCCCTGTACTGTAATGCGGTGAAGCATGTGACAGCTATTGCCCTGTGCTAAGGAGACGCCCAGGAACATTCGTGGGCATTCTGGTTATTTAGACCATTTCTATACTGCTTCCTAGGGACGCGGGTGGCGCTGTGGGTTAAACTACAGAGCCTAGGACTTGCCGATCAGAAGGTCAGCGGTTCGAATCCCCGCGATGGGGTGAGCTCCCGTTGCTCAGTCCCTGCTCCTGCCAACCTAGCAGTTCGAAAGCACCTCAAAGTGCAAGTAGATAAATAGGTACCGCTCTGGCGGGAAGGTAAACGGCGTTTCCGTGTGCTGCTCTGGTTCGCCAGAAGTGGCTTAGTCATGCTGGCCACATGACCTGGAAGCTGTACGCCGGATCTCTCGGCCAGTAAAGCGAGATGAGCTCCGCAACCCCAGAGTCGGTCACAATTGGACCTAATGGTCAGGGGTCCCTTTACCTTTACCTTTATACTGCTTCCTATATAAAAATAATAATCTCTCTAGAGGCAGTGAAGCCCAGCTTCTGTGTGAGGGGAAATTGAAAAGCGAGTTTGACCTGGGAAACGCAAATGCTTAAGAGACCAGGATGCCAGAAGAAAGTGCCATATTCCGCTGAGTTGACTGTGTTCCTTTCGCAACCCTGAATGGCTTTCGGTCAAGGGCATTATTAATGGTTCTCTTTCCCATCTTTGCAGATGTGGCCTGGGGCGTCCAGTTGGCAGCGGCATATGCGCTTTGCGAGTTGGGTCCTAGCAATCCACCTAAAGTCTTGGAGGCCATCCAAGCTTGGGAAGCAGTCAATGCGAAGAGCCTTCCTCCTGCTGTCACGAGCGGCGTAGCAGAAGTCCGCAGTCTACTGAAGTGTGCTGGGAGAACCGAAGGCTGCTCATAAAGTTCCTGGAGGACGGCTTTTTTTACCATACAGGAAAATGTGGCAATGCCATCTGAAATAACCTCCTTCAGCTGGGAAGAGTCATGAACCTCCCTCCTTGGAGGCTGGCAGAAAACATAAACTCTTGTTGAGATGTCGTGAGGACATCTTTGTTCAATGTAGCCTGAAGTACTTTGTGTGGCAGTAGAAACAATAAGCTATTGAGCATTGCCTTAAATGCCACAAGAAGACAATAGATTGTCTTACTAGCTCTTTAAATCGGGGCAGGGAGGGGGGGAATGTTCATCTATGCAAATAGAAGTGTTCTCTTGCAAACGGTCTTGCAGGAAGTGAATTCCCGAGACTACAAAGTCTCTTTTTAGTTACGCCAAATGTTCTCCAAACAACTTTCACTGGAAATGTGGATGAAACGAACTTTTAAAAAAACATTTGTTTTGCTTCTTTGTTCACTAGTCTCTGCAAAGCTTTAGGCACTTTTAAAGAAGGATTCCTTCTCATGATGTGAAGCCTGCATCTGTAAACAGGTTTTGTAGATTTGAGGTATTGTTTCTAAATCAAGTGCGTCTTTTTGACCAGAGATGACAGTGGAGCAAAACAAATAAATTCACATAATGAGAAGTGATAACTCTCTGGCCACTTTCAAAACTGATTTGTCTACTCCCTAAATTTGTCAATTTGCCTCAAAAGGAAAAGAGAAGATTTTCGATCAAATCATGTCCTTTATTCATGCTAGTAGGCCTTTCAATTTTAATGAATTTAACTGAAGCATGGTTTGAGTTCTGTACACAATATCTACAGTATATAGAAAAATGAGATGCTTTCTCTGTGAGAATGTGTATATATGGTATATTCATATAATGTGTTTCACATTTCATGTTGTTCCGCTTTGGGAATTTTACTACATATATATAGAAACTGGAGTTTAAAATAATAATTAAAAACCTTGAAATTGTATAAACATCTAATGTAGTTTCACTTGTTTTCAGATTATTTTTTACATGTCTGTATAATTTTTTTCTAATAAATATTATTTGTACATTTAACAGATGAATATTTGCATAAGTGTCAAAATGTAATTGAAGTGACTATTTAGATTGTTTGTTTTGCAGGGATCAAACTTCATTCGCCACTCCCATGCACGCTGAAAATATGTATTGTTTTTAAGTTTTGCCTCAATGTTGGTTGATTGTGATAAGGATATCAATAATTTATTTTTAAAAAGACTCATTCTTTGCTTTTCTAACTACTCAGAGCATCTGAAACTCGCCCAGTTGTAAAACAGCTAAAATGTTTAAAGCAAGCCATCAATCATTAGAAGTTAAAGCCATCAAATCTAACTCCACTGCAATGCAGATTTTAACCACAGCGTTAAAATATCAGCAATTAGCAAACACTTTCGCAAATAGAAACAGCTTGGCTGGATGCTGAAACAGATGGAGGGAAGTTAAAAGGACTGGCTCCATTTGTAGCAGCACACTCCAGAGCAGGGGTCAACAACCTTTTTCAGCTGTCGGCCAGTCCACCGTCCCTCAGACCATGTGGTGGGCTGGACTACAGTGTTACCTCAGGTTACATACGCTTTAGGTTACAGACTCCGCTAACCCAGAAATAGTGCTTCAGGTTAAGAACTTTGCTTCAGGATGAGAACAGAAATCATGCTCCGGCGGCGCGGCGGCAGCAGGAGGCCCCATTAGCTAAAGTGGTGCTTCAGGTTAAGAACAGTTTCAGGTTAAGAACAGACCTCTGGAACAAATTAAGTACTTAACCAGAGGTACCACTGTATATTTGGGGGCGGGGGAGGAATGAATTCCTATGCCCCACAAATAACCCAGAGATGCATTTTAAATAAAAGCACACATTCTACTCATGTAAAAACACACTGATTCCCAGTCCGTCCACAGGCCGGATTGAGAAGGTGATTGGGCCACATCCAGCCCACAGGCCTTAGGTTGCCTACCCCTGCTCCAGAGTGTGGGTGTTGCTATTGAGATCCTCAAATACTGTCCTGCAAACATAAGGCACCCCCCACCCTCAGCATCCTTCTGAAAAGCTTGTTTGTGTTTTATCACAAACCCTTACACGTTTACCCAACAACTTTGGATTATATCCGAGGCTCTTCTCCATGAGGGCTGCTACCTGAAGAGTTCCAAATAAGAACACCGTGCGAAATAGTAAAAAAATTGGTAAAAAGTACAGTGGTACCTCTGGTTGCAAACGGGATCTGTTCCGGAGGCCTGTTCGCAACATGAAAAGAGGGCAATCAGCAGCGGCGCGGATTGCGATTCGGCGCTTCTGCGAATGTGTGTGACATCATTTTGCGCGTATGCGCATGTGTGAGTGGCAAAACTCGGAAGTAACCCTTTCCGGTACTTCCAGGTCGCCGCGGGACGTAACCTGAAAGAACATAACATGAAGCAAATGTAACATGAGGTATGACTGTACAGGTAAAGGACCCCTGGACAGTTAGGCCCTGTCAAAGGACTATGGGGTTGTGACACTCATCTCGCTTTCAGGCCAAGGGAGCCATTGTTTGTCCACAGACAGCTTTCTGGGTCATGTGGCCAGCAGGACTAAAATGCTTCTGGCACAACAGAACACCATGACGGAAACCAGAGCACACGGAAACGCTGTTTACCTTCCTGCTGGAGCGGTACCTGTTTATCTACTTGCACTGGCGTGCTTTCGAACTGCTAGGTTGGCAGGAGCTGGGACAGAGCAACGGGAGCTCACCCCGTCATGGGGATTCGAACCACCAACGTTCTGATCGGCAAGCCCAAGAGGCTCAGTGGTTTAGACCACAGCACCACCCGCATCCCAATTGGTGGGGGGGGGGGAGGTAAATCATTGCAACAAAATAAAATGCGAGGACCCAGATTAAAATCAAATCGGGAGGTACAATTCATTGTCCTGCCCAATGCTTTGTGAAAAGTCTAGTTCTTAAAAGCGTGCCAGAAAGCTGCCAGTGAAGGGGAGGCAGAAAAGCACTTAACAACTACACAAAGGGCATTTCCTGAGATGCGCCCACTTGCCACATATCAGGTTGGGGGGGAGTGCAAATAATAAACACTGTATACCCAAATAAAGCACTTTTAATGTTCTAGATGTGTAAAAAATGAATTGCAGCTGTGAAGGTCCTGATGCAGACCATGACCCTGGCTCTGGTCGTGGTGTTTACAGGGGGCTTCTGATCTGGATTGCAGACCCTGTACCTGCTGTTTGCATTTGAAGAAAAGCTTCCATGGGTGTGAATGGGGACCCCCCCCCCCATGTAAAGAGTAGCCGTTGGAGGCTTTATTGGCCGAGGGAGCTGGCGTACAGCTTCCGGGTCATGTGGCCAGCATGATTAAGCCGCTTCTAGTGAAACCAGAGCAGCGCACGGAAACGCTGTTTACCTTCCCGCTGGAGCGGTACCTATTTTTCTACTTGCACTGCATACTTTCAAACTGCTAGGTTGGCAGGAGCAGGGACCGAACAACGGGAGATCACCCCTTCGTGGGGATTCGAACCGCCGACCTTTCGATCAGCAAGCCCAAGCGGCACAGTGGTTTAACCCACAGCGCCGCCCGTGTCCCTTATTCTAGCACTTAGGATATACCTAAAATTTCTAATTTCTGGGCACCTGGGGCATGGAGCTCTGTCCACTGCTTCTTTTTTTAATTTAGGACCGAGCAACGGGAGCTCACCCCGTCGCAGGGATTTGAACTGCCGACCTTATGATCGGCAAGTCCTAGGCGCCACCCGCGTCCTGCTGGGTAGGTTGATACAAAAGGAGACACTCCTTCATATATTTGGGACCCAAGCAGTTTCCATTGTCAATATAAGTCCCTTGAATTAGGGTTGGGAGCAAATTAGTAACCAAGGCAGGTTTTGTGGGCACCACACACACCCAATACATTGCAACATTCCTGCCTGGAAGTTAGCCAGAGCGTGAGTTGCTGGGGCCAGGATTTCTTTATCCAGCAATGGTAACAGCTGACAAACCATCTGTAGCTAGAAAGAGGAGCTCAGGTCCACTGAAGTCACTTGCGCCTCCAGAGCTAAAGCTGGATCTCTTGAACACCCCCAAGTTACATACTTGTACTTTCAAGCAGGGTGCAATCTCATCCAAAACAGGTCATTTCTCCAGTTTCCTAATCTGAGATCCCACAGGGCACAGCACCTCTGTCTTCTCCACCTCCAGGCAACGCCAGACCTGCCTCTCCTGCTTCATATGGAACAGAGAGAGCTGGGTGTCATATGTCGATGGCACCTCACCCCCAATCCCCCCATGGCATCTCTTAGTACCTTCATGAATAGTTAAAAGAGACTGCCTTATACCTTAAAGCGGGTTTCTAACATGGAAATCCCAGTAGTTTCTAACATACATCCCAGTAGTGATGTATGGAAGTGAGAGCTGGACCATAAAGAAGGCTGATCGCCGAAGAATGGATGCTTTTGAATTATGGTGCTGGAGGAGACTCTTGAGAGTCCCATGGACTGCAAGAAGATCAAACCTCTCCATTCTGAAGGAAATCAGCCCTGAGTGCTCACTGGAAGGACAGATCCTGAAGCTGAGGCTCCAGTACTTTGGCCACCTCATGAGAAGAGAAGACTCGCTGGAAAAGACCCTGATGTTGGGAAAGATGGAGGGCACAAGGAGAAGGGGACGACAGAGGACGAAATAGTTGGACAGTGTTCTCGAAGCTACCAGCATGAGTTTGACCAAGCTGCAGGAGGCAGTGGAAGACAGGAGTGCCTGTCGTGCTCTGGTCCATGGGGTCACGAAGAGTCGGACACGACTAAACGACTAAACAACAAAATAACATGGAAAGACCCATTTGCTTTGTAGAGCCAAAACAAACACCATGTTCTGCATTATCTACCTCTTGCCAATAGAGGGCGCTTTGGTAAAACAATCGTTTCCATGAGTGGTGAAATTCACTTGACTGGCTATTGAGGGCTTATTCAGAAAGCCTAATTTAGGATTAACATACTACATTGTTTTTACAGCAACATCAAAGTGCATTTAGAATTTCATAAACACACACGTTAATCAAGAAATACACTGCCCAAGACCTCAAGGGATGAATGCAATTGCATGGACTTATTCTGTGTTAAGGGTTGGTGGAAGATGGGGATTTTGTTTCAGTCAATATCATAACAGATGCCGTAAGCCTTAAAATATAATTCGGTCCCTATAGTACCATTTCCAAAGTAACAGCAATAAAATAAAACAGCAATGTGTGTGACCATCAATTAAAAGCTTTTTGAAACAAGTGATTTTTTAGAGAGCCCCCTTGAATACTACAATGGAAGGGGCCAAGTGACCATCTCTTGGCCACCCACCGCTGAGAAAGTCCTCCCCCTGATGTCTGCCAGTTTCCCTGATTTTAAAGCATGAGTAAAGGTAAAAAAAGGTAAAGGATCCCTGGACGGTTAAGTCCAGTCAAAGGTAACTATGGGATTGTGGCACTCATCTCGCTTTCAGGCCAAGGGAACCAGCGTTTTTCCGCAGACAGCTTTCTGGGTCATGTGGCCAGCAGGACTAAACCGCTTCTGGTGCAACGGCACACTGTGACGGAAACCAGAGCGCACAGAAACACCATTTACCTTCCCGCCAAAGTGGTACCTATTTGTCTAATTGCACTGCTGTGCTTTCAAACTGCTAGGTTGGCAGGAGCTGGGACAGAGCAACGGGAGGGCTTTAAAGACCAAAATTAGCACTTTGAATGTGGACTGGGAAATGAACCACCCCAACTGGTACAGATATGTGATATGTACCAGCCATCTGGCTTCAATAAACACACGACCCGCCATATTCTGCAGCAGCTCAAGTTTCTGGGTTTCCTTTAAAGGCAGCCTCATATTACAGTGGTGCCCCGCAAGACGAATGCCTCGCAAGACGGAAAACCCGCTAGACGAAAGGGTTTTCCGTTTTTGAGTTGCTTCGCAGGACGAATTTCCCTATGGGCTTGCTTCGCAAGACGAAAATGTCTTGCGAGTCTTGAGATTTTTTTTCGCCCCCCCCCTTTTCTAAGCCGCTAAGCCGCTAATAGCCTTTTAGCAGCTAATCCGCTAAACCTTTAATAGCCGCTAAACCGCTAATAGCGCTAATCCACTAAGCCGCTAATAGGGTTGCTTCGCAAGACGAAAAAACCACTAGACGAAGACACTCGCGGAACGGATTAATTTCGTCTTGCGAGGCACCACTGTATTGAGGTTTTATTATTATTATTTATTACATTTCTATACCACCCTTCATCCTGTTGCACATCACCCTAACCTCCAAGTAGTGCGAGGTTCTTGGGGGTTCAGGGCTCTTACACTGTGTTTCCTGCAGGACAGCGGAGACTGTGATCTCTTTAGTATATACAATTTGGGGTTTTCATCAGCGGTACGCCATGATCATCACAATTATAACAAATAAAGGCTTGGCATATCTCGCTTTGCATGTCATGAGTCTATCTCAAGTTGAATTACTGAAATAAATGAACTTTTCCATGATATTCTAATTTTTCGGGTTTCACCTGTATGGTTTATTTACACATATGTACAACCTGAGCCTGCAGTGGAAGAGTTCACAGCATTAACAGACAAGAGGTACTTGCTTGCCTTGGATTCCCACAGAAACCAGGCATGGTTCTGTTTCCCCACTGTCCAGCCTGCAGCTTCTAGCTTCCGGCTCACATAACGCAACTCTCCACTCTGGCCTTTGTCTTGCTAACTACCAACGAGTTGAGAGAGGGAAGTGCTGTCTGGCACAGAACCACTTCCTTTTGACAACAAAAATTTTACTCTTGTACCCTGCCCATCTGACTGGGTTGTCCCAGCCCCTCTGGGCAGCTATTCCAGGAAATAGAAAGGTCTCAGGCATACAGCTTACCCATCATTCAGCTCAGGCATATACAGCACATTACAATAATGTAGGCTTGAGCAGCCAGTGCATGAAGGACAAAGGCTAGGTCCTTTCTCTGGGTAGGTTTGCAGATGGCATACCATCTGAAGCTGGTAAAAGGCACCAGGGCTTCCACGCAGGTGGCTGGGAAACAGAAGAACCCCCAAACTGCAAGCTTGATTCTCTGCCGGAAGTACAACCCATCCAGAACTGGCCGCTAACCTCTACCCAAACCATTGAGTTTCCTGAGCCTCAGCAACCCCTTTTGGTCTGGATTAAGGTTGAGGGTCTTAACCTACAATGGGGGGGAGAGATGGCACCATGTCAACAGTGTAAGAGAACATAGGCATTAAGGGAGAATGAATATAGGAGATGGAAGGGAAGGAGGGAGGGAGGCAGCAGCGGAGGAAGGCACTTGGGCACTTGGGGCAGCATGCCCAGGGGCAGGGCGAGGGCAGGGCTAGCCACCCATAGGGGTGGGGCACACCACAGAGCCTCCAGAGTCTGCCTGCCTCCTCCCACTCAGCCACCCTACAGCTGGTGGGGAGGCAGTGGGCAGACCGTTTGGGCAGCGCGGAGCCTGCACGTGCCCGAGCAAAGGTGTCTCTCCCAGGGGAGACAGGTGGCTCAGGCGCGCTGCAGGCCCCGCGGTGAGTGCCACCTGGCATTTCGTCACCCCCCTCAGTGGTGACACCTGGGGTGGACTGCACCCACCACACACATACACCCGTCCTCCGCCCCGGAGGGAGGGAGATTTGGCATTGCAAAATTCAGAGAAGTGCAATTTTCAAAGAATGGCTCTGTTTTGATTCATATACCGTGGTACCTCAGGTTAAGTACTTAATTCGTTCCAGAGGTCCGTACTTAACCTGAAACTGTTCTTAACCTGAAGCACCACTTTAGCTAATGGGGCCTTGTGCTGCTGCCACGCCACCAGAGCCCAATTTCTGTTCTCACCCTGAAGCAAAGTTCTTAACCTGAAGCCCTATTTCTGGGTTAGCAGAGTCTGTAACTTGAAGCATATGTAACCTGAAGCATATGTAACTCGAGGTACCACTGTACTGATTTGGTGTGAATTAAGGTAAAGGGTAAAGGGGACCCCTGACCATTAGGTCCAGTTGTGACTGACTCTGGGGTTGCAGTGCTCATCTCGCTTTATTGGCCGAGGGAGCAGGCATACAGCTTCCGGGTCATGTGGCCATCATGACTAAGCCGCTTTTGGAGAACCAGAGCAGCACACAGAAACGCCGTTTACCTTCCCGCTGGAGTGGTACCTATTTATCTACTTGCATTTTGACGTACTTTCGAACTGCTAGGTTGGCAGGAGCAGGGACCGAGCAACGGGAGTTCACCCCGTCGCGGGGATTCAAACCACCGACCTTCTGATCGGCAAGTCCTAGGCTCTGTGGTTTAACCCACAGCGCCACCCGGGGCCCGCATTGGTGTGAATTATGTAGGTTCAATTACAAATGCAAATGGAATCAACCTTCTCCCCCATCTCTAGCTAGAAAGCACCAGAATTGAATGATACGGCTGTGATATCACCTCAATTTTCCATTGACCAGAGTTCGAATCAGTATCCTCCTGCCTCCAACCAGAGACACAGGTTCTGTGTCTGCATCTCCAAGCTCCCTTTGCAGCACATGGAAAGTGATGAAGGTGGGAAGAGGAATGTGATTGGGGGGAGGTCAACAGGTCCTCACTGCGGGAGGTCTGAATTGCCTAAGGAACACCTTTTGTCAGTTCTAGAGGTGGGAAGCTTGCATGGAAACCACCTTAATTAAATATAATTCAGCCAGTAACAATCAGAAGAAGAGAAATCTCACGACACCTGCAAGCTTTTCAGACTGGATGCTGCTTCCCAGACAGGTGGTTCTCCAGTGCTCAATTTGTATATGTGAAAATATACAATTCTCCAGGATTTCCTCCTCACAAAGGAATTTAACCACCCAAAAGCTGTCCCTGAAACTTTCTACCGCTTTGGTGAAGTGAGGAGCATGAAACACTGTTTTATTTTATTTTTGCAATCGCCCAACTCTTTCTTTGTTCACACTTTAGATATAATACAACAAATGCTAGGAAGAATATGCCGGCGTGGAGGAGCACGTTGACGTCTTTGTTTCTCCCCTTTTTCCCTTTTAACTGCAAATTAGACCCTCTTTGCACAGAAGCGCAGCAGATGGCGAAGGCTTAGTTTAAAGTGCTCATTACAATAAAGCACAGAGCCAAGTCGCCATTGCCCCTTCGGAGCTTATTGGAAGGGAATCAGATCAATCAAGTCTCGAGGTAAAACGCATGGCAGGTTTGCAAGATGTTTTTATGTCACATCAAACAACAAGATTTTTAAAAATGAAAAAACACCATCAAAACAGAACTTGGGCTTACTGGACTCTGGCAGGTCCCAGCACAGCTCCAGAGGCTTAGCTTAAACCCCTGGGGCTCAATGCAAGACCTCCTGGGGCAGATCATCCCCAACAGATGGCAGCCCAGCCTCTGCTTAAATACCTCCAGTGAGGAAGTGCCTGCCCATCCTGAGGAACTGGTTTTATTGTCCAAAAATGCTTTTTTTAAAAAAAAAAATTATTGAATGGTTTTATGTTACAAAAAACATTACAACCATACTACCACTAAATATAATGGAGAAATAAAAATTACATACATCAATATTTAGTTTGTTATTTACCGTCTTATTTCCTCCCAAACATTCCATACAAAACACACATATGTACAGACACACACACACAGAGAGAGAGAGAGAGAGAGAGAGAGAGAGAAAGAGAGATAATAATGAAAGTAAATATTTTTCCCTTTTATCTTACAAAATCTTTTCTTCAACTTTGACTTCCTGTCAAGGCCCTTTGCATATATTTTATTTTACAAGCGAATGTACACAAAACAATAAACCTTTCTATATAAATTTTCCAATACATTCTGAAAACATAATAAATCCTTAATTGTTGTCCACCTCCTTTTAGTTCCTTTATCACTCGAATGCTAGCACGGAGTCAAAAGTATTATTGTATTTTTGAACATATCTTCTATAACCATCCCATCTTCCCGCAAATTTTTGCTTTGAGTTTCCTCTGAGTTTACTAGTCAGTTGAGCTGTCTCCACCAATTCCTGTAATTTGATTTGCCAATCTGTTATTTTTGGAGCCTCGTGATCTTTCCATCCCTTGGCCACAAGTATTCTTGTATGCAACCGCAGCGGTTCAAAAAATGCTCTGAAAGAGCTTCTCATGTTCATCTCATGTACCCCAAGCCCCTGAGACCCAGTCCAGGAGACACCTGGGCAGAAGAGAGCAAGCTGTTTGGACTGTCCTTCGGGTATTTGAAGAGTATCATCATCGGGTCCCCCCCCCCTCCTGCCACACTCAGCAGCCTTCGCATGTGGAACAAGCAAAGTGCCTATTGCGCTTGCTTCTGACACAGCCCTTCTTGGCGTTCTCTGTCCAGGCATAACCAAAATGTTGCTTTGCAGATGCTGCAGACGATAACTCCCAGCATGGCCAATGGTCATGAATGATGGGAGCTGTAGAAAACAGAACTGAAATTCACGGCATGTTGTTCACTGAAAGAAAATCATCGTATTTTTCGCTCCATAAGGCGCACCTGACCATAAGGCGCACCTAGTTTTTAGAGGGGGAAATCAAGAAAAAGCCTGTCTGCTTCTCCCAGAGCTTCTTGGGGCTGCCAGGGGAAGCCCGGGTTTCCCCCCCAGCCCCAAAGAGCAAAGCCAGCGGGATCCCGCTCGCTGTCCTGACTTCTTCTTTAGCCACGCGCAACCTCTCCGGCCGGGAGAGGCTGTGCGCGGCTATGGCAGAAGCCAAGACAGCCAGCGGGATGGATCCTGCTCACTGTCCTGGCTGCTTTAGCCACGCTCAGCCTCTCCCGACCAGAGAGACTGCGCACAGCTAAAGCAGCACCCTTTAAGGAGCGCACGGATCCTGCGGGCTTTTCTACGAGGAGGGAGAAGGGACTGACTGGCCGCGTCAGTCCTTTTCCCTCCTGGGGAAAAGCCTGCAAGAGCTTTGGGGGGCTTTTCCTGCCTGCCTCCCCCCTGCATTCACTCCATAAGACGCACACACATTTCCCCTTACTTTTTAGGAGGGAAAAGTGCATCTTATGGAGTGAAAAATACGATATATGAAAATTATGTATAGGCACGGCCGGATTTAGGTTTGATGAGGCCCTAAGCTACTGAAGGTAATGGGGCCCTTTATATGTCCAGCTGCCCTTTGTTTTGCTTTTAGTTTTGTTTATAGTTTTTTAGTTTTTTTATTGATACACCCAAACAGGAAAAAACAAAACAAAAATACAAACAAAACAGTGATAAAGACAATATTAATTACAAATCAATAAAGCAAAAAGCAGTCCTTAGACTATAGACCCGACATCCTGTCCATTCCTTATTTCAATTATCTATTATTTGTTGCCAATACACATTTTTATCTTAAATTAACTAATTATTGATATATCTTAAGTTTCATACCTTTCTTAAATCTACTACTAAAGTTATTCAAATGCTGCGACAGAGTTTAAACTACTGTAAGTGTTTTTCAGACAAACTTTGAAGACTTCCCATTTTGAGATAAATTCCTGTTTTGGTTTGTTCTTTATTTTTTCTGATAAACTATCTAACTCCACATAATCTGTTAGCTTTTGGATCCATCAGCTGTCCTTTGTCAACAACAAATTGTCACTGTTTTTTGTGTTGAATATATGCCATATGGTAATTTATGGACCTAACAGGTATCTAAAGCCATTTGCACATGTTGCCATGAAACCAGTCCATGCAGAATGTAGGCACCCTATGTATAGAAATGAGTGAACCAGTGATATTTTTGGGAGCAGGCTAACCCATTACAGGGTGGGGCCCATTACTTACATCACAGAAACCTACACAACACAAAACATGGTTGCTGTATGTAGGTTTTATTTTATTTGTTTTTTATCTTATATTTTGGAAATGTACATCCAGTTTTTTCCCCCTTTAATTTTTTGGGGGGCCCTAAGCTATAGCTTATTTAGCTTATACATAAATCTGGCACTGTGTATAGGTGGTATTTGACACCTGTCAAATTAGCAAAAATGTACAGAACAAGTTCAAATATCTGCTGGAAATGTAAAGAAAAAGAAGGTACCTTTTATCATACGTGGTGGACGTGTAAAGTAAAAAATTCTAGGAGATGATATATAATGAAATGGGAAAAAAATGTTTTAAAAAACTTTTGTTAAAAAACCAAAAGTTTGGTTTTTTTACTAAGAATTATAGGTACCAAGATACCAAAGGACCAGAAAAGATTGTTTATGTATGCGACAACAGCTGCACGGATGCTACTAGCCCAGAAATGGAAGAAATAACCCCAAATAGAGAAGACTGGCAAACCAAGTTGATGGACTATGCCAAAATGGCAAAATTAACTGGGAAGCTCAGAAATCAAGAAGACAAGAACTTTAATAAGGAATGGGGAAATTTGTAATTTACTTACTGTAAGCAGGTTAAAACATTAACAGAATTTTAATCACACTTGTAAAGTAATGAAAAATATGGATAATATAGAAGGATTAAAATTTTGGATAAGTATTGATATGCAGTTGTAAATAATATCTCTAGGACCTGTGGAAGGGATGGGGAAAAGTCAGGAGATTCAGGGTAATCTAGATATTTCGATTTGAACTGTTTTTTGTTTTTAAAATAAAATAAAAATTATACAAAAAAAGGAATGATGGGAGTTGGAGTCTATAGATTTGGAAGGCAACCTATTTGTTCTCCCAGCTTGGGCATGAGTCCTGGGAGACCTGCTCCATGCCTTGCAGGTCTTTTCCCACTTGGCCTGGGAAGGCAAGATCCTGACTGATTCCAGCCACAAAAGTTGAGGTTGCTGAAGAGGCCAGAGACCATCTTGGCCGTCTCTTACTGCAGACCCAGGTCACTGAACCTGAGCTTCCACAGCTGCCATCCGCCATGAACCATCACTGGCAGAACTGGCAGCAACAGCAGCAGATACATTTCATGCTTAAAATAGCATTTTATTCTCTTCTTAACTGTGATAGTTTAAATGTGAGTTTTATATTTGACTTCCTTAAGTAATGTTTTGTTTTGAAATATTTAAGGTTTTTTTTCTGTTAACTTTGCTGCGTCGACTCCTTTGTAATGTTTTATTTTAAAATCTTTAAGATAATGTGTCATGTTAATTACGTTGCTTTGAATGCATATTTTTATTTGACTTTATTCTGGATTGCTTTGATGTCTCTATATGTTGTAAACAGTTTTGAGATTTTTTCCCTTTAAAATATAAAGTAGCGTGGAAATGAAATTAATGATAACAATGGATGCTACACCAAGCACAAATATTTTGTGCATTAGTCAAACTATCCAAGTTGCACTTAGTTCCCTATTTCCCAGAGTATTCCATGCATGATGATGGAAGTTGTGCTCTTGCCCCATTTAAACCACAGATTAGCAAATCTCTTCTTGCTTCATTACCTTTCAAGCACACGGGTCATTCTTACTACAGTCTCTTAGAAATGTTCCATCCCTCAGACTTTCTGATATGTCCTTTTCATCATCATTATCAAATTCTTGAGCCACCTAGATTTGTGGAACCTGCGCCAACACCTTCTTTTGGGGACCCTGTTACACAATGGAAAGTTCCTTAATAGGTAAAGGGACCCCTGACCATTAGGTCCAGTCACGGACGACTCTGGGGTTGCGATGCTCATCTCGCTTTATTGGCCGAGGGAGCCGGCGTACAGCTTCCGGATCATGTGGCCAGCATGACTAAGCCACTTCTGACAAACCAGAGCAGCGCACAGAAACACTGTTTACCTTCCCACCAGAGCGGTACCTATTGATCTACTTGCACTTTGATGTGCTTTCGAACTGCTAGGTTGGCAGGAGCAGGGACTGAGCAACGGGAGCTCACCCCGTCACGGGGATTCAAGCCACCAACCTTCTGATCGGCAAGCCCTAGGCTACCCCTGTCTCTGAGAGGTGTGAGATTCCAGAGGCTGCAGGCGATTACCCAGGATCCATGTTTCCTGTTGGAAATGAGGCATGGCAGAGACTGTGGTGTCTTTATGATATTTACACATATATACACAACCTGAACCTAAATGGGGGGATTGCAGAGCATTCACGTCCTATGAGGGTCTGGTTTCACCCTTAAGGGCAGCACTGGATTCAAAAGAACAGCAAAAAGCCATCCTCTGTGTCTCTTTGTTCCAGCTTGTCCTCCCCAGATCACTTGGTTTTCTGCCCCAACTCCAAGGACCTCCCCAAGCCTACGGTGTTCAAAGCTGAAGCCCTAGACCTTGCATTCGCCTCTGTCCACTAGCCCCCATCAAAGAAGGGGCACAACTCCCCTTTGCTCCCTGATAGCTTCTTGGATGGGCCACTACCAGCCTTTGTCTTCTGCTAATGCCCATCCGTGCTCTGGTCCATGGGGTCACGAAGAGTCGGACACGGCTAAACGACTAAACAACAACAACAGTGCCCATCCATCCAGCTCTGCCAAGCTAGCTTGACTCCTTAGCACAACTAAATCCAGGGGGTTTCCATGTTTGGCAAAGTTTAATCAAACCTTGATTAGTTCTAACCTTTACTAAATCCAGGAATTATGAGGAGAGTCCAGCACCCAGGAATTTAAGGGAATCTGGGCCTCCCACAAACCTACAACACTACTAATGTAGATCGAGCTAACACAAGGAAATCAAATCCTGTCATATGATGCACATGCAGACATGCATGTAAATTTTGTGTCATTTTGAAAAAAGTTTTACGGTTTAGTGTTGTTTTTATGGAGGGGACAGCATAATATTTTTAGTGCCCCGGGTCCTTTGAAGGTCTTAATCTGGCCCTGAGCCTTTTCCCACTCGTCTTCCGCAGCAACTGGTCTCTGGAGACACAGAGCCCATGATCCTGGGTGTATCTGCATAACATAGGGCTCTTTCGCTGCAAGGAATTTGTAAAGAGAATCCTGGCATATCCATGGCAACAGCAGCTTTCTAATCTACTCTCTGCAACTAGTTACTCTCATGTTCTTCATCTATTCAAATAAGCTCCAGCAGAGTTTGCTTCCTGGGAGTGCTCCATAGTATTGACTCTAGTAGGAAAAGCATAGCGCTCATAATTTTGATCACAAGCGTTTTGAAAATAAAGGGTTTAATTAACCCTGTGTTTTCATCCTTCAAAGAGGCAGGGGCAGAATATGGTCGACTGAGATAGGCTGACCATGTCTTGGGCTGCCTATAATGAACAAGCTTTGAGTAATTGTTCTCTGGATATCCGAGTGAGAAATACTTGGCACTAGTTCACATAGTGAAGGTGACTCGGAAACTGCAATTAATCCAGAATGCGGCAGCTAGACTGGTGACTGGGAGTGGCCGCTGAGACCACATAACACCGGTCCTAAAGATCTTCATTGGCTCTTTGGCTCTCAGTACGTTTCCGAGCACAATTCAAAGTGTTGGTGCTGACCTTTAAAGCCCTAAATGGCCTCGGTCCTGTATACCTGAAGGAGCATCTCCACCCCATCATCCAGCCCAGACACTGAGGTCCAGCGCCGAGGGCCTTCTGGTGGTTCCCTCACTACGACAAGTGAGGTTACAGGGCCTTCTCAGTAGTGGCGTCTGCCCTGTGGAATGCCCTCCCAGCAGATATCAAGGCAATAAACAATTTTACTTTTAAAAGACAACTGTTTAGGGAAGTTTTTAATGTCTGATGCTGTATTGTTTTTAATATTCAGTTGGAAGCCGCCCATAGTGGCTGGGGAAACCCAGCCAGATGAGCGGGGTATAAATTATTATTATTATTATTATTATTATTATTATTATTATTATTGGCATATTCATTACTTCAGGACTGCAACATTTCTCCTAGCCTCACATGTAACATGCAGTTGGATGAATCTTTCCCTCCCCACTACTAGGAGTGCATGTTTTTCCAAGTGAGAGAAAAGTACCTGGGGAAGCAATTTTTAGCTGAAAAACAGCCAGAGGGGGAAATCATTGAGCAGACCTTTCTCTCTTTGCATTCCACTACTTGAGCTCACACTTGTGAAGGTGCAGAATTGGCTGCCCTATTCAGCGGCAAGTCATTAAGTGTGTAGTTATCAACTGAGTGCTTATACTGACTCCCTTGAAAAGCGCCGTGTATCAGTTACGACTGTTGGCAGACTATTCCTTTGTCAGATGGGTTGTGAGCTGATTGTCCAGTATGGCTGGCTGATAATTGCTTGGCAGGAAACAGAAACCTCCCCATTTAGGAACCTCTCTAAAAGATAACTATCAGAGTTTGGAGGAGGTGTCCCCCCTCCAGCTGAAGAAAGGGGGCAAAGAGGCTGCGGGGGAAGTTGGCTGCAATTCAAGGAGGCAAGGACAGTAGCCAAAGGCATGGGGGAATGACTGTGCTTACTTGACCTCCAGGTGGCTGAGTAGCTTCTGTTTACCAGGAGGAGAGGGGTGAGGTGATGAGTGAGATCACCACAATGCAGCTGTGATGGCGGAGCCCCCCTCCCACCTTGCCCCTCTCCCTCCTGGCGACTCAGCAATAAGAAGGTCAGGCAAACTCAGCCACACCAAACTCACTGTCTGCTACTGGACAGGGAGTGCGGTGCGTGGAAGGGGGAGTAGGAAAAAACCTAAACACATAGCAGAGTTAAAAAAAAAAATAGACCAGAGGCAATTGTACTTCATCCAGCAGAGCTTTACTAATACTGAAGGCAAAATGCCATATATTTTGCTCTATAAGACTCACTTTTTCCTTCCTAAAAAGTAAGGGGAAATGTGTGTGCGTCTTATGGAGCGAATGCAGGCTGCGCAGCTATCCCAGAAGCCAGAAGAGCAAGAGGGATTGATGGTTTCTCTGCGCAGCGATCCCTCTTGCTATTCTGGCTTCTGAGATTCAGAATATATTTTTTTCTTGTTTTCCTCCTCCAAAAACTAGGTGCGTCTTGTGGTCTGGTGCGTCTTATAGAGCGAAAAATACGGTAAGCATAATGGTCATGAATCCAGAACATTCAGGATTGGCACAGTCCATAAAAATCCAGTTGCAGCACTTACAATAAAACTTACAAGAACTTATAATAAGACTAAACTAAGCATACAGAAGAGAATACCAGAACAAAGGAGATAGAAAGAGTAAGTAAGTAAGTAAATAAGTGTGTGAGACCCAGACTCCTCCTGGTCTTACTATTATAGTCAGCATGACCTTGACAGAAAGATAACAGAACCAGCTGTGCTCAGCTTCCCAGCAGAAATAACCAAAACATCACGTCCCTCTGCTTGCTTCTTTCACAAAGAAAGACATATTCCAGAACAGTCCTGAACTAATCAGAATAGGAAAGATCAATATTTTCTGTACTAAGAAATGCAAACTGAGATGAGAGTTTTCAGCTGTAGTTGGTTGAAATGGGTACAGCCTGGACGTCTGTCTCAGTTATTTTCTGTTTTGCAGGAGTGTCTGTCTGCCCCTGTGTACTTACTGAGTTGTTGGGTTTTTTTTTAACTTTTCCATTTTGAGATCAGAGTTGAGATTATCTCATGTTGGCTCGAGCTCCACAAAGCTGGGAAATTGGAAGTGAAGGTTGATGCCCAGGGATCAGCAATGATGCTCAGAGAGCCAGTGTGGTGAGTGGTTAGGAGCGGTAGACTCGTAATCTGGTGAACCGGGTTCGCTTCCCCGCTCCTCCACATGCAGCTGCTGGGTGACCTTGGGCCAGTCACACTTCTTTGAAGTCTCTCAGCCCCACTCACCTCACAGAGTGTTTGTTGTGGGGGAGGAAGGGAAAGGAGAATGTTAGCTGCTTTGAGACTCCTTTGGGTAGTGATAAAGTGGGATATCAAATCCAAACTCTTCTTCTCCTCTTCTTCAGTGTTGCATATGGTGCTTGCTTACAAACTATCCCTGTTATGTACTGAAGTTCTCACCCTGGGCCAGCAGGGAGATACTGTAGATAGTTTTCACTCAGGTCCACATATGCAAATAGGGGATTGAAAGTGATGTTCAGTGATTGGATAGTTACAGAAAATGGTTACAGTTGCGTTGTAGTGGAGCTCTATATAAGCAGGCTGGCTGAACCCTTCAGTTCTGTTCTGGCCTGTGAATAAACAAGAGCTGTTTGAAGAATCGCTGTGTCATCTGATATGTTCACCCACAACTTAACAATCCCCATGCGCATGTTCCCTTGGTTGTTCTGCCTAAATCCAGAAGGGGAGTGTCAGAGACCAGCAAAGATGTCCCAAGTTGTTCAAGCCCTTATTGTCTTATGAAGCGTCCTACGGGATTGCTAGAAGACTCCTCCTGTGTCATGACACATGCCTGTTTGCTGCTTATATCAATAGTTGGCAGGATGCATTTAAGAGTGGGAGGGGACCCTTTTCTAACACCCTTCACAATCCTTATGCTGGCTCACCACAGTAGAAGTTTTTTTTGTGTTACTAGTATGACTGAATGGCGCGAGTGCTCAGATTTCTATTCTGGATTTGGCCCTGCAACATGAGGAACAAGCGGAGGAGATCATTCATTACCATGCTGAGATTTTCATCAGAAGGCATGCTACAAGGCAGCTGTGGCTGCTTTGAAACCATAGACGCTTGGTGGGGATACAGTGGGCTGGGTGGGCTGCTGCTGCAGTTGGAAGACCTCTGCAGCCCGTGGGCCTAATTATTTTATTTTTATTTATTAAATTTGTTTACCGCCCTTAGCAGAAAAACTGGAAGCACAGGAATGCTTTCTTTTGTGTCCAACTGCAAAGCAAGCTGGTTCCCCCTTTTCTGACTGCTTAACAAAGAAACAGACAACAGACCAAGAAGTAAGTTTAAAATATTATTTACTTACTCATTCATAGTCTAGCACTTGTTCTCCCCAACAACAGCAGTCATATAATCACAGGCAAAATAGTTATATTTACAATACAGTCGTACCTTAGTCGAAGTAAAAAATTCTTTCCTGTAGCACCTTAAAGACCAACTAAGTTAGTTCTTGGTATAAGCTTTCGTGTGCATGCACACTTCTTCAGATACACATACCTTAGTTTTTGAACAGCTTACCGGTTGTTCTCAAATGTTTTGTCTCCCAAACGCTGCAAACCCGGAAGTGATTGTTCTGGTTTGCAAACTATTTTTGGAAGCTGAACCTCCAATGGGGCTTCCGTGGCTTCTGATTGGCTGCAGGAGCTTCCTGCAGCCAATCAGAAGCTGTGCTTTGGTTTCCAAATGTTTTGGAAGTCAAATGGACTTCTGAGGTACAACTGTATAAGAAAGCTCATGCATATGCCCATAGCTGTCAACTTTTCCCTTTTCTTGCGAGGAATCCTATTTGGAATAAGGGAATTTCCCTTTTAAAAAGGGAAAACGTTGACAGCTATGCATATGCCTGTGCTGGAGCAATTGGATATACGTCTGCTCCCACTGCTGGCCAAAGAGAAAAGGAGGAAGAGAAAGGAACAGGAAATACTATATGTTCCTTCCCCCACAGGACAGGAAGGGAAATGACCTTGCACAGAGCCCCCTCTATCAAATACATTTCTATGGTGTGGGCTTGCCTATCAGCAGCACAGCTCTGTGGTCTTAACCCCTTCACTAGCAAGCATCTACATTGTTGGATGTGGCTGCTAACCTCCCACAAAAGCTTCAATGCTGCCCCTGGAATGACTCACAGTTCAGGGAAGTGGGGAGCACATGACAGTTCTATTTGTGGTTTGCTCTGTGTTGGTTTATTGACATAGGCATGTCATCACTACAGTCTAAGGAACACAGCCATTTTAGCCCAAGATATATATATGAACTTACTCCACTGCCCTGCAAAAATCTTAGCTTGAAGGACTGTATCATATTTCCCCATGCAAGTCATCACTAGTCAACAGCATGTATTATTATTATTTACAATATTGTTTACTATAATTACTACTACCATCGGTATTTATAGGCTGCCTTTCAAGGTTTTGACTCCCTCAAGGAAGCACTCAAACATATCCATAACATTACGAATAAGAAAACAATAGCAAAAATCATATAAAACACAACAGCGCATCTAAAAATATCACCACAGTAGCAGATTAAAAGAGTATCAGCAGGCCATAATAAAACAAGTGTAAAAGCAGACAGCAAAAATAGTACACTATAAGACCAGAGCAGAAGAGTAGTAAAATAACACCAATGAAAATCAGTTTGGAATAATAAAAGTCCTCAAGGTCCATTGAAAAATCATCAATGAAGGAGCTGTCTATACCAATCTAGAGAGGGCGTTCCAAAGTCATGGGACCATCACTGAAAAGGCCCTGTCTCTTTTGCCCTGCACTCTTTCTTACTTTATTAACAGTCAACAGACCGTTAAAACATTTTATAACAGTTGACAGTTACACTTGATGACATTAATTTAAAAATGTACATTAATGCAGCTGAAAAACACAGAATTAAACTACTAGACTATCTCTGAATATGGCATTTCAATTCACATTTTAGACGTTAAATTTTGCCTCAGAGTTCGAATGGGAGTGCTTTAGGCTGCATTCAGGTGTTGGGTTTATTGTGTTAGTTTTACTGTGTATAATACTAGTGTTTCTGTCCCAGTTTCCAGTGTTCCTTTCACACCACAGTTCCCATTCTGCTACGGAACTGGGGATTTTTTATTGATATACTGCCTTCTCACCCTAAATTTTAAATGGCGGAAATGAACTGTATGTCAGAATACCACCTAAAATTTCATCACATGAAATTACAGCGCAAAACTCATACGATGTTTTGAGGTTACAGGGTTGCAAATCGATTTTTTTCTTTCTTTCTGGAAACAGTTAATATGGAAATGAACACAAAACTTCAACTAGATTTCCACAAGTGACTTTTATGTCATGAGAACTACAGTGGTGCCCCGCAAGACGAATGCCTCGCAAGATGGAAAACCCGCTAGACGAAAGGGTTTTCCGTTTTTGAGTTGCTTCGCAGGACGAATTTCCCTATGGGCTTGCTTCGCAAGACGAAAATGTCTTGCGAGTCTTGAGATTTTTTTTTCGCTCCCCCCCCCCTTTTTCTAAGCCGCTAAGCCTTTAATAGCCTTTTAGCAGCTAAGCCGCTAAGCCGATAAGCCTTTAATAGCCGCTAAACCGCTAATAGCGCTAATCCGCTAAGCCGCTAATAGGGTTGCTTCGCAAGACGAAAAAACCGCTAGATGAAGACACTCGCGGAACGGATTAATTTCGTCTTGCGAGGCACCACTGTATGGCATAAAATGCAGGAGTTATCAGGTAAGAAAACGTCAGGGAAACAAAGTGCCATCTGAATGCAGCCTTAGCCTTATGTTTGAGTAATTAGGTACTTGAGTTGAGGCAGCAAAGAAGGCGAGAGACCTAGAGACCAAGTCCTAGGAGGAAAGGTCGAAGGAGCTGGCTATGTTTAACTTGGACACGAAATGATTAAGTGGTGATTTGAGATCCACATCTCCAGAAATCTGAAGCAGTGTCACATAGACTTTAGAGCAGATTTATTTTCTGTTGGTCCAGAGGGCAGGAGAGTTTAAATTATGAGAAAACGGATTTCATTTTAGACTTTAGGGAGGACTTCCTGATGTTACGCGCTGTTCAGCAAGGAGCAGACTGCCTCCGAGTCTGGTGGACTCTCCTTCATCAGAGATTTTAAAGCAGAGGCCATAGTGTAACAGCAGATTCCCTGTATCGGCAGAGATTCGACTAGATGGCCCCTGAGGTATCTCCCAAAGTTGTGATTCTACGATTGTTTTGGCAGGCATCAAATAGGAAACTTCACAAGGCGTCAAACACTGAACATCACTGCATTTTATCTGTCAAATGCTGACGCGTATCAAACAGCGCTCCATGCCAACAATCAAATACAGCCAATTATCAAATATCGTCAGATGCCATGCATCCAACACTGTCAGATTAAAAAAAAACACTATTGCGTGGCAGCCATTAGATATTGTAAAATATGAATTATTTTTAAATATTGGGTTTATTATGCTGAGTTTTTTTGGGGGGGGGGTTGATTTCAGGGGATGGGGAAGTCAATAGGTTCATTCAGACAAGTTGTATAGGAGAGAGGCACTTACTTGAATTGTGATGGTCGTTTGTTCCTTTCTTTGTTTTCCCTCAGAGAGATGCCAACAAACCACCTCCTCTCTCCCACTCAACTTCCCAAGTGTAAAATTAAAATAAGACCTCCAACCCACTTTCAGCATGCTTCTGGAATGATTTCAAAGATATACTGGTTGCTGGCAAGCTTGGTGGCAGCTGAAACATGCTATAGCTATAGTTTTGGAGGGGGGAGGAAAAAAGGCCTCTGTTGCTACCCTGATAGGCACACATAAAGTATAAAAGTGGGGAAGGTTGAAAAGCCCCTACACCTACACCTGAATCAGATGAACTAGTTTGACTTCTCACATACAGTCCTCTGAAAAGAACTGAAATTCACACTCCAATTAGCCACCTGCGAATGAAGGTAATCATTCACTTTCATATCTGTGGGATAGGAGCCAGATATATGGAGAAACGTGACTCAAAGAAGTAGGAGGCCCAGGGTTCGCTCTGATTGTTTAGAAATACACAATCGCTTTGAGGTCCTCTCCCCTAGCATGGAAGACGAAGAGCAGACTCCATTTGAGGATCTCTCCCTCATTACAGTCGATCAGGTATGTGAAGAGGAGCAGCAAAGTCAGTACTCAGGGAATGTGCAGGCGACCTTGGAACGGACAGCTCACGGAAGAACCCCGACCAAACCTAAGAGGAGGCGTGTAGTGGTGATAGGGGATTCCCTACTGAGGGGAACAGAAGCAGTGATCTGTGGGCCTGACAAGATGTCTCGGGAAGTGTGCTGTCTCCCCGGGGCTAAGATCCAAGATGTAACTAAACGACTACAAGGAATCATAAAACCCACTGACAAATACCCCCTCCTCTTGGTTCATGTGGGAACCAATGACACTGCAAGCAATAGCCTCCAGAAGATCAAAAGAGACTACGAGGCTCTGGGCAGGAAATTGAAGCAATTAAATGCACAAATTGTCATCTCATCTGTCCTCCCAGTGGAACAACGTGGCCCAGGGAGAGAGGGGAAAATAGTGGAAGTGAACAGCTGGCTTCGGAAATGGTGTAAACAGGAACGGTTTGGATTCTTAGATCACGGACTGCAGTTTCTTGAAGATGGACTTCTGGCAAGCGATGGGCTGTACCTCACAATGGTTGGGAGGAATGTTTTTGCCAAAAATCTCAAAAACCTCATCAGGAGGGCTTTAAACTGACTAATGTGGGGGAGGGAGACAGTGCTCCTGAAGGCAGGAGTCTATCAACTGATGAAGATGATCATCCAAATGTCATAGACCAAATGGAGCAAACAGCACGCAGACCTAGTGGAGGGAGGAAAAAATCCTTAAATAAGTGTCACGGGGGAATGATTAATGGACTTCAATGTCTGTACACTAATGCGCAAAGCATGGGAAATAAACAAGATGAGCTTGAGCACTTGGTACAGCAAACTAAATATGACATAACAGGCTTCACTGAAACCTGGTGGGATAAGTCCCACAATTGGAATGTAATAATGGAGGGATACAATCTATTTCAGAGAAACAGACCAGACAAGAAAGGAGGAGGAGTGGCGTTATATGTCAGGGATGTGTATACCTGTGAAGAGATCCAAGATTTAGAACCTCAAAGCCAAAGTGAGAGCATTTGGGTCAAAATTAAGGGAGAGAAGAATAACAGTGACCTCATTGTGGGAGTTTACTATAGATCCCCAAGCCAAACGGAGGACATAGATGATGCCTTCCTGGAACAGATGGCCAAGCATGCAAAAGGAAGGGAGATAGTAGTAATGGGGGACTTCAATTACCTGGATATTTGTTGGATGTCAAACTCAGCCAAGAGCATAAGGTCAAACAGATTCCTCACTGGCCTTGCAGACAACTTCATTGTCCAGAAAGTGGGAGAAGCAACAAGAGGAACAGCCATTTTAGATCTGGTCCTAACCAATGTTGATGACCTGGTTAGTGGGGTAGAAGTGGAAGGATCATTAGGCGCGAGTGATCATGCTCTTCTGAAGTTTACTATACAGCGGAAAGGAGCAGCCAAGCATACTAGGACTCAATTTCTTGACTTTAAGAAAGCCGACTTCATAAAACTTAGGGAAGTGCTGGGTGAGATCCCATGGACAGTAATACTAAAAGGAAAGGGAGTTCATGATGGCTGGGAGTTTGTTAAGAGGGAGATAGTAAAAGCACAACTTCAGGAAATACCAATGAGACGGAAACATGGAAGGTGCCTAAAGAAGCCAGGGTGGCTATCTAAAGAACTTTTAACTGAGTTAAGATTAAAAAAGGATGTGTACAAAAAATGGAAAAGGGGGGAAACCACCAAAGAGGAATTCAAACAAATAGCCAGCACGTGTAGACACAAAGTCAGAAAAGCTAAAGCACAGAATGAACTCAGGCTTGCTAGAGAGGTTAAAAGCAACAAAAAAGGCTTTTATGGGTATGTCCGTAGCAAAAGGAAGAACAAAGAAACAGTGGGGTCACTCAGAGGAGAAGATGGTGAAATGCAAACAGGGGACACAGAAAGGGCTGAACTCCTCAATGCCTTCTTTGCCTCAGTCTTCTCCGATATAGAAAACAATGCCCGACCTGAAGAATTTGGAGCAAATGATTCAGCAGAGGAAACACAGCCCAGAATAACTAAGGAGATAGTACAAGAATACTTGGCTAGTTTAGATGTATTCAAGTCTCCAGGGCCAGATGAACTGCATCCAAGAGTATTAAAAGAACTGGCAGATGTGATCTCAGAACCACAGGCAAAGTCCCGGCAGACTGGAGGAGGGCAAATGTTGTCCCTATTTTCAAAAAGGGGAAAAGAGAGGACCCAAATAATTACCGCCCAGTCAGTCTGACATCAATACCAGGGAAGATTCTGGAGCAGATCATTAAGCAAACAGTCTGTGAGCACCTAGAAAGGAATGCTGTGATCACCAATAGTCAGCATGGATTTCTGAAAAATAAGTCATGTCAGACTAACCTGATCTCGTTTTTTGACAGAATTACAAGCCTGGTAGATGAAGGGAACGCAGTGGATGTAGCCTACCTTGATTTCAGCAAGGCATTTGACAAGGTGCCCCATGATATTCTTGTAAAGAAGCTGGTAAAATGCGGTCTTGACTATGCTACCACTCAGTGGATTTGTAACTGGCTGACTGACCGAACCCAAAGGGTGCTCATCAATGGTTCCTCTTCATCCTGGAAAAGAGTGACTAGTGGGGTGCCACAGGGTTCTGTCTTGGGCCCGGTCTTATTCAACATCTTTATCAACGACTTGGATGATGGACTCAAGGGCATCCTGATCAAATTTGCAGATGACACCAAACTGGGAGGGGTGGCTAACACCCCAGAGGACAGGATCACACTTCAAAACGACCTTGACAGATTAGAGAACTGGGCCAAAACAAACAAGATGAATTTTAACAGGGAGAAATGTAAAGTATTGCACTTGGGCAAAAAAAATGAGAGGCACAAATACAAGATGGGTGACACCTGGCTTGAGAGCAGTACATGTGAAAAGGATCTAGGAGTCTTGGTTGACCACAAACTTGACATGAGCCAACAGTGTGACGTGGCAGCTAAAAAAGCCAATGCAATTCTGGGCTGCATCAATAGGAGTATAGCATCTAGATCAAGGGAAGTAATAGTGCCACTGTATTCTGCTCTGGTCAGACCTCACCTGGAGTACTGTGTCCAGTTCTGGGCACCACAGTTCAAGGAGGACACTGACAAACTGGAACGTGTTCAGAGGAGGGCAACCAAAATGGTCAAAGGCCTGGAAACGATGCCTTATGAGGAACGGCTAAGGGAGCTGGGCATGTTTAGCCTGGAGAAGAGGAGGTTAAGGGGTGATATGATAGCCATGTTCAAATAAATAAAAGGATGTCACATAGAGGAGGGAGAAAGGTTGTTTTCTGCTGCTCCAGAGAAGCGGACACGGAGCAATGGATCCAAACTACAAGAAAGAAGATTCCACCTAAACATTAGGAAGAACTTCCTGACAGTAAGAGCTGTTCGACAGTGGGATTTGCTGCCAGGGAGTGTGGTGGAGTCTCCTTCTTTGGAGGTCTTTAAGCAGAGGCTTGACAACCATATGTCAGGAGTGCTCTGATGGTGTTTCCTGCTTGGCAGGGGGTTGGACTCGATGGCCCTTGTGGTCTCTTCCAACTCTATGATTCTATGATTCTATGATTCTATGATCCATGAGAGGCAGTCAAGTACAACATTCCTTGTAATGCTAGACAAGACATGCGAGGGAATGTTTGGTCCAGCCAGTCGAAACTTCCTGTTCCTCCAGGCTGGAGCATCCTTCCTTTTGCATGTGATAGAAGGTGGGCGTGACCTAACCTGTCCAGGTAACAAAAGGACGAGTCATGGAGCAATCTCCCTCTTTTTCACTTTCTTCGTCTTTTGACCAGCTTTCAGCTAGCAAAGGCAGTGGGATTATCCCCCCATATGGGCTAGATCCACATGTACATATTTGTAACTAAGTCTGCCTTCAGGGATCCAACTGTGAACTGATGTAAGTAAACTTCTTTTATTGACTTTGAATAAGATTATGGTCTTTATTCTTTTAAGAGGGACTCATGGGAATTTACCAGGAACGTACAATTCAATCTGAGACAGATTGAATTGTATAATAGTGAGAGGCTTACACAAGCCTGCAACCAGCTATCTGCTGTGCATGTTAAAAGCGGAATGTAAACTCTGCTAAGTAAAGGAACTTGCTAGCGCAAGTTAGGAAGGATATTAATAAACAATATATCCTCTCCTGCCACCCTGAACATTCCCACAGTATCCACAGATAGGTGACATGAAAAGCGAGGCTTCATAATGTAGTGGGCGGGTGTTGTGAGCTCTTCCATTGTGACACAACAATGTGCTTTTTGCAGCACTTTTTGAATACAAAGTAAGAACCGGGAGAATGCCCTAAGCCTTCCTTTGCGGCCAGACCTTCCCGCATTTGATGTTTGATGTCATATGAAGATCTCTCTGTGTGTTAGAGAAGGGGTAGTACCTCTGGCGGGGGGGAGAGAGAGACATGTTGTACTTCACCAGATACATTGTCCACCATTGGTCCCCACCCTGCACTCAGCTCTCACCTGTCCTTATGCAAGAGCAGCCACACTCTGGGAATGGCCAGGTGAGGGTAGCTGATGGGTCTCAAACTCTCAGTGAGACAGGCTTTGGCAGACTGAGTAGACGAGAACAATGGCGGGTCCAATGATCAAGGAGGCTGTTTCTGCACATGCTGTAGAGGGAAGTGAGGGGCAGATGGGGCTCATCAACCTGGGAAGGTAGCCCACCTAGGAGAAGAAAACCTCTGATCCGAAACCTCTGCTGCCTTGGTAGAAACAAAGGCTAAGGAGTAAACGCTACAGAAACCAAAGTGGAGTCCCTAAGACGGTTGGTTGTTTGTACACCTCTTTCCAGCAACTCCTGCAGCCAAGCTGGTGCCATTTTGCTCTGCTCTCCTCTGGACCACATCAGTGAGGCTGAGAGGGGGAGTCTTCATCTGGGCAGCCCAGGACCTCCATGCACACTGCCCAGGCATGCGCCCCAGGGAAGTCACTTTGGTGATGCTAACACAGTGGTCACCCCCGGAGGCGCACTCCATTGCCTCTCAAGATAGACGGATGCCAACAACAGTCGGTCTGACCATGAGCTGGACGTTCCCCCACCTTTGCTCTACATTTTAGAACATGTGTCAGTCTTCATTCATCTTTGTTGACACCATATCCACCACTAGGAATGGATTTCCAATGATATTCAAGGCCAAGCAGCTTCTGTCACATTCTGGCTTGGAAGCCTCAGCCCAGTCTCAAGTCTTACCCTAGGGATGGCTGTCTGTTCCTAGTATAACAGGCAACTGACACCAACACCAGCATGCCTATGGAGGGATCGGTTCTCCAGTCCACCTTTGATACATATAATAAAGACAAAAGGGAAAGCAAATTTTCAGAAGACTGGGGGGGGGGGCTATACACCCACCTTAAAAGAATCAGGCAGCCAAGGATGAAGCACACTTTACTAAAGGGCTGCGATTTTGCAAGCATATAATTAAGAAACTTTTAAAAAAAAGATAATTTCCATGAATTATCTTTATAACAAGCTGTTCGTGTGCTCCTCTTGGGAGGTTACACGATGCAGCTTATTAAAACGGCACTGGCAAATATATCCCAATGGTTTTTAAGTATTAGGATGACGTGCAGTAATTAGGGACTCTGTCTGAAGATGCTGGTAATTGGGGGAAGGACAGCTTTTTGCCAGGGACTCTCCAACTGTCTGCTCTGCAGTTATCTCCTTGGTATCAATGGAACTGCACTGGAGTAAAGGTTTTGCAGAACTTCAGGCTTCAGCAGGATGAAATATTAAACTGCAGGAGGATGTGGAGGAATAGAAAGTAATATAAGCAGCTGGGAAGTAACTAATGGAGCATTAAATTAAAAGAGACGAGAGGGTGGGGGGTTATTTATAATTTCTGAAACATATTTCTGTCTGAGATATGCTTTTCAAGAATCTCTGCTGCCTTATATTAGCAGGCTGGTGCCCCAAAAGGAATTTCACACTGAAACATTGGCAGTAAGCAAGCAGGTTATTAATATGCAAAAGTCCTTAAAAATACCTGCAATACTGAACATAGCCAGATGACGATGAAGTTGTTAGAGCTAGGTGGCAAATATGTGGCCGTGGGAAGCTGTGAGGCAGCATTCACCAAGCTGGTGCCTTTCAAACATTTTGGACAAGAACTCCAATCAGTCCAGAAGAGATTGGAGTGATGGTCCTTATAGCACCTGTCAGAAGATCAGCAGCATTCTGCGTCAGCTCAGGCTTCAGAGTAGTCTTCAAGGGCAGCTCCAAGTGAAGCCCATTTCAGTAATCAAGCCTGGAAGTTACAGAAGTATGGATCAACATAACAAGTTCTCGCTTGCCCGGAAAAACGGAAATGCTTCCTAATGAATCAAAAACCTCCTAATGAGTAAACTATATTTGAAGGTACTTCTGTCAACAACTCCAGCCCACTTCTCCATCAAGAAGAACCCCCAGGCTAATCAGAGACAACAACTACAGGCAGGCTGATTCCCTCCAAACCATAACCATTTCCTGTCAACATCACCTCCATCTTGTCTATGTCTTATGGGCAATTACATGTTGTTGTTGTTGTTGTTGTTGTTTAATGATATTTATTGAGAAATTTTTTAAAATTACACAAAAAAAGAAACAAGACACAAAAAAATAAAAATAAAAATAAAACCATCATTCTCCAATTCTCCACTTTCAATACCTTCTTTCCTTGACCTCCTCCTCCTCCCTTTTCCTGTATCCTGATTTATAATAGTCACAGCAAATCCTTTCCATAATTCATAATATTCTGTCCTTACATTACCTTAGTCTATTTTCATCTTATCTTATATATTAAAAAAGTTTAAAACTTAAATCTTAATTTTTACCAACTTCTCCTAACCATAACATTCTTACCTAATTCTTTAAACATTTTTATAAGAGCCAAGTAATTTCATTTCAACATTTTCCTAACATTCATCAATTTTGTAAAACAGTCCTAATGATAGAAATAGAAACTTAAGCAATCCAAACTTCCTCCAGCGTCCCTTCCTCCTGGTCCCGGGTTTTGTCAGTCCTTTTTGTCCTATTAATCTAGCACATTAACCTGGCAATCTTATATCCGAGGCCCTCAAGTCTCTTCCATGTCCCTTCCACCGCTCTTCTTCATGTTTTCCTTTTATTCGTGGGAACTCCAGCTTGGTAATGTTTTTGACCCTTTTCAACAAAACAGTCCCTTTTCCATAGTCCAGACTAGACTCGATGTAGTATTTTAAAACATGTTCCAGATTTCCTTCAAAGTTGAAAGCCCCCACTGCTCCAGACATCTGACGGCCCCTTTCCAGACTCGAAAAGTCCAAATCTCCCTGTATAGGGGGGTCTATCCACCCCCCCATTTCCAAACCAAACCAAATTTTTTCTTTCCAAGTCTGGTCTTTTCCAAGTTCATTTGTCAAATCCAAAAATTTATATTCCTGCTGGGCCGCAGCTCCTTCCGTCTCTGGCGCCCAAGATTCAGCAGAATCCTCATCTCTCAGCTGTTCTGTCATGGCACACTCCTGTTTCAGTTCCTGGGTGGGCTCCATATAGTTTCCCACTACCTGTTCAAAGGTTCTGGCCGCATTCGTCATCAAATCCGTCTTCTGGCTTAACTGATCCAATAGGGCATTTATTTTGCAGAAAGCACCCAACAGTGCTTCTGCAGACATTGTCCTGCAAGGTCACAAACCCTTTCCCACGGTTGTAATCAGTGACAGCTGCAAGCTCCCAGGGATTAGTTACAATTTCACAGTTCCCCTCTAGGGGGAAAAACTTCTGATTGTTCTTTCTCTTAAAAACAATAGCAACAAAGTTTCTTTTTTAATATATTTTGTCCATATTTGTTCTTTTAAGATGCGAAAGGGAACAATGGAGTCACTATGTTTCTCTTCTTTTAACTATCTGTCAAAGACATTTGTTTCTGGTCAGTGAGCTTCAAACGTCTGACACCCCGCTCCAGGATCAGGACGGTGGAAAATTACTTTGCTTTAGATTCACTTCTGCAGGTTTAAACAGCTCGAAAAAAGCTCCCCCTTCTTCTCCTGCTACCGAAGGGGGATTCAGCGATTTTAAATGATGAAAGTCAATCCTTTAAGAGTGATTTTTAAAGCTCTAGTTTGCGTTGTCTTTGCTTTGTTCTGGCTACAGGGAAACGGAAGGCTGACTTCCTGTTTAAACCTTTCCGTTTCAGTACCAAATTAGGGTAAATTTTTAAGTCCAAATTCCTTTCTATTTCTCCAGTTCTTATTTAAAGTCCAGATATTCAATGTTCCAGTACTCACGGTTGGTTATTTTAGATGCCAAATTGTCCCAGGAAAAAGGCAGCGCTCTCCGGCAACGGCTATGCGGCTTCGCTCCGCAAGAAAAGCGATTGACTCACAGCACCGCGCCACTTCCCCCTCTTCGCTTCGGAGCCCGTTTGTGGGTTCCTTTGCGGGTTGGGGGGGCACTAAGGGTGCCCGCCGAGTCCCACGGTCACAGGCTTCATCCGCCTGTGATTTCCAGAAGGGTCCCCGCTTCGCCGCAGCGGAAAAGACCCGTTTCATGCGGAGCTGGTCCCTCCAATTCGGAGGGAGTCCGCCATTGCCGATGGCGCCACCCCGGAAGTCATGGGCAATTACATGTTGCTCATCATTGCTGCAACTCTCCATCCTCCATCTTGACCTGTCTTTCTGCTGCCCCAAAGAAACAGATCAACCATGGTGCTGTTACTTTCCAGAATGCATAGCAATATAATAAACATGACACGGCCCAATCCTTGCTTCTTTTCTTCAGGAGCTGAACTGTGAGCAAAGTGGTTAACATTGGTTAAAAAAAATCAGGTCTCCTAGGAGCCAGATGAAGGCCCTTTGTGGGTTAGATTTGCCTTCTGGGCTACCAGGTAGCTGCTCCTGATTATTTATGGAGTCTACATAGAAGGGATCTGTCCATCATTCATAATCACACATCCTTAATGCGAGGAGTCTGAGCATATTCAGTTCTGGTTTACTTCGGTTCAAGGGGAGATGGAAGGTGGCAGAGGATGTGTGGGAGGAAGGCGATGCCTTCTCAAGAAAGGTTCGCTAATTTCCGTCTGTTGTGCAGAATGAATGTGTCTGAAGCGCTTATTTTTGTACTTATGATGGGCCTTCAGCCAGAACAAGTCATCAGCCTGTATAATATGAGTCAAAACACAAAACATGTAATTACTTGTGCGTCTGTCAAGCTTTCCTGAGCCCTTTCTTTCAGTTTATGTAACTACCGACAAATATAACCTATTTCTTGCTGTTCCGTGAACAAAGGAAATTGGGGGCTATATTTTTACAAGAAAATGCTGCTGATTGCAACAGGTCCTTTCTAGCACGGAAACTGGAGAAATAACTTGTATTAGCACAAGCAAATGCCTGTTATTTGGTGGCATTCACACTATAGATTTTTGAAACAGGGAGACAGAGCTATGGAAAATACAATAATTTGAAATACCTTGGTGTTAATATCAAAATAGTCTACCCTAGAGATGCTGAGATGGAAATAGAATGAATATTTTGTTAACTACTCACTATAGCTAAATTTTCTTTCACATTGACTCATCTCATTTTCAATTATTTTGCACCCAAGTCTCCATCTCTAATCTTCTTCAGCATCTTCACTTAAGTGATGGAGTAAGTGTCTAAGGACCGCAACATCCCACATGATATCTTAATTCTTCTAAACTGTGGCCATCCCTTCTTATATTCTCTTTCCACTATTATCAACAAATTCTCTGCAATGAGCTAAAAATTATCTATGGCCCAAGAGGCCTGGCTGGATAAATATATTACTACTCTCTGCAGGCTTCAAGACCTCATCAAGGATAAAGTTTTGTTCTACTATTATCTCAGCTTGTGATGACTTTCTGTGTAAACAGCAAAAGACAACACAATGTCTTTTCTTGCCTTTACTGCTTGCAACACTGACCTCAACAAGAGGAACTGGCTCTCGTTTATTTTGTCATAAGCCACTTGCCTAGATGTCACCAAGGTAGCCAGCCTGTGTCTGAGCTGAGCAGACTGCAGCTGCGGACTTGTAGGATGAAATAACTCTCCATATACAAAGAAGAAAACTTCCAAACAGAAAACTGGATAAACCTGGTCTTCTCCCTGACATGGTAATTTCCTATGTGCAGGGATTTACCGGTATTTGGGTTTTTTTAACAGGAGCATGGAATAATGTAGACCCCGATCTGCAGCTTTGAAGAGGTGCAGCTCAAACACAGGGTCACCACTAAGGAGAAAACGTGACGTGAATATTTTGTGTAATGCAGAACCTGATTCTAAGTCCAGGTCTACTGTGGTTTTCTGACTTGGTTCTGCCTCTGCCATGTGTCTGATACTGATACCATCAACAGCCTTATGAAACAGAAACTGTTTCATAATGCTCTCGTAGGGGTTCCATCTGAGTGGGGAAGAGAAGACTGGGTGTTTTGCTATAGGAATATGTGTTACAATTCCCACCTATCTCATTTCATCTGCTTTAATATCCTTCCCTGTCTGTCTGGCATGCTTAACAGTTTATTACGGTGAAGCAGCTATCATTGTGCAACTCCTGGACTGAACAGGATATGAAATGATGGCAGAATAAATTCACCATTATATATAGAGAGAGAGAGAAAGAAAGAGGGAGTTCCTAGCTTCATCTATTTTACTTTATATTATTTACAAGCATATTTTTTTGGGGGGGGGGGGGGATATGCAAATTGTTGACTCTTCCATAAGCTTTTTCTTGGATCGGGCTATAGCTTGATAGGTGGTGATGCTTACTTAATGATTCTTGATAGCTGGTGTCTACGGTGAGCTATTAAAACTTTCCTGCCTCATGCCAGCCACATTCCTGGGTACATGTGGAAGGAGACATGTGATGGAGTATTTGTGAAAGAAGATAGGAGAAGAGTCAGTGAGTTATTTGGGGACAGGTCATAAGTGGATGGGTGCTGGTGGTTGGGGGGGGGCGACATCACTTTGGAGACTAGTACACTACCCTATAAGGCTGCCTGATGTCATCTACCTTTGAAGGTGACTCGGAAACTACAATTAATCCAGAATGCGACAGCTAGACTGGTGACTGGGAGTGGCTGCTGACACCATATAACACTGGTCCTGAAAGATCTTCATTGGCTCCCAGTACATTTCCGAGCACAATTCAAAGTGTTGGTGCTGACCTTTAAAGCCCTAAATGGCCTCAAAGGCCCAGTATACCCGAATTAGCGTCTCCACCCCCATCATCCAGCCCGGACACTGAGGTCCAGCGCTGAGGGCCTTCTGGTGGTTCCCTCGCTGCGAGAAGTGAGGTTACAGGGAACCACGCAGAGGGCCTTCTCAGTAGTGGCACCTGCCCTGTGGAACGCCCTCCCAGCAGATGTCAAGGCAATAAACAACTATTTTACTTTTAAAAGATAACTGAAGGCGGCCAAGTTTAGGGAAGTTTTTAATGTCTGACGCTGTATTGTTTTTAATATTCGGTTGGAAGCTGCCCAGAGTGGCTGGGGAAACCCAGCCAGATGGGCAGGGTATAAATTATTATTATTATTATTATTATTATTATTATTATTATTATTATCCCCATTGCTCAATGTATAGTTTTAAAAAGCCCATAGTACACAATTGCCCTCATTATTCTTCCCTCACAAAGGAACAGATTCTGTAACACTTGCCTTGGAATATCCTATCTTTCAGGGAGTGAGGGGTGGGGGTGAAGCAAATACAGTAAGTAATAAAATCTGGCAAGTTTCTGGTGATGTTTTCATCACCCTTTAGTCTCAGCACGGTATAGAGTTATATCGCCTCTGCTGAGCTTCTCAGCTGGGCTTTTCTCAGGAAGGTAGAGGTGAAATCCTATGCATGCTTGCTCAGAGGTCCCCATGAGAGGGCAGGCTTCAGCCTTAATGGGGACATCAACACTGAGTCTTCTGGTGGGGCCCCTCCTGCAATGGAACCTTTCCTCCCCCCACCCCAGTCCCTGGTGGGCTTACCTGCTGGTGGACAGAAATTGACAGCAGTGGTAGTGCTCCACTGAGTACCCTCCCTGGCACCCAACTTCTCATCTGCAATTGCCTGCCCCAATGGAGCCTGTCCCAACCTGATGGGTCCCTCTGCACAGTTGTCAACATGCAGCTCCTTCCCCTCCTGCCACCCTGTCTTGGTCCAACCAGCCCCTCCACAATGTCCCTTCAGGACTCATGGCACAGGCACAGCTTCCAGGAGATGCCAGGGCCAGCCCATCCATGAGACATCAGGCGGCAGAATCCACAGGGGCAGCAGATCCTGATGTAGATATTTATCCCCCTCTCCCCTGTTCCTGTCCTGTCACTCACCCCTTCTTCCCTGGTGGGGACGGGGGGGGGGCTATTTTGTGGTTTGCCTCAGGTGCCAAAATGCCTTGCGCCAGCCCTGCCAGGGGCTGGTCCTGGCCTTGCCCTTCATGTTCAGTGGGGCCAATCCCCAATCAATCTCTAATGCAGTGGGTATGCTATGCTACGCTATGCTAATGCTAAAGAGTATAGGATTTGTAGAGTAGTAAGCTGCATAGTGGGACGCGGGCGGTGCTGTGGGTAAAAGCCTCAGCGCCTAGGGCTTGCCGATCGCATGGTCGGCGGTTCGAATCCCCGTGGCGGGGTGCGCTCCCGTCCTTCGGTCCCAGCGCCTGCCAACCTAGCAGTTTGAAAGCACCTCCGGGTGCAAGTAGATAAATAGGGATTGCTTACCAGCAGGAAGGTAAACGGCGTTCCGTGTGCTGCGCTGGCTCGTCAGATTCAGCTTGTCACGCTGGCCACGTGACCCGGAAGCGCTGGCTCCCGGCCTCTAGAGTAAGATGAGCGCACAACCCTAGAGTCTGGCAAGACTGGCCCGTACGGGCAGGGGTACCTTTACCTTTACCTTTAAGCTGCATAGATTTGCTGGCTATCTCCATGATCTCTCTTTTTTTTTTAATGATATTTCTTGAAAATTTAAAATTACAGAAAGAAAAAGGAAAAAGCAAGAAAAAATAAAAGAAACAAAAGGTATACAAGAAAAGAGATTAAACAATATAAGTCAATAAAAACAAAAGTCAAAAAAAGAAGAAAAACAAAACACACAATACATCAGATTAAAAAAAATAATAATAATAAATTTAAAAGCAAATCCATTATTCCCAAATCCTTATCTTTCATTAACTTGTTTCATCGACCTCCTCACACCTCCCTTTTTTGTATTCTAGTTATTAATTATCTCAGCAAATCCTTTCCATCTTTCACAATATTCTGTCATTAAATTACCTTAATCTATTTTAACCTTATCTTACCATAAAAAACCCTAAAACTTAAAACTTAAATCTTATTTATACCTAATTCTTTAACAAAACATATTTATACATAATTCTTTTTAACATTTCTACTAAAGCCAAATAGTTTCATTCCAACATTTTTCTAATACTCATTAATTTTACAATAATTTTCTAAATGAATTTTTAAAACTTTCTTCCAATCTTCATCCGTCGTCTCTTCTTCCTGGTCTCGGGTTTTGTCAGTCCTTTCTGTTCCATCCATCTAGTCCATCAACCTGGTGACCTTCTATCCGAGGCTCTTAAGTCCTTTCCATGTCCCTTCTGCAGGTCTTCTTCATGCTTATACCTGCACTTTACTTTATCTTCTGCTGATCTTATTCTTAATTTCCTTCCTTTCTCTCGGGGAGACTCCAACTTGACAATATCTTTATCCCTTCTCGACAAGTCAGCCCATTCTCCATAGTCGACACTGAAATCCAAAAGATATTTAAAGGCATGTTTCAAAGTCCCTCCAAAATTGAGGGCCCCCACAACTCCGAACTCCCCCTGGCCCAAAGCCAGATCCGAAAAGTCAAAACATCCCTGCATAGGGGGGTCTATCCAACTTCCCATCTCCAGACCAAACAGTACTCCATCTCTCCAAATCTGACTTTCTCCAGGTTCAGTCGTCAAAGACAGCAACTTATGTTCCTGCAAGGCTGCAGCTCTCTCCATTTCTGGTACTTGAGGTTCAGCAACTACCTCCTCCTTTATCTTCTTCACCACTTGCTCTGTCAAAGCACATTCCTGGATTGATTCCTGAGTGGTTACTATATAAGTATTCACTGTTTGTCCAAAATTTCCAACTGCAACAGTCATCAAATCCATCTTCTCATGTAGCTGTTCCAGTAAAGCACTTGTCTTGCAAAAAGCAAGCACTAAAGCTTCTTCTGGGCACATTCTTGTTCAAGGTCGGTGTCTAGTTCCCACGATCTTTTATCTCTACAGCTGTAGAATTCCGCAGATCGACTTCAGCAACAGTTTCACAAGCTCCCTCTAGAGGAAACAATTTCTATTTGTATCCGTCTTTTTAAAAGCAGATTCTAGCAACAAAGTTCCTTTCATTTCCCAGATATTTCGTTCCTTTTAAATGCAAAAAGGAACATTGGAATCAATATGTTTCTCTTTTTTAACTATCTGTCAAAAACGTTTTGTTCACAGTCAATGAACTTCCCCAAAGTGTCTGTCTCTGACACCCCGCTCCCAGGATCAAGACGGTGGAAATTTATCTTTCTTTACTCTCTCTTCTGCAGGTTTAAACAGTCTAAAAAGATTCCCCCCTCTTCTCCTGCTTCCAAGGGAGGTTTAGTGATTTTAACTGGTGGAAATTTAGTCCTTTACAAACGGCTTTCCAGACTCTAGCTTGCAATGTCTTTGCTTCAATCTATTTACAAAAGCGGAAGGCGGACTTCCTGTTTAGACCTTCCCGCTTCGGTGCCAAATTAAAAAGTTTCTTAATCCAATTTTCCGTTCTACTCACGAGCAGTTGTTTAAAATCCAATTGTCCACAGGAAAAAGTCAGCGCTCTCCGGCAACAGCAATGCGGCTTCACTCCGTGAAAGAAGCAGTCGATTCGAAGCACCGCGCCGCTCACCCCACGTTGCTCCGGATCCCCGAAACCGGGTTTCCCCGCGAGTAGGGGAGGCGCAAAAGGTGCCAGCCGAATCCCACGTCCACAGGCTTCTCCCGCCTGTGGTTTTTAATGGGTCTCCGCCTCACCGCGGCGGTCCAGACCCTAGTTCTCATGAAGCAGATTCCTCCTGGTCAGAGGAAATCCGCCATTGCCGGAGGCGCTAACCCGGAAGTCCCCAATCTCCACGATCTCACAGGGAGGTTTTTCCCAGCCAGGCTACCTGATTGTACCTGTTATGAGTGAAGCGAATGCACTCAACAAGCTCCGCCTCCAAATATGGAATACTTCACTAGTAAGACTGGACCCCGTTTTACATGTCTGAATCTCCCAAATCTGTTTTATTTGCTCTTATTTGCTCCCATGTGTTTTTGTTGTTGCTTCTCTTTTGTGTTTTAATGAAAACTTGCTTTTTCGACAGTGTTATGTACTGAAGTTCTCACCCTGGGCCAGCAGGGGGATACTGTAGATAGTTATGCAAATGAAGGATCGAAAGTGACGTTCAGTGATTGGATAGTTTGTATGCAAATGAAGGATCGAAAGTGACGTTCAGTGATTGGCTAGTTACAGAAAATGGTTACTGTTGCATTCTAGTGGAGCTCTATATAAGCAGGCTGACTGAGCTCCTCAGTTCAGTTCTGTTCCAGCTTACAAATAAAGAGCTGCTTTGTGGACAGGAAAATTGGCTTCCAGGTGGAAAGATCCAAATTAGAAACAGAATTGTTAGAACCCAAAACTAAGAATTTGTCAAGAATGTACAACTTGCTGCTGAAATGGAATACTCAGGATGAAACGGTAAAATCGGCTATGATTAAATGGGCACAGGACATTGGACATAACATTATGTTTGCTGACTGGGAACAGTTGTGGACCACGGGTATGAAATTTACGGCATGTAATGCCCTAAGAGAGAATATTATGAAAATGATATACAGGTGGTACATAACCCCAGTCAAGCTTGCAAAAATTTATCACTTGCCCGATAACAAATGCTGGAAATGTAAAGAAACTGAAGGTACATTTTTTCACCTTTGGTGGACGTGCCCAAAGATTAAGGCTTTCTGGGAAATGATATATAATGAATTAAAAAAGGTATTTAAGTATACCTTCCCTAAGAAACCAGAGGCCTTTCTCCTGTGCATAGTAGGCCAAATGGTGTTAAAAAAGGATAGAACTTTCTTTATGTATGCAACAACAGCAGCAAGAATACTTATCGCAAAGTACTGGAAGACACAAGAACTTCCCACGCTGGAGGAATGGCAGATGAAACTTATGGACTATATGGAATTGGCGGAAATGACTGGTAGAATCCGTGACCAGGGAGAAGAGTCGATGGAGGAAGATTGGAAAAAATTCAAAGACTATCTTCAGAAACATTGCAAAATTAAAGAATGTTAGAGTGATGTTGGACTGAAAATAAGTGGTTTCCAGCTGTACAGGTTAATGTTAAGGATAGACTAAGATTAAAGATTAGGATTAAAGATGTTTAAAGAAATGGAAATTTGACATTAAGAGGGAAAATTTTAATGTTATATGATACTAAGACTAAAGATCAGGTTTAAAGATGTGGAAGTTATATATTTCAATAATTTATTAAAGCTAAAGATTGGGATTAAAAAAGTGGAAAAGAAATTGCTGGACGAACAATTTGGATTGGAATACAAAAGAGGGAGGTATGAGGAAGTCCAGAAAAAAAGTAAACTAAAAAAAACAAATAAAGAGCTGCTTTGGAAGAATCGCTATGTCGTTTGATATGTTCGCCCACAACGTAACTGACAGTACACAGCTTAGAGATTATTTAGCATCTTACATGTGCTTCTTAAATGAATGAATGAAAGCGGGGAGAAAATGTGCTCTTGCCATGCTAATCTGCCCTGTATCGTTCTGACTGTAGAGCATGTGCCACCCAAGTAAGCATGTTCCTGCTCTCAAATGCCTGAATTAGCCTCAAGAAAGACAGAAAAGGTTATGAAGTTATTTTCCCTTGTTGATGTCTACTCCCTCTTGTCATCTAATGGTTATGTGATTGAAGGCATGTGGAGGACTTTTTGTTTTGCATCAAATGAAAGCAATTCACAGCAGGATAATTGACATTCCTAGTATTTTCCTGACAAGATAATAAGAAGCTGATTAATCTTTCCCTCTTATTTACCTTAGCATGAGTTTATAATTGTGTGTGTTCATCTTATGTGACAAGGAAGATACCTCTCCAGTTTACTACCAGCACTTCAATTCCCATCTAGCATATTGAATGTAAAAGTTTGAAGTCATGGCAATGGGGCGGGGGGGGGGGGTTATGTAGCTTCTTTTGGGAAGTTCATAAAGTTCTACACCTACAGAAACAGTCAAATGGTCTCGTTTAAGTATACAGATAAATGTAATCAAGCCTAGCAAGCTGATCAACTATCAAGGATCTGGCTGCCCGAGGCAGTTGCCTCACCTTGCCCCATGGGTGGGACGGCCCTGTGTATAGGCATGAGAAAGAATTATGTACCCTGATAAGAAGGAGCCATGGGCATGCTGTTTACTTTTGAGTAGAGGATGCTTTCTGCCGTCTAGCTGGCTGTCAGTCTGCCTCCCCATGCTCAGCAAGTATATTTGTAAATAAACAGATATTACGCAAAGATCCAAGAAAACCAAACCTTTAAAAGGCTGCCATGGAAACTTTCTGCTGCTTGAGGAAGTAGTGAGCGTGAAACACTGTTCAAATAAGTGCTTTCTTCCCTTCAAACATTAAACATACACATACAAAACAGAATACTCACCCCCCCCCCTTTAATGCTTTGAAAGATTTGTCTGGGAGCAATTTTTCCACTACATTATCTGGCTCTGCTTATGTAACAACTGTTTGCACAGAGAGCCATTGGCTTTAAGAATACTGCACTCTACCCATTAAATGGCAAAATGTTTTCCTAGAATCAGGCAAAAACAGCTGAGAACAAAATGGCTTTTGCAGTGTCAAAAGCTGCAAGGCCATTAGTAAGGCGAGTCAGCTAATGGATGATATCTGAGGCAGCCGCCTCGGTGATGTCAAGAGTGATGACGAAGATATTTTGGGAGGTTGACTTCTCTTGATAATAATTGAACAAAACATACCTTTGGTGGGGGCAAAACATTACAAAACAACGGGCAGAAACACCGTCAAACACCTTCCAAAGGAAATCTCTGAAGAGAATATTTATTTTCGACATTACTACTTATCTATTTATCTCTCTAGAATAGCAGGAAACCAACCTTGTATCTCTGCCATTATACTCTGGAAAATAACCTTGTAGATAGAGGTGGCAGAGAAGTCAAGACTAGGTGGTTTCCCCCCAATAGTTCCCATTAGTCTATGGGGTTCTGTTCAATAACCTGGACTAAAGTAGAAAAACAGATAAACCTACCCTTAAGTCAGAAACTGGAGTTACCAGCAGGAGTGGACTTTGGTAATCTTTGGTAATATGGTGCCCTAAGCTAGCCCAAAATTTGGCACCCCAAAATGGATCTTCTCAATTTTACGCCCCCTCACCTCAGCGTCCTGTGCGGGGGAACCACCTGTCACCAGAGTGAAGGTAAAGATTTAGCCTCCAGATCAGGGATATCCCTGAATTCACCCATTTACTTCCTCCTATATGTATATATGAATGAATGAATGAGTGGCACAGTCTAATACAGCTAGGCCACAACTTATGAGGGGGTTACATTCTGAGGATCGTGCCTGTTATGTACTGAAGTTCTCACCGTGGGCCAGCAGGGGGATACTGTAGATAGTTTTCACTCAGGTCCACATATGCAAATAAGGGATTGAAAGTGACATTCAGTGATTGGATAGTTACAGAAAGTGTTACAGTTGCGTTGTAGTGGAGCTCCATATAAGCAGGCTGGCTGAACCCTTCAGTTCAGTTCTGTTCTGGCCTGTGAATAAACAAGAGCTGTTTGAAGAATCGCTGTGTCGTCTGATATGTTCACCCACAACTTAACAGTGCCTAAGGTAAAATTGCATATAGTCAAAATGCATTGGGTTCAATTGCAGGTGGGACTGCCAAAGTCTTTTCCCCCCACCCTCTTTTATTTTTATTTTAAATTGCCAAGCGCATCAAGCTGAATGTGCAATAAGTTGCAGGTTTACTGTATGTGGAAAAGTCTAGCACAGGACTTACATGCTGAGTCCCAAAACCAGGATGCGCATTTTCCCATGCGAGATCATGGAGCCCAAAAGATGTGGCTTTTCCAGGGCTGTGCTCTCACGGCACCCCAAAAGGCACAATGCAAGATCACAGCCCCAAACAAATATTTCCTGAGGGGAGATCTCAGCGCAGAATCGAGCAAGATCACCACATCCAAAATGGCTGCAGTGCTCTTGCAGCAAAAAAATGGATGTCTCGGTTTTTTCAGGACATTTGAGGGGTATGCAATCAGAAACACCACTGCAGTGTTGACAAAGCCTCACACAAACAGTGTAAGCTATTTCCAGGCCTTGAGAATGATAACTGGACTTTGTTTTTTCAACAAGCTATTGGCCTGTGGCTGGGGAGAAATAAAACCAGCCACTATATAAATAACTAATTTTTGAAATCAATCTGAATTGATCAACTCTCACACTCTCTCTCTCTCTCTCTCTCTCTCTCTCTCTCTCATACACACACTTTTCTTGAATTGTTTCAGAATCTAAGGCAGTGATGTCCTGGGTGGCCAAGGAACCTGCAGTAGGTGGTAATCACAGCTGTTAATGTGATATCTATAAGGAAAAAATAACCAGCGTAATTGAAGATTCCCTAATGTTCTGCTCCTGGCCAAAGGGGGAACACCTTAAATGGAGCAGAGACACATGCCAGATGGTGCTGAAATGAGATTTAATTATAAAGGACAATCAATGACAAAACAGGTTGACGAAAGCCCAGAAGAAGAAGAAATATCACTTGCACAAGTAGCCAAAACTACAGATTTCATGGTAGGATACAGACAGAACAATGATGTGCATTTTTGTGAAATAGATGAGGAAAATATTTTCTGTATGTACAGTGGTACCTTGGTTCTGAAACGCCTTGGTACTCCAACAACTTGGAACTCAAACCCTGCAAACCCAGAAGTAAGTGTTCTGGTTTGCGAACTTTTTTCAGAAGCTGAACGTGCTCCGTTTTGAGTGTTACACTCCCAATTTGAGTGCTACACTTCCATTTTGAGTGTTATGCTGAGGTCTGTCTGGTTTTGCTATTTATTTTGCATTTCTGTGGCTCTTTTTTGTGACTGTGTGGAACCCTGTTCATCTACTGAATGATTGATTGTGTGACTGCGGTACATTATTACTTTCATTTTATGGATCAATGGTCTCGTTGGATAGTAAAATTCATGTTAAATTGCTGTTTTGGGGGTTGTTTTTAAAAGTCTAGAACGGATTAATCCATTTTGCATTGCTTTCTATGGGAAAGCGCACCTTGGTTTTGGAACGCTTTCATTTTGGAACGGACTTCTGGAACGGCTTAAGTTTGAGAACCAAGGTAACACTGTACTGGGGAAAAGGTAGAACCATTCTTTTGTGATTTTAATACAGTGGTACCTCGGGTTACATACGCTTCAGGTTACATACGCTTCAGGTTACAGACTCCACTAACCCAGAAATAGTACCTCGGGTTAAGAACTTTGCTTCAGCATGAGAACAGAAATTGTGCTCCGGCGGCACAGCAGCAGCGGGAGGCCCCTTTAGCTAAAGTGATGCTTCAGGTTAAGAACAGTTTCAGGTTAAGAACGGACCTCCGGAACGAATTAAGTACTTAACCCGAGGTACCACTGTATTTTATTGGGAACAGGATCAAAGCAAGTCTTACAATTGTTTTAGTATTCTCATATGTCACAACGGGCACACTCTGGAAAGAAAATGCACGGCACAGTCCTGTACAAAGCTACTCAGAAGTGCAATCCATTGAGTTCAGTGGGCTTATTCCCGGGTAAGTAGTTATAGGATTGTACCTATAATGAGTATGGGTTGCTCGTGCATAAGTTGCCGCCTCTCCAGGCTTTGTTGCCTTGGTAAACCTTTCAGTCTGGGCAGCCCTTCACTTCGTGGCTGCCTCAGTCGCTAGCAGAATCCGTCAGTCGGCGTTTCTTAAATCTTTTCCAACATAAAAGTTGTTTGACACCCAGTCTCCTCCTACTCTCTCTGCGCGGAAGTCTTCTGCGCAGGGTGGGCGTGGGTAGCGGGGAACCAGTGCTCTCCCTGCTGGTGTCCGGTGAAGAGTCCTGGAGCCCTCTCGCCGATTCCCCCATCAGCCCCTCCTTATCCCTGGTGTAGCGCTGATTTGCTTCCCCATCTGCGGAGCTGCCTCTCTCCCGGCTGGGCCCTTCTCCAGCATCATTTGAGAGCCTTCCCTCCACCTCTAGCTCCGATGTCAGTTCCCTGACAGTACCCTAAGGCTGGAATCCTAAACACGCTTACTAGAGTGCAAGCCGCGTAAGACACAACATAACTTACTTCTGACTGAGCATGCATAGGATTGCCCTTCATATCATGTATTAAGTGAAGGGCAATCAGATAATGTGCTCTTGTAAAGTTTCCTTGGCCAATATTCTACTTTTGGTGACACGTACACACAAGTGAGCGGATATAATATAAATATTATGATTACGTGGAAGAATGCTTCCAGGCAGGGAGCTCATATTGCCAGTGGAGCAATAAAGGCAAGAATTTTCTGTGTGTGCATTTGGCATCTCTAAGGTAAACCCCCCAACCCCTGGACTCACTTGTGTTGCAGTCCTTGAACCAGGCATTACCTCAGCAGGCAGCAATCGGAAGAAAGGCCTGTCATTTGTTTGGTGTCGGCTGGGAGTGGGGTGGGGTCACCAGAACAAAAATGGTGATGCTATACTCAGGTGACATCAGCAAATGGAAATAGGGGTGTGGCAATAGAGACCGCCAAAACTAATAATGATAATATGACAATTTACTCTGACCCACAAAAGAATGTGCTAATGCGCTTCTACGCCAGCAACAACTACAGGTGTATATTGGGTTATTTTTACTTATCACAATTTTCTCTAGTGCATGCAGGGCCAGATTTAGGTTTGATGAGGCCCTAAGCTACTGAAGGTAATGGGGCCCTTTATATGTCCAGCTGTCCTTTGTCAACAACAAATGGTCGCTGTTTTTTGTGTTGAATATATGCTACATGGGACGCGGGTAGCACTGTGGGTTAAATCACAGAGCCTAGGACTTGCCAATCAGAAGGTTGGCGGTTCAAATCCCCGCGACAGGGTGAGCTCCCGTTGCTCGGTCCCTGCTCCTGCCAACCTAGCAGTTCGAAAGCACGTCCAAGTGCATGTAGATCAATAGGTACCACTCCTGCGGGAAGGTAAACGGCGTTTCCGTGCGCTGTTCTGGTTTGCCAGAAGCGGCTTAGTCATGTTGGCCACATGACCCGGAAGCTGTACGCCAGCTCCCTCAGCCAATAAAGCGAGATGAGCGCCGCAACCCCAGAGTCGTCCGTGACAGGACCTAACGGTCAGGGATCCCTTTACCTTTACCTTATATGCTATATGGTAATGTATGGACCTAATAGGTATCTAAATCCATTTGCAAGTAACAAAATATGTTTTTTATCAAAGTAATTGTTGAACTGAAATACAATTAAGAAGTATCCAGAGTGTGTTTTTTTTAATTTTTTGGGGGGGCCGAAGAGAGTGGGGCCCTAAGCTATAGCTTGTTTAGCTTATACGTAAATCCGGCACTGAGTGCATGAGAATGTTAAAGGTAAAGGTAAAGGTACCCCTGCCCGTACGGGCCAGTCTTGACAGACTCTAGGGTTGTGCGCTCATCTCACTCTAGAGGCCGGGAGCCAGCACTGTCCGCAGACACTTCCAGGTCACGTGGCCAGCGTGACGACGCTGCTCCGGCAAACCGGCACCAGAGCAGCACACGGAAACGCCATTTACCTTCCCGCTATAAAGCGGTACCTATTTATCTACTTGCACTTAAGGGTGCTTTCGAACTGCTAGGTGGGCAGGAGTTGGGACCGAACGACGGGAGCTCACCCCGCCACGGGGATTTAAACCACATGAGAATGTTACTTGCCCAAAAATAGAAAGAGGAAGTCCCAGCAAAGGAAGAATGGATACAAAAACTTGTGAATATGCAGAAATGGCAGAACTTACTGGAAGAATAAGAAATCAAGATAACAAACTTTTTTATATAAAAGAATGGAAATGGTTTATTGAATATTTGCAGATAAATTGTAAACAGATAACAACACTGGCAGGATTGCTGTAATAACCTGCAGCTACATATGAGTATATGTTTAAAGAAGATAAATAAATGAGTAAGTTAAGTTAATTTGGATATGCAGAAGATACTAAAAATAAATTTAAGGAATCATAGAAAGAGGGGGAAGGAAGTCAAGTTTTAAAATGTCAAAATGATTGTAAAATCAGTGAAATGTATATATCTGAAAAGTATAAATGGTTTTTTTTTAGAAAAATGTAAGGGAGGGGGGTGGGAATTTTCTAGTGAATGGGTCCTACAACATAACTTCTGCATCTTTAGTTCTTTTCTGCTGCTTGGAGGTTGATAAAAACAGGTTCATATTTCCCCCTGGTACTGAAAGTCAAGAAATGTCATGTTCCACCTGCACTCGCCCCACAGCCGGCCAAGAATGGTAACTTTGCCATTAGCCTTCCTAACCACTACATTAACACAATTGATGGCTAAAGGTATCTCTGCATCCCGGTTTCCCTTCCCCAGTGTGCCATTCACATTGATCGTTGTGTAACAAGCCTTTCTCCACCTTCATTTCCAATATTATATGAGAGTCTCTAGACTCCTATTATGACATATCCTCATGCATAAGAAGGTCATGCTACAATAATTGAGCTTTTAATCATGCACATGTCAGAATAAAAGTTCGTATCATGACTGTAACTCTTTCTGCTTCCTTCCACATAACTACAAAAATTGCAGTTTTTATTATTTGGCCTCCGAGCAGGAGTCTTGGGGGAGCTTTGAAACTCAAGTTACTTACTATGTGACAGAAACCTGTGCTCACTTTTGTTTGCCCTGAATGGGAAATGTGTGTTCTATGGGAAAACCCACAAATTAAAAATGGACTGTACTTCATAATGTAAAGATTCCACAATACAACATGTGGCAAACTGTGTGATTAGCATTATTCAGTCTATACCGGCGCAAGGTAATAACCATGCCTAATGTGTGTTCCACAAATCTCTACTTATCTCAGTGACTCAAGGCTAGTTCACATAAGTATTTTCATTACTTGAAGACTGCATATGAATATAAAGTACTGCAGATCTTAACACCAAGGGTGTTGCTTTTTAACAGAGCGGCACATTCAGTTGCTAGTCATCCCGGGCTGAAAAATAGCCCATAGTCTATTCCAGACCTTCCTTGGGGGCGCTACATCCCCAGCTATACCAGCCATAAATCAAAAGGCTGAGAGCCAATCCCATATTTGGGAAGAGGAATCCTCGATTTTCTCATTATCCTGCTATAATAGCCCATTTCCCTTCTTTTTTCCATGCTAGATCTTTGAAGGAAATGGTAGTCGAACATAACTATGCATGACTTCTAGTTAGTGCACGAAGGGGTAAAGGATCATAGAGTTGTATTACTAGATAGACCTAGCTAGGCCGTGCCCCCTCTCCCCACAGACAGTCCACAAGCCGGATCCTGAAGGCCATTGGGCCTGATCTGGTCCACGGACCTTAGTTTGTTCACCCCTGACGTAGCCTTATAAGGTCTACCCCAAGTGGCAGTAGCTCTCCAGGGTCTCAAATGGAGGTCCTGCTACAAGAAATCTTTTTATTTAAAAAAAAAATGCTTTTCTAACTGGAGATCCCAGGGATCAGTACTTGAAACTTTCTGCCTCCAGTCCATGACCACATCTCCCCCATGACAGTTTGTGGTAAAATGACGCCCAATTTCTGAAGCACACTAATATTCATCTGTGTGGGGCTTGTTTACAATTCAGACTGCAAGTCAATGAGCACAACAGTCTGATTTTTACACTCTCCTCCTTGTTCTCAGCATGCAACAGATGTTGGAGTTGATGCCCCATAAATTCCTGGTGGATGCTGTCAAAACGATAGCAGGTGGCTTTGGCACTCACAAAGGCTTCCAGGCAGCTTTGGACATGGGAATAGGCCTGTTTGCTGGATAAGCCTGCTAAAAGAAAAACAGAGCAGTTGGCAGGCTGCCTTTTCAGGAGATGGTGGGAATTTTAAGATAAATCAAATCTTTCACAGATCACTTTGCTTTTTGCTTCAAGCCAGTTTCCGATAAAAAATAAAAATACAACATTTGACTTGTGGTTTCAAGGTTGTCTCAATATTCCTAGAAGATTGGGAGGAGAGGTTTATTTATTTTTATATAATTGAAAGCTTGAGAGCTGACTAATTTTTAAAAGAATGGAAATAAGCACTTACAGGCTTCAGTTTGGAGCAAAGGAGTGTGTGTAGGTTAATTCTTTCTGATGGCTGGTTTCGCACTTAAAACCCCCTCATAGTAGCTTTCTCTCCCTCCCACCCATCCACCCCCGTTCCAGATGCATGTGTTAAAAACTAAGCGTTCCCTCTCTCACCCCTCTTTTCCAAATTGCAGCCTCCTGAGGCTGCTTTTCATTTTAAATAGCTGTCAGGGCTTTAATACCCTGTTTACCCTTTAGGCTGCAATGCAGAAGAAACCAATTATCTCAGTGGAAATATTGGTAATGTGCAGGGATGTGCAAGGGGGAGGGCGGCAGTTATGATTTTTCTCATAATAGACGCTAAAGAATATAAAAACAGCCGGGTGAAGAACAGAGCCGGCCCACCAATGAGGCGAGCTGAGGCACTTGCCTCAGGCGGCACGCAAGAGCAACAGCAGCAAGGAGGAAGAGGAAGCCGCTGCCCTGATGCTGCTTTGCAGTGGGGTCACCATAGCAGCTGTGCAAAGTGGCAGCAGCTTCTCTTCCTCTTCCTCTTCCTCTTCCTCCTCCTCCTCGTCCACGTGCCGCCCATCTCCGGGTGCCCGCAGCAAATAGGCTTGCTGCTGTCCTAGCCTATGTATGAGAGAGCAGCACACCTATTCACCGAGAATAATAAATAATAATAAAATAATAAAATGTTATTTATATCCCGCCCTCCCCAGCCGAAGCCAGGCTCAGAGCAGCTAACATCAGTAAAATAATACAGCATTCTAAAATCAATTCATTATAAAATCAGTTCAAATCAAATTGATGGCAACCATTGGGCTAGAGTTCTGTGAAGAATTACCAAAGAAGGGGGTCAGACTGTGCCTTGGCCAAAGGCCTGGTGGAACAGCTCTGTCTTGCAGGCCCTGCGGAAAGATGTCAAGTCCCGCAGGGCCCTAGTCTCTAGTGACAGAGCATTCCACCAGATCAGAGCCACAGCTGAAAAAGCCCTGGCTCTAGTTGAGGCCAGCCTAACCTCTCTGTGACCCGGGACCTCCAAGGTGTTTTTGTTTGAAGACTGTAAGGTCCTCCGTGGGACATACCAGGAGAGGTGGTCCCATAGGTATGAGGGTCCTAGGCCGTATAGGGCTTGAAAGGTTAAAACCAGCACCTTAAACCTGATCCTGTACTCCACCGGGAGCCAGTGCAGCTGGTGTCGCACTGGGTGAATGTGATCCTGCAGCGAGGACCCCGTAAGGATTCTTGCTGCAGCATTCTGCACTCACTGGAGTTTTTGGGTCAGTCTCAAGGGCAGCCCCACGTAGAGCAAGTTACAATAATCCAGTCTGGAAGTGACCGTCGCATGGATCACAGTGGCTAGGTCAGGGCGAGAGAGGTAAGCAGCCAACTGCTTAGCTTGGCAGAGATGAAAAAACACTGCCTTTGTTATAGCTGCAATCTGTGCCACCATGGGAAGGGAGGTGTCGAAGATTACACCCAAACTCTTAATGGATGGTGCTGGCACTAACTGCGTCCCATATCGTCCCGACCCAGCCGAAGGACCTCTGTCTTCGAAGACTTCAGCTCCCACATAACCATCCAGCCACAGCTTCCAAAGATCTGATCAGTGTGTTTGGGGCCAAGTCAGGATGGCCGTCCATCAATTATCTATTGATGGCCATCCATCAATTATCTATTGATAGAGTTGGGTGTCATCAGCATACTGATGGCAGCCCAACCCAAAACTCCAGACAAGCTGGGCGAGAAGCAATCCTACAGGAGAATGGCATTCTTGGAGAAGGCTGCCACTGAACCTTGGCCACCAGTTTCTTCACTCACTTGCCTTTCCTCTGCCCCCCAATGCCTGTTCCCTTGATTTTTGCCTGGGTCAGCTCCCCCACTTCATATTTCAAATGTTTCCAGACTGCAATTTATTTATTGCATTTCCAAGAATCCAAGAGCCATAGAGTTGGAAGGGACCCTGCTGTCAGGGACTGTGCAGAGGAGGAATGGCAGAGATAGCTTCCCCATCCTGACCGCCTCCAGGGAGGAGGAAGAGGGAGTTGTTGTTGTTGTTTAGTCCTTAGTCGTGTCTGACTCTTCATGACCCCATGGACCAGAGCACGCCAGGCACTCCTGTATTCCACTGCCTCCCGCAGTTTGGTCAAACTCATGTTGGTAGCTTCGAGAACACTATCCAACCATCTCATCCTCTGTCGTCCCCTTCTCCTTGTGCCCTCCATGTTTCCCAACATCAGGGTCTTTTCCAGGGAGTCTTCTGTTCTCATGAGGTGGCCAAAGTATTGGAGCCTCAGCTTCACGATCTGTCCTTCCAGTGAGCACTCAGGGCTGATTTCCTTCAGAATGGATAGGTTTGATCTTCTTGCAGTCCATGGGACTCTCAAGAGTCTCCTCCAGCACCATAATTCAAAAGCATCAATCCCCTTCATGGATCACTGCCTTGCCGTGCCGAAGGGGCTTGAATAACTCAGAGAAGCTATGAGCTATGCCATGCAGGGCCACCCAAGATGCATAGATCATAGTGGAGAGTTTTGACCAAACGTGATCCACCTGGAGGAGGAACCGGCAAGCCACTCCAGTATCCCTGCCAAGAAAACTCCATGGACAAAGACAACAGGAAGAAGGAAACAGTATAGATTTACAACAGGGGTGGGTGAGCGATTGGCGGAAGTGACCTCCTCCACCCCCCAAAAAGCTAATTAATTTCTTAATTTTGGGTTTTAAAAAATTGGGGTCGGCTTATACATGGGGGCATCTTATACACGGGAAAATACGGTACATGCCATCACTGGATTCTGCAGTCATCAGCTGAGGAATATGCATCCCTCCCAGGTGGGCTTCTAAAGCTATCAATTTGTTTTGCCATTTGCCATTTGCCCAGCCTTCACTGCTCCTGCGAAACTGGCAAAACCAAAGCACGCTTCCATTTAACTTCTATTTTTTTATTTTTTTTGGAAATCCAAATTCAAGCAAACCTAAATACTGCATACCTGGACACAAACCTTGACAGAACTCTAATTTTAAGCAAATTCAGAGAGGAGGAGTTGGAGGAAATAAACTCACCATTTAGGATTCATGTGAGAGTTTGCTTTTATAAACAGAGCCCCTTACTATCTTTTCAGGATTTGTTGATTCAGGATTTCTAACATGATTCGAATCCCTTCTTTACACACAGTGGGGACAGCCAAGGAAGTTTACTTCTGCATCTTTGCTCATTATCAAGAAGCGCTGTGCCCATGTTTGATTTCGCTCGCCACCATTTGGTCTAACTGAAATAAAGTAGTTTGCCCAGCTACTTTGGGAAAGATGAAAAGAGGCAGATTTTTTAGCCTGTATGCATTAAGGGGCATTTTAACCTCTTTTTGAATTTGCTTCAGCGGGTGATTTAAGCCCACTGATAGTATAAACGGATCAGAGACTGCAAGAGGAAACAAATGCTTTTTATCAGGGCCACGGGCTGCCTAAAACACTTTTATGCGCAGGCTGTTGGGTCTAAAAGCTTTTATTTTATTAAACGTCCCCCAAGTAGAAGGCTGTGAAGTATGCATCTATGAAAAATGTTTTAACACATCTGTGGCTTCAAAGTGATAAAATTAAATGGGGGGGAAAATACTAAATAGGACTCTCTCTGTCAAACACATCAAGCTGTCTGTATGCCTGCAGTGCAGGATGAAAAACAAAAGATAGTAAGAATTATGTGAGAAAGGTAGTAAACCTCAGAGGGGATAAACCTCCAGGAGCAGATGGCCGTCAGCCTTAGATACAACATGCAAACCGGAAGAGTAGCAATTAGCTGAGGATTTGATTACTAATAATCTGACACAAAACTGTGGGAATCCTTTAGCCCGTGGAAGCAACAAATATGCAAAGCACAGAGCTGTGGTCTATTAATGCAGTATATAGGGGTGTGTTCAGAGAAAGTTCAAGTGTGCATTTAAAAACACACACCTCCAATTTCACTGTAATTACAGGTCTGAAAATGTCAGCTACAGTATACTATCCAGAGATCATACACCAGCACATCCTCCAATATTGTATATGCCATCACCTGCCAACCAAGTCTTTCTTTGATTTAGGGCCCAGCAACACTTCTGTTTGTCCTGTGATTTCAAGTGATTTTAAGTCACAGGTCCGAGAGATTCCTGCCCTCCCCGCCCCCCATTTTCCCTGAGAAACCTCGCTCTTTACTGCTGAATCTGAACAAATGTAAATCAGGTTTTCTGCAGATTGACGTTTGTTTGGATTCAGCAGTAAACCACAGGTTTTGCATGTGGAGGTCCCCAAGTCACCCCTCAAAATAATTCACAAATCACACATAATTTTAGTTTAAGGTTTTTGACACTATTTTGGCCACAACTTTATTAAAATACAAAATCTGTGAGTGGTTGCTTAGACATTGGTTATGACCATCTGTGCCCCCGCCTGGGACAGAACTGACTATCCGAACTCCATCGGACGCCAGTGAAGAGAAAACAATGTTGGGGATCAGTTGAGCTGAGCGTCAGTCCCTCACCGCTCACCCAACCAGCTCCCCAAGGCTTGCCGGCCCTGGTCCCATTTCAGGGATTGGACGAAATCATGGCAAGCCCCTGGATTCCTTTAACAGAATTCACTTCCAGCACCATTGGAGGGGCAGGCACAGCCTATCCTGACCCCTCCACCACCAATTTTTATAACCAATGCCTAACCGCAACCTTACAAGTTGTGACGAATTGTTAAGTAGTAGGCAAAAACCAAGTGGCACCAGCCAATCAACCAAATGGCAAAATTCCTACTAGGCCCCTGCCCCAAGGCAGACGACCCCATGACAGGCAAAGCAAGGTCAACCAGAACACAGGGCGGGCGGGCGGGCGGGTGATCCGATGCACTCTGTGAAAGAGAAAGCAAAAGCAGTGTGACCCAATATTTAAAACCTATGGTCCCACCCACCCAATTTGCTACATGCAATTTGCCCCAGCAACCCGGTCAGCCAATCGTTGCGCCAGGCAATACCCATTAACCTGCCTGGCAACAGGAAGTTGCCCCCACCGCAACCCATGCTCTCATTTTAGGGAGAACACACTTTCTCAAAGAATCAGCAGGACAAAAGCAAAGGCTCTCAGACCTACAACTTTAAATCACTTGGGCCATTGGGATAGCTCAGTTGGTAGAAGATGGGACTTAATCTCAGGGTTGTGGGTTTGAGCCCCATGTTGAGTAAAAGCTTCCTGCATTGCAGGGGGTTGGACTAGATGACCCTCGTGGTCCCTTCCATCTCTACAATTCTATGATTCTTTGGAACAAGCAGAAGTGTGGATAGGCCCTTACCTGGGGCAAACCAAACATTCTCTGGCCGTGAGAGTTAAGAGATGCACATTGGACATTACAGACAACAACGCAGAGAAACCAGTGACTGAACATTTAAGGCTTCCTAAGAGTTTAGTTTCCGACTTCATGGTCACTCTATGCGAGCAAATAATGTTTAAGGGATGGATGGAATACGAGGCTGCTGAAACAGAGGTGATAAATTTCATCAGGCCTCAGCCATGGCCGGGTTGGCTAACTCTATGCAATGGCAATGATCTCAGATGTGGTGTCATGCTAATTGGGTCCCAGCTGGTAAACTTGGGGGTGTGCCCAGACCCATCTGTTGGCTTATTGAACCCATGTGAATAAGTCCCATTTCCTTCCTTCCGTTGATTGACTCCTGTGTTGCAGAGCTCTGGGGGTTTTTTTAATGTGCTCATTCATATGTGGCATGCTGGCCCCCATCCTCGCATCAACACTGAGGGTATTGACTTGCACAAAGGCACCCTGTGTGCTTCATAGCTGGGGGAGATCGCCAGATGCTGCCATCTAAAGGATAATCTCATTAGGAGGTACACAGAACCACCAACCAATTCATGAGGGAGGCAACAGGGTCATGTCTACCATCTCCCTCCCTTTAAAATGTAGGTGCTGACCACCAAGGTCCTCACATTCAGCACAAGTGCAAAAGGCTATGCATGGGTACAGGAAGTAGCCTTTGGGCACACATCTGTAGTCTCCTGGAAAAGACCCTGATGTTGGGAAAGATGGAGGGCCCAAGGAGAAGGGGACGACAGAGGGCAAGATGGTTGGACAGTGTTCTCGAAGCTACAAACATGAGTCTGACCAAACTGCAGGAGGCAGTGGAAGACAGGAGTACCTGGCGTGCTCTGGTCCATGGGGTCATGAAGAGTCGGACACGACTAAACGACTAAACAACAACTGTAGTCTCCTGTGTCTCTTTCTCACTGAGGCCGAGCACACGGTTGACAGGCACATGGCCAGTGTCTGCATCGGTGTAGGGTGAGCACAAGGCCACTTCACTTCCATTAATGCATGAGGAGTATCTGTGACTAGGAGCTAAATCTTTTCCCTGCCCATTGTACCCCAGCCGCTAGGAACCAATGCTTGTCCTTGCCACAAAGGCCCATTTTGTATTGTACTATGATGGAATGAATGGGATGGCGCTGTGGGTTAAACCACAAAGCCTAGGGCTTGCCAATCAGAAGGTCGGCGGTTTGAATCCCCGCAACGGGGTGAGCTCCCGTTGTTTGGTCCCTGCTCCTGCCAACCTAGCAGTTCGAAAGCACGTCAAAGTGCAAGTAGATAAATAGGTACCACTCCGGCGGGAAGGTAAACGGTGTTTCCGTGCGCTGCTCTGGTTCGCCAGAAGTGGCTTAGTCATGCTGGCCACATGACCCGGAAGCTGTATGCTGGCTCCCTCGGCCTGTAAAGCGAGATGAGCACCGCAACCCCAGAGTCGGCCACGACTGGACCTATTGGTCAGGGTTCCCTTTACTTTTACCTTTATGATGGAATGAAGGTAACCACCTTCCTTCCTTCCTTCCTTCCTTCCTTCCTTCCTTCCTTCCTTCCTTCCTTTCTTTCTTTCTTTCTTTCTTTCTTTCTTTCTTTCTTTCCCTCTCTCTCCTCTCTCTGTCAGGATGCTGTCAGCGGCTCCCAGGTGGTTGCCCAGAAAAGTATAAAGGCAAGAAAAAGTTTCTTACAGTTCTTTTTCATTTCAATCTTTACAGAGAGAGACTATGGACCCCAAATCCACTGCCCCTGTGGATCCTGATACCTGAGGTGGCCACCTCACTTTCATTTATTTTATTTATTAAATGTCTATACCGCCATCATCTGAGGATCACAGGGTAGTGTACAATATAAGAACACAAAAATACATAACACAGTAATGAATGAAAACAATAACCCACTCCCCACAGTTTCAAAAGCCATAGATTGTTTAATTAGCCAAAGGCCTGCTTGTGTCAGGATGCTCCTGGCTGGTTGCCCAAAAAAGTATAAGACAAGAAAAGGTTTCTTACACTTCTTTTTTATTTCAGTTTTTACAGAGAGAGGCTATAGAACCCAGCCTCTTGGATAACAGCATTGTCCCGAGTGAATCACCACCCACACATCTCTCCCACTACCTCATTCATCATTCTCATCATGTCCTCTGCAGGTGCTGCTACGTGCCCTCTGTCTTTGAGCTCTTTGCTCTCCTACTTTTAAGGCTCGCCGGGTTCTGGGAGATGGAGGGTCTGGAATGCTTTCTAATGACAACGCGTCAGCTGAGTGTTGCTCCGTCTCTCCCATTATTTTCCAACTTTCCCCTTCATCTGCCTCTGAGCAGTTGAAACCAGTTCTCCCGTTATCGTTTAGCACTATTCCACACACACACACACACACACACACACACACACACACCATTTTGAAGGAACCTATAAGATTCAGGCTGGTACATTTTGTATTATTTGAAACAGAGGCCGGGCCATGGATCCAAAAAATTCTTCACATAATTTGAAGAAAAAAGATGATATGAAAGTTACACTGCACTGGAGTGGGGGTTTTTTTTCTCAAATAGTAATGTGAACAGCAGTCTGAACTCAATGTTGCCTTTGACAACATGTTAATTGAATCTATACTGACCATCTTCAAATACTGGGAAAGGTAAAGAGTGGCAAGATTGTTTATTCTTTTAATAAACGAGGGAATCAAAATGTGCCAATTTATTCACTCAGGCAAGCGTTTAAAAATAAATAAGGCTAATTTGGGGATGTTGTCAAGATTGTGACATACGTTTAGTAAGCGGTTTTTAAAAAATGAATGATAAAATACGCTAAACATATTGTGTTCTTGTACACAGTCCCTATGAGAAGTGCTGCATAGAAATGCATGTTTACATCTGTGAAAGAAAAGATCAGATAAGTTCACAATTCGTGACGATTTTATTTTGCACATGTTGATCCATGGCCTCCCCATGCATTTTGGGGAGGGGGGGTGAGGGTCTGAGGGCAGGCAAATTAGAATGACATGAGGTATATTTCATAATAAAACTCTACGGCTTAGATCCAGACCGTTTCTTCTGCCAACAGGTGTGTTCCACTTGTGGGTTGTTCACACGCAGTGGGAAAAGTCTGGCTCTATCCCTATGTCTTTATCATAAAGTATATCCTGACATTCCATTTTGCTGGCATTCGTCTGTCTCGAGAGACAATGGCATGCACCTCAGGAGTGGTCAAACCGCTGGAGAATCATGGCGGAAATGACTGGCAGAATCCGAGACTAGGGAGAAGAGTCGGTGGAAGAAGATTGGAAGAAATTTAAAGACTATTTACAGAAATATTGCAAAATTAATGAATATTAGAATGATGTTGGATTGAAGTTAAGTGGTTTTTGCTGTAATGGTAAAAGAATATGGAAAAATTGGATTTTCAATAGGTCAAAACTGAATGCTATAATATATTAAGATTAAAGATTAGGATAAAATAAGGAGGGAAAGGAATTGCTGAACTAATAAATTGAACTGGAATACAAAAAAGGGAGGCATGAGGAGGTCCGGGAAACAAGTAAATGAAAGATAAGTGATGAAAAGATGGAATCGTTTTTAATTGGGGTTTTTTTGTATTTAGTATTTTTCTTTTTTCTATTTTTCTTTTTCTTATCAATGTAATTTTTTTTGAAACTTTAATAAATATCATTTAAAAAAAGAGAGAGAATCACAGCACCTGCTGTGGCTGCAGAGACCACAGCACTTGTAACTGCTGCCTCCCGCATTGTTTTTCTTGTCTTAGCAGCACCAAAGTGATCCCTCTGGAGCGCAAGCCTGGGAAGTGTGTATGGAGGTCCTGGGCAGACAACAAAATTCACTGTCCTATATTGAAAGATTTTTGGCAGAAGGTAGCTGAAACCATCAATAGAATTGTATGGAAACAACCTTACATTTACAGAGCAAAATATCCTCTTGAATTATATACCCAGAACATGGATCCTTACAAAAGGACAATATGAGCGGACTCTCTGTGCCCTTAACACAGCGAAAAGACTGACACTGATGAATTGGAAAAATAAAAATGCGGCTCCCTTCTACGATTGGACTGAAGACTTATACAAACTCACAACATATGAACACCTTACATATAAACACAGACTTGCCATGGACAAAATCAATGATATTTGGACTCCAGTCTCACAAATACTGTAATAGGTTAAGATCTGGTGAAGTACAATAACAACCTTGTAAAATATACAGTTTTTTGGGGGTGTCCCCCTTTATTTTCCTTTCTACGTGGGTTCTGTTTCTCCTTTTCAGGTTCTCTCTTTTATCTACGTCTCACCATGTTTAGTGCACATATTATGATGTACTTTTTGAACTTTCAATAAATATTTTTTTAAAAAATCTGTTTGCAGGCAGATTGCTTCCCAGCTCCAAAAACAGCAGCCATTATAGAACCCCAGCAAAGCCAATAACCCAGGAAGGAAAAGGTTAGCATACAAAACCCAGAGCACTACAGTGGTACCTTGGGTTAAGTACTTAGTTCGTTCCGGAGGTCTGTTCTTAACCTGAAACTGTTCTTAACCTGAAGCACCACTTTAGCTAATGGGGCCTCCCGCTGCCGCTGGAGCACAATTTCTGTTCTCATCCTGAAGCAAAGTTCTTAAACCGAGGTACTATTTCTGGGTTAGCGGAGTCTGTAACCTGAAGCGTATGTAACCTGAAGCTTATGTAACCCGATCTACCACTGTACTGAATAGAGTAGGAAGGGATGGATGTTCTGCGACAAATCATTAGTCACAATAGGTATTGTTTGAAATAAAAACATCATTCTAGGCAAAACATTCATTTTTATTACTGAAATTTTGTCCAGCAATGACAATTTTAACTTGTCCCATCTTGACATATCTTTTTAAACTTCAACCCATGTTTTGACACGTACTTTTTGAACTTTCAATAAAGATGTTACTACACACACAAAAGAAGATTCCCCTCTTGACCTTGCTGATGTGGTCCAAAGCAAAGCAGAGCAATACAACTGGCACCAGCCTTGGACAGCAGCCATGGGTAGGGACACAGATCTCCTAGTCACACAAAGGTAAAGGTAAAGGGACCCCTGACCGTTAGGTCCAGTTGTGGCCGACTCTGGGGTTGCGGCGCTCATCTCTCTTTATTGGCCGAGGGAGCCGGCGTACAGCTTCCGGGTCATGTGGCCAACATGACTAAGCCACTTCTGGCGAACCAAAGCAGCGCACAGAAACGCCGTTTACCTTCCCGCCGGAGCAGTACCTATTTATCTACTTGCACTTTAGCATGCTTTTGAACTGCTAGGTTGGCAGGAGCAGGGACCGAGCAACGGGAGCTCACCCCGTCGTGGGGATTCGAACCACCAACCTTCTGATCAGCAAGTCCTAGGCACAGGTCCACACTGTAAAGCTCCATGTCAGAGGGCTTTTAATTTTTTGCCCTTGCGCTCTTCCCACGAAAACCCATTCTTTACTGCAGAATTGGAGCAAACAGCAAACTGTGCGAAACCCAAATTGCCATTTGTTCAACGTTAAAGAGTGAGGAAAGCAGCAGAAGTTGGGCGCGGTGAAAGTGCTTGGACATGGAGCTGGAAAATGCACATCTGTGCCCAGAAAGCGGGAGGGGGAGTGTTTATGGGGGTACTCAAGGGTATGGAGTACTGGCACCCCCCCATGTTAACTGTGTGGCACTTACTGTAACAACTTCATAGTGAGTGTCAGAAGCTTTTTTTATTTTAAAAAGTCACCGATCAGATGTATTGTGTTGTTGTTTTTTAATTACAGTAATTATTTCTAAATTTGAATACACACTCACACATTTATAGACATGCATATGCATAAATTTCCTATTTTTTTGCAAACGTCTGTGTCTTCTTTGATCCTCTTTTTGTGATTCATGTCCTCTTTTGGTGAATACATGAGTTAGTTACCCTACTGTTCTTCAGACTCTCTCTCTATCTTTCTCTGTGTCTTTGCTTGTGTGTTTGTGTGTGTGCATTTGGTAGGCGATGAAATTTTTAAAAATTACAACAAATCATAGAATCATAGAATCATAGAGTTGGAAGAGACCACAAGGGCCATCGAGTCCAACCCCCTGCCAAGCAGGAAACACCATCAGAGCACTCCTGACATATGGTTGTCAAGCCTCTGCTTAAAGACCTCCAAAGAAGGGGACTCCACCACACTCCTTGGCAGCAAATTCCACTGTCGAACAGCTCTTACTGTCAGGAAGTTCTTCCTAATGTTTAGGTGGAATCTTCTTTCTTGTAGTTTGGATCCATTGCTCCGTGTCCGCTTCTCTGGAGCAGCAGAAAACAACCTTTCTCCCTCCTCTATATGACATCCTTTTATATATTTGAACATGGCTATCATATCACCCCTTAACCTCCTCGGTTTCTATAATACAATTACTGCTACACCAAGAATTTCAAGATGAATGTTCTGGAGATTAAAAAGGGTGGATTAATCCCAAGAGAAAGGATGATTCATAGTTGTAATCAATTTGCTAGGACGGATCTGTGGAAGAGTCATCAAAGGAGCCCTCAGGATTCAGTGTTAATGTCATTAAGGCTGCATTGCCAAATGAGAAAGTACTTAATGTCACAGTGACACGGTATATTAATATTATATCTCTATCAATATATTAATTGGCTGAATTAGGTCACACAGATAATTCAGAGCGGTTAAATTTTGCAAAACTTTGGTCTGGTGGCTTAATTCCCTTCATGGGAAGGTTCCAGCAAATAGATTCTATCTTACAGATTCTGAAAGAGAATTCCCGTTACCCTATCAGCACACAGGCTTACAACCAAAAGGGTTTTTAAATCTATCCTTTCTGAAACGCAGGGCTGTATGGAAGGATCAACATAAGATCTTTGTAGATCCTTTTATCCTTTCTTACTCCACTGATCATTTGTCTGATGCACATTTTGCCAAACATGCCCACCCACTTCCTTAAACGGAGGCCCCAATAGTGGTGGCCCCATTTTGCTCCAGCTGCCCAGGGTCTCGGCTACTTGGTCTTTGTGTGACCTAAACCACTGAGCCTCTTGGGCTTGCCGATCAGAAGGTTGGCGGTTCGAATCCCCGTGACGGGGTGAGCTCCCGTTGCTCGGTCCCAGCTCCTGCCAACCTACCAGTTCAAAAGCACGCCAGTGCAAGTACAGTGGTATCTCGGGTTAAGAACTTAATTTGTTCTGGAGGTCCGTTCTTAACCTGAAACAGTTCTTAACTTGAAGCACCACTTTAGCTAATGGGGCCTCCTGCTGCCGTCGTGCCGCCGCCACACGATTTCTGTTCTCATCCTGAAGCAAAGTTCTTAAACTGAGGTACTATTTCTGGGTTAGCGGAGTCTGTAACCTCAAGCGTCCGTAACCTGAAGTATCTGTAACCCAAGGTACCACTGTAGATAAATAGGTACCGCTGTGGCAGGAAGGTAAACGGTGTTTCCATGCGCTCTGGCTTCCATCACAGTGTCCCGTTGTGCCAGAAGCGGTTTAGTCATGCTGGCCACATGACCCGGAAAGCTGTCCGTGGACAAATGCCAGCTCCCTCAGCCTGAAAGCAAGATGAGCGCTGCAACTCCATAGTTGCCTTTGACTGGACTTAACCATCCAGGGGTCCTTTACCCTTTTACCTTTTACATTTGTGAAATTATCCTGCACTCTGGCTTCCTAGAAAATAGTGCATACCTCTATGTAAGGCTAAGAGGTCCCTCTTTCACATATGTATTCCTCACATCTTCCCCTCCCTCCTCACCAAAAATACAAAGAAAGCAGAATAAATAGCCTGCTCTGTTGCTTCTGGGCCTTTATCCCCAGTTATCCTTTCACTAGGAATCCACAGGGAGGCAACTTAAACCCTAAAATACTCCCAGAGATCTGATAAACAAAGGGTTTATCCACACTTACCTTTCCATGCACAGTTGATGCTTTAAAAGACTGCATCCGAGCGCTCTCTTTTTTTGCTCTGGAGTTTTGCCCCTGAAAACCCGCTCTTTACTGCTGAATTGGAGCAAACGGCCGTCCGCAGAAAACCCAAATTGCCATTTAAAGAGCGGGCTTTCACAGGGAAAGCTCTCAGGTGAAAAAAAGAGTGCTCAGAACTTCAAAGTGCAGACCTGTGTCTGGAAAGAACAGGGCAAAACATAAGTTTAGATAAGCCCCTAGTCAGCTGAGCCTTGAGGTAACACTGCTTGACTGTCCCAACTTTATAACCTAGATCTGCACTTAATGGACACTTTTGACCCCTGACTCAACTCTGTGTGAGTTTCACCCGCTTCCCCTCAATATGCTCAAGGGAGAGCTCTGCCTCTGGCAAACGTACAACCTTGCCTTCAGCGGAAGCAAGATTTCAGTCACTCCGTTCCACTGGCAAACTCAGAGCCACTTCACACAGACGCATGACAAAACCAACACAAAATCGCCTTTTGCATAAACTGCTTTGAAGTTTTTACACCGATCAAGCGGTATCTAAATTTTATGAAGGAAAGAAATAAGTAATACCCAAAAGCATGATTCCACATTTACGTAGCTACCTTAGTACAATTGGTTTCCACAGAATTCTGAAATGATATCCATAATATCCATGTGTCCGGACATTCTTCACGTTCATATTTCAGTGCATTACAGTGCCTGGGACCTGCCTGCCTTCTCTGACTTTAACATTGGGCATCACCCAGTAATTTAAAAATAGAAAAGATATATTGCAACAATACAAATTATGCTAGAAAGCACTGGTAATCTGCCACAACAAGGGCATCCAAACAATCTGGGAGCATTTTGCATCCAAAAAACAAACAAAAAATCTATTGCTGTTAGGCCAATAAGACCAATAACTGAGAAAAAAATATGTGCATGTTTTGTGGGACAGTGGGACATACAGCATGGTATGTCCTCGGCAACAATCTTGATAATGAGAGTTAAAAGGGATGTTATTATAGCACTCAGATAAAACTAGAGATTTTAGTATAAAATCCATTTCTCAACTATTTTATAGATCAGATAAATGGGGATTTTTATGTTATACCTGAACTGGACCCCCTACCAACAGAAATTTAAGACTACAATCCTACCTGCTTGGGGGTAAGTCCCATTTAACTTAATGGGACTTATTTCTGAGTAGACATTTATTGGATTTCACTGTTAGATGTATTATGAGAGTCCTCATTTGGTTTTTTTGGTTTTTTATAAGATATTTATTAAGATTTTCAATGTTTTACAAAACACACAAAAATAAAGGGAAAAAACCAAGAAAAAATACATAGTAAAAATATTTAAAAGCAATTCTTTCCTTCCATTACTTGACCTTCATTTGCTTATTTCCAGGACCTCCTCACACCTTCCTTTTTTGTATTCCAGTTCAGTTATTTTATTCAGCAAATCCCTCCCCTCTTTTAGTATCCTAATCATTAATCATAAAAATATTGTAATTTTAGATTTTTACATATTACATAATAAACCCTTTTTTCATCTTCCCTTGTAACCTTTCAGCTAAAGACCACTTAGTTTCTATCCAACATCATTCTAACATTCATTAATTTTACAATATTTCTGTAAATAATCTTTAAACTTTTTCCAATCTTCCTCCATCGACTCTTCTCCCTGGTCTCAGATTCTGCCAGTCATTTCCGCCAGTTCCATATAGTCCATCACCTTCATCTGCCATATGACAGTCCTCATTTGGCTGAGACATTCTGCCTAGAGGTGAAGATCTGAGTCTGTGGAAGTGCAGAGTCACTGGATAAGGTTGAACTAACGTAAACATAATCTAGGCAAAATGGAAGTTGTAGTGACCAACAATGTGTTATTCTGTGTTGGGTGTACCTAAAGTCTCAAACTGGCCCTGTAACTGTGCTTTAAGAAGAAGGTTGCAGCAAACAGCAGATGATGTTGACGTCCTCCATGCTTAAAACACTTCTGCTTCTCATTTCTGCTATTATCCCACTTAGCTTAGACCTGGCCATGTTTTTCCCTGTCATTTTCCAACCTCCAATCCAACAGGACAGTTCTACTCATGGTTGTCCTTGCTTATATGGGAAAGGTCTTGTCAAAAATAGTAGCATATTTTAGTTGTTGAGTATCAGCTGAATAATTCGAAACCCCTTCCTTCTCCCAGCTTCATTTGATTTTCATGCCAAGAACAGTGAGTGATTTTCTAAATTGCCTATTAATCCCCCAAAATGAATGGGGTAGACCTAAAGCCCATTTTCATAACAATTTAAAAACCATCAAGATACAGAACAAAGTATTTAAAAAGTCAGGACATTGGATCGATTTAACCATGCATCATTTATACCCTTCAAGGATGACTGATATAAGGACAGAATGGAAGGAGATGAAACACTCAAATATATCGGGTTAGTTCAGACATAACACCAAACCATAGTTTGGCATTACAAGAATAAGTCTCGGTGACCCTCAGTTTTCCCCTCCCTATTCTGGTGCATATGCAATGAGTTTGGAAGCTTCCATTTTAGATTAACCACAGCTTCCTCCATACTCCCCAAGTATCCCTATTTCCCAGGGGCAGTCCTGGAATTTTCGAAAGCCATCCTGGCTTTTGATCTGATCCCAGAATGTCCCTATTTCCCCCACCAATGGTGCTGCCACCGAGCTCAGGGTTGGAACATGAGGCAATGCTTGTCCTGAGCATCGGCTGTAGTGGCTGCAAGGCAGCATCCCATTGCCTCTTCATCCCATTGCCAGCCTCCTCCCTTGGGCAGCTCCTAGCGTAAGGTTACCAGACGTCCCCGTTTCCCGGGGACAGTCCCTGGATTTACAAATCAGTCCCCTGACAAAATCCATCTATTTAGTAAAGGTAAAGGGACCCCTATGGGACACGGGTGGCACTGTGGGTTAAACCACAGAGCCTAGGACTTGCCAATCAGGAAGTCGGTGGTTCGAATCCCCATGATGGGGTGAGTTCCCGTTGTTCAGTCCCAGCTCCTTCCAACCTAGCAGTTCGAAAGCACAACGTGCAAGTAGATAAATAGGTACCGCTCCGGCGGGAAGGTAAACGGTCTTTCCGTGTGCTGCTCTGGTTCGCCAGAAGCGGCTTAGTCATGCTGGCCACGTGACCTGGAAGCTGTCTGCGGACAAACGCCGGCTCCCTCAGCCAATAAAGCGGGATGAGCGCCGCAACCCCAGAGTCAGTCACAACTGGACCTAATGGTCAGGGGTACCTTTACCTTTAAAGGGACCCCTGACCGTTAGGTCCAGTCACAGACAACTCTGGGGTTGCGGCGCTCATCTTGCTTTACTGGCCGAGGGAGCTGGCGTACAGCTCCTGGGTCATGTGGCCAGCATGACTAAGCCGCTTCTGGCGAAACTAGAGCAGCGCAAGGAAACGCCGTTTACCTTCCCGCCGGAGTGGTACCTATTTATCTACTTGCACTTTGACGTGCTTTCAAACTGCTAGGTGGGCAGGAGCTGGGACCGAGCAACCGGAGCTCACCCCGTTGCAGGGATTCGAACCGCTGACCTTCTGATCAGCAAGCCCTAGGCTCTGTTTTAACCCACAGCGCTACCCACGTCCCATACAAAAGCTGTTTCTTAAAGAGCTTTAATATCCTTTGATAGCTGGCGCCTGATAGCTGGATATGCCACATCTGTTTGGAGCTGAAGGAAACAGCTTGTGGCAGTTTTAGACTGTGTGCACATTGCCAGCTTAAAACGTAGCTAGATCTTTCTTTTTTCTCAACTCGGATCAAAGCTGGTTTGTGGGGAGAGGCATCAAAATACAGTATTTCGTAAGGAATAATAGGGGAGAAAGAGGGTAGACAATGGATTGTTGCTAATGTCATGTGCACACCCCTTCCCAAACCAATGGAACAAGCTGAAAGCAGAGGAAATGGGAGCATGCCCACAGCCTAAAATGACGTCTTTGAGGGAGAAGAAAAGCTGAATTTGTAGATGGATAGCATGAAGTATTTTTGCAGAGCACCAAATGGATATTTATACCTCTGCAGGGACTGATGCAGCACTAAAAACTAGTATTTGTGTCTCAGTGCTTGCCTGCTTTCCGTGTTTAACTTTAGTACACGTCAATAAACTGATATAACAAAATACAATATGTCCAGTACTCTTAGTGCATAATTAAACTGTGGAACTGAACATTGCAAGATGTGGTGATTGATATTAGTTTACACCACAGCTTTCCAAATTGTGTATCGCAACACATCAGTGTGCTGGCTGCAGTTTGTAGATGTGTCACACAAATGCCCATCATGCCCCTTCCGGGGCTGGAAAGGGGTTAGTTTAACCTCTGATTTGCTAGTAATACTGAATTAAAGGTAAAGGGACCCCTGAACATTAGGTACAGTCGTGGCCGACTCTGGGGTTGCAGCGCTCATCTCGCTTTATTGGCCAAGGGAGCTGGCGTATAGCTTCCGGGTCATGTGGCCAGCATGACTAAGCCGCTTCTGGCGAACTAGAGCAGCGCACGGAAACACCGTTTACCTTCCCGCTGGAGCGGTACCTATTTATCTACTTGCACTTTGACGTGCTTTCGAACTGCTAGGTGGGCAGGAGAAAACTGAATTACTGTGTCGCAAAATGATGTGTGACTCAAAAGTGTGTCACCAACATGAAAAGCTTAGAAAAACTCTGGTTTACGTGGTGGGTTTTTTGTTTTTTTTATGGGCTAATTTACGGAGGAGTGTTCATCTATGGGCTCAACAAAACAGAGCCTCCAAGTTCGGAGGCAGTGTACTATGCTGGTGATCAACAAGATGGGCTGGCCGTCACCTTGCTTGTGAGCTTACAGAGGAATTTGCTTGGCCACCAGTTGGAAAGAGAATGCTGGTCTGATCCAACAAAGTCAGTCCTTGGGAGATGTTTTCTGCCTGAGCAAATAGCCGCAAGGGCATTGGGCAGAGTTGGCATCTCTTTTATCATCCACCATCCATACTGGCAGCCTATTTCCAGTGCTTGGATTAGAGGGGACTAGAGGACCAGCCTCCCTTGCAGAGCAATGGAGGGAACCCTTATCTGTGACTGTGTGGAGTTTGGATTGAGCAGAGGTGTCCCTCTGCCCGGCTCTCACAGCTGAGCTGGTTTCCTGATGGGTGGTACCTGTCAGGGACTGGGCAGAGGAGGAATGGTGGAGACCGCCTCCCCAGCCTGACCCTTCCAGAGAAGAGGAAGACAGTTCAGAATTACAACAAGGGTTTGAGGGAGGTCACAGCTCAGAGGCAGATGAGGGGGAAAGCTGGGAAATAATGGGAGAGGAGGACGAGGATGAGGAACCACCAGGAGGGCAACAGCTGACGGACACAGTGTCTTTAGAAAGCATTCTAGATGCCCCCCTCTCCCAGAACATGGTGGGCATTGAAAACAGGAGAGCAAAGAGCTCAGAAGGAAAGGGCCCTCAGCGCCACCCGTAGGGGAGATGATGATGAATGAGGAGGTGGGAGAAAAAGGGGGTGGAGAGTCACTCAGGACAATGAGGATGTGCTCCAAGCCTCTCTCTGTAAATATTGAATAAAAAGCAGATGGTAAGGACTTTTCCTTGTGTTATCCATTCCTTGCAACCTGCCGTGGAGATTGTTTCTTCTGCCACCTTACAGCACCTCCACCAGCAGAGCCCATTGGACCTTGGAATCCATTATCTACTGAACTCCATGCTGGTCTCAAAGCCGTTGCCAGCTGGCACCAAGCCTGATCCAGACTCAATTGCTGCTCAATGGCACATTCACCTTCCATGATGCCCACTGTGGGTCGTTTGGATTGCAGAGGTAGTTCTGCTGCCCTGCAAAGCCCTGCCAGTAGTGTAGCCTTAGGTTAAATTGGGATGGCCATGATTTGGATCAGATGGGAGGGGGTCAAAAATGGAGCTCATAGATTTCATTAAGAGAACCTTATTTCACCTGCAGCAGCAGACAATCTGAACCTAGCTGCTTTCCCGCTGCCATTGCCTTCTGCACAGCATCTGAGGCCAGAACCAGGGTCACCAACTTTTTCCTTGCCTTGCTCCTGTGCCTTTAATAGCAAGCCTGACATGCATAAACTAAAACAGGTGAAACGTAGAAATAAAGTAATGGGGTGAAAGCTCCAACCTACTGTTTGTTGCGTGTCGAGACCCCGCAGCCACCCCCTTGTTGGAAATAACTCACACAAGGACACAGATATTAGGTTTATGTTACTGAGCAAATTTGGCCACAATTTTATTGAATTACAGAATGTGAGCAGTATTGGCTTAGGCATTGATTGGACCCGACTATATCTGACTCCTGCCCGCTGCGCAGGAAGTCCGGTAAGGGTAAACCACCGGTAGGGGGAGCCCTGTCGATGCAGACCAACTCAAGCTCCCCCTGGTGTTCCCATTGGGGTTGTTGTTAAGTTGTGGGTGAACATATCAGACGACACAGCGATTCTTCAAACACCTCTTGTTTATTCACAGGCCAGAACAGAACAGAACAGAACTGAAATGAAGGATTCAGCCAACCTGCTTATATAGAGCTCCACTAGAACGCAACAGTAACCATTTTCTGTAACTATCCAATCACTAAACATCACTTTCGATCCCTTATTTGCATATGTGGACCTGAACTATCTACAGTATCCCCCTGCTGGCCCAGGGTGAGAACTTCGGTACATAAGAAGAAGAAGAGTTTGGATTTGATATCCCGCCTTTCACTCCCCTTCAGGAGTCTCAAAGCGGCTAACAATCTCCTTTCCCTTCCTCCCCCACAACAAACACTCTGTGAGGTGAGTGGGGCTGAGAGACTTCAAAGAAGTGTGACTAGCCCAAGGTCACCCAGCAGCTGCATGTGGAGGAGCGGAGACGCGAACCCGGTTCCCCAGATTACGAGACTACCGCTCTTAACCACTACACCACACACAGTTGTGTCATGGCCCAAGCCACCGACCAGGCTTCAGACAAGATCAACACCCCCGGATTACTTTAACGGAATACCTTTAAGAATGGAGGGGCAGGCGATGGCCACACCTCCCCTCCCCCACACAAGGTCAAACAATGCCTAACCGCAACCCTAACAAAGTTGTGACGATTGCTACGAGGTAGGCAAAAACCAAGTGGCCAGTGCCAACTTGCCAAGTGGAAAAATTCCTACTAGGCCCCTCGGACAACTAAGGCGACCAACCGAAGTCCATAGCAAGGCCAGTGCCTAACCTGCAAATAGGGAGGGAGGGTGGGTGATTGAGGAAGCGAGCCAAGAGGAAGTCCTCCGGCTCGCTCCTCAGTTTAAAGTGCCCCGGCCATGCCCCCCCCAGCCAGCGGATTGGCTGGCCAGGCCCTGACATGGCCGGGATCCCCTGGGCAACAGGGGACAAAGTCCCCCGCCCCCAGTGGGGAGTGGGTGACCACACGATCCACTGCAACTCCTCCCCACTGGGAAGTGGAGCGGATTTGTGCAGCTATGAAAAGAACGGGGGGGGGGGTGTAGACTGGTAACGCTAATCCGTAAAAAGCAAGCAATGATGTTGGTAGTTGTATAACGTCCCACACAATGTCCCACACTGATATTCATGCCTGGTTGTACCTGGTTGGTGACCATCTATATGCTTTCCATCCAGCTTCTGTTTTCTTTCAAAAGGGGGAAACCATAGCAAGAATATAGAGGAAGTTTAGCAATGGGCAATTAAAATTAGGAAGAGGAGGGATGTGACATGATAAGCAAAGCATCAAACACCTTGGATCAAAGAGGTTCGGATCACATTGCAGGAGAGCCTTAGTCCTCTTAATTAGGTGTTTTCCGTCACTGACAGTGAGAAAATAATGAGTAAAGGCCTGAAAACCAAAAACAACATTTGTGAAATGTATTCGTGATCAAGCATAATGGCCAATTAAACCGCTTGGGGGGTGGGGCAGGGAAGAACCACGAAAGCCCCTTAATCAGAGCCTCTGGCGTGGTCAACGTCAAGCCTAGTTAAGGACTCAAGAGTAGTCATTTCTAACTAGCATGCAATGAGAGAACTTCTAGCATGCTGTGCAAATTAAAATAATTTAATGATCTAAAGCTCCCATGAGTTAAAGCACCCAGCCGTAGAAGCCCTCGCCCCACAGTTGCCTGCTGTCTCTCTCAACATGACTTACGTCTGGATTGGGGAGCCTGGACACGGGCCGTTCTGACCAGCACTGGTGAGAGCTGGTGTCCTCAACCCTTACTCATTGTGCTATGCTGAACATTTTAGAGTTGCCACCTTTGCTCTGGCAAAATACAGGATGGGGGGGTTGGGGGGGCCTTGTTTTTCATCTGGTGCTGAAGTGACTTCAAAGCAATCCATCACAATCTATTGCAGCCTAACAGGGTGGCCCCTCTGTAATTTGACACACACACACACATGTGCACACACATACACATGAATTTGTAACTCTTTTGGTGCTTGGCTACCCAGAGCTTAAATACATTAATAGAATTATCGAGCTGGAAGGGGCCCTGAGGATCATTCTAGTCCAAACCCCTGCAAATACAGGAATATACAGCTGCCCCAGACAGGGATTGAACCTGCAACCTTGGTGTTATGACTTTTCAAACACTCTTTCAAACACATGTATGTGGAGAGGATCCCTAACTTGGCAGAGAAGACGAGAGGGGACCTGAATACAGGGCAAAACTGTATATAGGATGTAGAATTTTACCTTGGCCCTCCTAGTTCATTCACATGTGGTCTAAACCACTGAGCCTCTTGGGCTTGCCAATCAGAAGGTCAGCAGTTTGAATCCCCACGAAGGGGTGAGCTCCCGTTGCTCTGTCCCTGCTCCTGCCAACCTAGCAGTTCGAAAGCACACCAGCATGAGTAGATAAATAGGTACCGCTGTGGCGGGAAGGTAAATGGTGTTTCCGTGCACTCTGGTTTCCGTTACAGTGTCCCATTGCGCCACAAGCAGTTTGGCCAATGCTGACCACATGACCCAAAAAGCTGTCCGTGGACAAACACCGGCTCCCTCAGCCTGAAAGTGCTGCAAAACCATGAGTGCTGCAAACCCATAGTCCCCTTTGAGTGGTCTTAACCATCCAGGGTCCTTTACCTTTTACCTTTTTTCATCTCCGTGGGACAACAGAATTGTGTGTGACACATTGCTGCTTTCAGCTTACCCGCTGCTCCCTAAGCTGTCCGGCTGCTGCCCTCAGTTGCAGTGGATTATGCTGTCCCGTGCTGAGGCTCCAATACTTTGGACACCTCGTGAGAAGAGAAGACTCCCTGGAAAAGACCCTGATGTTGGGAAAGATGGAGGGCACAAGGAGAAGGGGACGACAGAGGACGAGATGGTTGGACAGTGTTCTCGAAGCTACCAGCATGAGTTTGACCAAACTGCGGGAGGCAGTGGAAGACAGGAGTGCCTGGCGTGCTCTGGTCCATGGGGTCACGAAGAGTCGGACACAACTAAATGACTAAACAACAACAACAACATGCTGTCCCCCCTCCAAGGGGTTTGTTATGTGGAGGAGGGTGGAGGCTCAGCTAGGAATGGGCTGCAGTTGAGAGCTGTGAGGTAGTTAGCACAGAACAGGACCATGACAAAGTAAAGACTGCTCTCCAGTACAGTGGTACCTCGGGTTAAGAACTTAATTCATTCTGGAGGTCCGTTCTTAACCTGAAACTGTTCTTAACCTGAGGTACCACTTTAGCTAATGGGGCCTCCCGCTGCTACTGCGCCGCCGCGGCGTGATTTCCCTTCTCATCCTGAGGTAAAGTTCTCAACCCGAGGTACTACTTCTGGCTTAGCCGAGTCCATAACTTGAAGTGTCTGTAACCCAAGGTGTCTGTAACCTGAGGTACCACTGTAGCTAAATAAATGAAATATTATATTGAAGAAATCTGGTGATGCATATGAGAAAACATCACATCCACCGCCAGTAATATTCAGTTGCCAGTCTGGTAAGTTTCCGTGTAGAGACAAGGTCCATCCTGCCTCAGGAAGCAGCTGTGGAACATATGCCCACGCTTCCCAAGGCGGATGCGCTCCCTCCCAGGTGTGGGATAGTTGCTTGGATGCCCGGAGCAGTGTGAGCGCCCTGCAGCCGGGGGCGGAGTGAGCTGCCCATGGCGGACATTTGGCGCACCACCCGCCCGCGACTCCCAAGCCTCCCCCAAGCTGTCAAAACAAAGGGGGAAGGGGCGCAAAGCAGTGCAGCTCCCCACCCCCTTACCCCGACAGTTCGGGATAGGCTTGGGAGTTGTCACCTCCCTCGGTGAGGGCACCCGGGGCAGTGCACCCCCCTTCCTATGCCCCTGTCAGGAGGCAAAATATTTTGGCTTGGCCCTTTTGGCACATTGGCTAGAAGTCATGTTCTCCCTCCCCAACATTCATTTTAGAAGGAATGGGAGCACTCAGCCTTCCAATGTGCTTCTTTCCACAGTATTTACAAGCCAATATATTATTATTTATAACAAAGACACCATAAATCTCCAGTGCTCTCTCATCCAAAACAAACTAAACCCTGCAGTGTTGCCTCTGGGACCACTCATGGAAGAGGGGAGCACGTGGCAGTCTTATTAAACGGGTCCGGATGGATTCAAAGGCAGCTGGCTCCTTGTAGAGGCTGCCACACTGAACCTTAGATTTTTAATCCACGAAACAGATGCACATTGACAATTCACATAGCCAATCCCAAGAAAGCAAGGAGGGATTTAATGGGGATGGGGGGGGGAATCCCTTTATGACTTCAGGCCCTTGCCCCCATTGTGTGTGATGATTAATGCAGTTGAAGGAATACACAAATTGCAATCACTTCTTAATGACCAGCAAAATGCCTTTCTGATTAGTGTGAAATGGCACGTGGTTGCTTAAAAGCTCTCTTTGTGGAGACTTACCTTTCCACTCTGGAGTGCTTTTTGGGGGGAGGTGGGGCTCCCTAATTAGAGCCTTGTGTTACAATGGCAAATATAATGGGTCTTGCGCAAAAGCTGGGAGGACAAGACCGGCATCTGGTGGAGTCGACAGATGAAGAAGGAAGTCTCAATGGATGGATGGCCAGCAATTCAGGCCCCAGGAAAGGGGGGGGCCGTGTGATTAATGAGCCTTGCGCCTCCCCTCCATGGACTCGCTAGCCTTCTCGCTTGGCACAATTCATTAAGCACTTATGTGCATCACTATTATGGGATTGAAAGGGGAGTGTCCAGCGGCTGCCGTAATAACAGCCATGTAGCAAAACGGGAATGGGGAAATTGGGGGGGGGAGAGAGAGAGAAAGAAAGAAGGGTGAAAAGGGCAGGTGAAGCAGTTTGTTGTCACTGGCTGTGCAATCTATTTGCTCAGCATTTTAAAAAGGCACTTTTAGTTGCAAATGACGTTGCAGATGCATTTCACAATTCCTAGATGGACCCAAGTGCTTTAAAAGCATTTAAAAAGCCAAAGGGGGGGGGAGTTACTTCATGCAGAAGGGCACTTTGCACTTGCACACTGAAGCAAAATGACTGTGATCATTAAAAGATTTTTAGAAGATTTGAAGCAAGCAGTTTATTTTAAAAAAATTCTGTCCCTCTCGTCTCCTTTTAAAAACATGTTTATGGCTCTGGCAGCAATCCAAAGTACACTTTCTGCAAAGTGAATAAGACCTGGCGTTCAAGTAGGGCTGCCAACTGGTTAAAAAAAGTTATTGGATTGTTTTCCTTTTATCTGGTTTAATTAGATAAATGTAGAAGGTGGATGCCATTTAGAGAAATTGATGGAAGTGTGGCAGAACTTACAGTTTCATAAACAATATTGGAGTTTAATATTGTTGGGGTTTTTTGTCATTAACTAATCTGGAACCAATAGCCCTTTTATTTCTCTCTCTAAAGGAAATGCGAAAAGCTCTTTGTAGGACAAAGAAAGGGTTGAGGCAAAGCTATCACTCACATGTGCCCTAAAGCTCTAACCTTCGCTAACTAAAATTTGTTCTTACAGATGAAGATTTTCCTTCAAATCTTGATTGTTGTTTAGTCGGTTAGTCGTGTCCAACTCTTCGTGACCCCATGGACCAGAGCACGCCAGGCACTCCTGTCTTCCACTGCCTCCCGCAGCTTGGTCAAACTCATGCTGGTAGCTTCAAGAACACTGTCCAACCATCTCGTCCTCTGTCGTCCCCTTCTCCTTGTGCCCTCCATCTTTCCCAACATCAGGGGCTTTTCCAGGGAGTCTTCTCTTCTCATGGGGTGGTCAAAGTATTGGAGCCTCAGCTTCAGGATCTGTCCTTCCAGTGAGCACTCAGGGCTGATTTCCTTAAGAATGGATAGGTTTGATCTTCTTGCAGTCCATGGGACTCTCAAGAGTCTCCTCCAGCACCATAATTCAAAAGCATCCATTCTTCGGCGATCAGCCTTCTTTATGGTCCAGCTCTCACTTCCATATATCACTACAGGGAAATTAGTTTAGAATGGGAATGCAAGGCTTTTGCTAAGACCCTGTTCTCCACTTGGAAAGAGGGGCTGACACGGGTTATCAATACAACCACCCGAAAACATCCCTGGCCTAGTCATAGAACCACGAGGAGCTGGTAACAATTAAATGGTAAAGGTAAAGGTACCCCTGCCCATATGGGCCAGTCGTGTCCGACTCTGGGGTTGTGCGCCCATCTCACTTAAGAGGCCGGGGGCCAGCGCTGTCCGAAGACACTTCCGGGTCACGTGGCCAGCGGGACAAGCTGCATCTGGCGAGCCAGCGCAGCACACGGAAACGCCATTTACCTTCCTGCTAGTAAGCAGTCCCTATTTATCTACTTGCACCCGGGGGTGCTTTCGAACTGCTAGGTTGGCAGGCGCTGGGACCGAGCAACGGGAGCGCACCCCACCGCGGGGATTCGAACCGCCAACCTGACGATCGGCAAGTCCTAGGCGCTGAGGTTTTACCCACAGCGCCACCCACGTCCCATTAATTAAATGGTAGAGCTTATCATTTGAGTGGAAGCTATGGAAGACTAAGAACAAACACAAGACAACACAACTGTGAACACATCTTTGATTTTTATCCTGCTAAGAAATTATCTTTCTTCTCTGCCACCATTGTGTCTGCTCATTGTGGTCCCATCATACTCTTTCAAGGGGTGAAGGATCTCGATTACAACAGCTTGAACTTTCAAAGACCTGCTGAGGGCAGTCATTCCGAACTACTACTACTACTCAGATTCAAATCTGCTGCTTTGGGGGAAAGGTGTTGGATCAAGTAGCTGCCAAGTGGATTGTGACTCCAGCCCGGTCCAGTTTTAGATCTGGTTTTTGGATGGAAACAGAAACTTAACACCAGAGAATGGATGGGAGGGATACTGCTTTGTTAGTTCTCCTGGATCTGTTAGGCACTTTCAGCAATGATATCCCTCCATTTCACTTTTCTGGGTTGGGTTTAGGAGCTATTATATCAGTGCACCTATGCAGCCTTGACCTCACTGCTGGCCTTCCCTGTCTGGTACCATGCAGGTAAGTTGCAGGAGCACAGGTTTCAAGCGGGAAGCTCCATCCTACCTCACAGGCCAGCATTGCTGTACATCTGTTTCTCTGAGGTGTGTGTGGGTGTTTCTATTATAACTTCTCTCTCACGCTTTTGTACTTTGCTTTGTAACAGCTCTGAAGAACAACAACCAAGGGAGTTTTTCCCCCTCTAGTGGTTTGAAAAGATTAAGAAAATGATTATATTATTACTTTAAAAAAAAAAAAAAGGAAAAGGTAAAAGACCTCTGGACGGTTAAGTCCAGTCAAAGGTGACTATGGGGTTGCGACACTCATCTCGCTTTCAGGCTGAGGGAGCCGGTGTTTGTCCACAGACAGTTTTCCGGGTCATGTGACCAGCATGACTAAACCACTTCTGGTGCAACCGAACACCGTGATGGAAACTGAAGCGCACGGAAACGCCGTTGACCTTCCTGCCGGAACTGTACCTATTTATCTACTTGCACTGGCGTGCTTTCGAACTGCTAGGTTGGCAGGAGCTGGGACAGAGCAATGAGAGCTCACCCCGTCATGGGGATTTGAACTGCCAACCTTCTGATCGGCAAGCCCAAGAGGTTCAGTGGTTTAGACCACAGCACCACCCACGTCCCTATATTATTACTACTGCTATTACTTCATACTATAGTGATTATTTGCATTGTGCCCCATAAAGCTTACAATCTCAGTTTTGACTGTGAGAAGACTATAGGAAAAGGGAAGAACAGCAAAACCTGTTTGCGATCCGCAATAATGCATACATTATAGTCCCCAATTAAATCTGTTTGCTGCTCTTTTCAGTTGTCTTTCAGCTGAATACAAGATTCGTCTGTGTGCGTACCACATGCTTGTATTATTGTTTGAAACAGAATGAGGAAGAGAAAAATGAAAAGATAAATGAACACGTGGGTTCAGGTGTCTGGACTCTTTTTAAAATGAGCACCTGCCAGTAGCATTCAGTGTAGTTTATTATCAAACAAGAATGTCAGCAGGATATAGAAGAGCTGTTTCCGTCACACACCTGGTTTCTCCCCAGATGTAACGAAAGAATACTGCCTGCTCCGTTCAATTGCAAGACAACATTTGAGGCACTGCACAGTGGAAAGACCCAGACAGATACACGACTGGCTTCTTACTCATATAAGTATCCAGAACAACCAATCTCTTGACACTGTGTGTTGAGAAATCGATTGGCTGAGGCAGTTACAAGGTTAGATGGGGTGATGAGCTTCTACCTAAGTTTTCAACACACTTAAAAATTAAGAACCATAAAGGAGGAGAGAGAGAAATAATTGTTTGTTGTTTGTTTGCTACATAAAGTTTCTTTCCCAAGGCTATATAATCACATGAAAATAGAGGGGAGAAGTCACCTTGGGGAAGGCTGTGTAAAGGTAAAAGGTAAGGTAAAGGGACCCCTGACCGTTAAGTCCAGTCGCGAACGACTCTGGGGTTGCGCGCTCATCTCGCTCTATAGGCCCAGGGAGCTTTCAGACAGTTTTCAGGTCATGTGGCCAGCATGACTAAGCCGCTTCTGGCGAAACCAGAGCAGCGCACGGAAACGCCGTCTACCTTCCCGCCAGACTGGTACCTATTTATCTACTTGCACTTTGAAGTGTTTTCGAACTGCTAGGTTGGCAGGAGCAGGGACCAAACAATGGAAGCTCACCCTGTCACAGGGATTTGAACTGCTGACCTTCTGATCGGCAAGCCCTAGGCTCTGTGGTTTAGACCACAGTGCCACCCGTGTCCCTTAAGGTTGTGTAAGTGGCAAGCCAATATCTCAGCGGCACAAACCCTGGATCCCAGCACATCCAAGTTGTTTCATGAATCCCCAAAGCCTGGTTTCCCAGCATCTGTATCAACTATCTTAAATTGTGCACTCAAACCAGGTCTGGCCCACAGCACTATCCATTTTGACTCTAACAGCAAAACAGGATCTGCTGCTCCTGACTCTACCAAATGTTCCTGTCGCTTCATTTCAACAGTTTCAATGTGTAGCAAGAGCTCCTTGTTCTGACTAGTTACATTTTTCATTCACTCACTGATGAAGTTCTCAGCCCCTGTTGTTGTTGTTGTTTAGCCGTTTAGTCGTGTCCAACTCTTTGTGACCCCATTCTCGTGAATCCAAGAGCCATAGAGTTGGAAGGGACCCTGCTGTCAGGGACTGTGCAGAGGAGGAATGGCAGAGATAGCTTCCCCATCTTGACCGCCTCCAGGGAGGAGGAAGAGGGAGTTGTTGTTGTTGTTTAGTCGTTTAGTTGTGTCCGACTCTTTGTGACCCCATGGACCAGAGCACGCCAGGCACTCCTGTCTTCCACTGCCTCCCGCAGTTTGGTCAAACTCATGTTGGTAGCTTCGAGAACACTATCCAACCATCTCATCCTCTGTCGTCCCCTTCTCCTTGTGCCCTCCATCTTTCCCAACATCAGGGTCTTTTCCAGGGAGTCTTCTCTTCTCATGAGGTGGCCAAAGTATTGGAGCCTCAGCTTCACGATCTGTCCTTCCAGTGAGCACTCAGGGATGATTTCCTTCAGAATGGATAGGTTTGATCTTCTTGCAGTCCATGGGACTCTCAAGAGTCTCCTCCAGCACCATAATTCAAAAGCATCACTTCTTCAGCGATCAGCCTTCTTTATGGTCCAGCTCTCACTTCCATACATCACTACTGGGAAAACCATAGCTTTTACTATACGGACCTTTGTTGGCAAGGTGATGTCTCTGCTTTTTAAGATGCTGTCTAGGTTTGTCATTGCTTTTCTCCCAAGAAGCAGGCGTCTTTTAATTTCGTGGCTACTGTCACCATCTGCAGTGATCATGGAGCCCAAGAAAGTAAAATCTCTCACTGCCTCCATTTCTTCCCCTTCTATTTGCCAGGAGGTGATGGGACCAGTGGCCATGATTTTCGTTTTTTTGATGTTGAGCTTCAGGCCATATTTTGCGCTCTCCTCTTTCACCCTCATTAAAAGGTTCTTTAATTCCTCCTCACTTTCTGCCATCAAGGTTGTGTCATCTGCATATCTGAGGTTGTTGATATTTCTTCCGGCAATCTTAATTCCGGCTAGGGATTCATCTCAGTGTGGTGAACCAGTGTGGTGTGGTGGTTAAGAGCGGTAGACTCGTAATCTGGTGAACTGGGTTCGCTTCCCTGCTCCTCCACATGCAGCTGCTGGGTGACCTTGGGCCAGTCACACTTCTTTGAAGTCTCTCAGCCCCACTCACCTCACAGAGTGTTTGTTGTGGGGGAGGAAGGGAAAGGAGAATGTTAGCCGCTTTGAGACTCCTTAAAGGGAGTGAAAGGCGGGATATCAAATCCAAACTCTTCTTCTTCAGACCCTAGCCATTCCTAAAAAAAAAAAAAAAATCTGCTCCTTGAAACTCAGGACAGGAAGCCTGCCCCCATCAAAGCCCTTTGCTTTGGCACACAGCAAGACAGGTGTGCAGGGATGTGTTGCATCTTCATTCATTGTCAGGAGATGGAGTGGTCTGTGGGAGCAGCCCAGAACATTATCTCCTGCCTGGAAATTCTCAGCTCAGTGCCCCAATACAATTTTATTAATAAAACAGGTGCAATGCTGATATTCAACATATACAACCACCCAAACATCTCCTTGGGGTTTATTATTTAACATGGCGTAGTCTTAAATAATGTCCGTGAGCTGACACCTTAGCAAACTGGATCTCATCAGCGTTTCAGGCACCCTTGCAAGTCATATAGCAATGTTTGCATTTTGTCAAGTAAAGCAACCACCCCCCTTTTTATGAGAGAAGACGAAAGCAGAAGTTATCATTGTAATATCAAGGAAGGACATTATCTCTGCTTTTAGAAATGAATAAGCCTTATGACACCATCTCCAACAGCCTCTGAATAGTGCTTTTAATATTATGTCCCTGAATGACTAAATGGTTTTTTTTTTTTTTAAATGATTTCACTTTCTTCTTTTCTTCTTTTTTAATAAGAATCAGCTCTAATGAAACACAGGGATGCAAGGGTAGGCATATTCCCTGACCTGCTTTCAAAATGATGCATGGCTTTGTGAGCTAAGGAGTTTCTCCTCTCAGCTCCACCCCAGCCCTTCGCCTTCTAGTATGCAGATGTTGTCAGCTGCTGCAAATCATAACTCAGATCAACTGCTAGGATAATTGACTTGCAGAGCAATCCATAATGGACGCATTAAAAGCTATTTGTGGAATATGGACTTGAGTGGTCCTTTACAAGGCATGCCAGTTATGTCCAATAAAGGGTTTGGTCCTACCAGGATCGTAACAATATATGGTAAATCAGACACGGAAACTATATTCCCTAATGAAATCTGCAGATATCTCGGGTGAACGATAAAGTGTAGTACTTGAATTTCTTGTGGTTCCATAAGTCAGGGGTCATTTTATCCTCTACATCAGTGGTGTTCAAATTGTGTCATGGGGGGGGGGGAGAGAGAACCCTGAAGATGCTGGGAAGCTTATTGTTACTGAGAAGTTTGGTAATGGCAGCCTGCTTCCTTGAAAGGCAATGTTCTTCCCCACCATCAGTCTTCTCTTGCAGTACTCAGCTGACCAACACCCAGTGGTCTCATCCACTATCTAGCATGAACTGAGTGCGTACACTACCGTATTTTTCACTCTATAGGACGCACTTTCCCCCTCCAAAAATTAAGCGGAAATGTGTTTGCATCCTATGGAGCGAATGCAGGCTCCTTGGCTTCAGTGATAGCAACGTGAAACCTCCAAAGCGCAAAAGGAGCATTCCCTCCACGCTCCGGAGGCTTCGCGTTGCTTTTGCTGAAGCCTGGAGAGTGAGAGGGGTCGGTGCACACCGACCGCTCTCCAGGCTTCAGGAATAGCTGCCTGAAGCCTTTGGAGTGCAGCGGGACCTCGCGCTGCGCTCCAAAGGCTTCGGGTTCCTTTTGCTGAAGCCGGGAGAGCAAGTGTCAGGAGTTCAGGAGCAGAGGCAAGGGCAAGGGAGGAAACAGAGAGCGAGGGAGAGGAGGCAGAAGAAAAGATGAGTGATGACGACGACCCGAGATCTCCGAGTCTTTCCAGTGAATCAGAAGATTCACAGAAAGGAGCACCAGTGGTCAGGGCAAGGGGGGAGCCTAGGGGGACACCCCAGGAAGATAGAGCCAGAGGGGACTCAGAGGGGAGCAGTTGGAAATCAGGACCAGCGTCACCGCCAGAGAGCAGGGAAGAGGAAGGGCGCCAGGGATCAAGCGCTGGCAGCTCACAACAGGGGGGAGGGCACGAGTCAGGAGTGGCCACACCTCCATCGGGGAGCGAAGAAACGGTCAGACGGAAGGTGGAAGGTTGGGCGCGCGTGCCAAGTTCAAATGCACAGGAAAGTGGCGCAGTAGGCAGCCCGGAAAGGGAGCCAGGTCCTAAAGCCCGCCGAAAGGAGGGAGAAGAGTCAGGGGGGTCAGCGTCAGCGTCAGAGGAATCCCGGAAGGAAGAGACCCCGGGGGGCAGAGGGACCCAGAGAAGAACAGTCAGGCGGAAAAGGTGGAGCAAGGCTAGGATATTAAGTTGGTGTACAAGGGGCGGAGACTCAGATGGAGCTTCGCCGATCTAACCATGAGACGTAGAGTTGCACGCAGCAGCTTGAGAATGGAAACTGTAACTCAATAAAGACTTTTATTTAATGATCGCTGGCTAGCGTGATCCTCTGTGAGCTAGGATCTGGAAGCAGCTCTGACAGTAAGCTCCATCTCTAGATTGTGGGCATCTACGTCCTCGCGGAGAGGAGAGAAAGCGGGTGCCTACTAGCGAGCTCACGAACGGCAGACAACATGACGGCCGAACAGCAGATAGTGGAACTCAGAGAAGCAGTGACACGACTGAATGCCGAGGCTCTTGCATCCAGGAAGAGAGAGGAGGACGCAGCTGCCGCCTACAGGGATCTCCAGGTCAGGTTGGAAGTGCTTACGAAGCAAGGGCAACTGACACCCAAACCGGAGGGGATTGGGTTGGGGAGACGAACAGGCGGTCTGGTCTCTCACTTCGATGGGAATTTGCAACAGTACCCCAACTTTAGAGCAGATGTAATGTGTGCACTGCAACTGCTGAACAAAGACTTTAGAGATGAGCAAGAGAAGGTGGGATTCATCATGTCCCATTTGCATGGAGATGCTAAAGCATGGCTGCGCAATTTGTGGAGAGATAAGGATCCGGCGCTCCAAAATGCGGATGCCTTTATTAAAGCGATGGATGGGTGCTTTTTATCAAGCATTGACGTGGATCTTGCTCGGCAGCAGATACATGGACTGAAGCAAGGGAGGGCCAGCGTAAGGCAGTACCATGCCCGCTTTTTCGCTTTGGTCAGTGCCCTGGAATGGGACAGAGATTCGGCTCCTGTAAGAGACCTGTTTTGGGAGGGATTGCACGGCTCGGTTAAAGATGAAATTGCGAGGGGGGAGAGACCCCGGACCACGCAGGAGATCGTTCAGAGGGCGCTGGCGGTGGGGGTGCGGCTGGAAGGACGTCCGTGGAGCAGGGACGAAGGGCGTGGAGGGCGCGAACCAGCCAGGGGCTCCTCCTTCCTTCCCAGAGAAGCAGCGCGTGCGCAATCCACGCCTCCGCCAGGAGGAGGAGCGGAACCTATGGAGGTTGGAGGTGCAAGGGCTCAGTCAGCAGCCAGAGCCCTAGCACCGGCAGCAGTGAAAGCGAAGCCTCCTAGAGGGAACAGGAAGTGTTACATCTGCGATGATCCACAGCATATGGCGAAAGAGTGTCCCCAGAGGCTCCACAAGCACACTGCAGCCTCAGCAATGGTAACTGCAGCAACGCAGCAAGGACAACCACAGCAGGGAAACGACGGAGTCTGGTTGGAGGAAGAGGCACTGGGGCCCAGCCAGACGTGTCAGTGAAGCAGTCCCCAGAGATTTTACAGCCCATGGACCCCCTCCCGCCCAAACCGGTAGTGAGGCTCACCGCGTCGCTCCAGCTGCCCAATGGAATCACCATGGACGTGCCAATCACCATTGACTCCGGAAGCAATGCGGACTTTATAGGGCAGGACTTTGTCGACCGGCACGCTATACAGTTGCTGCCTGCCACGCTGCCCCTGCAGGTTGTCACGGTGGATGGCAGGGAGCTGCTAGGGGGGCAAGTGGTGAAGCAGACGCCACCAATGGTGATGCGACTTGGGAATCACAGGGAAATCATCAGCTTCAATGTCACTCAACTATCGGACACGCCCATTGTATTGGGCATGAGTTGGCTGGACAAGCACAGCCCGACGCTGGCTTGGTACCAGAGGCAGCTGACCTTCGGCTCTTCCTTTTGCGCTGAACACTGCATCATGCCCAGGCAGGAAGGAGGGGAAGAGGAGTCACAGCTGCAGCTAGGCACGCTGCAAGCGGTTCCCCACAAGTACGCAGAATTTTTGGAGGTTTTCTGCGAGAAGGAGGCAGACAGGCTACCCCCCCACAGACCATATGACTGCAAAATTGACCTGCTGCCGGGGGCGGCGCTGCCCAAAGGGAAGCTGTATTCCATGTCTGAGGACGAACTGCAGGAACTCAAAGAGTTCATAGATCATAATTTGGAGCGCGGTTTCATCCGAGAGTCCAAGGCAGCGGGGGGCAGTCCGGTATTCTTTGTTAAGAAGCGGGACACGCCCCAAAAAAGACTTGTAGTGGACTTTCGCATCTTGAACAGTGTGACCAAGCCATCGGACTTCCCCATGCCCCGAATCGACGACCTCCTCGCAAAGGTACGGAAGGGCAGAGTGTTCACCAAGTTGGACCTGCGAGGGGCATACAACCTCATTCGCATGCGGGAGGGAGATGAGTGGAAGACAGCCATGTTCACGCCCCTGGGCACCTACGAATATAGAGTTATGCCTTTTGGATTGCAAAATGGCTCCCACGTTTTTCAAGCTTTCATGCATCACGTGTTGGCGGGGCTCCTCTACAAGACGTGCGTCTGTTTCTTGGATGACATCCTGATCTTTTCGGAATCGCAGCAGGAGCATGACAGACACGTCAAGGAAGTGCTGAGCAGGCTACAGCAACATAGGCTTTACGCCAAGCTGGAGAAGTGCCAATTCGACGTGACGGAGGTGGATTTCCTGGGCTACAAGTTGTCTGATAAAGGGCTCGCCATGGACAGCGCCAAGGTCCGAGCAGTGTTGGATTGGAAAAGCCCACGCAACCGGAAGGAGGTCCAACGGTTTGTCGGCTTCGCGAACTTCTATCGCAAGTTTATCAAAGGCTTTGCGATGCAGACAGCGGCCATCACGGACACGCTCAGCTCCAAGAAAAAGAAGTTCATCTGGACAGAGCAGGCGGAGCAGTCCTTTCAGGCACTCAAGCGTCTCTTCGCGTCGGAAGAGCAGCTGCTTCATGTCAACCCCAGCAGGCCGATGAGGGTGGAGACAGACGCTTCGGACAGAGCCGTGGGAGCAGTCCTGCTGCAGAAAGACCCGCAGGGGGTTTGGAGGCCGGGAGCGTTTTACTCAAGGAAGCTCAGCAAGTCCGAACAGAACTACACCATCTGGGACAGGGAGTTGCTGGCCATTCATGCAGCGTTCAAAGCGTGGAGGCACTTCCTGATCGGCGCCAAGCACACGGTGCAGGTCTGCACGGACCACAAGAATCTAGAGCACTGGCGCACGGCACAGTTCCTGAACCAGAGGCAGATACGTTGGGCTGAGTTCTTTGCGAATTTCGACTTCCGAATAGAGTATGTCCCGGGGGACACCAACATCATGGCGGATGCTCTCTCCCGTAAGCCACAGTATCTGGAGGAGGCAACGCCAGCGGCCGCCATGCACATCTTCGCACCGACAGTGTGGGCGTGCGCGGCGGCGACAGTTGACCTGGATGCGGTGCGACGAGCGTTGCAGGATGACTCCTTCGCGCAAGCAAAGATGGCAGAGGTGCACAGTGGCACGGCAGCGACCGACGAGTTCCAGCTGCGAGATGGTTTGCTCATCCGTAAAGGGGCCATCTACGTGCCGGGAGACGAACTTCGCGCCAAGGTACTGCAGCAGCTGCACGACGCGCCCACTGCCGGGCACTTTGGCAAGGAGAAGACGGTGGAATTAGTAGCCAGAGACTTCTGGTGGCCCGGAATGAGAGGGGAAGTCGCGGACTACGTGGCGAGGTGTGACACCTGCCAGAGGGCCAAACCAGTGCACAGACCGCCGGCCGGACTGCTGGAACCGCTGCAAACTCCGTTCGAGCCATGGGAGAGAGTGGCCCTGGACTTTGTCACGGATCTGCCCAGCTCGAGGGGCAAGACGGCTGTGCTGGTGGTGGTGGATTTGTTCTCCAAGATGGCACATTTCATTCCGTGTGCGAAGGTGGCCACGGCGGAACAAACCGCCAAACTGTTCATAGACCACGTGTTCAAGGTTCACGGTCTGCCGCGGTCTATTCTGTCCGACCGAGGGCGACAGTTCATCTCAAACTCCTGGCAGAGGCTGATGGGCTTCCTGAACGTCAAGATCAACCTGGCGTCGGCTAGACACCCGCAGACCAACGGGCAAGCGGAGCGGGTCAATGCCATCATGCAGCAGTACCTGAGATGTTATGCGAATCAACAGCCTGCGACGTGGGTGGATTACCTGCCTCTCGCCGAGTTCGCCTACAACAACACGAAGCACGTGTCCACGGGGGTCACGCCGTTCTTCGCCAACAACGGGAGGCACCCTAGAACCTTCCCGGGACTGGAAAGAATGGGGGAGGGGGAGCCGCAGACAGCAGATGCGTTCGCGTCGGAGTTGCAGGAGGTCCACGATCAGCTGCGGCGGCACCTGGAGCTGGCTAAACACGCATACAAGGTACAAGCGGACAAACACAGAAGGGTTGGCGAAGAGATCCATGTGGGAGACTGGGTCTGGTTAGCAGCCCACGCAGTGCCGGCCAGGTCGTTGGCGAAGAAGAAACTAGGGCATAAACAACTGGGGCCCTACCAAGTCCACGAACAGGTCAACCCGGTGGCTTTCAGGCTGGCTCTTCCGGAGGGTTCCAGAATGCATCCGGTGTTCCACAGATCGGTGCTCACTCCCTACAAGGCACCTCACAGGTTTCAGGAACCAGGAACGGCACCGGGTCCGCTCCGAGAGAGAACCGGGCAAGGGGGAGTGGCACAGGAGGAGCGCATCAACGAAGTCACGGAGATTTTGGACTCCAGATGGGGGGAAGAGGGGGTAGAATACCTTCTCGCCAAGGAGGGCACCCCGGCCAGTGCCAACAGCTGGGTGCCGGGCTACGCTTTAGACGAACCTCTGCTCAAAGAAGAGTTTCATGCCCTCTTCCCACATAGGCCAATGCCAGCAGACTTTTTCGACGACTGGCTTTTCACGCCCACGCTTTCAGCCAGCACGTTCCGGGGGTTCGACTCGGACGAGGAACCGACACGAGACGCCCGTTCCCCGGAGGGGTCACCCTCGGGATCTGCTTCAGAACCCTCGTATTGGTGGGATGATCGACCAGAGGAGCAGTTCCGCAGAAGGTGGCTGGAGGGTCCAGGACGAGCAACGTCTCCAGAAGGCAACGAGGGAGAGACGGACATGGACATTTTCGGGGACGACCCGGGTTTCGAGCACGGCGGCACAGAGATGGAAGCGGAGGTGACCGTCGTCAACGAGAGCAGGGAGGAAGAACCGGAAGACTTCGGATGGCGGCCCGCCACGGGAAGCGAACTGTATCCGACATTCGTCCCCCTGACACGGCAGCACCCAGATCCCGCACCGGAAGGAGGGGAGGGGGGAAGAGGGGGCTTCGAGGGGGGGATGGATGTCAGGGGTTCAGGAGCAGAGGCAAGGGCAAGGGAGGAAACAGAGAGCGAGGGAGAGGAGGCAGAAGAAAAGATGAGTGATGACGACGACCCGAGATCTCCGAGTCTTTCCAGTGAATCAGAAGATTCACAGAAAGGAGCACCAGTGGCCAGGGCAAGGGGGGAGCCTAGGGGGACACCCCAGGAAGATAGAGCCAGAGGGGACTCAGAGGGGAGCAGTTGGAAATCAGGACCAGCGTCACCGCCAGAGAGCAGGGAAGAGGAAGGGCGCCAGGGATCAAGCGCTGGCAGCTCACAACAGGGGGGAGGGCACGAGTCAGGAGTAGCCACACCTCCATCGGGGAGCGAAGAAACGGTCAGACGGAAGGTGGAAGGTTGGGCGCGCATGCCAAGTTCAAATGCACAGGAAAGTGGCGCAGTAGGCAGCCCGGAAAGGGAGCCAGGTCCTAAAGCCCGCCGAAAGGAGGGAGAAGAGTCAGGGGGGTCAGCGTCAGAGGAATCCCGGAAGGAAGAGACCCCGGGGGGCAGAGGGACCCAGAGAAGAACAGTCAGGCGGAAAAGGTGGAGCAAGGCTAGGATATTAAGTTGGTGTACAAGGGGCGGAGACTCAGATGGAGCTTCGCCGATCTAACCATGAGACGTAGAGTTGCACGCAGCAGCTTGAGAATGGAAACTGTAACTCAATAAAGACTTTTATTTAATGATCGCTGGCTAGCGTGATCCTCTGTGAGCTAGGATCTGGAAGCAGCTCTGACAGCAAGACTCTCCTGGCTTCAGCAGAGAGGGAGAGCTGCGCAGCGCCCCTTCAGCGAAGCGGGAGGAGAAATGGAAGGGGCTCCGTTTCTCCTGCCGCTTCGCTGAAGGGGTGCTGAACAGAGAGGGGGAGAATTATTTTTTTCTTGTTCTCCCCCTCTAAAACAAGGTGCATCCTATGGTCGGGTGCGTCCTATAGAGCGAAAAATACGGTACTTCATGCAAGACTACTACTAAAAATACCTGACAGGCACTATTGCCATTGTCTTTCTGGCACCCGTTGAAGACATTTTGTCTTCCAACAAGCGTTTTAAGTTGAAACCTTTCCCAATCTGCATCAATAATGGAATTGTTTTTATTGCCTTATCCTTTGTTGTTTGCCACCCTGGATTCCTCTGGGAGGAAGGGTGGGATATAAATTTAGTAAATGATAATAAATAATGTCTCACAATTGTCTATAGTGCTTGGGGATTCCTTGGTAGTTCTTAAGCATTTTATGACAACCAAGTCAACAGGGAAAGCGTTCCTGAAGGGAGAAAGTTTGGGAAACGACAGTGACTTTGAGAAATACAAAAATCGCTTTCTTATGGAGGAAAGGGTAGGTATGCCGTTTTGCATCTTTGTTGTGGATCTTCTGCTGTACTTCTTTAAACAGACTTGCTAGCTCAGCCAGGCTGCTACCATCACTTCCAGTCAAATAGGCGAAAGGTCATTAACTTCTGAAAGAATCCATTTCCAATGAGCTGTGGATCAAGATTCTTTGGCAACCACATAAAGGCCTGTCAAAAATCAGATCATCACATTGAACTCATGGGGTTTGAAGATCTTTCTCTATAGCCATCCAGTGTTAAGAATTTTGGTTTTTGCAGACCATCAGGAAATGTGACTTAGAAAGGTCTGCATACCCTCCCATGTTTCTCTGATGAAAATAGGGATATCTCTTTCTTTCTTTTTAAATAATTTTTATTAAGTTTTCCATTTTAACAATCCAATCAAATCACATTGAATATTCCAAATTGTACAAATACATATCATAAAGTCCAAATGTTTTGCCAAATTATAATTTTTTTGTTGGGGGTTCCCATGCTTCAAGTTCAGTGGGGTCCAATCATCTCATATTTCTACTGCCTTGAGTGTCAATAGTCCCTTCTTTAAATCTTCTTGTTGTTATCCTTTTCTTTCATAGCCTCTGAGTTGTTTCCACAGGCGAGCTAAAGTGAGCAATAATATACTACTGTGTGAACTTTGTATGACTCTCCCTCCCCCCCCCCCCCTTTTGCAGCTGGTAAGTCTTTTATTTGCAGTATGTCCTCACACACTGGTGTTTGTGCCAAATCCATCCAAAAGTCCTTCTTGGGTGGCAGACGCCATCTTTTCTCAGTTCCGTTGATATAAAATCTAGGCGTTTGCTCATTAATTTTCTCAGACAGGTTGCACCAAACATTAGTCTTTCCAGGGGAGGTTTGCCAAATAGAACTTGAGATGCAAATATAATAACAAAGTCAGAGCTCACCTCCCCCTATGACTATTAATCTCTGCAACACAGTCTGTCTCATAATGGCGGATCCCGATTAAATAGTGTGTCACAGAAAAGTCTTTTATCTTCTTCCAAATATTTCATAGAACAATATATTTTCCAATCTCACTTGCTATAAGTAGTATAGACGGTTCTTCGGGGGAGGGGGTTGTTAGGTAGTATAGTAATAGGGGGGGAGTTTTATCCCCCCTTCTTTCCGTTCCGTTTCAACATACCACCTTAGATGTTATTCTTTGATGTTATCTTTCTTCCACTCCGTCACTCATAGCATCTCAGTGGCTGACTTAATTAGCAGATTAAATACCCGTTCTTCACTCGAAGCATGCCCATAAATCTTAAATCCAAACTTTTATCTTAAGAAATGGAACTTGAAGCGCTCACAGAGACAGCGTCCAGGAGATCCGAGCTCCCTCGAGGGCTTTCCATCCAGTGCCCCCACCCCCTCCTTCTCTACGAACTCAGGGGTGGTTTGTGGGCAGCCGCGGATGAGACTGCATCTTCCCTTCCACCGGGAAGATTAAGGGAGGCTGATTACTCCCATCTCAGCCTCTTAATTACCTCGTGTGAGCTGGAGAGATGGTATTGTCGGCCATCTTCCGTGGTGCCCCTAGCGGAGCCCCTAAAATAGGGATATCTCATTCCATAATGATAATTTTGCTATTTATACCCTAAACTTCTTATTGGGTTGCCCCAGCCACTCTGGGCAGCTTCCAACATATATAAAAACATAAAAAACCCGTCCCTGTACAGAATTGCCGGCAGCCGGCTCAAGGGTCAGATAACTCCATACCCTCCAACATTTCTCCAATGACAATAGGGACATCCTAAGGAAAAGCGGGACATTCCGGTGTCAAATCAGAAACCGGGATGGCTTCTATAAATAAGGGACTGTCCCTGGAAAACAGGGACACTTGGAGGGTCTGTTCGTTTTTGTACTGCAAACTTTGTAAACCACTTCAAGACCATCGTGATTAAGTGGCCTATAAAGTGCTTTGGATAAATAAACAATCACATACTGTGCTTTTGTGTTCCCGTTTCTGTGTATCATTTCTTCCCTGGACCCAGTGGGGTGGAATTCTGGCTACGATTTGCTGTGGGCTAGGAGCTGAAAAGAGAACATTGCTTGTTATGAGATTATGAAGACAAAAAAAGAGTTGGAAGGTGCAAATTCTACTTTCCATAACTGAAAGGAGGAGGATTTAAGGAATGTGGACGGACACAGAAATCTTTAAGGCTGGTGGCCTGGTCACCCTTACAGTAGCCTCTACTGGGCTCTTGGCCTGCAAGACCAGCCGAATACACACAATGGGATCCGTAACAATTCTTCTGGCCAAATCAGAAACCGGGACGGCTTCTCTAAATCAGGGACGTCCCTGGAAAATAGGGACACTTAGAGAGTCTGTGTCCCTTTGCTGTGCAAGAGGAAGGCAAGGCATGGCTAAAAGGAGAAGAAATGGAGCAGAAAGAGAAAGAATGTGCAGAATCATCTGCGAAGTTTGGAGATCACCCTTCCTGGACACACAAAAACCCACCAAGGTGAAAGACAGAGGGTGCGACCTCCACCTGCCTCTTTATGGGATTGGGCACCAAGGAACGCCCAGTGCCACCAACCTCTGGTGCCAGCCACTGTAAAAAAATGTGGTATATATCTCTTCCTCAATCTGCATGTTGTTGTTGTTTGAATTTTACAAATTCAGGATGGACATTTCAGAACAAAAGACATATTTAATTCCCACTTACCCTTTTAAAAATCTGATTCTGAACTACTCCCCCCCCCCCCAAAAAAAGAGGTTTTGTTGGGAACTTTCTGTTGAAAACATCTAATCATGTGAGTTTCTCGGTAAGGTAATCAAACATTTATTAACGCCAAATGGTTCCAGATAGTCCCTACCTACTTCACAGGGCACTCGGACACAAAGAAAGTGGAAATATTGAAGTTCCATGGACGTTTTTGCTGTTCGACTTGTCACCTCTGTTCTGGAGACTGTTGTTATAGATCTTGACAGCTGCAAATGGACAGCTCTCTTTTTGAGAAAGGAAATGTTCTTGTCTGTCACTTTTGTCGGTTTAAAATAACCTGAGAAGCTCACTTTCTGATGGATGTGGCATGTTTAGGACTCACAGGGTGAGTAAAAAATATATTGCTTTAAACAATCGCAAAATGAATTAATACCATTGTAGCAAGAACTGAAAACACGTCCCATTTAAATCAAAGAACAAAACCCTTTTTATAGGGCTCCAGGGATGTTGCCAAAATATTTTTTCAGCGTATCACTTTTTTATTATTAGCAGCTAGCTAGTGTGCAAAACACGAAGCTCAAACACAGAGAGAGATTTACAAAAGCAAACCAAAAACCAAGTGCACAGGTGACCAAAGTCAAAAAGTCAGAGGTTTTCTGCTATTCATCAGGATACCCATCTAGGCATGGAGACTTCCATGTCTTCATTGATTAAATCACTTCTCATATTCTCATAAAGACTGGGTAAGAGCTGAAGAGATCGTTTTTGCTGGTTAAATGACCTCAGGAGTTGGATAACATTCAAGAAGGAACCTCCTTTTTTACATTGCTTTCTTAAAATAAAATTCATTTTAAAAAAAACATTTCATTGATCTGGTTTGTATTCTTTTGCACTGAATGTGCACTATCTCAGATTCCTAAGGTCGTACATCGATATATGACTTGGTTTAACCCGAAAACAAGTAATTTTCCTGCCTTTCCCCCTAACTCTCAAAAAAGATTGCTTAACGCAGCTTTTTAATGCAACCTGTTTAATGCAGGGTGAAATTCTGGTGGAGCTGAATTGTAATTATCTACCTCACACTTTTCAGTGATAATTTCCAGGCATTTGTGATTTGGCTTAAGATTCCAATAATTTAATTTTCCAATTTGGTTAGCTCCTCCCTACGAGCTTTCGTTTTATATGTTGCACGTACTATGGCAATCCCTCTCTTAAATTTGCTCTTGTGGTGTTCCAGACCACAGAGAATTTTACATGTGAAATATCATTATCTATCAGGAATTGTGCAAAGCTGGAACATGTGCAGAGGAGGGCAACCAAGATGTTCAAGGGTCTGGAAACCAAGCCACATGAGGAACGGTTGAGGGAGTTGGGCATGTTTAGCCTGGGAAAGAGGAGAATGAGAGGAGATATGATAGCCATCTTCAAATATCTCAAAGGCTGTCACATGGACAATAGAGCAAGCTTGTTTTCTCCTTCTGCAGAGGGTAGGATTTGAACCAGTGGCTTCAAGTTACAAGAAAGGAGATTCCTACTAAGCATCAGGGATAACTTTCTGACAGTAAGAGCTGTTCGACAGTGGAAGAGACTCCCTAGGGAGGCTGTGGACTCTCATTCCTTGGAGGTTTTTAAGCGGAGGTTGTATGGCTATCTGTCACTGATGCTTTGCAGGGGGTTGGACTAGATGACCCTCGGGTCCCTTCCAACTCTACAATTCTATGATTCTATGAATTTCTTCTCTCAGATTTGGCATGAAGCCTCTGTCTGTTAACAATGCCAGATTTGAGCACCATTGCGAGTGTTTAATTGGGGAGGAGACTAAAGATAAAATTAGTCTTACTTGGGCATGGACTGAAATAGGGTCTATTCTGCACTGGTTGACTTGACGAACGCACAACTGGCCAAGAAATAGGGCAAAAGCTCTTCTGGTGCACCAAGGTTAAGAAAGTATCATCACTGAAATCCAACAACAAATACATTGCTTCTAGTTGACTTCTGAATGCCTTTAACCATCTGTTTTTAAGTGTGTTTTGTTGAGAATTTCAGTGCTTTATTTCACAATTTTGTCAGCTGCTTAGAGTTCTCTATTTTACAATCAAGTGCTATACAGTGGTGCCCCGCAAGACGAATGCCTCGCAAAACGAAAAACTCGCTAGACGAAAGGGTTTTGCGTTTTTTGAGCTGCTTCGCAAGACGAATTTCCCTATGGGCTTGCTTCGCAAGACGAAAGACGAAAACGTCTTGCAAGTTTGTTTCCTTTTTCTTGACACCGTTAATACAGTTGCGACTTGACTTCGAGGAGCAACTCATAGAACGCGGTGTGGTAGCCTTTTTTGAGGTTTTTGAAGACTTTGGTGATTTTTGAAGCTTTTCCAAAACTTCTTTTGCAGCCATTTGGTAAGTTAAACTTTTAAAACTTTTTTGGGGGGAGGTTGGATTTTGGGTTGGGGTGTTTGGAATTCAAGGACTTGGTGTTGGGGAGGGGTTTGCAAGAATCTGGAAGCTTGTGTGTTTTTTTCTGCATTTTTATGATTTTCTGTGACCATTGGGCCACTCTGCTGTTTTTTTAAAAAAATTCTGGATTTGAATTTCTGTGTGGTGGGTGGCTGGGGGAACAGTTGAGGAGGGGTTTGCAAGAATCTGGAAGCTTGTGGGTTTTTTTCTGCATTTTTATGATTTTCTGTGACCATTGGGCCACTCTGCTGTTTTTTAAAAAAAATTCTGGATTTGAATTTCTGTGTGGTGGGTGGCTGGGGGAACAGTTGAGGAGGGGGTTCTTCAGCAAGAAGCAAAGAGTGGAAGAGGAACCTTCTTCGAGTTGTCCCCCAGAGTCTTAGAAAATGTACTGTACACTTTGTTGATTTTTAAATGTTTTTCTGTCATGTTTAGAAACTTAATTTATTGTTCCTTCAATTTTTGAAATGCTCTTTACAGTATGTGTGACTTTAAAGAGCACTTAATAAACTCTTGCTGTACCAAATTTGGCTTTGTTTGGACTTTTTTTGACCATAGGAACGCATTAATTGAATTTCAATGCATTCCTATGGGATTTCGTGCTTCGCAAGACGAAAAATTCGCTAGACGAAAAAACTCGCGGAACGAATTAATTTCGTCTTGCGAGGCACCACTGTATATATTTTGTTAAATAAAAATCATCTGTGGGATAATCAGACACCAAATATCTCTCAGCAAGATCTTGCTGGAAGGTTTGAAACATGATCCAACACTCAGCATCGCAAACCATGAATTCTAGGATTTCAAGCTACATAAGCACTCGTTATTGAACGTAGGCTGTAACCATACTCCCTTGCCTTAGAGCAAGTCCTGTTGAATTCAGTTGAACTTACTTCTGAGTACCTACAGTCTGACTCAGTAGGTAGTATAAACAACAGGGGACAGATGTTGTTGCCTCTGTGTCCTGCTTGCAAGGACACAGACCCTTGGTCTGATCCAATGTGGCAGTGTGGCTCTCATCGTAACAAAATAGTCCTTATGCTGATTTGAGTTATGCAGAACCAGAAACGTCCCTTCAAAGAGACTCCATAGCCTTTCGCATAAACCAGGGTCAGCAACCTTTTTCAGCAGTGGGCTGGTTCACCATCCCTCAGACCATGTGGTGGGCTGGACTGTATTTGGGGGGGGGGGGAATGAACGAATTCCTGTGCCCCACAAATAACCCAGAGATGCATTTTAAATACAGTGGTACCTCAGGTTACATACGCTTCAACACACGCTTCAGGTTACAGACTCCGCTAACCCAGAAATAGTGCTTCAGGTTAAGAACTTTGCTTCAGGATGAGAACAGAAATCGTGCTCCGGCGGTGCGGTGGCAGCAGGAGGCCCCATTAGCTAAAGTGGTGCTTCAGGTTAAGAACAGTTTCAGGTTAAGTACGGACCTCCGGAACGAATTAAGTGCTTAACCTGAGGTACCACTGTAAAAGCACACATTCTACTCATGTAAAAACACCAGGCAGGCCCCACAAATAACCCAGAGATGCATTTTAAATAAAAGGACACATTCTACTCATGTAAAAACACGCTGATTCCCAGACCGTCCACGGGCTGGATTTAGAAGGCGATTGGGCCACATCTGACCCATGGGCCTTAGGTTGCCTACCACTGGCATAAATCAACTAGGCCACCTGCCCTGGGGGCAATCCATTATTATTATTATTATTGATGTGTTTGCTTAAGTTTTACTCCGCCATTTCATCTTTCCATTTCATCTTGCAAAGTGTCTAGGCTCTGTGAATGATGGGACAAATAACCTGCTTGCATAGCCTGAATATCTCCACTCCCCAACTGCCTTTTAAAATATGATGGCATCATGACCACCCAAGCATAATGGTGCATTCTGTGTGTTGTCCTGACCTTGTTTGGGCTCACAGAAGATCCCCAGGCCTTAATAATCAAGTCTTTCTTACTTTCCCCAGTAGATAAAGGCTGAAACCATAACCATTTTGCTCAAAGCAGCTGCAATGTTTTCACAGAGTGTACACCAGGGAAAGCATCATGGCCAGATCTCACTGATAATGCCTGTTTGTCTGGTGTTTATCTGTTAATTGATTTTACAATTTAGGGATTGGGGGCAGGGGGCGGGGGGTTCAGAGATTTACTTGACGGTCCATGTGATATTTTAAAAGTATACCCAAGATCATTAGACAAAAGACATTATTAAACCACTCCCCAATGGTCACAGGGCTTTCCAGCATGGTGTAGTGGTTAAGAGCGGTAGACTCGTAATCTGGGGAACCGGGTTCGCTTCCCCGCTCCTCCACCTGCAGCTGCTGGGTGACCTTGGGCCAGTCACACTTCTCTGAAGTCTCTCAGCCCCACTCACCTCACAGAGTGTTTGTTGTGGGGGAGGAAGGGAAAGGAGATTGTTAGCCGCTTTGAGACTCCTTAAGGGGAGTGAAAGGAGGAATATCAAGTCCAAACTCCTCCTCCTCCTCCTCCTCCTCTTCTTCTTCCTTAAACTCTGCTGATTGCCGGAGTACAGTGGTACCTCGGGTTACAGATGCTTCAGGTTACTAACCCAGAAATAGTACTTTGGGTTAAGAACTTTCTTCAGGATGAGAACAGAAATTGTGTGGTGGCGGCGTGGCAGCAGCGGGAGGCCCCATTAGCTAAAGTGGTAGCTCAGGTTAAGAACAGTTTCAGGTTAAGAACAGACCTCCAGAATTAATTAAGTTCTTAACCCAAGGTACCACTGTATTTGTCTTTTGTGCAGGTTTGTGTGCAGAGTCCAGCCTTGGAGAGAGGCTTATGTACTAGAATTCTACTGACAGCTAGGGTGCCCATGTGTCCTACTCTACAGAGAACAGCCCTCTATTGGAAGCTGTCCTCTTTTTAGAGGACTGTCTGTTCTAAATCCAGTTTAAAGATGAGCAGAGCACAGCCAGTCCACTCATGAGGCAAGGCAATACCTCAAGGACCTTCTCTCCCCCTACGAATTAACCCAGACCCTGCCATTAATATCTGAGCCCCTTCTTTGTGCGCCTCCTCCATGAGAGGCTCGGAGGCTGGTAACATGAGAACTGGGCCTTTTCTGCGGTGGCTCCCCACTTGTGGAATGCTCTCCCCAGAGAGGCTTGCCTGGCGCCTTCGTTATATAGCTTTAGGCACCAGGTAAAAACATTTCCCTTCAGCCAGGCCTTCGGCTAATTAAACAATCTATGGCTTTTGAAACTGTGGGGAGAGGGTTATTCTTTTAATTTGTTACTATGTTATGTATTTTTGTGTTTTTATATTGCACACCACCCTGTGATCCTCATATGAATGGCAGTATAGACATAAAATAAAAAATAAAATAAAATAAAATAAAATAAAATAAAATAATAAAATAAAATAAAATAAAATAAAATAAAATAAAATAAAATAAAATAAAATAAATGTGAGGTGGCCACCTCAAGTGGCAGGATCCACAGGGGCAGTGGATTTGGCCTCCAATTATTATTATTATTATTATTATTATTATTATTATTACCACCCCACCCATCTGGCTGGGTTTCCCCAGCCACTCTGGCTGGCTCCCAACAGAATATTAAAAACACGACTGTAATGGGTTTAGGGGTTGCTCGTGCGTAAGTTGCCACCACTCCTGGCTAGGTTACCTGGTTAACCCTTTCTGACTGAACAGCCTCCAGCATCGTGACTGTCTCAGTCGCTGGCAGAATCCGTCAGTGGGCGTTTCTTAAACCTTTTCCAGCATAAAAGTTGTTTGACGCCAAGTCTCCTCCTACTCTCCCTGCGCGGAAGTCTTCTGCGCAGGGAGGGTGTGGGCAGCGGAGTACCCGTACTCTCTCCGCTGGTCTCCGACGAAGAGTCTTGGAGCCTCCTCTCCGATTCCCCCATCTTCCCCCCCTTCTCCACTGGTGTTACGCTGATTTCCTTCCCCAGCAGATGGGCTGCCTCTCTCCCTACTGGGACCCTCTCCTGCATCCCTTTGGAGCCTTCCCTCCGCCTCTAGCTCCAATGGCAGTTCCCTGACAACAACCAAACATCAAACATTAAAAACTTCCCTAAACAGGCCTGCCTTCAGATAGTTATTTCCTTGACATCTGACAGGAGGGCATTCCACAGGGCGGGTGCCACTACCGAAAAGGCCCTCTGTCTGGTTCCCTGTAACCTCACTTCTTGCAGTGAGGGAACCGCTAGAAGACTCTCAGAGCTGGAGCTCATTGTCCGGGCTGATTGATGGGGGTGGAGACACTCTTTCAGGTATACAGGACTGAGGCCGTTTAGGGCTTTAAAGGCCAGCATCAACACTTTGAATTGTGCTTGGAAACGTACTGGGAGCCCGTGTAGGTCTTTCAGGACCATTGTTATATGGTCTCAGCAGCCACTGCCAGTCACCAGTCTAGCTGCCACATTCTGGATTAGTTGTAGTTTCCAGGTCACCTTCAAAGGTAGCCCCACATAGAGCACAGTGTAGTAGTCCAAGTGGAACATAACTAGAGCATGCACCACTCTGGAGAGACAGTCCGCGGGCAGGTAGAGTCTCAGCCAAGGAGTGCATCTCCCACTAATGCATTCTTGTGTCAGGGACTGGGCAGAGGATAATGCCTCCCCATCCTGACCCCTCCAGGGAGGAGGACAAGGAAGACAGCATAGATTTACAACAGGGGTTTGAAGGAGGTCACAGCTCAGAGGCAGATGAGGGGGAAAGTTGATAAGTAATGGGAGAGGAGGGGGGGGGAGTGGCAGCTGACTGACACAGTGTCACTAGAAAGCATTCCAGACCCTCCATCTCTCAGAACCTGGCAAGCTTTAAAAGTAGGAGAGCAAAGAGCTCAAAGACAGAGGGCACATAGCAGCACCCGTCGAGGAGATAATGAAAATAAAGAATGAGGAAGTGGGAGAGACGGGTGGGTGATGATTCACTCTGGACAATGCCATTATCCAAGAAGTTAGGTTCTATAGCCTCTCTGTGTAAATATTGAAATAAAAAAGGACAGTAAGAAACCTTTCCTTGTCTTTATACTTTCCTGGGTAACCAGCTGGGAGCTGCTGACAGCATCCTGACACCTTGGCAGCCCCACTCACCTGCTGTCTATATATAACCCATAATATTATTTGGGCAAGTTTGCCTGTGTCATTGCTTTACCGCTGCAAGCACCAGTTGATGAGATGGTGTGGGAACAGGCACAATGTGGTGGTGGCATGTGACACATGCAAGTCTGCAAAAGTGTCACGGGAAACAGATGGAGAATTCAACGTGGGGCTGCTGTTTTCAGTGCTGGCCCTCAATCAAGTGTTACGTCTAGTTCTGGCCTGATATATGATCAGTCGGAAGTTGTACCCAACCTGGCTCCCTGACAAGGGGGCTGTGACAGTAGCACTAAAAGCCTTAGGCTGAATAAAATTGTAAAAAGTCTCCAGGTAATTGATTAGTATTGCACATATTACTTAGAGCATAGATGCATTACATATAAACATGCCCAGCCATTCTTTATAGGAATTAGGAAGAGCATTCTGCCTCCCATTAATCATGTAACTCTTTTTCACTTTTCTATTTCCCAGTAGGTAGTAGCGAGATATGAATGAGCGAGTTCCTTTAAGCTTCTGCAACTCCCTGAAATAACTACGTAGGTAAGTGCAGTAATAAAATCAATCCAGTAAATGGATTAGTTCTTCCTCCCCCCTGCCAACTGCACTAATACCAATAAATACATTCTTTGACGCTGAACGGAGAGGTGCTCTATGGAACTAAAAGTTCTGTCTTTGCTGAATCCATATTGTTTTCAATAGTTGGGTGGAGGCTGTTTCGCAGGCTGCCAAACAAACTGTATTTCCCTTTGAGGTGGAGGAAAGTATTCTCTTCTTTCAGACACACTGCCTTCATCTGTCCCTAATTTACAAAATGTTTGCCCTGGCTCTGACCCTAACGATCCACTGTATAGGGACATGGGTGGCGCTGTGGTCTAAACCACTGAACAGTGGGCTTGCCGATCGGAAGGTCGGCGGTTCGAATCCCTGCGACGGGGTGAGCTCCGGTTGCTCTGTCCCAGCTCCTGCCAAACTAGCAGTTCGAAAGCACACCAGTGCAAGTAGATAAATAGGTACCGCTGCGGTGGGAAGGTAAACGGCATTTCCGTGCACTGTGATTTCCGTCACAGTGTTCCATTGCGCAAGAAGCGGTTTAGTCATGCTGGCCACATGACCTGGAAAGCTGTCTGTGGACAAACACTGGCTTCCTGAGCCTGAAAGCGAGATGAGGACCGCAACCCCATAGTCACCTGTACTTAACTGTTCAGGGGTCCTTTACCTTTTTTTTTATGATCCACTGTATGCTATCTCAACTCCACCCCTCACCTGCCATATTCCTGCAGGCTTCTGATGCACCAACTTCTGCCCAGGAAAAGGTAAGTCTTTTTGAAATCCAGATTTGTCCACCCTCGAAATCAAGCCTAGCTGCTGCCAAAGATGATGACTCTTTCCAGTCCCTGTGAAGACAGAAATTAATTTGTCATGTTTTGCTTCAAAGGAACACACACACACCAATATATGGACTGATGCTAGCCCATCAATATTAGCATGTCACACATGTTTTAATTTTCTCCAAAACATCCGTGGAGGTTCATCCGTTATTCAGTTACAAAGCAAAAATTATACTTATAAAAATACCTTCTTAAAACAATGCTCTAAATGTGCTATATATAGTTTCATGCAGTAGTGTGTTGCAATTCCCCAACTGCTCTATGTTTAGAAAGATTGGATGATGTGAGGCTATTATATCCTCTTCCAGATTTCTGTAACACTTGCCAAAAATCCAGAGTGCTTAATTGCCTTGTACAATTTGCTAATTGACTCCACGGGATTCATTAGGAATGCCTGTCTATATCTTCTTATTTATAATGTTGATGACCTCACTCTTAGCCTTTATTCTCAATAAGAACATGAGATTTGTCTTTCTGCATAAGGCCAAGGTACATCTAGTCCAGCATTTCTCCAATGGTGACCAGATGGATGCCTTAGGAAGGAAGCCCAAGTATATGAGGACAGGATTATATTTCCCCTATAAACCATGTGTACCTGTTTCCCTTCTGCTGCGGTTCGGCTTCCGACAAAACCTGTGGGTTTTGACTCACGGTCTGGTGTGGCAGAATTCTACATAATCAATTGTGCACCCAAGGGCTGACCAAAGACCACTTATGACAACATTGCATGGTTGAAATTAGGCCACAACTTTACTGGTTACAGGTGTAAGGGTTTGGCATAGGCATTGGGTTAACCGATATCAACCAACCCATGTGCTGGATGATTGACCAGTGTTGAGGAGGCCATTTGACATACATCCTCCACAGGATAGCCACCTCAAGGAGTGCATGGCCCGAACCCCTGCCTGGCCATTCAGACAGAAGTGCTTCCTCCAGGATCCCTTTAACGGGATACCCCATACCCTTGGAGAGGCAGGCAGAGGCTTACAACCTCCATGACTAAGGTTTAACCCAATGCCTTACCTGCCAGAGTTGTGACGATTGCTATGAGGGAAGCACACAAAAAATTCATATTGGCCAATAGGAAAATTTTTGCTAAATTGAATTCTGTTCTGGACATGGGATGAATAAGTGAGCAATTCCCGCTCCCTTTTCTGTTGGAATTCTCTGACACCCTTATCTGTGGGCAACAAAAGGGAGCAGCCTTAGATATTTGGGAGGAGAGGACCTTTATGGGAAGGGTGGGGAAGATTGCAGAATGTCTCAATTAGTACATGGTTTTCTCATAGCTTCTGGAAAGGCTACATCTCTACACCTCAGGAAATTGAAAGTTGCTGTGGGGTTCTTTTGATTTAATCACGCACCCATGTCTTGGAGGGTGTCTAGCTACATTATACTAAATACACTTCTGGTCATCATCCTGCAAAAAGGAAACCATGGGGTAAGTACAGAAAGGGGCAACTGAATTAATGAAAGGGTTGGTACGCTCCTCTATGACTAAAGTCTAGAACATCTGGGTGTGGAGGTTAGTTTATAGAAAAAATATGATTAAGGGAGAACATGAAAGAAGCCTGTACAATTATGTATGGTATCAAGAGATGCCCGGCATGATCGTGATCTACTGGTAGATCACTGGGCATCATCTGTGGTAGATCACTAGTAGATCACTGGCTTGCCCCAAAGAAGCTCAACAACCTTGGCTCCCCTAAAAAAAGCTCAAAAACTTTGCCCTGCCCTCCTAAAAAATGGGGCCTTCCCCTTCCTCCTCCCTAAAAAAAGTGTTATGTACTGAAGTTCTCACCCTGGGCCAGCAGGGGGATACTGTAGATAGTTCAGGTCCACATATGCAAATAAGGGATTGAAAGTGATGTTCAGTGATTGGATAGTTACAGAAAATGGTTACTGTTGCGTTCTGGTGGAGCTCTATATAAGCAGGCTGGCTGAACCCTTCAGCTCAGTTCTGTTCTGGCCTGTGAATAAACAAGAGCTGTTTGAAGAATCGCTGTGTTGTCTGATATGTTCACCCACAACTTAACAAGAAGCTTAACAACTTACCCCCCAAAAAGGGGTAGATCACTGCCAGTTTTTAACTCTGAGTAGTCTCTTGGGAGTTGGCCACCCCTGAGCTATGCAGTTACAAATAGAATGGATAATTCTCTGCCAAAAAATGTGGTGATGGGCACTAGCTAGTTTAAAGGAGGACAGATCTATCAACAACAGCTGTTAGATATGGTCATTAAATTAAACTCCCATGTTCAGGGGCAAGATGCCTCTAAAAACCAGAGCTGTTGCCTTCATGTCCTGCTTGTGAACTTCCTCTGAGGCGCTTGGCTGGCCACAGCTGGAACTGATGGAACAATAGCCCAATCCATCAGAACCTTTTCCTTGCATCTAGTCTGGCTCTTGGTGTGCCTTTCCACGCCACTTTTTAAAAACCCCTATCATTGTCATGGAAATCTTGGAAGCGTGGCATTATTATATGCCCTGAATAAAAAATATCAGCCTAGAACAACCACAATACATGTTTGTAATGGCCTTAATTGCAACTTTTTGTAAGTGACAATCTGGCATCTCATTCAGACATCGCTTGCTGGCACTGAAGTCAACATAGCTTCACAGAGCGGGAAATAACCATCCCATTAACCATTCACAACCTCACTTAGGATTTCAAGCTGTCGCCTTCCCTATTAGAAACAAGATAATTTTCAAGTCTGCAGTTAAGAAGGAATTTTGATTTCCAGGCAAAGGACATACCCATTATCCCAGCCTTATGTAGCTCTCAGGTCCATTAGGCAGAGAGCGGGGGCTTGATTATTCCCATAACAAAAGAAAAAAGGGGGGAAATGAAGATTTATTACTTTTTGAAAAAAATAATTGAAGAGAAAGAGTATAAGCTAAGAACATAGAGCCTCCAACCTACTGAAAAGGATATGGTTTTAGAAACCATTGGGACAAGAGAAAGAAGGATGGGCTTTCAGAAATGAACATGGGAAGCATCCGTTGGGAGCTATTACAGGTACATACAGAGGAGCACCCAAGCCTGCCTTATGCTGAGTCCTGGCCATTGGACCATCTGGCTTGGTATTGTCTCTCTGTGATGGGTCTTCAGGCAGGAGACATTTCCAGCCCACCTCAGTGATTGCCAGGGTTTGAATTGGCAATCTTTTGCATGCCTACCGCGAAGTTGCAGCCCTTCTCCAAACAAAATGCTTCATTTAATCAAGCGTAAAATCCATCTAATCCAGAATTTCGTTTCTGCTAGTGGAAAGCGAGGTAGATCTAGCAAACTCATAAGGAGGGTATGGTCATGATCGCTATCCTCTGTCCCCAGCATCTGGTTATCAGAGGAATACTGTGGCCGCAAAAGTTCAGCTTAGTGTCAATAGCTTTTTATTGTCCGTTAACATCTCAAATGTACCTACTAAACTTCCATGCTCATATTTAGTTTAAATTTTAAAAAAGCATGTTTCATCAGCGGGCATAAATGCAGACAGGCTTTGAGTTTCCCTCAGAGGCTCCTGAGGCAAAACAGAAAATATAGCTTCTTGTCTGCTGTGCATACAACAGGAATTGACCTAACAAGAGATCACCTTATCATGCCTCCTTTTCTGTGGGGTCATCATCCAGAAAACCCTAAATATCACTCACTTGGCTTTTCAGACATTTTTTTGTAAGAAAAAAAAACAAATAAATACCTCAGATAGAGAAAGGATAGCCTTTGTTTTAACTGAAAGCACAACACTGAATAATTGGGAGTGGTAAAGAAATTAATCTGTGAAAAATACATCACCTTGAAATTTAATAATATCCTGGTGAAGATTATTACAGTCTGTTGAGGATGAGGTCATTGCCTGCTCCCGTAAGCTATATGTTCATAATTGTAAATAAATAGATTACAAAGAGATCATAAGTCTCCATTACTCTTCCATGACAAAGTAACAGACCCTGTAAAATGTTGCCCTCTGAGATTTTATAATTTTTGGATAAGTGCAGAATAGCAAACATACAACTGTTAAAGGCTTAAGGAGAGAAAAGGTATTGATGTTTGGTGTCAAGGCTGTCAACTGTCTATTTTTCTTCGATTGCTCTGATTTAATAATGTTGGGTGTATTTTTTCCATTGCAAAACATGCTTTTGTCAAAGAAACACATTTTGAAGTGGTTCCTTGACTTTTGGTTTTGCGTTGTTTCTGCTTTCATTGTGGAAAGGAGGATTATTATGCAATCTCTGAACATCCCCCAACATTGACATTCATTACCTCCTTGAATCAAAACTGGTTTTGGTGCAATATTATACAGATTATGATCAAATAATAGCACAATGGCAAATCTGGAATGAAACAGAACTTGTTTACATATTCCTTGACTAACTTCAGGCCCAATGCGGCAAGCAAGCAACATTACCTCATTATATGATTTCAAAACACAGTAACAGCATGGCTGGCTGATCTTAATACCTGGCTAAGGCCTTTGACACTGTAAATCACACTGCCCTATGGACTGCCCTTCTGAAAGTTGGCTGCCCAGATAAATCTGTGAACATCATTCAGCTCCTCCATGATAATATGATGGCAACGATCACAGCTCTCAAAGTGAACCATTCACAGTGGGATCAGCCGTTAAACAGGGATGTGTTATCTCCCCAACTCTATTTATTACCTTCATCGTCATGATCCTACACATTGTTGAACGGAAACTCCCCACCAGGGTAGAAATCATACACTGAACAGATGGAAAGCTCTTTAATCTGAGTAGGCTGAAAGCAAAGAGTAAGGTTACCATAACCTCTGTCAGAGAGTTTCAGTATGCTGATGACAAAACAGTGTGCACGCACTTAGAGAATGACCGCCAAACCATCCTAAAATATCTTCACAGAAGCTTACGGAAAGCTTGGCCTATCGCTCAATATCCAAAAAAGCAAAGTGCTGCACCAAAAAAGACAAAAAAAACCCTCTGCAGTGCCACAGATCCAACTTAATGGTGTAACATTGGGAAATGTCAACCACTTTTCCTACCTGGGCAGTTTTCCTACAAGGGCCAACATCGATGCCAAAATCCAGCATCTCCTGAGCTCTGTGAGCACAGCTTTCTCTCGATTGAAGCACAGAGTGTTTGAGGACCGGGACATTTACAGGGAAACCAAAATGCTTGTTTACAAAGCCATTGTGCTACCAACTTCACTGTACACTTGTGAAACATGAACCACTTATAAATGCCATTTCCAACTCCTTGAAAGATTCCATCAATGGTGTCAGAGTTGCTTCCAGATCCTAGCTCACAGAGGATCACGCTAGCCAGCGATCATTAAATAAAAGTCTTTATTGAGTTACAGTTTCCATTCTCAAGCTGCTGCGTGCAACCCTACGTCTAATGGTTAGATCGGCGAAGCTCCGTCTGAGTCTCCGCCCCTTGTACACCAACTTAATATCCTAGCCCTGCTCCACCTTTTCCGCCTGACTGTTCTTCTCTGGGTCCCTCTGCCCCCCGGGGTCTCTTCCTTCCGGGATTCCTCTGACGCTGACCCCCCTGACTCTTCTCCCTCCTTTCGGCGGGCTTTAGGACCTGGCTCCCTTTCCGGGCTGCCTACTGCGCCACCTTCCTGTGCATTTGAACTTGGCGCGCGCGCCCAACCTTCCACCTTCCGTCTGACCGTTTCTTCGCTCCCCGATGGAGGTGTGGCCACTCCTGACTCGTGCCCTCCCCCCTGTTGTGAGCTGCCAGCGCTTGATCCCTGGCGCCCTTCCTCTTCCCTGCTCTCTGGCGGTGACGCCGGTCCCGATTTCCAACTGCTCCCCTCTGAGTCCCCTCTGGCTCTATCTTCCTGGGGTGTCCCCCTAGGCTCCCCCCTTGCCCTGGCCACTGGTGCTCCTTTCTGTGAATCTTCTGATTCACTGGAAAGACTCGGAGATCTCGGGTCGTCGTCATCACTCATCTTTTCTTCTGCCTCCTCCCCCTCGCTCTCTGTTTCCTCCCTTGCCCTTGCCTCTGCTCCTGAACCCCTGACAAATGGTGTCTCTGAAAAATTGTACACATCACTTGGGAAGACAGGCGAAATAATGTCAGTGTACTGAAGAAGCAAAGATCACCAGTGTCAAAGCAATGATTCTTTAACATCAGCTTTGTTGGACTGGTCATGTTGTTTGGATGCCTGATTATCGTCTTCCAAAGCAACTACTCTATTCCCAACTTAAGAATGGAAAGCGAAATATAGGTGGACAACACAAGAGGTTTAAAGATGTTCTCAAGGCAAATCTTTAAAAAATATAGTATAAGCACTGATAACTGGGGAAAACTGCCTTGCGAGTGCTCCAACTGGAGAACAACCTTTACCAAAGGTGTCGCGGACTTTGAAGAAGCATGAACTCAGGGCACTAAGGAGAAATGAGCTAAGAGGAAGGCACATTTGGCAAACCCTCACCGTGATCAACTCCCACCCAGAAACCTATGTCCCCACCATGGAAGAATGTGTGGATCCAGAATTGGCCTCCATAATCACTTACAGACTCACTGTTAAGACCGTTTTCATGGCCCATCTTACTTGGATATGAGTGATATCCAAAGAAGAAGAAAGAAGAAGAATGGGGGGGGGGTGCACAGTTAATTTTCGAGTACGTTGAAATGTTACAGAAGTCAGACGTGCCAGATAGCAGAAATCAGCAAAATGCTCCTCATTATGATGTGTGTGAGCAAAGAATAACCTTGTACAGAGGAACCATCTTCTGAAGAAGATTGAAGGGCCCCAGCATGACATCCTGTTGTCGTGCATGCAGTGTCACGTGACGTCCTGCAGTCGCTCTGCACCTGGCCCTGCGTTTGGCCTCAACAATGGAGGGGGGTTCAACCCCCTTAAAAATGGAAAAAAACATTGAGGGGGCACGATGTGCCTCAGCTACCAGGAACCGGCACCTATGACCTTGGATAATGCCTCTTGGGGGGAACAAAGTGTTTCATGGAACACTTGTTGAGGTGGGCCCGAAAGGAAGGTTTTGCCCTTACCATGTCCCCAAACATAGTGGTTCTCCTGCATGGAAGCCCTACAAGAATATGGATGAAATTACAGGCCACAATTAGGAGGCACCACTGGAGTTAGTGTTATACCTGCTGTGTACAGATCTCATATAAGAGAGGTGAACAAGGAAACTAGGACTCAGCTATACAGCTGCAAACAAAACGTTTTAAGTGTGATTTAAGTGCAATCTACAGTGTGACACTAGATGGTGAGTCTTGTGGAAAATTCAATGTATTTTTTAGAATTTTTCTTTTAAAAAAGCATTTTCAAATCAGTTTTTATATGCGTGTAGATTCCACCTTTTGTGACGTCTGTGCTGTCCATGGTCCTGAAAGAATGAAGCTGAAATCAAATAATGAATGTGGTGTTTGATAGGTATCAAGAAGAAATTTCTATTAAGTATGAAGGCTGAAACAGAGCAGGAATGTGACTATCGTTAACTTTTTATTCGAACGTCCTGATTTACTTGACTTAAGAAGGATTTTATAGGTGGCTGATATAGAATTCTACACAACTGTAGAATTCTAGCAAATGGGGGGAAAGGGAAATGTGGTGATAACACAGAGAAGGTCAAGAATTATGCAGGTCTGTTGACTTTTTAAAAGTCCTCATGAAAATCCATCAGCATTTTAATGCGCACTTCTCCAAATATGCATTTTTAGGTGATTTCCCCTAATATATACGTTCCTGCAAACAATTTCCCCAACATATTGCATTGTAATGTTATGTTCAGTATAAGAATTTATACTTACATGCATTTTTAACACTTTGGTTGGAAAACTGCATCACAAAATTTGAAGAAGTATGAATTTCAAAGAACAGCTTCAACTCTGACAAATATGAAAGATCAGAAAAGAGAAAGGCTTCTTTGTGCTAATGAGGAAATGAGAGTTTGTTCGTCTCAAATTAGACCTAATAGATATGAGATTACCCAGCACAAGCAGGCTCACGCCTCTCGTTGAGCTCGTATACATACTTACATATGTAAGAAGATCGTTTATCATTACATTTTGAGAATGATTTCTGTTCTTATGTGGCTGCATTGTTTTATATCTTCTGTATGTCCCATGATCATATTGTAAAGTAATTGTGTTCTATGTTATAAATCAGGGCACCGATAGGAGTTGCTTCTTTGTGTTTGCCAACGTTTTTCTTATCTATAAAAAATTCAGTGTGGCACAATTATTATTTTTATTCTGAAAGTGTGGCCCAGAGAAAAAGGTTTGAGAACCACTGGTCTAAACAGAAAGTACAAAAATGAAAGCAGGGTTGCATGATGTTATACCACAACTAATTTACGTTGAGGGGGGGAGACTGGGTATGCTGGGAACAAGGACAATGGAATGGATGGAGTTAAAATTTGGATGTAGGAAACATTGCAGCTGATAAAGCTGGGTGATCTGTAGATGATCTGGTACACTTCCACTTCAAAACCACTTCAGTGACATGTTGCTGCTTACTTGCATAGAAGGATGGATCAGGACATCTGATTTCCACAACAAAGGGCGCACAGAACCCTCTTCTGGCCTGCCAATTATTTTCTTACAGCCTCTCCTTAACCATCTTTTCTACTCAGTGGAGCTCCAAAACCAAAACAGTTGCAAGAAAAGCCTGTGGAGAGATCGGCTGCAGGGAGGTTGGCTGTGGGAAAGTGGTAAGATTCAGCACTCCTGCCCCTTTTTGCGGTTAAAACCAGAAACATACATGCGCGTGCACACACACGGTCTCTCTTTATACAGTGGTACCTCGGGTTACATATGCTTCAGGATACATACACTTCAGGTTACAGACTCCGCTAACCCAGAAATAGTGCTTCAGGTTAAGAACTTTGCTTCAGGATGAGAACAGAAATCGTGCTCCGGCAGTGCGGCAGCAGCGGGAGGCCCCATTAGCTAAAGTGGTGCTTCGGGTTAAGAACAGTTTCAGGTTAAGAACAGACCTCCGGAACGAATTAAGTACTTAACCCGAGGTACCACTGTATGTGATTGGGGCAGTTCTGTGTTTTAAATGCATGGAAATAGCATAATCATATGCAGTTTCACCCTTGATTATATCAGGGCCTGTGCCCCTTTAAAATCTTTTAAAGTAGAATGCCTAATTCAGTCCTCTTGAGGGGGAAAAAATTATAATTGATTGGGAGTGTAGAGGTGAACCTTTCAGCCCCTCTTGGTTCTGGCATTTTCTTTCAATCAAAGCAGAGTCTGACACTTCACACAAATGTCCTTCATGATATGTGATATTATCTTGCTTTGAACTGGGGAAAAAATTCTTTTCCACAAGGAGAGGGCAAAGTATCTGTTTCATGTGGTGAGCAGGTCACTCAATCCTATTAATCTGTTATATATGTAGATCTGGCTCTAACAAAGAGGCATTTAACCATCTTTTGAGGCTCAGCACACTTAAACGATGTGCAAAGCGAGATGTGTTCCTAGCGTAAATCAATACCTTTCCGTCCAAGTCATCAGTGTAGCTGTCCTGATATTTGCTAACAGAGGATGTCACCAGTTTCAGAATGCATAACCTGAGAGTTAAATCGATTTCTATCTGTATTATGTTACTCCAATATTTGTAAAGCCTCCTTGCCTTTTAAAGCTGACCATGAATAATTAGTCCCGCTGACAGCACAGTATTTAACATCACAGACTCTTCATCATGAATATTTATTGTCTAAGTCTATCTGCTCCCACTCCTTCTTCTGCGGAATAAAACCCATTGTGTGATACCCCTCTATAGCACAGAGCAGCAAGCAGGGGAAAGGACTGAGAGTTGCGCATACAGAGAGCTGACAAGATTTTCAGGCTAATGAAGAGGCTTTTTTGCTTCAGGTCTTGCATCAGTCAAGAACATATTCACAAACCTCCCCTTCGAGAAGTGAATTCATGCGCCAACACGAGTTTGCATTTGCCCTCCATCTCCCAATAAAGACCACACTGTATTTCACCATGGCAAGCAAATGCAAGACTTAGGAGGGAAAACCACTTTGCTGGGTCACATTAATGAATAGATGGCATCCGGGTGGTTGCTCCTTTCGTTTTTTATCTGCAGGCAATGCAGAGTTTCCCCCTGGAGTTATTGGGTGATTTATAACAGCAGACTTCTCTGGATCATGCTTGGCTCGAAATGAGTTTAAGTGGCTTCGCAAGAAAACCAGAAGGAGAGAGGGAATCTCAGATCAAGGCTGGTTTCAAAACTCTTGTGCAGTAAGGAATTGGCAGGGAAAGACTCTCCTCCCTGGAAGAGAGGGGAGTGGTTGTGGGTGGGAGCCCGAGCACCACCCCTAGCAGGGGGCATTAGCCCCCTGCCTCCTCCTCTCACCTGGCTGGCGCCCACGCCCCCTCGGCAGGCATCCAACCAGGTGCCTTCGAGGGGGCGTGTTCAGCAGCCTTTTGCAGCGGTGCCAGCCTCTCCTCGGCCATCGCCTATGCCTTCAATTTTTGGGTATTCCGTTAAAGGAATCTGGCGGTCGTGTACTCTGTCCGATGCCTGCTTGGCGGGAGGCCATGGCACGACCCCCGGTGACATCAGGGGAGAGCCTATAGTTGGATTAGCATCAACAGGCTCCACCTACTGGTGAATAAACCCCCTTGTTTTAGACATCCAATGCCTAAGCCAATACCTTTTCACTGCTGTAATCAATAAAGTTGTGGCCTTTTCTTGCCCATTAACCTTATATCACGTGTCCTTGTGTATTTATTTCACATCGCGGGGGTCGGGTCCTCGAACCACAAACTTCCTTTGCCTGTTCAAGTCCTTGTTGTTTTCAAGCCATGCATCACACCGAAAGGTTTGTTTAATCTGAATACACCTGTGAGTAAGAAAGAAGAAGGCAACAGAAATGAAGAGGAAGCGCCTGACAGTGCTTCTGTCAACTTTGAAGGTTTCGGTTTATACATCTTAAAACAGGCCATGAAGACAAATTAATATTCACATTACATTTGGGAGGGGCGTTAAGCAGATGTATAAATGAGATGAACAGCTATGAGCAAGGGGGCGGAGCTCTAGGGCAGAGCAGAGGGTCTCTGGTTTCTGGGTGAGCCACTATCCATCAGGTCACTGAGCTAGCTCAAACAATGATCTGACTCAGTACAGAGCAGCTTCATGTCTTCATCCCTAGAACCTCAGAATCCAGGCCAGAAAAATATAGATGTTGCAACAGTACACTATCAGAGTAAGAAGTAAGAAGACTTGTGTTAGTTGGATGAATTTCTAAAGCTCAGACATTCCAACCAACATATCTACACCAAACTGGGAGGGGTGGCTAACACCCCAGAGGACAGGATCACACTTCAAAACGACCTTGACAGATTAGAGAACTGGGCCAAAACAAACAAGATGAATTTTAACAGGGAGAAATGTAAAGTATTGCACTTGGGCAAAAAAAATGAGAGGCACAAATACAAGATGGGTGACACCTGGCTTGAGAGCAGTACATGTGAAAAGGATCTAGGAGTCTTGGTTGACCACAAACTTGACATGAGCCAACAGTGTGACGCGGCAGCTAAAAAAGCCAATGCAATTCTGGGCCTCATCAATAGGAGTATAGCATCTAGATCAAGGGAAGTAATAGTGCCACTGTATTCTGCTCTGGTCAGACCTCACCTGGAGTACTGTGTCCAGTTCTGGGCACCACAGTTCAAGAAGGACACTGACAAACTGGAACGTGTCCAGAGGAGGGCAACCAAAATGGTCAAAGGCCTGGAAACGATGCCTTATGAGGAACGGCTAAGGGAGCTGGGCATGTTTAGCCTGGAGAAGAGGAGGTTAAGGGGTGATATGATAGCCATGTTCAAATATATAAAAGGATGTCACATAGAGGAGGGAGAAAGGTTGTTTTCTGCTGCTCCAGAGAAGCGGACACGGAGCAATGGATCCAAACTACAAGAAAGAAGATTCCACCTAAACATTAGGAAGAACTTCCTGACAGTAAGAGCTGTTTGACAGTGGAATTTGCTGCCAAGGAGTGTGGTGGAGTCTCCTTCTTTGGAGGTCTTTAAGCAGAGGCTTGACAACCATATGTCAGGAGTGCTCTGATGGTGTTTCCTGCTTGGCAGGGGGTTGGACTCGATGGCCCTTGTGGTCTCTTCCAACTCTATGATTCTATGATTCTATGATCTATCTGACTGAAGTGTTTCTGAAATTACAGTCCTACCTAGGGTTACAGACGCTTCAGGTTGGGTTTTTTTGGGTTGCGGACCGCCGAAACCTGGAAGTGCTGGAATGGGTTACTTCCGAGTTTCGGCTGTCGCGCATGTGCAGAAGGCTAAATTGCGCTTTGTGCATGTGCAGAAGCGCCGAATAGAAACCCACGCGTGCACAGACGTGCCGCTGTGGGTTGCAGACACTGCGGGTTGTGAACATGCATCCCGCACAGATCACGTTCACAACCCGAGCGTCCACTGTATATGGTCCTTACCCTGGGATCACATCATGTCATTTCCCCAAGAAATTGTGCATATATGTGTTCTATGTTTAGGTGATTGCTTTCCTACATTGTTGTTGTTGTCATCCATTTGTCTCAAGAGAGTGCACCTTCATGGATGACACTGAACTTCTGGAGAATCACAGCCCCTGCTGTGACTGCAGAGACCAGTAACTTGCAACTGATGTCCCCCATGTTGCTTTTCCTGTGTTAGCAGTGCCAAAGCGACCTCTCTGATGGGCAAGCCTGGGCAGTGTGTATGGCGGTCCTGGGCTGCCCAGATGACAGGACTCACCTCTCAGCCTCACTGCTGTGGTCCAAAGGAAAGCAGAGCAATACATTTGGCACCAGCTTGGATGCAGGAGTTGCCAAAAAGAGAAAGACATTGTTAATGCGCTTTTGAAAAGATGGTGTTGTATGGGGGCACTTTGCACATGTTCAGAGAGACACTTTTTCTTAACTTTGATAATTTTTAAAGGTTTTTCTCATCAGAGGGAAACAACATTCAACATATTTCCAGGAGCACTGTGTAGTTTGGACCCTTTTTGTAAAAAAAAAAAAAACACCCAAAAACCACGTGATCTGTCTTCTTTCATAAAGACTTGGCTGTCAACCTAGGTAAAGGTAAAGGGACCCCTGACCATTAGGTCCAGTCACGGCCGACTCTGGGGTTGCGGCACTCATCTCGATTTATTGGCCGAGGGAGCCGGCATACAGCCTCCGGGTCATGTGGCCAGCAGGACTAAGCCGCTTCTGGCAAATCCAGAGCAGCGCACGGAAACGCCGTTTACCTTCCCGCTGGAGCGGTACCTATTTATCTACTTGCACTTTGACATGCTTTCGAACTGCTAGGTTGGCAGGAGCTGGGACCGGGCAACGGGAGCTCACCCCGTCGCGGGGATTCAAACCGCCGACCTCCTGATCGGCAAGTCCTAGGCTCTGTGGTTTAACCCACAGCGCCACCCGCATCCCGGCTGTCAACCTAGATAGCTTTAAAAGACAATTGTTAGACAAGCCCATGCAGAATGAGGCTATCAGTGGCTCCTAGTCCTTTGAGTGAAGGATCAAGTCTATGTGGAAACATTGAAGGACTTAGATATGTTACAAGGAGGGACAACAGTAGAACAGTTCATCTTGAGATGTGATGGTCTCTCCTTCATTAGAGGTTTTCAAGCAGAAGCTAGATTGTCACCTATCAAGGATGTGCATCACTGCTGTGGTACTGGGTTTCCTTCACATAGCTGTCAACTCTTCCCTTTTCTTGCGAGGAATCCTATTCGGAATAAAGGAATTTCCCTTAAAAAAAGGAAAACATTGACAGCTATGTTCCTTCATCACTTATGGGTTAGACAAGGTGACATTTCCAGTTCTATGATCCTGTGATAGTTGAAGTGGCTGTCATGATCACTCAGTATGTCTCTAAATGCCTGCTGCTCTTATGCATTGCTTGCAGGAAACAGGATGCTGAGATAATAATAATAATAATAATATTTTTATTTATACCCCACCCTCCCCAGCCAAGACCGGGCTCAGGGCAGCTGACACAGGTATAAAAACAATTGATTGAAATACAACTTAAAAACAAGATTAAAATGCAACATTAAAACATTAAAATGCAGCCTCATTTCAGTAGGAACTCAAATCAAAAACTTTTTGGGGGGATGAAAATGTCAAGTCTTCACCAAGGCCAACTATCCAGACTGGTCCTACATGGGCCAGAAAAAAGCCAGGGAAGTCCCCAAATAGGAGTTCCATCACAGAAAGAGAATGAAAAAGGAAAGAGGGGGAAGAGATCAAGTTGATTCCAAGCCAAAGGCCAGGTGGAACAACTCTGTCTTACAGGCCCTGCGGAAAGAAATCAGATCCTTCAGGGCCCTGGCCTCATGAGGCAGAGCATTCCACCAGGCTGGGGCCAGTGTTGAAAAGGCCCTGGCTCTGGTTGAGGCTAATCTAACTTCCTTAGGGCCCGGGACCTCCAGGGTGTTGCTATTTATGGACCTTGAGGTCCTCTGTGGAACATACTGGGAAAAACGGTCCCGTAGGTACGAGGGTCCTAGGCTTTTAGGCTGATCCAACACGACTCTTCTTGCCTTATTACAATAAAAGTAGTCCTGAAAATTAAATAGTTTTGAAAATTAAACACTGAAGTGACATTTCCCCCTAAACCCCCCCCCCCCCAAAAAAAACTACTTGATACCACTGCGGACTTCCAAAAGCCAGCAAAATAGTTTAAGCTACAAAAACATCACTTCTAGCAAGCTGCCCAATACACTAATGCTCCAGCTCACAGGAAACCCCAGTTACCTTAGTGGTACAGATGCCAGCAAGTAAATCGGCCTCTGATGTGCTCATGTATGTGTATTTTGAGGTCTCCTGTACACAGATCAGAGGCAACCAACCCTGCTTTGTTTCTGAGTTCTGATGAAATCGCACCTTCCAGCTAGCATAACCCTGACATTAACAGAAAGTTTAGTTTTACGTAGTTTTACTCTCATTCTTTGTCCATGGAGTTTTCTTGGCAGGGATACTGGAGTGGCTTGCGGGTTCCTCCTCCAGGTGGATCACGTTTGGTCAAAACTCTCCACTATGACCTGTTCATCTTGGGTGCCCTGCTCGGCATAGTTCATAGCTTCTCTGAGTTATTCAAGCCCCTTCGCCATGGCAAGGCAGTGATCCATGAAGGGGAGGTTAGTAAGGTCAATAAAATGTGTTATTTTATCTGCAAATTGATGATGGGGAATGGAATCCTGTAATGAAAATAAGTGCAATCCATGCAGGAGTTTGATATTAGAAAAATGTCTGAGTGGGGTCTGTAACAAAACTTTGACATAGGTGCTCTTAGAGTTTCTGCCAGACAACCATGCCCTCCTACAGAAAACTTTAAGCAGGAAGGAGCTCAAGTTCACCTCCATCGTTCTGCCCGGGCACTGAGGTCCAGTGCCGAGGGCCTTCTGGCGGTTCCCTCACTGCGAGAAGCCAAGTTACAGGGAACCAGGCAGAGGGCCTTCTCGGTAGTGGCGCCCGCCCTGTGGAACGCCCTCCCACCAGATGTCAAACAGAAAAATAGCTACCAGACTTTTAGACGACATCTGAAGGCAGCCCTGTTTGGAGAAGCTTTTAATGTTTAATAGATTATTGTATTTTAGTGTTTTGTTGGAAGCTGCCCAGAGTGGCGGGGGGGGACCCAGCCAGATGGGTGGGGTATAAATAATAAATTATTATTATTATTATTATTATTATTATTATTCAAGCATTTCACCCTTACTCCAAACTTATATTCTCCTACAACCAATGCTCAACATTCAAATGTTACTGTGCATAGACACTTCTCATTGTGCTGTAAAGTGGTACCTCGGGTTAAGAACTTAATTCGTTCTGGAGGTCTGTTCTTAACCTGAAACTGTTCTTAACCTAAGGTACCACTTTAGCTAATGGGGCCTCCCGCTGCCACCGTACCACTGCCACACGATTTCTGTTCTCATCCTGAAGCAAAATTCTTAACCCGAGGTACTATTTCTGGGTTAGCGGAGTCTGTAACCTGAAGCGTCTGTAACCTGAGGTACAACTGTACTGGGGTATGGTTGTGGTTGTTTTGCCCTCAGAGTTCCCCCCACCCCACCCTGCAAGATTCCTTAGCACTCTTGCAAACCTCAGGGTTTCCTCCCATGCATGCTGTTATGCATTCAGTGGTCTGTGTTTGCCTGAGCTCCTGTGTTCTGATTCGATACATGATGTCCAATCACAGAACATTTCAGGATTTGGGCCTCTGCCATTGGCCCTTGAACTCTGAGTCGTGATTCGCAGCTTGGAAGTTTAGACAGTCAATCAAGTTGGGAGTGGGAGTGGCCCAGACTTTCAGAAGTATATATAAGCAGTTGCTTTGCCCCTGTTACCCAGTTATGTAGTTCAATAAAGGTTCTTGCTGTTATCACTATGTCTTGCCTTGTGGAAACCCACCTACACTTCTCATGCTGAGTTTGGACACCAGTCTTCTCGGCACTCACCACTTGAGTTTGCTATTACAGGGAATGACATTTGAAGAAAAGGTGTCATGCAGAACAGTGGGTGCTTGAAGGTCAGCCTGCCACTATCAATCTCTCCAGATGCATTTGGGTTTGTTTTTTTAAGAGCTGGCCAATATCCAAGAGGACATCTGTAATGCAATCATCAATGTCCCCTGCACTGCTGGAAAGAGAAACAGAATAACAAACTCTCATCCAATAAGCCATTTGTCGCATGGGGCTAATGGCCAATTAAAGTCAAAGGCCATATTCTGATCATTTTGTTTTATAATACATGGGGCTGTGCCCCTGCTCACTCTGCCCACCTGCCATTCCCTCCATAACAACCCCCTAAAGCATTCCTTTCCCACCCCATGCGACTACTAAGCTACCGTATTTTTCGCTCTATAAGACGCACCAGACCACAAGACGCACCTAATTTTTGGAGGAGGAAAACAAGAAAACAAAATATTCTGAATTGCAGAAGCCAGAACAGCAAGAGGGATCGCTGCGCAGTGAAAGCAGCAATCCCTCTTGCTCTTCTGGCTTCTGGGATAGCTGCGCAGCCTGCATTCGCTCCATAAGACGCACATTCGCTCCATAAGACGCCATTACTTTTTAGGAGGGAAAAAGTGAGTCTTATAGAGCAAAAAATACGGTAATTCTTCACCTTTCTGATGCATAACATGACATTAGGAAGCATATCATTTAAGGAATTTTGAAGCTAGAGGATACGCTTGGAAACATCAACCAATTTTATAGATGGGGGAAACTGAAGTTGAATGTGCTAAGTTGGCTCACTGATTGTCTTCCTGGGGAGAAACATTCAAATTAATGCAGAGCACATCAATGAAAGGGAGCCAACTTAGCTCAGACTGCAAGTAAAATCACATTATGCATTTTATAGTGAAAACCGTAATGAAATACACTCCTTTGCCAGTTCATCTTCTTTCTCCACCACAAGTCTTAGGGCACAATCGCCACCCATTTGCATCTGGAAGAAATGATCATTGGACTACCAGGCTTCCTCAGCTGGGATGGGACCTGTTAAGTTGTGGGTGAACATATCAGACGACACAGCGATTCTTCAAACAGCTCACAGGCCAGAACAGAACTGAACTGACGGGTTCAGCCAGCCTGCTTATATAGAGCTCCACTAGAACGCAACAGTAACCATTTTCTGTAACTATCCAATCACTGAATGTCACTTTCGATCCCTTATTTGCATATGTGGACCTGAACTATCTACAGTATCCCCCCGCTGGCCCAGGGTGAGAACTTCAGTACATAACAGGACCAGTGCTTGCTATCATGCCCATAGCTGGAGGAGAGGCTGTGTAGCCACAATTTTCAATTGCAGTTGGGTTGGGTTGGTGCCATGCACACAACTTTTCAGCCCACCCACCCCATCTCCATGCTCAGAATTTGTGTATGCATAAAAGTCCAAAAGCAATACATTAAAAAAAAAAATGTCCACAGGCAGACCAGCTAAACCAGCTTTTCCACCTCCATTCCAGGAGTCAGATGTACCCAAACAGCCCAGCAGAGTGGTGTGGGTTTTTTTTTTCCAGTTAGCAAACTTAATGGCGCATGATAAAGAGTCTAAAAGGCAAATCCTACCAAAGAGGCTGAAGGAAGTGTGTCTGTGATTAGCTTAGATAAGAGAAGATTAAAGCAGGTGGGGGCATACTGACAGATAGCTGAAGGACAAGGAGTATTTGTTCACTCCTTTCGCTCCAAGACCTTGCTCCTGTGCAATAGGACAGCAGGAACAGCTCTCCTTTGTGCTCAGACAAGCAAAGAAGACTGATCTGAAAACTCTGGCAAAGGCCAGGGAATATCACCAGACCTGCTATCCTGACTGATCTCACTGCCATTCCCTCATTCCAGCTGAATCGTTGCCTGACATCCCAAGGCATATGTTCAAGATATGTTGTGGGCTTGAGTCCTGGGAATAGGATGGGAAGAAGGGGCTACAAGGAGATAAATTTTGGCTGAAGAAAATAGACCTTCCAGAAATGGAAGAAGGCATCTATTTCCATTCTCACCCATGTTCGTTGTCACATGCAGAGCTTTTCTGTTCTGCTGCAGCTTGGCTTCAGACAAAAACTACATTATTCAGCTCGCTGTCCGCTGTGGTGGAATTTTACTATCATTACAACATTCCACACCAGGAGTAGGCAACCTAAGGCCCATGGGCCACAAGTGGCCCACGGGGGTCATTTAACCGGCCCACGAGCCGCCCCCAAACTGAGCCGCCTGCTCAGCAAGTCCCTGCGTGCTGTGTTAAACCGGTGCAGTGTGGTAGGGGGACTCGCTTCTGCGGCGCCGGAAATTGCGTCTGCGCATGCAGAGACGTCGAAAATCATAGGCGCATGCGCTTATGCGTGCACGCAATCTAGCCCACAGAGGGATCTCTGCTGGAGTGAACCAGCCCAGGTGAGGTAAACCTTGCTGACCCCTGTTCCACACCATTCATTTCAATTTCAAAGGAAACGCAATGCAAATGGAGCGAGGGAGTCATCAGTTATGTGTAGCTTGTGGACTGAAAACAACAACAGCAATTGCCAATTATATTTGCTAGATTGATTTCCATTCCAGATATAGGGCAAATAAGCAGACATCAGCATTTTCTGCTCCTGCTTCTGTTTCATCAGAATTCTCAGACATGTGGAATTCTTTGTTAGCTTATGACTCCAAAGAGACAGTGCTGGATTTCTATTATTTACAAAGGTCCCGGGGTATGGTAGGAAGGCATATTAGGCCACCGCCTTGCTGAAGCTAAGCAGGCCTGGATCTTGTCAATGCCTGGATAGTGACAATTTGGGAAACCAATTTTAGGCATTTATAACCTGCCATCCCTGAGTGTGTTAAATGCAGCTCAATGCGATTGAAACGAATAACATCTTCAAAAAAGTTGTGTCTTGAAAGGCTAAACAGTGATAAAGAGGAAAGTAGCACTCCAAGGTATTCCACAGGGATGGGCCATTTTCCAGGAGCAAGTCACGGGAGGTGGAGTGGGGGGGAGTCAGTATGCTACAAAAAGACAGTGGAGCACTAGCAAAGGGGTCGTGTATTTTTACTGCATTAATGAACTGTCTCCTGGACATTGCATCTCCATGACCAGACGCAGTCAGCTTCATCTTTCAGAAGAGGGCTGTCAACTATGTGACATGGAAGAATCATTTTTTTTTATAGGAAACCTTTTGTGGGAATAAAGGAAGTTGAGCAAGGCTGAGCCCTCCTAGGGTAGGTGGGCCACTGTAGGCGTAGCAAAGGCCTTTTAGGTATCAGCATGGGCTGAGAGTTGTCAGAAGACCTGTGTGGGCTATTGCTAAAATTAGAGAAACAGAGTCGGTTTATTTATCTTTATGCCCTTAATGGGCAATGGAGGGGAAATGTGTTTTTTTGGTAACCTGGTCCAGAGTTGTTTATAAAGATAAAGGTAAAGGGACCCCTGACCATTAGGTCCAGTCGTGGCCGACTCTGGGGTTGTGGCACTCATCTCCCTTTATTGGCCGAGGGAGCCGGCGTACAGCTTCCGGGTCATGTGGCCAGCATGACTAAGTCGCTTCTGGCGAACCAGAGCAGCGCATGGAAACGCCGTTTACCTTCCCGCTGGAGCGGTACCTATTTATCTACTTGCACTTTGATGTGCTTTCAAACTGCTAGGTTGGCAGGAGCAGGGACCGAGCAACGGGAGCTCACCCCGTCGCGGGGGTTCAAACCGCCGACCTTCTGATTGGCAAGTCCTAGGCTCTGTGGTTTAACCCACAGTGCCACCCGCATCCCAGGAGAGTTGTTTATATATAAGTAATAATAGGACTTTTGTTAGGGAGGGCAGAACCAACGTGATTGGTCAGTTCTATTGGCATTTCTATTGCGTTACTTGATCAATGGGGCAGCTGCCCACCCCCACCCCACCCCTTGGCTATGCCCATGACCTGAGCTGCTGAATTCTGAATGGGGAAATGTGTGCATCTCACAACGCAGAACCCGTAGAGAGACATCCTCTTCCCACCATGGGTTTCGTGAAAGAGGCAAGCCATTCCAGGCACATGCATTCTGTCAATATTAGAACAACAAATTGTGTGCTGGGGCTCCCTTCTGTCATTATTTTACAAAGAGGCAGTGCGGGTGAACAGATTTTAATCAGAGAACGGAAGGTGGGTTTGCAATACGACTGATATCTTTTAATGATTCTGGTCGTGACAGCTGGCATTTCACTGTCAAGGTTATGAGAGTTTTCCCATTTATCTTATGATTGGCTTCCTGTGGCATTTCATCGGCGTCCTCGGTTTGTTATGACTCACAAAAATCTACCAAGTAAATCCAAACAGTAATTTAAAACGTTGAAGTTTATTATGGATTGACACAGAAAACCATTTATTACACCAACAAGCTTGAAAACAAGCAGGTGAGGGTGCGTAAGATTCCTCAAATAACTAAAATAAGTTTCCCTTCACATTTCATCATAGAGAAAATCATTTTTTTATTTTAAAAAAAACGCAATAAGGAATAGCCTGCAGAGCAATTTTCACAACTTGAATGTTTGATTACACATAGTGTCACAATCAGGGCGCTTTTTGATATAATGCTAATTCCCTCTAACAGCAAGCTCAGATGGCTGAGTGCCTACCATTTGGGAGCAGGGTGGGCACTGCCATCTGTCAATACTTCAAACAGACAACCATCCTCTGCAAAGTAGGACCTGTAGCCACCCCAGCTGAAAGTGATAATGGAGCCATCCCTCCTCAAAAAAGCACCCATAGAATTAAAAGAATAAAAACATTTCCCTTGTATATACTTCTATTACAAATATTACAAATAGTAAATTTTGTAGGGCGGAGTATAAATAATAAATGGTTATTATTATTAAATTATTATTTCGCTCAGGTTGTGGCTTCGGTTAAACAAAAATAACCAAAAAGGACTTGGCGGCTGCTGCAGCAGCATGGGACATTGTAGATGAGCCCAGTGCAGTCCGTAGTATAACTGGAACAGTATGGAAGAATGCAATTTCATAATTAAAACAGAATGTTTTCTTTTATGATTCATGAGACTATTTGAATGGGATGTGATTGTGGGGTGTGTGGAGAAAGGGGTTGTGTTGCAAGTCTGCCCTAGTTTCCCAAAAGTGGTGCTTAAACACTGACAGCAGGTGAGGTAAGATACTCAAGAGCAGGCATAGGCAAACGCGGCCCTCCAGATGTTTTGGGACTACAATTCCCATCATCCCTGACCACTGGTCCTGTTAGCTAGGGATGATGGGAGTTGTAGTCCCTAAACATCTGGAGGGCCAAGTTTGCCTATGCCTGCTCAAGAGTAACGTACCTCATTGTTCGGAGACTAAACTTCCAGGTTAAAACTGAACACTTTGCTGCTACCTTTTAATGGAGGAGAGGGAGAGAGGGAGACACACAGAGAGAGACTGTTGCCCAGTCACGGACAGGCTAAATTTTTTGATATCTATGGGCCCCCAAGAAGACAAAAGTGGTCGAAAGAAACCAGATGTCAGGTCGACTGTATGTGTCTATGAGACCCGGAGTATTAGATTTTGGGGTGGGGACAAAGGGAGGGAGAAAGAGAACTCACCTGCCTAAGTCCCCTATATTATCCTGCAGGTGGGACTTAGGGTTGAGGGGATGAATGCTATGAGATTAACAGACAAAATAAATGGAAACTCCCTTCTCTGTCTTTCAGATCCAGGAAAATTTCCCACGTTTTGGGACATGTACAAACACACAGTCTCGTGCACCTTTGCTCAGGGATTCTAAGAAATGGAAAATCACAGTTGTTTTGAAATCACTGGTTAAAATCAGTGCCATATTGAAACGTTCAATCGGCCATCTTGATTCAAAATGGCATCCAATTGAATCCAAACAGATGAAAACCTACTCCTTGATCTCAGGAACCATCGTGCAAAATTTGGTTACAATATCGTAAGAAGTGTCCAAATGCAAAGCAGACAGGCAAGTAACTTTCCAAAAATACAGTAGGAAAGGTTCAGAAGCCCTCAAAAGAGGGGGAATCAGGGGAAGTCTGTGGAGCAGAGGGACGAGGAAAAGGTGTCCTTTTCCCTCTCCTGAATTTATTCTTGCAATGAGATGCCTCCTCTTCCAGGCTGGCTAGAACCCTGAAGAGAAATGATTGTATTGGAGACTGGAAATACACACCGGTGTTGGGTTGTAGCCCAACTTGTGCTCCTTGTTCAATGCAAGCATTCGTGAAGGAAATGGCAATCCTGTCCCTCTTTATTCAAACTGACTTTCCATGCCTTCTTCACTGGGAAGGTAAATACCTGAGTCCCTCAATTATAATATCTCTCACTAGCTTATCAAGTGCATTGTCAACACATTTAGTACAAGTACAGAAGTGTTTGCCAAGTCATAGCCGTGGCAGGTCCTTGTATTAAAAGGAAGGGAAGGAACATGGCAATGACGTTTTCCTGAAGTGACCACTTCAGCAACTGATTTCCCAGCCCCTAACTGAAGAGATTGTCCCAACCCTATGGACAGCTTGACTGCAAACCAGCAGACACGAAGGCAGCCAGTCCCGTTTCACCACCTGTGGCGCTCTCTGGCTTGGTCATGTACACAGAATGGAAGATGACAGGATCCCCAAGGATGAGCTCCATATGAGCAGCTGGCTTCTAGCAGCAGACCTGTTGACAGACCAACTTTGCATTACAAAGTGTCTGCAAACATGACAACATTATCCCTGCCGTATAGGAATCCCTCGCAGACAATCGCAGTGCCTGCAGACAGAAAACTCAGGTTGTGTACCCACAGAGTGACCAGAGAAGGAATGGCTGGGAGGAACACAGAGAGAAGAAATGCCATGGTGCATCTGCAGCAGCACAAATGGACACCTTCATCTGCCCCAGCTGCAACAAAACATGTCTCTCCTGTATCAGTCTCTACAGCCACAGCAAGCACTGTAACTTGCCAACGGTTTGACTTTACCTTTACAATCTTCCATGTCTCCCAAGACCGACAGATGTCAGCAACAACAACAAACCACCGTCAGTGGATAAAGGTAAAGGTAAAGGGACCCCTGACAATTAGATCCAATCGTGACCGACTCTGGGGTTGCACGCTCATCTCGCTCTATAGGCCAAGGGAGCCGGCGTTTGTCCGCAGACAGCTTCCGGGTCATGTGGCCAGCATGACTAAGCTGCTTCTGGCGAACCAGAGCAGCACACGGAAATGCCGTTTACCTTCCCGCCGGAGCGGTACCTATTTATCTACTTGCACTTTGACGTGCTTTCGAACTGCTGGGTTGGCAGGGGCAGGGACCGAACAACGGGAGCTCACCCCATCGCGGGGATTCGAACCGCCGACCTTCTGATCGGCAAGCCCTAGGCTCTGTGGTTTAACCCACAGCGCCACCCGCGTCAGTGGATATAGGGACCATTATTAGTACATGGATCTTTAAGCCATGCAGATGTCAAAATAGGTGTCAACACAAAACCAATGTCTATACAATACAAAACACATTTGAATGTACCCAGGGCAGTGAGGTCCTCAAACCATTGCAAAATAAACAATGGGCAGTTATCCTAAAGTGTAGGTATCTTAGCCACCATAGTGGCTTGCAAAATCCACTTTCATTGTCCAGCCACTGATCTGCATACTTCAGGAATATAGTTTAAAATAACACAAATATATGTTACTAACAATTTTAGACTCAAAGGACTGATAAGTCCATATCGTGCCTCAAAAAGGCATTCTCAACATTACACCTCCAACATCTTCCTATAGAAACATTGTGGAGTCCAATATACTGAAATGTTATTTTTTTGCTGAATCAATCTCAGTTTCAAGTCTAAGGTGCCCCAAGGTGCATAATTCTTTTGTAATTAATTAAATTATGGCATTGTGATTATGTTAGTCCACAGTGCAAAATAAATGCCATGCAAATGGAGGAGACATTACCAATTGCGTATCGTTAGTGGGCCAAAAGCAGCAGCAGTAGCAAACACCAGCCGTATTTGCTGGGTTGATTTCTGGACATGGAACAAATAGAAGAAGAAGAAGAGTTTGGATTTGATATCCTGCTTTATCACTACCCTAAGGAGTCTCAAGGGACGCGGGTGATGCTGTGGGTTAAACCACAGAGCCTAGGACTTGCTGATCAGAAGGTCAGCGTTTCGAATCCCCGTGACGGGGTGAGCTCCCGTTGCTCGGTCCCTGCTCCTGCAAACCTAGCAGTTCGAAAGCATGTCTAAGTGCAAGTAGATAAATAGGCACCTCTCTGGCGGGAAGGTAAACGGTGTTTCCGTGTGCTGCTCTGGTTCGCCAGAAGCGGCTTAGTCGTGCTGGCCACATGACCCGGAAGCTGTACGCCGGCTCCCTTGGCCAATAAAGCGAGATGAGAGCCGCAACCCCAGAGTCGGTCACGACTGGACCTGATGGTCAGGGGTCCCTTTACCTTTACCTTTAAGGAGTCTCAAAGCAGCTAACATTCTTCTTTCCCTTCCTCCCCCACAACAAACATTCTGTGAGGTGAGTGGGGCTGAGAGACTTCAGAGAAGTGTGACTAGCCCAAGGTCACCCAGCAGCTGTATGTGGAGGAGCAGGGACACGAACCCGGTTCACCAGATTATGAGTCTACCGCTCTCAACCACTACACCACAGTGGCTCTCAGCAAACACAGGTGGTTCTACTCCTGTTTCTGTCTGAATTTTCTGGCATCCATGTCACGTGGCCTTCCTGCTAACCTATTAGAACATTAATAACTCTGCAGCCCCAGTTATTCAGGAGGCATGGGTGGAGGAAAGCAGTGATGGGACCAATAGTCATCACACCAAGACCAGATGAGAAAGAATGCGCTTGCACCAAGCCAATAATTATGCAGTTAAAATTTATCCCAGAGCAGAAGCTGGCATGGTCACTATCTGTGACTGCTCAGTCATATACTATCCAGGAGAGAGTTAACATTTGAGATCTAAAAATATAGAATTGTCGTTCAGAACAACTGACTCACTCCATGCAGGACTCTGAGCAAGCAGGACTCTGAGCAATACGGCAATCAGATAATTTTCTTCTTCTTTTTGAACCAACAGTACTGCATTAACTAAATAAATATAGTATCTCATTTCAGGATATGCTTTATGGGTAATTGAAGATACCTGCCTTACGAAAGCTACTGCCAAATCGTCTCTGACACATTCGGTGAAACAGAAGTGCACACAAATAATTTAGAATATTATGATTGGCACAGAAACACCCTCTTCGAAGGGACAGCACTGATTAAAAATCCCATTTTAAATCCATGATTTATTCATTAATCAGCCTATCAATTATGCTAATTAAGGCTGCCAGTTTGAATGAATCACAAAACAGCTAATTATATTTGGTTCCCTAAAACAGTAGCATACTTTTTTTAAAAAATAAATAAATACTGCCTCTGCTGCAGTGATTAATGAAGTTTTTGTGAGCGGGTGCAAACCGCAAGTGATTTTTAAAATAGCTAATCTGGAGGAAGAACAAAGGAATCGGTGAACCGTGTAAATCACACGAAGTGCATTTTCTTCCAGCTTGCCAAGGTCATGATGCAAGACAGTATTTGGCAGAGAGGTTATATTGCTTTGCTGGAAAGGAGGCTTATCTGGTCTCTTTTGCATTGACTTTATTATGATAGATGACCGTAGGATCCATCATAGAATGTGCTGGTTCAGGGCATCACCTAATTCAACAGCCTATTTTAGATGTTCCTGTTTTAGATGTCACTGTTGCTGGTTGATAGATGGGGGGGGGGTGTTGTGAGGAGACGGGGAAGTAGGATGGCCCAGCCTCTTTCATTCATTGTCACACACAGCCGCTGCACCCTGCTGTCCGAGTGAAGAAATCAGGATTGTACCCACCCAGTCCCCACCATGGGATGCTGCATGTTTCAGTCAGGCACAGCTGGAACATCTGCTCAGTGACCTCCACACAGGGAATGAAGCATTGTTGCCGATAAGCCTTTTCAAAGTCTTGAAGGTGGCCCTGCGGAGCGGTCATTTGCAACAGAACATGCTCCTTTGTCCAGCCTCTGGTTATATTGGTTTTGTGCAACAGTTCAAGCAGTGCTTGCAGAGAGCAGAAACAAGAATCCTAGAATTGGAAGGGATCCTGAGGGTCATCTAGACCGACCCCCTGGAAACTCAACTAAAGCATCCATGACAGGTGGCTATCCAACCTCTGCTTAAAAACCTCCAAGGAAGGAGAGTCCTGCCATTTCATTTTTTAAAACATTCCAAATCATATGAAAGAAACGAGCATTTCGTATTTCCTGTCAATTACTTCCACACATGGCTTGTTCTGGAATATATTATTTAAAGAAGCCGTTGAATGGTTTCTGGGGGAGTGTTTTTTTAATCAACGGAGAGAGGGAGAGAGAAAAAGAAATCAATGGATCAACTTTAAAATAATAAAAATATCCCTTCCTCCTAAGTCTGATGAGTACTAATGCAATCTGGGCTCCTGGGAGAAATTAGACCTGACAAAACAGAATGAAAAATAGGTTTGTGTTGCCCGAGTAATAGACAGCTCAGCAGTTTGTTTTATGGTACATAGAGGCATAGATCTTGTCAAACTACGTCCCTTCGTTATTAAACACAGGGAATGGCAACTTTCCAGATATGCCAAAGTGAAGTAATTGCTTTAATTACATGAGAGTCTCTGCTATATTCCTTGAGAGCTCCACTGCCCACTACCACTTCAGCTTTAATGAGAAGATGAATATTAAGCATGGATGTTTTGAAAACATTCTGTTAATTCTGCCTCTAACAGTCACATTCAAGTTAAACCAGACGTCGTTAAGGGTTGCATCCAAAATGGAGATTCCTCCAAACAGGATTGTTGTTATTTCTGCATCTTGCTGCAAGTCCTACCACGAATCATTAAAGCGCGCTCAGTCTAGGCCAGGTAGTGGCATTGGACTACATCTCCCAGGCTGGCTAGGGCTGATGAGAGTTGTAGTCCAACTGGAGGGCACCACATTGCCTATCCCCGATCCAGGGACTGGGGAGTGTCGCTTCTTTCCAGCAGTTACAGATTTGCCTTGTCTGGCCCTGCTGACATTTAGCTATGGGCGCAGCCAGATTGCTAGACATGTTGAAAGCTTGCACAGTAGGTCAAAAGTATTAGCTGCAGACCATGAAACTCGTAGTTCAAATGTCAGCTGATCTGCAAACTCTCTGAGTGGCGTTAGGGGAAATCATTGTCTCCCGGCCCTCTGCCAGCCAGTGTCTCCCATTTGCAACATAAAACTGGCCAAGCTTTCAGAGCTGTAGCTTTTGAACTGGGCTAAAGATGGCATTTGGCACAATTCAAATGTTCAAAGCATTTCTCATACATTGTGGCAGGATTAATGTTGCATGCAGATAATAGAAATTACAGAAAAATGCATGCAACGAAGAATACACACACATGCAGACGATGGCTATGGAGGGCTTTGACCATGAAATAAATACAAAGGGCAACATCCATCCGTTCCTGCAGATTGAAGTATGCAGGGGGTGATCCCCATAAAACTGCTAGCTAAGGAGGGTTTGGTATGGTTTCACATTGGATGCGAAACCACATGCTGAGATTCCAGGAGGTTGGCAAAGTATTATTTTGCTTGCAGGCTATTGCATGTGGTAGATGAAAAACAGCAGCTGCATGTGGTAGATGAAAAACAGCAGCTTCCCCGGGCTCCTGCCTCGTGGGTGGTGTGACATCCCATAAAGCACTGGTACCCTCTCCTGGGTTGCTCCCCTGGTTCCCTGCAAGTCCACCACACACCCTTCAGAACCTTGACAGTCCCTGACATACCACCTGCCAGTCCCAGTGATTGTTCCTCCCCGTTCCCTTGTGTGTTTGAGATGAGCCCTGGGTCTTGAATACACATTAGTTTATGTATCAACCGAAGACCCAGAGGTTTTCAGTTCAAGTCCCCTGCAGGTACCAATTCCCTTGGAATTCTGACTAACCATATTGCTAAAATGGAAACAGAAAGGGAGCCGAACTCCTTGAGCTGAAAGCAGCATTGAAGTCAAGGACTTTCAGGCAAGGAACATTATGAAAAAATTAATATATACAACAACAATTAAGCAATTATGCTTCAGAAGCAGAAACATGTGCCTTTGATTTGGTGGACACAATTCCACTTTGGTGTAATCAAATATAGAACATATTATGTTAATTAAGCTGTTTCAGTAAAGCAAGCAGGTGCTGATATTTGTACAACTGAATCTCAGCGTAAGTGCTCTTCTATAATTGCTATCGCACACCTGCAGCAATAATGCTTAAATAATTGTAATCATCCGTGAGCATGTTTATATAATTATACTTTCAGCAAAATCCATAGTTGTTTATAGGAAAAGATAGCTCATATCTCTTTATATTAACACTATTGTAACCTATCCTTCACATAAGTACAAGTTGCCTGGCAACTTGACTCACTCATCGGGGTACCCAAACTGTTAAAATAGTTCCCCATCACCTAGAAACCTTGAATTTGGTCTAGGTACAGGACAGGTCACATTGATTACTAGAAAAGGCCAAAAGCAAAACATTTACAAATCTGAAGTAGCAAAAATATACAGGAAAGTCCCCTAAGGGCATGAAATCCCTCCTACCACAAAGGGACTGAGCATGCTCATTGGACACAGAAATTCAATCCTTTGACATCACTAAAAAAAGAGAGGACATACTATTTTGCTCTCTCTTTTTAGGGTTCTTTATCTTCAAAGCCAGATTCAGATCACACAGCCCTTCAAAGTGAGGGGTGCCCTTAGACAGAGGACTGCCCTCTGTAAAGTGGGACACATCTACAAAATCTTTGATGCAGACGGCTGCTGACCCTGGTGCCTCAGACTCTGAAAACAGGGTGTCTGTTAAGACACAATATGAGCAAAATATATTTCAGGCAAAAGAACAAAGCTTCTTTGGTGTGTGAGTTTTAAAACTATTTTATCAGCCTCGAAAGCTCAGATAGCACAAAATATATCATTCCTTGGGGGCTCTTTCACGGGAAAGAAAGCCAGCCCAACTAAGACAAATGAGCTCCCAGCCTTCAGCTCTGAACTGCCAATATACAGGTGATGTCAACCTGTGAGGTTGAAAGTCATGGATTTCATTATTGCAGCACATTAAGGCCAAAAGAAAAATCTAATTTGCTGCTGCATCAGTGACTCTGTGCTATAATCAAATGAAGGGGTGGGGGGGACATTAGTGCAACATATTAAAATGGAAGCATAGGGAAGAAGGGAGTGATTAAAAAAAAAACAGCTCTCATTTTGCTGAACACCTCAATTCCTTTTGTCCACAAGACTGTAAAAGAGCCTTTATAGATATATTTCCCTTATTTCACATGCTCAGCTTGCAAGAATTTTGCTGTCCAAGAGAGATTCTGAGATTGCTTGGTCTGGATGTATTTACCGTCAGAGGGTTACAAGAAACATGTAAACTTGCATGCAGCTGGAAAAGCTGCCTATATGTGGTTGCACTAGGTGTGTTCTTCAGGGATGAAAGGTTTAGACAGGTTCTCGGTTTATCCACCATCTGTATTCTTACTACAGATGGAGAGTTGTATCCAACACAGTTCTGTGTGAAGCAAACCCATGGAAGTGAATGGACCTAAGTTCACCATGTACATTAAGTCCAATGGGTCTACTCTGAGGAACACCAAAACTGTAGACAATCCTTAGGCTCTAAGTAGCTTTGACGTAAGCCACAGAATATTGAAGTTAAACGTAGGTGCAAGGTCCAAACTCTGATGGGGGCATGTTGGAGAACCCCCACTGGGGTTGCCGTCTAAACTGGGGAGGGCGAGTGTCTGTTGTCTGCATCCGGAGAAAAGCCTTTAAATGGGGAACCTTGGGAGCTGCGCTTCTTGGGGCCACCCAAAAACAATGTTGCAGGAAGGCCTTGTGTAGGGAGACCACAAAAGCCCCTTCACCCACAGAGCTCTCATCAATAAAGATGCCTCTGCTATGTTGTAAGACAACCACAACATGGTTGTATTGGTCAGAGACCAAACTTTGCTTCACCATGTCTTCAGTGTAGCCAAAGATGGCGTGGATGTGGCAGAAGAGATGCAGAATTTGGCCTTGGGGGACTCTCTGCTGTTAGTGGAAGGACACTTCCCTCTGGGAAAGACAGAGTTGAAGAACACAAAGCCCAACTCTCAGCAGAAACCAAGTCAGGGCCTCCTTGCTGCACCCATTTCCTCCTGCGTCAGTCCCCCTCAGCTCGATGTAGATAGCTCCAGCTGCTTGTGGCATTCTGCCAAACTCCTTGTTCTTAAGAGCAGCGGTGATGTTTTCCACCATGGGAGGAATCCACAAGTATCACTTTCAGGGACACATTCCTATCCCATGCCTTGAGCTCCGTTTGCCAGACCATTAGAAGGTCACTGTGTTCTTCCTCTTACCTCACCATGGCAGACAACCCCTGGCTGAAATTCTCCGGGCAGAAAAAATTGGTCTATGATGGCTGTCTCTAGCTTCTCTCCAGTGGTGCTGAGAAGGTGGTGCAGATGTTCCTTAGCCTCTCTGTATTCAAAGCAAGGCCAGTATTACCAGGTGGGTCACTGCCACAGGCTTCGGGAATCAGGACCCCTTATCTGGAAAAAAGAAAAAGAAAAAAGAGCTGCTCTCAGCAGGATAGCATCAAAAGATCCTGGTTTTCTGTACTGTTTGGTATTTGATTATTGTACGTCAGAACATCAAGAACCAAAGTGGAAAACCATGTTTACGAGGCTTCCCCAGAAGTTGTTATTTCCAGAAAATGTGAATTATGCAGATCTGCCTTGACATGCAAACAGAATCAAATTCATTCCCCATCCTTGCTCCCTAGTAGCCGCCTGAAGGAGAGTCTCCCTTGGAAAACCAACTGGACTGGAAACCCCCAGAGGCTGAAGGGAAAAAGGACTCTATTGGCCGCTTTGCAATGCACTACTCACCTGGGGAATTCCTGGTTACAGGGGAAGTTGATAAGCATCCCCAGGAGAGCGATCAGCAGCTGTGGGAAGTGCTGGCGCACAGCTGCCTTGTATTCCTCCATCCTGAGGATGGCGTGCAACAGGCTGGTCAGATGTTGCTGGAAGAGAGAGAGGTGCAAGTCACTTTCCCTGCTTTTATGCTGAATACAGAAACCCCTGGATATTACGCTGGGGAGAAGGAAACCAGAAAGCAGGCGGTTTGTCCTTACCACTGTGGTGGCAGATTCCGCCAAGGGGCTTTGGTACAGTTGCTCGGCCCTCAGATGGAGTAGTTGTTGTTGGTCGGCCGATGCAAAAACCTCCTGCAATATTCTCTCGCAGTCACTGTGAATGCAGATTCAAGTCTTCTGCTTGCTGCCATGCTACAGAGTGAAGAAATCGCTCTTCCTTTTGAAGGACCTATTCATGGCTATGGTACCACGGCAGGAGCCCCCCAAAACCTCAGTCTGTTGCCACGAGGCAGCAAAAAAGAAGGGTAAGAAGAGGAAGAAATTTGGAGACAGGCTCGTGACACTGTGGGAGGTATTCAATCACTTTCTCCAGGTGATGGCAAGCTATGATGGAGAAAGCCCAGACAGCCACATTTCTGCCCTCCACTGTAGGCCCCTGGGTGATCTTGTAGAAGGCCTCCAGCAGCAACTCCACCTGCCAGAGAATAAGGAGTGGATTAAGAAGTGGGATTAAGCTTAGGTCTATGTTCTCTGGAGAGGGACGCGGGTGGCGCTGTGGGTTAAACCACAGAGCCTAGGACTTGCCAATCAGAAGGTCGGCGGTTCGAATCCCCATGATGGGGTGAGCTCCTGTTGCTCGGTCCCTGCTCCTGCCCACCTAGCAGTTCGAAAGCACGTCAAAGGGCAAGTAGATAAATAGGTACCACTCTGGCAGGAAGGTAAACGGCGTTTCCGTGCACTGCTCTGGTTCACCAGAAGCGGCTTAGTCATGCTGGCCGCATGACCCGGAAGCTGTACGCCGGCTCCCTTGGCCAATAAAGTGAGATGAGCGCCGCAACCCCAGAGGTGGCCACGACTGGACCTAGTGGTCAGGGGCCCCTTTACCTTTATGTTCTCTGGAAACATGGTAGTAACATAGACTTCCAAATACACGAATGTGTGACAGGTTGGGAGTTCTCCCATGCCAAAGTTCAAAAGGTGTGCATTTAGCTCCCTTTGCTGGCAGTCTGTTCTGGAGATACACTGCAGTTGTTTCTACTGCTTCTCTCCACATGCTTTGGGGTAGAAACGCATCCTTTAACATGCACCTTGTCATCTCCATGATGGATCTGAACTTTCTTTCAGCTATTGAGTTCTGTTGTGGGGTGTAAGGAACAGTGGTTACATGCACAATTCCTTCCTTTTCTAGGAGAGATTGCATGTCACGTGAGCGATACTCCCATTATCAGTCATTAGCATAGCTGGTGCTCTCTGGAATTTGTTCTTCACCATAGCAAGGTAGTTCTTGAACATTTCCAGCGTTTCACTCTTTTCCTTGAGGAAATATGTTACACAATACTTTCAAAATCATCAAGAAAAATTAGTATATACTTAGTATATAACTTAGTATATATACTAGTATATTAGTATATATATACTAATATATATATTAGTATATAACCCCCAATTCATTGGCCCACATAAGTCATTGTTGACTGTGGCAAGCACTTTGGTGCTTCTCAGCTCGGTGCAAGGAGGAAATGAAGGTTTGACAGCTTTCTCAGTAACACAACTTACACATTTTGTTGGTGCTGAGTTGCACTGTGCAGGGCCATCTTAAGAATATCTGGTGCAGTGGTGCAAAGATCCCTCTGGTGGTCGTCGTCGTCCCACCCCCATTTCCCAGAGTTGTCGACCTTAAGGGGGGACCCCAAAGTTGTTGACTTTTTTAGGAAAGATTCCCCAGAGATGTTGCCCTTTTTTTAGGGAGCTAACACCATGCTTACACATTATCTCTGCTTGGGAAAAGAAAACAGGAAACATAAACAAACTTTTTTTAGTTGCTCATTTATTACCGATGCACTTATCTATACAACACCACCATGTTTTGTTTTTTTCTTGTTTTTTGCAGATCTAAGACAAATTATTTTATTATGTAACACCTTGTTTTTAACAATGTAGATTTCTTTTTAAATTCAGATTTTTTAAAAAAATAAAAAAAATCTAAATGACTGCAAAGCCAGTCCAACAGTTCTTTTTTCATAAAAACAATCCAAGCAGAGCAAAGCCAGAAATTATAGATAAAGCCTAAATCTGGCAACAGACAGGAAGGGGCTTTTTTTCTTAACCTGGTGTGTGTATTCATGTATGCATGTGTAAAAGAGAAAGAAATCTATAAGCAAGTGATGCTATGCAGCAAGAACTAGCTACAGTGGTACCTCAGGTTACAGACGCTTCAGGTTACAGACTCTGCTAACCCAGAAATAGTATCTCAGGTTAAGAACTTTGCTTAAGGATGAGAACAGAAATTGTGCTCCGGCGCGCGGCGGCAGCGGAAGGCCCCATTAGCTAAAGTGGTACCTCAGGTTAAGAACAGTTTCAGGTTAAGAACAGACCTCCAGAACGAATTAAGTTCTTAACCCGAGGTACCACTGTAATGTGATCTGCACAGAAACAACAGAATTAGGAAGCATTATTGTTTTACACAAAAGGAAAAGATCCAGAAGGAATTGTCAGCTGGTATAGCAGTGCAACACTCAGGCCATTTTTTCGAACAAAGAGGACAGATCAGCCTGATTTTTCATCCTAAGCAGGGCTTTTGTTGCACTGCTCACTGTGATCCAAGCCAATTTTGCCTGTGTTCCTTTTACCCACAATAATTCTTAAGTACACACTCAATATCAGATTGCAGAACTAGCTGGAACATATCCAAGGGAAAGCATATTATTGTTCAGAGGTGCTTTCCTTTCGCAAGAGATTAAAGGAAAATAAACACAAGGGGAAAGGGATCATCTTACATAAATTATATGAGATAGTTCTCTGTTAAAGCACCTGACAGGATATACAGAGGTACCTCTGGATGCGAACAGGATCTGTTCTGGAGCCCTGTTCACATCCTGAAGCGAACGCAACCTGCATCTGTGCGTGTGCGGGTCACAATTGCCGCTTCCGCGCATGCACGTGACGTCATTTTTAGCATCTGCGCATACGTGAGCGGCAAAACCTGGAAGTAACGGGCTCCGTTACTTCCGAGTCGCCACGGAGCGCAACCCAAAAATACTTAACCTGAAGCTACTTCAACCCAAGATATGACTGTACTAGTAGTGGCTTATGGAGCAGAGGAAGCTGAGTTTATTGTCGACCGTGACTGGCAGCCCACGGGCCATGTTCTGTAGTCTCAGATGCAAGTGGGCCAGCCAAAATCTGGCAAGTCATTCCTGGTCTTAAACTGTCCAAGCAAAATGGCATAGCTTAACCTGGCACCAAAAAGAGGAAAAAAATACTGAACTTAGATATACCTCAGTCAGTGTTGGTGTTGACCTTTACAGCCCTAAACGGCCTTGGCCCAGTATACCTGAAGGAGCATCTCCACCCCCATCATTCTGCCCGGATGCTGAGGTCCAGCTCCGAGGGCCTTCTAGCGGTTCCCTCATTGCGAGAATCAAATCTACAGGGAACCAGGCAGAGGGCCTTCTCGGTAGTGGCGCCGTCCCTGTGGAATGTCCTCCCACCAGATGTCAAAGAGATAAACAACTACCTGATATTCAGAGGACATCTGAAGGCAGCCCTGTTTAGGGAAGTTTTTAATGGGTGACATTTTAATGTATTTTTAATCTTTGTTGGAAGCCGCCCAGAGTGGCTGGGGAGACCCAGCCAGATGGGCAGGGTACAAATAAATTAGTAATAATAGTAGTAGTAGTAGTAAAGCATGAGACTCTTAATCTCAGGGTTGTGGTTTCAAGCCCCATGTTGGGCAAAAGATTTCTGCATTGCAGGGGGTTGGACTGGATGACCCTGGTGGTTCCCTTCCAACTCTGCGAATGGTTCTGTTATTCTGTTGTATCTGAGGGGCTGTTCACAGGGAAGATGGAGCAAAGTTGTTTTGTGAGAGATGCTTGTGCTGTGATTCCTGCACTGGAGGGGGTTGGTCTAGAGGACCCTCAGGGGTCCCTTCCAGCCATCCAGTTCTGTGATACTATGATACTCCAAGAAATAGATAAATGGGCTTCTCTGTGGCAGTCACTGGAAAGGGCTCCAGGGGCGGCCATCCCACAGAAAGTTTGGTATGTGCCCTGCCAAACCACTGTGTAGCCCAAGCCCCAGGCGAGACCCAGTGAGACGAAGGAGCGCTCTGCGGTGGCAACTGGGCTGCCCAGGATAGCAAAAACCAAGAAACCATCAACATAAAAACACCAACAGCAAATAAAGTTAAGGTCGACCTCAATATTTAAGCTCCACAGAAGGTCTACCCTTTGAGTAGTACTTTTTTAAAAAAGAAACAGAAGACACAACATATACAGTGGTACCTCTGGTTGCGAACGGGATCCGTTCCGGAGGCCCATTCGCAACATGAAACCCGCAGCGGCGCGTCTGCACACGTGCAGGTTGCGATTCGCTGCTTCTGCACATGCGTGTGACGTCATTTTGCGCATGTGCGCATGCACGAGCGGCAAAACCCGGAAGTAAACCTTTCCGGTAGTTCCGGGTCGCCACGGGACATAACCTGAAAGAACGTAACATGAAGCGGATGAAACATGAGTTATGACTGTACATGCAGTTTATTCTATCTCATTTTCTGAACTATTGCTATCATTTTCCATTTTCTCTTCCTCTTCCTTTTTGTCATTTTTTCTCATGGGCTTCTAAAAAACTGCCTTGGGGGGAAATGGGGAAAAACCTGTTTTTCCTCTAATTTTTCCCATTTTTTTCCAGGCCTTCATATAAGAGCTGCATTTTATAGTACAGTGGTACCTCGGGTTACATACGCTTCAGGTTACATATGCTTCAGGTTACAGAGTCCGCTAAACCAGAAATAGTGCTTCAGGTTAAGAACTTTGCTTCAGGATGAGAACAGAAATCGTGCTCCGGTAGCACGGCGGCAGCAGGAGGCCCCATTAGCTAAAGTGGTGCTTCAGGTTAAGTACAGTTTCAGGTTAAGTACGGACCTCCGGAACGAATTAAGTACTTAACCTGAGGTACCACTGTACTCACTTTATATTACTCACTTTAGTGTTTTAAGCCCTAAATTACTTAAGCCTCACATAGCTGAAAGATCTCGCAGGTGCAGACCCTCACAGGTGTTAAGATCAGCAGAGGGGAAGCTCTTGGGAGTTTCACAGCCCTCAGAATTGGGGGGGGGGGGTGGCCCAGAAGATTGTATTCTCTGTGGAATCCCCTCCCTAAATTGTGGAATTCCGTCCTCACTGTTATGTGTTTGGCTTCTTCACTGTTCAGCTTTTGGCAAAAGATGGAGATGAACCTCTCCACCTTTGAGATGTGTGTTTTCAGGGGCCCCTCTATTCCTTTGATTGTTAACTGTTTTAACTGTTTTAAATTTTGAATTTTGAATTGTAACCCAATCTGGGACATGTTGGTAAAGGGTGTGTAATTAAGGATGATGAGTACAACAACAACGTGAAATAGAAGAAATTCCTTTAGGTATGCGCATATATATTTTTGGTCACTAACACTAGTGATCAAGAGGAAAGGAAAGCAAAATTTTCAAGTTCAGAGGTCATCATGATTTCCAGCACTTATTTCAGCCCTGATACCTATGGTTGCTGTTTGGGGGGGGGGGTTGAGGGGGGAAGCCGGGAGGTAGTTTATTCCCATGAAAGTAAATGTGCTTCAAGAGTTGAACCACAAACTACTGACAGATTTTTTTCATTTTCACCATACTTTTCTGCCAAACAGGCTCTCAATGGATTCTTTTGATTAAGCTGATTATTTGGATATTGTTTTTTTAGAACCAGTTACTTGGTAAAAATGTAATACATCATCTTTAAATATCACATTCTACGAAGGCCCAGTCCTGCCTTACTCCCCCAAGAATCAATGGGACTTCACCTATTCCTGAGTTGCACCATATACAAAATAACTTTAAAAACCCTGTTGCACCAAGCCAGTGATCCACCTAGTCCAGGATGCTGTTCTCACAGTAGCCAAGCTCCCCTCCTGCAATTTCCAGCCACTGACATTCAGAAGCATACTATCAGGAAGTACCACTCCAGTTAGGATGACTTTACCCTATATAAGTGTGCAAAGTTCTATGAAATTATTTGGTATTCTTTCTTCCTTTCTTTTTTTAAAAAGCGCTCTTTGGGTGAGGCATATTATTGTTAGAATTCCTGCTCCATGATTGCAGTCATGGGATTGTTGTCTTTCACATGATGCTGTATGTTCTGACACCACAGAGTGGGAAGTGACAGAGACAGGATGTTTGTGTTACTGTGTTCTGTGAAGTGGGACTATTGTCCTTTCTCTCTCTCTCTCTTTGCTGTCTGATGCTAGAGAGAGAGGGAGCCATGTTGCAGTGCTCCGTGTGTGTTTATATGTAAATAAAGTAGATCAGAAGGTCGGCGGTCCGAATCCCCGCGATGGGGTGAGCTCCCGTCGCTCGGTCCCTGCTCCTGCCAACCTAGCAGTTCAAAAGCACGTCAAAGTACAAGTAGATAAATAGGTACCACTCCGGCGGGAAGGTAAACACCGTTTCCGTGCGCTGCTCTAGTTCACCAGAAGCGGCTTAGTTATGCTGGCCACATGACCCGGAAAGCTGTCTGCAGACAAACGCCGGCTCCCTCGGCCAATAAAGCGAGATGAGCGCCGCAACCCCAGAGTCGGCCACGACTGGACCTAATGGTCAGGGGTCCCTTTACCTTTTAAGACCTCAAAATTCCTATCACAACCTACAGCTGTACTTGGACAACTGACCTTGTAGCCCTTTGTGCCCAACATCAAGGGGGGCTGTGGGGCTCAAGCCGCTCTCAGATCCCCCTGGGAGGCTTCTCTTGTTCCCACAGGCAGCAGGCAGCCCCTGGCAAATGCACAGGCTCACCTGAGGGGCTCAGCTGCAACCACGTTAAACAACTGGGGAAACAGGGCGCAGGGTCTGCTTTATATACTGTTCTGGCACCTCCTGGCAACACCCACCAAGTGCAGGATTGGCTACTTTGCGCCAGGCAGCCAATCACAATGCAAGCTTCTGAAGCCTGCCCTGCTTTGTGATGCAGACTCCAGCTGAGAGCAAGAGGGGCTAAGAAACAGACAGAGCAACTGACACCCCCCACTTTCCTTGGAGCAACAGAGTGCAAGGCCTCTACATTGCCCCACAGACCACCAAGGTCTGAAGGAGGCTGGACTGGGGAGTCAAGAGCCTCTCTGATAGGAAATAGAATTACAGCCTTCCTTTCAACTTTCTTTGGAGCAACACTGCAAGGCCTGTGCAGGGCCTAGGGTTGCCACCTTTGGTCGGGCAAACTAAGTGGTGGGGTGGGAATTGGGGAACTAAAAACTACTTTACCTGGTGCAGAAATGACTCCAAAGCAATCCATCGCTCATGGAGGCTGTCAGTAACTGCAAACAATCCAACAGCAATATTGAAAGGAAATGCTCCCCACGTGCGGAATTTATGCCTGCCAAAAAGATGGCAGATGTAGAAACCCAGCCAAAAGAAAAAAGGAAAGGGGGGGGGGAGAGAGATAGCAACTAGTTCTGCTTCTCTTCCTCACAGAGCTTTGCCTCTAACATCCTAACATGGTTCACATATCCCAGGGGTCAGCAACCTTTTTCAGCTGTGAGCCGGTCCACCATCCCTCAGCCCATGTGGTAGACTGGACCATATTTTGGAAAAAAATATGAACGAATTCCTATGCCCCACAAATAACCCAGAGATGCATTTTAAATAAAAGCACACATTCTACTCATGTAAAAACACCAGGCAGGTCCCACAAATAACCCAGAGATGTGTTTTAAATAAAAGCACACATTCTACTCATGTAAAAACACCAGGCAGGTCCCACAAATAACCCAGAGATGTGTTTTAAATAAAAGGGCACATTCTACTCATGTAAAAACACACTGATTCCTGGACCGTCTGCGGGCCGGATTGAGAAGGCGATTGGGCCGCATCCAGCCCACGGGCCTTAGGTTGCCTACCCCTGACATAACCCCTCACACACACACCCCGAGAGCTCCAATATATGAAGCTTATGATGTTTTAATTCCATGGGATGGGCAGATGATTATTATTTATTAAATTTGTATACCACCCTTCAGTGACAGAACCCTAAATGTCAGAAGCCCTCCTCTGCAGCCTCCACACGTTCTAAAGGTGAAAATAAGCCAAGAGAAGCCTTAAACACACAGCGAGAGGCAGAGTGACACAGAGATTTGCAAGCAGAGGCTGCTGCTCCAGGAAACCTTTGCTCCTTCTCTTATTGGATTATCTGCAGATCTGGGAAATCTGAATAGAGGAGGGGAAGTGCAGGCTGCCACTTGGAAAAGGAGAACCTGGTGAGGATTCTGCAAAGGGAGAGAAAAAGGAATCGGCTTCAAATCCACATTAAACTCCACTGCGGACAAGAGCTTAGTTTTCTTTGGAACAGAGAGCATTGGAAACTTACAGGATCTTTTGAACATTGCAAATTTAAGCAGAGCCTCTGTGTACAGACCGTCCCACAGTTTCCAGCTAAGACAAGCTAGCAACTCTCAGCTCCCAGACGCTCCCTTTCGCGAAGATCAAACTGCAAATTGGCTTTTTTTTTCCAGACGCAAACATGCAGAGCAATGATCTTCGACTCTCCTCCTGCAGGTGCATTGCCCCTTCAGGAAACAATGCACAAGCACTACAAAATATTAATGTGTTTGTCAGCTCCCTGACCACCCGTTCGCAGTGATCAAGCTGGCCAAATTCAGAGCAACAATACATGTGACTCAGTGTGTCTTTAATTCAGCCAAGGCAGCTTTTCAACAGCTCCCTGCTGAATTTCAGCAGGATTTCCCTTGGCTCTTTTCGAGGCAGGTGTACGCGGAGAACTAGCCAAATCTACATGGAGATGTGTTGGTCCATTGCAACCTTCACCCTTCAGACACCCCGGAAAAACTCTAATCAGATTTCAATCAGCTTCATTGTCAAATAAAAAAATAAAAATCAGACACAACGTTTCACAAAAGGTAAGGAAGGGAGAGGGGATGTTCCAATCATATGCAAAGAAGATGAAGAACAAATATAGGGGGCTGTGAGTTGAATCATTAAAAAACTGGGTTCACTTGAGGTTAATTACACCATTTTTATCTGGCACAGGGCAAGGGAAATGTTTTCAACTTAAAGGTCGCATTCTCTTGCAGCCATGGGCTACATGCATGTCTCTCTCAGGCTGTGCCAGTGGTTGTAGGTCAGACTGTGCCCAAGGGCTTCTCGACTGGTGCCACCACTCCCCACACTTGCCAGGAGGTCCCTGGGTGCTTATTTTAGGGATAGATGGGTGTTGTTCCTGCTTTTCCATGGGAGCCAAGTTTGGGTCCCATCTGCATTGCTCCCTGCCGTGCTGAATCACCCCAAATCTACTGCCCTGGCCAATAAATGTATAAAATCTCCATATTAATTTTATCGATCTACTGTTCCAATAGGACCAGAGCAATAGATTTTGTAGATCCCTCTTTAAGGACAATGCATCTTGGGTAATTATACAATGGTAGGCGGCCACCACAGATAGGAGCCAAGCTTGCTTTCCATTCAAAAGCAGCAGTGACACCCATCTAGGGCTGAAATACCCCAGAGGTCCAGCAGAGAGGGTGGTGAGTGACAGCAGGACCAGGCCAGGTACCTATTCTATAAAGATTGTCTATTACATATGTATATGGTCATCGTGTTGCCTAGACATTGTTGACAGGTACCCAACCTGGCTGACTGCTGGCTCTTGCCCTTATACAGTGGTACCTCGGTTTAAAAACAGTCCGGTTTAAGAACAATTTGGTCTACAAACTCCACAAAACCAGAAATAGTGTCTTGGTTTGAGAACTTTACCTTGGTCTAAGAATGGAATCTGAACGGTGGAAGGGCACCGGCTGTAGGAGGCCTCATTAGGGACAGCGTGCCTCGGTTTAAGAATGGTTTTGGTTTAAGAACGGACTTCCGGAACGGATTAAGTTTGTCAACCAAGGTACCACTGTATTCTTATTTTCAATTTTCCTGAGGTGAGGTTCATTAATCAAAGTCTTCTGGTAGAAACCAATATGTTCGGTGGGAGGAGGGTGTTTCTTGGTCTCTTGCTTCCTGAATTCCTGTAGTTCTAGGACATTACCTGAAGCAGACAAATATTTCTGACTTGGGGAAGAAAAAAATCAGAGGTTCATCATGAGCCGTTTGTGACTATTTTAAGCTCCACTGATCTCAGTAGGCCATCTCCAAGTTGTCTGGATCTGACTCATAGTCTCTTTAGTCCAGCTCTCTGAAGGATGGAGATGAAAAAAGAAGGAATCCCTTTCTTACCATACTCAAAAGAACCACTGAACCATTTTTGCATTTCCGGATTCTGTTCCATTCCAGCCTCAAGGGAATGAGGAGGTGGGCACCAGGAGGTGGTGGAGGTGATGGGGGGGGAGCCCAGCCTTGTCCCTACAGGTAATTCACCCCACCCACCCAACTCCTGGACCCCTGGGCTTACTTGAATGAAAGATCCTTTTGACCCACTCAGGGTGCTTTCCATTTATTTCCAGTGCACTAGCCGTGCTTCCCTGAAGCAGCCAAAAACAGCTGGGAGGCTGTGACACCTTAAAGACTAGCCGATTTATGACGGCACAGTTTATAAAAGCTTGTGCCAACAATAAATCCTTTTCCTTTATTATCATCAGTCAATATCTACAAAGAGCAGTTCGGCATGGGCTCGCTGCCTTTCGCCAGAGATGGGAAAAGGGCAGCTGGGAAGCTGCCAGCGGTTTGGAAGTGAGCCTGTTGATGCAGCAGCATCTAGAGGTAAAAGGTAAAGGACTCCTTGATGTTTAAGTCCAGTCAAAGGTGACTATGGGGTTGCAGCGCTCATCTCGCTTCAGGCCAAGGGAGCTAGCGTTTGTTCACAGACAGCTTTCCGGGTCATGTGGCCAGCACGACTAAACTGCTTCTGGTGCAATGGAACACCGTGACAGAAGCCAGAGTGCTCAGAAACACTGTATACTTTCCCACCGTAGCAGTACCTACCGGTATTTATCTACTTGCACTGACGTGCTTTCGAACTGCTAGGTTGGCAGGAGCTGGGACTGAGCACCGGAGTTCGCTCCGTCGCAGGGATTTGAACCGCCAACCTTCTGATTAGCAAGTCCAAGAAGCTCAGTGGTTTCAACCACTGTGCGACCCGCGGATTATTATTATTATTAATAATAATAATAATAATAATAATAATTTATTATTTATACCCCGCCCATCTGGCTAGGTTTCCCCAGCCACACTGGGCGGCTTCCAATAAAACACTAAAATACAATAACCTATTAAACATTAAAAGCTTCTCTAAACAGGGCTGCCTTCAGATGTCTTCTAAAAGTTTGGTAGTTATTTTTCTCTTTGACATCTGGTGGGAGAGCGTTCCACAGTGCGGGCACCACTACCGAGAAGGACCTCTGCCTGGTTCCCTGTAACTTGGCTTCTCGCAGCAAGGGAACCGCCAGAAGGCCCTCGGAGTTGGACCTCAGTGTCTGGGCAGAACGATGGGGGTGGAGACGCTCCTTCAGATATACTGGACCGATGCCGTTTAGGGCTTTAAAGGTCAGCACCAACACTTTGAATTGTGCTCGGAAGCATCTAGAGCACTCTCTCATGCCCCAACTGCTGTCTTTGGCTCTCGTCATCTCCCCCCAGCCCCCTTCGGAGGAGGAGACCCAGACAAACATGATGCTTACCCTACCGTATGCGTCTCTCTATTGCAGCATCCAAACTGCATGGGACTGCAGAAAATGAGTCTGCTCCTTTGCAGCCACATCTCTACCTTGACGCAGGGGTGGGGGGTGGGGGGGTGGCAGCGCAGCTTGAGGAAATCAGCCTTGCAGGTCAAATAAGAACCCCTCTGCTGTGGCAGAAAGTAAGACCCATTTAACTCAGTGGGACTTATTTCTGAATTAACAGGCTTAGAATTGAAATGGAAATGTGTTCTGCAGTAATGTAGACTGAGATCCATGCTTATTAGGGGTTTCAGGGTGGCAGGAAGAACTAATGTAGACTGAGATCCATGCTTATTAGGGGTTTCAGGGTGGCAGGAAGAACTAATGTAGACTGCGATCCATGCTTATTAGGGGTTTCAGGGTGGCAGGAAGAACTCAAGCCATTTTGCTTTCAAGACAAATAAAAGCTGGAAGAGCTTAAGCTACAGTTGAGCTGAAATTTCTCAAAAAACCTTTTTTCCCCTCTCAACCCTCCTTACTCTAAAAGGGTCACTTTGCAGAATTTTTCCAAGTATTCCCCATCAATTTCGCGCGTGTGTGGCAGTCGCCACTTCTCATGTACGTGCCCCATAGTGACCGTGGGGGAATTGTGACAGACTTACGATGGCCAGTTGCAGCCGCAACAACAAAAAGCTAAATGGGTGTGAACAAAGAAGGTGAATTGGGTTCATCCCCATAAAAAAATCTGCCAGCAAACAGGGTGAAGAATTTTTAGAGGGTATGTGCATGTATCTGTGGCCTATGCCATTCTTGCAGTTTACTCTCTATGTAAAGATGAAGCAGGAGCAGCTGATTTCTTTCTTTCTTCTCATTTACTCTGTGCCCTGTGTGTACATTTATAAATAAAACAAGCACGCCAAAGTTCTGCAGTGTTCTCACATCCAAAAGGATTTATTATTATTTTTGCAATTTTCTTTTCTTTAATCGTTATTGGGGGGTTTTAAATACATCACCGTTATCCTTCTCCATCAAAAATATACACAAAAGAAATACTGAAGTGTGGGAAATACAGTAAAGTTGTATAATAAAGTATTGAGACTACTCTCCACCCCCACATGGGTCCTCTACATTTCTGTATTAACTGCATATTGAATAATCTCTAGTTTATATTTACCCATTATTTCCATAAGTTATGTCACATTGCAGGAGTCATTCAAGGCCTGACAAATATCAGAGATGTTTACAGTGATCTTTTAGATATTGTCTAAATATATCCTGCTCTCTGTTAAATTTTTGGTCATCATGATTCCTGACTTTCCCTGTTAATCTTGCCATCTCAGCGTACTCAAAAGGAAATAAACCACATGGTGTTTCTGCCTGGACCTCTCACCACTCAGAAGTGAGGAAGACTAAAAAGTATGCTTTTCCTTTCAAACTATTACATTCACTCTAGGTTTGTGCATTTGTTTCAGACAAATACCAAAATGAAGTGGGTCACATCAAACAGATTTGGGGTTTGTCCAAGCTGAAGAAGGATCTTTCTGAAGAGCCACATGCCAAAACAAGGACCTCTGAGATCTATGTGTTTTTTAAAAAAAAACCTGTGAAAAGTGTCTGCAAAAATGCAAACATATCTCCCCAGGTTTGTCCTATAAGGAAAATACCAGGGTGCAGAAAATTCTTTTGTGATGGACAGCTCTAGTTTCTAATCAGAAGGAACAAATTTCACAGGGATCTTCAATCACAAATGCTTTGGGGAAGGGACACTGAAGTAATAAATCACCTTGCTCTTGTCTGTTCTGCCCTCTATGATAGTTTTATGCTAGCAGCCCTTGTTTGGAAAACGCTGAATAAACAACTATTTCTGCCTCTGTGCCATGTGCCCACACATCCACAGAACATAAGCCTGCAGCTCTTTTTTCATTTATCAGTTTGCTAGTCCCAGCACCCATCCTTCTGAAATTTAGCAGGTTGCTCTCCTAGGGGTTCCTCCTCAATGCCATTTTAATAACAAAACTGTTACTTACAAAACCACTGGGAGAAGTAAACCCCTGTTAGTTCTTTGTCACCAAATCAATTTTAAAAGGTACCCAGAAAACAAAACAAAAAAATGGTTCTATTTGCAAGTTGGCAGGCTCTATCCATCGCCATGCCTGTAAATTTCACCCATTTCTACAAAAAAAAAGGCCATTAAAAATTTCTCCATTATAATGCATAGGGAAGGCAATAAGCCCTTTTGCTGAATTAGGGTTCGGCTTTGGACCATGAGCTAAATCAGAAAGCCTTCAAATTCATTCAGACTAAGTTGGTCTGCTTTCCAGAGTGGGGTCCAAACCAAATCTTGTGGTCTGCAAATCACAAAAAATGCAGATTAATTAAATCTCATTCATTTCACGTACCATTATTTCTGTATACAGCAAGTTCTCTTCATGTGTAGGGCTGAAATAATCTGTGTTTCTTTAAATATACGACAATCGCAGCATTTGTTCCTTTTCTTAATGTGCAAGAAAAAGCAACAAAATTATCTGACGCAGCAGGTTGATTGCAAAGTTTGGTGATTTTTTTTTTTTTTTTACAGTGGTGCCTCGCAAGACGAAATTAATTTGTTCTGCGAGTTTTTTCATCTTGCGAATTTTTCGTCTTGCGAAGCACGGTTTCCCATAGGGTATTAACGGTTTTAAGAAAAAGGAAACAAACTTGCAAGACGTTTTCGTTTTTCGTCTTGCAAAGCAAGCCCATAGGGAAATTCGTCTTGCGAAGCAACTCAAAAAACGAAAAACTCTTTCGTCTTGCGCGTTTTTCGTCTTGCGAGGCATTCGTCTTGCGAGGTACCACTGTACTTTTGTTTCCCAGACACTTGGTGCTAAGAGGGAACTGGAAATGACAGCTCAAAAGTTATCTTGCATTTAAATGCACAAGAGCAGCGCTGTTGATTTTTTAAAAAGTCTTCCCAGTGGTTTACAACCCATGGGACCGTTCTGTCCATCTCCTACCTTGCCCTTCTTAATGTTGCCCCAGAAGTGCAGCTTTCAGTTTCAACTGAGCTAAACTTATTACTGTGCTTGCCCAAGAAACTATGCATAGGATTGCATCCTCAATGTCTTAAGGCACAAGAGCGTGAATCAATATACTGTATCTTTGAAGAGACAACACCAGAGAGAAAGATGTCACCTTCGTTTGCCTGGGTGAAGCTCTCTGCTGAGACAGAGCCACGTGAGCAGTCACCCAGGGATGCCAGCTACAGCTTGTACTGTTTCAGCGTGATCAGGAAGACTTTGCAGGCGTCACTCTGTTCAAATTCAGAAGCCCTAAAATATCATAGTCAGGAGTTCTCTCTCCTTCCCACGTCCTCTGTCCAATCAGCAGCTGGCCTGGTATTGGGCTGGCAGAAATGATGATTGTAGGAAACAAGCTATGTTTTTGGCACCTTAAAAGATTAAGTGGGTGCACACAGCACAAAATACACTTGGAGAGTGACACTCAAAAATGAACACATGCAGAAAGAAAGCTAGCTGCAGTCACATGATGCAGATACAGTGGTACCTCGGGTTAAGAACTTAATTCGTTCTGGAGGTCCGTTCTTAACCTGAAGCACCACTTTAGCTAATGGGGTCTCCCGCTGCCACCACACGATTTCTGTCCTCATCCTGAAGCAAAGTTCTTAACCTGAAGCACTATTTCTGGGTTAGCAGAGTCTGTAACCTGAAGTGTCTGTAACTTGAAGCGTCTGTAATCTGAAGTGTCTGTAACCAGAGGTACCACTGTAATGGCTTTTTGGGGGGATGCTTAGTGTTATATATAGATTTGGGGGACCCCCAACCCCCCCCCAAAAAAACCCATAAATTAATAAAGGGTAGAATTTTGATTATTTGGGATGTGAAGGGAGATATACAAGCTGCTACACAAAACGAGCTGGCCAAGCTTGGGCCATTAAGAAACAATAAAGGCCATTGAGAGCCCGAGGTGCAAAAAAAACTTGTCCTTCCCCCTTGCCCTGAGGTGCAAACAGGGACTGTGGGTTTGGAAGGTTGCCATGGTAACTGGGTGTGAGGTGACAGGAAAAGAGAGGTTTTCGCAGGGTGTTGTGGGAAGAAAATGGAAGAAGAAAGATTGGGATTCATCTTGGGCAGGCTGGCTGAAGGCCGGCTGCACTGCTGTGGGGGACAAGCTTCTCTTGCAATGACCACGCTGTAAGATCTGGACTCCCTCCCTGCAGACTGAAGGTGTAAACAGGTGAATAAACCATTTTCTTAAAGTTACGATGGTCTGCGCTGTGTCTCAATTCTCCAAAGGAACACAGACCCGGAGTGAGTGCCTGGAATCCCATGGGCTCTCGCTACCGCTTGGCTGAGAGAGGGGGAGGCACCCAACTTTTGTAACATTAGCTTCCTTCCTAGAACAAGGAAGTCTCTCATAGGGGTGGACAGACCAACTTATTTCCAGGCCTTGTCAGTTTCACCCCGAGTGGAGACATGAGTTTCCACATTTACTTGCCTTTAAAAAAGAAAGCCCAAACTTGAAAGCTTGTTGAAATACGCAATCCTAAGCATATTTTCTTTCAAAATGTGTGTTTTAAAAAGGAACGCAGGCAGCTGCTTCCTACCAGGTCAAACCATTGCTCTATCTAGACAAGTAAAAGGTAAAAGTAAAGGACGCCTAGGTGGTTAAGTCCAGTCAAAAGCAACTATGGGGTTGCGGCGCTCATCTTGCTTTCAAGTCGAGGGAGCCAGCATTTGTCCACTGACAGCTTTTCCAGATTATGTGGCCAGCATATGGGACACTGTAACAGAAACCAGAGGGCATGGAAACACTATTTGCCTTCCCGCTGCAGCGGTACCTATTTATCTACTTGCACTGGCATGCTTTCAAACTGCTAGGTTAGTAGGAGCTGGGACAGAGCAATGGGAACTCACCCCATCATGCAGATTCGAACTGCCGACCTTCTGATCAGCAAACCCAAGAGGCTGAGTGGTTTGGACCACAGCGCCACCCGTGCCTTATCTAGACAAGTATTTTTTTTTTCTTCCCTTTTTTTTTAAATGATATTTATTAAGGTTTCAAAGAAAAGAATTACATGAATTAAAAGAAGAAGAAAAAGAAAGACAAAAATAAAAATAAAAGAAAAAAATACAAAATACAAAAAAAGATAAAAAACACTTTTAAAAAAAATACATCAGTCTTTCCATACCTTACATTCATTTCCTTGTTTCCCTGACCTCCTCACGCCTCCCTTTTTTGTATTCCAATTCAGTTAGTTAGTTCAGCAATTTCTTTCCCTCTTTGTTTTTATCTTAGTCCTTTAACATAATATATTATAACTTTGGATTCTCACCTGTTAACAATCCATTTTTACATACACCTTTATAACATTGTTGCTTAAACCAGTAACTTCATTCTGACATCATTCTAACATTCATTAATTTTGCAATATTTCTGTAAATAGTCTTTAAATTTCTTCCAATCTTCTTCCACCGACTCTTCTCCCTGGTCTCGGATTCTGCCAGTCATTTCCGCCAATTCCATGTAGTCCATCACCTTCATCGGCCATTCTTCCAGAGTGGGTAGATCTTGTGTCTTCCAATACTTTGCAATAAGTATTCTTGCTGCTGTTGTAGCATACATAAAAAAAGTTCTGTCCTTCTTTGGCACCATTTGGCCAACCATGCCCAGGAGAAAGGCCTCTGGTTTCTTCAGAAAGGTATATTTAAACACCCTTTTCATTTCATTATAAATCATCTCCCAGAAAGCCTTAATCCTTGGGCACGTCCACCAAAGGTGAAAGAATGTACCTTCAGTTTCTTTACATTTCCAACATTTATTATCGGGCAAATGATAGATTTTTGCAAGCTTGACTGGTGTCATGTACCACCTGTATATCATTTTCATAATATTCTCTCTTAAGGCATTACATGCCGTGAATTTCATACCTGTGGTCCATAACTGTTCCCAGTCAGCCATCATTATGTTATGTCCAACATCTTGCGCCCATTTAATCATAGCAGATTTCACCGTTTCATCCTGTGTATTCCATTTCAACAGCAAGTTATACATCTTTGACAAAATCTTAGTTTTGGGTTCTAGCAGTTCTGTTTCTAATTTTGATTTTTCCACCTGGAAGCCAATTTTCTTGTCCAAATTGTATGCCTCCATTATCTGATAATAATGAAGCCAGTCTCGCACTTTATTTTTTAATTTCTCAAAACTCTGCAATTTCAGTCTATCTCCCTCTTGTTCCAAAATTTCCCAATATTTCGGCCATTTGACCTCCATATTGAGCTTTTTCTGGGCTTTCGCTTCCATCGGTGACAGCCACCTTGGGGTTTTGTTTTCCAGTAGGTCCTTATATCTTATCCAAACATTAAACAATGCTTTCCTGACAATATGGTTTTTAAATGCTTTATGTGCTTTGACCTTATCATACCACAAGTATGAATGCCATCCAAATACATTGTTAAAACCCTCTAAATCCAAAATGTCTGTGTTTTCAAGAAGCAGCCATTCTTTCAACCAGCAAAAAGCTGCTGATTCATAATAGAGTTTAAGGTCTGGCAGGGCAAATCCACCTCTTTCCTTTGCATCTGTTAGTATTTTAAATTTTATTCTGGGCTTCTTGCCCTGCCAGACAAATCTAGAGATATCTCTCTGCCACTTCTTGAAACAATCCATTTTGTCCAAAATTTGCAATGTTTGAAACAGAAACAACATTCTAGGCAATACATTCATTTTTATCGCAGCAATACGGCCTAGCAGTGAAAGCTTCAAATTTGACCAAATTTCTAAATCTTTTTTCACTTCAGCCCAGCATTTTTCATAATTGTCTTTAAATAAATTCCCATTTTTTGCTGTCATGTTAATCCCCAGGTATTTCACTTTCTTAACCACTGTTAAACCTGTCTCATTCTGAAACCTCTCTCTCTCAATCGGTGTTAAATTTTTCTCTAAGACCTTAGTTTTTAACTTATTCAGTTTAAATCCTGCAACCTGACCAAATTCTTGAATCAGTTCCAAAACCCTTTTAGTACTAGATTCTGGCTCCTGTAACGTCAATACTAAGTCATCTGCAAATGCTCTCAACTTGTACTGCTTAGCTCCGACCTGTATACCTTTAACCAACTGGTCCCTTCTAATCATATTCAGCAGAACCTCCAGGACCGATATAAAAAGCAATGGGGAGATTGGGCAACCTTGTCATGTCCCTTTTTCTATCTTAAATTCTTCCGTCACCACGTTATTTACAATTAATTTAGCCTTTTGTTCTGAATAAATTGCACTTATACCGTTTTCAAAGCCTTGGCCTACCCCCATCCCCTGTAGGTTCTTCTTCATAAAACTCCAAGAAATGTTGTCAAAGGCTTTCTCCGCGTCCACAAATATCAAAACTGCCTTAGTATTTATGTTCACTTGTAATTTTTCTAAAATGTTAATTATATTTCTCACATTATCAGACAAATGTCTACCTGGGAGAAAGCCTGCTTGGTCTTTATGAATCTCTTCCATTAAGACTTTTTAAAGTCTTTTAGCCAAAATGTCTGCAAAGATTTTATAATCCACATTGAGCAATGATATGGGGCGGTAGTTCTTGAGCTGCGTCTTTTCAGTCTCTGTTTTCGGTACAAGTGTAATATACGCTTCTTTCCACGACTCTGGTGCCCTTTTCCCACCCATTATTTCGTTACAGACTTCCTTCAAAGGTTGTACTAACCATTCTTTTAAGGATCTGTAATATTTAGAGGTCAGTCCATCCGGTCCTGGAGATTTGCCTAGTTGCATATTCTGAATGGCACCTTCTATCTCCTGTTCAGTTATTTTATAGTTCAGCATTAATTTATTTTCCTGAGAGATTTTTTGTAATCCATTTGTTTTCAAAAATCGATCTAAATCAATTTCTTTCTGTGGTCCTTGTGTATATAATTGTTTAAAGTACCTCTGGAAACAGTTTCTAATCTCAGCCGGGTTCTGTATGTTCCTTCCTTCGACTTCTAAATTTGTAACCGTATTTAATTTTTGTCTTTTTTTCATTTGCCAAGCCAACAATTTCCCACATTTATTAGCCGACTCAAATGTCTTTTGTCTCATTTGTTTGATTTTCCATTCTATCTCCTGGTTCATCATTTTCATGTATTGTACTTGATGTAACTTTATTTCTCTCAAAATCTCTTGCGACTTTGGTTTTGCTCTCAATTTCTTTTCACTTTCTTTTATTTTCTCCAGTATTTTATCCTTCTTCTCATTTTGGATTCTCTTCTTTAGTGCGTTCTGTTGTATCAAAAACCCTCTCATAACAGCTTTACTTGCGTCCCAGATTACTCTTTTTTCCACATTGGTGTTCATATTTATCTCAAAATAATCTCTCAAGGTTTTTTGGGCCTTCTTAAGCACTTCTTCATCTCTGAATAAGGTGTCATTCATCCTCCATCTAAAGGAACCAGTTGGTGTTAGTTTCATCTCCATCTTCACAGGATTATGGTCGGAGCAAGTTTTAGGCAGATTTCCACTTTTCTTGTCTTTGGTGCCATTCCTCTAGTTACCCATATTTGGTCAGTTCTTGTCCATGTCAGTTTGGCTTCAGAGAAGAAGGTTCCCTCTCTAGCCAGGGGATTCTTTGTTCTCCAAATATCAACTAGGTCGAAGTTGTCTGTCATCTCAAAAAAGGTTTTCGGTAGTCTGCCATCCTTAGTGACTACCTGTCTTTGTGCCTTGTCCATATGTGTAGATACCACTCCATTCATGTCTCCCATCAGAATCACATTATAATCCAAATAATCCATCAAGGTCTCATGCAACTTTTTAAAGAATTCAGATTTCCCCTCATTTGGTGCATAAACTCCTACTATCAAAAATTTCTCTCCTTGTGTTTGAATTTCAATTGCCACAAATCTTCCTTGGTCATCTTTGAAGATAAATTTCGGTAATAGTCTCTCCTTTGCATAAATCACTACCCCTCTTTTTTTTAACCTTGTCCGAAGAAATAAACTCCTGGCCCAATCTTTTGTTGATCAATACTTTCCTGTGTAGCCTTGTTACGTGTGTTTCCTGTAGACAAATCAAGTCCAATTGTTCCTTTTTTAATAAATGAAACACAGTTTTCCTTTTCTGGGGGGAGTTGAGACCATTACAATTCCAAGTTAAAAGTTGCAGAGCCATGATGTAGTTACTTTACTTCTCCTCCAACTGCACCAAGTGCCTGTTCCTCTTCTGTCAGTGGTATCACCTTCTCCAGGCGGTCTTTTAATTCAGGAGGTAGTCTTGGTATGTCTAAAATTCCTCTTTCTAGTGCTCTTAACTCTTCTCCAGCTTCTTTCTGCAGGTCTTCTCCGTGGTCTCTTAAAAATCTGTCTTTGTCGTCCTCTGATCTTATTTTTATCTTTCTCCCTTTGTAGCTGAAGGATAGGCCTTGGGGAAATTCCCACCTAAAGATAATTCCGTTGCTTCTCAGCAGGGCGACCAAATCTCTATAATTGGACCTAAGGTCCAAAAGATATTTCAGAATGTCCTTGAATATCTCCACTTTTGACTGATGTATTTCCAAAGTCTTCTGGAAGTGCAGACTCAAGATTTTATCTCTCTCCTCTTTTGTTCGGATCAAACAGTCTCTCACCCTGTTCTTCTTCCCTCCTCTTCCAAGCCTAAAAGCACTCACTATCTTAAAGTTTTCCTTCTCCAAATCTGGATTCCAAAAGTCTGAAAATTCCTGCGTAAGAAAGTCAGTCAGATTGTCTTTCTCAAGTTCAGGTATGGCCCTGATCTTCAAATTCGTTTGCTTCTCCTTCAATTCAATCATAGACAATATTGACCTGTGGTCTTCAAGTTGTTTGTGAATCGGTGGTATCTTCTCTTCTACAGCAGTTGCTATTTCCTTTGCTTCTTCAGCTGTCTTTCGGGTCGAGGTAGATTCCTGTAGTAATTTCTCAATAGTTTCTGTGTTAGTATTTACCTTCAGTCCCAAATTATTAATACTTGTGGTATTTTGATCGATTTTAACTGATGCTTCAGCTACTTGTTTACTTATTCTTTCCAAAGATTCATTAATTTTACCTAATGCCTGAGCCAAAACATCTTCAGATGCCATTCCTTTGGGTTTAGATTGTGCCAATGCAGCTCCTATTGGTAATCCAGAAGGGCCAGATGTTGATGCTCTTCGCTGCAGCCCAACGTCTGGATGAAATGATCTACCAGACCTCGTCGTTTTTTCCTGAAGCAAATCTATTTTCTCCTTTCCATCTGCCATAACACTCTAGATAAGGCCAAGGTCAATCCCACGATCAGAACTTGTTTTGAAGTGGAAAATTCCCCTGGCCCAGCTGTTGTTGTAACAATTTCAAACTTCCTCTAGGGGGACACAGTAACAGTCAAAAATTGTTACCTTAAAGTAACTAACTTTTTTCCCCTTTAATCCCCCAATTCACAAAAGAGACGACAGTTTCAATTTCAGTTATTTTCCAGTTACTTTAAAACCAGGAGAAGCCAGCCAGAAATATTGTATCTCACTTGTATCTCACTTACAGAGTTAGCTGTCAAAGAGTACTGTCACCAGCAGCGCATTCACAGTACGGCATTCTTACAGTTCACTGGCAACCCGTTCCCAGGTTTTAAGAGGTGGATTTTAGCTTCCTTTTCTCTTTTTGCAGGGAAATACAGTTCAAACCTTTCCCCCCTCCTCTCCTGCAATCAAGGGGGGAAATCACTTGTTTGATGTTAGAATTATAGTCCTTTTCAAACGTCTTTCAAGGTTTTCGCTTGCAAGTTCATTGCTTTGCTCTATTTACAAAGAACGGAAGGCAGACTTCCTGTTTATGCCTCTCCGCTTCGGTGTCAAATTGCTTCTTTGTTCCTTTATTTCCCAAATTAGTTTCCCAAATTAGCCTACTCACGGATAGTTGTTTTGTAGCCAAATTGTCCCAGGAAAAAGGCAGCGCTCTCCGGTAACGGCTGTGCGGCTTCGCTCCACGGAAGAAGCAGTTGACTCACAGCACCGCGCCGCTTCCCCGCTCTGCTCTGGAACCCGTAATCGGGCTCCTTTGCAAGTTGGGGGAGCGCAAAAGGTGCCCGCTGAGTCCCACGGTCACAGGCTTCACCCGCCTGTGATTTTTTCAAGGGTCCCCGCTTCGCCGCAGCAGAACAGACCCAATTCCCGCAGAGCTGGTCCCTCCGGATCAGAGGGAGTCCGCCATTACTGATGGCGCCACCCCGGAAGTCTAGGCAAGTATCATCCACTCTGCCTGGCAGTGGCTCTTCTGGGTTTCCGGATGGACTTGCCTCCAGTCCTGTCTGGTGATGCCATGGACTGAACCTGAGACCTTCAGCATGCTCTGCCACCGAGCTCCGTTTTAGCTGTCGAGAGCTGCATTTCACAGCTCACAGAAGTCCCAGATCCAGCCGATAGGTTCTACACCTCTTGGACCAGTATGGGATAGGATCAGGTCAGTTTGTATCAAGATTTGCAAGGGTCTGGTTCCTCCAGCAAAGCGTTACCAGACATCCCCGGTTCCCGGGGACAGTCCCTGGATTTGCAAATCTGTCCCTGGACAAATTCCATCCCCGAAATGTCCCCAGATTTGCAAATCTGTCCCTGGGAAACGTGGCAGCGGCAGCCTCAGCAGCCCAGAGCCAGCCTGGTAGTGCAGTTGGCTCTGGCTGGCTTCAGGAGCTGCTCACTGCCATGATGCCCGCCATTTTTCCTCTCTGGAAGTCCCCATATGATGTGTCTTGTGTGCAACACATCATATGGGGACTTCTGGCGAGGAAAAATGGCAGGCACAGCTCCTGAAGCCAGCCAGAGCCAACTGCGCTACCAGGCTGGCTCCAGGCTCCTGACTGCCACTGCTGCCGCCACTGCCGAAGGGGAACTGAGGATGTCCAGTGGTACAGATCTCCTGCTCCCATTCCCCTTTCTTTTGACTGATCAGGGGAGGCACAGGAGTCACAGGTGGGTGGCCATTGCCCTGTTTTTAAAAAACTCTGCACATTTATGTTTCACAGGGTGCGAAAGAAGGGCTTTGCACCTTGCCTGGCAGAGAAACCGCGTGCCCTGCACCCCTCCTGGGCAACGGCCGCCCACCCACTACTCCCGAGCCTCCTCCAATCTGTCAAAACAAAGGGAGAAGGGGGCAGGAGATCAGGGAAGACTCAAGAGTCACAGGCGGGCGGTGCGCCGTTGCCCAGTTTTTAAAAAACTCTGCGCATTTATGTTTCACAGGGTGCAAAAGAAAGGCTTTGCACCTTTATACAATATGCATGTGTGCTTGGGCCCAGGTCTTTTGCCTCACCATTCCCACTACTGACTCCCTGTTGCTACTCAGCTTCAAAAAAAAAAAAAAAAAAAGAGTGTCCCCGGATTCATAGAAAAAAATCTGGTAACCATACTCCAGCATCCCCAGTCTTACTAGAGGAGATCCAGGGGGAAGCACAGAGTGAGAATTCTGTGCAATCGCTTAGCAAGAATTAAACCTCCTGCACCCACCCACGTATATTGTAGTTAAATGAATTTGAAGCATATCAGACTATCTATATTTAGGTTCCATTTGTCCAGTGCTGATTTTCCAACCCCAGCCTAGGCCCCTTCACACAAAATGTCTGGCTCCAGGCTGTTTGTCTCCTAGCAATTATCAGCGATGACACTGCAGTTAAAGAACTCCTCTGGCTCAGTCCACCCACCTCTCCTGTTTACAGAAGGCAGGCAAAACCTCTTCTTTACAGAGAGCATTTGTTGTATTTCTGGAACAGTAAAACTGCTACTCTTTGTTGTTGTTTGCGAAGGTTTTTGTCGTCATTTGCAGGATTATTTGCTGCAGATTGTTTTAAATCACTGTGGTTTGTTGTGTTTTTATTATTATGAATCACTTGAAAGCAATAGCTACAAAGCCATCAAACATGAACAATAAACTAAATACACAAGTGAAAAAAAAAGGTAAAGGTACCCCTGTTAGGTCCAGTTGCGGACGACTCTGGGGTTGCACACTCATCTCGCTCTATAGGCTGAGGGAGCTGGCGTTTGTCCGCAGACAGCTTCCGGGTCATGTGGCCAGCATGACTAAGCCGCTTCTAGCGAACCAGAGCAGCGCACGGAAATGACATTTACCTTCCCGCCGGAGCGGTACCTATTTATCTACTTGCACTTGACATGCTTTCGAGCTGCTAGGTGGGCAGGAGCTGGGACCAAACAACAGGAGCTCACCCCATCGCAGGGATTTGAACTGCCGGCCTTCCGATCGACAAGCCCTAGGCTCTGTGGTTTAGACCACAGCGCCACCCGCGTCCCAGATACACAAGTAAACTCCAATAAAGCTATATAAAGCCCATATGTACATACACTCAGTGTCTGCATGGTTAGGCACACACCAGCAGGCCAACTGAGGCATGGCCCAATTTTTCCCCTTTTCAGCAGGAAGGTGTTACCAGAATATAGGGAGGCGGGGCTTTAACAAAGTACTCTCCTTTTAAGTGAGTCAGATTCCACCAAGTCCGTCATCGGTCAGAGATGAATGAGCTGAGGCAGGAACCAGTGAAAGCAAGGCAGGTCTTTAATATTCTGTTGCAACAGAAGTCTCACACCCATCCACTTCCTTTGGTAGGAGATGGGGACCTAGAACAAGGATCTGCAAGAATTGTCCCTGAAGATCAACTAGCTGTGGCCACGAGACCCACTCTCATCGAAGCTCCGCCAGAAATAGGTTTTATAGTTATTTTTCTCCTTGGCTCAGGGGTCAGATAACTCCATGCATTCTGACATTTCTCTGATGAAAATAGGGATGTCTTAAGGGAAAGCGAGACATTCTGGGATCAACTCAGAAACCAAGACTGTTTCTGTAAATCTGGAACTATCCCTGGAAAATAGGGGTACTTGGAGGATCTGTATTTAATGAGGTGGCTGTCTTCTTCTTCTTCTTCTTCTTCTTCTTTCTTCTTCTTCTTCTTTCTTCTTCTTCCTTCTAAAAATTCCTTGCCAACCTCAGCATACACCAAGTTTCTGAAACCTACAACTCCCCCCCCAAAAAAAAATATTTCCCCGAACTTGAGAGTGTAGTGGAAAAGTTAGCTTGTTCTTGGTTGATAAATTTACCTGAATTATACAGAAGACCAGGCTAAACATGGGCCTAGCCAAGATTTTTGTTTGGGGGGGCAGGCTTTTGTTGGGGGGGGGGACAGAACCTCAGATTTGTATTGATTCTGATTGATTTAGGGGGGAGTTTTCCCCCCTGCCCCACCCCTTGGCTACACCCATGATGCTAAAAAGCAAAAGCCCCTTAATAAAGGATAACTTTTATTGTCTGCTAACAAGACCAATGTTGCAGGAAAAGGAAGGCGGCTCCATGTTACAAACATACACTTTTTATACTTTTTACACCCCTGCCTCTTTAAGACATGTAAATGTCTTAAACCAATTAATTACCTCCATTTACAAAGGAACACATCTAAGAACATTCAAAAATAGGTCTGATCATTTAGTCTAGAAAAGACAATACTTGGAGATACTTTTATTTACAAAAGTTACGTTTGAAAGACATTTGGATTTCCTGGTATTTTGAAAAGGTGGGAAGTACCCGGGTTGAGCAGCCTTCCTGTTCAATCTCCCATCAGTTTAGCATAATCCGTCCTACCATTATGGAATGTTGGTGTTTGATATGATTTCAGCATAATCCATCTTGCTATTCTATGTTTACAAATGAAGCTATCAAAATACACTTGAGTTTCCTGACAACGTAAAAGTGGGAACCATTGGGGCAATATTGGACGGTTCTTCTGAAGGATTCAACTCCCTGTATAATTTCTTCTGTCATCATGAAATGTTAGCATTCTATTACGATTCCATCTCTGCTATTTTCTAAGGAGAAATTGGGGCTCCCTGACAGATCTTCCTGACAGCTTAGTTTATGAGCTAGAGAAGTTTTACATGGCTACAGAATTGTTTCTATTTGACTGTGCGACCTGTTGTTTTTGCCACAATAAAGTGAAAAATAAAACCATCCACACTGTACAGCGATTCATGTGTTACTCTTGTCTGCGGTTAATCTGTCTGTCTGGGATTCATCGGAATGTGCGAGGAAAAAGTTGGGTTTGGATGAGGAAGAGTGAGGAAGCCTTTTTATTAAATGCAGACATGAGCTTTGGGAAAGAAGGGAGAGTTGCTTGTAAATTGGTGGTCCAAGGTGTGTGAAGATTAATCTCCTGAATTTTAGCTCCTAGGCAGGGTTGCATATTTACATGTCAGTAGGTAAAGGTAAAGGGACCCCTGACCATTAGGTCCAGTCGTGACCGACTCTGGGGTTGCGGCGCTCATCTTGCTTTACTGGCCGAGGGAGCCGGCGTACAGCTTCCGGGTCATGTGGCCAGCATGACTAAGCCGCTTCTGGCGAACCAGAGCAGCGCACGGAAATGCCGTTTACCTTCCCGCCAGAGCAGTACCTATTTATCTACTTGCACTTTGACGTGCTTTCGAACTGCTAGGTGGACAGGAGCAGGGACTGAGTGATGGGAGCTCACCCCATCATGGGGATTCGAACCGCCGACCTTCTGATCAGCAAGTCCTAGGCTCTGTGGTTTAACCCACAGCACCACCCACATCCCTTGCGCCACCCGCGTTCCTTTTACATGTCAGTAGGATGCACAATATGTGCCGTCTTGAGCATGTCACAGACAAGGGGCCACAGAGTTCCTGCCAAGCAGGTGTTATCCGAGAGAAACTCTTCTGAACTCGGACTGCTGGTGCTGAGTCATACTGTTAATTGTCCCCCACCAGCCAAGACGACTCAGTGGAGTGACTCAAGGTTCCTCCAGATGGCACCTTCCCCCATGGCTGAGTTAATGGCATAACACTAAATCAACATGGGGGGTGGGAGGCTACTGAGAGAGATTAACTGGATCAGGTTTTGAACCACAGTGATTGTTTGCAATATGCCATCTGCCCCAATTCTGTTACTCACTGGTCTGTGACTTGAGGACTATCTGGAACCAGCAGAGTAGGAGAAACAAGGCCATAGCAGCTTCAGTTAGGATGTCATAGATTCAGTACACAGCCCAGCAATAGACCCTTCCCCTCCTCTTCCTGCTCCCATATGGTTTGCCTGGTTGCTGCCAGTTTAAGATCTGTTCTGTCAGATTGGGGGTGTGTGGAGAGAATCTAAAGAAGTACCCACAGAAAATGGCTAGAGGGATGGAAAATACTCTTTTCCTCAAATAGGGATGGATGTGTCTCTCAGGTTCAGTTCCCTCAGTTCTGCATTCCCCTCTCTCCAGTCTTAAATACAGTTCTTCGTATTTCTGCAGCAATTTGCTATTTTTTTAGTCCTAATGAAAATTCACTAGCATTTTAGTGCAAACTTCTCTTAACAAACACATTTTTGTATGCAGCCGCCAGCAACCTCCCCTAATACAATGCGTTTCTGTAAACATTGTTTGGTTGGAGAAAATCTGGATGAATGCAAATTTCAAAGGATGGCTACGTTTCGGTACTTATACTGTTTAGGAAAGTGCAAGTTCAGCAGATTTGGCTTTAAGTGTGAACGGGACCAAATTTCTCCCCCTCCACCCCTATTCTCAATTCTGAACATTGCCTCAAATGTAAGGTCAAGCACTCTCATAGCCTCAGATTTTTTCCTGGGCATTTCAAAGCTCTCACTTGACATATCTGGATCAGAGAGACATTTTGGCAGTTTCTGACCTTCAAAGAGGGGTATGTGTGCGCGCACTTGTGTGTGTGTGTGTGTGTGTGTGTGCTAGAGAGAGAGAGAGAGATTTAAATAGGCTCAGAATAAGTTAAACCATGTCCTAATTTGGGGGGGCAGGCCGGGGGAGAGATAGGATCACCCAAGTAATGGGTGAAAAAGAATTTCCTTACTATTAAAGTAGGTATAACCAGCATCATTACAGCCCAATATCATCATGGGCCAAGCCATGGCAGGAAACACAATGGCAGGAAAACCCAGAGACTGGTGTGGTTGCTGCAGAAATCTTACAAAGGACCTGAAAGCTACCAGACAAAACGGTACCCAGGAAATGGAGTTCAATTCAAGGACAAATTGTACTGATAAACAGCACACAGAAGGCTGAACTGCTCAATATCTCCTTTGCTCGCTTCTTTACAAAGAAGGAAAGCTGGGATGAGACATTAACTGCAACAATATTGACAGAAGCAAGAGGGGAGAAGGGGACTCTGGCCAGGCTAACAAAGGGGCATGTCAGAGGAGACTCAGGCAAACAAAGACCGTTCAAGTCACAGAATGGTTCGCCAGGCTTCAAGCCTTTGAGAGGCCTTCTAAGAAAAAAAAAATTAATATGACAGAAATATTGACGCACCTAGGGGGAAAGAGCGTGTTCTGTCTAATTCATGGAAAAGCTCCCTACATATCAATTTATTTGGGGCATTTATCTAGTCATCCCATAAACAAGAGTCATCTGTTAAACAAACACCACTGGATTAACACATTTTTAAAAATGAAAAGTTAAAACACTGTTTAAAACTGAATGGCCTGAGCTGTGAAAAGTTGAAGGAGTTGTTGTTGTTGTTGTTTTAAGGGGGGAAACTGGGTGAATGAACAGGTCTCTTCAGCCAGTGCTGAAGAGACCTAAAAAATTGTGTCAGGAAATCTTTTCTGCTCCTCTGCACCCCAGAGGTTCACTAGCCCTCGTGTGGATTTCAATAACCTCTTGCAGTGGTTGTTAATGAGGGTGTATTTTTCCCCTTCAAATTAAAATATTACATTAACATAGCATAAGACACTTTGAATATAATTTCCTTTCTGCATTTGTCAGAGATAAATCTTTTATGGGAGTCAAGCACTGCCGTTGCTCTCTTTCATGGAAAGCGGGCATCATATTAGACATCGCATCTCAGGAAACGTAACATGGCAGTTGCCCATCACATAAGGGAACCAAGCCAGTGCTCACTGGCTCCCATAATAAGCACCACTGCCAATAAGCACATCTGTGAAGAAGGGGGTTGTGTGAATTGAGGCGGCAGTAGCAGTGCCCTGTTTGGGGGTTCTGATGGGCATTAGTACCAGGCAGGGGCCAGTCATGGCAACATGCCAAGCTCTGCCACTCCCAAGCTGGCACTAGTCCTGAACACACTGACAATTACAGTGATTATTAAAATTGCTGATGTTAACTTGTTCAGGAAAAATGGCACTCTGCTGTTTCACAACAAGCTCATCCCCACATTTTAACACACAGTTTGGGTAGGGCAGGGGGCAGGGGAAAGAGATCAGAGATCTACAATTTCTGGTGAAGGTAGGGTGAGAAGGGAGAAAATGGAAGAGGAACAGCATAGAAATTATTAAGAATTGTATCAGGGTGTGGGAGAAAAGACTAGAATCTATATGGGATGGAAGTAATGGGGAGCTGTGTAGGGTCTGCCCCACATAATACAAGACATGGGTACAAATGCAGATAATTTGAACAGCCCCAGAACTATTTTCACAGAGCAATATGACAAACAGCAAGTCAATACTTCCAGGTTAATCATAGCTGCACTTTGCTTCAGACCCTCTATTATAACTGATGAATCATATAGATGAAGAGCTTATTTCCACTATTTGAGAGTGCTGCCTGGTTACCAACATTGTGTGAGGATTGCCTATAGGTGATCATGCGGTGAAGCTCCACCTTTCTCTCTAAGGCCTTGAACAACTGGACATATGAACTAGTAAAAAATTGTTTGTATGAATGGTATAAACCAGCTCCACCAAAACCAGGCACTTTATCCAATGCATAGATTGTCAAGCATCTATCCCTCCCCCACCTTCATTAGAAAAGGGATTAGACCTTTTCATATACAGTACATTTGATAGCTATGCAAATCAGCACTGACTGCTACAGTTGCAGAGTAATGAAGATACAAGTATGAGCTAGTTTATAGCTGCCATATCTTAGTAAGGGTGTATCCCTCCACCAACCCCCACAAACTACCTCCTCCATTACACTGACTGATGCCTTCCAGCAGCAGATGGATATGAATTAGATGCCGCCCACAAGGTATAGCATGTAAATACCTTTGATGATTAAAATGTAGATTGACATTTCTCATCTACCGTGCAAAAAGCCCAAGAGACCGTATGGAAGTTTGGAGGCGGGGGAAAATAAACAACTTTACTATACAAATTTAATCCAGCAAGGCTACAACCTAATTCAATATCAGAAGCTTGGTTTTTGCATTAACCATACAAAACCGAGCAGGTTATAAAGAATATATCAACTGCACATGCACAATATTGCAAATGTTCTTGTTTATTCTTTCATATAGCATCATAGAATCATTCTACTCTTCCTGCAGACCAAGGTATAATGAAAAAGTATGGACAAACCTATTAATTACCCAGGAAGAGAGATTACAGCGACTATTCTGCTTCTCCACTTGGTAGGTGGCAGAGCTTCAACAGCAGACATATAGCTGCCTGACCCCACTTTATATAAGAAAGATATATGCTAAGTAATGCAAAATGGGATCTTACAAAAAGCAATGTTGATAGGCTTGAGTTCACATATGAGCCGGAAGTCCCCTTAAAGACTGTTTCACAGTTGTTGGCTTCTTACTGAAGTCCTTAGAAACCTGAATGACTTCAGATGTTGTACTGGAGAATCAGCTTGCATCTTTTCCAAGAAACAAAACATTTAATCAATGCTTCTGTGGATACAGCACTTTCAGTCCTCTGGTTATGTCAAATATTGCCACAATAACCTATCAGCGGTGTCTGGAGAAGAACACAGTACAATACAGAATGTAATTAAGGAGATGAATCTTCACCCCGAATAGCTTTGTACTTGGCCATGTCCTCTGGGAAGACTTTAGTCAGCTCTTGAATCAATAGGCTTTTGAATTTCTAAGAAGAAAAAGAAAAAGTGTCAAGCAGGGAAACTGGGCCTTTTATTAGCACTGAGGGTAGGAGGGAGATAGTATTAGCAGCAGTACCTGCCCAACAACCAAGACCACCATGTGTTAGCAGTTTTATTTGACAGAAAGTGCGTAAAGACTTGATCAAGCTACGACTGACCTACTTTATAGTATCTCAGGCACAAATGCACTCTACACACCTGGTGAATGTACATGAAGCCCCCACCCCACTCTGTACCCACACAGTGGTGCTTATAACTTATTGTAATCAGAAGGTTGCAGCTTGCACCCAAGAAGGTTAACAAAGTCCTTTGAGAGCTCCATTCAGTTTCCAAAGCAGTTTGCCACTGTAGCCCAGGGAGCACCTTCTTGAAGGGAAATGTCCAAAGATCCCTAAGGCAAATGGAAGGCTGGTGCCTACATTACACACCTCTAGAAGCCAGGTGAAAATGTTCCTCTTCAACAAGCCATTTGGCTGATTAACATCTGATACCCTTTTAAACTTGTTTTGGGAGGAGGTGGGGAGGGGGACTAACGTTTTAGTTTTGTTCTTGTTTTTATTATGAATTTTGTGTTTTTATCTTGTATTTTTATGTTGTGAACTGCCCTTAGATATACAAATGTAGGGCACCATACAAATATAAAAATAAATACAATAAAAACAAGTCACACGATTCATTTCATCTAGAGCCAAATTAATACAGTGGTGCCTCACAAGACGAAATTAATCCGTTCCGCGAGTGTCTTCGTCTAGCGGTTTTTTCGTCTTGCGAAGCAACCCTATTAGCGGCTTAACGGATTAGCGCTATTAGCGGTTTAGCGGCTATTAAAGGCTTATCGGCTTAGCGGATTAGCTGCTAAAAGGCTATTAAAGGCTTAGCGGCTTAGATAAAGGGGGGGGAGCGGAAAAAAAATCTCAAGACTCGCAAGACATTTTCGTCTTGCGATGCAAGCCCATAGGGAAATTCGTCCTGCGAAGCAACTCAAAAACGGAAAACCCTTTCGTCTAGCGGGTTTTCCGTCTTGCGAGGCATTCGTCTTGCGGGGCACCACTGTATTTTAACTTAGTCTTTAGAAAGCTTATTCAGAATGATATACTACACTGCATTGTCACACACCCCACCAGAGTGGCTTATAAAATAAAAATCAAGTTAACAGCAAGATTAAAATAATGAACCAAAGATTAAAGACTTAGCATATTTTTTAAATTGCCTAGTAACGAAAAGACAATGTAGGCCCAAGGGAGCCTTCCTAGCGGCGGATAACTACACTTCATAAGCAATGTGCCACAGCTAAGGTGATCCTGTTTCTAAAGTCATCACATGCCTTCCTTCAGATGTCAGGGCTACCTGGGTGAGCTATACTTTGAACTGCAGCTCTGAATCGTTTTCAAAAGATAACCTTGCATTATATCAATGCAATCCAGGAAATTACTGGAGTATAGGTAGGAGTGGCAGAGAGGATCCTTGTCCAGCAAAGGTCACAGCTGCTGCAGTTACTTCAGATGGTCCAGGCCTGGACCAGTTAACCTCAAATGACAAAACTGGATCTAGAAACACTCTCAGATTGTGAAAACTCTAGGTACTATCAATCAGTTGCAATTTGCAGACCATTCTTAATTTCTAAATACACTTTGAATTCTTGTTACAGAATTTGATCCTTCAGATATAATCGGTGAAGACTGCCAATATATAGGCAAAGCCTATCAAGTCCAATAACTTTGCTATATATTTTGTGTTTCATCTTAGTGAGACTATTTATCTATTAGTGAATACATGTTATTTGAGAAACACCTTTATCTTACCTTCATGGTGTCAATTTTGCCCTTCACCTGTTCATTTTTAGCAAGAGCTCTTTCCAAACACTCTTTAGTATAAAGTTGGGGATTACGGCCTTGATCTATATATCTGAGGAAATAAATCGTATGTCAGGTTTGATAGATGGGTTTCCATACAGTGTAAAACAGACATATAGATCATCTATTCACAACACTTTCTAAAACAAGACACACTAGATTATGTATTAGATATGCAACTAAGAACATGTTGCTGACATTTTTACATTGATACTGAATATACAGGCTACTTTAAGAAGCACTACGACAAATTCACCTAGCTCAGTTAGCATCAACATACAAGAACTGCCTTTTTAAACAGATGCTGAAAGCCAAACTATTCCCAGAAATATACCTGAGGGGAGAAAAACTGAGAAAATGTGTGAAATGATATTCTGCAAGATGCTTCTTAAAGACCAGAAGAGAGTTTAGTACCAGAAGAGTTTAGTACCACTCTTCAGTACTACTACTATGCTCTGTAGTGTACAGAAGTTTGCTTTCTAGCCCTGCTCATCAAAATCATTAAGATGAAGAAGACCGAGATACTTTTCCCAAGGCTTTGGAGATAAGTATTGCCTGTAACCATGTGAAGTTAAACACTTACTCGAAGACTTCCAAAGGCACACTAATATCATGAAGCTGCTGCCGGCACTTGTCAACATCTTGCAAGCCTGTAACCATAAAATTCCTAGGAGAAGGAAACATAGGTTTATTCATTCCCAGAACTACTAAGACAATAGTCACAACAATAGTCACACTAGTCTGTATTCCTATAAGTAATTTTTAAAAGACACAAAAAGAGCATTCTCAAAAATAAAAAGAACCATCTGGAAAACCAAATACTGGCAGATCTCAATCCCTCCCTCCTCTAAATCCATAGAGGAGGTGACTTTTCAAAAAAATATGCATACAGACCTTTCATCTATTAGCAATGACCAGCAATGGAACCTCCATGTTTATAGACTTCTGACTACCAGCTGTCTAATTAAAGACAATTTCAGGAGAAAGAATGCAAGAAGAGCCTGCAGGATCAGGCCAATAGCCCATGTAGTCCAGCATCCTACTCTCATAATGGCCAACCAAGTACCTATTGGAAGCTGACAAAGCAGAATATGTGTGTAATTTCACATTTGTAGCTTCCAAGAACTGGTATTCAGGGGCATACAGTCTCCAACAGTGGAAACAGAACATTTCTTTCTCCTACATGATTCTGTCTAATCCTCTTTTGAAACCATGCCATCCAAGATAGTGGCCGTCGCTACTTCCTGTAGGAGCAAAATCCAGGAATACATACCCATGCATACGCTCTCCAAACCGATGTCGAAAAGATTGTACACAAACGGAATGGCGTTGCATTATCTTGCCCAAGGCCACCCAAAGTGACTTACAAACAAACAAACAAACAAACCCCAATAGATACATTAAGACCAATGGAGTGGGGGAATACATTGAAAAACATTCCACCCACTTCTAAAAGGCCACAGTGGCTGTGTGATGTAGTCGTCTGAGTGCTAACTAGGACTTGGGAGATTAGGGTTCGAATCCCCACTTGGCCATGAAGCTTGTGGGGCCAGTCACAGTCTCTCAGCCTAGCCTACCTCACAGGGTTGTTGTGAGAATAAATTGGGAGGGAGGCGAACTGTGCAGGACACCCAGAGCTCCTTTACTGGGAGGAAAAGTGGGATATAAACGTAATAATAAAAATACATAGATAAAGAAGCCAAAGGCTTGGGTTAAGAGGTAAGTTTTCACCTGGGACCTGAGGATACGCAACAATGGCGCCTGGCGAGCCTCCCTGGGGAAAGAGCATCCCACAAACAGAGAATCTTAACCAGATTACGTTTTCTATATGACCGCATGCAGGGCAAAGTGCAGAGGGGAAAAATATACAAGATCACACATCTTTTGGCAACCTGACACAAGTAAACCACAATCAATACATGAAAATGACTTAAAATCAACCAGTACGTTTCCGAGCACAATTCAAAGTGTTGGTGTTAACCTTTAAAGCCCTAAACGGCCTCGGCCCAGTATACCTGAAGGAGCGTCTCCACCCCCATCATTCAGCCTGGACACTGAGATCCAGCGCCGAGGGCCTTCTGGCGGTTCCCTCATTGCGAGAAGCAAAGCTACAGGGAACCAAGCAGAGGTCCTTCTCGGTAGTGGCACCCGCCCTGTGGAACGCCCTCCCATCAGATGTCAAAAAGATAAACAACTACCTGACATTTAGAAGACATCTTAAGGCAGCCCTGTTCAGGGAAGTTTTTAATGTGTGACATCTTAGTGTATTTTTGGTCTTTGCGGAAGCCGCCCATAGTGGCTGGGGAAACCCTGCCAGATGGGCGGGGTACAAATAAATTATTATTATTATTATGTACGCAACAACAGCAGCAAGAATACTCATTGCAAAGTATTGGAAGACACAAGAGCTTCCCACACTGGAGGAATGGCAGATGAAACTGATGGACTATATGGATCTGGCGGAAATGACTGGTAGAATCCGTGACCAGGGAGAAGAGTCGGTGGAAGAAGATTGGAAGAAATTCAAAGATTATCTGCAGAAACATTGCAAAATTAAAGAATGTTAGAGTGATGTTGGATTGAAAATAAGTGGCTTCTAGCTATACAGGCTTTAAAGTTATATATAGATCAAGATTAAGGATTAGGATTAAAAAAGTTAAAGGAAATGGAAATTTGGCCTTTAAGAGGTAAAAATTTAATGTTATATTATATTAAGATTAAGGATTGGGATTAAAAAAGAGGGAAAGAAATTGCTGGACAAACAAATTGAACTGGAATACAAAAGAGGGAGGTATGAGGAGGTCCAGAAAATAAGTAAATTTAAAAGTGGTGATGAAAAGGTGGCATTGTTTTTAACTGTTTTCTTTTTTGTCTTTTTTTTGGGGGGGGATTATGTATTGTGTATTTTTGAACTGTGTATTTTTCTTTTTTCTTTTTAATTCTTTTTAATTGATGTGTTCTTTTTATTGGAAACTCTAATAAATATCATTTTAAAAAAATTATTATTATTATTATTATTATTATTATTAACATCGACAACTTAATATCAAATAAAGCGACAGTCGATTAACCCACTAGGGTATAATGGCGCACAAGGAAACAGCCGCTCCCCACAATACTGCTCTCGCCACCCCCGAGCCTTCGGAGCAGGTAGCTCTGGGGGCGCAGAGAGAGGAGGGGGCTGAAGGGGGGGCACTCACAGCTTCTGGTTGAGGCCCGCTTGGCTGCTGGGCTGGAAGTCGCTGACGATGATGCCCAGCTGCCGGATGTTCTCCACGAACTTCTCCAGGTGCTCCTCCAGGGAGTCGAACTTCTCCGCCATCCCTTCGGGCCTGGCCGCCGGCGCTCCGGCGATGAAAGACCCTCCCTTCCTCCTCCTCCTCAAAACTCCCTCGCGGCGCCCGTTGCCAAGGGAGCCGCCATCGAGGCCGTCGCGGCCACTTCCGCTTCCGGGTCAAGCCGCGCTCGTTCCCTCTTCTCCCCTCCTCCCAGCGAGCGGATTCAGCAGTCTCTCCGGCTTAGGCTCCGCCCCCACGAGAGAGCGAGAGAGGGGGCGCATGCGCAAGCCGCCGTTCTCAACCTGTGGCTCCCCAGACGTTGTTGGACTACAACTCCCATCATCCCCCAGCTCTGGCCTTCCTAGCTAGGGGTGATGGGAGTTGTAGTTCAACAACATCTGAGGTTGAGAAAGGCTGCCAGGCTTTTCATAGTGAGGGGCGGGTTAATATATTGCCCCGCCTCCTACTGGGCACCGCGGCCGCCGCCATTGGCCAGACGAGATGCTAATCTGATTTTTTTCCCTTGTTGTGAGCCAGAGAAGCCATTTTTGTGTGCTCTTCGTGTTCTTATTCCCCCCTCCCCGCAGAAACACACGCTTCATTTTTTATATACCGCTTTGAGGTTGTTGTTTGCCCCCCACCCCCGGCGGCAATCAAGCGGTTTCTAAAAGTCATGAATAAAAATATATACGTCCATCATAAATTAAGTGTCCAATTGATTCTCGGGATTATGTATTTATAATTGATAAATATTACATGTATATATTTATTCATTTATACCCTGCCTTGTTTCTTGAAAGTGTTGTAAATAAAAATATGCCCTTTTCCCTTATGGGGTATCCAAGAGCCCATATAGAGTCCTTACATAGGTTCCCTATTGGTAGGAGAAAATAACAGAGGCCAACCAGAGAATATTGAGAAGCAAAGCAGCTAGTAAGCTTGATCTTTATTAACCTGTTGCAACAGGGTGCTCCCCTCACACGCAGGAGAGGAAGAGGACCCAGAACAATGGCCTGCAAGGCCTTATAAAGACTTTTGAAATTCCCATTCTCTAAATCAGGACCACCCCCAGAAACATTATGCATACATCACAGAAGGGGTGTAACCTAAGACCACCCCTCAGATACATCCCCCTACATCACAGAAATTTAAATATTGTTTTTCTCCTGTTGTTGTTTATCTCCTGTCTAGCAGGTTACTTGATTGGATTTCCTGGGGAGCCTGGCCATTCTTTTGTAGTGGTAAAATACTTATTTCCTGGGCCAGGTCACAGGCTCACACCTTATTCAAACAGACATATCCTTGAGACAGGATTTGTGAGGAAAGAGACAATGGGGAGGCTTTTCCAGGATTTGTTCAGTTTAGGAATCAAAATGGTTCCAGATTGGTCTTCCTGTGTTGATCTATGTACGTGTGGTTATGAACGTTGCCATATATCTAAAACCATAAAATTCCTATCACATTATTCCCCCCTTTGGGGCTAGAATTTTTCTTAAAAATTTTTGCCCCACAAATAATAACATCATATGTTGTAAATGGATGTCTTGGTATAAATATATCATATAAAAATAACACGTTGCATTTTGCTACTAAATTACTTGTGGCTTTCTAACACTTTGGGAGAGACCATTTACTCAATAGTGTTCTATGCTTTACACCTAGCAGGAAGGTCCACTAATGACTGAAAAATGCAGTTGGTGTTTTGTCCTTCGCCATTTTTGTGTGTTTCTCAGGTGTCAAGCTAGCTCTTCTGTGGTCTCACACTGACATAGTGCTACAGCAACACATCCTGTCTGTTGAATCCCCTCGGGGCTTTCATTTAACCATGTTGCCTGGCATTCACCATAGCTGGCACAGGTTTGGGCATCTCGTGAGGGAGATGCCTTGGCCTTGGCCTTTCTATGGCATTTCATTATAGGCTGTGGTCTTGCACTCATGGGAAGTTGCTCACTTGCACTTAAAGGACCAAAAAGCTAATTGCAGCCTGGATACACTTGCCCAATTCAAACTGAGTCCAATTTGAATTTATCTTGCCCCATGGTTCTCAACTTTTCAAACCAATCTGTTAAAAGAAAACCATTCTTAAAAGGGCACTTTGTCCAAATAAGTCAATTTAACTCTATAAGGGATCATTCCTGCTAAACCAAAGCATATGCACCTTCATGTACCTGGTGTTTTATGGATCCAGAAGTTTGTCCTTGGCAAAACGAGGTTTAACACATTTTAAAATGGATAGGGAAAGTTGGCAGAGTGCCAGGTGGAACAATGTGGTTATAAATTGAGCTAAACATTGGACTACACAATAGTGTGGGCTATTAGAAAGTATAAAATGCATGAGAATTCTCCATTGGTGTGTAAGCAATAAGACATTAAACATAAAAACAATTACACACAAAAATAGCCTCCCCCCCTTTGTGGAAATCACACTGTCAGACACATTTCAACATTCCTACATAATAACACATAATACAAAACAAACTAATTAAATATCAGTTGCATATCTTGACACAATTGTGACCTTTTACGTATGTATCTTTTGAATCTTGGTGCACAGAGGCTTGAGGTTCAAAAGTGAGAAAATGTCCTTGCAATTCAACTCCTCCCCCTTTTGTCAGCCCCACTCCCCATCAGTCTATATCCTTTGAAAGAGATAGCTGTGGCCACTTTGAAACTTTGGTGTTTGTTGTTGTTGCAGGTCTTGTGATGGCGAAGAACTGAGTTGAGGGGTTGTTGCTGCTTTTCATCATTGCACATCTGTAGAAGTGATATCCTGTAAGGGGGCAGGGTTTTGGGGAGACTTAAAAATAGTTAGACAAGGAAGGGGCAAAAGGCAAAAAGGATGTCCTCCAGTTTCCATGGGAAGCTGCAAATAATAACAATCTTAGTGGATTAAACATTTTATTCATTATCACATTTCCATATAGTTACTGTTATTATCTGCTAAGTTTGTTTGCTTTCCTTCACTTAATAAAAAATTACTCCACATGTAGAGAAAGAGAACTGTAAAAAATACAAGAAAGGTTAAAAATTAAAAAGAAAGCAAAAAATTAGATTACCAGTTAGATGAAAACGGACTTGACACAAAGACATCAGATTCAGAAAAGAACCATTATTAAATAGTACAAAGATATTATCAAAACCACACAGATTACTACTGGACTAAAAAAAAAATGGGAAAACAATGGGGAAAACTTAAAATTCACCATGTGCTATCCAATAAAAGAACTTCATGAAACTGACTTTCAACATGTGATGAACATGTCCCCAAAGTAAAACACACACACACACAAAATGAGCTATGAGGAACCAAAAATAAATAAATGCTAAGACACACAATTAATAAGAAACCTGAAGTAATCTGTTTTGGCATTCTAACATCCCAAATGAAAATAAAAGCGTGTTTCTTGATGTGACAACATCGGCTGTAATGTTAATAGCGGAATACTGGGAAATGAGTTAATACCAAGAAAAAATGAATGGCAATTTAAAGTTGTGCAAGTACCTTGCACTAGCCAAAATGACAGAATTAATAAGAAATGCTCAGGCAAAATGGTAGACAAATACAATTCCATAAATAATGTTTGGTTGTGCTTTGATTAATTTCATATATATAATGGAAGAACTGATAAAACGAACTTAATAAACGAAAACAGATTATTTGTAACCTAAAAAAAATGTCAAAGCCACAAAGAGATAGAGGGAAGTCACTACTATAGCAGGGATTCAGACTTCTTTTGCTGAACAGAAAGAAAGTGACTGTTTGGCTTTAAGGGAAGAAAGACAAAAAGAAAAACAAAAGCAATTACTTTTTATAGAGTATTTAAATCACTGTTTGCATCCCCTCATTATCATTTGTGCTGTGGGAGAAAAGAAAGGACACTCTGTTAAAAGGGAAAATTATTTCATGTGAGAGGTCTGTCAGGAAATGCTGTTCCTAAAATGCATAGGCATATACACACACACACCAAAAAAAAAACTTATAAAATTTAAATTCCATTGGGAGGCGAACCTTTTGTCTTACGTAGCCCCTGGAGCAAGACACATTAGGGTGATTTCCCTCAATGGTTCCAAGTTTTACATAAGGAAATTTGGATAGGTTTCACGCTCTCCAAACCTTCTCTCTCCCCCCTCCTTTCTCTCTCTCTCTCTTTTTTTTGTAAGCTGATCTAGCCTCTGTGCATGTGCAGAGTTCATGTCTCAGCAAACCTTTTATACCATTGAAATGTTGCATCTTTTGGCTCAATTAGAATAAGGAAGGGAAAGGTAAGGAGTAGATTTTAAAAATAGGGTTAGATTTTAAAACAAAAAAGAGAAACTCAGCAATTTAAGTATTCACCAAAGCTAGCAATTTCAGCCCAAGCAAAAGGAGTGCTTCCTTTATGTACAGGAAAGGGCTATCATTATTGGTCATTTTATCTGGTCATTCGCGGAACAATCAACCGCTCTCTTATTTATGAGTAAAAATGGCCAGAGAGTTAGAATTCATAGGATTTATTTTTTTTTTTAACATTCTCAGTCATTTCAGCCTTACCATTTGCAGACAAATTTTACTGCCCTTTATTTACAGGATTGGTCAAGGCTAATTCTACTTGATTATTCATTTGTATGTGCTTAAACTTCGAGTAGACTCTTAAGTCTGATTTTTGTAAATAATAGACAAAACGATAAACACTGTAATCACTTAAATGCCTGATATCACCAGTTCTGCTTCAAACATCACGGCTTCACCTCACACCTTTTAAAAAACAAAGAGCAAATCTGGGCTGAATTTCAACACATCACCAGAATTTAAGAATTACCCTCCAATGCTTGCAGACACATGGCCTTCCACACAGCCACAAATTGGGAGAGTTGAAAGGGACCCTGGGGTCATCTAGTCCAACCCTAAAATACAGGGTTCATAGCAAGATTTGTACTACCAGAGAGACACACACATACTTATGTACACAGACACAACTGGGGAAGAGATCACAAGCCATGCGCCTATCACAAACCATGCACCTATCATGTACTAAGGAAGAGGAAAATAAAAGTACCCAACTTTATACAGAACCCTTTTAGCAGATCTTGAAGCTAGTTTGAGTGAGAGTTTACTTCCTTAGACTAGAGAGTGAAAGTTCCTAGATAAATTATCTTTAAAGAGTGAAGTGAACATTTTTCCTAAGATAGGGAGAGGATCTCTTATAAAGCATAGTTTAAACAGCCATAGATTTGATTTAAAAGGAATACAACAGTGACAATTTTTCCTGAACTTGCAGAGGAATAGTAAGCCTATTTTATGCCCCCCACCTTTGCAGTTTCCTTTAAAGGAAGCTTACTCGGGAGTAAATTTACCTGGCACAGAAGTAAGAAGGAGAAGGGGAAAAAAAACCTGAAAGAGACAGAATGAAACAAGGGGGGGCATTTTCTAAGAATAGAGGCCAGGAAGTCTTATAGAGACTGATATCAGGAGCCTTACAATAACTCTTCTGTCCAACCAAATCAAAGTTAAAACTGGACTCAGATATTTTTCTTAGAAGGAAGACCATACTTTCATAGGCATTTGCTTAATGAAGTACATACAAGGAGGAAGACTCTTTTGAGCCTCTCTCAAATAACAAACATTTGCACACTTCATTCTCATTTTTGTCTTGTTTAAGATTGATAAGGCCCAACATGGCTTTCTTAGATTTAGAATTTGGAGCAAGCTTGCATTTTTATTTCAGATGGCACATTTAAGATAAGCAGCTGCTGGATGTGTTACCTAAGTACAATTTAAACACAGGAAAAACGTTTCTTAAAGTCCAGGCGGGAAGTAAGCACCAACTGGGCTTCTTTCCCATCAGGAGTCTGTGGGTTCATTTCTTTTGATTGAGGTGCACCCATTTTAAGAATTTTAATAGCGCTAGCTTTTACTTTTATACTGCAGTCGGGGTTTTATCCCCACTTTTCAGGAAACACAATAAATAACCCACAGTACACTCAATTTGGACAACTCCGAGAATTAGTACTGTGACACACCGCCGTTCGTCTGGCCTGACTTACTAGGCTGGTACAGCTGTTGGCCTTTCCTGGCTACTAAGCTAACAGTGCGGTCAGTGATCTCAACCCCCCCCCCCTTTGGTCATTACTCAGCCAGGGAGCCCACAGCAACCTCCTGCCTCTTACAATCTAACCTGAGAGTTCCCTACTGGACGCTTGCGTAGCGCAGTGCCAGATTGGGACTCAGAAATGACAAAGAAGGAAAGGAATCAGGTGCCCTTGCTTTCTCTGCTCACAGGTCATCTCTAACAAAGATCGCCATGGCAGAGGTGCGGCTGCACCTGGGAGTTATAGTTTTCAGTACGGAAGAAAAAGCACGACCTTTTTCTGGGCAAAACTCCGAAGGAATAGGTCAGCATATAGACTGTAGAAGGGAAATGAAAGAAGTCACACACAACTTTTGCCTGGGCATACTCCGAAGGGCTAGGGCTGGTGTTGAGATCGAGGGGACAGAAAGGAGAAGGCAATTTTTAGATGAGGAAAAAAGTAGAAATTTTAGATTTGAAGGGAAAAGGAAGAATTAAAGAATTTTGGTTGCTGTGGTTTAGAGACCCCAACCCACTACCCGTGTTTCCTACTTAATACTCACTTCCGCATGCGCTGTTCCTGGTGATCCCACGATCTCTTGACTGGTTGTTTAAGGCCGGCCTGATCAAGTGTTGCTTCCTCTGGTTAGCCCCGCTGAAACTCCAGTTATTTCCAGACCCTGGGACCGATGGAAGACTGGTTATTCCTCCTGGCAAACTGCCTGGTGCGCGCTGGATAACCAGTCCTTCCTCGTTTCCAGAATCCGGGTAACCAAAAGTCCCTTCGTGCGTGGTCGCCATCTGTTGTAAATAAAAATATGCCCTTTTCCCTTATGGGGTATCCAAGAGCCCATATAGAGTCCTTACATAGGTTCCCTATTGGTAGGAGAAAATAACAGAGGCCAACCAGAGAATATTGAGAAGCAAAGCAGCTAGTAAGCTTGATCTTTATTAACCTGTTGCAACAGGGTGCTCCCCTCACACGCAGGAGAGGAAGAGGACCCAGAACAATGGCCTGCAAGGCCTTATAAAGACTTTTGAAATTCCCATTCTCTAAATCAGGACCACCCCCAGAAACATTATGCATACATCACAGAAGGGGTGTAACCTAAGACCACCCCTCAGATACATCCCCCTACATCACAGAAATTTAAATATTGTTTTTCTCCTGTTGTTGTTTATCTCCTGTCTAGCAGGTTACTTGATTGGATTTCCTGGGGAGCCTGGCCATTCTTTTGTAGTGGTAAAATACTTATTTCCTGGGCCAGGTCACAGGCTCACACCTTATTCAAACAGACATATCCTTGAGACAGGATTTGTGAGGAAAGAGACAATGGGGAGGCTTTTCCAGGATTTGTTCAGTTTAGGAATCAAAATGGTTCCAGATTGGTCTTCCTGTGTTGATCTATGTACGTGTGGTTATGAACGTTGCCATATATCTAAAACCATAAAATTCCTATCACAAAAGGCACCCAAGGCGTCTTACAGATGAAAAATATTCTCAATAGGGCTGCACATGGGGTGGCTGGTCACACATTTTATAATAAAAGAAGGGGGTGATTTGCTCCAGGGGAGTAGCTCTCCCCATTTTTCTCCCTCCACTTCAGCAAAGGATGACAAATGTTTCAATAGATCCACTTTAGTTTCAAGGTTACTAGGAATTATAACTCTTTGATGAGTAAGCTCCAGTCCCAGAGGTCTTTGAGGGAAATAATGGGTTTCAAATGTGCTAATAATAATAATGATTCAGTGGTACCTCGGGTTACATACGCTTCAGGTTACATACGCTTCAGGTTACAGACTCCGCTAACCCAGAAATAATACCTCGGGTTAAGAACTTTGCTTCAGGATGAGAACAGAAATCGTGCTCCGGTGGCGCAGCAGCAGCGGGAGGCCCCATTAGCTAAAGTGGTGCTTCAGGTTAAGAACAGTTTCAGGTTAAGAACGGCCCTCCGGAACGAATTAAGTACTTAACCCGAGGTACCACTGTAATAATAATATCATCATCATCTGGCCTGGATAGCTCAGTTGGTTAGGGCATGGTGCTGAAATGCCAAGGTTGCAAATTCAACCCCCTTCCCAGGGCAGTTACATATTCTGGCATTGCGAGGGGTTGGACTAGATCAGGGGTTGTCAGCCTGGTCCAGGGGTCAGCAACCTTTTTCAGCCATGGGCTGGTCCACGGTCCCTCAGACCATGTGGTCTGGACTATATTTGGGGGGAGGCAAACGAACAAATTCCTATGCCCCACAAATAACCCAGAAATGCATTTTAAATAAAAGGACACATTCTACTCATGTAAAAACACGCTGATTCCCGGACCGTCTGCGGGCCAGATTGAGAAGGCGATTGGGCCGCATCCGGCCCCCGGGCCTTAGGTTGCCTACCCCTGGCCAGGTCCCTACAGCCCACAATTGGACGTTTCAGGATTCTAGGTGGGCGGTAGGGGGTTCTACGGCACAAGCTGAATCCTCCTTCCATCGAGCACTGGTGGGCGGTAAGGAAATTTTACCATCAAGAAAGATGCATTTGTGGGCGGTAGGTATAAAAAGGTTTTGAAGGTATGAAGTTTACGGCATGTAATGCCTTAAGAGAGAATATTATGAAAATGATATACAGGTGGTACATGACCCCAGTCAAGCTTGCAAAAATCTATCATTTGCCCGATAATAAATGTTGGAAATGTAAAGAAACTGAAGGTACATTCTTTCACCTTTGGTGGACGTGCCCAAAGATTAAGGCTTTCTGGGAAATGATATATAATGAACTGAAAAAGGTATTTAAATATACCTTTCTGAAGAAACCAGAGGCCTTTCTCTTGGGCATTGTCGGCCAACTGGTGCCAAAGAAGGACAGAACCTTTTTTATGTATGCTACAACAGCAGCAAGAATACTCATCGCAAAGTATTGGAAGACACAAGATCTACCCACTCTGGAAGAATGGCAGATGAAGCTGATGGACTACATGGAACTGGCGGAAATGACTGGCAGAATCCGAGACCAGAGAGAAGAGTCGGTGAAAGAAGACTGGAAGAAATTTAAAGACTATTTACAGAAATATTGTAAAATTAAGGAATCTTAGAAGGATGTTGGATAGAAACTAAGAGGTTTTTAGCTGTAATGCTTTAAGAGATATGAAAAAAGGTTTGCAACTGGGTAATTTTAATGGTAAGGATTTGCTGAACTAACAAATTGAACTGGAATACAAAAAAGGGAGGTATGAGGAGGTCCGGGGAAATAAGTATAGGGAAGATAGGTTATGGAAAATTAATGTCCTTTTAACTGTTTTATTTGGTATGTTTCTTTTTATTTTTTACTTTTTTGGTTATATTTTAAAAAACTTTATTCTTCTTCTTTCTGTATTCTGTATTTTTTGTATTTTTTTGAAACTTTAATAAATATCAATTTTAAAAAAATAAATAAAAAGGTTGACTACCCCTGGACTCGATGATGCACAGGATCCCTTCCAACTCTACAATTCTTTGATTGTGTGAATGGGTTGTCCCAGCCAATCTGGGCAGCTTTCAGCAAAATATGAAAACACAATAAAATCTCAAACATTTGCTGTGGGCTAGTGGACCCCAACACATTAAAAACTTCCCTGCTCACAGCTCTCTGACCCTACAATGCATGCATTTACAACCACCTCTTTGACACATTTGCACTTTATATTTTTTTAGGGCTACGCTTTAAAATATTAGGTGTACATCTAGAATGCATAATGCATGAAAACGACCTCAGTTGTTCAGTAAAGCTGCAACTTCTCAGCTGCCCAGAGTTGTTTTAATCATGATGATCTAACAGCAACATAATTCTTCTTTCTTTTTTTTATGGCAGCAGGCGTAGCGCTTAGTCTAGTTTTTCTTATACAATGTAAAAGAACAAACCAGCGTTTGTGATTAATTATCAGCCCTGTACCTTCTGAAACCTAAGAAGCGCTGAGCTTGCAATAACCAATGCTAAAGCAGCTCTGGACAATGGCACAAGATATAAATCTTACATTTTACCAATGCAGAGTCTCTGGGCCTGCCATATCTATCAAACAAATAACATCAATATTCAGAAGTACTTTATTTTCCTGAAGGTAAATCAATATTTTATAATAATTGGCGTCGTTTGCAAATGCCAGGTGCTTACTGTTTTACAATACTTCCTGGGGTCCCCCCCCCCTTCTGCTATGAAAAACTCGGGAGTTATTTCTGTTATCTTTGCTTGCCTTTGTTCCTTTGTTACTTCATATATAAATATATATGGGAGAGAGGGAGAATGTCTCTATTTCTGCCACCTTGGTCAATAACTAGCAACCTATGTGTGCTCAGATTTCTTTGCAATAAAGCTTTGCCAGTAACTTCTCTGAAATTATCAGATCTGCAAATGTTTTCGTATTGTTGCAAGTCCAATTTACCCCGCTCCGAAACTTTCCTATTATATCAGGGAGAGTGATATTTTCCCAAGATGTGACCTGCACAGTTCCCCACCCCCAGGTTCGTGTGAATTTGGGGCTTTCTCCAACAATCTACTGGGACAGGTTCAAGGCTCTTGCGTTGTTATACAAAGGCCTGAACAACATGGGTCCAGGGCACTTTAAGGACCACCTGAGCGCTTGCATTCCAGCCTGAGATCACCAAGACAACGCTGTTTGTTGTCCCTCATATTGTGACCTCAGCTATTTAGTGCTGGACATTTAGTGATGCTGATCCCATATTGTGGAACACTCTTCCAGCAAACGTCCTCACTTCTGATTTTCATGCATCTCTTGAAGACATTTTCATGCTGACAGGCCTAGGCAGTTGTTTAAAACTTTCTTGGTTTGCTAGTCATTTTAATGATGGTTTTATCCTGCTTTTAATGGGTTCTTCATGGTTTTTATGTTACAGTACAGCATCAGGATATTTCATGAGAGGTGTAGTATAGAAGTACTAAATAAAACAATGCTTCCAGATCTCTGCATGTATGCTTAGTTGTATGACAAAGCACATTGTGTGCAAGCAAGTGCCGTCCTCAATCCAGCAGTTGGGCTGTGTGCGAAGACTCCTGTTTAAAGACCAATAACACTTGGGAAGGGAAGAAGAGGTGCTGTTTAGTTCTCCTTGCTCCTTCATGAACAGCTGATCAGCACTATTACTGTGTTTTGGAGAAGGCATGCATGCAGTTGGGTCAGAGCCATAATATTTTGCCCTCATGGCTACTTTTTATTTTGTTTCCAGGTGATCATGCAAATTAAGCCTACGCACGTTATGACCCACTGGGTGAAAAGCAGCACACTAGCTATGTATGGCAACTGAGGTTAACAGGGTTTTGATAAACCTTGTGGTTTTCCTTCCTGAAAAAACAAGACCTGGCGCACCACAAGGCATAGCTGCATAGCTGTCAAGTGTCCCTTATTTGAAGGGACAGTCCCTTATTCCAGCGCCATGTCCCGCTGCTGTCCCTTATTGATGGATGTCCCTTAAATGTCCCTTAAATGATGTCCCTTAAATTTCAAAGGAAGCAGCTCCTCTCCCTCCCTCCCTGCCGGCCAGGGAGGAGGGAGGCTCCAACTGTGTTGCTCACCCAATAAGAAGTCTAAGAACGACTGGGGGGGTGGAGCTTGCATGCCTTGTGCTGATCAAATCAGCTGCGTTCCCTGGGGACTCGCCTTTGCTCAGCGCTTCCCAGCGGAGAGGTGATGGTGGTTTTCCTTGAGGCTTTGTTTGGCTGCTGGCTGGGCTTTCTGCCTTTGGCTCAGAGGGGCTCAGAAGTTGAACATACCTGTGCTGAGTGCTCAGATCAGAATCGGATAGATACATCATCGACTGCCCACTCACCCTTGCCAGCGAAAAGGTCTGTCTGGAGCGGGGGCACATGGTGGGGGAAAAGGAAAGGCGATCTCGTGGGAGGGGGGGAAGCTGTGTGTGTGTGGCTAGTTAATGCAAGCTGAGGAGGTTTTTGAATGCTGGACGCCATTTTGTTGCACGTGCTGCTACAAACTTTGCAGTGCAAAGCCAGGCCGGGGAGCCATCTTAAGTTGAGGCTGCATAGGCCTTGTGGTGCATGTGATTCAGATTCTATTCAGTTGAACCTCTAGTTACAAAGTTGGTTGGACAGTGTTCTCGAAGCTACCAGCATGAGTTTGACCAGACTGCAGGAGGACAGGAAGAATGGAGTGCCTGGAACAGGTGAGGCTGCAGGTCCCTTATTTTCAAGGCTGCTGGTCCTTTATTTTCAAATCTGTAAGTTGACAGCTATGTAGCCGGTGCTGGGTTGTGTTTGGTCCAGTGGGCCACATCAATTAGAGCCTGAAAGCCTAATAGAGACCATTGCTTTTGGCTGACTTCGATTTAATATAAGTACCCATATCAACATGGGAGTGCGAAAGTACTTTTGCACACTCGGGTTTATTGTGTGGAGTTTGCCACTGGGCTGTTGAGGTAATGTGAGTGGCATTTGGTTCCTCAGGCTCAGGGGAGGGTACCTATGAGAGTCGTGGCTCTGACTCTCCAGGACCTGGTGATATTGGAGGTTCTCCTGAGCTCCTGTCTCATCAGCCTCAGGCACAATGTCTTCTGATCTCCAGCAGCAATTTCAGAGCCCTGAATCTGGTCTCGCTCCTTAGCTGGAGACTCTATAGCTTCTGCCTCTTGAGTTTTGATAGCTGCTGGATTCTGCAGCTAAGCAACGGACCTCTGTCAGTGTCTCTCAGTACAGCATACTACATAGGGCTATAAAATGAGGGATTCGCCACATATCCTACCATGAGCTTCTTAGAGAAAGGGTGATGTACAAATGCAATTAACTGAGAATTCCTCTGACCAGGAATACATTGTTCAAATCCAAAACAGTGACTCACAATTTTCACCCTAAGAGAGCACACACCTAGTCAGGAAAGGATGCTGCTTCAGCAAATAAGTGCATGGCGTATTCATCATGCCAAATACATTAAGGGGGGAAATGCAGAAAATGTGTGCGCTGGTGCTTTTTGTTCTCGCAAGCATATGCCGAAACTGAGACAACAAGAGCAAAAAGAAGAAGAAAGAAGAAAACCCCCACTTCCTAGCAAATTATTGTTCCTAGAACTGCAGCCCTACTGAAATGGCAGTTGCATGCCTTGTAATTTATAGATCTGCATGTTTAAATGGCACAGGGGATTTGAAGGAGGCAGTGCTGGTTCATACACTCCCATCTGTTTTGCAAGACTTCCCTATACTTTAATTAGTCCATATCGGAGACATATTAATGAGTACGGCAGAATAAAATTGCTTGAAACCCACACCATGGAATACCACCGCCTTGATGAACAACAACAATTTACTTGAGTAAGCATTACGTTCTCATTATATGTGCCCTTGGAAATACCAGGGAGAAGAGTCGGTGGAAGAAGATTGGAAGAAATTCAAAGATTATCTACAGAAATATTGTAAAATTAATGAATGTTAGAATGATGTTGGATAGTAATTAAGTGGTTTCCAGCTGTAATGCTTTAAGGGAATATGAAAAAAGGGTTATAAATAGGTAAAAATTTAATATTATTACTTTTAAAGGATTTGCTGAACCAACAGATTGAAGTGGAATACAAAAAAGGGAGGTATGAGGAGGTCCGGGAAATAAGTCAAAGGAAAATAAGTAATGGAAAATCTGTGTGTTTTTAACTATTTTTATTTTGTATTTTTGTCACTTTTTTTTCATTTTTATTGTAATATTTTAAAAAAATCTTAATAAATATCTTATAAAAAAAAAAAAGGAAATGTATAGGGCGAAGAATCGTCCAGTCCCATAAAGTTAGCTATAAATTTCAAAGATTACAGCTGTCCAAAAACACTGTTCCTGTGTGACTGGCCAAGTGTGTCATTCCTCCTCAGATATTTGCACTAGTTTCCCTTCCCACATACGACACTTTCAAAGCTCTTTAGGACCAAGTCCACCCTGTCTTCCTGCCCATGATGTTGGATGTGCCATCTCTACCCTTTCTGTCCATTCTTCCTTGCTGCTTCTTTATGCCTAGAATTCATCCCCCAAATGGTAGTGCCACCGTTCTCCCTTCCTTCTTACGCCTCTTCAAAACCCACCCTTTCGTTGCCTTTTCTGTGCCCTCCAGATCATGCAACTCCCTTCATCTCTCCCTGCCTCCATTGTTAAGTCTTCCACTGCTGAAATGTGGATCAAAGTAAAGGTAAAGGGACCCCTGACCATTAGGTCCAGTCATGACCGACTCTGGGGTTGCGGCGCTCATCTCGCTTTACTGGCCGAGGGAGCCGGCGTACAGCTTCCGGGTCATGGCCAGCATGACTAAGCCGCTTCTGGTGAACCAGAGCAGCGCACGGAAACGCCATTTACCTTCCCGCTGGAACGGTCCCTATTTATCTACTTGCACTTTGACGTGCTTTCGAACTGCTAGGTTGGCAGGAGCAGGGACCGAGCAATGGGAGCTCACCCCGTCGCGGGGATTCGAACCGCCGACCTTGTGATTGGCAAGTCCCAGGCTCTGTGGTTTAACCCACAGCGCCACCCACGTCCCTTGTGGATCAAAGTAGGGACCTCTTATATGCTTGCTTACTTATGCTGCTCCATAAAGCTCCTTGTACACTGATCGCAGTATGTAATAGGAGGGGACCTCAACAGAACAGAACTGTACGGAACAACCTTACATTTACAGAGCAAAATATCCTTTTGAATTATATACCCAGCACATGGAACCTTATAAAAGGACAATATGAGCGGACTCTCTGTGCCCTTACCACAGCGAAAAGACTGACACTGATGAATTGGAAAAAGAAAAATGCGGCTCCCTTCTACAATTGGACTGAAGACCTATACAAACTCACAACATATGAGCAACTTGCATATAAACACAGACTTGCCATGGACAAATTCAAGGATGTTTGGAATCCAGTCTCACAAATACTGTAATAGGTTAAGATCTGGTAAAGTACAATAAAAACCTTGTAAAATATACAGTTGTGTGTGTGTCCCTTTATTTTCCTTTCTACACGGGTTCTGTTTCTCCTTTTCTGTTTCTCTCTTTTATTTACGTCTCATCATGTTTAGTACTCTGACCTATCCAGCACAGGTAACATTCAAGGTTGGTCCTCTACCTTCAATAATATTAAGGCAAGGTAGGTACTATTAAGTAGAAGATTGAAATGTAACATCCTTTAAAAATTTTTTTTATTGTTTTTAGCAAAACATGAAAAACAGTCCAAAGAGCTTAACATAAAATAGCAACAATAAAGGAAGAGTTGCTGCAGTAAACATTCTTGGAGTTCTTCCCGTATGTTAAGCGCTGTGTTAAAACCAATTGAAGAATAGACCCATAAATTGTCATCTTAAATGTACTTCCCCATCACTCTCCATGTGTATGTTGGGGTTGCCTTCTTTGTCCATAACTATTAATATTTTGTATAAAAGGATACCAAATAATGGGGAGGAATGTCAATTGTTGTGCATCCTTGAATGTGCTTTTATCTGGTTTGATAGGGCGCTTTTTTGGAGGCGCTAACACAATATTACAGATGTGACCTTGAGTTCAAAGATATACCCTCCAGAGTATGTCAAAATGTCAGATACTTGAGAAAGGCCTCAGCTCTTACATACCCAGTAGATTGTTGTGTTCCGTGGCAGAGTCTGTCCTTGAAATTGCTAAAATATCAGAAAGCCACTCTGCTGCAACCACCGGCAGAGCTTTCTGGCCATGTTTCAGGGAACAGCACCCTTTTTGAGATACGACAGGCACTCCCAAGTTGTGGTTTCTGGAAACAACTGAAGATATTATTGTGTTGACAAGGCAGCACCTGCAGGTCGTCACTAACTGCTCATGGAAGAGTCACAGAAGCTGTTGGGAGTCAAAATCTGCAGCTTTAAGTTTGAAGGGGACAGCTGGGTGTTTGTAACTGGAAACTAGGACACCTATACAAATTGCTCTCTTGGAATCTGACGCAGGATTTTGCGGCTACTCTCTGAAAGGATTGTGTTTTCCTCCCCTATGTTTTGCTTGTCGTTTTTCAAACAAAATAAATATTGTAGAGACGCTATAAACCTCCCAGTTCTCTCTCACTGAGACGCTGTTTGTTGTCCCTAGAACTTCCCATTGCATAGTGACATTGTGTTACTAGTTCTCCTGCACATTCACATGAAAACCAGCTGAAACACGTAGCAGGAAGTTGGATAAATTTGCCGCTGATCTTCGGCAAACACAGTAAAAAAAGCAAGAATCCAACAGCTCTCCCCATGGCATGGATTCAACCTCCGGGGATCAAGTCTCACAACTTCCCCCTTTTGGTCTGGTCTCTGGTTTACGTCAGTTCCTTCTTCCCTAAAGACCGTGGCACATTTTCCCTAGGTTTTCTAAAGCCTCCCAGCTCTTCAAGCTGATGTGAATCTTTGTTACGTAGTGTTCATTAAGTTTGTGTGTTTCTTTTAAAATCTGTAAACTGTTCAGGGAATTTGCATTAAATGGAAAGATGGTACAGGAATAATGAATTAGTTTACTGGAGTGAATTTGAATAAGTCCGTCCAAGACAGAGAACCAGAGAACCTATATCTTTTACTTCTATTCCTACTGTTTTCCTGGTTTTGCTTTAACTATTTATTTGTGCTTTTATCTTGTGAACTGCCCTGAGATCTAATATATAAATAAATAAATACTCAGACTTCACATGCACACAGGATGATGAAGAGAGGGCTGGAGTATGAGTTAGCCCATGGGTAGGCAAACTAAGACATGGGTGGCGCTGGGGGTTAAACGACAGAGCCTAGGACTTGCCAAACGGAAGGTCGGTGGTTCGAATCCCCGCGATGGGGTGAGCTCCCGTTGCTCGGTCCCTGCTCCTGCCCACCTAGCAGTTCTAAAGCACGTCAAAGTGCAAGTAGATAAAGAGGTACCGCTCCAGCGGGAAGGTAAACGGCATTTCCGTGCGCTGCTCTGGTTCGCCAGAAGCGGCTTAGTCATGCTGGCCACATGACCCGGAAGCTGTACACCGGCTCCCTCGGCCAATAAAATGAGATGAGCGCCGCAACCCCAGAGTTGGCCACGACTGGACCTAATGGTCAGGGGTCCCTTTACCTTTACCTTTAGGCAAACTAAGGCCCGGGGGCTGGATGTGGCCCAATCGCCTTCTCAATCGGGCCCATGGATGGTCCAGGAATCAGCATGTTTTTACATGAGTAGAATGTGTGCTTTTATTTAAAATGCATCTCTGGGTTATTTGTGGGGCATAGGAATTCGTTCATTTCCCCCCCAAAAAAATATAGTCTGGCCCCCCACAAGTTCTGAGGGACAGTGGATCGGCCCCCTGCTGAAAAACATTGCTGACCCCTGAATCAGTTCAAAGTTTCCCCCTGATTAGTCAGGCAATATTGTTGTTTTTAGAAAAAAAATCACCTACAATTATTTTCAGTGTTTCCTTGGCATCTGTCTGTCTCAAGAGACAACGGAGTTGTGCCTCCAGAGCGAAGTCAAACCACGTTAGCAGCCCAAAAATGACATCCCTGGGGCACAAGCCTGGGCAGTGTGTCTGGAGATCTCAGGCTGCCCAGATGGCAAGACCCCCCTCTTGACCTCGCTGATGTGTACCAAAGGAAAGCCGAGCAAGACATTTGGCACCAGCTTGGCTTCAGGGGTTGCCAGCAGGAGGCATACAGGGTGCTGTACTCTGGATTTGTGTAGGATTTACTCCTTAGCCTTTTTAATGTAGGTTCTCAGAAAAACTACACATGGCTGGAAGGCCAGTCAGCCCGATAATAAATGCTGGAAATGTAAAGAAACTGAAGGTACATTCTTTCACCTTTGGTGGACGTGCCCAAGGATTAAGGCTTTCTGGGAGATGATTTATAATGAAATAAAAAAGGTATTTAAATATACCTTCTTGAAGAAACCAGAGGCCTTTCTTCTTGGCATCGTCGGCCAATTAGTGCCAAAGAAGGATAGAAACTTTTTCATGTATGCCACAACAGCAGCAAGAATACTCATTGCAAAGTATTGGAAGACACAAGATCTACCCACTTTGGAAGAATGGCAGATGAAGGTGATTGACTACATGGAATTGGCGGAAATGACTGGCAGAATCCGAGACCAGGGAGAAGAGTCGGTGAAAGAAGACTGGAAGAAATTTAAAGACTATTTACAGAAATATTGTAAAATTAAGGAATTTTAGAAGGATGTTGGATAGAAACTAAGTGGTTTCCAGCTGTAATGCTTTAAGAGATACGAAAAAAGGTTTTATAAATGGGTAAAAGCTTAATGGTAAGGACTTGCTGAACTAACAAACTGAACTGGAATACAAAAAAGGGAGGTACGAGGAGGTCTGGGGAAATAAGTGAAAGGAGGATATGTTATGGAAAACTAACGATGTGTTTTTAATTGTTTTTATTTTGTATGTTTCCTTTTATTTATTTATTTATTTTTGCTATATCTTAAAAACTTTATCCTTTTTTCTGTATTTTGTATTTTCTTCTATTTTTATTTTCTGTTTTTGTATTTTTTGAAACTTTAATAAATATCATTTAAAAAAAAAAATGGAAGGCCAGTCAGGCAGGAGATCTTAAAATACATATATTTACAATTATTTTGAATGCAAGTACAGTGGTACTTCGGGTTAAGAACTTAATTCGTTCCAAGGAGATAAATAACTATAAAACCTACTGCTGGTGGAGCTTTGATGAGTGAAGTGGGATGGGCACGGGACTTCCGTTGCAACAGAATATTAAAGATTCTTGCTTTCACTGGTGCCTGCCTCAGCTCATTCATCTCTGACGCATGACAGACTTGGTGGAATCTGACTCCCTTAAAAGGGGAGTTACTTTGTTAAAGCCCCTCCCCCTTATATTCTGGTAACACCGTCCTGCTGAAAAGGGGGGAAATTGGGCCATGCCTCAGTTGGCCTGCTGGTGTGTACCTAAACATGCAGACACTGAGTGTATCTACATATGGGCTTAATATACAGTGGTACCTCGGATTAAGTACTTAATTCGTTCCAGAGGTCCGTTCTTAAGCTGAAACTGTTCTTAAGCTGAAGCACCACTTTAGAATCATAGAATTCATAGAATCATAGAGTTGGAAGAGACCACAAGGGCCATCGAGTCCAACCCCCTGCCAAGCAGGAAACACCATCAGAGCACTCCTGACATATGGTTGTCAAGCCTCTGCTTAAAGACCTCCAAAGAAGGAAACTCCACCACACTCCTTGGCAGCAAATTCCACTGTCGAACAGCTCTTACTGACAGGAAGTTCTTCCTAATGTTTAGGTGGAATCTTCTTTCTTGTAGTTTGGATCCATTGCTCCGTGTCCGCTTCTCTGGAGCAGCAGAAAACAACCTTTCTCCCTCCTCTATGTGACATCCTTTTATATATTTGAACATGGCTATCATATCACCCCTTAACCTCCTCTTCTCCAGGCTAAACATGCCCAGCTCCCTTAGCCGTTCCTCATAAGGCATCGTTTCCAGGCCTTTGACCATTTTGGTTGCCCTCCTCTGGACACGTTCCAGTTTGTCAGTGTCCTTCTTGAACTGTGGTGCCCAGAACTGGACACAGTACTCCAGGTGAGGTCTGACCAGAGCAGAATACAGTGGCACTATTACTTCCCTTGATCTAGATGCTATACTCCTATTGATGCAGCCCAGAATTACATTGGCTTTTTTAGCTGCCGCGTCACACTGTTGGCTCATGTCAAGTTTGTGGTCAACCAAGACTCCTAGATCCTTTTCACATGTACTGCTCTCAAGCCAGGTGTCCCCCATCTTGTATTTGTGCCTCTCATTTTTTTTGCCCAAGTGAAATACTTTACATTTCTCCCTGTTAAAATTCATCTTGTTTGTTTTGGCCCAGTTCTCTAATCTGTCAAGGTCGTTTTGAAGTGTGATCCTGTCCTCTGGGGTGTTAGCCACCCCTCCCAGTTTGGTGTCATCTGCAAATTTGATCAGGATGCCCTTGAGTCCATCATCCAAGTCGTTGATAAAGATGTTGAATAAAACCGGGCCCAAGACAGAACCCTGTGGCACCCCACTAGTCACTCTTCTCCAGGATGAAGAGGAACCATTGATGAGCACCCATTGATGAGCACCCTTTAGCTAATGGGGCCTCCCGCTGCTGCTGCTGCGTCGCCGGAACACGATTTCTGTTCTCATCCTGAAGCAAAGTTCTTAACCCGAGGTAATATTTCTGCATTAGTGCAGTCTGTAACCTGAAGCATCTGTAACCTGAGGTACCACTGTACTTTTCAGGGATACAATTTAACATCGCACCAATACAATTGTTTCATCAGTGTAAGCATTTCCACTTGCCAGATGGAAAAATTTCCCTTCTTTCCCCTCCCCATGCCCCTTTCTGGAGGTTTTCTTGCCCCTCCAAAGTGGATTTGGGGGGAGGTGCAAGGGAAGGCGGGAAGGAAGCTCTGTTATGCCCACAGAAGTCTTTGAGATAGCTTTCACTAGGTTAGTTGAATCCGGCCCCAAAAATTCACATAGGTGGTAAAGATTTAGAAGAAGAAAAGGGTGCTGTCTGCTTTGCAATACCTGCACCTGTAAAACAAAACAGAACTTTTTCTTCAAAAGTTTTCATAGACAAATTCAAACACATTAAAATGCATTAACTGATTAATAGTGCAATGTGGCGCTGTGGGTTAAACCACAGAGCCTAGGACTTGCCGATCAGAAGGTCGGTGGTTCGAATCCCCGCGACGGGGTGAGCTCCCGTTGCTCGGTCCCTGCTCCTGCCAACCTAGCAGTTCGAAAGCACGAAGTGCAAGTAGATAAATAGGTACCGCTCCAGCAGGAAGGTAAATGGCGTTTCCGTGCGCTGCTCTGGTTCGCCAGAAGTGGCTTAGTCATGCTGGCCACATGACCCAGAAGCTGTACGCCGGCTCCCTCGGCCAATAAAGCGAGATGAGCGCCGCAACCCCAGAGTCGGTCACGACTGGACCTAATGGTCAGGGGTCCCTTTACCTTTACCTAGTGCAATTCTATGTGTTACCTCCGAAGTAAGCTATTCTGCATTCATTGGTGCTTACAGCCAAGTAGAGATTGGGGGGGAGGTTTCGATTCAGTTTGCATTTAAAGCCAAATTTATCAAATCTGAACCTTTTGAATCAATATGAGAGCAGAAACACAGCCATCCTTCAAAATTCACACTTATCCTAATTTTGTGATGCAATTCTTCCACCACAACGTATGCAAAAGGGCATAATGAAGAAGACAGTGAAAGGGCAATGGCAATAGAAATAATAAGCTTTTATATTTTAATATATGCTGGTACATGGGCAAGTATGCAGCTAAAAATAAAAAAGCTAACTAAAACGTATATGTGTTCTGCACATGACATAAAATATATAGCTCCAGCATGATTTTTTTGACAGCAAAGTCATTGATAATGTCATCACATGCTGAGCTATGAAGTTTATCACCTTCTAGGCATGTAAGGCAGCTTTCCTTATAACATTTGTCCACGGTTCATTCTTGATCTTGTTCAGCCGTGAAAATGACCTTTCTCCCAAGCAGTTTGTTACAATTAAACTCAAAAAGAGCCGCAATATTGCCTCTACATTAGGGAGGGCCAGCTACATCTTATCTTGGATGATGACTTGAGGGCATAAATGTTTTTTATCTGATTAATTTTGCTTGATCTAAGCATGGAAGTGCTGTATTTCCCCAATGAGGTTAGCATCAACATTATCAGGGTAGTCTTTCATCAGAAATCTGATACCTTCACACAATTGTTTTTCTGTGGCATCTGAATCAACCAAGAATTGGGGGGGGGGGGGAGTCGTGCAACATTTTCAAGTTGGTTTCAAGTGCATCCACCATAGGCATAACAGATTTCACTCAAAATATTTCTCTTGAACAAAGCCTTTCATCAGTATCAGGTGTATCACCATCATGGACTACTGTAGTTTTTGTGGAACTGGTCTAAGAAATGATTCCACGAACACTCAGATCCCTCCATTTTCTCCTGAAGAATGGCAGGTTATCTCTTTGTATCACTTTATTCACTGTCCCATGAGCAAGGACATTGATAATTGAATCACAACTCTCAGCTGAAGTACCCATGTGGTGTCAAAGAAATTTTGGGTACCGTGGAATCAGGACCCAGTAATAATCTCAGTATTGCACAGCATTTTGTAGAGGCGGAAAGGAATGCATATATCTGATGTACAAAACCCCTTTTTCTTTTTACTGAATCTAGTCAGCTGTCAGTTGGAGCAGAGTCAACAAGATTCAGTCAATAATGTCCAGCACATTATTTCTGCACACGTTTATAAAAACAATATGACATAGTTGTCAAACGAGAATGAAAATTTTGGAGCCTCTTTTCCCTTTATTTCTTTATTTCTTAACCAATTACAGTGGAACCTTGGTTGTCAAACGCTTCAGAAGCCGAACAATTCAGAACCTGAAAACCGACAAAGTGAATGCATCTGTTTTCGAACGCGCCTCAGAAGGCGAACGGCTCCCAAGGTGCGTTTCTCCATTTTTTAAAAAGGAATTTGCCAACCAGCAATTGCGCCTTGGTTGTCGAACACTTTGGAAGTCAAACAGTCTTATGGAACGGATTATGTTTGATAACCAAGGTTCCACTGTATGTGAAACCTTTGGAAAGCAATTCTTGGAGAAGTTGTTTGCAATTGCACATAAATAATAGGATAATGGACCGCGGGTGGCACTGTGGGTTAAACCACAGTGCCTAGGACTTGCTGATCGAAAGGTCGGCAGTTCGAATCCCCGCACGACGGGGTGAGCTCCCATTGCTCGGTCCCAGCTCCTGCCTACCTAGCAGTTCGAAAGCACCCCAAAATGCAAGTAGATAAATAGGGACCGCTCTCTAGCGGGAAGGTAAACGGCGTTTCCGTGTGCTGCGCTGGTGCTGGCTCGCCAGCTGCGGCTTAGTCACGCTGGCCACATGACCCGGAAGCTGTCTTCGGACAAGCGCCGGCTCCCGGCCTCTTGAGCAAGATGAGCGCGCAACCCCAGAGTCGGTCACGACTGGACCTGTTGGTCAGGGGTACCTTTACCTTAATAGGACAATAATAATAATAATAATAATAATGTAGGAAAAGCAACAACAAAGAGATCCTAGAGATAGAAAAACAGAGTGGCACACTGTTGAATGGTAAAAAGTGAAAGCCACCATTGTTCATATAATAATAATAATAATAATAATAATAATAATAATAATAATAATAAATAATTTATTATTTATACCCCGTCCATCTGGCTGGGTTTCCCCAGACACTCTGGGCAGCTCCCAACCTAATATTAAAAACACAATATAGCATTAAACATTAAAAACTTCCCTAAACAGGGCTGCCTTCTAAAAGTCAGATGGTTGTTTATTTCCTTGACATCTGATGGGAGGGCGTTCCACAGGGCAGGCGCCACTACCGAGAAGGCCCTCTGCCTGGTTCCCTGTAACCTCACTTCTTGCAGCGAGGGAACCGCCAGAAGGCCCTCGGCACTGGATCTCAGTGTCCGGGCTGGATGATGGGGGTGGGGACGCTCCTTCAGGTATACAGGACCGAGCTCCTTAATGGGTACTTAGTGGTGTTTCTGTATTTCTTGGCATCTTTGTAGTGAAAACTTGGAATAGAAGAGCAGTGACAGTGTTCAAATTTAGACCAGAAGTGCCAATAAGAATTTCAGTGATATATGATGCTAGACTTTCTATCTCTATGGAAGGTCGGCATTTTAGAAAAATGACCAGTGGAGCAGCAGGCAGTGGAGAGAGGGAGATCTATACTATCATTTACCCAGGGTTTTTTCAGGGGGAACTCACAGGAACTCAGTTCCAGCACCTCTCAGGTGGGTGCCATTGATATTCTAAGAGAATGAGGGAGATGTTCATGGTAACTTCTGGCACTTCTTTTTCTAGAAAAAGAGGATCGCATTTACCACATCAGAAGCCACAGCTTCACACCAAATGGCATAATAATATAACATCAGCTCAGACTTCAAGTTATAGTACTACTGCTGCAATGAAGGCACTTTCTAAAGGAAATGGGTGGCACTGTGGTCTAAACCACTGAGCCTCTTGGGCTTGCCAATCAGAAGGTCAGTGGTTTGAATCCATGCGACGGGGTGAGCTCCCGTTGCTCTGTCCCAGCTCCTGCCAACCTAGCAGTTTGAAAGCACACCAGCACGAGTAGATAAATAGGTGCCACTGTGGCAGGAGGTAAACGGTGTTTCCGTGCGCTCCGGTTTCCGACACAGTGTCCCATTGTACCAGAAGCAGTTTAGTCATGCTGGCCCCATGACTCGGAAAAGCTGTCTGTGGACAAACACTGGCTCCCGCAGCCTGAAAGCGAGATGAACTCCGCAACCCCAGAGTCGCCTTTGACTGGACTTAACAGTCCAGGGGTACTTTACCTTTTTACCCTTACGCTCTAAACCGGGGGGGGGGGGGGCGCTGAAAAAAGCAGAATGAAATCTGGGGGTTGTGGAAGAAATAGCAGTTCTGAAAAATGTTTTGGGGAAATATTGATTAGGTTCTCAGCAACAAATGTGTGAGTGAGTAGTATTCCTCCTAGGGAGAAAGATGAATGTGGGAAGACATTAGGTTTTGCCATGTTCGGAGGCCTCGATTGTCTGTCTAGGACCCTTGAGAGTGCTGGCCCACAATTGCACAATTGCTTCTGTATACAGTGGTACCTCGAGTTAAGTACTTAATTCGTTCCAGAGGTCCGTACTTAACCTGAAACTGTTCTTAACCTGAAGCACCACTTTAGCTAATGGGGCCTCCTGCTGCTGCCGCTCCGCCGGAGCACGATTTCTGTTCTCATCCTGAAGCAAAGTTCTTAACCCGAGGTAATATTTCTGGGTTAGCGGAGTCTGTAACCTGAAGCGTATGTAACCTGAAGCGTATGTAAGCCGAGGTACCACTGTACTAACTTTAGACCAGAATCCTCCAGCAGCATGCCATGAAAACATAAAACTTCTAAGGTTTTTCTGTAGGTAGTGGGATTAATGGTAACCCCAGGAAGAGGCAGAGATCCTAAACATCCATTCAAAGCAGAACTGTCACTTAGCAACCACTTTAGGCACCTATATGTGGTTATAAACCTTTCTTCTTCCTTGCCTTTGCCAGAGTTTCTATGCAACTGTGTAAATTAGATTTCTCCCCAGTGCATTACCACAAAACGAAAGGTATCCACAAACATGCATGATATAAATGTGCCTCAATTTAGTTTTATGATAGGAACACCGATGTACTGTTGCTTGACGACGGTAGCCTGTCAATCAAAATTCACCTTCAGCATGAATTTGCTGGAAGGCTGAAGGCAAACCCCACCCTCCCACGATTGCAATATTCTGATATTACCGTTCTTCTTGAAGGGGTCCTGTTTAAAGATAACATTCTAAAGCAGCCTTTGCCAACCTAGTTTCCTTCCAATCTTTAGAACTACAGTTCTCGTCGGCCCCAGCCAGTACTTGACAGGAGCTGTAGCTAAAGCACTGTACGCATGCTAAACATTTAGAAATAAACTTAGACTGTTCCTTTCTGCCTCCTTGGCTGCCTCTCTTCATTCTGATTACTTCTGGCTTCAAGACAATTTTGCACCCAGCCATTGCCAAAAGTAGATCAATTAAACCATCTGTCATCTAGAACGGGAAAGCCAATTGTCGAAATTTAGTTTATACCAAAGCTTAATTAGATCACCTTAATTGGATTCATGAATTTGGGTTTGTGCAGTGCTTTGAAGTTTAAAAGAAGCAGAGCCATGTGCAGCTATATACGGTATAACGCAGGGTCTCCCACATTCCCCACAGCTGATCTGATTCTACTTTTCTTTTTCTGAATTAAAATGGGAGGCACACTTCCCTGTCCGGCCCAAATGGGTTTCCTTTTCAGGATGCTCGAAGCAACAACAGCCCTACCCCTTCGCTCTCTGATTGGAAGGCAGGAGCCCCCAGAACGGTGACTTCTGCAGAGATGCAACATGCAGACTTCTCTGAGGATGAGTCATTCTGTTCCATCTCCACATCAGGACCGATTTGGCTGATTAATATTCTGCAGCCTTTTAAATGTGTCTGTGGGAGGTGGGGGAGTTATTGCTTTGTATTTATTTCTGTCTTTATCTTGTGTTTTTATCTTGTGGACCACCCTGAGATATTTTTTTTTGATGAAGGGCGGTATATTAATCCAATAAATAAAGAAATAAAATCTTTAAATTGTTACCTATAAGGCTAAACCTAGGCAGACAAACCTAGACAGCATCTTAAAAAGCAAAGACATCACCTTGCCGACAAAGGTCCGTATAGTTAAAGCTATGATTTTCCCAGTAGTGATGTATGGAAGTGAGAGCTGGACCATAAAGAAGGCTGATCACTGAAGAATTGATGCTTTTGAATTATGGTGCTGGAGGAGACTCTTGAGAGTCCCATGGACTGCAAGAAGATCAAACCTATCCATTCTTAAGGAAAGCAGCCCTGAGTGCTCACTGGAAGGACAGATCCTGAAGCTGAGGCTCTAATACTTTGGCCACCTCATGAGAAGAGAAGACTCCCTGGAAAAGACCCTAATGTTGGGAAAGATGGAGGGCACAAGTAGAAGGGGACGACAGAGGACGAGATGGTTGGACAGTGGTCTCAAAGCTAAGAACATGAGTTTGACCAAACTGCGGGAGGCAGTGGAAGACAGGAGTGCCGGGCATGCTCTGGTCCAGGGGGTCACGAAGAGTCGGATATGACTAAACGACTAAACAACAACATAAGGCTAAAACAAAACGGAACGAGTTCCTCACCAGCCACACCTTCTGCTGGTCAGAAAGATGCAAGGGATATCCTGCAGCAGACACAGTGGATGAGTGCCAGGGCTGGTACAAAAATATTCTGATGTTGGAGGCAGAGCTGTTGTTTGCCATCCATTTTCACTGACCATTGTGACCAACATGGAAGGCAGAATATATGATGCTTTCAAACACAGTACTGCCACTCCACAGTACTTTTCTTTGGGGCAACTGCCCCCCACCCTTAAAAAGAACCTGCTGTGGGAGGGGAAACAGCAGGAGATACATGCAGCCTCTTTCTCCTCTGCTGTTTTCCCACTTCGAACCATCGCTCCCAAAATTGTGCTCCCTTTAAAAAAAAAAACAACACACCCTTAATCATGCATAACATGTAGTTAGGCTCTCAGACTGTCAAAGAAGGATGCAAGGATGCAAGCGAGATTCACTTATCCTTATTTGCAGATTGGCTTCCTGGTAAATTGCATTCAAGAATACCGCAGAAAACCACTTTAATTCAGGTCTTTATTGTGTCTGGTGTTGGCAGCAGAGCTCACCCTTGACATCTGTTTTCATGTCAGCGCTGAACCCTGGGATTGATTGATTGGTTTTAATAAATTCTGTTGTGCGGTTCTTTATCAATATAGCAAAAGAAAGCTAACGGCACAAAATCAATAAAACACCAAACGCTAAACACAAATGCAAGGTTACAAGGTAGTAAGTGGGGAACATAACAAGAGTATGAAATACAATCCCACAGCACTGTCTGTGACACAGAAAAAGAGAAAAAACTGCCCTTGACTGTGGGTGTAAAGTGCAGTTCTCTCATCAAGAAACTTCACAGATCAGGAATTAGGGGGGAAGCCCTTTCAGATAAAAGAGTCTGGAAACAAGACAGACTTCAGCTCAAGCGTCTCTTTGGGTAGAACAGAAATTTAACGTGGCTTTATTCTTTAAGAGACCAGCACATTTTCAAATTATAAAGCTCTTCCTTAGGGATATTGTTTGAAAGGACTGAAGACAGGAAGAGAACACTTGCTCTTGAGAAAGAACTGCGCGGCTCAAAATACACTGGCCTTTTAAGAATATAAGAAACTTATTTCCCCCTTTTTTTCGGTGAAATTCCTCGGAATTTTCACAGTAAGATCGTTTTGTACAGGTATCATGTCTCTGAAGTAACCACCCATATTTCAGGTACCATATTGGCCCGGATATAAGCCGCACCCGCAAATAAGCCGCACCTTTAAAATTCAAGGGGCAAAAAGAAAAAAAGGACAATGCCTGAATATAAGCCGTTCCCTTAAAATTGGGTTATAGGCTGAAAATTGCTGTGGCTTATAGAATAGTAACTCCAGGCCAATTTAAGCCTTTGACCTTGCAAGCCCGCAAAAGTTACTGTACAATCGCTAAAATCGCCGTTCAATTGCTACAATTCCGCAGGCACTCAAGCTCGCAAATAGGCAATAAAACGTATTTTTTTTGTTCCGTTCTTCCGTATGTCTGTTTCAGCAGCAATATCGTAAAAGCCTATTTTTGTAAGGTCGCAAATATAAGCCGCACTTAAACTTTTCACAGCTGGAATTTGGGGGGGAAAGTGCGGCTTATATTCGGGCCAATACGATACATGATTGTAGTTACAGTGCAAAAAGCCCTTTTAGGGGTGTATAAGGATTCACATGCTCAGGTGCCTTGCTTATTTTATTCCATGCAATAGCTTTACCCTCTGTGTCAAGCACTGCTTCTCAAGGTATGTGTGGGGAGCTTGTCTGGCAGCCCAAGTGAGGGCTGTTTCCAGAAAATCAGGACTCTGAAGAAAAGCAGCTACCTCAGGCATACATTCTTGTTGTTGTTTAGTTGTTTAGTCGTTTAGTCGTGTCCGACTCTCCATGACCCCACGGACCAGAGCACACCAGGTACTCCTGTCTTCCACTGCCTCCTGCAGTTTGGTCAAACTCATGCTGGTAGCTTTGAGAACACTGTCCAACCATCTCGTCCTCTGTCTTCCCCTTCTCCTTGTGCCCTCCATCTTTCCCAACATCAGGGTCTTTTCCAGGGAGTCTTCTCATGAGGTGGCCAAAGTATTGGAGCCTCAGCTTCAGGATATGTCCTTCCCGTGAGCACTCAGGGCTGATTTCCTTCAGAACGGATAGGTTTGATCTTCTTGCACATTGGGGTCTGTCCCAGAGATGCAGGTGACAGCCAGTATGGAAAAGTACAAAATGGCACCGAAACACCTGTGTTTCACAGGTGCTGCTCAGTGCATCTTTACTAATCGCAGGCAGATTTCCCCTGTCTTACGTTTCACAGTGTGATACCGAGTCCTATAATTATTCCGGGTCTGTTGTTACAGGACATGTCACACTAATACTTAAGAGCTGACAGTTTGACAAGGGAGCATAGAGACAATACTGTGAAATACCTGCTCCGCTCTTGCTGAAGTTTAAATTACTAAAACCACACAGAAGAGAGTCACTGACTATAAATGTTATATTTTGTAATGCTAGCATTTCTGACCCAGTTTTTGATGTTCCTTTTACACTGCAATACTTGCTGTGTTGTGGAACTGTGACTTTTTTTTCATTAATATACAGACATGTTGCACTAATTTTTAAACAGTGGGAAAGAACAGAATGTCAGGACACCAGCCCCAATTACATTGTGTGAAATTTCAGCACAAAACTCCCAGGATTTTCCATGTTAACAGAGTTAAAAATGGATTTTTTCCTAGAAACAATTAACACAGAAAGGAGCGCTAAACTTCTGTTAGATTCCACTAGATTTCAAGAAGTGGTTTTTGACATTGTGTGGAAGATCAACGTAAAAGTTAACAAGTCAGGGGAGATGCTGTGAAGGCAAAACAAAGTGCCGTCTGAATGCATCCTTTTTTATACAGCCTCAAAATTTGTGAGGAGTCAATCTGTGTGAAAATACATTTCCTTCCTGGAACGCTTGTTTAGAGAATAAAGCAATAAATTTGAAAGCTATATATCCCAAATGATGGAGTATGAATGATTTTCAGTTAGAAAGGAGAATTCCACCTGGGGCTCTTCCATACAATTTCATGCAGAAATAATATAACTTCCCTGCTTATTGAGCATTCATGATGATTTGTTTGCATGGAGGTTATATGATGTTGCTTGATCATGTCCCACACATTCTGGTGCATTTCCCATCACTTTTCTAACTGCAAAAAATCAGGGTGTGTTGTTGTTGTTTTGCAGAGAGGGGTTGTTAGGTACAGAAGTTGTTGTTTAGTCGTTTAGTCGTGTCCGACTCTTTGTGACCCCATGGACTGGAGCACGCCCGGCACTTCTGTCTTCCACTGCCTCCCACAGTTTGGTCAAACTCATGCTGGTAGCTTCGAGAACACTGTCCAACCATCTCGTCCTCTGTCGTCCCCTTCTCCTTGTGCCCTCCATCTTTCCCAACATCAGGGTCTTTTCCAGGAAGTCTTCTCTTCTCATGAGGTGAGGTACAGAAGTACCAAACCCATTTTAACTATGCAGCCTAAATTTGCCACATACAACTGAATCATACCTTCAAAACAGAGACAGTCTAGAATTGACCTTAGTCAAAGTAAGGTCCATAAATGTGTCAGACTTATTGGAATATTTGATGGAGATCTTTGGGGGCAGGATGGTGCATTAACTTAATAATTATATGAAACAATTGGGTACCTGCAAGTGTGTCCACAGCTCCTAACCTTTTCCTTCCATGCTACTTGGTACATACAGTACATGGGGTGTGTGGGATGTTAGGGGAGGGTCGTACCTCTAGGGCGGGGTGTGTGTTGTGCTCCTTCTGGGATAGTTTGTCCACCTTTGGTCCCCACCCTGCACTCAGCTCTCACCTGTGGCTTCTAGAAGCTGTCAGCATATGACACCCCAGGAAACAGGTTTGAATGGACGGCTAAAACAGGTGAGGGTAACCTATGGGTCTTAAACCCTTGTAAAGTTGGGGACTTCGTCTGCATGTAAAGACAGGCTCAGGCAGGTAGAGTGGAAGAGACTAATAGTGGGTTCAATGGTCCCACTATCCAATGGTCAGGAAGGTAGTTTCTGCACAAGCTGTGGAGGGAAGTGAGGGGCAGATGGGTCTCCTCAACCTGGGAAAGGAGCCCATTTAGGAGAAGGAAAACTCTGCTCCTAAACCTCTGCTGTCTTGTGGGACATCTTCAGGAGAAGAAATTGTTAAGGAGTAAACCCCACACACTCCTGCCAACCTAGCAGTTCGAAAGCACGTCAAAGTGCAAGTAGATAAATAGGTACCACTCCGGCGGGAAAGTAAACGGTGTTTCCGTGCGCTGCTCTGGTTCACCAGAAGTGGCTTAGTCATGGTGGCCACATGACCCGGAAGCTGTACGCCGGCTCCCTCGGCCAATAAAGCGAGATGAGCGCCGCAACCCCAGAGTCGGCCACGACTGGACCTAATGGTCAGGGGTCCCTTTACCTTTACTTTAAACCCTACACAAATCCCAAGTGGGGTTCCTAAGGCGATTGGATGGCACCTTGTATGCATCCTTCCAACAGGTCCAGCAGCCAAGCTGGTGCCAAACATATTGCTGTGCTTTCCTTTGGACCACACCAGTGTTGCCAAGATGAGGAGTCTCGTTGTCTAAAAAGCCCAGGACCTCCTAGGCTTGCACCCTAGAAGGTCACTTTGGTGCTGCCAACACAGTGGTTTGCTTCACCCTCAGAGGCACACTCCATTGTCTCTTGGGACAGATGCCAACAAACAACATGGCACTGGAGAGTTCAGCTGCCCACCCTGAAACTGTTGTGTTTCATTACTACTTAGCCTGGGATGGAGGCTACAGAGAGGCGTTCTGAGGATATTCTTTATGTCACGGCATGCGTTCCCCTGTCCCCAACACTAGTGATCAGCTCCAGGACACTTCCAAGCGAATGTATTTAGAATTACAGTACAACATGTAGGTGTCTCAATGGCTTTCACTCCTCTCACTCTGCATGATGTCCTAGTCAACTCAAAGTTGTTCATGTCAAGATGTCACAAAGTCAAATCGAAAGAACAGCCTTGCCTACACTGGGTATAACCCCCTAGGAAGGTCTCCTGCACAAACCCCATAGACGTGAAAGGCATAAAAAGCTCTTGTTGACATTAGTAGACCTTGTGCTACAGACCTTCCCAGTGGGATCATTCCCTTAACTCTCATATTCAGTTGGGTGGTATGAACTGTAGCCCTCAACAGATTTCCTTTCAGGTGAACCCCACTGAACATAAATTATAGCAAGCAATGCAGTTAACACATTGTGTTGTGAGTTGCCTACAGAGTCTGAGCAGATCTCAAATGCATTTTAAGTTAATTACAAAATAACCTTGGCAATGTGCAGTCCTTAGGAGAGAGGGATGGAAACCTAAACCGATAAATCGATATTCACTCGTCCAAACTCAATGTGACAACTTGATTATTTTCAACTAGGCCTGTAAATCATATTTATTTCTTGTTGCTGTCTAGGTAGATCCTTGTAGCTCTTGGAATCATATTTCTTCCAGTATAATTTTTCACACTTGGGAACTGGGGGGGGGGGGGGGATTGCTTTCCACAAACATGTTTTGAATATTTACTTAGGCAAATGCTTCCCTGAGCATTTTTTTTTCAGCCATATCTGCTAAACTGTGTAAGAAAGCGTTTCTCTAGAAGGCCAATACAATAGAAGCCAAGGCAGCTTCAAATAAATCTGTTTCACAAATATTTAAACATATTATTATTTGGGGGTTTTACATAGAGCCTCTTCCTGATAATATTGTGCTTTGTGAAAATACAGCCAGAATATTTAAGCCAGAAAATGAGGTTAAATACAATTATTCCACTGCAACTTGTTTTATAGCTCTTCTACAGCTAGATATCACTTATTATTACTGAGCAATCCGATTCATTTCACAACAGTTCTGAGGTAAGGTATTGTGGTTTCTTGGTAGCAGATTTGTTTCTATTCTTTGCCCTATATTTGTGATAGAACTGTTTTCCTAAAACCCTGTACTCAGATCCACCAGTTTAACAGTACTGCCTGCAAAATCCTGAGGGATTAGTAGCACAACTCTTCCCTCATCCCTACAATTTTATTATTTAGTTGTTAGTCTCTAAGGTGCCACAAGACTTTGCTGCTTTTGCTGCAACAGACTAGCATGAACACATTATCTAGGGTGCTATCCTACATTGGACATGGGTGGCGCTGTGGTCTAAACCACTGAGCCTCTTGGGCTTGCCGATCAGAAGGTTGGCGGTTCGAATCCCCACAATGGGGTGAGTTCCCGTTGCTCTGTCCCAGCTCCTGCCAACCTAGCAGTTCAAAAGCACGCCAGTGCAAGTAGATAAATAGGTACCACTGCGACGGGAAGGTAAAAGGCATTTCTGTGCGGTCTGGTTTCTGACACAGTGTCCTGTTGCACCAGAAGCGGTTTAGTCATGCTGGCCACATGGCCCAGAAAGCTGTCTGCGGACAAATGCTGGCTCCCTCATCCTGAAAGCGAGATGAGCGTGCAAACCCAGAGTCGCCTTTGACTGGACTTAACCGTCCGGGGTCCTTTACCTTATCTTTACCTACATTGGAGGGGCTGCCAGTTGAAGAGAGCTCTGCAAGGGCAGGGGGTGGGGCTTATGGTTACTGTCCAGTGTTCTAAATTTTTTGCATGTTGAGGGTGTGGCCTCTATACCATCCACAAGTAGATACCATCTCCAGCTCAGTCCTTGATTGGTAGGCTTTGGTGGTGTTTCCAGGAATGCTGGGGACAGAGAATCATCGAATCGTAGAGTTGGAAGGGACCCGTGAGGGTCATCTAGTCCAATCCCTTGTGACACATGTTAATCTCAACCCGCAGTCCCCCAGCCAATTTGAAACCAGACCCTGCTTAGCTTTGCAAATGAGCTAACAGGTTTTATTGCCGCACCAGTCACATTGTGGCCTTTCCACCAGTGCAGCAACAGCGTATCTGTCGTCCAGATGTGAGGATTAGGATTGTTTTGCTCATTTGGGGATTTCTTTCTCTCGCCCCACCCCCTTTTAATGGTGTCATCCATTCCCCTGCACGTGCGTATTTAATGCATCTTATTAAGACCTCGAGGGACGCGGGCGGCGCTGTGGGTTAAACCACAGAGCCTAGGACTTGCCGATCAGAAGGTCGGCGGTTCAAATCCCCGCAACGGGGAGAGCTCCCGTTGCTCGGTCCCTGCTCCAGCCAACCTAGCAGTTCGAAAGCATGTCAAAGTGCAAGTAGATAAATAGGTACCACTCCGGCGGGAAGGTAAACGGCGTTTCCGTGCGCTGCTCTGGTTCGCCAGAAGCGGCTTAGTCATATTGGCCACATGACCTGGAAGCTGTACGCCGGCTCCCTCAGCCAGTAAAGCGAGATGAGTGCAGCAACCCCAGAGTTGTCCGTGACTGGACCTAATGGTCGGGGTCCCTTTACCTTTTTATTAAGACTTCAGCATATGTTAGAAGGTGTGCAATTGCATCTATGCATATGAAGACTGTCCTACATCGTTGCCCATCCCAGACCATATCCAACAGTATGTACCAGGACCTGGCACACTTGGGAACTTCATACATGAGTGCTGGCTGATGTAGGTGTGTAGGTTTCTTGCCATGTTGAAGGTCCACCTGGAGTGAAGATGGAGGGTGCAGCGATGGAAGAAGTGGCATCCATCAGGATGAAGATGCTGGACTAGTTGGGTCTGGATGTGCAAAGAGTATGCCTGTCTCAACTACTTCTTTCTCCTCCCTCTGGGCTCCATAAGAACTGGATCTTTCCTCCACGGTGTTGTCTATAGCTGCACTACTGAGGTCCTCCATTGGAGTGCTGGATCATGCCTTTAAAGTGCTGGATTATGTCTTCAGTGTCCCTGGTGACCTCGTCTACTGCAGTGCTCTGTAGCTCACACTGCCCTGCCATAACAGGAGCTTTTCCTTAGAAACAAACAAACCAATTTCTGTGCAGTTCTTATGACATAAAACTAACATCATGGGTGCTTGTCAAGCAATAACAAAGGTGAAGAAGTTTTGTGGCTTTCCCTACACCCCAAACCCACACCTGTACCCACACACACACTGTGTGGGGACTGGCTGCTGGCACTGTATTAGGTCTAGCACAAGTATGGAAAAAGTCCCAGGCTAGCTGTCTACAGCAGCAGAGGCTAAGTTGCAAATCAGAACTAATGGTAGAAATCCACCATTGGATTGCCTGATTATGATGAAGATGATGATGAATTAAAATTAGCTGCCGGGGCTTTATCAGAGTAGCAGTGCTTGAAGAGGGTTTGTTTAAAAACAAAAACAAACCTCTTTCCCCCAGTCTCAATCCTCCCAAGGTCTTTCTTTCCTTCTTCCTCGCTTCTCAATTTGAGATGGTCTGACTTGTTCGGTTTCATGCCTTACAAGGAGCCTCGTGGCCAGAGCTGGTAACTAGGTAAACAGGATAAACAGGGCTCTAGGCAGCAAAAAACACTGGAAAGGGCAGAAACATACCCTTCCTTGCAGATTTTTCATATCTGCTATGCTGGCTGCCCCTAAAAGAAGTTCTTTTCTGGCCAAAACTGTTTGTGGAAAACACAGGAGTACACAACATCGCAAAGAACAAAAATTAGTGTTAACCGACATTCAGGGCCCATTGGTTTAATGTGGATTGTGAAGTCCTTATTCCTCCTTTAATCCCACCTTCCCCATGCATACGCCTCCAACCAACGCTGCCCCACACTTTCTGCTCCCTAAATCAAGAGGCTCCCCATGCAATCGACGTACGTAGCTCTCCTATTTGGGTTTTCAAAGGGCCCTTAGTAGAACAGAAGAGGTGGCAACAGAATGATATAGGGTCCAAGCTGAAATCCTAATTAGAAGGGCAGTTCAGCAGTGGAACAAGCTATCTAGGGAGCTCATCATGAATCTTCCTTCCTTCAAATATTTAAAAGAATGCTTTCAGCAGACATTTGTCGGGCTGCTGTAATACATGGCAGTGTTGTCTTTAGGTCCTTTGAGAACTTCCACTCCATTCTGCAATGGTAATGGCTGTGCAGTCTGACATACAATTTCTCTTCTCTTCTCTCCCCACACCCTATAGCTACGCAGATTGGTTTATATTTGGCCAGCGCTATCCTATCTACTCTCAGGGTCCTTTCCTATTGTGTCTTCCCAGTCTTCTCCAGAAGCTTTGGACTACAAATTCCATCATTCCTGACTGCCAGCCATGATGATGGGGCTGATGGGAGTTGTAGCCTAACAAACCCTGGAGCAAAATAACAACAAACAAACAACAACACCCATGAGTACCTACTGAGGCACAAACAGTGGTACCTCTGGTTAAGTACTTAATTCGTTCCGGAGGTCCATTCTTATCCTGAAACTGTTCTTAACCTGAAGCACCACTTTAGCTAATGGGGCCTCCTGCTGCTGCCACGCTGCTGGAGCTCAATTTCTGTTCTCATCCTGAAGCAAAGTTCTTAACCTGAGGTACTATTTCTGGGTTAGCGGTGTCTGTAACCTGAAGCGTATGTAACCTGAAGCGTCTGTAACCCGAGGTACCACTGTATATAAAAAGAAATTATGGTGAAAATAAGAAAGCGGGGGCAAAATTTGTCCTCGCTCAGGGTGCCATGTTACCAAAATCCACCCCTGCACAAAGTAAAGTCACTAGAAGTGAGGAGAAGGGCCGGCCCACCCATGAAGCAAGGTGAGGCGACTGCCTCAGGTGGCAGGATCCACATAGGCAGCAGATGAGTGCATCACTCACTGTTCCTACTTCGTGGATAGAAGATGCTGGTGTTCTCCTTCCACCCTTGTTCCTCAAGTACAGCAGACCTTTATTCCACTCTTGTTCCTGATGTAGAACTTCACTCACTCCCTTCTTCCCTGACCAGGGGTGAGGTGGGGGGCATAATTTTGTGGTTTGCCTCAGGTTCCAGAATGTCTTGGTCTAACCCTCGTGAGGAGCCTGGTCCACAGCTTGGAGGCTCCAACATTCCTCAGATGAAAATAGGGACATTTCTCACTCCCCCCACAACTGACCCTCCTTGACTCCCCATTCCCCCCCCCCATCCCTGGCAGAGCACAACCCTGACACCAACGGTACACAGCACACACGCCCTCCACCAACCTGAAAAAAACCCTTAATCCCGATTTTATTTTATTTTACAGTGGTACCTCGGGTTAAGTACTTAATTCGTTCTGGAGGTCCATTCTTAACCTGAAACTGTTCTTAACCTGAAGCACTGCTTTAGCTAATGGGGCCTCCTGCTGCCGCTGCGCCGCCGGAGCATGATTTCTGTTCTCATCCTGAAGCAAAGTTCTTAACCCGAGGTAATATTTCTGGGTTAGCGGAGTCTGTAACCTGAAGCGTATGTAACCTGAAGCGTATGTAACCCGAGGTGCCACTGTATTTTATTCTTTGGTAGATTTACAAAAAGAAAAACACATACCAATAAATAAATTTTGGAAAGGGTCAAGGTTAGACATGGACACGCAAAGCATTTTATTTTTTAATCAAGACTTCTTGTGCTCTGCTCAGCTCCCCCTTTTTCCTTGCCCATCCACCTGCCGTCCACCTGCATCTCAGAGACGGTTCTCAGAGGCCGCGGAAAGGCCACAGGATGCTCCCTCGCTGCTGCCACATTCCGGGATCAAATCAGAAGCCGGGATGGCTTTCGTAATTCCAGGACTGTCCCTGAAAAATAGGGACAACTTGGAGGGTATGCAACTATCGGGTCAGAGGAAGAAAGGAAAGAACAGCTTTACTGGACATGCTTTAAAGCCCTCTAGGGAGCAAGGGTCCTTTTGCCAAGCAAGCAAAAAGAATTGCGGCATCATCACTACCAATCGCAATGATTATAGGTCTCACAGCTGCCTTTGTTATGCTGACTAGGAAGAGGCCAGGTGAACAGTCTGTCTCAAGCTTAGCCAATACAGACACAAAAGCCGCAGGGCTGGACGTGCTGTGGGTTTTTACTGAGCCAGCCACATGGCTATCCTTCCAGCTGCATTTCTTACTTATTTAAGGTCCTCTGAGGGCGCCATCCTGTTCCCCAGAGATACCTCCCTGCAAAATCAATGCAGGAAGGCAGCTTAGGGGAGGGTTAGAGCTATACAGTCTTTGGGACAAAACAGGAAAGGGAAAGGAGAAACTAGGTCTTTTAAATGCTGTTAAGCACTTTGTGGGCCTAATGGTTTAAAAGCGGGATATAACCCTAAACAAACAGCTCTCAGTTGCTGTCCACCCCACAGCGATGGTGGGAATACTGCCTTGGAAGATTTAAACATCGTTATTTTAATTTATTAAAATATGTCTGTACTGCTCTCACATAGCAGTGTAGCAGTGTAATGCATCATTAAAACACACACACACACATTAGAACAATTAAAAGCACACAGAAAGCAAACAGATTCCAGGCCCAAGCAGCCGTTCAAAATTTTTGATAGGTAGTCTATTTTATTACATCCCACAGTTTTTAAGGGCGCTTTATGGTTTCTAGTAAACATACATTGTTGTACACACCACTGCTGTTTGGTGAGGGAGGCAGTATATAAATACTTTTGTCAATTAATAGGTAAATAAGCAAATGAGCTATCAATCAGCAATCAACAAATGTCTGGATATTTATTTATTTTCCACCCATCTGGCTGGGTTTTCCCCAGAAACTCTGGGCGGCTCCCAACAGAACATTAGAAACACGACAAAACATCAAACATTGAAAACTTCCCTAAACAGGGCTGCCATTCAGATGTCTTCTAAAAGTCGGATAGGTGTGTATTTCCTTGACATCTGATGGGAGGGCGTTCCACAGGGCGGGTGCCACCACCGAGAAGGCCCTCTGCCTGGTTCCCTGTAACCTCGCTTCTCGCAGGGAGGGAACCACCAGAAGGCCCTCGGAGCTGGACCTCAGTGTCCGGGCTAAACGAAATATTTTTAAATGCTGGTCCCCAATCTGTGAGGGGCAACTGTTTCACAGAGCAAGCACCCCTGCAGACAATGTCCCTTACCAGGCTGTTGCCAGGTGGACCAAAGTTGGCCATGGCACCACTGAGAGGGGCTCCTCAGGAGATCTCAGGGTATCAGCAGGTTCATATGGGGAGTATACTGTCTCAGAGAACCAGCTCCCCGAGTTGTTTAGGGCCTTATAAGTCAATGAAAAGAACCTTAAACCAATGGGCAACCATGTAGCAGGGTGCACCAGCAAGCAGCCTAGCCCCAGTATTATTATTCTTAATGTATGGTATTTTTATTAAAGGTTTTCTTGGTTTACAAAAGTATATGCAATCTCTCTCTCTCTTTTTTCCCCAGGTAACATTTTTTACAGATCAGTTTCATTTGTTGAGACATTAGGAAGAAAAGGGGGAAAGAGGGGGGGAAGGTGAGTGGGGGTGGAGTCGGGTGGCGATGTTTCTATTTTACTTAATATATCTGGGGCTTTGTGTCAGCGTCACTTGTGCAGGTTCTGCAGTATTCACTTGTGTTCCTTTGGTAGTGAGAGAGGTTGGGGTTGGCCTAGGGTGTGGTTGGTTGGTTGTTTGTGATTGGCTGTGGTGATCTTTGTTTTCATGTCTGAGTGGGGTGGGTGGGTGTTTTGGATCAGGTTAGCCATATTGATTTGTATGCTGTCGGTGGATTTTTGTCATTGCCTTGTTGGGCTGTGTATGTGATATAGGGGAGCCATACTGGGGTGAAGGTGTCTTCTTCTGTTTGTCCCCGTGTCAGTTTCAATTTATTGGTTAATTTTTCTTGTAAGGCTGTTTCCCATACAATTTGATACCATTGGTCCATGCTTACTGCTGACAGGTCTCTCCAGTGTCTGGTTATGATGTTTCTGGGTGCTGAAAGTAGATGGGTTATGAGTTCTTTGTAGTGTAAATGAGCATTATTGTCTTGGAAGATGTGTAGTAGGGCCAATTCTGGGGTGATTTCTAATACTTGCTTAGTTATTTTACATATTTCTCGTATGGCTGTTGTCCAGAATAGTTGGACTTTGGGACACTCCCACCACATGTGAAGGTATGTCTGTGGATGTGCACCCTGTCCGGCATTTTGGTGAGGTTCCTGGGCGTATTAGCACTAGTTTTCTTGGTGTTAGGTACCACCTGTAGGTGAGTTTCAGAGTGAGTTCTTTTCTTTTCATTGATATGGATTTAAAGGGGGGTTTAGACCACATTCTGGTCCATTGAGCGGGGTTAATCTCATAGCCTATGTCATCCTCCCATTGTTTTTTGATTGTGTCTAGGGGGTTCATGGAATTTTGGAGTAGTATTTTGTATATTGCGGATACCATCCCTTTACCTTGTCCCTTTCTTGTTAGGAGGAGGTTCCTAGCCCCAGTATTTGCTGCCTCTTGCAGCCTCCCAGCAAAACCTAAGAGATGTCCCGAAAAATAGTGCACTTACGGTGCAATTAATTTATTCATAGTGTTTTTGCAGCTATTGTTTCTTCCTGATTCATATAACAATTTTGTAAGGTAGGGAAGGGTTACTGGGCACATGGAACTTTCTAAGCCTGACACATCTTAAATTCATTAAATCCTACACAGTCATGTTAGACTGAGCTGCAGATAAATTGTACGCACACCGGAATTCTAGAATAAGCAGTCGCTGACATTAAGTTCAACATTTCACTGTCATTCTAAATGCGTCCTACTTTTACGTGTAAGATGCCAATTCAGAAAATTTATTTAAATATTGCAGCCGCCTCACAAGAGAGTCCAGCGGTTCTGAGAACAACAGCTGTAGCCCACTTCTTTAAGAAGTGCAAAACTGAACCTTAGCCCAGCATTTGCTGTTGTCGTGGCAACAGGACCCGGAAGCAGTTGGCAGGGTCTGAGGTACTGAGGAGACAGAGCAACCGCTGCAGCCCAAACTCTGTGAACAAACAGAATCCGCTTCAGTTTTGAATGGAAAGGGAGCACCTGGTCACCACCAGCAGCGCCCCCACATGGAAATCTAGCATATCAGGGAGAAGGATGGCTCAGCAAAATGCATATTTCAGTACAGTAGTACCTCAGGTTAAGTACTTAATTCGTTCCGGAGGTCCGTTCTTAACCTGAAACTGTTCTTAACCTGAAGCACCACTTTAGCTAATGGGGCCTCCCGCTGCCGCCGCGCCGCCGGAGCCCGATTTCTGTTCTCATCCTGAAGCAAAGTTCTTAACCTGAAGCACTATTTCTGGGTTAGCGGAGTGTGTAACCTGAAGCGTATGTAACCTGAGGTACCACTGTACAGTAGAACCCAGTTGGCACTACTATCCCTTCATAAATGTAAAATAGTCACAATAATAGTAGTGGAATGCCATTGCAATGGTAATTAAAAACAAACAAACACATACACAGGGAGATAGCATTGCACAGTGGCTAAGAGCTTTAAACCAATAAGTTCTCTGTTCAAATCTTTATTCTTCCAGGAAATCAACAACACAGGCCATGTTTTTTCAACCTCTACTCCTCAGCTGCAATATGGGGATACCCAGGACTTTTTTTTCAAACAGAACTCACCAGATCTCAGTTCTGCCACCTCTCAGGTGGGTGCCATGGTCATCATAAGAGAAGTTCATGGTAGGGTACATTTTATCATATGTGGTGGGATTGTAAGGTAATTTAAAAAATTTGGGAAATGATATACAACGAATTGAAGAAACTGTTCCATTTAACATTTGTTTAAAAACCCGAGGCATTTTTGTTGGGGATTGTAGGGAAAGACCTGCCAAAAAAGTTGAAAAACATCTTCATGTATGCGACAACGGCCGCGAGAGTTCTGGTAGCACAAGGATGGAAGACTGAAGAAACCCCAACTAAAGAATCATGGCAAGAAAAATTGATGGACTATGCAGAACTGGCAAAACTGACATATAAGCTACGGGACAAGGATAACTGTGACTTTAAGGATGAATGGGAACCCTTTACAAAGTATCTGAAGACGCAACAAAGCGAACTGGACTCCTTGGCAGGTTTTGAATAAATATTCACAAACTTTTTATTGATAATAATCAGCTAAATAGTTTGAGGATCTATACAACTTTGTAACATGCAGAAAACAGCATTCTTAGAGAAACCAAAGACTGGAACTGAGGGAAGTCGGGGGGGTTGGGGGGGGAGGAAAAATGGGGTGGGGGGACAAGGATGATATGTTTTTGGATAATATGTCTTGTTGTAATTTTGAATTATTATTTTTATTTTATTTTTAAGAGAAGTTCATGGTGAGTTCCGGCACCTCTTTTTCTACAAAAGTAGCACTGGGGATACCCTTCAGGGTTGCTGAAAGGATTACTGAGATAATGCTACATGAATGGGGTAACTGTGCCCCTGAAGGACCAGGTGCGCAGCCTGGGAGTCATTTTGGACTCACAGCTGTCCATGGAGGCGCAGGTTAACTCTGTGTATAGGGCAGCTGTCTACCAGCTCCACCTGGTACGCAGGCTAAGACCCTACCTGCCCGCGAACTGTCTCGCCAGACTGGTGCATGCTCTAGTTATCTCCCGCTTGGACTACTGCAATGCGCTCTGTGTGGGGCTACCTTTGAAGGTGACCCGGAAACTGCAATTAATCCAGAATGCGGCAGCTAGACTGGTGACTGGGAGTGGCCGCCGGGACCACATAACACCGGTTCTGAGAGATCTGCATTGGCTCCCAGTACGTTTCCGAGCACGATTCAAAGTGTTGGTGCTGACCCTTAAAGCCCTAAACGGCCTCGGTCCAGTATACCTGAAGGAGCGTCTCCACCCCCGTCATCCAGCCCGGACACTGAGATCCAGCGCCGAGGGCCTTCTGGCGGTTCCCTCATTGCGAGAAGTGAGGCTGCAGGGAACCAGACAGAGGGCCTTCTCGGTAGTGGCGCCCGCCCTGTGGAACGCCCTCCCATCAGATGTCAAAGAGATAAATAATTACCTGACATTCAGAAGACATCTTAAGGCAGCCCTGTTCAGGGAAGTTTTTAATATGTAACGCTGTACTGTTTTTAACACTGATTGGGAGCCGCCCAGAGTGGCTGGAGAAACTCAGCCAGATGGGCGGGGTATAAATAATAAATTATTATTATTATTATTATTATTATTATTATTATTATGAAGCAAACACTCAAAAGTGTGGTACAAATGCTAGGGATGGTGATGGCATTGTCTGTGGATAATATTTGTGTGAATGGGTGATGGCATTCTACGTACCATGGTCTATCTTGGTGCCCCTGTGTCAGTGAACAAAAGAAATCTCTGCTGAAAGCAGTGGCCGGGATAACTGAAAGAAATCAAGGCGCCACAGACGGAGAAGCATGAACAGGCTTAGAAAGCTATGTACGTACAGCTAAAGCGAAGGGGACTCAGGTCAGCTGCAAAGTAGGCATTGGAAAATGCCAGTGAGATGCAACAGCACAAATGGCTTCAGCAAAGAGAGAGAAAGAGAGAGCGAAGACTCAACGGCTGCAAGGAGGAAGCTGTAGGGAACAAACAGAATAAGATGGGTGTTGCCATGGGAACCAGAAAGTGCGTGTTCCAAGGAGCGAAATGGCTGTGGGCAAATAACGAAATGGTAGGCCCTAACGTGGCATGAAGCAAAGAAGAGCAGAACGAGGGCATCGAACGGCAGCTCTAACTGAAGTGACGACGGGCACTGCATGTTCTTTTCTGAACGCCGAGTGGCAGGTGGCGCTGACCTAGTTTCTCCTGAACTTTGTGTTGCAGAGATTTCTTCTCTTAGTTTCCTTGGAAGGAAGTAGGGACAGTAGGCTCTCCTCATAAGCCCTGGGGAACCCATAACTAATCCCTGGTTTTTCACCTCCGATTCCTCCTGCTTTTTCTCTGGGGGAAATGGCCTTGTACTATTGCTTGGTTGTCTGGCATTCCATGCACACATGTCCAATCACCAGGTGCCTCATCTTTGTCATATACAAATTCCTTTTTACTGTCGCTCATATTGTTACATGTCACCCCGATCTCCGAGCGGTGCAAGATTCCAGGGGTTCCAAGCACTTACCGAGGGTTTGTTGTTCCTTTTGGAAACAAGGCCCAGTGGAGACTGTGGTGTCTTTATGATATATGGTTTATTTACTCAAGATATACAACCTGCGCCTGCAATGGAGGGGCTCACAGCATTAACATTTCAATAGGGTCCTGATTCCCCCATTTCTGCAGCCGTGGATTCAAAAAGAAATCAAACATAGCTCTGACTCTAGCCTGCTGCGTTTAAAGACTGCCACTTTTTCTCTCAAACTTACATCACAACAACTCTAAAACTCTACTTCAGAGCCTTTTGTCTTTCTAACTAATTCTGAGATGATGGTGAGACCCCTCCCATTTACCCTCTGGCACAGAAACACCCCCTTTGTCCCCCTAACAAACCATCTTTGGTGGGTCATTACCAGGCTGGCCTCACTATTCCAGCAACTGAATCTGTGTTGGATCCAGGAATTAGGAGGCAGTCCCAGGTGATTTCTTGAACATGGGATGCCACCCTGACTTGTATTTTAACATGCTAAATTCAGTGTCCAGCACCCAGGAATCAGAAGCAGGGTCCAGGCAGCTCACAAACTCACAACAATATTGTACATGGCATTTTTAAAAGAGCAGCAATGTAAGCGTAAGAAAGATCGCGCCCCAAAGGAATGTACCATCTCAAATGTGTCAAAGAGGTGACAACAGGAGAAAAGCATAGCCAGGAAGAAAGATGAGAGTCAAGTGTAATAGGCTGGAGATTTGTCAGTGTAAATGTACATACTTCAGACTATGTTTCATCTGAAGGTAAGGAACAAGTCAAAGGGTTGATGAAAAGCATGGCTTTGGAGAGATTTGGAAGAAGCAAGAGAGATGGTGGTTCTAGTAACATGTGTGGATTTATTGATTGAAGGCAATCTTCTTTTAAACACTTGGAAGAACAGTACACCTTAACGTAGCTTTCTCCTCAGTGTTCCACCCTCCCTCCTCTTCACTCTTTGGCTCAGCTTGGATCATAGCTGTCAACTGTCCCTTATTTGGCGGGAAACTCCCTTATCCCAGCGCCGTTTCCCACTGCTGTCCCTTATTGATGATGTCCCTTAAATTTCCTGGGCTTCAAAGGAAGCAGCTCTTCTCCCTCCCTGCCTGCCGGCCAGGGAGGAGGGAGACTCCAACTGTGTTGCTTGGCTGCGTTGCTCACCCAATAAGGAGTCTAAGAACAACTGGGGGGTGGAGCTTGCATGCCTTGTGCTGATCAAATCAGCCGCGTAGGTGTAGTGGTTAAGAGCGATAGACCCATAATCTGGGGAAGCAGGGTTCGCATCTCCGCTCCTCCACATGCAGCTGCTGGGTGACCTTGGGCCAGTCACACTTCTTTGAAGTCTCTCAGCCTCACTCACCTCACAGGGTGTTTGTTGTGGGGGGAGGAAGGGAAAGGAGAATGTTAGCCACTTTGAGACTCCTTCGGGTAGTGATAAAGTGGGATATCAAATCCAAACTCTTCTCCTTCCTGGGGACTCACCTTTGCTCAGCGCTTCCCAGCGGTGGTTTTCCTTGCTGCATCCCCTCTGCCGGGTTGCTGCGCTGTGGGAACCACCGCTTGAGGCTTCGTTTGGCTGCTGGTTGACTAAAATCCTTTATTTTGGCTGCTGATCCCTTATTTTCTCTAAGTTGACAGCTATGGCTTGGATGCATGAGCTTTGACCCCAGGGTTCTAGTTGGGTGTCACCTGTTGACCAACTGAATACCACCAGAAACAGTTCAAAGCACAGAAAAAACCAGTAGAGTATGTTAAGGGGACAGAAGACTCTTTCCTCCAGACTGTAGCCTGCAAGGTGTCTTGGTGAAGCCTGGCAGGAGACAGAGCAGGACCATGGAGCTGGTAATATCAGCTGCAGAGCATTCAAGAGCACCAAGCTAGAAGGTTGTCCTCAGTCTGGACACTGAGGTCTAGCTCCAAGGGCCTTCTGGCAGTTCCCTCACTGCGAAAAGTGAGGTTACAGGGAACCAGGCAGAGGGCCTTCTCGGCAGTGGCACCCGCCCTGTGGAACACCCTCCCATCAGATGTCAAGGAAATAAACAACTATCTGACTTTTAGAAGACATCTGAAGGCAGCCCTGTTTAGGGAAGTTTTTAATGTTTGAAGTTTTATTCTGTTTTTAGTGTTCTGTTGGGAGCCACCCAGAGTGTCTGGGGAAACCCAGCCAGATGGGCGGGATATAAATAATAAAATTTATTATTATTATTATTATTATTATTATTATTATTATTATTCTCCCTCCAAGGAAACTGTTGGTGTTTCAAAAAGCTGCGCCCTTGCCCTATTCCTCAGGCACTGGCAGAGCTGTGGAGTCTCCAGCTCAAGAGTGCTGGGATCTCTTGAGGAGCTGTTCTCAGAGTCAGAAGAGGTGCAGGCAACCACCATAAGCAATGGACAGCAGTCAGAAGAGAATGAGAAGCCATGAACCAGAAGTCCAGACTGAAGAGTGCTCAAGATCCGAGGGCAAGCCAGAAGGTGGGACTTGAGAATAAGGACTGAAGGCCAGCCAGAAAAACAAGACACACCAGAAGTCAGGTAGACATCATTGCTCAAGAAAAGTTCCATTGAGAACAGCAAAGGCAAATCTTACCTTTGTACAATCTATGCTCACACAGCCCTCTCTACCCTCCATCCTGGAAAACAAGAAGTTAAAGGGCACATTCCAGCCAAGCACTTGGAATGTGAATCCAGGCCACTGAGGGGTGTGTCCTAAAAAGAGGAGGCGTGGCCTGTGGAGAGGGCCGACCGTGTATAAGACAATATTTTTTCCTTAGAAATAATAGGCAAAAATGGTGGGTTGTCTTATACACGGATACCAGAGGGGGGACGGGCGATTGGTGGCAACAGCCAGCAGGAGATTGTCAGCAGCGATTGGCGTGTGATTGGTTGCTGCAGCAAGGCCTGCTGATGAATGGCTGTGGCTGCAGCAATTGGGCGGGCTATTTACGTCAGCGGCAAGTCGTGCATGCAGTCGGCTGTGGTTGTGTCAAGCGTGCAGGTGGGCTTTTGGCTGCGTACAGTCATACGATTGGTGGCCGCGGTGATGTGTGCAATTTGCACTGGCGGGCAGGCTGTAGAGCGATTAGTCCCGGTAACACCCTCCCCCCCCCCGAAAAGCTCATCAACTTTGGGCAATCCCTCCCCCCAAAAAAAATTATTTTTTGCTGCGATCCAAAAAAATAGGGGTCGTCTTATACACGGGGGCGTGTTATACATGGAAAAATACGGTATATTAAAAATAGAGGAAAGTATCTGACTTTAGAAATCAGAAATGTAAGCACTATAAATGAAGCAAGAAGGCACGTATTATTTTTCTTATTGTGCGCTTTCTACCAAACCAGGGACTAGCAAGTCACAGGTTCTAGGAACCTGAAGATTCTCACTGTCATTATTATCATCCACAGAACTCATAGATGATTTTGTACTCCTTCTTCATGTCCTTCAACTACAATGGTTCAGTCCTCAGTTATGAATATTCATGACTCTAATAGCTTAAAACATGGGTTCTTAACCTATGGTCCATGGGTGCCTGGGGGCACAAAACTGGGACCTTTTTTTCTTTTCTTTTCTTTTTACCCCAATGCAATACAACTAATAGTATGCAAAATTCTGTATGAATGTACTTATGTAGATTTCCCCCCATAGGAAGTGGGTTTAGTTTTCATCAGTTTCTCAAAGTGGTCTGTGTCCCAAACCAATATAAGAACCACTGAATTAAAATATTTCACGTATACTTTCCATATCACTAGGAACACTCTTTTATCTAAAAACTATCAGCACGAAACGTACAGAAAGACCTGGAAACTTACAGACCAGTTCAGTCCTTGTTTACTCGGAAGTAAGTCTCACTTTGTGCTATGGGACATTTACAGATGAGAGTGCCTACTACTGCAACCTCATAAGTAAGTGTTCTTGCTTAATGTTTGCATACGAAGATAGAAAGAGCCAAGACGACTGTTCTCTAAGCAGACACAATTCTGCAGTGCAAAAAAAGCATGTAGGTTATGGTTTAATGGTGTAATAAAGGTTCCATTTAGTTGCAAGCCAATATGTCTTAATTGTATGTGGCCATGGGCTACTCTACATGCCTGTTCAAGAAATATATGAATGCCCGAATGGGATATTTGATTTACATCAGTTATTTAAGTTGGCTTAATTTAAATCACCATGTATTGTGTTTCAGCTGAGTTCAGGTGTTTACGATTGCTCTGCGGTGGATAATTGCACATCATCACTTGGCGCAATGGTCACATAGGTGAGTTGGCCATAAAATGCACATCTGATCCACTCACATGCTCTTTGTGCCACACACAAATGCTACTGAGATGTGCTTTTCACATTACAGCAGCCCTAGATCCATCCCATGGGGCAGCTGCAACGTTTAAGGGCTTGTGACCAGGTGGTCAGGACGAAATGTGAGAGTTGCTGCTCATACAAAATTGGCACTGCGGGGTAAAATGTGGCCCCCATGTTGGTGCTGTTACACCACCTGACGCAGGGCAAATGACAGAAAATGAATTTATAATTTCCAGTCAATGTAAGATTGCATTACATTACACTGCGTTATAGGTTATTCATGAAAATGTTTTCCAGGTTCAGGTCTGACAGCTTTATTTTTTTCTTTTTTGCACTGGTGCAGCCATGAAATCCCACCCTTTGCCACTGGTGCAGCTGCAGAAAACCCAAATTGCTGTATGCTCTGATTCAGTACTAAAGAGCAGTTTTTCCTGGGGAAAGTGGTGGGCAAACAGTGCTCTGGGACAGGCCTGGAAAGCCCAGACCTTGTGCCTATAATGTGTGGGGCAAAAACGTGGCTGAGCCCTAAGTTACTACAGATCCTGACTGATCCCTCCGTGAAATTATTTCTCCCGGTAATCATAGGGAAGAAAACTGAAGCTCTTATACTGTACTATTCTATACTTCTGTAAAGCGTTTTGTGAATTGACGGCACTATATCAAGAAGCAAAACAGCCCTCCTCTTCAGATATACAGGATAGAGGCGTAGTTGTGTTAGTCTCTTGTGCAAAAACCACGAGTCCTCTGGCACCTTAAAAGCCAACATTGATTGTCACATAAAACTTTTGCTACAAGGAAAGCCTTTAAGGTGCCACAGGACTCTTGTTGCTTCCACACAAATATATAGCTACACGCGAGGAATGGAAAATAGGTGGCAGAAAAAAGAATCCCTTTTTCTTTGTAGTGCCAAGAAGCAGCCCAATAAAACCCCCGGTATCTTTTTCCTTCCCTAGCCCACAACCAAGGACGTCTACTCTCCTTACGCATGTGAACGTTTATCTTGTGACGAACGGGATTTTTTTAGGCTCAGACACACACAGCCCATTAATACGTCTTGCATTTCTCCTCCCCCCCCCCCGCCCCGTCCTTGCTGGAATCAACCTTGGTCTGAAAGGCATGCTTTTAAATCTTATTTCTTAAACAAAACAAAAACAAAAAAAACTGTTGCAGGTCTACAGATTCTTCGCCTCCCGCCGCCCGACATCCACCTTGGTATTTTGCAGGTCTCTTGTTCACACGCACCTGCAATTATCCTGAATTATACTATGGCGAGGGGGAGGCGGGGGATGCTGAAGGGTGGAGGAGGCTTGCTGCAAAAGCAGCAGCCATCCCTCCTCCATCCTCCAAGAACCACATAATTCCAGCTTCTCCCCCCCATCCCCATTCTCCAACCAGTAGGGACCCAGGTTGCCACCACGTGAGCATCTGCCTGGCCCGGCCCTCCTCTTCTTGCGGATACAGAATAGTAGGCGGGCTTTAACCGGGGTTTTTTTTCTCTCCTCCTCTGCCTCCCTCTCCGCCTCCCTCCCCCCCCCCCCCCCGCAATGTCAGATCCGCTGCAGAGTCGCGGGGCAGCCTGCAAGGCAGAAGGAGGCGCCGCGCGCAGCTGACGGGGGCTCCCCAAAAGCCTGCAGCCGCGAGGAGGCGAGCGGAAGGTCAGCGCCCTCGCTTCGCCGGCGTGGGGGTGGGGGGTCGCCTTGGCTGGGGAGGGGGGAGCCGTCTCCATCTTCTCCCCCACCGGTGCGCACGAACGGCTTCGCTCCGGTATTAGCCTCGCCTGCGCCGGATCCCCGGCCGGAGAAAAGACCGAAGCGGAGGGTTCCTGCTTGCAAAGCAGCCGGGGAAAAAACGGGTGCCCTAGGAGAGGAAAGTCAGACGGTGGGTAGTAGGGGTGGGGTGGGAATTAATTGCAAAATAAACGCATGCGGCAGAGCCACCATCTCACCTCGCTGTGGAGAAAAAAAACTGGGTGAAAGAAGACACCCCCCTCCCCAAGAGCAAGCCCGGCTGGATCCCATTGTGTGTGCGCGCGCGCGTGGTTTGGTCGATCGGAGCTGAAGGTTATTGTGGAAGGAAGCGGCCTCCTGCAGCAGCAGCAGCAGCGTGTCGTCGGGAGTGGGCGGAGGGAGCCGGGGTGGCGGCGCTTTCCAACGTGGGATTCCATGGCTCTGGCGGCGGAGCTCTGGTGACCCGGGGAGAAGCGGCTCGACTGCGGCAATGCTGCCAGCAGCAGCAGCACCGACGGCTCTGCTGAGAGGAGGCGCCTGAGCAGCTGCGGCGGAGGCGAGGGCAGGCGGCAGGATCCGGCCACATCCACCCTTCCCCCGCTGCCTTTTCTGTTTCCTCCCGCCGCCCCTCCGAACGGATTCTCCCCACTCCACAAACCTCTGCCCACCGTTTGCGCTCTGCTCGCCACCCGAGGGGAGGCGAGGCGTGCGCGGCTTGGCTTGCCTAGCCCGGGCAGGTAGCGGGTCTCTGCGTCCTCCTTTTGCCCTCCTTCCCTCCGACGACCCCCGCGGCCAAAGCCCTTGGGAGCATGGCTACCCTGCTGCGGAAAATCGGGCTCATCCGGATCCACAACAGGGACACCGAGGACCCCAAGCATCACCACCACCATCACCACCACCGTCGCGGCAGCATCCAGCAAGGCTCCTCGCTGCGGGGCAAAAGCAACCAGAAGAATAAGCAGCAGCAGCAGCTGCAAGGCACGCCGGCCAGCGGCTGCGGGAGCCCCGGCAAAGAGAGCTGCAGCAGCAGCCGAGGCAGCAGCCCCGCGCGCAACAAGCCCAAGAAGGTGCTGGAAGTGGCCAAGCAGCAGCAACAGGCGAGCCCCGACGGCGCGCCAGAGAAAGCGCAGCAACAGCAACAGCAGCAGCAGCGCGACGCCAAGGAGGCTGGCTCGGGCAAGGACCCGGCGTCGGGGGGCAGTGTTGGGCGCTCCAGCACCCCGGCCTTGGTGCCGCCGTCGCTGGTGCCAGCCAGCCGGCAGGCGCACTGCACGCAAGTGCGCACCCGACGGCTGATGAAGGAGCTGCAGGACATCGCGCGCTTGAGCGACCGCTTCATCTCGGTGGAGCTGGTGGACGAGAGCCTCTTCGACTGGAACGTGAAGCTGCACCAGGTGGACAAGGACTCGGTGCTGTGGCAGGACATGAAGGAGACCAACACCGAGTACATCTTGCTCAACCTCACCTTCCCGGACAACTTCCCCTTCGCGCCGCCCTTCATGCGGGTGCTCAGCCCACGTCTGGAGAACGGCTACGTCCTGGACGGCGGCGCCATCTGCATGGAGCTCCTCACCCCCCGGGGCTGGTCCAGCGCCTACACCGTCGAGGCCGTCATGCGCCAGTTTGCCGCCAGCCTTGTGAAAGGGCAGGTAAGGAAGGAAGGGTCTCCTGGTGGGGGGGGGAGTCTTGGGTGGGGGCTCTCTAGGCCGAGAAGCAGTGGGTCCTGGCCCACTGAGAGGCCTTGGGTGGCACCCAGCCCGGCTGTGGTTGAAACACCCCTGAACCTCTCCCCCCTGCTAATATTTGGCCAGCTGGCTCCCTCTGTGACTCTGGTCCCTTTCTCTCGCTGAGCTTTGGCGTTGAAGGGGGTGTTCTGGAGCAAAGGCCTAGGCTTGTCTCAAATCCATCTCCTCCTGCGCTGCCATTTTGCTGCACTGCATTAGCCACGTGGCTGAATACCAAACCACACATGATGTGGGCGATCTGTGACTTCCCAACTTTTGCCTCTTAAATATTAAAGGAGGTGTAAGGGGCTAAAAAATTGGTCAGAGGAGCACCACTTATCCAAGTCCCTCCTGTCTTGTTCGGTTGTTTCTTCTTAAAAGGACGTGCAGACACAACTATCCCATGCTGTGAGCCTTATTCAAGAGATCCCTTACAAAAGGGGTAGCCAATGCTCTCCAGATGTTGGAATTCCAACGCCCAGCAGCCCTTTCGTCCCAGAGTTTTAGTCCTGCAACACCTGGAGAGCAGCAGATTGGTTATTTCATACCTTATAGTGTCTCAGAGGATGCTGGAGTGCACCTCTGGGATGATGCTCAGTTGTGCCCCAGCATCCTCTGCTGGAATACTGGTGAGGATACTGGGATGCCCATCTTGGGCCACACACTGAGCACTTACAAAAAATATTTCTGGACCTCAAACAAGCCCTGCCCAACTCCCCACCCCACTCCCCCAAAGGGTGTGTAGAAAACCTTTTGCCAAACTCTAGCGCTGGCGGGGGGGGGGGGGGGCAGGCAGGCATCCTAACCACTTTCTCAAAGATGGGGGAGGTGGTTCTGGCCCCCAAATCTTTGTGTAAATGGAAGAGGATGACTGCTCTGTAGTATTCTGTGGGCTGAGTAGGAGAGATTCGTATTCTAAGAGGCTCTGTAGAATCCAGCAGTCAGCAACCCAGCACGGTGTAAGCGACCCTTTGCAGGCCACAGAAGGTGCCCAGGAGTCCCCCACAAAAGGTGACTTTGGGGAGCAGACATGCAAAGCCAAGATTTATAAAATTCAGAATTATCTGGAGAGCGTGAGTAAAACTGAGTTATTCTCCCTCTCCCAGAACTGGAACTTTTGAGTCATCCAGTGACAAATTGACTGGCAGAAGAATTTTGTCATATAGAACAGTAACGTAGGCAGTCCCTTGCTACAAGATGACACGATAGCGACTACGGTACATCTGTTGGCTAAAAAGGGAAATACAGCACATTGATGGAGACCAAGTTTGCCAGTGACTAAGAGTCAGATTCTGGGAGCAATTAATTCCAGGACTGGCTGGTCAAGTGCTCACACAAATGGAGGCACAGTGTGTTCTTTGCTCTGATCCAGAAAAGCATTTTTGATGTTTTAAAGCGGTCTCACAGCCTGACACAGCTATCTATATTGTGGTGCTGCGTGGAGATGTGATGTTATGAAATGAAGCCTATGGCTTCAAAGCAGAGCCTCTGCAGCCCCGCTTAAGATTGTACGGATATGTGAGACAAAGCAAGGAGCACCACAGTTCTTGTGTATAATAAACCCCAAGCTCTTGAGGTGTCTGCTGAAATGAATGGGTATCAACTGAAGCCTAAGCTAGATAAAGCTACCACCTTGCCAGATCTAAGCTGCCTCCCCAATCCAGCCTTCTGGCTCTTTGTAATCTTGACTAAATATGCAGGAGACCCCTTTTATATATATTTGTCTCCCTGTTTGTGTATAATCACATATATGTTTCATGTATATCTATATGTGCAACCCAATCCTATGCATATACATTTGGATGAGTTTAGTGGGATTTACACCCAAGTAAGCAGGGATAGGATTGCAACCAAAGTCAGATATACGGTCTTCAAAACAGAGACAGCAACAATTCCTCTGCTATGTTGTTTCATGAAAAATGTTTTTGGGATGTGGTGGGAAGGGATTTTGGTAAGAAAATCCACGCACCCATTTATTTCTTTTTTAAAAAAGTTGCTGTAATGGGTGTACCTGCCTTGGCTAGCTCCCAGTGAATGGCCTCAAGATCTTAATGTGCTTTGTATCCCATCCTCCCCTGAAAACGTGCGCTGTGGTCACAGACCAATGCAAAATTTGTATTGCTTTTAAATGTTTTTCTGTCGTCGTATGTCATCCTGATGTTCTGCGAGACGGCGGTATATAAATCCGTCTATAAATATATTTTTTTATTAATCGCTCTGTCATAAATTAAATTTGGTATTGACTAATGGTTACAAACCCATATTTCCAGGTAATGGTTTTAAACAACTGCGTATTGCAATGCACTTATGCAGGTTGTAGATCTTTCTTGAGCCTCCTCCTGCTTTCCAAACATCAGTATCACTAAGCAAGACAGACAGGACAATGCCCTTTGGAACATCCTTAGCTGTTTGGGTTGCAGTCTGGTGGGAAGTTCTGTGCAAGCCCCATTGAAATGAAGGCATTGTGCAGATCTTGTTCACTTCGGTGGGCTTTGAGCATGATAGTATCCTTTCATTTTTGCACCTTTCATTTTTTCTTTTTAATAGCTCCAGCATAGGCATTGGATGTGTTCCTCTTCAGTGTTAACCTCCAAAGACTCCTCCCACCCCCAAATGCAGAATGTACATATACATAGATAAATTAAAACAGAATTGAAAAAATCAACACACACACACACACACAACTTTAAAAAATAAATAAATAATAATAGCTTGGTGGACGTTAACTCTGAATACCAGCATGTTAAACCAATACTTACAGCCTCCTAGAACTGAATTTTGTGTGTGTGTGTTGTGTGTGTATGTATGTATGGGGGTTATCTGAACAAGTCATACTCTAGAGTAAACCCATTGAAAGCAATGGAACATGAGTCCATTTATTTCAATGGGTCTTCTCTGTTTGACTTAGTCAGGTGTCACCCACTGAGTTAAATACCACTTCTCCCTGGGGAAAATATGTTTTGAGGATAGAAATGACATAATTGTGGCACGATAGGACACATACTGTATTCTTATGATGGGTTTGAGACAGGTGCCCTTGGCTTCGCCAGTTATCACAGATATTGGAATCCAGCTCTTGGTTCCAAGAGATGCCATCCTATATATTACTAAGAGCAGACTACGTCTACCTGGGTGCTCTTGTATAATCCTATTTTTTTCACCAGCTGAGCTTTTCAGTTTGCTTCATTCTCGAATTATGAATCCTTGTTTAGAAGTTTTAAGGGCAGTCTTGAGGACTAAGTGGCTGTTATAACCGAAAAGGTTATGTAAGGTTTGGGCTTTATATATCCGCTTCATTTCTTTGGAATATCTATATCTCACCTTTTGAGTGAATTATCCTCAAGCTGGCTTACAACAGACTGCAGCAGTGCACACCTGTGTGAACACTCAGCCCAAGCTCACACAACCCAACATCATCCCTTAGTCCGCCTGGTCAACTGATGGGGCCAGAGTGTGCTTCCTTCGACTCTGCAGTTCCAGGGCAACTGGCAGGCAGGGGTTAAAGAATCTCACTTCACCTGCTTCTTCTGTGATGGATGGATGGATGGATGGATGGGAGCAAGTTGGTGTCCACCCCTTGCCATGATGTTCTTCTAGAAGGCAGGGCGGAAAACATCCAGTGGCCCAGTCCTTTGGCCAATGTCAGACACCAGAGGGTGCTTCTTTTCAGTGCTGGAATCTCAGGGCACTTGGACCTGTGTACAGTGGTACCTTGGGTTACATACGCTTCAGGTTACATACGCTTCAGGTTACAGACGCCACTAACCCAGAACTAGTACCTCAGATTAAGAACTTTGCTTCAGGATGAGAACAGAAATCGTGCTCTGGCTGCACGGCAGCAGCAGGAGGCCCCATTAGCTAAAGTGGTGCTTCAGGTTAAGAACAGTTTCAGGTTAAGAACGGACCTCCGGAACAAATTAAGTACTTAACCCGAGGTACCACTGTATTCTTTAATGTACAAAAATGTCCCATGGAACTCAAGGGAGATTACATGCAGAGGATTGTACTGATTAAGTTGCTTAATATATTCAGTTTTACTAAAATGACTTTAAATGTTGAACAACCTTTTCACATTTATAACAGGCCATTGAGCATGCTGCGTGATTGACTTCTATTTAACATTCCTAATGCACTGCTGCTTAACACACATAAGGAACATTTACCCATTTAATAGGCAGGTGTATTTACATGTATCATTTCCCAAAATTCATAAAAATACCAAGTTCATTTATTCAGCTATAGATATATGAACACATCAATACATAATAGTATACTTTGTAGATAGTCTACATGCTCTCTTTGGATATAACCTATTTTAGTAATTATATTAACTGGTTGGTATGTATCATTGTTTAGGAAAGGTATGACATACCAGTGGGATGGGAAATTTGATTTAAATTAATGATTTAAATTGTAGGGTGTGTGTTTTTTAACTCAACAAGAGAAAGGCCAATATAAATCATTGGTTTAATTCAAGTTTCTCATTATACTTCAAACCTTCCCTAAACAATTACCCATATTCCCTCAATTCTAATGAACCCACCTTGCCTTCTTAAAGTATCAGCCGCCCTCCTAAGTTAAATGACTACCAAAAGACAATGAAATTGTCTGTGCCATTAGGCTCAAAGCAGTTTTCAGTGAGAAAACATTTTTTAAGCCTGTGAAGAATGCACAAAATGGACATTTTGGATATCAGTTTGATGGACACTTTATTTTATTATACACAGGGAATGAGGAAACCAGTTTTATCTGCTTTTGCCCTGCTTTACCAGAAAGCCATTAGGAAACCAAATATTATATAGATGCAATTTCAGGGTAAATCAATGGTTTTGTGACATTTGCCATAATTATTTCTGCCAATACTATCTTCCTCCTCAGCTTTCCCCTCTGCTCCCCAAAAACCTCCTTGTAATTGTACGGCGATTTTCTCCTGGAAATACTTCTCGTAAATATCTGTCCGTTTGGGGATTAGAGGATGAGGAGAGGTGGTTGCACGTTTAATTAAACCATATTGCTTCATGTTTCAGGGCTAGATCGTGGAACCACTTTCCCATCCATTAGTCATATGATCCTTTTTGCCGCTGATATGAGTAATTCATGTTACTTCAAGCCTAATGAGAACAATTGTCAGCGCTGGGTCTTTTTTGCATTCTTGCAATTAAAGTAACAGGCTTTTACTTAATTGCTTTATGTGACTCAGTCATGTCTTCTAGAAAGGAGCGTAGGATCGTGTTGTACTGAGCAAGCTTTTGACTTCCCTAGGAACACTTCAACAGATTAGTTGTCAGGAAAGCCTACTACGGATGGGTGGGGCAGGTGGGAGTCCCCATTTAGTGCTGATCCAAAAACAAAATGTGGGAGGCAGGAGCAGACGATTCAATTAGGCTCAATTAGCTGCCGCAGTGAAGAGGGAGACCAGGTCCAGAGGTTCCTGCCTTGACATGTGTGCCCATATACGAAGTCAGCATCAACTATTCTAATGCAGTCAACCTGCACCATTTTAAACTTAAACACTGAGACGAATAATTATTTCAACATTTGTTCCTGAACGCAGTCTATTGCTTCAACCCCTCCTTATCACATGAGTGTCTCTGTGAGAGAAAGTGTGTGCTTGCGAATAAGAAATACAGAGCTGTGATATAATTGCTACAGAGAAATACATTTTTAAGGGAAGTTTAAATTGCAACTCTAAATATACTTTGTAGGGAGTAAGCCTCACTTAGTATCGTGGGACTCCTAATTATTCACAATGCACTGTTTTCACTGGAATTCTATAATTTTAATTCTGTAATCTAGAATATTAATTCCTATACTTGTTATTAAAAAAGTATACGATGTTCCTGTGTTGTTGAAGAGCAAAGGGAAAATGCAGAGGTGAATGTTTGTCAACAGTTTCATAATGCTTTTTTGTAATTAAAAATGTGAAGGCAATCGCATAGGGAAAATGAGAGGGTATGAGAGTGTTGTCAATGTCTGTTTGATAATCTGAGCAACTGCTGTCCAGTAGCAGTCGGATTCAGCCCCGTGTAATACGAGTTGCATTATATAACCTGGATGATTCTGTTGCATAAGGCAGATGGTACGGAAGCTCTGGCTAGGAGGAGCACTTGAGATTTCTGGTCCTGTTTGTAGAGCTAGTCTTTCTTAACACTTAGTTTCAGAAGGGCACTTGCACTGAGAGGGAACCTATTTCCATCTGTTGGGAAATACAATCATTGAATTTGTGAAACTCTTAACTGGCATTATACCCATTGTGTAGCACTTGGTAAGATTCCCAGTGTTTCATCAGAAGAGCTTCTGTCAGTTTAATCAGGCAATGTTAAGATAGTGCTTTAAATGGAAATAAGAGCCCTGTTGGATCAGGCAGGGACTCCCTCTAGTTTCCAACAATGCATTGCAGGAGATTGAACTAAATGGCCCTTGTGGGCCCTTCCAACTCCTCCATGATTCTGTGAATGGCCCCAAATTGATCTCCCCTGGGCAGCCCGTGGAAGGAGAAGCTGGAGCAAAGCACATGTTAATGGATCACTACAATTATTGGGATTAGTAGTATATTCCTTAGTGGTGCCCGTCTTACCGTGTGGAAAACGTCTAGCAAAAAAGCACCAGAGCTCCGAAAACTTATTTACGTAGCATTAACTATTATTTAAGGGACGCGGGTCGCACTGTGGGTTAAACCACAGAGCTAGGACTTGCCGATCAGAAGGTCGGCGGTTCGAATCCCCGCGACGGGGTGAGCTCCCGTTGCTTGGTCCCTGCTCCTGCCCACCTAGCAGTTCGAAAGCACGTCAAAGTGCAAGTAGATAAATAGGTACCGCTCCGGCGGGAAGGTAAACGGTGTTTCCGTGCGCTGCTCTGGTTCGCCAGAAGCGGCTTAGTCATGCTGGCCACATGACCCGGAAGCTGTACGCTGGCTCCCTCGGCCAGTAAAGCGAGATGAGCGCCGCAACCCCAGAGTCGGTCACAACTGGACCTAATGGTCAGGGGTCCCTTTACCTTTACCTTTAACTATTATTTATCTCACTAATAAGACACAGGAGATGTAGGGTTGTTTCCAGCTAAGTTCTACTCAGAGATCCATTGAAAATATTGAGCCCAAGTTAGTTATGTTCATTAACATAGATAGGCCTACTCAGAGTAGGATTAGCTTTGGCCGCAACCCTGAGGGGCAATTCCTTGCTCCCTGGGTAGGCAGCTGAGGGGCCATAAGTTTCTTTAACTTCCTCCTCCACCAGGGCGGGGAGAGTGAGGTTGCTGCCAGAGGCCTTCCTGATGCACAGAGGAAAACTCTGCCACTGACTGATGCATATTAACTCTATAACGACAAATAAAATGCAGCAGCTCCGCAGGGACTCCCACAAAAGCTTGAGCAAAAAAGTGTGCTGAAAAACTCATCCTCATTGGCAGTGGCGTAGCGTGGGGGGTGCAGGGGGGGCGGCCGCACCGGGCGCAACATCTGGGGGGGCGCGCTCGCACTCGCAGCTCTCTGCCCCTACCTGGCTCACTCTCTCTGCAGTGCTGGCTGTGCGAATCCGATCCGAGCCGCTGGGTCGCCGCCCACTGTGAAGGGGGTGGGTGCCAGGCGTGCGGTGCGGAGAGAGAGCGAGGGACTATCTGGGGGAGGGACAGTGCAGCGGCCACCCAGCGCAGCACTGAGCGCGGGAGAGAACCACACCAGACCAGACCAGGCAGCAGCAAGAAGAAGCTGGCAGTGGCGGCAGGTTAGGGGTTAGGGGGCCCAAATTACCTGCCTTGCCCTGGGTTAGGGGGCGCAAATTACTTGCCTTGCCCCGGGTGCTGACAACCCACGCTACGCCGCTGCTCATTGGTGCCCAACTGCACCTGAGAAGGGAAGCATAGAAACATAGACTTGTAGGGTAGGAAGGGAATTTGAGGGTCATCAAGTCCAAACCTGCAATGCCGGAATCTCAACACACGGTCCTCCATTCTATTTGAAACAGTACAAAGCCCTGCATAGCTTTGCAAGTGTGCTAGTGATTTTCTTGCTGCACCGCTTGGAGGGCCAGGGAATTCCATAATTGGGGCACCACTGCTGAGAATGCAGGTAGATGCTACACAGTCAAGAAGGCCTTTCCCAAAGATCTCAAAATATGGCTTAGAAAGCCCTGCTGTGATCCATCTTTTACTTCATGTCATGATTCTGATGTTGGCTGTGAATCATCAGACTAATGAGATGGGACCGTGGATTTGAAAACGTGTTTCAGGGAACCTTGGAAGCTCGTTGAGGCTCTTCAGTAAGGAAACTCACCAGTCGAAGACAGCTTGGCCATAATTATCTTCTCTTCCCACAGAATGTGCAGCTTCAAAGTACCTTTAGATCTCTTCTAAGCCATGCTCTCAATTGACATGGGTCAACAGTGAAAACCTATGGATCTGGCCATTAGGGAGAAACACAGAAAGCTGACTTACATATGAATCAGAGCATTGATTGACCTAGCTCAGGCCTTCAGGCAGAGGCCGTTCCCAGCCCTACCTAGTGATGCCAGAGACGGAACCTCCACTGAGCTTTGGCCTTTCCCTAAAGACAGACATCGGTTGGTGAACCACCAACCTTTTGGTTTACAGTCACGCAGCTAACCAGTTATGCCCAATTGCTTCCCTTTATGAACTGAATGTGATCCTTGGAATGTGACCTGGAATTATTGACAGTGCACAAGGCAGCCATGGCAAAACAAGTTGATCTGGAAAAGGCTCCCTGAAGGTAGAAAACTTTAGACTAAGACATGCTTACCAAAAAAATGGTTTGTGGACACAAACCATTACAAAACACAGTGTCCTGCCGGGGCTGTGGGTCTATTGAATACAAATGTTTGTGGATCAAGTCTGTGGGCATATTTGGGCAGGCCTGTGGGCACACTTTTGAGTGAGGGGCATGGACAACACCCTTCCGGTCACTTCTCTCCCCCAGACCAACCTCCACTCCCAAGAGACAGAAAGAGAGAAAGTACATGCACATACAATTTGCATTTCCAAGGAATCTGGGTAAAAGCTGGATCCAGTGCAGTTCACTGAGCCTTGTGAAACACAAAGAGCTGAAAGATGAAGTGTTTTCCCCAACTGTATGTACATTTCAGTACAAAAGGTATTGAGAAAAGGGTAACCACTCTTACCGCAAGATGACTAGGGGGCAATGAGTGGGGAGGCACTCAGAGGCTTTGTGGGTGCCAGGGGAACAACTCAAGGGGACCTCCCATAGGCTCTGTGTCGGTGACCCCTAAGCTGCAGTCTCCAAACCACTGTCCATTATTCCTAAACTCATTTTTAGAAAGTGGTGCTTTTAAATTATGTGCTCTGAACGTGAAAACACGGGCCATGCAGATGTGGCGAGCCTATTAAGAACACAAGAATGCCCTGCTGAATTGGGGCAAAGCTGCCTAGTTCAGCATCTTGTTTCCTCATCACTTGGGATTCAGCCGCATGCTAATGCTCATCTTGGAGGTAAAAAGGTAAAGGTACCCCTGACCGTTGGGTCCAGTGACAGACGGCTCTGGGATTGCGTGCTCATCTTGCTTTATAGGCCAAGGGAGCCGGCATTTGTCCATGACTAATCCGCTTCTGGCGAACCAGAGTAGCGCAGGGAAACACTGTTTACCTTCCCACCGGAGCGGTACCTATTTATCTACTTGCACTTTGAGGTGCTTTCAAACTGCTAGGTTGGCAGGAGCTGGGACTGAGCAACAGGAGCTCACCCCATCGCGGGGATTTGAACCACTGACCTTCCGATCAGCAAGCCCTAGGCTCTGTGGTTTAGACCACAGCGCCACGCGCGAAAACAGGACTGATAGCCAATTATAGCCTTTCCCCCTGTGAATTTGTCCCTTTTAGGGCCACCTAACTTGGTAATTAAAAGGGATGCGAGTGGCGCTGTGGGTTAAACCACAGAGCCTAGGACTTGCCGATCAGAAGGTCGGCGGTTTGAATCCCCGCGACGGGGTGAGCTCCCGTTGCTCAGTCCCTGCTCCTGCCAACCTAGCAGTTCGAAAGCATGTTAAAGTTCAAGTAGATAAATAGGTACCGCTCTGGTGGGAAGGTAAACGGTGTTCCTGTGCGCTACTCTGGTTCGCCAGAAGTGGCTTAGTCATGTTGGCCACATGACCCGGAAGCCATACACCGGCTTCCTCGGCCAATAAAGCGAGATGAGCGCCACAATGCCAGAGTCGGTCACGACTGGACCTAATGGTCAGGGGTCCCTTTACCTTTAACTTGGTGATTGTGATAAGTCACCCTACTTTATAGGTGGGGAGCCTGCCTTCTATTCATTTTTGCCGATTCACTGATGCATGTGAAACGAGGGATTCCTAATTTACTCCCACCATTGTCCATAAATTCAAAACCTAACTGCCATATATTTATATTATCCTGTTTCTTAAAGCCTTCATCTACAACCCAGTAGCTGTGGTATTATAGACATGGCCTAAAACCAGCTAGGCACACTTATTATAAGTAAAAGTATATAAAAGTAAAAAAGGTGTTATTTACCTATCAGAAACTATAAATGTAAAATAAGGCAAATTCAGCTGGGTCCTATTTCTTACTTATGTTTGCTAAATTGAGGTTACAGTGTCTTCAAGTGACAGTTACAGAAGTTTGGGTATGGCTGCCTAGTAAAGTGTAGCTCCTAACCCATTTAATTGATATTCCACTTTCCCCCCTAAATCTCACCACCAGGCACCGTAGACTTCAGCCGGTTTCCTCTGAGCCAGACTTGCAGACAGTTCTCACTCTGGTCAGCTCCAGAAGCTCCTTGCTGAATCCCTCTCACTTGCTTAATGCCTTTATATGGCATCACTGCCAAGTCTTCGGCATAAGCCAGTGATTCAGCTCTTTTGAGACAGACTATATTTCCTTTATATAATTTTTATTAAATTTTCTGTTTTACCATTTCAAATAAACATTTTACATACTTTAAAATATCAATGACTTCCCTTCTTCTCTTTCCATGGTTCATTTTGCATATCTTACATCCTTGCATATTTTACAAAAATTGTTCCAATCGGTTTTCCATTATTACATCCGTCAAAAATTATTTACACTGTTGAATTGATTTTAATCCTGCCAGCATTTTCAGCTGTACACAGTTATTTTCCATATACTCCAGTCTTCTTTAAACATATGTTCTTCTTGCTTTTTTTTCTATATGTTAAGTCTGCAAGTTGTGTATATTCTGTCAACTTAAGTTGCCAGTCTTCTTTAGTTGGGACCTTGCTCACTTTCCCTTTTCGGGCTAACGAAACACGGGCTGCAGTTGTTGCATACATAAATAGCCTTTTCTGACACCTGGGAATTTCGGTCTAAATTATCCTCAACAGAAAGGACTCAGGGTTTTTTGGGGGGGGGGGGAGAGGAGTAATTTGAAACATTTTTTTCAATTCATTATAAATCATTTCCCAGTGAGACAAACCAAATTTTCAGTTTTCTCTAGGCTCTTAATAGTCCCTTGCCTGTCTTCCACCTGCTTCTGCCTCCTCTCTCAACTTGTTCTTCTTGGCTGTCTCACTCTCCTGTCTTCTTTATTCTTGTCTTCTTCATTCTTGTCTTCTTCTTTCTCTCTGCCCCCCCCCCCCCCGCAAGACTAGTAGAATAGCTTCATTTATTTTGCAGCCAGCCTGTCCTTCAGCCAGTCAGATTTGAGTGGAATCCAACCTCATCCAATCACTTTTCTTGTCCAATGAGTGATCAAGAATTTCTTCCCATTAAGCCCATCAGAAGTGTGGTTTTACAGTTCTGTCCCATAGTATTTAAAAGGACCCAGTTTCTCCCCAGACCAGACTTTTGTAACTTAAATAGCAGCTGAATGTCAACCGCCTTTTAATGGGGAGAAAATGTAGTCTACGTTTACTTTACAATGGAGTGTTTGAATGAGATTGGCATCAGTGCCCGAACAGACAAGCACTCTTACCTAGAAATAATTTTTTCCACTTTAATCTCCCAAATGATTCCTATCAAGTGAAAAGCCATTGAAACATTTTTAGCATCTGCAAGTCAAGAAAATGCTGCTGAGAATTTTTGGATAAAGTGATGCATATCTCTGGGGCTTGGGAAAGGATTTAAGTCATTCAGCCAGCCTATCCAAACAACTCTTAAGAGTTTATATTTCGTACCTCTCAATTGAAAAGTCAGTCACATTTCCAGCACATTCTGGTGTGATTAACACAGAAGAACCCAGAATGGGACTTTGTGGATAGGAGCTGAATTGATTCCCAATGGTTGGAGCTATCAGGGGCAGAGAGCAAATTAAACAGTGGTGTCTCCAAGTACTCCCTTTCCCCTTTGTTCCCTACAAGTGAATAATAATAATAATAATAATAATAATAATAATATTTTTAAAATATTTATACCCCACCCATCTGGCTGGATTTCCCCAGCCACTCTGGGCGGCTTCCAACAAAATATTAAAATACAATAGTGCGTCAAACATTAAAAGCTTCCCTAAACAGGGCTTCCATCAGATGTCTTCTAAAAGTCTGGTACTATAGTTGTTTTTCTCTTTGACATCTGGTGGGAGGGCGTTCCACAGGGTGGGCGCCACTACCGAGAAGGCCCTCTGCCTAGTTCCCTGTAACTTGGCTTCTCGCAGCGAGGGAACCGCCAGAAAGCCCTCGGTGCTGGACCTCAGTGTCCGGGCATAACGATGGGGGTGGAGACGCTCCTTCAGGTATACTGGACTGAGGCCGTTTAGGGCTTTAAAGGTCCGCACCAACACTTTGAATTGTGCTCGGAAATGTACTGGGAGCCAGTGTAGATCTTTCAAGACCGGTGTTATGTGGTCTCGGCAGCCGCTCCCAGTCACCAGTCTAGCTGCCGCATTCTGGATTAGTTGTAGTTTCCGGGTCACCTTCAAAGGTAGCCCCACGTAGAGCGCATTGCAGTAGTCCAAGCGAGAGATAACCAGAGCATGCACCACTCTGCAGGCACATAGGGTCTCAGCCTGTGTACCAGATGGAGCTGGTAGACAGCTTCCCTATACACAGAATTGACCTGCACCTCCATGGACAGCTGTGAGTCCGAAATGACTCCCAGGCTGCGCACCTGGTCCTTCAGGGGCACAGTTACCCCATTCAGGACCAGGGAGTCCCCCACACCTGCCCACCTTCTGTCCCCCAAAAACAGTACTTCAGTCTTGTCAACCTCAACCTCAATCTGTTAGCCGCCATCCATCCTCCAGCCGCTTCCAGACATGTTTGTCATACATTCTTGTGTGAAAAAGAACACTTGTTGCAGCGAGGGGGAAACCTGCCTTTCCCCCCGGACTATGGGTGTCTCTGCCTTCACTGACCACAATCCTCCAGTGGGGTGCAATGCGCCCTCTTGTAGATATGCAAGTATTGCCTACCCACAGACACCATCCATCATAAAAATGATGGCCATTTCCACCAATTTAACTGCCAATAAGGGGCCACTCGGTGATTTCAGTGAGGTATAACTCAGTCTACCCCAGGGGTCACCCATCCCTTGGGAGCCAGTGGGCACATTTTGAATCTCTAGAAAGTGTCGTGAGTGCCAGTCACAAAACGGCTCTTGTGGGGTGTGGGGCATAACACAAAATGGCGGCTGCAAAGTCTGGGCCAGTGACAACAGGAATTGAGCAGGAAGAACGTACCGTCTCTCATGCATTGCAAATTTTGAGGGGATCTTTTACTGAGGCCTATTATGGGTACCATATGAGGTACTGCCAGGTTTTGTATGCTGGTGCCTGCAGGCTCTATATTTGTGTCCCCTGATCTAGCCTATGAAAGGAAGAAGAATGAACAAAGAGAGAATTCTCCAGTACGTGTGTTTTATCACCATAGATAGCTCCGTCAGTAGAGCATGAGACTCTTAATCTCAGGGGCCTGAGCCGCATATTGGGCAAAAGATTCCTGCGTTACAGGGGGGTTGGATTAGATGACTCTCATGATGCCATCCAGCTCTGTTATTCTCAGAACAGGATTAATGGCAAAAGAAAATCAGATTTGTGATGAAAATTTGCAGCAAGTACCGAGCATGAAATCTTTTTTTAAATATAAATATAATTTATTAGTTTTTTTTTAACGTATCATTTTCAACAGTAATTAAACATACTTTTACATCTTATTCAAATTTTTGACTTCCATCAATCCTGTCTGAAAATTTTCCAATCTAATCTCTCAGTATGCATTTCTTATCTTCCCTATTATATTTCAAACTCATAACCAATATTTCTATCTTTTTCTACTTTGTAACACTTCATATATTTCTCCTTACAAAACTTCTTGTAGTCCTACTAGCGTAATTTGTTGATTACAGTTGCTCTTCAAATAATTCATATACTTCTTCCAATCTTATGTAAATCTCTGGTCCCACAGGTTTCGAATCCTTCCTGTCATTTTGTCCAATTCTGCATAGTCCATTAATTTTGTCTGCCATTCTTCTTTCGTCGGAATTTCTTCTTGTTTCCATTTCTGGGCTAACAATACTCTTGCCACAGTTGTTGCATATAAAAACAATTTAACATCTTGCCTATTAATGTCCTGAACTATAATACCAAGTAAAAATGCTTCTGGTTTTTTTAAAAATGTATATTTCAACATCTTTTTCATCTCATTATATATCATTTCCCAGAAGTTCTTTACTTTTTTACATTCCCACCACATATGATAAAATGTTCCTTCTTTTTCTTTTACATTTCCAACATTTATTATTTGTCTTATACATTTTAGCTAATTTCACTGGTGTAATATACCATCTATACATCATTTTCATCATATTCTCTTTCAAAGCATTACAGGCTGTAAATTTTATCCTTTCATTCCACAACCTTTCCCATTCTTCCTACCAAAGAACTCATAACTTAGCTTTATTCACACGCATGTGCTCAATGTCCCTCTCACCAATACCGTTTAGACATCCAAGATTTAAAGTTGGCTAGATGGTACACATTCCTTGCAAGTACTTTTGTTGCTGCTATTTAACAGGGATAAGTGGTTATGGAACTTAGGGCTCATTCACACTTCTGGGTTCTGTGATTTCTTCCATTTGTCCCATGATTTCTGGGCACGGCTCCAAGAGGTTTTCCTTCCGTCCCACCGCTTTCCCCAGGAAAATCCCGCTGTCTGCTGTTGAATCTGAACAAATGTCAGTCCGCAGAAAACCCAATTGATGTTTGTTCCGATTCAGAAGTAAACGGAAGTTGTGAATGAGCCTTTACTTAGCCACATACATAAATAATGTAAGTTGAGAGTATTACAAATGGGAATTGTTAAAGTGGGGACAGGTTTTTTCTTTATATTGCTTACTAGGAGGCTGTATCATACAACCTTAAGGTTTTTGGAATTCATGGTTGTAATAAATCCATTGCTCTGCAATCAGCAAGACTTATTTGTGGGATGTGAAACACAGGAGCAGTCAATTACAACATTCCTAGAGTGTGCATGTTTAGACATGGGGAGTGATGTTTGTCCAGCCAGCAGGTAAACTTCCTGCTTCCCTCTGGGCTGGGACAGACTTCCTCCGCATGTGACTAGAGGTGGGTGTGGCCTCACCTGTGCAGGTAATGATAAAAGCACAGGGCAGGGGCAGCCATCCCTCTCGTGCCTCTCTGCCATCTTCATCTTCGAACAAGCAACATCTCTCCTGAGTGAAAGATGCCCTCTTGGCTCCCAGCCAAGATAGAATCCAAATGTATATTACTTCACTAAGCTTAAGTCTGCCTTCTGGGATCTGATTGTGAACAGAATGTGAGTAAACTCTTTTTATATTTTTGTAAAGGACTGTGTCGTGTCTTCTATTTTAAGAGGGAAAAAGGGGAAATTACCAGAGTGATTAGTATAGAGGCTTAAGCGAGCCTGAGCAAACGCTGCCGTTGCAAACTTAAAATAAAGGGGAATATTTTACTCTGCTGATATTTTGGGAACTTGTTAACACAAGTTGGATAAGGATATAATCACACAATATATCCTCTCCTGCATCCCTGAACATTCCCACATTATTTACATCACAAGCATGTATCCAGAGACCCCATTTCTCGCGTTCTGAATGTGCTCTGTCCTTAAGTTACGATTCAGCAGCTCCCCTGTTGATTGTCGCTCTCCTTATGCGAAACTGGTTGGGCTTTGGGCTGTTGCTGGGTTTGCTCAGTCAGAAAACCATCACTAAGCTGGTGCTTTTGAAACATGTTCTTCCCATTGTATCTGTGCCTTTCTCGCCTTTTTTTGTGGCAGCTTAGAAAAAGCAAATTCCGTGTTAGGGAGCATCGGGGAAGGGATTAAAAATAAAACTGCCAGTATAAGAATACCATTATACAAGTCTGTGGTGCTATCACGTTTGGAATGTTTTGCACAGTTCTGGTCACTGTGGGTAAAGGGATATTGTAGAAATAGGGGGGAAAAGCTTGAGAAAAGGGAAGCAAAAATTATAATTAAGGAGATGGAGCAGCTCACCTATGTATTTCTTTTAAATGGCTGGTTCACTTCCTCGCAGAACAAACTGTTGTGTTTGCTTTTGCTTAATTCGTGGGTTGAACAAGACCTTAAATCTGTGAAATTTCCGTTCTGAGTTTTGAATCGCTTGATGGTTGTGTAAGAAGCTGATTGATAGAAAAATCAATGTGCTGTTTCACATTGCAAAAGATGCTGCGTTTTTTCCAGAATTATAACCTAGCTAGTGTCAAAGAGACGACATGCTGCATTTTCAGATTTTTATATCCCCAGGTACATTTGCATCACACTCAATTATGTGAGCAAAGTGGGATTTACTTCTGAGTAAAGGTGAATAGGATTAGGCTGAATATACAGGATTATATCATAGAATCATAGAATCATAGAGTTGGAAGAGACCACAAGGGCCATCGAGTCCAACCCCCTGCCAAGCAGGAAACACCATCAGAGCACTCCTGACATATGGTTGTCAAGCCTCTGCTTAAAGACCTCCAAAGAAGGAGACTCCACCACACTCCTTGGCAGCAAATTCCACTGTCGAACAGCTCTTACTGTCAGGAAGTTCTTCCTAATGTTTAGGTGGAATCTTCTTTCTTGTAGTTTGGATCCATTGCTCCGTGTCCGCTTCTCTGGAGCAGCAGAAAACAACCTTTCTCCCTCCTCTATGTGACATCCTTTTATATATTTGAACATGGCTATCATATCACCCCTTAACCTCCTCTTCTCCAGGCTAAACATGCCCAGCTCCCTTAGCCGTTCCTCATAAGGCATCGTTTCCAGGCCTTTGACCATTTTGGTTGCCCTCCTCTGGACACGTTCCAGTTTGTCAGTGTCCTTCTTGAACTGTGGTGCCCAGAACTGGACACAGTACTCCAGGTGAGGTCTGACCAGAGCAGAATACAGTGGCACTATTACTTCCCTTGATCTAGATGCTGTATTCCTATTGATGCAGCCCAGAATTGCATTGGCTTTTTTAGCTGCCGCGTCACACTGTTGGCTCATGTCAAGTTTGTGGTCAACCAAGACTCCTAGATCCTTTTCACATGTACTGCTCTCAAGCCAGGTGTCCCCCATCTTGTATTTGTGCCTCTCATTTTTTTTGCCCAAGTGAAATACTTTACATTTCTCCCTGTTAAAATTCATCTTGTTTGTTTTGGCCCAGTTCTCTAATCTGTCAAGGTCGTTTTGAAGTGTGATCCTGTCCTCTGGGGTGTTAGCCACCCCTCCCAGTTTGGTGTCAATAAAGTCAGGAGGATGTAGCCACAGTACTAGGTAAAAACAGTAATGTTGGTTTAAGGGTACTTACTGGGAACTGTAGCTCTGGGAGGGTGAAACCACAGTTCCCAAGATTCTTGGGAGGAGTGCTCTAGTGCATGGTGTGTATAGAGCAGGCACGTCCAACAGGTAGGTCGTGATCTACCGGTAGATCACTGGACATCTGTGGTAGATCACTGGTAGATCACTGGCTCCCCCCCAAAGATGCTCAACAAATTTGGCTCCCCTAAAAAAATCTGTGCCCTGCACCCCTAAAAATGGGACTTTCCTTCATTAAAAAAAGCTCAGCAACTTTGACCTGAAACCCGTAAAAAGGGGTAGACACTGCCAGTTTGTGAGTAGATCACAGTCTCTTAGAAGTTGCCCCCCCCCCCCCCGGTACAGAGCACAGAAAGGAAAACAAGACCAAAATAACTTGGTAGGACAAAATTTGTCTCTTGTGCCTCTCAGGCAAGGGCAACACATGCATTGGCAAGGTGAAGCCATTTGCTTTAGGCAGTGAATCTGACCCCCGCCCCCAATGTTGCACTGATGCCAGCACTTCATTCATGCTGCCAGCCTTGCCACTGTAGCCGCCTTGTGGCAGCACGGCTGCAGCCACAGGTGAGGGTACCGTTATGGCAATGGGTCTGGCAGCAGCACAGTTGCATCGGTGGAGGCAGTGGGGTGAGGACCCAGATCTGCAGGGGGACGTGGCATCGGGGCACCTTACCTACGGTGGCAAAAAATCTTGGGCCACTCCTGCTCTCAGGACTAATTCCAAGAGGTGGGTGCACTTGTTCAGTGCCAGATTCAGAAACGTGGAAGTAATCTTGCTGTGTAGCTTTGATCCCAGAAGATCCCGCTTACACACGGCCTGCTAGGGCTTGGTTTGACAAGATTTTGGAACTGCTTGTTATAGATAGGTATCCACACAGATAAGCATTTCTGTTCACCCAAATTTTAATTTTGATTTCCTAGCAAATGTGTTCCCATTTATTACCTGTGTAGGCTTAAAGGAGGAAAAAAAGATGGAGATGACCAGCAATTTTGAGCTGTTTATTCTTTGATGATGATGATAGTAGTGGTGCAAAATAATGTCAATATAATAATGAATTCATTCACGTTCAATAGTCATTTGTAAAAGTTATGGTGTTAGTGGGCACATTATAAATTGCAAAGAAGAACCTCTCTAAGTTGCATCTGAACTTCTCTTTCCCCTGGTGAGCCTGGGAAATGGACGTAGGCAGAATTATCTTGGTTGTTAGTGAACTTGTAAAAAAATAATCGTAGAGTTGGAGATAGTGAAAGAAATGCAACAACAGTAGCTGCCTATTGGGGACACAGGTGGCGCTGTGGTCTAAACCACTGAGCCTCTTGGGCTTGCCGATCAGAAGGTCGCGGTTCGAATCCCCGTGACGGGGTGAGCTCCCATTGCTCGGTCCCTGCTCCTGTCAACCTAGCAGTTCAAAAGCACACCAGTGCAAGTAGATAAATAGGTACCACTCCAGCGGGAAGGCAAATGGCGTTTCCATGCGCTGCTCTGGTTTTGGTGTTCCGTTGCACCAGAAGTGGCTTAGTCATGCTGGCCACATGACCCGGGAAAACTGTCTGCAGACAAACGCTGGCTCCCTCGGCCTGTAAAGCGAGATGAGCGCCGCAACCCCAGAGTCGTCTGCGACTGGACCTAACTGTCAGGGGTCCTTTACCTTTAGCTGCCTATTGAGTATGTCATGGAAGTCCAGCCCTGGAGTTACGAGAGCATGAACAGCAAAAAGGAAACAGGGCTGAAGAGAAAGGAGAATGGGGTTGAACAGTTAAAGAAACAAGTGGGGCAATTGATCAAGACCATGAGTTGGAGTGACCAGGTGAGACCTTGGCAAGTATGAGAGCTTTCTTCTCCCCACCCTGCTAAAATGCACTGCCCTTCATAAACTCACTTTTATCTGCAATCTGCGTTTAGCTGATTTCAGTTCCCTGCTATGGGCAGATACTGAATAAAGCTGCAAAAATACTCAAAAGAGATTGACTGACCTTTTTAAAATAAAACTAGTGCTGCAATCCTAAGCACATTTAACAAGGGAGCAAGAGCTCTGTAGGGTTTGTTTCCAGAATAAACCCAGTTAGGACTGCTGTGAAATTATACGTGCTGGAATATGGTGCTGCTGTTTCCCTAAGTGATGAGCTGCTTCAAGAGCAATGCTTGGCTTCTTTTGGAAGATCACCCAAACTAGTGGCAAACTTGAATATAGGTGGAGGCAAACAGCATAGGCCAACTTTAGGCAGCGAGTTATATCCATTATCCCCAGAAAGAGATATTTGCGACCCTAAAGATTCCTTCCATTCTTCAACTCAGCCCCTACTACTTCAGTCTGTCTGCTTCAATCTGGGTCCCCTGGACAGCAGAAGATGAATTGCTTCCTGAAGATTCAGATGGGTTTCACATTCAGGGCTGTCTTTATCCAGGGGTGCGGGGCACCCAGGTGCCAAATTCTAAGGGGCGCTAAATGTATACCTACTGTACACCGGTCCCTCTTGATTGGCGGCAGTGAAAAGCAATGGAGTGAAAGTCCCCTCCCCCTTGCTCTGTTACTCCGTAGCGTCAAATATTCCTGACAAGCCAGGAAACAAAAGCAGTTTTATTCATTGCGTCGTCGTTACAGGTGAGAGATTTCCCCGCTAAAGAAGGTCAACAACTTTGGCTTCCCCCCTCCCAAAAAAGCTCAATAAAAGTTAATTTGGGGGCGCTGGGCGGATCTTTGCACCCCAGTGGTGCATATGCTGAAGACGGCCTGTTTACATTCCACACCATTCTCCAATAAAGCAGGGGTGGATGGGGAACTTGTGGTTCTCAAGATGTTGGACTCCCACCGGTTCTAGCCAACATGGCCAGTGGTCAGGGATTATGGGGATTGCATGGGAGGTTCCCCAATCCTGCCCTCAAGAGCCGTTCATTGAGCATCTTGGGTCATTAGTGAACAATTTGATCCATAGCAGATATAGAAAACAGAGACATACTTGGCCAGCATTCATAACAGTAGGCTTAAAAGATAAATCCCCAGGAAGCAAATGTTATTCTATAGAATGAAGCCGGACTAGGAAAAATCGAGAAATTTGATATTTTATTTCTAGCTTCATTTGTCTTTTTCTTTTATGTGAAATTTATTTCATTGTTTATTTTCCCCGCATGTTTATAAATTGCTTAATAACAGAACAGTCTCCAAGTGTTTGCTGTTAACTGTGAAATGTATGCAGAAAATCCCATTCATATTCTCCGACATAAATTATATAATGCAAAATCCACTTTACAGATTTCACAGATATAAAATTTAATAGACTCAAACTTCTGCGAAGAAGATCCTGCTTCCTTGGTTGCTCAGCTGGATGCAAAATACTATCTTCTCCTATCAGCAGGGAGCAAACAAACCACTATATTTTTCCAATGGCTCAGTTGGGCGCAAACAAATTCTATCATCCAGTAGCCCTGGACGCCGGAAGCAAACAACTTACATAAAGTGTGAAGGAAGGGAGGAAACCAGCACATTAGAGGAAACTAGTCTTTGCAATCCAGAGAATTCCTTCTGCGCTGTGGAACAGTTTGTTGTGCATATGCAAGACGGATGTGCAAGAACTTCGCAAGAGGAAAAGCAGGTTGTGTGCAGAGAATCTGTACCGTGTAAAGACGCTTGCTTCACACAGCTAATAGTGGACATGATTTGTGAAAGGGTTTGCAGATCCATTTTTCTCCCCATTCATTCCTTCATTTCTCCCTTGATTGTTATCTAGTCAAAGAGTGAGCTTTGTTGCTGTTTAGTCGTGTCCGACTCTTCGCAACCCCATGGACCAGAGCACACCAGGCACTCCTGTCTTCCACTGCCTCCCGCAGTTTGGTCAGACTCATGTTTGTAGCTTCGAGAACACTGTCCAACCATCTCGTCCTCTGTCGTCCCCTTCTCCTTGTGCCCTCCATCTTTTCCAACATCAAGGTCTTTTCCAGGGAGTCTTCTCTTCCCATGAGGTAGCCAAAATATTGGAGCCTCAGCTTCAGGATCTGTCCTTCCAGTGAGCACTCAGGGCTGATTTCTTTCAGAATGGAGAGGTTTGATCTTCTTGCAGTCCATGGGACTCTTAAGAGTCTCCTCCAGCACCATAATTCAAAAGCATCAATTCTTCAGTGATCAGCCTTCTTTATGGTCCAGCTCTCACTTCCATACATCACTACTGGGAAAACTATAGCTTTAACTATACGGACCTTTGTTGGCAAGGTGATGTCTCTGCTTTTTAAGATGCTGTCTAGGTTTGCCATCGCCTGTCTCCCAAGGAGCAGGCATCTTTTAATTTCGTGACTGCTGTCACCATCTGCAGTGATCATGGAGCCCAAGAAAGTAAAATCTCTCACTGCCTCCATTTCTTCCCCTTCTATTTGCCAGGAGGTGATGGGCCCAGTGGCCATGATCTTCGTTTTTTTGATGTTGAACTTCAGACCATATTTTGCGCTCTCCTCTTTCACCCTCATTAAAAGGTTCTTTAATTCCTCTTCACTTTCTGCCATCAAGGTTGTGTCATCTGCATATCTGAGGTTGTTGATATTTCTTCCGGCGATCTTAATTCCGGCTTGGGATTCATCCAGCCCAGCCTTTCGCATGATGAATTCTGCATATAAGTTAAATAATCAGGGAGACAACATACAGCCTTGTCGTACTCCTTTCTCAATTTTGAACCAATCAGTTGTTCCATATCCAGTTCTAACTGTAGCTTCTTGTCCCACATAGAGATTTCTCAGGAGACATATGAGGTGGTCAGGCACTCCCATTTCTTTAAGAACTTGCCATAGTTTGCTGTGGTCGACACAGTCAAAGGCTTTTGCATAGTCAATGAAGCAGAAGTAGATAATCACGCAGCTAATAGTGGACATGATTTGTGAAAGGGTTTGCACATCCAGTTTTCTCCCCATTCATTGCTCCCTTGATTGTTATCTAGTCAGAGACTGGGCTTACTTTAAACAGATTCCAGAGGAAAGGTTTGGTCTGTCTTTTTAAATGGGGGAGCATTCAAACATGCAACCCACACGTTCTCACTGAAGCACTGCAGTCCAAGAACTTCTTTGCCACATGACTCTCCTGATTGTGGAAACTGAGTCCTGTATACCTGAAGGAGCGTCTCCACCCCCATCGTTCAGCCCGGACACTGAGATCCAGCGCTGAGGGCCGTCTGGCGGTTCCCTCATTGCGAGAAGTGAGGCTACAGGGAACCAGACAGAGGGCCTTCTCGGTAGTGGCGCCCGCCCTGTGGAACGCCCTCCCATCAGATGTCAAAGAGATAAACAACTACCTGACAATCAGAAGACATCTTAAGGCAGCCCTGCTCAGGGAAGTTTTTAATGTGTAACGCTGTACTGTTTTTAACACTTGATTGGGAGCCGCCCAGAGTGGCTGGGGAAACTCAGCCAGATGGGCGGGGTATAAATAATAAATTATTATTATTATTATTATTATTATTATTATTATTACTATTATACCTGACTTGCCCACTAATTCCTACCAGCAAAGTACCTGTCCAAGTCCTGATTTGCTATTTGGCTTGATTTCATTGCATTTTAGGTGCCGAAGATAGGAAGGAAGAATAGGAACACTTTTAGTTATTTTCGTTTTCTAAAAAAAGTTTTCATAATACCCCACCTTTTTTAAAGCAAAAAAACAAACAAAAAAACCCCAGTTGCTAATGTGTTGTTTTCCGATCCGTGTAATCAGGGGTGGTTTATTGTCTGTTTAAATGGCAACAATGCCGACTTACCAGCAGGCACCGCAGATTTCTTAATTCCGCCTCTGACCTCAAGCTTCAAAACAAAATTTTCCCGTTGCCAGTTTCCGTGTTTATCTATTAAACGACAGACGTGGTTTTGACAAAGCCAGAGTAAACCCTGGTAAGCCTTCGCTCCATTGTAACTATTTCCCAGCAAATAACGCTGTGGGGAAAATGGAATGTATTTCAGAGATGTGCTTAGTATTGGTCTTGCTCTTGTTAGAGCATTGGTTATTAATATATCTGCATACAACAGCAGCCAGAGACCTGTTATTTGCTTAACGGAAAGCATACGAAACGTTAAGGGGAGTTATTGTGCTGGTCAGATTAGCAGCCGGGAGCAAACTACATGTGATTCATCCATCACATCTGGCGTTCATCTGTCTGCCCCCCCCCCATGTTAAAACATGGGGTTTCTACTTTGTGAATCTCTGCATGTGGGGATGAAAGCCTTTCTTATGAGAGCCAGTGTGGTGTAGTGGTTAAGAGCAGTGGACTCGTAATCTGGTGAACCGGGTTCGTTTCCCTGCTCCTCCACATGCAGCTGCTGGGTGACCTTGGGCTAGTCATACTTCTTTGAGGTCTCTCAGCCTCACTCCCCTTACAGAGTGTTTGTTGTGGGGGAGGAAGGGAAAGGAGAATGTTAGCCGCTTTGAGACTCCTTTGGGTAGTGATAAAGCGGGATATCAAATCCAAACTCTTCTTCTTCTTCTTTTTCTTCTTATTCCTTGCTACTTTTGGGACAAGAGGGTTGGAGTGATGCAGCCCAAGGCACAGTATTCACATGCAGCACAGAAAGTAGGGTTGAGAAGAGCGTGCTGCGGTTATACTTTGCTGCAAGAGATCCCCCCATTTCCTGCTCACCTGTGTGGGGTGTTTTGCCTTGGCAGCCCCAGCTGATGGAATAGACCAGTGGTCCTCAAACTTGTTTTCTACGGGCCGCACTTTCAGAATAAAAATTGGCTCGCACCACACCGAGAAAACAATGGAAAACAAAAAGAAAACAACTCCTGGGTGCGCTTGATTTATCACATAGAACACAGCTACTTTATAATAGGAACATGGGACCTCCATAAAGTATAAAATAATGCAGCTACATAAGAACATGAATCCTTCTCAAAACAGAATGATAAGCGAGCCTCTTATATATGTACCATATAAACTCAATGAGAGGCGAGCGCTTGCTCTTGCTGGCTATTCTCATTTATATTATGTCTAATTTGAAATAAAAAAAACCCCTCTCATCTCCTTGTTAACACACAAAAGCCTTTCTCTTTCATGATCTTTCATACTTGTCATACTTGAATTTTTTGGGAAAATATATCTATCCATATTCTGCAAATTTTATATATGTGTGTGTGTGTGGATAGATGATAGGTAGAAAGATAGATAAGATAGATTAGATGATAGATAGATAGATAGATAGATAGATAGATAGATAGATAGATAGATGATAGATAGATAAAGATGATAGATAGATAGATGATGATAGATATAGATAGATGATAGATAGATAGATGATAGATAGATAAATAGATAGATGATAGATAGATAGATAGATAGATAGATGATAGATAGATAGATGATAGATAGATAGATAGATAGATAGATAGATAGATAGATAGATGATAGATACTATGCTACACTGAAGTGTTCCTTTGATGGTCCTTGAATCTTCCTGCCACACCCTTTGAGAATGACTGGAATAGAGCACGGTACAGTGGTACCTCAGGTTACAGACGCTTCAGGTTACAGACTCTGCTAACCCAGAAATAGTACCTCGGGTTAAGAACTTTGCTTCAGGATGAGAACAGAAATCGTGGGGCGGCGGTGGCAGCGGGAGGCCCCATTAGCTAAAGTGGTACCTCAAGTTAAGAACAGTTTCAGGTTAAGAATGGACCTCCAGAATGAATTAAGTTCTTAACCCGAGGTACCACTGTATTGGTGTTTTTGTGGCCAGAATACTTGTCATGATCTTAGAAAGTGAAGGTCCAGCTGTGTGCTCAAGCTGCAGAGAGAAGAGGCCTTGCGCAAAGTGTTCTCTTCCAAAGTGATCCTCAAGGAAGCACAACGCCCTGCTAAGGAGATGCCGCCCCATCTTGCATTGCGCTGCTAGCTAAAGTTATGGCTCTCCTGTGTTTTTATCCTTGGTGGTGTGCTGCGATTGGCTGCTGAGTTGTACTAATTGAGGTGGAAAGGAAAGAAATTACTTCCGCCGGGTGTGGAGGTAGTTCAGAGTTGCACCATGAATAGGGACCTGGCCACTGGATGGAAGGGCTAGCTCCACCCATGAGGCAAGGTGAGGTGACTGCCTCAGGTGGCAGGATCCACAGAGACAGCACATCAACCCTTCAAGGAATGCCTCGCCCGTCACTTCTGCCACTGCCGTGGTCGCAGCAACGACTGCAGCACACTCAGTAGAGGCCGGATCGCCTGTCTCCTCAGCAGCTTTCTCCCCCCTCCCCAAATATCGCCTCTACAGTGGCCTCTTGGTGAATAGGTACCTATGACATATGGGGGGTATCCTGCTCGCATATTTTTCATGGCAGCGGTACAGCCAGTCAGCTAGTATATTTTAAATACAGTGGTACCTCAGGTTACAGACACTTCAGGTTACAGACTCCGCTAACCCAGAAATAGTACCTCGGGTTAAGAACTTTGCTTCAGGATGAGAACAGAAATCGCGCAGTGGTGGCAGCGGGAGGCCTCATTAGCTAAAGTGGTACCTCAGGTTAAGAACAGTTTCAGGTTAAGAACGGACCTCCAGAACAAATTAAGTTCCTAACCTGAGGTACCACTGTATAGGATTTCGTCCCAAGTCTCTTTCAGTGGGACTTACTCAAAAGAAAGTGAACAGAGTGTTGTAGCTTTAGATGGCCTCGAATCTTTGCAACCTGGCAGGTGGTATGGGGCAGGAATTTACAGAGTGGATGCCAGCATGGCTAAGCCGGGACAGGGCAGTAACACTTACGCATTTCAATGGTTGGGGACTTAAACATACATACATGCACAGTTTTGTCCGCCTGCCACCTTTCCACAGTTCAAACCCTGCTCAAACACAGAGAAAACAGATAACTGCAACATAGCAAAAGTATTTAGAAACAATAAACAAAACATCAAAAAATGCACAACCAAACTGAACCATTTCCACATAAATTGCACGATCGCAAATAAAGATGAAAAAACAAAAGCAACAAACTTCCCCTGAAAAACAGCACACCAGTATAGTCGATTGAGCTTGCACATCACAGTGGAAGCAGTTAGGACTGCCCTTAGTTTGCCTGCTGAGGCAAAGGAGATGGAAAGGACAAAAGCCTCTTCAGGCATCCCTCCAAATGTGGGCAGCCTTTTACATTAAGTCTCCCATTTAGTGGAGGATAAAAAATATTTTTTAAAAAACCCTATATTCCTGCAGGGGGATGGAATGGTGAATTCACTGAGTTCTTTTCTAATGTCCAAAATTCTCCCCTGCCAGAATGAGAGCTTTTGGGCTGCTACTGCTGTTATTATTTTTTAATGTTCACATCGCAGCATCTTACATTTGACTATTTTCAAGCCCAAAGCTTGAGTAAGGCAGCGCAATAATTGAAGATGCCTCCTTTCCCTTTGAACTGGGATCCACCTTGAAGTGAGGAGAGGGCAAAAGAGGTGATTGTCTTCTAACACTTTCACCCCCCAGACTGTAATAATAATTATTTGTTTATTTGTTTATACCCCGCCCATCTGGCTGAGTTTCCCCAGCCACTCTGGGCAGCTCCCAACAGAATAATAATAATAATAATAATAATAATAAAGCAATAAAACATCAGACATTGAAAAATTCCCTAAACAGGGATGCCTTCAGATGTCTTCTAAAAGTCAAGTAGTTGTTTATTTCCTTGACATCTGATGGGAGGGCATTCCACAGGGCAGGCGCCACTACCGAGAAGGCCCTCTGCCTTGTTCCCTGTAGCTTCTCGCAGGAGTTAGGTTAGGAAGGAAGTTGTGCCCCTCCATGGGCAGAACCAAGATACTGTATTTTTCGCTCCATAAGACGCACCTTTTTCTTCCTAAAAAGTAAGGGGAAATGTCTGTGCATCTTATGGAGCGAATGCGTGGTCCCTAGAGCCGAATTCCCCAGGGGCGAAAATCAGATCATGCTCTCTTTTTTTTGAAAGAGGGAAGTAGGTGTTGAAACAAAGCCGCTAATGGGCAAGCAATTGGGGAGGGAGATAAGGGACGCTAGCAATAAAGGAGGCTGCCTGGGAGGGGGGAGGTAAAGACAGCGAACTTGGAAGGAGAGGAGACAGGAAGACTAAAGCAATGAGGAGAGAAATTACAAGAAAAGGAGGAGCAAAAAACTGCTCCAGCTAAGGAAAAGACACTAAGGCAAACAAGAGGGAAGGGAGTGTTGAAAGGAAGCAGCTGATCGGCAAGCGATCGGGGAGAGAGATAAGGGATGCTAGCAATAAAGGAGGCTGCCTGGGAGGGGGGAGGTAAAAGCCCATGGAGCCTCAGGATTTTTGCATTGGGTCACCCCAAATTCACCATCAGATCACATAGCATGTCCATGGCTACAGCCTGCACCAAAAAAACCACACATCCACTATTACGTGGGGCTGCAATGGCACAAAAGCGTGGTTACAAAGCACGGATCCACATGGATCCTCAGGATTTTTTGCATCGGGCTACCCCAAACTCACCGTAAAATCACATGTCTGTGGCCACAGCATGAACCACAAAAATCATACACCCACTGTTTCATTCAGAATATTTTTTTCTTGTTTTCCTCTGAAAACTACGTGTGTCTTATGGTCAGGTGCGTCTTATGGAGCGAAAAATACGATCGGATGGATGGGAGAGGGCAAAAGGAAATCAAGGATTACAGATGTGCAGGCCTAAGGAAAACTGGAGGAGGAGTTTAAACATTTTTTTATTTTTTCAGGGGGGGAAATGGACTTGAGGATTAAAAAAAACTAAAAAATGAACTGTTTTTTTCTTTAGAGAAAATGCTTTTAAGACAGGATTTTAAAATTTTTGTTCAGCTGCACTTTACCCTGTCAAAATGGGGAAACTGTTGACATGCTTAGGTCCTGCTCTGGGGCTTCTCAAAGGTATTTGGCTCATCACTGTGGGAACAGGAAGCTGGATTTGAGGGGACCAGGTCTGAGGCTGTAGGCTTTTCTCACATTTTTATAATTCATTTTAGGATCTTAAAGTAATAAGGGTATGTCTAGAATTGGTAAGACAATAACTGTCCCATATATTTCAATTTCCCCTAACATTTCTATTTCATTTCTCGTTACTGGGGGAGAATGAGAGGGGGGAATTGTACATTCGTCAGGGCTTCAAAATCTTTAGCCAAATTTCACCTACATAGTTTGGAAATATATTGGAAGAATGAGGGTCTTCTGCAAAGTATTTCAGCCTGGAATTAAAATGAGAAATGCCCCTTGTTTTTTGTTTATCAAGATAATAAAAAAAAAAATTCATTTGTGAGATAAAAAAATTGCTGCTTTGACTGCCTCCGCACAACAGGTGTGCCAAGTCTCTTAGGGCGACTTTACATACTACGTTTTAATTTGTGAGTGCTAATGTTTGTGTCGAAGAAAACACACAACTAAGCAATTTATGAATGGTGGCTTTGGTTTCATTTTCTGTGTGGGGATACTGATATATATGTATCCAATTCCTGATACGTAAACCTGGAATAATACACGTTTGCTGCTTCTCCCGTATTACATGGCACACTCTTCTTCTGATACTCATACTCAGGTTGCAATAAGTATATTATGTCATTGCCATGTTCTGTTATGCAAAGAGGGGGTCCTCTCTCTAGACCAGGCACCCCCAAACTCAGCCCTCCAGATGTTTTGGGACTACAACTCCCATCATCCCTAGCTAACCGGACCAGTGGTCAGGGGTGATGGGAACTGTAGCCCCAAAACAGCTGGAGGGCTGAGTTTGGGGATGCCTGCTGTAGACTTTCCTACAGCTTGACAACAAAAAAAGTCCTTGTTTTAGGAATATGGAAGGTTGCTTGAAGTCCTTCAAAGCTAAATTGGAGTCTGCATTTACAAGGATTGTTGTTTTTTGTTTGTCAGAATTAACTATTTTTAGGGGCAAAATCCACTTTTTAAAAAGTTTGCATATTCTGTGCTTTAATGTGATGCTTCGCTCAGCTATAACAATAGCATTGGGTCAGGTCTTGGTTGATTATCCAAACCTGGCTTTGACCTCAAAGGTACATAAATACTTAGGAGCACCATAGTGCAGTTCAGGCATCAGGTACCCATAGGTACTGATTGTCTGAAGGGTCTGTCTGGAATGTGCCTGCCTAGATGCTGATGTGCACGCCAGCCATGCCCCCTAAGCAACAAGGGATGAAACTCAGTTCTGATACATACATCTGTATGCATTTAGACGACTTCCATGAGGACGCGAACTCTGATCAATCAAGAATTGTCTCCTGTGCATATAAGAAACTTGTATCAGTCATGTTTTGGGACTACAACTCCCATCATCCCTAGCTAACCGGACCAGTGGTCAGGGGTGATGGGAACTGTAGTCCCAAAACAGCTGGAGGGCTGAGTTTGGGGATGCCTGCTGTAGACTTTCCTGCAGCTTGACAACAAAAAAAGTCCTTGTTTTAGGAATATGGAAGGCTGTTTGAAGTCCTTCAAAGCTAAATTGGAGTCTGCATTTACATCCAGCATTAGCTGGAGTTGTGGCGAACTCATGCATTGTCATCCAGGAAGGAAGCTTGACCCACACATCTGTGAGAGCCCATGGATATGTTCTTACTGAAGAGGGCTGATGAATTCGTGTTGCTAGGAGGGATTTATTTAATGCTTGCATCTGCATTGGGGTACTGAACACACCTTTCTTCTCTCTCCCCCCCCCCCACTTTGTTTTCTTTTACACAGGGACGCATCTGCAGAAAAGCCGGGAAATCGAAAAAGTCCTTCAGCCGCAAGGAAGCTGAAGCAACATTTAAGAGCTTGGTGAAGACCCATGAAAAATACGGGTGGGTGACCCCCCCTGTGTCCGATGGCTGATGCTACATGCAACCCGCTCATCAGACGCTAAACAAAACAACACGACAACGATGAAGTACTCTTTGACATTTCCTCAATGCTGTACACCACATCCATCCTTTTTCTACTTCAGCTTCTGTTAGATATCATGAATGTCATGGAGACGTCCAAATTATTTATGAACAGATCTGTTTACAGAGGGAGGGAGGGGAAATGTTGTATAAGATTATATTTTGAAACTGGCGAATGATCGGTTGATCATTAACAAGTCACTTTAGCGCAGATGTTGAGATTGTATCACTTGCCCCCTTCCCCACCCCACCCTCTTCTTCCATCTGAGCCGCACTTGTCGCCTGCTTCTCCCCCCCCCCCCCCCCCGCCCCCCCATGGCACAGCAAAACCAACCGGGCGGTTCTGGAAATCCCATCCATCGTTGCTTAGTTCATTTCCATGTAAAATGAAGCAGTTAATATTTAAATAAGGAAGCAGTGCATTGCAGATCCATGTTTGCTGTGCTGTTTTTAATCTATGTTTTCAAGCAGGTCAACCTAACTTGAAGATGTGTTTTCTTTTCTGTGGAGCTGTGGTCTGCTGTGGCTAAATTTTAGACCTCATTTGTGCTCTGTAATATGACCTTTGGTTCATAAAAAAAAGAAAAAAACAAATTCTAGCAAAGACAGACGCTCTAGTGTTAAAAAAAAAAAGGCAAAAGCACCCAGTTGGTCAAAATGTGCTAGCTATGGTGATATTGTGGTGTGCTGTTGTTCACCAATAAAACCAATGTGATCATATGAAGGCTTTGACACCAGATGAACCCAAGTCAAGGGGCTGTGAGGAGCCAAATGGTTTTCCTCTTCCCAATAGGACAAGGTACTTTTGGAACAGTGTATTCTGCAACGATTGAACAAAAAAGTTAGACAAAATGCAGACGAGTTAAGCTTAAGTGTATGGTATTAGGTTCGAAATGATGGTCCAAGTACAAAAGCAAAGTCAGATTTTTAAGACCTAAGGCATTTCTGTACTATTTGTATGCCTGGATTTCCCTGCCCACCCAACATAATAGATAAGTACTTTTGAGTCCCATGTCAGAGAGAATCAGTTAACATATAAATGTCCAGCAGGGTCACTAAGAATTCACATTCCCTCTTCTATCAAACAAGTTTTTAAGACTTCATATAATGTTCCTAAGAATACAAAGGGTGAGTTTGAAATGTGGAACCCAAATGGAGAATTGTGTTGGACACATTCTAAATAAAATCAAGCAAACAATTTAATTGCCTCAAGATTTAAGTCATTCTGTTTGCAGGACTACTGTGTAACGCTAGAAATCTTACAGATATATTCCACTATGAATACTTTCACAGCATTTTTGGTAAAGACCTTAGGAAGTTTTTGATCGTGAAAGGTGATGAAAAGAAAAATTGCAACACACTCCCAAGCATATTGACTCAGAAGTAAGTCTTGCTATGTCCAGTGTGACTTGCTGCTTAGTAAGGATGCTTAGGACAGAGGGCTATTAAGAAGTTTTCCGTCATAGAGAAGACCAGGCTTTAAAGACATCTGCACGAGAAAGCGAAATGTTCATGTATAAGGCATTTGGTAGCAATGATAACAACAAACCAGACGCAAACCGCCTTTGAAGAGTATTATTTTCCTTGCACACCTAATGGTTTTCCCATTAGGGAAACTTGCATAACGAAGGTGCTTCATTTTGTCCAAGCTCCAGAAGAGCTAGTGATTGTGTATCGGAAGCATTTTACCGGCCTGAACAAAATTTTACCTTCTTTGCTGATTCCCAGAAGTGGAGGGCGCAAAGGCAGACGACAAACCAGAAAATGTTTTTTGCTGTTTGCGTGCATGTGTGAGCTATCCTAGTGCATATGATTGCACAAAGGCATCATAAGGGTGTCTGCAATTTCCATTCACTTGGGTGCACTGTGAAAGCTGAGTGAAACACAATTTGAACGTGAGTTTGGACACACTGCTTCTAGGCCAGCGTTTCCCAACCTTGGGCCTCCAGCTGTTTTCGAACGACAATTCCCATCATCCCTGACCACTGGTCTTGCTAGCTGAGGATTATGGGAGTTGTAGTCCAAAAACAGCTGGAGGCCCAAGGTTGGGAAATGCTGTTCTAGGCCTTTGTTTGAACAACTTCTTTCAGGGGTTGGAAGGGGAACTTTGCACGTACTTGGCAATCTTTCTTGACAAAACTGCATGCCCTCATATAACGGAAATAAAAACATAATGTAAAACAGGTGCTCCCCTTTTCTATCCCCGATTCGGGGATCTTACTTTCAAACAGAAACACAAGAGAAATATGTAAAGGACACATATCGCAGAAAAGCTCAGGCTCATGGCATCAATCTGAGAGAAGGTGGCCCTTATGCCCTAGTCAACCGTTTTGCCAGACCTCTGACTCTGACCCAAATTCTTTGGGTTTGGGTTGGCCAAAGACCCCGACTCCAAGCCTCTGGACTCGCTAATCGTTCTGTGGACCACATGCCAAAGCTGACATGGGCCCGTCCCAACCAGAAATGGAAATACAAGATTAAAATACAATTAAAATATTGAAACATTAAACTATTAAAATGCAGCCTCATCACAGGAGGAGAAAGGAAAAAGGAAAAAGAAAGAGGGGGAGGGAATCAAATTGGCTCCAAGCCAAAGGCCAGGCGGAACAACTCTGTCCTACAGGCCATGCGGAAAGAAATCAGATCCTGCAGGGCCCTGGTCTCATGAGGCAGAGCGTTCCACCAGGCCGGAGCCAGTGTTGAAAAGTCCCTGGCTCTTGTTGAAGCTAATCTAACTTCCTTGGGGCCCGGGACCACTAGGGTGTTGCTATTTATGGACCTTGAGGCTCTCCATGGGACATACCGGGAGAGGCGGTCCCGTAGGTACGAGGGTCCTAGGCCGTGAAGGGCTTTAAAGGTCAAAGCCAGCACCTTAAATCTGACCCTGTACTCCACCGGGGGAGCCAGTGCAGCTTGAAAAGCACTGGGTGAATATGCTCCCATAGCAGAGACCCCGTGAGGAGCCTCGCTGCTGCATTCTGCACCCGCTGGAGTTTCTGGGACAGCTTCAAGGGCAGCCCCGCGTAGAGCGAATTACAGTAGTCAAGCCTGGAGGTGACCGTCGCGTGGATCACTGTGGCCAGGTCGGGGCGGGAAAGGTAAGGGGAAGGGAAGGTAAGATGAAGAGACACTGCATTCCTCCACCAAATCATTTCTCAACTGGCCCCCACTGTTGTACCATTACATTACCTCACCTCCATCCATTTGGTCTGGAAAGAGAGGAGGAAGAAGAGTATTATGATGGCAGCAAGGGATGTTTGCAAGCAGAGCCACGTGTCTCCAGTGGCAAGCTCACCAGCAGCTTGCCATCATTAGTGGCAATGCAAACCATAGTGGCAGCAGCTGGAACAGGGTGCTGTCTGCATTTGGGTGGGCTGGCAGCAGACGTTGGCACCATAATTGTGCACCAATTGATGGGGGCACAGCTTGAGTCCGTCCAGCAGAAGATACCGGGTGGAGAGAGATCAAGATGTACATGTGTGTGTATGCATGGGTGGGAATGTGTGATGTGTATATGCACAGGTGGAGAAGTATGCATAGATGCATGGATAAATTAGTGTGTGCATGCATGCACGCACATGCTCAGTGTATATCTGATGCATGAGACCAAACACACAAGTGTCACAATGGAAAATAGATCCTGAACTTTTGTTTTAGTTGTATTTCACTCCATTTCATTGAATAACATCTTCTTGAAAATACTAGCATAATGAGAGAGACCCATGACTTCTAAATGTAACCTCTGTGCTTTATACACCCAAGATAGAAAATGAAATTAATTGAAAAACTTGAAAAAAAGCTTTCCAGCTTTTTAACATGTTAATATATTCCTCAGCTGTACATGCATGTTTTCAAATATTTCACACTATTTCACGACGCAGAAGATGGAGGAGTCTGAAGTGACGGTGGAGTAAGAGGCTACCATACAAAGGTTTTGCTATGCTGTTGCAAGAGTAATACACTTGGCAGATTTCTAGTTTTGACCAAATACCTAAAGATGTTCTGTTTTCTGAAACTCTAGAAAGTACCGTATTTTTTGCTCTATAAGACTCACTTTTTCCCTCCTAAAAAGTAAGGGGAAATGTGTGTGCGTCTTATGGAGCGAATGCAGGCTGCGCGGCTATCCCAGAAGCCAGAACAGCAAGAGGGGTCACTGCTTTCACTGCGCAGCGATCCCTCTTGCTGTTATGGCTTCTGAGATTCAGAATATTTTTTTTCTTGTTTCCCTCCTCCAAAAACTAGGTGCGCCTTGTGGTCTGGTGCGTCTTATAGAACGAAAAATACGGTATTTTTTAAATATTGGATGTGAGCCAGGCCGCAGGGAGGCCTGTTCTCAAAGCTGTGTGCTACACCAGCCTACCTATTGTCTGCAGAGAAAGGTATCACATGTACTGTGATACATGCAAATGCCTCCACACAATGGGGAACTTGGTTTTTGTGGGTTTCCTGATTGCACATAAGCCTTCATGCATGCAGCTGTACATGTGAAGGCTCTTTTTTGCACATGTCCATGTCAACACAGAAATGGTGGGGTGCACTACAGCTGGGGGGGGGCTAGTGGGGGCAGTCCTACTCCCACATCATGCATTGAGTCAATGCATGAGTTTGAATGCATGGAGCTGGTGTTATCACACTGTCCCAGCCGTTATTTTCTGGTGCATCGGTGCGAACTGCTACAGACTTCATGATTTAGCTTCCAGGTCTCTAGAAAATAAACCCATCACCAAGTGAGTGAGCGGATGCACCTTGTCTCTAGTCCACACATACGTGTGCAAATGTTTGTGCACAAACACAGTGGCACCATTCAGCACCCAAAATACCATTTTGAATACTAGCAAGGCTAATTTTGAACCAGCCTTGTCACTTTCATTGATCATATAGTCCCGAGACAAAAATTCCGAACGGAACTTTTCCAGCAAACTTCTGGGGGAGCGGGAGAAAAAACAAAATGAGGATGGGGAGAAAAGCACGACGATTTGGGGGGTGGCTGGCGGGGCTTACTTTTCAGATTGGTAGAGCGTTCCCCCTCAGAAGAATCAGTAGAGCCCTTCTGCGCTTGTGTTATTCTTCCATGCAGCCTCAAGAGATCAGCTTATAGCAAGTTTGAGAAGCTTCAAGGATTATAAGACAGAGGACTTCACCCAGTCCACCATCAATCTGGTGCCAACCCCAGTTTTGGGGGGAAGAAGAGCTGGCCTTCAATACTGTCTCTGGCCACAGACTTGACCATCCTAGCAGACCGTCCTCTTTCCACGCTGCTTCATAGCAACCTGCACTGGCAGAGTTATTTCTGCAGGTTTCCTCTTACAAAACAGCTTCCTCTATCCTTCTCTGTATCGGTGCAGTTGTAGAACAGTATGGCAACCCTATCAATGGGGGCCACCTGGCTTACTAGCAGTGCATTTGAAAAGGATCTAGGGGGTTTGGTGGACTACAAGCTTAACATGAGTCAACAGTGTGGTGCAGCAGCAAAAAAAGCTTATGCTATTCTAGGCTGCATCAACAGAAATATAGTGTCCTGGTCAAGGGAAGGAATAGTACCACTCTCTTCTGCCTTAGTCAGACCACACTTGGAATACTCTGTCCAGTTCTGGGCACCACATTTTAAGGAGGGTGTTGACAAGCTGGAACATGTGCAGAGGTGGGCAACCAAGATGATCAAGGGTCTGGAAACTAAGCCTTATGAGGAGCGCCTGAAGGGGCTGGGAATGTTTAGCCTGCAAAAGAGGAGACTGAGAGGAGATGTGATAGCCATCTTCAAATGTCTTAAGGGCTGTCACATGGAGGAGGGAGCATGCGTGTTTTCTCCTGCTCTGGAGGGTAGGACTCAAAACAATGGTTTCAAGGTGCAAGAAAGGAGATTCCGACTAAACATTCAAAAAAACTTTCTGACAGCAAGAGCTGTTCAGCAGCGGCACAAACTCCCACGAGAGGTGGTGAACTCTCCTTCCTTGGAGGTTTTTAAGCAGAGGTTGGGCGGTCATCTATCTGTCATGGATGCTTTAGCTGAGATTCCTGCATTGCAAGGTTGGACTAGATGTCCCTTGAGGTCCCTTCCAACTTGAAGATTCTATGATTCTATGTATTCTTCTGTTTTCACACATGTGTGGGAGCCTGTGCACTAGACCTGTAAGAAGTGTGTCTATGCAGCTAAGGATGGTTACACTTGAGAATTAACAAAATGAGAGATTGCTGCCAAATAAAGCTCTTCCCACCTACAGAATCATCGTTACATAGATTTGGGTTGATGATGCCTTCTGTCCTGGTATGGTTCTGCTCTAACTTTTCCACAAATATCCTCATCATATGATGTTTCCCCAAACTTCAAGAGGCCATCATCTCAACTGACTGGGCTCCAGTTCACATGACATATTTATCGCACTACCTTTTAGATGGATTCTGAAATGTTGAATGGGCTTCAGGTAGGATGTCAACCAAATAAAAAGTCCAGTTGATTAACCAATGTTTAAAATATAAACACATTTACCTATTTTGTCAACACAAATCCTCAAACTAGATGCCTTTATGAAATATCTAAGGATATTGCTGTTTTATAAGCAAAAGCTCCACTCAGAAGGTAAGGCCATCTTCCATGCTTCCTCTTTAGTTAACTGCTATAGTGATTCTTCTGAACCTAAAGAACATCAAAATGTGTGCCTTCAATTCACCACCACCCCTGATTACAATTTATCCTCACTGATGAAAATTGGTCCCCTACCAGCTAATCAATTACTTCCTAATTGATTAACCTACCACTGAAATCTTGCAGCCATAGTTTAGCAAGTAATTGGACTGCTTTTCCCAGTAGCAATTAGAAGCTGAAATAGCAGTATGCTGAGAAGGTGCGATGTCGCGCTCAATGGGGTGTGTATACACATGCAAAAGGAGTTTGGGTGTATGAGGGTCTGGCTTCCTGAGGTGAAGGACAATTTTGTTGTTTAGTCGTTTAGTCGTGTCCGACTCTTCGTGACCCCATGGACCAGAGCATGCCGGGCACTCCTGTCTTCCACTGCCTCCTGCAGCTTGGTCAGACTCATGCTGGTAGCTTCGAGAACACTGTCCAACCATCTCGTCCTCTGTCGTCCCTTTCTCCTTGTGCCCTCCATCTTTCCCAACATCAGGGTCTTTTCCAGGGAGTCTTCTCTTCTCATGAGGTGGCCAAAGTATTGGAGCCTCAGCTTCAGGATCTGTCCTTCCAGTGAGGACTCAGAGCTGATTTCCTTCAGAATGGAGAGGTTTGATCTTCTTGCAGTCCATGGGACTCTCAAGAGTCTCCTCCAGCACCATAATTCAAAAGCATCAATTCTTCGGCGATCAGCCTTCTTTATGGTCCAGCTCTCATTTCCATACATCACTACTGGGAAAACTATAGCTTTAACTATACGGACCTTTGTTGGCAAGGTGATGTCTCTGCTTTTTAAGATGCTGTCTAGGTTTGTTATTGCTTTTCTCCCAAGAAGCAGGCGTCTTTTAATTTCGTGACTGCTGTCACCATCTGCAGTGATCATGGAACCCAAGAAAGTAAAATCTCTCACTGCCTCCCATTTCTTCCCCTTCTGTTTACCAGGAGGTGATGTGGCCATGATCTTAATTTTTTTGATGTTGAGCTTCAGACCATATTTTGCGCTCTCCTCTTTCACCCTCATTAAAAGGTTCTTTAATTCCTCCTCACTTTCTGCCATCAAGGTTGTGTCATCAGCATATCTGAGGTTGTTGATATTTCTTCCGGCAATCTTAATTCCGGCTAGGGATTCATCCAGTCCAGCCTTTCGCATGATGAATTCTGCATATAGGTTAAATAAGCAGGGAGAAAATATACAGCCTTGTCATACTCCTTTCCCGATTTTGAACCAATCAGTTATTTCATATCCAGTTCTAACTGTAGCTTCTTGTCCCACATAGAGATTTCTCAGGAGACAGATGAGGTGATCAGGCACTCCCATTTCTTTAAGAACTTGCCATCGTTTGCTGTGGTCAACACAATCAAATGCTTTTGCGTTGTCAATGAAGCAGAAGTAGATGTTTTTCTGGAACTCTCTAGCTTTCTCCATAATCGCATGTTTGCAATTTGGTCTCTGGTTCCTCTGCCTCTTTGAAATCCAGCTTGCACTTCTGGGATCCACATACTGCTTAAGCCTGCCTTGTAGAATTTTAAGCATAACCTTGCTAGCATGTGAAATGAGCACAATTGTGCAGTAGTTGGAGCATTCTTTGGCACTGCCCTTCTTTGGGATTGGGATGTTGACTGATCTTCTCCAATCCTCTGGCCACTGCTGAGTTTTCCAAACTTGCTGGCATATTGAGTGTCTCCCCCAAAAAACACACACCCATTCCATGTATATATGTCAACTGGTCTGTGCCCTCTGGGGTCTCCTGGGCTCTGTACCACCCAGTCACATGAAGAGCAGGCCTTCACCATCCCCTCCCATTATAGCATTTGATTCCCACTTCAGCCATCTGGTAAGGTTAATTTGATTCCCCTGCTTGTTCCCAATGTCGATCTTCACTCATTCCTTCTTTCCTACTTGCGGGGACAGGGCACCATTTTGTGGTTTCTGTCAGGTGCCCAAATGCCTTGGAGTAGCTCTTGCAGAGAGGACAACAGCTAGGGGGCTACACCACCCCATTTAACATGCATATGAAAACCATTTATGTATGTAACCTCGCAGCAGAGTTCAGTAATTGCCCTTGGGTATATTCAAGAATAAATCACTTGTAATTTAAAACCTCACAATAGCCCAGATTGAGGTACTCGGGGAGAATAATCTTATGTGGTCTGGAACTGGGGAGGGGGTGGGACTCTGCCTCTTCCACCTTCCCCAAAATAAACCCCCTGAGCATCTTAGTGACTTTGCCCTCTGTCTGATGAAAAGTTACCACCTTTTCCTTGCCCAGAAACATGGAATGATAGGGGAAAGGTTACTCGTTTTGCAAGCTTTGCCACTTTGTTCTGTTGAATGCATAAACTGGGAGTAGCAGCAGCAGCAAGATATAAGCAGAAAATCCCGAATCTTTTATTCTTGCTGGCATCTGCCTTCTGCCTTTATTTATTATGATAGCTCTGCTTAACGGCATTACAATAATACCATCTGAGGACTCCTAGGGCGAAGCCCCTACGGAAATGACAAGCGGCAGTAAATTGTAATGCCACGAGAAACAAAAGGGGAAACTTCCCAATGTGAACATTTCAAATGTTCAAAAGCTTCACCCTTAGGACTCCAGAGTTTCCTGCTAGTCCTTTTGGCATTCGTTTGGCAGTTCCTGCAAAAGCCTTGTTTTAAAAAATGAAGCCAGGCATGAGGTATGCTTTGATTTTATTATGCTGAAAAACGGTCTATAGTTTGGCAAAAATGAAGCCTTTGAAATGTATCGTAAGCACTCCCTATTTAAAAAATAATAATCAATGAAATGTAATGTTTCCAGTTCTAATTAAGTGTCTGCGTGATTTAGAAGCCTTTCCCCCTTCAGATTTCATTTGCATTAAAAAGATTTGTGGAGTTGTTTAGTAATGAGCCCCTTCTCCCGCAGTTTCTGGAATACAATAAAAACTTAATTGAGCACCACTCATCTCTTAACAGAACAGGATTAAATACATCTCTCTAGAAATTAAAGTGGGGAATGCCAAAATACATAAATCACAGGGTAGTGTAACAGAAGAAATGAGAGGTATGTTTCTGGGCTTGACCTTAAATTCCAGCACTTTGACCTTCTTGTGTGGAACATGTAAAATCTCAGGGTGAAGACCAAGAATTGAGGGGCCAGGCAACTTCGAAGCTTTTTGCTCTGCCAACCGCAGGAAAGGGGAACCATTTTCAGACCCAAGACATTTTGGCAGACCCCAAAATGGTGCCCCCCCCGCCAGGGAAGGTGTGAGGGAAGATCTACATCAGGAACAAGGGAGAAAGAAATATTGGCATTGAGACTGCTGCCCCTTGTGGATTCTGCTGCCTGAGACAGTTGTCTCACCTTGCCTCACGGGTGGGCCGGCCTTGAGCCCAAGGGCTCATTCCTTTCTAAGCAGCCTTCGGGCACTACGTGCCAGAAGAGCACAGGGCCAGAGGCAAAAGTCGGCACAGCAACAAAGGCAAATTTGAACTTTCCGTAGTAGGCTAGTTTTGATAAACACTTGCAGAGCCCTTCTCCTATCTTCTATCCAGGTAAACAAGAAGCATTCTCAAGGAGAGTACAATGTTCCTTATTCCAGTGGTGGATCTGGGGGTCTCAAATTTCAGTGGCGCCATGTGCAATGCCAAAATTCGGCACCCCCCGCCTCTCACCTTCCATAGTTGTGGTGCCCCCGGTGCTCTGCGCCGAGTGCGACCGAATCAGTCATGCTCCTCTGAAATTCCCTCTGCTCATTTGTTGCCTCTCTGCTGCAGGCAAATCCTCCCTTCATCTCTTCAGCCTGAGCCAACTGATTCAGCTATCTTGAGCTAATCTTCAGCAACCAAGCCATTCCACCTACTTCCAAGCTCTTCTTTCTGCCCTCCTTTCCTCTGCTGTCTTCTTCTCCATCTTCTGGCTGACTCCACAAACACCAACAATTGCAACCGTCCTACAAACGCTGCTCTCCGTTTAACAGACCCCCCCTCAACTGACCAGCTCCTGGCCATATATAAACTATTCCTGGCCTCTTTAGTCCTGCCCCCGTCAAGTCATGTTGCCTAGCTCAAATGGCTATACCTGCACCCACCAAATGAAATGTGCACACAATTTATCCTTATTTTGCAGGTGGAGAATTCTCACTCGCATCTGTCAGCTAAGGCCCCATGCGAAAGTTAAACTAATTTTCTCCCGACCAGAAAGAAAACTTCCCACACCAAATACTCTACACTCTGATGTTACCATCGAAACGTCAGAACCACCTTCCACAATACCCACTGGAACTTAATTCAAATTAACAGGATCTCTTCACAAACGAAGATTCAGGTGAAAAGAATCAACTTTTTGGGTCAGGTAAGGATAAGAGACAGCTGGTAAAGCGCAGCCCCTGGGCATACAAAGAGTTTCCAGCATGCTATATTGCATAATAATTCATATCATTAGAACTAACCTGTCCCCATAGTCGCTTGTTATAAACACGAATGCCATATACCAGAGCGTTGAAATGCTGCTGGAGCTGCTGTCACATGAACTTGGCAAGAACGGAGTTATTGTTCTAAGAGGCCAGGGTGAGAATTAAACATGATGAATGTCCCACCACACGGTTTCTCCAGCTGTTGCTTCAAGGCCCACAGCAACAGTAGGATGTATCTTAAGCTACACCAGTAACGCCGCCACAATTTAACATTTGTATATATGTGCACGCTTTGTTGTTGCTGTGCCTTTGGGGGGGAAAGGACATGGAAGGAAAGGATGGGGAGAGATGGAATGCAACTCTGAGGGAACCAATCTGAGAGGGTAATATTCTCCCAATATTATTTCAAGGGGTGTATGGCGCGTTAGGGGAAGGGGAGTATCTCTGGTGGAGGCCACATTGAGCTTCTTCTGGGATAGTTTATCCCCCTTTGGTCCCCCACCCTGCACTCAGCTCTCACCTGGGGCTCCTTGAAGCTGTCAGCATGTGACAGGGGTCCCACACCAGGAATGGCTTTGACTGGCTGAATAAACCAGGTGAGGGCAGCCAATGGGTCTCCAAACCTCAGTAAGTTAGGGACTTCCTTTACATGTGAAGACAGGCTCCAGCAGTTCAGACCAATAGTGGGTCCAGTGGTCAAGAAGGCAGTTTCTGCACATGCTGTAGAGAGGTAAGGTAAAGGTAAAGGGACCCCTGACCATTATGTCCAGTCGTGGCCGACTCTGGGGTTGCGGCGCTCATCTCGCTTTACTGGCCGAGGGAGCCAGCGTACAGCTTCCAGGTCATGACTAAGCCGCTTCTGGCGAACCAGAGCAGCGCACAGAAAGGCCGTTTACCTTCCCGCCGGAGTGGTACCTATTTATCTACTTGCACTTTTTGATATGCTTTCGAACTGCTAGGTTGGCAGGAGCTGGGACCGAGCAACAGGAGCTCACCCTGTCACATGGATTTGAACCACCGACTTTCTGATCGGCAAGCCCAAGGCTCAGTGGTTTAACCCACAGCGCCACCCACGTCCCTGCTGTAGAGAGGAGTGAGGGGCAAATGGGGCTCATTAGCCTGGGAAGAGAGCCCATTTAGGAGAAGGAAAACCGACTCTAAACCTCCAGCAACTCCTGCAGCCAAGCTGGTGCCAAACATCTTGCTCTGCTTTCCTTTGGACCACATCAGCCCAGGACCTCCATACACACTGCCCAGGCTTGCGTCTTGGGAAGGTCACTGCTAACAAAGCAGTTTGTGTTTCGAAATAGACAGATGCCAATGCATTCTCATCAAGGGTAAAGGCCCATTCTTGAATATATATTAAAGATATGCTGGGGGGAGGGAACACAACATGAATATTTTAAGAGCATTTTATGTGATTCATTTTTAAATACAGTGGTACCTTGGGTTAAGTACTTAATTCGTTCTGGAGGTCCGTTCTTAACCTGAAACTGTTCTTAACCTGAGGTACCACTTTAGCTAATGGGGCCTCCTGCTGCCGCCAGAGCACGATTTCTGTTCTCATCCTGAAGCAAAGTTCTTAACCTGAAGCACTATTTCTGGGTTAGCGGAGTCTGTAACCTGAAGCGTATGTAACCTGAAGCGTATGTAACCTGAGGTACCACTGTACTGAAATACAGTTATTTATAAATAACTGTAACAATGATATGAACACAGGCCAAAGAGTTAAACTTTTGTTTAATTGTTGAAGCAAAGGCATTTGTGTCATTGGTAGGCACATCTTGGCATGGTGTGTCTGTTTCTGCCAAAGGTGAAACATCACCTTGAGTAGCTCTGGATGCCAGCCATGTAAGATTGTGCTTCTCCTCCAATCTTAAAAAAAAGATGCCCCAAGCCTGGTCAGACTTTCTACTTTCTGAGAAGAGAAAGACAAGTTGAGGTTGGGGCACAGGACACAAAGACTGGAGGGAGAACCATGTTGTGCGGACGCCATATGCCAAGGAAGTGAATGGCAACTGCATCCGAAGTGCCTTGCGTAGAAGCATCCCTGGCACAATCTCATGTGCAACCCAGGTAAGCGATGCCCCTCCCCACCCCCTATTGTACCCATGAGAGAGGAGGAAGGGAAAATAGCAGAAGAGAAGGAAAACAGAGAAAGAAGACGGATGTAGAGGAAAGTTTAAAATTTAAAGGCAGGTCCTGAGTCTGGGAAGACTAAAAGCTACTGTCTATCTCTCAACTCTCCAATTCCTATTTGTATTGTAAATTCCGCATATCTTTTTTCCTTATAACACCATTTCAGTGTGTATACTACTTTATTAATTTAAGTATTAGTGGTCTGCCGAGGGAACAGATTTGAGAAGGACTTTCAGTCTGGCCAATCTGTCATTTGCTCATTAATATGTATTTTAATTTACTTCAGTGCCTGGCATTTCCCCTATACTATCATGTTTAGATGTTTAATTTCAGCCTAGTCTTGTGGAGCATTTTTAAAATCCCTGCTTGAAATAAAACATGTCACTCACAAAGGCTGCGAAAGTCCCACAAGAAAAGTTAGAACGAGATGATTATTGGTTGAGCGGCTCGGAGAAGCTCTTAAGTGAATTCATCCTGGGCATTCTTCTTAGAAATGGATTCAGGGCTTATATGATCATTGACTGTTTTGCTTGAAGCTGCTCAAGAAAACAAAATAAATCATTTACAAGCCTCCAGATAATGAGTAAGAAGAGAGGCGGTTTTCTTTGGTACACCTGGTGATGGGACTCCTAGGATGTGCTGAGCTGGTACCAACCTGCACAAACGGAAAGCGATTTGCAGGATTTGTGGGTGAAGTGGCAAGAATCCAAAACAGGGCAGATCTTTTTCAGGCCTCTAGTCTACTTTGTACATCCAGTGAGATCAGGCTGCCCAGAGAAAGATAAATATTTTCTCTTTTCCAGACCCCTTGCTGCCCCACTGAAGACATGAGGGGGCAGGGAAGGCCTGACCCACCCAGAGAAGGGCACGAAAAAACCCAGAACCTCAGTGCCCATATGCACACTCAATTACACTACTGGATCCTCAAAGAAACTAGAAGAAAGGTAGTGCAAAGAAGACCCCATTTATTTTAGACCAATAGTTCTCAAAGGGTGTGAAAGGGGAGAGTGGCAAATGCGGGAGGAAGATTCAAGCACAATCGAATGACATTTAAACACGTCAGAGTAGTATAGTATCATCGTTATTTTTTGCACAATATGGATAAATATCTTTTCAAAACGAGAGCAAGAGCATCAAGTGATACGGAGGACAATATTAGTTATGTCTTCCAGTGTACAGTATTTCTTAGCAATAAAAAAATTGGTGTGGCACGAGCAAATTTTTATTCTAAAAGTGTGACCCAGAGAAAAAAGTTTGAGAACCACCGTTTTAGATGGACATTGACAGTACCAGTAAATTCTGGACATGGGCAGTGTATTCAAGGTCGCTGGGTATTTGGGAAGCACAACTCATCTTCTTGAGACTTTCGGGGTTTTTTTCCTTTTAAAATAATGCAAGTTTCTAGTCCCTTCGCAAGAATCATCCCTTGTGAAATCTGAGAAGCTAAAGTAGCTTAATAAAGCTGTGTACACATTAGCAGCTTGAAACACATCATGGTTGTTAATTCCTGCTGCATTACAAGTTGCATTTTTATGCTGCAATATACACCAAAAGGGGAGGAGGTTTTTCTTCACCGGATGCACATTACAGTGGTGCCTCGCAAGACGAAATTAATCCGTTCCGCGAGTCTCTTCGTCTTGCGGTTTTTTCGTCTTGCGAAGCACGGCTATTAGCGGCTTAGCGGCTATTAGCGGCTATTAATGGCTTAGCGGCTATTAACGGCTTAGCGGCTTTAATAAAAAGGAAACAAACTTGCAAGAACTCGCAAGACGTTTCGTCTTGCGAAGCAAGCCCATAGGGAAATTCGTCTTGCGGAACGACTCAAAAAACGGAAAACTCTTTCGTCTAGCGAGCTTTTCGTCTTGCGAGGCATTTGTCTTGCGGGGCACCACTGTACTTGGTTTTTTCTCTGCAGCTATTTAAACTCTCTATTTACTGAAGCTGTCATCTGCACATGTGCAGAGGCTGTTGTAACCTCAGCTTTAATGGCAGCCAAATCAGATGGGAGCTGGATTGAAGGAAAATGCATCACACAGCAGTATTTCTTGAGGAACTAAAGGATATGGAGTATGGTCAATGCCAAAGGTACTCAGGTTTGAGCACCAACCATGGGAGAGCACTGGAGCCAGAGTAAAATGTAATGTGTACACAGTCTAACACTTCCTGTAAATCTCATTTTCCCCCACTGACCCAGCCTTTCTGCTACCTGGTACCCTCCAGAAGCCCCAGAATGGGGAGGGCTAGACCACCAGAAGCAGACTAAAACATGAGCAAAAGAAGCAAAAATATGCACAGTTGCTTTAATTTGAATAATTGATATAAATGTCAGAATTCAGTGTTTCTTGGAGCAAAATATGGGTTAGTGTTGGTACAGAATTTCGATTTTGCTTTTTCTAGCTCTGATTTGCTTTTTTCAGCCCTGCTGAAGAAGCCACAGCACAGCCCCAAGATATTTGCCTACGGTGGTACAAGAAATCTGCAAGGACATCCAAGAGCAGAACAGATGTCTCCTGTCTCCCGATGATGTTTGATGTTTCCTACCTGCAAAGATCAGCGTCTCGCACCTGTTAGAAAGCCCTTTTTTATTCTCTATTCTTTGCCTTCAGGCTACAGAGACGGAAGATTTTGGGACCTGCCAGTCACCATAGCAGGCTTAAGAGCAGCTTTCTCTCTCTCTCTCTTCGTGGTTTAGGTGCTTTTGCAACTGTCAGAAAGCTGCTTTCATCCCTTCAGCAAAGTTTGGGCAGCCTGCTCTGCTTCACAGCCCCCTTCCTGCTAAGCTCCACTGCTTCCCTGGAAGCACAAAGGCAGCCTAATTAAGCAGAGTTATTCTGCAGGCTCATCCAGCTTCTTCACCCAAGGTCAAAAGGATAGCAATTGGTTGCACTCTGCCCTCACTGATGCTAGGCAAGAAACAGGAGCTCTTTCAAGCAAGCTTCAATAGCACAGTCATGCATAGGGATTTCTTTTGAATTGCAGTAACTTTGACATCGTTATCAACATTAGAATTTAGCAAGGCTGCTTTTGTCAGCCCTGGCCAGCAGTTAAGTGTTCTCGGAGGGCCAGGAAAGGGTCTGGAAGGCTGGTGGCAGGATAGAAATACACACCCATTTCCCTGAAAGTGAACTTTCCAGGAAGACTCACTGCTCCACTCTTGATATCCACACACTTCTGCATCCAGGCTCTTCAGAGAGCCAAATTTGGCCCTGGGCTCTCCAGCAGTTGCCCATCTCCATCCTATAGCTTCCCACCCTCTGTCAGGAATTGGCACGATGCTGATGCGTGTGCACTAGGGGAAGAGGGGCTGGAGTCTAACTTGGGAGAGGGGGTCAGTGGTTTGTAGGGACCTGTCCCGGCCAGGAGGCAAGAGTCGGAAGCAAGGCATGCTCCTACACCACCATCTCCCAGAACCAGGAGAGGATTGATGAAGGATGAGGGGAGGCAGTTTCTACTCCAGTTGTGTGTGAACAGCCTGTCAGGGGAAGTGGCCCCCTGTTGCTGCAATTGCTCCATACAGTGCTGACCTGGGAATAGCTGCCTGGATGCTCGATTGGTGTGCATGGGTATTTGGAGCCAGGAAACAACCAAAGTGTTATCTTTGACAATAAGGAGTTAAACTATTTGTGGTGTGCATTCTTTTGGCTAGAGACATCCTCCTCCACACACACACCCTTCCTCAAGTCAGTTTGTATTTTAATGAACAAAATCAGTTTAGGAATTTCCACATTTGATTCTTTCACCCTTTTATTCTTCATGCCTCAGTAACTAAAGTGGCTCCCACGGAGACTGCCGTTGTTAAAATGGGGTGATGGATCACAGAAAAATACTGATGAATGTCAGTTGAAAACTCAGGTTTCTTCCACAGATGGGGACTGAGGAAGCTCTGAGGCACAATGGCAAAGGACACATGCTACATACGGAAGATCCTAGATGCAATTTCAGGTAGGGCTGGAAAGTCAGTAGCAATCTGTGTAGGCAGTACGGAGCTAGTTGGAAAACAAAGAGGTAACAAACTCCTTGCCAGCGCCAGTCAGGATTGCAGAACCACCATCACCCGTCCATACCCGACACCCTCACAATTCTGTTCCTGGAAGGCTTTTTCCTTAGCTGAGATCTGATGCCAGACTTGCAACTTTGCAAAATGCACTTGGGGTGAGGGGCTGCCAAATTCAGCACCAGCGGTGAGGAGGGACGTCTGCTGTTATTCAAAGTGATTCTCCCCCCCCCCCAAAAAAAAACCCCTGTGGTATTAACACCAGGGCCTCAAAGGGGAGGGGAAAATAAAGCCAGCTTTCTGTTTCAGCCCAATATGGTGTTCAGGCTTTCTGCACGCACCACAGGGTGTCAAAGTGAAGCCTTACTAACTTGACCATTTACCAGATATTTGAGGCACAGACCTTCCAGTTCTGCCCCCCACCCCAATTCCATAGGAATCCTCCCCTTTCATTCTGCAGCTGCAGCAGAGTGTAGAAGGAACTGAGTTTTGAATTGCTATTCAATGATGTTTGTTTTTAGAAAGGTTTTCATTGTTTTCCTCTTGGATTCAACGAGGTCTCGAGGACCACCAGAAAGGAACCACCAGTTGCCCTGGCCACTTTACAGAAGAATGCATCAATCCCAAGCTTCGTTCCATGAGTCCTCTGGAGCCATTTGCTCTGAAAGTGCTTTCTGCAGCAAGGCCTGCTCACTTATTCTGCCACTCAGCGATCTGGATTATCTAAATCAGTACCTTTCAGTCTTTTCATCCCAACCTACAGCATGAGACTGACTTAATACTGTAAACCGCCCAGTGATCTTTGGATGAAGGGTGGCATATAAATGTAATAAATAATCATACTTTTTAAACTCTCTCACCCCAGCTTTCGCTTCCTGTTTTCTCCAGCCTCTCATCTCTTACCTTTCCCGCCCCGACCTGGCCACAGTGATCCATGCGACGGTCACCTCCAGGCATGACTACTGTAATTCGCTCTACGCGGGGCTGCCCTTGAAGCTGTCCCAGAAACTCCAGCGGGTGCAGAATGCTGCAGCGAGGCTCCTCACAGGGTCTCTGCCATGGGAGCATATTCACCCAGTGCTTTTCAAGCTGCACTGGCTCCCGGTGGAGTACAGGGTCAGATTTCAGGTGCTGCTTTTGACCTTTAAAGCCCTTCACGGCCTAGGACCCTTGTACCTACGGGACCGCCTCTCCCGGTATGCCCCATGGAGGACCTCAAGGTCCATAAATAGCAACACCCTAGAGGTCCCGGGCCCTAAGGAAGTTAGATTAGCTTCAACCAGAGCCAGGGACTTTTCAACACTGGCTCCGGCCTGGTGGAACGCTCTGCCTCATGAGACCAGGACCCTGCAGGATCTGATTTCTTTCCACAGGGCCTGTAAGACAGAGTTGTTCCGCCTGGCCTTTGGCTTGGAGCCAATTTGATTCCCTCCCTCTCTCTTTTTTCTTTTCCTTCTCCTCCTGCGATGAGGCTACATTTTAAGATTTTAATGTTTCAATATTTTAATGTTGTATTCTAATTTTGTTTTTAAGTTGTAATCATTCAACTTGTTTTTATTATTGCTTGTAAGCCGCTCTGAGCCCGGCCTTGGCTGGGGAGGGCGGGGTATAAATAAAAATTATTATTATTATAACGTGGACCCTCCAAACTTCCTTTTATCCAAAGCTAGCATACAGCTATGGCACAGTTGTAGCCCCAAGCCAGTTTTCTCTGCTTCTGACCCACAAATGTTTTAATTTTATCATCATTTATAAATAGATGTTCTGTTAGTAAGAAGAGAAAATCCAAGGCTACACTGTGACCTTTCATCAAGCAGAAATTGCTTTGCTAAATAAAGCCGAGGAGTGTGGGTCTTGCCACGTTGCTTGTCTGGATGGGAGATGCAACAGAACACGTATTAGAGTGCTGTATTCAGCAGTAATTTCGGATTAAAGTTTGAGGTCTGTCGTGCAAAGTTAACAAGACACGGACATGCGAATCCTCTCTTTTTGCATGGTTAGCTACCAACTAAGACCAATTTTACCTCATCAGCCAACTCACACTGGACTTGGTTTTCTCAAAAGGGCAGGAAAGAGGCTGAATTGAGGGCAGGGTATTTTTAGCACTCATCACGGCCAGAGATTTCAGTTGTCAGCAGCTTTTCCCTTCTGCAGAGGTGGGAGAACTACCTGCAGAGGCTGATGGATCGCATTGATTTTCAGATGGCACTAGGGGGCTTTGTGGCCTGGCAACTGACATGGTCATTCCAGAGCAGTATTCAGGTGGCTCCTGTATGCTGAGAATACAACTTGAATGCAGGAAGAGGAAAGCTTGAATACAAGCAAACATTAGTACATGTTGATAGTCTACTCAGTGGTAGTGAAGGCTGCAAAGAAGACTTTCTTAACTAAATGCCAGGCAGGTGAACTTTTCCAGGTGGTTCAGAGTCTTTTATCTCCTGGCCCAAACGAGTCTGTGGAACCCCCAGCAGCCTGCTGTGACTCATTTTTTTTATTTTTTTTTAAATGATATTTATTAGGGTTTCCAATAAAAAGAACACATCAATTAAAAAAATTAAAAAGAAAAAAGAAAAATACACAATTCAAAAATACACAATACATAATCCAAAAAAAAAAAAACAAAAAACAAAAGACAAAAAAGAAAACAGTTAAAAACAATGCCACCTTTTCGTCACCACTTTTAAGTTTACTTATTTTCTGGACCTCCTCATACCTCCCTCTTTTGTATTCCAGTTCAATTTGTTTGTCCAGCAATTTCTTTCCCTCTTTTTTAATCCCAATCCTTAATCTTAATATAATATTCTAAATCTTTTTTCACTTCCGCCCAACATTTTTCATAGTTATCTTTAAATAAATTCCCATTTTTTGCTGTCATGTTGATCCCCAGGTATTTAACTTTCTTAACCACTGTTAAGCCTGTCTCATTCTGAAACCTCTCTCTCTCAATCGGTGTTAAGTTTTTCTCTAAAACCTTAGTTTTTAACTTGTTCAATTTAAATCCTGCAACTTGACCAAATTCTTGAATCAATTCTAAAACTCTTTTAGTACTAGATTCTGGCTCCTGTAACGTCAATACTAAATCATCTGCAAATGCTCTCAATTTGTACTGTTTAGCTCCGACCTGTATACCTTTAACCAACTGGTCCCTTCTGCTGTGACTCATTTGCACGGCATTTTGAGGATAAAATCTCTTGCATCTGCCAGGCCTGGGATTCCACTGTTGCAGCCAATCCATCTCACAAGGCATCCAGACTACTGTCTGGTTCAGGGTTATTGGACGAGTCTCGGTTGGCAGGTTCAAAGATGTGGACAATGTACTTGGATTGGTGTGTGAGCAACCACTTGCATACTTGACCCTTGCTCTCCATGACAGGTAAGATGTAGCACGGACAAATGGCTGGACCAGGGTGTGTGTGATTAATGGCGGTAAGACAACTTCTTAAGAAATATTCCCCAGGCCCAGAATGTCTTAATAATTGTAGACTGGTCAAACATCTCCTTTCTAGGAGGTGTTCCAGAGCAGGTGGTCACTGAACAAATCCAGGCACTATTGGCTAAGACTGATTTTCTGGATCTACTTAAATTGGGCACTGCCCTGCTATTATTTTCTACCATCTCCTCCTTTTTCTGGGTGCCTTCAACTTCAGCATTGGTTTTTCAAGCACTCGTAACATGTCTCCTCCCACTGAAATGCAGCTCACATCAGCACCAATTTTTTAAAAGCTTAAAAAAATGAGTGAGGAACTATGCTGCAAAAAGTGGGACCCCAAGTAGGAATCTGGTATGAAATCACGTCTTGAGTCTGGAAAGGTTGATGACTACTTTCTTACAGGGTGGCTTTGCCATAAGAGACATACTTTGGAGCCATCTTTTCTGCACACATATACTCCCTTCTGTGGCTGGGGTTTCTTCTGCATATAGTGATGGTGCTTTAAAAAGTGTTTGATGACACCCGCGGAATTGGTGAAGTTGTGAGCCATCATTTTAAAATGGCATCTTTTACACTGCCCTTCAAATTCGCCTAAAAACTCAACCTCTGGTTTTCTGGTTCTTCCCCAAATTCTTGGTTTTAAGGCTAAAATATTTAGCCAAAGTACATCCATAAAACATCATGTACACGGATAAACACACAGCACAGACAGTTCTCTAGACCCAAAGAACAAAGGAATTGAGTGGCAAGACCAAAACACATTAGGTATTGTGTCTGCGGTGTCCTTGCTCTTGCAATACAACCTTCCTGCCAAGGACTGGCATCTTAAGTGTTCTGCCATTATTCCTGGATTACCCTGTGCTGCCCCCTGCTGCTCCACCTTAGTTATTAAAATGTTATCAGCACATCCCTAGTAGAGCTACACCACATGGCTTGCTGTATTGCATTTACCGTATTTTTCGCCCTATAAGACGCACTTTCCCCCCTCCAAAAATGAAGGGGAAATGTGTGTGTGTCTTATGGGGCGAATGCAGGCTCCTTGGCTTCCGCGATAGCAACGCGAAGCCTGCGCTCCGGAGGCTTTGCGTTGCTTCCGCTGAAGCCAGGAGAGTTTGCTCTTTGAGGCTGGCGGTGGGGAAAAGCAGTGCTTCCCCCATGGCCAGCCCCAGATGATGGGGGGCAGTGGGAAGGCGCGCGACGCCTTCCTGCTACTCTCCGACCCGGGTTGGAGGCTGGCAGGGGGGGAAGCAGCGCTTCCCCCATCCCCAGCCCCAGAGGATGGGGGGCAGCGGGAAGGCACGTGACACCTTCCTGCTACTCTCCAACCCGCCTTTGAGGCTGGCGGTGGGGAAAGCAGCGCTTCCCCCATCGCCAGCCCCAGAGGATGGGGGGCAGCGGGAAGGCGCGCGACGCCTTCCCGCTACTCTCCAACCCGGCTTTGAGGCTGGCAGTGGAGAAAGCAGCACTTCCCCCATGGCCAGCCCCAGAGGAGCGGGAAGGCGTGCGATGCCTTCCCGCTACTCTCCAACCCTCCTGCGGGCTTTTGCGGGAGGTGGGGGAATTCCCCCACCTCCCACAAAAGCAGGCAAAAGCCACACGCTCTTTAAAGGAGCTCCGCGGCTTCTGCTGGCTTTTCTAGGAGGTGGGGGAATTCCCCCACCTCGTAGAAAAGCCCGTAGGAGCCGCGCAGCCTTTAAAGAGCGCGCCGCTCTTGGGGGCTTTTCCCCGAGGAGGGAGAAGGGACTGACTGGCCATTTCAGTCCCTTTTCCCTCCTGGTCGAAAAGCCCGTAGGAGTCGCGCACGGCTCCTGTGGGCTTTTGCGGGAGGTGGGGGAATTCCGCCACCTCCCGCAAAAGCAGGGAGAAGGTCTTGGAGTAGCGCACAGGCTGCGTGCAGCCTGTCCGCTGCTCCCAGAGCTACGGGGGGGAATCATATTTTTTTCCTTGATCCCCCCCCCCGAAAACTAGGTGCATCCTATGGGCCGGTGCGTCCAATAGGGGGGAAAATACGGTACTCAGCTGATACTGGAAACCAACCATTCATTTCTGGAATGCAGAATGAGCGGCAAGGATACCAGACTTTTGCCTCTACCAGTGTTTTTAAACTTGTTACATTCAGCGATAAAGCAGATGTATCTAATGCAGAGAAGTCAAAGTGCAAATCTATCTGATTCAGGAAATATGAAGTGAGATTCCTATTAAATTAATCCTCACTGCTTGCTGCTTCATGTTAGAAATAGTAACCAGAATTAGAGAAGTACAATATCCCCCAAGCCCAAAAGGCCGGCTGAGCTAATGACACTAAGAGTTATGCAATTACCTCCTTCACATTGGAGATAGAGCCCAGTGGAAAACACCACAAATATAAGGAATTATATGGTGTCAACATCTGGTCTTTGATTTCAATTTTCATGTGAGCACATTTCAAGTACGCAGGGACAATAAGGAAGTTATAAGGTGTGTATAAAAGCTGACAGTTGTGTTCAACAGGTTCTACTGCAAGTAACAAAGAAAATTCATAACCCAATTTTACAAGTTATAGCCACTTAGCAGTAAATTTAATATTGATGTTGACAGATGTCATTTTAGCGGTGCAGTCCACTGCCAGCAACAGACCCACCAAAATTATAAGCGTCATGGAACTTACACGGTACAAGAAGTAAATATGAAAACCATTTATATTTTAAAAATAAAATGTAAGGAAACTCTTGTAAAATGATTCCCATACAACACCCCCCCCCCCATAAAACCTGAAATACCCTCTTATTAAAAATGTGTTTGCAGATGCTTAGCCGGAGCATAAATATCTAGAACAATGCACATGGATAGTCAATGAAAGTTATCCCATTAGACATTTTTATCACTAAGGTCAACATTATCTTTGCTTTCTATATTTTTGGTGCTCTCATTTTTGACGCTGGAAGAAAGGCTTTCTACTAGCTTAGCGTCTATGGGTTCCATTGCAGGTTGCCCATTCAGTTCATCTTTAATTTGTTCAGGTAACTGACTGTGTTCCTTAGCTTTGCATCCCAAGTCCATTTCTTCCACCACCTGCCCTGCGGTGTCTATGGCTGTTTTACCTTCTGCATCTTCTTCTTCTGTTTTACGTTCTACATCTTCTTCTTTTCTCTTTGCTTTGAACACCTCAACCCCCATCATTCTCAGGTAATGCAACCTCTCATTCTTGGCCACGAAGGCACGAAGGGAAGTCTTGCCCAGCCAGCCACAAAGAACAATGGAACACTGAAGACTGTCTGGCTTGCTGCAAAAACAAGAGATCACCAGCATTAAAAATATACATACAGTATATTGAAAATTAATTCAGCGACACAAACAGTTTCTGTAGGCTACTGCTTTCTCGGTTAATAGTAAATTCCGCTGCCACGTCAATGAGATGTATTAGTAGTTTTAAACAATACTGCTGGCTGGTTTTTAAAGTACTTTAATCAGAGCGGTGGCACAGCTCAGTGGTAGACCACATGTTTTGCCATGGAGATGATCACAGGTCAAAATCTCAGCACTTCCAGTTAAAAAGGATTTGTGGCAACAACAATGGGAAAACTCTCTCCCTGGGATCTTGGAGAACATCTGCCAGTCAGAGCAAGGTATACAGAGATAGATGGTCCAGTGGCCTGACCCGGTACAATGTGTGTTATTTTAAATGTAGTTTTCCCCCCTGCTTGCATACTCCTTTAATTAATTGCCTTCAAGGCTAAAAGGGGAGGATGAAAATAAATAAATTGAAGGAAACAGCTAAGGAAGTTGAAAGCTGAAGGTAAAGACTGCCAAGAGGTAAAGTCAGACGTGAGGGACGCGGGTGGTGCTGTGGGTTAAACCACAGAGCCTAGGACTTGCCGATCAGAAGGTCAGCGGTTCGAATCCCCGCAACAGGGTGAGCTCCCATTGGTTCTGCCAACCTAGCAGTTTGAAAGCACGTCAAAGTGCAAGTAGATAAATAGGTACCGCTCTGGTGGGAAGGTAAACGGTGTTCCTGTGCGCTACTCTGGTTCGCCAGAAGCGGCTTAGTCATGCTGGCCACATGACCCGGAAGCTGTACGCCGGCTCCCTTGGCCAATAAAGCGAGATGAGCGCCACAACCCCAGAGTCGGCCACGACTGGACCTAATGGTCAGGAGTCCCTTTACCTTTACCTAAAGTCAGACGTGAAAGTAAGAAGAGCGATGAAAGAGCTCCTGCCCTGGGTAAAGGCAGGGAATGAACTGGGAAAGAGCCTCCAGGAAGAGGCTGCATTGTAAAGGTTTGGTCAAATACTCCTTGCCTTCCTAAGTGGTGGGAGCATCAACCTGTATTACTAGACGCCTCATTGGGAAATCACATGGTCTGTTATATTTCAACTTTTAAAAAAAGATTTAGGTGTTTGCTGATGGTTTTGTAAAATTCTTTAGAGAAACAGGAAAACGGAGGAGGCAGATGACCAGGTCCTCCCTTCTGTCCTTTAAAGCAGAGCTTTCCAAACTCTTCATTTCACAACACAGTAATTCAGTTTTATTAGCAAACTGGAGATTACACTAACCCCTTTCCAGCCCCGGGATGGGGAGCGTTCGCAAGACTACCTACGCACTGCAGCCGACACACCAACGTGTTGCAACACACGTGGAAAGCTCTGCTTTAAAGGTACAATAGCTCTGAGATGTGGCCTTCACAGGTTTTATTAGAGTTAAGAAGACAGGGGCATAAAGGCTTCAGTTTCCCCAAAGCTCGGTTAGCTGCTGCCATACAGAAGCAGCTGCTGTTTGTTGCATGCTTTTATTTCCACCAATTTCAATGGAAGGAACGTTAACCTGAAATCAGTCAAACTTAGAAGTGCGTCTGTATGTGCACATGTGCGCACACACAATGAAACAGTGCAGTTACTTACGTTGGATCTGGCTCATACTGCAGGACTATGCTTCCCATAGCTGCAAAAAAGAGCATATGCTTTATTAGACAACATCAGGACCTGCTCCAATCTCACCCCATGCCACCATCTATTTAATGGGAACAGAATGAGGAACCAGCCAAAGACAACATCTGGATTCAACCAGTTGGATTCAAGTTAAGATGGGACTATGGTGTCCCACTGTTTTCAATGGGAACTAAGTGCAACTAACTTAGCGAAGCTGATTGCGCTGGCCACTCGGTCAGTGCCTGAGGGCTACCACCTTGTTGAAGCTAAGCAGGCCTGGATCTAGTTAGGGGCTGGATGGGTGACCAATCACATGCTTGGGAATCACTGCCATGGGTTCCATAATGGAAAAAAGGCCATAAACATACGAAAGTACAAATAAAGGAAACAGAATGGGCTTGATCCAGACCAAGCATAAGTCCTACTACACACCTGAAGCTTGTGTACTCTTGATATTCAGTCTGTGTTGATTGATAAGTAATTGCTTATTAGAAAGCTCTGTTCTTCAAAGTTAAAATTAGGGAGTAACTATTATTACTACTATTACTACTACTCTCAGGGGACGTGGGTGGCGCTGTGGGTTAAACCACAGAGCCTAGGACTTGCCGATCAGAAGGTGGGCGGTTCGAATCCCCGCAACGGGGTGAGCTCCTGTTGCTCGGTCCCTGCTCCTGCCAACCTAGCAGTTTGAAAGCGCGTCAAAGTGCAAGTAGATAAATAGGTACCACTCCAGCGGGAAGGTAAACGGCGTTTCTGTGCGCTGCTCTGGTTCGCCAGAAGCGGCTTAGTCATGCTGGCCACATGACCCGGAAGCTGTACGCCGGCTCCCTCGGCCAGTAAAGCGAGATGAGCGCCGCAACCCCAGAGTCATCCGCGCCTGGACCTTATTACTGCTATTAGGGAGTAACTATTACTACTATTACTATGGAGCTCAAGGTAAGCTGAACAGCAGTCAGAGCTTAATAATTAGTATATTTCCTTCTGTACATGATGCTTTTTACCACTGTGAGAAAAGAATGAACCAGGATTGGAAATCCTCAAAGTGAATACTTACCCATTGCTTTGACTTGATTGCGCACCTCATTACTAAGTTTACTTAAGAATGGGTTTTCTTCTGTCAGCAGCACTTTAACATCTTCTATGCTGGCATTTACAATCCTTGCATTAATGAAGGGATACAGTGTGTATATCCCCTGGATGTAAAATAGAAAACCTATTTTTAAAATGCAGTCCTTGCTTTCTTACTATAGGCTTGGTCATTTTACTGGTCCAACACAACAACAACACAACAAACCACCAGCACCAATAAACACCCCCTTTAAATGCATGTTTTTAGCACCATTATATCTAAATATTTTTGGACCATTATATCTAAATAAAAAAATAGTCAATTCATTCTTCCTCCCTCCACCCCCAAATCAGTTCATTGTTGTGAAAGAAAACTTGCACTGAACTGATAATCTCTTCCTGGTCAACTGAATGTTAAAACATATGAAAGCAGAATATAGCCAAAATTTTCAGCCCCTGCACTTTGAGTATAACAGTATCAGGGAGGTAATGCACATTTGTCAGGTTCCAATTTTATGGGATAGGAAAAAATACAAGGGAAAGCCTATACTATACATGTGGAGACCTACAATGGAACTACAGAAATGTTCATAAGCCTGTCAGGAAAAAAACCTTTACGACAGAAAACCCGTCCTCAAAAGGGACAAAAATACACAGCGCACCCAACAACAGATTAATAAATTTAAGCACAAGAGAGTTGGATCCAGGGTCTTCTCCCAAGTAAAGGCAAACAAGCAAAAACCAAAACCATTTTTGGAAGCAACCGTGCTTTTGCCTTTAAGTACTAGAAGCAGCTTACATCCCACCTGTGGACAACTTACACTCAAGGGAAAATATATACACTTATCCCATTGGTATTTTAAGCTTTACTTTGGATTGTCACAAGCTGTAGCCCTTGCATTTCACAGCCACTTAGCTGAACAGATCACAATTTTTTTCTCTATACATACACAGGTATGAGAGAGAGGTCTGCCAATTAATTGTCATGAACCTTATGCAATGAAGTTGGCTGCAAAAGCAAACACCGAAATAAACTTGTCTTTAACCACAAAAAGACTCTTTGTTTCAAGGCATAGCATAAATAAAATACTTTCACAGCATAACTGTAGTGCGTTCATTGTTACCTCTTGCGCTAATCTGAAGGCACAGCCAAACTGTTCCCCATCGCTATTGCGGGACCACACTTTTATCCCTGTGTTAATCACCTAAAAACAGGGTTGAAAAGAAAGCGAGAAACAGTATTAACATATTTAAGCATTCCAACATGGAATAGGGCTTCGGAAGTGGCTTGGCAGGCATCAGTATCGGTAAAAAGACATAGCCTATTTTTCTTGACAGGGAAAGGCACTGAGTGGAAATATAGGCATCTTACATGGTCTACTCTGAATTTCACAAAATATGTAGAAAGACAAAGAAGGGGATAATTGATTCCTAATAAGGACCCCAAGTTGGGAAGAGTTTACCTCAGCCTTTCATAAAGGGGCAGTAACTGAGAGCTTATATGGAGGTTTAGGTGCCCAAGTTGGGGGGCGGGGAGCAAGAGGACGAAGGGAACTGGAAACAAGTGACTGTCCTCACCAGAGGAATCTGCTTCCTTTCTTCATTTTCCTCAGCAATGGGACATTCTAGGCACAATTTACACTTTTAAAGCACTCTTTTCTCCTGTGGTTGTCAACGTGGTATTTCCGGTCTTGAAAGAAGCTAGCTGCTGAGTTTGCTTATTCACTGACACTTGAACTGTTAGGGAAAGACTGTGCTCCACCGGGACCAAGTTAAACGTCATGGTGGGAGACAGCTTTGACAGACAGAAAGAGAAGTGCAGCCATTATGGATCATCAGACAAAAGGCCTAACTGGTCCAGCATTCTTCTCATACTGGCCAAACAGATGCCCATGGGAGCCCCACAGACAGGACAGGAGTGAATAGCATTCTGCAGCTTTTGATCCCCAGCAATCAGAAGTTATCACCATCCCTACCCGCCAGGACTGGGACGCAGGTGGTGCTGTGGTCTAAACCACAGAGACTAGGGCTTGCCGATCGGAAGGTCGGCGGTTCGAATCCCCGCGACGGGGTGAGCTCCCGTTGTTCGGTCCCAGCTCCTGCCAACCTAGCAGTTCGAAAGCACAGAGTGCAAGTAGATAAATAGGTACCACTCCAGTGGGAAGGTAAACGGTGTTTCCGTGCACTGCTCTGGTTTTGCCAGAAGCGGCTTAGTCATGCTGGCCACATGACCCGGAAAAACTGTCTGCAGACAAACGCCGGCTCCCTCGGCCAGTAAAGCGAGATGAGCGCCGCAACTCCAGTCTCGTTCTCAACTGGACTTAACTGTCAGGGGTCCTTTACCTTTTTACCTGCGGGACTATTGTTTATTTCGACTTTCTTGCTGAGACAAGAAATACAAGTCAAACCTTCAGCTTTTCACTGTTGTTCAGGAGTACATTCCTGATTTCCTTGGAAACCATGTATAACTGCCTTTTCTTCCCTTCCTGAGTACGAGTTAACAAATTCATCTTGGGAAAGGAAGGATCCAATGCATAAAAGGTTCTAATAAACAAACAAACATATTCAAGTTTTATTATTCTGTAGTTCTTACTATATTGTTGATGTTTAAGCTGTATTTTTGGTATTTTCTGGAAAGATAAACATAAATATTGATGTTCATAGCACCTGTGAACCTTTAACTTGAGATGCTGAATTGATTATTATTATTTAACTCAACGTACATTATGAAGGCTTAAAGCAAGTTAATATCGGGCCAATAATATACGTAGACCACACATCAGTGATATTTGAATAGATGTGCAACAATTCTGCTGAAATATATACTGGACGGAGACTGAATAATCCTTTCCTGCAGAATAAGGCAACTTCTTGAGGATTTGAGACATAATTTCTTTTTTCAAACGAACAGAACAGAAGGAATGGATTAACAGTTTAGAAAAGATTTAATGTGCACATGAGATGAATATAAATAAGGCAGCTTCAAAAGAAAAAAAGCAATATGCAGAGAGAGTAATAAAAAACCAAGATGTTAGAAAAAGTACTGTGCATAAAAGATGCAAAAACATAAGCTAAAAATAGCCAGGAACTAAGTTGAAATTATTAGACGCTCACGACAACAGCAAAACCTTTGCTATACTGTGTGAGACAGCAAGGCAAGTTCAGAGTGAGACAGCAAGTTTCCCTACAGCTAGGTGTACAATGCAACCCCAAGTTGTCCAGTTTTTTTGCTGCACAGTGCTCTTTTGAAAGACGTGTTGTCTGCACACCGAACCACAAGAGTGGGCTTCTTTCTTAATTTCTTGTAGGCTTTAGCTTACTGAAAGGGAACCTATGACCCACAAGCCTAAATTGGTTTGTGGTGGAGAGGCATATTTGGGCTAATACATTTAGCACACTGAATCTGTGCTTTCTCCAAGTAGACAGAAAGTAAAATAATGTCAATAGAACCCCTGACTTGAAAATCAAAAAGATGGACTGACTGAAATGTCACACCATAAATTTAACTTTGAACTGTTGTCTACTCAATGAAACGTCTATGATAATTTGTATTATTTAAAATTTTTATTAATATAAAATAGTGAAGTGAGGATCACATATTTACGAAAGGAACCTGCAGATTTAAAAATGGCTTGGTCGTTTCATTTCTTCTCATGATCCTGTTGTCTGGATCCAAAAACCAGTGACAGTAGGAGAAAATGCAATAGCAGTATTCTGTGAAATCTTCTGGAAGCCAGCAGTATAGCACCACAACATTACCAAGAGGTTATTGTGCAGGATGTGAAATGTGCTGAATAAGTAAAATAAATGCAGGTTGTTATGTAGCATATACTTATGTTGTATGAAAAATGAAACGTATTTTCTTACTGAATTGGTGAAAATAGTGAATCGTCTTCAGAAAGAAACACAAACGGATCTTCTTTAAATCCAAAAAGCTTCATTTTTTTAGACGGTGGAGGCCTGGAAGTAACAGATTTATCCAGGGTCAACAGTTTATGGATGGACTGGCAAAAATTATGGTCAATGGGTTCCCCCTTCTGCTCCACCAAAGAAGCTCCCCACCACCACTAGGAGAGCCTGCCATTTTTGGGTAGGCGGTTTTGGCTGCTCAGAGAGAAGGCTGGTTTGGCAGTGAGGGATGCCAGTGCCAGCATCCTCCCCCCATCATCCCTCTCAACTTTAGAGCTGGAAAGGGAGCAGAGATCACCACACAACTGCTGAGATTATCTCTGCCCACCTCTGCAGTTTTTAAGTAGAGAGGAGGGCCAAACTCCCCAGGTCGAAACCTGGATATATCAAAGTTGAGCAGTACAGGAAGAATTTTAACAGATTTCCGTACAGTGGTACCTCAGGTTACATACGTTTCAGGTTAATGACTCCGCTAACCCAGAAATAGTGCTTCAGGTTAAGAACTTTGCTTCAGGATAAGAGCAGAAATCGTGCAGTGGCGGCGCAGTGGCAGCAGGAGGCCCCCATTAGCTAAAGTGGTACTTCAGGTTAAGAACAGTTTCAGGTTAAGAACGGACCTCCAGAACGAATTAAGTACTTAACCTGAGGTACCACTGTACTTTGCAGTGAGAACTGCCAGAAATATATTTTAAAAGGCTGGTTCAACAGCAGTTCTAGAATCCTCTCCTGGGAAAGCTCAGTTGGTAGAGCATGAGACTCTTAATATCAGAGTCATGAGTTGGAGCCCCACGCTGGGCAAGAGATTCCTGCACTGAGGGGGATTGGCCTAGATGATGCTCACTGTCCTTTCCAACTCTACAATTCTTTGATTCTATGATATTCACTAATGCAGAAAAGCATAACCACGTAATACTACTACTCTAGTATGTGGGAGTTCAGTGTTCAAAGTATTCCATATATATTCTCAGCCATCCTTAAAACAGCACAGTAAACTAGTCCACTATTACCATTATAACACTAGCTGAAGAAGTGTGCATGCACATGAAAGCTCATACCAATAACAAACTTAGTTGGTCTCTAAGGTACTACTGGAAGGAATTTTTTTTACATTTTAACACAGTGGTTGGGGTTGGGAGGAATATTGCTTATAGCCAGCTAGGATGCGGGTGGTGCTGTGGGTTAAACCACAGAGCCTAGGACTTGCCGATCAGAAGGTCGGCGGTTCGAATCCCCATGACGGCTTGAGCTCCCGTTGCTCGGTCCCTGCTCCTGCCAACCTAGCAGTTCAAAAGCACGTCAAAGTGCAAGTAGATAAATAGGTACCACTCCGGCGGGAAGGTAAACGGCGTTTCCGTGCGCTGCTCTGGTTCGCCAGAAGCGGCTTAGTCATGCTGGGCACATGACTCGGAAGCTGTACACCGGCTCACCTTGGCCAGTAAAACGAGATGAGCACCGCAACCCCAGAGTCGGCCACGACTGGACCTAATGGTCAGGGGTCCCTTTACCCTTTACCTAAATTCATGGCAGAGACAAAATTTAAACAAGGCTTTTCCACCTTGTAATTCTATCTAATCATTACGTTACACCAACTTTCCAAAACAACTACTTCCGTATCAGTCAGCATAGGGATGTCACAACCATGCATATGAAGTGGCCCTCACGGGTTGGCTTTGCTTAGGGCAAGAAAACAAAGTGTTGAGAAGGCTGAGTGGAGATTGTATCTCAATAAGGCTGCCTTTGTGGTTCTATGATCTCAAGAGCTTCCAGCTGGAGACGAAATCATGGGGCAATTTCCGCTTCCCTACATGCTGGGAGAACCAGCAAAAGCACCAATAGAGACAAATGGCTTGGCTTGACTATCTTTAACAATGGCAAGCTTCATTTTAGTTTCTTACCCACACACTCCATCCTTCTTGTTTTCAGTAGTCTCAGTTACAAAGGAGCCTCCATCCTTTGCTTCTACGGCCACATGGTCTTCAGCAGTTTCTAAAGAACCCTGCTCTGCGGTGGCAGACACTGTGCTGATTGTCTTCTCTGGCAGCCGGTGCTGCAGCTATTCCAAAACAGAAGGAACAGGTCTTGATGCATAAAAAAAAGGTCTCAAATGTTACAACAAACACCATTTCCCCTTACCACTGTTTAAATCATATCTATTAAAGATCCAAAGTGCGGGAGCGGGGGAATTATGCTTTTCATAATGCACTGAAATTCAGAGTTACAAACCATGTACAACTTTATGTTTTATTCTATTTGATAGCAACAACAGATCCGCCTCCCTGTTGAGTGGGACACCAAGTTACACTGATAAGCTTCACTTCCATCTTTGGTAACTATTTTTGTTCTTATGGTTTTTTTTAGCTGTGCTGTGTGTTTTTTAGTCTTACAGAATTACAGATCAGCTTTGAGCTACATGTGTCTGCATGCATATGTCTTATGTAAATTGTCATAATGTACCATTTTACTGGCCTTACAAGATGTAATCCCTATTAAAAAAAAGTGAGACATGAGCACTGTGCATTCTGTTCCTAAAGTGTTTCTTAGCAGCCTCCTACTCAAGCTGCTGGTGCTGAGCTCCCAGAAATGTTATTAGAGGGAATAAATAAGAAAATTCTAAATTATCCATTTGTATCCTCTTATATGTAAGTTAAAGAGGGCCAGCAATAAATAAAACAAAAAAGGGAGGTAGCCCCCCAAAAAATCTGGACAAAGGCAGCAAAAACCATGAGATAGAACATTATTCCTTTTTCCTATCCTGTGCATTTTGCTCCTATTTATATTTTTTACATTCCACACTGCATTTTCTAACTGTGTAACTTCACAGGAACTGTAATAAATACAGCAAAATGAAAAACTGTGAACTATCAATGAATTTAAGTGTACCGCGAAATCCACAGAATTTGCATGAATGCACATTCTAAAACGGCAAAAGATGCTTTAAAGATGTTTCCACGCTATCCTGAGTACAGAAGATTTAAATATTTTTTCAGCTGAACACCTAGGGCACTGTTGAAATAAATGGGCCTTAAGAATTGATTAGTTCTGACTGGATTGTGCCACTAGTATACAGCCCCCCCAAAATACATTATTATGTATTGCATTATTATGCAAATCTTCAACACTGCGTCTTTGCACTTCTACTTTCTTATACAATGGTTTCACAGTTATTTCTACAACTATCTGAAAAACTTGTCAGAACTGGGTTTCAATGAAAGAGCTGTTCCTTGTCCATAAGTGTCACAGGACCAACTTCAAAACAGAAGCTGGGACAGCTAGTACTCATTCTGCCATTTTGAGATCAAGTGCTCAACTAAAAGGGCTTTGTAGACCCAGCCTTTTTCTAGAACACCAAAGAGATGTGATACTTTGAGACATCTAGCATAACTCTGTTATTATGGAGAAAGCAGCCCTACACAAGAAAACCAGGTACCATAAGGTGCCATGTTACCTTCCATTTGTACAGGTTTTCATGCCTCAATTTCACTAACTAGCCAATTATGCAGCCATATGCATCTGGAGTTGTATTTATGTTATGGCTGCATAATTGGTTAGTTAGTGAAATTATCCCTAGACTCACATCTCTTTGATGGTGTTTAGAGCAGGGCCAATGAGGGGCAAGCCTGAAGAGAACCCCAAGAAGAAGAGGCCTTTGGCCCACGGACGTAAGGTTTCCTGATACTTTGAGGCATCTAGCATAGATAACTCCATAATAACTCCGTCATTATGAGAAAGCAGCCCTACACGGGAAAACCTGCCTCTTGTTCTGGGGGTTCTCATCAGGCTTGCCCCTCATTGGCCCTACTCTAAACACTCCCTTGTGGCTTTTACCTGCCTGGAATATGGGCCTGGATTAAGAGATATGTGTAGAAACCTCTGACATGCGTGGCCGGAAGGCAGCCTACTGTACAAATCTAAGAGTCACACACATTTCTATGTCCACTTTTGCCTCTGACATGGCAACATAATGCCCAGGTCTCAATGAATTTCTTTGAGGATGTTCATAGATTTGGACTGCTCAATGAGTTGTTTTTTTAAAAGAAGAAGAGAAGAGTTTGGATTTGATATCCTGCTTTATCACTACCCGAAGGAGTCTCAAAGCGGCTAACGTTCTCCTTTCCCTTCCTCCCCCACAACAAACACTCTGTGAGGTGAGTGGGACTGAGAGACTTCAAAGAAGTGTGACTAGCCCAAGGTCACCCAGCAGCTGCATGTGGAGGAGCAGGGAAGCAAACCCGGTTCCCCAGATTACAAGACTACCACTCTTAATTGCTACACCACACGGGCTCTCAAAAATTCACCAACTGCACTTGAAAATTCCCCTTGACATCCATGCTCAAAAACAGTTCCCCTTGGTGGCCTGGGGTGAGTGAGAGGGGTTGCTCTATGAGACACAGAAGCCCACAGTCCTCTGGGGCCACCAAACTTGTCTTGGAGATCTTGGGATCCTAGCCTCTCTTTCACAGCATGTTGCAAAACCGTTCCAACTAGAGCAAACATTACCTTGGGCTGACGCTTATTCCATGGCATCGGAGATTTTTTAATTAATACAGCGACAAAGAAACCTCCAGTATTCTGATGATGTGGCAGAATTCTGAAACTAGATAAAGACACAGATTTTGTACCACTATGCACCACCTAAGGAAGGAAACTGAAGTCCAGTTTATGAACAAGGAAGTTTATACTTTTTGGTGTATTATTTTTTTTTAATCAAGCCAAATGAAATCTAAATGAACTGTTTTTCTACCATTATTTTTTTCTGAACTGTCATCTATTGAATAAAGAATTCAGAACAGTGACATTTTCATGGTATTTGACTGCTTTAGGTTAAGGAACGTATCGTAAAAGCAAATATCCAAAGGATTATGAAACGTAATTTTTAATCAGCTTGAGCTCAGCAACAGAAAAGGATGATATAAATGTAGTAACAAATAATAACAACAGCTTTTTTTTTGCTTTTAAGAAAGTTGATCTGGTTTTCTGCATTGCCACTTAAGCAGTCATCCCCAGTGCACACACCCTGTTTTAAAAATAAAAAGTGCTTACAGCTGTCTGAGCACATACTTCACAACTGAACCCAATTAACAAGTCTGCCAATTTCAATGGCTCTACTCTGAGAATGACTTAGTTGGATGCAACCTGATATTTAGATGAACCTGAACTAAAACAGTCTACAGTTCTGAGACCACCAACAATCGACCCTGAAATAAACATCTCCTCATTACGATCAACTAGGAACTGCAAGAGTATGCTGAGCGTGGAAGCAATCAGCTGCAAGAATACCCACCAGCGCTCCAAATGTAACGCTTTAAGTTTTTCTTCATCTTTTAAGGGGAACATGGTGGGACGGATCTGGGTTTGCCTGTTGGAAGGCACTTCACTCCAGTCTTCAAACCAGTGGCCATCTTTTGTCATTACCTAGGTGGGGAAATGTACCAATTAACAATGAGGGTGGCCTCAAGTTTGCCAATGACAAGTCAGCAGATTATAAGAGGAGACTGTTAAATAGCAATTTCAGATTTTATTAAGACTTTAAGACTCAGCCCACTAGGTGAAATAGATGAATCTGCTAGAAAGCTGGAGAATGTGATTTTATACCCCCTGCCCCAGGGTACCCCCTGCCTGCTACTGGGGATAAATTCTGCTCCCTCCAGGAAACAGTCACAGGGTAGTACCTGTATGAATGTTTTATCTAGGGAGTGTATTGTTGTATTGTTGCCTGCTTGTATGTTAGTACTTGGGTCTCACAAAGTCACTATGCAAAGGGGTTGTTGATCAAGGATGTAACACTTGTAGAATGTGGACAATATGATTTGAGGGTGTACCAGAATAGTAAGTTTTGGGCTTGAATGGAACTGAATGGTATTTATTCTTAGCCACTGTGCTTACTGCAGTGGATTTAACTGGTTTGTTTAATGGTATGACTCAGGCATAGGCAAACTCCGGCCCTCCAGATGTTTGGGACTACAATTCCCATCATCCCTAGCTAACAGGACCAGCGGTCAGGGATGACGGGAATTGTAGTCCCAAAAATCTGGAGGGCCAGAGTTTGCCTATGCCTGGTATGACTGATTCATACATGGTGCTACAGAAGAGTGAGTAGCTTTTCTTTTGCTTTGTTGTTCATCATGCTATTTTAAAAGGTGAAATTTATACTTGCTAGTTGATTTTCACTTGTAATATTTTACTTCCTGATGTTTACAGTATGTTCAAAAGTTAATCTGTTTATTTGTATACTATGAACATACTTTGCATTTTTGTGGCTGATTTTTATTTGTAATGTTCATTTTCATGCCAAAAAGGATACTCTTTGGTTGTTAATTGTGGTTTATAGAATGCAGAAAATCTGTTATTTTTCTCTATTTTTCTCTATTTGCTAATTAACCTATTATAATGGTATGGGGTTGCTCGTGCGTAAGTTGCCGCCTCTCCTGGCTATGTTGCCTTGTTAAACCTTTCTGTCTGGACAGCCCTTCAATTCGTGGATGCCTCAGCAGAATCCGTCAGTGGGCGTTTCTTAAACCTTTTCCAACATAAAAGTTGTTTGACACCCAGTCTCCTCCTACTTTCTCTGCGCGGAAGTCTTCTGCGCAGGGAGGGCGTGGGTAGCGGAGGACCAGTGCTCTCCCCGCTGGTGTCCGGTGAAGAGTCTGGGAGCCCTCTCTCCGATTCCCCCATCTGCCCCTCCTTATTCCTGATGTTGCACTGAATTGCTTCCCCATCTGCTGAGCTGCCTCTCTCCCTGCTGGGCCCATCTCCAGCATCATTAGAGAGCCTCCCCTCCACCTCTAGCTCCGATGTCAGTTCCCTGACACCTATGTTAATGTTTTTAACCTATGCTGTAAACTGCTTATAGTTTCATTTCAATGCAAATTGTCCAAACAAACAACAAACATTAAACAATCCAGAAAGTTGAAGTGCTGTGTCCACCAATGTATATTTTCATATTATGTTTGTTTTCAAACACACCCCTATGTAATGTATTTGAACAACATAATTCTGCCCCAAACCCAGCATTTCTCAACTCGGCACCAGATTAGGAGAATTCTCAGTCTCAGGTATCCTTCTCTCTTTCCCTCAAGAGACTGGAGGTTACTGTCTGGGTAGGTGAAAGTTAACTTCTTGGAAGCCAAGAAGTGCCATAAAAACGGTAAGAGCTTTCTCCTGACAGGGAAGTGGGAGTTGAAGAATGAACTGCTACAGAACAGTAGTGCTCTTTTGCTTCAGTATATGTTCATTTCCTACTCAACATAGGATTAGGAGAAGACAAGCCCAAGAATCTGTGCCAGGAGTCAGAGGACATATATCTTTAGGGCCCCTATTCTTTCAGGCAGAGAGAAGTTTATTGAAACTCTGGAGAGCTTCACATAGGTCACAAGCTGCGTAGGTCTGACTTACAGAAAGAAGAAATACAGTGGTACCTCGGTTTAAGAACAGCCCTGTTTACGAACAATTCGGTATAAGAACTCCGCAAAACCAGAAGTTGTGTTCCGGTTAGCAAACTTTACCTTGGTCTACGAACGGAAGCCAAACAGTGGAAGGGCACCGGCGGGGGGACGCCTCATTACGGAAAGTGCGTCTTGGTCTAAGTATGGCTTTGGTTTAAGAACGGACTTCCGGAACTGATTTTGTAAACCGAGGTACCACTGTAGTTCAGTGATTGAGGACATTCTTTGCACATAGAAAGATCCAAGCATCTGAGACCTCCCAAAAAAAAGCATCTCAAATAGTATGACTGGGAAATAGCGCTGTTTCAGATCTTGAAAAGCTACTGTGGTCAGGGTAGATAATGGTCAAATGGTCTGATCTGGCGCAACGCAGCTTCATATACAGTAGTACCTCATTTTGCGACCGGGATCCATTCTGGAGCCCCGGTCACTGGCTGAAAAGGATGCTGGACAAAGCACCGTGTCTGCGCACGCGCATGGAGCGGTTTGTGCTTCTGCGCATGCGTGAGTGGCAAACCCGGAAGTAACCTGTTCCGGTACTTCTGGGTTTGCCACGGACGTTCGACGGAATGAGTGCTAGACGAGGTACCACTGTACCCATAAACACATGACTACTCATTTGATTTTAGAACAGAATGCTGTTCTCTATTAAAGTTTGATTTGGATTCTATTACAATACACATTTCTATTAAAAAATACCTTCCACTGTGTAACCCCAGGCATCCTTTTCAGACCCGGCAATTCAGAAGAGACGTCAGCAAGTTCTAAGGCACCTTTGAACAAACAAGATTACTGTAAATAAGAAATAGCTAGGAAAGTTGCGCAGTGCCAACTCTGAGAAACTATCCCAAGCCAAGAAAAACAACATGTTTTGAAGCGACACAATTCTTTTTATGATCTGCAAACAATGAAGATTGGCAGTTGCATTTCTCTAACTCTGCCCACGTTATCTCCACAGGATTGCTGTAAGAAGCATTACCTATTCATTTCAGCCAATGAATGAAGCATAAGAGAGAGCGTGGAGGTACATGGAGACGAACACAACAATTCTAACCAGGTCTACTCAGAAGCAAGCCCTATTAAATTCAATGGGGCATACTCCCATGTGAGTGGGATTAGGATTGTACCCAAGTGAGTCATATTATACCAAATTGTAGAATGCATTTGCTGAATGTACAGCACAAATATAGTCACTAGACCTGTGCACCAGATTTGGCTGAGGCCCGAGCCAAGCTGACTCAGAGGAACCCAGATGGGATCAACCCCCAGAATGCCCTGAGTTGGGTGTCCTGGAGCAATCCAGGACTGTCAGGGGGTGAAGCATCCAACAAGAAAGAGGCAGGTGTGAGCAGGAAAGAGGACACTGTGTAAAAAGGCCTTGAGTGGGAAGGACCAAACTTAGGGTGCCAAATTCTGGAATGCAATCAGGTTCACAAGCAGAAGAACCTTAAAAGGGATGTCAGAGTTGCATGTGAGAACTGCAGGTTTGCATTCAAACTGCACACTTCATTAGACTCCACTTCATGAAGTACAGGATCCTGATCAAGGGAAGTAATAGTACCATTCCATTCTGCCTTGGCCAAACCACACCTGGAGTACTGTGTCCAGTTCTGGGCACCACAATTTCAGGAGGATATGGATAAGCTGGAACCTGTGCAGATGTTCAAAGGCCTGGAAACCTGGCCTTATGAAGAATGGTTGAGGGAGTTGGGTATGTTCAGCCTGGAAAACAGCAGACTGAGAGGAGATATGACAGCTATCTTCAAATATCTAAAGGACTGTCACATGGGGCAAGCTCTTCTTCTACAGCTTCAGAGGTTAGGACCTGAACCAGTAACAAGAAAGGAGATTCCAACTAAACAGGAGGAAAAACTTTCAGACAATAAGAGCTGTTCCAACAGAGGCACAGACTCCCTGGGAAAATGGTGGACTCTCCTTCCTCGGAAGTTTTTAAGCAGAGGTTGGGTGGCCATCTGTCAGGGATGCTTTAGTTGAGATTCCTGCATTGCAGGGGGTTGGACTAGATAATCCTCAGGGTCTCATCCAACTCTACAATTCTGTGATTCTGTGACACTGGGCACATACTCCCTGCCTTCTTGGGTAGTGGGGGTAGTCAACTGCCACTACCTGATGCCTCCTTCAACCCAAACTGAGTAGTTTATACCAATTGAGTATAGTTTAACACTTGATTCCACTATTATTGTCTGTTCTCACTATACAACCAAGAGATACACACACCTTCACTTTTTTCCAGCAGAGAGGCAATGACAGCTTCATTTTCAACAGGATTCAATGAGCAGGTAGAGTACACCATCCTACCTCCTTCTGCCAGCTGCTCAACTCCACGGGTTGCAATCCTTAACTGCAATCTGCAAATTGATGAACGGGTTAGCATCTCATCATCCTTTCCCAACAGTTGGTCCTGAGATTTCAAGTTGACTTTGACAACTAAATAATCCAAACATTGCTTTCAACATGTTTTGTCACACTGAAAGAGCTCAATTGTTCCCACCCATTCAACAAGTCAATCAATTGCTGTATCATATACAAAGCCATTTATACGTATGTAGAATACACCATTTATTAAGTCTTTTGAGTGTATGGAATAAGGACTCAACTAAGATGCAAGCGAAGGATGTCATACACTGTGTGTAGAAAAATTAAGGCTGCAACCTGAATTGGTGCTGGTGTTGGATATTTGACAGTCAAAAACAGTTTGCCCAAATAGCCAGTTAACTAATGGTAAAGTGTTTTTAAAAACATTAACACTGTGAAAACAAAAGTAACAATCTACATGTCTGATCTGTATCCTAAAAAGAAAATCGTAATTACAGCTCTTATTGTGAAACAATGGCACAGTTTTTTAAACTGTTAATTATTTAGCTTTATAACCTTTTTTACTGTTCCCTTCAACTAACTGACCTTTCAGCTAATGTGTTTTGTTGCTGAGTGAGGATTTGAGCCTGAGTCTCCTTGACCATAGCGTGACAGTATATCTATTATTATTATTTACTCTGCATTTGTTTAGCCATTAAGATGCCACAAGACATGTTGCTTTTTCCTGCAAATGGGAACATGGTCAATCCTCCTCAAACGTCAACACGCTGGCATTCTTGGAATATCTGATTAGTCAATAGATAAGTGCTGACCAATCCCTTTCCTACAAGCTATTCTTGGAAATGTACTGAACACACTGAACTACAATCTGAAATGCCATGCAAAGGTGCAAATGTGCTAACCCAGATAAACAACAAAGGAGCAGACTGCAAGACCATTGCTCTCTACAATCCTTTTTTATAACTGGTATGGACATACGTAAGTCAGTATGCTATATTCTAAAATGTATGATCAGCCCTGGAATAATTAATGCCTGGTTGGCCAGAGCTGCCTTCTTAGTGTCAAGGGTTTGGTTGGGAAAGCAGCAGAGAGAATATAAATGGGGGAATGTAAGACTATGAATCTGGAATGTGTCCAGATTAAAGCATCTAAAGTATTACCAATGGCGCAGTATTTGTTAATGAGAGTTTATATTGTTCTCACATCTGTTATTCTTTTCTCCATTTTGCAACATTTAAAAAATCAGTTGTCAAATATCAAACTTTGAAAACAAAGTTGAAGGAAAAACAGTTTGCTTTTATATATTTTAGTGGTATTCAACCAATTTTTACCCAGAGTAAAGGTAAAGGGACCCCTGACCATTAGGTCCAGTTGTGACCGACTCCGGGGTTGCGGCGCTCATCTCGCTTTATTGGCTGAGGGAGCCGGCGTACAGCTTCCGGGTCATGTGGCCAGCATGACTAAGCCGCTTCTGGCGAACCAGAGCAGCGCACAGAAACGCCGTTTACCTTCCTGCCGGAGCGGTACCTACTTGCACTTTGATGTGTTTTCAAACTGCTAGGTTGGCAGGAGCAGGGACCAAGCAACGGGAACTCACCCCGTTGCGGGGATCCAAACTGCCGACCTTCTGATCGGCAAGTCCTAGGCTCTGTGGTTTAACCCACAGCGCCACCTGCGTCCCTCACCCAGAGTAGACCCACTGAAATTGACAGGCATGACTAAGTTAGGTCTACTCTGAGGAAAACTTAGTTGAATACTACCTCTGGGTTTATACATTTATCTTACTCATTCACACCAAGTTATTCTGAATTATTTAGTCACTGGCCTCTGTTTTGCACACCATAGTTATTACATCATTATGATAAAACCCTCACTAAGTAAGGGCCCTGACATCTAGGCATTTCAAGCAAAGAGTTTGCTCCTGTGCCCCACTAGGCATAAAACCTATATGCTTGCGATATGTGTGAACCAATTTTTATCTTTACAGTAAACTAGCTTCAAATACCTTGGAGGATGGGGAGATTAAAATACAAGGAAATTAATATATTTTGGGGAAATGCAAAGTTATTACTTGTAAACTTATTTTTATTCCACTGAAGTTCAAAAAGTATGTGATATTAGAAATAAAATTGTTTCTTACCCATGTAGCTGCAAGCTGTTTTGAGTAGTCCACTTTTTCCACACATCAATGTTTTTTCTCATGGTACCATCTCCACTGCAAGAGACATTCACACATGAATTCCAATGAAACCAGTAAGCTACATTCTGAGTCAGTAACACACCTCGTGTGTTTTGAAAATCAGAAATCATTGACTATTCTTATTTATTAATCGCTTTCTAAAACACTGTCTCAAGGCAATTTACACATAAGGTACCATATTTTTTGCTCTATAAGACTCACTTTTTCCCTCCTAAAAAGGGGAAATGTGTGTGCGTCTTATGGAGCGAATGCAGGCTGTGCGGCTATCCCAGAAGCCAGAACAGCAAGAGGGATTGCTGCTTTCACTGTGCAGCGATCCCTCTTGCTGTTCTGGCTTCTGAGATTCAGAATATTTTTTTTCCTTGTTTTCCTCCTCCAAAAACTAGGTGCGTCTTGTGGTCCGGTGCATCTTATAGAGCGAAAAATATAGTAATTATAAACAGTAAAAAACAGAAAAACAACTAACTAAAACTAAATCAAAACTAAACTAAAACAGTAACAAGTGGGTGGTCGTGGTAAAGAACATTTATCTACCTAGGAAAGTTTATTGGAGCAAATATGTCTTCAGTTGTTTCTGGAAAGTGCAGATAGTAGGTACTGATGGTATTTTTACAGGAATACTATTCCACAAAATAGAGGCACACTTAAAAGCTCTGCTCTGAGCTACTATAGAGGAGGCTTCTGAGAGCTTTGGAACTTGCTGGAGAAACTGTCCCACAGATGGCAGCTGTCTACTGGGTATAGAAGGGTTCAGGAAGTCTCTTAAATAACCTGATATTGAACTGTATAGGGATGGATATATTAATACAAACACTCTGAACTCGGCCTTCAGCCATGAGGTTACCAATGCATGAACTATTGTGGTCAGGCTGTGATTTCTCTTGAAGCACAAGGTGTGAAACTGATGATATCAACCACTAGGTTCTATCAGCACCAGAAAATCAACAGACTAGATTTGGCAAAAAGCGATGTACACTTTTGTAATCTATTCTTTCAGTTACTCCTTTCCCTGTTTGTTTGTTTGTTTGTTTGTTTGTTTGTTTGTTTTTAAGCACAGCTGTTGTTAGTAAGACATTGGTTCGGTTTTTGAGATCTTGCTATTTCAAAGCAGATGCATACTTCAAAGAAAAACTGAACAGGATGCAAAAGACAAACATGACACTGATAAAAGGCACAACTGAAAATAATATTAAGGCTGAGAAAACTTTACTATGCTTTAATTTTAGAAACTTATGAATTATTTTGTATTCCACACTTCTTCCAATGAGCACAAAGTGGCATGCATGAGCACTTTTGCTTCCCACATTTAGTAGCAATCTTGGGATATACAGTGGCACCTCGGGTTAAGTACTTAATTCGTTCCGGAGGTCCGTTCTTAACCTGAAACTGTTCTTAACCTGAAGCACCACTTTAGCTAATGGGGCCTCCTGCTGCTGCCGCGCCGCTGGAGCACGATTTCTGTTCTCATCCTGAAGCAAAGTTCTTAACCTGAAGCACTATTTCCGGGTTAGCGGAGTCTGTAACCTGAAGCGTATGGAACCAGAGGTACCACTGTAATAATTTGCCCAAGGTTACCCACAGAGCTTTAACAGTGCAAGAGATTTGAACTCCGGTCTCTCAGATACAGTGGTGCCTCGCAAGACGAAATTAATCCGTTCCGCGAGAGTCTTCGTCTAGCGGTTTTTTCGTCTTGCGAAGCAACCCTATTAGCGGCTTAACGGATTAGCGCTATTAGCGGTTTAGCGGCTATTAAAGGCTTAAAGGCTTAGGGGATTAGCTGCTAAAAGGCTATTAAAGGCTATTAAAGGCTTAGCAGATTAGATAAAGGGGGGGGGGAAGCGAAAAAAAAATCTCTAGACTCGCAAGACATTTTCGTCTTGCGAAGCAAGCCCATAGGGAAATTCGTCCTGCGAAGCAACTCAAAAACGGAAAACCCTTTCGTCTAGCGGGTTTTCCGTCTTGCGAGGCATTCGTCTTGCGGGGCACCACTGTACAAATCCTATCTCGCTATACAAAACATCACACCCTGCTTATCTTGATGTGATGTAAAGGGCACACTAGTATTAAAAAGTCATAAGCATTACAACACTAGCAACATTAAAAATAAATATAGCATACCTGCAAGGGACATCACATAATATCCTATCGTAAAAAAGGATCTCCTTCTTTCCATTAGTGGTGATCTGTAAATTAGGGATGCTGGAAGCATCATGATTTACAACCATGATGCAAGGGCTGTTTAACCTCTTTGCTTGATGAACCAGTAGATAGCAGCGCTTGTTGTCAACATCATTTGCAATTACAAATCCCTCTAAAGAAAAAAAAATGAACTCTTTAGGTTAAGGGTGGAATTTTGGAGGGAGGCAAGCAAATGATTTTTTCTGCAGTTTATTAGACCAGGTGCTCAAAAGAATATTAAAAAAACGTTATAAGCAAAAGCATAATTTATGAGAAATGTTTTTAGAATAATCATCAATATAAAGTAGAAGAGATATACAATGGATGTTAACATTTTGTAGGACATTTGTCTGATCTAATAAGCACATGATGTGATAGTTAAGTTACGTTTTGAGCATTATTTTAAGTTATATAAAAAGAGAAGCCTGTTATAGATTTCTTTTTAACTGGTTTTAATAAAACAAGAAAAGCATTCTAAGAAATTATCAGTTATGAAACCACTAAGTAGCTTTGCCCACAAAAAATAACTCTGATGAAGTCAGGGCAAGGAGAAAGGAATTCTGTAGTGAGAGAGGTAAGAGAAAAGAAAGGGAAATTAGTTATGTCAACACAATTAGTCTGACACACTAGTGGCACTAAAAGTACAGGAAGAGAAGATGAAGACTGATAGATGACAAAAACAGGATGGATCTGGGAAAGCAGAGGGACAGGAAAAGGCCAACACAAAATGATGAAACGCAGCTAGCAAAAACAAAAGAAGAGGAAGTCCATTTTTGATCCAGACAAAGAACCCCAACAGGGAAAAGGTGCTTCTTGGGTGATGGTTTAAAGGTTCCAGGGTGGCCAAGTAAGAGAAATAATACACAAATACATATACCTCAATACTAACAAAATGTGTGACAAAGGAGTGTTTCCACTGAGGAAGGTGAAATGGTGGAATCCACAGGTAAGATCCAACTGCTAACAGCAACCATATTGAGGTTCCAGAAGCAGGTCCCTATCCTATGCAGGGCCTATACTGTTTGGCACCATGGGGCTTTAAGCCCTCTCCCTTTCATGAATCTTTCTGGCAAACCTTCAAAAAGATTACTTGAAGGTCCGCCTCTTGGATTGAATTGCATATTATGTGTGAGCAAACTGGGGACTAATGGCCACAATCCAATGCTAACCCTGAAAGGTACAGCCTTGACTGTAAATGAATTTTGTTTCTCAACAAAAAATGGGGCAGGGATCTCTATATACCACTCCATCTCACTTACCTGGAAAAGGAACATTCATGTCTGCGTGCAACATTTCAATAAGCTGGGCAGTTTTGGACCCTGGTGCAGCACACAGATCTAGAATCTACCAAGAGCAAAACAATACACAAATAAAAGATCTCATTAACATACGTACAAAAATTATATTACATATAGGTATCTCCCCACTTACACACGTTCCAACTCGTGTGGAACCGCATATATGCAAAGCACTGGGAAATGGTTAAATAAATCAATTTAGACTGCAAAGATGGCACAAAAAGAGTGTTGAAACGGCTAGCAATCCCAGGAGCCTTTGCAACTGCAAGCTCAGAAGCCTTTGGATCAACCTTTGAAGCCTGTGGAGAGTTGGAATTTGAGAAAGGAGGCTTGGAGGGAGCGATTGTGGTGGAGTTTGGCTTTTTAGATAGTGTTCCCCAATGTAAGTGATTTCGTGTATACATACAGCACCCAGGAAAGTAACTCTCACAGCTGTATTATCTGCTTAGAAGTAGTTACTTCAGTCATATGGGGCAGAGTCTACAGAATTCTTCATTTCAGAAAGACGATACTAAGCCCTTCACAATACTACAAACATTCCAGTTAAAACTGGGAGATCTAATTAAGACCAGTCCATAGCAACTGAACAGAAGTTCATCAATAAGGAATGCATTAATTCAAGTATGTGTTGAAATACCTTTCCAACTAACTTCATAATCCTTTTCATTCTGAATGTATGCAATTGAAAAAGAATGAAGCAATAAAAGGATAAAACAATTAAGCTACTCGTGCAACTGGCCACTGCCCCTTTTATGAAACAGAAATGTGTCTTATTGATACCCTGAAGCCAGGTTTCAAGAAAGCCACTACCCAGGGTGAATTTGTAATATAAATTTATAATACAAAAAAGAGCATATTAGATGTACTGTGTCAGGCTACTTTTAACAAGACTTCAAGATCCAATAGCAATGCAAGGCCTACCTTATGATGAGACTGGACATCAAGGAGCAGGGGAGGAATCATACTGACAGCTTCTTGGCGACTAATGTTCCCCTAGAAAAATAAAATAAAAATTTGTAATCAGTGGCAACTCCAATTTCATGTTTTGAATATTTTAGATGCAGAAAATGTATATATGAAACCCTAATGTAAGTTTTATTGTTTTAAGCTTATCTGATTTTGTTCCTAACAAACCCTTAATGGGAGAATTTCATTAACACATTGTCAGAAGTCACGTTCACGTGCAAGTTACTATTCACTGTGACACAGTAATCTCTAGTTCCCCAAGGGACATGTCAATGGCAAGACAGCGAGTAACAATTCTTCAACGCAAAAGATCACAGTAAGACACAAAATGAATTAAAACAACAGCAATTTAGGAACGTACTTACACATTCTGTTTCACTAACAAGAAAATGATGGAATTTTTCTAGTTGTGGGGATTTTCGCAGGACCTTTCTGCTTAGGTTTGTATGCCATGCCAACTCTTCTGGATACCTAATGAAATATAGTTTTTATAAGAACTATCACCAGCATATTTGAAATGAAATAATGGAGCATGCCATTCCATTTATATATATAAATGTTTTTTTATAAACAAAATAAACTAAATATAGAACATAAATAAGTAGTATTGCAGCAGGTTGACAACATGGACATTATCACGGGGCCTATTCCAAAACACTACAAAAATACCCATTCTGGAAATCTGTTCAGACCATTATCTCTGATATGTTAGGATATCATATACCTTTGGAACCTAAAATATTTCTGCTTGGTTATCTAAAATATGTAATTTTTGAAGATGATCAAGAAATACTGTTCAACCTACTAACTGCTGCTAAGATTAGAATAGCTAAAAATTGGGGGGGGGGGGAGTATCTCCTACGACATCTGAATGGATTGAGAAATTTAGTCCATACTAAGTATAATTACGCTAACTTATTATAATAGAATACATATAAACCTGTCTAACAGGTTTATGCAATTGCATTTTTAACTATATACGCACAGATTTAACTTGTGTATGAAGCATGTAGAAACTGGATAATACTAGACGTAATAAGGTTACTCAATGAGGTAAAATAAGCATGCTAAACACAAACACACATTGATGTCAGCAATGGGCTTTTAAAGAGAACAAAAGCAGGATACTCTCAAGCCCTGATATATGTGTTTTAGCTACTTTATTATTTTAGTATGTATGTTTTAGTCCTAGAAGCAATATTTATGGTCCACACACTCTTTCAAAGCATTTGCACTTACCCAGCTATTTAAAGATACAGACTTAGAACTAGGGATGGACAGAACAGTCTTGTTCCAATTTGTGTCCACAAGCAGACTAGTGGACAAATTCTGTCAAATGTCTGTTTGGATTTTCTTAGGCAAAGTACTAAAAACACCTCCACACCTTTTAAAGGTTTCAAAAAGTTATAAAGCAGTTACAAGGTGGCCCGAGGGATTTCCTGACTTTTTTCTTTTTGAAAACAACTCCTAGATCTGATACTGCAATAGGCGTGGGGGGGGGGAATGGCTGCCCCCCACTAGATACATGAGGGCATCTATTGCTCTTTGTACCTTTACTCTGGAATGGGTGACATACTATACCGTTACTTCCAGGAGCTTTTTAGTCAAATTTGATTAATATGGAAAGCACTGTGCTTTCTAGAAAAATGTCCTGTGCTTTCTTAGACCACACTGCAAAAAGAAAAACATAACCTGGATCAAATCATTCTTAGAAAGGTTCATAGACAAGCAATCTGATCCCTGTCTACATTAAGATCCAAGTATGATCCATTGGATGTTGGCCAGGGAGGTTTGCTGCTAACTGTGGAGTGAACCAAAATCCTCCACCATCCCAACTTGGATCCTGAGAAGCCCATCTGCAAATGAAGGGCCCTCTTGTACATAGAACAGACTCCAATCCGCCAGACGTTCACACTGTTAGAAGTGGAGAGGCTATTTTCACCCATTCCCTTCCCCCTGCAGCCACTTCTCAATGGTATTTCATGCATGTATTTATGGGTCCAAACTGTATTTATTTAGAATAATCTTTAAAAAGATCACACTGCAACTAACAAGTTGAGAATACCACATAGCAGAGGGGGAATGGCTAATAATACCTTCAAAGTCAGTGTAGACAATTACACAGCAAAGGCAGGAACATGCTAAATATGTTGATGGCCATCTTACAGGTAGTCTTACCAGCTTAATGGCTGAGGCATTTCAATTTTCTGACCGTCTACCACCTGGTTTTCTAATTCCTTGAAATATTTATTCTTCAAACAATGGAGAATTTCTTTAGCATGGCTACAAAATGAAAAACAACATTAGAACCGTAAAGAAAACAGTACAACCTATTATTTCACTGTAACTACTTTTTAAAATCTCAATAAAAACCTAATTCTAACTACTACCATAGTTACAGGATTTTTGGAATGGACTCATTTTCTTGAAAAGTACATTTTACATGACCAAGCACTCTAGAGGCTGTTCAAAATTTAATCAGTATGCCAATTTACTACGAGGTACCAACTGCAAGGCACATCACATAATATAACAAGACTTTCTCCATATTGCCACAGAAGTCTTGAGTCTCTTTTACAGCCAGAATAGAGAAAACCAAATAGTAACTAATCAACTGTCCTCTCCATGAAGTAGCTTCTGTGCCACTGTTTATAAGAAGCAAGATGAATAATAGTACTTTATAAAGTATTTTATAAGCTGTTTAACTCTTATAAAGGGGTGGGGATAGATAAGTGTTATTGTCAGATCTGTTAGAAAAGTGGGCTCTATACAACCCCCCCACAACCCCCCCAAGCTGAGAACCTGCTATTAGATCTTTCCCACCCCTCAGGTGAGATAAAAGGAAAAGTGGCATGAATCTTTTATCAGAGGTTGTATTGTTCCTTGCATGTCAGTATTTGTCCAGGTTTGCCTGGGTCTCATGATATGGACATGTCAGTGTTGTTGACTAAGGATGAACAATTGAATTAAGGAAATACTTTAGTATTTGGAGAAAGGAATTAAGAGTGTGCCAGAATATTAAATTTGGATCTAATATTAAATTAGAATCTTTGTGTTCGATGCAAGTTGTGTCGATCATGTACAAGTGTGCTTGAGTGGAACTGAATGGTGTGCATTTTTAACTGTTGTTAGATTAAGCTGTGCTTATTGCTCTACAATTGGGGCTGGAAATTTAATTGGATCAATTTGTTTAATGGTATGATTGGGGAAAATGAGCTGGTTTTCTTTTGCCTAACTATTCATTTTATTGTATGTTAAAAAGGTGGAATTCACACTTTTTAGTTGATATTCATTGCTAATGTTTAACCCTGATGTGGCATATGATTATCCAGAGAGGCCTTGGGCCGGATTAATTCAGCCTCTGTTCTGGGCTGCTTGTGTGAGCTCTTTAATGAACAAGCCTGTCATATTAAGCAACACACATTTTTAGCATAGCCTGCCCATACCCTGGATAATACAAGTTACACAGGTAGTTTGGCATTACTTCAGAAAACTGCCCGGTGAAGCAAGTTCTGCAGATTTTTGAAGAAGTACAAAGACCTGCAAAACATTTGCTTTTGGCAAGCACCAACAGTGCAAAGGATATAAAGTCTATGGCTTTTGAGATGTAGGGGTCCAACTCCCTTTGCTCCCAGCCAGCACAGCATAATGGCCAAGAGATTTGTAGTCCAATGTGGACTTTATCCCTGTAATAACACAACAACAAAAAAATAACTGCATACACCACAGGCTTTGGTTTGATTCAGCAGGGCTCTTACGTTCCATTTCCATCAACCAACCGCAACTTTTAAGATTTTGCACACCGTTGTAGAAATTTATCAGTGGGCAAAAAATAATTGTGTTTAATTTCATAAGAAGCTTCAATGGTGAAGGAACCAGGAACACAGTCCTCCCTTACTACAGGGCTTCCTTATTTATTAAGAAAACTTATGTCAGTTGCATTCTCCACTTTAAAGCTTTCAAACTTATATATATGCTTATTGGAAGGGAGCACGTTTCCTCTCAAAGGGGAAACTGGATTCCCCCTCCCTCCCCCCAATACATAAAAGGAGTACTGGCTAAGAGACAAGCAGAGCAATCCCAGCTCCTAATCCACTGCGCTGAGGTCTGGATGGAACAGACTCTGCTGAACTTCCCTGATGAAGAAGACACACGGGGGGGGGGGGGGGCACTCTGATGTGAAACCCAAAACAGGAAGTGGAAAATACAGATAGCAGCATCCCCACGAGTGGAAACCCCAGAAATTGGGTCTCTCAGGGATGGGGCATTCTGCTGTCACATGACTGCAGCAGGCCCAATCTGGGACTCTTCACTGCACCAGCCTCATGGCATAAATGTCAGGGCTGTGAATGCAATGCTAGCTGTTCTGTTGCATCAAGTGCTGCTCTCCATCCTCACGAAGGATTAAGACTGCAGTGTGAACTATGTAATTCAGAAAGTCCCTGGTTTGAAATCTTGACAATGAACTCACTATGAGTTCCTCACTAGGTTAGGAACTCTCCCACCTTGACTCTTCCCTCCACTTTAGAATACAGTGGTACCTCAGGTTACATACGCTTCAGGTTACAGACTCCGCTAACCCAGAAATAGTACCTCGGGTTAAGAACTTTGCTTCAGGATGAGAACAGAAATAGGACTCCGGCGGCGCGGCAGCAGCAGGAGGCCCCATTAGCTAAAGTGGTGCTTCAGGTTAAGAACAGTTTCAGGTTAAGAACGGACCTCCGGAATGAATTAAGTACTTAACCCGAGGTACCACTGTATGGGAATAATAGCTACAGGGACCACACTATGAGCAGGCTGCTTTCATCACTTTTAAGATCACTGGATAGAAAAGAAATTTTATGCACACGTAACCAAATATTAGAAAACATGTAAAATTTGGACCCACCCCATTCTCTATGCACCAGCGACCAAATTTTGCTCACCTCTTGTACCCTGTGATGCGGAGTGTGGCAGGGAGTGGCTCCCGCAGGGCCGCCATGAAGCTCTCCCACTCCCCATGAGGCACAATGCCCTGCTTGCCATAGTAGTGCTCAAAAAGCTCATTCTCCTTCACAATCTCCGGGTAGCAGCTTTCAGGCCAGCACTGAAAATGAGTGGGTGTGAAAAGTTATCAGAGGAGGAAAGAGTCAGCAAATCCCTTATTCTGCGTCTTCAGAATTGCAGGTGCGGACATACGCCAACAGAGAATGTGAACGGGCTTTGTGGTTTTATTGTGCACTGTGAACTACCAAGTTCTTTGGATGAAGGGTAGAATACAAATTTAATAAATAACAACAATAATAGTAATAATAATAGAACTCCCTGCACACAAAAATCTAGCACATTAAGGAGGCCAGCCCTTCTTTACCCACCCGACATGCACGATCTCCTTCCATTTCCAGTAAGTACCATTCCTTCATGAGCCTCCTCCATGTAAGGTCTGGAGGAGGATGGCAACATAAAAATTGAGAATGAGATTTCTCTGTGGTGGCTCCCCATTTGTGGGATGCTCTCCCCAGGGAAATTCGCCTGGCATCTTCATTATATATTTTTAGGGATCAGGAGAAAACGTTCCTCTTCAACCAGGTCTTGGGCGGATTAATATTCTATACTTTTTTTAATGTGTCTGTGGGAAGGGAGGGTTACTGCTTTGCTGTTTTACTAAGTTTTTGACTTTGTATTTCATTCTGTGAACTGTCCTGAGATCTTATGCCAAATAAATGAATAAATTGGTTCAATAAATCAATAAGCCCCAAGCCCATCCCGTTTGGGAAGAAGGCTTTCTGTCACAGGAACCCTACCCCCCCCCCACCCGCCGGCAAAAGGCATGCGTAGGAGACACGTGTACAACGAGACACGTGTACAAGGAGCAACGTGTAGAGCGAGACACGGGCACAACGAGACACGTGTAGAGCGAGGCACGTGGAGAGCGAGACACGCGTGGAGAGAGACACGTGTAGAGCGAGACACGGGCACAGTGAGACACGTGTAGGGCGAGGCACGTGTAGAGCGAGACATGGGCACGAGACACGTGTAGGGCGAGACACGTGGAGAGCGAGACACGCGTGGAGAGAGACACGTGGAGAGCGAGACACGGGCGCAATGAGACACGTGTCGGGCGAGACACGTGTGCAACGAGGCCTCAGCCAGGCCCAGGCCCTGACTCACCCCAGGGCCCTTCTCTCGGGTATTCGGCTGCGGCTGCCGCCTGTGGCGCTGCCTGCGGCCCATCGCGCCCGCACCACGCAAGGCCTCGGCCCGAAGCGGAGCCGACGACGAGCCTCCCTCAGCCGCGGACGCCACGCTGCGTTGGGGAGACGTGATGCGCATGCGCAGAAAAGGGGGAAGGAGGGAGGGGGGAAGAAAGAGGACCAAATCTTTTAAACTCGCACGACGCCCGTTTAGTTTCCGGGTTCATTTGCCGGCTTTCGGCTTGCGCGTGCGCGTCAGAGTCGAGCGAAAGTGCTGCCGCGGAGCGTCGGTCCTGCAATATTGCAAGCGGTTCATCGCGTATCAGCAACGGACAGGGCGCCAGAGAGCTCATAGCGCACTCTTTCCTAGCCCAGAGGTTTCTTGGGCATTTTAAAATTTCCATTCAAAGTTGTTGCAAAGCGTTTGCAATTGCGTGCACTGGGCATTTAATCAATGGAAATTTAAAAACTTACAAGAAACCTCTGGCCATCCAGAACTTGGTGGAAGTAAAAGGTGGCTTTCAGTCGTCTTTCTCATTCTAAACAGAATGATGCAGAAGACTAGCTCACAGATACAGAAAGAGAGCAGGCAGAGGGGTTCAGTGAGGTCTGTTTCCAGGAAGAAAAACTGAAGCACTGGCAAAAAAATTTTTAAAGGTTTCAAAAACTAAATAAATATGACTTACAGAATACGAAAAACCCATGCCCCTTTAATGGTGTTGCAAGGCCAGATGAAAGACCCCATTGATGTCGCCTACTTACAAACCTTGTTAGGTAAAGGTAAAGGTACCCCTGCCCGTACGGGCCAGTCTTGACAGACTCTAGGGTTGTGCGCTCATCTCACTCTAGAGGCCGGGAGCCAGCGCTGTCCGCAGACACTTCCGGGTCACGTGGCCAGCGTGACGAAGCTGCACCAGAGCAGCACACGGAACGCCGTTTACCTTCCCGCTATAAAGCGGTACCTATTTATCTACTTGCACTTAAGGGTGCTTTTGAACTGCTAGGTGGGCAGGAGTTGGGACCGAAAGACGGGAGCTCACCCCGCCGCGGGGATTCGAACCGCCGACCATGCGATCGGCAAGCCCTAGGCACTGAGGTTTTACCCACAGCGCCACCCTTGTTAAGTTGCTGCTAAAGCTGGGATGGCCTGGGATGAGCCAGAACAGCAAATATATAAATAAGATTCCCCCCCCCCCCATGTTTGAGACACCTGAAATCCATATTTTTCGAATGCAAACCACTCCAGTATTATAATTTATTTACCTCTTAAAACCCAAAACTCTTCTGAAACAGAACATGGTTGGATTTCAGCCTCGTGTAACCCTAGCATATTTGCAACTAATTAGTGCATGAAGGGATTAAAGAGTAATTGTCTTGACGGCTTAGTCTATGCCACCTCCCCTCAGTTTGGGAGGAAAGGGGTTGCCAAATCTTTGTTATCTCACTCCTCACGTGGATTTCAGTACATCTTTAAAGGAACTCCTTCCAGGCAGCCACATGGCTTTAACCAGCCTCTCTTGTTTCAGAGCAGCATGGAGACTTGCCAAACATGTGATCTCTGTGTTAGGGAAGTGGAATAACTTGGAAAGAGCTATTAAAAGGGGGTGTTTTAGGAACACACTGGAAGGGCACATTTTAAAAGTTTGACAGCTTACGTTCAAACATTGCCTCCTACATTGCCAAGAATTGGGGCAGGGTGGGGTGAGTGGAATGGGAGGGGAAAGAACCAGGAATTTTGGGCAGGGCATGTTTGTCCCACTTTCCGATCCTGAAATGTTGGACGGTATGTGCTAAGATAAGGGACGTGGGTGGCGCTGTGGGTTAAACCACAGAGCTTAGGACTTGCCAATCAGAAGGTCGGCGGTTCGAATCCCCGCGACGGGGTGAGCTCCCATTGCTCGGTCCCTGCTCCTGCCAACCTAGCAGTTCGAAAGCACGTCAAAGTGCAAGTAGATAAATAGGTACCACTCAGGTGGGAAGGTAAACGGCTTTTCCGTGCGCTGCTCTGATTCACCAGAAGTGGCTTAGTCATGCTGGCCACATGACCTGGAAGCTGTACGCTGGCTCCCTTGGCCAACAAAGCGAAATGAGCGCCGCAACCCCAGAGTCGGTCACGACTGACCTAATGGTCAGGGGTCCCTTTACCTTTACCTTTTATGTGCTAAGATAATAGAAATCAAAGTGGCACGTTGACCTATTTTCCAGTGGGGTAATGTGTGATGAGAATTGAGCAATCTCTTCCATTATGTTACGGGAAAATTTAGGTGCGAGGCTGCTCAGTCACCCTGAAGCAAAGCTCTTAACCTGAAGCACTATTTCTGGGTTAGCGGAGTCTGTAACCTGAAGCGTATGTAACCCGAGGTACCACCGTAAAGTGAGGCAAGCGCACCTTTCCCCCAAAAAAGACCCCGGGCCATAATGCTGAATTCTGTGCACGCTCCGCGCTCCCTTTGCGGGGTGCAGCGCGCGCCGCGCGCCTTCCACGGCGGCGCGCTCCGGCTTGGCTCGCGCGCGCGCGCATCCCGCCCGCCCTTGTGACGCCGCGCGCCCGCTCGGCCACTCGCTCGCTCGGTGCCGGCGGTGCCCTGGGCGGGCGCGGCGGCGGCGTCCTGGGCGGGGATGGCCACGCCCGGAGCCCCCGCCCGGACACCTTCTTCCCGCGGGGTTGGCCTGTCGGCGGGGAGGGGGCCGGGGCCGGCTCCCCTTTTCTTCCCCCGCCGGCGCCCGGGCGCGCAGAGCTGAGCCGCGTCGCCTGGCGCCATGGAGACGTTGGCTTGGGCGCTGCGCTGCTCGAGGGCCTTTTGGCGGCGCGTCTCCGGCCCGGAGGAGCAGCGGCTGCTGGAGGGGATGAGCTACGGGATGGTGGGCAGCATGGCGCTGGCGATGCTGGCCACCCGCTACCTGAAGATCCCCTACGGGCGCTACGCCTCGTCCGCCTACGGGCCGCCCATCCCGGCCAAGGTGGCCTGGGCGCTGCAAGAGGCGCCCGCCTTCCTGGTGCCAATGGGGCTCGTCTGGGGCAGCGACGGCGCCCGGCTCGCCTTCTGGCCCAACCGCTTCCTCCTGGCCCTCTTCGGCATCCATTACGCGTACAGGTGAGCACGGCTGGCGCAGGTGTGTGTGGGGGGGGGGGTTGGCCTTCCCGGGACCTGGAGGACCCGGGGAAGGAGCCCCGACGCCGGAGGGAAGCAGCCCGGCAGCGAGGTCCCCGCCGGGGTTGTTCCATTCTTCCTCCGGCTGGATGAAATCGGCGGAGGAAATAGAGGTCAAAACTTCACAATAGAATGTAGAATGGCCTTTTATTTAAAATGCATCTCTGGGTTATTTGTGGGCCATAGGAATTTGTTCATATTCCCCCCCCCCCAATATAGTCCAGCCCCCCACAAAGTCTCAGGGACAGTGGACCGGCCCCCTGCTAAAAAAGTTTGCAGACCCCTGATTTGACCATTGTGACCAGTAGCTACTGGTAGCTTCTTCCATTAAATTGTATAGCCCATTTCAAAGCCTCCACATCTTAGGCATGCAAATTCCATAGTTTAAACCACTTGCTGTGTAAAAATGCGTTTCATTTTGTCTGTCCCGAAATTCCTACTATAGTCATACCTTGGTTTTTGAATACAGTGGTGCCCCGCAAGACGAATGCCTCACAAGACGAAAAACTCGCTAGACGAAAGGGTTTTGCGTTTTTGGAGTCGTTCCGTAAGACGAATTTCCCTATGGGCTTGCTTCGCAAGACGAAACGTCTTGCGAGTTCTTGCGAGTTTGTTTCCTTTTTCTTAAAGCCGCTAAGCCGTTAATAGCCGCTAATAGCCGCTAAGCTGCTAATAGCTGTGCTTCGCAAGACGAAAAAACCGCAAGACGAAGAGACTCGCGGAACGGATTAATTTCGTCTTGCGAGGCACCACTGTAGCTTAGTTCCTGAACGTTTTGGCTCCTGAACGCTGCAAACCCGGAAGTGACTGTTCTGGTTTGTGAACTATTTTTGGAAGCCGAACATCCGACGGGGCTTCCAGTTGGTTGCAGGAGCTTCCTGCAGCCAATCAGAAACCACGCTTTGGTTTCTGAACCTTTTGGAAGTCGAATGGACCTCCGGAACGGATTCCGTTTGACTTCCAAGGTACGACTGTATTTAGCTTCATTGGACAACAAGGTTACGCCTGTTGGTTCTAGCATTATGAAAGAGGAGAAATATGGATTGGGCAAGAGATTTGGGACATAATATAATGTTTGAAGATTGGGAAAGGTTGTGGAGGAAAGGAGTCAAGTTCACTGCATGTACGGTGTTAAAGGAAAATATTATGAAAATGATGTATAAATAGTACTTAAGCCCTGTAAAATTAGCAAAGATATATCATAACATAATCTATGCTGGAAATGTAAAGAAAAAGAGGGTACCTTTTATCATATGTCGTGGACCTGCCCCAAGGTGAAAGACTTCTGGGAGAAGATTTATAATGAATTGAAAAAAATGTTGAAATATACATTTATTAAGAAAACAGAGGCCTTTCTTCTTGGAATAACAGGTATGGAATTGCCCAAAAAAGATGTTAGATTGTTTTTGTATGCCAGAACTGCAGCTAGAATTTTGTTAGCCAAGAATTGGAAATCACAAGAAGTCCCAACAGTAGAGGAATGGCAGATGAAGATGATGGACTTTTCGGAGCTAGCCGACCTGACTGGAAGAGTCCGCGACCAGGAGGAGGAGGAGTACCAGGAGGAATGGATGAAATTCAAAGACTATTTACTTAAATACGTTAAGATAATTTAACTGGAAAAACTTGCAAATATAAGATAGGCTTAGGATTTAAATATGTGATGTTAGAGAATAATATGTTTAACGTTAATATGAAAAGAAAGAAAGATGTTAAGTGATTAAGTTAATTTTATGGGGGAAAAAGTGGTTTTGGAAAACTGTTACAATGATATACACTGAAATTCAGCCAGGGAGGAAGTCACTTAACAATGTTACTAAGATTGGATCAAGTACAGTTCAGATCTATGTTTGTTTGTCTGTTTAAAATTTTGGAAAATCAATAAAATGTATTTTGTGCTATGCTGAATAGAAGGCTCTGCTTATTAAGGGGGATGTCGATGGTCTTATACCTTTTGCCTCAGGCCTCAAAATCTCTTAGGTTGGAAAATGTCCTGTGTGTGTGCAACTTTCTTCTTTTGCCCCTGACCTTAACATACATTATGCTTTAAAATACCATTTTTGAACCACTGCTATTGCAGTTTGTCACATTTTAACCAGCACCCACTCTTTCTCTATTTTTCTTTTTACAACTTTGGTATACCTTTCCCTGCCCTTTCCCCTAATATGTGACCCGATTTGTAAGGTAAGCATTGTGAATTGGGGACAGCTTAAAGGAGTAACCCAGTTCCTTCTCATTTTGTATTACTCAGCTAAGTGGAATCCTTGCTACCTTACGTTACCAAAAGCAGGGTTATTTGATCACAAGCTGTGCTTTAAAGCTGCTGTCAATATGAACGCTTACAAGTAAATGATTCATTTTTAAAGTCATAAAAACGTGTTGCAAAGTGCAAACGATAGCTTTTTCTAAACGTAGTTGTAAAAATACGGAAAGATTCACACCATAATTACAAAGGGACCTTAATCTTCTCTGTATCGTTCCGTTTTTAAGCTTCTGTGAGCACACATAATTCAGTGTTTAGGTAAATATGACCCAAGGTTCTTGCACCATAAAAGCTAATTTGCCTGTGTGTCTACAACTTAAAGGCAGCAAACTGCAAATACAAAAATACGCATGCGGCAGTGTATGCTGCGAAATCTATTCTAGCAAAGAAAGGGGGCTGAAGCCCATTACACCTTTTCAAATAGACAGCAATGCATTCTGGGAAGCAGAAACTTCCTTTGCATAAATAAGGCTGAGGGTCTTGAGACCTTTTTTGCTGTCTTCCCCAGCGCCAATCCTATCATTAGAGTGAGGTGGCAACTGATTTGGGTGGTCATGAAAGGGGAACTGTAGTTATTATTCACAGCCGTGGTTTGAAGTAATTGAAGTTTCTGAACAGTCTTCAGAGATGGCCCCATGTACAATGCATTGCAATAATCTCATCTGGATGTTACCAGGGCATGACAGGCTATTCTTCTTCAAGGATGGTCACAGCTGGCCTTCTGCGTCACTGAAACCAGTTAGGTCTCCAGTTAACAAATGGCTCCAAGAAAGGCAGAGTGCTTGTAAACACTTCACCTTACTTGCCCAACTCTGGAATGCAATTGGACAGGCTCTGGGAGGTTCTTGCAAGATCTCGTGGGACCGTCTGAGTTCCTGAGAGATCTCGCAAGAGCCTCCCCGAACATAGTACAGTGGTACCTCAGGTTACATACTCTTCAGGTTACATACGCTTCAGGTTACAGACTCCGCTAACCCAGAAATAGGGCTTCAGGTTAAGAACTTTGCTTCAGGATGAGAACAGAAATCGTGCTCCAGCAGTGCGGCGGCGGCAGGAGGCCCCATTAGCTAAAGTGGTGCTTCAGGTTAAGAACAGTTTCAGGTTAAGAACGGACCTCCGGAAAGAATTACCGTATTTTTTGCTCTATAAGACTCACTTTTTCCCTCCTAAAAAGTAAGGGGAAATGTGTGTGCGTCTTATGGAGCGAATGCAGGCTGTGCAGCTATCCCAGAAGCCAGAACAGCAAGAGGGATTGCTGCTTTCACTGCGCAGCGATCCCTCTTGCTGTTCTGGCTTCTGGGATTCAGAATATTTTTTTTCTTGTTTTCCTCCTCTAAAAACTAGGTGCTTATTGTGGTCTGGTGCGTCTTATAGAGCGAAAAATACGGTAAGTACTTAACCTGAGGTACCACTGTAAGTGAGTCTGTGGGCTTAAAAGCTGTTGACACACTGGGAAAACCCAGCGCAAAAGAGACTTTGAGGTTCTCTGCCTTGCATGCAATTCATTTGCAGGATTTCAGCCAGCTAGCTTTCAGCTGCTACAAGATGCAATTGTACTGCACTCCGTCATTTAGTCAGAATATTGGGATCCAGATAAAATCCACACCACACCCATAATATATAATCTAATCTAGAACTACTATAGAGTAGATCTCGGCTCCCGGCCTCTTAAGTGAGATGAGCGCACAACCCTAGAGTCGGACACGACTGGCCCGTACGGGCAGCGGTACCTTTACCTTTTACTATAGAGTAGATCTAAATTCTGGTTGAAATCAGTGCGACAAGATAAGCCATGAGTAACTTGCCCATTGGTTTTAACTACATTGATCTGGAACCAAGCCTATTAGTGGAATGCATAGGATTAAGCTAAGAGTACATTGAGAACTATGGGACGCGGGTGGCGCTGTGGGTAAAACCTCAGTGCCTAGGACTTGCCGATCGTATGGTCGGCGGTTCGAATCCCCGCGGCGGGGTGAGCTCCCGTCTTTCGGTCCCAGCTCCTGCCCACCTAGCAGTTCAAAAGCACCCCTAAGTGCAAGTAGATAAATAGGTACCGCTTTATAGCGGGAAGGTAAACGGCGTTTCCATGTGCTGCGCTGGTGCTGGCTCGCCAGAGCAGCTTTGTCACGCTGGCCACGTGACCCGGAAGTGTCTCCGGACAGCGCTGGCTCCCTGCCTCTTAAGTGAGATGAGCGCACAACCCTAGAGTCGGACACGACTGGCCCGTACGGGCAGGGGTACCTTTACCTTTACCTTTACATTGAGAACTATGCATGAATGTATAATCAGATTAAGGTTGAACCCTGGTCTGTCAGGAGTAACACGCAATACATACAATGATTTCCAAGAACTAAAGAATGTTCTGTGCATGACTGCCTTTTACGGGCTACACAATCTAGTGGCACCTGAGCCCTTTGCACATGCATGTATGATGAAATGCATCTGCATTCAATGATTGGTGGTTGAAATGTTCTGTGCGTGATTGATTCCTCCCCAAATTGGAGAGGAAACAAACTATAATCTGAAATATGTGTCACTTGCACAACATCTTCAGAGGAGGTTAATATTTAAACCTTAGAATAGCTTTGGAAGTGGATATAGGCTGTAGGGTTAGAAGTAGAAGATAGGGTATTTTAAAATAGTATTATTTGTAAGTGATAAAATGTGAAGTTATTTTAAGTGTGATTAAAAAAAAAAGAGGGTTAGAAATTATGATAGATGTATACTGCGAAAGATGAAGTAAAATGAATATCAGATAGGTGGGACTTGGGGAAGCCCACTTAACAATGTTTAGAAAAATAAGGATATGACAAGAATTTGTTTGTATTGTTTGTCTTTTCTGTTTGTGTTTTTTATTTGTGTTATAAAATGAATAAAAAAAAATTGGGGGCAAAAAACATCTTCAGAGGAGGCTTCTGCTTCCATGAGACCCTGGAAATGCAGCCGCCCCATACGGGGATCAAACTGCGGTTATCAGCACCACGCTTTAAGCAACCGTGGAGGCTACCAAGGGTTTTCAGAAGCCAGGAAAAACCAGGGTTTCGAAACAAACAGAAGGCTTCCTGAGCCTAGGGGGCTTCCCCATTGCAGACAGTTGCCAATGAGCATGCAGCGCATTACAGGGGCAAGGGCAGCGTTGACATCCGCATGCACCCTCTCATTTGCGTCCTTCTCTGTTCTGATCCATATCAGAGCAGGGTGGCACTCACAATACCCAAAGCAGCCCTGCCTCACCTGTTGTTGCATCGTGCACAGATGATGGAAGATGGCTTGAAGTGAGTTTCTTTGGGAGATGTTGAAAAGCAGGACAAAAACAAGTATTTTCACTCTATGAGACGCACCAGACCATAAGACGCACCTAGTTTTTGGAGGAGGAAAACAAGAAAAACAAATATTCTGAATCCCAGAAGCCAGAACAGCAAGAGGGATCTGGCTTCTGGGATAGCCTCTTGATGTTCTGGCTTATGGGATAGCTGCGCCAAGCCTCTCCTGGGCAGCGGGAGGAAGGCTCCCCCAAGAGCTGCGCTCCCTTTAAAGAGCCGCGTGGAGCATGTGTGCGGCTCTTGGGGGCTTTTCCCCTAGGAGGGAGAAGGGCAGCCCAGCTCTTTAAAGGGAGCGCTGAGCAGAGCCTCTCGCCTGCCTTCGCTCCATAAGATGCGCACACATTTCCCCTTACTTTTTAGGAGGGGGAAAGTGCGTCTTATAGAGCAAAAAATACGGTAAGTAAACATGGCTGCTGCTTGGTGAGTCTGAAAAAGGAGGCCACTCGAACCAAAAGAGGCTTTCTTTTGCTTTTCAAGTTTTTGCAGCTTGTCGTTATTTTGGGGGAAAGAAACCCTCTGAAACACTGGAAATTTCCTCCTTCACCCCAAGGGACTTGCTGTGAGCTCTCCGGGTGGGGGGCGTTTCACACTGTCCATAAGCAAAACCTCAAATCCGCAGGGTCATCTTGTTTGGGTGATGGACATTCTCCTCGGGTCTCAAACTGCTTCTGCCTCGATGTCTCACCCCAAGGATTAATTTCTGAACCAAGGGTGGCCTTTTACTTGGGTTTCGTAGCCAGGAAAACATCAAGAATGCACTTTTTTGCACTACAGACCAAGTTTACACCAAAGATACTGATAATGAGGAAACTGCGGGCACTGGTAACAGTTTTGTGCACTTTTCAGGCATTTTAAAACCGTGGATTAGCGAAATTATGGAGAGGAGAGCAGGATCACACCCATTCTCCCCTCTCAGCCTGGAACAGTCTCGGATATGGCATAGAGAGTTGTCATTTGTGGAGGGGATTGGTGAAAATGGGATGTGCTCAAATATAAAGGGTAAAGGGACCCCTGACCATTAGGTCCAGTCGTGGCCGACTCTGGGGTTGCAGCGCTCATCTTGCTTTATTGGCCGAGGGAGCCAGCATACAACTTCCGGGTCTTGTGGCCAGCATGACTAAGCCGCTTCTGGCGAACCAGAGCAGCGCACGGAAACGCCGTTCACCTTCCCGCCAGAGCGGTACCTATTTATCTACTTGCACTTTGACGTGCTTTCGAACTGCTAGGTTGACAAGAGCTACGGGAGCTCACCCCGTTGTGGGGATTCGAACCACCAACCTTCTGATCGGCACGTCCTGGGCTCTGTGGTTTAACCCACAGCGCCACCCGCGTCCCTGTGCTCAAATATACTTGAGTATATTTGCAGAAAAACAAATGGGAAGATTATTTGGAACAGTTCTCCACCTCCTTTACTTAGGAAAATGCAGCAGCCAGTATTGAAGGGAGGCTTCAACTTTCCAGATATTAGTTTATACCAGACGGCATATTTGTTAGCATGTACAAAGGATTGGCAGGTTTCTCCTCCTATCAACACTCCAGCTTGGGTAATTTTAGAGATGACTTATTTAGTAACACCTTTATTTGGATGGTTAATGTTGGGGTCTATGTATAATAAAAAGAAAGGATCTAAACCACATTTAATTTTAGCAGCTAGAAAGATACAGGGTATACAGGCTTGTCAGTTGCAGTTTGACCCACGTGCTCGTACTAAATTAAATTTATGGGATTGGAAGATAGGCAGCCTTTTTTGCGGACGAAATAACAAAATGGGTTGAATGCGATGTGTGTGTGTGTGTGTGTGTGATTTGCTATTTTACAATTTGAATATAGATTACCAGCAAGTACGAAATGGCAGTATCTTCAATTACAGCCTTTGCTGGAGTCTATATATAGCCCATCTGCTTTGAGATCTTTGGTATCTCCTAAGGCGTTGGAGGAAATTATTGGATCTTCCCAGAAAGAACAACCTGTACCTGTTGTTTATGAACGCTTAACGGAACTTCGTAAGGGAGAATTTCAAGAACTCAGAGGTGCCTGGAATAGTAGGTAATTAGAATGTAATATGCAGCCTAAAGAATGAAAAATTGCTTTAGAAGAGACACAGAATATTACCTTAGAATTGAAATACCCACCGTTCCAACAATAATTAATTGAGTGTATTGGACTCCACAACATTTGTATAGGAAGTCACTGTCTAATAGAGATAAACGTTGGTGATGTAACACCTTGGTTGAGGTACATGTTGCAAGCTTGTCCGGTGATGCACTATTTCTGGTCTGAAGTTTTTATCCGCATTGGCATCTGTTTCGTATTGGCAAAATATTTGTGTACTTCTAAAATATATTCTTGTAGGATGGGATTAACAGCAGGACAACAAAAGTGGATTTTTGTGAGCCCTTATGATAGCTAAGAGACTCAAACTTCAAACCTGGAAGGGTAAATTCCATGGTGACAATTGGACGTATTTCATACAGACATAGATTTTTGTGTGGATACCTATCTGGACATTTGGGGAGCTTATCTTAACTTACATATTTGACTTAAGATTTACTGATGATTTATTGTACTGTACTCAGATTGTGAACCTATTGTGGCTTTTTGGGGGGTTAGTATTATTTATATACTACTTTTAATTGTCTTTATTATTTTGTTCTCTTCCCTTTCTCTTCCTCTGTTAAATTCACAATTTAAAAAACGATTAATAAATGAAAGACCAACTGACACAGGGCCTGGACTTCTACAGCATCACTGAGTCTCACCTCTGCTATTGCAGGAGCAAAGCCTCCCTCTGCCGCTGACTTGTCTATGGAGGGTTGTCGACCCAGTAGGCAGATTCTGAGGATTTCCTGGTTAGGAAAGTTTTTAACGTTTTTATCATGTTTTTAATATTCTTTTGGGAGCCGCCCAGAGTGGCTGCAGAAACCCAGCCAGATGGACAGGGTATAATAATAATAATAATAATAATAATAATAATAATTCCCTCCTCCTCCTCTTTCTTCTTCTTCTTCCCTGGAAGTAGACTGGCCGGGTGCCTTGGAGATGAAGGCATAATAGACATCTAATTAATAAAACAGATCTGCCTCCTGCTTCACTGTAAACAAGGAATCTTTGCTTCCTGACCTACTGATGCCAGTCATTTCAGTCCGATGAATGCTCTCCATCGCAGAAGCGACACCCAAGGGAGCCTGCTACAGATATGCCTGCAATGGCTGAAATGAGGGCTCCCTCCAGTGCTCTTGAATGATACCATATTCGATCCTGGCTCTGCAAACAGTGAGGGGGGAAAGCTTGCCTATTTCTGGGCTGGATTCCTGGACACCCTTTAAGTTGCACTCTAGAAATCATCTGGTGCACAGACTATTAACATCAAATGAGCAAAGTCACTCAGCCCTCAGGAAACAATTATAGGCTCCTCCCTTGCCTCGCCTCTCAACAAGTCACAGGTGTCCTCCTTCCCTGCCCCACCTTCCTGCAAGACGCTTCGGTTATTTAAATAATGTGCACGAAGTGCTTTGAGCACGTTCGACTTCCAAAAGGTTCGGAAACCAAAGCGCGGCTTCTGATTGGCTACAGGAAGCACCTGCAGCCAATAGGAAGCCCTGTTGGACGTTTGGCTTCCAAAAATAGTTCTCAAACCAGAACAGTTTGCAGCGTTCAGGAGCCAAAACGTTCGGGAACTAAGCTGTTTGAAAACCAAGGTACGACTATAGTAGGAATTTCGGGGGGGAAAAGACCGAAATGCATTTTTACATTTAAACTATGGAATTTGGTTTAAACTGTGGAATTTGCATCCCTAAGATGTGGAGGCTTTGAAATGGACTATACAATTTAATGGAAGAAGTTACCAGTGGCTGTTGGGATTTTTCCTCTATGTGCAGCTTCACACGAAGTCAATTAAGAGTTGCCCAACAGCCAAGACTGAGCAAAGAAGAGTTATTTGCCTAGAGATATGGGACCTTGGAGGCAGCTCTATCATAAGGTCTCACGCAGGCATAGATAGATAGATAATACTTTATTCGGCTATAAGCCCACAAGGTAAAACAAATCAATAGATAAAAATCAATAGATAAAATCAATAGCATTTTACAATCTAAAATATCAACTAAAATATTTCAACGCATAATCTCTAAATGTACCGTGTTATGGCCTTGAAGATAAAGATGGTGCATAGAGTTTACTGAATTTTTAATAGTCATGCAGCATTCCATGAAGTCTTTTATATGACAGAACTGAGATCAGGAATCTAGCAACCTGTAAAGTTCTATAAGAGTCAATGTCCTGGAGTAGATAAGCCAGATGTAATTCAGGTGGTTTAGCAGCAATTTCCAGAATGATTGAACTCAGGATCCTTGATCGGGGAACATTGTATAAGGGGCAATCAAACAAGATATGATAAAGGGATTCTATCGATTTGTTGTCACATGCGCACAAAACAGAGATTTTACCGTTAGAAAATCTATTGCTCAGCACATTTGAGGGGAACACATTAAATCTGGCTCTAACAAATGCGAATCTATGCGACGCAGCCGATAAAGTAGACAGATATCGAGGTATCTGGGACATAGATGTAATGCCCTGATATATCGGGGAACATGTACCTCCACCTGTGGTAAGATTTTGTTGTAAATCTACCTCCTCCAGTCTTTGTTTGATGACCTTTTTAGCTGTAATTAGATCTAAATTAAGTATATCGGAAGGAGAGATTCCATAAGACAACAGTTTGGAATGGATTTTTGTTGCCCATGGGCTGGTGAATTCATCTCTCCAAAGGCACTGAATAAGATGGTAGTTTGGCAATTTATGCCAAAGGGACAGCCAATAATTAAAGGCATGTCTCCACATCAGAATCTCAAGGGAGGGGGTCTTAAGTTCTAAGCGAATGGCAGAGTTGCTTACACAGGAGGGTAGTTTCAAAAGGCGTCTTAGAAAAAGATTTTGCAATGTCACCAGAGGCAAGAGGTTTACAAAGGCGCCCCATAAAGGGACCGCATAGGCCATAGTTGCAACCACTTTTGCACTATAAACTTTTAAGGCGGATGGAACATGCATAGCCCCCTCAGTAAAGAAGAAGCGTAGTAGAGCGTAGATAAGGGCTTTCACCTTGTTTTGTAAATATGTGATATGCGCTTTCCATCCCATATTATACTGGAAGTAAATTCCTAGATATTGAAATTTGTAAACTTGTTCAATTGGCTTCCCCTCAAGTTCCCATCTATACAGTTTACGACTCCTGGAAAAAATTAGGACTTTAGATTTGGAATGGTTAATAGTAAGTAAATTTGTTTGGCAATATGATGCAAAAATCTTAAGGGCCCTCCTCAAACCGATTCGAGAATAAGAGAGGATCACCGCATCGTCAGCGTACAATAATAAGGGGCAGCGATAGTCTGCAAGCCTGGGTGCATGAATGGAGGTTTGGGCCTCAGCTAGGGGCGTCCTCATGTCACTAATATAAAGGTTAAAAAGATAGGGGGCAAGGATACACCCTTGTCGTACCCCCTTGTTTATTGGAACTGAGTTTGTGAGATCGCCCTCAGGTGTTAACCTCACCCTAGCGGCCGTCCCTTCATGTAATTTAATCAATAGCCACAACAGCCTTTTTTCTATGCCCCACTTTGCCAGTTTTTCCCATAACAGGTCTCTAGAGATACTGTCAAAAGCCGCCTTCAGATCTATAAAAGCGGCACATAGAAGACCATGAGTAGGGGAAGAATACTTCCGCGCCAAATGATATAGAATTATAGCATGGTCAATAGAAGCGCGATTTGGTCTAAACCCGACCTGTTCGTGGCCTATCAGATTGGAATCTTCGGCCCATTGGGTTAGTCTGGTTAGCAAGAAGCGAGTGTAGATTTTTCCGATGATTGATAATAAACTGATATTACGATAGTTTCCTGGGTCCTCTGGTGGTCCTTTTTTATATATAGGAATTATGATGGACTCCTTCCATGATGTAGGTATCTGGCCCGTGGCATTGATTGCATCAAAGATTTTTGCAAGAATTTTAGCCCACCATATTGGGTGTTGTTTAATAGCTTCCGCCGGGATCAGATCAGGCCCTGGGGCTTTATCAGTTTTCAGTTTAGCAATTAAATCTACTATTTCCTCCGGGTCAGTATCTGGCCATATGGGCAAGTGACTTGAGAGAGTATCAGATTGGATGTTAGAGATGTCTGTCTGGGAGAAATATTTTCTTAGAAATTGTTCCCATGTCGGGGCTGGGATAACCGTCAATGGGTATTTCCTCGATCTTTTGTTGATTAAATTCCAAAAACCGCGAGAGCTGCGAAGCTTAGAGGCAGCAATCAGCGCTTGCCAACGTCTTAGCTGCCACTCGTGCTTGGCTGACTTCTGTGCCTGTTTGTAAGCAATTTTGGCCTGCAAGTACTCTGGGGGGAGAGTTTCAGCTCCAGAGGCTTTATATCTGTTGTAGATACAACAGAGAGAGAGTCTAGCTTGCTTACATTTGGCATCAAACCAAGGTGCACCGAACCTGGGTTGATCTCGGTTAGCCAGGTGAGCCGGCATCGTAAAGAAGCTAGTTAAATCTGCAGAGAAGTGGAAGAACCACTCCAGTATCCTATTTGGTTCAGACAGCTCCGCCAATGAAACAATAAGGGATTCGGAGCTATTCCTCTGGAAGAATTCTGCATATTTTGGGGCCTGTTTCATGGACCATTTAATGCCTCTTACTTGAGCTGTGGCATTTAAACCTACATGAATTGGGTGTGTTCCGCTAACCGGGTGCCAGTCAAGCGTTAGCTTGGCCGCTAGAGGTAGGTGATCACTGGATTGTACATTATCTACTTTGAGGTAAAAGAAGTTTGAAAATAGGTCTTCTGAGACTAGAAGATAATCTAGGACACTATTTGATGTTGTGCCCAAATGAGTGAATTCACCTGGCACGTCCGGAGGGCAGTTGCCATTTAGAATGTTCAAATTCATACGAATGGCCAATTGATAAAGAAGGACTCCCGCCTCATTCACTCTGTTGTCCTTAGATCTTCTTGATGTGAAAGAGATTAAATCAGATTTTGGGTAGGGGGGAGATACCCACCACTTGGCCTTAATTATCCCATTCCAGTTGGCAGCTGTACGTGCATTGAAGTCACCACCCATTATCGATGGAATATTAGGGTACTTAACATAGCATGCCAATAAATGATCTTCCAGAGAATCCCATCTATAATGAAGGTCTGATATCAGACCACCTGGAGGAAGATAAACATTGGTGATTAATAGTGAGAATTTTTCACTTGAAATCAGACCAGTAAAAGCAAAAGGAGGAAAGGTATGAACTAGCGAGAGTTTGGCTCTCATTTTAAGCGATATGACGATTGCAAGACCGCCTCTGGACCGGCCACCTTTCTGGGAGGGGATAGCTGGAAGTGATATCAGTTCAAAGCCATTTATATCTATTTTATCTTCTTCCCATGTTTCTTGCAAAAGGATTATCTGGAAAGAGTTTATATAGGACAGAAATTCGGGATCTAATCTTTTCCTTTTCCAGCCAGCAATGTTCCAACTTAGGACTGCTAGCTGGGGACTTCTATGTTGTTCTTTTAACAGTCAAAACGGGGGGGGGGGGGGCAGACTCTCTGTTAAAGACAGAAGATGTAACAAAAAAGTCAGTTATTTTACTTTGGGAAGATGGTAACTGTGAGGTGCCCTGCAAATTAAAGTTTTTAACAATTTGGTTCGACTGTTGGCACACTGTGGATGATCCACTGAAAGTAGATCTCTGAACAGGAAGTCTCTTCATTTCGAAATTCTTGGTACAACTTGACAGAGAAATACCCAGGTAGGGGGAAATTGAGTCCGTCGGGGTAAACCCTCTCGCAGATTTATCATCCGACATTCGGATTATTTTATTGATGCGTCCCATCGGGTCTTCAATCGTTTCTGACGGCGGGTCCCGAGGTGTAACATTCGCAGCTTCCTTTGAAGGAGGTAATTGAGGGGGCATCACGGGGGTGGAAATTGCGGAAGACTCTCTCAGGGGCATCACTTGTGGACTACTTCTATATCTGGACGAAACTGGAGAAGATTCTAGCTCTGGCATAGATGAGTGAGTTAAAGAGGGATTTGAGTCAAGCAGGGAAATCAGAATTTCTTTTTTTATATATATAGATTTTTATTGGTTTTACAACATTTTTTAAACAATACAAACAAATAAAAAGACAAACAAACATGTATAATTTCGTAACCTTTTTTCCATAACCTTCGTTTCTCGGACTCCCCCATACCTCCCCTTTCTGCATCCCTGTTTGCAAAATTATTTCAGCAGCTTCTGAGCAATTTTATCAAATATATGTCCTCTTAGTCCTTTCTCTAACTTAATCTTATGTCACTGTTTCCCTTTTTCTCTCAGCACCTCGGCATTTTAGCATTCATCAATTTTATAATAGCTCTTAAGATAAATTTTAAATTTCTTCCAGTCCTCTTCCGCCGTCTCTTTCCTCTGATCACGGATTCTGCCAGTCATCTCAGCCAGTGTCATATAGTCCATCACTTTCATCTGCCATTCTTCCACGGTGGGTAGGTCTTGTGTCTTCCAATACTTTGCGATGAGTATTCTTGCTGCCGTCGTAGCATACATAAAGAAAATTCTATCTCTCTTTGACACCAATTGGCCGACAATGCCCAAGAGAAAGGCTTCTGGTTTCTTAGGGAAAGTACATTTAAGTACCTTTTTCATTTCATTATATATCATTTCCCAGAAAGCCTTAATCTTCGGGCACGTCCACCATAGGTGATAGAAAGTACCTTCAGTTTCTTTACACTTCCAACACTTATTATCAGGCAAATGATAAATTTTTGCTAGCTTGACTGGGGTCATGTACCACCTGTAGATCATTTTCATAACATTTTCCTTTAAGGCATTACATGCCGTAAATTTTATACCGGTGTTCCACAACCATTCCCAGTCAGCAAACATAATATTATGACCAATGTCCTGTGCCCACTTAATCATAGCCGATTTAACTGTTTCATCTTGTGTATTCCATTTCAGCAGCAAGTTATACATTCTTGACAAATTCTTGGTATTGGGTTCTAACAATTCAGTTTCTAATTTTGATTTCTCCACCTGGAAGCCAATTTTCCTATCTTGTTTGTAGACCTCCATTATTTGATAATAATGGAGCCAATCTCTTACTTTAGGTTTCAATTTCTCATGACTCTGCAATTTCAATTTATCTCCATCTTGTTCCAAGATTTCCCAATACTTTGGCCATTCGGCCTCCATATTGAGTTTCTTCAATGCCTTAGCCTCCAAGGGTGACAACCATCTAGGGGTTTTGTTTTCCAACAAGTCTTTATATCTTATCCAAACATTAAATAACGCTTTTCTGACAATGTGATTTTTAAAGGCCCTATGCACTTTGATTTTATCATACCATAGATATGCATGCCAACCAAATGTATTATTGAAACCTTCTAAGTCCAAGATATCTGGGGGGAAATCAGAATTTCGTCCTTAGGTATGTTGGTTGATGAATATAGATGAAGTGAGGATGGCAGAGCCTGGTCGTCTCGTGATGTAGCGCACGCTGCAGAAGCAACTTGAAGATTTGAGTCTTGTCGGATGGTTTTTGAATTCAGAGTGGGGCTGAGCTGAAGAAGGTCAACCACTTCTGTCCGGTGAGCCCAAGTGGGATTATTTGAGACATCGTTAGTATCTTCCCCTCTATGTTGGACTTGCAAAAGCTGAGATTTAAGCGTGTCAAATCTTTGCATCATCACCGACTGTTCTTTCGGAGGGAGGGCTCTAAATGAATCAATAAGTTCCCTTTCGTCGAGGGCAGTCTGCAGATTATCATCCTCATATATAGCAGTTTGAGAGGGTATTGAGTTTGGTCGCGGATGGCACGCTGCAGAGTCATCGCGGTTGGGCCTGACAGTATTTTGAAGTAAGGCAGAGTCTCTTGTCCTAATGTCCTCACCGCCAGGGCACCTATTTAGAAGGGGTTTGATCTTGCTGTCTGTAAAAACCCTCGTTGCTACAATGTCGGCCATGGACAAAAGCGTTTTCCTCCTAACAATAATAGATGGTATCTTTTCAGAGTGGAACGCAAGTATCACCTTCAAGAAGTTGGTCTGCCAGGGAAGGGGCATCACAGCATATAGGTCAATCTGATGTTTCTTAATTTTTAAAAGTTTGCTTAAGCAGTCTTTAGCTCCTTCTAGCGTTGACCATCTTCCTATTTCCGACCTGACAGAAAGGCAACTTTTCTTGGGTTGCAAAGTTAATATCTGATTGTTCAATTGGGAATTTAAGACATATTTAGTTTTAGTCTCCAGTATTTTATCTGAATGGGGGTGAGGCAATAAGTTTTTGACCTCACAAACTGAAGATTGTGTTGTTGATTCAAGTTTTCCGATTTTCAGCAGGATATTGGATAATTGTGAAGATACCTCGTCCAGCCTTTTAAAAATACAGTGAAGGGTCTTAATTACTAAGTGTAACTGCTCACAACTGGGGAACTCCCCCATAACAGATGCCAAACCATCTTCCTGCGATGAGAGTTTTTCTTTCGTATTCTCCTTTACAGGCTTTACATTTGAAACATTTTGAGTCATCGGAATCGGAGTAGCTTCTAAATCAATTAGAGGTTGGAAGCGATTTTGGGTTTCCACTGCAAAGCATTGCTCGGCATGGTCACTCCCTCCTCCATTCCGGTGTGGCACCAACCTTGATAGTTTTGGTTTAGGGGATGATAGGGGCTCGTCAAAGTCTCTCAAGCGTTTTTTCTGACCCATGCTTTCCTCAGGCCAGAGATTATACGATTCTTAAAATAACATAACACTTGACACGCAATTAAGATAATGGCGTTCTCAACTCCTTTAGCGGCTAAAGCCAGCCCGCTGATACGAGAGAAACAAAGAGCAGCTTGCAGCAGTCTGGAGCAGGGCCAAATCTCTCAAAGAGTTTCCATAGTATGCGGCTGCAGCAATTATAAAATACTTCAAAAACTGACTGAGTCAGTTGAGATAAAAGTATAAAAGATTAAAAGAATATTAAAAGAAGCCCGAAGAGCACCGGTAAGCGCGTCTTACCTCGGCGCCATGTTGGCTCCTCTCTCACGCAGGCATAATGATTTATGACCTACTGACTGGAATGTGTTTTGTTGGTCAGTGTGGTGTTTCCGAGAGTCGTTTGGTTTTGTTAAGAGAGAGCTAGTTAAGATCCGTGTATCTGTTCCTGTATATAGTAACTTGTAGAGTCTGTTGTACATAATGTTGTTGTTTAGTCGTGTCCGACTCTTCGCGACCCCATGGACCAGAGCACGCCAGGCACTCCTGTCTTCCACTGCCTCCCGCAGTTTGGTCAGACTCATGTTTGTAGCTTCGAGAACACTGTCTAACCATCTCGTCCTCTGTCGTCCCCTTCTCCTTGTGCCCTCCATCTTTCCCAACATCAGGGTCTTTTCCAGGGAGTCTTCTCTTCTCATGAGGTGGCTAAAGTATTGGAGCCTCAGCTTCAGGATCTGTCCTTCCAGTCAGCACTCAGGGCTGATTTCCTTCAGAATGGAGAGGTTTGATCTTCTTGCAGTCCATGGGACTCTCAAGAGTCTCCTCCAGCACCATAATTCAGAAGCATCAATTCTTTGGCGATCAGCCTTCTTTATGGTCCAGCTCTCACTTCCATACATCACTACTGGGAAAACCATAGCTGTACATAATAAACACATCTAAGTAATCAAGTTACTAGTAGCAGCATTTGTTCCTGCTTCGTCCATCCTGCCTGCAACTGATTGCTTTCTGGAACTCTTCGTATGTTCTGCTAAGGTCTGGCTAAGGTCCTACAGCAGGTCAAAGTTGCAAGACACCAACAGTGGCTACTGGTCACAATGGTCAAAATGTACTTTATGCATACTGCACAATTTGCTTAGAAGGGATTCTGTTTTCAATAAGCTTGGAGCTTAGTTTTGCGTGCGTGTGTGTGTTGCATTTCTGCAACGTTTAAAACTAAATAAAACCCTTAATTTTGCATTTATTCCAGGGCATTCATCTTTCCTTTCTTAATTCGTGGAGGAAAGCCAACTCCTGCCATTGCATTTTTGCTAGCTTTTGTCTTCTGCACTTATAATGGATACCTGCAGGGCCGGAGTTTGAGTAACTATGCAGAATACTCTTTAGATTGGCCAACAGTACTGCGCTTCATTCTAGGTGAGTAACCTTAGGTACTAAATACGTCACAGATTTTCAAGTGCAGCCATTGGCGATGGTTCAGAACATCATGATGCAAGCAGATCGGATACAGACATACTGTGGTGCATTCTCATAACTTTTTTTTTTAAGGTTGTGTTTCTAAACCAGCATTCTAATATATTTTCAGGTTTTTCAGGGTGGCTAAGTGGCCTGCTGATTAATGTGCATTCTGATAATATTTTGAGGAATCTCAGAAAACCAGGGGAAACGGGCTACAAAATACCAAGAGGTGAGTAATGTGTCATTGAAATCCTATGCTGCAAATGTGTCATTGAAACTTAAATTATTTTATAATGAAGCATTCTAACAGTAAGGGTCCCAGAGACCCAACTTGCGTTGCAAGTTGCTTGTCACAGAAGTGGATTCAAAAGGAGTAGAAGTGTTTTTTCTTATATATAAATTCCTGCGCTCATAAAGCAGGTGTTTTTTAAAGAACACAATAAAACAGATTTTTCCTTTTTGAAAATCTCTTTAGCTATTGCTGAGACACCCGCTTTATTGACAGTAAAAGCTCTGGGGCCGCATCACTTTTCCTAGTTGTGTGTGCTCAAATCCCATTTAATTTCCATGCGAGTTAAGTATATGGAACTGGTTGGAAGGTAACCCAGTCCTACAGTCTTGACAAGGTGGTTACTACCTCTGCTGCTTGCAAAAGTGCAAGCCAAGTCTGTCTCCCCCACCGCCATCCTCACTCAGCAGAAATTCAACAGCATTTAATGAAATGCAAATGCAGAAATAGCAACCAGTCTCGCCACGCAGTGCTTAGCAACCATGCAGCTCCTTATCAATGGCGACATTGTCTGTGATCCGCTCCATGCGCAGCTGTGCTTGGAAAGCACCAATCAGCCAGCAGCATTGTCACCTTCCCCCCCCCCCATGCCGCTCGCAAGGTAAAGACCCTGTAGGTTTATATGCAAAGGAAACACCAGGCTTTCCCTCCTAGCTTCTTGAGAAACATGGAGAGGCAGTTTCAAGCTGTGGCCCTGCGGGGAACGTGCCTTAGCTAAAATGCAACATTCTCAGTACAGCATGCATTTGATGGAGGCAGGCACACATTTCCCAGTACTGTGGATCACAGCCGTGAATTCCTGAGTTTTATTTATTTGCCAAGGGCATGATGCAAGTTCACTAGGTGTCAGGGCTCTTTTGTCCAAACGAGCCTGCAACTTACTACAAGGTTACTCTGTCTTCATTCTGGGATTTACTGCTAAACAAATACAGTGGTGCCTCGCAAGACGAAATTAATTCGTTCCGCAAGTTTTTTCTTCTTGCGAGTTTTTCGTCTTGCGATGCACGGTTTCCCATAGGAATGCATTGAAAATCAATTAATGCGTTCCTAGGGAAACCGCCTTCAGACCAGGTCCGGGGACAGTCTGTCCCCCGACCTCTTCTGAAGGCTGGGGGGGGGGGACAAGGGCTTTTCTTCCCACCCCCAGCATTTTAAAAAACCCCGGGACAGCGGAGGACTTCTCCGCTGTCCGGGGCGATCTTAAAATGCTGGCGGGCGGCATTTTAAAATCGCCCGGGACAGCGGAGCACTTCTCCGCTGTCCGGGGCGATGTAAAAGCCCCTGGGAAGGCAGGCAGGGGGGACAAAGACTTTTGCCCCCCGCCCGCCTTCAGAAGAGGTCCTGGACCTCTTCTGAAGGCGGGCGGGGGGCGAAAGTCTTTGGCCCCCCCGCCTGCCTTCAAAAGCCGTCCGGGAAGGTAGGCAGGGGGGAGCAAAGACTTTCGCCCCCCGCCCGCCTTCAGAAGAGGTCCTGGACCTCTTCTGAAGGCGGGCGGGGGCGAAAGTCTTTGCCCACCCCCGCCTGTCTTCAAAAGCCGTCCGGGACAGCGGAGAAAGGCGCTGCCTTTCTCCGCTCTCCCGGGAAGGCAGGCAGGGGGGAGCAAAGACTTTCGCCCCCCGCCCGCCTTCAGAAGAGGTCCTGGACCTCTTCTGAAGGCGGGCGGGGGGCGAAAGTCTTTGCCCCCCCCGCCTGCCTTCAAAAGCCGTCCGCGATAGCGGGAAGCTCTTCCCTGCTATCCCGGACTGCTTTTAAAATGCTGGCGGTGGGGAGCAAAGCCTTTCGGCCCCCGCCGGCCTTCCTGGACCTCTTCTGAAGGCCAGAGGGGGGGAAAGGCTTTGCTCCCCACCGCCAGCATTTAAAAGAGGTCCCCGGAGATTTCCCTATGGGCTTTCGTCTTGCGAAGCAAGCCCATAGGGAAATTCGTCTTGCGAAGCGCCTCCAAAACAGAAAACCCTTTCGTCTTGCGGGTTTTCCGTCTTGCGAGGCATTCGTCTTGCGGGGTACCACTGTAATTCCTTTGAATTAAATTGTATAGCCAAGAGGGCTTCCAGAGGAATGTACAGCCATATTAAAATACAAAATAGTAAATAATAATCCAGAGAGGTTTGGAGAGGGTTTATTTACCCCACCCCACCCCCTGAGAAATTGCACACCCACCCTCAAAAGACAAGTCCAAACCACACACTGACAGCAATACTCTCTTATCAGCTCACCAAACAAAGCTGGAGATGTGAGTTCAGTCCCCATTACGGGGAAGTGGAATATGGCCTCCCCTCCTGTTTTTCATGCCTGACCAGCAACAGCGATACCAAGCAAAAAAAGAGGAGCTCCCGATATTTGAACCCGCTTAGCCACAGCAGTAGACAGGGAAACAAGAGACACCACGGGGCATTTTGCTTTTGCCCAGCTCCCTCAAGACTCAAATACGTGCACTGACATCACATGGGCTTCAGAAGGAGCCCATGTCGGGGGTGGGGGAACAGCTTAGGTTTCATATGCAGGGGATCACAGGTTCAAATCTAAGGCCTAGACCTAGCACCACGCTTGAGAAGGTGGGGGGAGAGACTTCCGGTTGGTCGCCCGATTAATGGCGACGGGAGCTCTTTCGGCTGAAAGAGCCCCGGCGCTATGAAGATTGGGGTGACCGCGAGAGTGTTACGGAACCCCGAAAAAAACCTCACATTGAGCATTCTAAGGACCGGGTACCCTGAGCGACTCCCCTGCTCCCCGGGAAGCTCTAGTAAGAGCCCCGAGAGCGAGCGGGGTTGGAGACGTGGGTACTGTGGAATCGACTCGCTTTCTTCATTGCGCAAAGCTCCAAAGTCCGGTGATCGTGAGCGACCAATTTCTCCGAAAAAATTAAGATTTGGAAACCGTGAGTAAAAATCTAAGGCCTAGGCCTAACACCACACTTGAGAAGGTGTGGAGGGGCTCCCACGTGAAGGCATAGTTGAACCAATTTGTAAGAGTGGTGTATGATCCAATGGCCCTCTTGGTCCACCCTTCCCCTAGCAACCCATGCAACCAGTGCCTCTGACTATTTTCCTTGCTAGGCCAGCCCTAACGTCCCAACAGACCCAAACATCCCTCCCTATTCCCCCATGCTGCCACAGTCTCTATTTGGAACATCATGCAAACCACTGCTTTATTTTGTAACGGAAACCAGAAGGGTGCAAAGAACCACCATGTGTTTAGCTTCACCTCTAGCTCGGACTCGAGGTACCGTCTCTGACAAAAGCAGCAGCCAAGAAACAGAAACGACCACGCCTGAGTCACATCTGTCTGCTACAAGGGCTAAATCAAGAGTTTGCTTTCTCAGAGGATGTGGATGTAGCTACCATGTACTCCAGCAGCCTGGTCTTGCTCAGCTTTAGACCTACTTGCAAGCACAGATGCATCTGACTATGAAGCTCTGGATGACATTGCAGAATTGGGAGAAGGAATTAAGAGTCTTGCAAAGTACAGGATGCCACCCAAAATGAGGGTGACCAGAGTTGCAGATATTTTTTGGTGAGCACCAGGAGGGGGAACCTCAAATCCTCCTTGAGGATCTGACTTCTCTTGTCTTGGAGCAACAACAACAAAGATTTACTTCTTTCTCTCTTCCTAAAATCTTGTTCTGAGAAAACAGTTCCCCCTCTGGCAAGAGTCTAACTTGCTTCTCTTGCCCATGGAAGCGATTGGGACAGGGCTGGAAACCATGACTTAATGTAACATCAATATTGCTAGAAGTAGCTATAATTAGTTGTTTTTCAACTGGGTAACTCCCAATACTTTCGGATTTACAGTGACTTAAAGCTATCATAGCATTAATTGCTACTACATTTTGTTCTACAGGAGGAATGTTTGAATATGTGACTGGAGCCAACTACTTTGGAGAGATTCTTGAATGGTGTGGATTTGCTCTTGCCTCCTGTACCTTGGAAAGCGCTGCTTTTGCTGTTAGTACATTCTTGATATTAGGAAGAAGGGCACAAATGCATCATCAGTAAGTTTTCAGAAATTCTGATTTCTCTTGAATTTTCATGTGGGAGTTTTAATGCATACTTATTTGTTTTTTTGTGATAAACCATACTTAAGGTTCCCCCTCTTCTTTGTATGGACATAGAGCTTATGTTTATTATCTATATTTGCTAAGGAAAGTGACAGGGAAGCTAAATATTGAGCTGGTTTAAATCATTATCAGGCCCTTCAGTTATTCACCTTTCCCTCCATCTGGTACCCTCCAGATGTTTTGCATTAAAATTCCCATCAGCCCCAGCCATGCTGATTGGGACTTAGGGGAATTGTAGTCCAAAACATCTGGACAGCACCACATCTAAGTCATTGATAAAAATGTTGAAGCATTGGGCCCAGGTTGAATCTTGTAGCACCCCATTTGAAACTTGCCTCAGGTTTGATGAGGAAGCATTGTGAGTCCTCTTTGAGCGTGATTTCCCAACCAGCTCTAAATTCTCCTGATTGTATTATCATCCAGCTTGCATTTAACCAGTTTGATAACAATATTATGTGGAACTTTGTTTTCCTGAAATCAAGATACCGTATTTTTCGCCCTATAGGACGCACTTTTTCCCCTCCAAAAATGAAGGGGAAATCTGTGTGCGTCCTATGGGGCGAATACAGGCTTTCGCTGAAGCTTGGAGAGTGAGAGGGGTCGGTGCGCACCGACCCCTCTCGCTCTCCAGGCTTCAGGAAGCTATCAGCAAGCCTGGGGAGCCTGCGGGAGTTTCCGCAGGGCTCCCCACGCTGCGGATAGCAGCCTGCCGCCCGGCGCGCCCTGAAACAGAGCGCCCCGCGCTTCGGGCAGACATCGGCCAGCCCCACAAGCTCGGGGAACAGCGGCGAGGCGCAGCGCCGCCATCCCGCTGTTCCCCGACCTGGTTTTGGGGGGGAAATAAAGGAGAAAAAAATTTTCCTTTATTTCCCCCCCAAAAAACTAGGTGCGTCCTATGGGACGGAGCGTCCTATGGGATGAAAAAGACGGTAAGTTACATTCCCACAGTCCGCTAACTCAGTAACCCAACCTTAATCTGGACACAAATCCGGGTTATTCTTGATAAATCCATGCTACTGATTTGTGGCCGTGGTGGCCCAGTTGGAAGAATTCACTTGGCACCAACTTTTTAAGTGTCAGGCAAAGACTTTAAAAAGCAAACAAAAAACCAGTCATTTTAACTGTCTTTATTATATACAGGTCGTGCTATCCAAAAACTCATTGTATGAAAAGTCATTTATCCAAACAAGAGGAATTAGTACTCTAACCTCGCCTATACACACCAGATTCAGATATCCAAATAGCTGGATCTGCATATAGTATTGTAAACAAATAAGCAGCCTTAAAACAAGCCTTACTTTTTTTCTGTTTTACTGACCCATAACAGCCATGGTGAGAGGGAAGGGAGGCAAGGGGAGAGATTGGACAAATAAATGAGCATTTTCCCCTTCTTGTTTGCCTTTTGCAAGGTTTCAAGGGGTTTTCCAGGGATTTTACAAGGCTTTTCAACCTTTTAGGGCCAAAATTCCATTGTTGGGAATGCATTAAATTTCCCCATAGGAATCAGTGGAAATTGTGGACTCGTTGTGTGAATGCTTGCCTAACAAACTATTTCCCAAGAATGCATTGTGTTCGGATAGCGAGACCTGTGTGTATTTTAAACTGACTTTTAACTGTGTTGGTACCTGCCACTTTTATGCTTGGGTGTTTTTAAAGAAAAATATTAGATTTATTACCTGCCCTTCACCACAAAGTATCAGGGTGGGTCACAACAATGTAAAATACAACATTAAAAAATAGTTTAGAACATTACAATCAGAACTAGAACAGGTCCTAAAATAAATATATCTCAAATAAATTGTTTTCACTTTGGTGCGTTAACTTTGTAAACAACTTAAAAACCTACATACGGCGATAGAGAAATGTAATAATTAAATAACAATTGCATTGTTATCAAGTTGCTTACTCCGTAAATAACCTGTTCTACATGAATTTGGGTTCTAACATACCGAATTTTTTGCTCCATAAGGTGCACCGGACCATAGGGCGCACCTAGTTTTGGGAGGAGGAAAACAAGAAAAAATTATTCTGAATCCCAGAAGCCAGAACAGCAAGAGGGATCTGGCTTCTGGGATACCGTGTGGCTGTTCTGGCTTCTGGGATAACCACGCCAAGCCTCTTCTGGGCAGCGGGATGAAGGCTCCCCCTTCCCGAAGAGGCTGCGCAGGGCTAAGGCAGAAGCCAGGACAGACACGTCGCTGAAGGGGCGCTGCGCAGTTCTCCCTCTCTGAGAGGGAGAACTGCGCAGCGCCCCTTCAGTGAAGCTGGAGAAGGAACAGAAGGAGTCCCTTCTGTTCCTCCTCCGGCTTCGCATGACAGGCGCGTCGCTGATAGTCACCTGAAGCCTTTGGAGCGCATTGGGAACTTGCGCTGCGCTCCAAAGGCATCGGGTTCCTTTCGCTGAAGCCGGGAGAGTCTTGCTCTCCCGGCTTCCGGAAAAGGAACCTGAAGCCTTCGGAGCGCAGCGCAAGTTCCTGCCTCGCTCCGCAGGCTTCAGGCGGCTATCCCTGAAGCCTGGAGAGCGAGAGGGGTTGGTGCGCACTGACCCCTCTCGCTCTCCAGGCTTCAGCGAAAGCAACGCGAAGCCTCCGGAGCGTGGAGGGAGCGCTCCCTCTGCGCTTTGGAGGCTTCGCGTTGCTATCACTGAAGCCAAGGAGCCTGCATTCGCTCCATAGGACGCACACACATTCCCCTTCATTTTTGGAGGGGAAAAAGTGCATCCCATAGAGCGAAAAATAAGGTAAATTTGGCTTTTCCTGTTCTTACTGAGGCAGTTAAGAAATGTATTTGTATTTATGAAGATTTAAGAACGTGCCTGGGCCTTATTCCAGATATATGAAAGCTGGTAATGTTCTAGTTTTATACAATTTGAGCCAAATAGTACTCCTCACTTCTTCTGCTTCTTCTCCTTCAGCTGGTACCTCAACAAGTTTGAAGACTATCCCCGCTCCAGGAAAATTCTGATTCCATTTATCTTCTGAGCTCTTCCTCACATTTCCTGCTGATTCTCAGCAATAGCTGCTGCTATGACGAATAAGAGAAGTTAATGTTCAATAAATGTTGGCTAAACGGGGCCTCTGAATACCCACCAGGGCACTTCTGGCAATGCAAATACTGTGCTTAATGATGCAACAGGGATATTTCACATTATAAAGTATTTTTGAATTATAGGTGCTATACCGTAACTCTTTACGAGCTCGTTATACCTCAACTTAATGTTCTCTAAGGAACTTTCTTAACTTTCTCGAAGGAAAAGGCCCCTTACTAGGTTTCCAAAAGGTGCTGAAACCTTAACCTAGGTAATTATTATATACTTATTATTATATACTTCCGACTGCTTTTCTACTTTTAAGAATTCCAGGCAGTTAACAGACTAAATTAGAAATATAGGGTGGTTGTCATTCTTGGAGCAGACCCACGGGAATAAATCAACTTTAAGTTCATTGGTTTCATTGGGTCTATTCCGAGTATCACTTAGTCCACCCTTAATGAAAGACAAGGAGCAAAAATAAACAATATAATAATACCATACAGTATAATATAATAATAATACAATACACAATATACAATAATATAATACAATATAATAATATAAACAATAGCAGGCCAGTAGTTAAATGGCACCCTTCCCAAACAACTTAAGTTTTAACTCAGCCTTAACTCTTATTAACACTCCTCAAAAAGGAGAGTAGATGGATGTGTTTGGGGATGGAGTGCCAAGGCCTACAGGGAAAACCACCTCTGGCTTTTTTCGGGTGTTTTCCAGAGGAAGCAGCAGGTCCTTGGGAAACTTACTAGCTTCCTTCTCTCAGGGAAGAAGGACAGAAAATAAAGCTTTTTGCTGTAATGTTCATGAAATGAAATACTAATAGGAATTCTTTCAAAGCGTTAATTCTATTATATGCTTTGGCACACCATTTTATTTTTATTTATTTTTAAAAAGAAGCCTGAATAGCTTTTCAGATACCTTTTAACTGAATAACTTTCTAAAAAAGTGCCTAACGTAACTGGTATTATAGTTTGACGTCTTCTTTATTCTGTTATATTTTACTCCAAGAAGACCCATTTATCCTAAACAGAACCCAGTAAGGCAGACATGTATGTACAAAACGTTTTGTGTGTTGTTTTTTTTAAGTGACCCCATTGAGATATCAAGATCAAAATTTGCAGGTAGCTCTTAGAAATATATTAAATAATTAATATAATTATTGGAAATTTTTAATCACGTTAATTTTTTAACCACTTTTTAAATTTTGTAACTTTAAAATGTAAAGGAAGTCCATCATGTGACATATCGTTTTAAAGCCCATGAAGTTCTGAAGACGTTGGTATTTTTAGTTTTGAAATATCTCAATTCTCGGCTGAACTGTTAAGGTTTTTGTGTAGTTCAGCAAGGCCAAAATTGTCATTTTTATTTTATTTTTTAATTTCAAACCATAACTCAAAAACGGGACGAGATAAATAAAATTTTAGATTTAAACTTAGTTTGGATCATTCAACAAGTGTGCTAAATATTAAGAAAAAAAATGGATGACATGACGTAAAAAAATTGGATCACTTGATATGGAATGACCCAACCCAATGGATGCAACCCAATGGCATTCGATACGGAATAGGCATGTATGCAATTGAACTGTAGGGCTACAATCCTATGCACATTTGCTAAGGGGCAAATCTCCTTTAAATGAGTGGGGGTTACTTCTGTCTAAGCACGTTATGTGCTGCTGACTGCCTAGGAACAAATCACCAACAAGAGCTCAGGGTGTTGATCAGAGACTTCAAAAATACTTGCTGCTACCTAGAAGGTGACAACTGAAGAGCGATGCCTAAAGATGTTGACCATTAGATTGACACTTGGTACGGCTGAAGCCAAAGGCATAGAACTTTCTCTGAGCAGACAAAATTGAGGACTCAATAGCTTGGAAGATGGCCGAGGCATTTACGCCGCATGAAGCCAATTCATGCATGTTATAAGAGAAAAGCACACGAGAAACTGTTGAACTATTGAGCTAGTTATTCTGGCAAGCATCTTAACCGAGGTTTGGTTTTACAGTTCTGATTAGAACTTCTTTCACTGTATCTTTGTAAACCACAGAGACTGTTGTAGTATATACATTATTTAAATGAAATAAATCATTAATAATAAAAGCAAGGCTTATCTGCCACCCTACACGACCGCCATGCAGCCGCTTGCAGTAGCTAGAAGCAGCCTCTTTGAGAATCCATGTCGCACATGCTCAAAATTTGTACACCCTGGATATCCAGGTTGGTCAGAGAGATGCGTTGCCTTTTCTGTCACAATTATTTTTGGTGTCATAACCAGAGAATTCCTTTCCCGCCAGGGTTGGGGGCAGGAGTGGAGTCAGGAAGTTTACTTTATTTGTGGATACCCCCCCCCCCCCCGCTCAAAGACACTTGGTATAGAGATTTACCGTATTTTTTGCTCTATAAGACTCACTTTTTCCCTCCTAAAAAGGGGAAATGTGTGTGCATCTTATGGAGCGAATGCAGGCTGCGCAGCTATCCCAGAAGCCAGAACAGCAAGAGGGATCGCTGCTTTCACTGTGCAGCGATCCCTCTTGTTGTTCTGGCTTCTGAGATTCAGAATATTTTTTTTCTTGTTTTCCTCCTACAAAAACTAGGTGTGTCTTATGGTCTGGTGCATCTTACAGAGCGAAAAATACGGTAATTTGCAGTAGGTTGTCCCATCTAGTGCAAGCAGCAGGAAAGACGCAGCTACTCTGTGGGAATAGGGGTGGGAAGTTGACAAAAATAGGAGAAAAGACGAAATTGTGTTTTGATGTATAGGTTAGAAATGTTGAAATGTAATAAAATTGGTAAAAAAATGAATGTATCTGCTGCCTGAATATATGTATAACCTTGCTGTCAGAAGCTGCCTCTGTATACCCCGTCTATCTTCATTCCACGTAATAAACCAATCTTCATTCCTTTGTTGTGTGAGCTTCTTTATTAGGCGTAAGGGTTAAAGCTATACACCAATGTTCAACAGATACATGTACAGACTCCACATGAAAGGTCTTAATCCTCTTAGAGCTGTATGTTGAAGACATGGGTGTTGTGAACATGCACGTAGGTTCAGACATACACCTCGTGACACTAGCAGCCTGGAGTAGCAAAATTAAAGGTTGAAACCAGAGATAAGAGGATAAGAAGAACAGAGGAAGTGGGAAGGATTTTGGAATTCAAGGAGGAATGTGTGTCTAATAATAATAATAATAATAATAATATTTTTTTATTTATATCCCACCCTCCCCAGCCGAAGCCGGGCTCAGGGTGGCTAACAATGCATTGGATCAATAGCTTGTCCCTAGAGTTTGAGTTTAAAAATTGAAAATTTGGAGCAGATTTCAGCCAAGGTTGAAAAATGGCAGGCTTCAAGACACATAACTTCATGCTGTGCATGGTTCCAAGTAAAAATAAAGTATTCCCACCGCTGCAGAATTTCTGAGTCCTTATTAAGTTCCAGAATATGACTATTTAAATTTACTAAGATCTCTGCCTGGCGTTGCTGCATAAACTGATGTTTATTTTAAGGACATGGATTCAAAGACTAGCATTGCTTTCCACTGCTTCACTTATAACCGTTTAACAAAGTGTTTGAACAACACAGTGGGCGGGATTCACTAAAATTCCATCAGCAGAAGCCCTACACTAGGGCTGTCCGGTGCGCAGTGGGGCTTTCCTTGTCACTGAATTCCAGCCCATATCCATAACTCATACTATAATGTTGAATATCATTTACCACTATCGCAGCCCCACGAGGTAGGTTACGAATATTTTCATTATATAATTTTTGTAGATAGTGGCATGTTGCAAAAAAGAAAAGGAGGGAAAAGGTACATTGGAAACAGAAAAATTGTTGCTTCAGTCAAAGTGTAGTCACTTTAATCAAAATATATTACTGTAAAGGGAAAAAATGATTAGTTTTCCATGTTTCTGGTATCCTGAGCATGAGCCAACAGGTTATGTATTAACCTTCTTTGGCGATTGCTCGTAGCCGAGTAAGATTGTCTTCCATAAAAACGGTTTTAACTATGAGTCCGTAAGTGACTGTGGAGGCCAATTACGTACATACATAAGCTCTGCTCTGACAGGCATGGTTAGCAAAAAAAGAAGAAACATTTTACATATCTCACGCTGTTGAGCAACACGTTTTAAGATTCAAACACAGTTCAACGGCTGAGCAATACTGTTCCCTACAGTTCTGAATGATCCTATAATTTCAAGGAATACCCCAAGTTTCCAAGTCAGTCATTTCACCAACTACTTTCAGCATGGTAGTTGCTTCTGGAAACATTAAGGCAGTCTCTTTTAAGTTTAATTATAATAGCTGACCATCGGTGGTTGTTGTTTAGTCATTTAGTCATGGCCGACTTCATCGTGTCTGACTCTTCATGACCCCCTGGACCAGAGCACACCAGGCACTTCTTTTTTTTTTTTTATAAATATTTATTAGGGTTTACAATACAAATAGATATAATAAACAAAATAACATATGTTATAACATAATTTCACATCTTCTTTGGACTCCCTCGCATCTCCCGCTCCCACTTTCATCGTAATAAATTTTTACCAGCAATTTATCATCTTGTTTGCATTTATATCCCATCTATTTATTTATAGTCTAATAATTCTCGAAAAAGTTTATGTTTTCTCATTCACACTTATCATCCTGAATCATCTAATTTATTGGTGCTCAATTATTTATGATCTAGCATCCTGCTTAACATTCAATCAAATTACAGTATTTTTGTAGATAAATCTTGAATTTCTTCCAATCCTCCTCCATCCTCTCTTCTCCCAGGTCTCGGATTCTGCCGGTCATCTCAGCCAATTCCATATAGTCCATCAGTTGCATCTGCCATTCTTCCAGTGTGGGTAGATCTTGAGTTTTCCAGTGCTTTGCAAGAAGTATCCTTGCTGCTGTTGTTGCATACATAAAAAATGTCCGGTCCTTCTTTGCCACCCCTTGGCCGACAATACCCAAAAGAAAGGCCTCTGGTTTCTTTGTGAAGGTATACTTAAGTACCTTTTTCAGTTCATTATAAATCATTTCCCAGAACGCCTTCACTTTAGGGCAGGTCCACCAGAGATGGAAGAATGTTCCTTCACTCTCTTTACATTTCCAGCACTTATTATCAGACAGGTGGTATATTTTTGCAAGTTTGACTGGGGTCATATACCATCTATATATCATTTTCATTACATTTTCTTTCAAAGCATTGCATGCAGTAAAGTTCAACCCAGTACTCCACAACCTTTCCCAGTCCTCAAACATGATATTATACCCAATGTCCTGCGCCCACCTTATCATAGCCGATTTAACCATTTCATCTTGTGTATTCCATTTTAACAGCAAGTTATACATTCTTGAAAGTACCTTAGTCTTTGGTTCTAACAATTCTGTTTCTAGTTTCGATTTCTCCACCTGGAACCCTAGTTTCTTGTCATTTTTAAAAACTTCTTTAATCTGAGCATAGTGTAACCAGTCTCGCACTTTATCCTTCATTTTCTCCAAACTCTGCAATTTCCAGTTGTCTCCATCTTTTTCTAGTATTTCCCAGTATTTTGGCCATTTGGCCTCCATATTGGGTCTTTTTCGGGCCTTAGCTTCCATAGGTGAAAGCCACCTTGGAGTTTTATTTTCCAGCAAGTCTTTATATTTTGTCCAGACATTAAACAGTGATTTTCTGACAATATGGTTCTTAAAGGCCTTATTGATTTTAACCTTGTCGTACCATAAGTATGCATGCCATCCAAAAGTATTGTTAAACCCTTCCAAGTCCAACACGTCAGTGTCTTCGAGAAGTAGCCAGTCTTTTAGCCAGCAGAAAGCTGCGGCCTCATAATACAACTTTAAGTCTGGCAGGGCAAAGCCCCCTCTTTCTTTCGCATCAGCACACCAGGCACTTCTGTCTTCCACTGCCTCCCGCAGTTTGGTCAAACTCATGCTGGTAGCTTCGAGAACGCTGTCCAACCATCTCGTCCTCTGTCGTCCCCTTCTCCTTGTGCCCTCCATCTTTCCCAACATCAGGGTCTTTTCCAGGGAGTCTTCTCTTCTCATGAGGTGGGCAAAGTATTGGAGCCACAGCTTCACGATCTGTCCTTCCAGTGAGCACTCAGGGCTGATTTCCTTCAGAATGGAGAGGTTTGATCTTGCAGTCCATGGGACTCTCAAGAGTCTCCTCCAGCACCATAATTCAAAAGCATCAATTCATTTGTGATCAGCCTTCTTTATGGTCCAGCTCTCACTTCCATACATCACTACTGGGAAAACCATAGCTTTAATTAGAGGGACCTTTCTTGGCTGACCATCGGTACTGACACAAATTCTAGCTTCCAATACACTAGAAGTCTTTTAGCAAAACGCCCGGCCCAAGCTGGCCAAATTGGCAGGTCACAAGTGTCTAATGATAATAATAATAATAATAATAATAATAATAATAATAATAATTGTATAGTACGAACACACAGCCAGGGACTAGAAATGCAGGCCCACACTATATAGGGCATCTTCTTGTGCATAGGATTGCTGCTTAAATCTGAGCAGGAATTCTAAGCCAGATCCACCCCTATTGACTAAGGAGGAAGTTTCACTGGTTTTAGTGAACCTTTTATTTCCCCCTTGTTTTAGCAGCCTCAGCCTAGGGCTCCCACCTTCCATTCCACTACACAAGCTGTGAGCACCCATGGATCTAGGATTAAAACCTAATGTATTACTTGTGTATTCCTTTGTTCTGTTTATCTGGAAACATTTCCTACCTCCAATATCCTCTAACATTGTTTCCCCAAATGCCCTCTGTGATTTATAAATGTTAATTGCATTTGTTGTGCTGACTGATGGTTTTATTTAACTAAACTGGAATATACTTTTATTCATTAGAAAAGGAAATGGGGTGAGGGCTGTTGAAGAAGAGAACACACTTTTGCTCTCCTTCAGCAGATATCAAACGTGCATGCTTAATTTTATTATATTTACTGTACTCAATGGAGTCAACCATTACTTTAGGTTGTTCATATTTATGAGTTTGCAAGATGAGAAGGGCTGTTTAGGGCAGCCCTGTTTAGGGAAGCTTTTAATGTTTAACAGATTATTTTATTATTTTGTTTGAAGCCGTCCAGAGTGGCTGAGGAAACCCAGCCAGATGGGCGGGGTATATTATGGAGGAAAGGGGTAAAGTTTACTGCATGTACGATGTTGAAGGAAAATATAATGAAAATGATGTATAGATGGTACTTAACTCCGGTTAAATTAGCCAAGATTTATCATAGTTGTGATAATATATGTTGGAAATGTAAAGAAAAGGAAGGTACCTTTTATCACGTGTGGTGGACATGCCCCAAGGTGAGAGACTTCTGGGAAAAGATTTATAATGAATTAAAAAAAATGTTGAAATATACATTCATTAAAAAACCAGAGGCCTTTCTCCTTGGAATAATAGGTTCTGAATTGCCCAAGAAAGATGTAAAGTTATTTTTGTTTGCCACAACTGCTGCTCAAATTTTAATAGCCAAGAAATGGAAAACACAAGAACTACCGTGGAAGAACGGCAGATGAAAATGATGGAATATATGGAGCTGGCTGACCTTACTGGAAGAATCCGTGATCAGAAAGAAGAGGAATACCAAGAAGAGTGGAAGAAATTCAAAGACTATTTGAATAAATACTGTGATATTAAAAATTAGAAATTACTTGAAAGTACCAAAATAGGCCTGGGACTAAATGAAGAGTTAATTAAATAAATAAGACTTAGAACTTTAAGAAAAGTTAAGAAATTTTATTTTAATTGGAATACTGTGTTTTAAAAATGATATCAGAAAACTGCTACATTTTATTTACAAGGAACTTCAGACGGGAGGGCTCAGAGGAAGTCCCAAACATGTTTATGAGGACAGAAGTTTAAATAACTAATTAATTTGTGTTGTTTAGGTATTTACTGGTAATTTGTTCTTTTTGTTCGTTTGTTTATATTTGTGATTTTGTCTTTTTTCTTTGTTCTTTTGTTGTGGTACGTGTTATATTTGTAAGAAACTTAATAAAAATTATTTATTAAAAAAAACAGATGGGCGGGGTATAAATAATAATAATAATAAAATAATAATAATAATAATAATAATTAGGAGCTATTTGAGAAAATTACAAACATCCATAATATTAGAAATTTTCTGCGAGCACAGGTACAGCCTCGCCCCGCCCCGTAGAGGGAACCAGGAAGTCCTCGCGAAACGACGAAGCTCCCAGAGCCACTGACGACTACAAGTCCCAGAAGGCCAGAGTGCCGCTTCCGGTTAACCTCTTCCTCGCCGCATTCTTCTCGAGAACCGTTTCCCTGTCTCTGGAGGTCCTCGGGGGTGTTTGGGCAGTGAAGACACACACACACAGAGAATGAGACACACAACGCCCCCCCCCAATAAAAATTCCCTCAGCTCTGCTTTCTTTCCCTCAACGGAAAGGCTGCCCGTCCTATATAGGCCCGACGCGCCCCCCCAATAAAATTTCCCTCAGCTCTGCTTTCTTTCCCTCAACGGAAAGGCTGCCCGTCCTATATAGGCCCGACGCGCCTCCTGAGGCCTTTGGCTGCCCCTCGGGCGGGCTGTGTCCCCGTCAGGCGAGAGCCGCGGCCTCCCGCGAAGCCCCTCCTCCCTCCGGCTCCACGGCCCAGGCGGCGGCGGCGGCGCCTCCTCCTCCGGGCCTGAGGCAGCGGGAAGGGAAGCCGCTTCCCCTCACGCCCGGCCGCCGCCGCTAGGGGCGCTCCGGAGGGCTCGGCGTCGGGCGGGAGGAGAGGGGTCGGCGGGCTGCGCGGCGCTGGGCCGGGCCGGGGCGAGGGAGCTGAGGGCCGGCCGCGCCCGCCCGGGCCATCGCGGGCTGCCGGCGAAGCCCCGCCATGCCTGCCGCGCCGCTGCCGCCCAAGGAGAGCAACCTCTTCAAGAGGGTCCTGGTGAGGAGAGAGGGCAGGGCCTTCCTCGGGGTGGGGTGGGGGGTCGCACCCTCGTCGTCCTCGTCAACCCCCCCCCCCGCCTTCCTTCCCTTTGTGCGGCGCCCGCCCTGGAGCTGAGCCCCCCGACCCAGCCCTCCTTTCCGTCCCGGCACCTTTCCGGGCCTCCCCTCGGAAGGAGGAGGCCTCTCTCGGCTCCCCTCCTTATTGACGGATAAGCTAAACAAGCTCTAGCTTAGGGCCCCACTCCCTTGGGCCCCCCCTCCAAAATAGACTTCTTCTTAAATTCTCTCACTATTAATATACTTCTTAATTGTCTCTCACTTCTTCTTAATTGTATTTCAGTTCAGCAATTACTTTGATAAAACACCTATTTTGTTATGTGCAAATGTACCTATTAGGTCCATGCATTACCATATAGCATATATTCAACACACAAAACAGTGACAATTTGTTGTTGGCAAAGGGCAGCTGGACATATAAAGGGCCCCATTAGTAGCTTAGGGCCGCATCAAACCTAAATCCGGCCCTAGGCTCTCTTTCTCTTCCCCCCACGCCCTTCTGCTGTCAGTTGCCTGCAACATACCATTTGTGCATTTCATTTGTTTTGTTAAATTTTCCTGCTGTCCTTCCTCCGGAGGCCTCATCCTGCTCTCTCCCGCCCACCCTGAATATCCCACACTTCTCGCCCCTCGCTGGAGATCCCCCGTCTGGTCACGGCGTGGCTTCATCAGGACCGAGGACACTGGAGAAGTGCAGGATTTGCTCCAGCCCCCCAGCTGGGCCCGCCAGGGGCTTCCCCAAGGGAAGCCAGCTGGCAGGATCCGAGCCTCTTGTGTACAGAGCCCTGCCAGCCAGGCTGGTGACCTGGAGAGCCTCCCCCCTTCCCCCATGAGTGAGTGGGGTTGAGCCCTCTTTGACAACCACCCAAGTTATGGTCATAACTGTTTGCAAAGGACCGCCTCCAACACTGCAACCCCATGAACACGACAGGGTTTAATTTTAAATGAGTATGCAATAGGATTATGCTGTCCAGCTGCAACCCCAGTAAAGCTGCATTAGACACAGTGGGGCTTGTTTCCCATTGAACACCCTGAAAAGCTGCATCCCTTAAACTCGCTCCAATGGGAATAAGTTCTGAATCAAACGAGACAGCTTAGGATCATGCTGCACTTCAGCAACTTTTTCACCTCCTCAGCCTCATTTTAAATCAGGTCCCCAGCCTCTGTTCTTAGCTCCCCCTGAAGCACCAAACGTACAAAACCCTTTCAGTCATTTTGGGGGAGTGGGTTGTGTTCAGAAGCCAACTTGCATTCTGCATGTTAACCATGCATGCCAGCTCCTCTTCTGCTTCCCCAACTTAGGAGGAGTTAGGGTCACCTGTGCCCACAACCTTCCTTTAGAAACAGGCACCCTGGGTCCTTGCAGCTTTCCTTCCCCATGAAGCGGTAGATATACCCGAGCAGTCAGTGTGCTGTCACTGCATCATCTCTACACAAGCTTCAAAAGGAAGCGTACAAAACCAGTCATCACAATGTACTGGATGACCCAGGCACCAAGACAATAATAAATCAGTAGGTATGGGGTGAAGGGGCCTCCACATGGTGTTTTGAAATGCTTCTGGAGTCTTCTAAAAGACACTCATTTTTTGTAATTGACATTTCCACCCCCCCCCCCCTTTCTTGTACTAATAAATTACCATGTTAAACATGTGGGCAGTGTTTGATTATATATGAGCAGTCAAAAAGTTTTTTTTTTTAATCTGTCAGATTCCAACCTTTGTAAAACTGCTTGGTTTTAATACTGTATTTTACTGGGAAAATGGGGAGAAGTGGAGTTAGTTTGTGTAGGTCTGGGTAACTTTTTTCACTTAGGGGGATAATCTGCTGGGAGGTGCATAACATTGGTGGGCAGAGCCCAGAGCAAAGATGATTGGTAGACCTAGAGGCAAACAGTCTGGAATAAAAACCACCCTGTTACAAATCTCACCATGATTTCCGCAACTTAGAAACTCCAAGTCTATGGAGGCTTACTCAGAAGTAAGCCCCACTGGGTTTGATGGCATTTCTAACAAGAACATAGGAAAATGTTAATTCAACAGAGTTGCTGTTGGAAAGCAAATTAAGCCAACTCTTTTCTGACTTGGGCATGCTAAATGTGCATACAGAGACACACAGGCCTGGTTCACATATTGCATAGCTGAAAACAGACTTGTTTAATTTGGATGTACTGTACACTGGTTCAAGCTACTGAGAAGTTCACTCCTTCCCCACTCCTGCTGCTGCATCACCAAGCAGCAAGCCAGAGTCCAGCTTGTGATTCCTGAAGCTGGATTTGTGGTTTGTTTCTCTCTAAGCAAACCATGAGTGGTAACAAAGGTTTGTTCTTTGCATTCTGCTGGTGGTTTGTTTGGAGGAAATAAACCACAGCTCCTGGTTTGAACATCACAGCAAGCCAGACTCCTGACTTGTTGCCCAGAGGTATGGCAGGAGCAGGGGAAGAGCAGAGTGAGAATTTTTATTGTTCACATAAAATCATTGCTTAACTATAACTTGTATGGCCCAGTTTGCCTGTCAGAACTCTTATTGGACACCTGGAGGCATTTAGCAAGGGGAGATGGCAGGTAAGGAAAAGGAAAAAAAGTTAAGAACTATTCTCTCCCACTGCTGTTTTTAATTTTTGAAAATTACTGTCAGTTTCCCTGCATATATTTGATTGTGTTATATAGTTTGACCCTCAGAGATCTCATTAAAAGGCAATCTTGTCAGTGATTTGAAGTGCCAGTGAAGAAGCTAATGAATTGTGATACTAAGTTAAGTAAGAGATTACTTTTTAAGATAGGTGTAACCTAATCTTATTTTTTTCCCCTTCCTAGAAATGTTATGAACAAAAACAGTACAAAAATGGACTCAAATTCTGTAAGATGATCCTTTCCAATCCAAAGTTTGCTGAGCATGGAGGTAAGTGCATTATTAATTTAATTTATTCATTTTCTTAAAGCAGGGGCGTCCAACAGGTTGATCGTGATCTAGTGGTCAATCCTCGGGTGGTTTTGGCTCCACGGAAGACGGAGTTTTCCCCCTTTTTATTAAAGTTCAACATTTTTGTATCCCCTCCCTAAAAGAAGCTCAACAACTTTGACCTGAACCTCTGCTCCCCCCAGTTTTTTATTCCAGTCTCCTTGGAGTTGGACGTCCCTGTCTTAAAGGATGCAAACTGTTTGTTTACCCAGCAGATATTCAGAGTGTTTGTTTTACACCATTTAGAATGATAAATTTTAAACTTCAAGTATCTTGAAATAATTTAAAACAAGCCTTTTCTTCTGAGCAGTGGTAGAAACTCAGCCACATAAGCTAAGTGCCAAATGGCACCTTAAACCTAGGTTACGTTTGCCACAACAGACTGTCTAGTTGCCTTTTTTGGCAGTGACATTTATTATTATTCCTTTTCTATACCAATTTATATTTTAAAGAAAAATCTCAAAGCGGTTTACAGCACATTAAAACATCAAATAAAACAATTCAGAATAAAACGACAAGAAATCTCCCGTGATCGGACGACTGGCTGGCATACAGCAGCATCTTTTGATGTGGGGGTGTGCAATAGCAGAAAACGCTGCAGCCTGCTAGCCAGATGGAGACGTCAGTCGCCAAACCTAGAGACGAGGCACTGTCACTTGGGCGAAATTGGATCTGCACCAGTTGCAAAATGTTCCTGGCACCTGTGGAATTTCAGACAATGCTTCTGAGCAGAACCTTAGAGAATTCAGTCTTGGTCTGGTGTACGTGTACAAAAGAATGAGGTGGTAAGGTGAATTGTGCCATTTCAAACTGCAGATGGTAGATTTTGCTCCTATATCTATAAATAAGTAGAAAACTAGCAGAATTGGGAATTAGCTGAACTACAGCCTTTTCTCTCACATGCTAGATGTTTCTTGCACAGCTTGTGCGTTTGTGTATTTTAATATGGGGGCATCCTCACCAGAAGTCTGAAAGCTCATTACAGTACAAAACCTGTTCCCTTATGTGGTAGTCTTTGTTTTGTTTTATACTGGTACAATCTGTATTCTGAACTGTTAAACTTTCTCCTACCACTCTGTTCTGAAGGTGTAGAGATCAGAACTCTCTGGTTTCTGGAAATGAATGCATGTTCCATGATAGTTGTTGGTCATCGGTTATTATTGAGTTAAGCTTGAATAATTTCACTTTGATTTACTCTGATTCAGAGCTGCTTTGTTTGGGGAGTGGGGCAGTGTTTTCTCCTTCCATTCTGCAGAGCAAGAGCAGGATGATGTACACATTCTTCTGTGTGCTCTAGACTTAGCTGCCCCACCCCACAAAATAGTGAATGAGAAGCTTTGTGGATGTGTGGGATGGTGAGAAGCCATACCAGTGTTTGCATCCATGTATTCCCAAGAGGCGCTTGGATTATTATTATTATTAGATGTGGACGGTGAAACTTATCACACGTGTGTTGCTTAAACTTGATTCTTACATTATAAAATATTTCTTACAGAAACTTTGGCTATGAAAGGACTGACCTTGAATTGTTTAGGGAAGAAAGAAGAAGCATATGCATTTGTTCGCAAAGGCCTTCGTAATGATGTAAAAAGTCATGTGTGTATCCTTTCAAATAGTACACCAATTTCAATTTTTCCTAATAGTTCTGAAATCCTCTTTCTCTACCCCTCTCAATTATTATCCAGTGAATACTTTGCTTTGTAACAAATTTGAGCATTTTATGTTTAAATGTATAGATTAGGCCATTAGATATTGTCTAACATACCTGTGGCTAACCTGTGGCCATCTAGATATTGTTGGGACTCCAACTCCCTGCCAACCATCAGGGATAATGGGAATTCTAGTCCCACAACAACTGGTGGGTCATAGATGAGCCACTCCTGGTCTAACAACTTAATTTGGTATGTAATCTGTTAAATTTAGGAAATTCTAAAATGCAGGGTATTAGTCATAACACTGGATTCCTGGGTACTTACTGTAGGTCAGCACAAAACGTTTGATGTTTACTATGCCATTCTGTTTCTGCAGGGATGGGGGACCCTTTTATTCTGGCAGGCCGGATCCTGTGGACTCCTGCCCTAGACACCAGCCTTATAGATTAGGCTGAAAGAGCCACTGCCTGAGGTTACTCAGTGAGTTTCATGGTGGAGTGGGAATTTGAATGCAGGTTTTTCCAGTGATGCTTGTTTTTAGCAGGAGTGGAAATCTCCAGCCTGTGGGCCTAGTTAGCCCTCTAAGCCTCAGATGTTTGCTCCCCAGGCTGTTTTCTCTTTCCTGGGCCTGATGTAACAATATATGGCACTGGGCACAGGAAAGTCAAGGCCTCAAATAAAGGAAGAATTCTGAGCACCCGCAAAGCATGCTTCTGATTCTTCCTTTACAGATGCTTCTTGAACTTTGAATTACTTGACATCCTGTAATGTCAGGGGATGGAAAGGTGGTTGAAACCACCCACCTGCTCACATGGTTTGCAGAGCCCGGGCCAGTTCTGGATCTGCCCATAGGGACTTCCCACCCCTGACCTACAGCCGACTTTTGAGGGTACAAATCTGTCAAAGGAACTTGCAAACAACATCAGTGCCTATTAAAACACACCCAGATTACTAATCCAGGGAGGGGGGTCCTTCCCCCAGGGCCCATGGCAGCCAGTGAGTCTGTGGCAGAGAAAACCTTCCAGCTGGAGCAGGAGGGGCCAGTCTCCTGGCGTCTCCTCTGGCCTGCTTGGCCTTCTCCTGGCTTTCTGTTCACAGAGCAGTTGTCAAGAACTTCCTTCATATCATGCTTCTGTCCTTCTGACATGCAGCTGCTTCATCTTCTCAGCTGCTTAGCCTCCTTGAATTTGAGTCATTCTGCAGAAAGGCAGGTAGCAAAAACAATCAAAATAATTTTAAGTAAAATAATATGTTTGTCCATACATCACCTCAGCCTCATGGTCTAAACAAGTAATAGGCTATTTTGTGAAAATGAAGAATACCTAATATCACATGATTTCCTCCTCCCTTGGCTTATGGCACCAGAGTATCCGATGGCTTAGTCATATACAAACTTGGCATGGGAGCAAAACCTTATCTTTACCTTTGGCCTCCAGTTCATCTGGGCCTTTGTCTAGCAATGTCCAGAAGGGCTACATCACCACAGTAGTATGGGAGATTTTTCATGAGGAATAAGCTCTCACTAGGATTGGGAAATACTTCAGTTTTCTAGGTGCCAGGATGTCTTGATTCCCAGACAACTGAGCACTTTGGACTTCTTTAACCCAAGGAACTTCTCCACAATTTTCTGTTGAAGTGCTATGGTAAAATGGCAATTTAACATTTAACTGGCAGATGCACAACTATACCATTAATGCTGAATGCCTGCGCAAAAACATTGTTCACATCAAAGTGCTATTAAATGCCACATCATATTGCTAACTCCTGCGTTGTATTTTGTATTTGAAATCGCTCCTATGGCTATATAAATCCTTCATTATAATATGTGTTTGCTCATGCTCTTAAGTTGAGATAAATGAATAACACTCATTTATGAATCCTTTCAGGACTATAAACATTTGTCTTCAGCTCCCCATCCCCCCACCCCCAAAAACAGTGCATTTCCTTAACTCTGTTAGGTTGGCATGTTTATGGACTCCTGCAGCGCTCTGATAAAAAATATGATGAAGCTATTAAGTGCTATCGAAATGCTCTGAAATTAGATAAAGACAATCTACAAATTCTAAGAGATCTCTCACTGTTGCAGATCCAAATGAGGGATCTTGAAGGCTACAGAGTAAGTAATTCCTCCGGTTTTTGTGTTGAGCTTAACCGAAAACTTGCAAAGTGCTCTCTGAATATTTACTAGAGTTGAGAGGAGCATTTGAGTTTAATTAGGTTGGGGAAATGGACATGCCAATGTTATCTGGGCACCATCTTATGGGTATATGATTTATTTGCCATGTTCAAAACCACCATTGTACAGAACAATGGGGGGGGGGACTTTACAAAATTGTAGCACATGGCAAAATGGAAAACCTTTCTTGATGTAGTACCTTCCATTGCTACTTGCAACACTATTCTTTAATTCTGGAGGAGTGACAGTGACAAATTGTAAATTTACTTGCTAGTAAACATAGTTAAGGTCAGAGGTTGGGCTTCAGTTATAAGCATTTACCGTATTTTTCGCTCTATAGGACGCACTTTTTCCCCTCCAAAAATGAAGGGGAAATGTGTGTGCGTCCTATGGGGCGAATGCAGGCTTTCACTGAAGCCTGGAGAGCGAGGGGGGTCGGTGCGCACCGACCCCTCTCGCTCTCCAGGCTTCAGGAGAGCCCCAGCGCCAGCCCCACAAGGTCGGGGGACAGAGGGAGGCGGAACGCCGCCATCCCGCTGTCTCCCGAGGTGGTTTGGAGGCTGACGGTGGGGAGACCCCGCCGCCAGCCCCGCAAGCTCCGGGGACAGCTGGGAGACGCAGCGCTTCTTCCTGCTGTCCCCGGACCTGATCTGAAGGCGGGCGGCGGGGAGAAGAGTGCTTCTCCCCGCTGCCTGCCCCGCAAGCTCCGGGGACAGCTGGGAGATGCAGCGCTTCTTCCCGCTGTCCCCGGACCTGATCTGAAGGCGGGCGGCGGGGAGAAGAGGGCTTCTCCCCGCTGCCTGCCCCGCAAGCTCCGGGGACAGCTGGGAGGCGCAGCGCGTCTTCCCGCTGTCCCCGGACCTGGTCTGAAGGCAGACTGCGGGGAGAAGAGCGCTTCTCCCCGCTGCCGGCCCCACAAGCGCCTGGGGGGGAAATAATTTTTTTTTTCTTTATTTCCCCCCCAAAAAACTTGATGCGTCCTATGGGCCGGTGCGTCCTATGGGGCGAAAAATACGGTAATAAGAAGTCCAGCTGAGCTTTTCTAGTTTTCTTTGCTGTTAAGTCTTCATCCTTTTTTTCATTAAACAGAATCCTTTTGCACTGTTGGTTAAGAATGGCAAAATGAATTATTTGGTAGATTATATTTATATTCATTATCTCTTTAAAGGAGACCAGGTATCAGCTGCTGCAGCTGCGGCCCACGCAGAGGGCTTCTTGGATTGGATATGCAATTGCATATCATTTGCTAAAAGATTATGATATGGCCTTAAAATTACTGGAAGAGTTTAGAAAAACTCAGCAGGTAAGATCTTTTAAAAATGTCAATTATTGTACACAGTTAAGAATCTGAGTAAGTGTACTGTAGTCAGAATGATTACTTATTTTCTGTTTTTCTATCCATTGTTCGAAAGAATTACAACTTTGGGACATATGAAATGTTTCCATTTATTGTACAGTCAGTATCAAATTCCTTATAGCCTCAGTTATGTTAGTGGAATGATAAGCTAATCAAGTACCAGAGATTGTGATACATTATACACCTGAAATTAAAAAATAGAATGCCACGGGCAATGCACACAGGTGGTTCAACATACGCAAGTCTTTGTACTTTGTCCTTGGTGGAATACCAGAAGAGTATTGTGAGTTGTCTGTAAAGCTGTCATTCTTGTTGGGTGGATCAAATTTGATCTCTACAGGTCCCTCTAATAATTTTGTTGTCAATTTGAAATAAGACTTTTCTGCGAAGAAGCTAAATTTAAATGGAAACCATTAAGCCACGATATCATGAAGAATTGACAAATGGTGTTTGTCAAATTCAGTTCAAAGCATCTGTTTATAATTTATGCTGGTGGGTGGGATTATTCACTTCCTGAATCATATACAGTGGTACCTTGGTACTCGGAATGGCTTGGCTCCTGTACAAATCGGCTCCCAAACGCTGCAAACCTGGAAGTGTTCCGGTTTCTGAATGTTTTTCGGAAGCCAAACGTTCGACGCTGCTTCCATGGCTTCCGACTGAGTGCAGGAAGCTCCTGCAGCCAATTGGAAGACGCGCCTTGACTTTTGAACGGTTTCGGGAGTCAAACAAACTTCCGGAATGGATTATGTTCGAGAACTGAGGTGCCACTGTAAATGCTTTTTTTTTTTTAACCTCTGGAATAATATGAACCTGGAACATTGTGGCATTTTTGGTACTTCAGTGAGGGATAACGCTATCAAAATACTTTGTTTTGGGGTTTTATATACCTGGGTTCAAAATACAGGTCCCCCCTTTATAATGCATGGCAGCAGGAGACTTGTTTCTCCTTCTTGCTGCATCTCTTTTTAAAATTGGAAAGCGTGTATGCATGAAGTATGAATAGTACAGTATAGATGTACTTTGATACCAGAGTAAAAAATGTATCCTAAGAAAAGAAGCAAATATGAATGTCAATAGTTGAGAGGATAATTGAGGAGATCAACTTATTGCTTTGTCATTTTTCAAGGCAAGAATTCTTTTAAATGACTGTTCATTTCCAAGTTCTAATTCAACTATCCAGTGTCCCTTTATTAACCAAAAAAGAACTTTTGTGAAGTTAGTCTTCTGGGGCAGATTAAATGTTAACTCTTCTGTTATTTTCCAGATCCCTCCTAATAAAATAGACTATGAATATAGTGAATTAATATTGTACCAGAATCAAGTTATGAGAGAGGCTGATCTGTTTCAAGAATCTCTGGAACACATAGAAACTTACGAGAGGCAAATATGTGACAAGCTCATGATAGATGAAATAAAAGGTAATACTTTTTTTCCTTTTCACATGCTTAAAATATTCCTTCACGTGAATCTTGGTCTGTGAGGTGGTTCAGTCTAGGGAGCTGTGGACCATTAAATCTAGAGGAAGATCACGTTTCCCCCTTGTCATTAGGTGTTTTGGGGGGGACTCTGTGTGCGTAATATACCGTATTTTTCGCTCCATAGGACGCACTTTTTCCCCTCCAAAAATGAAGGGGAAATGTGTGTGCGTCCTATGGGGCGAATGCAGGCTTTCGCTGAAGCCTGGAGAGCGAGAGGCGTCGGTGCGCACCGACACCTCTCGCTCTTCAGGCTCCAGGAAGCTATCTGCAAGCCTTGCGCACCCGGGGGGAGTTCCCCTGGGCACTCAAGGCTTGCGGGCAGCAGCCTGCAGCACGGAGCACGGGGCGCCCTCCGGAGGATGCCCCGTGCTTCGCGCAGGTGCCCGCAAGCCTTGCGCGCCCAGGGGGAGATCCCCCCTGGGCGCGCCCGGCTTGCGGGCAGCAGCCTGCAGCGCGGAGCACAGGGCGCCCTCGGAGGACGCCCCGTGCTTCGCGCAGGTGTCGGCAAGCCTTGCGCACCCGGGGGATCTCCCCCCGGGAGCGCAAGGCTTGCGGGCGGCAGCCTGCAGCACGGGGCGCCCTCGGAGGACGTCCCGTGCTTCGCGCAGGTGCCCGCAAGCCTTGCGCACCCGGGGGATCTCCCCCCGGGAGCGCAAGGCTTGCGGGCGGCAGCCTGCAGCACGGAGCACGGGGCGCCCTCCGGAGGACGTCCCGTGCTTCGTGCAGGTGTCTGCAAGCCTTGCGCGCCCGGGGGGAGATCCCCCCTGGGCGCGCACGGCTTGCGGGCGGCAGCCTGGAGCACGGGGCGCCCTCGGAGGACGTCCCGTGCTTCGCGCAGGTGTCCGCAAGCCTTGCGCACCCGGGGGATCTCCCCCCGGGAGCGCAAGGCCTGCGGGCGGCAGCCTGCAGCGCGGAGCACGGGGCGCCCTCCGGAGGACTCCCCGTGCTTCGTGCAGGTGTCTGCAAGCCTTGCGCACCCGGGGGATCTCCCCCGGGAGCGCAAGGCTTGCCGGCGGCAGTCTGCAGCGAGGAGCACGGGGCGCCCTCCGGAGGACGCCCCGTGCTTCGCGCAGGTGTCGGCAAGCCTTGCGCACCCGGGGGATCTCCCCCCGGGAGCGCAAGGCTTGCGGGCGGCAGCCTGCAGCGAGGAGCATGGGGCACCCTCCGGAGGACGCCCCGTGCTTCGTGCAGGTGTCTGCAAGCCTTGCGCGCCCGGGGGGAGATCCCCCCTGGGCGCGCACGGCTTGCGGGCGGCAGCCTGCAGCGCGGAGCACGGGGCGCCCTCGGAGGACGCCCCGTGCTTCGCGCAGGTGTCGGCAAGCCTTGCGCACCCGGGGGATCTCCCCCCGGGAGCACAAGGCTTGCGGGCGGCAGCCTGCAGCGCGGAGCACGGGGCGCCCTCCGGAGGATGCCCCGTGCTTCGTGCAGGTGTCTGCAAGCCTTGCGCGCCCGGGGGGAGATCCCCCCTGGGCGCGCACGGCTTGCGGGCGGCAGCCTGCAGCGCGGAGCACGGGGCGCCCTCGGAGGACGTCCCGTGTTTCGCGCAGGTGTCCGCAAGCCTTGCGCGCCCGGGGGGAGATCCCCCCTGGGCGCGCACGGCTTGCGGGCGGCAGCCTGCAGCGCGGAGCACGGGGCGCCCTCGGAGGACGCCCCGTGCTTCGCGCAGGTGTCGGCAAGCCTTGCGCACCCGGGGGATCTCCCCCCGGGAGCACAAGGCTTGCGGGCGGCAGCCTGCAGCGCGGAGCACGGGGCGCCCTCCGGAGGATGCCCCGTGCTTCGTGCAGGTGTCTGCAAGCCTTGCGCGCCCGGGGGGAGATCCCCCCTGGGCGCGCACGGCTTGCGGGCGGCAGCCTGCAGCGCGGAGCACGGGGCGCCCTCGGAGGACGTCCCGTGTTTCGCGCAGGTGTCCGCAAGCCTTGCGCGCCCGGGGGGAGATCCCCCCTGGGCGCGCACGGCTTGCGGGCGGCAGCCTGCAGCGCGGAGCACGGGGCGCCCTCGGAGGACGTCCCGTGCTTCGCGCAGGTGTCCGCAAGCCTTGCGCGCCCGGGGGATCTCTCCCCGGGAGCGCAAGGCTTGCGGGCGGCAGCCTGCAGCGCGGAGCACGGGGCGCCCTCCGGAGGACGCCCCGTGCTTCGTGCAGGTGTCTGCAAGCCTTGCGCGCCCGGGGGGAGATCTCCCCCGGGAGCGCAAGGCTTGCGGGCGGCAGCCTGCAGTGCGGAGCACGGGGCGCCCTCCGGAGGACGCCCCGTGCTTCGCGCAGGTGTCGGCAAGCCTTGCGTGCCCTGGGGGAGATCCCCCCTGGGCGCGCACGGCTTGCGGGCGGCAGCCTGCAGCGCGGAGCATGGGGCGCCCTCCGGAGGACGCCCCGTGCTTCGTGCAGGTGTCTGCAAGCCTTGCGCGCCCGGGGGGAGATCTCCCCCGGGAGCGCAAGGCTTGCGGGCGGCAGCCTGCAGTGCGGAGCACGGGGCGCCTTCCGGAGGACGCCCCGTGCTTCGCGCAGGTGTCGGCAAGCCTTGCGTGCCCTGGGGGAGATCCCCCCTGGGCGCCACGGCTTGCGGGCGGCAGCCTGCAGCGCGGAGCATGGGGCGCCCTCCGGAGGACGCCCCGTGCTTCGCGCAGGTGTCTGCAGCCTGCCGCCCGGCGCGTGGGGCGCCCTGAAGCAGAGCGCCCCTCACGTCAGGCAGACATCGGCCAGCCCCACAAGCTTGGGGGACAACGGGGAGGCGCAGCGCCGCCATCCCACTGTTCCCCGACCTGGTTTTGGGGGGGGAAATAAAGGAAAAAAAATGTTCCTTTATTTCCCCCCCAAAAAAGTAGGTGCGTCCTATGGGACGGAGCGTCCTATGGAACGAAAAATACGGTAAACATCACACAGACATGCTTGCACACACTGTGCAGACACATGCCAGTCCATAAACATTTGTCTGAAATGTTCAAACAGTTTAAAGGAAAGGCTACTCTAGATTAAAAAGATACCCTATAGCGCCCATCCCTGTCTGCTTCATCATGCCTAGGGCTCCCATTCCATCACCGCGAGGGCTTCCACAACAGGCTGTCACCAGAGAGCCAGCGTGGTGTAGTGGTTAAGAGCAGTCGACTCGTAATCTGGTGAACCGGGTTCGATTCCCTGCTCCTCCTCATGCAGCTGCTGGGTGACCTTGGGCCAGTCACACTTCTCTGAAGTCTCTCAGCCCCACTCACCTCACAGAGTGTTTGTTGTGGGGGTGGAAGGGAAAGGAGAATGTTAGCCGCTTTGAGACTCCTTCGGGTAGTGATAAAGCGGGATATCAAATCCAAACTCTTCTTCTTCACCAAACTGCCTGGTGAGCTTGAAAGGCAAGCTGAGCACCACCACCATCCTTTTGTATTTTTTTAATTTATCTAACAAAATTTATTTACCTCTTGATGGCAAGAAAACCTCTTAAGCAGTTCTTGTTTTCAAGAAAAACAGGTGCCGGAACTTACCATGAAATCATTACAGTAAGTCGCTGGGTGACTCAGGGCAGCGCTGAACAGACACAGCAAGACCTGTCTCGTTATCCTAATCAGAATGCTCATTCCATATCACATCAGCACTGCCCATGCTGGGTAGAAACTGATCTGGGAGAGTATTATGATCGGGGGCAGATGCGGGATGTTGCTGCCGCACAGTTTCTGAGCAGCTTTCTGCAGAGTAGTTGGTCAGTGTCATCATCACTGTGGCTAACTGGCTCTTTCAGGCTTCCAGAGTTGAAGACTTCACCTTCCACCTGTAGGCTGTTTCCCTTAACTAAATCTGGTTTGCGATTTTATTACTACTTTAGGAGAAATGTTGTTGAAGTTGGGAAGATTGAAAGAAGCTTCTGAAGTCTATAAAGAGCTTATTGATCGGAATGCAGAAAATTGGTGTTACTATGAAGGCTTGGAGAAAGCTCTACAGCCACGTAAGTATTGTGGTTATAAACTTGGCTTGCACTTTTTTTATTAAGCAATTGGTGTCTTGTTAAGTTCAGAAATCAGAATCCTTGGAACCCTAGACCTTGGAAAGAAGATGTGTATTTGAATTTCATTGTCCATCATAATTTCCAGTGTTTTATCTACTTATAAGCCTATCTGTACTCAGAACCATAAATCATTACCAGGGACTGCTTCATATGGAGCAGCTTAAAGAGTGAGCTAAATGGCTATGTTCCTTACTGAAGTGATAAGCTTACAGCTTTTTAGCTACTTGTTTTTTTAAGCTACTTCAGTGTACAGAAACCCATCACCCTGAGATTAAGAGTCTCGTGCTGTACCAACTGAGCGGCATCAGAAGTATAGCTCAAAATACTGTCCTTGGAAAAATGCTGCCAGAGAAATGATGGTATACAAATGGAAGAACTACTTATAATTACTAAATTTACTCTTAAATGTGCTTCACTGCACTATGCATAACTATTACATTACAACATTTATAATGAAATTTCAATGCTATGCATCCATTTACTGCTATTTACACTCAACGGCTTCAATGGAGTTAAGCACAGTCAAAGGATGGCAGCCTTTTAAAGATTATATTTTAACCTTTATAACAATGCTACTTTTTTAAGGTGCTCATAGAATTGCTTCCTCCCCCATGGTAAGTTCTGAAGCTCCAACATGTGATTTCAGAACTGAGGATTTATGTACTGCAGTTTGACTTTTGACATTGTTGAAATATTTTGCAACATGGTTGCACCACAAAATTGTTTGGTTTCTTTAAATGCATCCGCACGCACGCACACACATAGTATATTTCTATCTTTCTTTCATCAGCTGTTCTCTTTCATCATACTGAAAACTGCTTTTCAACCTGTTCTATATAAAAAAATGCAGTTTGAGACGTTCACCAAGGGCTTCTGTTGAAGAGAACAAGATAAAATTCCTACTAGTGTAGTTTTCCATATTGCATATAGGCACACTTGTGATTTAAACCAGATGCTTATAACATACAAAGACTCAAACTGTACATTTATTATCTACCAATAGGCTCTTTAGATGAGAGACTAGAAATGTATGAAGAAATCAGCAAGCAACATCCAAGAGCGGTTTCCCCTAGAAGATTACCTTTAAACTTTGTTACAGGTAACATTGCATATTTCTTTAGTACCTTTAGAACTAAACCGTTGGCCCCACATACCAGTAGCATGCAAAGTCAAAACATTGTGGAGCTCAGCACTGCAGCAGAACGACTGTGAAAGAGCAGAGCAACTGCGATTCCCGCCCCCCCCCCCCCCCCCGGGAGCTTGGCTTAGGGTGACAGGCCAATAACTGCCAATACAAAAGGCAAAAGGGATTTTTTGTGTGTGGAAGGCAAAATTGTGTGCTTGGCACAAGTACAGTGGTACCTCGGGTGAAGAACTTAATTCGTTCTGGAGGTCTGTTCTTAACCTGAAACTGTTCTTAACCTGAAGCACCACTTTAGCTAATGGGGCCTCCTGCTGCCGCTGCGCCACCCGAGGTACTATTAACCCGAGGTACTATTTCTGGGTTAGCGGAGTCTGTAACCTGAAGCATCTGTAATCCGAGGTACCACTGTACTAGAGCAAGACAGGAATCCCCTCTTTTCATTGCAACCTGCTGTGTCCCCCCAAAACATTGCTGCTGTGGGTTGAAAGATACAGAACAGGACGGGATTCAGCACAGAAGGCTGCCACCACATCGTAAAGGATTGGTGAAAGTGCTTGAGCTAGTGGAAGCATGTCCACTAGCACAGAGCCACCATTTGGCCATGTCAGATGGTTCTGTCAAACGCTGGTCACAAAACAGCTGACTTTCTTTCTAATGTACACACATTCAGATGCTTCCTGTATTAGCATAGCACACTCATCCTTTATTGCTGTTACAAACAGCAGTAACGGCCACTAATTGTAAGGGTTCAGATATCTTCCTTAAGTCATTTTTTAACAACTCCGTCGTTAAAACGTCATTCTGCACTCACTGAACTCCTTGGATATGTCATAGGTTCAGTTAAAGAATGTGCTATGTGTGTTTTTTTAAAACAACAACAACAGCAACCCAGTATCCTGGCAGGCTGAAAAGGCTGAATTTGTGTATAAATTATGCAAATTAGAAAAATTATTCAAAACATTCAAATTTGCTCAAAAAAAGACCAGGTACAAGTATTTCTGTCGAAGCAGAAAAACTTTTTAATTTCAAATTACAAGTAGATCACTGTTCTTACCAGCATCTTTCAGGTTTTAATATAAAATTTATAAAAACTATAACATGAGCCGAAATCAGTAGTGCAACACTAAGTAATAAGAATATAACCCAATGCAATTTTGTTTCTAGGTGAAAAATTTAGAGAACTAATGGATAAATTCCTGCGGGTTAACTTCAGTAAAGGCTGCCCACCCTTGTTTACCACTTTGAAATCTTTGTATTACAGTAAAGAAAAGGTAAAACTCCAATTTATTCAGTTTTCATACAGCTTTGTGTGTCGTAAGGATAATTTACCAGTTACAGTCACTTTTCCTTTCCATTTCTCATGCCATGGTAAACTGTAGTAAATGGTTAAGATTATTAATAAGAAGAGTATTTCACTCCTTCCCACTCTCCCTGGGTGGGAGGAAACAAGCTGTGACCCTTGACTTATGCCTGAAGCAGGGATCATGGGTTGTTTCACTCCCAACAAATCATGGTCTGTGGCCAAGTTTGTACTTGGCTTATTGATCATGGTTTGTTGGAACAAAGCAAAGCTTCCTGGTAAGAGGAAGCCAGGGATCTAAGCAAGGGAGAACTGAGTCTATGTAAATCTGTGTTTAAATTTCATTCATCTGCCATAACCACCTGAAAATTTGATTTCGTATAAAACTTGCTATAGTCTTGTTTATCTACCCTGCTACAATTTTCTATTTTACTTGCTTACTTGGAAGTATATTCTATTGAAGCCAAAAGGTGCCTACTTGCGAAATGTGCATAGAATTGCAGCCTAGAGATCTAGATGCAGTTTCTGTTGCTCACAGATTGTTGACATGCCGTTATGATTTTCTAAACTTAAAGACTTTATATATTTCCAATCCATGTCCTCATAGCGAAGGAATAGTACAAAAGACAATAAAATGATTCTGAAGTCTTCATTTTCAGTAGAAAAAATGATATAAAAACTGAAAGAAAATATTGTCTAATGCATTTAATAACTCTTTGTGGAATTATGTCTTTTAACATAAACTATAACATAATCTCTAATGTTAACTTAAATGTGTGGGTAGTGTCATGCAATAACAGTTTAAAGGTTATTTTAAAAACATTTTCACAATTTCAGTAGCCGTATATAAAAAAAAACTTCAGCGGGGTGGGGGTGGGTGTATAAAAAATACAACTTAAAGGTAAATACTCCTGTTATTCTTACCGTAACATTAACATTAGTTAATATCACTCTTCATCTTCAGGTGAAATGGCTGGCTGTTAAATAGTCAGGGAAGCCATGACTTCCTGACTCTTTTGGAAGATGGGACTCAGAAAGCCACCTGTTGTGTGGTGTGTACACATTGTTATGAATGGGAATTCCTAAAGTGGGATATTTATGCCAAAATAAGGAGCAGTCGTTGATTTATTGTACTGTCTTTAGGAAGCTATCCTGTATTCTGAGTGGATGATTTATCTATATAGACAGCAGTTGATCAGGACCTTGGAAGAAGTGAGCTGGATGGCTTTTACATTGAAGATGGGTTTGGAAAGTTGAAGTTGATGGGTATTTTGTGGGGTTTGGCCTTGTCATCTTGACACAATAAGATATAAAAATAGAGGATTAATGTTTGTTTTGTGAAAAGCGTTTTCAAAGAATTTTAGGTGGCGATTTTGTTCCCAGATAGATGCAAAACCTTAGCTGTAAGAGTAGAGGCTCTTTTTTCATTTTATAATTTACCCATAGAGCAGTGTCTAGTGCGCAGGCAGACATAATTTACACAGCAGGATTTCCCCTTTTCTTGCTTATACACACACAGAAATCTGCCCTGCAAGATCTCCCAACCCTCAGGCATAGCTTTTTGGAGCAGTAGAGAGCATACGGCAACACCACATACCTGACCTCCCTCCAGATAAGTTACTGCTGCACACCTGGAGGAGGGGCAAGGCCAGTGTAGTGGCAGGTGCTGGTGATGCATTAACCATGTGCTGACCTGACTGCCATGTCTCCCCTCTCCATCTCAGGATGTGGCAGCAGGTTGGCCAGAGGGCGGTCAGGTAAGCAGTGCAGCCCCACAGCGCCATCCACTTTGGTTTGGAGGGAGGAGGAAAATTCCCATACTGCAAGTCTTTTCCGCTTGTGAATGGCAGTCACCTGTAGAAAATGGAACAGGTTGTGTTCCCTGGAGTATGTTTATAACATAAAATAATAATAATATAATAATATCTTTATTGTCATTGCCCCCTTCGGGGACAACGAAATTACTTGACTGCTCCATAAAAACACTAATTAATCAGTACAGTATAATACAGCAAGGGAGATTAGATGACTTTCAAAGTCCGGGCTTCCCATTCAGGGCCGAGATCGCTCTGGAGAAGAAGCTGTTCTTAAGACGGCTCGTTCTTGTCTTCATCGTCCTGTATCTCTGTCCCGACGGCAAGAGCTCGAAGAGACAGTGACCAGGATGCGATGGATCTTTTACTATGTCCAGTGCCTTCCTATGGCACCTTGTGGCATAAATCTGCTCTAAGGTGGAGAGTGGGCAGCCAACAATGCTCTCTGCTGCCTTAACAACCCTGCACAACCCCATCCTGTCCTGGGTAGTACAGCTTCCGTACCACACACATAAGCCATAAGTGAGCACGCTCTCAATGGCACAGTGATAGAAGGCAAGCAGCAGTTTCTGCGGAAGATGGTTTTTCCTTAGTATTCTCAAAAAGTACAGTCTCTGCTGCGCCTTCTTCACAAGCCCCCTTGTGTTGACACTCCAGGACAGATCCTCTTGTAATTCAATGCCCAAAAATCTGAACGTTGTTACCCTCTCCACACAGACCCCATCAATCAAAAGTGGCTGGACGTTGCTCTTCTGTCTCCTGAAGTCCACCACAAGCTCCTTTGTCTTCCTTGTATTTATGAGCAGGTTGTTAGCTCTGCACCACTCTGTCAGCCGCTCCACCTCATCTCTATAATCCGTTTCACCCTCCCTTTCAGGGATGAGCCCAATCATGGTTGTGTAGTTGTTTGTGCTGCAGATGGGTGCTATTCTATCTGCCCTGCTCATGGATGCCCATAGCCCCATTGTCTTTCAACAACTTTGTAAGTTGTGCCACTGGAGATGTCTGCATCTCCAGGTTGGGTTACTGCAATCACCCTAGGGCAGGAGCATCTGAAGGACTGCTTGCTCGTCTTATGAGTCTGCCCCTTCCTTGGCCCTTGCATCAGTTAGAAAGCCGCATCTCGGAGGAGGAGGGCTGTGCATGGCATTGATTTCCTGCTCATTGTATCAGTCGCAAAAAAGCTTCCCAAACACTCTTCAGAATTCTAGCAGTCAATCCTTCAGAGTGAAATACGAAGGGAGGACTGTAAAATAAGTCAACATCAAGGTCTACGTCAAATGTGTTGCAGGTGTGTTGATTCCATTGAAGCTCAACATCATGTGTCCTCTTTGAGTAACTTAAAACACGGAGAGGCTGTGAGGAAATAATGCATGAGGGAATGACTGGCTGGAAGAAACAGCAGAAGTCTCAGAAAGTGTACTCAGGAAGGTAGGCTGACTCCCCCTGAAGACTTTTCTTTTGCCCTCGTAGGAAGGCTGGCTTTGTGCCTGATAGGAAATAATGGGGGCCTGAGGAAAGCTGTGGTAGCTGCAGAAGAAAGAGAGTCTCTTCCACAGCCAGAACAGAGGGGGAAAATCATTCTGTCTGACTGGATGAAACGTTTGCACAGGCAGAACGTTTAGCATAGTGAGATTTCACCCTATATTCCACCTCTGCTTCCAGACTTCAGGAGGAGAGTATCATTGTTTTTCTAGCAAAAACAGCACCACACAAATGGGAGGAATCAGCAGAAAGAAAGAAAGAAAGAAAGAAAGAAAGAAAGAAAGAAAGAAAGAAATTTCCACGAGTGTGTTCAGATAGACTGGGCAGGACAGAGAGTTACTGTGGAAGTAAGGGGGCTGGTCTGCAAAGTTGCTCACTTTGCAGCCAGCACAAGCCGCATTTGGGTTGTGAAGGCCAAACAACTGTTGGCTGTGGGGTGGGCGAGGCAGCAGCAGAAAAATTGGACAGAGGGTACGAAATGGGGAAGAGGTGAGTGAAGAAAGCAGCAATGGAGAAAATGAAGACGGAGGAAGAAGGAAAGAAAATAGCAAAGAGGAAGAAGGGACAGCGAGAAAACCGGAACTGAAGTGAATATAGTGAGACTTGCAGAAAGGGAAACTAGAACTTGAGAAGAGTATGGGATTGTTTGGGACATACCAGGGATCTGTAACGTTTCACTTTTCCTTGCCTGTTTGGCAGCTGTGTATACCCTAAACCAGCATTTCCCAACCTTGGGCCTCCAGCTGTTTTTTGACTACAACTCCCATAATCCTCAGCTAGCAAGACCAGTGGTCAGGGATGATGGGAATTGTAGTTTGAAAAAGCTGGAGGCCCAAGGTTGGGAAACACTGCCCTAAACAGCTACGAGGAGCTCCTCAGTGTTCCCCCTTGCCAGGCCTAGCTTGGGAATCCATCCCTCTAACCTCTCTGGCAAACCTCATGGATTGAGACAAAGCTACTGGGGGCCAGGAGGAGCCAAAGTTCATTTTTGCCACCTTACTGAGTCCACCCATGCAGCTTGGGTGGCTCCTTTTCTTAACATCTGCTTAATTTTGCTTGGTACCTCTCCCACTTGCCTTCCTTTGAATCCTCACTCCCTTCCGGTCCTGCCAGCTCAGACTATCAGCCCTAGAATCACAAGATGGGCCTTTCCCCTGTGGTTACAATATTACCATGTGCTTCCTTGCAGCAGAGGATTATACAGTACCATGCTAGGTGCACTTGTGAACGGGGCCTTGAGTCACAGCTCCTGTGCAAGTGCTAAATGAAATCAGTGGAGTCCTGCAAGAGCTTGTTTACATAATCAAGGATTCAGAGGTGACTGTTACGGGATAAGTTGTCATCCACAAACAAAAATTCAGGTTGTTTCCAGTGCACCTTCTTGATCTTGAGCTGTTCACTGTGTCACTGTATTTTTCAGGGGGTCTGTCTCATTTGTCAGAGATAACAAGGGACATACCTCGAAAAGATAAACCTATGATCTCTGATTCTGTTAACAATGATTGATTCAGTCTTCAGTTGTCCATCTCCATTTCACCCCTTGAGCACTAGATTAACCGCATAGGCTGCTGAAGCAGAAAAGGGGATCGTGTTCTAAAAAGCAAAGCAAAAACAAGCTTATCAGTGCTCTTTTGAGTGTTTCATTGAGTGTACCCTTACCAAGGATGCACAATCCTCAGTGAAATGAGTTATGGTATTTTTCTCCTGTGTGTGTGTGTGTGTGTGTGTGAGAGAGAGAGAGAGAGAGAGAGAGAGAGAGAGAGAATGAGAATGAGGAGGCATATTGTGTAGGGACCTATGGAGAAAGGGCTTGGCTACTTATTTATATCAAATCAGAATGCAAAATGAGCCACGTTCCCCCCTTGCTTCATGGCAGGTGGACACTTTACCACATCGCACACCAGCAGAATTAAATGCATGCGTTTGGATAGAGTGTGAGGTTTTCCCTAGCACAGCAGGGAAGACCTTTTAGTTTGATTCAGTAGGGCTGTGCTATGCTATCCCATGTCCTTGTGACCGACCTCTCTCTGTTTCTGTGGAGGCTTCTCTTTCATTCATGCGTCTTGCAGATACCAGGGTGGTGCACTTGTCCACGAGATTTCATGTGTGGAGGTTCACTTACACCAAACTGCGCTTGCTGAATCCAAACCAGTATCTGAAATGCGGATACTTTGAAATGAGCAGACCCTCACCCCGTCAGGTGAATCAACACAGCAGTTGGAATGGTTATGGACATTCTGTGATGATTAGCTTCATCACTGAAAATGAACACTCACATTATCCAATATACTAATCGTGTGCTGATCCTTATGTTGCCAGAATGGCGTTGTCCACACTCCAGGGGGAGGTGTCAGCAGGTTCAGGGGAGACCCAATGTTTGTAGAAATCTGAAAATAAAACTTTAATTAAAAAAGTAACCCTAAGGAGTGGGGGACCAAAAACATTCCAGTGGGGCGTGAGCACTCTTTTAAGTGTCTGTTTCCAGGTGAGGGGAGAGAACAGAAAACTGGGAGGGGGAAATGAAGTGTTCTGGAAGAGGGCTGGCTTGCTGGTTATTAGGGACTCCAAACAGAAGCATTCCACTCTTCAACACTTGGTTGCTCATCCCGCTTGATCTGTATAAATTCAAACACAAAATGGGCCATTAAGCTATGGATTTCTCACAGGTCTCTGGTTAGCAATTGGGGTAAGCATAATGCTGGGCTAGATGGAGGCTGCTTTAGTATATAACACTAAGCCATGGTTGCTTTAACCATGTGTTGTTCAATAAGCCACAAGTCATCTCACAGACAAATCATATCTTGTTTCTCTGAAGCTTGGTTTGTTTTTATATCTCTGTTGCTTTGGAAGAGTCTGGGGCAGACAAACTATGGTTAAGCAGAGATGCTGGGCTCTGACGGAACACCAAGCCATGGTTAAAATAATCCATCAACAATCACAGTCCCTTCCAACTCTACCGTTCTATGATTCTATGTATCTGTGGCTTCACATTGTAGCTTGTTGCCAGAAAACAAACAGTGGTTAATCTTCTGAATTAGAATGGCTAAACAGACCATGGATTTCTTTGTTATTTGTGAACCAGGCCAGCCCGCTGATGGGATCCAGCAGTTTATTCTTATGTAGCTTCACCCATGTTCTCACAGAAACCCCATCTCTTTTGTGCTCTGATAGCAAAAGTAGAAACTGATTGGGTTGAACTAGTCTGCAAAAGTAGTTAACAGTTTTAAAAACAATGGGGGAAAAATAGGCAACCATTTAACCTTTATTGTAAAGAGAAAGGAAAGGGATCCTCACCGCTTTGGATATAACGGGTGATATCCAGTGTTGGTTATACTCTGAGTAGACCATTAGATCAATGGTTTGATGCCACTAGCTTTTACATGTTCCGATTTTGCTCTGGGAATAAACTAGGTGCGGATTATTTGTTTTGCAAAACATAATGTATTATACAGATTTTAGTATTGTTTTAAGTTAGTTAGAAGTATTAGCACTATTCATTTGGCATGATTAGCTGTATCTGGATAATATATCAAATTGAATGCAATGTGATTTAAAGAAAAAATCAAGTTAAAATAAACTTGGCAACTATATTTTTATAGGTTTCTACGATCCAAGAGCTTGTTACTGGTTACGAAGCTTCTTTGAAAACCTGTGACTTGTTCAGTCCATATGGTAGGTTTCATTATTCATGAATTGTAGCTAAAAAGCAGCTTTTAATCCTTATTTTAGCTCTCTTGGTAGACCTCCAAACAGACATAATAATAAGTAAGCATTTTAATTTCTTGCCAAATTTTCTGACACGTATGTATCATTGCAGAAAATGGCGATCAAGAGCCACCGACAACTCTGCTTTGGGTTCGCTATTTCCTTGCACAGCACTTTGACAAACTGGGTCAGTTTTCCGTGGCCTTGGATTACATTAATTCTGCCGTTGCAAGTACGCCAACACTAATAGAGTTGTTCTGTCTGAAAGCAAAAATTTATAAGGTAATATTGGCATAAATGTCTCAGAAATGGAATATGTAATCAGTGTATATCCTTTTCATAGGAGCTGATAGACATTTTATGTTGAGATAAGAACAGAACCACTCTTACCAGATCAAAGGAAAGCAATGCACAATGTTTTCAATGAAGCAGCTAAAGTAATGTTAAGTGCAAAACCAAAACATCTAGAAATCACAAGCATATCATTAAAAACGCCGAAAGAGTTTTTGCATGGGCAAGACCCAGCTTTCAGTCTGCTTTTGTAGGAGAACGACCTTCCTAGCCACTCATAATCAGAACCAAGGTGCTCCAAGAACCCTAATAGCTAGTCCTATCTTAAACTCTCAGGTACCCATGTAAGCCCAAAAGAAAGCTACTACTTCTCCCTTTCTGGAACAGGTAAATTTTAGCATTTCAATTTCAATCTCTCCCTTTCTCCCTCCCTCTCTCACTCTTCTGGCTTCCTCTTGAGGCCTAGTCCCACAGCATCAGCATTTTGAACTTGCCCATTCCAAGCCTCCATTATGCCCCGCTGAATTCCAAGCACCCTTCCCTCTCCTTATGCAGCAATGGCAGTTCTTTCCACCTCTGTTTCCCTTTCCTTCTCCATCTGCCTGCGGACTGTCTCGCCAGAGTGGTGCATGCTCTGATTATCTCCCGCTTGGACTACTGCAATGCACTCTACGTGGGGCTACCTTTGAAGGTGACTCGGAAACTACAACTAATCCAGAATGCGGCAGCTAGACTGGTGACTGGGGGCGGCCGCCGAGACCATATAACACCGGTCTTGAAAGACCTACATTGGCTCCCAGTACGTTTCCGAGCACAATTCAAAGTGTTGGTGCTGACCTTTAAAGCCCTAAACGGCCTCGGTCCAGTATACCTGAAGGAGCGTCCCCACCCCCATCGTTATGCCCGGACACTGAGGTCCAGCACCGAGGGCCTTCTGGCGGTTCCCTCATTGCGAGAAGCAAAGCTACAGGGAACCAGGCAGAGGGCCTTCTCGGTAGTGGCGCCCGCCCTGTGGAACGCCCTTCCAGCAGATGTCAAAGCGATAAACAACTACCTGACATTCAGAAGACATCTTAAGGCAGCCCTGTTCAGGGAAGTTTTTAACGTGTGATATTTTACTGTATTTTTGGTTTCTATGGAAGCCGCCCAGAGTGGCTGGGGAGGCCCAGCCAGATGGGTGGGGTATAAATAATAAATTATTATTATTATTATTATTATTATTATTATTTATTATCTCCATAGAATCAGCTAAATTTTACCCAGGGTAAAACTTGAAATTAATGAACACGATTTCACCAAGTTTACTCTTAGCTGAATATCACTCAGTGAATTTCTGTGTGGCCTGTACATGTATCCACTTGTCCCTGTATTTCTTATCAATCAAAGTGGCTTTTTCCACCTCTAGCTGTAATATGTGTTCCAATGCTGTCTACCTGCACCCCACCCACAAATTATTGGTATACTAGACCCCAGATCTTGGATAGCATGCTGCGGTTGGATCTATATGTACATGTGCATGACCAAGGCCTTAGTGTTCGCTCCTTTGTCCATGGCCTCTTGCAGCAGTCAGAAAAGGGACAAACAAAAGTAATTCATAATAAATTGTTCATACGAAATGTTTGTGATCATCGTCTTTTTGCGGAAGCAAATAGTGGGCTTGGACTATGGAAATGGTTTTTGTTTTCAATGTAAAATGTGAGCAGCTCTCACTCAAAGTTAGTAAAGGTTCTGTGCTTCTTCCATACTCAGATATTTAATGCTAACATAATTTTGCCAGACCTGTGAAGCTTGACATAGGCACTGAAGTCTGAACATGATCCTTTGTTGTTAACTTCTTTTTTTAGTTTTCATCGGATCAATATCTTCAGAGCTACGTTTCACACAGCAAAGCATAATAAGATTGGCTGAGATTTGTGCATGCAAAATGTTTCGGAAAGGGGAGATGCACGTGCGCGTTACAGTTCTCAGAGCTTACACAATATGCCTGTTACTGACATTGAAAATTAAGTATTAAACTCTTCCCTTTCCCTCAATAGCATGTAGGCAACCTAAAGGAGGCTGCCAAATGGATGGATGAGGCGCAGTCCTTGGATACAGCCGATAGATTCATCAACTCCAAATGTGCAAAGTATATGCTGAGAGCAAATATGGTGAAGGATGCAGAAGAGATGTGTTCCAAGTTCACACGGGTAGGAGATATATTTTAAATAGAGGTTGGTTGCGTATTTGTTTTGAAAATTTCCTCTGTCAGTTTCAGATTTTTTTAATTTTATTATTATTATAAGTCATTGGTAGCAGAATTGTATGATGCAGGAAAAATTCACCTAACTTCAAATTGAGCCAAGATAATAGTACTGATGAATTTCCAGGAACAGAATAGTTCTATTTTCCCCCTGTAATCTTTAAATATATTTTAGCTATTTCACTGCAGTATGAAACAGCTTCATCATGAGTAACCCTGTCACAGTAAATGAATTACTCATGAGGAGGCTGGAAGTTTTAGTGGGAGCAAATTCCATGTCCATAGACTAGCCAACTAAAAGTCAACATTTTTCATTAAGATGCATAGGCTAACTTGGTGGTGAAAGAAATACAGGCATCGTTACTACTGAAGACTACGTTTAAATTTCGTAAATTATTAAATAGACTGCAGGCTACAATCCTGTACCCATTTACCTTGGAGTAAGCCCAGTTTAACTCAGTGGGACTGGCTATTGGAACTGTATGTGCAAGATTGCATTGTAAAAATCTTTGAAATGTCTTCCCATTCAGGCAGTTCTTCACATTGCCAAATTTTCCATTGGCATTTGACCTTTTGTAAGGTCTCCGTTCATTTTGACTGGGAAGCCCAGCCAGATGGGCGGGGAATGAATGAATGAAAAACTATAATATAATATAATATAATATAATATAATATAATATAATATACAGTCACATTGCCAGTACGGTGTTGAGTGGTTGCCTTGATGACCACAGAGGGAAAGGAGTTGTTCAGATTTGCTTTTTTTTTTTTTTAATTAATATTTATTAAAGTTTCAGAAAAGAAATAAAATCACATTAATAAACAAGAAAAATTTAAAAAGAAAAAAGAAAAATACACAATACAAAATAGAGAATACAAAATACAAAGAGAGAAAAAGAGAAAAAAACAGTTAAAAACAATTCCGTCTTTTCATAACTTCTTTTACATTTACTTGTTTCCCGGACTTCCTCATACCTCCCTCTTTTGTATTCCAGTTCAGTTTGTTAGACCAGCAGTTTCTTTCTCTCCTTTTTAATCCCAATCCTTAATCTTAATATATTGTGACATTAGATTTTTACCTATTTAAAACCAATTTTTCCATTCTTTTAACCTTTTTAATCCTAATCCTTAATCTTAATATATTTATAACTTTAAAACCTGTACAGCTAGAAGCCACTTAACTTCAATCCAACATCACTCTAACATTCATTAATTTTGCAATGTTTCTGTAAATAATCTTTAAATTTCTTCCAATCTTCTTCCACCGACTCTTCTCCCTGGTCCAGATTTGCTTTTCTTGGACCTCAGTCCTTTACCCTCTTACCTAGGAGTAAGCCTCATGGACATGAATAGGACTTACTTTTGAGTAGCTATGTATAGGATTACCCTCTTAGTGTTGCACCTCGTGTCTTCACTATTAAAATTCCCTGCCTTCTTGAGCTGTCAGTCATTAATTAAACAAGACCACATTTATAGCTTTTTGCACACAGTGTTTGCTACTACATGAGAAATATTGTCTGGTCTTCTTAAGAACACCTCCCTTATCTCTGCCTCTTTTACAGTGAAAGTGCCCACATTCTCGTTTCTGTATGAATGAAATATTGCCCTTCTCACAGACTTTCCCCTTAGCTGAATAGAAAAAGTATGCATTAGGTAAAGCCTTTGGAAAAGGGAAAAGAATAGGATACTTTATAAGACTGGGGGTTGCCAATATGATGCCCTCCAGGTTTTGTTGGAGAACAACTCCTGTCACCCGCTGCCTGACCATGGATTGTGGTGGTCAGGGCTATGGCAGTGGCTTGGTTCTGCAACATCTGAAAGCGCTACATTTGCTATCCCTGCACTCAATAATTGAAAAATCCAGAAATCAATAATTATCTTCTTTTTAAAAGACATCTGAAGGCAGCCCTGTTTAGGGAAGTTTTTAATATTTAATGCTGTATTGTTTTTAACACTTGATTGGAAGCCGCCCAGAGTGGCTGGGGAAACTCAGCCAGATGGGCGGGGTATAAATAATAAATTATTATTAATTATTATTATTATCCAAAGAATCATATCAGTTATTTATTGTTAAAGCATTCTTATAGGATATCATAGGGCTGTGTGTGTGTGTGTGTGTGTGGATGGATAGACAGATAGATAGATCTCACACATATACATATAAATTTAAACGACTGTTGATCCCACACAATACTTTTTTATTTATTTCAGGAAGGAACTTCTGCCATGGAGAATCTGAATGAAATGCAGTGCATGTGGTTCCAAACAGAATGCGCTTTAGCTTTTCAGAGACTAGGGAAATATGGAGATGCCTTGAAAAAGTGCCATGAAGTGGAGAGGGTAAGTAGGTAAACAGATTGCTTTTTCCTGACTACCGCTTCTCATAAGCAACATGAGCTTTGTTAACTTGCCACCTGCTTTAAAGTTGCCGAAAAACTTATTTCGAAAAAGCTGTAAGCACACCTAGGAAGCTGCCTTATTTGTCCATCTAGTAAACTGCATCATAAAAAATAGTATCCTCTTTTATTTTTTTAAAGCACTTTTTTGAGATAACAGATGATCAATTTGACTTCCACACCTACTGCATGAGAAAGATGACACTCCGTGCCTATGTGGACCTCTTGAGGTTGGAAGACATTCTCAGGCAACATGCCTTCTACTTCAAGGCGGCTCGCTCAGCAATTGAAATCTACCTGAAGCTATATGATAACCCGCTAGCCAATGAAAGCAAAGAACAAGAAGTAAATTCAGGTATTGAAGCAATAATTTAGATAGTGTGAGTATAAAAAGCTTTGTACAGAAGTGTTCACTGCTGAAAATGTAAAGCAGCAGTGGTGGTATATGTAAAGGAAACTTATTTTATACAGGGCTGGGGAGAATCATCTGCTGAAATGGTTGTAAAAATGGCTTAATAATCAGTGCAGTATTAAGAATTTAAAACAGGGATTTCCAGCCTTTTTGTGCCCACATACACATTTGAAAACTGGGAAAACTGATTGCCATTCATACACCACAACCGTTGAACACACCTAAATCTGTTGTGTTGGCTGCTGCAGGCACCAAGTTGATGGACCCTGATCCAGCACAGAATTTAGATGGTTGAAAATCTTCATTTTAGGGTTGTTGTTTATCCATACAGAGAGATTTCTCTGAATCTCAATATTTCCCCCCATCCCCTCCGTGGGGCCTATTGTCAACGTTTTCAACTGCATATTACCGTATTTTTCGCTCCATTGGACGCAGTTTTTCCCCTACAAAAATTGAGGGGAAATGTGTGTGCGTCCTATGGAACGAATGCAGGCTTGTGCCATAGCTGCGCGCAACCCCTCCGGCAGGGAGAGGCTGCACAGGGCTATGGTTTCTTTAGCTCCACGCAGCCTCTGACGGCAGGGAGAGATTGCGCGGGGCTAAAGAGGAAGCCAAAGCAGCCAAAGCAATCCATCCCGCTTGCTGCCTTGGCTTGTTCCATAGCCGCGCGCAACCCCTCTGGCAGGGAGAGGCTGCATGGGGCTATGGCTTCTTTAGCTCCACGCAGCCTCTCCTGGCAGGAGAGTTGTGCAGTTGAAGGAAAGGTAATTGTCAGGGAACTGACATCGGAGCGGGAGGCGAAGGGGAGGCTCCTAGATGATGCTGGAGAAGGACCCAGCAGCAGGGGGAGAAGCAGCTCAGTGGAGGGGGAAGCATTTAAGCGCAACACCAGGAACAAAGGTGGGCAGATGGGGGAATCGGAGAGAGGGCTCCCGGACTCTTCACTGGAACTCAGTGAGGAGGGGACAGGTCCTCCGCTACCTACGCCCTCCCTGCGCAGAAGGCTCCCGCGCAGTGAGAGGAGGAGGAGACTGGGTGTCAAACAACTCTTATGTTGGAAGAGATTCAAGAAACGCCCACTGACGGATTCTGCCAGTGACTGAGGCAGTCATGATTAGAAAGGGCTGTGCAGTCAGAAAGGTTTAACAAGGCAAATTAGCCTAGAGAGGCACCAGTTTACGCACGAGTAACTCATACTCATCACAGTAATGGTAGAACTTTTAGCCGTTAACTGAAATGTTCTACAACAAAACGCTTTCCTCTGGTGTTCACAGAACCACGTGTCATTTAGATCACTGCAGAAAGGAAAATCTGTTGTTGCTTCAAGCAGCAAAAGCGTTCACGTATGATGCTTCTGTTTACTTCCCTGTCAGAAAATATAGTTCTCTTAACTCACTGATGCTTCTGTGCATACACAGGCTGAGACCTATATAAATTTATAGGAGTTCACACTTTTCTCCATTGTGCAAATTGCAATTTATTCCTACAGTCTGCTTCCTATCTTTTAACCATAGCATATCTACCTCTTATCCCAAAATTGCTACGTTTTCTTGAGAAATTTTGATGAGGGACCTTGCCAAAAAGTTTCTGAACCTGAAGCGCATAGTGTGTACTGGAGTGCTTATAGCTAGCTTTTAAGAATCCTGAAGGTTTATTTAAACAATAAATTAAGAGTTACTTCTTTTATTTGTTTATTTTGTGTTTTTGTATAGTAAAGGCATTTAATGAAGTGATATTTAAATATGACACTATATTTTTTCATAAACCCAGCATTTCGTATGGTTTGTAAATCTCCTATTACTTGTAGAAAACCTTTCGGCCAAAGAACTTAAGAAAATGCTTAGTAAGCAAAGACGAGCACAGAAGAAAGCTAAACTGGAAGAGGAGAGAAAGCACGCAGAGCGAGAGAGGCAGCAGAAGAACCAAAAGAAGAAGCGAGAGGAGGAAGAGGAAGAAACCAGTGGTCCCAAGGAAGAATTAGTTCCTGAAAAACTGGAAAGGGTAGATTTGTTTCTCCTTTTCTATATTTGTTAAACATCGCATATTCAAAACCTTCTTCACTGTGCCATATCAAACCAAAATATTTACCGGAAGGTTGGGGTCAGTTAACTCACTGGCCTGACATGTAGACCGCACATATGATGTTCACAATCTTGGATTCACATGTGCCGCTTTGTCTCGAATGTGCCAACTGATCAAGCACATTCTGGGGGATGTACATGACTGATCAGATGACAGACACATTGTACATGCTGGAAGAGGGGCATCAAGATCAAAGCAAGCATTTTGCTGCTTTCTTCTGAACTTTTAAGAGTTCTGTGAAACTTGGTTTTGCTCACATAATTCTCTTCCACTGAGCTCCTGTTCCAAACCTTTCTTGGTATCATGTTTGTTCAGCAGAGTTGCTTTTAATTCCTTCCTGTGTTTCGTCTATTGAGTGTTGTTCTCAAGAGTAGGCTTTATGGTCATACATTTGTTCCCTCAACTTTGTCCCATCTTCCTTGCTGCAAGAGAAGTGAACAGTCACATTGGGAAATCCCCTGTTTGAATAACAATGGGGTTATTTAGGTAGGGCATTAAGTTCTCTGCCCAGTGATGATGACAAAGCAGGGAGCCCGTTAACCTGAAACTTGCTTTCAGTTTCCCTCTATAGGGTGGATCCCGGGGAGAAAATGAACAGCTGTTGGGCATTTTGTAATTCCTAAAGTACCATTATATTGTAGTTGTTGGGATGGCTCAAAGTTACGTCCAAGATGCCAAGCTCCTTCTTAAGTATTTATACAACTCAACCTGTTTCGTTGACTAGCTGTCTTTTAGAAGGGCGGGTAACTATGATAAACACTATTAAATGCATTGTGTGCAAAAATACATCAGTAAGATTATTGCAAGCTTGATCTTTAGAGACTTTTTTGGTATGACTTCAGTTTATAACTAACTTGAATTTCTTTTGGCAGGTTGGCAATCCATTAGAGGAAGCTATTAAGTTCCTTATACCACTTAAGACTCTTGCGGCTGATAACATAGACACACATCTTTTAGCATTTGACATTTATTTAAGGAAAGGTAAAGTATATGTAATTGTGAAACAGGATTGTGAAATAACAGGATGATTTTGTAATAGTTACATGTGTAGATTTATCCATTATTACATAGTTTTCAGGTTACCTGTCTGCAAAAACACTAGTCATCTCTGGGCTTGACTTACTGGGTTTTCCATTGTCTCACCTTGGTCACAACTGTCCGGCACTGCTGCTCAAATTATTCAGTTTTCTTATTGCTCTCTGCACATAATGCCTGTCCTTAAATCCCTGCCCTGGCACCCTTTTTGCTCCCAGTTTCTGTGCAAGCTTCTTATCAAGACCTCCCTCTCCCCCCACCCCCTTGTCTCTCCATTTTTATATACCAACATATTCCTGTATTTTGGTTTCATTGGTCCAGCTCCACAATCCTTGGGTGTCCAAAGTTCTCCTGCCACCTCAAACAACACCATTTCTTATTTCCTGCCACTTACGCCTGAAACTTCCTCCCCATCGACCATCTCCCCTACTTCATTCAAATTCTCCTCCTCACCTTTTCTGTGATGCTTTTGCTACACTGTCATTCTCATAACCTTCGATGACTTAAATAACTTCACATTCAGCCCATCTACCCCTGCCTCCATTCACCTGCCCCTTCTCTGTTGTCTGCCTCAGGCCTGTTTCTTGGTTGTAAGCCCCTGTAATGGGCTGGCTGGGCACAGAGGAGTGGTGGGAGGCATCAGCTGGGGGACCTCCAAGGGAATCCCAGAAGCTCAGAGCCAGGGGACTGGTGATGGAATGGCAATGAGAGGTCAGAGGGAGAAGAAGGAGCAGATTTGGGGGGAGGAGGTGTCAGAAGCAGAAGAGGTAACAGGGTTTAGCGAGCAGGAAGAAGCAGTGGGAGAGAGCAGTTCAGACTCGGAGGCTGAAGCAGAGGCTGGAGAAGATGGTCAAGAGGCAGAGGGGAGACAGGTTCCTGAAGAAGCCAGGGAGTCTCCCCGTCCTTCTGCAACCACTTCTCTCCGCCTGGTCATCTAGAACACGCAGAGAAATGAAGAGCAGAACAGAGATTGGCTGTGCGCAGACACAGTCTATGACTGCTTGGGAAAGACCCTGGAGAGCAGGAGCCTTGGAGAGCAGTGGGGCCTTCAGTCTTTGCAGCTGCCTCATTCGGGCAAGATCTCCTGGGAAGAGTTTCTCAGACCACTAGGCCTGCGCTTTTGGGGCTTCTCTGAATAAAGAGTTAACTTCTCTGACACTGTATTTTTTTATTGCTGACCCACGTTTGACTTCAGCTCCTGGCAGCCCCATAGGGCAGGGACCTGGCCTTGCCTTGTTCATAAGCTGTCAGGTGCATATATAAATAATAGGGGTCTCCTTTATTTTGCATGTGACACATGAGCGAGAGTGTGTGTGCAGAATGGTTGTAACGCAGCAATACAAACAGATTATTCAAATGTAAATAACATCATAAAAACTAGTTCTTTGTTCTTGTATGCAGGAAAGTTTCTCTTAATGTTGCAGTCGGTTAAAAGAGCTTTTGCTATTGACAGTAATAACCCGTGGCTACATGAATGTTTAATTAAATTCTCCAAATGTGGTAAGTATAAGATAAATCTGCTGTTTGCATGCTGTAAAACTGTGCTTGGAACACTGAGGTACAGTCTTGTCAGATGGTAACAACTATGTGCTTTGTTGTTGTTTTTTGCTTTTTTAGTGTCTGATCATAGTAATTTGCCAGAAATTGTGAACAAAGTCCTAACCCAAGAAATGCAGAAGATTTTTATTAGTAAAGATTTGGAAAGTTTCAATGAAGAATTTCTCAGACGCAATTCTACCTCCATACGGCATCTGCTGTCAGGTTGGTTTATTTGTGTTTTAAAGGATGACATTATGCCAAGCCTGTGTTTTATGGTAGGACTTGAAGCAGGTTCAGGAGAAGAGCCCTGCTCCACAGACCAAAGGTCCATCTAGCCCAGGACTCTACCCCTGACAACCATAAACCTCTAGGAGGCTCCTAAGAAGGCTTGAAGGCAGCCTGGAGTTGGTCAGTCACCATGAATTCAAGTTCTTTAAGGTCCTCTGTCTTCTAAAGCTGGTGACAATCGTTCAGATAAAACAAGATGCTCTGGCTCATTACAGACTTCCTGGTTTATTCACTCCATGCCCTCCAAGTGTCCCTATTTTCCAGGGACAGTGCCGAAATTACGAAAGCCATTCCGGGTTTTTTATTTGATCCCGGAATGTCCCTGTCCTCTGCCTATGCTGCTGCCACCAAGCTTTGGGAGGAGGAGGTGGCGCTTGGCCTGAGCTGTGACGCTGCAAGGGAGCATCCCATTTCCTCTCTCTGGTCGCTGGTGCTAGCCTCATCCCTTGGGCTGCTCAAAGTGGCTGCTGGAGAGCAGGCAAGGAGGAGGGTCTGTGGAGGCCCACCCAGCCTGGTGTGACACATCGGCTCTGAGGCGCAGACAGAGGGCAGGGCTGCCCTGGGCAGGAAGAAAGGGGAAGCGGAACAGAGTGCAAGGAGTCTTGATTTTTCTTTTTTAAGCTGAAACGATGTTTATTTAAATCTGAGCACATAGAGAAGTCCTTATGCTAACTAGCACACAACCTCCACCAACTTCTTTTATTTTTTCTTCTGCTTTTCTGCTGAAGAACTTTGCTTTTGCAACTACAGGCTGCTTGGGCAGTTTCCCCTTGCCCAGGACTGTATAATAACCTGAGCGCACAACATCAATTACAGGTGATAATCCGGCTGGATTTTTGGCATACTTGAGCCTTGTCTGCTCACTAACAAGCGCCCACAGTTTTTCCAGGTTGACTGTGGGACAGAAGTGCTGGTTTTTCTTCAAGTGGTAATCCTTTCCAAAATAACCAGGATGGTATCTATCAAAGTTAATTATTGTGGTGGTGCTGACCTCCAGCATTACCACATCCTCCAGGATGCTTTCTATGCTTACCAATACGACCATGGCCATGGCTGACGTGACCTCACAGTTTCCTGGTCTTCCTCAGCCTTGAAGGCATCTTGGCGGCTCCAAGGAGATAAAGGAAAAGAGTGCTCCTCTCGTGAGATTTCACGGAAAGGAAGGAGTCTTGAATTTTAAAAACAATGCTTTGTGTGTCCGTGTCTAATCTTGCCCCTTTCTAAAATTTATGTATTGGTTTGTGTTTTTCTTTCTGCAAATCTACCAAAGAATAAAATAAAATTGGGATTAAGGGGTTTTTGCAGGACGGTGGAGGGGGTATCTCTCGTCTGCTGTTGCTCCACAGCCATTAGTATTCAGAGGCGGAGTACCTCTGAACATGGAGGTCCCATGTAATCAGTATGACTCATAGCCATGGTACATTTCTTCTCCATGAATTGGAGAATTTGGCAAACACTCCAGCTAGTGGCAATGAACTCCATAACTTGGGTGAAGCAGCCCTTCCACCGTCCGGAATGTGCTGCTGGTCAGTTTCATTAGATGATTCCTAGCATTATCACTTCCAAGTTCAGAAGGAAGGAAAGTCTAAATCAGACAGGGCCAAAGTTGGCCCTCCAGATGTTTTGGGACTACAACTCCCATCATCCCTCGCTAACAGGACCAGTTGTCAGGGATGATGGGAATTGTAGTCCCAAAACATCTGGAGGGCCAAGTTTGGCCATGCCTGGCCTAAATGAAGACTGAGAACTTGAAAAAACATTGCTAATTGTTGTCTTCATCATTTTGCAGTTTTATATATGTGTTTAGTCTACCACCAGTCTTTATGGGCTGAGGATTTCCATCTCTGTCGTCCCCATTGTCTTCTATTATTAGAATGCCTTCCCCCATTACTTCATCAGGTCTTTCCCATGGGGTTTTCTTACTCTGTTATCTTTTTCTTTTGTGTGGTGTCTATTCTTAGTGGCTTCCGAACTGTAACTCACAATTTCAGGTCGTTAGCATGGATCTTGCTACATTTGCTGCCCTTTAAAAGTCATGTTTATTGTTAAATACACAGCCAAATTACAAAGCTAAATTACTTTAATTACTTTAATGAGGTAACTGTGGATAATTGAACTTAATTTTCTCTTGTCTTCATTAATTGCTTTAGTACCTGTGGCAAATAAAAAATATATTCAGATTTTGTGTCATGGTTCGCCTTTAATTTAGACTTATTGGAGTTCAACGTGTAATGGTTGCAGTGAGAATTTGAAGTCAAATACCCGGTTCTGAGTGAAGTAAGGTTTTTCCCCCTCCCAGAACCTCAGAATAATTGAGGTCATATCAATTAAACATATCATTAAGTTCTCCCTTTGAATGGTTTCCCTGTTCATAAATCTATGCCACTTCTTTTTCAGGTGCCAAGATGATGTATTTCCTGGACAACTCAAGACAAGAGAAAGCTATTGGCATTGCGACTAAACTAGATGAAACGATGACAGACAAAAATGTGAAGGTAATTCATTATTACGATTGTGAAACTGAAGTTTCTAGATAGTATGCTGTTGTGAATAGTGCATGAGGTGACATGTGCATGAGCAGGTGTGGGGAACCTTTAGCCCCTGGGTAGGCAAACTATGGCCCAGGGGCTGGATGCGGCCCAATCGCCTTCTCAATCCGGCCCGCGGACGGTCCGGGAATCAGTGTGTTTTTACATAAGTAGAATGTGTCCTTTTATTTAAAATGCATCTCTGGATTATTTGTGGGGCATAGGAATTCGTTCATTTCCCCAAAAAAAATTTAGTCCGGCCCCCCACAAGGTCTGAGGGACAGTGGACCGGCCCCCTGCTAAAAAACTTTGCTGACCACTGCTTTAGCCCTTCTTATGTTGTACTGCAACTCCCATCACCCCTGATCATTGGCCATGCTTGCTAGTGCTTATGGGAGTTGCAGTTCAGCTGAAGCTTACCCACTCCTGTATTAGAGGATAAACGGGAAGGTAAACAGCGTTTCCGTGCGCTCTGGTTTCCGTCACGGTGTCCCGTTGCACCAGAAGCGGTTTAGTCCTGCTGGCCACGTTACCTGGAAAGCTGTCTGTGGACAAAACGCCTGCTCCTTCAGCCTGAAAGCGAGATGAGCGCTGCAACCCCATAGTCTCCTTTGACTGGACTTAACTGTCCAGGGATCCTTTACCTTACCTATTAGAGGATAACACATGGAAGAAAGTATTTTGACTTCCAGTGGAAAAGAAAAAAGATCGCGGCAGCAGCCCTACACTTGAGAGAGGAGCTAATAGGGAGGGGTGTTTCTGTTGGGATTATTTTGTGGAAGACACCCCAACTTAAAAATAATCCTTTTTTCTGTCTTCAGACTTTAACAACAGTTTTGGAATCCTTACTTGATGGCAGCTTTGGAGTCAGCCCCACCCAGAGCGATGAGTATCGGCTGGCCTGCCACAAACTCTTTCCTTTAGCATCTGCATTTGTCTCTCCCACGAAGGAAGATGATGGTAGCTTTGCATCGATCAATCATACAGCCATTCATCACAATGTGCTGTCCAATGAAATTTAAAGCCGAGCAATGAATGGGATTGTGCTCTCTTCCACACTGGTTGAACATAGTTCAGGGTTTCTACTTCCGAACACATTGGAAAAATTCAAACAGGCAGTTGAATGAAAATGTCCTGTGCTATGAGCTCATTTCTCTCAACAGGAGCTGCTGATATTTATGTAGACATCTATCTCTGCATAATACTGGTTATGTTTATATTTGTACAGTTATGGATCTTTTTATCCAAAATCATGGACACAAGAGATTGACCATTCACATGAATGCTGTTACATACTCAAATAAGGACAGCCACTTCTTATAAAACCTATTGGATTAGCAAACTTGGCAAGTTAAAAGGGTTATCATACTTGTCCATTGTTTTCAGCTTTTTTATTTGTTTCTTTCAAAGCACAAATCCTAATTATGGGTGAGGGCAATTTTCTGTTTATTTAAAGCATTTTATGAAAACTGTGCTTAATTCGGAGAGCTTATTTGTGTTTTTAAATTGGTATGCTTTTTTTAAAAAAAGCTATAACCTCCTTTTTCTCGTAACTATTAGTTTGAACTGTTTATTAAATATTTTTGAACTATTGAATACCCGCTATTACTGTTTAGATACTTGTTTCTTCACCACTTACAAATTTTGAAATATTATTCCACTTTTTTGGGGGGGGCGAGGGTACGACAACATAGAATGTGGCCAATCCCAGATAATAAGTTATGTTTAAATATGATGTTGAGCTCTGTTAAAACTCACAAGAAGTGAACTTCAGTTTTTGCTGAAGGATTGATTTAAGTGCTATAAAGCAATTAGTGGTTAATATTTACTTTAACAAATTTAAATGAGCACAATTAGTTTGTCTACAAATCACAGTTAATATTTTTCTTTGTATTTTGGTGCATTAATCCAAATGGATTATGTCTACAACATATCAAAGTTCTAAGTCAACCATCTTAAATGTTTTACTTCATGGCATCAATGGCTATTCATGACAACTTTATATAAACTGCTGTCCAAACTTAAAATACACCCTGGCTTGTACAGAAAATCCATTTTCTGAAAAATAATCGAACCAGTTTATTTTCCTTTTTATGGTTAATGTAAATATTTAAGTAATATTACTTAGGCCCTATGCAAAATCCAAGAAGGGAAGTTTTATCAAGACAGACAGTTACCTTGAAGACAGTCTCTTCTGACATAGTTGAATGAAAAATTCACTGTAAAATAATGCCAACTGATGTAATGCTGTAATAAATTATTTTGTACACATTGGCTCTGGTTTTGTGTTTCTATATATATTGAATGTTTATTTTTACGGGGCCGTGGTCATGAAATCTTTCTTTTAAAAACTATGAAAATGATGACCACAGGATACTGCCTTAGACCAAATCAGACCATTGCTCCATCTAACTCAATATTGTCTACTCAGTCTGGTAGTAGCTCTCTAAGTTTCCAAATAAGATAATTTCCCCAGATCTTATCTGAAGACAACAGGGATTAGAAATTGGGGCCTTCCGCATTCAAGGTAAATGTTCTACCACTGAGCTGTGGAATTTTTGAGCCACATGTTGACCTGGAGGGGGTTTCTAGTAGATCAGAACTTACCACCACCATGTGATCGCCTTGTCTGTCAGCAGTGGTTTTCTAAGGCAGAGTTTATCCATCAGGTTATCAGGAAAGATCCACATCTCCCATTGGTAAACGTGTGTCAACAACAAGAACCTGAAGAACAAGCCTTGTTGGCTGATGGACACTTGTTTCACCTTTGCTAAACATTGGAGAGACTTAGAAGGAAGACTGACTGATTGATTGATTGATTGATTGAATTTACCATATATACCGCCCTATACCTGAAGGTCTCAGGGCCGTTCACACAACCTCCTCCTGCACTGGTTTAATTTAGCTCTTCTTTCAGATCCAAATGCAGAACACTGGGTTTTGTGAAGGTTTCTCTAGGGTTTCGGTGTTAACTAATTCTAATATCCATTGTGGGATGTTCATGAATCTCAGTGAGAAAGGAAATATGTAAGAAGTCTCTAAAGGCAAAAGATGAGTTTTATAAACAAATGCACGCATGCATGCACACTCACATATTCTATATTGCTTTGAGGAGCTCGCTTCCAGGTCACCGATTCAAAACACAGCTTTTAGCATTTGTTAATTATTATGTTAATGCCTCTGTGATTTCTTACGTTAAGATGCCTTCTTGGCTCCCGCTCAAGTTCTGCTGTTAGACATCTGTTCACATTACAAAATCCACAATCGTAGTGAAGTTAGACTGCCAAATTCAGTAGCGGCTTCTGGGTTTGAATTTATCCGATTCTTGTAATATGATGTAATAGAAGCAGATTGGTAAAAGCTCACTTTCTTGAGTTACCTGCTAAGTCACAGACTTATTTGCCTGTTTATCCCCTTCACCCTGGGATCCCACAGCTAATTCTTCCCTGGTCTCCTCGCTGGCCCAAATAGGACTAATTTAGCCAGCTAGATCATCTGGTGATCACCTAATGTTTATTGGATGGATTTTCCCCTAAATTGATTTTTGAATTCTGAATTTATTGTTATTCACATTTTATACTGTATTTTAGGCTGTTTTTTGTTGCATCAATTAATGTTTTAAATTTGTCAGCTGCCCTGAGCCTGGTTTTCTGAACCAGGAAGGGTGAGGTATAAATAAAAAATTATTATTATTATTATTATTATTATTATTATTAATGGCATCCTATAGAATAAAAGCTCTCTTGGTGCTTACAGTAAGTAAATATAAAAGCAATCATTTCTTGACTGGAAGGTTCTTGGGGTGATCATGTTTGCTTTGCACTGAAAGAAGGGAGTTGTTGTTGTTTAGTCATTTAGTCGTGTCCGACTCTTTGTGACCCCATGGACCAGAGCACGCCAGGCACTCCTGTCTTCCACTGCCTCCTGCAGCTTGGTCAAACTCATGGTGGTAGCTTCGAGAACACTGTCCAACTATCTCGTCCTCTGTCGTCCCCTTCTCCTTGTGCCCTCCATCTTTCCCAACACCAGGGTCTTTTCCAGGGAGTCTTCTCATCTCATGAGGTGGCCAAAGTATTGGAGCCTTAGCTTCAGGATCTGTCCTTCCAGTGAGCGCTCAGGGCTGATTTCCTTAAGAATGGATACGTTTGATCTTCTTGCAGCCCATGGGACTCTCAGAGTCTCCTCCAGCACCATCATTCAAAAGCATCAATTCTTCGGCGACCAGCCTTCTTTATGGTCCAGCTCTCACTTCCATACATCACTACTGGGAAAACCATAGCTTTAACTATACGGACCTTTGTTGGCAAGGTGATGTCTCTGCTTTTTAAAGAAGGGAGTACTGCACATTAATGCCTGCTCACCGCAGCTCAGCCCCCTGACCTTGGCTTTCAGCAGAAGAGCTGGAGGGAGATCCATGGGGCAGGAACATGCGGCGCAAGGAGGAGCCTTGGGCAACAGGGCCGCTCAGTCCCAGGAAGGGGCCTCCAGGGGTACGGCTGTACACTTGCATGCTCACTGTTCAGAGCTGCTCCTGGCTCCATTGGGGGGTGGGGGGCAGAGCAAGTGGACCCCTTGGGTGTTGGGTTGAAAATCACGACAGACGAGTGGCAGGTGTCATATGAGAGGCGTCTGCCGGGGCAAGCCCCGGGAACTCTCTTTTATTGAATATTACAAACATTGCCACAGGTGTGCTTGTGGCTGATTGGTTGATACAAACACAAAGCATCTTGTTGCTGATTGGTTAACATAGGTACAAGGCGGGAATTACATATAACTATTTATCACTGATAGATCAAAGGCTGAGAAACGGAGCTGGAACTAGACAGGCATGAATCCTCCTAATTAAATTATAACTAAAGATTGATATTGAAAGAACATAACATGAAAGAATACAACAATCACGTTCCGTAGATGTGGTCAGCAATGCATTAAGAACAGGTCAGGATACACTGTTTCATGAACTCAATGGGAACTGTTCAGAACATTCTCAGACTCTTGTGCAGAGGCAAAAACTTCCCAGAATGCAAGAGAAAAGAAGCAATAGTTCTCATAGCAAGACTTAATGCCACAGTTATGTGCAGAAAGAGAACTGCAGAAAGAGAACTTCCCTTTACTTGGGCATGGAGGCAGAGCACTTGGAGGGGCCACTCCTTGTAGCCTTCCTTCTCATAGCTGTCAACTGTCCCATATTTGGCGGGAAACTCCCTTATCCCAGCGCCGTGTCCCGCTGCTGTCCCGGATTGATGATGTCCCTTAAATTTCCCAGATTTCAGATGCGGAGACTCAGGAACATTCTACCATATGTGGTGGATATGTAGGAAAATACAGGTATTCTGGGAGAGTATACATGTAGAACTGCAAAAAATGCTAAAGATCTCTTTCAGTAAAAAACCAGAGGCCTACCTCCTGGGAATAACAGATTTGGATATTCCACAAAAGAGGAAGGGTATCTTTTTATATGCGACTGCGGCAGCAAGAGTTTTGATCGCAGCAAAATGCAAGAGTAATGAAATCCCCTCTATTCAAGATTGGATCCAAAAGCTGACAGAATATGCTGAATTAGATGGTTTATCAGAAAAAATAAAGAATAAATCAAAACAGGAATTTGTTTCTAAATGGGAGGTTTTTAAAGAATATCTGAAAAAGGAATATAGTAGTTTAAATTCTGTTGCAGCATTCGAGGAACTTCAGTAATAGTTGCAAGTAGATATAAGAAATTAGATTTAATGAGAATAAGTTTAATTATGAAAAAAAAAAGTATTGGCAATAAGTAATATGAATTTGAAGTATGGATGTTTTATTGTTTGCTAAGAATATTAAGTGTCTATGGTTATTTTTGTAATTTGTGTGTAATTTGGTATTTGTGTTTTTTGTTTGTTTGTTTTTCTTGTTGTATAATTAAAAAACTAAAAAATAAATAAATCCCAGATTTCATGCTCGCCCGGCTCGGGAGGAAAGCGGCGGATTGGGGTCCTCCGCCTTGAAAGAGAGAGCGCACAAGCTGCCATGTCTCCGTCTCTCCCTTTTCCCCCTCAGGGGCGCATCGTGAGGAGATGGGGGGCGGGCGGGCAGGCAGCCCCTCTCTTGCGAGACTTCCTGAGGGAGGCCTGAGGGAGGAGGAAGAGGAGGGGATGGGGAGGGATGCAGAAGGGCGGCGCTTCAGCGGCCGCCGTGGCGCCGCAACCACCTCATGCCAGGCCCGTGGGCGGCGTAGGCGAGAGTCTCTCTCCCTCCCTCCCTCTCTCTCAGGTGGGGAAGGGCCGATGGAACTCCTTGCACCAGGACGACGGCAGCCCCGACGTGCTGCTTAGCATCTCCTCCAACCAGTGCAGCATCTTAATGTAGTGATTTCCCCCTCTGCATCCCTTTCATAACTCTATTTTTATAAATCATTTGTCCATCCATAGTTCAAATTTTTACTACAAGTTTTCTGTCAATCCTACCAATGTATATAACTCTTTACAATAGCTTTTCACCTAAATTATAAACTTTCCCCATTCTTTATTAAAGAGGCCCTCTTCCTGATTTCTAATTCTGCCTGTAAGCTTTGCCATCTCGACGTCATTCATCAGTTTTGTCTGCCACTCTTCTTTGGTCGGCGTTGTAGACCCTTAGGATCATCTAGTCCAACCCCTGCAAAACACAGTCAGTGGCAGCAAAAGCAGCATGGATCCATCAGTGGCGGATTTCTGTATAAACTAAACCAAAACCCCTTATTTTGGCTGCTGATCCCTTATTTTCAAATCTGTAAACTGACAGCTATGCTCCTTCTGCATTTGCAGAAACACTCTTCTTCCGAAGACATTGGAAGAGCAATGCGCAAAAGAGAAATCGCGCACGATCCAGAGCATATGCTCCTTCAATGAAAACTTACCAGAACAGCATCCTGCAGTTGAATCGGCGATAACCGCAATTGCACACGCATATCCCCATTTGTATGCCGCCCTGCGCGCGCCAAGACCGTCGGGCGGTTCGCAGCCAGCAGCCGGCGTGGCTGGGCGGGGCGCCGGGGAGCCTTCCCGCCTCCCTCCGCCGGAGAGACAGCGAGAGACGGGGCGGGGAAGAAGGCTCCGTGGGCGGCCCCTGCCTCTGCCTCCCGTTCCCCGACGGCGGCTCCCGGTCGGCTCCGTCGGAGGGGGAATTGGGCGCCTCTGGCTGGACGTCTCTCTCTCCGCCCGGCGGCCATGCAGCGTCCGGAGGAGCAGCAGCAGCCCGGGGGCGCCTTGGAGCCGTCGGGGCGTCGGGGAGCAGCGGAGCTCGGCGGGCGGAGGCGCCCCTGTCTCTCCGCCGACGGCAGCGTCTCGGCCAGGCGGCCGCCGAGCCGGGCGGCGACGGAGGGCCCTCGCTGCTCTCTCGACGGGGCTCCCGGGGACCTGGCGGAGGAGCTGCGCGAGTTCGACGCCGTGCTGGACGCCTTCTCGCCCGGCGCCCAGCAGCGCCGCTTCCCCGGCGAGGAGCCTCCGGAGTCCCTCTTCCGCCTCGACGCCCAGAGTGAGTCCATGTTCTGCTGCTGCCAGGAGGGAGCTCTCCCCCTTTATTTCAGCCCCCTCTTCAAGGGACCCTCGGTCGGTCGTGGGCTCAAGGATCTCTCGGGGATCCAGGGCTCATCTCCTCCTCCCCGTCGCTTTTGCTCGACGGACACGCGTCTGCCCCACAGAAAGCGCTTGCTTTCTCGAGCGCTTCAGGGGGGAGCTGAAGTCGACACGGTCGTGTGCATGAAGGATGGGGATTCAATTGCCCAGAGCAGAAATGGCTCCGAGTGTCAGCTGAAGTTCCCGGTTCAAGTCCAGCTTTATGGAGCACACACGGGGCTGCTTCACCTGTCATGGGCATTTGAATGTTAGTGTGCTGATTCTTGCTTGCTTGTTTAAAATGTGCAGATAGATGTGCAGTCCTGAGAAATTGACTGCTGTTCTTCCTGCCTTGGTAAACAGGAGATGCCCACTTCGAATAGTCATCTGTGTACTTAATTTCGGGTTGGCACTTAGCCTCCCCCCACCCATGCATTTGAGAACCTCAGGTGTGCTGCCGCTTAGTGCCAGTGTTCTTCTGAAAAAGGTGCTGGCTTGACCTTTATCTTTTGCATCTCTACTCTGATAGGCTCCCAAAATTGTTTCTTATTTACAAAAAAAAACAACTCTTTAGGACAGATGCGTTTTCTGACAGTTTGCTCAGTGCCATTCATAGCAGATCCGGGACTTGACTGCTGCACTTGAGAATTAACTGCTCAAAAACATCTGCTTGTTTACCCGGCTTGTTCTTGAGAGAGGAATGCTTCTCAAAGCTATTTTTACCTGTCTTGGGACACAGACACCCCCACCCAACAGAAACAAAAGCGCAGCTTTGTTTTGTGCCCGTGTTTTTCCTGCTGACGATATTTATTGCGATATATCTTGTGTCATTAAAACTCTGGTGGTTGGGAGATCTAGTCCTAAGTCCCTAGAATTCACTGGAGTGGACTTGTATAGAAAAGTGCTAAAAATCTTCATGATTGGCCATGGAAGCAGCTAGGGCTGGGCGATATCAACTTTCCAACATCGCAATGTATCGCCAGCTAAATAATGTGATCATAGTGATTGTAGAATTGTAGAGTTGCAAGGAACCCTGAGGATCATCCATTCGGGGATCGAACCAGCAACCTTGGCACTATCAGCACCACGCTCAAACCAACTGAGATCCATTGTGATGTTGAAAAGGAAGGAGCGTCATTTGGCCCCGTCCCCACGTGGCGCTGATGTGAAACCACCTCGGCTCCCCCCACTGCCAGCACCCGGCTCAGGGAGGAAGGAGGCAGCTGGAGAAGGAAACTAAGGCTTGACAATATACCTCTGAGTGAAGGTGCCATCATGCTCCAGCCCTCAAACCAGTCCTGGGCAATGGGTTGATACATAGTCCAGGCCTAAAAACAGCATCTCCACTGTGTTGCATGTCAGGTGCCTTGCAGTATTGAAGTCCTCTAATCCCGAAAATATAAGCAGGGTACTCCCACCCGTTCTTCAATGGAACAGCAGAACATCTGGAGGGATCTCTAGAGAACGGGGTTGTTGCAGCTGCTTCAAACCACAGCTGTAAGCTTGTTCCATAAGTGCCAATTCCTAGGGTCCCAGGTCCCTTCACACACACCCCAGTAAAATATTTGAGGGGGCTGGTCTTGTGGTAGGACCAGGTGACTGACAGATGGTGACCCTACCTACCTGTCACAAGGGACTGTGGGGAACCTAATGGTTTGGGGAAATAGCCATCCAGCCCACTGGCTAAAAATCATTTCCCAAATCTGCAGTGTGGCATAATTTAGCACACACAAAATGAGAATTCAAACATTCTGTTTCTTAAAAAAGAAAACACAATGCAAATGTGCAGCTGCTGTATAAAGATATTTGGAACCACACAGGCAATATTTGGAAAAAAGACTTCTGTTGCCCTGCCAGCCAGCCTGTCCTCCTCTCGCAGCTTCCATTCAGACAACTTTTAACACCATCCTTCTTGCTAAGATGTCGTTTGACCACAATCATATTCCAAAGCAACAGTGAAAATCCAAATTTAATAATGCCTGAAATATTGCCACGATAAAGCGTATGAAATAGGGGCTAAAGCACCATGTCCAGTCTGTTGAGTGGGTAGAACGAGGGAGATCACCAAAGATGGTTGTTGGGTTCTCAAGAAGAGGATTTAGCTCTAGGGCAGGAATGGGGAGCTTGTGGTCCTTCAGGCCCAGCCAGGGATCATGGGAATTGTAGTCCATCAACATCTGGAAGGCTACAGGGTCTCTATCACTGTGTATATCCATCTCCTCAGAGTATTGTGGAAGAAGGATGTCAATCAACATTTGATGATCTCCTTCTTCTGGTCCACAATAGAAAGTGTCCTTTCATACTGCATCATGGTGTGGTACACTGGTTTGACATCAACTGATAGGAAGTGCCTACAGAGGGTGGTGAATATAGCACAAGATATTATGGGCTGTCCCGTGAATCCACTGGATGAAATAGCGGAAGAACGTTGCCTCAGGAGAGTGAGGAAAATTCTCAGGGATGATTCACACCCTGGCCGGCACTTTCTTGATCTCCTGCCCTCGGGCAGAAGATATAGAAGCATGATTAGTCGCACCAACAGGGTAAAGAACAGCTTTTATCCGTTGGCTGTTAGGCTGCTGAATGAAAAGATAACAACCGGGCAACTGACTTTCGGGTTTGACGGGTGTGAGTCAGTAAACGAGTGGAATTAAGACTAAGAGAGCTGAGTGGGAGGTGCTCATGTAATCTCACTGTGTACAAGTTGTACAAGTGACAATAAAGTATTTCAATTATATAAAAAGACAAGTCAGGGTCTGGGTGTGTTTAAACCCTCGTCAAATTGGGAGGAGGCAGACTTCTAGTTACATGGACATGCCTTGATTTCTTTCTTGGTATTCTTGAATGGCAATATAAAGAAACGACAATGACCTTTTGTAAAGAAATCCGAAAAGCGTAGCAGGATTAATAGAGAGGGCCTTTATTCTAGGGAAATGCACAGATGTCATAACTTGACTGCTTCTCCTCCTTGGCCTTCTATGACACACACTGCTTACAGCCGCTCACAGTCCAGTACTGTTCAAACATCGACTCTCCCTCTTTGAATACAAGTTTATTTCCCTTTTTGTCTCTGTAGCGAAACTGTGGTGCCAAATTCATTACCCCGCCGTTTCCTTGGTAACACTTATGCGAAATGTCAGTGTGGGAGAAGCCAGGCCACAAGGAGACATGCTCTAAAAACACAAATCTGCAGCAACCGCAGTATTAAAAAAAGAAGGCGGCTGCTAGGTGGTATTTTGTCTGTAAACAACTTTTATTGGATGGAACAGCAAGCCACCTTACACATACTCTCTCCTCTGGCTTCCTGCAAATTCATATCGGCTTCTTCTGATCTCTGCTAGCTAGTAGCTTAACCACAAGCCAAGAAAAGCATTCGACCAGCTCTTTCTACAGATCCTCTCTCTCTCTCTCTCTGTTTTGGGACTAAGGCTGTGACTATACTGTGTGTAACCATCTGCACTGCGCAGTGGATCGATAACTGAGAGTCTTGATAGCTAACCTCCCCACTTTGCCTTTGACCTGCCCACTCCGTGTGCGATTGTGATGGGTTCCAGAGCAGGAGGTACTAGGTGTAGGTTCTAGGTGTAATTGCAGCACCAATGTGAGGACCTCTGCTACCAGCACTGGAGCTCCTATTGCCTTCTGGCCCTTGGGATCAAACAGTGGTCTCTCCTTACACAGCAACCTTTATTTCTTCAATGTAGAATTTGCAGAAGAGTCAAGTGTAATGACTAGTTATTATAAATGCTCTAGATGGCCATGTCCTTTTGGGCCCTTCTTTGGAGCAAAGTATAGAAGATGAGTTCATGCGATTTAAACAGATTTGCGAGCTAAGATTTGTCTAAATCCAATTCTGAACGGACTAAAGACAAAAGCTAAGGCTGTCCCTTGTCATCACTGTTATGTATTCGCCTTGGTTTCAGAACCATTAGCTACAAAAATAATCAGTTAATTTTTACATCAAAACTAATTCCCAAAACTTATTTATCCAGTCACTACTCTGAGGCAATAATAGAGTTTTCCATTTGGGGGCAAACAGTACTGTCACTGCAACTATCATGTAGAAGGTTAATTCTATATGCTCTGTACTGATTGATTGAGATGTGCAATTTCAGAACAATAGTAGGGAATCTAATATTTTAGACATTAATCTTATAATAATGTTCCAGTACGTATTTCTGTCTCATTTCTATTTCAGTATATTCTTTTCTATACAAAGATGAAATGCTTATTGTGCACATTAGTAAGACGTTCTTGTGAAATATAAATGGGAGATCTAGGGGTATTTATTAAGTAAGTTAAATTCATACTACATGTTTGTAGTAATTCTTATCTGCTCGTTTCTCTGTCTCTCTTCCTGGATTGGAATCAAGGTGTATTTGCTTGCATCCGAACAAGCTTCCCTCACTGCTGGAAGAATAGCTGGGCAGCAGACCTACAGTAGATAAGCAGTACCATCAAAAGAAGGAAGTTGTGCACGATTGTGCAGCAAATCAGAACTGGCCATCCCTGTGTGGTTCTCCTGAACCAGGGCGCTTAATGCCTAAGAGCTCCTCCATCTGGAAACGCCTAGTTTGTGCCAGCAAGGCTGGTGGGTGTCTGAATCTCTGTGTGTAAATATACCAAAAGCAGCGTGTTCACATTGGAGATGGAGGGAAAAGGTGATGTTCCAGTAACACATTAATGAGCCATAGAAAGACTTTCCACTCATGCAGAAAAGTTGATTCCCCTCCCTTCAAACCCTGCAATCCTGGCTATGGACTTTTGTCGGTGGCCCCATGCACTCTTCAGGACACACATGGGGCCTGATATTCTACACCAGGGGTAAAGGTAAAGGGACCCCGACCATTAGGTCCAGTCGTGCCCGACTCTGGGGTTGCAGTGCTCATCTCGCTTTATTGGCTGAGGGAGCCGGCGTACAGCTTCCGGGACGTGTGGCCAGCATGACTAAGCTGTTTCTGGCAAACCAGAGCAGCGCACGGAAACGCCGTTTACCTTCCCGCCGGAGCGGTACCTATTTATCTACTTGCACTTTGACGTGCTTTCGAACTGCTAGGTTGGCAGGAGCTGGGACTGAGCAACGGGAGCTCACCCCGTCGTGGGGATTCGAACCGCCGACCTTCTGATCGGCAAGCCCTAGGCTCAGTGGTTTAACCCACAGCGCCACCCGCGTCCCACACCAGGGGTAGTCAACCTTTTTATTTACCTACATGCACTCTTCAGGACACACATGGGGCCTGATATTCTACACCAGGGGTAGTCAACCTTTTTGTACCTACTGCCCACTAATGCATCTTTCTTGATGGTAAAATTTCCTTACCGCCCACCAGTGCTTGATGGAAGGAGGATTCAGCTTGTGCCGTAGAACCCCCTACCGCCCACCTAGAATCCTGAAATGCCGACTAGTGGTCAGTAGGGACCAGGTTGACAACCCCTGTTCTACATGGACAGTTAGTTGCAGATGTAAAGAGAGTTTGGGTGGCATCTGCACTTGGCTAGGGGTGGGGAACATCTGGCCAGATTTTGCTGGAACTCCATCTCAGATCAGCCCCAGCCAGCATGGCTGAGGGTTAGGGTGGATTGAAGTTGGAGCCCAACCACCTCTGGAGGGCCACAGGTTTGGCCAGCCCAATAATTACCTATTCATGGCACAGATTTCAGTGGGGCGTTGTCAGAACTGGAGCATAACCTTGTGAAGGCATGGATTTTTGTGGCTTGTATCCTCCTGGAAACTTTGATATTGTGCTGGATTGTAAAATGCTCTGAGGATTTAGCTAGTTCTGCTGACTCTTCTGTCTCAGGTTTGGATGACTACCACTTGATTGGATGTTAGACATAATTTATTCTTGGCTCAACAGCCAAGTTTGGTCTCTCCATGCTTTCATGCTGAATTCAGTCAGTGGAACTCCACCAAAGATGGATTGTGCTTTTGTGGCACAAAGCTATAGGACTAAATCCAACTCAACACAGCTTAGAACTGCATCTGCAGACTTCCATCTCTGAATAATAGAAGGGTAAGTCAACCTTGCCCACCTATTGATGATTACAAGGTCTTGGTATTTTGCTGCAACAAATCTGCAGAGCATGTCTCTGGCAAAAGCACTGGGGTCTTCTATTCCAAGTTAGACCATTTTGAATGAGTTTTGTTTTTGTTTGCATAGAGAGTTGCTGGTTGTGATGCATACAAAAATCCCCCATAGGCGTAGCATGGGGAGTCCCACGGGGGCCGTGGCCCCAATGCACACCTGTTGAGTAGGTTTGTTTAAACGTTAGGGTTCATTATTGTTTCACAGGATGTGTACCATTTTAAAAGCCAGGGTGCATATCCTGACCTAGTTTTTACATCTGTGTAGCGGGTGGCGCTGTGGGTTAAACCACAGAGCCTAGGGCTTGCAGATCAGAAGGTCGGCGGTTCGAATCCCCGCGACGGGGTGAGCTCCCATTGCTCTGTCCCAGCTTCTGCCAACCTAGCAGTTTGAAAGCACATCAAAGTGCAAGTAGATAAATAGGTACCGCTCTGGCGGGAAGGTAAACGGCGTTTCCGTGCTCTCTGACTTCCATCACAGTGTCCTGTTGCACCAGAAGCGGTTCAGTCATGCTGGCCACATGACCCGGAAAGCTTGTGGACAAACACCAGTTCCCTCGGCCTGAAAGCGAGATGAGTGTCACAACCCCATGGTCACCTTTGACTGGACTTAACCAGGGGTCCTTTACCTTTTACCTCTCTCCTGGGCATCAAAGGATTTCTGTTTGAATCCAAGACTATGGGAGGAAATAAACCATATATCATTAAGACTCCACAGTGCCTCATTCCCAAAGGAAATACAATCCCATGGAATCTTGCACTGCTCGGAAGTTGGACTGGTGTGGAAGAATACGTTTAAGTCAAAGATGCAGGGTGACTCTGCTATAACACTAAGGATTATGGGTTGTCTTCTAGGACACTGGTTTTCCACCCATTAGTGAGGCATGATCTGACCTAAAGTGGGTTTCAGCAGCACTGCTATCACTGTGTAGATTATATGGTATAAAGTTAAAAATCGGGTCCCACAGTGCATGTCTGGACTAAAGGTGGGTCCCCAGTCAGAAAAAATAGTTGAGTACAGCTGTTCCAGAATAAATGTGTTGTTTAAAAATAATTGCATGGTGATTTCTTCCCTTTTTGCTCTAAAAGGAAACTCTGAGTGTTCTTCTACTGCCCTTTCGACTAGTGTAATAACTAACTGTTGCTTAAGAGGCAGGCCGTCCTGCATGTAAGTAGATCTCTTGAGGTTTCGCTGAAGTCTGGAATAGAAATAACTGGAGCTAACCATGAATTATTTTGCCTGCCAAGGTAAGCATCCATCTTTCTGTACTCCAAACCCTTCATTAAGTAAGTTTTGCTTCAGCCAAAGCAGGCTGAATCTGCTTAGGAACTTGAATTCATATTCAAAGAACTGGGCTTGACGATACTTTCCTTAGAATTTTTCATAGTCTGATCCACCAAAGTTAGTGCGACTGGCATCAGGAGTCAGAAGCAGGTGAAGGACATGGTTGGGACACTTAGTGCCCACATTCTATCTGGGGTGATGCTAAATATTAAACGATACATTCCCAGGAATCGAATCCCCATGTTAGGAATCGAATCCCCATGCTAGGATCCAAGAGGGTTGAAGAGAGAGACAGTACAGCCCAAAAGCTTACTGTTCGGTATGACATGGTACTTGGAACATCAGAGGGCTGGTGTGTAGAGCCATGCTCCCTTCAGCTGATGACAGTTACAACTTCATTTTCAAGGGCAACCCCACATGAAGTGCATTGCAGTAGTCATTTTTTTTAAAAAAAACATTTCTGCTTTAGGTAGTTGAAAATTTCTAATTAGGAAATAATTTTGTAGCCTCAATCAAAGCATCGCGTAGTGCCAATTTTGCAGTAGTTCATACCAATAAGTCGGATGTGGGTCCCAGTAGACATCAGAGATTTCCCTTATGCTCACGGCTCTTTGCCCTCTCCCTGGAGACTCTGGAAATAGCCATGCATAATGATAGAAATGGAAGGGGTTACAGGAGGGAGGGAGAATAGTATATCCTGAACCTCTATGCAGATGATATGATACGTATGATTCAAATGATGCAGGATACCTCACGAGCATTGTCAAAAAACCTGGCAAATTTGAAATACCTGGCTTTTTGGATACATCTTAAATAACATATTTCAGTATACCCCCAATGATTAAATGCGGCTAAAAGAATGGATAAATATTCCACAATGCCATAAGGATTTCCAATACCTTGGAATCTGGATACCCTGAAACTTGAACAAATTACATGCTTTAATTTGTTCTTTTAGTGAGTTTTTTTTAAAAAGGGCATGAGTAGATGGAATAAATTACAATTAACAGCTTTAGGAAGAGTTGTGGCGGCACATATTATGATACTTCAGAACTTACCCTTTTTGTTTCAAGTTCTCCCCACCCCTCTCCAAACAAGTAATAGTGCCACTGTATTCTGCTCTGGTCAGACCTCACCTGGAGTACTGTGTCCAGTTCTGGGCACCACAGTTCAAGAAGGACAGTGACAAACTGGAACGTGTCCAGAGGAGGGCAACCAAAATGGTCAAAGGCCTGGAAACGATGCCTTATGAGGAACGGCTAAGGGAGCTGGGCATGTTTAGCCTGGAGAAGAGGAGGTTAAGGGGTGATATGATAGCCATGTTCAAATATATAAAAGGATGTCACATAGAGGAGGGAGAAAGGTTGTTTTCTGCTGCTCCAGAGAAGCGGACACGGAGCAATGGATCCAAACTAGAAGAAAGAAGATTCCACCTAAACATTAGGAAGAACTTCCTGACAGTAAGAGCTGTTTGACAGTGGAATTTGCTGCCAAGGAGTGTGGTGGAGTCTCCTTCTTTGGAGGTCTTTAAGCAGAGGCTTGACAACCATATGTCAGGAGTGCTCTGATGGTGTTTCCTGCTTGGCAGGGGGTTGGACTCGATGGCCCTTGTGGTCTCTTCCATCTCTGTGATTCTAGGTAAAGGTAAAGGTAAAGGTAAAGGGATCCATGACCATTAGGTCCAGTCGTGACCAACTCTGGGGTTGTGGCGCTCATCTCGCTTTACTGGCCGAGGGAGCTTCCGGGTCATGTGGCCAGCATGACTAAGCCGCTTCTGGCAAACCAGAGCAGTGCACGGAAACGCCGTTTACCTTCCTGCCGGAGCGGTACCTATTTATCTACTTGCACTTTGATGTGCTTTTGAACTGCTAGGTTGGTAGGTAGTTTGAAACAATGGCCCAAAATTATACCTGTTTTTGCATTTCAGAAAAAGTAACCTGAAAATCGGAATTTTGAGGTCTTAGTTATATGGTAATGTTCATAAGCGTACCAACCAAGCACATACATAGATCAGCACAGGAGGACCGACCTGGAACCATTTTGATTCCTAAACTGAGCAAATGTTTTCTCTGCAAGGTCAAAGTGGGAAATCTTCCCATTGTCTCTTTCCTCACAAATCCTGTCTTAAGGGCACATTTAAGATATGAATAGGGTGTGAGCCTGTGACCTGGCCCAGGAAATAAGTATATATCGCTACAAAAGAATGGCTAGGCTCCCCAGGCAATCCAATCAAGTAACCTGCCAGACAGGAGATGAACAACAACAGGAGAAAACAATATTGAAATTTCTGTTTTAGGTTGCCTTTTCTGTGATGTAGGTATGATGTATCTGAGGGGTGGTCTTAGGTTACACCCCTTCTGTGATGTATGTATGATGTTTCTGGGGGTGGTCTTGATCTACAGGGTGGCAATTTTAAAAGTCTTTATAAGGCCTTGCGCGCCATTTTTCTGGGTTCCTCCTCTCCTGCGGGCGAGGGGAGCACCCTGTTGCAACAGATCAATGAAGATCAAGCTTACTAGCTGCTTTGCTTCTCAATATTCTCTTGTTGGCCTCTGTTATCTTCTCCTTCCAATAGGGAACCTATGTAAGGACTCTATATGGGTTCTTGGATACCCCATAAGGGAAAAGGGCAATTTTTGTTTACAACACTGTCAAATGGCCCGAAGGCAGAAGTTTGTTTTCAGCACATCCAAGCTACATCAGATCTAATCAGCCGGGGCAGCACATGCTTTCATGTGCCAAAAGCACACAAATCCACACTGTTACAGTAAAATCTGGGCTACTCTGCCACCCAGCTCGTCGGACTAAGTCCGCGGGTCCCTGCGGAAGAAAAATGAGCTCAGCCGGAGACAGGAGCAGACTGCAGAAGATCCAAGTTTATTGCGCAACAGGTTCAAGGCGAGATTGAACAGCGAGAAAGGGGTGACATGAATTTTTGAAACTTCCCTCCATGTCCCAGAATACAGTGCAAAATACATCCCAGTTACATCATGAATACATTAAGAAGAGGTTGGGTTACACAGATTACATCACGAATACATTAGGAAGAGGTTGGGTTACACCGGATTAACATATGGAGGAGGGAGGGGGGAATATGCAGAGCTGGAGATATGCGCAGATAAGCACATCCTGAGAAGACAATGGTCCATGTATGCATGGTCTGCCACCTGGCATCGCCCGGAGGAAGGGCTTGGCAGAGCGATTTGACAGGATTAGGGTCTTGACACCTTGCTTGAGGGATTATGGAGGACAGGGGAGGTGTCATGGAGTCCTAGAGAAATTGAGCAAATTCGCACGTTGATTTTCTATGAATTTTATAGATTTTAGTCCAATTTTGCAGTAGTTCATACCAATGTCGGATGTGGGTCCCAGTAGACACCAGAGATTTCCCTTATGCTCACGGCTCTTTGCCCTTTCCCTGGAGCCTTTGGAAATAACCATGCATAATGATAGAAATAGAAGGGCTTACAGGAGGGAGGGAGAATAGTATATCCTGAACCTCTATGCAGATGATATGATACACATGACTCAAATGATGCAGGATACCTTAAGAGCATTGTCAAAAAACCTGGCGAATTTGAAAGGGTGGCTTTTTGGATACATCTTAAATAACGTATTTCAGTATACCCCCAATGATTAAATGCGGCTAAAAGAACGGATAAATATTCCACAATGCCATAAGGATTTCCAATACCTTGGAATCCGGATACCCTGAAACTTGAACAAATTACATGCTTTAATTTGTTCTTTTAGTGAGTTTTTTTTTAAAGGGCATGAGTAGATGGAATAAATTACAATTAACAGCTTTAGGAAGAGTTGTGGCGGCACATATTATGATACTTCAGAACTTACCCTTTTTGTTTCAAGTTCTCCCCACCCCTCTCCAAACAGGTAAAGGTAAAGGTAAAGGGACCCCTGACAATTAAGTCCAGTCGTGACCGACTCTGGGGTTGCGGCGCTCATCTCACTTTATTAGCCAAGGGAGCCGGCGTACAGCTTCCGGGTCATGTGGCCAGCATGACTAAGCAGCTTCTGGCGAACCAGAGCAGCGCACGGAAACGCCGTCTACCTTCCTGCCGGAGCGGTACCTATTTATCTACTTGCACTTTGATGTGCTTTTGAACTGCTAGGTTGGCAGGTTGGCAGGATTTAGAGGTGTAACCATTTTGTAAATTGTCATCTACAGCAATACAAAAAAAATCCATATACATTAAAAGATCAGGACACGGGGGGGGAATGGAGGGTCATTCACCCCCAATGCGCTTCTTACTGTTTCCACTGGAATATCATCCTCAGGTTGTAGATTTACCTTGACAGAAAACCATTTTGTATTGGGAAAAGAAAATTATGTTCAGCAGCCTCACATTTCTCCTCAGTTATCCCTACTATATATGCGGACAGAAGCTATGAAACCAATTGTAATGGGAATTAGAGCTGCTTGTCATCAACATATTGATTTCTGCACATTGGATAGTTTTAAAATGCTTAAAGTTGCCTCTCTAAGGCAGATTCCACTGTTTAGAGTTGTGGGGTATCCTTCAGGTTCTGCTGGAGTTCATTTATTTAATTTTTATTATTATTAAAAAGAAAATGCTACCCTGAGGAGCAGACTTCCAGGTTACAGCATGGTCCATCTTGCCACCTTTCAAAATGATGCCTGCCTGTCTGTCTTGTCTGTGTGCGTTTCATTTTTAAAATACCCAGTTTCATCTTTCATTCTCTACTAGCTTTTGTAGTCCAGCGCCCATATAGCTATAGGAATAAGAAACTTTGAAAAAACCCTCTATGTTTTCACCTAATAAATAGCATAATTTCAGGAGTGTTGCTATTATGGGAGCCCAGAATGTGGAAGGGGTGATTAAAAACCGAGTGGAGCTGATAACACGGAATTGGTTAAATATTTGCCAGTTATCTGAACCTTTTGTTTTCTCTGCCGTGCCATCAGGCCACAAAGATCTTGCTCCCTATTGTGATAGGAATTTTTAGGTCTTAGATATATGGTAATGTTCATAAGCGTACCAACCAAGCATGTACATAGATCAGCACAGGAAGACCGACCAGGAACCATTTTGATTCCTAAACTGAGCAAATGTTTTCTCTGCAAGGTCAAAGTGGGAAACCTCCCCATTGTCTCTTTCCTCACAAATCCTGTCTTAAGGGCACATTTAAGATATGAATAGGGTGTGAGCCTGTGACCTGGCCCAGGAAATAAGTATATATCACTACAAAAGAATGGCCAGGCTCCCCAGGCAATCCAATCAAGTAACCTGCCAGACAGGAGATGAACAACAACAGGAGAAAACAATATTGAAATTTCTGTTTTAGGTTGCCTTTTCTGTGATGTAGGTATGATGTATCTGAGGGGTGGTCTTAGGTTACACCCCTTCTGTGATGTATGTATGATGTTTCTGGGGGTGGTCTTGATCTACAGGGTGGCAATTTTAAAAGTCTTTATAAGGCCTTGCGCACCATTTTTCTGGGTTCCTCCTCTCCTGCGGGCGAGGGGAGCACCCTGTTGCAACAGATCAATGAAGATCAAGCTTACTAGCTGCTTTGCTTCTCAATATTCTCTTGTTGGCCTCTGTTATCTTCTCCTTCCAATAGGGAACCTATGTAAGGACTCTATATGGGTTCTTGGATACCCCATAAGGGAAAAGGGCAATTTTTGTTTACAACACTATCAAATGGCCCGAAGGCAGAAGTTTGTTTTCAGCACATCCAAGCTACATCAGATCTAATCAGCCGGGGCAGCGCATGCTTTCATGTGCCAAAAGCACACAAATCCACACTGTTACGGTAAAATCTGGGCTACTCTGCCACCCAGCTCGTCGGACTAAGTCCGCGGGTCCCTGCGGAAGAAAAATGAGCTCAGCCGGAGACAGGAGCAAACTGCAGAAGATCCAAGTTTATTGCGCAACAGGTTCAAGGCGAGATTGAACAGCGAGAAAGGGGTGACATGAATTTTTGAAACTTCCCTCCATGTCCCAGAATACAGTGCAAAATACATCCCAGTTACATCATGAATACATTAAGAAGAGGTTGGGTTACACAGATTACATCACGAATACATTAGGAAGAGGTTGGGTTACACCGGATTAACATATGGAGGAGGGAGGGGGGAATATGCAGAGCTGGAGATATGCGCAGATAAGCACATCCTGAGTACCGGTGATGGGAAGACAATGGTCCATGTATGCATAGTCTGCCACCTGGCCTTGCCCGGAGGAAAGGCTTGGCAGAGTGATTTGACAGGATTAGGGTCTTGACACCTTGCTTGAGGGATTATGGAGGACAGGGGAGGTGTCATGGAGTCCTAGAGAAATTGAGCAAATTGGCATGTTGATTTTCTATGAATTTTATAGATTTTAGTCCCTTTTGACATTGACAATTGGAAATAAATGGATATATTGTAGCGAAGAAGAAGGTGAAGAAGACATGCCCCCCCCTTCCGTATCAACACGGATCAATTAGATTCCTATTTTAATAGACACTCGGATGGAGGGGAGCTTTTCAGCCCCTTAAAATCCTCAGCCTGTTTCTAGACCTGTACTTCTGTGGGCATGGAGCCCGTAATAGCCATTTACATAGGGGCCTGGAGAGGTTTGGGGGAAGTCTCAGCCTAGTTAGTGAACGGGCTTTATGCCAACGTCTCCGAACTCCACGAAGGACGAACAGAAGTGTAAATAAACCCACATACTGTAGCTAGTTGTGTTGGGTTCAGTGGGAAGCTTGCTGCATGCAAGGGTACATTAAATATTTTCACCCACTTGCCCACCTAGCCTATTTCATTCCGTTAGAAGAAGCAAGCTAGCCGACAGCAGAAGAAAGCTTTTATGAGCTTCTGCGCATGAACCACAGCCAAAGAGGCAGAGAGCAGCTGGTAGAGACAGAAGGAGCATTAAGACTGAAGCACAAAAGTCAAACAGCATTAAATCTTGAGAACGCCTTCGAAGCCACGCTGCCATTGTCAGCTGCTGCCGTTGTCCTGAAATGTCTTGTGATTTACCGTGGTTGTTTCAAACCTTGCAGTTAGTTCTGGCATTCAGATAAGCCGATGGAACAATCCCCGTGCTAATTTTGCCTTTTCAAGCATTCCAAATAGCTGCTCAGGTAGAAATCCCATCTAGCTGCAGATCAGAATCTCTTCGGGGGGGGGGGGACATTGTGGGTGCGTAGAGGAAGCTTATCATCTCACAATAAGTGCATGGCTTCTCGTCGCTTGAGAATTCAAACATTGTTCCTCCAGGTAATTTCATTGTTGCATTTCATAGAATCAGAGAGCTGCAAGGGAACCCCCCCCCCCCCGGACCTTCTAGGTCCAAGATTCTGCAACGCAAGAACCACAGCTAAATAATCCCTGACAGATGGACTCTTCTGTTCAAAAACCTCCAGTGAAGAAGATTGCACAACCTTCCAGCTGGCTCGGGTGACAGTTGCTGTCAGATGAGAAAGGAGAGGAGGATGTGGGGGCAGCCTGAGAGGGTGGGGGCTTCCTTTGCCCCTTTGCCTTTAGACACAGGCCTACTGGCTCACTCTCCTGCCCCATCCACAGAGCAGCCATATTTCCTAGCAAGCTGGGAAGGGAGGCTGCACAGCTGGAGGAGCAATGAGAACCAGAGGAGTTGACCCCCCCCCCCCTTGTCACCAATAACTTGTCACTGCTTCTGCCATGGGCAACAGGCTCACACCTTCAAACACACCCGTCTCATAAGGAGTTTTGCGAGTGAACACACCATCTTACCTTTAAGGCCAGGGCCTTTTCAGTGATGGCTCCGACCTGGTGGAATGCTCTGTCCCATGAGACCAGGGCCCTGCAGGATTTAACCTCCTTCCATCGGGCCTGTAAGATAGAGCTATTCCGCCTGGCCTTTAATTTGAATTCAGCCTGATCTTTTATTTCCCTTCTCTTCCCTCCCCCTCCCCTTTTATGAAGATTACTCTCTCTGAGACCCCACAGCTAATTCTCCCCTGGCCTCCTCGCTGGCCCAAGTAGGACCAATTCAGCCACCTAGCCCTGGGGATTATCTAATATTTATTAGATGGATTTCCCCTAAATTGATTTTTGAACATTGAATTTTATTGTTGTTCATGTTTTTATACTGTATTTTATGCTGCTTTTACAATTAAGTGTTTAAAATTTGTTGTTAGCCGCCCTGAATTATTTATTATTATTAGTGGGAGGGAGGGAGGGAGGGATGTAACCATTATTAAGACATCTTTGTGACTTTTATCCCATCCTGGAATCCTGATGCCGTTCTTGTCGCCCAAGACTATCTGTCTCTGACTTGGTTCGTTGCAGGCTGTGAATAAAGCTTGCCCCCCCCTTTTTTTTACATGTAGGAGCATCTGTTGAAGATTTGGGACAGGAGCCAGGATAAGCACACAGAGAGTTAACTGTGAAACCTTCCAGGAATCTGTTGCTTCTTTTTTCTCATTTATTTGGGGTGGTGGAGAAGGGATTTTAATCAGCTCTCATTGATTAAGTCTACGGGGTAATCAAATTTTGCAGCACTAGCAGAATGACATGGGTATAGTCATTCGTTCTCTCTCTGGTGGTGGGAGGGGGTTGAGGAAGGGGGCTCCTGCTGCTACAGATTTTGCTGCCCTAAATGCCTGATATGTTTTTGTTGCAGGTGAGGATTCACTCTGCAGAAATAGTTTCGGTTTCAGTGACGGAAAGCTAAATTCCCCAGCGCTGTCTCCTGCAGCTGTGTCTACTCCAACAATAGCTTCTCGCAAAGGTAATGCAATTCTGAATAGCACAGGTGTGTTTATAAGGTCATGTTTATGCTGAGCATCCATGTATCTTATTCTATGTTGTAGAGATAATCCACCATCACCCCCCAAACCCCTGGATTGACTTGATTAAGCTTCCTCCTGTGAGGAGGAAGAAAAGATCACCATGAGCTCAGAGACCGGACACCAGACTGTGCAGGCTAGAGAGGGATTTCTCCTTAGGAACCACCCTCTTTGGCCTCTAAGCTCCCACATGTGGCTCCGGGCCCCTTTTTCCGTGGGATGGTGGCCATTGGATGCCTGCTCCTGCCCTACAAAGACAGTGTTTGCCTGTGCTTCAGGATCGCATTACGGACCTCATTTCTGCTAGTGCTCCATTTGTTTCCATGCCAAGGCAGAACCTTTAGGATCTATAAAGTAATGGGAAATAAAACTTGTTTCTCAGGAGCGCAGGTGCATTTTCCTTGCCACTAAGGAACTCTAAAAGACACTCCTTGCAGCCAAGTTTAGGAAGAAGGGCTTCTGGATCAGAAAGAGCCATTTTCCTATCATGCAAGGGCCAGACATCTTTTCACAGAAATCGGGAGAAATCAGATTCAGTTAACACTTAAAGGTGGACCTAACACGATTTGCACCTTGCAAAACAGTACGAGAACTGAAACACAGCCATCCTTTAAATTGGTGTCTCTCTGAATTCCCAGTGCTGTTCTCTAGCCAAGTATTGCACACAAATATGCACTGACTGCAGTAAAGTGTGCATAGAAATGCATATATAGCATTAGTGAAAATAACGTACAAAAATTCATTATATTTTGAAAAATTACTTTGCAAAAATGTTGATACTGCTTACAGACTTGTGCATATTAGGACAAATTGGTGGGTGGGATGTTTTAATGTTATGTTCTTTTCTGGGTTTTAATGGATGGATGTAGTTGTTTTCTTTCTGTAAGTTACTTTGGGTTGCCTGTGAATAATTTCTCAAGTGGCATTAGAACTCTGGAAAACTCATGAATTTGTGTCTTTAAATGTTCATTGTTATTTATTTAGACATGCACCATAAAGCACCATATCAATCTTGGGCTTGTTTTTCCAGGAAAGCTTGGAGACACAAAAGAATTAGAAGATTTTATCGCTGATCTTGATCGGACCTTGGCAAGTAAGTCAGGCTAATGGGCAACCAGACTCAAATTCATTTATTGCAGATGGCGGGGAAAGGATGGCTGCAGCCTCACCTCTCAGATCCTGGGCACAAATACCAGGGGAAAACTGGAACCTACTTTAGACAGCTGAGGCAAACCACAAAATGGCGTCTGTCTGCCAGGGAAGAAGGGGCGAGCGAAGATCTACATCGCAAACAAGGGGGAAATCCAACCAACCTTACTCAACAGTTGAAGTGGGAATCAGAGGTCGTTGCAGGGGAAATCTGAATCACTCGGGGTGTGTGCAGAGCCCAGGAGACCCCAGAGGGCAGCCCTTGCCATTTCCTTCCTAGGTATGGGAGGAGACCCCTAGTACCTGCTATTCACTGAGAGGCCACTATAGAGGCGGCCTTGGGGGGGGGGAGGGACGCTGAGCAGGAGGTCTGACCCCCCCCCCGAAAAAGTGGCACCACAGCCATTGCTGCCACCATGGCAGCAGCGAGGAATGCATCCCACCGGATCTGCTCCTATGGATTCTGCCACCTGAGGCCGATCGCCTCACCTGGTCTCAGGGGTGGGCCGGCCCTCGCCTACTTGTCCCCATTGCATCCTCAGCTTGGCCATAAGGGCAGGAATGATTACTCCTTGTTGGTATAACTTGTGAACCTTCCCAGCAGCGGTGTGTGACCTTAGCGAGGTTATCTTGCTGTCGTAGAGGTTTAAGGAAACTGACCCCAAAAATACAGTTGAATGCACGACAGCAGGCCATTTTGATACCTGCCCTGCCTTATGTTCTTATAGGTATGTGAAACAACTGTTTTTGCATGAAACTGGCCTGCAAAAGGATGAGGTTGAGTCTGGGCTGATCCTGTTCTGTACGACAGAGACACAGACGGAGACCCTCATCTCCCAAGCGTGCAACCTGCCATCTGCTCTTCCACTTTTAACCGTGACGACTCCTGCAACTTTCTCTTCAAATAACAAATTTGCTGATGCCGTACTTTTTCATAAGATATAGCTTAACATTAATTTAAAAGAGCTGACGAAAAGGTTTGTAATTTTATATAGCTAATGTAAATGCTTTCTTTTTTGGTTAAATATATTTTTGTATGCAAATAAAATACGAACTGGATTTTTTTGTTTTGAAAAAGGGGGCTGTCTGCTATTTGACACTTTCATCCCATTCTTTCAGAAGCTTACAGCGGTTAACTTGGGAAGCCACCATCCTTCTGACACAGATCAGTGTGGTTCTAGTTCACCCTGTGCCCATTGGCTTGCAAGGATTCCATCCTGCATTAGATAGCACGCTGGCCGGCTGGCTGGCACAATTCTGCCTCTCTTTCTCAGTGCCCATTTACAGTGACGAGAGGCGTACTCATCTGATATGACAGACATGGATGGGAGCGACAGAGCTGTAGCAACCGAGCTTCTATTGAGCATCAAAACAATGGGAACGCTCGGCTGGCGTACGTACGGTAGTCTGTGAGGCCAGATCTCTTGCATTCGGTCTGGTTTCATAAGGAATACCTCCCCCTCCCGGCATGTTTCCTGACCCCATTTTAATTAATGTAGACATTCATTTCAGTAAAAGCAACATTGCGTGTTGCACAGTCTTTCAATATTTGGTTACTCGTGATGAACTTTGAGGGCAAGAATGCTGAGCCTAACTATATTCCTGATATATTCATTTTTGTTGGGAAGAGGGAAATTCAGTCGTCCTGTTCTGAAGGAGGGTTGTACCACAGGGCTATTTTGAATGTGAAGATTATTTGAGGGTTGCATTGAGGGGACTCGTATCATACGCTCCTCCTGGGCTTGTACTGTTTTAGAAGCCACCTTTAAATAAATCACTCGGACAGCAGTAAAGGTTAGTTGACTCTCCCCCCAAAACCTTTTATCAAATCTTGCAGCTGCTTTCCCTGAACTGAATTCCTCCCTTCTCCAAGTGCAAATTTCTTTATGGCTGTAGTACATTAACTTCCAGAGAGGCACTGAAGCATATTTTCAAAAAGAACACTCGTGGGAAATTGTTCACATCGGGGTGAGTTGCATTCTGTTATGAGTAAGAATAGAAAATAAAGACCTACACACTGTGTTCTCTAGATACAAAGAGACCCTTATTTATTCTTTTAAATGTCAGAATGGGGAAAACGGGTTATTATTGTTCACACGTTTTTGGATGCAGCAGATGGGCTATTTAAAGAAACATTTGCTTGCTTGCCAATGTGGCTGAGCTGGGAAGAGATCCGAAAACTGACTGACATTGTGAGTGTAATGCAAAGTCTAGAAAACAAGGAATGAGTCCAAACGCCAAATTATGAAGAAATCTTAAAAAATAAGAGTGCTTTGTACAGCCCTTCGGGGTCTTAGGGCACAGAAGTAGAAATGCTATCACTGTCCTTAAGAAATCAACCTTCCCCTCAGGTTTTCTATTTGTCATTGAGTTGCACATAGGAAAAAGGTTGTAAGAAATTTGTAGTAAGTGTATTTTGCATTTTGCATCCAATTCTTAAAAAGCCTGGTTCACACACTGCTTTGTTGTTTTTCCAGCTCATTCTCTTGTGTATCACAACACATACAGTCTCACATGGGGGGGTGACTGTTTCAGCAAACAACCACCTTGCATTGTTATTTTCCCGGGAAACAATGTTAATTAATGGTTTGAAATCTTAAAACATTTTCTAGCTGAAGATATTCTGCTGACCCGCTTCATTTTCTGATGTATTACCTGCCTTGCCTCTCTCTCTCAATCCAGAATTTTGAATTGAGACGTTTACGTTTTGAAATACATTGTGAACCGCCTTGAGGATTTGTTGGGGAGGAATGAAATCCACAATATTATTCCTCTCTTCCCCCTGGTTTGAATTTAGCAGATTTAACAAACTGGTAGTAACATGTGGTCCAGAGCCAAGTGACGCATGAATTGTGAGGCATCTTAATACATAACCATTATTCACTCTTGCAATTTACTAAACTAAAACGGAATTTCAGAGCTTGCCATACGTGGATGGTGGTGCTTTCACGCCAGTCTGCTTACGAATGCAATAAAATATTACCGTTTGTGTCTCTTGATTCCTCGCATTGCCCCTAAGCTGGTTTTTTTTAAAAAAAGTTTCGCATTTAGAGGAAGCTCATGGCCTTTACCAGTTTTATGCTATTATCTGTTGCCCTTCCATCATCAGGAACATTGTCATGTCCATGTACAGCAACATCTCACTGCCTTGCATGATGGAAAATGATCTAAGGAGTTTGCTCTAATATTGTACTGCTCTGGCTTTCAGAACGACTCCACATTTTTCTGGCTCATTCAGTGGACAGGGAATGGCTCTCAAGTACCACTTCACTGTGGATGGCAGAGCTCTCTCTCTCTCTCTCTCTCTCGAGACTTTTTGCCGTCTCTTCATAATTGGACAGTCAGCATCGTGCTATGCAGTGTTTTCCTTCCTACGAGACAAACAGCAGCTTCAAGAGAAACATTTAGATTGGGAAAATCTGATTTGGTTCTTAGCCTGGTCAAATATTTTCACTTAACACAGCCTCAGAAAGTCAGCTGCAACCAAATATAATGCCTCTGGGCATTTTCTTTCAGTGTTTGCAGATGCACTGTTGCTTATAATCACAGTTAGATGTCTACACAGAGCGGCAGAAAATCCTAAGCTTCTGAAAAACAGTGACGGCCATTCTAGTCCAGCAGGCATTTAAATGAAGCTTTGGAGTTTTTAATGATATTTTATTTTATTTTATTCGTTAATATGCTTTTGCAATTTCTATGTACACCACTTGGAAACATTCATGATTAAGTGATATATAAATAGCTGAAATTATATATTTTTTAAAAAAAACACTACAGTGCTGCTTGTTCCAATTGTGCAGTACCTTTCATGGGCGAGCAAATCACTGCTCACACTGCAGCCAATTCAAGGGCAGATTAACGATCTAGAATTAAACAAATTGGTTTTTCATTTGAAATTCTTGGAAGTTTTCAGATGCCTGTGAGACAACTGCAAATCATCCCAGCACATTAGCCTCCACACCTTAACACTCAAGGCAGAAAACGCAAAGGAAGATTATTACATCTGTCTGATGTGCACATTACTACATTTATTCTTATTAACGGACAGAAAATTGTTATGAGTTTTACCAGCTCAAAAAAAGGTGTCCAGTGGTGTCCAAACTTTTTTCAAAGAGGGCCAGATTTGATGAAGTGAAGGGCTGTGAGGGCCAACCAAAGTTGTTGAGCTTTATTTAGGGCTGAAGTTGCTGAGGTTTTTTTTAGGATTTTACCCAGGAAATAAACTGCCACAGGGGCCGGATTAAACCGAACGGCTGGCTGGATTAGGCCCCCAAAATGGACTTTGGTCATGCCTGCGGTAGACAAGATATTCAGTGCAAATCAGTGTCTAAGGAAACTGTAGATGGAAAGTTTAAATTACTGAAAGCTTTTAATGTGGGTGGGGTTTCTTTAAAAAAAAAAACCACTAAGGTTTTTACTCAAATGTAGCAGTAATAGGTAGATATGCCCATTTAAGTACAATATATACTCCAATGTAAAGTATAGTACTTATTCCAATTGGAGGCATACGGGTTGTATTCTGTGCCATCCATGAGCAGCACTTACACGTGTAGAAGGCAACTTCTTCTTCCTATCCTCTCTCCTCTAATCATGCTGAGGGCTCCTCCCTCCACAGAAAACATTGAGGCGTGTGGGCTTGGGGAGGGAGGCGAAGTCCCTTTACGGAAGCACAAAGTCCACCGGTACAACGCTAGATTCCACCCAATGTTACTAGAATTAGATCACCCTCTTAAACTCCACCGAGGTGCTTCCCATATACAACTGACCAGTTACAGATTAAAAGCAGGCCCCTTCCTAGGCGTTTGACAGCATGGTGGAGGTGAAGATCTGCTGCAGAATCTGTGGGATGTCTTTGGTGTCCATGGCAATAAAGGAACGGCCGGCTGGCAGCGTCCTTTGCAACCTGCAGATCAGGAAAGAGAAAAATACATGATTGCAAATTGTGTCCCACTACAATAAATACGTGGACGCATGTGGCGCTGTGGTCTAAACAACAGAGCTTAGGGTTTGCTGATCAGATGGTTGGCAGTTCGAACGGGGTGAGCTCCCGTTGCTCGGTCCCTGCTCCTGCCAACCTAGCAGTTCAAAAGCACGTCAATGTGCAAGTAGATAAATAGGTACCACTCCGGCGGGAAGGTAAACACCATTTCCGTGCGCTGCTCTGGTTTGCCAGAAGCGGCTTAGTCATGCTGGCCACATGACGCGGAAAGCTGTCTGCGGACAAACGCCGGCTCCCTCGGCCAGTAAAGCCAGATGAGCGCCGCAACCCCAGAGTCGTCCGCGACTGGACCTCATGGTCAGGGGTCCCTTTACCTTTACCTTTACACTAAATACATCAAATAACGTTTAAATGCTCTTAAGAAGAAAGTAAAAATTTCCTTCTAAATCTCTTGTACTGTAACTGCAACCTGAAAGACTTGGAAACTTTGGTGGGAGCAAGCGGAAAAAGCTTTGCCTCTGCAAAAGTCTTTCTGCAGCAAGACTCCTTTCTTTTTGTGTTTGCTATGTGCTATGCACATGCGTGGCAGTCAGCACAAAGGAAAGTACAGCATTAATACTCCAGATATTATGGGGCTTGTCCAATGGGACTGCGATAGGGTGTCGCCTAAGATGTGGGATCTACAGCAAATCCATGAGGAAACGTGTTTTGTGTTCCCCAGAGCACAAAACCAATGACTGATTTAAAGTAGATTTTTTATTTTTATTATTATTGTTATTATTATTACATTTCTTAATTGCGAGAGGTAGTCTTTGGAGGCACAGAATACAAGTAGCCCTTTGGTAAGGTAGCATTTTACTTCAACCAATACTGAGTTAAACACACAGCAGAAGAAAGGCCGAATCTCTCATTTGTCACACCAAACTCTGGCATGGGCAGAAGTTTTTGCTTTCTGCAAAGCTCAGCTTGGCGTGAGTTCTCTGCCGCTCACAGCACAAGAAACTCTGTGTGATGCTAGGCAACCAGCCTGGCCAGAATGCCAGACCTGAGCAGATTTGTGGCGAACTGTGCAGAACACATTTTTAAAGAAAACTTATGCCATATGTATGCATGCCATGAACTCATTGACCTACCTGTCTGCCTGATCTCCTAAGGAGCCTATGAATATGGCAAATGCGTTCACTTTGGGGTTGATGGTCAAGGCTTGAGCAAACCGGGCTGCGGGGATGCCGTACCGCTCAAGGTTGGCATCGCTTAAGACTATGACGAAGTACTCGTCCGCCTCTTCTTTCGCAATCTCCCGAATGGCGTGCTCTGTGCCCTCCAGAGTGTGGTCGCCACTCATACAGAACTGCGCATGGGCATGCATTATCTGCGGAGGGGGTGAAAACATCAACGAAAAGAGGCACGGAAATGAAAAACAAGGAAGCAAACCTTTCAGCACCCATTGAATGGAAAAGCCTATTGCATGTGAATTCGTGTCCAAATTTTAGTTCAGACAATAAAGCAACTTTTTGATTGGGAAAAAAAGGGGAAACCTTCCCATTTCACCTCAGGCAGCAAAATGAGATGGGACACCCCTGGGACAGAAATATGGAAAATAAATGGACCCGTGAACCAGAAACTTATCTCACTGGGACCATAAGACAAGACTTGTAGTGACCACAAGGCTGTGGTGATCACACAGGGTCCCCGAACGTTTCACCGTCTATTGATCCGTGTGCCACCACTATTTTTTGCTGCCACCACCCAGGCCCCACCTGGGACAATACTGAGTCCAGTCAGGGTTAAATTGGAACATAAACTTCTGTTTGTTTATTGCATTTTAACAAGCGTGTGGTTCCCTAAATGGTATCAGTCAATTACAATCATGGGGTGCCTATCCAGTCCTATAACTTCCGCTTCCTGCTCTCACTCACTAAACCGCCTCTCAGATATTTACTCGTCTTCCTAGTTCCTAACTGTTCCTGACTCAGCTTATTTCGCTACACTAACTCAACCTACCCACAGACTCTATCCCAATTCACTCCCACTCCAACCAACCACCCAACTCCCAACAAACTTCTCCCTTCGCCCCTCCCAGAGCTGGTTTTATAGTCCCTCTGACTCCACCCCCTGGGTCCTGATTGGGTAACCTGTTTAACTATTTCACTTCCAGCACTCTCATATGTTAATGTCACTCCGGCTTTCTTAGGCAAATCCCCAGTGGACTGAGAAGGGGGTGGCTGGGTAAATGTACCATGCTGACCAAATTGGAATTAAAGAGAACGGTCCTTCATTTCTGACAGCATCGCTCCAGAGCAGAGCAGGAAAAAATGAACGCCATCCATAACCGGCCTTTGCTGGAAGGCTCAAAGTGCATGCAGAACAACCAGTGCCTAGCGTTTATTTCAATAGTAAAATATGGGATATGACGCCTTAACAACAAGAGATGAGAATTTGCAGAAAAATAAAATGTTTTGTGGTTCCTTAGAAACAAAAGGATTTGTGAAGTGTTATCTTCAGTTGACGAGATTCATTATTTGTATCTATCTCCATGCGCACACCATTTTTGGAGAAAGCCCATTAAATGCGAGAGGTCCAGGTGGCCTGTGAACCCTCTGCAACGCTCAAACGCATAGAAGAGAACTATAACTACTCACAACAGTAGCAACTGGTGAGAACACCATCTGGACAGGGAACGAAATCCGTATGTTAATGCGTATGCCATTCTAGAAAGTCACTCCATAAAAACAAATAATATATTGGCAGCCACTGTGAGAACAGGATCCCCGACTAGATGGGCAAGTGGCTGGATCCAGCAGCTTCTCCTTACGTTCTTATATTCAGATTCCTAAGTGCCAAAGGTGGGGGTTTTTACAGCATGTTTATACTTTCACACTCCCTGTCTCGCTTGGTTCTCTTTCTGGGATACCAGGCACTACACAAATGTCTAAGAATTTCAGTCAGATAGGTTTACCTTCAAAATTTCCAGTCTTTGTTTATTGTTCTTCGGAACATTGTCATTCTGGACCACGGCAATGTTAAAACCATCTCCCGAATGCCCAGTGATGTCATACTGCATGGAAAAGATTTAAACATCATTTTTAAGCATCATCCCCATAATAAAATGTATGTTTTATCATAAGGCACCAATCACAGTTTGGAGCCTTGAACCACCATTTGCCACCCACCAATTTCTGTGTTGTTTTTTAAAAAAAATACCCTTGTGCTCACAGGCCAAAGTACAAATTAAGGCTGGAAGAGGCATATTTTATGCCTTTAGTTACACATTCAAATTCTTAATATTGATTGTTCAGCCCTTTTAAGCAAACCACAACAGCATGTGCTTTTCAGCATCAGCTTGCATGGACAGATCAGACAAATTCATACTGGAATACCAGGGGAAGGGTTATCTTTTAAGCTGTCCAGTGTCTGATTGCCTATATTTCTATGAATATTAATTTTATTTTACAAGACTTATATGCCACTTAATCAACAAAAACTAAGCAGCTTACATAAAAAATATAAAATATTCATTTAAAAATTCTGATAACATTAACGTTAAAACCAAACGGGCAAAAAATGCATAAACATTGTACTAGACATGTAGTAGAAGCATGATCTGGCCAACAGACATTTAAAATGTTTCCGGATAAGAGAGGGATGTTGAAACCTCTCTTACAAAGACAGAAGGGAGTCCGTTTGCACCATAAAGACTCACAAATCTTTTGCACCATTAGCTTTTGTGGACTAGAATCAGAGAAACAGAGAGTTGGAAGGGACCCTGAGGGTCATCTAGTCCAACCCCCTGCAATGCAGGAATCTTTTTGCCCAGTGTGAGACTTGAACCCACGACCCTGAGCGTCTCATGCTCTGTTGATGTATGAAAAGGTCCGGGGGAAAGGAAGGCACATGAGATACCGTATTTTTCGCTCTATAGGACACACCGGACCACAGAAGGGGGAGGACAGGAAAAAAACAATTCTCCCCCTCTCTGCTCAGCGCCCCTTCAGCGAAGCGGCAGGAGAAACGGGGCCCCTTCCATTTCTCCTCCCGCTTCGCTGAAGGGGCGCTGCGCAGAGAGGGAAAACTGTGCAGTGCCTCTCCAGCAAAGTAAAGCCTGGAGAGCGAGAGGGATCGGTGTGCACTGACCCCTCTCGCTCTCCAGGCTTCAGGCGGCCATCTGCAAGCCTTCAGAGCGCGGCGGGAACTCCTGCTGCGCTCTGAAGGCTTGCGGATAGCTGCCTGAAGCCCCCGGAGCGCAGCGGGCATTTCCACTGTGCTCTGGGGGCTTCAGGCTTCAGCGAAAGCAACATGAAGCCTCCGGAGCGCGTGGGGAGCGCTCCCTCTGTGCGTCGAAGGCTTCGCGTTGCTATCGCTGAAGCCAAGGAGCCTGCATTCACTCCATAGGATGCACACACATTTCCCCTTCATTTTTGGAGGGGAAAAAGTGCATCCTATAGAGCAAAAAATAAAGCTAAAGTTAAAGCTATATTGATGCAATATGCTGAAGCCTCACTACTACCAACATTTAACAAGAGCATTTTAGACACTAAAGCTAGAGGCAAAACGCAATTGATTTTTGTACTCTGCAATGCTCCCAAACAATGGTGGTAAGACTGCTTTTTGGTTTCGTAAGAGAAAGAAATGTCTGTTCCTTTTGCGAGCAGTAGTGCAGTCTACATATTTCTACTGGAAATGGTCTACTGGAAAAGCTAATGCCGAAAAGTTAATAGGTTCATGTGCAAATCACCTTAAATTTCTGCTCGTAATTCTCAAAGGCTTCCATAACCATGCAAACAGCTTCCATGGAGCGCTCCAGCCGCCCGTCCACCCCGTTGAAGCGGTACATGCTGCCAGAGACATCCACGACCAGGCGGAGGCGTTTGGGCTTTTGCTGAGGGCTTCCCAGCTTAAAGAAAGCAACAGCAAGTCACGTTGGTGGAGGGGTGGGTGAGCTTCAGTCAAAAGGGACGAACAGTTACGTGCAGGCTTAAAGGGCAGATTTAAAGAAATGTTCTAAGGCAAAATTGGTACAAAAGTACCTAGATGAACTGGGCACAAATCCTTCTAATTACTTTTTCAGGTACCTTTCTGAATCACTGTTCTAAGAGCAGGTGAGCTCCTTCTCTGCTACCTCTGCTTCCTTATTTGTGCATTTAAGACGGACCCGAAGGAACAATTCTCTGAAAAGCAAGGGTTAGCTCACTGTTTTGAGAATTGCACATGGTCCTCATAAAGGTCGCGGGTGGCGCTGTGGTGTAAACCACTGAGCCTCGGGCTTGCTGATCGGAAGGCCGGTGGTTCGAATCCCCGCAACGGGGTGAGCTCCCGTTGTTCGGCCCCAGCTCCTGCCAACCTAGCAGTTCAAAAGCAGTTCAAAGTGCAAGTAGATAAATAGATACTGCTCCGGCGGGAAGGTAAACGGCATTTCTGTGTGCTGCTCTGGTTTCACAAGAAGCGGCTTAGTCATGCTGGCCACATGACCCGGAAAAGCTGCCTGCGGACAAACGTCTGCTCCCTCGGCCAGTAAAGCAAGGTGAGCGCCACAACCCCAGAGTTATTCGCGACTGGGCTTAACTGTCAGGGGTCCTTTACCTTTACCTTTTTTACCTCATAAGGGTATTGTAATCCTGTTAAAATATTACGGAAAACACTTCTTTTGAGATACAGTGCTACCTTGGTTCTCAAACGCCTTGGTACTCAGACAACTTGGAACCCAAGACAGCAAACCCAGAAGTGTTCCGGTTTGCTAACATTTTTCGGAAGCTGAACGTGCTCTGTTTTGAGTGTTACGCTTCCATTTTGAGTGCCACACTTCCGTTTTGAGTGTTGAGGTCTGTCTGTTTTTACTATTTATTTTTCCTTTTTGTTTTTGCGGCTTTTTTGTTTTGTTTTTGTGACTGTGTGGAACCCAGTTCAGCTACTGACTGATTGATTGTGTGACTGTAGCACATTGTTTATTGCTTTCATTTTATGGATCAATGGTCTTGTTAGATAGTAAAATTCATGTTAAATTGCTGTTTTAGGGGTTGTTTTTAAAAGTCTGGAACGGATTAATCCATTTCGCATTACTTTCTAAGGGAAAGCGTGTCTTGGTTTCGGAATGCTTTGGTTTTGGAATGGACATCCGGAACAGAATGAGTTTGAGAACCAAGGTACCACTGTATTGAGAAAAATCTACTGAATAGATTTCTGGATTTAAGTTGCCCATACTGGAAACAAAATCCAAGAAACATGTCACATAAGGTTCTGCAGGTAAAAGTCTTTTTTAAAAACAAACAAACACTAAAATCTCAGATTCAGAATTCATTCTAAAAGCAAATAGGGATTTTTAAAAAAACATGCACTGTGGGGATAACTCGGCTTTGTGTTGCAAAGCTTGTCTGGGGACATTACAGCCTTTAAAATGGGATTCTGGGCGACCCTGCACTCAGACTATAAAGTAGATCATTTTAAAAGTGAAGCGCCTGTTTTAACACTTTCTGGCATTGCTGCTGGATCTGAAAAGGTATTTCATGACACATGAAACAAGGCAAGCCGGAATACAAATACCAAGCTGCTTACGGAGAGTTTGGCAAACAGATAAAAACGCTTAAAATATTTGTTTTGTTCTACTAGCTTCCAATGTCATTCTTTCACTGAATCACCATTCAAGCATTTTGTTTTGAATTCTCTTCTTCTCCACTGAAATAGAGATGCTTCTCATAATTCGGTTCTTTGTCCCCATTATTTATGATTTACTTCAATCCAGAAGACCCAGAGCAGACATTATAAGAAGAGGTTGGAATTGCGAACACTAAGCTCTCTGGAGTTCCAACAGTTGCAGGCCTAGGACCAGAGGCCTTCAAACATCACACATCCAAGTGGAGGCCTTCATGGTCAGTCATGGCAAGGAAATTCCCCAGAAGGGCACACAGCCATCAATGAGAGCCCAGAATGTGGCTGCTGATTCAAGCTGCCCATTACGAGGTTCATATAGCAATTATCTCCATATTCTGAGGGCCAAATGGCAGAAGAGCTAGCCGACCTAACTGGAAGAGTCTGCGACCAGAAGGAGGAGGAGTATCAGGAAGAGTGGATTAAATTTAATGATTATTTAGTTACATATGTTAAGTTAAACTAACTGAAAACAGCTTGCAGATACTTAATTGGCTTGGGATTTTATTTATGATAAGTGACGAATTAATATGTTTAATTTCATAAGATTTAAGGATGTTAATGTTTAAGTTAAATTTTATAAGAATTGTGACTTGGAAAACTGTTAAAAGGATATGCAATGAAATTCAACCAAGGGGAAGCGGGGAAGTCACTTAACAAAGTTAGTAAGTGTAATTTTCAATAAGGTTATGATTTATGTTTGTTTGTCTTATGTGTTTGTTTGTTTATAATACTGTGAAAATCAATACAAAATTTTGAAGAAGAAAAAAACAAATGGCAGAAGACTGTGGGAAATCTGTAACTGGGTCTCCTGCTATTCTTTAAAAGTGTGCTACCTGCAGAGAAAATAGCAGCTTTGGAGAGGGCAGTTTTATGAGGAAAATGGAGGAAGGGGGAAAGAATCAACTTCTTCCAGCTGCACCGCAGTCCTTATCAGATTCCTCCTCACCACCTCCAGCAGCTACTTAGTAAATAACAAAGGGAAGCTGCTCTAATCCCAGACCTCCGGCTATCATGTCTAACGCCCCCTGGGTCCAGAAAAGGTAAAAACAGCTGACTCAATATCATAAAAGCAAGACTGAGAAAAGTTGCTCTCAAAGGCATGTTTGGAGACAGAGTTACGTCACACAGAGCTGCAGCACAAAATGAAACGAGCACAAACAAACAATGTCAATGGACTCCGCAGGAGAACTGACTCCATCCCAAACATAATGCACATAATGTGATTCTGGAACCTGCATGGAGCGGCAGGACAGCCACAGTTGCCTCCCAGAACAGGCAATAATTCTGTGGAAAGTCACTGTGCCAGACTCCAGGGGGGCATACTAGCGGGGCTCCATTTAAGTTGCCGTGCGGGCTCTGTGCAAGCTCTGCCTTACGCATGAATAAAATGTGTGAATAATAGGGCGGGCGGGCAGATTTTTGTAAATTACACCAAATTACCCAGCAAAATGTTAAATGGACTGAGAAAAGCATGTATGCCAGGAGAACAGTTGGTGTGCATGCACTTTAACTGTGTCTCAGTTAACTTACTTGTGGGTCAAGATCTCCCCGTCGCTTATAGATAGTTTTTTCTCCTGTCAGACTGTCAATTATCTTGGCATCATCTAGTTCTCCAACGGCCTGGTTTCTGAGCCACTGTCTTTCCTTTCCTTTCGCCTGTGAAAAAAAAGGAAACACTTGTCTTTAAGATTATTTTCTTTCTGAAAAGTCTTTGGACGTACTAATGGGACTTCTGCTGCAAATTCTACAATGAGGTTTGGCAGAAATATTCAAACCAAAACACGAATAGGCAAGTATTTAAGAACACAGGGCTCTGCCTTATACTGGACCCGGACATTTCCTACTTAGAGATGCCGGGATTCCAGCTGGGACCTTTTGCCAATGAGCCACAGCCCTTTTCCACTGATAATCGATCCTTCCTATCAAACAAACAAACTGTTAATAGTTCAAGTTGTATGGCTTAAGTGATGATGGGCAGATGACACAGCAAATAGTTAGCAAATACAACCCTCAAAATACAGTTAGCTTTCAGTTACTGACATAAGTAACTGGACTTTGAGAGACGTGTTAATAGACGGCCATCACTCTTAAGCCACATGTAGTACAGTGGTACCTTGGGTTACAGACGCTTCAATTTACAGACGCTTCAGGTTACAGACCCAGAAATAGTACCTCAGGTTAAGAACTTTGCATCAGGATAAGAACAGAAATTGTGTGGCAGTGGCGCAGCGGCAGGCCCCATTAGCTAAAGTGGTACCTCAGGTTAAGAACGGTTTCAGGTTAAGAACGGACCTCCGGAACGAATCAAGTTCTTAACCCAAGGTACCACTGTACAATGTCGTGACTTGCCCTGTTTCACTGGTCTAAGGATGCTTTGTGACTCTGAGCAGGAGGCACTATTGTGTGCATGTTAAGAAGAAGATAAGTCCAGACCACGTCTCTGTGGCATCCATTGTCCATTCAGCCACACGAACCTCCAGCTTGAAGCAGCACCACGCAGGCACGGGTTTATCGCCTCAGTGAGAACTAGTCCCAAATAACGGGATCATACACCAAATAAGCAGGTTGTTAAGTTTCACAGTTATATGAGTCTTTTCCTCCTCCTTTTTTTTTTTTTTACAGGCGACAAAGAATGTCTGGTTTCTGGGTCAGATAGTTTTGCTACACATTTCCCAGGAAGACAATGCAGCCTCAGGAAACAGAGCATACGGCGCTTTCCCCATGAACTTAAAACAACCTTTTGTTAGTCTAAAGGAAAACGGATGCGCTTCCTTCCCTGACGTTGTGGCAAGTGCTGCTCTGTGTCTCTAGGCACCAGGGACCAACTCCTAAGACCCTGGCCCTGAGGGAGGGGGCACAGGGCTAGCGGCTGCTTCCTCCCTCCCCCTTCTCCCTCAGCAGTCCTGAATTGTGGAGCCCAAAGCCTAAAATGCAATATATAACATGTAACAACAGTAAAGTGTCTTCAAAAAGAAGATTTTGATCATATTATTATTACTTACTACAGTGGTACCTCGGGTTACATATGCTTCAGGTTACATACGCTTCAGGTTACAGACACCGCTAACCCAGAAATAGTGCTTCAGGTTAAGAACTTTGCTTCAGGATAAGAACAGAAATCGTGCTCTGGTGGCGCGGCGGCAGCAGGAGGCCCCATTAGCTAAAGTGGTGCTTCAGGTTAAGAACAGTTTCAGATTAAGAACAGACCTCCAGAACGAATTAAGTACTTAACCCGAGGTACCACTGTACTACCACTACAAACAGAATTTTGAAGGTTTCTTCACTTATGACCTGGAATAACTATTTGGGTTTTTTTTAAACAAAAAGAGAAGCTGGGGGGAAAGCACACTGTCTTAACAATTTGGGGGCACAGTCAAGCTCTTTTAATCTCTACAAAGTATGAGCTACTCAGATTTTGAGAAAAAATATTTCACTGCACACTTTGCAAATGGAAGCTCATCTTGATTCTCTCTCTGCATTTCTCCTTCTCTCCCTGGCTTTCAGGCAGCAAAACACAGATGTCAAGAAAGATCATGCCATGGACAAATAGCTGAAACACTCCTGGAGCAGATGTAAAGGCTCACCCAGCTGAAAGCATTATCTGAGCACAATGGCATGAGTTTCAAGGATCAGTGAACTATGACACGAATCACCCTCTCTTTCAAAACTAGATGCAGCACCTCCTAAAGCAGCAGCGGGAAACGGATGGACAATGGCCCAAACGAGGTCACAAGGCCATTTCCCACAAGCTCCATCCACCTTCTCGACATTAGCTATAAGGTCAGGTGTGGAGCAGGAAAAAACGCAACTCACCTGACCTCATGGCAAAATCAAGTGAGTGACGGATGGGGAGCCCTACCCGCCTATCAAAATGGACCTGTCAAGGGTGTTGGAGGAGCTCAGGGTCCATCTCTGTGCCAGCGTGGTGTAGTGGTTAAGAGCAGTGGACTCGTAATCTGGTGAGCCGGGTTCGCTTCCCCGCTCCTCCACATGCAGCTGCTGGGTGACCTTGGGCCAGTCACACTTCTCTGAAGTCTCTCAGCCCCACTCACCTCACAGAGTGTTTATTGTGGGGGAGGAAGGGAAAGGAGAATGTTAGCCGCTTTGAGACTCCTTAAGGGGAGTGAAAGGCGGGATATCAAGTCCAAACTCCTCCTCCTCCTCCTCTTCTTCTTCTTCTTCTATATATTTATGGCTTCTTCTTCTTCTTCTTCTTCTTCTTCTTCTTCTTCTTCTTCTTCTTCTTCTTCTATATATTTATGGCTGTCATTCCAATATTCTAACCCCTGGCCACAAATAAGCTTAGCCCTGGTTCATACATGCACACATGAGGGAAGAGAAGGTTTTCCATTCCTTTCCATTCCATGGGTTCCCTGCATTCTGCTCTTCCTTTTGGTTTACACCTCCTTTGTGAGCTGCGATTTAATTTGTGCGCAAATATGTATGTTGTGTGATCACATCGTGATCCTTTTTTGTGCTGTATGTATCCTGCCAGGAAAGGATGTGAACTGAAAACTGTGGCAAACTGCACAGAGGCCTAAGCAAAACTTGGAAATAAAAAATAGGGAAACAGGTAATTGATGGTGCATTGGTGCAGCTTCAGAAAAAAGGCTGAGATGCTTTGGGACTCCAAAATGAAGATTTAAATTCAAAGCAGGAAGCACCTCTTATTTCACATGGATCTACTGTTCACAGCTATAGACTTGATGGGCAGCAGCTGGACGTGTGAGTTACCTCTGCTGAAATGTGAAGAGATACAGCAGCCATGGCAGAAAATCCCTATTGTGACAGTCTACTCAGATATGCAACTTATGTCCAGTTGGTTGGGTCAGCAAGTAATGAATTCAAATATCACAACTCATTGCTAGCTGATTAGTTTTCTACCGCTAGAGAATTCTGAGTGGGATCCGTAAAACAGCTCCCACAAGTCATCCATTAAACCCTCATACCAGAGAGACCCCTCCAGTTTTCATATATTTTTTCCTTGCCAATAACTTGAAAATAAACAATTTCCTCTCAGGTAAAATGAAGAAAAGGGAGTTTATCAGTTTTTAAAAGTCAATTCTTACCTGTAAATTATCCAGGATGATTCGGAGTAAATGAACTTGCCGTCGAACAGCTCCAGAGAACCTCTCATACGTAGATGCATCATATTCACTCATCTGGATTTCTTTTAGTCTGAAGAAATGAGATGAATATAGAATGAAATGAGTAAGAGGCATTTTGCACAGCTATAAAAGAGTTGGTCAACTTTCTTAAAACAGGACATACAAGTACAGAATAAAACAGGCCTTCATAGCTTAAGTTCGAAAACAGACATTCCGCCATTAACTGGGATGGTCCAAATATCAACAGAATTTGAATCTCAGCTAGACTATTTTTATACTGAACTCTCACATCCTGAAATCTGGCTTGTCTTATACTGTTTCAAGAAGATATAGAAGTGAAATCAAGAAAACTGAAGCATTCAGGTAGCCACTTTGATTTCCTTCACACATATTGGAGGTTTTTAAACAGAGCTTTTGTGATTCCTGCCTTGCAGGGAGTTGGACTAGAATTAAGCTGCCATATTCTGAAAAGCAAAAAAGAGGGCAAATTTGCTGACTTCTACTTTTAACTATGAATCACTATGATGAATCTACCAATGAAAAAGAGGACGTGTCCTGGAAAAAGAGGACATATGGCAACCCTAGCAGGGTCCCTTCCAACTCTATACAGTTCTATGACTCTGGCTCACGGCTCATCCAGATTTCTGCTCACCCTGCCACTTTCTCCCAAGGAAACCCAATCTTTAACTCTCTAGCAGAGCAAACGTCAATTGGGTTTCCTCAGGAATGACATTTGCCCTCATTTAAGGCTAAAGAGGAGGGTTTTCCCTTGGAAAGGGAGGGAAAGAAAGGAAGGAGCACGATTCCCCATGGGTGTGGGGTGACAACTCTAACAGAGAGGTCTCCAAGCGGCTAAGCATGTAGATACATGTCACAGTCTACCTCTCAACATGTGCAGGTTGTGTCTTGTCTAGCTTTTCACCAACACAAATATCATGGTGCAAGAGTAGGAACTTCCATAAGTTCCAAAAAGCAACAGCCATTTCCCCAAGGGAGACCACAAAGTTTGTGTCAGCTTAAGGCTTCTGGCTAACCACCGAAAACAGGCAAGGGAATGGGGTTAAAGACAGGAGCAACTTGGGACAAAGGGTCCCGCAACCACGTCGTATTTGGAATTGAGCCACAAATGTGCCCCATGTGGGAAATGGAGGGAAAAGAGCTTAGCTTCAGGCGATGCAATTAGCTCTCAAGTAAGTTTGCAATGGGGCGCTGCCTGCCCAAAGGAGACTTTTGCTCTGACCAGGGACAGTGGAACCTGAGGCTCCTGCTTGGGTTGGCAGATGGAAAAGCATCAGGAGCAAAATGAGGTGTTAGCACAGATCCCTCCTTCTTCCACCTCTCAGTTCCATGAGGACTATCAATGCCTTTGCAAAGGAGGGCAGCCAGTCTGTGCCAAAGGCTTCCAAAAAGTTTGTACTCCTTGCACCGCCACCTGTTGAGTGAAGCTAAAGGAATCACAGAGTTCCTTGGCATGTACAAAGCGCCAACGGACCTGAGCACTTCAAGAACAATGCGCCCGCATGCTCCCAATGCGATCACGTGAGTGACGAGCAGGTTTCAAACTAAATAGCACAATATCTTTCAAGTAACGGAGCAGTCAAGACAATTGGTGTAAATTATACATAACTGCAAACAACTTCCTGGGGGAATTAAGAAACAAATCAATTGGAGAAGGAAGGCAAAGGCGCAAATAATTTACTGAGCAGCTGCGTGTGCCTTCTTATGCATACTCATGTTTTTACAAGAGCTGAATGAATCCCTCCCATGCATAGCTGTCAACTTACAGATTTGAAAATAAGGGATCAGCAGCCAAAATAAGGCATTTTAGTCAACCAGCAGCCAAAGGAAGCCTCAAGCGGTGGTTCCCACAGCGCAGCAACCCGGCAAAGGGGATGCAGCAAGGAAAACCACTATCACCTCTCCGCTGGGAACCGCTTAGCAAAGGCAAGTCCCCAGGCAACGCGGCCGATTTGATCGGCACAAGGCATGCAAGCTCCACCCCCCAGTCGTTCTTAGACTCCTTATTGGGTGAGCAACGCAGCCAAGCAACACAACTGGAGCCTCCCTCCTCCCTGGCTGGCAGGGAGGGAGGGAGGGAGAGGAGCTGCTTCCTTTGAAATTTAAGGGACATCATTTAAGGGACATTTAAGGGACATCCATCAATAAGGGACAGCAGCGGGACATGGTGCTGGGATAAGGGAGTTTCCCGCCAAATAAGGGACAGTTGACAGCTATGCTCCCATGTATTAGCATCATTTTTATTAGGACTGCAGCCTGGGGAGTGGGGGGAGAGTGAACTACCCCTGCTCCCTACATGGTACAGTCCTGATCGGTGCTCCTCTTGTTGCTGCTTAAATGACAAAGATCAGGCATGTTAAATGCACACACATGCATTATCTGCTGGGGCCCTTGATGGATCATGTGTCTAGTAGGCACAAGGGATTTCACTTCATAAACCCAATGCTTCTTTCAAAGTGTCCATTGCATGAAGAGAAATCCATTACAAAGTGAATATTAACCTCTGTTTAAAAGCCTTTTCTCCCATCTCCCTGGCGGCTTTCTTCACCTCTTCAGGCACAGCATCTTTCTCCGCTTGAGACACCTGGTAGACCTTGTGGCCAGCATCCAGTCGGTACGGACCGCCTTTGCCGCCCAGCCCAGCCGTGTCTCTTCCACCTAGAAAAGAAGCAGAAACGGCGCTCTTGATTTTGGATGGAGGAGAATCCAATGGCTTTTCAAACGTCTCATGTTGGTGACACACTTTTTAGACATCATGCATCATTTCGTGACACATTTCGCGACACAGTCATACAGTTTTACTAGGAAACCGGAGGTCATACAGTCATATAGTTTTACTAGGAAACCGGAGGTTCCTTTCCAGCCCAGGGAGGAGCGTTTGTGCGATGCACCTACACAGTGCAGCAGACACACTAACGTGTCGCGACACAGTTTGGAAAGCTCTGCCCTAGAGAATGAGGAGATCAGCACACTGTCATTTCAAGCGAATTGTTTAGAACTGCATGCTACATAGGCAACAGAGCCTGGGACACCCTAACCACTTCAGCACGTTTCAGGGATGGCTCCTGAATATCAGGCGCAAACAATGGTTTTGTACCTGTTCCACCAGCCCACATGTTTCCACCAACATGAGGAGTGTTATCTGGATCTATCTTCCCATGCTTAGGAGCGCTGACATCCAAACCGCTTTCTCTCTCGATAGTTATCTGTTGAAGCAAAAACAAAGTTTGCAGAAAAATGATGGTTATAGGATACTCCGCCATGCGCTCTTTATAAGATCTAGGCATAGAACCAACTTGACCATATTAGTATTCCTTTACCCAAAGGATGGCTGATGTAATGCATCAAATAAAAGGTTTCCTGGGAAGGAAAGAAGATCAGGGCTACATATGGGGCACTGAAAGAGTGTGAGCAAATCAAAACATATAAAGCATAACAGAAGGGTACCTGTTCAAATGATCAGGGCTCCTTAGAAAAATCAACAAGGGGGCGGAGAGAACGAAAGGAGTTAATTTGAATTTTGTCAAAATGCTCTTTATGCTCCCTTGCTCCCGAGAAATTAGGGCACAAAATGCGGAAGTGTCTGAACTTGCTTCTGAGTCTGGATCTTAACTTCTTCCACCATCAAAGGTGCTAAAAACGTGAAACTTCCCGTCAAGTCCAGGCACCTTGCCCTAAAGATCAACGTGCTCCTCTCTCCTGGGCAACTCAATTGCATGACCTTGAACCTCACCGCTTCCTTTGATGGTCTAACAGGAATGCCTTCTCTGTTTCTTCCAAAATAGTTTATTATGTATATTTTAAAGTTATCTTTTAGATCAGTACTGAATAAATGCTTGAGGATAATTTCTATATTCATTTCCAATCTTCATTAGAAATCTGATGCTGAACACATTGGATACATTTATCACCGTGTGCTCCATCCATGTCCATCAAGGGATTATAGATACCTGTAAGCAGCCATTCACCACAGCCTTTACAGAGAACGACTCTAAGGGAAATGCCACTCTGTGAACTGTACTGTATATTTATATTTGACCAATGGATGGTGCTGTGGTTCCTCCAGTGATGATGAGAGCAGCTAGCCCTGGCAGAGCAATAACACCAGGAACAGGCCGCCAGAAGCCTTTTTTTCTTATGACCTGCGAAAAGCATTTGATGACTCCAATAGCAGGAGCACGTCAGCAGTCACACAAGGTTCTGTAAACAGAGAGCATCTTGCAAAAAGGGAATATGGGACAGAAAAGACCGCCCAGTGAAAGGAACTTTGCTTCCTGCATCCTGGTTCCATAACCAGCCTACCAGGTGCTGCTGAGGTTTAAGACATATTGTTCAAGATGAGAAACAATTATCATTTTAGAAAATGCAGAAGATGGAGGCTAAAAGTGGTTGCCTGGATATTGTTGGTATTATGGGCTGTGTGCAGCAATCTGTGGCTCCGTGTCTGGATTCTTTACTACATTCTTCTGCTTGTTAACCTTGCCATCTCCTGCAGACCTGTGTGGGGAGCTTTTTCTTCAGATGAGAAGCATTTTGCCTTTTTGTACTTTCAGACCAGTCTGGTACTATACCCACATCCAAACCTGAAATACACTGTCTTCAATCCAGGCTTTGAGGGAATCTGGAGCCATAACGGAGGTTGGGACTGGAGCCTGCAGGGTAGCAGGCAAAGATAATAATGGCCTTCTGCTAAGTTCAGGGCAGAAATCAGGGCTCCTAGTACTGACTGTAAGCTTCCTTCCTAGATTGTTATAGCTGCCCCATAAGAGAAGCTGCCTGCGAGGCTCACAAAATAAAAGGCCAAAAATTAAAACACAGCATAAAACAGTAAGAACCCTAAACTATTAATAAAACCCCCACAAAATGCAAATAAAACACAATTTTAACTGTCAAACCAATTCAGAGCCATCATACTGAATGCTGTTTGCAGGGGCTGCTTTTCCGTTTTGTCCTTTAATAATAATAATAATAATAACAACAACAACAATAATAAATTTTATTTATACCCCGGCTAGAGCAGGGCTCAGTAAAATTACAGTAAAAGCATAGTGGGGGGGGGGGACCCAATTTAAAATACAGGTTAAAATGCAATTTAAAATGCAGCCTCATTTTAATAGTAGCCCATAGATCAAAACCATAAGGGGAGGAGAACATAAGGGTCAGACTGAGTCCAAACCAAAGGCCAGGCAGAACAGCTCTGTCTTGCAGGCCCTGAGGAAAGATGTCAAGTCCCGCAGGGCCCTAGTCTCTTGTGACAGAGCATTCCACCAAGTCGGGGCCAGTGCTGAAAAGGCCCTGACCCTAGTTGAGACCATTCTAACCACCTTGCGACTTGGGACCTCCAAAATGTTGTCATTTGTGGACCTTAAGGTCCTCCGCGGGGCATACCAGGAGAGGCGGTCATACCAGGAGAGGATTTTTAGGACTGAGCACCCCCAGGCCCAGGTAACTCAAAAGGCTGTGTTTCAGCCTAAAAGCACAAAATTTAACCCCTGGAGCCCCCGATGTGGAATGTGCTTCTTCGTCTTACCTGCACAGGCCTGCCATTCTCTTCTCCAATCATGGTTCTCCATTCCTGGAGTGATCTCTGAAGACTTTCCAAGCTGGTTTCCCAGAGCCTGACATTGCCACCCATGTCAACAGTGACCACACCTGCTTCGCCGAGTGCGGCCAGCAAGACGTCCGTGTCTGAAATCGCCGAGAGCCACGATGTATAGGGAGTCAGGTTCGTTGGTCTGAAAACCAAGGGAAGCTGGTTTACCGAAAGGGTATTTTAAAACTATGGAGAATTGAAAACGGTGCTGAGCTTTGAACAAAGTTAGGGAAGCCCTACGGATTAAAATATTAGTGCAATGGCTTCTGTTTGTTGTTTGCGGCTGAGACAGATTTAAACATGAAATACCTGGGAACAGGAATATATTTAAGTTTCTTTGTTGTAAGATCCGTAATTTCCAGGTAACCAGCAGCTTGGGGAGGAGTAACATCTGCAAACAGAAGTATTGGAGGGATATTTTATAGTTAACAGGAAACTCTTTCAATAAATCGTGTCTCAACATCTCTCAAAAACACTTTATAAAGCTTAATTTCAGAAAAAGAAATGAAAGCAAAGACAAATGCTTATGCCATGAATGTTGAACTATAAGCAAACATGAACAAAACCTGATCAGGCATGACTGACCCCAACTTAATCTATCATCTCGTAACAAACACTAAAATGTACACTTGAAGAGCATTTCAACACAGAACGCTTTGGAAAAGCTGAATGCCAGAGACACAGACTGAGACGAGGATGCCCCAATGGATTTCCTCTTCCAGATTTTTAGTGACTAGCAGATTTTAGAAGCTGCAAACATGATATTTCAGTTGGTATTATAGTTATCTAGCAGCATTAAAACTGTTAATGCATGTACATACAAGCAAAAGACTTAACTTGCACTTGAACCATTTAGACCCAGGTGGGTTAAACATAACTTCTATACTGACCATATTGGCAGCTCTACTCAGTCGCTCAAGCCCCTATAGACATCTGCTGCAGACAACTGGAAAGAACTGATTAGTAAGCATTAGCAAGTCCTACCACAAAGCACACTGGAAATCTCTCTGGAAGGCTTCTGCCGCCACTACAGAATAGTTTCACAAGCATAAGGGCAAAAAACTTGCTTTCAAAATAAAATAAAAGACCTTTTTTTCCCAACCAGGCCTTTGGCTAATTAAACAATCTATGGCCTTTTAAATGCGTTTGTGGGAGGGGGTCATTTTTTGTTCTTGCTGTTATGTTATGTATTTTGTGTTTTCATTTTTATGTTGTAAACCGCCTGTGATAAAGAGTGGTACAGAAACATAATTAATTAATTAGTTACAAAGTGAGGTTCTTGTTATGCACCCAGAATCACATTCTGTGCATTTACACAGAATCATGAAGCACAGAGTCCTGACTACACTACACAAAAGACTACAAAATTCTATATTTGCCAATTCAGAATTCTGTTGTAGAGCTTGCTGCTTCTCAAAGAATCTCACAGCCCAATTTTATGTATATTTACTAAAAGTAAATCACACTATTTACTTCTAAGAACTGCAGCAAGCTAAGTGAAATGTAATTTAGTAATCCCACTCGTGTTACCTTTGGGATAAAGTTCTTTCAAAGGCACATCTCCAGGAGCCAGAACCCTGACCACCTGATTGGCAGCTGCAAGAGTCACACAATTTGGTCGCTTTGCTGCTCCACCTTTGCTGCGCTTTCCATAATACAACGGATCAGAAGCCAAAGGTTGCCTCTGGCTCAGGACAGAGTCCCTCTTCCAGCTGTAAACCTCATTGGGAGACTGCAAGAAAATCACAAGAGAAGCAGGACGATAGGACAGCACTGCACAACAGAGTATACAATCCTGGTCCATAAAATGTGTTAAGGATGAACAATGAGGAAAAGGGAAATATCAACTTAAACATTCACTTCCTTGAACAGGGACTAATGAAGGCTCAACAGGCTTCTGCAATTAAAAGTTCACCAACTGAGGCTCCTCCTAGCCACAGGGACCCGTGGTGTGGTGAAATCTACCTACAAAACATCTTTCAAGGTGTGTTAACAGGAACACCTCCTAGATCTTGTTTGGAATGCTGTTGTTAACTAAGCAGATATTTAAATGAAAAATGTATATTACTTTTACTGAAATGTTATATTTAATTTTATCTACAATGCGTTGTCTAATTTCTTAGGTATATTTCAGTTAAATCCCGCTGCACGATCCAATAATTAAGAGGTGGCGGCATCTCCTCTCCAATTCTGGGCAACAGACGATGGTAAAAAAAGGTAAGGTAAAGGACCCCTGGACGGTTAAGTCCAGTTAAAGGCGACTATGGGGTTGCGACGCTCATTTTGCTTTCAGGCCGAGGGAGCCGGCGTTTGTCCACAGCTTTCCGGGTCATGTGGCCAGCATGACTAAACAGCTTCTGGTGCAACAGGACAACGTGACAGAAATCAGAGAGCACGGAAACGCCGTTTGCCTTCCCACTGCAGTGGTACCTATTTATCTACTTGCACTGGCGTGCTTTTGAACTGCTAGGTTGGCAGAAGATGGGACAGAGCAATGGGAGCTCACTCTGTCACAGGGATTTGAACCACCGACCTTCCTATCAGCACGCCCAAGAGGCTCTGTGGTTTTTATAGTGGCACCATAAATGCCTCCATTATATGAAGGGCATCAACTGCTACCATGTAGGATCAGAATTTTATCAAGCTTGTCCAGAGCTAATTATCTACCTAGTGTGGCATCCTTGATGCTGGCATTTCATTTATTTAAGCTAAGTAAAAGCGATGCCTACCATGAGGTGTGGAAATCCAACAACGAGAGAAGCATAATTATGTTCATCGGAAAGCATTCTGTTGGGGGAGCTGATCTTCTGCCCAAGTGCTACACTTAGGTTTTCGGAAGACAACTGGTCACATGAAACTGCCTGTGGCATATGCAGTTCTGAAGTGAGGCAAAAGTGAAGCAAACAAATAATAATAATAATAATAATAATAATAATAATAATAATAATAGTAGTAGTAGTAGTAATAATGATAATAATAATAATAATAATAATAATAATAATTTATTTCCCTAGCCACTCTGGGCAGCTTCCAACAAAATATTAAAATACAATAGTGTGTCAAACAATAAAAGCTTCCCTAAACATGGCTGCCTTCAGATGTCTTCTAAAAGTCTGGTAGTTGTTTTTCTCTTTGACATCTGGTGGGAGGGCGTTCCACAGTGCGGGTGCCACCACTGAGAAGGCCCTCTGCCTGGTTCCCTGTAGCTTGGCTTCTCGCAGCGAGGGAACCGCCAGAAGGCCCTCGACACTGGACCTCAGAGTCCGGGCGGAACGATGGGGACAGAGACGCTCCTTCAGGTATACAGAAACATTCTTATTTAATCCCAAAGAGCAAAAGCTTGTATCCAGCTAAGGGGCCAATCCTATGGCAAGATACGTCAGGGAGAGCAGCTGAGGATGCCGCAGATCTCCAGCTCACCTGGGCTCAGCTGACATTAAGTTGCCAACCCCAACTCAGCCAAAGATATGCCAGTGTAAACTTGCTCTTCCTGGCTCAGCAACGGAACAGCGAGCTGAACTGAAAGTGGCTGAGTCTGGTGCAAGGGGAGATTTGAGGCCAAGGGACTCAATCCATTCAGCTGGCAACCCAACACACCCCACTCTTTTAAAGGCTTGTTTTCCCTCTGCCACCCTTGGGCAGAGCAACAGGAGATCCCCCACTGATGAATGGGGGCTTAGATCTAGTATGATTTTACACCAGTTTAATTTACTCCAGCTCGCTTTAAGGCAGCTTCTTTTGCACAAGATTGCTCCCTAAGTCATCCTGAGATAAACTCACTGGAAAAAACCAACAGATTTAAATTAGCTTTTGCCCACTGATAGTTTGTAGGCTGAGAAGGATTCTCATGGTTCAGCGGCTATTCCCTAAGAGGTGATGAGATGCAGTTTTCATCAGGTGATTGGCAGGAGGCATAGAAAAGTACGGGAATCACATTACACCTCCAGGCATAAGTTTTGTGCTTTTTATTATGCAGTCACAAACCATATTTAGGCAACTTTCTTGTAGCAGACATGCAGGACAGTAGTTGACATTGGCCACCACAAGTTCCTACCAAACGTGTCTGAACTGAACACCTACAGCTGCCTATTGCACAGCATTCTGTGGAACCAACAGTGAGCCTAAACAGGACAACAGGGAATTTCTGGTCTTATACCACAGTTGTTGTTTTAAACACCAACACCATCTGATGACATGGCTCCCCAAATCAACACAGACTGTGGAAACTTCACACTGGATTTCAAGCATCTGGCATTGTGTGCCTCCCCATTCTTCCTCCAGACTCTGGGTCCTTGGTTTCCAAATGAGATGCAAAAGCTGCTCTCATCAGAAAAGAGCCATGTCATCAGCTGGTGTTGGTCCACTGTGCTTCATTAAGTCCAGGGTCAACACAGCCGTCTACCGGGAGATTTTGGAGCACTTCATGCTTCCTTCCGCAGACAAGCTTTATGGGGGTGCTGACTTCATTTTCCAGCAGGACTTTGGCATCTGCCCACACTGCCAAAAGTACCAAAACCTGGTTCGATGCCCATGGGATTACTGTGCTTGATTGGCCAGCAAACTCGCCTGACCTGAACCCCATAGAGAATCTATGGGGCATTGCCAAGAGAAAGATGAGAGACATGAGACCGAGCAATGCAGAAGAGCTGAAGGCTGCTATTGAAGCTTCCTGGTCTTCCATAACACCTCAGCAGTGCCACAGGCTGATAGCATCCATTCCAGACCGCATTGAGGCAGTAATTGATGCAAAAGGGGCCCAAATGAAGTACTGAGTACATATGCATGCTTCTACTTCTCAGAGGTCCAATATTGCTCTATTTGCAGTCCTTGTTTTGCTGATTTCATTTAATATTCTAATTTTCTGAGATTGTCAATTTGGGGTTTTTATCAGCTGTACGCTATGATCATCACAATTATAACAAATAAAGGCTTGACATATCTCGCTTTGCATGTCATGAGTCTATCTCATATATTAGTTTCACCTTTTAAGTTGAATTACTGAAATAAATTAACTTTTCCACGATATTCTGATTTTCCGAGTTTCACTTGTATGGTGGCTCTGCCAGCTTCCATTCGCACTATTGGAAACTACGTGAGGTTCTCACTGAGACAGTAGGAGGCTAGACTAAAATCTTTCTTCCTGACATGCTAGTCCTGACATGGGGAGAACTGTGAGAAGTAAGTACGGGCAGTGACCATTTCACACGGGGGTTCTGTTCTCGGCCCCCATGTGCATCGGGGGAGCACACCCTCCGCCCGGTTACGCCCTGCCCCACCCTCTTCCAGGTCCAAAAGGACCCTAATTTTGGCAGTTGTGTGGCTATTGGACACGCCTCAAATGCTTGCCCCCTGTACTGAGGCTCCCAGTTAAAACAGGAAGACATAAATGAGTTGCAAGTAACTTTTCCTGTTGATTTCAATTAGACTGAATATAAACTTTCTTTGGATGTGAGTCACTACATCTTGTCATCTGAAGTTTTAACTCTCCTACTTTGGCATTTGGAAGGGACACAATTGTAGAAGAGGCCACAATCTTGTTAGCAGTACTGTAGTAAGACTGGGAATTGTCCCTTTAAAGCTTTTAATTCACATAATACGTGTGACCAGGTGGAAACCTGACTCATGTAGTGCCAAATCGATTTTAAATTCCCTACCTGTTTTTATCCCAGATTCGGTCTCCGTTGGCTCTTCATTCAGTGCATGTAACTGGCAAATTCCATTCATTTCAGATTCCATATGCGTAGGCTTAGTTAAAAGATATTTCCTGCAAATCAGGTGGAATTGCCCAGTGGTTATTTAACACGGCCATATTTATCTCTTGTCCATTGCACTGATCAACACCGTCACAATTGTTAGGTTCCTGAGCCCCCAATCTCTCTCTCCCACCCTCAAATTATCCTTAGGACTTATTCTCAGGTTAACAGTGATGTAGCTACCACTTGTAGAATCATAGAATCATAGAGTTGGAAGAGACCACAAGGGCCATCGAGTCCAACCCCCTGTCAAGCAGGAAACACCATCAGAGCACTCCTGACATATGGTTGTCAAGCCTCTGCTTAAAGACCTCCAAAGAAGGAGACTCCACCACACTCCTTGGCAGCAAATTCCACTGTCAAACAGCTCTTACTGGCAGGAAGATCTTCCTAATGTTTAGGCGGAATCTTCTTTCTTGTAGTTTGGATCCATTGCTCCGTGTCCGCTTCTCTGGAGCAGCAGAAAACAACCTTCAAAATGACTCCTTCCTTCCAGTATAATACCAGCAACATCTTTAAGCAGGGGATTATGGGAGACAGGCTGATGACATGACTTCTTCTTCCCACATATGTTGCTGATGTCCATGAGGTGCCATGGCTGTGATGCAGGAAAGGGGCAGCCCCACCTCCCTGGGCACAGTAAGAATGTTCCCCACTCTTAAATTTAGGGTAGGAGATCACGGAGGTAATCTTTTTGTGATGACTGCAGATAGTCTTGATCCTTGTAGACACTATTACAAATAATATTCCATTTGCTTTACCAATCTTAAGATTCATAGGTAAAGGTAAAGGGCCTGACCATTAGGTCCAGTCGTGACCGACTCTGGGGTTGCAGCGCTCATCTCGCTTTATTGGCCGTGGGAGCCAGCGTACAGCTTCCAGGTCATGTGGCCAGCATGACTAAGCCGCTTCTGGCGAACCAGAGTAGCGCACGGAAATGCCATTTACCTTCCCGCCGGAACGGTACCTATTTATCTACTTGCACTTTGACGTGCTTTTGAACTGCTAGGTTGGCAGGAGCAGGGACTGAGCAACGGGAACTCACCCAGTTGTGGGGATTCGAACCGCCGACCTTCTGATTGGCAAGTCCTAGGCCCTGTGGTTTAACCCACAGCACCACCCGCGTCCCTCTTAAGATTCATACCCCACGTTAAGTGCTTGAAAACCTCGTGGATTTCAATGAGTTGGAGCAAAGCAAGTTTTTAACTCATTAGCATGAACACTAAGCCAAACCATGGCTTAGCAAGAATAAGCAGTCCCTGGAGTGAAAATCACAGCTGCTTTGCTCCTTCCCTGAACCTGCTGCCGCCATGCAACCCAAAGCTAAGCCATAGTTTGGTTGACTGTCATGTGTGAAACCAGGTTTGTGGTTTGTCTCCCCCAAGCAAACCACAAAAGGTAAATCAAGAACAAAACTTTGTTATATACTTTATAGGGAGAGAGACAAACCACAAGTCCAGGCTGTAAGCCAAGCACTGGGCCAAGCCACGGACAGCAGCAGCATGGCCAAGGGAGGAGTCAAGTGGCAGCAATTTTCACCCCAGATACCCCAGGATTACCAGCTCTTACTAAGCCAAAGTTTGGCTTAGCGTTACATAAAAACCACACCAGTATTTTTGGCTAGACCATGCCAAAAAACTTGCTAAAGCAGCAGCAGGGGTTACAAAAAATGGAAATTCCCAAGTTATGGAGAAATATTTTCATGCAAATATTTAGGCATGGAGAGGGCATGGATATGTCTAAGTTTCTGGGTGGAACATGCAGGCATATCTAGTATCTTACTGGTTTGTTTTGCTCTCGACCAGGAGCCAGTGGTCTTCAGCCACCAAAAAGACAGAGGAGAGTTTGATAGGCAGCGTGATGGTGTGAGCATGGCCTTCCAGGACATCTAAAACGGTAAGGTGACTCCTGGAAAATAAAGGGGTAAGAAAGACAAAATTAGGCTGAGGACAAACGCAGGAGAGGGACCTCTTTTTTTTTGCCGTGAGGGGAGGGAATAGGAAACAGGAGTTCTTTCTCACCCTTCTTCTTTATAGAACACCAGCCAGTTTTTGTGGGAAAACTCCCTGCACATTTTGTGACTCTTCTAAGAAAAAAACAAATTACAAAATTACCCAATTCAAACTCACAAAGTTACCAAATTCATCATAACTTCAGTTGTAAAAGAGTTGTCTGCCTGCTTACAGAAGGAAAAACAAACAAACAGCAAATGAATATTTGGCCTCTATCTATATGAATGAAAAGTGCTTCAGATCAGGCTTTTACTTCCATAGAGACCTTGTTTGGCAAAAAATATAGTACTATATTCCAAAAGCCAGCAGGGTGCACTCTACTGATATATAAATGCTTGTAACCACAGATTCCCTGGTTTATTTGACGTAAACTGGATTGAGACTGGAACAAAAGAGATTTATCATGCGAAGCTGTCAGACCACTGGGTCCATCTAGGACAGAAGACTTTACCCTACTCTTGAAGAATTTAGCCCGAGATATTTCTAGTTCTTTTGAATTGAGATCCTGGGTACTGAACAAGAGGCCCTTTCACATGCAAATTATATTGCATCACGACTACATAGCTCCTCCAAAGCGCATTTCCTATATCTGACTGTAAGGGAAATTTAATTAAAAATACATGCATACAAATTTCTGAAGGGTAGCTATGTCAGTGCCTGCAAGCAAAAACAGTTGTTCTAAAGAAATGCACCCTGGCATGAGGTTTCAAAGAGAAGAGCTTCCTTTATGTGTTGCTGTTCATAAAGGCTAGACAGAAAAATTCTGATAACTAGGCTTGGAAGAGACCGAAGCTTCTCATTTCGCACAAAACATAGTTGGCTACTGGGATGCCTTACCTCAGGGGTAGGCAACCTAAGGCCCGGGGGCTGGATGCGGCCCAATTGCCTTCTCAATCCAGCCAGCGGACGGTCTGGGAATCAGTGTGTTTTTACATGAGTAGAATGTGTCCTCTTATTTAAAATGCATTTCTGGGTTATTTGTGGGGCCTGCCTGGTGTTTTTACGTGAGTAGAATGTGTGCTTTTATTTAAAATGCATCTTTGGGTTATTTGCGGGGCATAGGAATTCGTTCATTTATTTTTTTTCAAAATATAATCCGGACCCCCACATGGTCTGAGGGACGGTGGACCGGCCCATGGCTGAAAAAGGTTGCTGACCCCTGCCTTACCTGCTCTTCCTTGTTGCCCCACCAGGATGATCTTTTAGGACCCTCTTTCACACCTGGTGACAGTAAAAGTCGGCGTATGGATCCAGTGTTAATGTCCACTAATAGAATAACATTGCTCTGCAAAAAGAAAGTAAAAAATTACATTCTTTTCCAGCATATGCCATTTTCATGGCATCATTGATTCCTTTCACTGAAAAGATTGACACTGAAGACATTTTAGAATTTTGAGTAGATTTCATTTTGTTGGAAACCACTACCTAAGCTTCTTTCTTTCTTTCTTTCTTTCTTTGGAGGCCCCTCAACAGCATTTTGTCAAAGTTCACTGTTAGGTTGAAATCCTTGACTTAGAAGAGAAATATATGGTTGGTCTGTTGTGTCAAACTGGTCTCAATATCCCAACCCATGTAATGTCATATGAATGGGAGAGCACCAAAGAAATAATCACAGATTAATTCCACGATCTGCTACAGATCACTTCTTTGGTTATTTTGTTGGAGGAGGCTGGAGCAAGTGAAAGTGTTCAAGCAACCTGGAATAAGATGAGGCACAATCTAGGACCATAAAATTCATGCATGTCTATTTGGAAAGAAGTGTGGTGAGAGAGCTCCCCTTATATTTTAGGATATGGCACTAAGGTAAAGCATTTCATTTCTTCTTTTTTAAATTCAGCTACCTATTCAAGACCATGACAACTGGGGTCTCCATGCCATATTGCTATAACTTCACCCTAAAAAACAGACAAGCATCAGTTTGGCAGAAATGTAAATTATGTGAATTATGTAAATGTGAATTATGCCTTGTTGTTACTGGGGTAGTGAATTTGTATCTGGGCGATAACACTTCAGGTAGCAAAAGGGAACGCACTTGCCTGAATGTTCCTTCAGGCAAAAGAATTCCTTACACAGAAAACTTGGTATCAGGGATAAAGCTTCTAGCCGAGAACCCCTTGTTGTTGTTGTTTAGTCATTTATTGGTGTCCGACTCTTTGTGACCCCTGGACCAGAGAACGCCAAGAACTCCTGTCTTCCACTGCCTCCTGCAGTTTGGTCAGACTCATGTTGGTAGCTTCGAGAACACTGTCCAACCATCTCGTCCTCTGTCGTCCCCTTCTCCTTGTGCCCTCCATCTTTCCCAACATCAGGGTCTTTTCCAGGGAGTCTTCTCTTCTCATGAGGTGGCCAAAGTATTGGAGTCTCAGCTTCAGGATCTGTCCTTCCAGTGAGCACTCAGGGCTGATTTCCTTCAGAATGGAGAGGTTTGATCTTCTTGCAGTCCATGGGACTCTCAAGAGTCTCCTCCAGCACCATAATTCAAAAGCATCAACTCTGCGGTGATCAGCCTTCTTTATTGTCCAGCTCTCACTTCCATACATCACTACTGGAAAAACCATAGCTTTAACAAAGTGGACCTTTGTTGGCAAGGTGATGTCTCTGCTTTTTAAGATGCTGTCTAGGTTTGTCATTGCTTTTCTCCCAAGAAGCAGGCGTCTTTTAATTTCGTGACTGCTATCACCATCTGCAGTGATCGTGGAGTCCAAGAAAGTAAAATCTCTCGCTGCCTCCATTTCTTGCCCTTCTATTTGCCAGGAGGTGATGGAACCAGTGGTCATGATCTTAGCTTTTTTGATGTTGAGCTTCAGACCATACTTTACATGTAAGAACCCCTTACATGTAACAAATCTCCACTCATACATTCCGGATCGTAGTTATATTCAGCAAATCAACATCTCTTCTTAAAAAAGAAAGGTTTTAACTCAAACCCAGTAAGATATTGCCAAGCACTTGGCATTATACCCTACGTAACTCCAAGAAAGTGTTTGCAATGCTCACAGCCCCTATATATACAAAAGTACATGAAGGAGAAGATTAAAAATGCCTTCTTGATGAGTCTCGAATGCGCATTAGCACAATCTAACTAAATAAAGGGTTAAGATTTCCTGGCCATTGCAAGTATTAACAAGGCAGTTGTGTTCTTTCACGTAGCGGTGGGCTCAGGAGGTCGGCTGGCACCATCACAAGGCCCCTTTCCCAACCCTTGCAGACGTTAATGGCTCCCATCTGTAACAGGGACTGGTGGTGTATTGGTTTGCGTATAAAAATAGAAATTTGCATCACTGGTGAATACTTCCAGTTACAGCTTTGGCAATTCTTCAAGTGGGCTGGGAAGTTATGCTGTGCTTGTGCACAGTTTCGCTTATGTTTATTCTTTACTGGGAGAAAAGAAACCTTTGGGTGACCTCATGTCCCCAGTGCCTTGAATTCCAAATACTCAACAGATGTAACAGCCATTATTTTGAGGCGCCGCTCTTTTATTTTTAGCTACTGCAAAGCTTCCCTTTCCTTGTTGCAGTTTGTTCCTTCACCAGGGTTTTCCTCCCTTGGAAGAACTTAGTTCAAATAAGGGTGTAATTGCGACTAAGGGAAAGGGAAGCTGATGTTAAGAGTTCTTCTAGATGGGAGGAGGGGAGTTTAAAAATGAAGAGGAAGAAGAAAGGATAGAGAAGAAAATATTTGAACAGGACTTATTTCCTTATTGCTTTTCCATCCCTCCTTTCCTACAGGCAAGTATTTCCTCCAAAGCCATACCCAGTTCCCACTTTTCATGCCCCCCAAGAACAAGAAGGTACTCAGTATTTTTGTTTTGTTTTGTACATTTGCTTGAAAGAGCTTTGGAGGCATTCATTAATTTCCTTTTCTCTTCACTTTCTGCTGGAGCTCTGGAGACTGTTTCAGACAGTACAAGCGCATTGCAAGAGCAATAAAAGCAAACAACTTTTTTTTTTTTTTAGTGCCTAATGATGAGCCCCAGCTTTCATCTGCTTTCTTGTACAAAGTCTGCAAAAGGAAATTAGGATTTAAACTGGACTCTGAATGGCGGTGGTGGTGGCAAACTGCTTTTAGCCTGCAGAACAATTATCTGCATTTCTCTGTGCCATTAAGGTCCTGGAACATGAATAAAGGCATTTTGCCCCCAATGCACCAGTTAAATGAAATATCCAGAATGCATTTATCTTGTTAGAGCAGACTGTAAAGGATAGGAAGAGCAACAGGAAGCAAACAGATGATTTGGTTCAGGAATTATGCGAGTGCGAAGTTGCCATCAAACGCAGCAGCAACACCTCTCTTTTCATTTTCAGTGTTTAGCAATGCAAAACTGGAGATATTATGTCACCATAAATTTTGCTCTGCCTAATAAGTGGCGCGAGAACAGAGAAACTTGCAAATGGCGACATTGTCGCTCCATACTTTTGCATGAATAACCAGAAGGAGCAGAAGGAGACTGCCTAGCCATGTGCCGGCTGTACTGCGTAATGCCGACTCAGAAAAGTTAGTGTTCATACAATTGTTTCATTCAGCCCAGACACTGAGATCCAGTGCCGAGGGCCTTCTGGCGGTTCCCTCATTGCGAGAAGCGAAGTTACATGGAACCAGAGAGAGGGCCTTCTTGGTAGTGGCGCCCGCCCTGTGGAACGCCCTCCCATCAGATGTCAAGGAAACAAGCAGCTATCCTATTTTTAAAAGACATCTGGAGGCAGCCCTGTTTAGGGAAGTTTTTAATATTTAATGCTATATTGTTTTTAAACACTTGATTGGGAGCTGCCCTGAGTGCCTGGGGAAACTCAGCCAGATGGGCGGGGTATAATTATTATTATTATTATTATTTTGCTTCACTTTTGCCTCACTTCAGAACTGCATATGCCACAGGCAGTTTCATGTGACCAGTTTTCTTCCGAAAACCTAAGTGTAGCACTTGGGCAGAAGATCAGCTCCCCCAACAGAATGCTCTCTGATGAACATAATTTCAATGCATGGCAAAAAGATATTTCTAAATATATTTGGCAAGGGAAAAAAACCTAGAATAAAATATAAAATATTGATAGATGCAAAAGAGAAAGGAGGTTTCTCCCTGCCTGACATGAGATTATACTATGAAGCATCTTGTCTTTGTTGGTTGAAGGAATGGATGACATTGGATAATTCACATATTCTAGACTTAGAATGTCATGATAATATTTTCAGTTGGAATGCTTATTTATGGTATGAAAAGGTGAAAGTACGTAAAGGATTTACAAATCCTATAAATGGGAAAAAAATGTATAGAGAATGGAATAAATACAAAAATCTATTAGATGCAAAAACAGCACTTGGGCTGTCACCACTGGAAGCCATAGTGGTAAAGAAAAAGAATATGGTGGAAGGTTGGACAACTTATAGAAATTTATTTTAAAAATTGTGATGAGTATAAATTAGAATAATTTAAGGAATTATCAGGGAAATTGACAACATGGATACAATATCCTCATTTGAATGAAGTACTTAAGTAAGATAGAATACAAGGGACTGGGGAACAAACATCACAACTGGAGAGAGATCTGTTGGAATGTAATGTAAAAGCGCTGTCTAAAATGTGTAATATGCTATTGGAATAGAAGACAAAGCTTGCAACAAGTCTGTAAGGTAGTGCCACAGAATTATCCCTCTCTTGCAGATGTGGATGTGGAGGCAAAGTAGCATGTCTAAAGGACCCCCAATTAGTTTTTGGACAGAAAATCCCCGGTGCAAATCTTGTCTCCAATTCATAATGCAGTATCTTAACCCCCATACTACACCAGCTCTCATGCGGTACAAGGAGCCAAGTTTACAGAGGACTGCAAGTGAGCAAGCAAGATGCGTCACAAGCCCAGCTCCTACACAGTCGGAAAACGTTTGGTGAAAACAACAAAAGACAGTGCCATACACCAGGGGAACGTGTGTCCTCCATAATCCCAACCAAGATGAACTGGATGAGAATTATTTTTTATCTCAAAACTAGACAGATGTTAGAGCTTGAGAAATATGAGGGATCCCTCTTCCTGGTGGTAACAGATTAACCCCAGAAATGGAAATCATGTTGGCTTTTTTTACCTGCTCTTCGTGTAGAACTACTTGACCTTTGAGAGGGTTACCCAGAGGTGCCAATGTCACAAACGGTTGCCATATTCCACCAACGGTCCTTGGGAAGATGTCATACAAGTCTATAATGCATCCATTCTTACTGGCCAGATCCATGGCATATAAGGACACAGGATTGCATGTAGCCACATAAAGGGCGTCTTCTGCTTCCGAAAGTGGGAATAAGATACAGATTACATGAAAGCAAACATATGAACAGATTGCTTATAGGCACAGACATTGTTTGCATAAATATATTGATATATGGAATGAGTCTATACATAATATAGCAGGTTATTAATAATCCTATATGTATTCGCATATATATGTATTCACATATTATACAAAGGTAAAGGTAAAGGGACCCCTGACAGTTAGGTCCAGTCGTGGACGACTCTTGGGTTGCGGCGCTCATCTCGCTTTATTGGCCGAGGGAGCCGGTGTACAGCTTCCAGGTCATGTGGCTAGCATGACTAAGCTGCTTCTGGCAAATCAGAGCAGCGCACGGAAACACCGTTTACCTTCCCGCAGAGGGGAGGGAATTAATATAGAGCAGAGGGAATAAAATAAGGCAGCATACAAACTAATTTATATTAATTATGTTCTAGATATCTACACATTCATACTGTTTCTCTTCATCACTAAATAAACAGAAAATAAAATTTATACTCTACCTTGAGCCACAGCAACATCACACACAAAATTAACTTCATTCAAAGGCAGTGACCAAAAGGCACGTTCTTCTGTAAAGCTCAGGGATCTGGCTTCATGTCTTTCCAGTGGGAATGCCTGCACATTTAAGTACATTGGACCCTAAAAGAAATATAATTTATATTTTGAATTAGACACATATGCGGGCACCAAAATCTTTTAAATGCTTAGGGCCTCTAAGGGTCTTTATCCAGCCCTGGAATTGGTAGACTACAAATTGTGAATACATGAAAAAATTCTGTATGACTTTAAAATCCTGGAAAATAGGGTATGCTTACAGTGAACATTAAGATTTATTTTTTAAAATCTTACCTTTATATCTATGTGATGTGTTTCAGTTGGGCACAAAAGTTTCTGTTGTGGCTGGCTGACTTTCCAGTAGCCCATTAATTTTGCACTTGGCAATGGCAACCTGTCCAACAAAGAAACTATTATTATTTTTTTGTTTTTTAGGTAGGTAGATAGAAAGATAGATAGATGATAGATGGTAGTTTTCAAACATTTACAGACAACAACAACAAAGAGAAGAGAGGAACAAAACAAAACCAAAATCAATGTAAGAGGGAAAATGCAAGTTATTGGCATCTGAAGTGCCATGAATGCTAACCCACCCATAACTTTCTCTTTTTAGACGTCACCTCATCTAAAAATACATTTCTGAGCTGAAAAGTTTCCTTGTTAACCTGCCACAGAGTCAGCAGTCTTAAGATCTCAAGGAAACAATACCAGGAGGAATCCCACTGAAAATTATACTCTGTGAGGGAAAGACTTGGAAACCCAAATGGCCTGTGCAAGTACAGTGGTGCCCCGCAAGACGAATGCCTCGCAAGACGAAAAACTCGCTAGACAAAAGGGTTTTGCGTTTTTTGAGTCGTTCCGCAAGACGAATTTCCCTATGGGCTTGCTTCGCAAGACGAAACGTCTTGCGAGTTCTTGCGAGTTTGTTTCCTTTTCCTTAAAGCCGCTAAGCCGTTAATAGCCGCTAAGCCGCTAATAGCCGCTAAGCCGCTAATAGCCGTGCTTCGCAAGACGAAGAGACTCGCGGAACGGATTAATTTCGTCTTGCGAGGCACCACTGTATAAGCTGTGTCCCAACATATCCAGAAACACTTTGGCTGCACGGAGGCCACAGGTTTGAATGCAACAACTGACAAAGGAAGAAGGAAATACATTTCTAGAAAATACAAACAAGTTCTGCCAAATAAGAGTTTAAAGAGGAGGCCAAGTTGGGTTCTTTTTTTCTGTGGGGTGGGAAAGATAGATGGGGAGCTGACAAGATCAAGGAGAGACTAGATAAAAATAATAGGAAAAGTCCTCTATGCCAGGGCTGCCATACGCTCGGAATTTCCCAGAGATAGTTGGGATCTGTACGTCAAAAATGGCGTCTGGGTGGAATTTTTGAAAAGCAGCACGAATGTCCAGGAAAACTTGGCAGCCCATATCGGAAGTGTTGATTTTTTTTGGTATTTTCCTTTTTTTAAAAAAAGGGTTTAAAAAAAGCACTCCATTTTGGGGGGAGATTTTGCAAAAAATTGAAATATGGCAACCCTATCGTATACAACTCAGCCCATTTTCATTAACTGCCATGACTGATGAAGCATTGCCATTGAACGGCTGTGTCTCCCTCAGAAGAAGGTCTCCCAGCATTTCCTGCACGTCACAGAATGCGGTCAGGGCATAGAATCGGAGCGGATGAGGACACACATTATCTTAACACATTAGTTAAGATAATGCTTGTTAAACCTGCCAGACTTCCAACATTATGACTCTTAAAGGTAAAGGACCCCTGACAGTTATGTCCAGTCGCGAATGACTCTGGGGTTGCGGCGCTCATCTCGCTTTACTACTAAAACATCTAACAATACAAACTTGACTCTGAGAGGCAAGTGTTCCTTTTCAAACAAGTTTTCTGAGGAAGGGGAGGGAGACAGTGGGCTTGCTTCATAGCCCAAAGATCACCAAGATGCCACTTAGGTGGCACAGTGCCGAAGATGATGCTTGGGAGCGATCATGTCAACTGCCCCTTTCATACTGTCATTTCATAGGGAGGTCAGTGCTTTGACAGGAACACATCGGTTTCTGAGGGGAGGCCCTTCAAATAGGCCCACTCCCCTTACTGCCAGGAATTGCCACTACCAAGCCAAACTTCACCAGACCAGGTAATGGTCCAAAAATAACAAGGGACTGCACTGTATTCCCTCATTTTCAAACCATCCCTCACATCACTCAAAGGTATGCCCTGCCTAATCTGTTGGCCCAACAGCCACTTGAGACATTCCCATGGTTGTCATGAAGGACATGAAATTTCAAACCAGCCCAATATCAGCCTCCACAGGGACAATGGAGTCATGCAAGACAACTGTCCCAGGATCCTCTAACACTATGCTGGGGACCACCTTGTCCAGCTCAATTTCATTGCAAATTCATTATTCTCGGACTTCTGGGGAGGCATCATAGCTGGTTAGCTGTCTCTGTTGAGGCTCTATTCTCAAAGATAATTAAGTGGTGATTAACGATAGCTACTGTCTCGTATTATCTCTGAGGAACAGATATAACAGGGATTATCTTCCAAATGTTCTGGAAGGATTGCTCCCGCCATGGGACCAAGAAATCTTCAAGGAACCCAAACGGGTGAATTTTGCCCAACCACCACTTAATAGCCCTAGAGGTCAGCCCCTAGGGCAAAGATAATCAAAAGCTCCTTTCTTCAGTTATTTCTGAAACTCCTATAAATTACTACTACGACTATCTCTCTGTTGGTTAAAATGTTCATTTGAAATACAACCCAATAGCTGGCTTAAGAGGAGACACCATTAAGGGGCTGTAAACAAATAAATAAAAAAAACATGCTCTTATTCCACATATCAAAGAAAGTTTTTCAAACAGCTAAGTGATTCTGCAACTTTGATAAATTTTCATCTTATTTTGTTCTAGTCTTAATCCTGTTTTACTGGTGAATGTGCTGCTTTGTACTGTGAAACTACATGGCTGCTCCCTGTGAGAAGGCAATGTTAGAAATGCAACTTCCTGCAATTTCCAGATAAGCAAGGACTGTGTGAATTTCTGAGAAAGCACTCAGGCTGGTGAAAATGCTGAAAAATACTGCATTGACTGTTGCAGTTGTGCAACAATTATTAAATGAGCAATTAAAGGAAATAAGAGTGAAGCTGCATAAAATGTTAAATGTTAATTGGGCAACACTGTGGTTGGATATATTATATATATATAGCCTTTGGAAAAAATACTGCTGGAGATTTGCCAGACCAGGAGAATGGAATGATATAGTTGAAGGCAAGAGATGATGAAAGTGAGAGGACCTCCACACAGGTGCCTGGAGGAATGAAACAGTCAAGCTATGATGTTGGAGGAGGGGAAGCGGTCCATAGATGGAGAGACTAAGAAATATCCTGAGCTGGCAGAGATGAGCTGAGAACGAAAGGATTCTGCATACAATTTGGAATAAATCTCGAGGGGAAAGCTACTTACTCTTGTAACATGTTTGGGAAAAGAATGGAAAAGGAGGAAATGGAAACTCTCTCTCTCTCTCTCTCTATATATATATATTAAAGGACTGAAAACAGTGGCCATCAGGAAATGGGACTGGAAGATATGGATTCGGATGTGAATTAATGATTATACAATAAGTAAATAGCTATCTATTATTGTCTTAACAAATAACCAGAGTGAATAAACCCTTGAGGAATAAAAAACAAGGACTGAATGTTTCTTAATATTGGAGATCCAGTTGTGATGCCGGACTGGAGGAAGACTACTGCTGACTTTTATATATAATAGCATAATAACAATCGGGGAACCTCTTTTGGACTTCTTATCTGGAAGGAAAAATGAATGAACTTGAGATGTCCAGACTGAAGGCTGGGAAAAGTCACTTAGCAGAGGGAGGAACAGCTGGATACTACTCTGGAGTAAATATTTGACTGTTTTGAAGAACTCTTGTATATATAACTGGCAAATGGGTAGTTGGAAGTCCCTTTTCCTTTTCTTCAGGAAGAAGTGCCGCCACTGGAATTCAGTTGCTACTGTAGTGGCATTGCTCCAAACCATGCTGATCTGGGCTCAGGCCAGCATAACATACCCCAGCTTTGACCCTAACCATATTCTGTGCCGGAACTGTACATATGAAGCTAACTATGGAAAGAGAGGTAGTTCCCAAATGCTTTAACAAGATTTTTGCACCCATATAGTCTCTCAGAGATCCAGATAACGGTCTCAACCGTAAGCCAACATTCACTTTTGCTTCTAATATTTATTTGCCCTCAGTAATCCTTGCCCCAACATGCCTTCTGCCTTGCAGGTATGAAGAAAATACAAAGAACTGCCTGGCAAATGCGGGCTGTTATGTTATGTGCAGTGAGAACAAACAGTCCCCATCGTCTACGGCCAGGAAGGAGAGCAAATCCAAAGTTTTGTTTCGGATTACATTAACAACTGTAATTGATAAAAAAATAAATAAATGTAACTCCTAAACTATTGACTGGAATGAGGCAACATGAACCAATTTTAAAACAACTTCACTTGACTACCTGTTTGTTTCTATGCCCAATGCAAGGTGCTCCTTTTAATCCTTAGGATCCTAATTTTAATTTAGGCATGCATTTTAGATGGTATTTACTAACTAACTAACTACCTGGCCCTTCACCTAGGCAGTTTCCATAAAAAACAATTTGCCTAGCACCAGTGGTTTGTATGTATAAAGGGGAATATTTGTTTTTCTATAAATGGTTTTGGAAATTGGTTTGCAGCGCGATCTTATCCATGTCTGCTCAGAAATAAGTACTACTGAAATCAATAGGGCTTACTCCCAGGTAAGCCGAGATAGGACCACAGCATTAGTAGTTATGACACATAAATTATGTGCATTTATTATACTCATCAAAAAAACAGTCTGAAACCAGAGGAAGGCCACCAATATCATGAAGCAAACTGGATGGCCTGTAAGCAGTTTGTGGAGTTGTGGTTTTGCAAAGTAGATGCCAAATGTCTGATGATGGGAATAAGTATTGAAATGCTAACTTCACTCAAGAATAAGTTACTCTTTGGACATGTTCTACAAAGTATTTTGAAAGATTTGTGCAAGAATAGGGGCTAACATATTTCCCCACTATTGATAAAAAGAATTTGGATTTGCTACTAATCATGGAAATAAATTGCAAAATGATCATTCAATGAAGAGAAACCGAGAAGAACGAATTTTCCCCTTTATTGGATCCATTTAATCATACAAATCATCACTATTCATAATATAATACATTCACAATTTATACATAATGCTGTAAATGTGCAGAGTTAAAATAGTATAAATTAATAATAGTTCAATAATATATCAATCTGTTTTCAGGTATTAGCAATATTTGCTTCAAGCATTCAAGGCAGACAGGTCGATCTTAACTAGCAGCAAATATACAATGTATGTTAGTCTTACTCCTTAGCCAGGTGTACATTGGTGGGTTTTGCTCCAATGGGGATGCCATGTTTATGCAGAGTCCGAATTAAAATCTCACGCATTTCGTTATTGTAGGAGTCAAAGTCAAATACATTTCTGACAACGTTGGCAAGCCCTTCTGTTGGAAATTTCTACAGAGAGGGAGAAGAGCACAAGATTAATGAGCTCCCCATGGACCGAGATGCAAGGTTTCACAGGTTCTGAGATGCACAAATGGAGTTCTAGGTAAGCAGGAACATCTCCACTCACTAAGATTCTTTGATAGGGATGCACATTGCAAGGCTGTTTCATACGCTGAAGTGAAGGCCCATTGCTGGCATCTGTCTGTCTCGAGAGACAATGGGAATGACCGTCTGGGGGTGAAGTCAAACTGCATTAACAGCACTGAAGGGACATCTCTAGGCATAGGCCTGGGTGGTGTGTATGGAGGTTCTGGGCTGCCCAGATGACAAGGCCCCCCTCTCAGCCTCACTGATGTGGTCCAAAAGAAAGCAGAGCAGTGTGTTTGGCACTCGTGGCCACAGGAGAAAGCAGCCGGCAAGCACCTTCCCATTACCAAGACAGCTCTGTTGAAAGCCGCCCGCCCTCCAGCTATGTGACTATCACATCCCCTCTAGGTAGGCTCCCTGACTTGCTATAGACTTCGGTTGGTCGCCTCAGGACCTGGTAGGAATTTTTTCCAATTGGTAATTGGCATATACAGCCAGTTGGTTTTTCGCCTACCTCGTAGCAACTCGCCACAATTCCTCAGTATTGGCGGTTAGGCATTGGCAAGGGAGGGTTAAGTGGATGAGAGGGGGGAGGGAAGCGCCATCGCCTCCCCCACAAAAAAGGGTAGTCCGATAAAGGGCTCGGGGGGGGGGGGCGTTGCTCTGTCCGAAGCCTATGGAGGTATGGGTCCAAGGCACGCCCCCAAGCGGTGACTCCGGGGGAGTTCCTAGTTGACGTGCCTCAGCAGGGCTCCCCCTACTGGTGGTTAACCCTTGCCGGTCTTCATGCAATCGGGCTGGAGCCGGCTAGTCGATAGGGCCAATGCCTAAGCCAATACCGCTCATTCCTGTAATCAATAAAGTTGTGGCCTATTTTGCCCATTAACCTTATATTCTGGTGTCCTGTGTCTTTATTTCTTCCTGGGTGGGGGCGGGAAGTCGCCACGCAACCAAGACAGCTCTGTTGAAAGCCGCCCTCCCTCCAGCTACTGACTATCACATCGCCACGGCCAGTGTGAGAAAGCGACAAACCAACAACAAACAACACAAGCAACACAATGACCAGTATGCTAGATAGCACTGCAATTGTTATTGCATAATATACATAATTTAGTACAAGCGGTGAAACTTTTTAGGCGTTCATGGTGCCGAAGTAGTAAGTGAATAACTACATAGGACAGTGATCCCAGATAATCTGACTGTTTCGCTGGAATCTTCTTCAGCACAACCCACAGATTAGAAAAATGCACAAAGTTTTACCTCTTAGCCCACAGGATAGCATCTATTACTTTGTTTCAACTACAGACTTATTATACTTCTACGGACTTTCAAAGATTGACAGAGGTGTGTTCATTTGATTTCAAATATATTAGAGAATTTACAAGTGTACACATTTTGTTTTTGTTGTACTAAATTATGTATATTATGCAATAAGAATTGCAGTGCTATCTAGCATACTGGTCATCATGTTGCTTGTGTTGTTTGTTGTGTTAAGTTTGAAACAGGGGTTTGTTGTTCTGTATTAGTGAGAGAAAGTGGCCCGCCTTCCGCTGTGGAAGCTCAATGATATGCTGAATAACAGAGAACTCCTTCCCAAGCTTCTTTTTTACCTCAGCCCTCCCAATCCCTATTCCTCTGGGGTCAAGCCTAAGAACATGGGATTATCTCATTTCTAATATTCATAAACTGCTCTGGAAGCCTTTGCCTCGAAAATGGGTAAATAGGTTATATTATTTCATTCTGAACAAGCTACAAAGAACACAGGATAATTTTTCTGAACCTTCTGAGAAGAGTATTTTAGGTTGCAACCCTAACATACTTCACAAGGAAAAAGCCCCATTGATCATAGCTGGCCTGACTTCTGAGTATATATGTAAAGCACTGGTTTTCAACCAGTGTCCTGTGGCACCCAGGGGTGATTTAAGGAACATTCAGGGGTGCCCCTGGGGCATTGTTTCATTAACTTGCTGCCCATATCTTCCTGCATTATCTCTCTCTTTCTCGCTAAGCAAGATTCAGGGGAGCTGGCAGCTTTAACTTGCAGCCCATTATCTTCCTGAAATAAAACAGTGGCAAAAAAAGTGGAGAAACACTCTTGAATGACTGTTTTATCTTCTTAAAATCTCTCCCCCCCCCCAAAAAAAAAAATCCTCCCCAGCTTCAGTAACTAACAGTTCCTTAGTTTTACACAGAGGGCTTGAAAAATGCAAGAAAATAGCAGGGTAGCTTGATGTTGCGTGTGCCCAGATGTGTGTGTGTGTGCTTTGCTGGCATGTGGCATCTGGAGGGATCAGAAGTTGCTTGAGGCTGATAAGATTAGCAACCCCTATTTTATGGGCTTGCTTCCACACAGAAGTGGCATGTCTACAAAGCGAATAAGAATAATATAATAATAATTTTTTATTTGTATCCCGCCCTCCCCAGCCGAGGCCGGGCTCAGAGCGGCTAACATCATAAAAACATAAAACAGACATCAATTAATTAAAATGCATCTTAAAATTAATTCAGACAAGTTAAAATCTGGCCAGGTGACAATTATCAGGTAGGAATTGAGCGTGGTTAATACTTGCCAGGATCAACTGTTTACACTGATCATACAAGGACCTGGGAGCGGGTTGGGGCCCTCCTTCGGGCTTGTTCTATACAAAAGAAAGTCAAACTGCACCCTGCCCAAAGGCCTGGCGGAACAGCTCCGTCTTGCAGGCCCTGCGGAAAGATGTCAAATCCCGCAGGGCCCTGGTCCTTTATATACACAGGAAAGGAGGAATCATCTGGGCACATTTTCTCTTGAGTCAATCAGATTCAGGCCCCTGCTGGACTTGGGTCATCCACGACTAACCTAATTTCACTGCTTTCACTCTGGAACCAGCCACAGCCATTAAAACCACTTAGATGGTCCTACAAACATTTTAGGCTTTACCAATTTCAATCTACTCTTCCGAACGGTTTTTGCAAGTTACATTAGGAAGAACTTCCTGAACTTCCTGACAGTAAGAGCTGTTTGACAGTGGAATTTGCTGCCAAGGAGTGTGGTGGAGTCTCCTTCTTTGGAGGTCTTTAAGCAGAGGCTTGACAACCATATGTCAGGAGTGCTCTGATGGTGTTTCCTGCTTGGCAGGGGGTTGGACTCGATGGCCCTTGTGGTCTCTTCCAACTCTATGATTCTATGATTCTATTCTATGATTCTATGATTCTATGTCAATATTTATCAGTGGGTCTGTTCCAAATCGTGCCAGTAGCAGGAATGTATATACTGTACCTGTAAATGCTTGACTATATTCACTACTTCTCTCGTTGAGTAAGGATAGTTGATAATTCCTTGGTCGGCCAAGCTTCTGAGCTCTCCAAAAGCAGCCACCAGTTTCTGCAGGACTGGCTCAGGAACCGCGGGCCCGTATTGTCGAAGCATTGCAAGTTCAGAGCTTGGTTTGGGGTTATCAATTGCATGGCAGCTAAAAATATCTCCTGGAATAAACAAGCAAGGAATGGAGAGTTGTGGAAAGGTTGTAGCATATAGTAATGGAAACCCTGAAGCTATGCAAACGCCACAAAGCCAGGTGTTGTTGACACGGTTGCATTCCTGGACTGGAGGCGGAAGTCTCCACTGAACCTTCAACCATGTTGCCCCTTGTGCTATTCAAAGGGGTCTTTATGGCAAACGGTCCCTCTAGATACCTATTGCCCAGCTTCAACGCATCTTCGCGTATGGAAGTTCGCCAGCTGCTGAGTGCTCTCCTCAGTGGGGACCATAATCATTCAGTCCTCCACTTGAAAGTAGCTCAGGCAGAAAGGCTGGGAACGGATCCTTTGTATGAGATTTCCAAGAGCTAGCACCAGAGTTGATACTATGAGCTTTCAGCAACCTGCTGCCCTCCCAATGAGGTGCCAACTTCCATCAAGCCCATCCAACACTGAGGAAGGTTGGGGTATATGGACCCACAACAGTCACGGAATGCCAGTATTTGGACCCCTTCCTCTCGTCCCAAATTACCTTATAACAATCCCAGAAACATAGTTCTTCTTGCTAACATTCTGAAAAAGTATGTGCTGCTATGTGCTTAGCCAAATACTTTAAAATTCAAGATCCCTTATTTTATGCAGCCACTTTCCCCAAAGAGTCCATGTGTAATACTCTTCCAAGTTTCAGATGAGAAAATGACTGACACAGCCTCCTATCTGAAAGGCTGAACAGATTTCTTAAAAAACAGCCTGTTTCCTGTGTATCTTTTCTATCAGGACGACGAGTAAAGCAAAGCTTATATTTTCCATACTGAAGTCTGTAGAAAACACAGTTGTTGGTTTATTAAGCACTGCACTTACCTAGTGTTCCAAAAAAGTCATTGCCCAAAAACGGAAATCCAGGTCTGTTTGCTAGAACGATCATTCTGAAATCTGGATGAATTACCACCACATTTTCTCTTCCACTCACACTAGCAGAGTCTAGAAAATACATATAATTGAATTAATATTTTCAACTTTACAAGGCACGGTTCAAGTAACAAAATTCATGCCCACTGAAAGGTTTTAAATAATCAATATATATGAAATGATCTGCTTAACTCTACAGTGAATATAACCCATTATCATTAAAATTTTGCAATAGAATACCCCAAAAGTACAAAAAGTATAAAATTATGCATTTTGTTACAAATACATTTATATACATATTTAAATATGGATTTTCATACAGATTTTTTAAAAAATACTTGGTGATTAGTGAATGACCACATGAAAAATTCATATGAACCATTAGCATTTTGATTCATCTATCCCTACATTTCCCTTGAACAATGTGTTACATTTCACAATTATTTAAATTTTACTGATTCTACAGCCTTCTCTCCTGCTGCCAAACTATTCCATTCAATTCCAGTCTAGAGAAACTCAACAGTTCAACTCATTCTTCATAAAAAGGTAGAGGATTTCACCTTTTCCAATCCTGCAGGCCCACTCCAAGCAAACTTACAACAAGCTAACTCTCTCTATTAACACTCTGATCTGAAACATTTATTAAACGACAGAACCTAAGGCTTGCCGATCAGAAGGTCGGCAGTTCAAATCCCCACGATGGGGTGAGCTCCCGTTGCTCGGTCCCTGCTCCTGCCAACCTAGAAGTTCAAAAGCATGAAGTGCAAGTAGATAATTAGGTACTGCTCCGGCGGGAAGGTAACCGGCGTTTCCGTGTGCTGCTCTGGTTAGCCAGAAGCGGCTTAGTCATGATGGCCACATGACCCAGCTGTACTCCAGCTCCCTCGGCCAATAAAGCGAGATGAACACCGCAACCCCAGAGTCATCCATGACTAGACCTAACGGTCAGGGGTCCCTTTACCTTTACCTTATGTAATAAAACTAATATCCATTAGCGCAGCACAGTGATCACTACAGTCCAATATAAGCACTTCTTTGTTAGACAGGCGCACCTGGTTATAATTTTTTAGCTAACCAATATGCCAGTGCTCTGAATATAGCAGAGGTTTTCAACCTTTTTGAGTCCGCGGCTCCCTTGACCAACTACATTCTTTTTACAGTTCCCCTGTGGGGCTCAGGAACCCAGTTATGTCACCCCTTGCCTGCAGAGCTGGCAGCCTCTCAACCTTTTTTGAACCACCCCCCCATTGGAACACGCCTGTGGGGCACACACAGTCCCCAAATGGAGACAAACCTCTCCGGGCGTCTTCCTGATGAAGTGCAGCCCGGGACATCCATAAATCTTCAGCCCCGGTGCGCACCAGCGACACATAGCCAAAGATATGTGCACGCTCAATCAGCAGAGTATAGCAGAAACGAAGTGGAGCTTTGGTGTGTGCATTCTAAGTATTTATTAAGCAATATATACAGGACATATGGAAGGGAGAGCTGGACCATAAAGAAGGCTGATCGCCGAAGAATTGATGCTTTCGAATTATGGTGCTGGAGGAGACTCTTGAGAGTCCCATGGATTGCAAGAAGATCAAACCTCTCCATTCTGAAGGAAATCAGCTCTGAGTGCTCACTGGAAGGGCAGATCCTGAAGCTGAGGCTCCAATACTTTGGCCACCTCATGAGAAGAGAAGACTCCCTGGAAAAGACCCTGATGTTGGGAAAGATGGAGGGCACAAGGAGAAGGGGACGACAGAGGACGAGATGGTTGGATAGTGTCTTTGAAGCTACCAGCATGAGTTTGACTAAACTGCGGGAGGCAGTGGAAGACAGAAGTGCCTGGCGTGCTCTGGTCCATGGGGTCACAAAGAGTCGGACACGACTAAATGACTAAATAACAACAACATATACAGGACAAAGCAATCATGGTGTCCTCTCACTTCTTCTTCTTCTTCAAGAGAGAGAAAGTAAGTAAGTAAGTAAGTAAGTACAAAGTACAATACAGCGGAAGAGATAAGGCTGACTTCCGTTCTCATACTTTCCAAGTCTGGAAAGTAAACACAGACATGTGATATGGCAGTCAAACATCCAGCAACGGAGGAGTGAAATGCTGACACCCCCACCCCAAAGAGAGGTGCCTCGCAGAAGCACCATTAGCCGGTGGAGCTTATAGCCAGGGCTGCAGCAACAAACAGCTGTGAAAGCCTTTGGGAGGCAGAGACATGAAAGATGAAGGAGGGAAGGAAAGAGGGACAGAGGCCAGTGTTTGCTAATCTCATATATTTCCATTTTAATTCCCAAGGCATGAGGGGCTGAAAATTAAGAAGGCATGTCTGCTGGACTCCTGCTGGCAGAATGGAAGTGAGGGGCAAAGGGAACACAATCTGTGCTCCTCTTTTTTTTTTAATTTATTTTTAATTTTTAAAAAAACTGGAATGAACTCCAACAGTATTTGGGCTGCATTAATTTATTCCTTGAATAGAGGCATGTTGTGGGACTGGATCCTTTGGATCCATGGATTCCCTAGAATCCCTCCAAATCACCCTGGAAAATCCCCTCTTGAATTTACTGACTTCAGAGCTCTGACCTCAATAGGGCAAATGGCATGGAAGCTGCTGTGGTGGCAGCGAAATGGTAGCTGGGTCTCCTTTTCTGAAGGTGGAGCTGTCTTTCTGCCTCTGATGTGGCACATCCAATGCCTCTTATGGCCCCTGGGACCAAAGATTTGCAGAGCCAAGGTCTTTTTCCCAGAACTATTTAAAATAAACTTGCAAGCTATCCAGCCCAAGACCGCAGCACTGGCTGGTAGTATTAAAAATCTTTGTTTCCTAGGGCAATGCATTCTTATTATATAATTATTCTGATATTCTCAAATATACATTAATAATAAGAGACAGAGAACAAGAACCTAATGTACCGTCTGAGTGTTTGCAACCTAAAAGCTTTATTTTCTTTGGTAAACTATATTTAGATAGTAATTAATGACCAAAAGAAGGCCCAAACATTGGAGAAATGTGCTAGTCATTAATCTGCAACAAATGCAACTGCTGGAATGCTGTGTTCAGGGGTTTACTTACTGGCAACAAGGCGCCTTCCATCAGACAGAATCATTTCTCCACTTTCCACCAAGGTTTTCAAAATGCAGGTGACATTTGTTGGGGCCTTGTCTGCCTCGTCAATAACCAGAATGTGTCCCTTTTTGACAGCTTTCACCTGGAAAATGTTAAACAGCACGCGCATTGGAAAAGAAACTGCACAACTCCGGATGCACTTTGATAAAGATGTAAATTTACTACCTGTGCATTTGTCATAGAGTTCACATTTTGGATATTTAAGAGAATACATTCAATTGATTGTTTTCTCCACTTCTCTTGGCAGAAACCTCTGCCAGACCAAAGGCCATTTCAACTTACTTGTTTTGAGGGCTAGAAAACTTACTTTGAAAAGAAACAGGGCATTCTTAGATTTGTAACAATGTATTTCATCTCAAGATAAGGACTTGGACCCATCAATGAAATTTAGTGAAGAACTCATATACAGTGGTGCCTCGCAAGACGAAATTAATTCGTTCCGCAAGTTTTTTCTTCTTGCGAGTTTTTCGTCTTGCGATGCACGGTTTCCCATAGGAATGCATTGAAAATCAATTAATGCGTTCCTAGGGAAACCGCCTTCAGACCAGGTCCGGGGACAGTCTGTCCCCCGACCTCTTCTGAAGGCTGGGGGGGGGGGGAAACAAGGGCTTTTCTTCCCACTGCCAGCCTTCAGAAGGCTGTTCTGAAGGCTGGGGGTGGGAAGAAAAGCCCTTCTCCCCACCTCCCGCCCCGCAAGCTCCGGGGACAGGAGGGCTTTGCTGCCGACCGCCAGCATTTTAAAAGCCTCTGCAGCGGAGACTTCTCTGCTGTCCCGGGGAGATTTTAAAATGCTGGGGGTCAGCAGCGAACGCTTCGCTCCCGCCCGCCAGCATTTTAAGATCGCCCGGGGCAGCGGAGACTTCTCTGCTGTCCCGGGGAGATTTTAAAATGCTGGGGGTCGGCAGCGAATGCTTCGCTCCCGCCTGCCAGCATTTTAAGATCGCCCGGGGCAGCGGAGACTTCTCTGCTGTCCCGGGGAGATTTTAAAATGCTGGGGGTCGGCAGCGAACGCTTCGCTCCCGCCCGCCAGCATTTTAAGATCGCCCGGGGCAGTGGAGAAGTCTCCGCTGTCCCGGGAAGGCAGGCGGGGGGGAGCAAAGAGGTCCAGGACCTCTTCTGAAGGCCGGCTGTGGGCGAAAGTCTTTGCTCCCGACCGCCAGCAATTTAAAACAGGTCCCCGGAGATTTCCCTATGGGCTTTCGTCTTGCGAAGCAAGCCCATAGGGAAATTCGTCTTGCGAAGCGCCTCCAAAACAGAAAACCCTTTCGTCTTGCGGGTTTTCTGTCTTGCGAGGCATTCGTCTTGCGGGGCACCACTGTATTCAAATGCACAAATGTGGACTTACTAGTGGAGAATCCTCATAGACAATATGACCATCTTTAACCGAAGGCTGAAGTGTAAGACTCTGCACGGTCGTGTCTCTAAGATAGCAAAACATGCACAAGTCAAAAAGGGAATTAATTTATTCTTATTTCAAAGTATCTGACTCCATTTTACACTTAGAAACCACCTTAGAAAGGGCACTGAGCTTTAAGGAAAAATGCTTTCATCACAAAACTGGTGTTGAAAAGGGAACCGAAGTTAGTCTTCTCAGGGAAGTTATACTCTGTTTCACCACCTCAAGATGATTTTTCAGTTAGCAGTCCCTTGTTTTAATGAGTAGAAGAGACCATGCCATTCAGCATTATTTAACCTTTGAAAGCTTTAATCCCTTTCCATTCAGAATCTTTCCACTCCAATGCGTTGTTTAGAACACACTAGTTTCAATTTTGCAAAGTTGCCCCCTCTCCCCTGGTGTTCTCCATACACAATAAACCTAGAGAAACAATTTTGCTTGTCCATGCATGTTTTTTATGCCTGGGTTGCCAAGATGCCACAAAGGGCTTCAGGGACGCCTGCTTTAACTCTGGACAAACCCCAAATCCCTCCAAGGCAACCTGTCTCAGCTTGGAATTCATCTAATGTACCCTCCTGTTCAACATAGAATCAGAGAATTGTAGAGTTGGAAGGTCCAACCCCCCTGGAAGGCAGGAATCTTTCATGGGAGAACGCGACTCCTCCTCTTCCCACCCACTGGATTGAATAACTCTAAAGAGAGCAAAAGAGCAGGACTTTCAGCCATTTTGCATTTGGTTTTTGGTTTTACAGCATGGGCTGCAAAATGGCTGCTTCTGCAGCTTTCCTGAACGGAAGGGTCAAAAGTTCAAAATAATGTTCAAGGGGATGTTTTGCTGAGGAAATTCTGCACAGGATGTTAAAAGGTTTAGATCAGGAACGTGGCAATTAGGGGAAAGAAAAACTTAACAAACAGAAACTTACTCTCCTTTGGTGATTGGCTAAAAAGGTTGAAAAGGGGAGTGAAAATATTGTTTAGGAGTTGAGAAGAGATAATTGCTGGACCTGATGAGCTGAAATGGCTGAATTGAAGAGGAAGGAAACAGGAGAGGATCATGAAGAGACTCAGAAGCTAAACTGAGGGATACAAGTTGATAAGCATTGCTTCACCGAGGGAAACATACCAGAGCACATAGATCTGGGTGCATTCGTCTCTATTAGCTATTCATTCTTACGGGTGACTGCTCAAACTATTCAACTCACCTTTTCCTAAAATTATGTCCTAAAAATGGTTTAATTTGTTGTCTTGTTAGAACTTTAAATGCAGCACATTTCCTGTGACCTTGCTATTCACTCCAAATCTAAATTGCTATATCACTCTATCCAGTATTGGAAGTAGGTTGGGCCAGCTAAAGGGATATTTACTGGAAGCATCTGTAATATTTCACCAGCCATGTGTCTGAAAAATCCAGTATAATTTATAGCAAAGCCCAACAATTGAGATAATAAAAATTATATACCAAGTGTACAAAAAAAGCATCAAAGCTGTTTACAAGAACAAAACAGTAAAATGATCAGTAAAAATAATAATAATAATAATAAATTTTATTTATATCCCGCCCTCCCCAGCCAAAGCCGGGCTCAGGGCGGCTAACAACAATAAAACAGTATAAAAGTATAGCATAAACAACACTCTAAAATCATTCATTATAAAATTAATTAATTCAGGCCACTGGCAACTATTGGGCCAGAGCTCCGCGAAGATTGCCGAGGGAGGGAGTCAGGCTGTGCCCTGGCCAAAGGCCTGGTGGAAGAGCTCTGTCTTGCAGGCCCTGCGGAAAGATGTCAAATCCTGCAGGGCCCTGGTCTCTTGTGACAGAGCGTTCCACCAAATCGGAGCCACAGCCGAAAAAGCCCTGGCTCTAGTTGAGGCCAGCCTAACTTCTCTGTGGCCTGGGACCTTCAAGATGTTTTTATTTGAAGACCGTAAGTTTCTCTGTGGGGCATACCAGGAGAGGCGGTCCCGTAGGTACGAGGGTCCTAGGCCGTATAGGGCTTTAAAGGTTAAAACCAGCACCTTAAACCTGATCCTGTACTCCACCGGGAGCCAGTGCAGCTGGTGTAGCACCGGGTGAATGTGATCTCGCAGCGAAGACCCCGTAAGGAGTCTCGCTGCAGCATTCTGCACCCGCTGGAGTTTCTGGGTCAGTCTCAAGGGCAGCCCCACGTAGAGCGAGTTACAATAATCCAGTCTGGAGGTGACCGTCGCGTGGATCACAGTGGCTAGGTCAGGGCGAGAGAGGTAAGGAGCCAACTGCTTAGCTTGGCGGAGATGGAAAAATGCCGCCTTTGTTATAGCTGCAATCTGCGCCTCCATGGAAAGGGAGGTGTCGAAGATTACACCCAAACTCTTAACGGATGGTGCTGGCACTAATTGCGCCCCCGCAAGAGATGGGAGTTGCCCCCCCAATCCCATATCGCCCCGTCCCAGCCACAGGACCTCTGTCTTCGAAGGATTTAGCTTCAACCGGCTCCCATGTAACCATCCAGCCACAGCTTCCAAACATCTGGTCAGTGTGTCTGGGGCCGAGTCAGGATGGCCATCCATCAACAGATAGAGTTGGGTGTCATCGGCATACTGATGGCAACCCAGCCCAAAACTCCGAACAAGCTGGGCGAGGGGGCGCATAAAGATGTTGAAAAGCATCGGGGAGAGTATCGCACCCTGAGGTACTCCACACACCAAGGAGTGGCGTGATGACAATTCCCCCCCAAGCGCCACCCTCTGTCCCCGACCGGAGAGAAACGAGCGCAGCCATTGAAGGGCTGTGCCCTGGATCCCCACGTCGGCAAGGCGGTGGTCCAGAAGTTCGTGATCGACCATGTCGAAAGCTGCTGACAGATCTAGAAGAATCAGCAGCCCCGACCCGCCTCGATCCAGCTGTCTACGAAGATCATCTGTTAGGGCGACCAGAGCCGTCTCGGTCCCATGACCAGCGCGGAAGCCGGACTGGAATGGATCCAGAGCCGATGTTTCATCCAGAAACCCACCAAGCTGTTCAGCAACCGCTCTCTCAATCACCTTACCCAGGAACGGAAGATTCGAAACTGGGCGGTAATTGGATAGATCTAAAGGATCTAATGATGTTTTCTTTAAGAGCGGGCGCACCACCGCCTCCTTCAGTTCCCCTGGGAATGTCCCCGTGCCAAGGGACAAATTGATGATATCCCCCAGGAGGGCCCGCACCTCGTCTGGACACGCTCTAATCAGCCAAGACGGGCACGGGTCGAGAGGACAGGTGGTGGGCTTTCCAGCTCGGAGGAGTCTGTCCACATCGGCTGGGGATATCCGGTCGAAGTGGTCCAATACTGGACCCGAGGACAGTCGAGGGGCCTCCAGTTCCTTTATTGTATCCAAATTGGCAGGGAGGTCATGGCGGAGCAACAAGACCTTCTCCGCGAAAAAGCTCGCAAATGCCTCACAGCTAAGTGTCAAATTGTTATTTAAATTTGGCTGTCCCTCAAGGGACGTTAAAGACCTGATTATACTAAATAATTGCGCCGGGCGAGAGCTAGCGGATGCAATGGAGGCCGAGAAGTAAGACTTCTTAGCAGCCTTCACCGCCATCTCGTAGGTTTTCATAAAAGCCCTATAAGATGTTCTTGAGGCTCCGTCACGGGCACCCCGCCATACTCGCTCTAGCCGTCTGAGGTCCCGCTTCATTTTCCGGAGCTCCTCGGTAAACCAGGGAGCCCGGTTTCTGCGGGGTCGCAGAGGGCGCTTAGGTGCGATCTCATCGATGGCTGCCAGGAGCTGGGTATTCCAGCCCTCAACAAGCTCAGTCAATGAGTCGCCAGGGGGAGCAAGGTCCCGCAAGGCTTGGCGGAATCTATCAGGGTCCATCAGCCTCTGCGGGCGAGCCCAAATTGGCTTGCCACCTAAGCAGGGTGGGGGCGGAAAGTCAATCCTGGCTTTCAGAGCGTAGTGATCAGACCATGGCACCTTCATCGAAGGAGACATGATCACATCTATACCTACGCCAAAGATCAAATCCAGCGTGTGGCCTGCTTGATGTGTGGGGCCCGAAACAAACTGGGAGAGCCCTAGTGTCGCCATGGAAGACACCAGGTCCAGAGCCTGTGAGGAGGGAGTGGCATCAGCATGGATGTTAAAGTCCCCCAATACCAATAGGTTAGGGAACTCCAAGGCCCAGCCGGCCACCGCCTCCAATAGGCCTGACAGGGTGGCTGCTGGTGCGCTAGGTGGCCGGTACACCAGCCAGACAGCCAAGCTCTCCTCGGAGCCCCACACTAGGCCAACACATTCAATGCCGGGGATCGATGGCGATGGTAGAGCCCTGAAAGGACAATCTTCCCGGATTAATAATGCCACCCCTCCCCCCCGGCCCACAGTCCGCGACTGGTGGAGGACGGAGAAACCCGGGGGCGCCATCTCTCGTAAGGTAACTGTTGCCCCTTCACGCACCCAGGTCTCCGTCACACAAGCCAGGTCGACCCCCTGCGAGATAAAGAAATCTCGCAGGGTGGCGGTTTTATTGCCTATAGACCTGGCATTGCACAGCACCAGTGACGGAGGTGAGTAATCCTTGCTCACCCTACCCTCGTCCCTCGGGATGGGGCGCAGATTGGAAGGGGTACGAGCGTATCCATATCTCGATCCCCTTCGCCTAGAACATCTGCCCCCACCGCCATACCTCCCTCGCCCCTCCACGGTAGCAATCCCAGGCCTCATAGTAGCCTCCATTGATGGCAATTAATGTTATTCTTTCGCAGCCTAAAACAATAAAACCTTAAAACAATAAAAACAAAAAACAAAACAACCCAGAAAGCAATAAAACAATACAAATAAAAACTGCAAAAATTACAAATTCATCAAAATCTAACAAATTCCCAAGCCCACCCAAACATCCATCCCACCCCCATATATAAAAAATCTAAAGGGAAAGGAAATTATTTAAAAAAAAAAAAATGTTAAAAAGAACTCTGCACCCCTACAGGTCCTCCTGGGCAGTAGCAGCATCAGTGGCAACAACCATCCTTGTGAGGCCCCACCCTGGGCCAGATAGTAGGTGGCAGGAGCAGTCCTTGTGAGTCCTGTCAGGCCCTCCCTGGGCCAGGTGGTAAGTGGCAAGAAGGAGCAGGGCCCTCAGGCATTCACACAGGGGAGTCCCCCTGGGCAGCAAGCAGTCCTTGTGAGGCTTCAGGCCCCGCCCCAGGCCAGATGGGAAGTGGCAAGAGCAGGGCCCTCAGGCACTCACCACAGGGGAGTCCCCCTGGGCAGCAGAGCAGTCCTTGTGAGGCTTCAGGCCCCGCCCCAGGCCAGATGGTAAGTGGCAAGAGCAGGGCCCTCAGGCACTCACCACAGGGGAGTCCCCCTGGGCAGCAGAGCAGTCCTTGTGAGGCTTCAGGCCCTGCCCCAGGCCAGATGGGAAGTGGCAAGAGCAGGGCCCTCAGGCACTCACCACAGGGGAGTCCCCCTGGGCAGCAAGCAGTCCTTGTGAGGCTTCAGGCCCCGCCCCAGGCCAGATGGTAAGTGGCAAGAGCAGGGCCCTCAGGCACTCACCACAGGGGAGTCTTCCTGGGCAGCAGAGCAGTCCTTGTGAGGCTTCAGGCCCCGCCCCAGGCCAGATGGGACAGTTAACATCAGTTATTTAAAACATTTAAAAATGATTAAAATCAATGATAAGCTAAAAACAGGTTAAACAGGTGCCTACCTGATTGTGAAGTCATGTAAAATGACTACACAGCCCCTCTTACCTGTGCAGTTGCAAATACTCTCTTGGTCGATTGAGCAGGTGAAGGAATCTGTCAACCACCTTATTTTTCCCCACACCCTGCAGAAAGGAAAACCATTCCACTCCTTAACGGCAAATTAATGCAACAGGATTAAATATTCTTTACAACCAAGGAAAACCAAACCCCAACCATGGAAAAATGATTAACAAAAAGCAGTGCTCGTACTGTATGTAGAAACAACATTTTTTTTAGGCCTAGTTTGCACAACACAGTCAATAATGGCTTCCTGGGACTGTGGGAACATGCTGACTTCCGGAGAGGAGATCCTTCCCAGCGCCTGCAGTAGCTAACTCAAGGTTTGGCTTTGCATGTCAGCTGAAGCTGGGCTTATAGTAGTTAAGGACTTCCCTTGCAAACAACGAGCTGTAGGTTTGTCCTCAGCTACCATTCATGATGAAGGAGGAGAGCCCAGCCATGAGCCTGGGTTCAGATAAGTAGACTAAAGGTAAAGATAAAAGTACCCCTAACCATTAGGTCGAGTCGTGGACGACTCTGGGGTTACATGCTCATCTCGCTCTATCGGCCGAGGGAGCCGGCGTTTGTCCGCAGACAGTTTCCAGGTCATGTGGCCAGCATGACTTAGCTGCTTCTGTCGAACCAGAGCAGCGCACGGAAATGCTGTTTACCTTTCCGCCGGAGCGGTACCCATTTATCTACTTGCACTTTGATGCGCTTTCGAACTGCTAGGTTGGCAGGAGCTGAGACTGAACAACAGGAGCTCACCCCGTCGCAAGGATTCGAACCGCCAACCTTCTGATTGGCAAGCCCTAGGTTCTGTGGTTTAGACCACAGCGCTACCCGCCTCCAGACAGGGGCTTTGCTGCCACACTGCAAAGTATTGGCTATCTCTTCCCTGGAGCCACACACTTTTTAACACCGCCTTAGTTTGCTTATTTTTCCAAAGCTCATTCTGAGACCCAAAGCTCATTCTGAGGGTAATATTCAAAATAATTTTACATCTTTGGATGCAAGGTTCCCCCCCCCCCCCATGTACAGTAACAGTGGACTTTTCAGTGTCAGTCATCTGTCAAATTATCCAGGTCAGAGCTTTCAATAAATACTAATTACAGTAAAACAAAAGCACACGCTAGCAAGAAATATTGGGTTGCTCTCACCTGGTTGCCAACCAAGAGAAGGTGTTCGCCAAGCAAAAAGTCTTTTAGCATATCTTCCATCACCATCATATGCTAGAGAGAAATTAAAACTGCTTTATAAAACTTGAAACAACTTAGTAATGGCAAGGCAGCAGGAAGAAGTATTCCAGAGCTCTTGAATGTACATGTGTAATTTTTTGTGGTGTTGGTGATGCACAGTTGCCACACCCATTTAGAGAAGCAATAATATATGTTTTCTTTAATTACACATTAATCTATATTGGTAAGAATTTAAGAACTGGTGTTGATTGGTTCAGCTACAGGTATGTCTAGCTCAGTAATGAATCTATTGAATAATACTAAAACTGATACTGATAGTAATAGAGGCATAATAACAGAGGCTGTCTTTAACGCACAGCAGAAAAATGCAAAATCCACACCTAGGAAGGTGAACTAACACAGCAATGAATGGAAGAAGGAACCTCCCAATAAACTTCCTACGTGGCAAATGGGACTTGAGGTAAGTGAAGAAATCAGGAGTGCCACTTCTTGCTGGAAACAGCCACAGCAACCTTGTTAACAAAATTCTTCGGTGGCGATGTATTTATCTAGAACATTTGAATAACGTTTGCAGTGGTTTTAATCACATTAGATAAGGATGGCGGAGAAATCTGGTCGTAAGTATTTGTTATTAAAATCTTGGCCGAAATTGGTCAGTGAGAGATCAGCACTTACTTGGGTATTTTCATAGAAGAGAACATCGGGCACTTTCATCCTTTCCAAGGGGTTATAAATCGGGATTGTGACTGCCCCAATCTTCAGGGTTCCCGAGTCCACTTCACCTGGAGGTTTCATACAAACCACATATATGCACAACTATATCCATTCAAAGTGCAATGGAAATATTTGATTTTAGCAAAGTCATGGAGGTGGGGAACATAAGATACATTGAGACGTCATTATGAAAGCTTGAGGTATTTTGAAAAGGAGCATCTAGCTAGAGAACATGCTTATCAGGAGAGTTGTGCATTCTAAAACCTGGAAACTATTTAGAAACTAAATACTGTGTAGACATATGATGCCATGACTTGTCTTACATGCTTGTTACTACTTTTAGAAGAAGAAGAGTTTGGATTTGATATCCCGCCTTTCACTCCCTTTAAGGAGTCTCAAAGCGGCTAACATTCTCCTTTCCCTTCCTCCCCCACAACAAACACTCTGTGAGGTGAGTGGGGCTGAGAGACTTCAAAGAAGTGTGACTGGCCCAAGGTCACCCAGCAGCTGCATGTGGAGGAGCGGAGAAGCAAACCCAGTTCACCAGATTACGAGTCTACTGCTCTTAACCACTGCACCACACCACTTTTAGAATTACAACAGATCTTCCAGGTAGCAAGAAAGGGGAAGAGGCCATGTTTTAGGGAAGTGGGAAAAATGCAGCCCCATGCAATGGCTCACCGGTCAATACGTTTTTTGGGGGGTGGGGGAAGGAAATGCGGTTCTGAGAAGAAAAAAGTGGTTCTGAGATGTGCATTTGAGGAGTTTAGAGATCCGAATTGGAGGCCTGCTCTCAGCAGTGAGCTGTTCACTGTGCTTTGCCACTATTCTGGTTAGCCTGGCTGCACTTGGATACTTTCCACTTAGCTTTTGCGTTTCCCTTTGCTTAGAGAAATGGCTGCCATAGCAAACCCTCAGAGTACAAGGGTACAAGTATGCAAATGGCATTCTAGGAGGTAGTGAGATTGAAACACCGAATCATGGCCTGTTTATCCTAAAGTTCACTTTAACAGAAGAAGCAGGGGGTGGAGGGAGGGAGGGAGGGGGAGAGAGAGGGAGAGAGAGAGAGAGAGAGAGAGAGAGAGAGAGAGAGATAACCGCAGCTTACAGCTATAGCCTTTCCCCTCCATTTCCAGAGTTTCAATGGGGCTTGCTTCAATTCCAGAGTCCAGCAGATTTTTATGTAAAGCAGATTTTGCAAGGTTGGGTAAAAACCTAATGAGACAGAAATGGGAGAAAGTTAACTTTCGGGTGGGTGGGGGGAATAATCAACAATATTTGCAATTCTCCAATACGGAGAGACAAGACCATAGTGCATTGCGGTCCTAGAATACTATCTACATATTTGCCTCAACCACTTCAGATGTGTCTACTGAAATGTGTTTGTGTTTGAGCATGGATCTTAGACACTATGTCATGGGAGAGTAAGCTCTCAGATTTCTTTTCATTGGTCTAATCCTTATTGCAGCAAAATGCACCCAGATTATAATGAATACATTAGTTATTTAAAACAACAGTAGCCAAGACAAAGCTTCTCTCTTCATGAGGTCACAAACCTATTTACTGGGGGGCTGTAGAGCACAGGGAGGGAACGTCCAGTGTTCAGACTGATCTTGGCCTGTGAGGCAATTTCCCCCCAAGCCCCACCCTCCTGCCCATCAGGTGACATTACTGGGCGGCATCAGCTGATGGGCAGGAGGGCGGGGTTCAACCCAGTTGGGGTCTGCTTCTCAGACATGTTCCCTGCAAGGGAGCAGGTGTGCCCAGCCAAAGTGAGATGGACTGAACCTCTGCTCACCGACTGATTCTATCATTTAATTTCTATACCGCTTAATATATTAAATACATCTCCAATATATTCATCTCCAAGCAGTGTATATAAAAGAAGCAACCGCAGAGAGCTTGAACAAAATATTGCAAAAACACACATTACCTATAGATACAAAGTTAAAGGTAAAGGGACCCCTGACCATTAGGTCCAGTCGCGGACGACTCTGGGGTTGCGGCGCTCATCTCACTTTACTGGCTGAGGGAGCCAGCGTACAGCTTCCGGGTCATGTGGCCAGCATGACTAAGCCACTTCTGGCAAATCCAGAGCAGCACATGGAAACGCCCACCGGAGTGGTACCTATTTATCTACTTGCACTATGACGTGCTTTCGAACTGCTTGGTGGGCAGGAGCAGGGACCGAGCAATGGGAGCTCACCCCGTCGCAGGGATTCGAACTGCCGACCTTCCGATCAGCAAGCCCTAGGCTCAGTGGTTTAGACCACAGCGCCACTTGCGTCCCAAGAAACAAAGTTACTAATATCTAAATCAATCTCAATTCCATTTCCTTCTGGTGCACCCTCCCTCTCAGCCACCAGGGCCCAAACAAACTCTCAGCTCACACACTAAGACAAGACTTCCTGGAAACTTGCTTTCTATGGGCAGGCCAGGGTGGGTGGTCCTTGCTCAGGCTGCCCCTCGCTGGGTCCGACTCAGCTGCCCTCTCCACACCCAGGTCTACTATTCAGCTACTCTTTCTGGCAACCCTGACATTATTAGCTGTGAGATTATCTGATTGCATTACATGTTTTTAGATGTTTTCAATATTATAACACATTCTTAGAAGTTTTCAAATGTTTTAAATGTGCTTTTATTTTATTTTTAATTGTATTGTTTTCTCGCCTTCGTGTTTGCTGCCTTCGACTGAGAGGAAGCATGATATATACAGTTAAGAAACAAACAAATAATTCTGTTTTCGCCCTTTTATCGTCATTAAGTGGAATTCAGTTAAACAAAAAGATCAAAAGCAATATCTGGAAATTTCAGATTGTTAATAAATAATGTATTTGTGTTGTTAAACTAAACACAATAATAATAATTCACAACCGTAAGAATGCAAAAATATACCTGGAAAGACAAGCTTTATTGACAGCATCATAGAGTCTTTCATCTGGGTACTGAGATAGACGCCGACAAATTCTCAATAGCTGCCGTGTAGACAAGGATGATGCCAATGACTGAGCCTAGCCAAAGTAAAATTAATTTTATTCAGCATTTCTTAATCAGTAACGCAGGAGGAAAACGGCTTAAATCCCAAGCTGCCCACGGTTATGCAACTGACACCAGTGCGCAATTCAATCACGTCTCTGCTTTAAGTGCTATATAACTTGAAAAAATCCACTATTTAAATAAAAAATACAGTCATACTTTGGGTTACAGATGCTTCAGGTTGCGTGTTTTCGGGTTGCGCACTGCGCCTAACCCAGAAGTACCGGAATGGGTTACTTCTGGGTTTTGGCAATCGCGCTTTGCACATGCGCAGAAGCGCCAAATCGTACACAGACGATTTGTGAACGCTGCACGTTGTGAACGTGCCTCCCGCATGGATCACGTTCACAACCCGAGTGTCTGCTGTACCACAAATTCAGTGATGTCAATTACTAGATCTCAACTGAGGAAGTTCAAGCATCAAGACTTGAGTATCAGCGCTAACATTAGATATGGTTAACCAGAATTCCCTCCTAAATGGAATTTGAAATCGGAGTTCGAAGCTGAATAGCAAACTCTGGTTGGCCTTAACAGTGCCAGTTCAATGCTCTACCAATGTCAATCCCATCAAGTGAAGTGAGTGGGGTGGTCTGGTGAAGAGCAAGTACACAATCACCTAGCCTGCTTCTGAGTCCTTAACTGTGGTTAAGAGATCATAGAATCATAGAGTTGGAAGAGACCACAAGGGCCATCGAGTCCAACCCCCTGCCAAGCAGGAAACACCATCAGAGCACTCCTGACATATGGTTGTCAAGCCTCTGCTTAAAGACCTCCAAAGAAGGAGACTCCACCACACTCCTTGGCAGCAAATTCCACTGTCAAACAGCTCTTACTGTCAGGAAGTTCTTCCTAATGTTTAGGTGGAATCTTCTTTCTTGTAGTTTGGATCCATTGCTCCGTGTCCGCTTCTCTGGAGCAGCAGAAAACAACCTTTCTCCCTCCTCTATGTGACATCCTTTTATATATTTGAACATGGCTATCATATCACCCCTTAACCTCCTCTTCTCCAGGCTAAACATGCCCAGCTCCCTTAGCCATTCCTCATAAGGCATCGTTTCCATCGTTTCCCCAGATCCCTGGGGTTATGCCAGCATGATAAACTATAAGAACAATCCATCCAACTCCAGATGTTACATGGTGAGTACAGCACAATGGGAACCAGTAAGGAGATAGCAGCAAACATACTGCAGCTTCTCTCTCAAATATCTGCACTAACAGAGCAATACCATTTGTAGTGCTTTCCAAAGCCATAGTGTTTGGGATAATAATAATAATAATAATAATAATAATAATAATATTTTTAATATTTATACCCCGCCCTTCCCGGTTTTAAAAACCAGGCTCAGGACGGCTAACCGCAAATATAAAACACTGATTAAAATGTGACTTAAAAACAGCATAAAACAGCATAAAATACAACATAAAATGCGGCATCAATATCAATAAAATTCAGGGGTCATTTTGGAGAAAGGAAAAAAAAAACCCCAGTCAGTAGACATCAAATGATCACCAGGGCTAACTGGCCAAGTTGGTCCTACTAGGGCCAGCAAGGGGAACAGGGAAGAATTTAAATGTGGGGTCCCAGAAAGGGTTTCTTCACAGAAGAGGAAAGGGGAAAAGGGAAGAGAGAATTGGGCTAATTCAAATTGAAGCCCAGGCGGAATAGCTCTGTACAGAGCATTCCACCAGGTCGGAGATGTCACTGAAAAAGCCCTGGCCCTGGAGGAAGATAGTCTGGTTTCCTTAGGGCCCGGGACCTTTAAGCTATTATTATTCATGGACCTTAGGGTCCTCTGCGGGACATACCAGGAGAGGCGGTCCCATAAGTACGAGGGTCCTAGGCCGCATAGGACTTTAAAGGTCAAAACCAGCATCTTAAACCTGACCCTATATATTTGTGGCTTAGAAGAGACACTGAATCCATTTATACAGTTGGCTCTCACTCTCCTCAAACAGCAAATTTGCACTAGTTAGCTTTTTAAATATATATATATAAGTTAACACTGCAAAGCAGAACTGCTCACAAATTCACATCCATTTGTTGTCAGCAAACTTTGCTTTTCTCCAATGGCCAAGATGCAAGCAAATTACAACTATTTATATGAGCATTTTCTAGATGGAACAGAAAGAGACTCTGGAAAATGTAACATCTGGCAGGGACATTCAAGTTCAAGATATAGGTCATGTTTAAAAGCAAGAGTAATTTGTGTATTGAACAGGTTAGCAAGCAAGTTCATGCCCTGTAATTATCGCCTTACACAAGGGTAAACATGCATCTGGAACCCTATGGGGGGGGGTGAGCAGCTATATTCTCTCCCTGACGCTGCATGAGCCATCAAGGATTGTATACCTAAGGCGTACATTTCAACTCGCAGCACAAGAGGGCTATTTATATCTTTCTGCAGATGTCCTGTCACTATTCATCTGCAGGAATCTCCCCTCGGTCCGAACTGTGACTCACTTCTGACGTGCAGGCCTCTGGACATTTTGAAATTTCAAAACGTTATCCCTGTGGAGAGGCCCCACTTTTCAGACTCACTGTATGTCAGAAATCTGTATCTATGTGAAGGGCCACAGAGATTCTCTTTTTAGATATAGCAGATTTGGGTGCTAATTAGGCATTAAATGAATAATACATTGATTTTTTTTTTGCCCTTCAAAACTACAGTGGTACCTCGGGTCACATACACTTCAGGTTACAGACGCTTCAGGTTACACACTCCGCTAACCCAGAAATAGTGCTTCAGGTTAAGCACTTTGCTTCAGGATAAGAACAGAAATTGTGCTCTGGCGGCGCAGCAGCAGCAGGAGGCCCCATTAGCTAAAGTGGTGCTTCAGGTTAAGAACAGTTTCAGGTTAAGTACAGACCTCCGGAACGAATTAAGTACTTAACCCGAGGTACCACTGTACCAGCATCCAAGACATGTAATATGTAATCATTTCCTCTTAAATGCAGACATAGAATGAATGGTAGTCAAATAATACAATTTCTTCTAGGTCCTAGTTTCACTGGGAATGGCAATATGCAGAGGGTCATCAATGAACTTCTAAGTGCCCTCTCTGACCGAGGGCAGTCCAATGGGCTCCTTTGATTTCTGAGGAATTCTGGGTAATGAAGGGTGCTGGATAATGGCTAGAGCGCAGGTGGCACAAGTCTCAGTGGGAATCTGATTGAATATAGGTACAAATACACAGCTCATAGGTCAGTGGTGGCAGCAAAGAGAACAACCTCTCAGTCCCTATGGCTTCTTGAGAATTGCCCAGTAGGGGTGTTTGGAGCGGCAAATTGACTGGTCCAGACCAGAGCTGTATCATTAATGGGCCACTCACAGACTCCTGTTGAGGCGTAAAGGGCGTGGAGTGAAAAATCATTCAGATCCATGATGCCACAATTAGTGGAGGTCTTTGGAGCACAGTTGCAGCCTGTGGCATCAGCTTAAGTGGTTGTAGCCTCAGGATGTCTACAGGACACTTGCAACAGTGAGGCAGACTGTGTGCCCTCTCCATCCAGGCCCATTAGGGCTGGTAAAATCCAGGAGGGGGATTGGCTGGATGGGTCCAAGGAGTGGATGATGCCCACTCCATAAAGTGGCAGTGGTGGAGCCTCCTGAAGAGGTCCCTCCTGGATCAAGATTATAGAAAACTTCCCCTTTCTGGGAAAGACGGTCAAGAGGGATGTGGCAGGCCAGCTCTTGACATGCCTGGAGAAAGCAGATTATCTGCACTCATTCAGCCAGGTTTCGGACCTAGTTTTAACACCAACCCTGTGGATTCTCTCCTCTCTCAAAGGCACTACTCAGGGGAGGCACTCCTCCTACTCAAAGGATCACCACCAGAAAGTGGTCCTTGAAGACCGTGGCTCAGTCCCATGGCTTTGAGTTGTAGGATCCGTCAAGGGACCATTCCCTCCCTTATGCAATTCAACAACCATATGAAACCATTGGGAGCCGTCACCTGCAGATCTAGGCCACGGAGTCCTCTACTTCTCCGTTCCATCTGAATTAGGGGAGGCTGTGATTAAGTGTGATTAGGGGAGGCTGTGAAGGTGTGACTGGTGTTGGGAGGCAGTGATGGGCTGAATGAGAGCAATAAACTGAGGCTGTAAGAGAGAGGCGTGGGGGTAGGGCTGCTTCTGTGTCCAGGAAGTAGGTGAATGAAATGTTCTAGGAAGGACTGCACTTCCCTCTTGAATGAACTGGGTGTTTATGCCCAGCTTAGGTCAGCTTGTCAGCTACAGTTGTTCCTAGACCAGAAGAGCCTCAGTTGTCCATACTCTGGTGACCTCCCACCAGGACTACTGCAACATGGGACTCTCCTTGAAGTCAGTCTGAAGGCTACAGCTGCTAGGCTGGTAAGTGGGGCATTTGCTGATGGTCTTGCAGCAGTGCTGTTATTCTAGTCAAAACACAGGACGCGAGAAAGAAGAAGGAAAGCAACACGGAACAATTGAAATTCGAATGGTTGGACTCACAGTGGGATCATTTGTCTCGCGGAGTTTGTGTGCTAATTTCAACAGCTGCTCCACTGCAGCACTAGGAACATTTGGAACCTGAAAAAATATATATAAATATAAAATACGGCTAGCACTATATAATTCATTCATTATCTGAGTGCTGACATTGCCAAAATGGCATCATCCACAGAGAAGCATCAGCAGCCTTGGAAAACCCCAAAGTTTACAGAACTATAACTCGGGGGGTGGGGGGTGGATAAACTTAGGAGGAAAGACCCCCCCCCAAAAAAACCCCAGATCTCTGAGGACAAACCATGCTCAGTAGCCACAGAACAGAGAATGTGTTTCATGAAGGGGGAACCAAAAATGGGGAAGGAGGCCATGGAAGTAGAAGAGAGTAATCTGGAAAGAGACAGGGCTGCGTACCTGTTCGATCGGCACCCTGGACAGCAGCACACCACACTGCAACATTTTGTTGCCGATCCCTCTTGTATACATGTAATACACATACACACCATGCATGTATTTCTGTTTATATATGATCTATTCATTTTCACAGTATAAATGAGAGGGCAGAACTCAAAAAACACCGTTTGTGCAGCACCTTGCACACCTTCAAAAAGCTGAGAACAGAGGGAGGTGGGGGGGAGAGAAAGAAAGGGCATTGGGTAGCCATTCAAAGGACTCCTTGAATGGCTACCCAAAGCCAAGCAGCAAGGCAAAGTTTTGCAAATACTTACCACCCCTTTAATAACTTTAATTTCTTCACTCTTGTTCAGAGGCTTTATGTCATGGAAAAGGAAAAGCGTCAAGAGCTCTGGGCCCAGCCATTGCTGCGTGGAGCTTCCTATGACAGGTGGCTCTGCTAAGGCAATTATTCTAAAGGAAGGTTGAATGGGGAAAATGGACCTGCGAGAAAATGGTAAGTTTTAGATGTGCCATCTTGCCCAGGCCTGAAGAACACCTGAATGCAGCTCAAAAGCTCGTTTTGCTTTCACATTCCCACTCACTGCATGGTCCGAGAGGCGGCAATGCCTACATTATTCTGTTTTTCACTTTGTCGGACCAACACAGTATGGCAGCATTCTGAACAAGAATGGTACGTTAGACATCACTGCTTGGAAAGTGGCGGTTACAAAAAAAAAATCTAGTATTTCAAAGACTAAGCTGAGAACTGCCTGCTGAAAACACTCAGATCAAAATCCTGGTGGTGACATCAGTTATTTTTAGCTTAAAGTCATAAGCCTCAAAGCTAATCCCTGACTGATAAAACACAAACAACAAAGCGTCTGAAATAAATAATGTGAAATGGGAATAATGAATATGCAATTGTCAAAATGTAGGAAACCAGCAAGTGTCGAAGAAAAGCAACCATCCTTATTACAGAAAGAACTTTTGTAGGGCAGCTGTCTTCACATTTCTATTTTATACACTTCTATTTTCACTAGTAAGCAGGATAACATGGTCATTTCTGAAACTCATTCCAATCCCTCTGTGTGATGACTTGTGTCAGGAAATGCAGGGACTCTGGCAGTCAGTTCCCTTACAGGCTGCATTGCACTAATAGGGCAAGTGGCCTTCAAAAAGAAAAAGATTCCCGTGGTAAAATATCTGTGAGACACTGGTGCAAAGCTTCAGCGATATGCAGCCTCATCACATTCATGAGTCACTGCCAGTTAGCTACAGATCACAGCAAGTCCATGGCTCCTCATGCACTGCAAATATGCTACAAACACACATACTGGATGTTAATATTTAAAAAAAATTAGGGGAAAAGTTATGAGAAGGAAAATACCCAGGATTTTAAACAAGCTATTGTGCTTCTTGGGACGAGGGTGGCGCTGTGGGTTAAACCACAGAGCCTAGAACTTGCCGATCAGAAGGTCGGCGGTTTGAATCCCCGCGACAGAGTGAGCTCCCATTGCTCGGTCCCTGCTCCTGCCAACCTAGCAGTTTGAAAGCACATCAAAGTGCAAGTAGATAAATAGTTACCGCTGGGCGGGAAGGTAAACGGCGTTTCCGTGTGCTGCTCTGGTTTACCAGAAGCGGCTTAGTCATGCTGGCCACATGACCCGGAAGCTGTCTGCGGACAAACGCTGGCTCCCTCGGCCAATAAAGCGAGATGAGCGCCGCAACCCCAGAGTCAGTCACGACTGGACCTAATGGTCAGGGGTCCCTTTACCTTTACCTTTATTGTGCTTCTTGTGGCCACAGAGCATTCTATGAAGCATGGCACTGTTATGCAGTGGTCCCGCTCCTTCCTCCTGGGCAGTGTCCAGAAAGTAGTGGGGGGTCTCACTTCTGGGGTGCCTCAGGGTTCCGTCCTCTCCCCCATGCTTTTTAACAAATGAAACTGCTGGGAAACTGCTGGGAGGTATCATCACAGGGTTTGGGCTGGGTGTTCATGGTTGTGGGGTGGGTGGCAGTCAACAGATTGAGGTTGAATCCCAACAAGAAAGAAGTACTGGTTCTGGGAGACAGGAGGTGGGGCAGGTGTAGGGGATTCCCTGTTCCTGAATGGGGCAACTGTGCCCCCTAAAGGACCAGGTGCGCAGTCATTTTGGACTCACAGCTGTCTGTGGAGGCACAGGTCACTTCTGTGTCCAGGGCAAACTACTGGTCTATGACCATAATAAACTGATTAAACTGATTGTGTCCAGGGCAGCTGTCCATCAGCTCCATCTGGCACAATGGCTGAGACCCTCCCTGCCTGTGCACTGTCTTGGTCGGGTACATGCCCCGGTTATCTGCCTCTTGGACTACTGCAACACACGTGAGACTACATTTGAAGGTGACTCAGAAACTACAACTAATCCAGAATGTGGCTGCCAGACTGGTGACTGGGAGTGGCCACCGGGGCCATATAACACTGGACCTAAAAGATCTACATAGGCTCCCAGTACGTTTCCGAGCACAATTCAAAGTGTTGGCGCTGACCTTTAAAGCCCTAAATGGCTTCAGCCCTGAATACCTGAAGGAGCGTCTCCACCCCCATTGCTCAGCCCAGACACTGAGGTCCAGCTCCGAGGGTCTTCTGGCAGTCTCCTCCCTGCGAGAAATGAAGTTACAGGGAACCAGACAGACGGCCTTCTTGGCAGGGGTGTCTGTCCTGTGGAACACCCTCCCATCAGATGTCAAGGAAATAAACAACTACCTGACTTTTAGAGGACATCTGAAGGCAGCCCTATATAGGGAAGTTTGATAATGTTTGATGTTTTACTGTGTCTGATGTTTTAATCTGTTGGAAGCCAACCAGAGTGGCCGGGACAACACAGTCAGATGGGTGGCAAACAAACATTAATCTTCATCATCATCATCACCACCACCACCACCCAGCAGGCTACCTTTGTTGTAGTTCCTCATCGGAGAGCTGTAGATCTTCTTTCAACTTCTGATATCTCTCATTCCTGAGCAATCTAGTGCCATCATACAGAGTAATGTCTCTGTCATGAATCAACCTGCACAGGATTTTACAAAAAAGGGGGCAATAAGCAAGTTAGAGGATCTGTTCTAATAATCAGTACTTGTTAATTAGAGAAACACTTCATGCTTGCCCTTTCTGCCACTGACCATCATAGCAATTCCTTCATGTGTTGAAATATCCACGCATAAAACAAACCTACAGGTGAACATGAATGAGTTGAGGGCCATCTTCCAATCTGAACACATTTTCTGAAGGATGCAATTTACAGCGAAAGTTCAGAATCAGAGTTAAAACTCTGATCGACAACATCCAACTAGGACAAGGAATTAACACTTGATTTTTAATTTATGCATGAAGTATAATGTCACTAATAATCTTGCTCTCCTATCTTTTGAAAGAATGTAGTATTGAACAGTATAACAATACGTTTTAAATGAACAAAATTAAATATATGGGCTAGGACACAGAGATGTCCAGGCATCCGGTCTGCACATGCATCCATTGCCCAAGGGTTTTTCTTTCAAAAGACAACTTCAAATTGCTCTTTAAAGCTTCCATACAGGAAAAGCACTTTGAAAATCTGGAGCAAGCACTCTAGGGGAAAATAAGGGCTAAAAATATCCTACCCACAACACAGCTTCCTGTTCCCCCCCAAATTCCAAGGTGCTAACAACATAACCAGTACAAATTCCAAAATGTGATTTAAAGGAAAGCATAGCAATATTAACATATAACTGAAGGCAAATTCACAGAATCAGTGGTGTTAACTAAACTAGAAATGTACACACCGAACATTTTCACACTTTATTATCACCATCACAGATAAATCTCATTTCAATCCCTAATGAAACAATTTAGAATGATGACGTCTAGAGGGGCAGTAAGAAACCAACAGCGAATTCAGAAGACTACAGCTCCAGTTATGAAACAACCATTTCATACTGAAAGAGTTAATGCTATGGCCTGGGGCCACTTTAGACTTTACATGGAATAATTCTTTCCTGTGTATATGCTACATGCCCACATGAGGAATATGAAAACACAGGAAGATTGTGCTTCAGGATAACCATAGGGAGTCATATGCCAGGACTGCCACAACTAATGGAATTCGCTTTGTATGTGCTCAGTCTGGTTTCTAGATTCAGCCTTTATCTTAATTAAATGTTACAGTGTGGAATATTCCTACGTGTAATTCATATATTTCCATTCAATGTGAGCATCAGATGCAAAACCTAGCCATACACTTTCCATCACGTTTAACAACTTAAGCAACCTAAGGATAACTCAGGACCAAAACGGATGTGGCATCTGTCATGTGGTTTGGTCTTGTGTGGCAGTTTAAAAAAGCAAAACAAAATCAGTCATGGTAGGATTAGTAGAGCTAGATTAGGTCCATTGTGTGGAGGTAAAGGTAAAGGACCCCTGACAGTTAAGCCCAGTCACGAATGACTCTAGGGTTGTGGCGCTCATCTTGCTTTACTGGCCGAGGGAGCCGGCCTTTGTACACAGTTAGTTTTTCAGGGTCATGTGGCCAGCATGACTAAGCCGCTTCTGGTGACTAAGCGTGCTTTCGAACTGCTAGGTTGGCAGGAGCTGGGACCGAGCAACGGAAGCTCACCCTGTCGCGGGGATTCGAACCCCTGACCTTCTGATCGGCAAGCCCAAGAGGCTCAGTGGTTTAGACCTTAGCACCACCTATGTCCCTAATTCTGAAGCACAATCTTCCTGTGTTTTCATATTCCTCATGTGGGCATGTAGCATATACATAGGAAAGACATTTGTGTGGAGGGAGGTGCTTAAATCCTATGCCCTACCTGTAGTGCCATTTAAAAGGGCTATGGCAGGGCAACAGTTAAAGCCGCCTCCCTCCACATTCTGTATCGAGATCACCCTTCTTCAGAACTGGCAATTCTGCTTGTCAAATCAGCCGTGTAAGGCCAACCTATGTGGCAGACATGACATCTGCTGTGCTCCTCGGTCCTTTTTTTTGCCGACCTATTTATTTATAGTATTTTAAGTGAACTGCCTTTTTATGGCCAACTCACACTTGCTGGCAGCTCCCCTCGTGCCTTGGAAGCATGTGGGACTGCAAGCAGGCTGTGCTCATGCAGAAACAACATTTCCCTGAACTGGGGGCTCTCTGTGGGGCTGGTATCCGAGGCTGCACAGCTCCATTGGCTTGAAAAAATATCGCCCAGACTCCATAATTCGTGACTGGTCCACCAAATTGGTGACTCTTCACAAGCACTGTCAGAATCTTCCAGAAACACTCCTGCAGAAGCCCCAGTGAGTGTGGACCTGTCCTGACAAGACAGAAGTACTGTTTTGGGGGGACAGGGTGTGTGTGTGGGGGGGGGGAATTCCCTGGTCCTGAATGGGGTAACTGTGCCCCTGAAGGACCAGGTGCGCAGCCTGGGAGTCATTTTGGACTCGCAGCTGTCCATGGAGGCGCAGGTTAACTCTGTGTCCAGGGTGGCTGTCTACCAGCTCCACCAGATATGCAGGTTAAGACCCTACCTGCCCGCAGACTGTCTCACCAGAGTGGTGCATGCTCTAGTTATCTCCCGCTTGGACTACTGCAATGCGCTCTACGTGGGCTACCTTTGAAGGTGACCCGGAAACTGCAATTAATCCAGAATGCGGCAGCTAGGCTGGTGACTGGGAGTGGCCGCCGGGACCACATAACACCGGTTCTGAGAGATCTGCATTGGCTCCCAGTACGTTTCCGAGCACAATTCAAAGTGTTGGTGCTGACCTTGAAAGCCCTAAATGGCCTTGGTCCTGTATACCTGAAGGAGCGTCTCCACCCCCATCGTTCAGCCCGGACACTGACATCCAGCGCCGAGGGCCTTCTGGCGGTTCCCTCATTGCGAGAAGTAAGGTTACAGGGAACCAGACAGAGGGCCTTCTTGGTAGTGGCGCCCACCCTGTCAAACACCCTCCCTTCAGATGTGAAGCAAATAAGCAGCTATCCTATCTTTAAAAGACATCTGAAGGGAGCCTTGTTCAGGGAAGTTTTTAATATTTAACACTGTACTGTTTTTAACACTTGATTGGGAGCCGCCCAGAGTGGCTGGGGAAACTCAGCCAGATGGGCGGGGTATAAATAAATTATTATTATTATTATTATTATTATTACTTCTTAAAGCCTCGGTCGCTGCATCCTTCATTAACACCCCACAGATCTATTCCTCTAGGACTGTCACACTGACCTTTGCAGAACAGTGAGGGTTCCTGGGTTGACACGGTGAATCCCATCCAGAATAACAAGCTTCCCCTCCAGGGCAGCTGTTATAAGTGCAGATGGTCTCCAGGAAGTGTCCCCATTAGGGAGAGTGTACCTTTGCTGCAGTAGATCTCGGGCTGTCATATCCTATGAGTAACAACAGCAGAAGCAAACTCCTATTAGTGTGAGTCTCAGTAATACAAAGCATTTATTTTGCTGGCACTGTAATATTTTGCTTTAGTCGACACATCAAAAAGGGAATCGTGATTGTTTTAGCCGTAGATTTATGCACACATAAAATGTGCAATAAACATATAAGCATGCTACAGCTTTGTCTCCAGAACAGGCAACAAGCATTGCCTCAAATGAAATGATGTTGCCAATTAATGCAAAATACTGTTTTAGTCCTGGTGCAGTTTAAGGATTGACCTCTCTTTTCTGTAATCCATCATCCTTACTTAGTTGCCTAGGCATCAACCCATGTCTTTAATGGTCAATACCAAGAACAGAGCAGTAGAAAAGAAAAACTGGTTTCTAAGCAACTTCAATGTACGATAGTGTTACTATGTCATCTTATTTTCCCTTATCCAGGTCCAGGGCTCCCACAGCCTCTCCTGATTCAGAAGCCAGCCAAAAAGTAGAGCTGATTGCTATCAGAACACTGATGAAACTTGGTTCCCAAACTCTTCATATAGATATTAAATGGTTCTGGTGATAAAATGGTGCCAAGCTATGTAGGCTGCACCGGACCACCTTAACACAAACCCAAATTTGTTGTTTTAAAGTAAACATAAAAGCAACCTAAACTATTAACATGCAGATTTATTTTGAAAATGAAATCAGCTCCAGTTGCCAACAGATCACAGAATCAATGGCCTACTTTTCACTGCGGTGCCTGGGCTGCAGGTGGGATCTCACATTATTCTTCTGTATAAAAACATCCCTGCAGCACAGGAACCATAGAGAATAGACTACAATTCTTCCCCCAGGCATTTCTCAGGGCACTGACTTTTGAAGGGACTTCAACTGCATGGCATCTGAAATGGTATAGCCTGGTCCAACCCCCTTAGTAAGGAATAGGGTAACACCATAAGAGACGAGCGACAATCCAAATGCAACCCTCTGGTCAGTGTGTGACAAGCTTGGAGGCCAAGGGTTGGGGTATCAATAAACTTACCTGATATAGCATGACAGGTTCTATGTTATACCCTAATGTAGCTGCAAATTCCTTAGCAAGAACTGTTTTTCCACAACCCTGGAGGGGGAAAGGAGAACAAGCTGATTGAAGCAGCTGTATGTTCAACCTGAGCAAGTAACAATTACTTCCAGGTGAGGCGCACAATAGAAACCAGTCTGTGATAAATTAGTATGGGCGGTTCCCCCACCCTCACCAATTGATATAAGTTTGTGTCTATCACGATGCTGCATTAAATTTAGCGCTATGTACAGTTACATTAGGGATGCGGGTGGTGCTGTGGTCTAAACCACTGAGCCTAGGGCTTGCTGATCAGAAGGTTGGCGGTTCGAATCCCCGCAACGGGGTGAGCTCCTGTTGCTCGGTCCCTGCTCCTGCCAACCTAGCAGTTCGAAATCATGTCAAAGTGCAAGTAGATAAATAGGTACCGCTCTGGCGGGAAGGTAAACAGCGTTTCCGTGTGCTGCTCTGGTTCGCCAGAAGTGGCTTAGTCATGCTGGCCACATGACCCGGAAGCTGTACGCCGGCTCCCTCGGCCAATAAAGCGAGATGAGCGCTGCAACCCCAGAGTTGGCCACGACTGGACCTAACGGTCAGGGGTACCTTTTCAGTTACATTATGTCACTTACTTTTTCTCCAATCAAACAGATATCTTTAACCATGTGGGACAATATCATTTCTGCCAATTGCTGTTCATGGCTGGGAGTCTTAATGAAATTGTCTGTCCCAGAATGCAGGTTTAGTGGCCTAGTTCCAGCAGGAACCTAAAAGACAGATAGCACTATGTTAAGTATAATTGGTTTAATTCACACAGAAATGGTGAATACCTGTGTATTGGTGAAAAGGTTTAACATGGGGGTTTTCCATGGGGCTATATTAAAGCTAAGAAAGTATCTCTGAGCTCTAGCTGAATTGATAATTAACTGTAGTTCTCTAGTAGCTAACATGTGAGTGAGTAACCTTAGATCAGGTGATTAAGGTACTGAGCTGCAAATCTGCCATCTTTGGAGGGTGGTGGCTGGAATCATTTGTTCTCTCAGACTCTATGGAGTAAAGATGTGTAAAAGACTCTCCTGAAGGGAGAGAAAACAGCTCCAGGGAAAATGGAGGGTGGAATGTAGACAATGCCTCTCTGTTTCTCTCTCTCTCTTTCTCTCTCTGTGTGTGTGTGTATCTGTGAGAGAGAGAGAGTGAGCAAGCACTACGTTTGTCAGCTCTCATTATAAGCTTATTTTATTTCTAAGAAGATGCTGAGCCTCTGCTGGATATGCACAAGATATGAAACTGTTTTGATGTATCATTTACTTTTTTGTGTGTTATATTTTAAAGAACATTCTGCAAGTAAAATTTTGAATAATATTCATGGGTCTGGACCATGCTTCATTCCAAAAGCACTCTGTTTCCATGCATCCCTTTGCTTCAAACTGTGCAATATTAATATCTGTAATATGCTAACAACACATAGCTCTCTTTGCTCAAGCATTCACTCCAGAAAACAAATTCAGACATTTGCCTGTCAAATAATATGAATGTAACTTGTTTCCTGAACAATAAACAAACCATATGTACGTCTCCATCCATAGCTCAGCTTAAGTCTTTCTTACTGACTGCTGTATCATCAAACAATAAACTATGGTTTAGCACTACAAGGGTGCTCCACAACAAGTTTCCTGCTTGTGCACGCACACATAAGCACCTGGAACTGCCACAATTATGATTTTGGAAGTTTTCACTCCTGCTTCAGAATAACCATAGCTTGTCATGACACCCAAGCAAGTCTGTCAGCATCCCAGTTTACAGGAATGCAACATATTGTTGATTTTTATGTCAAATTCTGGGAAAGTCAGAAATGAAAGGAAGGCAGCAACATAGCAATACATGTGCAATAAAGCTTATCCTCCCACTTGTTAAACAATTAAATAGTTACCCGAAATGTCACAGCTTCCCCGGCTATTTGAATTGTCACGTCAGCCTGCAAAATCTTGCCATCCTCCCTCTTGTTCACATTTATAACTCTTGTAGGTACAACAGGTCTTTCTGAATCCTGGAGCTCAAATCGCTAAGAAAGAGGAAGGAATAGAAGGTCTAGATTATTCTATTTGTGAAAGTATTTTCAGCCCCAAACTCCTCCACCTTGTTTGGTCCTTAGTCTGGGCTTGGCCACCATGCTGAACTTGCACCAATGTTACAGGATCACGAAGAGCCATGGGCAAATATTATTATTATTTATTAAATTTGTTAGTCACTTTCTCTTGCCCAGCAAAACTCAGAGGGACTTACAGTCAAATAGAGAGACCCAGCGTCTAGAAGTTGCCCCTGCCCAGTGACAGTGTTCATGGGGGATAAAGAAGGGACATGAGAAACCTGGGATGGCCTCATGGGACAGATCACAACACTGGCTGCAGTCACATAAAGGGTGAGGATTACATCAGACAGCTTCCATAATGGCTAGCTGTATGTTGTCTGCTCCTTTAACCAGACCTCCTGTAGACATGACACCCCCCCCACACACAACAAAAGAGACTCAGGTGGAAATAGTATTTGTTTTCTGTTAAAGAACAGATCTAATAGCAAAATGATGCCTCATAACTAGGAAAAGTAAAATGATCCCACAATGTATGATTAATTTTTCAATATTTCAGCTCTAGTTTAATTAATTGTCATAATCAAATGTTAATTAATCAAATGTCATCAGTTTGAAGGGAATGTAGCAAACATGGCAAGCTTCTTGAAAACTGGTCTTAAAAAAGTAAGGCTACAATCCTATGTACGTTTACTTAGGAGCAAGCCCTATTAAACACACTGGGAATTACTTTCAAGAAGTATGAACAGGTTTGGGTTGCATATGTCCCCTTAAGCAAGAGCACTGTCAGTGCAGATCTTCTGTGTTTCACTAAATTAACTTATATTTAATAAACCTACAGGGCACCATGATCATGGAAGACTACGTCCCTCAAGACATCCTTACTATTCAATCATCATTAGACTTCAACATGTCAAAAAGAATCACGAAACATACACAGCCCAACAAGATAACAAGAAGAATCCACCGACAGCATACGAATCAATCTGGCTAACCTGATCCGAAAACTCACACACACACACACCACTCACAAACAAAAGCAAATCTCACTATAGCCAACCAAAGACAACCAACCACACTCTAAGCCACCCCCAACCTCTCTCACCACCAAGGAAATACAACAAGCGAATAGTAAGAGAACCCACACAAGTGACACTGACACAAAACCCCACACATACACTGAGTAGAAGAATAGAAGCACTGCCACCCGACCCCACGCACCATTCCCCTCTCCCCCTTTCCCCCCTTTTCTTCCTAACCTAACACTGTATGCAACACTAACGTCTCACAACAAATGAAACTTATCTGTAGAAAGCACGACTTGAGAAAAGAGACAATGCATGCATTTTTGTAAATTAAGAAATTTTTAATAAAAATATGTATTTAAAAAAAGAACCACAAAAAGAAAACACATCTCATGGAAGGCCTTCACTTACAGTTTTCATCAGTCCTCTCTGTCCCCACCCAAAATGACACGAAATAAATACAGAAAGCCATAATAACTAGAAGACACTTTTGGAGACACATAAAACAGCAGCAGAAGAGAAAGTTCTTGAGACCATAGGGCTTTCTCTAGCTTTGAAACCAATAATTTAGCCATTATTATTATTATTTTATTCCAGAGAACTGTAAAGTGTGGCTGCTACCTATGCCAGAATAATTTGTATGGAAACAGTGAACGCTTACCTTTAAGGCATCTTCTACGGCTGTCTTGCCTTCCCTCCCCAAAAGAACATTATATGGATAAAGCCACCTGATTATATGCTGGATTGACATCATAGGCAAGCAGTTCTGGGAGGGGGGAGAGAGAGAGAACAGAAAAAGTGAACATAGAATCACTATTGTGCTAAACCTGAACGAAACATTGATGCTACTCTCTGCTTCCTGCTACTTAGCCAACTCCAGATCCACAGGAGGAACTCTCCTCTGGGTCCATTCTGCTCTGGTCAGACCTCACCTGGAGTACTGTGTCCAGTTCTGGGCACCACAGTTCAAGAAGGACACTGACAAACTGGAACGTGTCCAGAGGAGGGCAACCAAAATGGTCAAAGGCCTGGAAACGATGCCTTACGAGGAACGGCTAAGGGAGCTGGGCATGTTTAGCCTGGAGAAGAGGAGGTTAAGGGGTGATATGATAGCCATGTTCAAATATATAAAAGGATGTCACATAGAGGAGGGAGAAAGGTTGTTTTCTGCTGCTCCAGAGAAGCGGACACGGAGCAATGGATCCAAACTACAAGAAAGAAGATTCCACCTAAACATTAGGAAGAACTTCCTGACAGTAAGAGCTGTTTGACAGTGGAATTTGCTGCCAAGGAGTGTGGTGGAGTCTCCTTCTTTGGAGGTCTTTAAGCAGAGGCTTGACAACCATATGTCAGGAGTGCTCTGATGGTGTTTCCTGCTTGGCAGGGGGTTGGACTCGATGGCCCTTGTGGTCTCTTCCAACTCTATGATTCTATGATTCCATGCCTGGGAAGTGATCACAGGAGTCTGCAGTGAAGTACCTTGTCAAAAGCTTTTTGGAAGCCCAAGTCCACTCTGTTAACCGGATCAGCTCTATCAATACAGTATTCTAGTTCACCTTCTCAAAGAACTTTAAAATATTTGTGAGACTAGACAGCAAAGCCAAACCGGCTCTGCTTCAGCCAAGACTTGTCATTTGCAAGCCTTGCGCAAGTGAAGACCACAAGGGCTAGCCTTCTGCCTTGAATTAGTAACTATGAATTTGATTAACCTAATACAAGAGGGAGCTTAAAGAGGTTTTATTTCCTATAAATTCCATAATCTCTCAAAGTGTCATGCAGTTTTGTTCAATAATAACCCAAGTGATTCCTTTCAGTTACAGTCCTGAATCTGTGGCTTTACTGGTTGAGCTTTATTCTGTTCTGCAGGATTGCTGCTGGGCAAATTTGAGCCTTGACTGGGGGATCCAAAAAACATTAGTTCACTGGCCAAGATTTGACATGGTGCTATTGGGCATTTGAAACATGCCGCAGAGTGCGTGCAGAGTAGACCACACAGACGGAATCACTGAAGAGACGTAAAGAGATCTTTGCAAGATTTAATAACAAAACTCCTCTAACATACACCTTACATAGTGTCTATAATCATCACCTATCCATCCACAAGGAGACAGAGTAAGGTACATACAGCAGTATATACCATTCACAATTGCTGACACAGCTAATTACAGTGACTTATCAGCACCTGCTACACTGCTACACAGCTGTAAAACCTAGGTCAGGATATGCACCCTGGCTTTTAAAGTGATACACCATCCTGTGAAACAATAATGAACCCTAACATTTAAACAAACTATTCAACAATACAAAACTGATTTCAGTTGCAGATGACAACTATGTTAGAAAAGAAAATAAGCTTTCACCGCAGGAATTTGTTATTTTCTCTTTTTTCCCCCCCTAGCTACACTGTAGAAGCAGTTTCTTTATCCTTAATACCTGAATGTTTTCCCTAAACTCCAGATAAGGAATCTCCATCTCGGTATCCATTATTTATTTGCAAGGACCTACCAGAATCTGCACAGCAGATGCTAACGTGTCCAGAGGAAAATCAGGGAGACCCAGGGCGGAGGATTCTTGGGTGCAAAAAGTAGTTGCAAATGACAAAAGTTTAGAAATTCTAGAAAGAAAACCCAAAGGCAGAAAATGTTAGACAAACAATACTTCTAAATAAAACACTTTTTAAAAGAAAAATAATATTTTTCGTAAAAGATTCATTTCTTTTTACCAACTTCACCCCGTTGGTTCCTTCACTTAATCTAACTGCAATAGCAAATGGTTCAATATCCAAACAGCAGTGATGACAAAGAGTGTCTGTGCCTTGTGTCCCAGTTTAAAAAGAATGGCTCTGAAATAGCTCCATCATTGATTAGCTTGGTTATATGGGCACTATTCATAGCCTTAATTCACCTTAAAATTGATAATTGGGGGGGATTCAAAATCAGATTTTCAAATGGTGGTAATGGTCTCATTGCCTGAGATTTAACTGTTGAGTTTGAGATAGTGTTTTACCTGAAAGATCAATAGCCAATTCATATTACACCCTTCCATTCTTTCCATGATTTGCCCTGCTGTGAGATAAATATCGCTTTCTTAAAAGTGAATCAATCTATAAAAGCCTCTTTCTTTCCAGTTGATATCCAACAGCTTCCAATCAGATGTGTGGAAGGAGGGCTGCAATACGAAGGGAGTCAGCTGTGATACCGGAGGTGCTCATTTTGATATCCAGGATCGCCCATCTTTAATTCTGCTTTTGCAAAATCTGTTTGTTATAATTTCTTGGACAGTTTATGTTATGAATAAAAAATGGGTTACCTGGTATTCTGTGCTCAAATTTATCAAACTCTGATTGTATCCAAATATTCCCTTTTCACATTGTTGATCATACTACAGGCTTATGTGGGGGTTGAAACACCATTGAAAAAGCCTGCAAACACCCTGTTCTACCCCTTTTGGTGACATTTTTGTGATGCTTTCAGGTCACTTCTGGGTTCGGCACAAGGCACATGTGCATGGTTCACACATATCGGATGTGCCTATAGTGGCCGCTGCTTGTAATGGCATTTTGTATATGGACCGCATCATGATATCTTTGCAGATATGTTAAACCAATAGCCCCTCTCTGGGAAGGTTAGGACATTACAGTTAACTGTAGTCTAGGTCTCTTGCCCTGATGAGTAACGCTTACAATCATTTTTTGCCATTTCCTTAGGTCCTTTGCTGAAATACTTATAGGCAGGGTTTGAAACAAAAATAATTAAAAACGGTAAAATCGTCATTTTAACTGATGCTACCCTGCCCATCCAGGAAGCTTTAATTCATCTTTAAGAAACATATCCATTTCCAAATGTTTGTAAAACCTGTGCTAGATAGGGTCATTCAAGCCTATCAAATGCCTTTTGGGGATGAATGAATGAACTTTATTATGGTCACAGACCAGAATAATGGGGATCTAAAAACAAGCTAGTCCCTTGTTTGAGACTATAGATAGCATTAATACTATTTATGAACCTTTTAATATACTCTCATCTTGAAAGTCAGGATAAATCCAGTTTAATCTGCATCAAATTATTTAGCAATAAATTTGCTTAATCTAGCTGCCAATATGGATAACATCTTAAAATCATTGTTAAATAGAGCAATCTTCTATATGATATTGCAATAGAGGCCACTTTCTTTAGTTCCGCTTTAATTAGAGTACTAGCTTCTTTCATACGGTTGCCATACGTCCTCTTTTTCCAGGACATGTCCTCTTTTTCATGGGTATGTAAAATGAGTGTCGTCATAGTGATCCATAGTTAAAAGTAGAAGACGGCAAATGGATCCTCTTTTTTGCTCTTCAAAATATGGCAACCCTAAAGTTTTCATAACATACTGACGGAAACCCATCTAGGTAAATTTTAATCTTAAATTCAAAATGCTAACTAAAGTAAGGCTAACAGTTGCTACAACCATAATATCAGGAGTGTAAACAGGAAGGCATATATCCATCCTGTGTACATGGCATGTTCACACACAACATGGGATCCAGCGCAGAATGTTTGATCCTGCAAGCCACAGTTGTTGTTTTTAAGGCACGTTTCTAACAGAGCAAGAGATCATTGCTGAAATTTAAGATGTTCTATTTCCCATCCCTGGCCCATTCAGCTTATTTATCCACAAATTCTAAAAAGGAAACAAACAATCAAAACAAAAAAGGTACAAGTGTCTTTAATCTCACATTGGCCCCATTCAGACTTCATAGGACCACTTACATGAACAAGCTGCAGGCCTCCATCTTGTGCATTCCCAGTATCTCCTGTTTTGCATACTAAGGAAGAGATCAGAAGCCCCTGCTTCCAATTTTAAACTGAGTGCAATTCCCCATAATTGTGGGATGTAATCCACTGAGAGCAATCAAACACAACATTTCTTGTTTTCCTAGAGAAGCATTCCGGGGGAATGTTTGGTCCAGTCATTTGAAAGCTTCCTGTTTCCTCCTGGCTGGAACATCCTTCCTTTACATGTGACTAGAGGTGGGTGTGACCTTACCTGTCCAGGTAACAAAAGGACAAGGCATGCCGCCACACTCTTTCTTTTTTGACTTCCTCCATCGTTGGAGCAGCAGCTTTCAGCTAGAATTGCTCTGTTGGCTCTCAGCCAACATAGGACACTGGGACTATCTCCATATGGGATAGATCCACATGTATATACTTTGTAACTAAGTCTGCCTTCAGGGATCCAACTGTGAACTGATGATGTGAGTAAACTTCTTTTATATACTTTACACAAGACTGTGGCGTGTTTATTATTTTAAGAGGGATATAAGGGAACTCGCCAGAAGTCTAATATTGAGAGGCTTAAACAAGCCTGCAACCAGCTATCTGCTGTGCGTTTAAAATGGGAATGTAAAACTGTGCTAAGTTATCGAACCTGCTAGCGCAAGTTAGGAAGGATATTAATAAACAATATATCCTCTCCTGCCTCCCTGAACATTCCCACAATAATTTCTGAACTTGGGGAACTGTGGTTTAAACTATGGTTTCAGGGAGATCTGAAATCACAGTTGCTCAGTTGTTTCTGACTTTTTCCTCATTAACTATAGTTTAGAACAAACTACAGGACCTCTGTCATGAAATGAAGGTTCATCAAAGAGCTCATCTAGGTTTATTCACAGAGGATTCTTGCTCACCCCATCCTAAAGATGTGAGTTTGGTTGGAAGATAGAAGTACCGAAATTTTGTACCACCATTACCTAAAGTAGATTAGCCATGAAATCTGTCAGGAGGCCTAATAAAAATCTGAACCTTTGTATATCATGTCTAGATTATCTCACCCAATTCATTTGGTCATATCACAAAAACTCTACAGAACTCTAATATTGTATGAGGGAAGCCAATAGGTAAGAAAACTAAATTCTAAGAACATTTATGCATAGCTGTAATGCATATATTTACCTCTCAGTTGAAACGTTAGGTCCAATACAATATAACTGTGAAAGATGGTCCTAAAACAGAAGACAGTATCACCTATCAGGCCATTTACTCAAGCAACAGCACTCTGTCCACCAGGGTGCAAGGTGAAATCTTCATCAAGCTCTCCACCCAAGTTCTCGTTCCTGGTCCGTCAACGTCAGATGTTATGTTACAATGCACACCACTTTACACTTGCTAACATTACGCAGTGTTTGCCATTTTAACATCTATTCACCCAGTTTGGAGAGATCCTTTTGGAGCTCCTCACCGTCCTTTTCGTTTTTATATTCTGAACAATTTTGTGTCATCAGGAAACTTGGCCTCTGTCCTGCTCACCACTAACGCCAGATCATTTGTGAAGAATATAAAAAGCACCAGTTCCAATACAGATCCTTTGGGGATCCTACATTATTCCATTATGACATTTATTCATGCTCTGCGCTTCCTGAACTTTAACCACTTGCATAGCCATAAGATAACTTGTTCCATGACTGCTAAGCTTGCTCAAAAGTCTTTGGTGGTGGGCTTTGCAACAGCTTTTCAAAAAGTCGAACACACACAGTCTACTGCATCATCCCTCCCTACATGCTTATTGATGCGCTCAAAGAATTCTAAAAGGTTAAGTAGACTGGACTTTCCTTTGCAGAAGCTATGCCAGCTCCTCTTCAGCAAGACAACATCGGTATGCTTAGTAATTTTATCTTTAATCATGTTTCCCACTAGTTTTCCTGGAACAGATGTTAAGCTAACTGTCCTGTAATCTCCAGGATCCCTACTCCCCAAATGTGGGTTGTTGTTTTTTTGCTAGATGATTAGCAATTCTAATTTTGAGTTCTTAAAGAGCTCCTGTGTAGATGCCATCTAGAGCTGTTGAAGCCTTCATTTTTAATTTGTCAACATAGCCTAAAACATCAGCTCTTGTCACTACTAGTTGCCTCAGTTCCTCATTCACTTCCTGATAAAGTAGTAAAGAGACAGGCATCTGCCCCTCCACAGTGAAAAACAAATGCAAATAATGCATTGAGCTTCTCCGTCATTTCATTTTCCTCCTTTAGAACACCTTTGACTCCCATGTAAATGCACACATTGAAGCATCATTCAACTGTACTTTGTGTACAACCCCAGTCACCTGCAACATTACTTACCTTAAACGGTAGATAATAAACATCTCTTGCTTGAAATCTAGATCGCAGAGGTGGGTCTAATGGGTTACCCAAATATCGGGGGACGGGAAGGCCCAGGGCAATGACTCTGAAGTTTTCACTGACTCTAACAATCTTCCATGCATCCAACTCTGATTTATTATGCTCCTGAATAAATTAAGCCTATAATTAGAATTCTGCAACCACTTCAGAAAAAAGACCAACTATTCAGAGTACCCAATGAAGAGCTGTTTGAACTGGACAACAAATGATAAATAGATCTGGAAGACATGGAGCTCACACTCCTTCAGCTTCAATATAAATGCCAGTATTAACAAAACTGCATATTGATTTTAGATTTTAATAGTCACTTCACACATTAGTGATCTGCATGCATGTTCACTGTGCTTTCACAGTGAGCCATAACCCTGAAAACAATTTTAGAAATCTTCCTTTAAAAAGAGGAGGGGGGAAATGTCAGTACATGGCAAGGAAGCCATCATTACCTGCAATGCCAGGTCAATGATTCATAAGACCAGAGCCATCCATGACTCGATCAAAAAATTGACCTGCACGTGTAACAGAGACATGGCTGGGCATGGTAGCTGTGCCTGTTCTTGCCACTGCTTGTCCACCAGGTTTCTCTTATGCACAGCAACCCAGATCGTTTGGGTGGGGAGGGAGGTTGCAGTGATTTTTAAGAAGTCCTTCGTTTTCACCAACCTTCCTATTAGGAAGACCCAGTTTTCCGAGTGCAAGTTCTGGAAGTTGGGCAATAGGGGCAGTACAGGATTCCTATGGTGTACCGACCTCCCCACTATGAGAAGCATGTGTTAGATAGATATTGTGGTATTTAAGGGCAAACATAGAAATATAATGAAGAAAGAAAGAGTTCCAGGCAGTAAAATGTTACTTGAGAGATCCAGCAGGGAAGGAGTGAATATAAAATAAACCATATAAAGAATAAGCCTTCTAGAGATCAAGGCTTCTCCAGCAACTTTTATTTTAGATTTAATGTTGTTTGGGATCTAATATTGATGGAACAACCCAATACCTTCAGCAGTTTGTCATAACGTTCTGCTGACATGAGAAAACGGCCATCTTCAAGTTGCATCTCCCGGTTCTCCAGTAAATTGTTCAAGACGGGTAAGACATTCCGCTCGGCCTTCTCTAAGCCTTCCAGAACCAAGATTCTGCCTTCGGTGGCTGCTCGTACGGCACACTGCCCATCAAAACAAAATCAGCTTCAGAAGCAAAAACAGCTGAATAGGAGTTCACAAAACGAAAGCTAGGCTGAATATTTCCCACTGCACACATTTGCAGGACCATATTCCCCTGTGAAAACAGGGGTGGAATATCTGTCAACTTTCAGGGGAGAATGTGAATTGCAAAAATTGGGGGCCTTACCTTTACATACAGCATATATTACTATAGCCAAGTTCTTCCTCTAGAGATAGAGTTGCAGTTGGGCCACCAGCCTAAATGAAAGGATGGAACATTGTGGCATCGAGGCCACCTGTGCTCCAAGGGACTGCAATGGATCCAGGAGAACCGCACGCCCCTCCTCCTTCCAAGGGAGAATGGCCCCTCTTGAGTAGGGGCCACACAAATATGCCAGTCAGAGGAACCACCCACCACAGCATCTCAGTGTTGACTAGATTAAGCTTCAGTTTATTGGCCCTCATCTAGTCTATTATCACAACCAAGAGCTAATTCAAAATGTAAAAGGAGAAATGCAGCTGTGTGTCATCAGCATAGTGGTGCCAATGCTCTACAAAACTCTGTATGGTCCCACTCAGCAGTTTCATGTAGATGTTACACAGCATGGAGCAGGGGCAGAGTTGACTCCTGTGGGACCCCACACTGGAGAATCCCCAGAGCCAAGCATTGCTCCTCCAGGAACCACATTTTGGAGCCATCAATTCAAGCAGGAATGAAACCCCTACAGCACAGTGCCCCCAATACCTAAACTCAAACAAAAGGTTTCTATCGTCAACAGTATCAAAAGGTACCAAGAGATCAAGTAGGATCCATGGAGTCACACTCTCCCTGTCTCTCTCTCTCAATACAAGTCATCATGCATGGCGACCAAGGAAGTTTCCATATCAAAGCCAGGCTTGAATTCTGGCTGAAATGGATCTAGGAAATCTGACTCCTCAAGAGTACCTGGATCTGGTTGGCAACCACGCTCTCAAGAACCTTGCCGAGAAATCATCAGTTCTCATCAAATTGACAATAAAGACCCGTGGTGATTATAAGTACTCACCTGATCAATGTAGTAAGCAGTCCCAGCTCGGATCTCTCTCCGCTGTTTGAGATCTGTTTCTGTTGTGTCCCTGGAGAGTGCAATGTACTCCACTTCTCGCTTGGTCAACTCCTGTAGGACACAGCACAATATTTGAAAACATATAGATTACAATCAGCACAGCGTCACAGCAAATTATCCAACAGAGGCAGAGGCAGTGACACATCACTAAATGGAATAAAACTAAAGAGCAACACCATCTCTTGAGGCCCAGTTTAGTGCTCTCCCTCAATCAGCATGGTTGCAGGCCTCCTCCTTATGAACATTTCTGAAACATTCAGCTTTAAATCACTTGGATGGATCAAAACAAAGTAAGGAGGCCAGCTAAAAGGAGAAATAAGAGAGACACACCAAGGTAAAAAAGATCTTGCAGTATGTTCCATCAGTGTGACTCATAGCATGACAGAAAGCAGTAATCATAAACATATAAACAGCATTGCTATTATTTCTTTATCATTATTAGTATTGTTGAAAACTTTGTTTCGCTTGTGTTGTATTCCTTTGGGTACATATTAGTGAAAATGTGTTTGTCTAGCACTAATGGTTGCTCATGAAATGTATTGTGAGCTGGAGGATCACAGCGCATTTCCTGAATATGTGCCATTCATATAATATAAATGTTGGAACACAATGCAAAGTAATGCACTGCAGTAATAGATTCAAGTAGGTAGCCGTGTTGGTCTGCCGCAGTCAAAATAAATTAAAACAATTCTTTAAAAAGATTGTTTAAAAGGCTCTTCTTAAAAACCTAAAAACTCCCTTAAAAGAATCAAGTCTTCAAAGACTTGAAGTAATTGCAGTAACAGACATAGACAGCAGAAGTTAAGCTATTCCTGTTCAGGTAGGGGTGCAGCTGGGCTACCAGTCAATGCTGATGGAAGGCACTCCACGCCACTGAGGCCACCGGAGCCTCAAGTAACAGCAAAGGATCCTGAATATTCCCAAGCTGCGTACCTGCTCCCTCAGAGGGAGTGTAAGCCCATCAAGAGCAGGCAACCTCCCAGCCTTCTGGTCTAGGGAACCACCCAGTGCCTCAGTCTTATCTGGATTGAAGCACAGCAAAGCAATGCCACCCCCCAACTCAGACAGCCGCTCCAGTAGGATACCATGGTCAATGGAATCAAAAGCCACTGAGAGGTCGAGGAGAATTAACAAGGACATGTTTCCCCTGTCTCTCTCCTTACAAAGGTCATCATACAGGGTGACTAAAGTGCCCAAACCTGGTCTAAACACCAGTTTGACTATGCCAATAAAATAAGTATACCAAATGTTTGAGGCAACAAACAATGAAAAAACAACCAGATAATAATAATAAGAATAATAATAAGAATAGTTGTTGCTGTTTTATACCCAGCCCATCTGGCTGGGTTTCCCCAGCCACTCTGGGCAGCTTACAGCACATGTAAAAATTTTAAAACATCAGACATTAAAAATTTATCAATACAGGGCTGCATTCAGATGTCTTCTAAAAGTCAGACAGTTGTTTATTTCCTTGACATCTGATGGGAGGGCATTCCACAGGGCGGGTGCCACTGCCGAGAAGGCCCTCTGCCTGTTTCCTTGTAACTTTGCTTCTCACAGGGAGGGAACCAGCAGAAGACCCTCAGAGCTGGACCTCAGTGTCTGGGCTGAGCAATGGAGGTGGAGACACTCCTTCGGGTATATTGGGCCGAGGCAGTTTAGGGAATTAAAGGTCAGCACCAAGACTTTGAATTGTGCTCAGAAACGCACTGGGAGCCAATGAAGATCCTTCAGTACTGGTGTTATATGGTCCCAGCAGCCACTCCTAGTCACCAGTCTAGAAACTCAACTGTAGTGTGTTCTTGGTTTGATTCAAAGGCTTCAAAATTGGGAAGTAACTCTAAACAATCCTTGATTACCAAACATACTCTCTGCACACTGGGATGGACACTTTACTGGGCCTTCTGCCAGAAATCCTAAAAGATACTCTCCCAGGCTACATGTCTCTTAGACTGCTAAACATTACTACACCGAAACCTAAGAATTACTAATGTCCACTCCAGTTTCCAAATGAAAATTAAGTCTCTCTCCCCAAGCTTACCAAGTACTGCATGGCAATCGATCGCCGAAGAGGCCCAGGTGGTCCTATGAGAAAGACGTCTTGGCCCAAAAGGTCTTTTTGCATGATCCATCTTAAATGCTGGATTACAGACTGAGCCACAGAGTCTGAAACTAAATAAGAAAGCGTGGACTTTGGTCTAAATTAAGAATTTACAAACCAATATTTTTAAATTACAAAGCACCTTTAATAGTTTTGATACTGCTCTTCAATTTCTGAATTTATCTTTCTAGCCTCACTGTTAGAGCTCCTTTTTTTCAGAGTACAAACATTTCAAATCTATTAAAGTTCAAACCAATGCAACTGACAGTGTTTGGGATGCATAAAATGGACTGATACGAGTCCAGTTAAATTAATAAAAGGAAGTGCCATCTAGAGTCTTGGGTTTAAAGGCGAGGCAGCGGGTGAGCCAGGTTAAGATTTTCCTCCGGCTGGACATTTGATTAAACATTAAGGCGTCTCAAGACTGGCCTGTGTTAGGCAACTAGACAAACAAATAAGTAATCTCTGCTCGTCGCTGAAAGTCCCTGGGTAGACTTTAGCACATCATTTCTGCCAGCACTCACAAGATACTTAGGAAGGTAAAATAAGAGTAAGACAAAGGCAGCTCTTTTACCTTCTTGGGGCTACAAATGAGACAAATACAAGAGAGTGTCTTCTCCAGGAATGGCCATCGAGCTATTGCAGCAATAGCCAACGTGGTGGCCTCCCTCCCAAGGTTGCTGGCCTACAGCTCCCATCATTCCTGACTGCTGGCCAAGCTGGCTAAGGCTGATGGGAGCTGGAGTTAAGCCACGTCTGAAGGGCACCACGTTGGCTACCCCTGGGCTATGGAAGGTGCTGTAGTCCCTGGAGAAGGCCAATGCTGCCTTCATTCTATTCTCCACATGGCTCCTTCTCTCTTATGTGTGAGCTTCCTTTGCCAGGCTTAGGCACGGTTAAGGCAGAACAGGGATTTGAAAACAGCTTTAAACGCTGGTGTGGCGTCCCTGTTCTCGGCATGGTATAGCCAGAAGCCGGGACTTCTCAGCAGGGGGCAGGGGGCTTGTTCACATTAAACCACAGAGAACCATTAAGTATGGCTTAACATGATGTGTGATCACAGCCAGCATTAGAAGCCCAAGAGCAGTTTACTTGCTATGCAACTCCACGCTCCTGGTACATTTCACATTAATAAATTTAGCTAGCTCTATTTTTAGTTACGGTTTGAAGAAAAGAAATTGGATCAGATTTAAGAGACACCTAAAATGGAAAGAAAACTCAAGAATGCAAAACAACCTGTCAGATAGGAACAGAACATAAATGCATACAAGAATACCCCCCAAAGCCTCAGGGCCACAGACCCTACGGACACAAGGGCACTCAAATGCACTTTTCAATACTATAACCAGCTCCTACAAAATTTCACTATTTCCTTTATATGAAATAAGAAGAGCATAGAAAGGCCTGTAGGTAGGAATTGGCAGATATGTTTAGTTGATCTTATAGTTTTATTTTACTAGTGCTCAGGTTAACATAAAGTAATTAACCATTACTAATGAAGACAACCAAAAAAATGTTATCTTCCCAGACTTTCTCCATCTTGCATTTCCTTTTATCTTTCCTCCACCTTCTCTCCATCCTGTAGTAATTAAACTCTTCTAATATTTATTTAACTATTTGCAGGCTGCCTTCTAGTCAAATCCTGCCAAGCTGGCTTCTGACATAAATTCACAGTATAACATCAAAAAGCTTTAAAAAAATCTATTGCAGGTTGTTTTTAATGATTTTTAGCAAATGTTGTTCTTATCTGTAAGCTGCCTTGAGTCCGTCAGGGAGAAGGGTGGGGTGAAAATAAATTTAAAAATCATTACTATTATTCATATATGTTTAACCAGCTGGGTATTAGAAGAATATTGTTTCTTACTGTAGTTTACTGGGACAAGTTCTGGATTTCTTGGAATTTTGAGTTTGTATGACACATCTCCAATAGTAACAGTATCACCTGAAAAGAAAAGGGAGAACTGTCACTGATTGCTAACTATACAATCATCACAAATCTAACACAGCCTACAAAGAGAAAGATGTTTGCTCATTCAGGGCACATAATATTTTCTGAACCTTCCTGCAGGGCATGATCCAAGATGGTACTTTAACCATAAAATCTTTGTTATAGCCTTTGCTCTCTGTGTCAATAGTTGCAATAGTAAAACTTTGTACAGAGTAACAAACCTAGTATATCTAGCTTAAGGTTACCGGATTTTTTTCCAATGAATCCGGGGACACTTTTCAACTTCAATGGATTTTGTATGGGGACTGATTTGTAAATCCGGGGACTGTCCCCAGGAAAAGGGGACGTCTGGTAACCTTAATCTAGCTTCCACTTCAACTCCTGGCCTTTGCAACCCAAGAACTTTAGAAAAAGGACACGTGTAAATGAATAGCTCCATCAGCCACTTTGCAGAGATTCTACAAAAAAAACAGGTCATTCATTCAGGTTGTGATACTTAACATTTTATTTAAAGATGTGGGGTTGGATCCAGGCTTAGTCATGCCCACTGAAATCTAGTTTAAACTGATCTATTTTAATCATTATTACACCTGAATCCTGGCAAGTTGAAAGTGTGTGATTAAATGCACACAAGAATTTCCCAGCATGGAAACAGCTTTTAAGCTCTCTGCCTTGCTTTCCGGGCAAGGTCCACTCAGTGCACTCACTCCAAGATGTGGGGGGAGGGGGACAGTTCCAAGGGTTTCAGGCCCTGTGTGAGATGCCTTCAGCATCATGTAGGCTACCCAAAACCCAATGGCTAGGTTGCAATCAGGTAAGGAGAAAAATGAAATACAGTGGTACCTTGGGTTACATACGCTTCAGGTTACAGAGACTCCGCTAACCCAGAAATAGTGCTTCAGGTTAAGAACTTTGCTTCAGGATGAGAACAGAAATCGTGCTCCGGCGGCGCGGCGGCAGCGGGAGGCCCCATTAGCTAAAGTGGTGCTTCAGGTTAAGAACAGTTTCAGGTTAAGTACAGACCTCCGGAACGAATTAAGTACTTAACCCGAGGTACCACTGTAGGGTGTGTGGCAACAGGGAATCCTCAATGAAACACACATGACAAACTGCCCACCAAAAAAAATAAGCACTAAAAAGCATCCACACCACCAGCAGCTACAGATGACAAGTGGCTTGTTTTTCCTTATTGGGTTATCCACAGAATGAGAATATCAGTATTTTATTGGGAGAGAAGGATTGTGGGTTGGCATTTTCATGAGGAGAATGCCACGTGGAGAACAAGAGAAGCACGCACACCTCATATCCACTTCAAACTACTGTGTGTGTATAGTACAGCTATACATTACCTATTGTGAAAATAGACCAAATATGATTTTTTTCATATTAAATGACCAGAGCAAGTTCTGTGCTAAGCATCTGTAGATATGGCAGGTATTAAACATTTAAATACATTTTGCAAGAGCACTGACTTGCAGCAAGCACCCCTGTGTGGTTTTCTCAGTCATTCCAAGAGGGGCAGAATAGACCCCAAAAGATGTAAGAGTAAAAACATTTATTTTTTCACTAAATTAAGGAGGGGGGCTCTGAAATACCACATGGCAATCACAGCTCATTACAGCCGAGAACAACATGGGGTAATGGAAGACTGACATACACGTTTTATTATTGTTTTCAGTGCTTCTGGGATGCATATGTGGCCATAGTGAAGCTAAAGAGGGCAGGGGTATTTAGGGCTCAATCATTAGATTCTCAAGTGATAAATGGGAGGATGCTATACAAATCTCTGTTTGATCATGGGGCAAACATATCCCATTTCAACAATTTTAGGATTTCATTATCTTTCCTGCCTGGCAGCTGTAAATTGTTGTATACTCATTTCTCCTTTCAAAAATAGTTACTTCTTAACACCAGGGTTAACTACTCATTTTGAATATGTTCTTTAAAGTCAACTGTTATTATTTTTCTTTAATAATGTTTTTAATGCAACTGAAATGAATCTGAGTTTCTGCAAGTCAGTTTCAGGGCTGGTGGGGGGGATGACCAGCAAAAAATTAACTAAAAGGACTTTGATCAAAACTAATGCTGTTGGGCAACTGGGTGACAAACACAAATCTTGCTGTGGAAGTACTTATTATCAGGTTTTTAAAAAGCAAGAGATAAGGAAAAGCTCAGAAATCCTTAGTGCGCCTGGGAGACAACAAGAAATTTATACTGAGAGTGAAAAATGGGCACACCACTCTCCAAACAAGATGTTATGATCACAACCCCAGCAGAAGCACAATGAAAAGCATGCCAGACGGTGAAAAGGAGACGCATCAAAGACTTCATACGGAGCTGAGCTAAACACGTAGAAAAGGTTCCCATAAAGAAGCTTAGAACATTGACAAAAGAGAAACAGGGACACTTTAATCAAATTAAATGTGATGGAAAGTCAAAGCTGAGATATCATCCAAAACACATGTATGTGGCAATAAGTTCCACTAAAAATCAGGGTCACTTCTGACCACATTTAAAATATACTAGAGAGTTAAACCTAGACTAGAATAATAGGTTAAAGAGTTATATTATCTGCAAACCAAAATAATAAAAGTGGTACAGAATCATATAGTTTGCTTTTATATTATACTGAAATATGGAGCATCTAAGTATGGTAAATTTATTCTGGGAAATTAAGAGCGAGGCTGCAATTCTGTGTACCTCATAGAATTGTAGAGTTGGAAGGGACAACAAGGGTCCTCTAGTACCACCTGCAAAATCACAGCTAGAAGCAAATCCCACCAAAGTTGATCCACAATAAAGGGTTTAATAAAAGTAGCATAAACTAAGTAGTGTAAATGTGTTGTAAACCACATCTGAGCTTTTTTTCTTAAAAATATAAAGCAGCCTAGAAATGAAATGACTAATGATATTGATGAAGATATAGGCTTGTCCACAGCCTTTCTCAACCTCTGGTCCCCCAATGTTATTGGACTACAACTCCCATCATCCCTAGCTAGGAAGACCAGTTGAGAAAGGCTGTTACTGCCAGTCTCAGGGGTGGGGGAGCAGGGGTCTATTTCCTATTTATCCCTATCCATGTGGCCTATTTTTCCAGTTCCTTGTAGAATGTGTAGCTTTTGTTTACTTTATTTCAACGGAAGGAGCCCAGTCATGTCAATAACAACTCCTATTATGATGATGATGACGATGATGTAAAGGAAAAAGGTAAAGCATAGCTCCCATTGGAATGAGAGAAGACTTAAAGGGGAAACAGGGTTTAGAAAAAAGGATGTTGTGTTTCCAGAGATGCTGCTAGGAAGCCAGCAAGCAGGTTAGGAAGGTAGATTGTTCCTCCCCTAAGAATTTTATTCTGTGAACCACCCTGAGATCCACGAATGGTATATAAATTCAATAAATTCAATAAATTCAATAAATAATAATAATAATAATATTAATAATAATAATAATATACTGGTGCAGAGAGGTGTGTGGCTTTTGAGAAAGAAGCGGTTCCACTGAAAGGGCTGAAGCACTCTTGGAAGCGCAACCCCACAAAAGGGCCTTTAAAAAACAAAAACCCTTTGGGAGCAGAAGTCACCGAACTCTTCTTGTGGCGGTGAGTCCCATAAGCTCACTCAGCCACGGGGAAGGAAGACCAGAAGCGGAGGGCCAGGGAAGTTCTAATAATAATAATAATAATAATAATAATAATAATATGCTGGTGCAGAGAGGTGTGTGGCTTTTGAGAAAGCAGCGGTGTCCACTGGAAGGGCTGAAGCACTATTGGAAGAGCAACCCCACAAAAGGGCCTTTAAAAAACAAAAACCCTTTGGGAGCAGAAGTCACCGAACTCTTCTCGTGGCGGTGAGTCCCATAAGCTCACTCAGCCACGGGGAAGGAAGACCAGAAGCGAAGGGCCAGGGAAGTTCAATTAATAATAATAATAATAATAATAATAATAATAATATACTGGTGCAGAGAGGTGTGTGGCTTTTGAGAAAGAAGCGGTTCCACTGAAAGGGCTGAAGCACTATTGGAAGAGCAACCCCACAAAAGGGCCTTTAAAAAACAAAAACCCTTTGGGAGCAGAAGTCACCGAACTCTTCTCGTGTCGGTGAGTCCCATAAGCTCACTCAGCCACGGGGAAGGAAGACCAGAAGCGGAGGGCCAGGGAAGTTCAATTAATAATAATAATAATAATAATAATAATAATAATAATAATATGCTGGTGCAGAGAGGTGTGTGGCTTTTGAGAAAGAAGCGGTTCCACTGAAAGGGCTGAAGCACTCTTGGAAGCGCAACCCCACAAAAGGGCCTTTAAAAAACAAAAACCCTTTGGGAGCAGAAGTCACCGAACTCTTCTTGTGGCGGTGAGTCCCATAAGCTCACTCAGCCACGGGGAAGGAAGACCAGAAGCGGAGGGCCAGGGAAGTTCTAATAATAATAATAATAATAATAATAATATGCTGGTGCAGAGAGGTGTGTGGCTTTTGAGAAAGCAGCGGTGTCCACTGGAAGGGCTGAAGCACTATTGGAAGAGCAACCCCACAAAAGGGCCTTTAAAAAACAAAAACCCTTTGGGAGAAGAAGTCACCGAACTCTTCTCGTGGCGGTGAGTCCCATAAGCTCACTCAGCCACGGGGAAGGAAGACCAGAAGCGGAGGGCCAGGGAAGTTCAATTAATAATAATAATAATAATAATAATATGCTGGTGCAGAGAGGTGTGTGGCTTTTGAGAAAGAAGCGGTTCCACTGAAAGGGCTGAAGCACTATTGGAAGAGCAACCCCACAAAAGGGCCTTTAAAAAACAAAAACCCTTTGGGAGCAGAAGTCACCGAACTCTTCTCGTGTCGGTGAGTCCCATAAGCTCACTCAGCCACGGGGAAGGAAGACCAGAAGCGGAGGGCCAGGGAAGTTCAATTAATAATAATAATAATAATAATAATAATAATAATATGCTGGTGCAGAGAGGTGTGTGGCTTTTGAGAAAGAAGCGGTTCCACTGAAAGGGCTGAAGCACTCTTGGAAGAGCAACCCCACAAAAGGGCCTTTAGAAAACCCAAAAACCCTTTGGGAGCAGAAGTCACCGAACTCTTCTCGTGGCGGTGAGTCCCATAAGCTCACTCAGCCACGGGAAGGAAGACCAGAAGCGGAGGGCCAGGGGGTGCCGTCGCTCCAGCAGCCCTTTCCGTCTCAACCTTGTGGGGAAGCGTCCGATCCTGTGGGGTCCTCCGGATCCCCGGGCCTGCCGCCATGAGGCGACCCGGCAAAGACCCGGCTCCCAGTCCCCGCCGGGCCGGGGGTGACCTTGGCGCCCCAGCCGGCGGCGGCGGCGGAGGCCCGGGAAGGCGCCCTCTGGACCCCGCCGTTACCTTCGGCCTTGCCGGTCGAGTGCAGAAGCCGGGCCCGGCCGGTGCGGACGCTCCCGGCGCCGCCGCTTTCCGAGGCCGCCACCTGTCGCAGGAGCAGCCGGACCCGCCTGGTCGCCGCCGAAGCCCCGCACACCCCGCAGGCGCCGGCGCCGCCGAGGAAGAGCATCCGCGATGGCATGGCCCGGCCGGCCTGACAGGAGGAAGAGCCGGAGAGCAGCGTCGCTGGGGGACCGGTGCGGCAGTTGCACAGCGTCCCCGCGGAAACAGCGCCCGACGCTTTCGGGGCCGGGCCAGGCGGCGGAAGGGGTTTTATCTCTCTCTCTCTTTTTTTTTAAAATGATATTTATTAAAGTTTCAAAAAATAGAAGAAAATACAGAATACAAAAAAAAAAATAAATAAAGTTTTTAAGATATAACAAAAAAGTAAAAAAGAAAACATACAAAATAAAACAGTTAAAAACACATTAATTTTCCATAACCTATCTTCCTTACACTTATTTCCCCGGACCTCCTCGTACCTCCCTTTTTTGTATTCCAGTTCAGTTTGTTAGTTCAGCAAATCCTTACCATTGAGCTTTTACCCATTTGTAAGCCTTTTTTCATATCTCTTAAAGCATTACAGCTGGAAACCACTTAGTTTCTATCCAACATCCTTCTAAGATTCCTTAATTTTACAATATTTCTGTAAATAGTCTTTAAATTTCTTCCAGTCTTCTTTCACCGACTCTTCTCCCTGGTCTCGGATTCTGCCAGGAAGGGGTTTATCTCTCAACGGCTGACTGCCTCCCTCCGACCTCGGCGGCTTCTCCAATGTAGGGAGCGTGGCCAAGATCACTATTATTTACGGATGTGAGAAAAACACTCGCCCCTCGCGGCCACGTTTGCCTCAAGAAGGTCCCGCTTTGCACAGCTGCCGGCCTGAGCTCGGGAACTGCTTCTGCAATTCGTGCAAGAGCTGCGCGCCTCGTCTGTTGTTGTTTAGTCGTTTAGTCGTGTCCGACTTTTCGTGACCGCATGGACCAGAGGACACCAGGCACTCCTGTCATAGCTGTCAATATTCCCCCCTTTTAAGGGAAATTCCCTTATTCCGAATAGGATTCCTCGCAAAAAAAGGAAAAGTTGACAGCTATGACTCCTGTCTTCCACTGCCTCCCGCAGTTTGGTCAAACTCACGCTGGTAGCTTCGAGAACACTATCCAACCATCTCGTCCTCTGTCGTCCCCTTCTCCTTGTGCCCTCCATCTTTCCCCACATCAGGGTCTTTTCCAGGGAGTCTTCTCTTCTCATGAGGTGGCCAAATATTGGAGTCTCAGCTTCAGAATCTGTCCTTCCTGTGAGCACTCAGGGCTGATTTCCTTCAGAATGGAGAGGTTTGATCTTCTCGCAGTCCATGGGACTCTCAAAAGTCTCCTCCAGTACCATAATTCAAAAGCATCAATTCTTCGGCGATCAGCCTTCATTATTGTCCAGCTCTCACTTCCATACATCACTACTGGAAAAACCATAGCTTTAACAATGTGGACCTTTGTCGGCAAGGTGATGTCTCTGCTTTTTAAGATGCTGTCTAGGTTTGTCATTGCTTTTCTCCCAAGAAGCAGGCGTCTTTTAATTTCATGGCTGCTGTCACCTCGTGGCTGTGTGCTTAGTCTAGGATCGTCTTTTTATTCCTGCTTTGAGAGAACTGGACTTGAGAAAGGGGCTTGAGAAAGGGATTTACGTATAAGCTAAACAAGCTATAGCTTAGGGCCCCACTCTCTTGGGGGCCCCAAAAAAATTTAAAGGAAAAAAAACCTGGATGTACATTTCCAAAATATAAGATAAAAAACAAATTTTTAAAAAACCCTACATACATCAACAGTGTTTTGTATTGTGTAGGCTCCTGTGATGTAAGTAATGGGCCCCGCCTGCTAGCCTGCTCCCTAAAATATCACTGGTTTGCTCATTTCTATATATAGGGTGCCTACATTCTGCATGTGCAAATGGCTCTAGATACCTATTAGGTCCATAAATTACCATATAGCATATATTCAACACGAAAAAACAGTGACAATTTGTTGTTGACAAAGGAAAGCTGGACATAAAAAGGGCCCCATTACCTTCACTAGCTTAGGGCCTCATTAAACCTAAATCTGGCCCTGGTCTAGTGCTATCTCTAACGTCACTTATCCGTTCATTTTGTTAAAATCTCTTTCCAGGTAATAATAGAAGCCCCACCCATAAATAAGCATATGAGATTTGCTGATTTAAAAAGCGCGATGTTATGTGCGTACAGGGATTAATTGCGGGCTAAACTGATTTGCCTCCAGGCCAGCCCTCCATTCGCACATGCAGTGATTTTACCCCAAGCGTGTAATGAAGGGGAGAGGTATGGAGGAGCATCCTCTCAGTGGCATTTGCACAGGTACTTTGCCAAGAGTCGTGGCTACTCAAAGGGCTTCTTTGCTGGCGCATGTTGGGCAGGGGCTTTCCTTAAAATGGGGGGAGAAAATGAAAAGTTAAGTCTCTAGCCCTTTTCCTTGCTAAGAAGCAAAAGCTATGAAACGAAACATGCAGGTAGCCTTCTAATGGATTCCTGTGAAATGAGTCAGACTGGCTCCTTCAGTCTACTGGAGTTTGAGCCTGAAATGGTTAAGAGCAGGGGTAGGCAACCTAAGGCCCGGGGGCCGGATGCGGCCCAATCGCCTTCTCAATCCAGCCCGCGGATGGTCCAGGAATCATTGTGTTTTTACATGAGTAGAATGTGTCCTTTTATTTAAAATGCATCTCTGGGTTATTTGTGGGGCATAGGAATTTGATCTTTTTCTTTCTTTCTTCAAAATATAGTCCAGCCCACTACATGGTCTGAGGGATGGTGGATTGGCCCACGGCTGAAAAAGGTTGTTGACCCCTGGATAAGAGAGTTGTTTGGACACCAGGCAATAAGAATCCTTGGGGTTCTAAAGAACTGCTATTTCAGCCTCCCCTTTAATGCACTTCTCCAGCGTTGGTCCTAGTTTCTAGGCAGAAATTCAACAGGTTAAGCCTTTTCTCATATGGAAACACAATTCACCAGTATTGCCCTGTCTCTAATTTTGTGCTATGCTGTGCTCCCTTGGCAGTCGTGTTGTGACTCGTACCCCTAGTACTCCCTCGAAATTCAAAATGTGCTTCCTGGTCCAAAAAGGCTGGCAACCCCTGGCTAAGGGGGAAAGTTGGTTGCCAGGGCAAGGTGACAAGAGTATTGAGTGCATTCCTGCTGTTAACTTTTGGGAGGTGCTGGGGGGGCAGACATAGGGTCCACAGGCTATTCTAGGTAAGGAAATGGGGGTTGATTAAATGGTCCTGCTGAGGACATCTGTAGGCTGTGCACACACTGTTATCCCACACTTTCCAATTTCCCCATCATTTTCCTTATTGCAAAAAGTCCAGTCCTTAGGGGACATTCGTTTATTGCACAAGACCTCAAAATAGCACTAGAACAGCACAAGCTGAATTTGCTGGTATGTGATTGAACTGCCTGAGAACCAAACTGGAAGAAGCCTCCTGTCCTGAGCAGGCAGGCATAGGATTGCGCACTAAGCTGTTTTGACATCTGTATCATGCCAGGCCCTCACAACCTCAAGCCTTTCCTTAATAAGTATTCCAAAGAATACTGTTTTCCTTTGTTATTTTATGTGTTGGTACATGGCACTTAAATTGCAGCTGGCTTGGGACTAAGGGCTTTTAAAGCCCTTCCTGCCACATCTAATTTCCCATTAATCAGCTTTGATTGTCTGCAGAAAATAAGTTTCAAGATGCCCAGAAGATGAGACAATTTATCTACTTTGCATGCCAGGAAATAATGGTCATAACAATATTACAGAAACTCTGAAGTTGTAGATCAGATCCCTAATGTAATAAAGTCTGTTGCCGCATAGTTCATTTGGAGGCAGAGTGCCATATAAGCTATTTGCCCATCAATTGCTTTCTCAACTAGGGTTGCTCTTGCCGCTGTGCAAAACACTTACCTTCTAATGATCTAATTTTTGCTTAATGGTGCAGCAGTGCAGTAGACATTTATCCACCAGCAACATTTGCTGCTTCAGATTTCAAACAGATGAATGTATTTTGTTTTGACAGCGTGCGTAGGAAAGCTTTGTGCTTTCACATGGATTTTCACATCACAGATTTTCGTATAAAAAGAAGTGTTACAAATGTGAATCAAATATTGCTGTAATGGGGCCCCAAAATTCAATGCATATAGAACTACAAAATGCATGTGGAGATACAAATCAATTTAACGTATTTCATCAAACAGCACACATTCAAAAACGAACAAATCGTTAAAATAAAACTTTTAAAAGAGTGTAGTGCTTTGAGAACTATTAACAGAGACTAATCCACAGGGTGAAATCCTGGCTTCTTGCAGGTCTTTCCCCCTTACATGCTATGATTTTCCTACATACATTTCATCAGGGCAAATGTGCACATGTATTTGCAATCATCTCTGCACAGGGTGAAAAAAGATTATTGGTGATGACTTCATGTCAGGGTGGAGAACCGTCTTGCAGCCCCAGGGCCACATTCTTCCATGAGGAACCTTCCAGGACTGCATGCTAGCAATGGATGAGGGCAGAGCCAGAATCACCCTACCCTTTCTTCTCATGTATGCATGCAAGCACACACACACACACACACACACACACACACTCCGTCGATCCACCCATCCATCCATTGCATTTCTCCCCTTCTCTCTCTTTCTCCCTTTCCTGTTCCCTCCCCATCCCAACTATCTCCACTCCTCAGCTGTGCCTCCACGCAGCAAGTTCAGTGGTACCTCGGGTTACATACGCTTCAGCTAACAGATGCTTCAGGTTACAGACTCCGCTAACCCAGAAATAGTACCTCGGGTTAAGAACTTTGCTTCAGGATAAGAACAGAAATCACACGGCAGCAGTGCGGCAGCAGCAGGAGGCCCCATTAGCTAAAGTGGTCTTCAGGTTAAGAACGGACCTCCGGAACGCATTAAGTACTTAACCCAAGGTACCACTGTAATTTTAAAAGCAACAATTCCACTAGAGTAGAACTTGGGGAGGAACACAGTGTGGGTGGTTGGGAAGATTCACCTTTCCTTTCCAAGCTGCAACTCATCCCCAAAGTGACTTCCACACAACATAAAGTTCACGTGCATACAAAGGCATACTTGTCCCATGGGGTGGTGTACTTATTTCTGTACAAATACAATATCCGTATGACAAACTTCAAAACATGAAGTTCCCCTTAGTCATCTAATTAAATGACTCACTGGTGTTATATAGTCTATGTACAAATCTGGGAAAAAGAATTGGGTGGTTTTTCCAGGTGCAATCCATAATCTGGAGCTCTTGCTACCTCTGTTGACTGTGAATCCCATCTCCATCTATGTGACTCCTATAGTACGCGGCTTTGAGAGAAATGTGTGGATTATGAGCATTTCAAGGTTTTACCTTTCCCCATTTCTGTCACACATAAATGGTATGCCTGGTTGGAAAAAGAAAACCTTGATGTGTTAAGATCCGTCAGAATGGAAAAGAATTGCTACGCAATTGTTAGAACTCCGCAGTGGAAATATGTTTCAGTACAAAACTGAGCAGATGTTGCTGTCTGGAATATTGATGGAGAAAATGGATAGCTTTAAACCTGAAGGCTACAATAACAAATACGAAGTATCTGAGTACATTCCAAAAAGTAAGCAACTGGAACTTAGGGAGAGGGGTAGCTGGATGTCTGAAGCCCTGTAAGGTGGTGAGCACAACTTCCACCATCTCACAGGTGACCCGGAAGTGTCTTCGGATAGCGCTGGCTCCTGGCCTCTTAAGTGAGATGAGCGCACAACCCTAGAGTCGGACACGACTGGCCCGTACGGGCAGGGGTACCTTTACCTTGGGATGCAGGTGGCGCTGTGGGTAAAACCTCAGTGCCTAGGACTTGCCGATCGTATGGTCGGCGGTTCGAATCCCCGCGGTGGGGTGAGCTCCCGTCTTTCGGTCCCAGCTCCTGCCCACCTAGCAGTTCAAAAGCACCCCTAAGTGCAAGTAGATAAATAGGTACCGCTTTATAGCGGGAAGGTAAACGGCGTTTCCGTGTGCTGCGCTGGTGCTGGCTTGCCAGAGCAGCTTCGTCATGCTGGCCATGTGACCCGGAAGTGTCTTCGGACAGCACTGGCTCCCGGCCTCTTAAGTGAGATGAGCGCACAACCCTAGAGTCGGACACGACTGGCCTGTACGGGCAGGGGTACCTTTACCTTTAAGGTGGTGAGCACAACTTCCACCATCTCACAGGCATGTCCAAAGTCCATTTCCGGGGCCTAATCTGCCCGCCGGTCAGTTTAATCTGGCTCTTGTGGCAGTATTTCCTGGGGTAAAATTGTAAAAAAAACTTCAACAAATTCAATCCTAAAACAACTTTGGGGTAAAATCAAAGAAAAGCTCAACAACTTCAATCCTAAAAAAAGGTTAACAACTTCGGGCGGCCCTCACGGCCCTTCACTTCATCAAATCTGGCCCTCTTTGGCCAATCAAAACAAAAAGTCTATAAGGATTGGGGAATCTTTAAAGAATATTTAGAAAACTATGCAATAAAAGGAAACATCTTGGCAGAATTAGACTGAACCCTGTATTGTATAAATATAAGTTTGTAGGGAGGTAAAAAGAAATTACGGTATATAAGAAATATGTAACTGTGCGATATAAAGTAATAGATAAAGTACAGTGAGATTAATTGGAAGTCAGTTTTAAATTGCTTCTCTATGAGTTTTATAATTGTGTTCAGAATGATAATTATATTAATCTTCTTGCATCTTATAGTGTGGTGGTTTGTTTGATTTTTCTGTTATTTGTTTGTTTGTTTGAATGTTTGTTTACTTGTATGTACGTCTGTTTTCTCATAAATGTATTTATTTTAAATTAATAAAGATATAGTTAAAAAACTAAAAAACAAATCTGGCCCTCTTTGAAAAAAGTTTGGGCACCACTGAATGGCACTAGCAACTCTACAAATTTCCTCTACCTTTTGGTTCTTCCCCCAATGCCCTTGTGTTCAGGCATCCCCCTTACTCACATCCCCTTTCCACTTGTAGGTGCTTGTAAAAAACTCATCACAAGCGTATTTATGACTATCATTACACCTTTGGTCCCCACCCTGCACTCAGCTCTCACCTGTGACTCCGAGCAGCTTTCAGCAGTTGACAGTAGCCACACGTTGGGAATGGCTTTGATCAGCCTGCTAAGGTGGGTTGGGGACTTCCCCTGCATGCGAAGGGTTGAGGGGACAAGAGCCATAGTGAATCCAATGGTTCAGAAGGCGATTTCTGCATGTGCTGCAGAGGGAAGTGAGGGGCAGATGTGACTCTTTCACCTGGGGAGGGAGTCCATCTAGGAGAAAGATAACTGATCCTGTACCTCTGCTGCCTTGCAGGATATCTTCAGAAGAAGAGTAAACCCCACACAAATCCAGGGTCAAGTCCCTAAGACAGTTGGATGGCGCCTTATATGCCTCCTTCTGGCAACTCCTGCAGCCAAGCTGGTGCCAAACATATTGCTCTACTTTTCTTTAGACCACATTAGTGAGGCCAAGATGGGGTCTTGTCATCTGAGTAGCCCAGGACCTCCATACACACTGGAGGTCACTTTGGGGCGGCTAACACAGCTGTTTGACTTCACCCCCCGAGGCACACTCCATTGTCTCCCAAGACAGACGGATGGCAACTACAGTGGTACCTCTAGTTATGAACTTAATTCGTTCCAGAGGTCCGTTCTCAACCTCAAACTGTCCTTAACTAGAGGCGTGCTTTCGCTAATGGGGCCTCTTGCTGCCGCTGGCACACAATTTCCGTTCTCATCCTGGGGCAAAGTTCTCAACTCGGGGTATCTCTTCCAGGTTAGTGAAGTTTGTAACCTGAAGCGTTTGTAACCTGAGGCATTTGTAACTCGAGGTACCACTGTACTACCAAATTACTTCTGTGCCCAGTATAGAATATGTATATCATAGTTTTTATTATTTAACTTATGGAATTTCAAAAAAAGAATTTTAACTATTTTCATTAAACTTTAGGTAATTAAGCAATCAATGGCCTTTTAAACTGGGGAATATTGCTTTTGTTGTTGTTACTATGTTATGTGTTTTTTGTGTTTTCGTATTGTAAACTGCCCTGTGGTCCTTGGATGAGGGGTGATATAGAAATGTAATAAATGAATAAATAATAAACAACAATAAGCATTTCAGCCACAAGCATAACCATGCAGAATAATTTCAGCTACAGGCATAACTTACAAGAATAAGTTCAGTTATCACCATTCCTCTGCGTCTAAATCAATCCATGACATTTGCTTTGCCGTGGGAACCAGCAAGGGAACTACCAAGGTAAGAAGGCTCAGAGCATGGGGCGTGGTGGTGGGACAATGATGAGTGATCAAAGGGAGAAGAGAGAGAAGACTGGAAGAGGAGGTGTTGGAAGCTGAAGAGGTAACAGGGTTTAGGGAGCCCGTGGGATGGCTTGCAGATTTGGTTCCCAGGAGGATGGCTGGGAGAGAGAGCTGTGTGGGCATTTACAAGTTAGCGAAGACACAAGCAGAGGGCAAGACTGCACCAAGAGACCCACAGCCGGCATCTCTCCTGCTGCGGTGATGCAACTATGAGGCGCACTCCCTTGTCTGTAGGACCTGCTGCTGGGAGCTGGGCAGGAACAGGAAGAGTGGAGGGGAACTGCCCTTCCTTCCATCTGCTGCTTTTCAGCTCTCAGTTTCATGACATAAGCCTAGACTGTGAATAAGGATGTCCACTGAGCATCGGTCCTGAACGTGGAGTCAATAAGGGAAGATTAGAACTAAAGCAGGGGTCAGCAACCTTTTTCAGCAGTGGGCCGGTCCACCATCCCTCAGACCATGTGGTGGGCCGGACTATATTTTTTGGGGGGAAATGAACAAATTCCTATGCCCCACAAATAACCCAGAGATGTATTTTAAACAAAAACACACATTCTACTCATGTAAAAACACGATTCCCAGATTGTCGGCGGGCCGGATTTAGAAGGCGATTGGGCTATATCTGGCCCCTGGGCCTTAGGTTGCCTACCCTTGCACTAAAGTTTCACCCGAAGTTAATCATAAATTCCTGATTTCAGTCTTCCTACATTTTGCAAAAGCAGTATTTGTTCAGTAACAAATTTGAAGGTGGTTGGATTTACTCTCAATTTAAATCTAAATATAAACTGCAAGTGAAAGATGCTATAGAGGAGCTGTGAAAGAGGCGATCTATGACCCAGTCTTGTGAATGGCAGGGCTGTGCTACGATTCCCTGGAGGCTCCATGTGGTAATCAGAAGTTATGGAAGTTTCCAAAATCCCCACACCGACCGAAGAAAATAGTTGTGTGATGCTCTTCAAGCAGTTAGCAGCAAAAACAGACACCAAATGCTTTTTAATGCTATGTTAAATTAGAGCAGAAACATACTTTGTTATAGCAGATTCCCAGAGCCTGTAATACCACTAAATGTTCCCGTTTCAGGTAAATGTTTACTTACAGCCCCCCTTTTCCTCTAGGGAGCTCAGGGATACAGGCATGGGGCTTCGGGGTGGATTTTCATCCATCCAGGGACTGACTAGCCCTGTCTTGAAAGTGGGTAACGATAGCCAAACTTCTGCCTAATATGCGATGTCTGCTTCAGACATAACATGGAAAGGCATTAATTTGCTACCATTACTTGTGCAATGCATTCCTGTGGTTTCTCCTTTGCCAGATCATACTTCCTTTCACAATGGACATTTCCCTACTGTAAGTGTGACATTGGAGCAGAAAAGTAAAAGGTAAAGGACCCCTGGGCGGTTAAGTCCAGTCAAAGGCAACTATGGCGTGCGGCGCTCATCCTGCTTTTCAGGTCGGCGTTTGTCCACAGACAGCTTTCTGGGACACTGGAGCACCAAACAGGAACACACTCATCCATACATATGAACTTGGCTTGAGATCAGTTTTCTTCTGTATTGGGTCCCCAGATATTGTTGGACTACATCATCCCCAGCCAGTTTAGCCAATGGTCTGAAATGACAGGAGGTGTAGGCTAGCAACATCCAGGGGACCCAAGCTGAAGAGCATCTTAAGACTTCTCGGCCACATCTCCCTGTGTTGTTAGTAGCAACATGTACTGCATCCATATACTAACATAATAGATCTTTTGCATCACCTGATACAAAACTGTCCTACCTCCTGCAATGCAGGAATTGCAGCTAAAGCATCCCTGACAAATGGCCATCAAACCTTTGCTTAAAAACCTCCAAGGAAGGAGAGTTCACCACCTACAGAGGGAGACCGTTCCACTGTTGAACAGCTCTTACTGTCAGAAAGTTCTTCCTGATATTTAGTTGGAATCTCCTTTCTTGTAACTTGAATCCACTGGCTCAAGTCCTACCCTCTGGAACAGGAGAACACGTGCTTGCTCCCTCTTCCATGTGACAGCCTTTGAGATATTTGAAGATGGCTATCATATCTCACTCTTCTCTTTTCCTGGCTAAACATACCCAGCTTCTTCAACGGTTCCTCATAAGGTTTGGCTTCCCTCCTCTGCACAATTTCCTTCTGCTCAACATTCTTCTTAAATTGTGGTGCCCAGAACTGGACACAGGACGCAAGGTGGGGTTTGATCAAGGCAAAACAAAGTGGGGCTATTAGTTCATTTGACCAGAAGGTCGGCGGTTCAAATCCCCACGACGGGGTGAGCTCCCGTTGCTCGGTCCCTGCTCCTGCCCACCTAGCAGTTTGAAAGCATGTCAAAGTGCAAGTAGATAAATAGGTACCGCTCCGGCGGGAAGGTAAACGGCGTTTCCGTGCGCTGCTCTGGTTCGCCAGAAGCGGCTTAGTCATGCTGGCCACATGACCCGGAAGCTGTACGCCGGCTCCCTCGGCCAGTAAAGAAAGGGGAGTGCCGCAACCCCAGAGTCGACCACGACTGGACCTAATGGTCAGGGGTCCCTTTACCTTTTATTACTTCATTTGACCTGGACACTATACTTCTGTTGATGCAGCCTAGAACACCAGCCTTTTTCTTTTGCTGCCGCATCACACTGATGACCCATTTTAAGCTTGTGGTCCACCAAGACCCCAAGATTCTTTTCACGTGCTAGTAAGGTAGGCATCCCCCATCCTATATTTGTGCATCTGGTTCTTCCTGCCTTAGTGCAGAACCTTACATTTGCCCCTATTGAAATTCATTTTGTCAGCTATGTGCCCAGTTCTCCAAACTGTTAAGGTCGTCCTGAATCCTGATTCTGTCTTCAGCGGCATTAGCTGCCCCTCCGAGTTTGGTGTCACCTGCAAATTGGATGAGCAGCCCCTCAAGTCCTTCATCCAAATCCTTTATAAAGACGTTGAACAACAGGCCCAGGACAGAACCCTGCGGCAACCCAAATGTCACTTTTCTCCAGGATGATGAGGCAGAATTAATGAGTACTTTTTGGGTTTTAAAAGTCCAATTCCCATCATCTATGGTCTGGGGTGGTGGGAAATGATGCCCATCAACAGAGGGTCACAGGTCCTCTCGTCTGCCCAGCAAGAAAAACTGTGCTTTGAACACCTTTTAAAATTGTTGCTAATACTAAAGCTGCAAAGGCATGTCCTCCTGAATAACCAGCACAGATGTTGCATGGATTGCTCCTGCTCAAATGCGGCATAATTATCTGCCGGTCAAAAGCAAATCAGGAAAGTGTTGGAAGTTCTGCTAAAAGCTAGTTCTGTGGCACAGGCAACTTAGCTGTTTCTACAAAAGTACTCCTGATAGATCATAGTCCATTATATATTATAAATGGTAATAATGATAGTGAGAATTGCAGCATACCTCCTTCAGCCCTTTTAACTTTCATCAGATTTCAGATCATTGAGAAAGTAATTATAATACAAAATCCAATTAAGATGTTAAAGCAATTAGCGACCGAATTCCCATCCCATCTAAAGTGCCCCGAAGTTGCAGCTCCTCTTGTTTGCCTTCCGAGAGAGGCAACGCGCAGCTCAGGATCCGCGGACCGCGCGCTGCGCTTCGGCTCAGAGGAGCAGCGAGGCTCCGCTCTGGGGACGCGCGTCACGTGAGAACGCCGTCCCCGCTCCGTCCCTCGTGAATACCGGACTGCGGAGGGTCACCCGGCACATCGGGATGGAACCCGTTGGGGCTTCTACCCCCCTGAGAACGTGGCTCCAAGCGCGGGAGCTTCCTCCCACGAGGGCCGTCGCGAAAGGGCCGAGCCTCTCGAGGGCCACCGACGGCCCCGCGATGCCGGTCAACCCGGACGCCCGTCCGGCACCCCCGGCGCTTGGGGCTGGCCCACCCCGCCCGACGGTGCTCGTCGAAGGGCCAAAGGGCGCCCAGTCGTCAATGTGCCCCCCCCCCCCGCGGACCTGAGACGACTTCAGCCCCGCGCGCTCGGAGGGGGATTCCCTCGGGATTCCCTCTTCCCGGCAACTTCCGCCTGCCCGGAGCGCACGAGCCTTTCCCCACTCCGAGTCTCCCCCCTCCGTGCTCCCCGCCCCGTCGAGGCGGAGAGAGAGAGAGCAGCTCAGGCTGCGCCCACCCCCACCCCGGCCTCGTGGGCTCCGGCCCGGCGCGTCCGCCCCTCCGAGGAGCCGGCGGTGGGAGCCGCGGAGCGTGCGCGGCGGCGGCGGCGGCCTCGGAAGATGGCGGCGGGCGGGGCGGGACTGGGGCGGCGGCGGAGCCTGCTGGCTTTGATCGCCGCCACCTCCCCTATCTCCGCCCCGGGAAGAGCGAGCGGCGGGCGGGAGGCGGAGGCGGAGGCGGCGGCGGCAGCGGCAGCGGCTCCTCTCCGGGGCTGAGCCGGGCTGGCGCGCCTGCCTTGCCTGCCTTCCGTGGGCTGCTCCTCGCTCGCTGCTCGCTCGCCCGGGGGGAACATGGCCGGGGTGGAGGCGCCGCCGGGGGACCCCGGAGGAGGCGAGGCGGAGGCGGCGTCGGGGCCGGCCGACGAGTCGTCGGACAGCGAAGGCGAGCACGAGGCGCCCCAGAAGCTCATCCGAAAGGTCTCCACGTCGGGCCAGATCCGGAGCAAGGTGGGCGGCCGCGCGGAGGGGGGGGGGAAGGAAAGTGGGGTGGGCGTCGGGGACCAGATCCGCCCGGGGGTCCGGAGCCCGGACGAGGCCGGGAAAGGAAGCGCTGCTGCTGCCATCGAGGGTCCCCCTTCGCCGTCTCCATTCAGATCAGCCCTTCTTTCCCCCCCCCCCCCGCCGCCTGCCTGCCTTCCTTCCTGGCCGGGGTGGGGCTTGGACCATCGCATCCCTTCCCCCTCCTTCCAGCTGCGGCCACATCTGTCTCTCCCCCCGCCGTGGCGGAGCGACGATCTTGGCCGCTGCTGCTGCTCGGGAGGAGAAGCGGCATCGCCGCGCGCAGGGAGCCGCTCCCGGCTTGGGTTTCCTGGTTGCGCTGCCCCGCCGGCCTTGGACAGGGCGAGCTGCCCAGGAACGGGCTCCCCCTGCGCTCCGCCGGATCCTCCGCCATCCCCGCCCGCCGCCTCCTCTCCCCTGCGGAGCCGGAAAAGAGCGGAGAACCTCGCAAGAGTCGCCCGGGGAACCCCGCGCCCCCAGCCCGCTTCTCCTAGGCGCCTGGATGGCACAGAGTTATAAACTGGCAGTGACCTACCCGCTTTTTGGGGGGTTCGGGTGAAAGTTGTTGAGTTTTTTCAGGGAGGGCGTAAAATGTTGAGGTTTTTTTTTAGGGGAGCCACAGTTGTTCAGCTTCTTTGTGGGGAGCCAATGACCTACCAGTGATCTAACGGTAGATCACGATCTACCTGTTGGACTATCCTGAACTACAGGAATAAAATAATTCAGATTAAAAAATCCCTCCAGGAACACTTAGCACCTATCTTGTTTTGTCGTGTTCTTCCCCCCCCCCCCAAAAAAAGAAAAAAATAACCAGCCCTCGAAGTTCAGGGACAGGAATTTGCTTTCTCCCCAGGTCAAAGCATCTCTTAAAGCACATTAAAACTCTGGAGAGTGAAATAGCTTGATATAAGGGGGGGTGGACACACACACACACAAATGTTCCTTTGCAAGTGGCCAAACATGGGGGTGGCTCCTTTCAGGCTAGTGCAGGACTTGTGGCGTGTGAATTCAACTTTAAGGTGGGGGGTAGTTAGCGGGTGGTGCTGTGGGTTAAACCACAGAGCCTAGGATTGCCGATCAGAAGGTCGGTGGTTCGAATCCCCGTGACGGAGTGAGCTCCCGTTGCTCGGTCCCTGCTCCTGCCAACCTAACAGTTTGAAAGTACGTCAAAGTGCAAGTAGATAAATAGGTACCGCTCTGGCAGGAAGGTAAACGGTGTTTCTGTGCGCTGCTCTGGTCTGCCAGAAGCAGCTTAGTCATGCTGGCCACATGACCCAGAAGCTGTACGCCGGCTCCCTCAGCCAATAAAGCGAGATGAGCGCCGCAACCCCAGAGTCGATCATGACTGGACCTAACGGTCAGGGGTCCGTTTACCTTTACCATTACACTATGGCACTTACTTTTTCTCCGGTCAAACAGATATCTTTAACCATGTGGGACAATATGAATTCTGCCAATTGCATCAAAGTGCAAGTAGATAAATAGGTACCGCTCCGGCGGGAAGGTAAACGGCGTTTCCGTGCACTGCTCTGGTTCGCCAGAAGCGGCTTAGTCATGCTGGCCACATGACCTGGAAGCTGTACGCCGGCTCCCTCGGCCAATAAAGCGAGATGAGTGCCGCAACCCCAGAGTCGGTCACGACTGGACCTAATGGTCAGGGGTACCTTTACCTTTACTTTTACCTTACCTTACTTCTAGTAGCAGGTCAAATGGCGACATGGTGGTCTGAGACCTTGCCCAATGTGAACTCTTAAGACCTCGCTCAACTTTCTTGCGGAGACATCGCTTGATGTTGCTTCCACATCCCGTGTGACGTCCTGCCCTCTGCCACCGAGTCCTTGTCACTGAGCAACGTTCACAGTGACATTGCTCACCGATGGGGAGTCCAGTGTGGAATATTAATGCACACAGAGATGCATTAACCCCCCAAAAAAGTTGCCAGGGGTCCCAGTTATTCCCTCAATATGCAGCCTGCACATCATGAGGTATTTGGGCAGTGCACTGTATTCGTCAATATACTGAAGGTTGGTTGGGACAAGCAATTACGCCCCCCCTCCGCATGTGCACGCACTACATCATCATGTCCCCCAGTGTGTCGACGTCACTCGCGCACATGGCAGGGCATGGTGACGTAGCACACACACGCTGGTGTTTGTGTGTGATGATGCAGTGATGCACTTTGTGGGTGCCCTGCCCCCCTTATTCAAAATGTTGGGGGGCCACGGCACCCAGGACCCCTGGGACCTGGTGCCTATGCTTAGCTGTACACATCTATGAATTAAAAAAATCCTTCCAGTAGCACCTTAGAGACCAACTAAGTTTGTTATTGGTATGAGCTTTCGTGTGCACGCACACTTCTTCAGATACCTTCACACGAGAGCTCATACCAATTACAGTGGTGCCTCGCAAGACGAAATTAATCCGTTCCGCGAGTCTCTTCGTCTAGCGGTTTCTTCGTCTTGCGAAGCAACCCTATTAGCGGATTAGCGGTTTAGCGGCTATTAAAAGCTTAGCGGCTTAGCGGCTTAGAAAAAGGGGGGGGGAAAGCGAAAAAAATCTCAAGACTCGCAAGACATTTTCATCTTGCGAAGCAAGCCCATAGGGAAATTCGTCCTGCGAAGCGCATCGAAAAACGGAAAACCCTTTCGTCTAGCGGGTTTTTCGTCTTGCGAGGCATTCGTCTTGCGGGGCACCACTGTATAAACTTAGTTGGTCTCTAAGGTGCTGCTGGAAGGAATTTTTTTATTTTGTTTCGACTATGTCAGATCAACACGGCTACCCACCTGTAACTGCATCTATGAATGTTGCTGCAATACGGAGAACCAGCATTGTGTGTGATAGCGTTACATTTACATGATAGGTGTGGCAAATTCAGAAACCTTTTTGTGCGTCACAAGTGAAAATGCATGAAGAGTGCTTGCCCGTAACATGAGCTAGTAATGTCGTTTTGTGTTTTACATTGAACCTCCCCAACACCGCTGGGTATAGGGCGGTATATAAATTCAATCAATCAATCAATCAATAAAAATTGTACAGACAGACCAGTCTGTATGTAAATAACAATGGACATAAATCTGACACCAGATATGGCCATTTCAAAACCGGTGGACAAGCATTTCAAGCTTCCAGGACATTCTGTGGCTGAACTTCCTAGAACAGAGGAACTTTAAAGGGAGAACTGTGAATTCATCACTTCTAAGCTTAATAGAGACAAATATCACAGTGCATCTGCTAAGTGGCTCACCAAGGCTAGGATGTCTGTGTGATAAAAGAGCAACTGTGATTTGTTCTGTCAATGGCCATTGTTAGCAACGTAATTTTCACCATTTCTACTTTTCTTCATTTAATTTCATTCTTACCTCACTTTTTACAGTTGCACCCCCACCCCAAACCCTGTGCATAGATGCAACTGAATATTACACTTTGTGCATCTGATGAAGCAGACTGTAGTCCATGGAAGTTTATGTGGACATAATGTTAGCCTGCAATGTATCGCCATACTTTCTGTTTTGGTCGCCCATGGTGAAAAGTGCCTTTGGACAACCAGCCAGAGAAACCGTCCTAAAATGCACACACTCTCTCTCTTGAGCATAAATGGAGTTTAGATCAGCAAGTTATATATCATTTAGATATTTGGGTGTTCTTTTCAGTGAATCCCTTTCATGGAAATGGTTTAGTGTGGCTGTGAAATCGAAAGCACAGAAACCTATGGCAGTGTTAGAAATTAGCCAGGAGTGTTTTGCAACTGGCACAGGTCCAATTGTGACCATGTTGAGTTCTCTGGATGCCAGGTTGGCAACTGGGGTAATAATAATATAATTATTATATTATTATATTTATTATTATTATATTTATTATTATTATTATTATTAAGCAAAATGTCACTTAGAGAAAACTTTTATTGAAGCTTGAATTGGTTTTATTCTGGATTGCTTTATTTGATATTTTAATATGTTGTAAACTGTTTTGAGATTTTTTTCTTTAAAATATAAAGTGCTATACTGTACAGTGGTACCTCTACTTATGGATATGATCCATTCCGGGGTGCCATTTGCACCCCGAAAAGTCCATAAGTAGAGCGCTGCTTCTGCGCGTGACGCGATAGAGTGCTCATGCGCGATGTGCACAGATTGCTCCTGCACATTCGCGATGCGGAGAACCTGGAAGTGAACACTTCTGGGTTTGCCGTGTTCGTAACCAGAAAAAAACGCAACGGAAAGCAAATGCAACTCGAGGTATGACTGCAGTCATGATGATAACGATAATAAACAATATTGGGGGAAATGGTGTCTAGACATTCCACTGTCAGGCATGTCGGGTTACACCCAGCATTGTTGGTGCCCAGAACGTGTGATGTCACAAGGTGGGAGGAAGCCTGCCGAGGCTGTGACTGGCTCTTGCTGCAGCGACGGGTTCCATTGGGTCTTCCCACTGCTGTCCAATGGAGCCCGTTGCAGTTGTGGCAGGCCCGTCCAGCCTCCTCCTGCCACATGGGCTGTGGAATATTGATGGGGCCTGGCCCCCTTACTGAAAATGGGGGGTGGGGTTGGCCCCACACAAATGGCGCTCCTGTCCACTGTGGCAACTGTCACCTAGGTTTAAGGTGCCATTTGGTGATTAGATTATATATACAGTGGTACCTTGGGTTACATACGCTTCAAGTTACATATGCTTCAGGTTACAGACTCCGCTAACCCAGAAATAGTGCTTCAGGTTAAGAACTTTGCTTCAGGATGACAACAGAATTCATGCTCCGGTGGCGCAGCGGCAGCGGGAGGCCCCATTAGCTAAGGTGGTGCTTCAGGTTAAGTACAGTTTCAGGTTAAGAACGGACCTCCGGAATGAATTAAGTACTTAACCCAAGGTACCACTGGATATATATATGAGTTTCTAACGTGGCTATTAAAAATTGTTACTGTTATTAAAGATTTTCTGGGGTTACAAAAGTACACACATCTCTATTTTCAGATCGTAAAGTCATTGCTGTAGGGCTATTGATGAAGTTTGCTTATAATAAGGGAGGACAGCTGATTGAACCTGTCCTAAAGATTTTCAGTAGCAAAGTGATCCCTGGAGCGGGAGCCCGGCTTGCGGAGAGTTGCCTGTTCTGGGGGCTGGGGGGGGGGGAAGCTCGGGCTTCCCCCACCCCAGCCCCGCGCCTGGGGAAAAAAAATAACCCCCCCTTTATTCCCCCCCCCCAAATACTAGGTGCGCCTTATGGGACGGTGCGTCCTATAGGGTGAAAAATACGGTATGTGGCTATCAATTAAGACAGCAGTAGAATGTGCACAGTTAAGTTAACAAAGTGCAACTGACCATTTTATTAACTGACCATTTTCCTGTGTTGTGCTATATGGGAACTGGGTAAGAATCAATTTTGGGAAACAGCTCTTCAGGATATTTTAGACAATTATTATTTTCCAGAGCTGGATGTCGTATTGGGCATGGACAAGAGTAGGGTAGGTTTTCTGGGTAGGTTCCAGAAGGGAATTGCAACTAATTAGGAACTCCAGATTTCCCATGGGGTATTCTCTTTTGCAAACAAAACATTTTAGGGCCAGTTATTTAATGAAACCTGTGCCTCTTCCCCTGAAAAAATGCTTTTAGTGAGCTGTGATTTCAAGTGATGCCAACTGAAGTCCCTGGTGGTCGCTTATAACAAGGTTACTCATAAAGGCAGATTCTGTGTTTGTGGCCTGTTATGTACTGAAGTTCTCACCCTGGGCCAGCAGGGGGATACTGTAGATAGTTATGCAAATGAAGGATCGAAAGTGATGTTCAGTGATTGGATAGTTTGTATGCAAATGAAGGATCGAAAGTGACGTTCAGTGATTGGATAGTTTTAGAAAGTTGCTACAGTAACGTTGTACTGGAGCTCTATATAAGCAGGTTGACTGAACCCTTCAGTTCAGTTCTGTTCTGGCCTCGGAATAAACAAGAGCTGTTTGAAGAATCGCTGTGTCGTCTGATATGTTCACCCACAACTTAACACGGCCAATATCAGCTGGATTGCGATATTCATTTTCTGTTAATCTGTCCTTTCTATAGTGATACAGAAGAGAGATTTCTGAAACTTTTGTTGACGTATGGCAACAGGGATACCTTGGTAGAAACGGTACTATTTCTTTTGACACTAATGGCTTTGTGACACACCTACTTCTGTTCACACACAGAATTCATCTTTACAGATCCTGGACCTCGCAATTTCAAATTAACAGTAGAAGCAAGGTGCACAGGAATCACTGTTCTATTAAAAATAAAATAATTGGATTTTATAGAAATCATATCCATATCAAAATGCTCCTATCAATGTACTTGATTTAAACAGGATTTTTAATTCTATTTTTAACATTCGTGTTCTATTAAGAGCTCTGTAAAAATAACCTGGTTTAAAATATCTCTGTGCAATACAAGCATATGCATTAAAGTCTCCACTTGTATATTTTTATGGTCAAATCCAAGAGTGTCCTTCAAACTCATTGAGCCTGCTTTTGCACTGCAAAAGGATGAGCAAGGAGTAAAAAATATGTGACTTGAAAGCAAAATCCAAAGGGGACCATGCGGTCCTCACCCTCCTTAACCTCTCTGCTGCCTTTGATGCACATGATCACACTAACATCCCTTCATGGCACACTAAGTCTCTGCTGTTCTCAGTCTTCTGAACTAAATACATTTGTCTAGTTTTTCCATAGGGGGAAACTTCTCTCTCAACCTCATCAAATCACATGGTTTTCCACCTGTACACTGAGGATAACCCAGCTCTACCTCTGTACATGAAAAGTTTCTCTGGGACATTCCACATACAGTGGTACCTCGGATTACATACGCTTCAGGTTACATATGCTTCAGGTTACATATGCTTCAGCTTACAGACTCAGCTAACCCAGAAATAGTGCTTCAGGTTAAGAACTTTGCTTCAGGATAAGAACAGAAATCAGGCTCCAGCAGTGCGCCAGCAGCAGGAGGCCCCATTAGCTAAAGTGGTGCTTCAGGTTAAGAACAGTTTCAGGTTAAGAACGGACCTCCGGAACGAATTAAGTACTTAACCTGAGGTACCGCTGTACTGTATTCAACAGCTTGACTCTTATTTTGCTTGGATCCTTAATGGTTGGCCCAAAATAAATATGTCCCAAGTATGACCTACACATATTTCCTCCCAAGCCCCCTTCGTACCCTTCCCAAGGCCTGAGACCTTGTCTCTCTCTAACCCCACCTCACCCAACATTACCCCTCTGCCCATTGAGGCACTGCTGGCACAGGTGTGCTTCAGCTCTTTCTCCTGGATGTTGCCAGCCTCCTGCCAGAGGGCTTCTGAGCTGGTCACACAGTTCAGCCCTGGCCAGGAAGCAAGAGAATGTAGCTATGGAGGAATAGAGATGGGGAGAGCAGGGTGGGCAAAGGCAGGGGGAGAGGCACACCAAGGTGGGCCAACAGAAAGGGGATGTGGGAGGAGAAGGCTCAAAGAGAGGAAAGCTGAGAAAGGGACAGGCTGGAGTACATCAGGGATGGGGAGCATCAGAAGAGACCTCAAGCCAAAGGCCCATCTTATACAGTGGCCATCCAGAAGCTCCACTGGTTGTCAGACTCCAGATTCCATCAGTTCCAGCCAGTGAAGCCAATGGTTCCCCAGATATGGTTCAGAATTATGAGTCTCAGAAGTAAATGGCACGAGCACGCACAAAGAGAGCCAGTGTGGTGTAGTGGTTAAGAGCAGTGGACTCGTAATCTGGTGAACCGGGTTCGATTCTCTGCTCCTCCACATGCAGCTGCTGGGTGACCTTGGGCTAGTCACACTTCTCTCTGAAGTCTCTCAGCCCCACTCACCTCACAGAGTGTTTGTTGTGGGGGAGGAAGGGAAAGGAGAATGTTAGCCGCTTTGAGACTCCTTCGGGTAGTGATAAAGCGGGATATCAAATCCAAACTCTTCTTCTTCAAAGTGCATCTGCTTTTCTAGTGAGGAATCTTGTTTGTACTTGATAAGATGACTCCATTACAGTAACTTCAGTCTGAAATACAAATGTCTTGGGCTGTGGCAGTCCTATTGAAATTAAGCATGAGTAACTTGGGCCTATTAATTTTGAGAGTGTCTGCTCTGAGTAGGGCTAGCATTAGTTCCAACCCTTCATTGCCAGTCAACCGCATGATGCAATAAAATAGAAGCAAGCGACTCTCCTGCCAACAGAGAGTGACGCTGTGACGCTAAGGGACTGCAGTCAGTGTTTCAGATGTGCCACTTTGCTAGAGCAGTTCCAGTCAAGGTTTTACGAAACAGTTGCAAGGCCTACAGCATCCATTGCTGGCCAAAAGAAAGACATGTCTCTGAAAGCCTGCCAGCCAGCCAGCCAGCCAGCCAGCCAGGCTGCCTCCCTTCTTCTCTCCTTTCCCTGCTCAACTTTTGTCTAATTATGCTTTTAATGAGGGCAAGCTGCTACAGGAAATGTGGCAAAAACATTTCCTGTGCATTGGACTCAGCGGATCAGAGCAAGATGTCCTGGGTCCCACAGGGCAAGGCCAACCAGGAGTTGCAGAACCACAGATAGCTGGAAGTGAGCAATTTCCTCCGACAGAGGTCAGAAGCAAATTGAGCCTTGTGAAGCCTTTTTCCACTGAAGGCAGGCGCTCGTCCTTTGGTCCATGACCTCCAGACGCACTGGTATGGTGCTGTGGAAGGCATTGGGTTCCATCAGCTTAGGCAAGACACCTGTGAGAGTTCAGCGCTGAAGGCCCTGGTTCTACGCGAGGTTCTTCTTTGGGTTTGCTGTCCGCTTGAAGCCCACCGGTTTCTCAATCTGCATCAGCAGTCTCACAGCCCTGAATCTGGTCTACCTCCTCATCTGGTACTTCTGCCGAGTCAGATTCCAACTCAGTGCTGGACTCAGGGGTCATGATGTAGGTAGAAGAAGCAGAAAAGATGGGGGGGAAACAGGATATACAACTATTTTGTTCTGACAGTTCAAAATGTGCTGGAAATGAGTGTAGAATTTTGTACATCTGTAAAGGTTTGCATTGTGGAGGTGCAACAAGATTCCTGATAACAGTGGCTCTGTGTGAAGTCCATATTACATCCTTTACCTGATGAGGATGAAACCAGAATAGTACCAACACTTCATTTCATCGATATAACTTTGTCAAAGAGCAAAGCTGGAATGAGTTACTCGCGAATACTTTATTTACTCGTGGTACATAACTCAAAAGTACTTATATCTGGTTAGAAAGCACTCATTTAGTTTATTATCATCATTTATTAAATTTGTATCCCGTCCTATACCTGCAGGTCTCAGGGCGGCCGACAACATAATCACAATATTAAAAACACAAAATATATAATAAAAACAAAAACAAGGGCCACCCAATAATCCCCCCCTCCCCAACGCATTTTAAAAGGGCATTGGATGTGAATCGGCCAAAGGCCTGGTTAAAGAAGGACGTTTTTGCCTGGGGACCCAAAGGTGTACAATGAAGGTGCCAGGCAGACCTCCCTGGGGAGAGCACCCCATTGGACGGTTGTGAGTTTACTTTTTCACTGGCGGTTGGCCTGCAGTTACAAGAAACCACTGGAGAGAAGGATCACTGGAGAAGAGCTCTTTCACCCAAGATAGTGTCTTATGTTTGAATTAAAAACATTAAGACTCACTTTCACAATCTAGAAAGTAAACCCATTTCTTGATTTAGAATTTAATTAAATGGATTGGGCTAGTCTTGCAGCTAAAAATAGGGACCAAAACATGCACTCACTGTTTTTCTTGGCTGTGGTTGTTTATATTGTTAGTTGAAGCACTTCTGCATATTAGAATATATTCCTTAGCTTGCAATTGGGGATATATATATATATATATGTGTGTGTGTGTGTGTGTTTTGCAGGTTCACTGTCGGAAGATATTATTTTTAGCTGCTTTGATACAGTTAATCATAGCTGAGAAATGCCATATGGTGGTGCCTTTGCAGATGGCATTGTCCAGTAGAAGAGATCTTAATATCACATTATTTGACAAATGTGTGAACATTTGTTGTGTTCCTTTTTAAAAGAAAAACATTTATCAGTTCTAAAATCACTGTCAGTGAGAATAAAATTCTGAGCACCTCCTATCTTCTGAACATGTACATTGAAGTCTTTTTTATATAGAAAAATGAGGCAATTTTAAGAATGTTGTTGGGTTACAATTACCATTATCCCTGACGGTTGGCTATTGCTGGCTTGGGCTAATTGGTATTGCAGTCCCACACCATCTAGAAGGGCACCACGTTGGCTATCACTGATTTCGTTGGATTTGACCCATTGCATTTAATGATTTTCTTTTCAGTATACAACCCGCCTGTAACAACCACCTAAAATCCCAATGCAATATTAAAATGATTTAAGCCAGGGCTCAGCAAACTTTTTCAGCAGGGGGCCGGTCCACTGTCCCTCAGACCTTGGGGGGGTGCGGACTATATTTTGGGGGGAAATTATATGAACAAATTCCTATGCCGCACAAATAACCCAGAGATGCATTTTAAATAAAAGGACACATTCTACTCATGTAAAAAACCACTGATTCCCGGACCGTCCGCGGGCTGGATTTAGAAGGTGATTGGGCCACATCCAGCCCCCGGGCCTTACTTTGAATAGCCATGATTTAAGCTATGCATTAAAATAAATAAGAAGGCTTTGGGGAATAAGAATGGCTTTGCTTGAACCCAAAGGAATAGCTCAGAGAGGCACCAAGTGGGCCTTTCTTGTGACGCCGTTCCAAAAAGAAGGTGTCATAGCATCCAAACTGCAAACCTGATTCTTTAGGGGAAGAGTAAAGGTAAAGGTAAAGGGACCCCTGACCATTAGGTCCGGTCGTGGCCGACTCTGGGGTTGCGGCGCTCATCTCGCTTTATTGGCCGAGGGAGCCGGCGTACAGCTTCCGGGTCATGTGGCCAACATGACTAAGCCGCTTCTGGCGAACCAGAGCAGCGCACGGAAATGCCGTTTACCTTCCCGCCTGAGTGGTACCTATTTATCTACTTGCACTTTGACGTGCTTTCAAACTGCTAGGTTGGCAGGAGCAGGGACTGAGCAATGGGAGCTCACCCCGTTGCGGGGATTCGAACCGCCGTCCTTCTGATCGGCAAGTCCTAGGCTCTGTGGTTTAACCCACAGCACCACCCGCATCCCAGAGGAAGAGTAACCCCATCCAAAATTAGAGACATCTGGCCTCTCTTCCTTGACAACAGTAATGCAGAAAATGCAATTCCAATGTTTATTGCGATCTATGTGTCAGAATGTGAGTCTTGGCCGTGTTTTATGGAGTGAGAGTAGGATGAAGCTTTTAGCATGGCATGGCTGAGCGTTCGTGCTGAACCCTCTGCCTGCGCTTCTCTTCCCAAAACCTTGTTCCACCCCATCCATTCCCTGCCTAGAGGGAATTAATTTGGTTTCAGAGCTGCTACAGGAGCAAAACACTTCCTTTGCTCTTTCTTTCTATTTTGTGCAATCCTGAGGCTGAGGACAAGACACAAAGTGCTATCACTGGGGAAAGGGTGGGCTTGTGGGTTGGTGAAGCCATATCTGAATCTGGTCCTATTTTTCAGTGTCCAAGAATTGGGTTTGGTGGTTTGCCCCAGCAGTGGCAATGTGTGATTTTTAGAACTGCCTAGTATATTGGTACTGTGCAGGGCATTACTTCGTTATAAGCAGAAGCAAAGCAGCTTAACTGCAGAGAATTGAGTACAGCGTGTATCTTAGGCATGTATGTCACAATTCTATGTAAGCACATTAAATAACTGCAGAATTTGGTCCTGTGCATAATTTGGTGTCTTGTAATACTACATTCTTTAAAAGGGGGAAATATCCTGTCATTTTGCATGCAAATCTATACTACAAGATATTTGGGTTGTATCTGGTGAACTCTCAGAAGGGAAAGTACCGATCATTACAGTTTGGAGCAGCATATACAAACACACACGTCATCCTGTTTTTTAAGAAGTTGGCCTGGTTTATGCACACCATTCTTTATTTCAGTCCAAAGACCCACAAAAAACATTTTCGAAAGCAAAATAAAACAGAAATACAGGGAAAGAGTTTCAAGGCGGTCGCTATGTTTTATCCAGAGCATGTAGATTTCTGTTTCTTAATACTTCAAAGAGGAACAGTTTTTAGGAAACTGGCCTGTTTCACAGCATGGTTTGGTGATCCTTTGGGAGAAAAGCAATGACAAACCTAGACAGCATCTTAAAAAGCAGAGACGTCACCTTGCCAACAAAGCTCCGTATAGTAAAAGCTATGGTTTTCCCAGTAGTGATATATGGAAGTGAGAGCTGGACCATAAAGAAGGCTGATCACCAAAGAATTGATGCTTTTGAATTATGGTGCTGGAGGAGACTCTTGAGAGTCCTATGGACTGCAAGAAGATCAAACCTATCCATTCTTAAGGAAATCAGCCCTGAGTACTCACTGGAAGGACAGATCGTGAAGCTGAGACTCCAATATTTGGCCACCTCATGAGAAGAGAAGACTCCCTGGAAAAGACCCTGATGTCGGGAAAGATGGAGAGCACAAGGAGAAGGGGACGACAGAGGACGAGATGGTTGGATAGTGTTCTCGAAGCTACCAGCATGAGTTTGATCAAACTGCGGGAGGCAGTGGAAGACAGAAGTGCCTGGCGTGCTCTGGTCCATGGGGTCACGAAGAGTCGGACACGACTAAACGACTAAGCAACAACAACAACAACAAGTGATCCTTGGGCTGGCTTGGTCCCTCTCCCAGCAACCTTTCTTTCACAGCAAACCATAGTTTGGTTATGCCCTCCAAAGCAGAATGGCAAAGCACTGATTGATCCTGGTGTGTAATTCTTGTTTAAGGGGCAAGACCAAACTGTGGTTTCTCACTGTGGAAAAGATCTTTTCTTATGAAAGGGAAGGTGTGGGAAGCCATGAGGGAGCTGAGTGAAGGGGAGAGAGGGTAAGACTTGTGCAGGCACAAGTCATTCGTATAAAGCCAAGCCATGATTGGGCACTAAGTCCAAACCAAGTCTTTGTCTTCAGTGAGCTCAGTGATTTGTGTGTGTGTGTTGCTTTCTCGTATTGATGCCGTGACTTTTGCATTACAGAAAGTCACGGGCTTAAAACAATTCCCCATGTTAAATGTGCACTGAAGTGAGAATTTTGAACATTTTGTGATCTTGCTTGCAGCCTATTCAATGTGTGTTTATGTCAAGCAGTGCAGTGACATTTTCTTGGCAGAGTGTTTGTGGTTACTAGTAACACCCACAGTTCTTGTTGACCCCTTAGAAGAATACGAACTGAAATCTTCCTCCTGGAAGAAAAGCTTTCTAAAGTTCACAAGGTACATTGGATTGTTTTTAGAATGCAATCTTGATTTTGTTGTTGGCAGAATCATGATTTAAAAGTATCCAAATGATATATATATATATATATATATAATTTCAAAGAAAAGAAAAGTTGTGGGAAAGTGGTGGTTACAAATGATAACCCCATTCACTGAGGGAAGAACAGAAAGGGCCGTGAGCCCTAGAGAGAAGACCGACTGCCAGCATTCACAAGCATCAGAACCGTGGGTCGCAAGTTTCCCTGGGTTATATTATTTGTTCAGTTTTTATCCCACCCTTTTACAAAGGAGCCTCCTTTTCTCTTTATCTATGGCACCACACTGGTTTCCTCATGGACTGTGTCACATCAACTGTTGCTGAAGAAACTGCATGTCTGAATGCTCTTCCATTTAAATAACCATGCATGGCAGAAAACTGATACGCCAGGGAGGAGGGAGTTGCTTTTATACTGGGAGGTTTTTTCCCATGGGAATCGTTCAGTCACGCAGTTTCCTCACCTGTAGTCTGGTATGGTATAATACAGGAAAAACAGCCCATTGTTGCATTTGTAGATTGACACTACATCTCAGTTTCCAATATGGCCAGCTGGTTTGCACAGCACATTAAGTCACACCGTGGCTTTTTTTTTTTAATTTGCATTTTATTTATTTGTTAACATTCTTATATTACATCGGTAAAGGTTGTCATATTACATTACAGGACTTACTATAATATAATTTCCAACATGTATACAAAAATTATATACAAATTTTATATACCTAGAAAGAAAATAAAACAAACAAAAAAAGAAAGAACAAAGAGAAAAAAACAAAAACAATTCCCCCCCAATCATATACATACCAACACACTAGACTTCCTGTCTTTCCTGTTGTACATTCCTTTTTTACAAATGGATGTACTCTTATTACTGTATATTTCTTTACATATTCTCTAATACATTCCTATATCAATATGTGCTCTTAGTCTTATTTCTCAACTCAGTCTCACTCCAACGTCAATCAAATGCTAACATAGATAGCAAACCTTTACTGTATTTTTGAACATATGTTTTATATCTATCCCACTTTTCCATAAATTTTTGTTTTGAATTGCCTCTTAGGGTATTTGTTAACTGCGCCATTTCAGCAAATTCTTGTAGCTTGTAATGCCAGTCCGTTATTGTTGGGGCTTCTTGTTCCTTCCACCCTTTTGCCACCAAAGTCCGAGCTGCGGCTGTTGCATATAAGAATACCTCCCTAAAGGCCTTCGGGATGTCCCTGCGAACAATGCTTAACAGAAATGCCTCTGGTCTTTTAAAAAAAGTTATTCCAAACATTTTTTTCAACTCCTCATAAATTAAGCCCCAGAACACATTGATCTTCCTACAAACCGTGGCTTAGTGAGACTCTGCAAATATGTGGGCTACAGGAGAGCAGCTTGCCACACCATGCTGAGCTAAGCCAAGGCTGGGCTTTCTAAACGGGACTCCTGGTTAAGCTCTCATTTCATTAGCCATGAGTTGTCTTCTTCTTTGGTGATCCCTCGTAGCTGAGTAAGATTGTCTTCCATGAACATGGTTTTAACAATGAGTCCGTAAGTGACTGTGGAGGCCAATTCTGGAACCACACGTCCTTCCACAGTGGGGACATTGGTTTCCAGGTGGGAGTTGATCATGGTGTGGATTTGCCAAGCGTGCCTTCCTCTTAGCACATTTCGCTCTTGTGTCCTGAGTGTCTTCAAAGCCCATGACACCTTTGGTAAAGGCTGTTCTCCAACTGGAGTGCTCTCAGGCAAGTGGTTCCCAATTGTCGGTGTTTATACTACATTTTTTAAAATTTGCCTTGAGACAGTCTTTAAACCTCTTTTGTTGACCACCAGCATTACGCTGTCCATTTTTAAGTTCAGAATAGAGCTGTAGCCTCCATTTGCTCTTGGTTGCAGCTCGTGGCTAGTGAAGAGAGGGTTCGACCACAAATCCCAGTCCGGCCAGCACTCAAAGCCAAATCTTGACAGCTCAGTGTGGCTCACCAGTGAAGATAAGCAAGGAAGAAGAAAGCCATTGCAAACCTCCACAGTCACTTACGGACTCATTGTTAAAACCGTGTTCATGGAAGACAGGTTTTGTGGTTCTGCTAAGCCGTGAGTTGTGTCTGTTTAAACTACAACACAAAAGGTTTCCTTCCATGTTCTGAGATACCTAAGCTGATAACCCTTGTTTGTTTTAGGGAGGCAGTTCCAGTGGTGGGAGTTTAAAGTGTCTTCTTTATTTTTCCGCTGTTTCCTTAATGGATTGTGAAAACAAACTGCTTCTGTAAACCGATAATACTCTTTAAGAGCCATTTACCCTGAGATGGAATGGAAGGGAAACACAAGTCCTAATTTGGCCAGGTGGTCTTTTTAGTATCTGATCTTGTGAAGGGGAGGACTTGAACCAATGGATTCAAGTTACAAGAAATGAGATTCCAACATCACATCAGGAAGAACTTTCTGAGGGTAGGAGCTGTTTGACAGTGGAGCGGACTCCCTGGGAAGGTTGCTGTTGACTCTCCTTCTCCTTCCAGGGAGAAAGGTTGTTTTCTGCTGCTCCAGAGAAGCGGACACGGAGCAATGGATCCAAACTACAAGAAAGAACATTCCACCTAAACATTAGGAAGAACTTCCTGACAGTAAGAGCTGTTTGACAGTGGAATTTGCTGCCAAGGAGTGTGGTGGAGTCTCCTTCTTTGGAGGTCTTTAAGCAGAGGCTTGACAACCATATGTCAGGAGTGCTCTGATGGTGTTTCCTGCTTGGCAGGGGGTTGGACTCGATGGCCTTTGTGGTCTATTCCAACTCTATGATTCATTGGAGGTTTCTAAGCAGAGGTTGAATGACCATCTGTCATGGATGCTTTAGTTGAGATTCCTGCATAGCAGGGGGTTGGACTAGATGACCATTGACGTTACCATCCAACTAAGCAATTCTGTGATTCTGTAAAGACCAAATGATTAGTCTTTTTTTTTTTTTTAAAGGATTCTTAGGATAACCATTTGGAATAGCCAACTCAAAACAATCCTTTGTCTGAAGCGCTATGCACTGCATGTTTGCATACATACATACTGAGAGCCAATGTGGTGTGGTGGTTAAGAGCGGTGGACTCCGGATCTGGTGAACCGGGTTCGTGTCCCTGCTCCTCCACATGCAGCTGCTGGGTGACCTTGGGCCAGTCACACTTCTCTGAAGTCTCTCAGCCTCACTCACCTCACAGAGTGTTTGTTGTGGGCAGGGGGGAAAGGGAAAGGAGATTGTTAGCCGCTTTGAGACTCCTTAAAGATAAAGCTAAAGGGACCCCTGAATGTTAGGTCCAGTCGCAGACGACTCTGGGGTTGCAGCGCTCATCTCGCTTTATTGGCCGAAGGAGCCAGCGTACAGCTTCTGGATCATGTGGCCAGCATGACTAAGCTGCTTCTGGCGAACCAGAGCAGTGCATGGAAACGCCGTTTACCTTCCCGCTGGAGCAGTACCTACTTATCTACTTGCACTGCATGCTTTCGAATTGCTAGGTTGGCAGGAGCAGGGACCGAGCAACGGGAGCTCACCCCATTGCAGGGATTCGAACTGCCGACCTTCCGATCAGCAAGCCCTAGGCTCTGTGGTTTAACCCACAGTGCCACCCGCGTCCCTTAGGGTAGTTATAAAGCGGGATATCATATCCAAACTCCTCCTCCTCCTCCTCCTTCTTCTTCCTCTTCCTCTTCCTCTTCCTCCTTCTTCTCTTCTTCTTCTTCTTCATACCCATTTAGTTGGAGTATGCAGTCAAAGATGGAGGTGGCCTAGACAAAATCGGAAAGAAGGATAACAAAAATAAGTGCCTACTGGTAGTAACACTGTCATGTTGTGAGGAGAGCAGAGGTGAAATTTCTATCTCATCCTAGTAATTAGACTCAGCTGCTTACGGTCTGAAATGTAGTAGGTCCTCCAGAGGAACCCTGTTATTGTCTTTAAAAAATATTATCTGCTGGCCGTGGTCTCCCCCCCAGCAGCCCAGCGCCCACGTTCCTCACTGGTTTCAGCCTCTGCACCAACCTCAAGAGTAGCCCCATATAGAGAGCACTGCAGTAATGCAAGCTTGAGGTTACCAGTGTATGGACCACTGCAGTCCAGCTCTCTTGATCCAGAAACGGGTGCAGCGGTCTTATTGAGTGAAGTTGGCGAAAGGTCCTCCTAGGCAAACTAAGGCCCAGGGGCCGGATCCGGCCCAATCGCCTCCTCAATCCGGCCCGCGGACGATCCGGGAATCGGCGTGTTTTTTACATGAGTAGAATGTGTTCTTTTATTTAAAATGCATCTCTGGGTTATTTATGGGGAATAGGAATTCATTCATTCATTCCCACCCCCCCAAAAAAAATATAGTCCAGCCCCCCGCATGGTCTGAGGGACGGTGGACCGGCCCACGGATGGAAAAGGTTGCTGGCCACTGAAAACACTTGGCCCTCCGGTAACAACTCCCATAAGTGCTCTCTCTCTCTAAATATATATATATTGTTCAGCGGTCAAACGAATTCTGTTGCTTTAGAACTCAGAATTAGCCAATTGAGAAGAACATATTATCTACTTGAAAGAGGAATAATTAACTCATGGCCAGATTCTCCATTATCGGAATATAAAATCAAATTAAAAGATAATGAAGTTTAAAGGTTTTATTAAGTATTTTTTTGCTCTGTGTGCTGAAGTACCGAATTAGATAATACTTTGTTCTTATTTAATTGGAAGCATGTACCATTTAACCTGTCCTGCATCTCTGTGACGAAAACACCCAAGCGAATTAATGTCAAAGTGTTCAAGAGCAGATTTGACTGGGCACAGCGTCTGGTGGCAATCTGCTGATTTTCGCCAGAGATATCCCTACCAGAAAATGGAACCGTGTTCTGTGCAATTGTTCATGAATTTGAAAGCTTAATTTTTGTGCTGTATTTCCTTTCCTATATACAGCTTTCCCTTGTTTTTGGAAACATTGCTTTAAATAATGTAGCTGTCTGTCTGTAGAGCTTTTCAACACAGTAGTTCACTAAACGTCTTACACAATGTGCTTTACGATTGTAATGTTTCACCAGGATTTGTGGCCTTAACTCTACTTTCAGATCCCAAATGTACACTGAAGCTATGCTTTGGCTTGCCAGGCTAATAATCCTGGAGTGGGGTAGGGAGCAACCTGTCTTTAATTTATAGCTTACTCGGCGTATATGTAACATCTAACCATGGAGAGCATATTTGAAACCCTGGTCTCGTACATTGCTGTGTAGCCAGAAGGCTCTAGTGAAAACGCTGAAAAACTCTTATGAGTTCCACAAAAAGCATAATTAAGACATAGGTTAAGAACAATTTTAATTTCTCAAGGCAAAGAAGTTCAAAACTGAGCACATATTGGTCCCAGGTAACCAAACAGTTTATGAAAATAAAATTACCGTATTTTTCGCCCTATAGGACGCACTTTTTCCCCTCCAAAAATGGAGGGGAAAAGTGTGTGCGTCCTATGGGGCGAATGCAGGCTTTCGCTGAAGCCTGGAGAGCGAAAGGGGTTGGTGCGCACCGACCCCTCTCGCTCTCCAGGCTTCAGGAAGCTCTGCGCAGCCCTCGGGAGCCCGGTGCGAAGTCGCCTGCAGCCCTGGGGGCTGGGGTCGGGGGAAGCTCGGGCTTCCCCCGCGCCAGCCCCGCGCCTGGGGGGAAATAATTTTTTTTCTTTATTTCCCCCCCCCCCAAAAAAAGCTAGGTGCGTCCTATGGGGCGAAAAATACGGTATATGCTTCTCAAACTTACTTTTAAAAAAACCCCAATTAGTATATATGACATGTGTATTTTTAACAAATGTTTTGTCAGTAATATACAGACCTTTCTCAGTCTAAATGAATATTGGAAGCAGCAGTTTATAAGTGCTATACACTGTGTCATGTTAATATCTCAGCTTAACTTCAGCGTGATATGGGATCTTAATAGAAGTAGGGTTGTTTATAGTTTTACTCTCCTTTCCAGCCAAAATAAGCTCAGAAAGCAGCTGGTGGTTTTTGTATCACAGTCTAGATGCTAATGCCTTCTTGCAATATTGTAAGACCTGCAAAAAAATAAGCTGATTAAATAAAAGTGCTATTATATTTCTATTCAGTAGAAGTAGCAAGGTATTCCTATAGTGATTTTATATGGTGTCTAGATTTTGCTCAGAATTAAAAGAATCACTGGCCCATCCTACTTCTTAACTGATTCATTTTTAATTGATTGTGGTCATTGGTAACAATGTTGCCGATAGATGCACCGTCTCTTTTCTCTGGTCTCGGAGTCTCCCAGTCAATTCGGCAAGTTCGATATAGTCCATCATCTTCATCTGCCATTCTTCGATAGTTGGTAGATCTTGTTTCTTCCAATTCTTCGCTAGCAATATTCTCGCAGCTGTTGTGGTATGCAGAAATAAAGCATCCTTTTTGGGATTTCACCCCCCACTATACCAAGTAAAAAGGCTTCTGGTTTCTTAATAAATGTGTTTTTCAACACTTTTTTCAATTCATTATAAATCCTTTCCCAGAAGTCTTTTACCTTGGGGCACGTCCACCACATGTGGTAAAAGGTTCCTTCTTTTTTCTTTACATTTCTAGCATTTATTATCATGAGTATGATACATTTTTGCTAACTTCACTGGTGTTAAATACCATCAGGGCTCTTATATTCTTGGGCACATTGAGTTAGGAATATAGTGGGTTAAGGAAATTGCATATACAGGAATCCTCCCAAGTCTTCCTCTGAAGCTGCTGGCCCATAAACTAGCATGCAGTTTCTGTTCGCTGACCTTTGTTCCATTACAGACACCGACTCTGTGTGTATCAGAACAAGCAGAGACTTGCCCTGTGCTCTGCCTGATGCAAGCGAACCAGGCCTGAGTCAGATTAGCCCTTGTGCCAATTTCACAGCCAAGTTTCTTAGAACGAGAACTTTCTTTTACAACTTTACGGCCAGGTCTTTTCATTAGGGGTCTTCAGCCAGCAGAAGCTGCATGCCCTGGATTTTATACAGCAACTTCTGCCAGGAGGGTAAAATGGGACTTTCGCCTCCTGACTTTTGTGTGTATTGTTAACGGAGAAATCTGAGGGCTCCCTTGGACAAAAAACAAGGACACCAGCCAGGAATACCAGAGCAAAACAGCAGCCAGTAGGCTTGGTCTTTATTGAAGACTGTCGCAACAGGACTCCCACCTGCCACCAGGTGGAACAAGATGGAAGCCCTGAACAAAAAAAGACCCCAACTTTTATTAGCTACTAATCCCCCAAGCTACACCCCTAAAACTACATCACAACTACATCATGACTACATCATTGACACATCACAAAAAGGAGGGGTTGAGGCAGGAGTTGTGGTGGTAATCTGAGTGTCTTGTCACCTGGCCTGTTCCTTCTTTCCCCCTCCCCATGAGTGCTCACAGCGATTTCTTCAAGTAGCTCTTTATTATGGTAAGCTGGAATAGAACTGACTGCGAACAGCTCAGCCGGCCTGTATTTATAGGCAGCCGGCTGTCAACATTGTAACCACAACAGCCCAGAGTTCCCGCCTAAAATAACTGGCGCGGACCTGAGTGAAAACTATCTACAGACCTGAGTGAAAACTATATACAGTATCCCCCTGTTGGCCCAGGGTGAAACTACACTACATAACACCCCTCCCCACCGAGATAAGGCGTTAGTTACAATCGTAATGGTTTCCTTATATACAGCACTACGCGTAATGGTTCAATTAGGCACAAAAGCATATCGGTTACATTTCCCATACTTAGACCAACAGTGATACCTGTCCAACAACATAGTCCTTTAAATAAGTTGGGCGCTTGGAAACTCTGCCAGACCGCCGGGGACTGGTAGCCAAGTCCGGAGGGCCACACAGTTCTCGCTGAGGCTGTGGTGCGACCCTAGGTGGCGTTGGAACCAACTCCCCTGGATCCGCTGCTGTGGGTGGAGCCTCCGCAAGTGGAGTGGTCTGAGTCTGTTCTGAAACGGCTTGGTTCGGCTCCACGCTGGCAGTTTGCGAGGGAGGTGTAGGTGGGGCCTCGCCATCTGTACGTGTCTCTTCTGGAGCCGCAAGCGCAGTTGGGGGCACCTCGGTAGTGTCCAAGTCCCCAACCCTGCGTCTAAGCTGGTCTATGTGCCGTCGCCACAAGCGTCCGTCTTCGAGTGCCACCTGGTACGAGCGAGGTCCAGTGACTCCCACTACTGTGGCTGGCACCCAAGGGATGTCCCCCACATAGTTCCGGGCAAAGACCTGGTTTCCTGGGACAAATGACCGTGGTGCGTTGGCACAGCCTGGGGGTTCAGCCACGGCAAAGTCTGGGTGTAGCCGGTCGAGCGGTGACCTGAGGCGGCGGCCCATAAGCAGTTCAGCAGGACTCCTCCCTGTGGCCGCATGAGGGGTGATGTGTTGCACGAACAAGTATTCGGCGACCCGCTCATGCCAGTCTCCCCGGTCCAGGCGCGCCAGTGCCTCTTTTGTCGAGCGCACCATTCTTTCCGCTTGCCCGTTGCTGGATGGATGAAAGGGTGCCGTTAGGGCATGGCGGATGCCCAGTCCCAAAAGATACCGCTCAAACGTGCCTGACGTGAACTGCGGTCCGTTGTCAGAGACAAGGGCATCAGGACACCCATGCGTTGCAAACAGGCCTCGCAGCACCCGGATGACAGCTTCGGTAGTGGTGGAGGGCATCAGGGCGACCTCCAGCCATTTGGAATAGGCGTCCACCACTACCATAAAGGTCCGGCCGTGAAAGGGGCCAGCCAGATCGATGTGCACCCTCGACCAGGGTGTCTTTGGCGTCTCCCAGGTGTGTCCCTTAGCTGCCGGTGGTGCAGGCCTCGACTCCTGGCACGCTTGACAGGCGGACACCCAGGCAGTGATGGCATCGTCCATATTAGGCCACCAGACGTAACACCGAGCCAACGCCTTCATTTTGACAATTCCCGGGTGGCCAACGTGCAGAGCCTCCAGGACGCGCTGACGGAGTCCCTGGGGAATCACGACGCGGTCTCCCCACAGCAGACAGCCGCGATGAGCTGAGAGTTCCTGTTGTCTGGTTGCGAAGGGCTGGAACTCCGATGCAAAAGGCCCTTGTGGCCACCCCCTCCACACCCAGTTGAGCACCCGGCTGATGGTGCGATCCTGGGCAGATGCGGAGGCCACAGTGGCAGCCGATACAGGCGCTGCCGGAAGATCCTCAATCAGAAGGAGCGATGAAGCTGGAGCCGGGTCTTCCACAAATGCTGGAAGAGGGCAACGGCTGAGGGCGTCGGCATGGCCCATCGATTTCCCCGGGCGATGGATGAGCCGGTAGTGGTAGGCAGCCAGGAAAACAGTCCAGCGCAGCATGCGTGGTGAGAGGACCGGTGGAGTTGGACGATCACCGGCGAGGAGGCCCAGGAGTGGTTTGTGGTCAGTGATGAGGTCAAAAGTCCTGCCATAGAGGTATTCATGGAACCTCTTCACTCCAGCCACAAGTGCCAACGCCTCCTTGTCGAGCTGGCTGTAATTCCGTTCCGTCGGAGATAGAGTCCTGGAAAAGTAGGCGAGCGGTGCTTCTCTTCCATCTGGAAAACGGTGACTAAGGACAGCACCGATGCCAAAAGGTGAGGCGTCGCAGGCAAGGACCAGCGGCCTGGATTCACTGTACTGTACCAGCACACTGTCTGAAGAAAGGAGAGCCTTGACCGCGTTGAAGGCCGCCGTCTCCCGATGACCCCAGGCCCAAGGCGTCTTAGTGCTAAGGAGTCGGTGAAGAGGCTCAGCCACTGTGGCTTTGTGGGGCAGGAACATGTTATAAAAGTTCAGCAGCCCCAGGAATGCCTGCAACTCCGTTTTGTTCTTTGGGGTGGGGGCCTGCTGGATAGCGCGGATCTTGGATGTGGTTGGATGAAGACCGGAGGCATCGATAAGATAGCCCAGGAACTCTACCTGTGGAACGGCGATCTGGCACTTCTCCCTCTTTACCTTGAGCCCGGCCTCCTGGAACCTGGTCAGCACGGCACGGAGGCGCTCGAACAGCTGCTGGTGTGAGTCTGCAGACACCAAGACGTCATCAAAATATGGTACCACGCCCGGAAGCCCTTGCAGGAGACGCTCCATAAGGCTTTGGAAGATGCCAGGAGCCACACTCACCCCGAACTGCAACCGGCGGCAACGGAATGCCCCCCGGTGGGTGACGATCGTCTGGGCTTCAGCAGTGGCATCATCGACTGGCAGTTGTTGATAGGCTTGGGCAAGGTCCAGCTTAGCGAAGACCTTACCCTCACCCAGGGAATGCAGCAGGTGTTGGACAACAGGAACCGGATAAGCGTGCTGCTGAAGTGCCTTGTTGATCGTGCACTTGTAGTCAGCGCAGATTCTCACCGACCCATCTGGCTTGACAGGCGTGACGATGGGGGTTTCCCACTTTGCGTGGTCAACCGGCTCCAAAACTCCTTGGGCGATCAGTTTGTCCAGTTGTTCGTCCACCTTAGCCTTGAGAGCAAAGGGAACCCGGCGTGGCTTTAGCTTGATGGGGGCGACTTGTGGATCAAGGCTAAAGGAGATGGGCGTACCTGTATATTGGCCCAAGGTGCCGTCAAAAACCTCGGCAAAGTCTTTGACCAGACCCTCAGTCTCTGCGTTAGAGATGCAGTTGATGCCGGTGACTTCCAGGCCGAGGGCATCAAACCAGTCTAGCCCTAGGAGGCTTGGCCGCTGACCTTCGACCACCACCAACCGGAGCAGGCCCGAAAAATCCTTGAAGGCGATCCGGAACCGGCCAACGCCTACCACGGGAATGTCGTTTCCCTGGTAGTCTCTCAGGTGTATGCGGTGAGAGTCAAGTTGCCTTTTGGACACTCTGGGTACCAGTCTTTTGATGGTGCTCCATGACACGATGGACAGGGCAGACCCGGTGTCGATCTCCATGTCACATGGAGCTCCTTCAATGAGCACCGTGACGTTCAGCTTGCGTCGCGTAGGCGAGTCGGTTTGGCCAATCGTGGTTCCAGACGGGCAGCGGCAGTTGGTGAGAGCGAAACAACTTTCCTTGGCAGACTGGAGTGAAGACTTGGACTTGCGAGTCGATGAAGGGGGGGTGTCAGACGGAGCCGATCGGCAGACCTTAGCGATGTGGCCCCTTCTGGAACACTTCCTACAGATGGCGTCTCTGAATCGACACTTGGCACGGGAATGGTTGCCTCCGCAGCCAGCACATTCCGGTTGGCCCTTGGACTTCTGTTGGAACTTCCTGCGCTCCCGCTTTGTCTGGTGCACGTCATCGTCTTCACTGGAGGATGCCTCCTCACTGCTGTCTTCTTCATGATGCACCGGAACTGGCTCCCTAGCAAGACGCGGGCTGCTGGACTTGCGGATCTCCTGGGCGGAGCGTTCAGCAGCTTCTGAGGCCACAGCTTCCTCAATGGCTTTCTGTAGCGTGAGGTCTGGCTTGGCTAGGAGGCGCCGTTGCAGATGGATGTCCCGGACCCCGCAGACGATTCGATCCATCAGGGCATCGTCTAAGTCTCGGAACTCACAGTGCATTGCAGCCTGTCGCAGGGCGGTGGTGTAGTTGTTGATTGACTCCCCCTCTACCTGGTTCCGGTGGTAGAACGCATGGCGGGCAGCAATCTTGGACGGCTTTGGTGCGTAGTGGTTGCGGAGCTTCTCTTGGATCGTGTCCCATGGTGTTGCCTGGACTGCTTCAGGCGCAACCAACGCTCGGGCCGTCTCAAACACCTCAGGCCCACAGAGGCTGAGGAATAGGCCCCGCTTCCGATCCTTTGATACTGCTGTCAGCTCGTTGGCTTGGAGGTAGCAGTCGAACCGAGCGAGGTAGGAGTCCCATGATTCAGAGGCTGGCGCAAACGGCGGTAGAGGCACAAGTGAAGCCATGATTCCGATGCCGGCGTGAAGGGCGATGGATGGAACACAGTGCTCTAGCCAGAACAGTCAGCTCTGAATTGGTTCTGCCCAGTGATTTCGCTCAGTGATTTCGCTCTGTGATTCAGCTCAGTGATTCAGCTTAGTTCAGAGGCTGGCCGCATCTGGCTGTGCTCTGATGTCCATCAATCCCATCCTCGTCGCCAGTGTTAAGTCGTGGGTTGACATAGCAGCCGGCACAGCGATTTCTTCAAGTAGCTCTTTATTATGGTAAGCTGGAATAGAACTGACTGCGAACAGCTCAGCCGGCCTGTATTTATAGGCAGCCGGCTGTCAACATTGTAACCACAACAGCCCAGAGTTCCCGCCTAAAATAACTGGCGCGGACCTGAGTGAAAACTATCTACAGACCTGAGTGAAAACTATATACAGTATCCCCCTGTTGGCCCAGGGTGAAACTACACTACATAACACTTTCCAAAGGACAAAGGGGAGTTTGCAGTTTCCTGTCCCCAGAGGGAAGAGCTGATCACTGTCCTTTGTTTCAGTCCGTGCTGAATCCACTCACATATGCAGGTCCTTTGTGAGTACAGTGGTGCCCCGCAAGACGAATGCCTCTCAAGACGGAAAACCCGCTAGACGAAAGGGTTTTCCGTTTTTGAGTTGCTTCGCAGGACGAATTTCCCTATGGGCTTGCTTCGCAAGACGAAAATGTCTTGCGAGTCTTGAGGTTTTCTTTTCGCTTTCCACCCCCTTTGTCTAAGCCGCTAAGCCTTTAATGGCCTTTTAGCAGCTAATCCGCTAAGCCGATAAGCCTTTAATAGCCGCTAAACCGCTAATAGCGCTAATCCGTTAAGCCGCTAATAGGGTTGCTTCGCAAGACGAAAAAACCGCTAGACGAAGACACTCGCGGAACGGATTAATTTCGTCTTGCGAGGCACCACTGTATAGTGATCTTCTGTCTAGGGCCATCAAGGTTGGCATGTCAACTGGGTAGGGTTCCTGCGGACATGTTGGTTCGCTCGAGGGATTATGGCTGCCCTGTATCAAACCTCCCTCCTTCGATAGTCCTTCCTTCATGGTGTAAAATAAAAGTGGAACGGTGCAGATCCGACGTATGGTTGATTTTCTTTGAATTTATAACAGAAACGTCACGTATGTCGTGTGTGAGTGTGTGTGTCGTGTTTGTACAAACTGAATGATTGGGGGGGGTTTCCTGCAACAGTATGAATGGGTCGTTTGTAGCCAATGAAAGAAAATATACCTCCTTACTTAATTAGTGAGGGTACATATATGGAGCTCAAATATTTTTGCCAGTTCCCCCCCGTTGAGTGCTAACAAACATAACTTCTTGGTTATGTGAACCAGGGGTGTGGAACCTTTTTGGCTCCATGGACCAGATCCGCATCAGGGTTGGCTTTCTGGGCCAAATTTGACAAGTGGGTGCAGCCCACTTGTCAATCACCTGATGTCCAAGGTGGTTTGAAGTAGCAAAGTCAGGCGTTCATAGTAGTACCTTGCAAGGTGTTGCTAAAGCTGAGTCCCCCTCCTGAGTTTCAGCAGGGGTTCCCCCTCAGTTTCAGCAGGGGTTTCCATGGCATCCTGCTGAACTGAGCCATGATTTAACCACCTGCCTGCTCATCAGTTGAGGAGTGGGTTCAAATCCTACCCAGGTTGGCTGTGCACCCCTGTTGCGTGTCGAGGACCCCCAAGACACCCCCAAATAAAGACACGGTTCACACATCATTTTTGTTTCGGTTTTTGGCATAATTTTGGCCACAACTTTATTGAATTACAGTGTGTGAGTGGTTGCTTAGGCATTGGTTAGCGACTATCTGTTCCCACACAGAGGTAGGAACAGAACTGACAACCGCAGGCCTGCGGAAGTCAGCAAGGGTAAACAGTTTTGGGGAGAGAATAAAGCTGGGCGCCAGGATCTCACCTCTCCCCAAATGCTCCCAGGGGCTCTTGCAAGGCCCTAGCCCCTTGCCAGGGATTCGGACAAGAGCATGGCAAACCCCTGGATTCCTTTAACGGAATACCCTTGCAGCAGCAGCATTGGAGGGGCAGGCACAGCCAGTCCTTACCCCTCCACCAACCAATTTTTAACCAATGCCTAACCGCCACCTTACAAGTTGTGACGATTTGCTACGCAGTAGGCAAAATCCAAACGGCACCAGCCAATCAGCCAAAGGGTAAAATTCCTACTAGGCCCCGGCACCAAAGCTGACGACCCCATGACTGGCATAGCAAGGTCAGCACGAACAAACCCTAAACAAAGGGAGGGTGGGTGGGTAATCCGATGTACACAGTGAAAAGAGGAAGCTCAATTCTGCGCACAGGGAATAAATATAGCACCCCATCAATCAAATAACATTGCAACAATCACTTCTCCCCAGCAACAATTGGAGGTGCCCGATCAACTTTGTGGCCATCCAAACTAACCCACCCAGCAACAGGGGATGTCATGGTTGCCCCCACCACAACATGAAGGAGAACCCGCTTTGCCAAGTGGTGCATGCAGCCAAACGGAGCAAGATTTAACTTGCTGCTTGTCAGCTGAGGAGCAGGAGGTTGAATTCTGCTGCTTTGGCTGTGTTCCTCTGTTGCCTGCTGGGAGCAGGCATACTCAGCCAGCACAGGATTTAACTCTACCCTCCTGTCCCTGGCCTCAGACCTGTGGGGGGAGCCAGGTACACTTGCCCTGGGCTTTGGAGGGCTAAGCCAGTCAGGGCCCACTGCCAGGGGCCTGCCAGACTCTCGCTGCCATGCCTAAGGCATCACACAAGCTCCACATGGGCCGGCCGGCCCATCAGATGACATGAGTGACATCAGGTGATGAGCTGGCGGGCATGTTTTGGCAAAAATGGCCTTGTGGGTCAACTTGGGGGTCAGATTTGATTAGATGCTATATTTAGTGGGTACTAAGCTATGGTTTTCCCAGTAGTGATGTATGGAAGTGAGAGCTGGACCATAAAGAAGGCTGATCACCAAAGAATTGATGCTTTTGAATTATGGTGCTGGAGGAGACTCTTGAGAGTCCCATGGACTGCAAGAAGATCAAACCTCTCCATTCTGAAGGAAATCAGCCCTGAGTGCTCACTGGAAGGACAGATCGTGAAGCTGAGGCTCCAATACTTTGGCCACCTCATGAGAAGAGAAGACTCCCTGGAAAAGACCCTGATGTTGGGAAAGATTGAGGACACAAGGAGAAGGGGACGACAGAGGATGAGATGGTTGGACAGTGTTCTCGAAGCTACCAGCATGAGTTTGACCAAACTGTGGGAGACAGTGGAAGACAGGAGTGCCTGGCGTGCTCTGGTCTGTGGGGTCATGAAGAGTCGGACACGACTAAATGACTAAACAACAACAAATCCTTCCTTCCTCATGTTTGTGACTTCAGCAGAGTGCCATCCCTTTGCAGCTTAAAAGGGAAGCTTTGATAGGCTAGTTTTAGCTTTTTAGCTTAAGTAATCCAGGATGCTTTAAGGCAGACAGGATTTTCCTGGTATTACCTCCTTTTCTCTCCCTTAAAATAATAACTACACACAAACAATCTGGTAATTGGTAAAAATAGCAATTACTCACTCGGTATACGTCTTGAACGATAACAGATACAGCAGCTTGGTGCAGGCAGGCTTAAAATGCTAATTGAGTTACTAAGACATACTAAAGCCTAGCTTTAAAATGGAGTCTGAGCTGGAGCTCAGCATTACGGATGTTCTCGCGTTGCAGATGTAATGGAAAGGAGAGGATGTGCCCAGGCAGGGAGGAATATATACAGTTACGCCATTTTCCTGCCAGGACACGATAGGGAAGTGATCTCACAGAGTTCTCTCTAGCAAGTTTACAGGAAAGCTCTGTGAGCCTCAGGCTTTTTGTGCACCTCTCTGGCAAAAAAAGGAATAGCTGCATGGTATATGTAGCCTCGGGGACGCGGGTGGCGCTGTGGGTTAAACCACAGAGCCTTGGGCTTGCCGATCAGAAGGTCGGCGGTTCGAATCCCTGCGACGGGGTGAGCTCCCGTTGCTCGATCCCTGCTCCTGCCAACCTAGCGGTTCGAAAGCACGTCAAAGTGCAAATAGATAAATAGGTACCACTCCAGCGGGAAGGTAAATGGCATTTCCGTGCGCTGCTCTGGTTCGCCAGAAGCGGCTTAGTCATGCTGGCCACATGACCCAGAAGCTGTACCCCGGCTCCCTTGGCCAATAAAGCAAGATGAGCGCCGCAACCCTAAAGTCGGTCACGACTGGACCTAATGGTCAGGGGTCCCTTTACCTTTACCTTATATGTAGCCTCAGAAGCTAAGGAGTCACAAAACGATACCAGGACCCTACAATTTGCTTTCAGTTTAAATCATTAACCCCAAAAAAGGAAAGGCCCATCTGCTCTGGGGGTTGGAGGTGTTGCTTTGTAACTCAGAGCTGGTGTCTGTTTGCTTTTGTCCTCCTCCCTCCTCCCTCCTCCCTCTCTTTTCCTTTTATGCCCTGCCTTTCAGATTGTAAGCCTGAGGCCAGGGAGTATTTTATTACTGATCTTCCTAAGCCACTCGAGGATCAATTTTTTGACCGAGGAGCTGCGTAAAAATGCTTAAAATAAATAAATAAGGGAGAAAGGCATTTTCGTAGGGGAGAACACTCCTAAGTTCGTATCAATTAAAAAGCGATTGGGAAGTGTTACAGCTACACTCTGTTACTGAGACGCAGTAGCAAGGAGAAGATAGTGCCTTCTTACAATTTCTGATAGAATTGTAAACTGTGTGTGCTCCTTTTGCTGGAAATTTGTAGAGCAATCCTAAACGGTAGATAAAACTTGCTTTATGAGTCTGCAGAAGCCAATGTTTTGCATTAAGGGGGCTCTGAATCTTGCAGTTCAGAAAGAAGCCATAATATGAAGCAGCTAGCTCTGCGCTTTAGATAATAGCTGAGAATTATTAGCATAATAGAGGCAAGTTTGCAGTTAGCTCATTGCTAAGTGCCATACAATAGGTGCATGTTTTGTGGGATGATTTAAAGTGATGGATGAGATTAACCAGGAGAGAGAGGGCTATTTTAATAATCAGAAAAGCAAATTTAAGTGACTTTATAGAGCTGGGTTACTTTAGGTTAAGAATTTTATATGTTCATTTAAGAGACAATTGGGCACGGTGTCCAAAAAATTATAGCAAAGTAAGTTTCTTCGAGTAATTGCTTGCTTGAGAAATCATGTGGATTTGGTTTAGATCACAGACTGATGTTGTTCCTTGTTGAAGTGCAAAGGGGGAGGATACAGGCTGTGACTCTACTTAGCCTGAACTTGGTTTAGTAGTCAATATGCTTGCTTAGCAGGGTGGCGCTGTGGTCTAAACCACTGAGCCTCTTGCGCTTGCCGATCAGAAGGTTGGCAGTTCGAATCCCCACAATGGAGTGAGCTCCCATTGTTCTGTCCCAGCTCCTGCCAACCTAGCAATTCAAAAGCACACCAGTGCAAGTAGATAAATAGGTACCGCTCTGGCGGGAAGGTAAACAGTGTTTCCATGTGCTCTGGTTTTCATCACGGTGTCCCGTTGCAGCAGAAACGGTTTAGTCCTGCTGGCCACATGACCCGGAAAGCTGTCTGTGAACAAATGCCGGCTCCCTCAGCCTGAAAGCGAGATGAGCGCCGCAAACCCAGTGTCACCTTTGACTGGACTTAACTGTCCAGGGGTCCTTTACCTTTTTACCTTTTACCGAAAGAGTTAGATTATTTGGCACCTCATTTTGGCATTTCTACAAGATTCTTTGAGGATAAGATCACTTGCGTCCATTCTGAGCTGCACTTTACTAACATAGCTGTCCGGAGTCCAGTTTTTATTGCACAAATTGTTTCTTTTTTATGCCACATCTTTCCTACTTTTCACATACTTTCCCTGGTTGGTTCTAGTGAGCTGGTAATGTGAGTGCATGGCTTGTTATGATAATCAAGGCCTCCAAGGATGGGTGGCATAGTTAATCTGTTCTGAAGGAGGTGGTTGTTCTCCCCTGGAAAAGATGTTCCTCTCTTGATCCTCAAGGTATTAGAAACCAGCGTCTACATTTCCATTCTCTGCTCAAGAAGTTGAGCAGAGATTGCCAAACAGTTTCTTGTGGGTCTGGATAAAACGCATTCTATTGATATGGTTCAGTCCAGCTTTATCCTGGGGCTGGTCCTGAGTTTGTTATGGTCCCTCTGGTGCTTGGCCTGTGCTATGACAGGGACAGGGGGAAGACGATTGATTCCCTTATGGATTCCCCTGGATCTTTCAGTGGCCTTTGATATTACTGACCATGGCACTCTTCTGGAATTCCTGGAGAGCTGAAGGCTCGGATGCCCTGTGCTCTGTTGGATGAGTTCCTGCCTTGCCGAGATGTTCTAGATAGAAGATAATATTGGGAAGCTTTTCTTCTCTTTTGATTCCTGAGTTTATTTGTAACCTGTTTTGATAACAGTTGCTGAAAAGAGCTCTGTACATTGTCAAATGTATATCTATTGTCCTCTGTAGGGCTGCTGATTGGTGGCCTGTAGGAAACTTTGGCTTCTTCTGTTAGTACAGTGGAAGAGGTTCTGGAGATCGCTTCAGGTTTTTTCTCCATGTGCTGCAATCGTTTGGCTCCCTACCTGCATGCTGCGTAAGGTGATGGTGGGGAAGCTGAACTGCTGTCACAGAAGGTGAATTTCTATTTCCTACCGCCCTGTTTCAAGCACCTCTTTGTGGAAAGGTGCCTTCTAGCATCACTTTCATTTTAAACGTTATGTGTGGTGAGGAATGGGCACTTAAGTTAAGGTTACCAGATTTTTTTCAATGAACCTGGGGACACTTTTCAACTTCAATGGCTTTTGTATGGGGACTGATTTGTGTGGGATGGGAAACACAAGAGCAGTCAAGTACAACATTCCTAGAGTGAACATGTTTATACATGGGGAGGAATGTTTGTTCAGCCAGCAGGTAAACTTCCTGTTTCCTTCTGGGCTGGGACAGACTTCCTCTGCATGTGACTAGAGGTGGGCATGGCCTCACCTGTGCAGGTAGCGATAAAAGCACAGGACATGGCAGCCATCTCTCTCTCTTTTGACTACATGCATCGAAGAAGCAACATCTGCTTAGCCAAAGATGCTCTCTTGGCTTCTAGCCAAGAGAGGACAAAGGGACTGTCTTGTTATGAGATAGTTTCTAGGTATATGTTACTTTTCTAAGCTAAGTCTGCCTTCTGGGATCCGATTGTGAACTGAATGATGTGTGAGTAAAACTTTTTATACTTTTATAGAAGACTGTTTCGTGTCTTATCTTTTATGAGGGAATAAGGGGGAAATACCAGAACAGTTATTATAGAGGCTTTAGCGAGCCTGAGCAAACGCATCTGCTGCAAGTTTAAAAAGGGGAATGTTACTCTGCTAAATTGTGAACTTGTTAACACAAGTTGGAAAGGCTATAATCAAACAATATATCCTCTCCTGCATCCCTGAACATTCCCACAATTTGTAAATCCGGGGACTGTCCCCGGGAAACGGGGACGTCTGGTAACCTTAACTTAAGTCTTTCCCCCTGTCTACTATTCCCCGATCCAAATCCCCCTAGAATCCCACCCCCAATGGCTTTTCTGCTTGGAACATGCAGCGATAACGCTGCTAGCACATTGGCAAAAGCTAAGCAGGGTCCGGTATGGTTTCAAATTGGATGGGAGACTGCGTGTTGAGATCCCCTCATTGCGGGGTATTGGACTAGAGGACGCTCAGGGTCCCATCCAACTCTATGATCCTGTGAATTTTCGGAGGACTACCTGGGAGATGAATGATGTGCTATAATTTGCAGCATTTGCCAGACTCCCCATAACATAGAATTCTCTGGGTGGCTTACAACGCTGGTATAAAGGGATATAAATACATTTGTAGTGTATGTACATTATTTCTTCCTCATTCTTTTCTCCCCTGCACATTCCCATCTTTCTACTTCTCTTTACAAAATGCAAAGTAGAGCAAATGTTGCATTTTAAACTTGTGCTTCCTTATTGAGAAGTTGAAAACAACACTTGTTTATTTAGCTGGATGCCATTTCGTATTGCTGGGACATTCCAAGTGCTCTTTATGGAACAACTTGTATTGATACGGACTTTCTGGTGTTTCAGACAACCCAGATGGTCTAGCCCATTTTCAATTAGACTAAACTAATTGTTGATACCAGAAATGAGTAAAGAGTCACAGCAGCATTGCTATAAATATAGCAGACCTGTGTCTTAACATCCCAAAGGTCGGTACTAAGGCAGCTGCATTCAGATCTCTACCTGTAAGTATATTATAATTTCGGAGGCTGATTTTCGCCCTGACAAATGTAGTTGTATATCACAATGATATTCTTGTGCACTTTGAAATTGACCCAGAAAAATATATTAAATTGCTGCATTTTGTATTGAAGAACAAGCATTTTGAACTGCATTAACACTAACTTTAGCAGTTCTTTGTATTGAATTATCTTACGAAAAGTAAAAGGTAGTGATGTTGCAATCCTTTTTTTTGTTGTGGTTCTATAGAACTGTGTGTGTTGTTTTGTATATAATGGACGGGGGAGGCTAGACATCCAATTCTTGCATCTAACAAAATTTAAGGGAAGCTTAAGGGTGCGAGTTTAATGTAGGAGAGGATGAGGCAGTGCCAACAGGAACTGAGCAGGAGGAACAAACTCATGTATTGCAGGTTTTTGATGGGATATTTACTGAGGCTATTTGCAGACGCCATCAGACAGAGGCACTGGTTGACACATTGGTGACCCCAACATTATTATCACTTAGATGGTTGGAGTGAGACTGACTCCAAACCGGATTTCTGCCTCTAGTTACTAGTAGTTCAGTAGTGCAAACCACAGAGTTTAGTGGCCATTAGTGTCAAATTATGAGAATGCTTCCTTAAAGAATAAGATAATGAGGTTAGCTGCTCGTGAATGTATAGCATGGAGGTTATCAGTGAAGAAACTGCAAGTCAGGGGCTTAATTGCCATTTGCACAGAAAGTTGAGTGTGAAAATAACAGGGTGTCATTGGAGAGTTTGACTAACTGTTACAGCTGACAGGATACAATTACTTTGCAGCTCTTTTCTAACAATAAAAAAAAATGTGTCGCTTCAAGTGATTTTCTTTTCAGTATTGTATATTCATATTCTGCACTTGTCTGGAGGGGAAGATCTTAATCACAGGTTAAAAATCTGCTATTTTTCTCCCCTTCTTTACAGTAGAGTTTCAAAATCAGCTTTTTTTGTGTGTGAATTGCATGCAGACACTCAAGCTAGAGGAGAGCTTGTAGGAGTTCGAGATCCTGGCAGGGAAGGAGCTTAATGCTTTATTAAAGAAAAGTACAGTGGTACCTCGGGTTACAGACGCTTCAGGTTACAGATGCTTCAGGTTACAGACTCTGCTAACCCAGAAATAGTGCTTCAGGTTAAGAACTTTGCTTCAGGATGAGAACAGAAATTGTGCTCCGGCGGTGTGGCAGCAGCAGGAGGCCCCATTAGCTAAAGTGGTGCTTCAGGTTAAGAACAGTTTCAGGTTAAGAATGGACCTCCAGAATGAATTAAGTTCTTAACCCGAGGTACCACTGTATAGACTTACAGCAGAAGCAGCCTGCCCACTCCCCTTGCTCCGACAAACTAGGGACGGACACAACAGTAAGGACCTCAGCAAGGAGATGTCTTGTCCGCATCCAGCCCAAAGTGTGTGCATTCTGTGTACAGTGAAGCAGTATACGTCACATTGTCCAAAGAGATGTGCACACAGGTGGCCAGTCCCCAAAACATTACCAATGTTTCCCCTTTCTGGGCTCACAGCCCGGAATTTCCAGACTCACAAGCGAACAGTACTTTCAAAGCAAATCAATTAGTGTACGTCCAAGCAAGTATACCAGCATATATGAGCTCATTGCTACAGCAACTACCAGTTAATTTTGGGGTTATCTTGACGTCCATCATGGCGTAAGCCGTGCTTCTTGAACAGTTCACCTTTGGTTCTACACAGCTATCACTCTCCTCTTTTTTAAAAAAGAAAATTCTATATAATCAGACATTTTAGAAAGTGGAAGTCGAAAGTAATTTGTAACCATTTTAAATATCAATAGTAAAACTCAAATCTGTCGAATTGAGTATAGTTTTTACATAATTGCCTTCATCTTTCTGCAATACAGAAAATGCCACCCATTCTATCTTCTGTCGTAGAATTAAGTAGATCTGCTTCTGATGATCTGATCTCGAAGTTTAAAAGCTGCTGATGGAGGTAGCAAGATTTACAATTGAACACACTATTGGATTATCTAAAAACCAAAGAATATGGAGCCTATATAATCCCGATTGCACTGTGGAATACATAAACTGGTAGCCGCTTCAGATTTATATAGCTTTCCCCCCTTTCTTCACTGCATAGTTAGTATTGATCTGTTTTGTAAATTAGCCTGTTTGATGGCTTCTCTTTCTTTCTTTCTTTCTTTCTTTCTTTCTTTCTTTCTTTCTTTTCCTTTTATGTATATCGTTGATTTCTAGGCTGCTCATTCTAATTGCAAAGCTGTGAAAAAGGAACCCATTAAGGAGCGATTCCTAGGTTTAATACGTCTTGGATGTCCGTGTTAGAAATACTGAGCTATGTGGACAAATAATAATAATAATAATTTATTATTTGTACCCCGCCCATCTGGCTGGGTTTCCCCAGTCACTCTGAGCGGCCTCCGCAGAGACCAAAAGTACACTAAAATGTCACACATTAAAAACTTCCCTGAACAGGGCTGCCTTAAGATGTCTTCTGAATGTCAGGTAGTTGTTTATCGCTTTGACATCTGATGAGAGGGCGTTCCACAGGGCGGGTGCCACCACTGAGAAGGCCCTCTGCCTGGTTCCCTGTAGCTTTGCTTCTCGCAATGAGGGAACCGCCAGAAGGCCCCCCCCCCCGATTGGTGCGATTGGGTGTTCGGCAGCTCCTTGTCTTGTTCTTGTGTTTAAGAGACTGACCTATGAACAGCAAATCACTAAGGGAGCCATCCTATGCACAACAAGCTGGTGTAAAGCAAGCAGGCGTTAGCTGAGTCGAGTGGAGTGCAAGCTTGGAGCCTTTCTGAATAGATCTGAGGACGAGGTTAATTGCTAAATCCTGGGGGGCAAAACTAATCCATTCCACTCCATTTCTGGCCATTTGCACTCCATTTGCACAATGCAAATGCCTGGTTCTTGCTTTCTTCCAGCCTTTAGTAAGACTCCCTCTTTGCCTTCGCTTTCCCCTTGCCGGTAAGCCAATAAGGAACATTGCTGGGAAGGCACCAGACTGTGATTTTAAGAAAAGAGGGCAGGGTTTTCTGTTTTTCAGCTGCACTGAAGGGTTCTTGAAAACCCGGCATATATAAAAGGAAGCTGCTGGAAAGCGGTGCTCTGGTTGGCCTATTCAGCGTCCCAGAGGATTGCTTGAGTCACAGAAGAAAGGGGAGACCACAAACATTGCTTGCTATTCCAGAGGGAGATGCCTAGTTCCGCTTGAAGGCGCTGCTGTCGTATCATCTGCTTATTTTAAGCTACAGTGAAGGAACGCTGCAGGCTCTCCAAATAACCTGGATAGGTAATATTAATGCCTCGCTACCTCCATTTCCCCCCATTCCCATTTGCTTAGTTTTCCTCCAATCTGGCCCTTCTGAGATGAGAATCCTTCTGCTTTGCATGTAAAATTTTCCCCTTCCTAGTCCGCTTGCAATCCCATAGCAAGCAGGGTCTTTAAAACTCTGCCTTATAATTCCTTATTAGGCGACTTTGCTGCTTTCCCAGTAACTAAGTAGATGGCATGCATGAATAAGCTTGTCAACACTGATAACTTTCAAGATTTAAAGCTACTCTTCTTGTTTCTAATTCATTTTATATTGGCCATGTTATTGCAGTCGTACCTTGGATTTCGAACACTTTAGTTCCTGGATATTTTGGCTCCAAAACGCCGCAAACTCGGAAGTGACTGTTCCGGTTTATGAACTATTTTTGGAAGCCAAACGTCCGCAGGGGCTTCCACGGCTTCTGATTGGCTGCAGGAGCTTCCTGCAGCCAAACAGAAGCTGCGCTTTGGTTTTCGAACATTTTGGAAGTCGAAAGGACTTCTGGAATGGATTCTGTTCGACTTCCAAGGTATGACTGTATTTTAAAACCTGTGCTTATTTACAAATAAAAATATTAGAATTGTCATTGCAGTGTGTGTTTTTGCTAGGCATAGAGAGCATGTGCAGGAATTTTGGTCCATGCTAAGTTTTCCCAGGCAAAGCAAAGGGTGTCTAAGGCTCTGAGCCTATGCAGTCCTCTCTATTTGTGTGTCTCCAGTAAAGATCCCACGGATTGTATTGCTACTTGCTTCCCTACAGGTGTAACACTCACGTAGATGTGAATGCATGCATTCCTGCAAGGGCAAATCTGCTGATCAACAACACTGTTCTGTGTCAGCGCTAATTTGTTTAAAGGATGAGGTGTGGCTTTATAGGGTGAATTTGAAAATGTCAGTCTCTTCTAGAACAAACATCCAATTCAGGATCCACCGCCTCTCCCTGCTGAGCGGTGGCAAGACCCAAGGCATTCCTGGCACTCACCCTGGGTCTGTGTTTCTTTGGAGAACTGAGGCATGGCAGAGGCTGTCGTAGCTTTCAAAAATACAGTTTATTCACCTATTTGCACCTTCCGTCTTCATGGAGAGAGTCCAGATCTTACAGTGTGGCCATTCCAAGAGGGATGTGTTCCCCCACAGCAGTGCAGCCACAGAGTCCGAGGCATCTCTTCCAGCCAGCCTTCAGCCAGCCTGCCCAAGATGGATCCCAGTCTCTCTTCCTCCTCTTTCTGCCCAGAACACTCTGATACAAAACTCCCTTTTCTTGTCACCTCACACCCTGGCAACCTTCCGAACTCCCAGTCTCTCTGGGGGCAAGGGGGGGAGGACAGTGCTCTTGCGTTGCCAATGGCCCTCAGTTGCCCTCTATTGTTTCTTAATGGCCCTAGCTAGGCCAGGTGTTTTGCACAGGCTAGCCCAGGAATTCCTCTGCAGCTGGTATTTCTGCCTTGACATCCCAAATAATAAAAATCCTACAATTTATTAATTCCTAGGTTCTTTTTGGGGGGTCCCCCAAATATATAACAATTATCAAAGGCAACTGTTGGCACTTTGGATTTCACTGGCATTTCAAGCTGAAGAGTATTTTGAGAAAACTTGCTATGTTACGGTATACATGAAAACATTAAACTATGCATAGAATTAAAAAGTAAAACTAGTTTGTCATAGACATACTCTTCATTTGACGTAAGTGCTAACTGTAGTAAACTAAAAGGTGAAGGTTGATTTCCATCCTTTGTGATATTCTGTAACCATCTGTTTCTGAAAAACCATCTTGTATCCTTTCCCATGTGTTTGTTTTTGCATTTTCTAACAAATAATTCTTTATTTGCTACATTGAGAAGTCTTGGGAATTCTATGTGCTTTGTTTAGCGAGTGCTCTGAGTCTTTTCCCCTCAAAAGGGCCTTCTGTATTGCAACATGAATGGGAGCTGATACGGAGAACCCCAGAGACTTTGGGATCTTCTGGAGAGATACATTAGATTACTCCTTTCTCATTGCTAAGGCTGGAATCAGCTCTCATAGCCTGAATCAGCCTGCTACACCACGTCTGTGGGGCACAGTTGAAATCCCCCTTACATTCTTCCAATTGTTTTGGATCCAGTGTGCATTTTATTCAGCCTCATGGAAGTTGTTGTGAAACTTTTTGTTGGGGTAGAATGAGAGGGGAGGTCTATTTTAAAGCCCCATATGGCCTAGGACCCTCGTACCTACGGGACCGCCCACAGAGGAACTTACGATCTTCAAACAAAAACATCTTGGAGGTCCCAGGCCACAGAGAGGTTAGGCTGGCCGCAACCAGAGCCAGGGCTTTTTCAGCCGTGGCCCCGATCTGGTGGAACGCTCTGCCACAAGAGACTAGGGCCCTGCGGGACTTGACATCTTTCCGCAGGGCCTGCAAGACAGAGCTGTTCCACCAGGTCTTTGGCCAGGGCACAACCTGACCCCCTCCTTTGGCAATCCTCACAGAGCCCAATGGTTGCCATTAATCTGATTTGAAGTAATTTTTTAATGAAATGATTTTAGAATGTTGTATTATTTTATTGTTGTTAGCCGCCCTGAGCCCGGCTTCGGCTGGGGAGGGCGGGATATAAATAAAAAATTATTATTATTATTATTATTATTATTATTATTATTATTATTATTACCAGGATGGGCTACAACTCATGTTTTCCTCCCGAAAAACGTCATGTGATAAAAAGGAATGATGTGATGAATGTTTCTAATGGTGAGCCACATCCGTGGTGCTGCCATTGTGGCAAATAATAATAATAATATTAATCCTGGTAGCTTCCACAAAGCTCTAGAGTAAAGCAGAAAATGGTGCTGTGCCATAGCCATGAGACACGGAATACTTTTGACATTTCCCCATTGTACATCTTTTCAATACATTGTTGTTGAGTCGTTTAGTCGTGTCCGACTCTTCGTGACCCCCTGGACCAGAGCACGCCAGGCACTTCTGCCTTCCACTGCCTCCCGCAGTTTGGTCAAACTCATGCTGGTAGCTTCAAGAACACTGTCCCACCATCTCATCCTCTGTCGTCCCCTTCTCCTTGTGTCCTCAATCTTTCCCAGCATCAGGGTCTTTTCCAGGGAGTTTTCTCTTCTCATGAGGTGGCCAAAGTATTGGAGTCTCAGCTTCAGGATCTGTCCTTCCTGTGAGCACTCAGGGCTGATTTCCTTAAGAATGGATAGGTTTGATCTTCCTGCAGTCCATGGGACTCTCAAGAGTCTCCTCTAGCACCATAATACAAAAGCATGAATTCTTCGGCGATCAGCCTTCTTTAGGGTCCAGCTCTCACTTCCATACATCACTACTGGGAAAACCATAGCTTTAACTATACAGACCTTTGTCGGCAAGGTGATGTCTCTGCTTTTTAAGATGCTGTCTAGGTTTGTCATTGATTCCAATACATTAATGATATGTCAAAGTAATATTTGGTGCTTAAAAATCATGAGTTGGATCCAGCTAGTTTCATTTAGGCCCCATTGAAATCAATGCTGAAGTTAAGCTCCATTTGCTTCAATGGGTCGCAGAGAAAATAAGTCCACCTGAATGGGGCTTCCTGCCAGGTAAATGATGAGATGCATTGTGGTCCATGAAAGGTTAGGCCAGAACAAATTTGTTACTGTCTAAGTTGCCTCAGTGGTCTTTTTGTTTCAGCCTTAAATAGTTACTATGCTGTGTTTTCTTTTATGAATTAAACAAAGAAATGATTTGCTTAGCTACCGAAGAAATGACTTTGTAATACAGTTGTACATTGGGAGTCAAACGAAATCCATTCCAGAAGTCCGTTCGACTTCCGAAATGTTCGAAAATCAAAGCACGGCTTCTGATTGGCTGCAGGAAGCTCCTGCAGCCAATCAGAAGTCCCCTCGGACATTCGACTTCCAAAATTAGTTCACAAACCAGAACAGTCATTTTTGGGTTTGCGGCGTTCAGGAACCAAAACGTTCAGAGACTAAGTTGTTCGAAAACCAAGGTACGACTGTAATGGTAAACTCAAGGGTGAGTTGTTAAATCTTGCATCAATTTGGGTGCTGCTGCACACAGTTTTAAAACGTATCCTATTCGAGAGTTACCGTACTTTTCCATGTATAAGACTAGTTTTGGTTTTTTTACTGAAAAATTATGTTTAAAATCGGGGGACGTCTTATACACAGGTAGTAAAAGGTAAAGGTAAAGGACCCCTGGATGGTTAAGTCCAGTCAAAGGTGACTATGGGGTTGCGGTGCTCATCTCGCTTTCAGGCCGAGGGAGCTGGCGTTTGTCCACAGACAGCTTTCCGGGTCATGTGGCCAGCAGGACTAAACCGCTTCTGGGACAACAGGACACTGTGTCAGAAACCAGACCGCACAGAAATGCCTTTTACCTTCCTGTCGCAGTGGTACCTATTTATCTACTTGTGCTGGTGTGCTTTCGAACTGCTAGGTTGGCAGGAGCTGGGGCAGAGCGATGGGGGACGTGGGATTGGTGTTGCGAGCCAGAGATGCTGCGCAGCATGTTATTGGTGTCTGCAGCAAGGGGTGGTGTTGATTTATTAATTTTTAGTCTCCCAAAATGGGAGGCGTCTTATACATGGGGGCGTGTACGGTATATCATATTTAATTGGCATAATGGTCAGTATGTTTTGACGGAACGGTGTAAATTACAGCCAGTGAATCACACCATGTTTCCCAACATTTCCTTGGTCAAAGATTAGGTTTGATCATGATAAGATGAAAGAGGAGACTTTGTGTCATATTTCTTCGTCTTTTCTTCTGGGCCCAATTCCATGTGGGCTTCACAAGTTTATCCACTATGGAGTAGAAGTGGATTTATTTATCCGTAAGTGTGCAGCTTATGCAACCACTTGTGAATCTACGCCTGCTGCTGTTGTTTTTTAGAGTGAAGCGTCTGTTTCAGAATAAGCCATTAGGTTACAGTGATCACTGTGACATACTGGATCGGCTTGAGAACTATTAATTCATATAACCATACTGCCACCTTGTGGTAATTGGATAGAATTCAGTCTTTCTAACTGCCGTATTTTTTGCTCTATAAGACTCACTTTTTCCCTCCTAAAAAGTAAGGGGAAATGTGTGTGCGTCTTATGGAGCGAATGCAGGCTTTGCAGCTATCCCAGAAGCCAGAACAGCAAGAGGGATTGCTGCTTTCACTACGCAGCGATCCCTCTTGCTGTTCTGGCTTCTGAGATTCAGAATATTTTTTTTCTTGTTTTCCGCCTCCAAAAACTAGGTGCGTCTTGTGGTCTGGTGCGTCTTATAGAGCGAAAAATACGGTAAGTCATACTGATAAGATTTTAATTCAGATCAATGAGTAAAAGGCAGTGCTTTTTTAAAAAAATATGTTTAGGGTTACTCTCATTTTCCTGCTCATATTGAAATACTGCCCTTCAATGAGGCCAAACGTAGATTCACAAAATGTTTAGGGGTATACGTACACCCTGCGTCCCCCCAGAAAAAAGGAATGGTAAAAGGTAAAGGTAAAGGACCCCGGAAAAGTTAGGTCCAGGTTTCAGTTTTTATAAATAATATAATTATTTTGCAATATATGTAACAATTTTGGCACATGTGTAATTTTGCATTTTCATTTCTTTTTCTTCCCCCCTCAAGACCAGTATAAAGGAAGGATTACTTCTGAAGCAAACCAGCTCTTTTCAGCGATGGAAAAAACGTTACTTTAAGCTTCGGGGCCGTACCCTTTACTATGCGAAGGATTCAAAGGTAAAGATTCATTCTGGTAGAAATCAATATGCCGTCTCTATAATACTAACTGCGTTTGGGTCTCTCTCTCCCTCTCTGCCTATTATGAAAACAGTTTTAAAAATAGCTCCCCCTGCTTTTGTAAAAATTAGTTGTGTTGCCTGCATAGGTTCCTTGTATTTTTCTAGCACATTTAAAAAATAAATTAGTAGTGGGTTTGATTTCTGCTTTCTGGGATGAAAATGTTAGGTCAGGGGCAGGAACGTCTGGTTTGCAGGCCTAGCGAGCGTTGACTGATTCCCTGGCTTTTACTTTAAAAAAACCCCTGAAAAGATAACGGGCAAGTATCATTCCTGTGTATGTAGAAGATGAAACGCATCCTCTGTGTTCTTTTCACAGTCTTTAATCTTCGATGAAGTTGACTTGTCCGATGCCAGTGTGGCCGAATCAAGCACAAAAAATGTCAACAACAGCTTTACGGTATGCTTCCAATATTCTTGATGTTCTAACAAGCTTTTGAGTTTTTCGTTTTGCCTTTTAAAAACTTGTGACAGTGGAATTTCTCCTAGTGTTCTTAAGAAGGGTGTGTTTATTGAAACATTTCTTTCATCTGACGAGAGCATGTAACCTATAAACCATCAATTATTCTATAGCATGGACAAAGAGACACACTTAAGGAATTAGGAAGGGAAGGGATGATTTTACAGGAGGGACGTACATATTGACACTCACAGAACAAACAGTTAGTTAAGTAATGTCCAAGTTATCAGAACAGTTATTTTATTTCCAGCAGAGAGGTTCAGGAACAAACTATTAGAGGTCTCCTGCTCTTTGAGGTCTTGTTGGTTTCTGTGGCTGTCCCACCATGTGACCGGCCTAACGCATGGCAAGGCCACACTCTGGGCAGAAAGAGGGTGATCTGAAAGCAGGGGGTATTGACATCAGTTCCTTGTTGTGGCCAGATCACTTCCTGTTGAGATTTAAACTTTCAGGGCCTTTCCCCCTCTACAGAGGATGGAGATCTGTTAGGATGGTCCACCCTTGGAGGCTGGTGGAGTTCCCAGATGGCTTTAGGAGATTTTCTAGCTGATATGACTGGTGCCCCTGTAGAAGCCCTGGTCGACATCTATATTATTATTATTATTAATAATAATAATAATAATAATATTTATATTTATACCCCACCCATCTGGCTGGGTTTCTCCAGCCAGCTTTCAACAGAACTTTAAAAACAGAATAAAACTTCAAACATTAAAAGCTTCCTAAACAGGGTTGCTTTCAGATGTCTTCTAAAAGTCGGGTAGTTGTTTATTTCTTTGACATCTCATGGGAGGGCGTTCCACAGGGCGGGTGCTGCTACTGAGAAGGCCCTCTGTCTGGTTCCCTGTAACCTCACTTCTCACAGTGAGGGAACCACCAGAAGGCCCTCACCGCTGGACCTCAGCGTCTGGGCAGATCGATGGGGTTGGAGACGCCCCTTCAGGTATACTGGACCGAGGCCGTTTAGGGCTTTAAAGGTCAGCACCAACACTGAATTGGGAGCCAATGTAGGTCTTTCAGGACCTTCTGAAACATTTGAATGGCTTGGACCATTGGCATAATCATTTGTGAGCACCTTCTCCTTCTTTGTGGAGCCTGTTTGGCTCCCTGGTATACTCCAGAACTTAAGGTGGGGAAACAAGCTGGGAGACGGCTCAAATGTAAGTGGAGAAAAATGCAAATTGAGGGCACACCATCGAGTCTACCTTGTGGCAGTGAAGGCAGGAAAGAAGGCATACTCAAGCTGCCTCCGTTGCATCCTCAGTACGTTGTCTGGCAGAGCTCTTCCAGGTAGTGGAAGCCTTTTGCAGTCTGGCCCAGAGAAGGTGGGGAAACCATCAGTAGCTCACTGTGACTTGTTTGCAAAGGATTTTGAGGACAGAATCGCTTGCATCCACCCAGCTCTTGACTTGGCTGTTACAGCAGATGAATCTCAAGGGATGTCTAGAGCACAGTCTAGTCCCATTATATTGGATGAGTTTCAGTTGTTAAGACTCGAGAATGTGTCCCTCTTGGCTGATAAAAACCACCAGAGAGGGGACAGCTGGCTGGGCCAGGGAGCTCTTTATGAGAGGCAGTGGTAAAACCACTCCTCAAGAAACACTCCCTGTTAGATGTTACAGGTTTCCAGACTAGCTGGTAAATGCTTAGCTTATTTCAAGTTATTTCACTTCAGTTTCTTAGTTGCATAGATGTTAGAGCTTATTCCCGTATTTTTCACCCCCTAAGACGCACCTGACCATAAGACGCACCTAGTTTTTAGAGGAGGAAAACAAGAAAAAAATATTTTGAATGAAACAGTGGATGTATGATTTTTGTGGTTCATGCTGTGGCCACAGACATGTGATCTGATGGTGAATTTGGGGTGACCCAATGCAAAAATCCTGAGGATCCATGTGGATCCGTGCTTTGTAACCACATTTTTGCACCATTGCAGCCCCAGGAAACAGTGGATGTGTGATTTTTTTGGTGCAGGCTGTAGCCATGGACATGCTATGTGATCTGATGGTGAATTTGGGGTGACCCAATGTAAAAATCCTGAGGATCCATGGGCTTTTACCTCCCCCTCTCCCAGGCAGCCTCTGCTAGTGTCCCTTATCTCTCTTCCAATCCCACCGATCAGCTGCTTCCTTTCAACACTCCCTTCCCTCTTGTTTGCCTTAGTGTCTTTTCCTTAGCTGGAGCAGTTTTTTGCTCCTCCTTTTCTTCTAATTTCTCTCCTTATTGCTTTAGTCTTCCTGTTTTCCCCCTTTGCAAGTTTGCAGTCTTTACCTCCCCCCTCCCAGGCAGCCTCCTTTATCTCTAGCGTCCCTTATCTCTCTCCCCGATCAGCAAATGATCAGCGGCTTTGTTTCAACACCCACTTCCCTCTTTCACAAAAAAAAGCATGATCTGCTTTTTGCCACTGGGCAATTCAGCTGCAGGGACCACACATTTGCTCCATAAGACGCACAGACATTTCCCCTTACTTTTTAGGAAGAAAAAAGTGTGTCTTATGGAGCGAAAAATACGGTACTTTGGTTCTTAAACAAGGTGGTACTTTCTGTCAGTTTTCCAGCCTTTTGACAATCCTACTCCTGATGTTTTTCCAAATACCACAACAGATCCAGGGGATCACCACGCCCCTCCTAACTGGTTTAGGATTCTTCTCTTTCTAGAAGATCTCTCCCCTCTCGACCTACATGCGACCCAAGTAGTCTGTATCGTCCTCACAGCTTCTACTTCTTCTGCTCAAACCCAGCCCTCCAGTTAACACCTGTCTGAATACACTCCCAAGACACAACACACTGTCTTCTGATCTGAGCTCAGAAACTCCTTTCTCTAGCTGTAGATATTTTTCTTAGAGTGGACGTTGCACATGGATCAGAACCAGCCAGTTGCTCATCTCCCTTTCCTGAGCAAGGTTCTAGAGCAGGTGGTTATGGACCAGATCCAAGCACTTTTGGAGGAAACTGGTTTTCTAGATCCATTTCAATCAGGTTTAAGGCCCGGTTTAGGCTTGGTCATCCTGTGATAACCTTTGTCGGGACAGAGACAGGGGAAACATGTCCTTGTTAATTTTCCTCGACCTCTCAGTGGCTTCTGATACCATCAAGCATGTATTGCATTGTGGGGAGGATTCTGAAGTCTTTTTAATATGTTGTTAACAATTATTGTGTGGTTAAAAACTGTGATTTTTAAGCCACCTCGAGGTTTTGGAACTTGGAAAAACGGGATTTAGATCATGGGAATCAATCAATAAATTTGGTTCCTGTGTGTGAGTTGTGCTACTGTCTGTACATTTTTGTGGGGTAGATATGTTTGAAAAGGTCAGGAGGTGGAAAAGAGGTTCTTCAGTTCCAGCGGCAGCTTGTATATATAGAACGGCTTGCAAGGGTCTCCCTCTTCCTTGTGACTCATGGATTGTGCTGCTTGTGGTTAGTGAGCTTGTTAGAGACCGTAAAGAGCAGTTTGGCGATGAGCATCTCGCATGGAAGAAACAAATGGCAGAGACTGCTGGGTAAGTCAGAGAGGAGGAAGTCAGAGGATTTTGTGTGTTGCTATTAGTGGCATTATACGACAAAATTTTTCGTCATTATGTGGAATATGAACTCTGAAACTTTTGTAGATATTAATTTGTTGTGGTCTAACTTAATAGCCTATCAGAGAGCACGGCAAATGGAATGGGAAAATAATAACGACTCTGACAAGGAAAGAAAATCTTCTGAACGCTTGCTGCTTAAAGGTTTATGTTGTTTGGCTTTTTAAGTTAAGGGTACCAATATAAACCACAGTTATTGTCTTCACTCACTGCTTTCCCTACGCTTTATGCACACATATCTTATTTTGATTGCAAAGTCATATAAACGCAGCGTCATACCGAACACTGGAATATAAAATACATTAAATATCCTTACAACCTAGGCTTGCTTTTCTCAGAAGGGTGATGAATTTGTAGTATCTGAATTTCCTACTAGAAATAAACAAGAATCTCTCTCTCTCTCTCTCTCTCTCTCTCTCTCTCTCTCTCGTGAATTACACAGGAAAACATTTACAACTGATAACAATTTTTTTGTCTTTGGAATTTATTAAGGTGATCAGTATTTTACAAGAATTATGAGATCTTGCTTTTTCTGTGTTCTTTGTTACCTTGTCCTCCTTATAGCAATTCGGAGTCATCATATTAAGTGATCTTTCCGCCCCCCCCCCCAGGTAATCACACCATTCAGGAGATTAATATTGTGTGCAGAAAACAGAAAAGAGATGGAGGATTGGATCAGCTCTCTGAAGTCCGTACAGTCCCGGGAACATTATGAGGTAAGAGGAATGCTGCCCATCTTGCGCTTTTTAAAACTGAAATATTGCCGGTTTTTCAAGATGCAGTAAACGGGGAAGAAAAGGTGTATGTCCCTGATGCGGTGTGAAAAATCCATGAAACTAAAATAGAGATTTGGTTAAGCCTGATATAGCCATATAGTTCATGTTACTTTTGTTTAAAGAGCCTGGGGAGTATTCTTTTTGGAAGGTGATTTTTTCACATGTGAGGTGGTTTTAGCTGCTGCTGTAGTGATGTCCTGTTGCTGCAAATCTCTCTTAACTTCTCCTTCATTAGGCTGCCCAGTTTAATATGGAACATTTCTCAGGGATGCATAACTGGTACGCCTGTTCCCACGCTCGACCCACCTTCTGCAACGTCTGCAGAGAGAGCCTTTCTGGAGTTACTTCTCATGGCCTGTCCTGTGAAGGTAAAGGCGGCGGCAGCCCCCACCCCCCATTTTGTATTATCACATAATTAAGTGGTGACACACAGTAGAAGAACGTATATCATATTAAGCTAAGTAAAGGTAAAGGGACCCCTGACCATTAGGTCCAGTCGTGGCCGACTCTGGGGTTGCTGCGCTCATCTTGCTTTATTGGCCGAGGGAGCCGGTGTACAGCTTCCAGGTCATGTGGCCAGCATGACTAAGCCGCTTTTGGCGAACCAGAGCAGCGCATGGAAATGCCGTTTATCTTCCCGCCGGAGCGGTACCTATTTATCTGCTTGCATTTTGACGTGCTTTCGAACTGCTAGGTTGGCAGGAGCAGGGACCAAGCAATAGGAGCTCACCCCATCGCAGGGATTCGAACCGTTGACCTTCTGATCAGCAAGTCCTAGGCTCTGTGGTTTAACCCACAGCGCCACCTGCGTCCCTATCAAGCTAAGTAATAATTTGCTGTTGAGCTTCAGTGAACATCGTAAAATCATTTAGTCTGACCCCCTGCAATGTTTTTTGTCTTTAAAATATAGGGGTTCCTGAAAAGAACCTTTCAGGATTCTTGTTACCTTTGTTTTCTTCATTGTTAACTTGGTCACGTTGGCCCTCCCTTCCAAATGCCTTCTTTTTGGAAATTCATTTGCTAGGAAAATAACAAGGCAGTTTTGTGTCCCCCCCCCCCCAATGTCTAGATATTGTATTGTTTAACTCTTGTGTTGGTGATATAGAGCTGAACTTTTAGCCACATCCGTCATGCCACGTTGTCATCTACCAGCAGCAGTGCGTTGCATTTGGTTGTTTGTAGATCGACCCAAATGTGTGAGTTGCTACTCACATGTAGGAATTCTGCACATGAGCAGGAGCTTGCAAAGTTGGGTTTTTGTGAAGACAGCTGTTTGCAACAAACACTGGGAAATAAGGACGCAAGACACAAGGCTGAGGAAGCTGGGTCAAATTTGTTAATTTAATGGACCAGATCCCCCGTAGAGAACCACGGTGTGAGATATTAACTGATCGTAACCAGCCGTGGACAGCCACCCGATTCCACATACCCCTTTCCTCAGGCCCTCCTGTTTCAGGTGACTAGAGAGTCCTTCCTGCTTCATCCCCTCCCAGGGCCCCACAACTCTGGTTGATCTAACAGGTTGGCTTCAGAGCTGCCCCCTACATTGCCCTACATAGCCCTGAAGGCAAGTCTCTGGACTGCACTCATCACACTGAAAGGTGCTCACCAAACCTTAATCACCAGATTTTCCTGAAGGGCCTCCTACCCCCTCCTACGTGCCACAAGGGTCCTGCATTTGAGGTAGAAAAAAGAGTGGAACACTGTACGTCCCTGTTTAATAATATATTTTAATAATAATTTTATTATTTATACCCCGCCCATCTGGCTGGTTTCCCCAGCCACTCTGGGCGGCTTACAACACATCTAAAAACATAATGAAGACATCAATCCTCAAAACCTTCCCTAAACAGGATTGCCTTCAGATGTCTCCTAAAAGTCAGATAGTTGTTTATTTCCTTGACATCTGAAGGGAGGGCGTTCCACAGGGAGGGTGCCACTACCGAGAAGGCCCTCTTGCAATATGAATTTTTATTACCATCCAAAATGAGAGTTTATTTCCTAGTATCTTTAATCTACTTCTGGGGGTGTTTGTGATTAAACCCTGCTGTGCATATTTGTATTCTTAGAAACAAAATAACAGGTTTTGTGTAATCCTACAAGACAGCTATTACGCTGTCTGACAAGTTAAACTGCAAGTCCCAGGACGTGGATCTTGTCAGATTAGCGCTTTTGCTTTTTTTGGAATCAACCAAGGCATTTGGAGAGAGCAGCTGTTCTTGGAGAACTACCAACGCAAAGTTTCTGGGATGGTGAGAAGCTTGCAGGCAATATTCTTTAATTATAATAAACAGTAGCTATACTGCTGCAAGGGTTTACATCCATTATCTCTGCAGATCCCATAAGCCATGGGTTTCCTTAGGTGGCTTTCACAAACCACGGTCCATAAGCCTCAGCTTTCCATCTGTGAAGTGGGAACCACTTCCTTACAAACTGGAATAAAGGTTGGGATACATTTTAGGTGCTGACAACATTAAGTAGATGGGCAGCCTGCTCCTGTTCAGGAGATTCCTTGCTTCCCATGCAAAGCAGGAACTTTCTGTCCTTCTGACTGTCAGTCTCTTCTAGTTACACCCTTTTGCCAGTGCCTATGCATTGCAGTACTGCGGCAGGAGAAGAGACAGGCTTTTCCATATCCTAGGGGGATCCATGGACAGCCTCGTGCCTGTGTGGTGTAGTGGTTAAGAGCGGTAGTCTCGTAATCTGGTGAACCGGGTTCGCGTCCCCGCTCCTCCACATGCAGCTGCTGGGTGACCTTGGGCCAGTCACACTTCTCTGAAGTCTCTCAGCCCCACTCACCTCACAGAGTGTTTGTTGTGGGGGAGGAAGGGAAAGGAGAATGTTAGCCGCTTTGAGACTCCTGAAGGGGAGTGATAAAGCGGGATATCAAATCCAAACTCTTCTTCTTCTTCTCTGACACTGCTCTCAGATCGCACTCAGCCTGGACACTGAGGTCCAGCGCCGAGGGTCTTCTGGAGGTTCCCTCACTCTGAGAAGCCAAGTTACAGGGAACCAGGCAAAGGGCCTTCTCAGTAGTGGCGCCCGCCCTCTGGAATGCCCTCCCATCAGATATCAAGGAAAGAAACCAACTATCTGACTTTTAGAAGACATCTGAAGGCAGCCCTGTTTAAGAGAGTTTTTAATGTTTGACGTTTTACTATGTTTTTATGTGTACTGTAGGTCGCCCAGGGTGGCTGGGGAAACCCAGCCAGATGGGCAGGGTATGTATGTATGTATGTATGTATGTATGTATGTATAAATACAACAACAATAACCGTAGTGTGGTGTAGTGGTTAAGAGCGGCAGACTCGTAATCTGGGGAACCGGGTTCGCTTCCCTGCTCCTCCACATGCAGCTGCTGGGTGACCTTGGGCTAGTCACACTTCTCTGAAGTCTCTAAGCCCCACTCACCTCACAGAGTGTTTGTTGTGGGGGAGGAAGGGAAAGGAGATTGTTAGCCGCTTTGAGATTCCTTCGGGTAGTGATAAAGCGGGATATAAAATCCAAACTCTTCTCCTTCTTCTTCTTCTTCTTCTTCTTCTTCTTCTTCTTCTTCTCCACATTAGCCCTTGTGCTGTGAAGCAGGTAATTCCCACAGTGGACTCCTGCAAGCAAGCAAGGCGCCACTTTCTCTTCAATGCTTACTGTGGTGTCTAACCACCCATGGGGATGCAGGTGGCGCTGTGGTCTAAACCACTGAGCCTCTTGGGCTTGCCGATCAGAAGGTTGGTGGTTCGAATCCCCATGATGGGGTGAGCTCTGTCCCAGCTCCTGCCAACCTAGCAGTTCAAAAGCATACCAGTGCAAGTAGATAAATAGGTACCACTGCGGCGGGAAGGTAAACAACGTTTCCATGCGCTCTGGCTTCCATCATGGTGTTCCGTTGCAGCGGTTTAGTCATGCTGGCCACATGACCTGGTGTCTGTGGACAAACACCGGCTCCCTCAGGCTGAAAAGCGAGATGAGCGCCGCAACCCCATAGTGGCCTTTGACTGGACTTCACTGTCCAGGGGTCCTTTACCTTTACCTTACCTTTAACCACCTATCTACGAAGATACCACAGACGTCTGCTGGTAGTGGACTTGGACTGCCTTGACTGCTATGTGTATAAACTGATATGAGGCAGGCGACTTTGCTGTGTCATCTTATACACCTTCAGAACACTTTTTTGTTTTGTTTTGATAAGCCTTCCTAGCTGTACAGTTTATATTTGATAGTTTTTAAATTGTTTTGTAGATTTTAGCTCTGCTTTATGTACAGTTTTATTTGCAGACTGCTTAGAGAGCCTTTTGATTAAGTGGCCTATAAATCTAACTAACTAACTAACTAACTAACTAACTAACTAACTAACTAAATTACCCTGCAGGGTGAGTCTCTCAGTAGTTTGGTAGAGTTGGAAAAATTGTGAGATGAATACTCTTCCTTTTGAACAATTTACATTTTTAACACTACCTATTGCGGGTGGCGCTGTGGGTTAAACCACAGAGCCTAGGGCTTGCCGATCAGAAGGTCGGCGGTTCGAATCCCTGCGACGGGGTGAGCTCCCTTTGCTCGGTCCCTGCTCCTGCCAACCTAGCAGTTCGAAAGCACACCAGTGCAAGTAGATAAATAGGTACCATTGCGGTGGGAAGGTAAATGGCGTTTCCGTGCGCTGCTCTGGTTCGCCAGAAGTGGCTTAGTCATGCTGGCCACATGACCGGAAGCTGTACGCTGGCTCCCTCGGCCAATAAAGCGAGATGAGCGCCGCAACCCCAGAGTCGGTCACGACTGGACCTAATGGTCAGGGGTCCCTTTACCTTTACTTATTTGTGTAATGAAGTGTTTGATTAAGCTTCTGAAAGATGATGTGAATCATTCAAAGATTATGTGTGTTTTTTCATCCAGTGTGCAAGTTTAAGGCTCATAAGAGATGTGCAGTCAGAGCAATAAACAGTTGCAAATGGACTACTTTGACTTCAGTTGGAAAAGATATTATTGAGGATGAAGATGGTGTAAGTATTTCTCAGAAATGCAGGCAGCACCCTGCACATGCTTCGGTTTTATGTAGAAAAAAGAAACATTTGCTAATAGGTAGGACAATGCTAATTTTAAGTGATTGTGGATCCTGTCTACATTAGGGGGGGGGGAAATATTTTTAGCACATTTATTTATTTAAATATAAAATAATATTTGTTAAAGGTTTAAAGATTACAGAAAGAAAAAAAGAAAGAAAAAATAAACAATGCAAATCAACACTATACATAAAAAAAGAAAAAACAAAAGACACAATACATCAAAACAAAGGCAAAAGCAAAAACAATTAAAAACACATCCAATATTTCCATATCTTTGTCTTTCATTAACTTGTTTCATCGACCTCCTCACACCTCCCTTTTTTGTGTTCTAGTTATTAATTGTTTCAGCAAATCCTTTCCATCTTTCACTATTTTCTATCATATAATTATCATAATTTATTTTAACCTTATCTTACCATTAATACCCTAAAACCTATTTGTACTTAACTCCTTATAACATTTCTACTAAAGCCGTGTAATTTCATTCCAACATTTTTCTAACACTCATTAATTTTACAATGTTTCTATAAATAAATTTTTAAAACTTTTTTCCAATCTTCTTCCACCGTCTCTTCTCCCTGGTCTCGGATTCTGCCAGTCCTTTCTATCAATCCATATGGTCCATCAACCTGGTGATCTTCTGTCCGAGGCTCTTAACTCTTTTCCATGTCCCTTCTGCAGATCTTCTTCATATTTATACATACACTTTACTTTATCTTCTGCTGATCTTATTCTTAATTTCCTTCCTTTAACATTGAGGAGTAGATCTCGGGGAAGCTCCAACCTAACAATGTCTTTATTCCTTCTCGACTGGTCAGCCCATTCTCCATAGTCAAAACTAGAGTCCAAAAGATATTTCAGGACGTGTTTCAATTGGCTTTCTCTAAATTCAGACATAGAAGGCCACAGCTTATATTCATCAAATTGTCTCTGTAAGACTGAGGCTCTCTCCGCTTGTATTACTTGAGATTCTATTTTTAGCACATTTAATCCTGCTGGAGTGAAGCCTTATTACACAAAGAAACTCATAACACCCAAAGTAATCTCACCTGCGGTCCACTAGAGGAAAGCCAGCCCCTTGCTTTGGGTATTGCGATATAGCTGCTGCCTCTGGGGTTCTGTTGCGTGTCGAGGTCCCCAGGGCCACCCCAATAACTCACACATCACACCAATATTTTTGTTTAAGGTTTTTGGCATAATTTTGGCCACACCTTTATTAAAATACAAACATGTGAGTGGTTGCTTAGGCATTGGTTGTGACTAGCTGCCCCCACTGTGGGGGACAGTCTGACATTCTGCACGCCTGCAGAAAGTCAGAAAAGGGGAATACACTTGGGGGTAGCGACGGAGCAGGGAACCTGCCCTCAGCCCTCCCCAAATGCAACCAGGGGCTCTTGCGTGGCCCTAGCCCCTTGACAGGATTCAGATAAAAGCAATAGTGAGCCCCTGTATTCCTTTAATGGAATCCCTCGCAGCAGCAGCATTAGAGGGGCAGGCACAGCCAATCCATGCCCCTCAACCAACCAAACCAAAAACCAATGCCTAACCGCAACCTTACAACCTTACCTTGTGACGATTTGCTACGCAGTAGGCAAGAACCAAATGGCCCCAGCCAATCAGCCAGATGGACAAAATTCCTACCGGGCCCCTGCCCCAAGAGCAGACGACCCCATGACAGGCATAGCAAGGTCAAAGCGACCAACCCTAATTCTAGGGAGGGGGGGACGGGCAATCCGATGCACGGGCGAAAAGAGGAAGCCCTAGCCTCGTGCAAGGAGTTTTAGCATTTCTGGCTGTCAATCAACAAATGGCAACATTAACTGCTTCCCAACGACAAGGGAAGCCCAATCGCATCAGTGGCCAACGGTCAATTAGCCCGCCCCACAACTTTGGAGTGTCCTGGCGGCCCCCACTGCAACACGTGCTCTCCATGAAGGAGAACACGCTTTGCTCTCCTCACTTCCCAACACAGTGGGCTGCTTGCCAAGGGGGATTGGGGAAGCAAGGGGTGCTGCGCCAAGGTCCCTGCACCTCAGCGCTTCCTGCAGCGACCTGTTCTGTTGGCGTGCTTGACACAAGTTAATCTACACTGGCAGCGAAGTGTAGTTGAGGGGGGGGCGGTATTGATAATGGCAGTTGTCCAAAAGGGTTGACGCAGCTGTGCCAAATTCTCCCCTCCCAGCAACAGCACCCTGACCCTAGAAAGCCAGTTCTGAAACTCGGGGGGGGGGGGGGTCCCCTGTGAAACAGGGATTTCATTGGGCGACTGGAAGGGGAACCTTCTGTACCACGGCATATACGTACTCAGATCTCTTTGGTTCAGAACCTCAGGGGTTGTATCCAGCATTAAGTCTTCTTCAGAGTAAACCCATTGAAAATAATGGCTAACTTAGATCCATTAATTTCTCTGACTATTTTGAGTGCAACTTAGTTTGATATGACCGTAATAGTTTTCAAAATGGGTTGTGTGGGTGGGGAAGCAGTGAATACGGTACAGTCAAACCTCAGTTCCTGAAAGCCTTCATTTTGGAACGTTTCGACTCCCAAATGCCGAAAACCCGGAAGTAAGTGTTCCGGTTTTCGAACATTTTCCGGAAGCTGAACGCGGCTTCTGCTTGAGTACAGGAAGCTCCTGCAGCTGCTCAGAAGCCATGCCTTGGTGGTCGAACATTTTGAAAGTCAAACGGGCTTTCGGAATGGATTACATTCAACAACCAAGGTTTGACTGTAGTGAATTTGGAAGAAAAGTGACATGCTTATTTCCCTGTCTCCGTTGCCCCCATTTTGACCTTTGAAACACTCCGCTGCAGGTAGCTATGCCTCACCAGTGGTTAGAAGGAAATCTTCCTGTCAGTGCCAAATGTGCAGTTTGTGACAAGACCTGTGGCAGCGTCCTGCGACTGCAAGATTGGAAGTGCCTTTGGTGTAAAACGATGGTGAGTTCAGATTGTACAAGTCTCTTTCCCTCAAAACAGTCTCCTAGAATGTTCTCATAATTTTTGGTTTGCGTTTGTCTGTTTCGAGAGACAATGGAGTTCGCCTCCGGAGGGTGAAGCCAAATCACTGCGTTCTCAGTATCGAAGTGGCTTCCCCTGGGCGCAAGCCTGTGCAGTGTGTCTGGAGACCCTGGGCTGCCCTTTCAGCCTTGCTGATGGGGTCCAAAGGAAACCAGAGCAAGACGTTTGACACCAACTTGGCTGCTGGAAGGAGGCGTACAAGGCGCCATCCAACCCTAGGGACTCCTGACTCATATTGACAAATAATTTTTACTATAAAAAATGAAACTCTGAATATTTTTAAAATATCAGAATAAGCTGTTATTTAGAAAGTGTACGTCAAACTGCGCAATTTGTGACACAGAAAGGTCAACATATTCCATTAGCCATTTGTTTTTTTTTCTTTGTAGCTTCTGTGCAGTCCTGTGATTTTGATTTATTCTTTTGACCTCACTGTTCTGCCCCCATGGATAGACAAAGCAGTATACATGTTTAATGAAAGATGTTAAGATATAAATACAAACCATCATCATAGAAGAAGAAGAAGAAGAAGAAGAAGAGTTTGCATTTGATATCCCGCTTTATCACTACCCGAAGGAGTCTCAAAGCGGCTGCATATAAAACACCTAAAGCCAAAAACGTTCTACAGCGGTATTCCCCAACTTGGTGCCCTCCAGGGATCAAGTTGGGAAAGCCTGCTTTAGGCATTTTACTAAGGAACTTGTCCCGCCCTCACTCATCTGCTTCCAGAGAAGAGTCTTCACTATCTGAATGTGGGTAGAGCATTGGGGCGGCTTTTGGCTCAGTTCTCTACCGACCACAGTGGAAGCCACAGATCTGCAAAGTTTAGCTTGTTCCACTGCATCCATTTTCTCAGTGCCCAACCCTCTCCCTAGGATCTGATGGAAGCGAGTAAGAGCCAGCGCCATCCGTGTAGCCATGCTGCTTCAGCCGAAACCTCCAGATAACTTATCCGAGCAGCTTCATGGAGATGTTAAGAAACATGTCACGCAGGATAGAGTTCTGTGGAACCCCCTGGGCCAATACACCACCTCCTTTTATGTATGCACAAGGATTAGGTGGTGGAACACTCGCGTTTTGCATTCCTTCCTAAAATTGACTTTAGAAAGTCCTTGTGGTACTTCTTGCCTTCTTCCCGGAACATAAAAACTGTAGGAATGGCTTGGCATACCTCAGGAAATAACACCAAGTGTTTCCATGGAAGGTCTCACTTTGATGCCAACCTTCCCTCTTTTCTATGAATTAGCTAAGCAGGGAGAGTGAAAAGGGTCATTCCTCGGCATCTCCAATTAGGTGGGAAAGACTCCTGGAAAGCCACTTACATTATATGTAGACAGTCCTGAGCCAGATTTACCCAATGGTTTGAATAGGTAGAAGAAGAAGAAGAAGAAGAAGAAGAAGAAGAAGAAGAAGAAGAAGAAGAATTTACTGCTTACAATATTTTTCGCTCTATAAGACGCACCAGACCACAAGACGCACTTAGTTTTTGGAGGAGGAAAACAAGAAAAAAAATATTCTGAATCTCAGAAGCCAGAACAGCAAGAGGGATCAGTGCACAGTGAAAGCAGCAATCCCTCTTGCTGTTCTGGCTTCTGGGATAGCTGCACAGCCTGCATTCGCTCCATAAGACACACACACACATTTCCCCTTACTTTTTAGGAGGGAAAAAGTGAGTCTTATAGAGCAAAAAATACGATATATGTAAGCTGCCCAGCCACTCTGGGCAGCTTCCAACAAATCAAAACATTAAACCCAGTAAAACATCAAACATTAAAAACTTCCTCATTTTACCTGTATTATTTGATATTTTGCCCTTTTCTTGCTTTTAAAATGCATGCGTTATTTGTAGTCTCGCCTCCAGGCCGGCATGTAAGTGACAGCGCTCTTCTCAAGGGCTCCCTAATTAGACCTCTGAAATGTTCCCAGAGGGTCCTCTGTGCAGGGGCAGAACCCGTCTGTGATGATGCTCAGACGGCCACTCCAGACCAGCAGTGACTAGTTAGCAATCTGTTTTTGCACTGAGTATTCATGACGCTCCGACTGGACTGCTATATATACATGGAAGGCTTGATGGGCCAGAAATTATCCAGGCCTGGTGTGGCTTTGTCACTTGGGAATAGAGCACACCTTTATTTTTATATCTTTCCTTGAAAAATGAGTGTTTCTGTTACAATACTCAGGAGTATGCTTGCTGCCATAACGTTAAGGCTGCATGTACTATATTGACGGACCATTGCTTGTTCATTTTTTCCCCTCCAGGTGCACACGGCATGCAGAGATTTGTTTCCTCGCAAGTGTCCACTTGGCCAGTGCAAAGTATCCATTATTCCACCTACAGCACTGAACAGCATAGACTCTGATGGTATGCAGGTCCTTTAATATATTTCTTCGTGACACGCTTTGCAAATAAGATTGAGTGTAAAGACTTTGCACAAGGCAGTTGTGCTGATTGGGACTGGAGAGAGGAGGCTGCTGCCTATTGCAATTTTATAAGGTCTACGAATAGGACCAGGGACTCTTCTCCTTGTGTTAGCTCAGCACAAGTACAGAATATTAAAATGATGCTGAGGTTGTTCTCCGTCAACAGACATGCATATAGCTTTGCTTTCTCACCCAGCCACCATGGAATGCCCTGGCAAAACTGGGCAGTTCTTGAGATCTCTTTCCAATTATGCGCTCAGGTCCATTATTATTATTATTATTATTATTATTATTATTATTATTATTTATTTGTACCCCGCCTATCTGGCTGGGTTTCCCCAGCCACTCTGGGCGACTTCCAACAAAGATTTAAAAATACATTAAAATGTCACACATTAAAAACTTCCCTAAACAGGGCTGCCTTCAGATGTCTTCTAAATGTCAGGTAGTTGTTTATCGCTTTGACATCTGATGGGAGAGCGTTCCACAGGGTGGGCGCCACTACCAAGAAGGCCCTCTGCCTGGTTCCCTGTAGCTTTACTTCTCTCAGTGAAGGAACCGCTAGAAGGCCCTCGGTGCTGGATGTCAGTGTCCGGGCAGAACGATGGGGGTGGAGACGCTCCTTCAGGTATACTGGGCAGAGGCTGTTTAGAGCTTTAAAGGTCAGCACCAACGCCTTGAATTGTGCTCGGAAACGTACTAGGAACCAATGTAGGTCTTTCAGGACCAGTGTTTATGGTCTCGGCAGCCGCTCCCAGTCACCAGTCTAGCTGCCGCATTCTGGTCCATAGACAGAAAGGGAAAAGAAGAGAAAAAGGACAGTGAGTTGGATCCAGTGATTCAACTGGTATGTTTCTACTCACAGAAAGGGCACTCCGTGCTAAGGAAGCGGGAGGATTTTTGCTGGTTTCCTCTGCCCACCCCCTTCTGCTCCAGAGAGCAGCTTGGGAAGACCAAAAGACTTAAGAAGAAGATGCTGACTATCTAGCCAGGACCATGAGGTGGGGCGATTGCCTCAGGTGGCAGATCTGCTCACCACCTGCCCACAGAGCCGCCCACTGCTGCCACTGCCAGCTGCCTCTTTTTACTCCCTGTGACCGTAATAAATCTATTCATTCATTTATTCAGTCCCTGGGCTGCCTCACGAGGTGTGCATTTGTAATACTTATTGACACGAAGGGTAATCATGGCTCGTGTTCTTTTATTTAGGAGGAGTTTTAAGCTGAGAAAAACTGGCGGGCTTTCAGTTCAAGCAACAAATCTAAATATTTGCTAAAATTTTCAAACCTCCCATTCATAGAGTGGGGAGGTGATTTTTCATGGAGTCTGCCTGTTTCATTTTCATTCCCTCAGTCTGTTCTGGAGGACTGGAGGTTGAAGGGTATAAGAAGATGGCACAGGGGGAAAGAGGAATCTGTGAAAATCATTTCTCTTCCTCTCTATTTAGTGGGCACATCATTCTGCAATTGGAAGAGCCTACTCGGGGTCCAAGCCATCCTTTATTAACCACTTACAAACTCAACGCTACAGTACAATAAAAGCAACACAACCCTGCCCACAGACATGTAGTCTAAGCGACCTCCAAGTTCACTTGGGAATAAACGCAATAGCGTTTAATTCTGAGTAGACTGTGCTTTTAGTGGATTAGCTAAATCTTGAAGAATAAGTGGGGGGTGGCTGTCATTGGACTTTGTGTAGTACATTGCAAATATATGCATCACCTATTACGTTTTGAAGGCTTCACAATGCAGATGTTTCCAGCAGATGTTCACTTTCTGTTTGTAATTACAATTTGAAATTGATAGCTAAATTAGCAGAAATATCACCATTATTATATTGTAAGAAAATGACTCCCATCGTTAGGGCTGCCGGCCTATTGGCACATTTCAGAACATGCACAAATACCAAGCGGAATTATATATAATTCCTTACCCTTTTAGTGTCATAATTTGGGGGGGGGGGTATAATAGGATTCACAAGCACTTGGGATCTCATAGGTCCATTATACACTTGGATTTAGTCATTCTTTCTTTAAATGGATTTTGGAATTTAGTCATGAACAGCTGAGCGTGTTGTGTGTCGATTGGGACCTGAATGTGATTTTCATGGCAATTATGTCCATTAGCATGATTTAACAAGAGCTTTTTGCTCAGGTTGCTGGAGCTATTTAGATAATCACAATCTTTGGGAGCTTTAATGAAGGTTAACAAAGGCTGTTTTCCCCATCTCTGGCTGCTTTTTGGTGCCAAAAACGGCTATTTAGTAGTTGCCAGAGGCTGGCATGGCTATACTTGTTTCCCAACATCCTTTGCTTTTTACTGGAAAGAAACCAGAAATAAAAACCTCCCTCTGCCCCCCCCATTGGTGAGTTTTCATCATGACCCAGATGACTTCTGAATTTAAAAACAACAAAAGGAGTTCTTTTAAAATAACAACAGTGCCTTTCTAGTCTTAATCTAATGTGCACCAGATACAATCTCACTTAAAATGTATATAGGAGGTGCAGTGTAAACGATGGAAGTCAATCAATGAGGTTTTATTAGTATTTTCATATTGAGATATTTGTAGAATAAACTTGGGAGAAATTCTTCCAACTTTTCTTCTTCTTTTTCTCTCTTTTTTTTCTTTCTTTTCTTCTTTTTTCTCTTTTGTTCCTTTCTTCATGTATATGTGCTTATTTGAAATATGTATGTATGTATTTGCAATATTTTGCTTATATTTTGTAACAATTATGTTAAATAAACAATTTTTTTTTATAAAAAAAATGATGTGCACCACCACCCTGTTCAACAAAAGAGGTCCAAAATCAGTTGTCTAGAGGCATCTCTGGCACAGTGAGAGTGCAGGGAGTGGCTCTCCTGAATTCTCTATGCTTCTGCCACTGTCTGAACCCACAGCAAATCTGCAAGCTCTTCTTCGATACAAGAGCTAACAGAACAAAAGGTTGCTGCTCTTGCCTCTCAGATGCTTTGCAGTAGAGTAATTTACTTCTGTCTCACTTGGGGCTTTCACTTGTGCACTTACCCTGAACACTTTAATCAGCTAATTCCCAACCCTCCTATTGTCTTTAATTAGTATGGGGACAATTAGACCTTTTCAAAGTCAGAGCTAAGTGAGAATTGGCTTTTTAGAGTGGATATTTGTTTGTTTGTTTTGTCCGCTAAAGCAGTAACTGGTGATCCTGTTGGAAGAATAGGAGCCACTTGGTTCCTTCAACCATATTTACAATATTTTATCCCTTACTCTGTTTACAGGATTCTGGAAAGCCACCTGTCCACCATCTTGTGCCAGTCCTCTGTTGGTTTTTGTCAATTCAAAGAGCGGCGACAATCAGGGTGTAAAATTTCTCCGACGATTCAAGCAGTCGCTAAATCCAGCTCAGGTGTTTGATCTAATGAATGGAGGGCCTCATTTAGGGTAAGGAGTTTTGCTTTCTACCCACTGTTAGTCCTGGACAGGGTCATTGCAAAATTGGTACATTTAAATCGAACTTTATTCTGCTAGAGTTCACCATATCAGATTGCTGTATTATTGGAGAATTACAAAGCATCCAGTAGTTTCTTCTTCTGAGAAACATGCAGGTTGCCTAGAGAAGTTACCAGACAAGAATCATAGAATCATAGAATAGAATCATAGAGTTGGAAGAGACGACAAGGGCCATCGAGTCCAACCCCCTGCCAAGCAGGAAACACCATCAGAGCACTCCTGACATATGGTTGTCAAGACTCTGCTTAAAGACCTCCAAAGAAGGAGACTCCACCACACTCCTTGGCAGCAAATTCCACTGTCGAACAGCTCTTACTGTCAGGAAGTTCTTCCTAATGTTTAGGTGGAATCTTCTTTCTTGTAGTTTGGATCCATTGCTCCGTGTCCGCTTCTCTGGAGCAGCAGAAAACAACCTTTCTCCCTCCTCTATGTGACATCCTTTTATATATTTGAACATGGCTATCATATCACCCCCTAACCTCCTCTTCTCCAGGCTAAACATGCCCAGCTCCCTTAGCCGTTCCTCATAAGGCATCGTTTCCAGGCCTTTGACCATTTTGGTTGCCCTCCTCTGGACACGTTCCAGTTTGTCAGTGTCCTTCTTGAACTGTGGTGCCCAGAACTGGACACAGTACTCCAGGTGAGGTCTGACCAGAGCAGAATACAGTGGCACTATTACTTCCCTTGATCTAGATGCTATACTCCTATTGATGCAGCCCAGAATTGCATTGGCATTTTTAGCTGCCGCATCACAGAACTTTCTCCAAGGAACAGACTCTCCTTCCTTGGAAGTTTTTAAGCAGAGCTTGGATGGCCACCTGTCATTGGTGTTTGAGGCTTTAGCTCCCTGTTACAAGTTTGGCTTTGGTTTGCTAAATTACTTTTGGGGAGCTGTCCGGGCCATTTAGGTAGATAGCCACTGGCTCCCAATGACCCTTGCAAAATTTAAGCAGGGGTGGGTGGGAATACAACCGGTTTCACTTGCAAAGAAAAGAAGCAGAGAGGCTCTGTGCATATTTCACATCAGCTCATTGTATTTCCATCCCACGTCCATGCACCGCTTCCTCAGTCCCTTCTGCCTCTTGCTGATGACCTCATGCTATCTAATCACATGTGCGCCATACCTGTTAGGGGTCACCTGTTTCATTCTTCTAAAATGTCTATTGAGCTGCTATTCAACTGGCAAACTAATATTCTGTGTTCTTGTGCAGAGAATTATTATTATTATTTGTTGAATTTATATACCACCTTATACCCAGGGACACGGGTGGTGCTGTGGGTTAAACCACAGAGCCTAGGACTTGCCGATCAGAAGGTCGGCGGTTCGAATCCCAGCAACGGGGTGAGCTCCCGTTGCTCGGTCCCTGCTCCTGCCCACCTAGCGGTTTGAAAGCACCTCAAAGTGCAAGTAGATAAATAGGTACCGCTCCGGCGGAAAGGTAAATGCCATTTCCGTGCACTGCTCTGGTTCGCCAGAAGCGGCTTAGTCATGCTGGCCACATGACCCGGAAGCGGCACGCCGGCTCCCTCAGCCACTAAAGCAAGATGAGCGCCGCAACCCCAGAGTCAGTCACGACTGGACCTAATGGTCAGGGGCCCTTTACCTTTACCTTTCATACCCGGGGATCTCAGGGCAGTTCACAGAAGGGAGTGGCCCCTCCAATAATTCACCAGTGCCTTTAAGGGCTTCCTAGAGTTTAATCACCTCTGAAGGGGACTGGTTATTCTGGCTTGTGGATAATTCTGCAGAGAACAGAGTGCCCCCTCAGAATGTGACCAGTTAGCCAGCTAAATAGCACTTCAACAGATGCTGTTTTCTGGAAGATAGCTGGTATCAGCAAATCTGTGGGTGGTAAAGGTAAAGGGACCCCTGACCATTAGGTCCAGTCACAGACGACTCTGGGCTTGTGGCTCTCATCTCGCTTTATTGGCCAAGGGAGCTGGCGTACAGCTTCTGGGTCATGTGGCCAGCATGACTAAGCCGCTTCTGGCAAACCAGAGCAGCACACGGAAACGCCGTTTACCTTCCCACCAGAGTGGTACCTATTGATCTACTTGCACTTTGACGTGCTTTCGAACTGCTAGGTTGGCAGGGAGCTCACCCCATCGCGGGGATTCGAACCGCCGACCTTCTGATCGGCAAGCCCTAGGCTCTGGGGTTTAACCCACAGTGCCACCCGTGTCCCTTCCTATGGATGGTACCCATCCTTAATCCTACCCTGAATACACCCAGTGAAGATAATGGGCATGACTAACTTGGGGTCGTTAAGAATATGAGAGAACCAAGGCAGTCAAAATCTCCTTGTTTGCATGGGGGTTGCATTCTGGGTCATTGTTCGTGTCAGCAGTTGTGCGTAAACCCGTTCTGCCACCGCTCTGTTCCGCCCCCTTCCGGGGCAAAAAAAGGGGTGGTGTTGGTGGGCAAAACAATCACTGCCTGTACTGATGATCCAGCAATAGAGCAGAATAGCACGTTTACCCTGTTTGCAACGACGCACTTCAGGTCTTGTATACCTGAAGGAGCGTCTCCAGCCCATTGTTCAGCCCGGACACTGAGGTCCAGCGCCGAGGGCCTTCTGGCGGTTCCCTCGCTGTGAGAAGCCAAGTTACAGGGAACCAGGCAGAGGGCCTTCTCGGTAGTGGCGCTTAACCTGTGGAATGCCCTCCCAGCAGATGTCAAGGCAATAAGCAACTATTTTACTTTTAAAAGACAACTGAAGGAGGCCCTGTTTAGGGAAGTTTTTCATGTTTGATGCTGTATTGTTTTTAACATTTGGTTGGAAGCTGCTCAGAGTGGCCAAGGAAACCCAGCCAGATGGGTGGGGTATAAATAATAAATTATTGTTATTATTATTATTAAATTCCATGCTTTCTTCACATGAAGAGGGATTGCCACAGGAGGAATCCTATTTTGAGGGGTTTGGCCTTGGAGCAGACCTCACTTTCATTGCAATAATGCCACCACCATATTTGGTTAGTACTTGTAGACCAAAAACTGTTGGTTTGGATCTGTTATTTAGCAGTTTCTGCTAAATGCCAGAACTTTGAAAAAGGGAAAGCAATCAGGTTTTGCCACCTGAATTATTTTTTTAAAGCAACAAGTTATTTCCCATAAAATTTCCAGAAGGATAGACATGATTGCAGGAAAATCAATTGAAGACAAACAGATTTGTAATGGCAGCTTTTGTGGGCTTGAGTCCACGAAAACTTGTGCTAATAACAAATACTTAGTCATTGGTGCTCTTGGTTGTTCCCCTCTTCTGAAAATCTGCATAATTTACTGTCAACAGCTAACACTGTCATTGTTGTGAATGTTTATATTGTACCTCCTTGTGGATTTGAACACAGACAATGTATTCTCTTTCAGTCTACGATTATTTCAGAAGTTTGACAATTTCCGAATCCTAGTGTGTGGAGGAGATGGAAGCGTTGGCTGGGTATTGTCTGAAATTGATAAACTCAACTTACACAAACAGGCGAGTATCGGTTTCTTCTTATTGAGGAGGAAAGAAAGAGTGAGGTGGGTTTTTAAGAAACTAGAAAATAAAACAAAAGTGAAGAAAAACAAAACCCCACAAATATAGGTCTGTAAGTTGACTTTAAACAGAATATTTCTGATTTCGTTTAGTGTCATTTGGGAGTGTTACCCCTGGGTACAGGAAATGACCTTGCCCGTGTCCTTGGCTGGGGAGGGTCTTGTGATGACGACACACAGCTTCCTCAAATTTTGGAGAAGTTGGAACGAGCTAGCACCAAAATGTTAGACAGGTAAGTAAGCATCTCTTTCCTCTCCCCTACCCCAATTAATGTTATTCATAAGCAGTGCCGGATTTACATATAAACTAAACAAGCTATAGCTTAGGGCCCCACTCTCTTCCCAAAAAAAATTAAAGGGAAAAAAACCTGGATGTACATTTCCAAAATAAAAATAAAAAACAAATAAAATAAAACCTACAGTGTTTTGTGTTGTGTCGGCTCCTATGATGTAATAGCTATGATGTAATAGGCTCCTGCTAGCCCGCTCCCTAAAATATCAGTGGTTTGCTCATTTCTGTATATAGAGTGCCTACATTCTGCATGTGCAAATGGCTTTAGATACCTATTAAAGGTAAAGGTACCCCTGCCCGTACGGGCCAGTCTTGACAGACTCTAGGGTTGTGCGCTCATCTCACTCTAGAGGCCGGGAGCCAGCGCTGTCCGCAGACACTTCCGGGTCACGTGGCCAGCATGACGAAGCTGCTCTGGCGAACCGGTACCAGAGCAGCACACGGAAACGCCGTTTACCTTCCCGCTATAAAGCAGCACCTATTTATCTACTTGCACTTAAGGGTGCTTTCGAACTGCTAGGTGGGCAGGAGCTGGGACCGAACGACGGGAGCTCACCTCGCCGCGGGGATTCGAACCGCCGACCATGCGATCGGCAAATCCTAGGCGCTGAGGTTTTACCCACAGCGCCACCCGCGTCCCTTTAGATACCTATTAGGTCCATAAATTACCATACAGTGGTACCTCGGGTTACATACGCTTCAGGTTACATACACTTCAGGTTACAGACTCCGCTAACACAGAAATATTGCTTCAGGTTAAGAACTTTGCTTCAGGATGAGAACAGAAATCGTGCTCCGGCGACGCTGCGGCAGCAGGAGGCCCCATTAGCTAAAGTGGCGCCTCAGGTGAAGAACAGTTTCAGGTTAAGAACAGACCTCCGGAATGAATTAAGTACTTAACCCGAGGTACCACTGTATAGCATATATTCAACACAAAAAACAGCAACAATTTGCTGTTGACGAAGGACAGCTGGACATATAAAGGGCCCCATTACGTTCAGTAGCTTGGGGCCTCATCAAACCTAAATCCGGCCCTGTTCATAAGGGTTGAATTACCTTTGAGTGACTATTTCTTCTTCTTCCAACGCGAATACAAATTGATTTTGCTGGGCGAATTTGGTCCTTTGCATGTTGTTTGATCACCTGGATATATGGCACTTTTTTCAGGTGGAGCATAATGTCTTACGAATTGAAACTGCCATCAAAGCAGTCTATTCTTCCTGTTACGCCAGAAGAGGAGTCTGAGGAATGTCAGGTGAATATAGGTTTTGGGATGTGATTAAATTGTAGAGCTGGAAAAAATGAAATATAATTAACAAAGCAATCCTAGGCATGTCTACTCAGAAGTAAAATCCCATTGCGTTCACCAGGGCTTAATTTCAGATAAGTCTGCAAAGGATTGCTTAAAAAAAACTAGGCTTGTATGTAGCAGCTTATTTCAATAGAGTTTTGTTTAAAAATTACATTGGTGTAACATGGATAGTCATTGTTAGCAAATATGAGAGATGTTTCTTACCGACAGTTGGGGATCCACATGCACTAATTAATTGAAATTTTAGGCTGTCCTTCATTGAAGGAGTACATATGACTTTCCTCTCCTGCATTTACCATCCCAATAACCGTGTGAGGTAGAGTCAGGGACTGGCAGGATGCTGGCGAGTGTACATCGGTGGCAGGGGGGCTAGAGGCTGGCTCGGGAGAGGGGGGCAGTGATTTGCATGTCAAGGTCCCCAAACCACCCCCAAATGAATTCACACTACACACAGGAATTTTTGTTTAAGGTTTTTGGCATAATTTTGGCCACAACTTTATTAAAATACAAAATGTGAGTGGTTGCTTAGGCATTGGTTGCGACTATCTGTCCCCGCCCAGGGACAGAACTGACTTCCACAAGCCTGCGAAGTCAGTAAGGGAAAACATTTTGGGGGAGAGAATAGAGCTGGGTGCCAGACCCTCACCTCTCCCCAGATGCTCCCAGGGGCTCTTGCGTGGCCCAAGCCCCTTGACAGGGGTGCGGACAAGAGCATGATGAGCCCCTGGATTCCTTTAACGGAATTTCCTTGCAGCAGCAGCATTGGAGGGGCAGGCACAGCCAATCCATACCCCTCCACCAACCAATTTTTAAAACCAATGCCTAACCGCAACCTTACAAGTTGTGACGATTTGCTACTCAGTATGCAAAAACCAAATGGCACCAACCAATCAGCCAAAAGGACAAAATTCCTACCAGGCCTCTGCCCCAAAAGCAGACGACCCCATGACAGGCATAGCAAGGTCAAACGCAAAAGCCCTAAAATCAGGGAGGGGGGCGGGTGATCCGATGTGCGCAGCGAAAAGAGAAGCTCAACGCTGCGCGCAGAGAATATATAACCTAACGCTGTCGATCAATAACTGGCAACGTCAAACTCTCCCCAACAACCAGAGGAGCCCAGTCACAACAGTGAACATCCAAACTAACTCGCCCAGCAACCGAGGGGTGTCTTGTGAACCTCACCACAACCCGTGCTCTCCATGAAGGAGAACACGCTTTGTGGGGACCTGTGCCAGCCAGGAGGCAAGAGTCAGACGCAGGGGAAGCTTCAGAGCTGGAAGATGGAGCACAGGAGGAAGAGGGGAAAGAAGCAGGTCAGGCAGGTGAAGGGCTGAGTGCTCCCCCGCCCTTTCCTCCATCACCATCTCCCTGAACCAGGAAAGAATTGAAACGGGAAGAACAGACGCAGCTTCCACACAGGCTTAGTCTTTGACTGCATGCATGCAGCCTGTCAGGAGAAGATACATAACCTGGTGGAGGAGGAGTGGTCCCCTGTTGCACCAGCCGCTCCTGTGTGTGGTATTTGGAGCCATGGAAACTCCTGTGTCAGCTTTGACAATAAAGAGCAAACTATCTGCCCTGTGCCTTCCTTGACCAAGAGGTTAGTCTGGGGCATGTTTAATGGGTGTGCACCAATTTGAACCAAGGTAATCCCTTAGTCTAACCACTACCTATACAATGCCGGCTTTACATTTGTTTCAAAAACAAAGGCTGCTTATTTGAAGTGTCTGTCAGTTCATTTGAGTTTGAGAAAGTCTACAATACAACCACGTATTAGAATCGGACTGTAATCTGAAGACTTCCCATAATCCTCAATTGCTCAGTAGTTTGACTGATTAAATCATTTCAAACAAACAAACAAACAAACAAACAAACAAACAAACGGATGTATACATACAGGCAGGTATTAAGTGTTCGGAATTAAACTCTCTCTCTGAATATCTCTTTCATTTTTTATTTACACGGCTCTATGGGGTTTCATCTATGAATCTATGGATTAGTCTTAGGTGATCATACTATAATCATAAAATTGATCTATTACATTGTCCTGTATATTAATAGAACAGTATTAAAATAATAAGTGCTAATACCTCAAACTGAGATTAGCTTTTCTCAGCATGGTAGAAACTTCATCAGACAGGCAGGAACGCTTGGTGGTGATAGAATCATCAGAGGGTGTGACATTGAATTCCTCCTTTGCCTATGCCTCACTAGATTGTGGCTTTCATATTTTTTCAAACCGATCTATTATAATTTCCCCCTAGTTCACCATTTTATGTTGGAGTTAAGACTGAGAGCGTTCTTAGGCTAAGAAAATCAATAACCGCAGATACATCTAGCATTACTGTATAGAAGGCATCTTTGGTGGATGCAGAAAGGGATGTGCTTGTGTGAGATTTGTTTTTTACTTCAACACAATCACAGGTAGAACATGAATAATTATTTCTTAATTTTTAGATGTCTATGTATGAAGATTCAGTTGCTGCTCACCTGGCTAAGATCCTCGATTCTGATCAGCACTCTGTTGTCATATCATCGGCCAAGTAAGTTAAAAAAAACACGTGCACGTCACAATATAGCGTAGAGCAGTTTTGTGTTACATCTTTTTTAATATGCATGCAAGCATGAACGTTTACTTGCACACTCAAATTTGGACTCTTGCCCGATTCAGATGTTACATGCAAGGGTGCTGCAGGCGCGAGAGCAAAGTTATGTCTCAGTGACGCTTCAGGGTGGATGTGGAACTGTGATTTCTGCTTGTGGCAGAGTGCTTGTACAACAGTGCTTCACAACAAGCTGTGATGAACCTCGGCTGACAAAAGAATGTCAGGCTCATTAGAACTGTGGGTTAAACCACAGAGTCTAGGACTTGCTGATCAGAAGGTTGGCAGTTCGAATCCCTGCAACGGGGTGAGCTCCCGTTGCTCGGTCCCTGCTCCTGCCAACCTAGCAGTTCAAAAGCACGTCAAAGTGCAAGTAGATAAATAGGTACCACTCCGGCGGGAAGGTAAACAGCGTTTCCGTGCACTGCTCTGGTTCGCCAGAAGTGGCTTAGTCATGCTGGCCACATGACCCAGGAGCTGTACACCGGCTCCCTCGGCCAGTAAAGCGAGATGATCACCACAACCCCAGAGTCGGTCCCGACTGGACGTTATGGTCAGGGGTCCCTTTACCTTTACCTATATGCCCCAAAGAGGATTCCTTAGGCCTCAGTTGTGTACAGTTGTGGTTCCAGCATCACCTACCAATCTTGAGTTTTACCTTTTCTGTATTCTCTTCCACACACACACACACACACTGCCTCTAAGTCTCATGCTGCCACTGTGCAGGGAGAAGGGGCATTTGAGAAGGTGGCAGTGTCTGGAGTCTTCCCTTTGCTCATTCTTGTGTGGTGTCCTTGTGAAGACAAAGGAACCCCTTCATTCCTCACCCTGGCTCCCCACCACAATGGGTCCGGCCGCAAGAAATATGGCAAGAAGATAAGGGAGCATGAACCCAGATGCGCATGGGCTGTGAAATCTAGGGGCCGTTGCTTGTGTGATAGAAAATGCATGGCTGCTAGGCTCTAAATGGATGTTCATTGGGAACAGTGAAACTATATTACAGCCTCAAACAGAATTGATATTCCAACATCACCACTTCCCTTTCTCTTTACCTTGGCGTTTCTGTCTCTTTCATAAAAGGATATTGTGTGAAACTGTAAAAGGCTTTGTGGCTAAAATAGGAAAGAGCTGTGACAGACCCATGGAGAACACAGAAGCTGGTGCTATGGCCATTAAAGTAAGAATTAAGCTTTCCTTCCTTAAAAAAACCCTCACTTCAAATGTATCCGTGTTAGAAATTTCCCAGTGTTAAGAGTTGCTTCTTTGTATAAGTTCTCAAAACGATTTTAGTAAAACACTTTTTAGTAAACTCTTGTGTGAAGTCAAGAATTGGTTAAATCTGTATTGTATTTTAAATTGGTTTTACTTTTGGTTTTCCTAAGTTTCCTTGTGAAGTTCATTCGGAAGGCAGAGTAAACATTTTTGTCCCAAGTTCTAAAATAGCTTTAATGAATACCGATGTTGTACAGTTTATTATGACTGTGCCCTGGCTTTGCCCTCCTAGAATGCAACAACAACGACAACGTCTTGAGATCCATATTCTTCATGACAGAAAATTTATGAAGGGAAAGAGAGCAGGAAATATCAAAGCTCCTAGTAGGCAGCCTTTTGGATGCCTTAGCAAAGTCCCCATATGGAAGGATCAGTTGTATGGGGCAGGACAAGCCATGCCACCTAAGGCGACACTTGGTTACTCTTTGGGCAGTGACAGAGAAGCGGAAACGTTAATCTGCTGGATGGGGGAGCCTGAAGACCAAACGGCTGTATAGTCTTAGACCTAGGCTTCTCTCTTAACAGAAGCCCTGCTTGCTCCCAATGGAGGTGGCCGCCGTGATTCATTCAGACCTAAGTAATGAGTGCCACACCAATTTTCCAGTGCTCGTCTCTAATAAAACCGGTGTGGCGGTCAAGATAGGGCAGGGCGGGGACACTGTTACAGGCCTGCAGACATGAAGACCTAAATCTCACTCGTGTGAGAAGGTTTCGTAACAGGAGAACCTTACTTTAAACCAGGGGTGGCCTTTTCGAGCCTAAAGGATGCATTGACCGTTGGGTCAGCTCTACAAGGTCCTTACGCCGGCACTCATACCACACGCACAGCATAAACAGTGTCCACACATACAGGGAGCCACATGCACGCACACACACTTCCCAGTCCTACCCACACTGAGTGACTGTGGTTTTAGGAGTGGCTCCCGCATAAGTGTATTTTCACCCCCCCTGACTCTAGATAGTTGGGTTCCTGGAGGGTTTCAGCAGTGGCTCCTGCAGCCACCATTGACGGCTGGTCAGTGTTCTCTGAGAAGCTCTGATGCTTCACCATTGGTCAGGAAACATCTTGGAGTTGGAGCCCACTTTCTGGAGTGCTCCAACCAATTCAAAATGGCGGTGGCTCGCTCATTGATGCTGCAGAAGCCAATGACGTTGCTTCCAAAAAACATTGCTTTGAGGTGTCCCATCCAAGTTAGACTAATGGACTATGCTGAAATGGCAAAGTTGATGATAAAATTAAGAAGAAGAGACGGCAATGAATTTAAGGAATAGTGGAAGGTGTTTATTGCATATATACAGAAGCAATGTACAGAGGTTAATACATTAGCAGGGTTTTAAGTTTACTTGTGATTTTACAATGAATGGCTAATAGGTGATTTAAATATGTTATAAATTTAACAATGGACATGCAACATGTTGACAAATAATGGAACCAGGGAAGGGATTAGAGGGAAGTCAATTTGTTTTGTTTTGTTTTTGTATTGTTGTTGTTTTCTTATTTTTCTTACTTTTGGAAAATCAATAAAATACTATTAAAACAAAACAAAAAACATTGCTTTAAAAATGAGAAAACTGTAGTAGAATTGTTGGCATTTGTCAGGGAGCTGGTGGGCTGCTTTATTGTCAAAACAATTGCTTAGTGTTTATTTAGCCTTACGTATGAATGCGCATTTCTTTTTGTGTATATTTCTTTCCGTTTGTCTGTGACGTTGTTAGTGTTCAGAGCTGAACGAGAAGCTCAACCTGTTGCTTCAGGCCCTTCACTCTGAAGCCCAGGTTGCCCCTGTGTTGCCGCGAAGCACTTCCCCCATTGCAGAGGAAGCAGCCGAAGAGTCATCAAGCGAAGAGTCTCTGTCCGATGCCAAGGAGCCGCTGACAGAGAGCAACAGAACATCTGTCCCACACCAGATCTTCAAGCCCCGAGAACAGCTCATGCTCAGAGCAAATAGTCTGAAGAAGGCTCTCAGGCAAATTATTGAGCAAGCAGAGAAAGGTGTGCTTCTGGAAGACAGTCTTGCTTATTAACTTTACTTGAGACATTTTCTGATTCATTTTTTAAAAAAATAATCCCACTTACTACAATGCTAACTACTTGTATGCTTGATTTTTTGTTGTTGCACTTATAACATGAATAAAGTATCAAACAGAATGAGGAGGGAGTACTCAGGTCTCAGGTAGATGGCAAACTACTATTTAGTCGCAAATGCCTCTTCTTGGGGAAAGGTGTTTGAGAGGGTGGTGTCAGTCCAGCTGCAGAAACTTTGAGAGGAAACTATTGCAGATGCCTTCTGAAAATTTAATAGTGCTTTGCTTATCCCTCTTTTACTGAGAGGGAGTACAATAATACAGTGGTACTTTGGGATGCAAACGGAATCCGTTCCGGAGTCCCGTTCGCATCCTGAACAGAACGTAAGACGTGGCGGCGCATCTGCATTTTGCCGCTTCCGCGCATGCGTGTCACGTCATTTTGAGCGTCTGCGCATGCGTGAGAGGTGAAACCCGGAAGTAACGTCCTCTGTTACTTCCGGGTTGCTGTGGAGCGCAACCCAAACATGCTCAACCTGAAGCACATTCAACCAGAGGTATGACTGTAATAGTAAATGCACATGAAAAGAATGCACAAATTTCCCATAGTGTTTTCCAGTAAAAACCAAATGTGTAAATCCACCTTAACATTCAGGAGATATTATTGGGAGTCTAGCAGTACATTTTCTTTTTCTTTTTTACTTGCATACTTAACTCTTATTTAGTGAGACACGATAGATTTCAGAAATTTGAATAATAACATGGACAAGTACTTGCCTTCTCTTGTAGTTGTAGATGAACAGAATGCCCATTCGGAAGTGCAAATAAATCAGTCGTTGGTGAAGTATAGTAAGGAATTGGATGAATCCAAAGAAGAAGATACAAAGGAATCTGAAGCTCACCCAGGTCAGTAGCCAAAAAAGTAGCCATTGCTTAAGGATTCTAAATAAGTCTGCAATGAGTCTTTTTCAGTAAGGCTTACACAGGGAGTGAAGCTCATACTTCCATACTTATGTTCAAGCTCTGTTTGTTATTTCTCTATGGAGTTCCCACTCCTCTTTTATCTTAGCCCAAATATGTGCATGAATATTCTTGATGGAAGCTCCAAGACTCTAGGGCCTCGTATAGAAGATGTCCTTCGCTCAGGCTCTTTCCATCTCATTCATCAGCTGGAACCTTCAGTGGGATAAACCAATTGCTATTCACCCCTTTGCTTTCCTTCCCACCTTTCCCCCACTGCCCATTTATTTAAACCTCAACAAACAATACACAGGGCAGTGATATAAAAGCCAAATGCAAAGGCACGCAAAAATATATCACCAAGGGCGGCTGCTCCACAATAAACAAGCAAACTAATAAATCGCAGGTGTAGCCTTTTTCGGATAAAGAAAACGTACACGTATGGCTTATTTATTCGTTTTATAGGTAAAAAACTCGATTTATTTCTACTTAGGGATATGTATATATATTTCTGTCTCTCTGAATAGTTAAAACTGCCCCCAAATCTCCAGTTGGACGCAGAAGTCGCATTACTTCACATGCAAGTTCTTTTTCAGCAACAACCTGCACAGCCAGCAAAGAAAACCTTCCAGTGCTGAACACAAGGATAATTTGCCCAGGTAATAAGGATTTTAAAATTCTCTAGTCCATTGCCTCGAGTTTCCAAATATATACTAGTGCAGTTTTTCTAAGGACCTGTCAAAAGAAGCTTGGTTGTTAACATCTTTCTCCCATTTTCAAAAGAGCTTACACATTGCTCAGGGACGCGGGTGGCGCTGTGGGTTAAACCACAGAGCCTAGGACTTGCCGATCAGAAGGTTGGCGGTTCGAATCCCCGCAATGGGGTGAGCTCCCGTTACTCGGTCCCTGCTCCTGCCAACCTAGCAGTTCGAAAGCCCGTCAAGTGCAAGTAGATAAATAGGTACCTCTCTGGCGGGAAGGTAAATGGCGTTTCTGTGCGCTGCTCTGGTTCGCCAGAAGCAGCTTAGTCATGCTGGCCACATGACCCGGAAGCTGTCTGTGGACAAACGCCGGCTCCCTCGGCCAATAAAGCAAGATGAGCGCCGCAACCCCAGAGTCGGTCACGACTGGACCTAATGGTCAGGGGTCCCTTTACCTTTGCACATTGCTCAAGCCTGAGACTTCAAGCTATGACTTTGAGATATGGAGTTCACCGGGAGTCTTAAAATAATAGAATCAAAGAATGGTAGAGTTGGAAGGGACCCAAAGGCCATTTAGTCCAACCCCCTGCAGAAAGGAAACTCTGAAATGATGGCCCAGAGAGGTTGGGGATGGAAAAATAGCGGGGGGTTCATATAGTTTTGCTGCTTCCCATCTTCCACAGATCCCATTTCTCCCCAGGTCCTTTTATTTCCAATGTTTCCCGTAGAAAAATGAACACCCTGAAAAACATTCAAAACTAAAACAACCTCATATGAAATATTTCCGCTTTTAGAATGAGTGAAATGCTTTTCAGGGTAATGTTTTAGCTACCCACTTCTCGTCCTCCCTCAAAATGATTTCTAACAGCTAAGATAAAACTACAGTATTGGCTAATTGTAACATGCATTTCCCTGTTTTCCCATCAGGTCTAAGAGCCGGTCTGGCGGCTTCTATCGCAGGGAGTTCTATTATCAGCAAAATGTTACTAGCCAACATTGATCCATTTGGTGCTACGCCATTTATTGATCCTGATCCAGAATCACTGTAAGAAGGAAAAAATGTTTTGCTTAATCCTTATAGTTTTCTGTTTCACATTTACTTGGCAATCCTATTTCTCTCTCTACACCAAATTAATATCCAGAAAGTCATGCCGCAAACGAAGGAAAGTTTGAGTGGTTTTAATGGATTCAAAAGTCCAGAACTCTTAAGTGAGAAATTCTTTCTTAAAAATAAAAACAGCAGACCTACACAATTGTAGTTCCCAAATGAGGTCATTAGGTAGTCAGCTGTTCTATCCAGTGTGGTGTATTGGTTAAGAGCAGTAGACTCGTAATCTGGTGAACCGGGTTCGCTTCCCTGCTCCTCCACATACAGCTGCTGGGTGACCTTGGGCTACTCACACGTCTCTGAAATCTTTGAGCCCCACTCACCTCACAGAGTGTTTGTTGTGGGGGAGGAAGGGAAAGGAGAATGTTAGCCGCTTTGAGACTCCTTCGGGTAGTGATAAAGCGGGATATCAAATCCAAACTCTTCTTCTTCTTCACATTGTCCTAGGAAGAACTGATAAGTGATGTGCTTGAGTTTTGGACTTGAGTTAGAACTTCAGCTGTAGCTACCTTGTTCCTCCTTCACACACCTTCCTCCGAAAACAGTTTTAAGAGCAAGGGGGGAGACAGGATTAACAAGAGCAGTAGGTCTCCTCAAGCTGTGCAGCCATCCACGCTCTGTTTTTCTCCTCTCCCCTCAAGAAAGGAATGGAAGGGGTTGGGCGTGGAGGGACAAAAAAAAAGAGAGAATCTTCACATCTGTTCCGTGAGCAGTTGTGTAAATCAAAACACCTTCCCGGTGGACTGCCCCAACTCTGCATCACCTCTGTCATCGTGGGGGATTGCAGTGGGCAGGGGGTTCACTGACAATCAGGTTCCCCACCTTATGCAAGAAGATGTATTTTCCAGTGGCAGAAACCCAAGGTATTCTTCCCAAAAGATGAAGAAGGAGGAATGGCCAAATATTTATGTAACACACAGTTCTGTTGCTGTCTCATGGTGTGTGTGTTTGTGTGTGTGTGTGTGTGTGTGAGAGAGAGAGAGAGAGAGAAATGTGGGAAATTAGTGTAGAATCGGTTGACAAATTATAAATGTGTCATTGTATACTTGTACATACAGTTGTTGCAATCAACCTTCACCATGATAAGGTTATAATACAGTTGCACATTTGTCTACAGGGAAGGATATTCAGAGAAGTGCGTCATGAACAATTATTTTGGCATTGGATTAGATGCAAAGATTTCATTAGAATTTAATAATAAACGAGAAGAACACCCTGAAAAATGCAGGTAATTGAGTCAGAACCAAGACTTTAAATAGAAATATTTTCTGCAAACATGTATTTTTTTAAAAAAATGCTTCTTAGCAGTGGTTAGTGTGTGAACTATACGCCTGGGCATGATCATTTTTCCTTTTCCTTTTAGAAGCAGGACAAAGAACATGATGTGGTATGGTGTACTTGGTACTAAAGAATTACTGCAACGGACCTACAAGAACTTAGAACAAAAAGTTCAGCTTGAGGTAATATTTATATATCCCTAACTGCATCCCTGTCAGAGTTGGGCTGCAGGAACAGAAGGCTCCCTCCCCGTCCCCCATCCCTACAGGCCAGTCCCTTCATACTTACTTGTTTTATTTATTTATCCATTTCATTAAAAAAATTACACGTCTTGACTGGAAAAAAAGCACTCACAGCAATTTTTAAAAAAGATTAAATCGTAAATTCAGGGAAAATTCACAATACATAAAGAAGTTAAAATACTAAAACAGATTAAAATTCACATCAGCGTTTCTAAGTGTTTGAAACAAAATAAACAAATTCCTTCCAATAGCACCTTAGAGACCAACTAAGTTTGTTATTGGTATGAGCTTTTGTGTGCATGCACACTTCTTCAGATACACAGAAACACAAGTCACCAGACCCTTATATATAGTGAGAGGGTGGGGAGGGATATTATTCAGAAGGGTGGTGGGAATGGGTGATTGGCCGATAGGTGTGGTAAACCTGTTGAGGACTGTTAACGACTGCAATTGGTCTTACAGGAAAAAGCAAGGGGTGAGATGGCTAAAAATAGCTTTATCATGTATAATGAAATAAGAATCCAATGTCTCTATTCAGACCAGGTCTCTCCATGGTTTTAAGTTTGGTAAAAAAGGTAAAGGGACCCCTGACCATTTGGTCCAGTTGTGACCAACTCTGGGGTTGCAGCGCTCATCTCGCTTTATTGGCCAAGGGAGCCGGCATACAGCTTCCGGGTCATGTGGCTAGCATGACTAAGCCACTTCTGGCGAACCAGAGCAGTGCGCGGAAATGGCATTTACCTTCCCGCCGGAGCGGTACCTATTTATCTACTTGCACTTTGAGGTGCTTTCGAACTGCTAGGTGGGCAGGAGCTGGGACCGAGCAATGGGAGCTCCCCCCGTTGCGGGGATTCGAACCGCCGACCTTCTGATTGGCAAGTCCTAGGCTCTGTGGTTTAACCCACAGGGCCACCTGCGTCCTTTTTAAGTTTGGTAATAAGTTGCAATTCAGCAACTTCTCTTTCTAGTCTATTTCTGAAATTATTTTGTAATAAGACATCTACTTTGAGATCTTGTGTAGAATGTCCTGGAAGACTGAAGTATTCTCCTACTGGTTTCTAAGTGTATGGGTAGCCTTGCCTACCCAGGCACCCAAAATAGTACAGGGAGGGTGCCTGCTTGATTCCAACAGGCAGGGAGTTCCAATGTGCAGCCGCTGCCACAGTAAACGGTTTAATGGGTATAGAAAATCTGTGCTACGTAAACTCAATGACCTTTAGGTCCAATATGTGATTAAAGGATACAGCTAATTATTTCAGGGATCATTTATACAGTTGTTGTTTTTATGCATTTCAGTGTGATGGACAATACATCCCCCTCCCCAGTCTTCAAGGCATAGCTGTTTTGAATATCCCAAGCTACGCTGGCGGGACTAATTTCTGGGGCGGAACCAAGGAGGATGATGTAAGCAGGGTGAAGGGGGTTGTTTCTAAAAGTGTTTTTGCTGCCAATGTCCTGTGAAGCAGGATTTCTGCTGGTTCTATTGACAGTATGTTCAGGTTTGACATCTCCAGAAAAGCAATGACAAACCTAGACAGCATCTTAAAAAGCAGAGACATCACCTTTCCAACAAAGGTCCGTATAGTTAAAGCTATGGTTTTCCCAGTAGTGATGTATGGAAGTGAGAGATGGACCATAAAGAAGGCTGATCGTTGAAGAATGGATGCTTTTGAATTATGGTGCTGGAGGAGATTCTTGAGAGTCCCATGGACTGTAAGAAGATCAAACCGATCCATTCTGAAGGAAATCAGCCCTGAGTGCTCACTGGAAGGTCAGATCGTGAAGCTGAGGCTCCAAGACTTTGGGCACCTCATGAGAAGAGAAGACTCCCTGGAAAAGACCCTGATGTTGGGAAAGATGGAGGGCACAAGGAGAAGGGGACGACAGAGGACGAGATGGTTGGATAGTGTTCTCGAAGCTACCAGCATGAGTTTGACCAAACTGCGGGAGGCAGTGGAAGACAGGAGTGCCTGGCGTGCTCTGGTCCAGGGGGTCACAAAGAGTCCGACACGACTAAACGACTAAACAACAACAACTCTTAAAATGCCTACATATTTGTTATTTCTTCATATATGCATAAAATAGTAAGGCTTGCGTCACGCTGCAGTTCATCAACCCCAGCGTGATGACAGAATGACAGGCAGCAGACCCGTTAGGAGAGAAGGAAGCCGGGTACGCTTGCCCTGGGCCTTGATGCTGGCATGGGGGGCTCTGCCAGGGGCCTGCTGGACTTGGCATGCCGAGAACGCCCCTTGTCTCCCAGTCAACTTGGGGACTTAATGGGTGAAACGCCCATGATTGTTCGTATGCACTGCAAGTCTTTGATTTGCGTTGCTGGTCCAGATTTGAATAAAATGTGTAGCGTCAGACGGGGGGCCAACTTGAATAAAACATGGGGGGAGGGGAGCAGGTAAGCCCCACCCCACATAACATTGGGGAACAAAATTTTTGTTACATTGACACCTGCAATTGTTCTAACCTAATTTCGATGTGCTGATTTCATATCTGAAGTTGGATTTGTTCTGTAAGCTCTAGGTTTATTTTTTTTTGCAATTCATGTTTTTCACTTTTCACCATAATCTTTGTTTTTCACAACGCAAAAATTCAATATTTTATTAAACACATAGCCAAAGTGGTACAATATGAGTATAAATGTATATACTATGCTCCTAGTGTATATAGCACTATGAGTATAGTATATAGCATTGAACATGACATGTATAGCATTGAAGATGACATGTATATCTATGTACAGTTGGAGGTATGCAAAAAAATGTATTCACTTGGGATACACAGTATACTGGCGAACCAATTTTTTCCCCATTTTCTTTTGCATGAGATTTTTCAACTGTTCTTATATGTTCTTTCAATGCTGATTTCAAAACTGAAATAGATTGTTGTGTACATGCTATACAGTGGTACCTCTGGTTGCGAATGGGATCCATTCTGGAGACCCGTTTGCAACATGAAAAGAGTACAACCTGCAGTGGTGCGTCTGCGCACGCGCGGGTTGCAATTCAGCGCTTCTGTGCATGCGCGTGACGTCACTTTGCACTTCTGCGCATGTGTGAGCAGCAAAACCTGGAAGTAACCCTTTCCGGTACTTCCGGGTTGCCGCGGGACGTAACCTGAAAACATAACATGAAGCAGACGTAACATGAGGTATGACTGTAGTTATCTTTCAATTTCCAACTTTTGCTGATATGTCATATTTACACTGAGGATAAGTGGACACTGACACGTTGATCTACCCTAACCACATCAAGTAGACACATTTTTGTCTACTTGAAGAAGCCATGGTCCAATCTGAAAAATACAAATATTTAGGTTGCAAAACTATAAAAATAAAGAAAAATTTAGTTTGCAAAGCAATAATTACCATGTGGTTAGGGTAGATCAACGGGTCAGTGTCCACTTATCCCCAGTGTAAATATGACATATCGGCAAAAGTCGGAAATTGAAAGATAACTATAGCATGTACACGAAAATCGATTTCTGATTTGAAATCAGCATTGAAAGAACATAACAGTTGAAAAATCTCATGCAACAGAAAAGGAAGAAAAAAATGTTCCCCAGTGTAACCAATCATATGACATGGTGCCCACGCACAATCAACTTTGGGGAGGCCCAGCCCCCTCAAACATTATACTATGGAATCGAAGACCCCTTGGCCCCTGGGAGTTGGCTCCTATGGGGTCAGTTCAGATTAGGCGTTGACATTGTGCTGCATCTGATGAGCAAGACTCCCGCCCAGGGACCCAGAGAAGCTCTGCCTAGGCCTGGCAGGCAGCCTAGGTGAGCAGCTTAATGATGGTGAAGTGCCCCCTGCCTCGTTTAAAAGAGGGTATGGCTTGGGGAAAGCTGTGGGGGGATAGGCAAAGGAGCAGGCAAGGTGTAAAGAAAGCAGGGAGGGTTGGTCAGGTGTAAAGGGAGGAGGGCTGGGCCAGGTTGGTGGGTAGGCCGGGTTGGTAAACAGGAGCGTGGCAGTCCCTAAGCGTCTAATATAAACGCTGTCAGAACTTTTGCTGTTTTAAAATTGGAAAAGTTACAAAATATATAACAGTAGGGTTCTTTCAGCCACAGGAAAACTGGGTGAAGGGGCTGCCCCAACTGTTGATGGTCAGGAATCATGGAACTGTAGGGTTGGAAGGGACTATGATGGTCCATCCCCCTGGAATGGCAGGGGGTAATGGCTGTAAAGTGCCCCAAGGAATGTGGGGGTGGGGTTGCCCCCAACAGAGTGCATCTGAATTGTGTCCCAAATGCTTAACGTCTTCATTGAAGTTTGAGGGATGCTGATTTGTATACTGGAGCGCATGATGTGATTTCTCAATTGCACCCGTTCTGGTGTCCTCCTCGATGAGTTACATAATGGACAAAAGAGCAGCTGTAAGCTGCTGGTAGGCTTCCATCAAAAGTGTAAGCGCAGACTTGTGTTTCCTTTCTGTCCACCAGATCTTTGGGGCACCATCATTTGATGATAAGATTTTGGAGGTTGTTGCAGTATTTGGCAGCATGCAGATGGCCGTTTCTCGTGTTATCAAGCTACAGCACCACAGGATAGCCCAGGTACGTGTGTCTTACCGGGAGAGAAGAAACATAGCCCGCGAATGTGCTCAAGCGCACACGAATCAAGCGTTGACTTTTCATTTTCATTTTAAGCGTGTTGAGCACCATAAATGCCAAAATGCAGTAGCTTTTTGCCCATGAGTTGTACCTGGATGCACAGAAGCCACAGCTGTTAATGACCACACTTCTTTTTGGGAATCATCATGAACATCTCAGAGTGGTTTGATATTCTGGGGGTGTTATGTACTGAAGTTCTCACTCTGGGCCAGCAGGGGGGATACTGTAGATAGTTCAGGTCCACATATGCAAATAAGTGATCGAAAGTGACGTTCAGTGATTGGATAGCTACAGAAAATGGTTATTGTTGCGTTCTAGTGGAGCTCTATATAAGCAGGCTGGCTGAACCCTTCAGTTCAGTTCTGTTCTGGCCTGTGAATAAACAAGAGCTGTTTGAAGAATCGCTGTGTCGTCTGATATGTTCACCCACAACTTAACAGGGGGTTCCAGGAGCTTACCCAGGGTTCAGTGTCCTTGGAAGGAGGAACAGTAGAGACTATGGTGTATTTATGATAAATAGTTTATTTACACTGTTTGATCTCCACTGCTGATGGTGTCCTCACACCTGCATTCCCTGTCCAGGCAGCGCATTCTCTGAGCAGCACTGGTCGCTGATTTTACGTGCGCCTTAGCAGTTTCCTCTACCCTCCCTTCAATGACATTTCCCGTAGTTCTATGGTATATGAAAATGGGGGGGGGGGAGGAGTCTGCAGGTTGACATTTTCATGAAATCACCCTTTATTAAAATCAATTTACTCTCTTCCAGTGCCGGTCGGTAAAGATCACCATACTAGGAGAGGAAGGAGTCCCTGTTCAGGTGGATGGAGAGGCATGGATCCAACCTCCAGGAATTATTAAAATTGTGCATAAAAACAGAGCACAGATGCTAACCCGAGACAGGGTATGTGATAGAAAGGATATTATAATGGTATGGGGTTGCTCGTGCGTAAGTTGCCGCCTCTCCTGGCTATGTTGCCTTGTTAAACCTTTCTGTCTGGACAGCCCTTCAATTCGTGGCTGCCTCAGTCGCTAGCAGAATCCGTCAGTGGGCGTTTCTTAAACCTTTTCCAACATAAAAGTTGTTTGACACCCAGTCTCCTCCTACTTTCTCTGCGCGGAAGTCTTCTGCGCAGGGAGGGCGTGGGTAACGGAGGACCAGTGCTCTCCCCGCTGGTGTCCGGTGAAGAGTCTGGGAGCCCTCTCGCCGATTTCCCCATCTGCCCCTCCTTATTCCTGGTGTTGCACTGAATTGCTTCCCCATCTGCTGAGCTGCCTCTCTCCCTGCTGGGCCCTTCTCCAGCATCATTGGAGAGCCTTCCCTCCACCTCTAGCTCCGATGTCAGTTCCCTGACAGATATTTTGTCTAATATATAATGGGTTGCCTTCAAGTCCCACCTAGGGTAGACTCACTGAAAGGAATAAACTTGTTAGTTATGTCTATTACCTTCAATGGGACTATGCTGAGGATTATTAATTATTATTATTAGAATTTATATACCACCCTATACCCAGGGGTCTCATTGAATACCACTTACTGTCTCCTGTATAAATCCCTTTGTGAGGAATTTGATTTTTCTGTGCATTAAGAAACATAAGTAACATGCAACAATAAGGTTAGTGTAAGTATGTGCTTCAAATACCTTAATCTTTTTAATGGGGAAAAGGTAAAAATCCAGCCAGCCTCACGTGTACATTCACATGTGTGTATTTACACACGTGCAGTATTTACTATACAGCAGTACTCTGCAGTATTTTGTGTTTGTCTTTGGTTTTTCACCAGGGATTGTATGCTCCCACCCCCCAAATGCAGCCACAAATATTAAGCTTATTTTTGGCATTAGTTTTCATTGTAAAAATTAATAGTGAAGTATGGTATGAATTATTGTGTATAACGATCCTACATGGAAGCATTGGTATTCATGTCAAACAACTTCCTCGATTCTGAACAGGCCTTTGAGAGTACGCTGAAATCCTGGGAAGACAAACAGAAGTGTGATTCCTGCAAACCGATCCTGAGATCCCCTTTATACCCTCAACAGGCTGTGGAACTGGCCACTGAAGAGGAGACTTTGCAGATCCAGTCGTCTTCTCAGGCCGCAGAGGAGCTGATTAGCAGGTACCTTCGCCTTGCTTTCTTCACGAGGCCTTAAACTTGACAAGATCCAGGTCTGACAATGTCTTTGCATCTAATGTGCCGTAACTTAGACCAAATATTGTGCTGAAATACCATGTCAGTGGACTGATTCTGAAAATTTTGCTTACCCAATTTGTCCCTCTGTCATGTTTTTGTGCCTTATGTGGCTTCCCTGGAACGGAACCTCTGCCCTAGTTGCGAGTGACCTGTATCTCTTTTCTTCCTGTTTGGGCAGCTGTTTATCGACGCAGAATGCTTTTCTCATTTCCTTTCTGTTTTTCCACCCACAACATTTGTTGCAGAATCTGTGAAGCTGCGAAGATACACAGCTTGTTGGAACAAGAACTGGCTCACGCAGTAAATGCATGCTCTCATGCGTTAAACAAAGCCAGTCCAAGTTTTTCGGAGGTAAAGGAAATCTATGGTGCTAGTTGAATATGATTATTTTGTTATTTATTTCATTTGTCGTTTGCTTCCTATGAGGTATTTTGAAGTTACAGTGGTACCTCAGGTTATATACGCTTCAGGTTACATACGCTTCATGTTACAGACTACGCTAACCCAGAAATAGTACCTTGGGTTAAGAAATTTGCTTCAGGATGAGAACAGAAATTGTGCTCTGGCGGTGCAGTGGCAGCGGGAGGCCCCATTAGCTAAAGTGGTGCTTCAGGTTAAGAACAGTTTCATGTTAAGAACGGACCTCCGGAACGAATTAAGTACTTAACCCGAGGTACCACTGTATTTACAACACAGTCAATACATATATGAAACACTTCCCTATATAAAAACAGTTTTAAAACAAAAACCATCCATTACCAAAACAATTAAGACAATGATTACATACAGAACAAGGTGTACATATACCGTATTTTTTGTTCTATAAGACTCACTTTTTCCCTTCTAAAAAGTAAGGGGAAATGTGTGTGCAACTTATGGAGCGAATGCAGGCTGCGCAGCTATCCCAGAAGCCAGAATAGCAAGAGGGATTGCTGCTTTCACTGCGCAGCGATCCCTCTTGCTGTTCTGGCTTCTGAGATTCAGAATATATTTTTTCTTGTTTTCCTCCTCCAAAAACTAGGTGCGTCTTGTGGTCTGGTGCGTCTTATAGAGCGAAAAATACGGTATATATAATCCATTTCAAATCCAATAGCAACAGCTCCACTTAGAAGGCTTGTGAAGAAAAGTCTTCAGCAATTGCCTCAAAACAAGATGGCACTTGTCTGATACATCGCAAAAGGGAATTCCAAAAGTTAGGTGTCATCATCCCTAAGGCCCAGTTACAACATGGTCAGAATGGACCTGCAGACTGCCCTCTCCTCAACATACTTGTCCCAGATCTCCACATGACCATCTCATGTACATGCTAAATGGCAATGGGGGCAGGATGGGACCCTGTGGCATTCCACAGCACAACTGCGAGGGAGCTGAGAAATCACCACCCAGTGCTATTCTCTGAAACCAACCTTGGAGATAGGATAGAAAATACCGAATTTTTTGCTCTATAAGACTCACTTTTTCCCTCATAAAAAGTAAGGGGAAATGTGTGTGCATCTTATGGAGCGAATGCAGGCTGCGCAGCTATCCCAGAAGCCAGAACAGCAAGAGAGATTGCTGCTTTCACTGCGCAGCTATCCCTCTTGCTGTTCTGGCTTCTGAGATTCAGAATATTTTTTTTCTTGTTTTCCTCCTCCAAAAACTAGGTGCGTCTTGTGGTCTGGTGCATCTTATAGAGTGAAAAATACGGTACATTTTAATGTATTTTTAATCTTTGTTGGAAGCCGCCCAGAGTGGCTGGGGAAACCCAGCCAGATGGGCGGGGTACAAATATATTATTATTATTATTATTATTATTATTATTATTAAAAACCATGTCCCCAATACCCATCACTCTGTTCAGGAGGATACTATGGTTGACGGTACTGAAAGCTACCAACAAGTCAAGTAAGAATAACAGGGTCATTGAATTGCAGAGTTCTCCCTGCAATGCAGGAATCTCAGTTAAAGCATCCATGACAGATAGACATCCAACCTCTTATTATGTCATCACCAGTTTAGACATTGTTTTTCTTTTGGGTGAAGACAGGGTCAAAGTAGGGTTTGAGTAGTTCCCCCTTCTCTCTGACACCCAAGAGCATTTCTCTGTCTTCTCCACGTAGAGGACCAACCACTTGCTTCGGACATAGCCGAGGGAAACAGCCCGCATTATTTTTAACCTCTCTTGCACTGATGGCATTACACTTCCCCATTCTTCTGTAATAAAGGCCATCCATCAGGGCGACCAAGGAAGATTCAGTCCCCCAAGCAGCCCTGAGCCTCGACTGGAAAGGTAGCCTGTTTCATCCAAGAATATCTGCAAATTTCGCACAACCGTTCTCCAAAATGGGGGTGTTTGCAACTGGGCAAGAGATGCCATGAACTAGTGGGCCTCCTTTAGGCTTTTTCCGGAATCATTGAATCACCACCTCTTTCAGGATAGCTTGGAATATTCCCTCCTGCCAATTGATGTGTATTGATCATACTGTAGACATATCAGGTCCTGCCTCCCTCCCCTGGCAAGGTTTAATAAGCCTCGAGAGGGCAATGGTAAAGGGAGGACATGGTTGGCTGCATCCTTGCAAGCCATTCAGGTTTTTTTTTAATGAGGGGTAAGCAGCAACACCCACACAGGGGGGATGTTTTAAACCAGGCACCCCCAACCTCTGGCCCTCCAGATGTTTTTGGACTACAGTTCCCATCATCCCTGACCACTGGTCCTGTTAGCTAAGGATCATGGGAGTTGTAGGCCAAAACATCTGGAGGGCTGCAGGTTGGGGACGCCTGTTTTAAACCAAATGCATCTTTATGATGGCTGATCAGTCTGAAATGAGGCCTTGTTATGTATAATGTTTTAAATACTCTCTATTTGCACGCTGCACCTCAAGTTTGATTAGAATTCCGGCTGTGGAGGAATGATCCTGTCACTTATCATTTTCGGGTACAGTGGTACCTCAGGTTACATACGCTTCATGTTACATACTCCGCTAACCCAGAAATAGTGCTTCAGGTTAAGAACTTTGCTTCAGGATGAGAACATAAATTGTGCTCCGGCAGCGTGGCAGCAGCAGGAGGCCCCATTAGCTGAAGTGGTGCTTCAGGTCAAGAACAGTTTCAGGTTAAGAACGGACCTCCGGAACGAATTAAGTACTTAACCCGAGGTACCACTGTATTGAGAATGGATTACTGAGGCCGTTGACTTTAGGACTGTGTCAGGCAGCTGACAAGGGGAAAAAGGTTCCCCGTGATCTTTCTTTCTCAGTGCCGCAAGTAGAGAACAAGGACGTTTGCAGAGCAAGTAGCACAATATGACGCCAGCAGGTGATCCCAAAACAGGCACTGCATGAACCTCCCTAGTCCTGGAGGAGATTTCCTTTCTGACCCTTAATACAGCATTTAAAAAGGTAAAGGTACCCCTGACCGTTAGGTCCAGTCACGAACCACTCTGGGGTTGTGGTCTCATCTCGCTTTACTGGCTGAAGGAGCTGGTGTACAGCTTCCAGGTCATGTGGCCAGCATGACTGAGCCACTTCTGGTGAACCAGAGCAGCGCACAGAAACACCGTTTACCTTCCCGCCGGGGCGGTACCTATTTATCTACTTGCACTCTGACGTGCTTTCAAACTGCTAGGTTGGCAGGAGCTGGGACCAAGCAACGGGAGCTCACCCCGTCGCAGGGTTTCAAACCGCCGACCTTCTTACATTATAGTGGTACCTTGGATTACAAACATCTCAGGTTGCAAACACCTCGGGTTACAAACACTTCGGGTTACAGACTCCGCTAACCCGGAAGTAATGCCTTGGGTTAAGAACTTTACCTCAGGATGAGAACAGAAATTGTGTGCCAGCAGCCCGGTGGCAGTGGGAGTCCCCTTTAGCTAAAGTGGTACCTCAGGTTAAAAACGGTTTCTGGTTAAGAATGGACCTCCGGAACAAATTAAGTTCTTAACCCGAGGTACCACTGTATTTCAGCACAGCCTTTCAACAAACGTGGTCAAAAGAGTTAAGGACCCTGTTAAGATTTGGAAAGGAAAAGCCAGCTGCGTTTATTTGATTTTTCAACTATTATAAACTGTTTACGAGTAAATGTGCTCCTTGGTTTTCTTCCCACAGAGCCTTACCAGAAACACTGCCCTGGAAGTCGCTGTCAACATGAAGGCTTTGCATGATGAAACCAAATCCTTGCTAGTAGGAAGAGCTCCTTTGGTAAGTGAACTTTTTCTCCCTGTTCAAATTCAGGCACTGGACAGAGACTTTTCTAAATTTTTAAGGAACCTCTTGGTTTGTACGATTAATTCTAATTGATTTTAGCCATTGCATGCTTTTTGAAAGTTTTATGTACGTTGCTTAGAAATTCCTGTGATTGAGTGGTGTATTAATAGCTCAAATAAATAGATAATAAATACATAAATAAACTTGGAGGACTGGGCACTTTTGGAGCAGAACTTCAGTATATATTTTTTTGTGTTATCTCAGCACCTCATTTCTTCATCTGTGTGGTGGCTATAGTTGCTCCTGACAACACATGTAATCAGTAGTTTACAGCACATGTACCCAGCATTGGTTGGGAATAATAGGAAACGGAAAATCAGTGCAATTTTGAAAGGTGCAGTTTCCCATGTTATTTAAAATGGCATCCAATTGCAATTTAAAAAATAAAAATGGTAGTACATACGGCACGTCTATTTAGTTGTAAAAGTTGGGAAATTACCGTATTTTTCGCTCTATAGGACGCACCTTTTCCCCTCCAAAAATGAAGGGGAAATGTGTGTGTGTCCTATGGAGTGAATGCAGGCTCCTTGGTGTCAGCGATAGCAACGCGAAGCCTCCGAAGCTACACGTTGCTTTCGCTGAAGTCTGGAGAGCGAGAGGTGTCGGTGCGCACCGACCCCTCTCACTCTCCAGGCTTCAGGGATAGCTGCCTGAAGCCTTTGGAGCGCAGCGGGAACTCGTGCTGCGCTCCGAAGGCTTCGGGTTCCTTTTGCTGAAGCCTGGAGAGCGAGAGTGGTTGGTTTCAGGTTCCAGACAGAGCAAGACTCTCCTGGCTTCGCTGAAGGGGCACTGAGCAGAGAGGGGGAGATTTTTTTTTTCTTGTTCCCCCCCTCTAAAACAAGGCGCGTCCTATGGTCGGGTGCGTCCTATAGAGCGAAAAATATGGTAGATGCTCCCCTTTAAAGGACACAGGCCCCGTAACATTTTGTGATTTTTTCCTGCAGCAGTTAGAATCCCCTCATGAAGAACTGCTCTCAACAGCTGTGCACAATTTAGAGAGTGAATTAAGGAAGGTGGCTGAGATTCCCTGGCTCTTGTATGTTCTGCAATTAAATGACGATGAGGTGGGTGAAATTCACACTTGCAAGCCTGCTTTCATTTCATTTCATTTTTAAAATATATATATATATATATCTTTATTAATTTAAAATAAATACAGTTATGAAAAACAGACATACATACAAGTAAACAAGCATAGAATCAAACAAATAACAGAAGAAACAAACAAACCACCACACTGTAAGATATAAGAAGATTAATATAATTATCTTCATATATACTCCTGGTATTGAACACAATTATAAAACTTATAGAGAATAAATTTAACACTGACTTCCAATTAATCTCACTTAACTTTGTCTATCCATTACTTTATACCGCACAGTTACATATTTCTTATATAATTTCTTTTTACTTCCCTACAAACTTACATTTATACAATACAGGGATCAGTCTAATTCTGGCAAGATGTTTCCTTTTATTCCATAGTTTTCTAAATATTCTTTAAATATTCTTTTTATTAAATCAGTAAATCGAATCATGCTGGCATCCAAAAACTCCTTTGCACGTTATATCCATCTTTGCTATTGCTTTTTTTTTTTGGTCAGTGGTACCTCCGGTTGCGAACAGGATCCGTTCCGGAGTTCCGGCCGCATCCAGAGGAATTTGCAACCGGAAGTGCCACTTCTGCACATGCGTGCGGTGCGTAGAGTGCTTCTGCGCATGCTCGCATGGCGAAACCTGGAAAATTACTTCCGGGTTTGCCGCGTTCGCATCCTGAAAGATATGCAACCAGAGGTGTGCATATCTAGAGGTACGATACGATAATCTTTATTGTCATTGTCCCATACAGAACAACGAAACTGAAAATCTACATCAGACATTCGAAAACCAACAAGTCTGCTATCCCAGCTATCCCAGCCTGGTTAGCCCCCTAAAAACTCTGATACCCCATAATTAAATACAATATACTCCCATAGAGACTACCTTACACTGCATTTAAAACCAAAATCGCATTTGAATAGAAACTTTCTCAGGCGGCTAGTCCTAGTCTTTATAACCCTGCACCTTCTTCCAGAAGGCAGAAGCTGAAAGAGATCATTTCCAGGGTGCGCACTATCCTGCACTATCTCTGCAGCTTTCTTATGGCACCTGGAAGCGTAGATTTGATCCAAGGTGGGAAGAGTGCACCCAGTTATTCTCTCCGCAGTTTTCACAACCCTGGATAACATTGTTTTTTCCCTGACTGTGCAGCTCCCAAACCACACACAGAGACCATAAGTTAATACACTCTCAACAGTAGAATGGTAAAATGCCATCAACAGGTACTTTGAGAGATTATTTTTCCGGAGGATTCTCAGAAAATATACCACTGTAAAGGATCTACATTTGCTCCCAGTGCATTTCTGAGCACAATTTAAAGTGTTGGTGCTGACCTTTAAAACCCTAAATGGCCTCAGCCCAGAATATCTGCCCATTCAGCCCAGACACTGAGACGTCTTCTGGTGGTTCCCTCCCTACAAAAAGTGAGGTTACAGGGAACCAGGCAGAGGGCCTTCTTGGCAGTGGCACCTGCCCTGTGGAACACCCTCCCATCAGATGTCAAGGAGATAAAGAACTACACAACTTTTAGAAGACATCTGAAGGCAGCCCTGTTTAGGAATGCTTTTAATGTCTGAGGTTTTATTGTGTTTTAAATGTTTTGTTGGGAGCCGCCCAGAATGGCTGGGGAAACCCAGTCAGATGGGCGGGGTACAAATAATGAAATCTTAATCATTCTTATTATTGGGAAGGGTTTGTACCAACACCTGACCAATGAGGAATTTGTCAGCAAATGGCAGAAAACCATGGCTAAAAAAGCCACCTCTATTGGTCTGTCACCCCCCAACTGTATTACCTGGGTTATGAAGGCGCCCAAAATATGTTAAAGCAAAGATTATGGGATAATGCACACAGTGACTTGCGATCTCAATCACACGCAGTCTGTAGTCCGCTGGCAGTAGGAGTACAATATGGGTACAGTATGTCTTTAAGTTAACATCTTACATTAAAAACCTGACAGTACCAAACTATCAAAGGCTTTTCACCAAAGCCAGACTAAACGTCTTTCCTTCTGCAGTTTTGGATGTCAGGTTGAGAGGAGTTCCCTACCAGGACAGACTTTGCTCGTGTGCTCAAGACATCGATTCCATAAAACATATTTTGTTGCATTGTGCAAAATATGAGCAAGCCAGGGCTGAACTGATACTACCCTTGCTGGTACCTTTCCTGGGAAAATCAGAGGCTCACTATGTCAGGTTCCTATTGGAAGACCGGACAAATGCTAGAACATTAGCAGTGGCAAAGTTTTTGTCGGTGGTTGCAAGAACCAATGATCCCTATATTCTGAACAAATCCTTGTTTAACCTGGAGGTAGGCTGTATGAATTGTGTATTGCTTTGTAATGATTTGTTGGGTCTCTGGACTGTAATAAAGATTGATGATGATGTTATTGCTTACACCTACAATAAAGCAGCCACAAATGGGAAACCTTGAAAATATTTTTCCTTCTCCCCTGCCCCATCCCACCTTAAGTATGTTTTCAAGCCCAATTTAGCTCCTCCGTTTGGGGTGGATTGGAGTAGGTTAGGAAGGGGAATCTTCTGCATTTTTTCCCTTCTCTTGGCCAGACAGATAACATGTACTGGACATTAAAACTGCTGCCTGGCTGGTCAGATTTGCCTATGTGCTGACATAATGGTGGAGAAATGAAGCTGGTTTATAATAAGGGCTGTGCTTTTTGGACTGTTCTTGTGACTTTCACCCTCTTTTCAATTTGACATCCCCCCCCCCAAAAAAAGTCACTGAAGAAGAATTACCGTCTGAGGTGCCTTCCAGAAAGAGTGAAAGTTCCAACCTACAAATATTCTGTCTTCCCATTTTTCAAATGCAAGTTCTGTCCTTGAAATTGCCATTCTCCCCCCCCCCCCCGAATTTTTAAGTTTTGCTTCTCAACATTGTTTTTCCCTCTCTTTTGTTTTTAGGATCCTCCTTTGGAATATGCTAAAAGAAACAACAGAAGCACTGTATTCCGCATAGTGCCAAAGTTTAAAAAGGAAAAGGTTCAGAGACAAAAGACTAGCCCTCAGCGTGGTATGCTTTATAAAAATAACAATACTGTAATAATAATGTGGCTATGGGGGAGACGTGGTTCAAATCTTTCATTACATGCTCAGATGATGAATCGTTATCTGACTCAGCTTTGAGCTGAAAGGAACCTTGACCCATGTCCTTGCATAAACGACCTGTGGTCTGTTTTTGGAGGATGTGAAATATCTCTCACTGGTTTGACTGTCCTGGGATTAGCTAGCCCTTAAAATCTAATATAGCCATACCTTGGTGGTCAAACGCCCTGGAACGCAGACATTTTGGCTCCTCAATGCCGCAAACCCGGAAGCGACTGTTCCGGTTTGTGAACGTTCTTTTGGAACCCGAATGTCCAATGGGGCTTCCGCGGTTTTCGGTTGGTTGCAGGAGCTTCCTGCAGCCAATCAGAAGCCGCAATTTGGTTTTTAATGTTTTGGAAGTCGAACAGACTTCTGAAACGGATACCCTTCGACTTCCAAGGTACGACTGTATTAGTTTTCAAACGGTGTCCCAGGAAATCCTTGGGATTCATCCTCATTTCAGCAATGGCCAGCAAGCATCCCTTGTCCTCTTGTCCTGTTCCTCCTCTGTACTGTACAGTTGCAGACAAGTGTTTGGTATGTTCTGGGGTGCGCGCTCAGTTTATGCCAGAAAGCAGTGTATTTCAGAAGCCTGTTCCAGTGTAATTTTTGAGTTTAAACAAACTTTTCAACCCTCTTCTCCCATTGTTACAGAATGTGTACAGGTTACCACTTCACTATTGATTATAGAGATCTCAGACTAGGGTCCTTTAGCAGAGAACATTTTTGAAAATGCTAAAAAAAAGAAGAAGAAGAAGAATAGCAAGCACATAATTCTTAATAAATGTAAGAGGCTCACAAAGTACTCATAACCCACCTACTTTCAGCAGCCAGAAACACCATAACCAGACACTGGAGAGACCTGTCAGGAGTAACTTGGACCAATGGTACCAAATAGTATGGGAAACAGCCCTACTAGAAAAATTAACTAATAAACTGAAACTGACACGGGGACAAACAGAAGAAGACGCCTTCACCCCGGTATGGCTCCCCTTTATCACATACACAGCCCAACAGGACAATGACAATAATCCACCAACAGCATACAAATCAATATGGCTAACCTGATCCAAAACACCCACCCACCTCGCTCACACACGAAAACAAAGATCACCACAGCCAATCACAAGCAAACAATCACACCCTAGGCCAACCCCAACCTCTCTCACCACCAAAGGAACACAAGTGAACAACACAAGCAACGCTGACACCAAACTCTACATACATTAAACATAATAGAAACACCGCCACCCGACCCCACCCCCATCCATCTTCCCTCTCTCCACCCCCCCTTTCTTTTTTCTTTCTTTTTTTCTTCTCCCCCTAATGCCTCAACAAATGAAACGGATTTGTAAAAATGTTACATGGGAGGAAAAAAATACGAGGCATTACACTTACTTCTGTAAAACAAGAAGATCCTTAATAAAATATTTAAAAAATAAAATAAATGTAAGAGGCTTCATTGAAATAATTGGTTAGCTGTTGCTTACACTTCAGAGGCATCGTGTGTCACATCCAGCTTCTGAAACGAAATAGCACTGCGTAAAACACATGAAAATTGAAACAATGGCTTATGTACTCATTCTTCTTTATTAAATTCCTTTCTCAGTTTAATGTGGGCAACTAACCTTGGAGAACAATGTTGACAGAACTTTTAAATGTGCTCTTTTGCCTGATATGGCTAATAGATAATTTTCTGAATTAAGGGCTGTAGTTGTTTATGTTTTAATGAGTACTGATTTTTCCCCTACTAACATGGAAGCCAATAAATCATCATTTGTGTGCAGCAGAACATGCACAGACCTTGTAGTACATCTTCTAATATGGTTACAAGTTAATTAGTTGGTGTTCAGGAAGCTTGGTAGCTTTGATGCTGAAGCTGAAAGCATGGCTGCAATACAGAATGCCCTGTCTTTTTTTTTTTAATTTAACATACATTCACAGGTTTTGTTTAACTGCATGGAAAAAAACGAAGCTGCCAATTTTTTCAAGACTATATTTGACTTTTGCTATCACTGCCGTGTTCTAGTCTGTTTCTCACCCTCTGTGGCCTAACCTTTGCTTGTGATGCGAGTTGAGCATGTAGAAATTAAGGGGGTTTTGCTCTTAACTTTGGTAGTTCAAAAATGGGGCACAGATGAAGTTGCTGCTTGGCTGGATCTGCTCAGTTTGGGAGAGTACAAAGAAATCTTCATCAGCCATGACATCCGAGGCTCTGAGCTTTTACATCTGGAAAGGCGAGATCTGAAGGTATTTTCTATGTGCTACTTTTCTGCTTATGATCATTTTTCTTTGATAGAAATTAATTAAAAACTTTCCTCTGTCCCTATTCCAGCTGCGTGCTTGTAGCTTGGCTTTTAGTGTGCAAACTTGCAAAACAACAAACCAACCAACCCCAAACTAACTAACTAACATGCTGTTAGTTAGGCCAGACTCTCATCTTCTTATTAATAGGAATATTGGGAATTTGCTTCTTTTAATGATTTATACAGAGTAATGGTGGAACCGGGCTTTGAGAAATCGTTAAATGTATTGGCTGTATTGATTTATATGAAAATAACTACATTAACATTAAAAGGGCTTATGTTGGAGATAGTTTGTAATCCATCAGCTGGCCGTTATCAAGATACATGTGATACAAGATTTTAAAATACACCCATCCCTCACTCTGGGTCATAATCCCTTTCTATTTGAGGCATTCTGGGGTAACCTCTAAGTAGGCGTTCTGCATTTTGTATCTGTCACTGCTGCTAGTCAGACCAGCTTTGTGGATTAGATAGACAGTTCTTTCTGCTCCAAACAGAATTGTCTGCAGAAGCAGCTTGACAGGTGAGGTCGAAACACTGTGTGAGCCTCCTGGCCGGTAGGTTGCTGTGGCTTGCTGGAAGGGAGAGGGGCAAGGCTGTGGGGAGCATACCACCTGGAGCGCTGGATTGGCTCCATGGATGTGTTCGCACCACCTCTGTCTCCCCACCCCACCCCACCCCGTCTCCCCCTTCTCCCTGTCCCTCCCACTGTTCAACAGTGTCCCACCTGCGAGCCACTTCTGTGTGTACATTTCCAGGAGATTTTCTCCACTCTTCCACTACCACCGCTCCTGTTCTACATCTGTCTTTCATTTTAGGCTATAATCGTTGATGCTTGGGGCAACAAAGAAATCTTAATAGTGAGTAGAGAGGCCAGGAGTTGTCTGTGGATGTAATTTAGCTTATTCCTGACATCTCCTTAGCAGGAGGGAAATTGTCTTAGGCATAATGTTTAGTTTCTGTTTTTAATTATCAGTTAACTCAATTGTGTTCATAGTTCTAGATTCCAATCCTGTCTGGCATGTCTAACACTAGCTGTATGAGGAACCGTATTATGGAAACTTGTGTCCTGAAACAGCTGGCTTCCTTCTGCTTGTTTTCTGGCCTTTAGCAGGTTTCTGTAGCACCACCTCAGTTTCCTGGGCATCAGTGAAGCTGTTATTCCTAGTTCCTGATGTTTTTCTGGTATACCTATAGTGTGCTGCTGTGCATTTTGCATCTGCGGGTGTTAAATTTTCATTAATCTTTTTCCTGGAGAAGGTGAATGGAGGTGTATCGCTTTCTCAAATTAATAGCGTCTTAGGGAAGGTATAGACAATTGCCTTAATTGAGCGTTAAATGCAACAGGTTCGGCAGAAGAATTGTGCAATTTGCAAGTTTGCAATGAGCCCACAATGCCTTAGTTTACACGCATTTATACAAACAAGGATTCACGGGAATTGCAATGTTGTATGAATGACTCTGTTGAAATTTGGAGTGAAATATTCAGACTTATTTGAAAATTTATAATCCTCTCTTTCATAAAATATGACAAGGCAGCCTATAACATATAAAATGCAACAAAACCAGTCTGTTAATATCTATAAAGCTATAAAATCTATAATCTATAATTAAAAGCATCAGTAAAATGTCAGTAAATATTGGTTGTTTTAAGGAAAAAAACATATTGTGAAGACCTGCCTGAACTGTGCCATTTTCAGAAGACATCAGAAAGGAGGCAGGGACTGTTCCTGCTGAACCTCTATAGGCAGGGAGTTCCACAGGAAAGAGAAGGGCTTGCACCCTAAAGGCTCAATTCCTAGGGGAGGCCATCCAAACCTCAGAGGCCTGGGAGAAATGAAAAAGATGATATAACTCTTGATACTACTAATAATTGGTTAATTTAATCATATTTCTTTCCTATTGGTTATGAACATATCTAGAATTACTTCTGATTATCGTGTCATTTTCCAATTTCACTATTTTAGTGGAAATGCCTAGTTTCTCTTAAGAAACTAATACTCATTTGTTAAGTATGAGAAAGGTAGTTTACATGTGTATTTTTATATAATAAATCCTGACATTAAAAAGTAGCTGAGACATTTCCCTCTGTTAGTAAGCTGTCCAGTTTTTAACTAGTTATGAAAAGTACCCCCCCCCATTATATTTTGGTTAAAGGTAAAGTTAAAGGGACCCCTGACCATTAGGTCCAGTCGTGGCCGACTCTGGGGGTGCAGCGCTCATCTCGCTTTATTGGCCAAGGAAGCCGGCGTACAGCTTCCGGGTCATGTGGCCAGCATGACTAAGCCGCTTCTGGCGAACCAGAGCAGCGCACAGAAACGCCGTTTACCTTCCTACCAGAGCGGTACCTATTTATCTGCTTGCACTTTGACGTGCTTTCGAACTGCTAGATTGGCAGGAGCTGGGACCAAACAACGGGAGCTCAACCCATCATGGGGATTCAAACCACCGATCTTCTGATCGGCAAGCCCCAGGCTCAGTGGTTTAACCCACAGCGCCACCCACGTCCATATTTTGGTTACGGTACTTCTAAAGTTAATGGACTGCTTTGCATGACATGGTAAGCCATGTGTTTGTGTGGGATCCCAGAGATGGGTTTGGCAGGAGCACAAAGAAATCTTGAGAACAGGCCCCAGACGGAGGGGACCCATAGAACAGGGTCACTAGGACTGAGTCTTGGAAGAAGAAGAAGAGTTTGGATTTGATACCCCGCTTTATCACTACCCGAAGGAGTCTCAAAGCGGCTAACAATCTCTTTTCCCTTCCTCGCCCACAACAAACACTCTGTGAGGTGAGTGGGGCTGAGAGACTTCAGAGAAGTGTGACTGGCCCAAGGTCACCCAGCAGCTGCATGTGGAGGAGCGGGGAAGCGAACCCAGTTCCCCAGATTACGAGTCTACCGCTCTTAACCACTACACCATATGCTTCAGGCTGTTACAGGTCCTCTTTGTTCCAAAATACATGTTCAAGAAAATGGCATGGCACAGTCATCCCTGAACTGTACCCCACTGCCATTCAAGTCAGGGTGAACATAAAGGATAATTCAGTAATGGGAAGTAGCCTCAATTGCAAGGGAGAATTTTTGTGTAAGCCTTCTCTGTGAGAGACTCGCTTTTCCTGTGTTGGGTAGTAGGTTAATGAGAAGAAGCGTTCAAATACTGTAGATATGATTGTTTCCTTTTTCCATCCCACAAACCTAGTTCAATTTGTTGCACTATTTTTATGGAAAGGATCCCATCTGCAATTTCTGAAAAGGCCATAATTGTGTATGGTCAAAACACACTAGGTGAAATTAGGAGGGATTGCCAACAATAATTTCCTGGACACCTGCCCCCTTTCTACCCCTGTTTTTATTTTATTTTATTTTATTTTATTTTATTTTATTTTATTTTATTTTATTTTATTTTTTTGCAAGATGTGTAAAGCAGAATGCAGACGGGTTAAATGCATGCAAGTAGAGGGCATACTGTATAAATTTCATTTTTTTGTTGCTGATCGTTACAAAATATTTGATTAGGGGGATTATTCAGAGCACTTCCTTAAAAAAGACCGGCCTTGGAAGTTGAGTTGAAGGAACTAATTTCTGGAGTAATCTTATTGCATCTTCTGTGTTAATCAGGCAAGAATTTTGGGTAGACATTTTGTAATGACTTCTTCTCAGAAGGAAGCTTTTCTCCATATCCTCTGCTTACCACCTGCATCCCTTGTTAGGATACTTGTTTAATCCCAGCAGCTTCGTGACGATCTCCATGTAATGACAAAGTGACACTTATCATTCTGAAATGTGGGCGTGCAGTGGTTTTCCAACTTGGGTGTTCACAGCGCAATAAACACATCAAAGTCTCTGTGCTTTTCCCACACGTAGAGGAAAACCTATTGTTCTCTGAAGGGACCTTGTCATTTCTGCCAGTCAAGAGATTCATTCCACCAGATATTAAAAGAGAGGGACCTAAACTGGGCTTTTTTGGGGGGTGGACATACACATAACAGAAGACAAATCTGAGATGTCTTGGGCAGAAAAATCTGTTGTGGGTCATCACATTTAGGATACAGTGGAGGTAGAATGTAGGAATCTGCCTTGTACTATCAGACCATTCATCCATCTAGCTAGCTCACTGTTGTCTAAATGGACTGCCCCACCTGGAGGTGTGGGGGGTCTGAGCCTCTGTACAAAGCACGCTTTCTAATGCTGAGATGCAGCCCTTCCCCCAGAGGCTGACATTTTCTGGATATATCGAGAAACCTCCTGTTTAAATGTCCCATGAGTTTACAGTGGTGCCTCGCAAGACGAAAAGAATCCGTTCCGCGAGTCTCTTCGTCTTGCGGGTTTTTTCGTCTTGCGAAGCAAGCCCATTAGCGCTTTAGTGGATTAGCGCTACAGTATTAGCGGCTTAGCGGTCTTAGCAGATCAGCTGATAAGCGGCTTAGCGATCACCTGATAAGCGGCTTAGCGATCAGCTGTTAAGTGGCTTAGCCGATCAGCTGATAAGCGGTTTAGCGGCTTGGGAAAAAGGGGGGGGGAGGAAAAAAACCCTGCAGGAACTCGCAAGACATTTTCGCCTTGCGAAGCAAGCACATAGGAAATTCGTTTTGCGAAGCACCTCCAAAACGGAAAACCCTTTCGTCTAGCGGGTTTTCCGTCTTGCGAGGCATTCGTCTTGCGGGGCACCACTGTATTAGAATTTTTTTGCATTATTGCTGCAGGTAAGTAACGTTATCTAAATCTGTTAGGAATAAATTACAAAAATTGTCTTTACATCTTAATACAGTGGTACCTCGGGTTACATACGCTTCAGGTTACATACGCTTCAGGTTACAGACTCCGCTAACCCAGAAATAGTGCTTCAGGTTAAGAACTTTGCTTCAGGATGAGAACAGAAATTGTGCTCCGGCGGTGTGGCAGCAGCAGGAGGCCCCATTATCTAAAGTGGTGCTTCAGGTTAAGAACAGTTTCAGGTTAAGTACGGACCTCCGGAACGAATTAAGTACTTAACCCGAGGTACCACTGTATTTAGAAATACACCTTGTTCAGGAAATTACATTAGTAGCAGTAGTAGTAATAATAGTAGTATAGTGGTACCTTGGTTTACAAACTTAATCCATTCCGGAAGTCTGTTCTTAAACCAAAGCATTCATAAACCAAGGCATGCTTTCCCATAGCAGTGGGGGACTCGATTTACAAATGGAACACACTCAACGTGTTCTGTTTCCAAGGCAAAGTTCACCAACCAAAACACCTACTTCTGGGTTTGCAGTGTTCTTAATCCAAGTTGTTCATAAACGAAGCTGTTCTTAAACCACTGTATTCGTAATATTAGTATCATCACTATTATTTGCATGGCTGCAGGAATTGCTTTTAAGAACCATGTGTCATCAGTCATGGGAACTGATGCTTATTACACGATTAGCACAGTAGCAATGGTTGGGGGGGATTTTTTATTATGGGTTCCTTGCTCTCTCCCTGTGCTTTTGACTAGAGGTAGGATCATTCCTGCAAACCTGCCCCCTTTGCTGGCCATCTGAACCGGTCCTCATTGTTAAAGGTTAAAAGATCATTGGGTGCCTGTGAGCGAACTCTTGTGACTGACCTTTCCATTCTCCTTGTCTTGTAGGACCTGGGGATCACGAAGGTGGGTCATATGAAGCGAATCCTTCAGGGAATTAAAGAACTCGGCCGGACCTTGCCTTTGACGGAAGTATAGTTCTCTTGCTGGCCTCTGAAGAAGAAAGGCTGTTTATGCAAAGCCGTGGAGGCGCATTGCCGTCTCTGTAGGTTTCTGCACGGATGTGTGAGTGTCAGTATGTGGCGTGCGAGGGATTGTGTTGGGGGCATTGCTTGAAAAAAGAGCCTAATGGGAGTCCTTGGAAGGTTTTGTGGGCCTAACGTTGCTGTGAAGTACATTGCGAAGAGCAGCTCTTAAAAAGTCAGCTTTTGACCGAAATCTGGGCTGGGTAGCTTATGGGTTATCTAGCAAAGGGCAATCAAGATCGGATGGCTTTCCTTACATACGTGGGATTTCTCAGTACTGCAACAAATAACTTAATGCAGGGAGAGTATTAGGTTTGAAAAATTCCTGAGGCCTGGAAACACTTGCCAATGTCTTGGAGGGACTGATTACCGGTGGGTTTTTCAGGCAATGCTGATAACCTCAGCAACCTCCCTCCTCTTCTGTCTCTGACCAAGAAATCAAGCTGGAGCCATCATGCTGTATACCGTGAGTGCAAACTGTAATACTTGGTTTGCCTTCCTGAACTGTCTTTTTTTGTTGCATGACACACCTGACACTTTACAGACTTGAACAACTTTTATATCGGTTTGGAATAAGGTTTAATTTATTACTATTCTGTGTCTTGTGTTGGTTGAAGGCTTTTTTCTGACGTCGTTCGTACCCTAAACGTGCTGTGAACATCTCTGCTATTCTCCAGCATGGGATGTATATTAAATATAATGGAGAGTTTATGTCCTCTGGCTGCAAGTAACTTAATAGTATTTTTTAAAAGGCTGGTACCTCACAATATTATGAGTTTACTCCCAAGAAACAGAATTATCTGAATATTTTCTTATCGGCTATAAAATATGCAATGTTTATCTCTTACAGCCTCTCTTAAGGCAACTGCTAGCTTACTTTGAGTATTTAAACTTCAAAGCATGGCAGTATTGTGACTCATAGCAAGGTGGATGTTTGCTAATTCAGTGGTAGCAACCTGATTACGTTCACAGAACTAAAATTACTTCATATTGAAGGCACACGTGGACCAATTATTTGAATATCAGGGCTTGATTATGTATTTTTTAATGGAATCAGTAAAAATTACAGAGCATATCAAATATTCAGTTTACCAACACAAGGCATGTCTTTCCTGTAAATATTAAGCAAATACTTCTTTTAGTTCAGAAATTATTCTCTTTAGAAATACTTAATTCCTGGGATATGCGTGAAGCCTGTTTATTGGTGTATTTGTTAAAATGGATTAGTAAAATGGATTAAGAATTGTCTGTCTTAAAAATTCTAATCCCTTTATTAAAATAATATAAAGCGCATTTATATTTGTTTCTCAGCTGAGGCAGAGCTCTTTCAGGTGAATGCTTAAGCTTTTCATGTTAAAAATAACCAGTGGCAAGTACTAGGTCCTAAATTGACTGGTCTGATATAATTAAAGATTGTCCAGCAATGAAGAACATAAATACAGTACCTAATAGAAGACAAAATATCTATTCTGATACATGTCATGATTTCCCCTTCTGCTTAAGTGGCAGTGAGCAACAACGGGGAATCCTGAGCGATGCTACAATTGAATGTGATCCATCATAGCTTCTGAAAGAAATTTGATCAGTTCAGATAGCAACTATTGCTCATCAGAATGATGGTAGCATTTTATCACTCCAAATAAGTTGGACTTTCTACCAAGCTTAGGTGGAGCTCCACAAAAACAGCGTTCAGCATCCAGTTTTCAAAATGATGTTGTGCTTTTGTGCTAACAGTGTATGGACAAATTCTTTGTTGCATATACTTTTAAAAGGAGAAGTACTTGAAGCATCCTTTTATATTAAGATGAAACTTGTTATTTCTTCATTGTTGTGAAATTTTAGCTATTTTTTTAATAAACCTTATAGCTCAAAAGTACAGACACTAACGATTTTCTAGCTTTACGGTGGTCAACGTAAGATTCACCATTAATGTTATGTACTGAATTACGATAACTTACTGCAGGAATTTGTTTACTTTTCCAATGATAGCACTGGTTCTCTCAAACTTTGTCTTACCTGTCCACAAAGGCACGTAAGGGATTAAATGTGAACTCTTAACACAGATGCCCTTGCAGAGAGCCAGCCTATTTGGCAGAGATCCACAACTCTGACATTACTACATCTTTTTATAGTTTCACTGATTTCTTTATTTTAGACTCTTAAAAGATGACAACATTTTCAGCAGGTGACTACAATTACAATGGTAGATTTCTAACACAGAAATTTTTCTAGGCTTTTTATATTGGCTCTGCTCCAAAGATCTCTGTGGTAACTTGGATGTCCACACAGACTAACACATGAAAAGCTTTCTTTATTCACTTTAACTTTGGGAAGTAGCGTCAGTGTCATGTGATGGATACAGAGGGAGAGCAATCTTTGCTAATGAAGTGAATTGATTACCACCCAAATAGGAAGGAAGTCTGTAAAGCCTAGATTAAAATTATATAACACCTTGGCTAACTATCACATACCAAAGATGAAATCTTGTGGAACAGGATGACTATCGCCAATACTAAATATTTCCCTTAAGGACGTACAGTTAGGAGGACATTGTAGGCACATGCATAGTAAAAGAGAGTTATGGAAAGATGGTTTGCAAAGTGACAGGATTGATGTATTGATGAAGCAGAAAATGATGTGCATTTTTCTCAACATCTGTACCAATTGTCAGATAGTATTGCTTCCTAGAAGGACATTCTGATTTAGAATTAATCTGTTGTAACATTATTTGCTCAAAATGTTGCATCTATTGCCTTTAAAATGTACAATGCCTTCTTTTGATTCTGAACAAAAGTGAAACGCAAATTTTCAACAGTATCTGAAAGGGTTACATAGAAACACCACATAGAGAGGAAAGGTTTAGTTATGATCCATCTGGTCATGACAATTTGGTTATAATAACCCCCAAGCCTTCTGGATGGAACATCAATATACAATTTTAGGGAAGCAAAGAATGCATGGGCATTGAATACAGAAAGGCATTTTAAAAAAAAAAAATTTAAAAAATGAATGTTCAGTACAGTATTTGAAATAGAATGTCCCCATTGTTTGCAGTTTGACACTTTATTTTAAAATTCTCACAAAGCATGGTTTTCCCCTCATTCCATGGATTCATTCCACTGTTGCCAGCAGATAGCTGAATCTTTTATATACTTTTTGCTTTTCAACTGGAAATAAATATCAAGCCGCTTCATGAAAGCTGCACTAAATCCTCACCCTATGTACATTCTCTCTTCTTAGATATCTAGATAAAAATTTGTTCGGGTTGCCTTCTATTTTGTCTAAGAGGCAGGTGGCCAGTTTAACATTTAACATATCCCTTTAATGTATTGGTGAATGATAAAATACAGAATTATTCTTTCATTTAAAGTATACCTTGAAAACAAGAGTTTATATTGTATGTCATAGGAGATAAAAAGTAAGAATTAATATTGATTTCAGTTGTTAATATTTATAGTTGCACTGTGAAGGTCCATCACTCTTTATAGCTGTATATGCATCATTTTTATATAGGCAAAAGATGGCTGACAGGTCTGTCAACTAGTTACGTCAAAAGGCTTGTGTGTGTTGGTGTGCATTCAGACTTTATGGAATACATGGTTGGGACAAATGGCTAAGATAGAACTATATATTAAAATTGCAACCAATGAAATGCCGAGCAGGTCTGGTCATGGTGTGTCCAGTGGGTCAGAGCTGCCCTCCTGACATTGCTACTTACTTGGATGGGATTGATGTGGGGCAGCAGTGAGGTTGGGGCAAGGTGGGTTCTTTTCGGGTGCACCTATGAAGCCACAGTGTTGCTGCTGCCCAGTTAGGCAAACAGGACTTGCGCCAGTGTTGGCACGGCAGATCCAGGGCCCCACCTCACTGCTGGAGGGTTCTGTTGATGTTTGGCAATCAGATCCCATTGATTTCATGTGCTGAAATTAAATAGGTGTAGTGCTTCAGCAGGGACGCGGGTGGCGCTGTGGTCGAAATCACTGAGCCTAGGACTTGCTGATAAGAAGGTCGGCAGTTCGAATCCCTGCGATGGGGTGAGTTCCATTGTTCGGTCCCAGCTCCTGCCAACCTAGCAGTCTGAAAGCAGGTCAAAGTGCGAGTAGATCAATAGGTACCGCTCCGGCGGGAAGGTAAACGGCGTTTCCGTGCGCTGCTCTGGTTCGCCAAAAGCAGCTTAGTCATGCTGGCCACATGACCCGGAAAGCTGTCTGCGGACAAACGCCGGCTCCCTTGGCCTATAGAGCGAGATGAGCGTGCAACCCTGGAGTTGTCCGTGACTGGACCTAACGGTCAGGGGTACCTTTTAGTGCATCAGCACTAGTTTCTTGTGTATTAACACTTGTACACTAAGCACTTTGTATACTGAGATTTGATACTACAAATATTTGTTATGGCATTGAGACCAAGAAAGATCCGTGCTCTTAATCTACTACAGAACTTTTAAAGACCAAAAGAATGATATTTTTTACAGACATGTATCCTTGATAAGGAGCCCATTTTATCTTTGGTTGCGTCTTGAGTGAGTTAAGAACTTAATAAATAGTTAGTGGGTGCTCCATTACACGTGGAAACAATGCATTACCATGTAAGTAAAAAAACCCAACAGCTTCTGGATTATAGCATCACTAAGAAATGGAACCCAATCTTAGGCTATGTATGCAGAAAGGTTTGGGCTTCATTTTCAGGGCTCTCCTTAAATTCTGTGAGAGAAATCGTGTCCGCTTCACAGAGGTTGCGGTGAGATCACTAAGACCGACCTCACTGTTTGTGTGGGTGGGAGTGATTAGATAGCCACAACAACCTGATTGGGTCACTCGGTTGCTGGGGTAATTCTGGCCAATGGGTTGAGAGAATTTGCAGCCGGGGGACCTATTTAGACCGCTGCATGTTGCGTCGAGCTTCCTCTTAATCCTTCATGCATCGGATCACCCGCCCACCCTCCCTGTATGTAGGGTCTTGCCATGACCTTGCTATGCCGTTGTGGGTCGTCTGCTTTTGGAGCAGGGGCCTGGTAGGAATTTTCCCATTCGGCTGATTGGCTGGTGCCACTTGGGTTTCGCCTGCCGCGTAGCAAATTGTCACAACTTTGTACGGTTTGGCGGTTAAGCATTGGTTCAAGGTGTGGTGGAGGGGAGGTTGCCACACCTGCCCCTCTCAATGTGCGATAGGGTATTCCGTTAAAGGAATCTAGGTGCTCGCCATGCTTTTGTCCGATCCCCTTCCAGGGGTTAGGGCCACGCCAGAGCACCTGGGAGCATTTTGGGGTGAGGTTGCGTCTGTGGTAGGACCAATGCGCCCCCAGTATGTTTACTCTTACTGACTTCTGCTGTTGTCAGTGCTGCCCTGCTGGACCAAGTCGAACCAATGCCTTAAGCAAACCACTCACATTCTGTAATCAATAAAATTGTGGCCCAAATTAGGCCAATAACCTTAAACCAGGCGTCCCCAAACTCAATTCCCATCGCCCCTGACCACTGGCCCTGTTAGCTAGGGATGATGGAAGTTGTAGTCCCAAAACATCTGGAGGGTCGAGTTTGGGGATGCCTGCCTTAAACTAATATTGGTGTCAACTGTGTCTTTCTTTAGGAGGTCTTGGGGGTCTTCACACGCAAAGTAAACAGATTTCAACCATCAAAACTAAAAGTGGCACAGCCTCCTCCCTTGAAGAGTGTGGGTTTGGGTTGTAGCCAACTAAGTTCTAGTCAGAGTAGACTCATTGTAATGGACCTTTTAGTTGTGGCCATTAATTTAAATGGGTCCACTTGGAGTAGGATTAACATTGGAGACAATCCACTTATATCTCCAGGGACAGACAACATGTTTCTCCTGCTAGCCTAGTGCCATTTGCTCCTGATTATATTCCTTATATTCCCCAGATAAGTCCGTGGCTGCTATTCTCTCTTTTGAGAAAAAGTAACCACCACCACAATTTTGTTGTGCGGTCAGTGTATACCCTTGACAATCAATGCTTTTGTCTTCACCAAGATGTAATTGTCAGTCACATTGACAGGTGTTTTGCTGAAAGAGGGTCTTCAAAGATTGTAGTCACATTTTTACTTTTTGAAATACCGAAACCCTAAGAAACTTACCTTATTTTTCCGTGTATAAGACGCCCCCATGTATAAGACAACCCCTGTTTTTTGAGCCCAAAATTAAGAAATAAATAATTTCAACGTTCCATGTATAAGACAACCTCCAATTTTAAACCTAAAAAATTTGGGGGGGAAATACAGTCTTATACATGGAAAAATACAGTAATTTGGAATTTTATTTTATTTTTTCTGCTTTTTAAAATAAAGAAATAGTTCTGTGTTTTAAAAGGACAGATATGTGACTTTTACGTATAGGAAAGCTAGTGGACTTTCCCATAAAATTGGGAAATGAAGAACACTGATTTTAACACTATGTCTTAAAATGTCGTTAGTATTGTGAAAGGGTTTGTTCCGAATTGTCACAGTGGTTGGAAAATAACTTAAAAATCATAGCCTGTAAGTAAAACAGAAAGCAACCAGCTATATTGATGTTGTTCTCAGTTGTCAAGTAGCAGTTTAGAGGAAAAAGAAATGTTGTTTCAGGACAGAGTTGTAGTTTACTTATGCTTTGTGGTGGTTGCAGCATGTATGTATTTGTGGTGATAACTTTATATATCTGCATATATCCAGTTCTTCAACTTGCTCTGAAGAAAACAAGTAGGCTCTGGTAAACAAGTGAATGCTTGAGTTCTTTATAATTAAGTATTAATTTCTTTCTGGGCTACGTATGATGTGGAAGGGGCTGGTGTAAATAAATCTTGGTTCTCTAGGTAGCTACCCTCCAAACACAGTGGTACCTCGCAAGACGAATGCCTCGCAAGACGAAAGAGTTTTTCATTTTTTGAGTTGCTTCGCAAGACGAATTTCCCTATGGGCTTGCTTTGCAAGACGAAAAACGAAAACGTCTTGCAAGTTTGTTTTGATTGCAATGATTTTCAATGCATTCCTATGGGAAACCGTGCTTCGCAAGACGAAAAAACTCGCAGAACGAATTAATTTCGTCTTGCGAGGCACCACTGCAGTTTAAGTAAATCACCATACATTTATTTAAATGAAAATTTGCACAATGGAGTGTAAATTTCTGCTGCAAAGGCCCCATATGCATGGCTTCGTGGCGGTGAGGGGAAGCAGTCCAGGCTGAGGGGACATTTTGCTTGAGGTGATGCCTGCAGGCCTTCCTATCGAAAGGCTCTTGCAGGTAAAAACCAGCTGACTAAGAGTCTAAGATAAGGACAAATATTCCCAAGTCACTCTCTGTTGTCAGGGTCAAATAACTGCACTAATTTGTCAGTTGAAAAGCAACTGTTGTTCACATAATTTTTTTTTGCCTCTGAACTTTGAATTAATTATATGGAAGATTACTTGTACTCAATTCCCCTAGAACAGATATTTGCGGTGGGAAAAACAGTCAAACCTCGGTTGTTGAATGTAATCCATTCCAGAAGCCCGTTCGGCTTCTGAAACGTTCCACAACCGAATCACGGCTTCCGATGGGCTGCAAGAACTTCTTGCATTCAAGCGGAAGCCGCGTCAAATGTTTGGCTTCCGAAAAACGTTCAAAAACTGGAACACTTCCGGGTTTTCAGTGTTCGGGAGCCGAAATGTACTATAACGGAGGCGTTCGGGAACTGAGGTTTGACTGTAGCAGTTTAAGCTTTTGTTGCACGTGTGCAATGTAGTATGCTGATTTCTTATATAATTTGGATGGGTACTCAACTATGTTTTACACAGAGTAAATCCAATGAAAGGAATGAACATGGTTAAGTTTGGTCTATTAATTCCAGCAGCTCCACTCTGCATTAAATATCACCCTAGTTTATAATAGTAGAATAATAACAACTACTACAAAATAACAACAACAACATTATAAGAGTAAAAAGACAGTAACAGCAGTCAGATCCTTATTGGAAACGATATTCTGAAAGTCTGCTGAAATGAAACCGTATAGTTTTGTCAACGTTAAACATATCGCTTTGCAGTTACTCCAGTCCTTTAAAGACATTGTGCACCTGGTTAGCTTTAAACATGAGTCTCATCAATTAGTCTATTAAAAAACGGAAACAGTATTTGCTCCTTAAGACAGATATAGTACTGATAAAAAATGGAAGCTGCAACTTTAAAATAGGTGTGAGGAACCCCACTGGTTTTACCCTCCCCTCCCAGCCACAAGCTATTTATAAGAAAATAACTGAAAGGGGAAAGGGCTTTGATGGCGTGCAAAATGTACATTGGCTGGCTTCTTCTTCTACAAGAAGTTCAGATGTCTCAGTAGATGGATTTGTGGTCCTGACAAATACGCAAACAGTGTGCGTGAATTTTGCATTTGCCAAATATGCACTTGCCTTTTGAAGGGTCTGGGCTGAGCGATGGAGGAGACGCTCCTTCAGGTCTACATTATTTGGGGTTGGAAGTCTTTTTGCTTTTTAGCACAGGGAGAGGTAAAAGGGTATTGGACAGTTTTGTTGTTGTTTTTTAACCCATTTTGATACAAAACATCATTGGAGAAAATGGTGAGATTTGAGTGAGTGGAGTTACTAAGGATTAAGTACATGCCTCTGTTTCCAAGTGAAGTAGTTCTCTGTGCATGTCTGTGAAGGTTGTAGAATGGTGGGAGGGGCCCTTGCTACCTCGGATTGGGTCCCCCACAGCTTCCCACTGGGATTTTGTTGTTGTTGAGTCGTTTAGTCGTGTCCGACTCTTCGTGACCCCATGAACCAGAGCATGCCAGGCACTCCTGTCTTCCACTGCCTCCCGCAGTTTGGTCAAACTCATGCTGGTAGCTTCGAGAACTCTGTCCAACCATCTTGTCCTCTGTCGTCCCCTTCTCCTTGTGCCCTCCATCTTTCCCAACATCAGGGTCTTTTCCAGGGAGTCTTCTCTTCTCATGAGGTGGCCAAAGTATTGGAGCCTCAGCTTCAGGACCTGCCCTTCCAGTGAGCACTCAGGGCTGATTTCCTTCAGAATGGAGAGGTTTGATTTTCTTGCAGTCCATGGGACTCTCAAGAGTCTCCTCCAGCACCATAATTCAAAAGCATCAATTCTTCGGCGATCAGCCTTCTTTATGGTCCAGCTCTCATTTCCATACATCACTACTGGGAAAACCATAGCTTTTACTATACGGACCTTTGTTGGCAAGGTGATGTCTCTGCTTTTTAAGATGCTGTCTAGGTTTGTCATTGCTTTTCTCCCAAGAAGCAGGCGTCTTTTAATTTCGCGGCTGCTGTCACCATCTGCAGTGATCATGGAGCCCAAGAAAGTAAAATCTCTCACTGCCTCCATTTCTTCCCCTTCTATTTGCCAGGAGGTGATGTGCCCAGTGGCCATGATTTTCATTTTTTTGATGTTGAGCTTCAAACCATATTTTGCGCTCTCCTCTTTCACCCTCATTAAAAGGTACTTTAATTCCTCCTCACTTTCTGCCATCAATGTTGTGTTATCTGCATATCTGAGGTTGTTGATATTTCTTCCAGCAATCTTAATTCCGGCTAGGGATTCATCCAGCCCAGCCACAACCCTCAACCAGTCTGAAAAAGTTTACTCATTCCTGTGCATAAATAAGTAAACGTAAATAAGTAACCATAGCCATTTGTCCCTGTGTGTGTGATTCCACATATGTGGGGAAAATTAATCCAGTTCCAGAGATATAAACGTACAAGATGGATAGCTTTTATCATAGTTGCTTTTTGTGTCAAGGTAAATGGTAGGAAATGGGTGGACTGGGTTTACAAAATCTTAGGTGTGCCGAATCCTGCATGGGATTGCAGCCTCAACCCTTTATTTTCAGTGGAGTTGGTCACAGCATAGGATCAGGCTGTTAATATTTTGAATACTTATAACTTAACATAGCTCAAGGGGAGAATGCTTTTGACGGTTTCCATGAGAGATTCCTACAGGCTTCGATTCTATTGAAAAGACTTCGGCTTTTCCCAGTGTGCAACTATCATTTACTATAAAATAGTGGGGAGCCTCTGGCCTGCACACGATGCTGGGGACGTTAAAGCTGTGGCTGCGAAAGAACAGCCAGCAGCTTGCTTATTATTATTATCCATCGTTGTTGTTATAATTATTAACTGCAAGGCTTCTTAGTTGTTCCTTTGCAGTTGCAGCTTGAACCCAGTTGAATGCTCTCCTCTTTGAATTGTGTGCTGTTGAGGTTTTTAAAGCTGTTTTCCGCACGGATCCCATTCATTTTGGCCCTCCCCAAGATATCTGATTCCCACCAAAAGCAGAGATATTTCTATAGTAGAAGGTTGAGTGTGTGTGTTTCATGGCTAAGACTCAGCAGGAAGAATAGGAGATACTCTGCCTACAATTAGAAGATCTGAGCTACCTCTGTGAGTTCAGTTTTCAAACCTTGCATTTCTTCAAAATAGACTTCCAGGCTTCTCTCTTTCTCAACCTTATTTTTTATATGTTTTCGTTGGAATTGGAAGGTTAGCCGCTTTTTAATCCAGCGAGGTTACCAGCCCTTCTTTAGGTTATATGTTCTTCGCAGCACAAGTGTTTTGTCCAATGTAACCCGAGGAATTTTAAACCCAAGAAATAGTAAGAAAGTATAGTACAGCCATACCTTGGGTTGCGAACGTGATCCTTGCGGGAGGCACTTTCGCAACCTGCAGTGCCGCATGTGCGTGATGCAATTCGGTGTTTCTGCACATTGCGCGAGTGCCGAAACCCGGAAGTAACCTGTTCTGGTACTTCTGGGCTTGGCGCGGTCCGCAACCCAAACATGCACAACCCGCAGTGTTCGCAACCCAAGGTATGACTGTACCTGCAACTAAAACACACCATTTCTTGCTGTGTTCTCCCCTGCATCCCCCAGAAAAAAAGCACTGGTTTTGTATCTCAAATGACGCTGCTTCTGCCGATGTCTGTGTATTTCAGGGTGTGCCAATCACCGACAAGGTCAGACATTTAGAGCCTCTAAGGTGACTTTGTTCTCAGTTAAATGTGCACATATTCCTTATGTGACCAAGTGTTTAAAAGTACTAATGAGCTAGTCCTGCTGGTTAATGGCAATTTTGCAAAGTATTGCATGCTAAAAAAATTCCTTCAGCAACATGTACTTCTTTTATTCATTCAAACAAACAAACAAACAAACAAACCCAAAATTTCAGCTAGTTAGCCAGATATTTGAATTTTGTGTTTTTCAAAACCATATGAAGCTATCCATAATTATCAGATAGCAGCACTATTGCCAAAGTGTCTAATTTACATATTTTTTGTATTGACAATTGTCTGAAAATTCCCACTGGCTTTAATAGGAAGCTGTACAGGGTCTTGCGTGCCATTTCCCTCACTCCTCTTGCTGCTCTGCATTATAGCTAAGCCAGGAATATTGAGTTAATAAGAACTATGAAGCAGGTGCATATTTCTTACCTTTCATCTTTCGGGGTGCCTGGATTCCGTTTCTTGTCCAAGGCATTTGATAACTCTCTTACTTTTCTAAATGCCAGCGTATGTGAGATCAGAAAGTAGCTATGTGAAGCCAACTCGTGTCGAACTGGAAGAACATTTATTTTCGTTTATTAAAACTCGTGCATACTGCCTTTCCTCTTGTTAGATCAGGATGGCATCTGACATAAAATCAATACAAACAAACACAAAACAATCGTAAAAGCCACAGGAGAGAAGTGAAACAGATTGAGATTTTCTCAAATTTAAGTGTTTAAATTCCTGGGTGGGGGAAAAATGTTTTTGTCTAGCGCAGGGGTAGTTAATCTCCAGCGGATTAACTCCAATGTTCATCTGCCCGTCAGCCTAGCCAGTGGTCAGGAATGATGGGAATTGTCATATGATGTGGAGGGGCCCAGGGAAGCCAGCCCTGGTCTAGCGCTGACATTTTCTCTTGGGGTGGCCATTTTACAACCTGGGCACCGCATCCATTCAAGGGACAGCTTCTTCCCCTAATGTGCAATTGTGAACAATTTAACCTTTCTGTGCCTATGTTTTCCCATTTGGAGAATGGGAATCCTGCCTAGCAGCTTATTTGCAAAACAGAGTCTGAAGATCTCTAAATGACAAGTGCTATGCAAGTGATTAATGGTTTCCTTATGTTAAACAGCAGTTATCACAAATCCGAGTTTTATTTTCGTAGCGTTGGAAGGGAACCCCAGGGTCATCTAGTCCAACCGCCTGCAATGCAGGAATCTCAGCTAAAGCATCCATGACAGATGGTCATCCAACCTTATTGATTATTGATACTGATGACGCTTTCATAGTTCAGATCTTTACCTATGGGGTGGTGCATCCTTCTTGCAGCAGGGATAGCCTCCTCCCATTGAGAGCGCCAACCTTAGTGCATGGGTTGTGTGCCTTGCTCCCTGAGAGTTTAGCCATTCCCTGACCCCTGGACCAGGCCACGGGCACTGAGATACTCTGCAGGTGAGCCTAGCTGTCGTCTTCGTATGCTGTAAAAAGACTCCGATTTTTCAGTGTGTCAGCAAACTTGCCCATGAAATCTGTTGAGCAGAGAATGTTGTAAGTTTGGGCTTTATTTACTTGTATTTGTTTTTAAGAAACAGTGAGGTTTTTGTTTGTTTACATACTGTTTACAATGACACAGGTTTATTTTTAATATATACAACGGTTGAGATATTTATTGCATATGCTATTTGAAAGATGTTTTATGTGTTTTGCACCTTTGGGATATATTGTTACATTTCTGTATTCAGAATATTTGGGTGGTTCTGTTAATAGTAATTTTATGACTTCTAAGTGACCAGTTTTTTGTGCCTTTTTATTACTGGATGCATGATTGCCTATTTATTATTGTATGGAAGTCATGGAGATGTGTATTTTTGTATGCTGCTGGATGCAATGGTTGATTTTATTGTACATTTATGAGATATGCCTCCCTTAAAGGGCACTCGATGGATCTTCCTTCTGAAATAAACCAATACATACAATCTCAATAATTTATTTGAAATTTTTTTTAGTGAGAAATGGGTTTAATGAGCAGACTGACTTCTGAATAGACAAGATTGGGATTGCCCTGGACAAGAACATCTAACGCTCTGGATATTGTGTCCGTTGCTCCAGGACTCCTTTGTCCATTGCACAACAAAAGATGGAGGGTGGTTGTCTCTGAACATTGGATGGATGCCTGGCTCCTCATTCCTTTTATTTGTGTGCCGCTTTTCCGCACACACAAAAAACATGCTTACGACAAAGAAAACAATAACATTTCAAAAACAGTGGAAAAGAATTTCCTAATAACATAGCAAAACAACACAATAGCAAATATAATAACATACAAAAAAAACCCTTTCAGAACTGTAAATATAGCAAGATTGTATAAACAACACCTAGCATGCAATAACAAAAATAACAAGGGAGCTTGACCGTTGCACCTTGGTTGTAGAAACGCCCCTCCCATGATGTGGCTTACAGTTCCTCTCCTTCAGCAGCTTCATAGAAGGCTTCGAAGTGCAGGGGGCGAGGTAATAATAATAATAATAATTTATTATTTGTACCCCGCACATCTGGCTGGGTTTCCTCAGCCACTCTGGGCGGCTTCCACAAAGACCAAAAATACAGTAATATGTCATACATTAAAAACTTCCCTGAACAGGGCTGCCTTAAGATGTCTTCTGAATGTCAGGTAGTTGTTTATTGCTTTGACATCTGCTGGAAGGGCGTTCCACAGGGCGGGTGCCACTACCGAGAAGGCCCTCTGCCTGGTTCCCTGTAGCTTTGCTTCTCGCAATGAGGGAACTGCAGAAGGCCCTTGGCGCTGGACCTCAGTGTCCGGGCTGAACGATGGGGGTGGAGACGCTCCTTCAGGTATACTGGACCGAAGCCATTTAGGGCTTTAAAGGTCAGCACCAACACTTTGAATTGTGCTCGGAAACGTACTGGGAGCCAATGTAGGTCTTTCAAGACCGGTGTTATGTGGTCTCAGCGGCCGCCCCCAGTCACCAGTCTAGCTGCCGCATTCTGGATTAGTTGTAGTTTCCGGGTCACCTTCAAAGGTAGCCCCACGTAGAGCGCATTGCAGTAGTTCAGGTAGCTGAAAACACCCCTCCCATGGTGTTCCTCGTAGGAGATAAAGATGCATAGATGCATAGCACCCAGTGACTTGCAGTTCCAGTGGGCAATTTCTCTAAAATGAAATGCTCCCTCCACGTTGTGGTGGTGAATACGTCCAAGTTCTTCCATCTTTACCACTCCAGAGACTGCTGGCTGCCTCTTCTCACCCAAGAACGCACTTGCAGTAGCAGGTGCTCTTGAATTTGCTGCAGGACACACCTTTACTTTGGCTGTGTTAGGTGGCGTTACACAGTTATCTCCCTAAATTTATATTTAAGTTTTCAGTGCTTGTGTGAACACACAAACATCATGTAGCTGTTACCTGGTCTGCTTCTCATGCTGTTCATTTGAAGGTACCTTTATTGGGGGCTGATCATCCCAACTGGGCCTATTTCACCCAAACAAATTTCCCATTTGTCCTGTTTTTAAAACAACACCGTTCAATCAGCTTGTCGTCTTCTGACTATCTTTCTGCAGAAGAGAAGAGAGAAGATACTGGTTTGAATACGTTCTCAGTGCACGATAGAGGCATCGCAGTTCCTCATTCCCGCCCTTTGCTTTAATTTCTGATTTGCACTAAACCCAACAGCAAGCATGTCTGGGACATAACACTAATACAGTGGTACCTCGGGTTAAGTACTTAATTTGTTCCGGAGGTCCATTCTTAACCTGAAACTGTTCTTAACCTGAAGCACCACTTTAGCTAATGGGGCCTCCTGATGCCGCCACACCGCCGGAGCACGATTTCTGTTTTCATCCTGAAGCAAAGTTCTTAACCCGAGGTACTATTTCTGGGTTAGTGGAGTCTGTAACCTGAAGCGTATGCAACCTGAAGCGTATGTAACCCGAGGTACCACTGTAAAAGTTTATTTTATGCGATGTTAGTTTTATCTTACACATTTGTACAGTTAATTTCGACTCATCTGCAACACATACCATAGAAGACATAACATGAGCTGCGTCTCAAACTATAACTATTCAAAATATCTGGGGGTGGGGAGAAGAGAAGAATCTGACTAAAGCACCAACAGGAGTTAACAGCACATCCAGTCTCTTCCCTTTCTTCAGGTGTGCTCACAAAGAACAGTTTCATGCTGAAATGTCATGTTACACTTGGTAACCCACAACAACATGGTGAAGTGCAAAAAAGCAGAGGTGGAAGTCCAGCCTAGTATGACAGCAGACTGTTTCTTCAATCCAAGACCCCCATACTGTTGTTGAAAAAGTTAGGGTTGGCATTCACAGCCCAACTCTCCATGAAGGGATTCAGTGTCCCTTAAGCCCATTATTGGTCAGAGAGAAATGAATGGAGGCAGGAACCAACAGAAGGAAAGCAAGGAAATGTTTATTTTTCTGTTGCAACAGCCCCCCCCCCCATCCACTGGGTGAGGACCCAGAACAAAGGTGTGTAAAAACTTTTAAAGGTTTTAGAAATGGCCCAACCCCTTAGCCACCCAAAAGCACAAGTGTTGCAGGAGGCAGATCCCAAAATTCATATTCCAGGTAGCGAATGCCCCAGACGGGCTTGCAGGCAATTCATACTAAATGCTACGGGTCAGACTTTGGATTGGCTTACAACAACCCTGCCGTGTTGTTCAGGAATATTAGACCCTAATTGCACATTGGGTTGAAACGAGCGAATACAACAAGCCTAAAATAGAATCCATTGCTTTTTATGCAGGTTGTTGGCCAGAGAGAGTTGGGTGTGTTGCAAACCCTTCAGTGCAGTTCAGAGATGGTTAGATTGACTGGGAAAATCAGAAATCAGGAGGATCAAAACTTAAGTAGAAAATGGGACAAATATGGATTGTATTTAAAAGAACACTGTAAACACTTGAACTCTTTGGCAGGCTGTGAATAATGTTACAAAGACTTTGGATATATTGGAGGACTATAATTATTTTTTTGACCTCCTCAGTCACTGACTAATGCAGGGCTGGGCTCAGAACCACTTTGCTATGGAGTGGGAAAGTGTCTCCCAGGGGTTATCTAGTCTAACCCCCTGCTATTCAGGAGCCAGCTTGTATAGTCTAGTACAGTGGTAACTCGGGTTAAGTACTTAATTCGTTCCGAAGGTCTGTTCTTAACCTGAAACTGTTCTTAACCTGAAGACCACTTTAGCTAATGGGGCCTCCTGCTGCCGCCGCGCTGCCAGAGCACAATTTCTGTTCTCATCCTGAAGCAAAGTTCTTAACCTGAAGCACTTTTTCTGGGTTAGCGGAGTCTGTAAGCTGAAGGGTATGTAACCTGAAGCGTATGTAACCTGAGGTACCACTGTATATTCTAGTACAGTGGTACCTCGGGTTACATACGCTTCAGGTTACAGACTCCTCTAACCCAGAAATAGTACCTCAGGTTAAGAACTTTGCTTCAGGATAAGACCAGAAATCGTGCTCTGGCGGCGCAGCGGCAGCAGGAGGCCCCCATTAGCTAAACTGGTGCTTCAGGTTAAGAACAGTTTCAGGTTAAGAACGGACCTCCAGAACGAATTAAGTACTTAACTCGAGGTACCACTGTATATTGTGGGGGTGGGGGGAAAGAACCACAAGCACCAGCCCAACGACCAGTGTGAGGGCTGGACTGAAGTGTAACAGTAGTAATTTTACATTTATTTATAGCCCGCCTTTTCCCCTGACAGGTACTCCAGGCGGCTTACGTAAGAGCAGGCCGGGGCGGGCAGACGGGGGGGAGGGCACGAGCGTCACGCGGCGGCTTCGTTCGCGGCTACTGCGCATGCGGGGTGTGTGGCAGCGGGGGGCGAACGTTAGCGGCGGCGGCGGCGAACGCGTCCCTGTGTGTGTTCTCGCGAGAAGGAGGAGGCGGAGAAGGAGGAGGAGGAGGAGGCGGCGGCGTAGGCGATGGGAGTCCGCGAGTTGTGGGGGGAAGGAAGGAAACGCCTCAGGTGAGGAGGGCGGGGCGGGCGGAATTGAGCCGGGCGAGGGGGCGTCGAGACCCCCTCGAAAGGGACAGGTGACTCCGGGGAGGGGGGGGGAAGGGCTGCGCGCGCCCCCCGCCCTCCCCCCTCAGAGCAACGGTCCGGCGCCCCCTCCCCCCGCCCGGCTCTCGGCCTTCCCCCCCCCCCTTCCTGCCACTCGTGACGCCACTCCGGACCCCTCCCCCCTTTCCCTCATTCCGGCCGGGGGGGGGCAGGAAGAGGAGCAGCGGCCACGACACCCATCATGATGATGATGAGGATGCTCCGCGGGATCCTCGCAGCAGCTGCACCGGGGGGAAGGGGGGTCTCTAGGTCACCGGGGGGGGGGAGGGAGAGAGACGGGTCGCAAGGCCCTTCCGAGCGCGCCGCCGCCACCGCTTTGCCCGCTGCTTTTCTTAGTAGGAGCAATGAATTAGCTCAGTGCTCAGGTGGCTTCGGAGCCCTTTACAAAACTGTTATTTTTTATCTATAAATGGGGTATGTGTGTGTGTGGATATATATGTAACTATTGTATATTTAATAAATCATCACTATAATTGTAATGAATATTATGTATTATCCACTTGGGGCAATCATTATTATTTATAATAAATGTTATTTATTATTATAAATAATTATAGATATAAACACACACACACATATATATATACACAGTGGTACCTTGGGTTAAGTACTTAATTCGTTCCGCAGGTCCGTTCTTAACCTGAAACTGTTCTTAACCTGAAGCACCACTTTAGCTAATGGGGCCTCCTGCTGCCGCCGGAGCACGATTTCTGTTCTCATCCTGAAGCAAAGTTCTTAACCCGAGGTACTATTTCTGGGTTAGCAGAGTCTAATCTGAAGCATCTGTAACCTGAAGTACCACTGTATATATATACACACACAATCACATAACATTATTAAAATACAGAGTAATTAAAGATACACCACAATTAAAACACACTGGGAACGTACACAGCAAAACAATCCACTTTGGGATTGCACAGCCGTTCGAACAGGAGAGTGGCCAAGAGGTCAAGTCGAGGCCTTTGTCAGACCTGGCAGGAAGGCAGTAAAGATGGGGCTTCTCCTGTTCCAGCACAGCAAGGGTTTCTCGGCACCCCAGCCTGCCTCTGCTGTGCAAGCCAGTCATCCTCAGGCCAGGACGCAACTCACAGGGGTCCGCTGGTGCCCTTACTGGGCATTGCATTGGAAGTCAGCCTTTTAGGTAACCTGCTCCAGAGTCGTTCAGTGCCTCCTGTGCAAGTAACAAGGCCTCAGAACGGACTCAGTGGCTAATAATTTTGTTCTGTGAACCACCCTGAGACCTCTGGGTATACAGTGGTATATAAATTCAATAAATGTTAATAAAAAGAAAGCCATGCACATCCCTTTAAGGGGCTCTGCTTGCCACCCAGTAGGTAAAGGTAAAGGACCCCTGGATGGTTAAGTCTAGTCAAAGGCGACTGGGGTGCGGCACTCGTCTCTCTTTTCAGGCTGAGGGAGCTGGCGTTTGTCCACAGACAGATTTCCAGGTCATGTGGCCAGCATGACTAAACCGCTTCTGGTGCAACAGGACACCATGACAAGTGCCAGAGCACATGGAAACGTCATTTGCATTCCCACCGCAGCGGTACCTATTTACCTACTTGCACTGGTGTGCTTTCGAACTTCTAGGTTGGTAGGAGCTGGGACAGAGCAACGGGAGCTCACCCTGTTGCCCGGATTCTAACCGCCAACCTTCCAATTGGCAAGCCCAAGAGGCTCAGTGGTTTAGACCACAGCACCACCCGCGTCTCTTTGCCACCCAGTAGAAGTCCATGTGCACCTTAGGTAGCCATAGCCATTCATATATTAAAAGAGTGGGAGATAATGGCTTGTCTGAAGCCACCTAAAAGGTAAAAGGTAAAGCCACCTGGTAAGTTGGTGGCAGAAAACATAAACGTGCCCCTTCTCCCTACCACCTGCATAAAGTCATCTCATCTGGACTGAGACTGCAGCATAAGAGGAGGACCTTAATTTGTTTCCCCACATCCCCTTTTAGCAACCCCCCCCCAACCTCCAAAGTTGCAGTTTGTCCCTGAAGGTGCCCCATGGCATCTTTGGGGCAAATAACAATGGGGGGAGAGAGAAAATGGGACAAATTTTCCTGCAATCCCGGACTGTGCATGTCTTTGGTGAGGCCCTGAGGCTTTGGCAACAAGGAAAATAATTGTGCCTGCCTGGTCCAGCATGTGTCTCTACAGCACCAGGCCATTAAAAAATACAAAACTTTTTTTTCAGTGGACGCTGGCATTTGCTCCACTATGCCAGGTGCTAGTTCAGTGCCTAAAGACAACTTCTACAAGCCACATTCTGCTTAGATTTTTGCTACATATTACTTGTTTATGCACTGTATAATGTTATGGTAGTAAAAAAAGAAAAAGGATTGAATTCAAACCATATGATGAAGCTATTATAAATTGAGCTAAACTGGGTTCACAAGAGTATAGAGTCAGTCAGCTTGGTGTCAGCTCTTTCAGCCTGTTGTGTACCTTATGCCTTTAAAAACTGAGGTGCCTTTATTGCTGGGATGACTAGATGTAAAGAGGAATGGGGTTTCTGTATCTTGAAATACTTGTAGAATATAAAATCTTGGCAACTATGCTTGTTCTTACCCTGTACAGGCAATGACCAATTTATGCACATTTGATGTGTGCGAAGTTGGTGGAATGGGGGGGGGGGGGCATTATGGGCTTATGCATGCTCTGCCATCGTGCACGATGACCTGGCACACAAACCCCACGTAAATTGGGGGTTGTCTATATAAAAATTCACCATCAATATATAGAACGCAAAAGGACAAGTAGGGTTTGCCAATAAATGTTGGTGCCTATTTGTTGAAAATACATAATTGCTCCTACTTCACTTCGTTTTTTGGTGGCCATCCTGATAGATGTAATATCTCAGTGGTATAGGACTTACTTTTAAGTATATAATTGCACTGTGCAACACACCATGAAAATATTAGTAAGGCTATAACTTACTGAGCCAGCTATTGCTAGTGAATATGTATGTATGTATGTATGCAATTCAAGTTATATTTAACTGCCTGTTGGGCCTGGTTGCACCCTTGGAAACTCTCTTAGTACAAGACCTCTGTCCCAGTAGATATGGAGTAATAAAAAGACTAAAAGTAATAAAAAGACTAAAAGGAACTGGACAGAGTATGTTTTTCTCATTGCCAGGTAACAACAGCCTCCCACACTCATTTGAAATGCAGGGGATGGGGAGGAGATTTCAAGGTGACAGAGTGCAATTTCTAACCAGACCAGAGCCATCTAACCTGTTTTGAAAATTAAGCATTCTTTGCAGACTTCTGTGTAATGAGAAAACTCTTAATTTTAAAAATTGGCCTTACAAAAGATGGTAATTTACCTGACATGTGCACAGCAGTTGCAAACTGCTCATTTATTCCTGGTACCTCTTCTCCTCTGTCAGGTATTTTGCTAAATAGCCGTTGCCCACAATTTTCAGTCAGGTATATTGTCACCACTCAGTCTGGGGGTGGAACTGGCTATTGCTTGTGTGCCAAGTGGATCAAGCCTGAGTAACATCATTCAGGAATCTTTCTTTGCTAAAATGAATGAAAGGATAGCAGATGAACAGAACACAACCTGTGGTCTTCCATTGCAAAGGAATATGAGGACAAATAACCAGCCTAAAAATGAAGGTCCAAAGGTTCCTTGTGAAGAAGAAGTCCTGGAAAAGGGGGATAGAGTTTAGAGGGAAGGAATTACCCTATTTAGTTAACTAACCCTAATCCACACGCTAAGGGGGGGGGGGGGGAATACTCACAAATAGGATCTTGGCCAGGGGGCCTTGAAAAAAAAAATAGTAAGATGGGAGAATGAAGTGCTGCCCTCAAGTGCTCCCTTTCAAAACCTCTGCTGTGCAGTACCCTCAAAAACCGTGGTTCTTTTTGTGGATTGGTTCTCTGAAATGACATTGAGAGTCAGCTTTGTTTATATACACATGGGCTGATGAGGCACTGCCTCAATCAGAAATCCAAATGGCTTGGCAGTTCTTCCCTGCCAAGATTCAAGTTTGAATTGTCTCAGTATTGTTCTCTGCACCTGCATGGGAACATCTTCCATTTGTATAGGCCCCAAATTTCTGCATGTTTAAGTAGTGAAAGTCTAGATTGCTGGCATTGCTCACCTGCTTCTTAGCTCACCACCCCCTGCCCCCTCGTAAGCAAAAACCTGTTTACACACAAACTCATGTAAGTGTTCTGTTCTGGTTGCTATGCAGTTGCTAAGGTTGAAGACCCAGGTTCCCCCACACTCTCTCTGCTGGCCACTGGCGAATGTCATTTGTGTTTCAGCCTGACCATACAGACTAGGAATTTCATAGCAGGCGCAATAGTCAAACTAGGAACTTTGTGATTCTTAGCCACCACATTATACCAGTTGTTTATTTACTTTTTCTATACCAGTTGTTTTCATCAAAGTATTATAATCAGATTAGTTAGTGCACTGAAGCTCTGTTCATACATCTAAAATTTAAGTGCTCTCTAGCGCCTTTTATAGTTTAATAATTACAGTTGCGGGACGCGGGTGGCGCTGTGGGTAAAACCTTGCCGATCGTATGGTCGGCGGTTCGAATCCCCGCGGCGGGGTGAGCTCCCAGCTCCTGCCCACCTAGCAGTTCGAAAGCACCCTGAAGTGCAAGTAGATAAATAGGTACCGCTTTATAGCGGGAAGGTAAACGGCGTTTCCGTGTGCTGCGCTGGTGCTGGCTCGCCAGAGCAGCTTCGTCACGCTGGCCACGTGACCTGGAAGTGTCTCCGGACAGCGCTTGCCCCCGGCCTCTTAAGCGAGATGGGCGCGCAACCCCAGAGTCGGACACGACTGGCCCATACGGGCAGGGGTACCTTTACCTTTAATTACAGTTGCATTATGAATAAATGTGTTTATAGAAGGCATTAACAATACAAAAAAGCTTATTTGTTTTGTCCTCTAGAAGCCAACTCCAAATCCCACCCCAAATTTTGATTTGGTTCAAGTTTCTGGCAGGGGAACACATTTTTTTGGCTTGCAGTTATACTATTCATGTTACTCATATTCAGTCAGGAAGTAAACACAACCAGCTGGGGAATGGCAGTGCTAGACTGGTCAGATATTATTTTGTTTGGCACTGAATTATTGCAATTTTATTACTCATAGCCAATGCATTGGGAGGAATAAAACCTGGTAAAATCTCCAGTTGCAAGTGGAGGTGTTTCCATGTTCTAAAGGTACAGTATTTAGGTTACCTTAGAAACCCAGATTTTTCAGAGTTACACTTTCTTTCTTACTGTATTTGAAATGGGGAGCTTTCCTCTCCTAGACAAAAATGAGGGTTTGAGTTGTTGCTGCTAACAAATCGTACCCTTTTAAGTATCTTCCTGCTAAGCTGTTAGTTTCTCTAAGCATATTCTCTCTGAGTTTCTTTGAGTAATATGGACTCTGTCTCCTGAGTTTTCTAAAAACAGCTTTCAGCTATTGCAAAATAAAACAAGGGATTCTCTGCATCTGGTACAAAAAAAGTATATGATCCAAGAGATGTGTTCCTGTGTTATCTGCAACACCAGAACCTTTCCTGTAGTGAGTCTCTCCCATAGTGAGGATCATATCCCTAGTCAAATAATCCTGACTATTTGCTAATGGCAAAGCTGTCTGGCTAGTATGCCGTTTATATTCATTTAATTTTCTGCTATTCACACCCTTCATTGTTTTTAGCAAAATGATTATTAAAAAATGTAAACAGCAGTTGATTTCGTAAAGTTATCCTATTGCTATCTCCTTTTGTTTTTCTTTAGAAGTTGTTGGATTCATCATTAGAAACAAAAAGTAAGCAATGGATGGTCATATCAGGATCCGAAGCAGTCATAGGATGTCAAGGGTACCAGTGAGAAAGGTGAAGTCTTGTTCTTTTGGCTATCCTGTTGTTGAATAAATCTATCTTGTACTGTCTTGTAGCCATGATAAAGGTTTGACATAATATTTCATATTATGTTACATTCTTGGCTTTTCAAATATCCATTCATCTGCGACTAGACCTAACAGTCAGGAGTACCTTTACCTTTACCTTTAGACTGAATTGAGTGTATGTACACATCTAGTTACCTGGCGTAAAACCTGAATCTTAAAAGGCTTGAAAAATATATGGTGTGTTTTCATTTCCTGTTTTCTTTTTCCAGAGCTTTGGTGAATGTTCAATGCCTCCCATGAAGGCATTGTTGCAAAGTGAAAAAGAATTATGCACAGTATCAGCAGAAGAGTTGAAGGCAGAGAAAGACAATTTCAATGAGGTTTGGCTTTGTTTTTACACATCAGATTTTTAAAAAATAAATTTGAAAAATGCTTTTCACTTACATCCATGCTAGCAAATATTGATTTTATGCTCAGTATAAAGACATCATAAATGCGTGCTGCTTGAGTATACTACTAGCAGTGGAGGCTTGTGCTATGTTTTGTATAATTAACTAGCAACCTTGTAACTGATGTTGCTTGGGAATTCTAAGAAGCAAAAAATCAGTGTAGTTTTGAAAGGTGTGGCCTGCTATCTTGATTCAAAATGATATCTATATAGAATTGTAGAGATGTGCAACTAACCTCTGCTTAAAAATCTCAAATGAAGGAGAGTGTACCACCATATGAGATAATCCATTCCACCGTCAGATGGCTCTTACTGTCAGAAAGTTCTTCCTAATACTTATTCAGAATCTTCCTTCTTATAACTTGAATCCATTGGTTTGTATCCTACTCTCTGGAGCAGGAGAAAAGAAGATTGCTCCATCGTCCATGTAATAACCCATTGCTATTTGAAGATGCCTATCATATCTCTACTCAGTCTCCTCTTTTCCAGGCTAAACATACCCAACCCCCTCAACTACTCCTTATAATGCTTGGTTTCCAGACCCTTAATCATCTTGGTCAGCCTCCTCTGCACATGTTCCAGCTTGTCAATACCCTTCTTAAATTGTGCCCAGAAATGGACACAGGACTCCAGGTGTGGTCTGACCAAGGCAGAATAGAGTGGTACCATTAATTCCCTTTATCAGGACTACACTTCTGTTGATGCAGCTTAGCATAGCATTTTGTAGATCTTATATTCTTGGCGGACCACATGGAGGAATTTAGTAGACCTTACATATTTGGCAGTGTTTGAGTTCCAACAGATATTCAACAGATATCATTCTGAGTGTTTGGTAATCTGCAGTAGTAAGGGAGCATCCAAGTCTTCAGTCTAGCTTTGAGGAGTGTAGCAGACACCCAAAGTAAGGTCACTGTTGTTTCCCTCTCTTACAATTTTTACCCAAATATTCTCAATCTGCCTTCCATGCTCCAGGTCATAGATATCTTCACAGGTGTACACATCATTCTTATATAATGATATTCCTTCTCCTTCTCCTTCTCCTTCTCCCTTCCTGCTTGGTCTATTCTTTTTGAGCAGGTTTCTACATCCCAGTCATGAGTCTCATCCCACCAGGTTTCAGTAATGCCTCTTAGGTAATATTTGCTATCCTGTAGTAAGAACTCAAATTCGTCTTGCTTGTTTCCCATGCTGTATGCATCAGTATAGAGAAAACTGAAACCATGAGTCATTCCATCCAGCAGCTTCTTTCTTGTTTTTTTCTTCCCATTAGTAGGTTCCTGTAGCACCATTCCTGTGAAGTCCCCAGTACCAGGTTTCCCCCTGTTGTCTGTAATATTGTCTCCCTTCCCCTCAGGATTTAGTTGAAAGCTCTCAAGATCAGGTTCACACGACTCTTAGAAAACACATTGTTGCCAGTCACTGTCTTAATAATAATAATGCCCTGTGAGGTGCAGTAGCAGAAACCATGGTCCGAGAAGCCATATCTTTCCCAACAACAACACCAGCACAGCCAGTTTTTTCTTTCTAGTATTTTCCTCTCTCCTCCTGGGTCACGACCTTCAACAGGAAGGAGTGATGAAAAAACCGCCTGTACTCCTAGGCCCTTCACCTTCCTGCCCAGAGCCTCATAGTCCCTTGCTGCATGTTGAAGGCTGTGTCTGTCAGTATCATTTGTACCCACATGAATCAGAAGGAAAGGGTAAAAGTCAGCAGGCTTTATAAGACTTGGCAACTTGTCTGTCATATCTTGAATCTTTTTACCTGGAAGACAGCACACCTCCCAGGATATCCTGTTTCCTCTACACACTGCTGCCTCTGTCCCCCTCAGTAAGGAGTCACTTTTCCACCACCACTTGTTTCTTCCTCCTCTGGGAAGTGGCAGGAATAGTGCCGAACATAGATGAAAACCTGCTCCTTGATAACCAGGTTATGATACCTTAAGAGGAATCCAAATTCATTGTGAGCAGACAGATAACCTTCCATTATAATGTTGTGGGGAAAGTTTTGCATAGTGAATATTCAAAAACTTATCCTAAAAATAAAACCAAATAATAAATTGGAGTACAGAACAATTTTCAGATTTTCAAAAATACTTACTGAAGAATTGAGTGTAATCAAACAATTGCTCAGTCTCCTAGTCTGGGTTTACCCTGCTGAATTGCCTAGGTAAGGGTAAGATTCCTGGCTGAAGCACAGCAGTATCTCCTAGAGCTTCTTTGCCCACTGTTTTCCTTGTCATTTTTTGCAGGTGACATACAAGGGTGTGTGTCGGGGGTATGCATACCCCTTCAGAATCTCAGATGCACCACATTTGGTTATTATGTGACCCATGTACACCTCGCAGAAAGGTTCTGGGCAGACAACTTCTGTCCAGTGCCTCATTGCATATTAATAACAGAAATAGTATGCACTTTGGGTATATGGATAAGTAATAAAGTACACCCACCCATCTCCTGGTAAAATGTGTCTTAGAGGAAATCCATATTCTATTCTATATCTGTATAGTTCTACATGTATATAGTGTAGAATTGAAAGCTTTGATATAATTCTATTTGCTTATATAACATATATGTATTTCTATTACAGGTCACATTTTTGTGCTTTGCTGATGAGACAGCTGTTGCTCCTAAGGTATGGTGTGTGCATAAGATATCTTAGTTGACTGGCAGAGAAAACTGGGAAAGCATCATGATATATGGCCCCTGGTTATACTCCAGCACATTAACCTCTGCATCCAAACCTTGTTTGGAGGTGATTGGGAGGCGCTGTGGTCTAAACCACAGGGCCTAGGGCTTGCCAGTCAGAAGGCCAGCGGTTCGAATCCCTGCGATGGGGTGAGCTCCCATTGCTCGGTCCCTGCTCCTGCCAACCTAGCAGTTCGAAAGCACGTCAAAGTGAAAATAGATCAATAGGTACCACTCCGGTGGGAAGGTAAACGGCGTTTCCGTTCGCTGCTCTGGTTCGCCAGAAGTGGCTTAGTCATGCTGGCCACATGACCTGGAAGCTGTACGCCAGCTCCCTTGGCCAGTAAAGCAAGATGAGCGCCACAACCCCAGAGTCGTCCGCGACAGGACCTAACGGTCAGGGGTCCCTTACCTTTAAGGCCCTTTAAAGGAGGCTAAGCCTAGTAGAGGTAACAAGCAGGCATCATGCAGCACCATTGATGTCACCCAAACAGCAAACACGACCCACAAGGCATGCTTGACATGCACACCCTACATATAGCCAATCTCAGGCGCACACTGTAAACAAACATGTCAGCATCCCCCCGGTGAGACACAATTGAAGCCCCCACAAGCACCCTAAGTGCTCCCAGATGCCACCCACTCTTCATGAATATGAATGAAACATGACCACACACAAAAAGACGCTGAAGGAAGGTTTGTTGCAAGCATGGAAGGCGATACAAAGCTCAAACAGTACATCCTGCGAACAGTCCCATTGGGCGCAGCAGTGGAGGAGACGGCTAGCATGGACAGCTGGCAGTCTGCTCTTTCACCACCCCCTCTCACACTTCCTGGCACTGTCTCTGGAGGCAGGGAAGCCCCCATGAATGGCAGCAGGTGGGGGCTGGCGGAGAGCAGACTTGGGTTGGTGGAGAAGCGCACCGTTTGTCCCAATCAATCACTCTCCTCTGCTGCTGTGTAAAAGACAAAATAGTAGTAGTAAGTCGTGTTACTGTTAGGTAACATTTTTTAATGCTATATGATCCTTAATTTGGGGAAACACAGCAGATGGGTGGGGTATAAATAATAAAATATTATTATAATCTCCTTCAGTCTTTAGTATTCCCATGATAGAAATACAGCAGTTCTCTTTTTCCAGAGGGAACCTTAATTTGAAATGGTGACTGTACAAAATTCCTAGGGATGAAAAGGGCATTTAGCTTAGTCTACTTCTGTGCTATAGGAGCACTCAGACATGCCTCAGCATGCCAGAAGTGTAAGTAAGTGTAAAAGTATAAACAGCCTTTGCCTTTAAAGCCCTGAAAGGTCTGGCATCAGAGCATCTCATGAACTGGTTTGGAAATTTCACTTGGCTTCTGAGGCTCCTCTTGCAGTCCCTCTTACAGGCAGTGTTTGGGTTGGAGTGAACAAGAGCCTTTTCAGTTGTGGCACCCAGATTAAGATGTGTTTCCCATTTTTAAGAAGGTACTTTAGTTGGTTTTGTTTCAGTTGGCATTGTTTAGTTATGACCTTTAAGGATTCATTGTTTTATTGTTTCTGTCTGCTTTGTATTGATTCAGTTGTCTGTGCTTTTCTATTTTAAATTCCTTTCATTGTTGTTTTATTGTTAGCTGCCTTGTGAGTGCATTATGGAAAAGGGCAGTGTATACATTTTATAATAAAATAATTGGAATTGCTTGTAAATAAAACAGGATTCCAGCACTGTGGAACTATGTCCGGGTGAAAGAACGCTAGGCTGAGTTTGCCACAAGTCCTCTGACATTAAAGGAAAGTTTTCCTAGCATGAGTGTATTAGTCTCTGTGTTTGGTTTAGGAATTGGCAGCCATGTCTGTTGAGCTCCCAGATCTTCTGAAATCCCTCCATTTGTGCACTTTACATGAAAATGATGTCATTTTTCTAAAGGATATTCATAAACCATTGGAGACCAGTGTTCTTAAGCAGAAGGTAAGAGAGATTTAAAATACATAAATGTATGATTGGTGGTATACTTCATTTAATTTGCCTTTCAAATTAATTGTATTCACGGGATACAACATTCTGAATATAAAATATGAAATCTGTGTGTGCATTACTCAGTTCTACAAATTGTCAAAGGCTGGGAGTGTTGCTAAAAAAGTTAAAAGTCAATATTTTGATAATGGAAACTTGTCAATAGTTTTTTTTCCTCATTATACTCAGGGAATATGCTTTTCATTTTTTGAAATTATTAGCAGAAACTTCGCTTTATTTTCTTAACTGATGTCACTGCAGTTTAGAAAAGAAGGAATAATCTTTGAATGGGTAAAATTACATTTTCTCTCTCTTTCTCTTTCTCAAGAATTACCCCTCACGGATTCTGTGTGTGATGAAATTGTCTCCATCATTTGCGAGACACGAAGTGGATTCTTTATTTACTTTACTAAGTAAATATTCTGCTGGTATAAGATGTACTGTGGAAATACGCTCATTGCAGAAGCACCTGTCCATCATACCCCATGCTGAGGATGATGATACTAATCAGTCAGTGTCATCAATTGAGGATGATTTCGTTACTGCGTTAGAACATTTAGATGAAGATGAGCCCACAAAAATGATAAACTCTGGTTAGTGTTCCTGCAATATTCTGATAGCATAAATAAGTTGGGATTTAAAGGGATTGAATACCATGATTAGCTTTTTAAAAGTGAAATACTTGTATATACAGTAGTCTATTGATTTCTGTATCTTTTATATATATATATATATATTTAAAAAAACCTATCAAGCAATACTAGCCCCTGTGATGAACTCTGATTTTTTGGAATGACCCATCTAATAAACAATAATAGACTATGCTTGCTCAGATTTTGTAAATCTTGTGTAATCTCTGGCCTTTTTCTTGAAGCAACAGTTTGTGATTGCATAAATATGAGATGTTCTTAAAGTAGAATCCAAGCTGTCAATCTAAATTATCAGTCTTACCCTTTTCTACTAAATGAGATGTATAAGTTGTTGATACTTTAAGATTTTAGTAGCTTCTTAAGTAAAGATGGGCAGGTTCTTTCCATCTCACCACAGAGGTGATCCAAGCTCTTTTTCAACAAAAATGGAAGAACTTTACATTTTCTGAGACACACAGAGGACTGTCCCCAAAACAGCCTCCTCTTCAGTGCTCCTCTCCTCCAAATATCATTTTGCCTTTCTCTTATCTGGCCAGCAGAAGGGAGGAGAGAAGTCTGTGTCGTCTCTCTTGCCCAGTTGTTCTGATACATCCTGCTGAGCCAAACCATGGCTTGACATGAACATATAGACTATAGGAGAGGAGTCTGTAGCCACTTTCCTCCATCGTGGTCTTTCTGCTGCGCCATGCTGAATGAAGCCATAGTTTGGCTAGGTATGACATCTGAACCTGGGCTCCTGGTTTATCTCTTTCCAGACTAACCACGAGCTGTAAACAAAGGTTTTCCTATGGTTTGTGGCTCATTGTTTGTCTGGGAGAGCTAAACCACAAGCCCAGGTCTGGATGACACGCTATTCCAAATCATGGCTTAGCTCAGCATAATGAAGCAGCAAAACAACCGGGGAGAAGCAATGTAGCTATGAGCTCCTCTCCCAATGCCCAGCACTCATTCATGTTAAACCATGGTTTGGCTTAGCATGACATGTGAACTGGACCACTGTGTAAACTGTGCACCAGGTAGACAGAGGAAATGGGAGCAGGGCAGACCTCCCTGTGCAACACAGGTGTCTCTGGTACTGGCGCCATTGGCCAGGTAAATAAAGGGAAGCGGGGGGTCGGGGGATCGGGTCATTTTGGACATGGGAAATGCTGGTCAAGAATAAAACAGGAATTCTTATGTGGCCAAGATTTATGCTCGCTTCATACTCAAGGTGGGCTTTTCCAAGCCTTCAGAGTTCTTCTTCGAGCCCAACTTGGGAGAATTTCACTGACAATTCTACTTCTTATCCTGTTCATATTTACTTGGGAATAAACCCTGTTGAATGAAATAAATCTTACTTTTGAGTAAACATGAATAGGATTGGGCTGCCCAATCTTTGATCAGACCAAAATTCAAGTACATTTTAAGCTATTAACCTATTTCTGCTACAGCTGCAATCTTTTGCTTTCAGACGTACTGTATGTTAACTATTCCTTTCCCTCCCTGTTGGCACAGGCCAAGTTACACCTGAGAAACTTCAAGATGCTGCTTTGCAGACCATCTCTGTTCAACGTTTGGAATCTCTTGATCCAAAGTTTCATTTTCTACATCGGAAGCCATCTGTCAAGTCATCAACTTCTCTAGTTAACATCTTGGAATTAAAAGAATTGTCGTCTTCTGTAAGAAATTCTGTCACAACTTCTGTTTCGGATCCTTGGCTGCAGAGGAGTTTCTTCAGGCCACAGAATTCTTCTGATCAGAATGTTAACGTTTTATGTAAAACACTGTTTTCTTCCTCTCCTGCTGAATCATCAGAGTCAGATTGTTCTAGCCCAAGCCCTATTATTTTCTTAGATGAAGAAGGGTATCAGAGAAGCCTAAAGGCAAAACTTCAGCTACCAAAAATCCCAGTAATGAAAGATGGCATAGAGGATTCAGACTCTGAAGTAAGTGAATTTTTCGATAGCTTTGACCAATTTGATGAACAAGAACAAACACTGGAGAGCGGTTGTAAACATGCTAGGGGTCCTGTCCTTCAACATCCATCTCATATGAAAATGATTTCACATAAAAGGCCACGCTCTGCAACCGCTGCAATGAATCCTCAAAGGTTCAAGGTTGATCATCCCACTCTTCCAGCCAATGTGAGGAAGCCAACTCCTCGCAAACCAGAATCTCCATATAGCAACCTCTTGGATGTTCCTGATTCCCCCCGGCCATTGAAAACATCAGGGGATGACAGTGGAGGCTTGTTCAGCCCTATCAGATCTTCAGCTTTCAGTCCATTAGGTAGTTGTCTTTCAACAGAGTGTCCTTGTCAGTTGGGTGTCAGTAGAGATGCCATTAACCAAAAGCACAATCTGGTTTGTCACCCATACTCAGATTTTGCAAATAATATTTCCTTTGAAATCCTAGGTTCTGTCTTTAATTCCAGATCTCCATCATCATGTAGATGCACACAGGAATTTTCTAACAGTAATAGGATTGTCTCAAAAGAAGAAACAGCCCAGTCAGCAAAAACCCAAGGGGAAACTTCTGGAAAAGAATTAGATAACAGACAAAAATCTAAATGCAAATCACTAATGATTAAAGACCACATCCAGAAATTTGCATCAGAGCTCGTTGAGAAGAGTTTTGGCAGTGCTTTTAAAGATCTTCAGAAAGGTGTTTCTTCATGTACTAATGCACTCTGTCACTTGGCTGCAAAACTGACTTCTTCAATCTTTCAGATGGCTTTTTATGAGATTGGGAGGCAGCAAGCTTTTTCACTGAAGAAGAAAGCTATTAATGGACTAGCAGGCTTTTTGGTGAGTGAAGCGTTAACAGGTGCTTTAAAAGAGCTACATTCTGTAAAGCAACAAATATTTACGAACACAGTTGCAAAATTTGCAGCAAACCTGGCTGAGGAACTAATTTTTGAGGGGATCATGGAAGTGTGCCAGTTTTCACACCCATCAACTCCTACAACTTTTCAGAACTGGTCCTTCCATTATGATGATAAAGTTATACAGTCATATTCCAAAGACTTGTCTGAGTCGGTTATTCAGGAAGCTTTTATTGAGTTATCACAGGTTGAGGTGGAATTTACAACACAAGCAGCTATTAGTATTTCCACGGACAATATAAAGTACATAGGTGCAGAAAGTAGTTTGGAGTCAACACAGGCCTCCAATGCTTCCTCTGAGTTTCATGATCAAGAACCAGTAGCCTTGAATTCAATACAGGAATTCAGGGAGGAATATACTGTCCATAAAGCTTTGTTCTGTACTTCTGGCATTGCAAGTTCAATCCCGGTGCCCTTAGCTGGAAGCATACTTGGTCAAAATCAGATTTTATTTAATGACATACAGGTAAGGAAACATTCAGCGTCAACAGGCAGTCTGAAATTTTATAAAAAATCAGCAGAGCGGTGTTGTGCAACACAAAAAAGACAAGATGAAGTGACATCAGTTAGAAATGTTTACTTGATGACAGATAGCAGTCAGAACAGTGAATATAATGCACATATTGTATGTACACAAAGTGACTTTAAGCAAGCAAATAGCCATGAAGTCAGTAAATTTTCAGACTTAACAACTAGGATGCCAAGCGTCAGTAATTTTTCTGGAACAATGGTAGATATGATTGTAACGGAGGCATATGAAGCAGTAACCTCTTCCAAGACATCCAAAAATGCAGAGCAATACACAGAAATACTAAAACTGGATAAAACATCATATTTGCCATGCATTGGTGAAGATGCCTGTGAGAATATGTTTGCAAATTATTTAGCCAAGCGAATAGTGAAACAGTCTGTAGATGAGACTAAATCTGCATGTTCTGTTACCGGTGAGAAATTAGCATACTGTGTGGGATTGGGAACCAGTAAAAAAAGCAATAGGAAAGAATTGCATAGTGCAATAAAAGCATCAGAAACAAACAAAAGTATTCCAGTAATTGTAGGGCAGCAGCAGATGCCCTTGAACAGCTCATCTAAATTTCATGTATCGCCAGTTTGCTCTAATAGGTGTCTGCTTTCAGGATCTAAAGATGCCATTCAGGGGAAAAAGAGACATATGGGTTGCAGGACTTCCACATCCACGTCATCTCCTTGTTCTGCAATGACTTTTGTGAAGCCTGCTGAAGAGTTTCCAGATGCAGAAAGCTGTTCAGCAAAATCCTTAAGCAACCCCCTGGGAAAACACAGTACATACAAATCAGCAGGGCACTCTGCGCTTTGCTCTACATTTGGTCCTGAAAGAACTTTTCCTAGCATTAATGCCTTCACTTCTGTGGCAACTAACGGTGAAGATGCATTTCAGATGGAAGACAAATTGAGTATCAGAGATGAAACTCCTTGTGTCCTACCAGACACACCTCCACCGACACCTTTAATAGCAACCCAAACGAGTTCAGAGTGGAATTTAAGAAAGCTATCAAAGAAACTGAAAGGTGAACTAGCAAAGGAGTTTGCACCCGCAACGCCTCCTTCTACCCCTTACCGATCAGAAACCGGTGGAGTATATGAAAATGAACGTCATGACTTAGAAAAGGAAGAGTTCATGTTGAAACTGATGCGGTCTCTCTCTGAGGAAGTCGAAAGCAGCGAAGATGAAGAGCATTGGCCTATAACATTGAACGAGAGAACGAAAACATCAGGAAGGACAACAGAATATGCCGATCATCTAGCCACTCACATAATTGCTGTGGCAACCGAAATGGCTGCTTCACATTTAGATTATAAAGCGGTTCAAATGGAGAATAATAAATGCTTTCAAATAAGTGCAGAAAATAAAAGATGTGGGCATAGTGGATTTGTGAATGTTTCAGAAGCCAGCCTACATTCGTTGTTGGTTTATGCTGGTAATATGGCTGGAAAGGTCATTAGTGAAGCTAAGAAAATAGTTGAATCCAAACATTGCACGCTTCTAAGGCTGAAGCAAGTGAACTGCGGGGCAGATGGCGTTCGTCCTAAAAGAAACACTCATAAATGCTGGTCCAAAGACATGAGGTGTCCCTGGGCAGACCAGGGGTCTCGAGAGACAGACTCTTCTATACTCTCTCTACCCCAGCACCCAGAAGCTCCAGGTCTGACCTCTAAATATCCAAGTTGTGAGAGTGTAACTGATGAATATGCAGATCACATAATTCGTATTCTGAAAAGAGAAGGTGGCCACAGTGAACTGATAATGGATCAGTTTGCCAGTAGACTTGCTTACAGATCTATAAAATCTGGAATGCAGGAAGCTGCTGGGAAACTCAGGATGAAGTATAAAAGTAAAATAGCTCCCTCCGAGGGCTCAAAGGTAAACAGTAAGGCTGATCCGAGTGTGGATGGAAAGAAACAGAAAAAAGGTAACATTTGTCATTTGGGGCAGCAAGCCTGTGGAAACAAATGTAGCACACACAGAACTGAATGTACAAAGTTGCTAGATTTTTCAGAATCCCTTGCTTGTAGCATAACATCTGATGTCAGAAGAAAAATAATGAGAGGAGCGTGTCTGTCAAAATCTTTAACTGATTCCTGTTTGTATAAAAAATCTAAGAACGATCAAGTCACTGATCTTAAAGCAACATTTTCTAAAGCACTTTCTCCTTTCTGTTGCAAACAAAAGCTTTATCATAGTACAGGCAGTTTAAATGAACCTACCTACCGAAATGGCATTATTCATGCCATTGAACAGTATGCCAGGAAGGTAGTAGATGACACTTTAGAAGCTAGCTTGGAATCTGCTACGCTGCAAACTACTGAAAACTGGACAAATGGAGATAGAACAACATATGCAGAAAAGTTGTCTCCATTTTCTGCAACAGCCTGCAGATACTGTAGTATGAAGGAGCATCAATACTGTGCTGGAAGTTCATCTTTGCAGCTGACTCGGCAAGAACTCCACTCTCAAGTTCATCAGGTTCCCAGAATAAGTGGAATCTGTCCTAAATCTCACATTCTTCACCTGGATATTCCAAAAATTCATATTAATATGGATGAGAAGGTAGTATTTGCTGAAAATGTGGTTGCTACAGTTTTTGACAAAGCAGAAAGGCAGCTTAGCAACACAAGTTTGACAGCGGATAGTGGAATTGGCCAGGATGGAATCAGCTTTGCTGAAAGCCTTACTACAGAAATAATGACTTCCTGTATGACAAACATTAGTCCACCTGCCAACATAAGGTAAAGTTCAATTATTTTATATTGCTTTTAATAGATGTAAGGTGCTGAAAACTATATGCATTTTTCAATATTAGTACAATTTTAATTTATGCAAGAAAGTCATAAGAATGTATCTTTTCGTTTTGTGATAAAGCTTAAAAACAAGGGCATTTAATAGTATTGCCATGGGAAGTAATTGTTTACTGTGTTCACGAAGGGTGCTAGGATTTAAGTAAATTTAAAATGCAGAGTATAAGCTTAAGAGTATTTGTCGTCTTTCAGGTTTGGCCAACTTTTTGTTTCTCGTTTTTTGCTCCAACATAAATATAGAAGCCATTGTGAAGCATAAATGGTAGAAGATAAAACATCACTGATTTCTGCTAAGTCAGATGCAGGTTTGGATAACCTTTTAGGTGGCGGTGGAGAGATACATGAAGCATCAAATTAAAGCACAGAACATGTAGTTACATAGAAAATAGTATTGCTGAGCTACTCATAAATCCTAACAAATTTGATCAAAGAAAATCCTGAGGTAAACAGAAGCTGATTTTGAAACTTCTGTAAGTGTTGGCTGTGAAGGTTGAAATGATCCTTCCCTGGTTATGTGAATACTGTTGAAGCTGTTTCCCTTATCTTGCTTCCAAATTTATCATTAAAATAGAAAGCACAGTTTGTTATATGTTGTTGGTTTGTCCATTAATAATACAGCTTAGGAACTTCAGTAGAATCCACTTTTGTCCCTCAGTTGTTGTATGTTTCCTGCGGTTCCCATGGTAGAAGAAATATTTTCTTAGAAGAAAAGTCATTGTGTCCAGTGCTCTGCATGCGAATGTGTTGCTTTATAGCTGCAATCTACTGATTAAAGAAAAAGCATCTCATTTTACACCAGGCAAAAACATTCCTCTTCTCCCAGGCCTTTGGCTAATTAAACAATGGAGGGCGGGTATTATTTTTGTTTGTTACTATGTTATGAGATCTAGAGAGAAAAGAGTGTGCAAACTGCCCTGTGATCCTTGGATAAAGGACAATATAAAAATTTAATTACCGTATTTACTTGAGTCTAATGTGCCATCGAATCTAATGCGCACCTAGATTTTCAGAACCTTGAAACCAAAAAATGTATTTGATGGCGAATGTAAATGTGCCATCGAATCTAATGTGCACCTAGATTTTCACAACGTAATTTGGCCAAAAAAGTGAGGATTAGATTCGAGTAAATACGACAATTAATTAATTAATTAGTAATTTCTGTCTGACCAGACAGTAGTCAAAAGGAAGTGAGGTTGATCACTGGCAAGGTCAGTAGCACCGCAGAAACTATGTTAAATGCCTAATGAAGATAGACGTATTTAAAGAAATAACAGTATGAAAGATGACATTAAAATGTGACTGAACTTGCTAGTAAATTAGCTGGAATCCCTATTCTAGGCATAGTTCCTTATTATACAGTTTAGTACCTCATTATTATTTTTTAAATGACCCACTGTGATATGAAACCAGTCTCATTCTTTTTGAAAAATATACAGTCTCGATAAATTTAGGTGATTCACTTGGTAGAAAGGATTCTGGAGGTTTAGCAAAATGTTTTATTTTCTTTTTCAAATGAAGGCATCTTTGATCTTGTTGAAATAGTTTGTGTGTGTGTTTCTGTATGTATTCTTTATCTGATTTGTGCACCACTGTATTACCACATGTGATCCCAGGGTGGTTTATAAACATAGCTACTTATACATTAAAACTATAAAAACTATAAAAACACAGTATAAGAAATTTAAACCAGATTAAAATAAAATAAAATAGGCATACCACAGGCAGGAATTTCTCAGTTGCAGGTGGCCAAAACCCAATCAGCCACCCCCAAAAAACTTAGGTAAAAATATACGAATTTAGCTGGTGCCAAATACCATAACAAGGTACATCTGAGGCCGTGGTGGGGAACAGGATCCCAACCTCCTTCTGTCCCTGTAGATAGGTGAGTAGGGTTGCCTACCTGTCTCATTTTCATGACATCATTTTTAAAAATCATTTTTATTAAGAATTTTCAACATAAAAGACAATAAAAGCCAAACTAATCTAAAGAAGAACTAATAGGAAAGAAACAAGAATACAGTCATACCTCGGGTTGAAGTATTCTTCAGGATGAATATTTTCGGGTTGTGCTCCGCGAAGACCCGGAAGTAATGGAGCACGTTACTTCCGGGTTTCGCCACTTGCGCAGATGTGGCGAAACGCAGCACACGCAGTCGCGTGTTACATTCGCTTCAGGATGTGAACGGGGCTCCGGAACGGATCCCGTTCGCATCCAGAGGTACCATTGTATGCAAAAGAAGAGAATAAAGGAAGAGAAGAGAAAGAAGAGAGAATAAATATCGGACCCTCTATCCCAATTATATCTTAATCCTTATTCCACACACAGAAAAGTCAATCCTCCCCACTCTCGCCTGGGAGCTTCCCCTTCTTCCCCCAGGCTCCCACCCTCAGAGATCCTTTCACCTTCCTTCCGTCACCTTAGTGTGTATCTTCATTAATCCACGATAGGAAACTTCAATAAACAAAGCATAAATATAGATAAAATTTATGGAGAGAAAACAAAAATTAAAGATCATAGAAAAGGAAGATAAAAAGAGAAATAAAGAAGAAGAAGAAAAAGCATCTTTTGATTTTCTGTCTGACAATTATGTAAATGACAATTGTTCAAGGTATTCAGAGTATGCTTTCCAAGTAATCTCTAGCCGTTTTAGGGTCCAGCTTTCTCTCAGTCTGCTAGGTGTTGTTTTCTCAGTCTTCACTCCCAGGCACCTCAGGTCCACCTTTTTTCACTCAAAAAGTCCAAAAGTAACTCTTCAATTATAATTGTCATTAAGTGTCCAGAATAGCCCTTCTCTAGTCCAGTATGATGGATTTCTCCCCATGGGTTCTGACACATTTTTATAGTGTAGTAGTCCATGCTTATTTGCTTGTTATGTCTTCATTCATTCGTACTCAGTTCTCTATATTCCAGTCCCATTTCCTGCTGTCCAAGCTTCATCCTGGTTTAAAGAAAAAAGAAAAAGCCTCCACACACACTCACTTCAGTTCTGGCAAAAGAAATGCAAGTAGGCCATAAGAGATGCCTAAAAACAATTTGAGGAGCATGTTGCTGAAACATAAAGGTCAACAGCAAAAGGTTATTTAAATGCATTACTAGCAGAAGACCAGCTGGTTAGGCGATTGGATCTTAGGATGACAGGAGTACCTTGGGTGTGCTAACAGAGGATAAGGAGTTTGCAGAGAAGACAAATGAATTGTTTGCATCTGTCTTCACAGTGGAAGATATGATGTAGATCCCTGTGCCTGAATTGACTTCCATAGATGGAGAGTCTGAAGAACTGATGCAAACAGTGGTGACAAAAAAGTTACAGACTTTTTAGACAAAATAAAAATGACAAATTGATGAATCCAGATAGCATCCACCCAAGAGTTCTTGAATAACTCAAATGGGAAATTGCTGATCGTCTAAGAAAAATACGTAACTTCTTCCTAAAACCAGTACCTGAAGACTGGGAAGTAACACATTATTTTATTTTTAAACGGGGGATTCAGGGGATATCCTGGAAAGTACAGGCCAGTTAGCTTAACATCTGTTCCAGGAAAAGTAGTGGAAAGCATCGCCAAAGATAAAAATACCAAGCATATAGAAGAAACATGCTATGAGAGGTCTTTTGAGAGTGTCAACAAAGCTTACAGATAGAGATGATTTTACTGACGTTATGTACCTTTTGACAAAGTATGCCATATAAGCAGTCACAGAGTAAGAGGAGAGGTCTTCTTGTGGATCAGGAACTCATTAGTTATTGTTATTATTTTATTTATTTACTTTTGGGTTTATATACTGCTTTTCTGCCAAGGCACCCAAGACGGTTTGCAATTTAAACACTTAAGCAATAAGAATATATAATCCAAAGACAGACAGTCTTCTCATGCCAACAGTTAGTTGATGGTATGTGTGGTTCCTGAGCTGGGCACCATTGTGTCAGGACATGGAGGTCTTCAGCATCCTCCAGGGAAGGTGGGGGCGGGCAGGCATAGAGAGAGCTGCCACTACAGTTCTCTTGGTTCATAGCTGATGTCATTTGCGCTCCCTGATCTGGACTCATCATCAGACCAAAGGCCCATCTAGTCCAGCATCTTGTTCCCACAGTGAGCTCCTAGATGCCTCTGGGAAGCCCACAGCACTCTTGCACTCACATTCCTCAACATGATACCTTTGTTCCTGTCATTCTGTGATGGCCTGGGACTCGGGCTCGGACTCGGACTCGGAACCAGAGGAAACTCAGTCTGCACCAGATCCTTTGCCTCAGGCATCACCTGAACCAAGTCTGGGGCCTGATCCTGAAGAGTCCCAGTCTGCACAGATTCCCCTGCAACAAACACCAGCTGGGCCGAGTCAGGGGCCTGAGCTTGCCCTGGCTCCAGATGCAGGGATTACCTCGTTGCGTTCAGCTGGGCCATCACTTACAGCTGCTCCACTACCGGTTTGGTCAGGGGAGGCTGAGGTGGCCCCTGGGTCTAGTAACCTACTAATGTCTCCCTAGCTGCAGAGACTGAGGTCTGAGAGAAGGAGAGACCTGAGTACTCGCAGGAGGAATGCTCGCCTTCGGGCGAAAAAGGGAGGTGAGTCAGGACCAGCCGCTACCCTGACAAAGATAAAAGGCTGTCGGGCCCTGCCTCAGGTTGCGGGAGCAACATTGCTGTATGCAAGATCCTGTACCTGTCCTTGCCTGGTTTCCTGCCTCGTGTCCTGCCTTGGCCCTGTCGGACTGACTCCTAGCGGAACCTTCGGATTCTGGACCAGTCCTGGACCATGTTGCATGGGTTACCCCTGGGCCCAGCACACATTCCTCCTGCAGATTCACTGCTCTGTATCAAGATACAGAAGGGGAGCAGTGAGTTAAGAAACAGGAAGCAGGGAGTAGGAATGAATGGACTGTTCTCAGTATGGAGGGAAGTAGAAAGTGGAGTTCTAAAATCAATGAATCAATGAGAAGGGAGTCCAAGATGGATGGGAGTTTCTTAAAGGTGAAATAAAGACTCCAGTGCAGACAATTTCAAAAAGAAAGAAAAGTGGAAGGCATCTACAGAAGCCAGTATGACTGCGTAAGGATCTTACAGATAAGCTGAGCTTTAAGAAGGGTATGTATAGGAAATGGAAGAGATGAGAAATCATGAAGGAGGAGAATGCATGAATAGCCAACGGTTGCAAAGGTGAATATCAGGCAGGCTAAAGCTCAGAATGAGCTCAGTCTTGCAAGAGAGGTTAAAAATGATTTAAAAGGTTTGTTTGGCTATGTTCAAATCAAGAGGAACAAGCATGTGGTAGGTCCTCTGTGTAGAAGATGGAGAAATGCTACTAGGTGACAGAGGGAAGGCAGAACTGCTCAACACCTACTTTGCCTCTTGTCTTCACTCAGTAGGAAAGCAGTGCCCAGTGCAAGGAGGGACCTGCAGCCCAAGAGAGGAATAGAGGGGGGTAAGAGAACACCTAGCTTCTTTAAACAAATTCAAATCTTCAGGGCCTGATGAGCTGCACCCAAAAGTACTAAAGGAGTTTGCAGATGTAATCTCAGAGCCTCTGTCTATAATATTTGAGAATTCTTGGAGAACAGGTGAGCTCCTTGCAGACTGGAGGTAGGCAAATGTTGTCCTCATCTACAAAAAGGAGAAAAAAGAAGACCCAGGTAACTCCCGACTGGTGAGCTTGACATCGGTACCAGAAAAGATAATAGAACAGATCAGTCTGTGAGCACTTAGAAAAGGATGCTGTGATTACTAAAACCAAGCATGAGTTTCTTAAAAACAAGTCATACCAAACAAATCTTTTTCTTTGTTTATTGAGTTACAAGCTTGGTGGATCAGGGGATCCATATGCTGTGGCTATAGTGTAACTTAATTTAAGTAAGACTTTTAACAAAGTCCCCATGATATTCTAACAAGGAAGCTGGTAGAATGTGGGCTAGACAAGGCAACTGTTAGGTGGATTTGTAGCTGGTTGACTGACCCGAACCCAAAGAATACTCACTAATGGTTCCTTGTCCTCCTGGAAAAACATTACAAGTGGGGTGCTGCAAGGTTCAGCCTGGGCCCATTGTTCATTTTCTTTATAAATGACTTGGACAAAGCTATTGATGGGATGCTTATCAAATTTGCAGATGACACCAAACTGGGGTAGCTAATGCCGCAGATGACTGAATTGGGATACAAGGTGACCTTAACTGATTGGACGAACTGGGCTCAAACTAACAAAATAAATCTCAATAGGTTCTGCATTTAGGCAGGAAGAACCAACTGTGCAAATATAAGATGTGGGACACCATCTGATTCTATGAATCATAGAATTGTAGAGTTGGAAGGGATCCCGAGGGTCATCTAGTCCAATCCCCTGCAATGCAGGAATCTCAATTAAATCATCCCTTGCAGATGGTCACCTAATCTCTGTTTTAAAACCCCCAAGAAAGGACAGTCCACAACCTTCCAAGGGAGTCTTTTCCATTGTCAAATAGCTCTTACTATCAGAAAGTTCTTCCTGGTGTTTAGTCAGAATCTCCTTTCTTGTAACTTGAAGCCATTGGTTTGATTCTAACCCTCTGGAGCAGGAGAAAACAAGCTTGCTCCATCTTCTATGTGGCAGCCCTTTAGATATTGGAAGATGGTGGTTGTATCTCCTCTCAATCTCCTCTTCTCCAGGCTAAACATAACTCACTCCCTCAACCATTCCTCATAAGGTTTGGTTTCCAGACCCTTGATCATCTTGGTTGCCCTCCTCTGCACACACATTCTGGCTTGTCAATATTCTTCTTGAATTATGGTACCCAGAACAGGACTCCAGGTGGGGATTGACCAAGGCAGAATAGAGTGGTATGATTACTTCTCTTGATCTGGACACTAGACCTAGAATCATAGAATTGCAGAGTTGGAAGGGACCAAGAGCATTATCTAGTCCAACCCCGTGCAATGCAGGAATCTTTTTGCTTCTGTGGATATAGCCTAGAATAGCATTATGTTTTTGTTGTTGCTGCCATCACACTGTTATGTCTATGATTGTTTGGATCATTAATGCAGATTCCAAAGACATGGCGCTGCAGAACTGTGGGCAACTCACTCCGAAGCAATATGGGAGCTGAAAGTGTCTGCTCAGGCTAAACTCCTAGCTGAACAAGCTTGCAGGGGCAATAGAGGGAGCAGAGAGGGAAAAGACAAATTCGGGGCAGGGCTGGCTGTTGGTCCTCTTTTCTGAGAAAGTGTCACGTTCAGAGTAGCAGTTTAAAACTAGAAGAACCAAATGAGCATTTTGAAACTCTAGCTGGCAGAAGATGCTTTGTTAGGCAACTATTCAGTGTTACAGTCTGATCCTGTGCATTCTAAATGAGAAGCAAGTCTCGCTGAATTTAATGGAGCTTGCTCTGTGTAAATATGCATAGGATTGCAGACGAGGAAGAATAATGTGATGAAGAGTCAAAGTTTATAGTCAAGATTTTAGAATGGATGGCAGCTCAAGCTGCATTTGTAATTGGAATGGAGCAGATTTCCCCCTCCCTTTTTAATGCCTACCTTTCCTACATTTTCTACAAACTGAAGGTAGTTGATTTAGGTCTTGATTCATTTTTTAAGCAGTTGGCAGGGAAAAGTTTGTCAAGGAGCTCCTTGCTCAGAGGAAAAAAGGTCTCCTGCAGCTTTATTTGTGAGGCCCCAGCATCACATTATTTTAATCAGCACATCCACATTCCCCCAGTGGGCAACAGTAGGGGGCGGCAAGAAGCCAAACTGGGAGTGCCATGGAACTATATGCAACACAATAGTGATCCTATCATTTTAATCTTTATCTAGCTCTGTGGGAAAAGAAGGGTTTAATTCTGCTGAATCCATAGTCAGCCAGCAGATGAGTCTCAGCACTGGTGATGACAGCACTGGCAGCTGGTCCAACCTGAGTTTTGAAGATGAGCATCCTGATGAGAATAGCAGCTTTCTCCACCTCAGTGATAGGTAACTAAAATACCTTTTGTACATGCTCACAGCCTTAATGATACGGTTTATCCTTCAGCCCTGCATTTCTTTTAAAGTTTCAGTTTTTACTTGAATTCAGCTTTGGGAAAATATTATTTTCAATAGTCAAAAAGTTAAAACACAAGTAATAAACAAATGAAACTTTAAACACCATTATGTAAAAAGAAATCTTAAATCAAGCAATTCTTGCCCTTGGGAGCTACCACGGTAATCTTGGTGTTATAAGGGGAAATTAACCTTACATTAAAATTTCACACATGGTTAATTAAACCATGGTATACAAGTGTGACTTCTGAAAATTCCTCAAAATATTATTTGTATGGGATGTGACTTGGTCAGAGTTAAACATTGTAAATAATGTAATGTATGGCTTGATTAATATGTGCCTGTGCAGGAGCAAAACATAAACTCACTGCAAGAATCTCAGTGCAGATCAAACGAGGCAATGGAGACTTCTTGTTGACTGGAGTGGTAGAACTACTGTGATAAGAAGAGATCTACATGACACCATTGTTTTAATTCCATTTCTTCATCTATTTCCCCATCATTTCTCTATGCTATCAGTGGAAAACTCAGCCAGTTTTCTGCAGCCTGTAACTTTGGCATTTTCCATCCTGACATTTAGTTGCCCATCCGCAACATCCGACTTCCCAAATATCAGGTGAATCATTCTGTAGGCATTTTAAAGGGCACTAATTTTACAAGCAACTTTTAAAAAGAGAACACATCCTTAGTGGAAGGTCCAGCTGCATTTCTCCTACTTATAACTCCTGTTGGCTTGGCATTTCTAGGCAGGGGTGCCCTTACAATATTTTCTGGGCCCAGCATGTGGATTGGGGCCCCTGTTTCCTTTGTAGTCAATGACAAAGTTAGATACAATTTGCATATGCAGTTTGCATCCTCTTTGTGGCTGGGGTGGAGGCCCCAAAAATATATTGGGCAAAACACAAGTAATAGTACTACTACTACTAATTTATTTATATGCCACCCATCTGTCTAGGTTGCCCCAGCTACTCTGGGTGGCTTCCAGCAATTTATTAAACCACAGTTTTAGAACTAAGGTGTCTGACAGACAGAATGTAAACAGATGAAGCTTTCCCCACAGTTGTATTTCCATATAATCAAAGTCTTAACCTGCATTTCTGCCTGTCACACTGCTGTTAAAGACACAAGAGCTCTACTTCCCCCCACAGTGCAACTCTTAAACCATCTGCTATCAAGCAGTTACCTTACAGAAAGTCTTTCCTCGGTGGATCTTAGGCTGTCAATATTGTGTTCTAGGGATGGGGAACAGGTAGCCTTCCTGGTGCTGCTGGGGTTCTTCAGCCCAAACCAGCAGGGTCAGGGCTTCGTGGTGATGGGAGTTGTAGCCCAGGAAGATCTGCAGGGCCACAACTCCCCAGCCATATTCGGTGGAAGAACGCTTGTGGTAGGTACTTCAGAGGGGATGAAGATTTTGCGCAGCCCAGGTTCAGATGCCCCTGCTGGATAAATTCAGTTGCAAACTGCTAAAGCAAGCAGTGTATTCTAAGGCGGTGGTTCTCAACTGGTGGTCTGTATAATCCACCTGGGCAGGGGGAGCTCTGTGGCACCGTTCACATAACAAAAACTACCATAGCGAGAACAACATTTTCAAAAGCAGGCGTTCCATGTCTTAGCTGTTGAAAAATGGGGTATTGCAGTACTTAGGTACTTGGGAACCACTGTTCTAGGGGCATCTTTTGTATTTCATAACATTTATTTATTTAAGGTATTTATTATGTCACTTTTCAGGCAGACGACACCAAGCAGTTTACAAAAGATGGTTACAAGCAGTGTGGGTTTTTTAAACGTTGCAATACATTTCAAATGCAGGCGTATGTTAAAGCAAAAGCTGGAACTGCTTCTTCTCTGCTCCCCTCAGGGCAATATGGTTTTCCAGAAGTGTGTGCAGTAGCAACTGGCAGCAGAAGGGGCCCTGCTGGGAACTAGATAGTGGCAACTCAGCAAAGTTTTTTTCTCTTTCTCAGGGAGTGAGATGGTCCTTCAGGGGATGGCAGTTGAGGGAGGGAGCGAGGAGGCTAAAATACTGAATTTTTGCATTGCCGTAACATGCCCTGAGACCTTCTGGTGAAGGATGGGTAAGAGCTTTTCCAAATCAGAATAACAACTCTCAATATTATCATCAGCACATAACAAACAATAACACCACCTCTCTTGAGCAAAAAAGGATTTAAGCCTTTGATATCAATATACCAATTGGTTTATACCAGCAGTGACAACCCAACCCAGGAATCCCCCTATTTTTCTCCATGGCGAGGTTGCGGGGGGGGGGAGCAATCACTTCTCCCCCATTTTGCTGCTGCAGTCATTTCCCTAACAAGCCAAGAGGCTGGATGACAACACTGGACTGCACCACAGAGTTTTCACATACAGTGGTGCTTCGCAAGACGAAATTAATCCGTTCCGCGAGTGTCTTCGTCTAGCGGTTTTTTCGTCTTGCGAAGCAACCCTATTAGCGGATTAGCGCTATTAGCGGTTTAGCGGCTATTAAAGGCTTATCAGCTTATCGGCTTAGCTGCTAAAAGGCTATTAGCGGCTTAGCGGCTTAGAAAAAGGGGGGGAAAGCGGAAAAAAAATCTCAAGACTCGCAAGACATTTTCGTCTTGCGAAGCAAGCCCATAGGGAAATTCGTCCTGCGAAGCAACTCAAAAACGGAAAACCCTTTCGTCTAGCGGGTTTTCCGTCTTGCGAGGCATTCGTCTTGCGGGGCACCACTGTACAACTTTTTCTCAGCCCCGCCCTTCCCCACTTTAGTATAGCTGCTCTGGGTTGCTCAGTCACAATGCCCCCCTCTTTATGCAATATGGTTATAGTAATGACGGACTTTATTTGCATTTGTAGGTTAATTTATTTTCCTCCCATGAAAATATACCTGAGTTAGACCATGAACTCCTCCTGCTGTCTATGCTGCTACTCTTTGCCTTTGGGTTGGTGCACAACTACCCAGTCACAGCTACGCTAAAGTCCTGGATTTCTCAATTATTTTCCCAGAACACTATTGCAAGATGAAAGAGCAGCTTCAAAATGAATCAGACAGTCCTTTCTTCATTGTCTGGAGAAGGAACTTCCTGGGTTATTTTGAAGCTATTTGCTGTCCTTTCCTGGTGCATGTGTGACTAAATCAGGGACAGCTCTGATTTCACATTTTGGCTAAAAACACTTGAAAAGTGGGAAAAGGCTCATTTCTCACAAAGCAAGTAACTAAAAGAGTGCCTGCACATTAACAACTCATAATAAGCTATCTTTGGAGTATACAAACATAAAATTAAACCATTTCTTAAATATACACTCGAAAGAACAAACAAACCTGACCAGTGAAGGATAAAGAGTTCTTGTGGGTTTGTTATTTGTGAATGACAGTTTTCATAACCAAGTGTGACCATTCACATATGAGCTGGTGCTAAGGATGACTTAGATCATTGTTTCTCAAGCTTTTTAAACGGTTAGGTAACATAAACCTCCCACACACCTCTTCAAACCTGGCTCTTGTAATTATTTTATTTGAATTTTTAATTGGATTGAAAGTTTGTGACTTCCCCCCCCCCTACACTATCCACATTTTTTAAAAAAAACACACTCCCATCCTGCCTGAGATCTTCATCTGCCCCCTGGTTGAGAAACACTGATTTAGATTCTATAAAGAAACATTGTCAACAGTAGATACCTGGCATACAACTTGATGTTGATATAGTGCTCATGAAGTTTTTCCATGCAAGCTCAAGCAGTATGGACTGGTGGAGGCTCCGGTAGACAATGGGATGATGAAATGTGTCTCTAGTCCAAAGACAAATGATACAGTATCTGATATAGCAGATCTGAGTCTAATCAGTTCCTAGATAGGAGACTGCCTGGGAGCCTGGAGTTCTTTAATTCTAGTTACTACTAAATGGCACCAGCTTTACTGCGGAGTCTAATATAATTTCTGAGCACTTACACTTGTGCCACAAGATACATTTCTGGCCGTCTTCTCACTGTCTGTAGGTTGTTTGGACTGTTTGGATTGATTGGTTTGTGGACTGATGGCCTCTGAAAGTTGGACGTCTCTTGTTGAGGAGATGAACTAGATTCATAAGTGGGCCCAGGAAGGCATTCAGCCTGTGATACTGTTCTCCTCTGCCTTCCTTCCCGTGCTTAGATTAATGGCTTTTTGATTTGATCCAACCATAGTTTGACATTATGTCTGACCTAACAAATTATTGTTTCCGTGAGTCCTCCAAACAAGGATTTCAAATCACAGTTGGATCTTGTTTTGCAATCTCTGATTGGACAACTCACTCAGACCAGTTTGCTGCTTTAAAGGCAATGGCAAACTGGTTTGATCAAACAAGTAAGTTAACCATTTAAACTGTAAGGGGAGGAAGAAGGAAGGGGAAACTCATGAGCACTTGACTTCTGATTACAGTTACAAGGTTCCTGCCTATGTACAGCATAAAGTGGAGAGTGAATCTTCATCTGCTATTTAGATTTGTAATTATCCATAAGGATTTACTAATTGTTTGACCGACAATGCCTTCCATCTGAGAATCGGCTTTTAATTTAGTTAGCAAATTATTTCCCCCCAAGATTCTTTAGAAATGGTTGGTGTTTTATATGCAGGAAATTGACATTGTGTCACAGACTTTAATGCCGTTGGCTGGAACACTGTGGCCTTGGGCATGCCCAGCAAAGTTCTGGGTTGGTTGCCCTTGAACAAGACATACACCCTTCATTCCACCTGCAAGAAACACAAGTCAAAAGCCGCCTCAGGCAATTTTATTTATTTATTTATTGAATTTATATCCCGCCCTGTACCCAGAGGTCTCAGGGCAGTTCACAGAACAAAATCAAAATATGAAAGCACAATATATATAATAAAAAACTTAAACCACTTGTGTGGGTCTTTAATTGAGTCATTGTCAGGGAAAAAGGTGGGGGATTGATTGATTGATTGATTGATTGATTGATTAAAACTCCCAGCTTTGTGCACCCCCACTTGGTGCAGACTTAACTCCACTGGTTGCAAATGTAAGCTAGACTGACAACCACTTTCCTATTTTTAGAAGTACATCACTCTAGTTTATAATATTTTGCTAAATTGACACCATTTTGTTCTGCCAAAGGAAGTGCTCCCAGCTGGGGGATGAGGTTCTTGCCAAATGGGACTTGTGACGGGCACAGTGTCCTGGGACACCAGGTCATACACTAGCATTTGTTCCAAATTGAAGAAGCAGAGTTGGGTCAAGCATAGGTCAAGTTCCAGAAAAGCAAAGTCCACATAAACAAAGCCAGGTAAAGTAGAGATTAAAGTCCTAAAGGCAAAGAAGCAAAGTGGGATGAACCTTGGATAGCACCAAGTAGAGCCTAGGCTAGAAGCAGACAGGTTAGGCTTGACTGTTGCTCCCGCAACCAGCAAATTCAGACTGGGCCTTAAAGGTCTGCAGCATCCTTAGAACAGCTAGTCCCTCCACTGATGAGGGGAGTCTAGCCCATTTAAAGAACGAGGGCCTCTGGTGGCACTGGAGAAGTTGGTTGCGTATGGCCTCTGAGCTGGAGTCCTTAGAATCAGAAGATGGTAATGCAGCTTCTTCAGACCAGAGAAGTTCTGGCATTTAAGGCTCCCTGCGTTATAGAACTTCAGCATGCAGATATCAAAGACTGGTTCTTAGTCCAAGAAGTTCTCAATCCATGACCTCTTCCCCTGAGGCTGAGGAGTCCCATGTCATGACATATTTTATATATATTAAAAGTGTTTTGACAGGCAACAGAACAACAGCAGGGCTTCTTAAATTTCTAACTTAGATCTCCAATGCAAACTTTTCTTTCTCACTTGACTCCTCATCTGCATTATAAATACTGGCTTACTTATGAATTTATTCAGTGTGTGGTCAAGATCTCTAGCAAAGGAACTTTGGCCTTAGAGGTACTTTAAAATTCCTCTTTCTTTCCTTTTTAGCAGTGTAAACGTCGCTTGTAATTCTGATGGTCTGAGCAAGGCAAGAGCAGTGGGGCTGAGCGAATGGCAGAGGCACCCCTGCATTTGGGATTCTGCTGCTCCTGCTGATCAGGATAGATGATAGGAGGGCAGTAGGAAGGCTGCTTTCCTCTGCACCACTTCCTGCCGAGAACAGCAGAGAAGCCTGGATCAGCCCCATTAACAGTAGCTGGACTTTGTTTAGGACCCAGTGGATTTGATGGCATTACACTTTACAGCAGGAATATTGCTGGTGATAGTGGGGGGGGGGGGCGCTTCATGGCAGCAGAGCCCTTTTCCCCCAGTGGTGGAGCTTAGCGGAGCCAGAAGAAGAGACACCTGACTCATCCTAGCCACCTCCAGCACAACAGGTTTTCAGCACAAATATTGTTTTCAGTCCTGGATGTCTCAGGTTTATGGGCTGTCCTGTTAGAAGAGGGCCAAGGAACGTCTGCCAAATACCTTGGAAGCACTACTGTCATTTGGTTAGATGCACTAATGGTCTGCGTGACTTGGTATAAGGCGACTTCAGATACCTTCACAAAATCTTTTTCTCTCTCAACACACTGATTTTTGAAACAGCGTTGTAAAGAAACTATAGAGTGTGGCATTCAACCATATTTACTCGGAGAAGACCACTGAAATCAATGCACTTAGGTATGTTCATTCATTTCAGTGAGTTTACTCTGGTTAAAACTTAATTGAATGCAAGCCTTGGAATTTGCTGTTTGCGAAAGAAACTAGTACTGGTTCAGCACTTTGACATTCATGTAAATGATTAGGAAATCCAAATTATTCCTTTGTCAGTTGCTGCATTGCTGAAGCTGTGTTGCACCTGTTCTGACCTGGACCAGCTCAGCACATGAGGATTGCAGAAATCGTTTGGCAGTGGGAGAAAAGTGCCACGTGAATTCACATTTATTTTTCTGAGCAGTGTTCATAGGTGCCCTTTCATTTTGTTTCTTTGTACCTCTTTCCCCCCAAAGTGTTTTTGTATACTTATTAAGAAAATGGTGCCACAGCTCAGGAATCTGGACAGAGCGCATCAAGGAAAATGAAGATTCTGGGTTCTGGTTTGGGCTAACTTTTTTCTAGTTCAGCTCTGTTCTCTTCTTCCCCTGGCAGTAATGGTAACAGCAGTAGCTGGAGCAGTCTTGGTTTAGAAGGAGATATGTATGAGGAGAATTTATCCTTTCCAACATCAGACAGGTTGGTCAAACCAAGACATTGAAACAGGCTAGTCCCTCATATATTAATGCATGAAGTCATAATTTTTCAAGACTGAATAAACTGGCATATATGAAATGTGATTCATTACCCACACGCTTTTCACCTGATCATGATTTTCCTTAACAAATTCATACTGAATGGGTCCATTTTACTGTGCTACAGTGTGACTGTCCCGACAAACATGTAAAATGCAACACTTTTGTGCATGTTCTGCTTGCTATTCTAGATGCTTCCAATTATCTCTTCATAAAAAAGAGCTTGCTTCCTACAATATTTCTGTTTCCCCTTTTGTTTAATCATTTATTTTCTCCTAGTAATTAGAACCATTGCATATAATTCAGTGCATTATAATAATAACATATCTCCTTCTTAAAACTCCATATTTGAAAGGGAAAGGTAGAATTTCTTTTAAAGTTTTATCTGGGAAATTTACAAGCCACGTGACAGAAAATGGCGTGAGAAGCAAAGCTTCCATTTTCACAATCATTCCTTGATACTTTGGTTAATTCATACTATGTTTTCCTTGAATGTCCTATTGAAGTTTCAGACCTTAATATTATCCTGCTTTGCATTAATTCTACCTTCCTCCCCTACAGTGATGGAACAGAAGACAAAGAGGAAGAGCTTAAAGATACAATTGAAGGTAACCTTAACAGGATGTATCTATTATTCTGTAGTTGATGTAAGAATGCTCTATTTATGGATCAGTTTGTATGAGACTTGTGTCAGAAGAGCAGCCCTCAGCTGTTTCAAAGAATGACCTCTATATTTCGTAATAGCTTCTGGGCGGCTTCTGCTGAAGCTATTCCAATTCATTTTTTTTCTAAGCAAAGTGTGTATGTGGGAATGACCCAGCTCCATCTTAGGGACTTTGGAAATAGTTTTCCCCCCTAAAGTCCTAGAATGCTGAAATTTTTATTGGCCAGCCAGATGAATCAGTGAAGTTCTCTCTTCTCAGGTTAGATACTTACAGTTGAGTGTATATGTCAAAATTAGGATTTATTTAATTTGCTTAACCACAGCATGCACCACATTGGACAGTGGACTTTCATACATTAAACTGCATTTGCCATTTTGTTGCCCATTCAGGCAGTTTAGAGATATCTTTTTAGAACTCTTTGCAGTCGGATTTGGTTTTCGCTATCCTGAATAATTTTATATCTGCAATCTTGACCACCTCCCTGTTCAGCCCTGGCCCTCGGATCATGTGTGAACAAGGCTTTACTGTATTGCTTTACTGTATTGCTGTTATCTGAAGAGTGGGCCACCATAATTCATTGAGTAAAATATGCTCACAGAGCTTTTCATCTTTATTCTCTCTCTTGCTTGCAATAGGGTTGGGAAACATAGGAAAGGCATTGGTAATCATAAATGTTGACATAGGGCCATGCCTGGTGGACTCCCAGCTGAGAATGGCCCTGCAGTGGCTGACAGCTTCCGAAGCAGGGGTGGCCAAGCTGCATTTCCATGACGGTGTTCCAAAGGAGTTTGTTCTTGTGAGTAATGAAAGGGCTGTCATTGTACAAATTGCAGTTGCCGTCCTTCAGCTGTGTTTATCACGTTTTGTAGAAGAAGAAGAAGAGTTTGGATTTGATATCCCGCCTTTCACTCCCCTTCAGGAGTCTCAAAGCGGCTAACATTCTCCTTTCCCTTCCTCCCCCACAACAAGCACTCTGTGAGGTGAGTGGGGCTGAGAGACTTCAGAGAAGTGTGACTGGCCCAAGGTCACCCAGCAGCTGCATGTGGAGGAGCAGGGAAGCGAACCCGGCTCACCAGATTACAAGTCTACCGCTCTTAACCACTACACCATACTGGCTTATTGTACTGCAATAAGCGAGAGTTGATACCTTCACAGGTCTAATCATGGGTAGAATAATTAATAAAAGGTAAAGGGACCCCTGAACGTTAGGTCCAGTTGCGGACCACTCTGGGGTTGCGGCGCTCATCTCGCTTTACTGGCCGAGGAAGCCGGCGTACAGCTTCCGGGTCATGTGGCCAGCATGACTAAGCCACTTCTGGCGAGCCAGAGTAGTGCATGGAAACGCCATTTAACCTTCCCGTCGGAGCGGTACCTATTTATCTATTTGCACTTTGACGTGCTTTCAAACTGCTAGGTTGGCAGGGAGCTCACCCCATCGCGGGGATTCGAACCACCGACCTTCTGATCGGCAAGCCCTAGGCTCTGTGGTTTAACCCACAGCGCCACCCGGGTCCCCATAGAATAATTAGGTAACCCCCATTAACACTGCATCTAGAACTGTTTCCACAGCAACCTGGGTAGAACTAGAGCAGGCATAGGCAAACTCTGACCTCCAGATGTTTTGGACTACACCTTCCATGATCCCTAGCTAACAGGACCAGTGGGCAGGGATGGTGGGAATTGTAGTCCCAAAACATTTGGAGGGCCGAGTTTGCCTGTGTCTGAACTAGAGCCTGAGCAGTGGCTAACTCAACTAACAAGTTAGTAGATTGGTTTGATAACACTGTTCCAGTCCAACTTGGATAGTCATTTCTGGAGGGTGGTGCCGGGGGAGTGCTCTTTGGCCCCATGGAGCCTTCAATGTGCGGTTCCTCAAGGTTGGATTTTATCCCCCTGTGCTGTTTAACATCTACCTGAAATGACTTGAGTGGGGTCATCCAGAGATTTGGAGTAAGTTGTCAGCAACATGCTGATGACAAACAGCTCTGCTTCTCTTTTACATCTGCAGGTGAGGCAGTGGAAGTGCTGAAACAATTACATATCTTTAGGCATCAGGCAAAAACATTCATCTTCTCCCAGGCCTTTGGCTAATTAAATAATCTATGGTTTTGTAAACTGTGGCAGGGGTTATTGTTTTTGATGGTTACTATGTTTTTATGTTGTGATGGTATTTAATAAATTTGTTTAAATTTACTAAATAAAATGACAGAACTTTGTGGCTGGGCTTGTAGTTGGAAATTTAATTTTCTGCTTTGTGGAACTTCATGCTTCTTAAAAATTTAACTTGGAGTCAGTGGTTTCATTTGATAATAGAGTAAATAATACCAGTGAAACCACACTTTTTGGACATGCATATTTTAGTGTTAATTTGTGCAACTGTGAAATGCTTATTTATTGGGGATGATGATAGATGTATGAATATTTGTTCAGCATTGGTTTTGGGGGGGCTGTTATCTGCTACCTACATTACCATGTAGTACAGATTTTTTGGGAGTGTCACCCTTAAGAATGGCATCTTTAAGAAAATCAGAGGAAATTCTGGACTTTGAGAGTGCCTTGTTTTTACAGCTGTAAAATATCAAAACGTTTCTGGCTTGTAATTTTAATACTGTGGTTGTTAGTCTGGATATATATTTTTTAAGGAAAGAAGCTTAAAATTACTCGACTTGCAAATTATAAGTTAAAGAAAACAAATGGCTAATGCATTGGTTAGAAATACTTCCTTTGTTGCTGGGATTGAAGCAGAGAGTGAAGTGGAAGCAAGTTGTCCTTTATGTCAGGGAAGCAAGACAATTTTTGTCCTGAAAGCCACATTCTTTCTCCTGCAGGGGTTGTGTACTAGCTGTGGGAAAAACCACCCTGCACTCTCTTCCAAACATGCTCACATTAATATATACAAATGGCACGCTCATCTCCATGACACACATATGGTCCAGGCCACCCGTCCACATGCTCTCAGCCTCCCCCATCCCCTCATTCAGCAGTTAGCCTTTCAGGGGAAAGCATTTAACATTTTTTCAAGCCCAGCTGCCCAAGCGGGGGTGTTGGTGTTGGGTGAGATCTTCATGGAAATTGCAGGTGAGGAGAGGAGGGGTGCTTTCAAGCCTAATTGCAGTGTCGGGGCAATTTTTGAGGGTCCCCGTTTGAGTGGAGGGGCAGGTCAAGGAAGAAACCCGGGACCAGATAAGGAAGCCCAACAGGGTGTGTTTTAAGCCAAAGGGAAGCGCAGTGAAGGGAGGTGACCATAGTACAGTCATACCTCAGCTTACAGCCGCTTCAGGTTGCGTTTTTTGGGGTTATGGACCGCTGAAACCCGGAAGTACCAGAATGGGTTTCGGCAGTCATGCATGCACAGAAGCGCTAAATTACGCTTTGCGCATGCACAGAAGCGCCGAATCGCAACCCACGCATGCACAGATGCGCAGGCGTGGGTTGCGAACACTGCGGGTTGCGAACATGCATTCCACACGGATCACGTTCGCAACCCGAGCGTCCACTGTATTGTAATTTATCTTTTCAGCTTTACTTTTTAATGTAACCTGTTTTTGCTTTCTCTTCCCAGCTTTCAAAGAAACTGCAAGAGAGAGGCTGGAAAGTGGGAGACCTCTTTCAAGCAGTGCTGAAGTACTGTGAAGTAATGGAGAAAGTTGCTGATGGGGAGAGAGCTCTAGGCAGCAAAACCTTTTTTGGGTGGCTTCAGGAACATGTCTGAATGCCATGTGAGAAGATGCGCTGATTTCTTCATGCCTCCTTTGGGAAGAAGGAAATGTGTATCATATACTTTAATTAGCAAATGTACTATTTGTATTGTGATAAGCTTTGGGTTGAAAGTAAGCATAGCTGTCCTGTCAGGTGCTTTGAGATGCTCTGTATGCTTTTTAGCCCATCTTTTTATCTTCATCATAAGCCCCTCCATTCAGCCGGTGTGTGTGCACTTCTGGCTAGGCTGTGTTTTGCCTGCAGCAGCAGTGAGAAGGATGAGCTTTTGTGTGTTGTGTGTAATAAGGGTTTCAGCTAAACCAGGGCAAAAAAGAAAAAGTTATACCTCGCTCCTCCTACTTATTTGCCTCTTTCTTTGTGTCCTTTTCCTCTTAACAAGCTCCAAGAGGTATTCAGAGTCCACTTGCAGTTTGCTTTTGCCACTTTCCCCAGAGCAAAGCAAGACTGCGTTGATCTCTGCTGCCTCTAAGGCCTAGCTGAACATGCAAGCAGAATAGGAGGTCTGCTCACTCTGACCTGTGAAGACTCTGGTGGAAGGTTGCATTCCTTGTAAATTGACTTCTCTTAGCAGCTAGAGAGAGCTGAGAGCATGCTTTCAGATGTCTGCTCTCATTATATTTTGATATCTTTTTTGATATCTATGAAAAGTTCTATTTAAATAAAATGACCCCCCCCCCAGTTTGTATGTGAAACAAATATGTGCAAAGAAAAATAAGTGGGTTATTCTTAAATGCCTCCCAATAAAGTATGACAGTAGCATCAAATGCACAAAAATTAATAGCCTACCAACAGCTGGATTTTTGTAGTTTATGAGATGGTGTCAGGAAGCATCTTTGACTTTTGATCTCTGAAGTACTGTCCCAGGACCAATGTTGCGTCTTTATAAAGCAAGTTACATTTGGGACGGTTTGTGACGACAGTTGCTTGAGTTAAAGTAGATTGAACACTGCCTGCAAGAAAAATTGGCATTAGCGTTGCACAGCCATTTTAATATACTCACTTTGGAGATGGAATGACAAGGTCTGTCCACATGCAGAACATTTCTTTGCTGTAGCAGGATCGGGGCCATACTTCCAGCTCTGCCCCAAATGCATCGCCTCCTTCCTTTGACAGTCGTCTGTTGAGTCTGCTAAGGAATGCTAACGTCCAAGAAGCCTTTGCAGACAACCAGGTTCAGCATGGGAATGTTGAAGGAAGGGCATTGGGAGGGGGGCTAAAACGTTGCCACACCCCTGCTTCAACTTGGGAATGTCCTACAGGCAAGCAATGTGTGCATAAGACAGTAGGTTGGAAATAATGGGTTTCTTCGCCATCGCAGTCTGGGACAGGTTGACGTAGTTTAACACTGAGATGGGTGGAGCTTTGCCCTCAATCCATATCAGTGCTTAATCTTAGGACAGCAACTACCTTGTGTCTTCTCCTTGGCTGGAGGGCAGCAGTACGGCTTTGGTGTTGCACTCCAGCAAAAACAGAGCAGATCTTTGATAATCAAATCCCAAAGGAGGGCCGATGGAAGCAAAAGTCTCCTGCTTCTCCTCCCCTATGACTTCAGCTTCATTCAGGTTATGACACCTCAAGTAAAAATGCATTTCCCTTGTTTCATTGAGCATTGCTTCTCTCAATATTATTTTAGCATGCTTCTGGTCACTTTTTTCACTTTAGTTTTGAGACGTCTTTGTACATTCCTGTTAAAGCTGAAGTTGTATTTTAGGCTGTTATTGTCTGTTGTAACGTTGAGTATTTTTTCATGCCAGGCATTTATGAATAGTTGGGAATGCAGCTGGTTGGATCAGTTATGCAGAGTTAGGGCAACTCGCAGCCTGGTTTGATCTTGAGGCAGTTTACTTCAAAGGAAATTCTACCAAAGTCCAAGTAAATGTGTTTAGGATTGTGGTATCAGTTGGCCATTGATAAAGGCACTCAATGAATTTTGACTTTTTGCACTTTTTGCATCTTGAGGCCTCAATTTGAAGAGCAGCCTCCCTCTGTTGACCCCCTTTTAAACCCCTAACAGCTTTGTACTGTGAAATCTGTGGCTGCTTGAGGGGTGGGAAAGAGCTCCCAGCCCAGTGATCACAGTGAAGGTGGCCGAGGCATCAATTCCCGAATCCCCTTCTCCACAGTTCTGTTGCACTTGAGCCTAATGGTTTCTTTGCTGCACACCTTGGTGTGGCACAGATCTTGTGCCTGTAAAAGGCAAGTTGACATTCTTCAGTTTCCCATGGCACACACCTGCAGGGCCGGAAACCTCGCCTGCTCAGTTTTTCTCCTGGACTACAGCTTGAAGGAACAGAAGCTGTAGTGAGGAGTGGATGACAACTAGAAGCAGTGCTGTGGAACAGCTGGGAAAGGGACATTAAGAAGCCCTTGCTGCCTTCCTCCTGGGACTCTGAAACCCACTTAAGTAGCTCACGTACCTCCAAATGAGAGAGATTGGGATTAAGGAGCCTCGGAAGCACCACCTGTATGAAAGATAGCTTGGGAAAGGAACTCTTCATCCTCTCCAAGATTCTTCACAGAGTCTGGTGTTTCTGAGAAGAGCTACAGGACTTGAGGTCTACATCACCCCAAAACCCAGCTGAAGTGAAGGTTAAAGCCCTGGTTTTCACCTAGTCTGAACAGCAAGCAAAAGGTGCTTTGCCGCAGCTGCATTTTGCTTAGTACTTGGGGTTGCTTTCTTATGTTTTTCCTACATGGAGAACACAGAGATGTGGTTTCCTTGTCTTCCCAGGACGTGTCAGATACTTGTGTGAATGATGGCCGCGTGTGTAAACTGCATATACTTTTCACACTTTTTCCTGCGCAGAAGTGCTTTCGGTCCAGGAAACGCGTAACATGCAGCTAAAAAGCAATTTGAATAATTAACAGTTGGTTATATCTCTGTGTAGCGAATGAAGCAAACAAGATCCTTCCCTGTGTAATGACGACTTTTTGTTTTTTTGTTTTTTGAAATGTGGTAATACACTTAGTTGTGAGATGTGAATTTCAAGTTGCACTAACCTCGTCTTTGTTGAAGCAGTCTCTTAAAATAAATTATATATAAACATATTAGGTACTGTGTAATGCTTTCTGATTATTTATCATGTAAATTGTCAGTTTGCTTTTTTCTCTTCCAAACAAAGGTAGGACTTAATTGTATGGGGATTCTTGGTTGGGAGCGTTTGTAGTTTCAGACATGTTGCCTGAAAGCAGCTACAGAAACTTCCAATTGCCCTGAGATTGCAGAAGCAAGGGAGAAAGACACGATGGCTCCATCCAATGGCTAACTGCTACTCAGGCAACCACACCAGTGAGGAGAGATTAGACTGGCCCTAAATGAATGTAAGACCCCTGTTGGATAATAATAATAATAATAATTTTTATTTATACCCCGCCTTCCCCAGCCAAGGCCGGGCTCAGGGAAGCTAACAAGCAATAATAAAAACAAGTTGAATGAATACAACTTAAAAACAAGATTAAAATACAACATTAAAATATTGAAACATTAAAATATTAAAATGCAGCCTCATCATAGGAGGAGAAAGGAAAAAGAAAAAAGAAAGAGGGGGAGGGAATCAAATTGGCTCCAGTCTCCTCTTTTGCAGGGTAAACATACCCAGCTCCCTCAATCATTCCTCGTAAGGGTTGGTTTCCAGACCCTCGATCATCTTGGTTGCCCTCCTCTGCACCCGTTCCACCATGCCAATATCCTTAAATTGTGGTGCCCAGAACTGGACACAGAACTCCAGGTGTGGTCTGACCAAGGCAGAATAGAGAGGTACTATTACTTCCCTTGATTACACCTCTCTTGATGCAGCCTAGAATAGCATTTGCTTTTTCTGCCGCTGCATCACACCGTTGACTCATGTTAAGCTTGTGGTGTATTAAGAACCTTCAATCCCTTTGCTGCCTAAGCGTTGAACATTTCATTTTCTCCTATAAAAATTCATTTTGCTAGTTCGGGCCCAGTTCCCAAATCTGTTAAGGTCATTTTGAATTCTGATTGTGTCTTCTACGGCATCAGCTACTTGTACCAGTTTGGTGTCATCTGTAAATAGGATGAAAAGCCCCTCAATTCCTTTGTCAAAGTTGTTTATAAAGTTGTTGAACCACAATGGGCCCAGGTCAGAACCCTGTGGCACTCGACTTGTCCCCTTTTCCCAGGATGATTAGGAACCATTAGTGAACACTCTGGGTTCAGTTAGAGATTTGTCTGGCATGACTTGATTTTGAGAAACCCATGCTGGCTCTTATGAATCTGTTGTTGGCATCCGTCTGTCTCAGGAGACAATGGAAGAGGGGGCCTTGCAGGTAAAATAAAACCATTTGAGAGTTACAATTCCTGCTGTGACTGTACAGACAGATATGGGAGAGACATGTTTTCTTGCAGGTGGAGCAGATGAAAATATCCAGCCTTGCTGCTACGGGCGCACCATGGCACCTCCCTCTGTGCTGCTCTCAGCAGTCATTCTTCCTCTGGTCACTGCTATTGATGTATGACCTGTCTGTCTCTAGGCACTGTGATCGTCTGGAAGGAATTCCGACACTGTGGGGTTAAAGGTTGCCAGCTTTCATGGCACGTTTGCAGACATCTTTGTAACACAGAGTTGGTCTGCCAACTGGCCTAGCCAACGTCTTGGTGATCCTGCCATCTTGCATTCTGTAGACATGGCCCAAGCCAGTGTAGACATTGCTGATACAGAAATGTGAACAAGCTAGGAACATGGGCACATCTTGGTTTGATGTCTTGCCATGTGATGGCCAAAATCATCTTGACACAGCATATATGCAAGGCATCGCTCCTGGAGAATGTAAGTTGCCCACGACTCACTTCCATAAAGCAGCGTACTCAACACGCAAACTTGGTAGACCAAGCATCCCCAACCTGTGGCTCTCCAGATGTTTTAGCCTACAACTCCCATGAGCCCTAGCTTATAGGCCTAGTGGTCATGCATGATGGGAATTGTAGTCCAAAACATCTGGAGGGCCGAAGGTTGGGGATGCCTGTGGTAAACCATCTTGGTATTGGTCATTAGCATCACATGCTCCCATACCCCTTTTGGAGAGATGAGCCATTGGTGTAACTGTCTTGCCTATACCAGCATCAAGCTGGTTATAGTGGAGCCCAGGTAGACAAAACCCTCTACCACCTCAAGTGTGTGGTCACCAACGCTGATATGTGGAGAGCCAGCAACATCCTTACCAGGATCTTGGTCTTTGCTGATGGTGAGGCATGCTTGGGCCAAACAGATGGTGAGTTTCTGTAGAGCTTTCTCAGAATGCGCTGTCAAGGCTTCGTCATCTGCAAAGCACATCTCTCAGATAAGAACCCATCATACTTTGGTATGGAGCTGTGCCACGTTGAAGAGACCCCTGTCTTCAGTATACAGTATACACCGTCTTCAGTCGAACTGAAGGCATAGAAGAGCCAACAGGCAGAAAAATATGCCAAAGAGCTGGAGCGAGAACACCTATTTCACACTGCTCTTTATGGGGGATGTTTCTGAGGATGAACTGCCATACTGGACAGTGCAGCGCATGTTAGTAATCACAGCATCCTTTTTCTAAGTGCTCAAAATACCAGCTGCTGAATTCTCTGTTCTAGGGCCTTTTCTGGTATTGATGTCAAGCTCATTGGTTGTTGGTTACCTGGGTCGTCATCTCCTCCCCCCTTTGTGAAGATGGGGACAACATTTGCCCACCTCCACTGTGCAGGAACCTCACCTGCTCCAAGAATTCTCAAGAGTACATATGGTACAACAAGACTGAGGAGATTTCACCCCTCCCATATCCAAGAATCTGCTGATGTGCTCTGCTAATTGTCCAGAGAGGAGGGGGCGGTTTCTGCTCTCTACTTATTCTGCTCCAGCCTCTCATCAAAGAGCGAGAGAGAGACTGAGTGTTAGAGAGAGATCGTGTGTATAGATAAGGTTGCTGCTAAGAGCAGCTGCAGACACTCAGTGCAGTTCAGCATTTTTCGCTTAGACCTCATTTAGCTCTGTACATAGTTGTGTATTATAGTTGTAGATAGAATAAAGAAGATATTCTACAGAGCTGCTCTCCGAGTCGTTTATGCTCTGCTATACTCTGCTGTACTCTGCTGTACGACGACTGTCTTCTTGTTGGAGTGAATCCGGTGCTCACACCTCTAAGCTGTGAGTCCACAGCACTTTGACCTGTTCCTGTGCAGAAGGTGGTCTCTGGAAGTGCTACCCAGCTCGCCTGGCCCAGTCGGGGCTGAAGTGTGTGAGTCCAGTTGGTGGCACTGGCTCAAGGGCGATGCTGACGAAGACACCACCTTAGGACAGTCTTATGTACACAGGCCTCCACTCCAAACAGCAAATGTTAAGCCCCTTGTTGAAGAGTTGCTGTCCGAGTCTCGCTGCCTCCTTGTACTCTGGGCGCATAGTGCAGCTGGGCTGGTTAACCACACAGCTAGTCAGGCTCTTCCTGCTTCTTCAAGGATGAGATGGGTAAATAGGAATACAAAAACACTGAAAAATGCTAAGTGGCCATCTCTCCACCATGGAAACTTCAAATCCACAAGAGATGATGTTGGTTTTGAAGAGTGGACTGAAAAGAAAAATAATGACTAGACAAGAATGTCTCCATGGAAAATTAACTGAAGAAGCTGCTAATTAGAGCAGAATCGCTAGAGGAAAATTATTTCCAGGCCATGCTAACATTTATCAGATTAAACTCCCTTCAACAGATGGAGTTACATCAATCAAATCAAAGGAGGAGTATAATTTGGTGCTTTAAAGCTTTTAACTGTATTTAAGCCTGTGAACCTAATTATTCTCACTTTACTAATGGTGTCTATGGGCCTGAGAGAGCGAGATAAGTGAACCAGGGTTTAAATCCAGATATTCTGTGTCTAAATCCCACAGCCCTCTTCCATGCTTTGATTTCAGAGTAGTTACACGTATACCACATTATTGCATAAAAAAAGAAAAAAGGCCCAAACTTGCTGTGTATACAGCTGAATTTTAGCCTGAAGGAGAGTGCCCTAGCCTTTGTACACTTTGCTTTCCCAACGGTGACTTGAAATATTTTTAGCTGCACTTTAGAAATAATTCTGTTGTTCTGCTCTGTCAAATTAAACATCTCTCCTAGTACTTAAGAGCATGACACACATGTTTGCTTAGCCTCCCTCTCCTCCAACCTTTTTCTTTTCTGTTGCTTTTCCACTCCTCCTGGAAACAAGATTCCCAGAGATTCAAGCCTATCAGTGGTTCATAGTTTGTATACAACTGGATCAGGAGTCAGGACAACTTCCAAGGTAGCCGCAAGCTCAAGCCTGTAAACTCTTTTTCATTTTTTAAAAATGTTGGTACATTTAAGGTGGGGAGGGAGAGGAGAGTCAGCCAGTTGTTCTATTTTGAAGGCCAGATCTTTCAGCCTTACTTTCCCCTGGTAAATAAGCTCAGAGCCCTTGGTTTTGCTCCACATCTGCTTTCAGCATTCCCGGTGCCCCAGGGCTATTTCCCCCACATGTTAGCCTTGAATAATTTGTAAGACCTGGGAGTATTTAGATTAATGATTGCAGAAGAAAAAGCAGAATAAATGCATTTACAGTACAAATCAGTGTTCTGCACTCCTAAGTTTGGCAATTAATTGTTTAATTAATTACCAATACAAACCTGAACGGTGGAAACTGTTTTTAGTGCATTGGTCATTTAATTAAACTGACATGTTATATTTTTATTATTTGTTCATTGTTTAGATGGAAGAAAAAAGGAAATAATTCTTATAAGAAAGCACAAAGAGTGCCTTGAACTAAAATAGTAGTAGCAGAAGCAGTAATAATAATAATAATAATAATAATAATAGTAATAATGTAATTCTAATTTTTGTATTACTTATAGTAAAATAAAGAAAAATGATGTTCGTCTCCCAAAGACCAATGGATGCTTTACTATTTTGACTAGAGTGGGTATGCTTTTACTCCTACATAATTCGCAAGTTTCCATACGGACATATTCATACATCTTTGATCTCTGGTCAACCATCAACAGGATCTGAGTGTGCTTCTAAGTCTTTGGATAACAGAGTCTGGCAGCAATGATAATGTATATTAAAAAATTACAGTGGCTTTGATACCACTTAATTTGGGAAATTTAGCATGGCCCAATCTTAGTATGTGTACTCCAGAGAACCACCAATAACCACACTTCTGGTTCAATTACAGTATTTATTTATAAGCAAATGATGGTTTTATTGCAATCAAAGAATAAATGATCGTTCTGATATATCAAATTTCCTCTTATTCCTGAAAATGATAGCTCTTGTGGGGTGGTTTGTGCTGCAGAGAAGGCAACCAAGCCTCGTGTTCATTGCAAATCTAGTATGAAATTCTGGAATGTGAGAACCATTTGTGTTGGTAGCACTTAGCTTCTCAAGGAGGTGAGCTGCAAGGCCTGTGTGTGTTGCAGATCAGCACCTTGCTCACTTGAAGCCAGGGAATTTAGTAACTGAACTCATTTCTGACTCATTGCATCTCTCTCTGTATGGCACTGAAAACATCTTGGATGTATAACTTTCGATAACCAACAAATTAATAATTTGGCAGTTTCACAACCTGTTATGGACTGGTACTGTACCTAAACATTTCTGGCCTTTAGCCAACATATTTATGAATTGCTTCCGGATTGCTTACCTATAATGGTATGGGGTTGCTCGGGTGTAAGTTGCCGCCTCTCCTGGCTATGTTGCCTTGTTAAACCTTTCTGTCTGGACAGCCCTTCAATTCGTGGCTGCCTCAGTCGCTAGCAGAATCCGTCAGTGGGCGTTTCTTAAACCTTTTCCAACATAAAAGTTGTTTGACACCCAGTCTCCTCCTACTTTCTCTGCGCGGAAGTCTTCTGCGCAGGGAGGGCGTGGGTAACGGAGGACCAGTGCTCTCCCCGCTGGTGTCCGGTGAAGAGTCTGGGAGCCCTCTCGCCGATTCCCCCATCTGCCCCTCCTTATTCCTGGTGTTGCACTGAATTGCTTCCCCATCTGCTGAGCTGCCTCTCTCCCTGCTGGGCCCTTCTCCAGCATCATTGGAGAGCCTTCCCTCCACCTCTAGCTCCGATGTCAGTTCCCTGACATTACCTATTTTTGTGTCCTCTGAATGCTTCAATTCCCCACTCCCTTGGGCCCAATAATTATCAGACAAAGAGCCTAGACAAAGGCTCTGAAATTACACCCGCAAGCTCCTTTAGTACCCTTGGATGCGGCTCATCAGCCCCTGGAGATTTGAATTCATTTCAAATAGCTAGGTGTTCCCTTACAACTTCCTTTCCTATCTTTGCCGTTACTTCGCCTGTTTTTTTGGCATGGGTTTTTGTTATGTACTGAGTTGAATAGGATCCAAACTGCAGCAGTCTGATTGGTCCTAGAACAACAGGATTCAGAATGCAGCAGTCTGATTGGTCCTAGAACAATGCAGCAGTATGATTGGTTGGCAGGAACCACCCAATCATGCTCCAGATATAAGTGAATCCACAACCTGATTGGCTTACAGTAGAATTCCAGAATTAGCCAATCATGTGCAGCCCATTGTGTAAATGATGTATGTAAAGCAGATACTTTGAGGGGACTTCCATTCATTCCTCCTCACCACTATGAGCTGAATAAAGAGCATGAAATCACTTTGCGACTCTGAGTATATTTCAGTTTTGCTGCCTCTCCAGACATCGTTGCCAAATGGGTTGCCATGAGGGTTGCCAAGATAAGGACGACAGCCTTAGTCTCTGCTCGGATGCCGAGTGCCATTTTGAATCAAGATGGTGAACCAAAATTTGACTCCGGTGTGACTTCGCCAAATCTTCAAAAAGTACAGTGGTACCTCAAGTTACACACGCTTCAGGTTACAGACTCCGCTAACCCAGAAATAGTACCTCGGGTTAAGAACTTTGCTTCAGGATGAGAACAGAAGTCGTGCGGCGGCATGGCAGCAGTGGGAGGCCCCATTAGCTAAAGTGGTGCTTCAGGTTAAGAACAGTTTCAGGTTAAGAACAGACCTCGGGAACAAATTAAGTACGTAACCAGAGGTACCACTGTACATTATTTTTTGGATTCTAAAAGTACCTGAGCAGCGCCAGGCACTCACTGCTAGTCCTGACTCCCTCCTTTGGCAATCCTCACAGAACTCTAGCCCAATGGTTGCCATTTATCTGATTTGAATTAATTTTATAATGAAATGGTTTTAGAATGTTTTATCATTTTACTGTTGTTAGCCGCTCTGAGCCCGGCTTCGGCTGGGGAGGGCGGGATATAAATAAAATTTATTATTATTATTATTATTATTATTATTATTATTATTATTATTAGGGAATGGCCGGAGGGGTTGATGGGAACTGGAGTCTACCAACATTGAGAGGGCCTCATCCCCTCTGCCTGTTCTAAATGCTAAGCGTGAACAGGATAATGGCTTTCAAGCAGGTTCACATTGTTCAAGAACAGAGCTGCTGTTCTTTTCAAGGGCTGTTTTTACCCGTAACGATTTGGCAATCTTAGGCCTTTGCAAGCAGCACAGTATTGGGATTTAATGACAGAGGTGGCTCTTCTTACCACCAAAAGCACAGCCTGTTGGGTGTCTGGCAACCTCCTATCGTCATCTCCCCCTGGGTGGTACTCAGTTCATCTGGCATCTCTCCACGAAACAGGGCTGGCGCTTTCGTCCCTTGCCAGCGTGTGTGGGCAATCACTTGTCAGAACATTCAGTTCATCCTCCATGAAATAGAGGATTTGTTTTTTTGTTATTGTTTTCATATATATAAAAAACCAGCTTCCATTATTTCAGCATCTTGCAACAGCATAAACAAACCCTGTCACCTTAAGGCATTTGGGGGAAATGAGTACATGTTTGTAATTATTGGTTTATGTTCTACTTCATTCATTTCTGTGGTGAGCAGAATATATGTTTATACCTAGGCTAAATAACTTGAGATGTAGACCAGGCCGTGATAATATCTTTACCGGGGGAGCATAAAGCTGGGGCAAGCAGGTCGTATTTTAAAAGTGTCGTGTTCCTCATTGGTAGTGCTGGAGGTTGGTGTGCAAGTTTGGGTCAAAAAATATTTTGCCTTTGCTGCTCATCTGTATTGACCTCTACCCAAGTTATGCAACAGAGCACTGAAGGAATAAACAATGCCATTTCTCCTTGTTGGAGTCAAAGGGTGGACCTTGGTATGGGGAATTAGCAGCAAAGGGCCTCTGTTCAGCCCTATACTTCATGTTTGTCTCCTTCACCTCTATGCTCTGTCACGCAGCGGTGGAGGAAGCCACTCGGGCGCTTGGGGCGGCGTGCCCAGGGGTGGGGCGAGCCTCCCATAGGTGCGGGGCACACAGCGGAGCCTCGGGAGTCTGCCTGCCTCCCCCCACTCAGCCACCCTACATCTGGGGGGGAGGCAGCGGGCGGACCGTTTGGGCAGCGCGGATCCTGCGGGCGCCTAAGCCACCGCGTCTCTCCCAGGAGAGACACGTGGCTTGGATGCACTGCCGGGCCGGTGAGTGTCGTCCGGCATTTTGTCACCCCCCCCAGTGGTGACACCCGGGGCGGTCCGCCCCCACCGCACCCCCCTTCCTCTGCCCCTGGCTCTGTGTTGGAACAGGAAAAGCAGGCCAACACTCATAAAATATTGGGGTAGGGGAAGTGTGTATTCACACTGCTAGGTTGTGAAAGTAGCGGTGCATTTGTGGCATGATATATTTTGAGACTTTTTCAACTTTTGCATGGAAATGCAACTTCCTGACATAGAAAAGATGGAAAAGGTTGGTTTAATTTTTACGTCCTGTGATTATTACATCTAAAAATACAGTCCTAGGAAACCGCTATTAGTGAGCTAATATATTTTATGGAAACCCCCAGTTAAAAGTGTTTGATGCGGTATGCTTCTTAGGAAACCATTATTTCCAGTAACTGAAACTGTACAGCCAAACCATAATCCATGCAAACCAAACTCAGTGTTCTTTTTTGAAGACCTGCACATCAGTACATCATTAGGTGTTTGATGAATTGGCTGCCTTCTAGCTACCAATCTGTTTCCAGGCACAATTCCAGGCTTCCTGAAAGACCCTATTCCCTCCTGCAGACATGCCCAGGCTCTGAGGTCTCCAGCGGAGGCCCTTCTCTCGATCCCGCCACCCTCACAGGCACGCTTGGTGGGATGTAGGAGAGGGCCTTCCCAGTGGTGGCTCCTCCCAGACAACTTTGGAACTTCCTCCCTGGAGAAGCCAGACTTGCTGTCCTCCTGCTGGCAGGTGACAGGCCTCTGGGAACTGGCTCCATTTTATTTTTAAGGAAAGGGCTTTTAATAGTGCTGTGCTGTTTTCATTATTTTCATTATCTGTATTTCTATCTCTATCTATCTATCTATCTATCTATCTATCTATCATCTATCTATATCTATCTATCATCTATCTATCATCTATCTATCTATCTATCTATCTATCTATCATCTATCATCTATCTATCTATCTATCATCTATCTATATCTATCTATCATCTATCTATCTATCTATCTATCTATCTATCTATCTATCTATATCTATCTATCATCTATCTATCTATCTATCTATCTATCATCTATCTATCATCTATCTATCTATCTATCTATCTATCTGTCTATCTATCTATCTATCATCTATCTATCTATCTATCTATCTATCTATCTATCTATCATCTATCTATCTATATCTATCATCATCTATCTAATCTATCATCTATCTATCTATCTATCTATCTATCTATCTATCTATCATCTATCTATCATCTATCTATCTATCTATCTATCTATCTATCTATCTATCATCTATCTATCATCTATCTATCTATCTATCTATCTATCTATCATCTATCTATCTATATCTATCATCATCTATCTAATCTATCATCTATCTATCTATCTATCTATCATCTATCTATATATCTATCTAATCTATCTATCTAATCTATCATCTAGCTATCTATCTATCATCTATCTATCATCTATCTATCATCTATCTAATCTATCATCTATCTATCATCTATCTATATAAATTCTATTAGAGTTTTCATTACTTTTTAACTATTATCTGTGTTTTATCTGTGTTGTTGTAAATTGTATAAGTTGCTGTGAGTCCCAATCTGGGGAAAAGCTGGGATTTAGACAACAGCAACTGGGAGATGCCCCCAGATTAATCAAAACCAGCTAAAAATACAAGGGGGAAATGAATGAACCCTATGTATACAATCCCTCCCAATAGTTTACCAAACATAGAACCTTGCAAGATAAGAATCGTTTTTCTTGTTGGTGTACATGAAGAATGTAAAAGGGAGCCAGAATTTCCATTCTGATGGGTATTCATCATAATCAAGGCTGTTTCTGTCCCACTGCAATTCCCCCCCCCCCCCCGATTCTTCAATGGCATTTCCCTCCACAGCATCTTCACTCCCTAGCTTTCTCAAACATCACAGTTAAAGCTAAAAGGCACATTTCAGGCTATTTCCATGTTGACTGATGTCAAAATGCATGCATACTAAATTTGTCTGAACCATGACAGATATCTTTGCAGTGTCTGTATGTTGAAGTGTGTGTTCTTGGAAAAGTATTAGTATACTTTTAATTTACAAATTTAAGTGTTTTGTTCTGCATGGGGGTACACCCAGAGGACTCCTGTTTTGGGGGAGATTTCATGCACTTAATATATTAATCTCACTTACCCTCCATTGCTTTTGAATTATGGTGCTGGAGGAGACTCTTGAGAGTCCCATGGACTGCAAGAAGAACAAACCTATCCATTCTTAAGGAAATCAGCCCTGAGTGCTCACTGGAAGGACAGATCCTGAAGCTGAGGCTCCAATACTTTGGCCACCTCATGAGAAGAGAAGACTCCCTGGAAAAGACCCTGATGTTGGGAAAGATGGAGGGCACAAGGAGAAGGGGAAGACAGAGGATGAGATGGTTGGACAGTGTTCTTGAAGCTACCAGCATGAGTTTGACCAAACTGCGGGAGGCAGTGGAAGACAGGAGTGCCTGGTGTGCTCTGGTCCAGGGGGTCACGAAGAGTCGGACACGACTAAACGACTAAACAACAACAACCCTCCATTGAATTCAATAGAATTCAGAGTAGACATGGCACCAGGTCCAACAGAATTGGCTTGTTCCTATGGCTACTTTCCCATGACCAACATGCTCTGCCTTGAACCAATTAAAACAAATGAGTCCGGCTTCCTTTCATGGCATTTATGATTCTCCCCTTCCACATTTTAACACAGGCCAAGGGAGCGGTGATTTTAACCCTGGTCTCCTACACTTAGTTAATTTCATATCCCTCCACATTATGGAAAGAAGGCACAGAAAAGTGAGTAAGTTGTGGTTGGGTGGAATAAACTGTTTCCATAGGGCTGAAAATGTTAGCGGGTGGGGCTTGTTAACCATTCTATGTAACACCTTCAAAGACTAATAAATTCAGGCTCCAGTCGTATCTGGGAGCCATCTCCGTGGAATTTATTGGGGCTTGCTTCTGAGTAATGTACGGTTTTTGCAACATTAACCCATACCAGAAACTGAAACAGCAGCGACCAAGGTTAGACACTTTTCATGTTTAATTAGGTAAAGGTACAGGGACCCCTGACCATTAGGTCCAGTCGTGACCGACTCTGGGGTTGCGCGCTCATCTCGCTTTATTGGCCTAAGGAGCCAGCGTACAGCTTCCTGGTCATGTGGCCAGCATGACTAAGCCGCTTCTGGCGAACCAGAGCAGCGCACAGAAACGCCGTTTTCCTTTCTGCCAGAGCAGTACCTATTTATCTACTTGCACTTTGAGGTGCTTTTGAACTGCTAGGTTGGCAGGAGCAGGGAGCGAGCAACAGGAGCTCACCCCGTTGCGGGGATTTGAACCGCCGACCTTCTAATTGGCAAGTCCTAGGCTCTGTGGTTTAACCCACAGCGCGACCCGCGTCCCTGTTTAATTAGGTGCTAAGTACTTAAATACAATGCTGGAACAGGAAAAGGAGAGCAATACCAGTGCTGATTCTGCATTCACTTTTTTTTTAAATAAGTTTTTATTGTTAAAATAGTTCATCATTAATACACATATACAAGCATACAAACATACATTTCATACAATCCTTAAAAGTGTTCAAACATACTTACATTCAATCCCACAAATAATTGCTTTCCCCATCACCATCCACCACCCCTCACCCCACCTTTGTGTTTGACTTCCAATCTACTCAATTACAATTTCTTTTCACTTCTATTACTTTCTTTCACACACCTTTAACCTAATTTCATACTTCTTTTTCTATTACACATTGTTATCCATCTTATTTGATATTTCAGTATTTGAAACGGAACTTGTTTATTCTAATAGGAGTTCTGATTTTTCGATATGATTTTGCAAGTACCTTCCAGTCCCTATCTATCTTTTCTTTTGAAATCCTTCCAATTTCTTCCATTGTTTTGGATATATTGTAATACTCCAATAATTTGGCAAGCCACTCTGTTTTTGTCGGTATTATACCACTTTTCCAGTTTTTCGCAATCAATAGCCTTGCTGCTACTGTTGCATATAAATATAAGGTCTTATCTTCTGCATTCACTTTATTGTTTCCCTTGTGGCACATTTGTCAATGTAGAACTGAAATTTTTTTGAGCCTTTGATTTCCCCCTTCTGTTCATTAAACTTCAGCACCTCATTCTTCAAAGGATGCAAAGGAAAGGACATTGTTCCATGGTCTAGCAGGAATTCGTGTCCCTGGCTACTTTCAGCCAACACAAATGCCGCCCAAAGTACAGAACAACAAAAGGGAATTAGCCCCTGGTATCACATTAGCCTAAGTGCTAACAACTATATAGCACAGGGGTCAGCAACCTAAGGCCCATGGGCCAGAAGCAGCCTGTGGCGGTCATTTCACTGGCCCCCGAACTGAGTTGCCCGCTGCGCTAAATCGGCACAGCATGGCGCAGGGACTTGCTTCCGTGGCGCCGAAAATCACAGGCATGCGCGCTCACATGGGCCCACAATCCGGCCCATGGAGGGATCTTCGCGGGACCAATCCAGCCTAGGCAAGAAAAACCTTGCTGACCCCTGATATAGCATATTGCAGTGCATGTTGGTTACCTCTTGATTTTCCTAACTCTTTGTGATTTAGAATTAGATCGCTCAACTTAATTTTTAGCAATGGAATGTGTCTCTTGAAAACCTTTTTCTTTAAATAGGATAACTTTTTGGACTGCTGACATTTTATACGTAATTCCAAGCTGCATGTGCCTGGTTGGAAGTAGGGTACATAAACATTGTAAAAAATGTATACAGTGGTAAGGTAAAGGTAAAGGTACCCCTGCCCGTACGGGCCAGTCTTGACAGACTATTTGGTTGTGCGCTCATCTCACTCTAGAGGCCGGGAGCCGGCGCCGTCCGCAGACACTTCCGGGTCACGTGGCCAGTGTGACATCGCTGCTCTGGCGAGCCTGCACCAGCGCAGCACACGGAACGCCGTTTACCTTCCCGCTATAAAGCGGTACCTATTTATCTACTTGCACTTTAAGGGTGCTTTCGAACTGCTAGGTGGACAGGAGCTGGGACCGAAAGACTGGAGCTCACCCCGCCACGGGGATTCGAACCGCCAACCATACGATCGGCAAGTCCTAGGCACTGCGGTTTTACCCACAGCGCCACCCGCGTTCCGTATACAGTGGTACCTCGGGTTAAGAACTTAATACGTTGTGGAGGTTCGTTCTTAACCTGAAAATGTTCTTAACCTGAGGTACCACTTTAGCTAATGGGGCCTCCTGCTGCCGCTGCGCCGCTGCTGCGCGATTTCTGTTCTCATCCTGAAGCAAAGTTCTTAACCTGAGGTACTATTTCTGGGTTAGCGGAGTCTGTAACCTGAAGCGTATGTAACCTGAAGTGTAACCTGAAGTGCATGTAACCTGAGGTACCACTGTATATTCATTGCCCTGGTTAAAAGAAATCAACGCAGAGGAATTCTCAGAAGGATTTGTATCAATTAAACTCCCTCCCCCCCTCCAGCTGATATTCAACATGAATTTTCAGCCATGGCTGCCAGGAGGGAGGATGCAGAAAGACTCCTATTAGTTGTCTCCCACATTATTCCCATTAAATTCCAGTAGCAGCCTAAGTACACAGCAAGGCACATAAGGAGAAGTTCCACCCCCTGACTCGCTCCCAGCTGGCATTTACTCTCCATTTGCTGCCTCCGGATCTAGCTTCCTGATCTTCAGCCAGTGGGTCAGGGCCTTCTGCTGAGTCTCAGCCTGACCCCAAGATCCATCACAGCAGCAGCAGCAGCCCCATAGGAAATGAAAAGTGGCTCCCCCAGGAGTGTTTGGGCGAAAGCTGAGCCTGAGCTTCGAAAGCTTTAAGAGAACTGATGCAGCTGAAAGCCAGTAATTCTGAGTTTTCCCCCAAACTTTCAAAAGTGGAACTTGGCTAACTTAGGGAGCACCTCAAACCAAATGCCATCTGCACTGCGGAGGAAGAGGGGGGCGGGGGGAGCGCACCGCCCCTGGCTGCGTGATCCATGTGGGGTTCCATCGCGGCTGCCCCCCCGCCTGCGCTGGGTGTTACTGCCCCGCAGGCAGCACATCTCGCTCCTGCGGGCGACACACCACGACGCCAGAACGCGCGCCATGCCCCTGAGGGTGGCGTGCCACGTCCCCGGGACACACGCCCCGGGACACACGCCACACACCCCTAGGACTGTTGGGATCTCCGCTCGGCCAAGCTGATAAAGCTCATCTTCCTCCGGAATCGCCCTCCCGACGAATAATTAACGACCTGAGCCTTTGATGAGGCTTTCAGTCATGTTCCGATTCAGCAGAGAATCAAAGCAGTGATGAGATTTATGGCTACATCGTTATGCTTTATTTCTTACTACGCAGACAGAAAAACACATCCTCTCTCCGTGAGAGCAGAGAGCAACTGAAAGAAAGGAACAAAGGAAACAGGAAGCCACTAACGTCACATCCCGTCTCCCGTCTCTCATGAGACTTCCAACAGTCTGGAAGGTCTCTGGAATGTAAACAGAGTCCTGCGACTCTAAGCAGCTGCTCAGTGGCAAACAGAAACTACAGTGGTACCTCGCAAGACGAATGCCTCGCAAGACGAAAAATGCGCAAGACAAAAGAGTTTTCCGTTTTTTGAGTTGTTCCGCAAGACGAATTTCCCTATGGGCTTGCTTCGCAAGACGAAACGTCTTGCGAGTTCTTGCAAGTTTGTTTCCTTTTTCTTAAAGCCGCTAAGCCGTTAATAGCCGCTAAGCCGCTAAGCCGTTAATAGCCGCTAAGCCGCTAATAGCCATGCTTCGCAAGACGAAAAAACCGCAAGACGAAGAGACTCGCGGAACGGATTAATTTCGTCTTGCGAGGCACCACTGTAACTAGGACATGCGCCAGCCACGCCCCCACCTGCTGTCCGCCCCCCAGTGTCGGAGCATGAAGCTCTGCCACTGATCATCTGCTGGGATGAGCAGAGGATGAGCAGAGTTTGGAACAGGCAAATTCTGGCGGAGCTACGGCAGGCTACAGCAGCCAAAATCCTCCCTCCTGGCTCTGCTGGGGCTCCCCACCAACCAATAAGAAAGGGAGATGGTTCCTGGTATTTTTAATGCAAAAACAAACAAAAAAACCCTAGCCCTTTTGCTGCAGCAGCATTAAAAATAAAAATTAAATTTGCTTTTGTGGGTACAGGAGGCAGGGGAGGAGAAAGGAAGGAAATGGATTAATTCAAGGGACTCCAAATCCCTGGTGGACTTGGAGTGACTCATTGTTCATTTTCATTTTTTTTTACTACGGTTTTGTGCAAACGTGGAATATTAGAAAACTTGTACTTCAGTTACAAAAAACAAACAAAAAAACCCCCTGTCTGCACACAGATAAACAAATTCTTTCAGGCATGCATGTAGCAGAACTCAGATTTGTGGCACTTATAGAGCAGCAGCAACACAGCACAAATGCATCCCATCGAACACTGCCCAATGGTGGGGAAACAGTGAGGTCGATTTTGGAGGCATCAGACTGAAAGCAACATGTACATGGAAACAGCCAGTCATGACCACAGGTCTGCCTTAGTGTGGCTGCAGTTGTACTAGCCGTCATCATCATCATCAACTTTATTGCACTAGCCAAAGGCCATGGCATCATTCACAAAGGGAACAAAAAGAAAAGCACCAATAACCATAAAAACATCAGGCACTGCAAATACAATAAACCACGGTCACGTCTCCTAGAAATTATTTGTTGCATACGATAGAATAGCAGGAGGTTCTCAGGTAGAATGTCCCAGCTTAAATGTCCCAATCGCCTTTGCAATTGACCGCTATTTTATCTACGTAGTTCTTTTCTCCTGATCTTCTTAGCTGCCAACGCATATAGTGCTACCTCAGGCATGTCCAACAGGTAGATTGTGATCTAGAGGTAGATTACTGGACGTCTGAGGTAGATCACTGGTAGATCATTGGCTCCCCCCCAAAGAAGCTGAACAACTGTGGCTCCCCTTAAAAAAGCTCAACATTTTACCTGCTCCCTGAAAAAACCCAACAACTTTGACCCGAACCCCCCCCCAAAATGGGCCTTCCTCCTTCCTAAAAAAAGTTCAACAACTTTGACCTGAAGCCCCAAAAAGGGGTAGATCACTGCCAGTTTTTAACTCTGTGAGTAGATCACAGTCTCTTGGGAGTTGGCCACCCTTGCTACTTTATAAGTTAAGAAGTCATCAGTATCACTCAGCAGCCATCTCACCCTTTCCACCCTGTTCGAGTGTGTTCCATTCGTGAGCAGGGTTTTTTTTAATAAATCGGTCTCTTGGATCTCTATATAGCAGGCAATGCAATAAATAGTGGTACAGGTCCTCTACGCAAGGTTGTCCACACAGACAGAGTCTCTCCTTTGCCGTACCGACCATCCACCACCTCCGAGGACATCGATTGGAATCATAATTCTGTAAAATACTAGCCCCTATTCATACCAACAAGCTCCTAACTGGACTTGTATTTAATTGCACTGAAAACCTGAAGAAAAAAACAGATTTAATTTAATAATACTGTATACATTAATTATCATAAAAAAGAACCCGAGGGGGATATATGATTTACTTAAGATATATAAAACTAATTACATAATTAATTGTGCATGGAATTCTTTATATTGCAAGGTAATCAACAGTCGGGAGATTAAGTAATTGGAAATCTTATCAGCTCATTAGAAACCTGAATTGTGTGTTAAAAGTCTCCATTAAAAAATGTGCCCACAATTTCAAATTGACATAATTAATTGAGTCTCCTGGCATTTCTGCAACCCATAGCAGATTTTTGGGTGGGCTTACATTGTTCAGTGTGTCTTCCTGTAACCCACAGGACTTGCTGGGTCATTTCAGAGGTGTATAGCTGACAGTGCATGCTGATCATGCGACTGGAATTACTTTGTTTTAAAATCCTGTTATATACGGCATCACATGCCTATTTTGACAAGGCGAGGATTGTTACGTTCAGGTTAGCTGCAGTAGAGCCTATCTATATTTCAGATTGCCCCTTTGCTTTCCTCCGGGCAAAGCCGAGTCAGAACAAACGTTTCTTCCGATTTATCGCTCCAGAGCAGGTTTTGGGGGCAAAAGCGGCAGGACAAAGGCGAAACCATCTGGACTTTTGCCTAGAAAGCAAGAGGAAAGTGGGAAAGGGCTCAGACCCAGAAGTGTGTGCTTTTCTTTTGTCTTGTTCCTTGAGGTTTAGCCGTTGATGTTTTAACTTTCCCCCACTGTGGCTATTCTTAAAGGGAAAGGGACCCCTGACCATTAGGTCCAGTCATGACCGACTTTGGGGTTGCGGCGCTCATCTCGCTTTATTGGCTGAGGGAGTCGGCGTACAGCTTCCGGGTCATGTGGCCAGCATGACTAAGCCGCTTCTGGCGAACCAGAGCAGTGCACGGAAATGCTGTTTACCTTCCTGCTGGAGCGGTACCTATTTATCTACTTGCACTTTGACGTGCTTTTGAACTGCTAGGTGGGCAGGAGCAGGGACCGAGCAACGGGAGCTCACCCCGTCGCGGGGATTCGAACTGCCGACCTTCTGATCGGCAAGTCCTAGGCTCTGTGGTTTAACCCACAGCGCCACCTGCGTCCCGTGGCTTTTCTTAAGTTGTCACTTATGTACGTTTAATGTTTTACCTAGCTATTATTTTAGCACTGTGCTTTTTAATTGCTGTTCAGAACAGCCTTGACACTGTGAGGGTCATAAATAAATATTAGCATTGAATCAGTTCCAGCCCATCTAACCATCTTCCCCTCCACAATGCCCTGAGTCTGAAATCCTCCCACCGAGCCCCCCCTCCACATCTGTATTTAAAAACTTAGCCCCCGTAGGCATGGACATTAATCTTTCCATCAAAGTAATGAGATAATTACTTGGTCTGTCTTTTCAGACTTACAGAAGATGGATGGAAACTAATGTGTGGGCTGAGTCTTTAGTTTGCAGCTTGTTTTTCCCCACTGAGTCACCCAAAGTTTCCAGTGTCTACCACACCTTTGGTCTTACCTCATCCAAATTCTCAGTCAGTTTTGTATTAGATCCTGTTTATTTGGGTTAGCGTTTGGTTGAATTTTACGTGTTTGTGTGCGCAAAATTGCTTGAGGTATTCAGAATTATCTTATAGCAGAGTTGGTTCCCTTTGCCTCTGTGTTCCATTGTTTTTAGCAACTGGTGCGATTTATTAATATTTTTTGAAGGAAAGTCTTAATTATCATTGCACTGTGATGCCAAACTCATCCAGTTAGCCGGATTTTGTACACCAGGGCAATTGCCTTGATTTGACATCACATCCTAGGGAGATCCATGGATGTTCTGGCCCCTGAGTTGGTCTTTTTAGTTTATCCACTACAGATCTCCTAAATTGTAGGCTGGAGAATGGCAATAGATGGGGCAATATTCAGCTAAGTTTTACTTAAACCAGACCTACTGAAATTATTGAGGGTGCCTATTATTATTCTGAAATTATTGAGGGTGTCCATTAATTTCATGAGGTCTACTTTGAGTAAGATACCACCAAACATTTGGAGAATCGTGGTCAAGGCAGGATGGAGAAGGATTTGGAGACAGCGTTTTCTCCCTCCCCTGCTTCCTGCACTTGCAAGGCCCAGACTTACTATTTTTTTAATAGAGCTGTTTTGTGCAAGGGCAGCTCTGTACAAAACAGCTGGTGGGGTATTGTTGTTGTTTTTTAAATAAATTCTCGGAACATGCCTTCAACAACAACCAGCAGAAAGAGGCACACTGCCTCCTTTTCTCATGGAAACAAAATGCCTCGGTTGTGCTCAGGCAATGAGCAAAGGGAAGTGGCGATAGATAGATAGCACCCGCACGTGGTGGTGGTGGGGAAACCTGTCTACACAAGGTGCTTCAGTGCATCCACAGCTGGGTATGTTATTCTTGACCGCCCCCCCTCCTTACTGCATCATCTGTGGATCAGGAAAAGCCAAATGAGATGGGGGGGGGGGACATTGTGTGAACAATGTGAAAAACTTGCACACGTGAGAACTGTGGGAATGTTCAGGGTGACAGGAGAGGATATATTGTTTATTAATATCCTTCCTGACTTGCGCTAGCAAGTTCCTTTACTTAGCAGAGTTTACATTCCCCTTTTACACGCACAGCAGCTAGCTGGTTGCAGGCTCGTGTAAGCCTCTCACTATTATACAGTTCAATCTGTCTAAGATTTAATTGTACGTTCCTGGTAAGTTCCCATGAGTTCCTCTTAAAAGAATAAACATGCCACAATCTTATTCATAAGTCAGTAAAAGAAGTTTACTTGCATCAGGCAGAGCACAGTGTGATCCCTGAAGGCAGACTTAGTTACAAATATATACATGTGTATCTATCCCATAGCGAGGAATGATCCCAGCGCCTCTGCTAGCTGAGAAGCTAGCAAGGCAGTCCTAGCTAGAAGCTGGTCGAATGAAGAATAAGTGAAAAAGAGAGAGAGTGATGCGTGACTCGTCCTTTTGTTACCTGGACAGGTTAGGTCATGTCCACCTTCTATCACATGCAACAGGAAGGATGCTCCAGCCCAGGAGGAAACAGGAAGTTTTGACTGGCTGCACCAAACATCCCCTTGCATGTCCACTCTAGCGTTACAAGGAATGTTGTACTTGACTGCTCCCAGTGGGTTACATCCCACAAGAACGATGCACCAAATCCACTTTAAAATGCTCTGTGTGTGCACTTTCTCTTACTAGCTAGCAATCAGCACTTTTCATAATAGTTTCTGCTTTGTGTTCTTGAGCAGAAAGAAAGTATCAGGTGTGCCCTGTTCCCCAACAAAAAAGAAATAAGATCAAGGTCATAGTGGGAGACTGGGTGACCACTTTAGCGAAAGATGTGCATTTAGAGATTCCTTATCCCAATGTGATGGCGGGTTTAGCTTGTTGGGGTGTGTGTACAGTGGTACCTCGGGTTAAGTACTTAATTCGTTCCGGAGGTCCGTACTTAACCTGAAACTGTTCTTAACCTGAAGCACCACTTTAGCTAATGGGGCCTCCTGTTGCCGCCGTGCCGCCAGAGCCCGATTTCTGTCCTTATCCTGAAGCAAAGTTCTTAACCTGAAGCACTATTTCTAGGTTAGCGGAGTGTGTAACCTGAAGCGTATGTAACCCGAGGTTCCACTGTATGTATGTTGGTGTGTGTGTGTGTGTGTGTGTGTGTGTGTACTAGTTCCTGAAACAGATCCTCCATCAGTTGTAGCTGTGGCACAAATTTCGGGAACCAGACTGACCACTGCTGCTTAAGTGGTTTGACAAAGACCTTGGGGCAGCTGGTATTCTGAATAAGTTGAACAAACAAATGTGTGTGTGTGTATTTGTGCGTGTGTGTATACTTTACCCCACGGCAGCCTTGTCAGCTGGGCCTCCGGCAGCCGAGAGAGGACACTCTGTTTAATGAAATGGTGTGGCAATGGCAGTTGTGCACTTCCTGCTTGACTCGATGCCTGAATCACATCATGTACGAATTTCCACAGGCTGAGAGGTGCAAGGAAAACAGTCTCTTGTCGGCTGTGGTCACTTCAGAAATTCCATGACTACTGAAAGGAAGATGATGGGAACCTGGAGCAGAAAGAAGGTTGTGACTGAGGGTAAGAGCTAAATCGGAAGCTGGGAGGACAGGGAAGGGTGCGAAACACACCAAAGAAACACCTTCATGGCAGAGGGGAATTTTGCATGGCTTAAAAAAACCACCCAGGGGACAGCCAGGAAGAAAACATGCAACCTAACAAAGCAACTGCAGAACAGCCTGTTTCATTACCTCTGAAATCAGCGGGAATACTCCTGACTTTTCTGTCTATTCAGCCCTTCCCTGTGATTTCATTGTGGTTGAGTCCCCACCTGGGCATTACCAATTCATCATAAACAATCATCTGAGCTTTCATAATTTGAAATTGTAATAATTTAGATACCATGCTTTCTGTACCATCTGCTGCTGTTCCCTCTTTCCACGCCAGCCCCATCTCACATTGCCTTGAGACATTTGTGTGGAAGGTGACTATGGCATTCGTACAGAGCCCCCAGTCATTTCACGGACTACAGGGGACGCTCGGGTTGCGAACGTGATCCGTGCACGATGCACGTTCACAACCCGCAGAGTTCGCAACCTGCGTCTGCGCACGCGCGGGTTGCGATTCGGTGTGTCTGCGCATGCACAAAGAGAGATTTAGCGCTTCTGCGCATGTGTGACTGCCGAAACCCGGAAGTAACCCATTCTGGTACTTCTGGGTTTCGTCAGTCCACAACCCGAAAAATAAGCAACCTGAAGCGGCTGTAACCCGAGATACGACTGTATTGACCTGTACACCACTACTTTATCCTTCCGCTGCCACCAATCTTGTGGGAAAAACCCCAGGGTTCCCCAGTGAAGTATTGAGTCTCAGTCAGGTAGAGTTAACAATGAAGATTACAGTTTATTTCAAACACAAACAAGTTTTAAAATATATTCGAAACGCTGTCACTCTATTCCCTCTCAGTCTTGTCCATGTCTCTAACTCACTCAGACTCATCTATCTCCCCCCCAAAAGAACCAACCAAACTAACTAACTGTCAAAACCTCTGGGCGGAGCCTCAAAATCAGGTAGGCTCCGCCCCCGGGCTTTCTTATTGGTCAACCTATTAACCCTTTCTCTCCCCAATACAAACCTATCCCCAAAGAATGGGCAAACGCCACAGTGACAGATAACTAAACAAATGGAAAATGAAATAAAATACCACAACATGTGTTTTCTGGTATCTTTTTTGGGGGTGGGGAGGGACCCTATTTTGGAAACTGCACCGGGGCCCCGCCCCCATGTACCTTAATCCAGTTTTGCTAAGCAGAACCGCCAGCCAGATTCCCACCTGAGGTAACAATAAAAGGGCACCCTTGCTGCTGGGACATGGGCTCAACAGGATGACAACCATTTGGTTATGCACTTCTTAAGACTATGACTCTCAAAACGCATATTCTTATTTGAAATTTTCAGCTAATTCATTCTGATGGTGAGCAAAATACCCGGGCTCCTATTGAATTTCTGTCTCTGTGCTACACACAGCTTTTGTGTCATAGAATATTATTTTGGGAACTTCACATATGTAATGTATCCATCCCACTTCCTGGAAAATCTCCAGATGAAGAAAATGTGTGTGCAAGCAAAAATAATAACAAAATGGAACAAGAGCCTGCAATGCAATCAGTTGCCATAATCCTGCCTTGTTTGTTTAATTATGGTTTCCCTGCATTGTGGTCTGTGTGATTTCCTTGCTGGAACTTCTCCAAGATAAAGAGATGCTTTCTACAATGCAGTCACTCCCACATCTGACTCTTCTGTATGGAGGTTTTATACATCACCCGCAGTTAAGTCATCGCCGCAGCTTTACATAAATAAATAATAATTATTATGATCCAATATTGTAACTTTCCAGAAACCCCAGTATTTCATCAGATTGCTTTATCTAAACTGATGGGGTTACTGGGCCCGTTTTCCTCTCCAAATATCACACTTTTCTATATAAAAGAATTGGAGTGACATAGAAGAGAAGAAGAAGAGTTTGGATTTGATATCCCGCTTTATCACTACCCTAAGGAGTCTCAAAGCGGCTAACATTCTCCTCTCCCTTCTACCCCCACAACAAACACTCTGTGAGGTGAGTGGGGCTGAGAGACTTCAAAGAAGTGTGACTGGCCCAAGGTCACCCAGCAGCTGCATGTGGAGGAGCGGGGAATCGAACCCGGTTCACCAGATTACGAGTCCACCATTCTTAACCACTACACCACACTGGCTGTTTTCCTGCCATCAGGCAGAGTAAGACCAGCTAAGGCAGCCACCCCAGGCGGCAGATCACTCTCAGGGGTAATAAATATTTTTTCTTCTGCCCTGTGTTGCCACCCGAACCTTCTTCTCCCATTGAAATAAATTGACACATGGAAGATGCAACAAACTTGTTTTCATCTGCAGCTGGAATTGAACCATTGGCTTGAAGCTACAAAAAAGGAGATTCAGACAGACCAAACACCAGGAAGAACTTTCTGGCAGTAAGAGCTGTTCAAGAGTGGAACAGACAACCTCAGTTGGTTGTGGACTCTCCTTCCTGGGAGGTTTTTAAGCAGAGGTTGGGTGGCCATCTGTCATGGATGCTTTAGCTGAGATTCTTGCATTGCAGGGAATTGGACAAGATGACACTCAGGATCCCTTCCAAGTCTGTGATTATATGACTTAAAATCTCTATGTTTAGCAAGATTAGTAAAGGTGAAGGGACCCCTGACTGGTAGGTCCAGTCGCGGACAACTCTGGGGATGTGGCACTCATCTTGCTTTACTGGCCGAGGGAGCCGGCGTACAGCTTCCGGGTTATGTGGCCAGCATGACTAAGCCGCTTCTGGCGAACCAGAGCAGCGCATGGAAACGCTGTTTACCTTCCCGCCGGAGCGGTACCTATTTATCTACTTGCACTGGCGTGCTTTCAAACTGCTAGGTTGGCAGGAGCAGGGACCGAGCAACGGGAGCTCACCCCGTTGCGGGAATTCGAACCGCCGACCTTCTGATCGGCAAGTCCTAGGCACTGTGGTTTAACCCACAGCGCCACCCTAGCAAGATTAGTAGGCGTTCACAAATAAGAATATATCTGAATCACTAAATGAACTTTTACTAAAATAGAAGTATGCAGAATTTAGCATTATTTTTTAACATGACTGCATAGTCTGTTACATGAGCAGTTACTGATCTTTGGAACATTTTACAAATTGTAATAATCACACCTTAAAATGCAAATTCACATTTCAGATTAAAAAGACGATTTAAGGTTTTGTATTGGATCTTCAGTTCTCCCTGTCTCTACCTCACAACATATTAGGCGATGTATTAGAAGTGGTCAGGGAACATCTGTCTACTTCCCTCATCCATTTTTTCCCCTTTATCCTGCATTGGCAATATATAAAAATGCTGTTTGGTGGTGTTGAATTTTTTCTTATTACTAGATCTACATCATCTTGTTTCCACCAATACAGTCAAGTCATTTACAATTTAGATTAATGGCTTAACAAGGGCCAGATGTGGCTGATAGCATAGAAAAAGACAGAAGAATTGGGGGGGGGGGAGATTCAATACGTTCTTACATAATATTATAAACACCCTTGAAGCAAACAGCCTTGAAAACTAAGCCCACCTCAAATAAAGCATTAACGAAAGGAGCGAAATTCTCCTAGGTTTCAGAGGTGTGCAAAAACCTTTCTAGATCTCCTCTTAGTTGCTTGACATGCAGTCTGCAAAGTAATAATGTTATTATCTATATAGACATCTATGTTGACTTGTTTCAATACAGTTTCTCACAGTTCTAAAGAAAACAGAAAAATAACGGAGGCATCCTGAGTTTTCCCACCTACAGACAAGCCTGAGAAGATGCTATTTCTCAGACTTGTTCATTTTTGAGTCTGGGAACGTTTTGATTCCCTTGGAAGATAAACTATATGAAACAGTCTTGAACAACTATTTTTTTTAAAATGAAAACAAATCTTGATTTCCCCTTGCTAGAAATATTTTATCCTGGCAACAAGACTCTCTCTCTCTCTCTCTCTCTCTCTCTCTCTCTCTCTCTCTCTCTCTCACACACACACACACACAATTTTAGTAAATCAAATAATGGTTATTTTACCTTCACAAGGGAGTGAAAACCAACTGTATTCAATAGCTGAGCAGAAGGAGTGGGAAGGTATTTCTTAAAAGCAAATGTCAAGAATTTCCCCTTTTAACAGTGCAATAATATTTATTAGGGACGCGGGTGGCGCTGTGTAGACACAACCACAGAGCCTAGGACTTGCTGATCAGAAGGTCGGTGGTTCAAACCCCCACGATGGGGTGAGCTCCCGTTCCTCGGTCCCTGCTCCTGCCAACCTAGCAGTTTGAAAGCACGTCAAAGTGCAAGTAGATAAATAGGTACCGCTCCAGCGGGAGGGTAAACGGCGTTTCTGTGCACTGCTCTGGTTCGCCAGAAGCGGCTTAGTCATGCTGGCCACATGACCCGGAAGCTGTACGCCGGCTCCCTCGGCCAGTAAAGCAAGATGAGCGCCGCAACCCCAGAGTCGGCCACGACTGGACCTAATGATTAGGGGTCCCTTTATCTTTAATATTTATTAATTCTTGCAACAACAAAAGCCTCCTCTGAGTTGCACACAGTATGGTGGAGGGGGCACAGAATATTTTGTGTTCTGCCCTGCACATCGCTGCCCTTCATTTCAGAATACATGGCCTGAGAAGTCACAATCCTGTGGGAGGTTTTTCCGTGCAATCCTCGTGGAAATGAGAAGTGCTCTTGCACAGGAGAACTTCCAGGTGGGCTATGACCATGGTCATTTGATTCACGGCTTGCAACTCTACCTCTTTTTTCTCACTATTGCTTGGAGTTGTGCTGTTCAACTGCAGCATCACAGTCCACTGAAAAGCAATTTTATTTCCCTCTACAAGCCCCCTGCGCTAACTTTGAGGGCTGGCAAACATAGTCTCACTCAGACTCTAAAACCCACATCCTCTTCTTCGCGGTGAAACTTTGAGTCATGCAGAATTATGTAAAAGAAAATAGAACTAACTTCTATAGAGACTAGGAGTGACAGAAGAAGACAAATCTTTTTGGAAATCTTGTGTGTCTCTTTCAGTAATATATCCGAAGTTGTCCCAATCATACTGGGAAGGAGTGTGTAGAGAGAGATCATTTCACATGTAGGATTTTTTCTTCTCTGGTTTTCGTCCAAGACCTTTTACCATGTTCCTTGCTGGGACAGCCTGGGCTGCCTGACCACTTCCCCTTTGCAATTAAGGAGTGAAACCACTTGCTTACGCACAATGAGACCATCATACCTTTAACCCCAAAGCAGGACAGAAAATCCAAGAACACTGTTATTCCTAGTCCAGGACAGAAGGAACGCAAGTCCAGGATATTGGACACAGAATGTGGTTGATAGGAAATGTGTGCAGGGTTTAAATTAAACTTCCTTGTCTATGTATTTAAAACGTTTTGATGCTTTCTATCTGTTTAAAAAGAAACAAACCCAGAGGAGTTCAGTTGTTAGTGCTTCAGTGCAAAATCTTACATCTAGAAATTAGAGCCAATTATATTCATTTATTGCATTTAAATAGCAAGTCGGCACCACCTTTAAATGTGAATAAGGGTTCTCGGATTTTGTACTTGAAGAGTACGGTCTGCATTTGAAATACATGATGCAGAAGACTGGAGCTTACAAAAGACGGGTGCTTGGAGTGTAGAGCACATCCCCCTTTTCTACACTCCAGACCCCTGTCCCAAACATCTCATTCAGAATAGCAAAAAATCCTGGATTTTCATTAATGTTTTAAATGGCAGTTTGAAAGGAGGCACAGTTTGGAGGCTTGGGGGGACGGGCAACAGAGACAAAAAAGGGGGGAGAAAACTTGAAGCAAAAATTTATTGTGCACTGGAGACATTTTATTTTATGTTCCATTTTGGTTTATTTGTCTTGGTTCTTCTCTGTATTGAAAGACTGACCCGCACAGACATAAAAAAGACATCCTCTAGCTGCAACTGTCTGACCATCATTTGTGGTCCAAACACTTGTGGGAAGGGCACTTCCCCAGTCTGGAGGATGCTGCCAAGAGCAGTGTTGGGATGTTGTGCTTTTGAAAAACAGGGCTTATTTAAGATAAGCTCACGTGACAGCATAAAAAAGAGAAAAGTTGTGTAGGCATTACTGTGTTTGTTTGCGTGTTTTTGTGTGTGCATGATTCCAAAGTGAATAGTAGATACCTATCTGGAATAGACTGCGGATCTGAAGAATCTGGCACAATATACTTGGAAAATCTGCCTGCCCTGAGACTGTGGTAAATAGTGTGGAGACAAGCTAGCCAACCTTGTTTTCCTAAGCTATTGACTAATCACTGAGTTTGTGTTCAGGATAACTGTGGCAAGCTAGTTCATGACCTCCGCGAACTCTTTGCATCCCATCGCCGGGTGGTACGCAATGCTTAAGCAATGCGTTTAGACTGCGCATATACACAGACATACAAGGGAGTGGGTCCCACTGAACTTACTGCACTGAACACTGAAATTCTACATGTGTCTGTTCAGAAAAAACACATGCAGAATTGCACCGTTAGACAAGGAGTGAATAAATGGAAGCACATCTCAGTTGCCTTCCCAAATGTCTTGCCAGCTCAAAAGCATCCCAAATGCTAAGTTTGCAGGCCCAAACATGAGACCCTCTGGTGATGTCCCTCAGCGTGATACATTAAGTCTTGCATACTCCCCCACGTGTCCCAATTTTCCGGGGACAGTCCTGGAGTTACAGAAGCCATCCCGCTTTCTGATTTGATCCCAGAATGTCCCACTTTTCCTTTTTCCTCCCCTCCACATCTCAGAGAAGAATGGAAAGTGGCGTGTGGTCTATTTCACAGGATGACCACATTGGCTCTGCTCAACTGCCCTCCCTCCCTGCAGTTTACAGGCAGCCCCCCTCGCAGCTGGCACTCAGCTGAAACTCCACCAGGCAGCAAAAGGGCTTTGGAGAGGCAGCCTAGGGGTCCTGCCCCTGCCCCCAGGACCTCTCTGGTGGCCAAACAGCCCTGCCCAGCCCATTTCCCTTCTCCTTTTCTTTTCCGGGAAAAGATATATAACGAATTGAAAAAAATGTTGAAATATACATTTATAAAGAAACCAGAGGCCTTTCTTCTTGGAATAACAGGTTTGGAATTGCCCAAGAAAAATGTAAAATTATTTTTGTATGCCACAACTGCGGCTCGTATTTTGTTAGCTAAAAAGTGGAAAACCCAAGAATTACCAACGATAGAAGAATGGCAGATGAAGATGATGGATTTTTCGGAGCTGGCCAACCTAACTGGAAGAGTCCGCGACCAGAAGGAGGAGGAGTATCAGGAAGATTGGATCAAATTTAATGATTACTTAGTTAAACATGTTAAGTTAAACTACCATATTTTCGTCCCATAGGACGCTCCGTCCCATAGGACGCACCTAGTTTTTTTGGGGGGGGGGAAAGGAAAAAATTTTTCCCTTTATTTCCCCCCCAAAACCAGGTCGGGGAAACCGAACCAGGTCGAGGAACAGCGGGATGGCAGCGCTGCGCCTCCCTGCTGTCCCCCGAGCTTGTGGGGCTGGCCGATGTCTGCCCGGCGCGAGGGGCGCTCTGCTTCAGGGTGCCTCGCGCGCCGGGTGGCAGGCTGCTATCCGCAGCGTGGGGAGCCCTGCGGGGAACTCCTGCAGGGCTCCCCACGCTGCGGATGTCTGTCCGGCGCGCGGGACGCTCTGCTTCAGAGCGCCCCTCGCTCCGAGCGGCAGGCTGCTATCCACAGCCTAGACAGCCCTTCGGGAACTCCCACAGGGTTGCCTAGGCTGTGGATGTGTTCCCGAAGCACCGGGCGCTCTGCTTTCAGCGCGCCCGGCGCTCCGGGAAGCAGGCTGCTATCTGCAGCCTAGACAGCCCTGTGGGAACTCCCGCAGGGCTGCCTAGGCTGCGGATGTCTTCCTGAAGCCTGGAGAGCGAGAGGGGTCGGTGCGCACCAACCCCTCTCGCTCCCCAAGCTTCAGCGAAAGCCTGCATTTGCCCCATAGGACGCACCCAGATTTCCCCTTCATTTTTGGAGGGGAAAAAGTGCATCCTATAGGGCGAAAAATACGGTAACTGAAAACAGCTTGCAGATACTTAATTGGCTTAGGATTTTATTTAAGTGATGAATTAATAGGTTTAATTTCATAATGTGAAGATCTAAGGATGTTAATGTTTAAGTTAAATTATTTTAAGAACTATGATTTGGAAAACCGTTAAAAGGACATGCAATGAAATTCCACCAAGGGGGTGCGAGGAAGTCACTTAATAATGTTAATAAGTGTAATTTTTAATAAGGTTATGATTTATGTTTGTTTGTTTTATGTGTGTGTTTGTTTATAATGTTGTGAAAATCAATAAAAAAAGTTGAGGGGGGAAAACAAAAAAACAGTCCTGCCCAGCCCAAAGTCCACGAGCTGCCACTCGGCTCCACATCCCAGTCTTCTGCTAACATTCAGAACTGCCTTCTACTGAGTCACACCACGATCTGTAAAGCCCAAGATTGTCTAACGAGCTCTCCAAAGGCAAAGCCCCAAAGGCAAAAAGCCTTCCACAGCCTTGTTGCCAAAGCTTATTGAGTCAGAGAAAGCTGAACCCAAGATGGCTTGCATGCCAAGCAGGTGTCCTGCAGCTGAGATATTGCCTGTGCCCTACAGCCCTTCCCTTCGCCCAAAGGTGAATTCCCTCAGCCCTCCTGACAGAAGGGAAACCTTTGTAGCTGGCACTGAGCAGCAAGAGAGTGGTCATGCCATGATTTTATCTGTCCCCCTTTTGCATTTTAGCACAAGTTTATTTGCACTATGGCACTGTGCCAGCACCGTACTTTCACTTTTGCCGTTTCAATGCTCAGGCTGTGATTGCTGCGCTAAATGTTGTGGGGGGGGGATGACATCAACAGGAAGTACGTGGGAGTAGCTACATCACAAAAGAAGTGACGTCCATTAGACACCTTGCCCTGGTGCCCTAGTGTATCAAAGGCGGTAGCAAAAACAAAAAACAAACAAACTTAAAAAAGAGGAACGTTTCTGGTGCCAAATGTTTCTGGATATTTGCTAGAAGCTACAGACCACGGGTGGCACTGTGGGTTAAACCACAGAGCCTAGGACTTGCCGATCAGAAGGTTGGCGGTTCGAATCCCCACGACAGGGTGAGCTCCCGTTGCTCAGTCCCTGCTCCTGCCAACCTAGCAGTTCGAAAGCACATCAAAGTGCAAGTAGATAAATAGGTACCGCTCCTGCGGGAAGGTAAACGGTGTTTCCGTGCGCTGCTCTGGTTCGCCAGAAGCGGCTTAGTCATGCTGGCCACATGACCTGGAAGCTGTACACCGGCTCCCTCGGCCAATAAAGCGAGATGAGCGCCGCAACCCCAGAGTCGGTCACGACTGGACCTAATGGTCAGGGGTCCCTTTACCTTTACCTTTTACAGACCACACATGAATGACTATATCTGAAATGTGACCATTCCAAACATTTTGAGGGTGAAAATCCACTAGAATGCAGGAATGGGTGTGGACACACCCCACCCCCGATACTATTAAGAATACAACACAAACTATCCTGAATGCACAAGAAAAAGGTGTCTGGAGGGCCTCAAAGAGTCAGTTTGGTTCCACCATGGAACTTGCAAATTGGCTTGGCATTCTCAGCCTTATCAGGTTTGTTGTGAGGAACAAATGGGATGAATGCAGGGGCTTAGCAGAGCACTGGGGGGTTAGGGTTAGGGTTAGGATAATCAGAATATTTGAAATTGAAATGCTCGCTGATGTCACATTGATAATGTTGTGGCACATTCTAGTGATGTTACTGACAACCTGACTGAGCAGTAGACAGCCAGACAGAAGATGAAGGCAGGTGGGTGTTCTGCCCCCCCCAAAAACCCCCAACAACATAGATCCTGGCTACACCCATAGATTAATGCCAGACATCCTCAGTCTGCAAAGACACAGATCCCTATTCAAATTAATGGAGTTAACTTTTGTTATGATTAACTTGTTCCACTGATTTCACTATCAACTTTATTTGGAACAGGGTCAATATAAAAAACACACACACGTTAAGATAAGATTTTAAATGGCTTAACTAACCCCCCCCAAGTCCCTGCCCCTCTAGCAATGTAGATGTCTGACGCATTTACATACCCTCCAGTGTTTCTAAATGTAACATATTTTCCAGGTATCTGAAGAAGTGTGCATGCACACGAAAGCTTATACCAAGAACAAACATAGTTGGTCTCTAGCGGGTGGCGCTGTGGTCTAAACCACAGACCCTAGGGCTTGCTGATCAGAAGGTTGGCGGTTCGAATCCCCGCAACGGAGTGAGCTCCTGTTGCTCGGTCCCTGCTCCTGCCCATCTAGCAGTTTGAAAGCACGTCAAAGTGTAAGTAGATAAATATGTATCGCTCTGGTGGGAAGGTAAACGGCATTTTCGTGCGCTGCTCTGGTTCACCAGAAGCGGCTTAGTCATGCTGGCCACAAGACCCAGAAGCTGTCTGTGGACAAATGCTGGCTCCCTCGGCCAGTATAAGGAGATGAGCGCAGCAACCTCAGAGTCGGCCATGACTTGGACTTAACAGTCAGGGGTCCCTTTACCTTTAACGTGCTACTGGACAATTTTTTTAATTTTTAAAAATATTTTAACAGCTTCAGACCATCACGGCTACTTACCTGAACCTAGAACCATATTTTCCAGGGACAGTCCCGGAATTATGAAAGCCACCCTGGCTTCTGATTTGATCCCGGAATGTCCTTATTTCCCCTGCCAGTGTCACCGCTGCTGAGCTCAGGGAAGAGGATGAGCATTTGAAGTGGCGGCTGCGAGGAAGCATCCCGTTGCCTCTCCATGGCTGCCACTGCCATTCTCCCTCGTAGCAGCAGGGCTACGTTGGGTAGGAAGAAAGGAGGAGCAGAGCACAAGGAGTCTTGATTTTAAAATAATACTAATACTTTGTGTGTCCGCATCAGATCTTACCCCTTTCTAAGATCTGTTTATTGGTGTGTGTTTTTCTTTTTGTAAATCTAGCAAAGAATAAAATCAAATCAGGATTAAGGGTTTAGTGGAGGATGTGTGTGCTGTGTCCTGTTGATGTGGTGGTGGAGGAGATGCTCTGTGCGGTTGGGGGGAACCAAAAATGGGGGGCCAAGGAGGGTCAATTGGGAGGAGAGTGAGAAACGTCCCTTTTTTTCATCTGAGGAATGTTGGAGGGTGTGCATTTACTGGTGGAGTTTGGTTTGGTTTCTGGGAAGAAACTACCTTTTCAGAAATGGCTGCTTTCTGATCATGCTAACGCCCTCAGAACAGACCTCTTCCTTGCAGGCTTAAATTCAAGGTTTTCTGTAGACACATATAAATGTGCTAGATTCTCTCTCCCCTTTTCTTTGGCACAGACCCAGTGAAGAATGTCAAAAGGAGCAAGTTGGGACATGTAGGCGGCAAAGAAAGAGGTTTACATATTTTTCTGTGACTACGATAATGTTATATTCGTACTCTAACCTTAGAGATAAACTGGGTTCAATGTTTTGCTGTGAATCCATCTCTCTTTCTACTGCCTGCTTGTAATCTTTTTATTATCTTTCTGTCTCCAAACAACAAACCATGATCTGTTCTTTCCAGTCCTGTATATCTTTTTGCCATTTTCAGTGATACATCATCACTAATTTCTGTTTCGTGGAGTGGAACTATGAGAAACGTGATTTTGGAAGTTTTGAGGATATTGTTTTATAGCGTGATCCTCTATTCAGAAGTAAATTCCATGGCTGTGAGTAGTCCTAGGCATCTGGAAACAAGATTATAGCTTTACAGTAGGATTATTATTTAAGTCCTTTGTAGGGGCATAGATTTGTTCACTTTATTCTGCTCTTAGGTACTATATGTCTGCCTGGTTACTAATACTATTTATCTTGGTATTAAATAAGAAGATAAGAGTTCAGAAGTCACATCTGACCAGACTCTGGCTCACACAAAGACTTCATTCCTTTTAACTTTGTCACATGTAGGTTTCCTTTCGATGGACTGTCATTAAAACCTACAGTAAGTATCTTTAGGAACCCAAACATCATCCAATGAGTCAGTCGTTAATCTTCATGCTATTGAGCTGACTCAGCTTCCTTTCATTTTACACGGGTGCGGTGGTGTCCAAACTTTTTTCAAAGAGGGCCAGATTTGATGAAGTGAAGGGCCGTGGGGACCAGAGGGCCAACCAAGTTTTGTTGACCTTTTTTTAACATTGAGGTTGTTGAGGTTTGAGGTTTTTTTAGGATTTGACTCCAGGGAATAAACTGCCTCAGGGGCTGGATTAAACCAACCAGCGGACCGGATTAGGCCCCCAAAACAGACTTTGGACATGCCTGGAGGGTCAGTTGTTGCTATTATTATTAAATTTGTATATCACCCTTCATCTGAAGATCATAGTGTGGTTCACAACATAAAAATACAAAATGAAAACACATAACACAATAAAAAGAAAGAAAAACCAATAACCCTCTTTCCACAAACACAAGGCCATAGGTTTTTTTTTTAATCAGCCAAAAGCTCGGGAGCAGAGGAATGTTTTTGCCTGATGCCTAAAGATATGTAATGAAGGAGCCAGATGAGCCTTTGTGGGGAGAGCATCCCACAAACGGGGAGCCACTGCAGAAAAGGCCCTTTCTTCTTCTGCTGCCCTCCAGACCTCTCAGGAGTAGGCAACCTAAGGTCCGGGGGCCGGATGCAGCCTAATTGCGTTCTCAATCCAGCCCACGGATGGTCCAGGAATCACCGTGTTTTTACATGAGTAGAATGTGTCCTTTTATTTAAAATGCATCTCTGGGTTATTTGTGGGGCATAGGAATTTGTTCATTATTTCCCCCCCAAAATATAGTCCAGCCCACCATATGGTCTGAGGGACAGTGGACCGGACCACAGATGAAAAAAGTGTCTGACCCCTGCCTCAGATGATGATCACATGTCAGAAGATGATCACATATCAGGAGCGAGCCAACAATAGATCACATGGAGTAAGTGAAGTTAACTCTTTATTAGACTGCCAGACCCACTGAGCACAGCAACTCTTCTTGGTAGGTCGTGTCCCTATGAGGCACTTGCTAAACCTGAAGGCCCCTGCCTTCTCACAGCTGCCTAAGTCTTTTCCTCTCCTGGGTCCTTCCCAAGTAATCTGAGACGACACCGATGTGCCTGCCTTGCTCTTCCCACATGCAGCATACCTGCTCCTTCAGAGGGAGTGTAACCCCACCAATCCGGTCTAGGGACATGCCCACTAACAGTGCCTCAGCCTTATCTGGACTGAGCTTCAGTTTGTTGGTTCCCATCCAGCTGGTTTTTATCAGCCAAGACGGTCCAGGGTCCAGAGACAAGTGGTCGTCCTGACCGATCCATGCACAATGTTCACATTCTGTGCTGTGTGCCCCTAACCTGGCCTGCCCCACTCCTGACACCATAGCTCCCCTTGCCCAGAACCAGTGCAATTGGCCATCACTGCTCTCCCTGGCTCATCTCCTTGCAGGCACATCTGATGTCCCTTAATTTATACAACAACAAAGCCAATTTGAAATCACACAGCTTAAAGAGCAGTTTAAAACAATTAGGACAATAATAACAGCCACTGAACCTCCCTACAAAACCCCCTAAATAATACCCCAACCCAAGCATCTGTTCAGTCGTTCCAGCTTTTGTAGCTGGAGTCAATCCAGGTTCTGCCCACCAGGCCAGGTCTTCCAGGACTCACAGGACTCACTACACAGTGTGGTGTAGTGGTTCAGAGCAGCAGTCTCGTAATCTGGGGAACCGGGTTCGCGTCTCCGCTCCTCCACATGCAGCTGCTGGGTGACCTTGGGCCAGTCACACTTCTTTGAAGTCTCTCAGCCCCACTCACCTCACAGAGTGTTTGTTGTGGGGGTAGAAGGGAGAGGAGAATGTTAGCCGCTTTGAGACTCCTTAGGGTAGTGATAAAGCGGGATATCAAATCCAAACTCTTCTTCTCTTCTTCACAGCCAAGCTAAAATATCATGAAAAGTTCTGCCATAAAAGCAGCAGCAGTGTTACACCATTAATTCCTGATTGTAGGTAGGCATTCATGCTAATATATCAGGGCTGCCATACACCCGGAATTTCCCTGACATACCCGGGATTTGGCCCTTGTAAACAGCATCTAGGTGAAAATTGCTTAAATGTGCATGAAAATCCGGACATGAAAATGTCGGAAGTGAATATTTTGGCAAATTTACTTAGAAATAGCTCAAAACTTCTTTTTTTTATGATTTTGCAAAAAACAAAACAAAACAAAAAGACTCAATAACTTTGGCCCAAAATTTATAAAGCTTGACAACTTTTGGGTCTACCCTATAATATATAAAAGAACAAAGGTGTTTTCTGGCATTTTGGTTCCTGAGACAGAACATCAGAGGACTCTGACCCACTGCCTCTGATGAACATGAAATACTGTCCACCGAGAAGTTCTCCTGCACAATCTTCGTGAAATGAACATGAGCCGGTGAAACAGCACTGCTCAGCTCTCGCAGAGCTCCTTCTGTTTCAGTGGCGCTTATGTAGGAGAACTTCCTAGCAGATCATCCCTCCTGGCTCAAGTCTTTGTTTCCACCCTTCTACCCATAATGGAATCCCAAATCCCTATTTGTGGCAGATTCATCTTTGAAAACATGTGTTACAGGATCACTGCAGCAAATAATGAGTCCCAGAGCTCCCCGTGGCTCAGCTCTAAGCCTGTTTTGGACGTCAGTGATCAGATGTGAGGCATACTGAATAATTTTCACTTTGGTCAAAAACTAAACAAAACCAACAGCAACATTCTTTTTATGTCGAGGAAGGGAAAGGTCAGACATGTGTGTATAAAGATACCAGATAAAAACTTCAGAAACAACACTTATTAATTCCTTGTTTTGGCCTTGTACATAGCATTTCAATGCCAGGTACAGTGGTACCTCGGGTTAAGAACTTAATTCGTTCTGGAGGTCCGTTCTTAACCTGAAACTGTTCTTAACCTGAGGTACCACTTTAGCTAATGGGGCCTCCTGCTGCTGCCGCGCAATTTCTGTTCTCATCCTGAAGCAAAGTTCTTAACCTGAGGTACTATTTCTGGGTTAGCGGAGTCTGTAACCTGAAGCGTCTGTAACCTGAAGCGTCTGTAACCCGAGGTACCACTGTACTGAGGAGGAGTTTATTTCATGTATTTCTTAAAAAGTGATTTCTGTGCCTTCCTTCACCAAGAATGGCAACAAAATAAGGCAATATAAAACACAAAAAACAGAAACATTAAAATCATTATGAATAAATCACATACTTAGCCACACATTAAACCTCGCTTTGCAGCCCTCACCCAATAAGACAAAGCTATTGCGAAGTATGGAACTAAGTGTGAGTTTGCACAATTAAAGACCTACATGGAGGTTGCTTTCCTCATCTGTATCCCATGTGGGTCTTTGAATGTTTGTGCTGAGCTCCATGTGGGGAAAATAAACTGTTGTCTTGAAAGTCTTCTCACAGGGTTATGCCTTTGAGGCTTCCTGTGTGGTTGCTGGTTTGTGTATCAGAAGTGCAGCCCAGTCCCACAGAAATGGAAAGGGTTTTCCCTACCTACAATGGAGAAGGCAGGCCTGGGCGTTTTGCGTGGCGCTCGGCTTGTTTCTTCAAATGGATGGTGCTTTGTCAAATGTTCTGCTGATCCCACAGACAACACCATAGCACCATGGAAAGTGAGAGATTTCAAGCAACACAGCATGTTTCCAAAACAGAGAAGAGCAGAGATGCAGTTTGATTCCCGCCATGTTTACCTGGGTGTAAGTCCTGCCAACTTTAATGATAAATATATATGTGCAAATTTTGCAAACTTGTCCAAGGCTCTTTTGCTTGCCCATGAGACACACCCACCGCAGGCAACCTTGCCAGAAATAAGATGTGGTCTTTCTCCTAATTTCACCAGGTACCCAGGACAACCTTTGGCTAATTAAACCATCTATGGCCTTTTAAGCTCTCTCTCTCTCTCTCTCTCTCTCTCTGTGTGTGTGTGCACAGTAGGGGTTTATTTTTTGTTTTTGTTTTTATGTTACGTACTTCTGCGTTTTCATGTCATCCTTGAATGAATGGTGGTGTATAAATTAATAAATAGTAATAATAATGTAGAGCAGCAGAGTGGTCTTTTACCTTTTATTTGGAAGAAATTGTTTCATTTAACTGGGTGGTGCTGTGGGTTAAACCACAGAGCCTAGGACTTGCTGATCAGAAGGTCGGCGGTTCGAATCCCCGCGACGGGGTGAGCTCCCGTTGCTCGGTCCCTGCTCCTGCCAACCTAGCAGTTTGAAAGCATGTCAAAGTGCAAGTAGATAAATAGGTACTGCTCCAGCGGGAAGGTAAACGGCATTTTCCGTGCGCTGCTCTGGTTCGCCAGAAGCGGCTTAGTCATGCTGGCCACATGACCCGGAAGCTGTACGCCGGCTCCCTCAGCCAATAAAGCGAGATGAGCGCCGCAACCCCAGAGTCGATCATGACTGGTCCCTTTACCTTTAATTGTTTCATTTAGAAATGGTGGAGTCCCATACATTTTATAGCGTCTTAGGGTGCAAAAATAGGACATCAGAATGTGACCATTGCTGACAATAAAGGTTCTGTTACATTCCCAAGACCCTCCTCCCCTTCGGTTGGTGGTCCTCTGAGGTGCGGTAGGGGGGCCAACACGCAGCCGGGTTCTACGGAAGTTTCTTTGGATGTGGTTCCTACTGAGTGCGATGGGATTTAAATTTAGGATTACTGCTTCGAACCAACCACGCGGATGCAAGGAAGGAAGAGCGAAAGAGCATAGTCTAATCCAAACAGAAATAGGAGTGCAATGGCTTTATCAAGACCCAGGTGAAAGACTTCTGGGAAAAGATATATAACGAATTGAAAAAAATGTTGAAATATACATTTATAAAGAAACCAGAGGCTGTGGAATTGCCCAAGAAAGATGTTAAATTATTTTTGTATGCCACAACCGCTGCTCGTATTTTGTTAGCTAAAAAGTGGAAAACCCAAGAATTACCAACGATAGAAGAATGGCAGATGAAGATGATGGATTTTTTGGAGCTAGCCGACCTAACCAGAAGAGTCCGCGACCAGAAGGAGGAGGAGTATCAGGAAGAGTGGAATAAATTTAATGATTACCTTACTTAGTTAAACATGTTAAGTTAAACTAACTGAAAACAGCTTGCAGATACTTAATTGTCTTAGGATTTTATTTATGTTAAGTGATGAATTAATAGGTTTAATTTCATAATGTGAAGATCTAAGGATGCTAATGTTTAAGTTAAATTATTTTAAGAACTGTGATTTAGAAAACCGTTAAAAGGACATGCAATGAAATTCAACCAAGGGGAAGCGAGGAAGTCACTTAACAATGTTAATAAGTGTAATTTTCAATAAGGCTATGGTTTATGTTTGCTTGTCTTATGTGTTTGTTTGTTTATAATGTGAAAACCAATTAAAAAAATTTGGAAAAAAAATTAAAACGAGCGGGCTGGATTTTGGCTTCCACACAAGCCCCCTCCCCCGTTCCAAGTGAAAGGAGAAAAGTGAAAGCGGGGGGGAGGGAAAAGGGGAACCTCTCCCCACCCCCAAGGCGATTCTGAAGTTCTCCAGCCGGGCGCAGGAGCGGATGATCCGCTACAGCGTTGCTGCTGCAGCTGCTGCTCCTCGACGGCTCTCCCCCGGGGTTGCGCAGCGTCCACTACAAGCAGCCGTCGGCTTTTCCGCCTCCTGGCCGGGCTTCCTCGGCGCGCTGCCCTCCCTGCCCGTCGGGGCGGAGCCGGTCCCGGCTGGGCGTCGCCGTCGGGCGAGCCTATAAAGGCCCCGTCGGGCGGCGCTGCGCTCCGGGCGGCAGTTTGGGCGCGAGCGCGCGGAGATGCGGCGCGCCAGCCGAGACTACGCCAAGTACTTGCGCGGCGCCGAGGAGCCGGAGGGCGCCCCGCCGCTGCCTTCCCTGCCCGCGCCGCCTCCGCCGCCCAGCGCGCAGCCCTCCGCCGCGCCCGCCTCGCGCTCGCTGCTGGCCGCGCTGGCGCTGCTGGGCCTCGGCCAGGTGGTCTGCAGCATCGCCCTCTTCCTCTACTTCCGAGCGCAGGTAAGCGGGGCTGCCCGGCCAGGGATGCGCGCGGGCGCCCCGACGGCGCGCGGCTCCCGGTGCGCTGGGCGGTGGCGGCTGCGGGGCTTGAGCGCAGGTCCCAGGGGAAGGCTGACCATCAGCTCAATGGCTTGTTGTTGTTGTTGTTGTTTAGTCGTGTCCGCCTCTTCGTGACCCCATGGACCAGAGCACGCCAGGCACTCCTGTCATAGCTGTCAATATTCTCCCCCTTTTAAGGGAAAGTCCCTTATTCCGAATAGGATTCCTCGCAAGAAAAGGGAAAAATCGACAGCTATGACTCCCGTCTTCCACTGCCTCCCGCAGTTTGGTCAAACTCATGTTCATAGCTTCGAGAACACTGTCCAACCATCTCGTTCTCCGTCGTCCCCTTCTCCTTGTGCCCTCCATCTTTCCCAACATCAGGGTCTTTTCCAGGGAGTCTTCTCTTCTCATGAGGTGGCCAAAGTATTGGAGCCTCAGCTTCAGGATCTGTCCTTCCAGTGAGCACTCAAGGCTGATTTCCTTCAGAATGGAGAGGTTTGATCTTCTTGCAGTCCATGGGACTCTCAAGAGTCTCCTCCAGCACCACAATTCAAAAGCATCAATTCTTCCGCGATCAGCCTTCTTTATGGTCCAGCTCTCACTTCCATACATCACTACTGGGAAAACCATAGCTTTAACTGCACGGACCTTTGTTGGCAGGTGATGTCTCTGCTTTTTAAGATGCTATCTAGGTTTGTCATTGCTTTTCTCCCAAAAAGCAGGCAAGGTCAATGGCTAGCTTGGGCCAAAAGGGGCTGATGCGCCGTTGGGTTTGTGTGTGTGTTTATAAACCCTCTGAAAATCACATGTAGCTTTTTATTTTTAACAAAACGTTAAAATTCACTGCTTGTTGAATAGCGCCTGTTTAACTGGAACGAGGATGAGGTTGGTTTCAGGCAACGTTACTCTGTGGTTGTGGCTGCTGTCGAACTTGAAGGTGACAAGTTCAAGCTTAATATTTCATAGAATTGTAGAATTGGAAAGGACCAGAAGATCATCTAGTCCATGGGTAGGCAAACTAAGGCCCAGGGGCCGGGGCTGGCCCAATCGCCTTCTCAATCTGGCCCGTGGACGGTCCAGGAATCAGCATGTTTTTACATGAGTAGAATGTGTCCTTTTATTTAAAATGCATCTCTGAGTTATTTGCTGGGACTGCCTGGTGTTTTTACATGGTAGAATGTGTGCTTCTATTTAAAATGCATCTCTGGATTATTTGTGGGGCATAGGAATTCGTTCTTTCCCCCACCTTCAAAATATAGTCCGGCCTCCCACAAGGTCTGAGGGACAGTGGACCGGCCCCCTGCTGAAAAAGTTTGCTGACCCCTGATCTAGTCCAGTCCCCAGCAATGCAGAAATTAAAGCTGTCCCATAAGGGGATCAAACCTGCAGCCTTGGCGTTATCAGCACTGGGCTCTAACCAACGGAGCTTAAAAAGATGCATCCAACCCACAATTTCACAGCTTTCCATTAAGTCGGGAAAGGGCAGAGGGAAGAAGGAGCTGCTTTTTATCCTTCTGCGACAGAGAGCTTTAGGATGCCCCATGCATGGAACTTCAGCTTTGATTTTTCTGATCAGTTTGGTAACTCATGATTAGAAACTGGAAGGGGATAATGGCTGCCATACAGTTGGAAGCGAGTTGCTTAGATGTTTTGGAAACTGGAAAGACAGAGATGTAAATGTCTCATGGAAAAATAATAACCTGGTGATTGCTGGTGAACCTTAGCACTGAAACCGTGTGGCTGTCAACTCAAGCTCAAGGTAGCAATCCACTTTAATACAATTGTGATTGGTTACTGTGGGGCTGGGATTGTGCCCAGACATGGATCTAGTAACTTTCTTAATGCAGAGAGAAAGCCAGCTGAAACTGATTCTTATTGCATTCACTTTGGGAAAGAGATGGATTTTTATGACTGGTATCTGTTAAACATTTTTTTATCTCTTAATCCTGGGAAAAGAATAGATACTGCTGAATAGATTCAAGAAGAGGGGTTCCAGAAATGCCTTATTTCATCTCTGAAGGAGAGAACCTCACACCACAGAAATCTAGAAAATAAAGAGGGGTTTGTTGTGGGCAGCACAAATATATCTGCATTGCCGGGGTAGAGGAAGCTGCTTGTAGCATCGGCTTTCTGGTGGTTTATGCTGTGGTGCTGAAAAGATTTTTCTTTCTTTCTTGGAAATTACCCTGTGCCTTGGTTGAGTTCGCTTTTTTTGTTGTTTTGGCTTAGCGTTCTGAAATTTCTCAAAGGAAGTTAGAGGCTGATGTTTGCTCTTATCTCCCCAGAGGTAGAAGCAAATTCTGGTTTTGGGTTTCTCTTTTCTTCCTGATGAACGAAACATTTCTTAGTAGTGCAAGGCAGTAATGCTGGACTGTAGAAACGTTTGTACAAATGTTATAGAATAAATGCAAGGGAGATTTCCCCCTTGGGATGTTAAACAGCTTGCCTTACAACAAGACAAAATGCATAAATATTGGGATTCCACCCAGGTGGCTCCTTTTAAGCTTCAAATAACCACTCCAATCCAGGATGCGACCATTCTGCTGAAGCTAGGTAGTCTGGGTCTGGTCAGTACCTGGATATTTCAAGGAAAGCACCTTGAGCTTCATGATGGAAGGAGCTCAAGAGGGGTGTACATGCCTCTTCTCCCCATTTCACCCTCACAACAACCATGTGAGGTAGGTTAGACTTAGGGATTGTGGCCCTAGATTGCCCAGTGAGCTTCGAACCCTGCTTTCCCAGGTCCTAGTCCAACACTTTAACCATTATGCCAGGCTAGCTCTTGTATATCTTGGGTAGTCATCTGTTAGCTCATGTAAATCACTTCACTGAAACTTGCGGTCTTCACAGATGCGTCAATATCTTAAATGAAAAGTCCGTCCCCCGTGCAGTATTGGATTTCTGAGGATGATAATGTTGACTGTCTGTGCAACTGCATAGAACAGACCAGTGAGATGTATTAAGGAAGTAACCTGATGCCCCATCTGACTCAGTGGGGTTTACTTTTGAGTAAGGCTTCCCTTTATCTGCCATGCTTCGGATTGGGCTGCAAGTATTTCTTAATCTGCTACAGCTTCCATTCACAAAACCCCTTTTAAGCCGCCAAGTGTACAATTCCACCAGTGTCAGCTGTGCCATATACATTGCATCTAGATTAACTGGCGGCCGCAAACCCAGGGAGTCAACATCTGGGTCCTGGAAAGACAGTTCAGTTGGGTAAGACAGCCTTGTGAATGCGGAATTGTCAAGTAGGTAATATTTTCTCATTGACAAAAAGCATTTGATAACTTAAAGTTGGAGTCTTTTCCTTTGGGCTTTCATTTAGTGCCTCGGAACACGTGCAAACTGAACACCTGGTGTCACTGCGTTGCTGTAGCCCATGTGGTGCCGGCTGATCATTTTGGATGATGGCATTTCTAACTCCAGGCTGGCCGAAGCTGATGGCAGCTTTTGTCCAAAATATCTGCAGGGCATCATGCGAGCTCCCTCTTCTGCAGCCCGTTGGTTTTAATCCACAACTCTGCACATCGGGACGCGGGTGGCGCTGTGGGTTAAACCACAGAGCCTAGGACTTGCCGATCAGAAGGTCGGCGGTTCGAATCCCCGTGACGGGGTGAGCTCCCATTGCTTGGTCCCTGCTCCTGCTAACCTAGCAGTTTGAAAGCACGTCAAAGTGCAAGTAGATAAATAGGTACCACTCTGGCAGGAAGGTAAATGGCGTTTCCGTGCGCTGCTCTGGTTCCCCAGAAGTGGTTTAGTCATGCTGGCCACATGACCCGGAAGCTGTACCCTGGCTTCCTCAGCCAATTAAGCGAGATGAGCGCCGCAACCCCAGAGTCGGACACGACTGGACCTAATGGTCAGGGGTCCCTTTACCTTTACCTGCCCATCAGCATTCTCCAGCTTCGTGCCCACAGACATTTGGGCCGCAACTTCCATCCTTGCTGATCCTTGGCCACACTCACTGGGGTGAAGGGAGCTGCAGTCTAATAAATATCAGGAGTATTTGCAGAGCTCGAGGCAAATCACTCTCTGTTGCTTTTGTTCCCCCCTACCCCCTCCTCCTCTTCTGGGGGATGGTGGCAGCACCCCCACCTGCCTTCTAGGCTTGTTTGGGCTGTTGCAACAGTGAAGATATTTCCCATTTTTTTTCTTTTGCAGGAGCACTGCCTCCAGGGTTCTCCCTCTCCTCCTCCTTCCTTACCTTGCTTTATGAAGAAAGGGGGTGGAAAGCCTGTCTGGGTGGCCAGGAAGTGTCCTGGCTGTCCTGGCAGTGCCTCCCCCCACCCCACATGCAAGGTTTGGGATGCTTGTCCTGATTCCCTAAGTGTCCTTGGGACAGTCCTGGGTACCAGTGTTTGGGGAAGGATGAGGTTCCGAGGTTCATATCTGATTAATTAAAACAACAACAACCCTATTTCTGAGGTGTGACTCTTTTTTCACCAGGACATTAAAATTGCAGATTTGGGTTTGAATCTGGTTCAGTTCACCGGTGCTTTTTAAAAACTCTGACCTTAAGCACTGACCTTAAAAAATGGTTTGTTTACTGGTGCGTCGGAATAATTTCAGATGGGTTAATACCGGCCTGAACGAGCTACGTAAAGATGAGCCACCAGACGTGAGTTGTGGCCTGGGCACTGTTTGCAGTGCCTTGTCTGTCTGGGCAGTTCTTGGCAGCTAGCCAAAGCAGACCGCTAGCCGAGTGCCTGGTTGGCTCAGCAGGTCAAAAGTTGTGCAAACTTGGCTTAAACACAGAGGTCTTGCCATTGGAATGCAAAGTTCATACAGTGAACAATATTGTAACTTGGAGAAACGCTATCTGCGTTCCGTAATTTTATAGCTCTGTCTGTCATATTTGTCCACTAGAGCACAGAATGAATTTCTTTCTACATGATAGAAAAAGAGGTTGAGCTCAAATCACGTTTTTATTCGTTTTGGCTCTCCTAGCATCAAATAACAGCCAACAAACCATTTATGCTAGTCTGTAGCACAGCCACATACAGAACCCCATGTGCTGTTAGGGTCGCCCCATCTCATAAAAATAGGGAACCAAGAAAGGAAGAGAGTGGCTGGTGGGAGAGACCTTTGTGAACCTTGTTCTGCAGATAAGCAAGAGTCTGAGTCTTTTAAGTTGCCTCCCTAAGCATAGTTTAACTTCTGGAAGCCAAAGATGACCAACCAGCTTAGATGGCTTTACAGAAGATTAGAATCACCTGTGGTAGATTCATGCTCCATTAATGTCAACCGTATTTGAATGAAATATCCATGTTAAATGTATAAACAACAAGAGAAAGAAAGAAAGAAAAAGAAATTACTCATGTTAAGAGGCAAATGATGATGATGATTTTATTTTATTACTCACTTTTCATCCTAAGGTCCTGATGTGGGTTGCAACCACAAGACAACATCAAAAACAGCTAAAAGATTTCGTAGCAGTAATATACACTTTGGACGTTCATACTTGGAAGAAGTTGAATATGGACCATTTAACTGCCATTGCTGATCGCTTTTACCAGACCTCCAGGGGAATGTCAGCACTGGGTTTAACCGGGGCAGAGTCCACAGGTGGCTGTTGGAAATAGTGTGCTAGAATGGAAGGACCCTGGCTTGACCTGGCAAGGCAGTTCTTAGGCTTTTATTTTCACTTTGTCTGAGATGAGGCACACTGATAAAATATCTAGGTCAGGCGTCCCGAAACTTGGCCCTCCAGCTGTTTTGGGACTACAGTTCCCATCATCCCTGTTAGCTAGGAATGATGGGAGTTGTAGTCCCAAAACAGCTGGAGGGCCGAGTTTGGGGATACCTGATCTAGGTAGAGACCTGAGTCCTGCCTTTACCACATCTCTCTTGGTTCTTGGAAATTTGCATACTAATTCAAATTCACTGTCTGAACTAGCCAGACATTTACTCAGTTCTTCATTTGGAGTAGAATTCTTGAGAAACTTCAGATTGGTCCACAGAGTCATTAGATTTTAGATTTTAACGATCTCTGTCCTCATCTGAGAGAGGCAGTATGTACAGGAGATGTGAGAACCAATACTCCAAATCCACTGTCCTTGTCCTGCTGCAAGGATGGGAATTTGTCATGCTCTTAAACATTCTGCTCATTTTTAGGTCCAAGCTGAAGGACTAGTGGCAAGGACTAGGGGCAGAGGGGATGAGACCGACGATAAGATTCCTGTCTTCAAGTGTCATCCAATGTGTCACTTAAGAATGGAAGGAAAGAAGGGAGTTGTTTTGGCACAGAGATGCTACCCATCAGTTTATGTGCATATTTCAATGTTTGTGCAGTTTAATGCTTCCTTCCATGTTAAATACGACTTGCTGAAGTATCCGTGATTCTTGTATCTTTGTCGTCAGTGTCTGGTCCCCAAAAGTATACTGCATCTGAATTTATAAAGCATTTTGTTAACAGCTGCCTATCATTGTGACTTGTGCTCCATCATGTATGTTCCAGAAATCTAGAAAGCAACACAAGCTTGAAAACTCCAGGAGTTTCAGAAAACAACTGTAGTGTGGCAAGGCTACATGTGAACAGCATCTCTTGAACAGCCAAAATAATCTCCCTTCTCCATTTGGCAGCACTTAGATCAGGGGTCAGCAACCTTTTTCAGCCATGGGCCGGTCCACCGTCCCTCAGACCATGTGGGGGGGCCATACTATATTTTTGGGGGGGGGGAAATGAACAAATTCCTGTGCCCCACAAATAACCCAGAGGTGCCTTTTAAATAAAAGCACACATTCTACTCATGTAAAAACAAGCTGATTCTCGGACCGTCCACGGGCTGGATTGAGAAGGCGATTGGGCCACATCTGGCCCCTGGGCCTTAGGTTGCCTACCCCTGACTTAGATGCTGGCCCCGAAGCCCATTCAGAATATGTAGCCTTTTTCTGCCACCTCCACCACAGCTGCCTCAAGTTTAGCAACTTTTATCTGTTTCTCGTGTTTTCTTTCATGTTTGATGCATTTTTCTTAATTTCACCAGTTGCCCAGTCTTTTGCAGGTTCTTACTATGGTTCAAATCCCCGCGACGGGGAGAGCTCCCGTTGTTCGGTCCCTGCTCCTGCCAACCTAGCAGTTCGAAAGCACGTCAAAGTGCAAGTAGATAAATAGGTACCGTTCCGGCGGGAAGGTAAACGGCGTTTCCAAGCGCTGCTTTGGTTTGCCAGAAGTGGCTTAGTCATGCTGGCCACATGACCCAGAAGCTATACGCTGGCTCCCTCGGCCAGTAAAGCGAGATGAGTGCCGCAACCCCAGAGTCGGTCATGACTGGACCTAATGGTCAGGGGTCCCTTTACCTTTACCTTTACTATGGTTCAAGTACAGAATATAAAATGTATTTGCCACCTGTTAGCCACCAAAACTTTCTGACATGCTTTTAACAACATACAACACTACATCTTTGGCTTTTGCTAATTATAATATTGATTATGATTGTTCACCTTTGGTTCAGCAACTCCCCCCTTTTGCTATATTCCCTGTTTCCCAGTCTGCGGAAAGTTTACACACGCGACCTTAAACTGGTTGATGAAGTTTGGTAGCTAGCAAGCAACTCGTAAATCTTAATAAAATTATCATGAACATTCCTTGTCTTGCTGAAGTTGTTTGCTAGATTGTGTTGCACAGATTTGTAGGCACATTTGCGGTGGCATCACTCACACGTCCCTCTGTTGCTGTCGCCTCCTGCCTGCCTGCCCATGCTGGGCTTCCGTCCAAAATGGCTTCATATGGATCTAGTAGATCTGATTTTAAGAGTTTGAGCCACAACCCTCCCCACTTTTTCCAGCTTGCTGTGGCTAGTTTAAAGCCCTTCCCTGAGCCAGCTGCAAAGTTGGTGATATTTTTTGAATGTATTGTTGTTGTTGTTTAGTTGTTTAGTCGTGTCCGACTCTTCATGACCCCATGAACCAGAGCACGCCAGGCACTCCTGTCTTCCACTGCCTCCCGCAGTTTGGTCAAACTCATGTTTGTAGCTTCGAGAACACTGTCCAACCCTCTCGTCCTCTGTCGTCCCCTTCTCCTTGTGCCCTCCATCTTTCCCAACATCAGGGTCTTTTCCAGGGAGTCTTCTCTTCTCATGAGGTGGCCAACGTATTGGAGCCTCAGCTTCAGGACCTGCCCTTCCAGTGAGCACTCAGGGCTGATTTCCTTCAGAATGGAGAGGTTTGATCTTCTTGCAGTCCATGGGACTCTCAAGAGTCTCCTCCAGCACCACAATTCAAAAGCATCAATTCTTCCGCGATCAGCCTTCTTTATGGTCCAGCTCTCACTTCCATACATCACTACTGGGAAAACCATAGCTTTAACTGCACGGACCTTTGTTGGCAGGTGATGTCTCTGCTTTTTAAGATGCTATCTAGGTTTGTCATTGCTTTTCTCCCAAAAAGCAGGCAAGGTCAATGGCTAGCTTGGGCCAAAAGGGGCTGATGCGCCGTTGGGTTTGTGTGTGTGTTTATAAACCCTCTGAAAATCACATGTAGCTTTTTATTTTTAACAAAACGTTAAAATTCACTGCTTGTTGAATAGCGCCTGTTTAACTGGAACGAGGATGAGGTTGGTTTCAGGCAACGTTACTCTGTGGTTGTGGCTGCTGTCGAACTTGAAGGTGACAAGTTCAAGCTTAATATTTCATAGAATTGTAGAATTGGAAAGGACCAGAAGATCATCTAGTCCATGGGTAGGCAAACTAAGGCCCAGGGGCCGGGGCTGGCCCAATCGCCTTCTCAATCTGGCCCGTGGACGGTCCAGGAATCAGCATGTTTTTACATGAGTAGAATGTGTCCTTTTATTTAAAATGCATCTCTGAGTTATTTGCTGGGACTGCCTGGTGTTTTTACATGGTAGAATGTGTGCTTCTATTTAAAATGCATCTCTGGATTATTTGTGGGGCATAGGAATTCGTTCTTTCCCCCACCTTCAAAATATAGTCCGGCCTCCCACAAGGTCTGAGGGACAGTGGACCGGCCCCCTGCTGAAAAAGTTTGCTGACCCCTGATCTAGTCCAGTCCCCAGCAATGCAGAAATTAAAGCTGTCCCATAAGGGGATCAAACCTGCAGCCTTGGCGTTATCAGCACTGGGCTCTAACCAACGGAGCTTAAAAAGATGCATCCAACCCACAATTTCACAGCTTTCCATTAAGTCGGGAAAGGGCAGAGGGAAGAAGGAGCTGCTTTTTATCCTTCTGCGACAGAGAGCTTTAGGATGCCCCATGCATGGAACTTCAGCTTTGATTTTTCTGATCAGTTTGGTAACTCATGATTAGAAACTGGAAGGGGATAATGGCTGCCATACAGTTGGAAGCGAGTTGCTTAGATGTTTTGGAAACTGGAAAGACAGAGATGTAAATGTCTCATGGAAAAATAATAACCTGGTGATTGCTGGTGAACCTTAGCACTGAAACCGTGTGGCTGTCAACTCAAGCTCAAGGTAGCAATCCACTTTAATACAATTGTGATTGGTTACTGTGGGGCTGGGATTGTGCCCAGACATGGATCTAGTAACTTTCTTAATGCAGAGAGAAAGCCAGCTGAAACTGATTCTTATTGCATTCACTTTGGGAAAGAGATGGATTTTTATGACTGGTATCTGTTAAACATTTTTTTATCTCTTAATCCTGGGAAAAGAATAGATACTGCTGAATAGATTCAAGAAGAGGGGTTCCAGAAATGCCTTATTTCATCTCTGAAGGAGAGAACCTCACACCACAGAAATCTAGAAAATAAAGAGGGGTTTGTTGTGGGCAGCACAAATATATCTGCATTGCCGGGGTAGAGGAAGCTGCTTGTAGCATCGGCTTTCTGGTGGTTTATGCTGTGGTGCTGAAAAGATTTTTCTTTCTTTCTTGGAAATTACCCTGTGCCTTGGTTGAGTTCGCTTTTTTTGTTGTTTTGGCTTAGCGTTCTGAAATTTCTCAAAGGAAGTTAGAGGCTGATGTTTGCTCTTATCTCCCCAGAGGTAGAAGCAAATTCTGGTTTTGGGTTTCTCTTTTCTTCCTGATGAACGAAACATTTCTTAGTAGTGCAAGGCAGTAATGCTGGACTGTAGAAACGTTTGTACAAATGTTATAGAATAAATGCAAGGGAGATTTCCCCCTTGGGATGTTAAACAGCTTGCCTTACAACAAGACAAAATGCATAAATATTGGGATTCCACCCAGGTGGCTCCTTTTAAGCTTCAAATAACCACTCCAATCCAGGATGCGACCATTCTGCTGAAGCTAGGTAGTCTGGGTCTGGTCAGTACCTGGATATTTCAAGGAAAGCACCTTGAGCTTCATGATGGAAGGAGCTCAAGAGGGGTGTACATGCCTCTTCTCCCCATTTCACCCTCACAACAACCATGTGAGGTAGGTTAGACTTAGGGATTGTGGCCCTAGATTGCCCAGTGAGCTTCGAACCCTGCTTTCCCAGGTCCTAGTCCAACACTTTAACCATTATGCCAGGCTAGCTCTTGTATATCTTGGGTAGTCATCTGTTAGCTCATGTAAATCACTTCACTGAAACTTGCGGTCTTCACAGATGCGTCAATATCTTAAATGAAAAGTCCGTCCCCCGTGCAGTATTGGATTTCTGAGGATGATAATGTTGACTGTCTGTGCAACTGCATAGAACAGACCAGTGAGATGTATTAAGGAAGTAACCTGATGCCCCATCTGACTCAGTGGGGTTTACTTTTGAGTAAGGCTTCCCTTTATCTGCCATGCTTCGGATTGGGCTGCAAGTATTTCTTAATCTGCTACAGCTTCCATTCACAAAACCCCTTTTAAGCCGCCAAGTGTACAATTCCACCAGTGTCAGCTGTGCCATATACATTGCATCTAGATTAACTGGCGGCCGCAAACCCAGGGAGTCAACATCTGGGTCCTGGAAAGACAGTTCAGTTGGGTAAGACAGCCTTGTGAATGCGGAATTGTCAAGTAGGTAATATTTTCTCATTGACAAAAAGCATTTGATAACTTAAAGTTGGAGTCTTTTCCTTTGGGCTTTCATTTAGTGCCTCGGAACACGTGCAAACTGAACACCTGGTGTCACTGCGTTGCTGTAGCCCATGTGGTGCCGGCTGATCATTTTGGATGATGGCATTTCTAACTCCAGGCTGGCCGAAGCTGATGGCAGCTTTTGTCCAAAATATCTGCAGGGCATCATGCGAGCTCCCTCTTCTGCAGCCCGTTGGTTTTAATCCACAACTCTGCACATCGGGACGCGGGTGGCGCTGTGGGTTAAACCACAGAGCCTAGGACTTGCCGATCAGAAGGTCGGCGGTTCGAATCCCCGTGACGGGGTGAGCTCCCATTGCTTGGTCCCTGCTCCTGCTAACCTAGCAGTTTGAAAGCACGTCAAAGTGCAAGTAGATAAATAGGTACCACTCTGGCAGGAAGGTAAATGGCGTTTCCGTGCGCTGCTCTGGTTCCCCAGAAGTGGTTTAGTCATGCTGGCCACATGACCCGGAAGCTGTACCCTGGCTTCCTCAGCCAATTAAGCGAGATGAGCGCCGCAACCCCAGAGTCGGACACGACTGGACCTAATGGTCAGGGGTCCCTTTACCTTTACCTGCCCATCAGCATTCTCCAGCTTCGTGCCCACAGACATTTGGGCCGCAACTTCCATCCTTGCTGATCCTTGGCCACACTCACTGGGGTGAAGGGAGCTGCAGTCTAATAAATATCAGGAGTATTTGCAGAGCTCGAGGCAAATCACTCTCTGTTGCTTTTGTTCCCCCCTACCCCCTCCTCCTCTTCTGGGGGATGGTGGCAGCACCCCCACCTGCCTTCTAGGCTTGTTTGGGCTGTTGCAACAGTGAAGATATTTCCCATTTTTTTTCTTTTGCAGGAGCACTGCCTCCAGGGTTCTCCCTCTCCTCCTCCTTCCTTACCTTGCTTTATGAAGAAAGGGGGTGGAAAGCCTGTCTGGGTGGCCAGGAAGTGTCCTGGCTGTCCTGGCAGTGCCTCCCCCCACCCCACATGCAAGGTTTGGGATGCTTGTCCTGATTCCCTAAGTGTCCTTGGGACAGTCCTGGGTACCAGTGTTTGGGGAAGGATGAGGTTCCGAGGTTCATATCTGATTAATTAAAACAACAACAACCCTATTTCTGAGGTGTGACTCTTTTTTCACCAGGACATTAAAATTGCAGATTTGGGTTTGAATCTGGTTCAGTTCACCGGTGCTTTTTAAAAACTCTGACCTTAAGCACTGACCTTAAAAAATGGTTTGTTTACTGGTGCGTCGGAATAATTTCAGATGGGTTAATACCGGCCTGAACGAGCTACGTAAAGATGAGCCACCAGACGTGAGTTGTGGCCTGGGCACTGTTTGCAGTGCCTTGTCTGTCTGGGCAGTTCTTGGCAGCTAGCCAAAGCAGACCGCTAGCCGAGTGCCTGGTTGGCTCAGCAGGTCAAAAGTTGTGCAAACTTGGCTTAAACACAGAGGTCTTGCCATTGGAATGCAAAGTTCATACAGTGAACAATATTGTAACTTGGAGAAACGCTATCTGCGTTCCGTAATTTTATAGCTCTGTCTGTCATATTTGTCCACTAGAGCACAGAATGAATTTCTTTCTACATGATAGAAAAAGAGGTTGAGCTCAAATCACGTTTTTATTCGTTTTGGCTCTCCTAGCATCAAATAACAGCCAACAAACCATTTATGCTAGTCTGTAGCACAGCCACATACAGAACCCCATGTGCTGTTAGGGTCGCCCCATCTCATAAAAATAGGGAACCAAGAAAGGAAGAGAGTGGCTGGTGGGAGAGACCTTTGTGAACCTTGTTCTGCAGATAAGCAAGAGTCTGAGTCTTTTAAGTTGCCTCCCTAAGCATAGTTTAACTTCTGGAAGCCAAAGATGACCAACCAGCTTAGATGGCTTTACAGAAGATTAGAATCACCTGTGGTAGATTCATGCTCCATTAATGTCAACCGTATTTGAATGAAATATCCATGTTAAATGTATAAACAACAAGAGAAAGAAAGAAAGAAAAAGAAATTACTCATGTTAAGAGGCAAATGATGATGATGATTTTATTTTATTACTCACTTTTCATCCTAAGGTCCTGATGTGGGTTGCAACCACAAGACAACATCAAAAACAGCTAAAAGATTTCGTAGCAGTAATATACACTTTGGACGTTCATACTTGGAAGAAGTTGAATATGGACCATTTAACTGCCATTGCTGATCGCTTTTACCAGACCTCCAGGGGAATGTCAGCACTGGGTTTAACCGGGGCAGAGTCCACAGGTGGCTGTTGGAAATAGTGTGCTAGAATGGAAGGACCCTGGCTTGACCTGGCAAGGCAGTTCTTAGGCTTTTATTTTCACTTTGTCTGAGATGAGGCACACTGATAAAATATCTAGGTCAGGCGTCCCGAAACTTGGCCCTCCAGCTGTTTTGGGACTACAGTTCCCATCATCCCTGTTAGCTAGGAATGATGGGAGTTGTAGTCCCAAAACAGCTGGAGGGCCGAGTTTGGGGATACCTGATCTAGGTAGAGACCTGAGTCCTGCCTTTACCACATCTCTCTTGGTTCTTGGAAATTTGCATACTAATTCAAATTCACTGTCTGAACTAGCCAGACATTTACTCAGTTCTTCATTTGGAGTAGAATTCTTGAGAAACTTCAGATTGGTCCACAGAGTCATTAGATTTTAGATTTTAACGATCTCTGTCCTCATCTGAGAGAGGCAGTATGTACAGGAGATGTGAGAACCAATACTCCAAATCCACTGTCCTTGTCCTGCTGCAAGGATGGGAATTTGTCATGCTCTTAAACATTCTGCTCATTTTTAGGTCCAAGCTGAAGGACTAGTGGCAAGGACTAGGGGCAGAGGGGATGAGACCGACGATAAGATTCCTGTCTTCAAGTGTCATCCAATGTGTCACTTAAGAATGGAAGGAAAGAAGGGAGTTGTTTTGGCACAGAGATGCTACCCATCAGTTTATGTGCATATTTCAATGTTTGTGCAGTTTAATGCTTCCTTCCATGTTAAATACGACTTGCTGAAGTATCCGTGATTCTTGTATCTTTGTCGTCAGTGTCTGGTCCCCAAAAGTATACTGCATCTGAATTTATAAAGCATTTTGTTAACAGCTGCCTATCATTGTGACTTGTGCTCCATCATGTATGTTCCAGAAATCTAGAAAGCAACACAAGCTTGAAAACTCCAGGAGTTTCAGAAAACAACTGTAGTGTGGCAAGGCTACATGTGAACAGCATCTCTTGAACAGCCAAAATAATCTCCCTTCTCCATTTGGCAGCACTTAGATCAGGGGTCAGCAACCTTTTTCAGCCATGGGCCGGTCCACCGTCCCTCAGACCATGTGGGGGGGCCATACTATATTTTTGGGGGGGGGGAAATGAACAAATTCCTGTGCCCCACAAATAACCCAGAGGTGCCTTTTAAATAAAAGCACACATTCTACTCATGTAAAAACAAGCTGATTCTCGGACCGTCCACGGGCTGGATTGAGAAGGCGATTGGGCCACATCTGGCCCCTGGGCCTTAGGTTGCCTACCCCTGACTTAGATGCTGGCCCCGAAGCCCATTCAGAATATGTAGCCTTTTTCTGCCACCTCCACCACAGCTGCCTCAAGTTTAGCAACTTTTATCTGTTTCTCGTGTTTTCTTTCATGTTTGATGCATTTTTCTTAATTTCACCAGTTGCCCAGTCTTTTGCAGGTTCTTACTATGGTTCAAATCCCCGCGACGGGGAGAGCTCCCGTTGTTCGGTCCCTGCTCCTGCCAACCTAGCAGTTCGAAAGCACGTCAAAGTGCAAGTAGATAAATAGGTACCGTTCCGGCGGGAAGGTAAACGGCGTTTCCAAGCGCTGCTTTGGTTTGCCAGAAGTGGCTTAGTCATGCTGGCCACATGACCCAGAAGCTATACGCTGGCTCCCTCGGCCAGTAAAGCGAGATGAGTGCCGCAACCCCAGAGTCGGTCATGACTGGACCTAATGGTCAGGGGTCCCTTTACCTTTACCTTTACTATGGTTCAAGTACAGAATATAAAATGTATTTGCCACCTGTTAGCCACCAAAACTTTCTGACATGCTTTTAACAACATACAACACTACATCTTTGGCTTTTGCTAATTATAATATTGATTATGATTGTTCACCTTTGGTTCAGCAACTCCCCCCTTTTGCTATATTCCCTGTTTCCCAGTCTGCGGAAAGTTTACACACGCGACCTTAAACTGGTTGATGAAGTTTGGTAGCTAGCAAGCAACTCGTAAATCTTAATAAAATTATCATGAACATTCCTTGTCTTGCTGAAGTTGTTTGCTAGATTGTGTTGCACAGATTTGTAGGCACATTTGCGGTGGCATCACTCACACGTCCCTCTGTTGCTGTCGCCTCCTGCCTGCCTGCCCATGCTGGGCTTCCGTCCAAAATGGCTTCATATGGATCTAGTAGATCTGATTTTAAGAGTTTGAGCCACAACCCTCCCCACTTTTTCCAGCTTGCTGTGGCTAGTTTAAAGCCCTTCCCTGAGCCAGCTGCAAAGTTGGTGATATTTTTTGAATGTATTGTTGTTGTTGTTTAGTTGTTTAGTCGTGTCCGACTCTTCATGACCCCATGAACCAGAGCACGCCAGGCACTCCTGTCTTCCACTGCCTCCCGCAGTTTGGTCAAACTCATGTTTGTAGCTTCGAGAACACTGTCCAACCCTCTCGTCCTCTGTCGTCCCCTTCTCCTTGTGCCCTCCATCTTTCCCAACATCAGGGTCTTTTCCAGGGAGTCTTCTCTTCTCATGAGGTGGCCAACGTATTGGAGCCTCAGCTTCAGGACCTGCCCTTCCAGTGAGCACTCAGGGCTGATTTCCTTCAGAATGGATACGTTTGATCTTCTTGCAGTCCATGGGACTCTCAAGAGTCTCCTCCAGCACCAGAATTCAAACGCATCAATTCTTCCGCGATCAGCCTTCTTTATGGTCCAGCTCTCACTTCCATACATCACTACTGGGAAAACCATGGCTTTAACTGTACGGACCTTTGTTGGTAAGGTGATATCTCTGCTTTTTAAGATGCTGTCTAGGTTTGTCATTGTTTTTCTCCCAAGAAGCAGGCGTCTTTTAATTTCGTGACTGCTGTCACCATCTGCAGTGATCATGGAGCCCAAGAAAGTAAAATCTCTCCCTCCCTCCATTTCTTCCCCTTCTATTTGCCAGGAGGTGATGGAACCAGCGGCCATGATCTTAGTTTTTTTGATCTTGAATGTATAGTGGCATCAAACTTTTAAAGCATTACATATGTGGGTCCCCCTCCCCTTCCAGGATTTTTGAAGCCCAGATTTTGCACTGAATTCACTCTGTGTTAGAGCTTAGCTCCCTTCTTCAGGGCCATCTTGTAGCTTGAGGTCTTGGTTTATGAAAATCTTAACCACATGTGAAACCATACACCAGAGTGAAAAGTGCATGTTGTTATCTCAAACAGGAAACAGAATGGCCCTGTGAATCTCAGCCAGGAAGCTGTGGTTGCTTACCTGTTTTTGTATTTTGCATGAGTAAGAGTTTTTACTGTGCTAGAGAAAGTGGAACATGGGTGAAACTCTGAGGACAGGTTCACACAGTTGTTTTCATGGACCCAAAACACTCTACATGGTTAACCTTGAGTACCCATGTCTGGTGATCCCACAGCAGTAGACGAATGCACTGCTTTCCATTGTTTTGTTTTATTTATGAGTTACTTCCTATGAGACATATAGAAAACAATCGCTTATCTAAAAACAGTCAAAATAATTACATAAAGTACACCAGGTCGAAACTCTGTTCAGCAGTGGATCCTTTTGGGAATTACAGGGACAGAACTACACAGACAGTATAGAAATTTATTCATGTATGCGACTGCAGTGGCAAGAAGACGTCCCAGCAAAAGAAGAATGGATACCAGTATTTAATGAATATGCAGAAATGGAAAAATAAGAAATTAAGATAACAAACTTTTGATAAAAGAATGGAAATGGTTTATGGAATATTTACAAACAAACTGTAAACAGATAAGAACATTGGCAGGATTATTGTACAGTGGTACCTTGGTTTACAACCATAATCCGTTCCGGAGGTCCGTTTGAAAACCAAAACAGGTTGTAAGCCAAGGCATGCTTTCGCCAATGGGGCCTCCCCCCCAAATTTATTCGTAATCCAAAAAAAAAAAAGGGTTGTAATCCAAAAAGCAAGGTACCACTGTAATGATCTGCAGTTTTATAAGAGTATACAGTATATTTAAAGTAGATGAATAAGTGAGCAAATTAAGTTAATTTGGATATGCAGAAAATGTTAAAAATAAATTTAAGGAACCGCAGAAAGAGGGGGAAGGAAGTCAAGTTTTGAAATGTTAAAATGATTGTAAAATTCTTGAAATGTATAAAATTGAAAAGCATAAGTAAAACAACAACAACAACACAACAACAGGTCTTCTTCAGCAGTGGGGCAGCTGCTGGGAAGTCAAGCCTTTAGTCTTTTTAGTTACACCAGCTTTTGCCAGCGTAACTTTTACTGAGTTGCCAGGTCATGTGGCCAAGCAGAAGGGGATTAGGATCGATCCTAACTTGCCCCTCTCTGGTCCCACCACACACACCCAGAACCACGGGTGCATTCTAGAGCTGCCCAGTCAGCATGCAAGGGGACCTTCTCAGCCACCGAGAAGTCGTCTTCTCGCCTCTTTTTCCTAGAAAAAGAGGTGCTGGAACTCACCATGAACGCCTCACTCGTTCTCTTATCATGGCAATGGCGCCCACCTGAGAGGTGCCGCAACTGAGTTCCAACTGCAAAAAAGCCCTGTCTATATCTATCTATAAATATTAGTGGATGGAGAGATAGATACATAGAGTGGGTGGCCGTGGGTGACCTTCTGCCATGGATGCTTTAGTTGGAATTCCTGCATTGCAGGGGGTTGGACTAGATAACTCTTGGGAGTCCCCCTGCAGTTATATGATAGTAGAAGGTGCTTCAGAAGGCAGGGGCGACCCATTGTGTACAATGGAACATTAAGGAAAACACTATTTGAGTCTGTTGTAAACAAAAATCTGCCCCTTTCCCGCTTATGGGGTACCCAAGAGCCCATATAGAGTCCTTATGTAGGTTCCCTCTTGGTAGGAGAAAATAACAGAGGCCAACCAGAGAATATTGAGAAGCAAAGCAGCTAGTAAGCTTGATATTTATTGATCTGTTGCAACAGGGTGCTCCCCTCGCCCGCAGGAGAGGAGGAACCCAGAAAAATGGTGCGCAAGGCCTAATATAGACGTTTTAAATTCCCTGCCCTGGAGCTCAAGACCACCCCTCCATACATCATACATACACCATGGAAGGGGTGTAACCTAAGACCACCCCCCCAGATACATCATACCTACATCACAGAAAGGCAGTCTACAGCAGAAATCTGAGTGACTTGTTTATCTCGTCTGACAGGTTACCTGTTTAATGGTCACTTGATTGGATTGCCTGGGGAGCCTGGCCAGTCTTTTGTAATGATAAATACTTAGTTCCTGAGCCAGGTCACAGGCTCTCACCCTATTCATATCTTAAATGTGCCCTTAAGACAGGATTTGTGAAGGAAAAAGACAATGGGGAGGTTTCCCACTTTGACCTTGCAGAGAAATAATAGAGGTCAATTTGTTCAGGCCTTTTTTTCTGTGGTGTTTTCAGACATGTGGTTTATATATTTATGTATGTGTTTGCTTGGTACGTTTATGAACATCTATTACATATCTAAGACCTTAAAATTCTTATCACAAGTCCCTCCAAATGAAGGCGTTGGAGCCCTCCAAATCATTTGGCCATGTTATTTGCACAGCAGATATTGGCTCTGCCTGAAAGTCAAGACATATAGATCTGCGGTGTTATAGATGGGATCTTGGCAGGTGAAGAAAATGTTTCTGTGAACAGCCCCTGAGATACGCAGAATTGTAGACGGCATCCAGCTTGCTTCTCCCTGGGATCTCTGCCCCTGGGCTTTCCTTTTTCCAGACCTCTTCTACTTTGCCTCTCAGCCTTCAATTCCCTCATCACCCCAAACGCTGCTTTTCCTTTTTTCTGGCAGCTGCCAGTAGCCCTTTCTGATGTGAGGTTTTCCCAGCAAAATTGATGTTCAAAACCCCGCGCATCCTGCATTTATAACTGATTTTCTAGCTTAAGTCTGATTTGCATACCCAATGAAAAAGAAACATGTGCGCTGTGTTTCACACATATCCTTGTGTATACAGTGGTACCTCGGGTTACATACGCTTCAGGTTATATACGCTTCAGGTTACAGACTCCGCTAACCCAGAAATACCACCTCGGGTTAAGAACTTTGCTTCAGGTTGAGAACAGAAATTGTGCTCTGGCGGCAGCGAGAGGCCCCATTAGCTAAAGTGGTGCTTCAGGTTAAGAACAGTTTCAGGTTAAGAACGGACCTCCGGAACGAATTAAGTACTTAACTTGAGGTACCACTGTATTCTCTTTCCTGAAAGGGCTCTCTAGATCAGGTTATCTCTTCGAAGTGTGGCTGCCATCAAGTTAATGGCCAGGACTCCCTTCCTGTGTGGGTCTGATCACAATAAAGTTTCCGTTTTTAGTTTGCATGCTCAATACCTTCTGACAAACCTTCCCACCATGACTTTAGCTGCTCCTTTTAAGAACATAGCAATAGCCTTGCTGGACCAGGGCAAGTTTTTTTGACATTTGATATCTCTGGGATGGCCTCCATTCTGCTTTTGGGTGCATGAACAATCTGTGAAATAAAAGCAGTGAGATGTCTTTGAATATTTTCTTTCAGATGGACCCTAACAGAATTTCGGAAGAAGATACGCATTGTCTGAGAACTTTTCTGAGACTCCAGGGGAATATAGACCTGCAGGAAACAACCTTGGCAAACCAAGAAACAAGGCTGCTGTCTGAATCGTGCAGAAGGATGAAGCAGGCATTTCAAGGAGCAATGCAGAAGGTCAGTGCAGCCCAGCTGGTCTGAAGCTTGCAGGTAGCCGAAGCTTCCACATTAACCCCAGGGCAAAGTGAGTTCCTGGCACCCACAGATCCAAAACGGTCAGTCAGTCAGGCTTGCCCTGCTTAGCCAAGAAGCTGATTTCTTCTTGGTGTGACTCCCAATCTGCATTGGGAACGTAATACAGTGGTACCTCAGGTTACATACGCTTCAGGTTACATACGCTTCAGGTTACAGACTCCGCTAACCCAGAAATAGTACCTCGGGTTAAGAACTTTGCTTCAGGATGAGAACAGAAATCGTGCTCTGGCAGCGCGGCGGCAGCAGGAGGCCCCATTAGCTATAGTGGTGCTTCAGGTTAAGAACGGACCTCCAGAATGAATTAAGTTCTTAACCCGAGGTACCACTGTACAGTACCGGTTCAGCACCCCAGAGCTGTTTTTCCATCCGAATACAAGTGGCACCCTTAAGCACACTTAAAAAAACCCACATGATTAACCCAACCTGCAGTTTGTTTCTTACCCGCAGCTCATTTTATACTTACGGTTGCTTTGGAAAAACTGTTATTCCTGGCATTATCTTCATCTGGGGTATATAACTAATTCTATAATCAATATCAATAACTTATGGTCCACAATTCTTCATTCCCTCTTAGTGGAAAAAGTTTGGAGTTCAGGAGGTACAGAATATAAATTCTGCATGTCCCTCAGCAGAAAGTGCTTGGAGTTTATCCTAGTGGTTAAATGACACAGTAATACCGTATTGGCCCGACTATAAGCCTCACTTCCCCCCCACATTCCGACCTTACGGTATGAAGCCAGGAGCGCAGCAAAGTGGTGTCTGTCCTGCGCATAGGCCCCTGTCCTCTGCGCAGCGCGGCTCCCTGCCCCGTATGCAGCCAGGGGCAGCGAGGAATGGAGTGGCTTATATTTGGGTATTTTTTCTTTTCTCTCCCCCCGCCCAATTTTAAAGGTGCGGCTTATATTTGGGTGCGGCTTATATTCAGGCCAATACGGTAGATAAATGACACAGCTCAGGACTGCAATGCCTCAAGGACTTCCTCTCCCCATATAAACTGGGCCCTGCGATCATCATCTGAGGCCCTTCTTTGTGTGCCTCCGCCATGAGAGGGCCGGAGGGTGGCAACACGAGAATGGGCCTTTTCTGTAGTGGCTCCCCATTTGCGGGATGCTCCCCCCAGGGAGGTTCTCCTGGTGCCTTCATTTTTAGGTGCGAGGCGAAAATGTTCCTCTTGTCTGAAGCTGGACAAATTATGACAAACTATAGCTTGGGACACGGGTGGCGCTGTGGGTTAACCACAGAGCCTAGGGCTTGCCGATCAGAAGGTTGGCAGTTCGAATCCCAGCGACGGGGTGAGCTCCCATTGCTCAGTCCCTGCTCCTGCCAACCTAGTAGTTCAAAAGCACAAAGTGCAAGTAGATAAATAGGTATCGCTCCGGCGAGAAGGTAAACAGCGTTTCCGTGCGCTGCTCTGGTTCGCCAGAAGAGGCTTAGTCATGCTGGCCACATGACCCAGAAGCTGTATGCCGGCTCCCTCGGCCAATAAAGCGAGATGAGCGCCGCAACCCCAGAGTCGTCCACGACTGGACCTAATGGTCAGGGGTCCCTTTACCTTTATAGTTTAGAGAGGCTTGTTTCAACAAAGGGATCCGATAGGATGAAGAGCAGGCTAGAAATATATTCAATACATAATTCAGCCGCAGATTACAGTTAACCACGGTTTTTCAAGTTCAGACAAGTTGTGGTTAATCTTAAACAGAAGCAGCGCTTTCTTTCAGCTAGATTTTGCTGGAACTCAGTTCTGGCACCACTCAGGTGGGCGCCATTGCCGTTATAGGAGAATGAGGAAGGTGTTCATGGTGAGTTCCGGCACCTCTTTTTTCTAGAAAAAAAATAGCACTACATAGAAGTGATAATTTGCAAATTCCTGCAAGAGAAAGAAAAACCAAAATAAGTAATGGTTGATGTTGCTATTATTGTCCTGTTTCTATCTGTAGTTTCAGTTTGCTAAAAATCTAATGAATTTTTTTTTTTAAAAGTTTCCAACGTCCTTTGCACAGCCACACTGGAGGAGAAGTGAGAAACAGGTGGCTCACTGCAGTTTGTTGTTATAAAGCGGAAACTTTCACTTTTGAGTTGAGCGTTGAATCTGAATGAAGCCAGTGAGGGGTTTTGAAACCTACGTAGGTCTTCCCAGTCTGACCGCTAGACCACATGGGCTCTCGTGAAAAGCTGTTGTTGTTTGCAACAAGTCTTTACGATAAAGTGATCCATAAATTGAAAGGACAAAATATAAGCCCAGTTTGTTTGTTTGTTTGTTTGTTTTTAAACAGTCATGTTTTTATTGTTAAAATAATTCAGCATTAATGCACACATATTGCGAATATACAAGCATACATTTCATACAATCCTTAAAAATGTTCAAACATGCCTACACACAATCCCACAGATAATTCCTTTTCCCATCACCATCCACCACCCCTCACCCCACCTTTGTGTTAGACTTCCAATCTACTCGGTTGCAATTTCTTTCCACTTCTATTACTTTCTTTCACACACCTTTAACCTAATTTCATGCCTCTTTTTCTATTACACATTGTTATCCATCTTATTTAGTATTTCAGTATTTAAAACGGAACTTGTTTATTCTAGTAGGAGTTCTGATTTTTCAATATGGTTTTGCAAGTATCCTTTAAACACCTTCCAATCCCTGTCTGTCTTCTCTTTTGAGATCCTTCCAATTCCTCCCAATTTTTTTGGATATATTGTAGTACTCCAATAATTTGGCAAGCCACTCTATTTTTGTCGGTATAATACCACTTTTCCAATTTTTCGCAATCAATAGCCTTGCGGCTACTGTTGCATATAAATATAATGTCTTCTTCCTTTAGACTTCCTGGCACTATTCCCAATAGAAAACCTTCTGGTATATAAGCCCAGTTTGGAGGACCATCCCAAGCTCCATAAATCATAAAGGTTGATGAAACTGGGAAGGAGGCCAAGAACTCCACATTCGCCTTCCCCTCCTCTCCTTGTGTGTTTGCAAGATCTTGTCCAGGGTTCAGAACAAGCATCAGGTGCAAGGAGATTTTGACATGGGCCTTGTGTTCAAAGAAGAGAAGTCAGAGGACATACAGCCCCATTTGAATGCTGTGTGTCTCGATGAACACTGGCTCTCAATTTTCCTTTTGCCTGACTTGAAGACTTAGCAAGTCCTCAGAAACTGAGCACAATACGCTTGCTTCACATGGAAGTGTCTGGCAGAAAGTGCCAGGCAAATGTCTAAGGGTTGGGTTAGAAGCAAATACCAGAGGGTCTTTAGAGTGTTTGATCTCTTACACATCACTGCGTATTTAGCTCTATTTAAATGTAATTACAATCTAATCTAGAGCCGTTTAAAAGCTGATAGAGTGCTGGCACTTGATATGTTCTGTCTTTTGTAATTGCCCCTTGCGTAGGAAGTAGAAAACTCTTGGTTCGTTTCCTCTTTATTGCCTTTGAGGGATTCTAATGTCCCAACAGTTCTGTTAATAAAAAATACTGCAATAGGTTTTAATTGCCCTAGTTCAAAGTTTAAAGAAAAGCTTTGTCTGAGCTGTGCAGAAGAAAGAGGGCTTAATGTGTAATGTTGTACTGTGGTACCTCGGGTTACAGACGCTTCAGGTTACAGACGCTTCAGGTTACAGACTCCGCTAACCCAGAAATAGTACCTCAGGTTAAGAACTTTGCTTCAGGATGAGAACAGAAATTGCACGGTGGCAGTGGGAGGCCCCATTAGTTAAAGTGGTACCTTAGGTTAAGAACAGTTTCAGGTTAAGAATGGACCTCCAGAAGGAATTAAGTTCTTAACCCAAGGTTAAATTATAAAATTTTGCATGGGTAGGGTAGGCCCTGGTTTTCACATTTTAAAAGGTGTACATCATATACACAACTGAAATACAGTGGTACCTCAGGTTAAGTACTTAATTCGTTCTGGAGGTCCATACTTAACCTGAAACTGTTCTTAACCTGAAGCACCACTGTAGCTAATGGGGCCTCCTGCTGCTGCCGTGCCGCCGGAACACGATTTCTGTTCTCATCCTGAAGCAAAGTTCCTAACCTGTGTGATAGGAATTTTATGGTTTTAGATATATGGCAACGTTCATAACCACACATACATAGATCAGCACAGGAAAGCCAACCTGGAACCATTTTGATTCCTAAACTGAGCAAATGTTTCTCTGCATGGTAAAAAATGGAAAAGCCTCCCCATTGTCTCTTCCTTCACAAATCCTGTCTTAATCTGTGTTTGAATAAGGGTGTGAGCCTTATCATTACAAAAGACTGCCAAGGCTCCCCAAGAAATCCAATCAAGTAACCTGCCAGACAGGAAATAAACAAAGCGACAGGAGAAAACAACATGCAAATGTTCTGTTTTAGACCGCCTTATCTGAGGGGTGGTCTTAGGTTACACCCCTTCTGTGATGAATGCATAATGTTTCTGGGGGTGGTCTTGATCTAGAGGATGGGAATTTCAAAAGTCTTTATAAGCCCTTGCATAGCATTTTTGGGGGTCCTCTTCCTCTCCTGCGTGTGAGGGGAGCACCCTGTTGCAACAGATCAATAAAGATCAAGCTTACTAGCTGCTTTGCTTCTCAATATTCTCTGGTTGGCCTCTGTTATTTTCTCCTACCAATAGGGAACCTATGTAAGGACTCTATATGGGCTCTTGGATACCCCATAAGGGAAAAGGGCATATTTTTATTTACAACACCTGAAGCACTATTTCTGGGTTAATGGAGTCTGTAACCTGAAGCGTATATAACCTGAAGCGTATGTAACCCAAGGTACCACTGTAATGTGCTGAAGTTGTCTAACTGTTTTCTCAGTGGCATTTGGAGAGGGAATCAATTTAGCCTCAGTGTCCTGGTGAAATGCTGTCTCTGTGCTTTCCACATACAGGTTTTTCAGTTTTCTGAATACAGGTGATTCACAACTTAGGTGCATTTTGCTTGAGCACATTCAGCGTTACATACTTGACCCCCCCAAAGCAAAAAATTTAAAGAGGGGGAGCGGGTGCCTGGGGAGAAAAAGGTTTTGACGATCCCACCTGCCATTGAACCCAATGTGCTTCGACAATACAGTGGTACCTTGGTTTACGAACTTAATCCGTTCCGGAAGTCCGTTCTTAAACCAAAGTGTTCTTAAACCAAGGCTTGCTTTTCCATAGCAGCGGGGGACTCGATTTACAAATGGAACACACTCAACGTGTTCTGCTTCCAAGGCAAAGTTCACAAACCAAAACACCTACTTTGGGTTTGCAGTGTTCTTAATCCAAGTTGTTCATAAACTAAGCTGTTCTTAAACCAAGGTACCACTGTACATGATTTTCTCTTTTCGCTGGAACGTAACCCCCATTTTAGTTGACTATATCTCATGCCTTTTCCTTTCCCCCCAAATTTCAAATAATTATGTGTACCTTCAAAGGTAGGAAAACAGGTCAACAACAGTTGCAATCTTGGGCTATGGTTTTTTTCTGTACAACAACATTTTTTTAAAAAAAACATCCTATGTGGCAGGATATTGGTATAGATCTGTAGGTGCCAGGGGCCTTGCCCCCCCAAAAAAAGTTTCCAAGAAGGGAGCTGCCCCCCCCCATATCCCATGGTGACGTAAATGCCACACAAGCAAGTGCGGCATGCGCAGATGATGTCAGCACATTGCTCCTGTTGAATCAACAAGTGTAAAAGCGAATTTACTCAGGTAACTTCCTTTTGAGACCGCCTGGAAATAAGCCACTTAGGTGCCACAGGGGGATGAAAGGGCAAAGCTCATTTGCAGATTTGTGGGCTTCCTCCCTCTCTCAAGGGCTAAGTGTGAATAGGTGTGGAACGCTAATCCCCTTTGAGGTAATGAGCTTTAGTACATCAAAAGAGGGACCTTCCCTGGACCAGAATTTAGGTCAGGGGACAGGAAATCAGCTGGAGTTAAGAGTGAAGGAAGCAGACAGGAAACATTATGCTGGGTTGTGCTTCAGTGCAAGTTAGGCAGCGGGAGAAAGATGGCGTTAGGCTTATTGTTGCTATGTAATCAGCTGGTTTTGGGGGGATGCTGCTGCTGCGAGCCTCAGTATTCTGCCTAATTCCCGAAGGAAACACTAACCCCGGATAGCGTACCTGCAGCCCCTGGAATCTTGGGGGAGATTGGGGTGGCGTGTAACACTGGTGTCAGAAGTGGGATCTGTGTTTCCGAGCAGAAAAGGCCTGTGAGCATTTGTGAAGTCAAAATGGAGGGAGGAATTGAGGCACTCCTTGAAGAGTTCAGGTTGATGGAGCAGCGGTTGGACCAGCAAAAGAAGCAGCATTGTGAGCAATTAGCAGTGGTGGCACAGAGGAAGCTGTGGCAGGGCCGGCGGTGGCGCAGTGGAACTGGCAACAGTGGGGACTTGCTTCACCTCGCTTCATGGAAGCCTTGCTAAGGGGGAAGCTTAGTAAATAAAAATGTCCTGGCCTCTTTGTGGTCAACCGCGACAGAGCATTGTCCAAAGTCTGTGGCAGCCGCCTCACGTGGAATGGCTGCCTCTGAACTGGACCCTTCCGGCTTGTTCGGATAGTGACTAAACTCGGAACGCCGTCTCCAGCCTTTTCGATTCTCTGCTAAAATCTGCGGCTCCAGCTTCCATTTAGACACGTGCAATGTTAGGGTGCCACTTTTCTCACTTGGATCTTGGCCATTGTCCATGAATTCCCCAGCTCCATTCAAACCAAGTAGCAAAATTACATTTTTTGTTCTTGTAGTCTGTTTGTTGATTTCCTACTTGAGGCCTTTGCCACTCCAGAGCTGCAGAACCCCACTCTTAAAAAAGCGGGAGGGCAAGACGGGCAAACAGAAAACTGCGAGACAGTTTGTGGAGTGATACTTTTCTCTGCCCCCGTCCCCTTGGCTGGGCTCCAGACCTCGTCACCTTTGGGAAATCTCAGGCCTGGACTCGTCTTGCGCATGGCAACAAAGCACTCCATCGGCTGGACCTCCAAGGTGGCCTTTCATGAGGAAACGTTGGCGTCTGAGAGAGTGCTTGAGGAAAGTCTGGCCTCGCAGTCCTGGGGCGGAAGGGGAGAAGTTGAAGCAGGGAGCTGAGAGTCAGGGAAGCCCTGTGGTTCAAATGCTGCCTCTGCCATGAACTCTGGAGGTGACCGTAAGCAAACCACGTTCTCTTCGGCCCACCCTTCTCTGCAACAAGGGGGTAAAAATACTATCTCACAGAGGCTGTTTTCGTTTTGTTTAGGATTACACAATGTTGTGTAGCATTTGGAAGACTCTGCAAAGCCATCTTCTTTTTTTAAAAAAACGAATTTTATTAGTATTTTCCACACAACAACAACAACACGAAAGATATCAAAAAATAATAATACACAACACACAAAAATCAACATTCAAAAACTAAAAAAAACCTAACAAAAACAAATCCATATCTTACAATTTAATATTATAAACACTAAAACAACAAGAAGACATTGACTTCCACCAGTCCCACAGCACCTCCTTTATCTCTCATTGTGTCTTCCTGTTTTCCTGTTTTCTTTATCATCTCTATCCTAACATCTAGATAGAAATCCTTCTTTCATATCCTTTCACTTCCCAAGGTTATTCCAGACTCAGCCAGATTTCTGCCCTCGAACCTTGACTTTTGAGGTATTCATTTAGGCACTCTGCAAAGCCATCTTCAATGTCGCTGCTGTTTTTGAGTTGGCAATGTGAGGATGCAAAGGGCTTTTCGTAGGGTTAGAATTAAAAACTGTTTGGCATCAGGACAAATGTGACTTGTGTGAATATTCTTCAGTGTGCCCATTGCTAGGGCCCACCTAAACTGCAACCTGCAACAGGAACCCCTTGAAATGTTGTAACTATACATGGAGTGTGTGGCTTCTCATAATTGCAGAATAGAGGGGATTTTGATAGATGCAACTTGTCGTGCAGGAGTGACAGAATCTGGCCTTCTGGAATTCACTCTTTGACCCAGTTGTGGATGATGTGACCAGGGGGGTGGGGGCAGACCTCTGTGTTGGATGAAGCCTATAGGGCTGCCCCATCTGGTCCACATTCTCCATTCCTCATCTGCCCCCCACCCCCGTTCAACCTGGCAAATATTGCAAGCCAGTCAGGTATTGGGATATTTTGCTTTCAGTGGACGGTCCCCTTTCCCATGTTGTGCTATTTGTTGTTATAAAGATTCACTGGACCAATTTCTGTGGCTTCGGCATTCTGAACCAGTTTGCTTTCTCTGCAGTTTACTTCCTGAGCTGCAGAGATAGAAACCAGTGAATTTCCTGGAAGATAATGATTGTGATCTTTTCTCTTTCTCGGTGCCTGTTACACAGTCACTTCTAGGCAGCCTATCTGGGTTATGCTCAGATGGTGCTACTGACACTTTCCTTGAAATTAAAACAATGCCCAAACACTTCTTAAAATATTCAAAAGCTTTTCCTTGCAGAACCTATAGCTAAAGAAGAATATGTGCAAAGTACTTATTCACAAAGCAGGGGCTTAGTTTTACTTAGTTGAAGATGACAGCTTCTTTCTTAAACATTCAAACAAACTCTTTCTTTCTTTCTTTCTTTCTTTCTTTCTTTCTTTCTTTCTTTCTTTCTTTGCACTCAGACCTCTGTACATGACCCAGGCAGGCCATGCAGTTCCTTCTGAGAGGTTTACACTTTCTCCTTCCAGCAGATTTCTCCTTCTTGCTTCTTTGGGAGAACATCAACCTGTACTTCTTTCTGTCACAAGCATTCACACAGAAACACGAGCGCTTCTTTCTGTTGCGTTGAGAGAGAGTTATTGGGGCCGACCTGGCCACAGTGATCCATGCGACGGTCACCTCCAGGCTTGATTACTGTAATTCGCTCTATGCGGGGCTGCCCTTGAAGCTGTCCCAGAAACTCCAGCGGGTGCAGAATGCTGCAGTGAGACTCCTCACGGGGTCTCTGCCATGGGAGCATATTCACCCAGTGCTTTTCAAGCTGCACTGGCTCCCGGTGGAGTACAGGGTCAGATTTAAGGTGCTGCTTTTGACCTTTAAAGCCCTTCACGGCCTAGGACCCTCGTACCTACGGGACCGCCTCTCCCGGTATGCCCCATGGAGGACCTCAAGGTCCATAAATAGCAACACCCTAGTGGTCCCGGGCCCTAAGGAAGTTAGATTAGCTTCAACCAGAGCCAGGGCCTTTTCAACACTGGCTCCGGCCTGGTGGAACGCTCTGCCTCATGAGACCAGGGCCCTGCAGGAACTGCTTTCTTTCCGCAGGGCCTGTAAGACAGAGTTGTTCTGCCTGGCCTTTGGCTTGGAGCCAATTTGATTCCCTCCCCCTCTTTCTTTTTTCCTTTCTCCTCCTGTGATGAGGCTGCATTTTAATGTTTCAATGTTTTAATGTTGCATTTTAATCTTGTTTTTAAGTTGTATTCACTCAACTTGTTTTTATTATTGGTTGTTAGCCGCCCTGAGCCCGGCCTTGGCTGGGGAGGGCAGGGTATAAATAAAAATTATTATTATTATTATTATTATTATTATTATTATTATTATTGAACACTGTCTCTTCTTCAGTGTTCATGGAAATGCTTCCCTTTAGATATTTGAAGATGGCTATCATAGTCTTCTGTTCTCCAGGCTAAACATACCCAGCTCCTTCAGTGGTTGCTCACAAGGCTTAGTTTCCTGACCCTTGTTCGTTTTGGGATGTTCCAGCTTGTCAACACCCTTCTTCAACTGTGGTGCCCAGAACTAGAAGCAGCGTTCCAGGTCCGACCAAGGCAGACTAGAGTGGGACTATTACTTTCCTTGATCGGACACTATACTTCTGTTGATGCAGCCTAGAATAGCATTAGCTTTTTTGCTGCTGCATCACCCTGTGGACTCATGTTAAGCTTGTGGTCTATGAAGACCCCTAGATCTTTTTCACATGTGCTACTGGCAGGCCAGTGTCCCCGATCTTAAATTGTGCAGCTGGTTCTTCCTGTGTAGAACCTTTTATTTTTCCCTATTGAAATTCGTTAACTTTTTCTGCTGCTGCAGTGTGTTGATGTTAGGATCATCCTACTCGCGTGTAGGTCCCTGGCAGAGATGCATGCCCGTCTGGCATGTTCTCTCCCTCCTGGTCGATCGTTCGGGAGCTTCAAAAGCTTTCTCCAGCTTGAACATCACAGTGACTGATACCAAGGGGCATCAATGCACTTAGGATCCTGCAGAGTATTTGTAGTTTGTGTAACAGACTCAATAGCTCAGCATTTTGGCTAATCTACTTTTATTTACATATAATACAGTCACAGCATTCTGACTTAGCTCCTTCCTCTTTCTCATCAGACAGCAAAGAGAAAAAACAAAGGACAATAGTCCCACATCATGGAACACAGTAACATAAACATCCTGTCTCTGTCACTTCCCACACTGTGGAATGAAAACATACACCGTCATGTGATAGACAACAATCCCATGACTGCAAGCACGGAGCAAGAATCCTAACAGTTAAGCCATGCAAATTCAGCTTCACGCCTTTAACAAAAACCAAGATATGAGTCAACATCCCCAATCAGCCACGGCAAACATAATTATATGTCCACGTATGAACTGCAAGAGGCAACATGATAGCTTGGCCGGGAGGTGGGTTCAAATGGTCTCCTCTACCCCCATCACTCAGTCCAGACACTGAGGTCCAGCTCCAAGGGCCTTCTGGCAGTTCCCTCACTGCGAGAAGTGAGGTTACAGGGAACCAGGCAGAGGGCCTTCTTGGTAGTGGCGCCCTCCCATCAGATGTCAAGGAAATAAACAACTATCGGACTTTTAGAAGACATCTGAAGGCAGCCCAGTTTAGGGATGTTTTTAATGTTTGATGTTTTATCATGCTTTTAATATTCTGTTGGGAGCTGTCCAGAGTGGCTGGGGAAACTTATGAAGAATGTGATTTGTGGGTGCCATTTTTGCTAAACTCTGGTTAATTTTAACAATGGTTAATTAAAGCAAGCCAGCTTAATAAATGATGGTTTGAATTAGTCCCAAATCTGTCCAAGTTCAGACAGCACTGCAGGCTGCAGTTCATCTAAAATGCTAAGTAGAAAGTTTCAAACTCCTCCTTGCAGCCATGGCAAAGAAGGAGAGGGAACCTTATGAACCTACAGATTTGCTGCAGCTCTTTTTTGAAACACTAAACACTATGGTTTAAGCTTACAGCATTACATACAAATTAGCTCAAAGTGGGCAAAGCAATTTGCGATCTTGCTGCCACTTTAACTAGATGGTGTGGTTTGCAAACTGTCACAAACTTCAGCATCTCTTAGTTTTTCAGGATTTGTGAGCGTGCGACAAATTTAGCTGTAGCTTCACTATGCAAAATTAAGTTTGTTTCTTCCATTTTTAGGAAGTCCAGCGTATTATTATTGGTAAGGATCAGTCAAGATCAGATAAATGTAAGTATGACAGTGGCTTCATTACTTGATATTATTCAAATCTTATGAGATTTTTCTGTGGTGATTTTAACAAGATGTCTTGCTTTTAGCTACAATGGGAGCATCATGGCTAGATTTGCCCAAGAAAAACAAGCCTGACAAAGCACCCCTTGCCCATCTCATAATCGATGGCAATAAAATTCCAGCTGGTAAGCTCCTTTTTCATCTTGTTTCTATCAATATTATGCTGTCTGAATTGTGCCAGTTTACGTTATTGTGCAAAACCGTGGTTAAGAAAACTCAACTATGGTGTGGTGTGATGCCTGAATTGATAAACCATTGTTTGAAGTTGGCTGGCAAAGTAGAATCTGCTCATGATTTGAAGTTGGCTTGAAAACCTTGGTTTGCATTAACTGTAGCTTCATGGGAAATCCAAATTGACAAACCATTTTAATGACAATTGTCTCCTTTCATTGCCTAGTATGGTGAACTGAGCAGATGGAAAATGAAACGAGACAAGCAGCTCTAACCTGTTGTTTTATCTGTAAATTTGGGAGGCCAAGCCGCAGGTTGAATTGAACTAGGGTTTATGCAAACAATTGGTTCACTGTAGCTGGTTGAGCCAATATATAAAGAAGTATGAAAATAGATACTTTAAACTTCTAAATTAAGCTTTCATTAAGTCCAAACTGTCGTGGAGTTTTTGTAAGATGGCAAAACTTCTGTGAGGCCTCCTGATTTCAGATCTCCCTCACCCCCAGTAAGGCATGTAATTATTCAACTTTGCATAAAGTTGGTTAAAATCTTGCAGTGGAAATTCTGGAAAGCAAGAAAGCATTGGTCAGCAGTGGTCATGACCACAATTCATGAAATATTCCAAGCTAATATGATAGTTGATCCACAAGCATGTCTCCTAAATTATGTCAATAATTTGTAGGGCTAGAATATAGGGGCATATTTCCCATTATCTGGGGTTAACTTGGCTCTTGGGGTGTTTCCAGAATAGAGGATGAAAAAGGAAATGTTTTAAAATGGTCTTTCCCTTTTAATGCAGACTTCTGTTGAGTAAATTGCATTGTTAGTTATATGGTGGCTTCTGTTGATTAAATTGTAAGTTATGTTACACTTCCTTCAACAACGCCAAAATACATATACGTTCAGTTCAGGTAGTATGAATGTTCACTTAAAAGGTAAGGTAAAAAAGGTAAAGGACCCCTGGACGGTTACGTCCAGTCAAAGGTGACTATGAGGTTGTGGCTCTCATCTCGCTTCAGGCCGAGGGAGCCGGTGTTTGTCCACAGACAGCTTTCCAGGTCATGTGGCCAGCATGAACACCGTGGTGCAACGGAACACCGTGATGGAAACCAGAGCGTACAAAAACACCATTTACATAAAATGAATTGAAGATTAATTGGCTAAAATCAGGTGACAGTTATGATTCTGTTCTGACCACTTCCTTCTGTCCAAGTGGAATCCAATATTCTTAGCCACACTTCACTGAATGGATAGCCTAATACTGTGGAAAACCTATAATCTGTATAATCTGCTCTCTGTGCACACATCCCATTTTGAAACAGCTGGGGAACATAGTAACCCTTCGGCTGGGGCCAAGAGCTGAGCATCTCTGTTCATGACTAGAGCCATCATGGGTGTCGTAAAATGGCCATCTGAGTTTGCTTCCCCAGACATAGCTAGAAGAGTCATCGAATCATAGACTTGTGGAGTTGGAATGAGACCAGAAAAAGTGAGGAAATTAATTTAAGAGAGATTTAAGAGTATAGTCAAGTTGAAGGCTCTGGACATTACACATTAAAAAGCTTCTCTATGCAGGGCTGCCTTAATAACAGTAAAACCAATTCTAGGTAAACACCAACTCATGGCTGCAAAAACAATATATTATCCACCTGTGACATTAAACTTAAAATAAGATATACATTTTCTTATCTGTTTCCCTCATAGGTACCAAAAAAGTGAACCTTACATCTTGGCATCATGACAAAGGCTGGGCAAACATACGGAATATGACATTCAGTGATGGGAAATTGGAAGTCAATCATGATGGCTTTTATTATCTGTACACCAATGTATGCTTTAGACACCATGAAGCTTTGGGAAACCTAACTGGACAAATTCTGCAGTTGATGGTATATGTCATAAAAACAGATGCTAAAAGGAGAAACCCTGTAGTTTTGATGAAAGGAGGAAGTACAAAGAATTGGTCAGGAGACTCAGAATTTCATTTTTATTCTGTAAATGTAGGAGGGTTTTTCAAACTGAAATCTGGTGAAATAATAAGTATCCAAGTATCATACCCGTCATTACTGGATCGCTCTCCGGAAGGAACTTACTTTGGGGCCTTTAAAATAAGGGATATCGATTGAGTTTTGCTACAGGATTTTTCAGAGGGGAAGTAGCCTATTCATTCAACTGGACCAGATTATGGGAGATGTGATGGAACGGCTTTTAGGATCCAATTGTACAGGAACGATCATTTCTTCCTAGACCAGGGTAGTCAGCCTGGTGCTCTCCATCTTTTCTCGGACCACAACTCCCATAACTGCTGGCCATTGGAGAGGCTGACTAGGGGTTGATGGGAGTTGTACCCCGAGAATATCCGGTGAGCACCACATTGGCTATCCTTGTTGCAGACAGTCTTCTCTACAGCTCAATTGCACTTAGGATAGTTCATTTTCCAATGCTTAATTTGAAATTTATTTGTGAAGATCTGGGTTATGGATTTGGGATATGTGGATATAAATTGGCATCAGTCCATAATAGCATCTAAACTATTTTTTTAGAGACGTACTTCAAAATCCAAGCACGCTTTTCATGATGCTCAAGAAACAAAAGGTGGAATCCGCACTAAGTTAGTTGCATGCAAGTTCCATTGAAATTGATAATGAAAAGTCCCATTTATTTTGGGGGAACTAAATGCAACTAACTTACAAAACCATCCTGTACATATCTACTCAGAAGTAAATCCCAAGGAGTTCAATGGGGTTTACTCCTAGGTAAGTGTGTAAAGGATTCCTTTTGATGGAAGATTTAGAAGTGTGGATTTTTAACATTTGTTTTGTTTTGCATGTTTGGTCTGCAAAGCAACCTGTGCACTGATGGCACTTTTAAATAAACATTAGTACTATTTTTTCCCCATAACCAAAGCATTTGAAAAGCCAGTTTTATTTTGCCCAGTTTAAAAGTCTCTCTAGACCTGGATTCAGGGGAAATGTTAGAATCTTTAATTAAAAATAGAATTGCCACTTCTCCTTGTTTGTTTTCCAGATGATGAAAATATTTGTTCTTCTGCAGGCAGAATTGCATCTTGTGTGTGTTGTATTTTGTACCTATGTGCCTTAATTGGTTTTCATTTTGTTCCACTCCCCCCAACCCGCTCTGGCCAAGGGATATGCCGCCAAAGGTTCCAGTGTTGTACATTTTGTAACTACTGGCACTGAAGTTGTTCCTGACTTGCATGTTGCCACATGTGTTTTCTCCTGCAATGTAAGAGTGCTTTTACTGTTGTGATGGAAGACCAGCAATGAAAAAGGGAGAAGCTATTGCTTATCTAGGTGACACTGGAAGTGTGGGGTGATTGACTATTCGACAATGCAGTGATAATGAGGACTAACTCACATCTCATTTTTTAAAAGGTTACATACATCTACCAAGAGTTTAAGTGCCTTTCTAAACATACCGTATCTTTCTGTCTATAAGACGCCCCCATGTATAAGACGCCCCCTATTTTTGGAGACTCAGATTTAAGAAAATAGGGGGGGGATTTGTATCCATGTATAAGACGCCCCCTAATTTTTTAGGGGGAAAACCTAGTCTTATACACAGAAAAATACGGTAGTTGAGTTGGATCCAGACTAAAGTTAGTTGAACTTTGACTCCATTGAAATCAGTGGAAAACGTTAATCATAACTTCAGTCCCATTGATTCTGGTAGGAATTAAATTCAGCTAATTTAATCTTGATGTAACCTGTAATGTCTAGAAACACATTTAACATACAGATCCTCTCATCAAAGATCCAGGGTTGTCAATGTGTCTCAACCTGTGTTTGCTGCCTTGAAATGCGTAAGGCGTAGTCAGTGCGCTGAGCAAAGGCTTTTCGGAAAACAGCAACTTGGGTTTAGCAAACGAGCTGTTCAATGATGTAACGGCAGACCCAAGAAATGTCCCCACTTGGCGTGTTAAGAGGTGCTAATAAAATATAGTTAGGTGGGGATGGTGTTGATTGTTCCTTACAAGAAGTAATCTTTAAAGCAGCGGTTCTCAACCTGTGAGTCCCCAGATGTTGTCCCTGAGCTCTGGCCTTGCTAGCTAGGGGTGATGGGAGTTGTAGTTCATCAACATCTGGGGACCCAAGGTTGAGAAAGGCTGCTTTAAAGCATGAAGCATTTGACATGAGTCCATCAAAATGAATTCAGCATGCTTTCTTTAAAAAAACCTTAAATTGCTCAATAGGAGCTAGAGCATAGGTGGGCAACTAGTTTGAATGCTGGGACCATCTCTCCCTGTTTTCTAAGCTTCCAGCCTTCTTTGTATGTCACAACCAACCTCCCTGAAATTTCACATGCTTTCAGTACAAAACACCTTCCCTTCTGTGTGCCACCGTGTCTCGTGTGAGGCTTGCTACAGAAAGGGTGCAGAATTACTAAGCGCTGGAATTATGCTGGCTTGGTTTATGTGCAACAACCAAGCCTCAGGTTCATACACCCCCACCTGCCCTTCACATATAAGAGAAGGAGATTTAAAGCTTCAGTGCTTTGACTAGAAGAACATGGAGTTTGTAAACCTGGTCTTCTTAACTCAGCCCAGAAGCTTTTGATCTGTGTTCCTGGAGATGTATGTCCCTTCTTCCCTGCAATCATGCCACGAAAAAGGTTCCTGTGGCATGCACAATATACCGTATTTTCCGCCCCATAAGATGTACCTGACCATAAGATGCGCCTAGTTTTTAGAGGAGGAAAACAAGAAAAAAAATATTCTGAACGAAACCGTGGATGTATGATTTTTGTGGTTCATGCTGTGGCCACGGACATGTGATTTGACGGTGAGTTTGGGGTAGCCCAATGCAAAAATCCTGAGAATCCATGTGGATCTGTGGTTTGTAACCACGTTTTTTGCCATTGCGGCCCCACAAAACAGTGGATGTGTGGTTTTTTTGGTGCAGGCTGTAGCCATGGACATGCTATGTGATCTGATGGTGAATTTGGGGTGACCCAATGCAAAAATCCTGAGGATCCATGGGCTTTTACCTCCCCCCTCCTAGGCAGCCTCCTTTATCGCTTATCTCCCTCCGACCAGCTGCTTCCTTTCAACACTCCCTTCCCTCTTGTTTGCCTTAGTGTCTTTTCCTTAGCTGGAGCAGTTTTTTGCTCCTCCTCTTCTAATTTCTCTCCTTGCAAGTTTGCAGTCTATACCTCCCCCCTCCTAGGCAGCCTCCTTTATCTCTAGCGTCCCTTATCTCCCTCCCTGATCGCTTGCCGATTAGCGGCTTTGTTTCAACACCTACTTCCCTCTTTCAAAAGAAAGTGAGCATGATCTGCTTTTCTCCCCTGGGCAATTCGGCTCCAGGGACCACACATTCGCTCCATAAGACGCACAGACATTTCCCCTTACATTTTAGGAAGAAAAAAGTGCGTCTTGCCATTGTACAAGAAAGGATAGGAGTCCCACACATTGAGCATTGAGCCTTTTTAATTTGAAAGGAAGTCCTGCCAATGGATTCTCAGCGTCATGCAGAACTTGCAAATACATAAGTTCCAAAAAAAAGGCAAAATGGGTATTTTTATATTCTGTAATATCAAGTTATATTTCAGGTGTATGTTTTGTTTGAAAAAAATCTGTAATTTATATTTGTCCTAAAGTATTTGATACAAAATATTTAAAAACTTACTGTATGTGTATTTAATGTTTGAAAATTGTACAGACATGGATAACTGGTGCACTTTTTTAATCCCGTTGGGGGAAAACTGCAGCTAATATGATCATTTGCTACTAGCAAATGTGATGTTTCTTGGTGTTTTATTAATTTAACAGCTTCTCTTCGATCTGATCAGTGTTACTGAGCAGTCAAGGGCCAAGTATCATTAGACAACTGTTGATAATTTTAGGTACTTTTCACATCTCCAAAAAGTCTTCATTCTAGCAAAGTCCTTCCATGTCATGTTGAAATTCTTGAGGAGGGAAAGTTGGGTTCTTTCAGGAAGGACTGAGAAATGGCAGCAATATTTTCAAGATTGTGCCTTTGAATTAGATTAACACCATGCCGCTGGGAATATGGAAAAGTATACAGCAGACAAAGAGATTTGTTAAGAGTATTTATGTAATTGTTCAACAGACATTTTATCCTATTGCAAATGTTGCAATACTGTAAATGCTGTAATAGATTTTTGCAATACAAACCTTTTCCAATAAATACATAGAGGCCCATGTTACTATTATTTTATATTGTATAATAAGCATTGCTTTTGAATGCTATGACTTTTTTTATAAACACATTTCTAAGAAAAAGAGTTTGTGGTTTGCATTTCTCTTCTGCCCCCACATCCTTTCTCTGTAGATTTCTTATCTTAGTACTAGCACTATACCATGTTGGAGCAAAGATTTATAACAAATTTGATTGCTATTAGTTTGAGACATATGGAATGCAAATTCTGTTAAGTGTGAGCAGCGTAAATTCAAATAATGCCAAACCTACACAACTAGTCCTGCTGTCTTTAGGTTAGTGGCTAGCTGAGCAAATTATGGCAGAGTATCTTCAGCAGAGTTGGGGGTCAGGAACTGAATACTATCTGAGTCAGGAATCCCTCAGCTACAACTGAGATCTGCTGTATCCTAAGCTCCTTGCCTGGTGGATCTTGCCATAGGATTGCTCCCTACATGACTACATTATTAAGTGGGATGATAAAGCAAGGATTTTGTTCTCAAGAAATGCACTTCAGGAATTGAACAGTGTAATGAAAATTCATTTTTTTCAGGTGGTGGGTCTTTCCCATTTGAGATATGTTTATGTGTTTTTGCTCCATTTTTTTGTCAGTTACACCATGTGTACAGTCAATCTCCCTCTCTGCATTTTGGCAACTGCATCATAGTTTGGGTAATGGCTCAAAGAAGGAAACTAGAGGGTCTAAATTGGAAAAAAAACAACAATTTACACATTGTTATCTGCTCGTGAGATTATTCCTTTTTTGGCATTTCAGCAAATTTTGCTACAAAAATAATATGTCAAACTTCGGAAATCAGTAATTAAACCAAATTGAATTATCTTAGATAGACTGTGGCTTGGGTGTGTGTATTGGACCATGCAAAACAAGGGTAATTGAGAATTCAATCTAGCATTTTCTGTTTGTGTCTATATGAGAGACACAGGGGTGTTTTTTTTAATAGCTGTAGGTCATCTTAGGTTAGGAAGGAATGAAATTTGGTCAAGTGTGGGCTGGCTACCAACATGAGACAGTCTGTATCAACAATGGGAACGGGATAGTTACCAAAAGAGCAGCAAGACCTTCGGGCTCCCATTTTCCTTTCCTGGAGAGAGGACAAAAAACAAAGGTTTGTAAGCCACTTAAATAAGCAGACTGAAGAATGTGCTATGAAATGTCTTCCATTTGAGTGTAATTGTAATTGTAGCTGGCACTCTGGCCATCCTTTTATTGAATAGTCTACAGAAGTCTGAAATGGAGTAGCTATATTTTGTACGTTGGGAAAGTTGAGTCACTTTTCCTAAAATGTATACTGGGCATGCCCCCAGCCATAGTTAAGCACATTTAGATGTAATTACTTTGAATGGGAGAATGAGGGAGCAATCTTACGCACAAGAAGCTGACGTAAAGCAAGCTAGCGTAACTGAAGCTGGCGTAAAGTTGCACTGGATCCAAACCCTGTTCAGCAGCGGGGCTGTTGCTCCTGCTTTGCCTAAGCCTGGCGGAAGGAAAACAGCCTTTGAAATAGTGTTCTACATCAGGTTGCCAGATCATGTGACTGAGCTGAGCATGCTTAGGATCCCACCTAAGTACCACTCCCAAAACACTCCTTTCAGACCCTCCAAGTGTCCCTATTTTTCAGGGACAGTTCTGGATTTATACAAGGCACCCCGGTTTCCGATTTGATCTGCTTTTCCTTAAAGGCAAAGGTAAAGGGACCCCTGATCATTAGGTCCAGTCATGACCAACTCTGGGGTTGCGGCGCTCATCTCGCTTTATTGTCCAAGGGAGCCGGCATACAACTTCCAGGTCATGTGGCCAGCATGACTAAGCCGCTTCTGGCGAACCAGAGCAGCGCACGGAAACGCCGTTTACCTTCCCGCCGGAGCATTACCTATTGATCTACTTGCACTTTGACGTGCTTTTGAACTGCTAGGTTGGCAGGAGCAGGGACTGAGCAACGGGAGCTCACCCCGTCACAGGGATTTGAACCACCGACCTTCTGATCGGCAAATCCTAGGCTCTGCAGTTTAACCCACAGTGCCACCCATGTCCCTTGCTTTTCCTTAGGACGTCCCTATTTTCATCGGAGAAATTTTTGGAGGGTATGGAGTTATCCAACCCCCCTAGCCATCTGAAGGTCGCCCTGTATAGGGAAGTTTTTTAAAATGTGCAATGCTTTATTATGTTTTTATATAGGTTGGAAGCCACCCAGAGTGACTGGGGCAACCCAGTCAGATGGGAGGGGATAAATAGTAAACATACGGTTATGGAATAGGACGTCTCTATTTTCATTGGAGAAATGCTTGGGGGTTTGTGGGGTGCTTACACCAGTCTTGGCTCAGCCAGGATGAACAAGTTACGTTGGTGCATCTTCTGTTGATAATAATATTAATTTTTTGTTTATACCCCGCCCTCCCCGGCCAGAGCCAGGCTCAGGGCTGCTAACACCAGTAAAATTACAATAAAAACATAATAGGGGAGGGGGGGAAAGCAATTTAAAATACAGGTTAAAAATACAATTTAAAATGCAGCCTCATTTTAATAATAGCCCATAGATCAAAACCGTAAGTGGAGGGAAACATAAGGGTCAGACTGAGTCCAAACCAAAGGCCAGGCGGAACAGCTCTGTCTTGCAGGCCCTGCGGAAAGATGTCAAGTCCCACAGGGCCTTGGTCTCTTGTGACAGAGTGTTCCACCAAGTCGGGGCCAGTACTGAAAAAGCCCTGGCCCTAGTGGAGACCAATCTAACCACCTTGCGACTTGGGACCTCCAAAATGTTGTCATTTGTGGACCTTAAGGTCCTCCACGGGGCATACCAGGAGCCAGGATGTTGAGCCAGGATTGGAGACTTAATGCTGACACACAAAGTATTATTATTTTGAAATCAAGACTCCTTGCACTCTGCTCTGCTCCCCCTTTCTTCCTGGCCAGGGTGGCCCTGCAGCTACGAGCTGTCCAAGGGAGGAAGACGGCAGCGGCAGCCATGGAGAGGCAATGGGATGCTCCCTAAGCAGCCATTGCCTCAGTCGCCCAGGACAAGCAGTGGCACTGGCGGAGGAAATAGGAACATTCCGGGATCAAATCAGAAGCCAGGGTTGCTTTCATAATTCTGGGACTATCTTGGCAAATAGGGACACTTGAAGTTATGGGGAATGTCCTCTCCAGTCCTCTTTTGCACTCTATGCAGGAAGGCAGAGATATTTTGGGGGGTGGGGAAGCAGTGTTCACAACACAGTGCTTCTCACATGGGTTGATATTTCCTGTTTAGGGCTTCCATTGAAACGGTATCTGCCAATTGCATGCCCATCTGACACAAAGCTATGAGTTCTCAAGCTGAAGAACACAATACCTGAGAAAACTGATGGTTGGGAGAAAACGAGGGAAGATACTGAAAGTTCCCGGAGGCAGTTTTAGGAATGCTGGGGGTGGGGGGCAGATCCCACTCCAGGGTTATTTGAGGGACCTGTAAATGATCTGGTAATTTAACCAGAGCCACTAGCAGTCTGAGGTTTGTGAAGATAAACACATTATTTACCTGTATATAACTGTTGTCCTGCAGGATTTGAGCTCAACTGTAAATTTAGTTTGAATAAAAATACTTCCCCTCACTACTATCATTTTCTTGCTTTGGCCTTCACGTGCTGAAGCACTTGCTGATTTTGCCTTCAGCAGCTCACCCTATAAAATACTTTATCTGTAGTGGTACCTCCCCTCTCTCTGCTGGGCTTGCCTCCCATACTGAACACCACAAAATTGAGACATATGATTGCTTCGACCCACATCCTTTCAATTAAAACTCCCTACTGGACGGCTCTTTCAAACATTCCCGCCCCCGGTCCCATGTATACTTCAGCTGCAATCATGTGCACATCGTAAAGGTAAAGGGACCCCTGACCATTAGGTCCAGTCGTGACCGACTCTGGGGTTGCGGCGCTCATCTCGCTTTATTGGCCGAGGGAGCCGGCGTACAGCTTCCGGGACGTGTGGCCAGCATGACTAAGCCACTTCTGGCAAACCAGAGCAGCGCACGGAAACACTGTTTACCTTCCCGCCGGAATGGTACCTATTTATCTACTTGCACTTTGATGTGCTTTCGAACTCCGAGGTTGGCAGGAGCTGGGACCGAGCAACGGGAGCTCACCTCCGTCGCAGGGATTCGAACCGCTGACCTGATCAGCAAGCCCTAGGCTCTGTGGTTTAGACCACAGCGCCACCCGCGTCCCGTGCACATCTTGTTTCAGCTCAAACCTTGCAAATCTTGCAGGCTGAACAGAATGACTTCCCTGCAAGGGAATCCTTTGCCCCAAACGTTTCTCATAAGAGCTTGGCCATAGAAGAGGCTGCGTCCCTACAGCTCAAGAGTGTTTCCCTGCTTCTGGGATCCACTGTGGGTTTCAAAGGGTGACAGCACTCCCCTCTCAGCCCCAGGATTGGTGGAACCCAGGAAGAACCTGTCATTAGCGAGTTGCATACGGAGGGAGACAATGTAATTACAGTGGGCAGAGTTTGGGGGTGATTCAGACATCTGTGACCTTTATGGAGAAAAATTTGAATGCAATTTGATTCTTCTGACCTGCTTTTAGTTTATATTGTGGTCAACGTCTTTCTAAAATGAAGTAATAGCTGCCAACACTATCCCCCAGTCGATCTAATTGTGCATTTTCCAGGGAAGGCTGTGAATACAGCCTGCCTGCCTGCCTGCAGACTGGTGTGAAGACGCAGCATAGGGCATGCATCAGCAATGCCTGGCACAGGGAGATGGTGACAGTTGTCTTATTTCTGCAACCACTTGGCATAGGAATACAGGGCTCTGCTTTGCAGCAAGTCAGACCACCATGGTCCATCCAGGGCAGTGTTTTCTACCCTGAGTGGCAGAAACTCCCCAGGGGGGTAAGATGGGAGTCTCCCCCAGCCCTCCCTGAAAACATCAGGAACTGAACCCGGGGCCTCTCACATGCAAAAAAAACCCCTTTAAGGGCTGTTGCTACCTAAGTATCTAAAGTCTATGTGGGAATATGATGGAGGGTCTTCTCTGGTGGGTTTTTTTTTTTTTTTTGGCATTTTAATCTTTATTGGTTTTTGGAATACATCACAGTTAACCTTCTCCATCAAAAATATACATAAAAGAATATACTGAGATGCTGGAAATAAAGTAAAGATAAATAATGAAGTATTGAGATTTCCCTTCAGCCCATCACGGGTCCTCTACCTTTCTAAGTTAACTGCATATTAAATAGTATCTAGTTAATATTTATCCATTATTTCCATAAGTTATGTCACATTGCAGGAGTCATTCAATTTCCCCCGTTAATCTTGCCATCTCAGCATACTCAAATAATTTTGTCTGCCATTCCATTTTTGTTGGTATGATGGATAACTTTACATCCTCCTAATAGCTTTTGTGGTGTGATGGAGTAGGTTCAGGACCAACAAAATCATCTGCTTTCTCCAAGGAGGCCTTATTTATTTAGGCCATTTGCAGTTACTTTAATGATGTAATGATAGCTACTAGTTTAAAGGTAAAGGGACCCTTGACCATTAGGTCTAGTTGTGGCCGACTCTGGGGTTGTGGCACTCATCTCGCTTTACTGGCCAAGGGAGCCGGCGTACAGCTTCCGGGTCATGTGGCCAGCATGACTAAGCCGCTTCTGGTGAACCAGAGCAGCGCACGGAAACACCATTTACCTTCCCACCAGAGCGGTACCTATTTATCTACTTGCACTTTGACGTGCTTTCAAACTGCTAGGTGGGCAGGAGCAGGGACCTAGCAACGGGAGCTCACCCTGTCGCGGGGATTCGAACCGCCGACCTTCTGATCGGCAAGTCCTAGGCTCTGTGGTTTAACCCACAGCACCACCCGTTTAAGACAACTTCATGGGACATGTGTGCACCCAAAGTCATCTGCTGTGCTCACAAGCCTTTTTGTGGCTACAAATTCTTCCATTCAGAGGGTAGTACCCCAGAGTTGATCGCTGCAGAAAGAATGTCTGCATTTTATATATCTGTATGGAATTTAAGCCTTCTCCAAAAGATGGCACTGTTTGTTTGTACTCTACCTCAAACGCTGTGGGATACTGGAATCGCTGTCTAAAGAGAACTCCGATAGGGTCAAAATATTATTTATTGAAAGATATCACAATTCTAGTGCAGTTTCAACACTTGTCTTTGCCATATTACTCATGTACATATTATGAATATATTATGCACATAATATGTACATATTTTGCACATAGAAACAAGAACGGAACTTGCACAAAAATATCAGCAAGGTTTTGAAACGATGACCCTGTCCTTACATTTAGGTTGACCATTGGTCCATCCAGCCCCCACAATGTCTTTTTAACTGATGGAAGATCTCCTGTGTCTCAAGAGTTTCTCAGCCTTGATCAGCAATGCAAATAAAGAAAGCTCTACTATAGATACAGCAACAGAACCTTCCCAGGAGCTGGTCTGCTTCAATAACGCCCCCCTCTCCCCGCACACCTCCCAAAAGCGACTCGGGTTTGAGTGATTGCTTCATACTTACCTCATTTGTTTTTAAGTACAGATAGTTTATATAGCACCGATTAATTACTTGTGATCTGAAATTTCAAGCATTAGGAAAATACTCACCAGGGGTATACTTCCTTACCTTCTGTCTGCAGTTCCTCTATTCTATATGCCCTGATTCAAGGTGTGTTTTAACCCAGAAGATGCGTCACTTTTTCAGTCAGTGGAGCTTAGCTCTCTGATGCTAATTATTTCTGCAATCGTATCAGCCAGAAAAGCCATCATAGGCATTTTTAGATGGGAGGCAATGTGGTAAAGTTACCAAAACTTGATATATTCCCCCCTCCCTCTGATATGGTGGCCAGCTACCTGAATGCTCTGACTTATTTAGACTTATTTTGGCTCAACTTCAATGGTCCCCCCCCCCCCCCAGAAGGAGGGGAATCCATGGCCTCAATGTGTTTGTGACACATCAGAATCGATCACACATCACAAAAATATGGATGTACTATTTTATACATTAGGGAATAAAGACGTCTTCTACCAAGTTTGTCTGTTCTGACTATCGTCATCTGTCTAGAAATCAGGTGGGAACTTTCTCCAGCTATTCTGCCCGAGATCCTTATGAGTAATGGTGTCACAGGATGAAACCTGAGGGTTTCTGCATGCAAGATGCTTCATTTGCAACAGTATGGCCCTTTCCCTTGACAATGGGCATCTTGAGACTGTGGATGAAGAGGATATCATGCTGGACCAGTTGTTACACTCCGGTTGTAAATTTATGCACTACTAAGCTGGTAACTTAGGGGAAATATTCTTGGTTGTCTTACTAGCCCTATGCAAGAATCAGCAAGGTGCAACTCGCTAAGGAATGCAACCACAGCCAAGGGTTTCTTAAGAATGTGAGAACATAAGAGAAGCCAGCTCCTGGATCCAGAACAATAATTATACATACGTTATCAACCTTCTGAGAAAAATACAAAACATTAAACAAAGCCACAAAGACTTGCGAACTACCCAGCCAAAAATGAATTTATAATGTCTGGTTTCAATAGATTTTTCAAATGCTTAACTTAGTCTTTTAGATAAGTTCATGAAGATACCAACAGTCTCTTAAGCTTAAGCCAAGAAATTCTCTATAAGATTGAATATCAATATACGTATCAAGACTTTGAGATTAGACCACTGAAGAAGCCCGAAAAACTATCTTGGGAGTGTGCTACCTGCAAGCCCCAGTTAAAGGGCCCCATGGGGGGCAAACAGCGGCCTTTTGATTACTTGGACTGCCAGGGCGAAACAGGTGCAAAACGCCGACACCCTGTCATCTACAACTTTATTAACATCTATCTACAATTCTACTAGCATCTCTCGGTACTGTGAATATCACCAAACTTACCTTTCATTGGTATCTTCATGGCCACTGTTTTCATCACCTCCTGGCAAATAGAAGGGGAAGAAATGGAGGCAGTGAGAGATTTTAATTTCTTGGGCTTCATGATCACTGCAGATGGTGACAGCAGTCACAAAATTAAAAGATGCCTGCTCCTTGGGAGAAAGGTGATGACAAACCTAGACAGCATCTTAAAAAGCAGAGACATCACCTTGCCAACAAAGGTCCGTATAGTTAAAGCTATGGTTTTCCCAGTAGTGATGTATGGAAGTGAGAGCTGGACCATAAAGAAGGCTGATCGCCGAAGAACGGATGCTTTTGAATTATGGTGTTGGAGGAGACTCTTGAGAGTCCCATGGACTGCAAGAAGATCAAACTGATCCATTCTTAAGGAAATCAGCCCTGAGTGCTCACTGGAAGGACAGATCCTGAAGCTGAGGCGACCTCTTGAGAAGAGAAGACTCCCTGGAAAAGACCCTGATGTTGGGAAAGATTGAGGGCACAAAGAGAAGGGGACAACAGAGGACGAGATGGTTGGACAGTGTTCTCGAAGCTACCAACATGAGTTTGACCAAACTGTGGGAGGCAGTGGAAGACAGGAGTGCCTGGCGTGCTCTGGTCCATGGGGTCATGAAGAGTCGGACACGACTAAACGACTAAACAACAACAACCAGACTTTGTACGATGAAAAGCAAGCTGTGAAGTTTTGTGTATGCAGCAAATATGATGTCTAACACTGAACAGTGATTCCGCATATTGACTAGTGTTTCGTAGAATTCTTCGTCAGCGTGGTGGGGGGATATAGAATTGCTTCATAAACCCATCTTATTTCGAATGAATGTATGTAAATGAAAATATCAAATTCTGTGGAACAGTGCTCATGTAATAATGTAGTCACTGCTCACAGATTGACACAGGCAGTCTTCAGGCCAATGTGAATTCACCCTTTGCATTCTCTGGATGACTTCTGGAAGCCATCCTGTGAATATACATATGTTGAAAAATTCCCTGAAAAGTTACTATCTGGCTAAACTGTTCCAATGTTGGTCTTGTGGGCAATATCATAGATCCCTGTTATTTTCTGCTTATAGGAAAAAAATACACCAACACAGAAATCCACTATGTCTTTTACACGCAAATATACTTAGAATCATAAAACTGTAGAGTTGTAAGGGACTAATCTAGTCGAGGCCCCAGTGAGGCAGGAATCTCAGCTAAAACATTCAGTGTAAAGTGTCTTTGCATAAGTATATTGCTTTGGCCCTGAACATCTAGCCATCTTTTTTCTTTCTTTTTGTAATTCACACCATTCAAATGGATTGTAGATTGAGACACAGCCTGATAAACTAGATATATGGCTCATATTTTTAAATGACAAAATCATCTCTAAGAACATAAACAAATAACTGAAGAGAGATCTATAAAATGGAAATTAGTGTAATAAAGACTGAAACAATCATCTGGATTCTTCTGCTACTCCATGAATTGTAATGAACTGACACAATTGAGGAATTCAAGTGTCTTACAGGCATTTTTCAGATGCTAAGGAGAAAAGGATGAAGATATGGAAATATTTGCCCAGGAAGCAGGTCTCAAATCTCCATTCAGTTCAAATCAATTATCAATGCTGCTGAAATAAGTACATATAATACAGCTGTAAGATAAAAAGCTATCACTGCAGGCCTTTTTGCTAGTATTATGTTAATATATGCTTCAAATGTGAATCTAATTACTTGAATAGGTGACCTTCATATATGGCAGGGGTGGAGGGGAAGAGGCACTGCTGCAGAGAGGTTAATTTAGAATACGTGGGAAATGATAAAATAAATGTAAGCAGGGCTTTTTCCTGGGGGGGTATACAAGGGGTACGCATACCCCTAAACATTTTGTGAATCTAAGTTTGGTCTCATTGAGGGACAGTATTTCAGTATGAGTAGGAAAATGAGAGTATCCCTCAGAGTACCTTTTTAGAAAAAAGAAGCACTGAATTTAAGGAACCGCAGAAAGAGGAGGAAGGAAGTCGAGGTTTGAAATGTTAGAACTATTGTCAAACGTTTGAAATGCATATAAATGAAAACTATAAATAAAAATATAAATAAATATTTTTAAATGGATTCTCTCAGCTAAGGCCTGCATTAAATCATCCACAGGGCCGGTAAGAAATTCTACATTCCGAGGCACCGTGTGCTTCCGTGAAATCACCTACATTTGAAAAGCCTGCGAGTACCCTGTTCTGCCCCTGTCCTGCCCTGTCCCTTTTAATGGTGTTTTTGGGTCACTTCCGGGTTCAGCGCAATGCATATGTGCGCAGTCACGCACATGTTGAATGTGCATAAATGGAGGCTTGCCTGTATTCATAACCAACACAAGCCATAACTCTAGCAAAATATCCCAAACCTCTTGGTAGTTAAAATAAAAAAAATCCTTCCAGTAGCACCTTTAAGACCAACTAAGTTAGTTCTTGGTATGAGCTTTCGTGTGCAAGCACACTTCTTCAGATACACTGAAACAGAAGTTGCCAGATCCTTCTATATAGTGAGAAGGTGGGGAGGGGTATTACTCAGAAGGGTGGTGGGAATGGGAGATTGGCAGATAGCTGGGATGAGCCTGCTGACGACTCTTAACGACTGTAATGGGTCTTACAGGAAAAGGCAAGGGGTGAGAAGGTGAGAAATGGCTTAGTCATGTATAATGGGATAAGAATCCAATGTCTTTGTTCAAACCAGGTTTCTCCATGGTTTTAAGTTTGGTAATGAGTTGCAATTCATTAGTAAATAAAAACTTACAGTCGTTAAGAGTCGTCAGCAGGCTCATCCCAGCTATCTGCCAATCTCCCATTCCCACCACCCTTCTGAGTAATACCCCTCCCCACCTTCTCACTATATAGAAGGATCTGGCAACTTCTGTTTCAGTGTATCTGAAGAAGTGTGCTTGCACACGAAAGCTCATACCAAGAACTAACTTAGTTGGTCTTAAAGGTGCTACTGGAAGGATTTTTTTTATTTTGACTATGGCAGACCAACACGGCTACCTGTCTGTCTCTTGGTAGTTGTTATGTACTGAAGTTCTCACCCTGGGCCAGTAGGGGGATACTGTAGATAGTTTTCACTCAGGTCCACATATGCAAATAAGGGATTGAAAGTGACGTTCAGTGATTGGATAGTTACAGAAAATGGTTACTGTTGCGTTCTAGTGGAGCTCTATATAAGCAGGCTGGCTGAACCCTTCAGTTCAGTTCTGTTCTGTGAATAAACAAGAGCTGTTTGAAGAATCGCTGTGTCGTCTTAACAGTAGTGCATGTGTGAATGCATGCAAATGTTGGACATGTGTCTGGGTTCAGACACATGCATTGCATCTTTGTGTGTGGGAGGCAGATATGAGCTGCATCGCTCTGCCTGAGAAGCCACACCGGCCCCTGCAGGCAAGAAACCATCTTTGTCAGTTTTAAAAAAGAGCACTGCTTTCCCTGGGATTTTTAATGCTCGAATTGACCCAATTAGATAAAGCTCTGTAGAGGAAGGTCAGCCCACCAGATTTTCCTTTCAGATTATATTTTATAATCAAAGTATGACTGCAGCTCTTTAATTTGCATAAAAGAAAATGTTCTTTTTCTGAGTAATGGAGGAGAAACTGTGGTGGATCTGAATTTTGAGAGTGCTGCAGTAACTGTGGCCAAGTTCCTGTTGCTGAGTGCTGTTATTTAAGTACAGTGGTACCTCTGGTTAAGTACTTAATCGTTCCGGAGGTCCGTTCTTAACCTGAAACTGTTCTTAACCTGAAGCACCACTTTAGATAATGGGGCCTCCTGCTGCTGCCGTGCCGCCGGAGCACGATTTCCGTTCTCATCCTGAAGCAAAGTTCTTAACCTGAAGCACTATTTCTGGGTTAGCGGAGTCTGTAACCTGAAGCGTATGTAACCTGAAGCGTATGTAACCCGAGGTACCACTGTATATACAGGGTGAGTCTTTTAAAAGAGGCCCCGTGGAACATGTGTACTCTGTATCTACAGAGTCTCTTTTAAAGGACTCACGCTGTATATACCTGCACAAAATATTGCAGGAATCAACACTTACGTGGTTATCAAATTTGTCCTTCAACTCCATTGAGTTTTAATGCTAATTACAAGAGTCTTCCAATTTTGCTGAAGGTGCAGAATAAAGTCTGTGACTCTGTTTACCACTAAGCCGCTTCCATTTACTGGCTCTGCTGCAATGCTGAAAGCAGAAACATTTGATGGTCTCTCTAAAATGAACTGATGTGTGAGGGAAAGGGAAATGTTGCCGTTTACTATAAATGTGCAACACAGCTTAGTAAATAAAAATTGTACGACAGTTTCAAACCAAGATTTGATTCCATTGGCAGCAGACCTGAGCAACGATCAGCTTTGTACACACATACACAGAAATTCGTAAAAATGTCAAGCATTTCTCCTTTACTAAAATTATTCTTGCCCATTTCCTCAAGCTCAAGGTACACATGGTAGTACAGTGGTACCTTGGTTCTCGAACTTAATCCATTCCGGGAGTCTGTTTGACTCCTGAAGCGGTTCGAAAACCACGGCGTGGCTTTTGATTGGCTCCAGGAGCTTCCTGCACTCAAGTGGAAGCCACGTCGGACATTTGGCTTCCGAAAAACTTTCGCAAACCGGAACAGTTACTTCTGGGTTAGCGGCGTTCGGGAGCCGATTTGTTCGACAACTAAGCCATTCGGGAACCAAGGTACCACTGCCTCAGCAAGCCCTTTAGCCAAAGGAAAGTACCGTATTTTTCGCTCTATAAGACGCACCAGACCACAAGACACACCTAGTTTTTGGAGGAGGAAAACAAGAAAAAATATATTCTGAATCTCAGAAGCCAGAACAACAAGAGGGATCGCTGCGCAGAGAAACCATCAATCCCTCTTGCTCTTCTGGCTTCTGGGATAGCTGCGCAGCCTGCATTCGCTCCATAAGACACACACACATTTCCCCTTACTTTTTAGGAGGGAAAAAGTGAGTCTTATAGAGCAAAAAATACAGTATTCAGTAAGTGATGGAAGTTAAAGGGATACCATGTAGGGGAAAAAACTCACATCAACATCCTGTGTCAAATTAACTAAAATTATGCACAAAATAATCTTGAATTCTGCAACTTGTATAGATTCTGCATATTTGTGCATAATTTGTTCCGCTATTAGACTAAAGAAACTATGCAGGACATCAAAGTCATTCCTCAACCACTCAAAATCTTGTTCTCAGCTCCTAAGATTTCACCTGCACACCTGTATGCTCTGCTGTAAGGACTAGAATCTTAAAACTGAGGTTCTTCGCTAAATTTTGTGCCCACTTTTTACCTATTCGACATTTACCTATAAATACAAAATAAAAATTATACCTTTAGCCAATTTCCCTCTCTAACACCATCCCAAGTTAACTCACAGGTCTGGGAAACGGGCATTACTTGAAATATTCCCTCAGGTCAGAGTTTTGTGTCACATTAAATGGCTACTTTGACCATAGGGCATCCACGTAATCTAGAAACCAGCAGTCAGGGTGTCGTATTGCTTGGGATCCTGTTGCGAAGTTTGTTATGGGGACCAGCACTGGTGAACCTGTGAGCTTTGTAGGATCACAACTTACGCTGGCTTTTACGTACACAATCGTAGATATATGTGGATCACCAATACATACATACATACAGAAAGGCCGGAGACCCTTTACTTACTCAGCTCTGGAGGCCCTCATGAGATCTTCCCACAAACATGGGCTCACTCCCCACTTCCTGACCTCAATGGGCTCTCTCATTAACATATATTGTTATTTTTCTCTCAGAGATGTGGAAAGAACACAGAGGAAAAACACTTTGTCCCTTCTGTGCATAATTTTTGCCCCTGGTGCTGCTACTGTTTAGATGGTTTGACTGCTCACTTCAGAATCCTAAGGATCCTAAGCACACAGGGATCGACCATTTGACTGTTTCAGAGTGTAATAACGCCAAGCAAAGCCTCTTCCATGCTGGCTTTCCATCCCGCCAAACTGAATGAAGGCACGCCAGGTTGGGTGACAATATCTTCAGACACATCTGAATCGGTGCCGTTAGGAACGGTTCTGTCAGTCTCCTTGATTCAAAACGACATTCAGCCACTTCCAAACATAGATCAAAACCCTCTTCTCAATCTCAGGAACTGTCATGCCAAAATGTGTGTCCTGAGTGGCATTGAGAAGTGAGCAGGCGAAGCCTTCACAGTGTTGCCAACAGTGTATTAACGCTCATAAACAATAGTAAGAAGACACTATCCATGATAAATTATCTCATGTCTTACATAAGGTGGCAGAAATCTCCAAAAATGCTTTTAAATCTGGATTACCAAAGAAATATTAGCATAGGCAGCCTCTTAGCTACTTAAAGATATTTAAATATTTACCATTATAATCCTTCCAAATTGCTTTTTTATAATAATCTTTTAATAGGTTCTGCATTTCCTCTAATCATTCTTATGTTGTTCTCAAACCACAATTTAGGTTTCCATTAGACTGTCTTATTTGCCTTAATTACTTAGATAATTTTAATCTAGCAGGAATCAGAGGCAGTAGAGCTCAAGAGTCACCACTGTTGGAATATCTGCAGCCCAGGGAGGGAAACTCTGGGCCTCCAGATGTTGCTGGACTACATTTTCCATCAGTCCCAGCCAGCATGGCCAGTAGGAAAGTATGAGGTGAGTTATGGTGCCACAATATCTGGAGGACCAAATGTTCATCACCCCGACCGCTAGTCTCCTGTTCAAAGGGCAAGACTGAGGCTGCTCTCTTAAAGGTCCATGTGGAAGCCTTCCAAAGTTCATTGGAATGGCTAGAAGCTGCAGAGAAATTATCTGAATCATCATAGTGAAGCCCCTCTCCAGTAGTTGCTATATGAAGCAGTATAGAGTCTATGAAAAGATATTTTCCTCTCTACAGATCCTCTTGGGTGTTAAGATCAGCGAATGAGGTCCTCTTAGTAGCTCCACAGCCCTCAGAAGTTGGGTGGAAGTGGCCTGGTAGAGGACATTTTCTGTGGTACCTCCTAACCACGCAGTGGTGCATCAAATACCTTCTTTTTATTATTGTAAACAATATACTATTGTAAATAGGTTTATTTATATGTGGACAGCATAATATGTACACATGGGAACTGCTATGCTCCAGAAATACTGAGCAGCAACTCCTGTGATATATCAGTCAAGAGCAGTTTGACGATACAACTATGCCAATATAACAGGTGCTGAGGACAAAAAGTACATTATCGATGAATATCTGCTTCATATTATTTACTTTTGAAAAATGTACAGTATGAGAAATGAGAGGACATATATGCAGTTCTAAATTCCCCCAGTTCCTTTCCTTATATAAATGTGCACAAGGCTGTCATCACCCACCGGTGACGCTCCTGCTGCAACATTCCCTGTCAAGACATTGGCTGCCTCCATCTTGCAGACACGGACTTAAGTCAAACAGCAAAAAGAAACCGAAACGAAAAAACCCCCAGCTTTTTGTACACATGCATTCACTGACACAGCTCAGTGCACTTGTTCTGTCCCTGTAGTCTCCAGGTCCTTTTGGGCAAACCACCTGTGGCAATAAGGACAACAAGAAAAATATAAATAGTGTGTCCAGCACCTTCATGATGTAGTTTTTGTTGTGTGCTAAAGACACACCTCTTTGTCCTGGCCTGTGACGCCTAGGTAGTCATAGACAAATCTGTCAATTCCAGTTCTCTCAGTTTTTAATTTTTCCAAACCTAAACTCAGTTCTCCACATTTCTGCAGCAATTTGTGAATTTTAGTTGAAATAATCATTACAAAAGTTCATTTTTTAAGCAAAAAATGTCCATGATGTGGACACCGTAGTCTCTAAGTAGTCTCTTTAAAAAGATACAATGATGATAAAAATCAGTTAAAAACCAAACGTAAGATCAGAGAACTTACTTAAAATGCCTACTGAAATAAAAAGTTAATGTCAGGAATTAGCCAGCTCCCAGTGAAGGTTTGCAGCCAGCCTCAGAAAGCAGCCAGAAACAGAGTGGGTTAACTTTCATACAGGATGAAATGTAGAGAGAGCTAGCTCCCCCGTCCCTTGGAATGCCAGTTGATAAGGGAACAACTGTGAGTGGGCTGGAACCCAGCCAAAGCTCTCAGGAAGTTCAATCAGGAGGGAACAGAGAAGGAAGTAGTTTGTCAGACTGGGAAGTGGTTGGAGCTGAGCCAATCAGAGTTGACTAAGGGGCGGGCTGTTAGACCGGAAACAAAGCAAGCGACGCAAGGTTCACAAATTCCATATATTGTGTAAAATCCGGAAACAGTCTTCAGAAGGGTCATCTTGATTGATGATGCTGGAGGCTATGTTACAGCCGTCTGGAGCTATCTGTTTGCTTTTGCAATAAATCCTCCGTTTAATTAACGAGGCTTTTTGTGTTATCAAGTCGGGAACTTGGACACATGACAGTTCTTCACTAGGCCCACAGAACTGGCCCATGACACACAGCCCATAGCTCCTGGTGAATGTGAGCTGTGCACCAGAACTATGAGGGACCACCAACAGTGACTTCCATGAAGACCTTAATGACTGCGCGAAGATCTATGGAACCAGACGGTCCTTAAGATATCCTGGACGGACCCAAGTTGTTAAGGGCCAGTCAAATGAACACGAGAACCTTGAACGATGGGCACCATCTTTTACGGGCTGGCAGTAGTCTGCCCCCACAAAAAGCCTAGCTGCAGCATTTGACAGCAGCTGAAGCTTCAGACCAGTCAAGTGGCCGCCATGTTCCTGGGGTTCCAACTCAGTTTATTGCCCTCATCCTGTCCACAACGGGTGATGGGAGATGTGGCTGGACAATTTGCCCCCTCTGTCATAATGGGAGGTGTCCCCCCCCCCATGCTAACTGGTACTGCTGTTGTGGGGCATTTTTCAGATTCTGTGGCTGGGAAGAGAAGGCATAATTTTCCTCTCCCCACATGCTGCCATTTTGATAGCAGACTCTTCCTCCAACCCATTATCTCATTGTTAAAAGCACATGAAGTGATTTCTAAGCATATCATTAATGTTATGTGTCGTTAGGTCCTCAGTGCTTTCCAAATTGTGACGCTGCATCCTTTGAATACAGCTTCCCTCATTTAGGATGTATTTTAAGTGATGGAGTTTCAATAAATTAAGAATTAGACTCAAAAAAGTAGTTTCCATTAACTTGTCATTAACTTTCTCTTGCAGTGATACAATTTGCTCTGCTACAATTCACAGTGTACAATTGACTTCTGTTTTTTCCTCTCTCTCCTTAAACCCACCTCATTATTCCTAGATTTATAACTGGAAGACAGAAGTTTGTTCGCAAATGCTGCCTAAGGTTTGTAATTCAGAAAGACTTTTGGTTGGTTAAATATTGTCAGTGAGATTTAGAAGATGACATCTCCATTTAATGCTTTTGTGGTTTCGTAACAAGAAAGATTAAGCTTTCAAGATGTAGCATTTGTGATTAGAAGAAAAACCCACTATCATCGTAATGAGAAGAGGGCTGAAATATGTCTCCTACCTAAAAATGGAATGGAAAGAGAAACTGTCTCGTCACTGACATTATATATAATGTATAGTTATAGTTATCAAATGGAAAATGGGAGCAAGCCTCACTGAACCCTGATCAATGCTATCAAGATGGAGCTAGTTGCCTTTCCTCCACCAGACCAGAGCAGGGCTACTGCCCACTACAGAGAGACAGGGGTGGAGGAAGGGGGTGTGGTGGGGGCGGTCTGCCCTGGGTGTCACCACTGAGGGGGGTGTGACAAAATGCCAGGCGGCACTCACCGTGGGGCCTCTCCTGGGAGAGACGCGGTGGCTTAGGCGCTCGCAGGCTCTGTGCTGCCCAAACAGTCTGCCCGACGCCTCCCCCTCAGCTTTAGGGCGGCTGAGTGGGAGAAGGCTGGTAGACTCCTTGGAGGCCCCACGGAGCGTCCTGCCCCAGCCCCTGGGCAAAGGGCATGTGTGCCGCCCTAGCCACCCGATCGGCTTGTTCCGCTGCAGAGAGAACCATAAGCTTAGAAAACTGACCACCGCCTCTCACGCCTTGCTTGAGTCTATCTCTCCTGTAGAAAAATGCCATGAAGTCTGGCTGTTCTTTCTTGCTACCTGGGAACCCAGCACACCTAACTCTGCTTGCTCACACTACTGGGAATCACTGCAGGCCTATAAATCTGTTTTATAGACTGGAAATCCATTTTCTCTTTCTTGGAAAGAAGCTTTTCCTAAGCAATTCTCACCTATGGGAGGACATTTATGTTACAAATCCATTTGTGCAGCCCTCTGATAGGAACTAGACAAAGCAAATCTCTAGGCAACCTTATACCTGCCCATTATCTTGTAAAGATCACATTTTCCCCAGGAGCAGAGATTCCGTGCTGTAACAGCTGCACACAAGGCAAAAGTCGAACAGGTCAAGAAAAAGGTGCCGTTCTTATTTTTATCATCCCTCCATATAGAAAGAAGAGACTTTCGGAGGCAAGAAACTTGTTTTCTTTGCCCAGTAAAGCAGCATTCAAGCCAATTTGGCCCAGTTAGGATTTGAACTAACTAAAACCTCTTATAAACAGCAGCAAGACTGAGGATAACTGGTTTATTCTGCCTTAAGTAAGCAGAAGCTTTGCTCTCCATCTTCTAGGGGTGGAAATCACATATACAACATGTGGAAGAAGCAAGATCCCACTACGCTGAACAATGTGGAAAGCAGCAGAGGCACTTGGAGGAACTTACTTGTTAAGTTGTGGGTGAACATATCAGACGACACAGTGATTCTTCAAACAGCTCTTGTTTATTCACAGGCCAGAACAGAATTAAACTGAAGGGTTCAGTCAGCCTGCTTATATAGAGCTCCAGTACAACGTAACTGTAACAACTTTCTGTAACTATCCAATCACTGAACGTCACTTTCGATCCCTTATTTGCATAACTATCTACAGTATCCCCCTGCTGGCTCAGGGTGAGAACTTCAGTACATAACATTACTCTCATGTAAGTGGAAAGAGGATTGCAGGCAGTCCCTGAAATCGAATCATAGCAATTCCCCCAGTGTCACATCGTGAGCTGAGCTGAATGGCTGAGTGAGGTTTTGAACCCAGGTCTCCCAGCTCAACAGTGAACCTGTCCACTATAACTGCCTTTCCTGGAGCTTTTCCATTCACCGATGGCATAGATCTGCAGTGGCACGCGAAGGGGCAGAGCGGCAGGGGCGCTGGGGTGAGGTGGCAGGAAGGTTGAGGGCTCACTAGACCAGTTGGAAAGTCTTTGCAGTCATCACCAGATTGTCACGGGCTGCTCCTCCTTCTCCTCTCATTGTGGAGATGCACTGAGGCTGGGCGAGATGAAAGGAGGGAGAGTCATAGCTTGTGTGAGCAGCCTCCTTCGAAGTGAGCCAGAGAGTGCATGCAAAGGACTGCCGTAAGGAATTGCTGACTCTTAGCAACTTGACTTTTATGTTGCTTCATCAGAACTGAAATGTCAAGCCACATAACCATTTTAAAGTTTAAAACATTTTAATATAGGAAATACTGAATGCAAGGAGAAAGCTGCTCTTTGTCTCTTGTATCACGCTCTGTTTACGCACTCGGTACTCCATTCTAAAGGGTAACTTCTAATTATTCCTTGGTTATCCAAATACTGTTGCCTCCGCAACAGCTGCTTTTTTTTGTAGTAGCTGCTCCAGAAATGTGTTAACTTTTGTGGATCTTCTCAGATTTTGTTGATCTATCATCTGAATTTCCTGTTGTATTGTGGTGGGATTAAATTGAACTGACTCCAAACTTCTTAGTGGTGTCTATGTCTCTATGTGCTCTCTCTTCCTCCATATACAGGACATCTGCAATATGTTTGGGCATGGTAATATTTGAACTTTCATCTTTGCAGTTCACTAATACCTTTGTTCTAAAAAGCCCATGTCACAACATGTATACTGTATAATGTAATATGATTCCTATAACAGAATGGGCTACGTTTTCCCACATCAACCTTACTTTGACTCTTTTTTTGGGGGGGGGGTGTAGACTAAATATGCTGGAAGCAATTTTAGGTTTGCTTTCATAGCAATCAAGAAGTAGCAATATTGCTAGATTCATAGATTTGTAGAGTTGGGAGGGACCACGAGGGTCATCTAGTCCAACCCATTGCAACGCAGGAACCTTTCATGTGCAGAAGAAGGCATCTGGGTGCAGGTAACAACTTTTGAGTCCCCTACCAAGACATGGAGAAACCAGGACAGACGAGCCTGAAGAAGGGCTTGTGCATTTAACTGCCGTGTAGCAAGTAGAAACTTAGCAGGTTAAGCCTTTTCTAGTATGCAAATACAATTATGGGGAAAGATTCGCCATTGCTGCGCTGGTTTTGTGTTAGGCCACGCCTACCAAGGCAGCCATGTTGTATCCTGCCAGGCTCTCTATGCACTCTCTCAAAAATGCATCCAGGGGTCCAAAAATAGAAGGGGAAGAAATGGAGGCAGGGAGAGATTTTACTTTCTTGGGCTCCATGATCACTGCAGATGGTGACAGCAGTCACGAAATTAAAAGACGCCTGCTTCTTGGGAGAAAAGCAATGACAAACCTAGACAGCATCTTAAAAAGCAGAGACATCACCTTGCCAACAAAGGTCCGTATAGTTAAAGCTATGGTTTTCCCAGTAGTGATGTATGGAAGTGAGAGCTGGACCATAAAGAAGGCTGATCACTGAAGAATTGATGCTTTTGACTTCTGGTGCTGGAGGAGACTCTTGAGAGTCCCATGGACTGCAAGAAGATCAAACCTCTCCATTCTGAAGGAAATCAGCCCTGAGTGCTCACTGGAAGGACAGATCATGAAGCTGAGGCTCCAATACTTTGGCCACCTCATGAGAAGAGAAGACTCCCTGGAAAAGACCCTGATGTTGGGAAAGATGGAGGGCACAAGGAGAAGGGGACGACATAGGACGAGATGGTTGGACAGTGTTCTCGAAGCTACCAACATGAGTTTGACCAAACTGCGGGAGACAGTGGAAGACAGGATTGCCTGGCGTGCTCTGGTCCATGGGGTCATGAAGAGTCGGACACGACTAAATGACTAAACAACAACAACAACAAGAGAAACACTTGCAACAATAGGTGCTTGTAATATTTTTCACATGGGGTTTGTTTTTTCTTTGATGAGATTCCCACAGCTCTGATTAATCTTTCTTACTTGTTTTGAGAGATTTTCTTCTCCCTTATAAGAACCCCTACTTATGGGTTTATACCCAGAACTAGCTTTTTTTCTGTTTTGGGTCTGTGGTAGCTTTGAATGGACTTTATTAGTTCTGGGCCAAATGTTCCACATTTCTTTGGGCCATTCAAGGGGTGTGATTGAGGTGCAAAGCAAACTGGTCTGCTGTTGCTCTTCATCTTTTAGAAAGTCTCTTGCTTAGAGGACCCTTCCCCAGATGGCAGCATTTTCAGTGAAATAAATCAATAAATACGATAGTGCACATAAAGTGGATTTTTCTTCTCCCATATATTCCAAACCACCATTGCACAGAAAAGAACCTTAAAAAGACTTCAGCTGGCCAAAATGTTACCCAGTGAGTTTAATGGCTGAGCTGGGAATCTGAGGGCCTTTAAACAGGAGGGCTTTATTAACCCTGCAGAAAACTATTGCAAAAGATAGCATTTGACCCTCTTCTATGGAGAAAGCAATGTCAACACAAACCCGGTGCTGCGCCGATGCAGCCACAACTCCCCACCACAACAGCACAGCCAACCAGCAAATCCTGCCTCGCCCAGGAAATAGACAGCAGCTCCCAAGTAAGGGGCTTTGCATAAAGGTAAAGGTAAAGGGACCCCGACCATTAGGTCCAGTTGTGGCCGACTCTGGGGTTGCGGCGCTCATCTCGCCTTACTGGCCAGCGTACAGTTTCCGGGTCATGTGGCCAGCATGACGAAGCCGCTTCTGGCGAACCAGAGCAGCGCACAGAAACGCCGTTTACCTTTCCACAGGAGCGGTACCTATTTATCTACTTGCACTTTGACTGCTAGGTTGGCAGGAGCAGGGACCGAGCAACGGGAGCTCACCCCGTCGTGGGGATTTGAACCGCCAACCTTCTGATCGGCAAGTCCTAGGCTCTGTGGTTTAACCCACAGTGTCACCCATGTCCCACAAGAAGAAGAGTTTGGATTTGATATCCCGCCTTTCACTCCCTTTAAGGAGTCTCAAAGCGGCTAACATTCTCCTTTCCCTTCCTCCCCCACAACAAACACTCTGTGAGGTGAGTGGGGCTGAGAGACTTCAGAGAAGTGTGACTAGCCCAAGGTCACCCAGCAGCTGCATGTGGAGGAGCGGGGAAGCGAACCTGGTTCACCAGATTACGAGACTACCGCTCTGAACCACTACACCACACTGGCTCTCAAGGGGGGCTTTGCATACCCCCCCCAAATGCTCACTAGCAATTTCCTCATTAGATTCCGACAGGGAGCCTAAATTTGAATGTTTCAATAAATGTGAAGTGTCAACCTTTTAAATGTCAAATATCAACATTTTAAATGATATAAATTGTCGTCTTCTTCCTCTTCCTCCTCCTCCTCCTCCTCCTCCTCCTCCTCCTCCTCTTCTTCTTCTTCTTCTTCTTCTTCTTCTTCTTCTTCTTCTTCTTCTTCTTCCCCCCTGTTCAGAAAAATAGAAATTTCAGCGTTTAGAGCAACATGCACAGTTCAGCACTGTGATTTTATCAAGCTCTGCTCTGACCAGCGCCCTGGAAGCTTTTGAACCGAAGGCTGACTAGCTCTGACAGCCTCTTCCACAAAGACATGATTAACGTTTTTTATTCCTGGTGAATGGTTTGAAAAGTCTAGTTCTCCTGCCATATAAAACGCCCTTGATAAAGTCCGTCTTCAACGTGATGGAATTCAGCAGTTCTGTTCGATCTTTATTAAAGAAAGGGAAAAATGAAGGAAGCTGAAAATAAATTATTTTACAAGAGGTAACGCAGCCCGCTTGAGGGCAGGAAGTTTAGAATTAATTGGTTGCTCACTGATTTTGATGGCAAGGAATTATTCTCCGGTAAAGGAAGGTGTCTCTTGAATTTTAATTCCTCCCTGTCTTCCCGCCCCAAGAGAACTGTGTGATGCCAAATGCACTGAAAGGCTCTTCCTTCCACTGAGCTCAGGACTCACAAGGCCTTCAGGGGCAGCAGAATTCCTTAAGATGAAATGTGACTCTTCCATATTCCAGAATAACAAGCCCATGGGCAGCACACCATTCGTAGTCCTTGCATACGACTTCCCATAGACAAGTTCAATTTTATTTTAAGGCACATGCAAGCAAAACAAGAAGAAACTCGGGCCCAACCCCCCCCACTTCAGCAAAGCACGAGCAGTTAATCTGTTTTGCAGTCTGGAGTTAATGTTGAAAAGTGTTCAATGGAGTGTCCCCAGTTAGGGATGGTAGTGAATTTCGCAAATATCAAGCTTGATACTGAGCTCCATCCTGTTCACATGTTCATGAATGTTTGCAAATGTTTACAAGCTGATAAGGTTCAGGTGACTTAGTAGTATTTAGTAGCAGAGATCTTTTGTAGCAAACAAAAGATAACCGATCCAATGGCAACTTCCCAACAGTCGATTTGGTTCCTCGTCAGATTTGTTGTGTTGCAGAAATGTTAATCTCTTGGAACTGCTCTCTTGAGGTGGTGATGGTAGCCATTAGAAGAAGGAGAAGAAGAATTTGGATTTGATATCCTGCTTTATCACTACCCGAAGGGGTCTCAAAGCGGCTAACATTCTCCTTTCCCTTCCTCCCCCACAACAAACACTCTGTGAGGTGAGTAGGGCTGAGAGACTTCAGAGAAGTGTGACTAGCCCAAGGTCACCCAGCAGCTGCATGTGGAGGAGCAGGGAAGCGAACCCGGTTCACCAGATTACGAGTCTACCACTCTTAACCACTACATCCCGCTGTCTCTTGCTATGTTTTTTTACCGGTCTGCTACCTGTAGGTCTCATCTAAGGGTCTCATTGCATGATGTGATTGTGTGTGTGTTTGTGTGTGAGAGAGGGAGGTAGTAATGCTTTCTACACAAGATTCTTGCCAATGAATATGTCAATCCTGCAGCAGCTCTATTGCCCATTGTCCTCTTTGTGGGTCTCTCTCTCTCTCTCTCCTCTCTGCCCTATTTCTGAGCTCTTCTCCTTTTCTGTCCCCCATGGAAGATAAAAAGGAACGGAGGATCTGTTTGATGGGATATTATGTATAATTCACCCATTCTGATTCAATTGGGCTGCTTGTCTATCAGCCTCAGGAATTCCCACTGTAAAATGAGACAAAAACTTCTGAGATGTGCCCTAAATGTTATACAGCAGCACAATCCTAACCACATCACCTTAGACCTAAGTCCCATTTAAAGCAATGATGCATATGCACAGGTAAGTGGACTTACCTTGCTGTACTAAATATCACAGAAAAAATCAGCCAGCTCAGCTCTCAAAGCCTCTGCACCATTTTATTTCTTGCCGAGAGGAGGGGCCCATTGTCATCCATGCAACCCTATATTTTGTGTCCCTGCTTTCATGGAAAAGCTGTTCCCCACTCACCCAAGCCATGCCATAAAATCAAATATTGGTCCTGTTTAAAATATTTCTGTTTTCCCTGCATTTTCTAGCAACTGTGCTTGCAAGAAAATGGGCAGTGGTTATTTCCGCATTGAGGGTGGGCAGAAGAGGAAATGGACAAGACCCTGCAAGTCAAACCAAGGACTGCACCACTGGGGCCATGCGGGTGGATACCTGGGGATTTGCAAATAGCAAAAGGAGTTCTCGCAGCACATCTTGCAGAATCGGGGGGAACTGCATCACCAAAATGGTCAAAGGCCTGGAAACGATGCCTTATGAGGAACGGCTAAGGGAGCTGGGCATGTTTAGCCTGGAGAAGAGGAGGTTAAGGGGTGATATGATAGCCATGTTCAAATATATAAAAGGATGTCACATAGAGGAGGGAGAAAGGTTGTTTTCTGCTGCTCCAGAGAAGCGGACACAGAGCAATGGATCCAAACTACAAGAAAGAAGATTCCACCTAAACATTAGGAAGAACTTCCTGACAGTAAGAGCTGTTCGACAGTGGAATTTGCTGCCAAGGAGTGTGGTGGAGTCTCCTTCTTTGGAGGTCTTTAAGCAGAGGCTTGACAACCATATGTCAGGAGTGCTCTGATGGTGTTTCCTGCTTGGCAGGGGGTTGGACTCGATGGCCCTTGTGGTCTCTTCCAACTCTATGATTCTATGATTCTATGATTTTCACAAAATGAAGTGGGCCATGGCTGGTGTGCATTGCACAAGCTATGGGATGAAATGAATCAAGTTTAACACAAGGGCCTTGTGAGAAAAAGAGATTGCATAAACCGGTGCTCTGTGATCGTCACATGAAGGATGGTATATAAATTTAAACAATAAAAACAAGTAAATAAGCCAGAAGCAATGCTGTTACTATCGTTATTTCCCTCAACTTGACATGGCAACAAAACTCCCAAGGATTGCTGTGTGGGAAACACGTCTGCTCCGTGTAAAAATAGATGTCTGAATCCTAGGGCAGATACCGTCAGCTTGGTGGAAAAGGATGTTCTTGCCACTGCGGGGCACATGCGAAGCTTCTTTTGCCCGCTGCTTCCCTTGCACCTTGGAAAAGAACTCGTCCCTCTGTCTATCTGCTAAATGTCGGAAAGTAAGCAAAGCAATGGACCAACTTGGTTGGGTCAGATGCTGGTTTTATTAAGCACACCACATTCAGACAAGAGTCTCCACAATATTTACCAAAAACGTCCGCTAACTTTTGGACAAGCCAGAACTGTGGTTAGAATGAACAGGACATTAAGCTCGAATTATAAGGCTTATATATGACTTGAGGTGGAAGCCTAGGCAGATTCCGCGGTTTCATGTGGACTTCCATCTGGAATTGATTTGAATCTTGGAGTGTTTTTGGATGATGGCTATGGGAGTTACTCATCATGAAATCATAAGAAAATATAAGGCAGGAGGCCTTCTAAACGGTTGTTGCAGAGGGTTCATGCATAGGGCAAAAAACAAAGCACTGGTTGCTCTGTGACCTTTAATGAAAGCCAGTGGGAACCAGTGGAAGCAGATCAGAGAGAGAGAGAGCGGTGCTCAAACTGCTGCTCAGTCTCAAATCCTTTGGCTAGTTCATCACGGGACCCCAAGCTCCAGGGTGTTCTCTGCAAATAAATGAGAACAGGAAGTAAGAGCAGTTTCATATGTGCATGGCTTATCCTCACCTCCATTTGCCCCATCGCTTTCCCCCAGGGAAACCGGATCTTTACAGCTGAATTGGAACAAACAGCAATCGGGTTTTCTGCAAATTGCCATTTGTTCCAGTTTCCAGGGGAAAGCAATGGGGCAAAGGCAAAACTACTCAGACCTGTGGAAAACTGCTTGGACCTGTGCTTTCTAGGCAGGGGACAAGAAGAAGAAGAAGAAGAAGAAGAAGAAGAAGAAGAAGAAGAAGAAGAAGAAGAAGAAGAAGAGCAGCTTGGATTTGATATCCCGCTTTATCACTACCTGAAGGAGTCTCAAAGCGGCTAACAATCTCCTTTCCCTTCCTCGCCCACAACAAACACTCTGTGAGGTGAGTGGGGCTGAGAGACTTCAAAGAAGTGTGCCTAGCCCAAGGTCACCCAGCAGCTGCATGTGGAGGAGCGGAGACGCGAACCCAGTTCCCCAGATTACGAGTCTATCGCTCTTAACCACTATACCACACTGGCAGTGTCCACAGTGTGGACAAGCCCTCAGCACACACCCCATCAGCATCTTCTGTAGGTGACCATTGATACAGGAGGGCTAGGCTGAAGGGGCTGCCTGGAGTCTTCCTGGTTTGGTCTCCCAGCCAGTAGCAGATGGTCTGTGCTTTGCCAGCATCAGACTGAGAGTTGGTCTCTTCTGCCGGCCTACCGGTAAGAGGTTTTACTCACTGATTGCAGGGCTCAGACACACGTTTGTTTGTCTCAGGATTTCGCCCGCGTTTCCCATGATTTCTAGGGCTGAACGCAACTCATCTTTTGTGCAACACCACCGTAACCCAGAACCGTAGGCATGCAAATGCAATTTAAGGTCAGCAAGTGTAATGTCACACATGTGGGAGGGACACACACCCTAATTTCACATATGCTCTAATGAGAAGGAAACCAGTGGTGACTGACCAGCAACAAGGCCTTGGGGTCATGGTGGATAGTTGTTGTTTTTTTAATAATAATTTTTTATTCATTTTCCAAACATTTTTATACAATCAACTCATATTAGCTCTCACATTCATCAATTTTTGACTTCCCTCAGTTTCTCTGCCAATCTTTCGTTAAAATTTCTATTGTTAACACATTTCTGAACTTATTATTGCCTTTAACCATTCCTCTTCCTTTCTCCTACTTTCTTTTTTACAATATTTCTTAATTTTTCACAGCGACTCTTCAAAACCAACAAGCGTTGTCTGTTCATCACATATGCTTTTCAGATAATCTGTGAATTTTCCCCAGTCCTCAATAAACTTTTGGTCATTCTGATATCGAATCTTCCCAGTCAGTTTATCCAATTCTGCATATTCAGTCAGTTTCATTCTCCATTCTTCCACAGTTGGAATTTCTTCCTGCTTCCATCTTTGTGCCAGAAGTATTCTTGCAGCTGTTACAGCATATTGGAAAAGTTTACAATCTTTTCTATTAATTTCATTCCCAGAAGCCTTTCACCTTTTTGCATTCCCACCACATATGATAGAAAGTTCCTTCTTTTTCTTTACATTTCCAACACTTGTTACATGTTTTATACATTTTACCTAATTTAACTGGCGTTATGTACCATCTATATACCATTTTCATTACATTTTCCTTCAACGCGGTACATGCCGTAAATTTTAACCTTTCATTCCATAATTTCGTCCAATCATCATATTGTATATTATAACCAAAGTCTCTGGCCCAATGTATCATTACTGATTTCACCTCTTCATCTTTTGTATGCCATTCCAACAACATTCTATACATTTTAGACAAATTTTTATACTCATTATTCAATACCTCTATTTGAAATTTTGATTCTTTTCCTTCATATCCACACATTTTACAGTCTTTTTTAAACATTTCAGTAATCTGGTAGTAGTGCAACCAATCATAAACAAATTCTTTCACCTCTTCGTAAGTCTTCATTTTCCCTTCCCCCCCCCCTCTTACTATCAATTCTCCATAAGTTATCCACCTCCCCCTCATGTTTATCTTTTTTACACTCATCACTTCCAATGGTGAAAGCCAATGGGGGAGTCTTGGTTCCAACAAATTTTTATACCTCTCCCACACCTCTATCAATGATCTTCGGAAGATGTGGTTTTCAAATCCTTTATGGATTTTTTTCTTTTCATACCACAGATATGCATGCCACCTGAATCTTTTATCAAATCCTTCTAAATCTAACAACTCTCCATTCACTAATTTAATCCATTCCTTTAACCAACAGAGGCATGATGCTTCATAATATACCGTATTTTTCGCTCCATAGGGCGCACCGGACCATAGGGCGCACCTAGTTTTGGGAGGCGGAAAACAAGAAAAACTTATTCTGAACCCCAGAAGCCAGAACAGCAAGAGGGATCTGGCTTCTGGGATACCGTGTGGCTGTTCTGGCTTCTGGGATAACCGCGCCAAGCCTCTTCAGGGCAGCGGGATGAAGCCTCCCCCTGCCCGAAGAGGCTGCGCAGGGCTAAAGCAGAAGCCAGGACAGGCGCGTCGCTGAAGGGGCGCTGCGCCTTCTCTCTCTGCGCAGAGAGGGAGAAGGCGCAGCGCCCTTCAGCGAAGCTGGGGAAGGAACAGAAGGAGACCCTTCTGTTCCTCCTCGGGCTTCGCTGGACAGGCTCGCCACTCAAGGGGCGCTGCGCCTTCTCCCTCTCTGCGCATCGCCTCTCCTTCACAGGAGAGGTGCTGCGCAGAGAGGGAGAAGGCGCAGTGCCCTTCAGCGAAGCTGGAGAAGGAACAGAAGGAGACCCTTCTGTTCCTCTTCCGGCTTCGCTGGAAAGGCGTGTCGCTGCGAAGCAGGAGAAGGAACAGGAGACCCTTCTGTTCCTCCTCCGGCTTCGCTGGACAGGCGCGCCGCTCAAGGGGCGCTGCGCCTTCTCCCTCTCTGCGCAGCGCCTCTCCTTCACAGGAGAGGTGCCGCGCAGAGAGGGAGAAGGCGCAGCGCCCTTCAGCGAAGCTGGAGAAGGAACAGAAGGAGTCCCTTCTGTGCCCCCTCCGGCTTCGCATGACAGGCGCGCCGCTCAAGGGGGGTTGCGCCTTCTCTCCCTCTGCGCAGCGCCTCTCCTTCACACGAGAGGCGCTGCGCAGAGAGCGAGAAGGCGCAGTGCCCTTCAGCGAAGCCGGAGAAGGAACAGAAGGAGACCCTTCTGCTCCTCCTCCGGCTTCGCATGACAGGCGCGTCGCTGAAGGGGCGCTGCGCCTTCTCCCTCTCTGCGCAGCACCTCTCCTGTGAAGGAGAGGCGCTGCGCGGAGAGGGAGAAGGCGTAGCGCCCTTCAGCGAAGCTGGAGAAGGAACAGAAGGGTCTCCTTCTGTTCCTCCTCCGGCTTCGCTGGAAAGGCGCTTCGCTGCGAAGCGGGAGAAGGAACAGGAGACCCTTCTGTTCCTCCTCCGGCTTCGCTGGACAGGCGCGCCGCTCAAGGGGCGCTGCGCCTTCTCCCTCTCTGCGCAGCGCCTCTCCTTCACAGTCCCTTCAGGAGTCCCTTCTGTTCCTCCTCCGGCTTCCAGGTCAGGCGCCTCGCTGCGAAGCCGAGGAGCCTGCATTCGCTCCATAGGACGCACACACATTTCCCCTTCATTTTTGGAGGGGGAAAAGTGTGTCCTATAGAGCGAAAAATACGGTAGTTTCAAGTCTGGCAGGGCGAAGCCACCTCTTTCTCTTGCATCTGTTAATAACTTAAACTGAATCCTTGGCTTCTTGCCCTGCCAGATGTATCTTGAAACTATTTTTTGCCATTCTTTGAAAATTGATGCCCCTTTAATTATCGGTAGTGATTGGAATAGAAATAACATCCTTGGCAGCACACTCATCTTTATCATAGATATCCTTCCCCAAAAAGATAGCTTCAATCTTCCCCACACCTCCAGATTCCTTTTTATCCCATTCCAAACAGGTACATAGTTATTTTGAAACAAATCAATATTCTTGGGGATTAACCATACTCCTAAATATTTCACTTTGTTCACCACTTCCAGCCCTGTACTTTCTTGCATTTCCTCTATTAATTCTTGGTCCATATTTTTCGCAATAATTTTGGTCTTTCTCTTGTTTAAATAAAAACCTGCAACTTGACCAAATTGTTCTATTTCTTCTAGGATTCTTTTAACACTTCCCGCTGGCTCTTCTACCATCATTACAAGACCGTCCACAAATGCTTTGACTTTATACTCATTTTTCCCTACAGACACCCCTTTTATTTCTTCATTTTTTCTTATTGATTTTAGAAGAACCTCCAGCACCAAGATGAATAATAATGGTGATAATGGGCATCCTTGTCTTGTACCCCTTGTTATTTTAATGTCTTCCGTTGTATAATTGTTTACTATCAACTTCGCTTTTTGCTCTGTATATATTGCCTTTATTCCATTAAAAAATTCCGTACCTACGTCCATATGTTCCAATTTTTTTAACATAAAGTTCCATGATATATTGTCAAAGGCCTTTTCCGCATCCACAAAGATTAACATGGCTTGTTTCTCATTCCTGGCATTCAGATATTCTATTATATTTATTATATTTATTATATTATCTTTCATCTGTCTGCCAGGAAGGAAACCCGCCTGATCCTTATGTATGAGGTCTTGCAGTACTTTTTTCATTCTCTTTGCTAATATACTTGCAAAGATTTTGTAATCAGTGTTCAACAGCGAAATAGGCCTATAATTTTTAACTTGCGTTAAGTCCGATTCTTGTTTTGGGATAAGTGTAATAAAGGCTTCTTTCCATTTTTCCGGTATTTCCCTATTCTTCAAGATATTGTTTACAACTTCTTTCAGTGGTACAAGTAGGGTGCTTCTCATTTCCTTATAGTATCTAGCTGTGAATCCATCTGGTCCTGGGGCTTTCCCCTTTTTCAATTCGCTTATCCTCTCTTTAATTTCTTCAATTTCAATTGGGGCATTCAAGTTATCTTTTTTCTCCGTCGGGATCTTCTGCACTTCTTTTTCCTTTAAGAATCTTTCTACCTTCCTCATATTATTCTTTTCTTTGTTTTTGTACAGTTGTCTATAAAAGTCCAGGAATCCTTTTCTAATTTCTTTCGGGTCTTCTATTTCCGTACCTTCAATGATGATTTTGTTTACTGTATTCTGCTCTTTTCTTTTCTTTATCTGCCACGCCAGCCATTTTCCTGATTTATTCGCAAATTCAAAATTTCTTTGTTTCATTCTTTTTATATTACCTTCTACTTCCTTATTTATTATCATTACAAACTGTGTTTGTAAAGTCTTTATGTTTTGTCTTATCTTTTCGTTATTTGGTTTTTTTAATCAATTTTTGTTCATTCTCCATTATTTGTCTCAATAATTCCTTTTTATTCTTTTCCCTATTATTTTTCAGGGCATTTTGTTGAATGAAAAAGCCCCTCATCACAGCTTTGCTGGCATCCCAGACCGTATTCATTTTTGTTCCCTTATTACAGTTATTTACAAAATATTCCGACAGGTTCTTTTGAGCATTTTCTACTACTTTCTGATCATCTAGAAGATAGTCGTTTATTCTCCATCTAAACGTTCTTTCTTCAAAACCCTTTAGTTCAAATTTTATTGCACTATGGTCCGAAATCACTCCTGGTTGAATTTCAATTTTCGAGATTCTTGGAGTTAATTCATTTGAGACCCACACCTGGTCTATTCTTGACATGGATTGGTTTGGTTCTGAATAAAACGTGAATTGTTTCTTCAGTGGGTGTCTAAGTCTCCAAATGTCAATCAAATTACAATTCTTAGTCATTGAGAAAAAAGTCTTAGGTAATTTCCCATCTTTGCTCACCCCTGTTGTTCTCAGTCTGTCCATTTCCATTGACACCACTCCATTCAGGTCTCCCATTATTATAATTTTCTGATCCATATATTCAAACAATCTTTCTTCTAAATTTTTATAAAATTCTGTCTTGTTTCCATTTGGTGCATAGATCCCGACAATTATTATTTTTTCTCCTTGCCACTTAATTTGAACTACCATAACTCTGCCTTCTTCATCTTTAAAAATTTGTTGAGCTTCAATTTTTTTTCTGATGTACAAAACTACTCCTCTTTTTTTACTCCTATCCGAAGATATAAATTCATTTCCCAGTCTTTTATTAATTAAATTTTTTTTGTCTTCTTGCCACGTGAGTTTCTTGTAGACAAATGATATCCAAATTTTTCTTTTTAAAATGTTGTTCGACTTTATTTCATTTTTTTTATCGTTAATCCCATTAATATTCCAAGTCCATAATTTTAGCTTCATTTTCGCCATTTTGAATTCTTTATTACAAATTTTATAATTCATCTACCTCTTCTTCTTCTTTCTCTTCTTCTTCCCTCTTTCTTTCTTCCTCTTGTTCATCCGGGTCCACTCCTCCTGCCGCCTCCATTCCTGGTTCCACTTCTCTTGTTTCTTCCTCATCACTTCGCAGCTCTTTATATTTTCTTAAAAATTTTCCTATTTCTTCCGGGCTCGTGAGTCTATGTCTTTTACTTTGGTAAATAAAAGAGATTCCTTCCGGGTATTCCCATCTGAATTCTATATTATTCTTCCTTAAGATCTGAACTGTTGGTTTATATGGGTCTCTCCGTTTAAGTAGCCTGTTCTCTCTATTTTTCTGGAGTATCAAATTTCTCATCTCTCTGTCCTTAAAGGTAATCAGGCAGTCCCCCGGAAATTTTCTTGCCTTAGCCGATCTTATCTTCATTCGAAAAGCACTTTGCACTGATCTTGACCCCTCATCTACATTCATCTCCATCCATTGTGCAATCTCTTTTATTAACTTCTCTTTAATATTTTCTCCTTGCACCTCTGGAACCATCCTCAATCTTAAATTCACTTCTCTCTGCCTGAGTTCGTTCATAGAGATCGCATCCGAGACTTCCTCTTGTGTTTTATTAATTTCCGACATTCCCGTCCTTATTTTTTCTTCCTCCTTCTTCACTTCCCTCATTTCCAATCTTGACTTTTTCAACCCCTCTTCCAAATTCTGTGTCCTCTTACTCACATCCTTCAATTGCCCTTTCAGTTCATTAACTGTAACATCAATTTTTTGGTCCATTTGGCCCATTCTCTTGTCCATTTGCTCTAATTTTGCTTCTATATTTTTTTCACTCTGCTTAATATTGGAATTGATCTCTGCAAACATTTTCAAAATCTCTCCTTTAAAGTCCGCTTCTTGTTTTGATCCTCTCCTCTCTACCGGTGTTCCTCCCTCCCCCCCTTTCTTTTGTGTATGAGACATTGTAATTAATTTCCGAACACCTGATATGATGTACAGTCAAAGACAATCAATATATATACGATCAATAACAATCAATATTCAATCTTAATATAAATCATAAAATCACTTCTTTTCAAAAAAAGGCGTCGAAAGAAAAAAATAAGAATTTTTACCCTTCCCAATTCTCATGCACTTAAACCTAAATATTACTCAATTTATGTATATCAGTTTTTCCAAAATAGTTTTCACAAATATATACTTATAGGGGGGAACACCAATAAATTTTTAAGATTCACACTTTTAAAAGATCAATCTCCCACTGCAAAAAAGAAATTAACTTCCTTTCTTCTTTCTTCTTGCCACCACTTAGGCTATATCCATACCGACTTCTTATTGAAGAAATACCTTCCGAATAATGCTGCTGTACTGTCTAAATTTTTGTAATCCAATGGTTATATATTGTATTCCCAAAATTATAATCCAATTATGTGGCCAAAGTTATTAAAAATGCTGATAGGTGTTCCAATTATATCCAGAAATGTCCAAGGGGCACCAAGTGTATCCAGAAGTAGGAAATAAAGAAGAAGTATCTAAAGGAGTCTGACCACCAATAATTGTAAAGGCTGACAGTCTCCTTATTTTGGAGTGATATTTGAGTTCAAATGTGAAAACAGTAATATTTTAAGTTCAGATGTAAAAACAGAGGGAGAAGAGAAAAAGAAGAGTGATCTTTAGTTGGACATTCCAGACTAATCCGATAATGGGAAATGAAATATAAAAATAAAAATGAAACACGGAGGAGTGATTAGTTCAGCTCCAATTTTCCTTAGCTCCAAATAAAAATATAGTACTGAAGACAGACAGCTAAGCTGTTCTTTCTCAGTTCATTCTGCGGACTCACACAAAAAAACAAAACAAAAAAACAAAAACAACTTGGGTAGATAGCCTCATTCCAACATAGTCCTTTTTTCTTTCCTTTTATATTTAAATGTTCAAATTTAATTAAATTAAATGCAGAGGTATCCAATCATATAAGAAATTTTTTTACTGTTCAATATTGTCTTTCCATCCCTTTATTATATTTTTTGTCGCTGGATGACTTCCTTCAACTTAAAACGGAGAAACAAAAGTTCTATTTCGTTGCACAGTTTTTCCCCCAAAACCGAAAGTACCAAGAAGTAACTTTCTTTCTGACTTCACTCAGACCGTTTGTTGTATCAAAGACCTTTTTAAGTCCCTCTTTTAGTTATCCTCTTTTTCTGCAACTTTTTGTTACTTTTGCAACAATTTATCTCACTTTTAACAAGTTCTCTAAGAGGGAGAAGTTCAAACCACTTGCCGTTTTACCAACCTCCGCTCCACGCTCCGCTCGTAGTCTTGCGCTCCTCTCCGATTGCAGTCAAAACTGACCTCTTTTTTATCTCCTTCTTTTTCCCCCCAAAGCCTTTCTTTCATATTCCAATTGTAATCCAAATTAGGCTCCGATTGATTGCTTTTGAGAATCGGTCACTCGCCCTGCAAGCCTGGGGCTGCGTTCTCAAGGGTGAGACAATGGCTTCCCGGTGCCTGCTTTCTCCGCCCGCCGCTCTCTTCGCTCCTGGCGGAGTTACCTGGCGGCCGGGCGATCTGCAAACGGCTCCACTGGGATCCTGACCCTCTGGTTTCCCTCCAGAGGGGTTTTGGGGGGCTATCGCGCCCTGTAGCACCCCCTTTTACCCTCGAGAACCCGGACTTTCTCTTACTGAGAAAATCCCGCTTGCGATGGGTCCGTGGCTCGACCGGAAGTATCGCTTGACTCTGAGTTTTTTATCATGGTGGATAGCTTGATAGAGATATCAGCTTAGATTCCTTCACCTTGATTTATTTTATTCAAATTTCATAATACTGTATCATTACCTTCTATTGAACATTATAATATGCCTAAATGAAGCATTGTACACCAATGAACTGATTTGTGTCTGTTATGCTCTCGAATCTTTGATTGTTATCACTGTTTATTCTTTACTCACTGTCCCACTGTGAAAAATTTGAACCCTGATTGGAGGACCCAGTGACCATGGGTGGCATCACCAAAAGAAAGCACTAACATTGATTGCAAACCCCTAATTAAAATTAACAGTTAGTAAGGTTAGCTCTTCTGGAAACAGTGTCAAGAAAGTGATCACTGGGGTTTATAATTTAAGCCTCTGTAGGAAGGACTCAACAAGGGGGGGAAAATTAAGGCACCAATGGAGACCTCCCTCATTGGCACCTGCTCAACAGGTGTAGCATGCAGGAATACTAGCTGTATTCAGCTGCAAATGCAGGGAGGGAGGCCTTTGGAACAAAAACTAAGAAGAGGAGGAGGAGGAGGAGGAAGATGAAGCTTGCGTCATTGAGTCTTGGATGATCCAACTGCTGATGGGTCGAGAAACAACTATGGAAGATCCAGCCTGTAATTAAATGTATTAAATGTTTTGACTTTCCAGATGTAAGAATATAATAATTTTAATTTTATTGCTTGAGGAGAAAGAAAATGAAAATACCAGATAAATTAAAATAAAAGTATTTGGTAAAATAAAAGACGATCTTTTCCATTGCTGAAATATTATGCCCCTTGCCTTGTTTCAGAAAGTGTTAGTCTTGATATATTCAGCTTTGATTTATAATCTCAGCCACAGGAAGACAAGTGAGACAGGCATCTTATCTTTTCTAATGGTAGCATTTTCATAAATATTTCCCTTTAGGATCCTGCGAAATTGAATTTGTCTTGATAACCCTGTATTGTTCACCTAGACTTAATCTCCAGAGAGCGAGGAAAAATGTAAGCGAGCTTTAACAAAATATAATAATATCAATGCAAAACAATGGAATGAGGACAAAGATAAGAGCAAAAATAGGATACAATTTACCGTGCCATTTATTTTTCTTCGCTGTTATAAGATACTATTTTAATAATCTTGGAAATATAATTACAAAATTGGAATTGGGCATGAGTTAAACAATGTCTTTTCCCCTTGACATTTGTTGATTTTAAAAAATCAATAGGAAATTTTCATCTCATACATAAATGCAGGAGACCTAATTCTTCAATGTTCTAGCAATGAAATGAATAGAAGACAAAACCACATTGCCCATGAAAATCCTTCACAGCAATGCATTCACAATATTGGATTTGGACCAAGGTGAGCCAGCTTTATATTGTTATGAGTTTGCTGGTGCCAGAATCCCCTAAATTTAGGTCCAGTAAGTGTTAGAGTCTAATCAAGGCTTGTGTTTGTTAAAGTGGATACCAGACTCCTAATCCCTGGACCCATCTTCCCATATTCAGGAGATCGCCTGGGAGATGGTCCATTAAGAAAACAAAGGAAAAGTGATGAACCATTAAGAGAACAAGGTGAATGAAATGGACCATTAGGAACCAAAAGCTCTGAGCTAGATGGCAAAGGGTGGGACCCCTCCCTCAACTCAGAGTCAGCTAGAAATCAAAGCCACCATTTGAAGTACAATGTAAGAGCTGGCTGTGATGTGACTGAGAGGGGTAATGCTATGAGTCCCTCCATGGTACACATTCTTCTGGAAAGCTCTACCTGAACAAAAACGTTGAATACATGGAGTAGGCTTTGCTATCAAGAACGATCTTGATGTGACACGATCTTGTGACACGCTTGTCAGAAGTCCCCACTGGCATTAATGAGCGACTTTCAACCCTTCAAATAAAACTCACCAAAAGCCAACAGGCTACTATTCTAAGTGCTTATGCACCAACACTGGATGCCGATGAAAACATTAAAGAATTTTTTTGCTGCCAGCTGGCTCCCATCCTATCAAAGACAACTAAGGAGGATAAAATTATCTTCCTGGGTGATTTTAATGCAAAAGTTGGGCTAGATTTTGATCTGCGGCTTGGAACTATTGGGAAACAAGGAATTGGCAACAGCAACCAGAACAGAATCTTACTTTTGACTATATGTGCAGCACACAACCTTGTTTTTACCAACACACTCTTTTGACAAAAAAAATTATAATTTAAAATATCATGGAGGTACCCTCGGTTGAACCATTGGCACCTCTTAGACTATGTAATTGTCCAAGCTGAAGTTCGCCGTGATGTGCTCCTTACCAGAGCTATGATGAGTGTCGATGACTCCTGGACAGATCACTGATTAATATGTTCCACGATAGCTATCAAGATTATACCTCAACGCAGGCAAATCCAGCTCAGTGGTGTAACACTGGAAAGTGTTGATCACTTCTCCTACCTGGGCTGTTATCTTTCCACAAGGGCCAACATTGATGTTGAAATCCAGCATCGCCTGAACTCTGTGAGTGCAGCTTTCTCCCAATTGAAGTGCAGAGTGTTTAAGGACTGGGATATTCAGAGGGAAACCAAAATGCTTGTTTACAAAGCTATTGTGCTACCAACCTTGCTGTATGCTTGTGAAACGTGGACCACTTATAAACACCACCTCCAACTCCTCGAAAGATTCCGTCAATATTGTCTCCGAAAAAATTTTACACATCACTTGGGAAGACAGGCGAACTAATGCCAGTGTACTGGAAGAAGCAAAGATTATTCAACATCCACTTTGTTGGACAGGTCCATGTTGTGCGGATGCCTGATTATCGTCTTCCAAAGCAACTACTCTATTCCAAACTTAAAAATGAAAAGCGTAATGCTGGTGGGCAACAAAAGAGGTTTATAGACTCTTCCAAGGCAAATCTAAAAAAATGTAATATAAACACCGGGAATTGGGAAACACTGGCCTGCGAGTGCTCCAATTGGAGAACAGCCTTTACCAAAGGTGTCATGGACTTTGAAGACACTTGAACTCAGGACGCAAGGGAGAAACGCGCTAAGAGGAAGGCACACTTGGCAAACCCTCACCGTGATCAACTCCCACCTGGAAACCAATGTCCCCACTGTGGAAGGATGTGTGGATCCAGAACTGGCCTCCACAGTCACTTATGGACTCACTGTTAAGACTGTATGGAAGACAATCTTACTTGGCTATGAGTGATCGCCAAAGAAAGAAGAAGAAGGTAGGCTTAGGTTGTATATATGCATAAATAAATAAACCATATATCCTAAGGACAACACAGTCTCTGCTGTGCCTAATTTCCAGAAGGAAACACTGGCTCTGGGTGAGAGCCTGGAACCCCAGGAATCTTGCACCACTCAGAGATTGGGGTGGCTTTCAACAATAGTCTAGTATCACCAGAGATTCATGTGGGATACTTGCTGTGGACACTGCCCAATTACTCTGGCTGCACTCCTCTCCCAAACAAAGCACAACTGAAAAGTCAGAAACAAATCTTGGCATCAAGGGAGGAGTGTAGCAGGAGTGAATCAGAAGCGTATACGAGCTCATTCACAGTAAACCATGCCCTGCAGTTTATCAGGACATCTGAATATGGCCAGCTGGTGGCTTTAAGTAAAATGGGAATAATGGCAGTATAGCTTAGAGGGCCAAGATGATGCCAGAGTGGTGGTTGTTATTTGTATTTTTTCACTGTTACCTCAAAAGTCACACAAGTGAAATTGCTTTTAAGAGTTTCAGCTGAGATTAGCTGGGGAGATTTTTTAAAAAATCCAATTAGCAGATCAGAACCAGTTTCATCTGTTTTTCCTTTCAGACTCACCCTTCACACTTTGCAGTCTGCAAACAGCCTTTTCATTTTCTTTGTGCAGATCTACAAACAGATTTGAATTAGCCTGCCCAAACAACTTTAAAAGAAAAGGGACATCCCTTACAGAAAGTGTCTTCCTTCTCAGGCACAGAGCATCTCTGAGTGTAGCAATGTGGAGAATTAAACAGCTTTTAAGCAGAGGTGGATGAAATATCCTTTCCCGGAGTGTTAGCTCAGGTATGAACTTTTGCTACTGTCAGGAATAAACAAATGCTTGTGGAGTGAAAACAGACTTCCATTTGGATAAGGAGAGGGTTAAGAAACCAGTAAGGGGGAAACTTCACATGTACATAGCTTTCAAAATCTCACAAATGTAAAATACGGGTGAGATTTGTGAAATAAGAAAGACAGACACAAGTGAGAGAGTAAAATAGATGGTTAACTTGTCATGACGGTGAAGGAAAGAGTTGGGTGGATTTTCCACTGTGACCTTGGAAGTCACAAGTCAGCTGTGATTCCTGCTTTGCAGGAATCCAACTCTGCAATTCTGTGAGTGTGACTGGATTCACTGGAGCAAACTGTTCTCTTGGAATGGGGATTTCTGTCCCTCTTGTGAAACAAAAACGGATGACTGCCTTGTGTGGTCTGCCCGTTGGCAGACAGAGCCCACTGAAGCAGAATCCTACAGAAGTGTGTTTGCTGACTGCCTCCTGCCTCCGAGCACTTGGTCCCCACCTGCACAACCTCACCTGCCTCCAAGGACAATGGGAAGTAGAGCTGGAGGCCATCAGCCTTTTGCTGGCACTGAGCTCTAATGGTACGTGATGTGTTCTAGGTCACCGTTATTACCTACTTATGGGCCCTCAAAGAACCCTAAAAAGGTTAGCTAGACAGAACTTATATTTGAGAGGTCAGGTCAACTCTACTTCAGCAAGGTATGTTCTTGGTAATTTGATCTTTAATAATGATGCTTTCTCCCACTTTTCCTCAAACAGATGTTAAGTTTATGCACCTGTAATTTCCTGTATCCTTCCTGGAATACTTCTTTTTAAAACAATGGTACATCACCCACTTTTTGGTCCTCCACCATGGAGGCTGATTCTAGGGACATGTTACATATTTCTCCAAAAAGGCTAGCAATTTCAGATTTGAGTCCTTTAAGAACTCCAGTGTGGATGCCATCCATATCCAGCATTTGTTCATTTTCAACTTCAGTAAGGCCCATAAGGGTAAAGGTGTCTATTCTTTAAACATGTAAGTATCTGCCATTGACAACCACCAAATCCTGATTGTTATGTACTGAAGTTCTCACCCTGGGCCAGCAGGGGGATACTGTAGATAGTTATGCAAATGAAGGATTGAAAGTGACGTTCAGTGATTGGATAGTTTATATGCAAATGAAGGGGCGAAAGTGACATTCAGTGATTGGCTAGTTACAGAAAATGGTTACTGTTGCATTCTAGTGGAGCTCTATATAAGCAGGCTGACTGAGCTCCTCAGTTCAGTTCTGTTCCAGCTTACAAATAAAGAGCTGCTTTGGAAGAATCGCTGTGTTGTCTGATATGTTCGCCCACAACTTAATACTGATAACCTCTGAGCATTTATTATTATTTTTTTGTAATTCCCTTCAACGCTTTTGTCCTTTGTTGACTATAAACACAATCCATCGCAATGTTCTTCTCTGCCAGATATCCATCAAGATTGTTGCACAAAGAGATGTGTTCTCGCTTTGCCCTATTTCTTTCCATGGGCTGCTGCTCAGGAGAATATCTTTGTGAATTGTGCCTCACATAGGCAGACATATCTATTATGTCTAACAAATGATACACAAGTTATAATTAAGAAAAAAACAAAGGGAAGCTGTCTGTTTATACAGGACACAGTGATGTATAATGCAAAGCAATTAAACATACATAACCATAATAACAAGTTTGCATTCAGCAGTGCTGTTGACAAATTTCTGTATCTTTTGTGTGTACAATGATATACCCATGATTTTTCCATTGGATTCGCACTTCCTTTCATGTTTGTGCGACTTTTCTTTGAACTGATGATTAAAACTACAACCATTTCTTTTTTCTTTAAACCCAATAACAGCATTCAATTAACTCTTCATGGATTTATCTGACACGCCTAAGGAGAGTGTTTTCAGCATTTAAAATGTATGGCCAGGCCATTAAATGGTGAAATAAGTAATGTTTTAATGAATGATTTGTAATTATTTTTAAATTAAAGGTTTCTCATCAATATTCCTCAAATCCCCGTGGAGGTTAAGTAGCACATAGATCTTGTTAAGCACTCAAATTGAGCCAGTCTTTATTTAAGTAGTACGAACTCTAAATAATGGCATGTGTCAATAACTGGACCACATTTAGCAAGTAGCACTTAAGCAAAAAACTTGATTTTGTCCGTGTCCGTGTTTGTTAAAGCAGGTTAAGTAGAAGAGGTTGTATTATTTTTCTGTTGCGATTATGGGGGTGTCAGGTTGGGTTTGTAGCTGCAGATGAAGGGTAGCTTCTTTTTGCAATCAGAACCGTCCCAGTTACCCTGGCCTGGAAGAAAAGCAAGTAGTGAATAAAAACAAAATAAAATCCAAGAATTCATTAGAAAAATATTATCTTCTCATCAAAAATGCCAAGCACCTTGTAAGTTTATTCAATTAAGCTTGTCTATATAGGTAAAGGGTAAAGGTAAAGGGACCCCTGACCATTAGGTCCAGTCGTGACCAACTCTGGGGTTGCGGCGCTCATCTCGCTTTATTGGCCGAGGGAGCCGGCGTACAGCTTCCGGGTCATGTGGCCAGCATGACTAAGCCGCTTCTGGTGGACCAGAGCAGCGCACGGAAACGCCGTCTACCTTCTCGCCAGAGTGGTGCCTATTTATCTACTTGCACTTTGACGTGCTTTTGAACTGCTAGGTTGGCAGGAACAGGGACCGAGCAACGGGAGCTCACCCCGTTGTGGGGATTCGAACCGCCGACTTTCTGATCGGCAAGCCCCAGGCTCTGTGGTTTAACCCACAGCACCACCCGCGTCCCACTAAAAATATGGAACACTTCGCGAATTTGCGTGTCATCCTTGCGCAGGGGCCATGCTAATCTTCTCTGTATCGTTCCAATTTTAGTATACGTGCTGCCGAAGCAAGCACTAGACAAAAGCTTAATTGAATAAACTTACAAGGTTATATTAAACCCATTCAGTTTATTAAAACTTGAAAATACCCTCTGGGGAGCAGAGAGGAAAAATAGCCACATGATAGGCAAAATGATCAGCCAGCGAGGGGTGAGTTCTGTTCCCTTCACTGCAAACAGGAATCAATTGTTTCGTCTGAGTTTTACGCTTAAGAGAAGATTGTACATCTGCCACAAAATGGGTGAGTGATTTTCTTTGGGCAGCTCATTACTCACTTTATATGCATCTGGTACCCTTACTATTTCAGGGGGACAGGAGATGTTACAGTTTTAGTGTGGTAGAGGTGGTTTGGGCACACTAAAATGCATTTGTTTTCAGGGCAAGAAATGTATGCTCAAATTACTTCCACCACACACAGAATGATATGGCCATCATAAAAGCCCTTTTGCTCCAGCATAAAGAACAGAATAATATGACCACTCTTCTGGAATTTCTCCCTGATGAAGTTGTGTGCTCCAAGCCTTTCTGGAGCACCAGTTATGTCCTCAATAGGTTTGCCAAACTACTTTTAAAAGTTCCAAGCAACATACGAGCCTGGAGAATGTAAACTTTGCATTTGAACGTAAACTTAGCAATTAGAGTTTTGACTGAAAATGCACCTAAGGTGGGTTGCACCTAAGGAGAATATGGATATTTATCCTGAAATAAAATACTGAGTGATTTCAAGGAAAGTCAAAACAGGTTTGCTAATGCTTGCCAAGTTTCTCAAGACATGGCAGCCACCAAATTTTCTACAGTGAAACTGAAGATGAATGTAGATGTTATCCCAAAATGAAATCCCTGGACAACCAACTGCTGCAATGTTGTTCAGCTGGGCATTGAACTAGTTTGATAAAAATAATGCCTAATTTGAGGCGGGTGGGAGTGAATCAGCTCTAAACTTCCTTTTTAGGGAGCTCACTCTATTCTGCAGTGGAACTTTGATGCAAATTGCACTCAATGATGTCCTAAAATTAACATCAGCTTGCTGTATCCAATGGCATTTCAATGGCACAAAGCAAACAAAACACAACCAACATGTAAAGTGTTAAATATCACTTTAGCTTAAAGCATCAATTGCTGGGAAAGTGACCAGAGGAGTATTTAATACTTAGAATTTTGAAAAGTGGAGGAAACCTAGCTTTCTAGGATGAACTAAACAAATACATATATCATATTTGTGGATTGCAGTGTACCTCCTAGATTTATCTTCAAGCAAATGCGACTGTGCAGAAAACTGTTAATTGCTTCCCCAAAAACATGAAGAATTGAGCTCAGTGGACGCTGAAGGAAATTTGCCCCGGAGCCATCCGTCCATTCCAGCGAAGATCCCTGCAGAATAACCAAACAGGAATTGAATGAAGACCATCACACCACCCGGTAAACTGTTTAGGAATTTCCATATTCAAGCACGACTGAAACAGAATGAGTGAGAGGCGTTTCCAAAGGGACGCGCAGAAAAGTCTCTTGCATGAAGTGGGGGTTTCCATACTTTAAAAGGGCATGAATAATGTGCGGTGTGCAATTTATCAGATGGATTCTCTGCAAACAGATCGAGATTTTATGGAATCTGCCACTCTGCATTGTTCGGTGAGCACAGCTTATTCCAAGAATCTAAACCAAACCTTTTACTTAGATGTCACCTAAAGCTCTGCTCCATTATTAACCATGTTAGACAGGCTTCTCTGTCAAATATTAATGGCAACTATGACTTTTAATTCTGAATGTGCAATTTCTTTAGCTGAAAACATGAGCACTGAAGTGTGGCATCATTTTTCAAAGCCTGGTTCACACACTCAAGCAGAGCTGCATTCTGCATAATAATAATAATAATAATAATAATAATAATAATAATAATAATTTATTATTTATACCCCGCCCATCTGGCTGGGCTTCCCCAGCCACTCTGGGCGGCTTCCAAAAAAATATTAAAATACTATAATACATCAAGCATTAAAAGCTTCCCTAAACAGGGCTGCCTTCAGATGTCTTCTAAATGTCTGGTAGTTGTTGTTCTCTTTGACATCTGGTGGGAGGGCATTCCACAGGGAGGGCGCCACTACCGAGAAGGCCCTCTGCCTGGTTCCCTGTAACTTGGCTTCTCGCAGTGAGGGAACCACCAGAAGGCCCTCGGTGCTGGACCTCAGTGTCCGAGTAGAACGATGGGGGTGGAGACCATAGAGGAGTTGGCACATACAGTGGCGGAGCTTCATGCTCGGGCACCGGGGGGGGGGGCAGAGAGCAGGCGGGAGCAGGGCTGGCGCTGGCCGTAGGGGCATGGTGCCCAGCACAGGCAGGGGGACAGCCATGATGGCACCCCACCAGGATTGCACTGCTGGGAGCGATGCACTCCTCCCGCACACCTCTTCCTCCGCCAGTGGGCACATAATTTCCTTGCTGCAGGGCTGGACAAGAGGGTGAGGCTGCCTACCTGTCAATCACCTGATGTCACTACAGTGCCACAGCTATTGGGGGGGGGGATGTCTAGCCAGATTTCTTTGCCCCGGGGGAAGCCTCCAGAGGAGTGCCTTTGAGGTTTCCAGTCCCTTTGCATGTGTATGCAAATGTGTGGGGGGGTGTATGTGCCAAACTGCCTCTTTGACCTGGGTGAAATAAAGCCCAGTTTCGCTCCTGGTCACTGTTACACCATGTGGTAATTTTTGTCCACATGATTTGAAATTGGATTGTAAAGGCAGATGCACAGCCTACAAAGCAGCAGCGATCAGCTGGTTGCTGTGTCTTGCAGAGTGCTCAGCAAAGGGCTCCACAAGATTCAAAAGCCTTGGATTGTACTTTGCCCCATTTGGGCTGTGTTATTTCCTGAGCTGAATCCTGGAACAATAGGATCCAGAATGCAGCAGTCTGACTGGTCCGCAGGAGCCACCCAATCCAGCTCCAGGTGGAAGTGAATCAGCGACCTGATTGGCCTGCAGGAGCAGCCAATCAGGCTCCTGGATGAAGTGAATCAGCAACCTGAGTGGCCTGCAGAAGCAGCCCAGAATTAGCCAATCACGTGGGGCCAATTGTGTAAATAATATATATATAGCTAGACGTTTTGGGGGGAAATTTCATTCATTGCTCCTACCAGCTGAATAAAGAGCATGAAATTCACACTTGACTCTGAGTATATTTCAGGCTGAGCCAGCTCTTTACCTGCCCCACACCTGGCCTGTGGTATAGGGAAGGGGGGGAATGACTTGGCAAGGAAATGTGTGGTGTGCACACTGTGTCTGTGCCCAAATTCGGATCGTCCTGCCCCTCATTTTGAAGGGGAACCACCTATAGAACAGGGGTGATGAACCTAGAGATCAATCAGAACACGGAAAGGATTGACAGCTCTTTCTTAATTAGCTACACTTTTGTTTGCCCCGCTGCTTTCCCTTGGGAAACCTGTGGTTGAGCTGAGCGACGAATCAGAGCAAACGGCAACTAGGTTTTCTGTGGGTTGCTGTTTGTTCCAATTTATTGCTAAACAAAGGCAAAACCACTTGAACCCGTGTTTAGAAAGCATGGGACCAGCAGAAGTGTGAACGAGCCCTCAGGCTTATAGCACCGGGAAGAGTGCTGGGTAGAGGAGTTAGAATGGTAAAAACTGTATCTGCAAAACATTTAAGTGCCATGTTTTGCTTTGGTAATGCAACTCTGCAGTATACAGTGGTACCTCGGGTTACAGATGCTTCAGGTTACAGACTCTGCTAACCCAGAAATAATACCTCGGGTTAAGAACTTTGCTTCAGGATGAGAACAGAAATCATGTGGCGGCAGCGCGGCAGCAGCAGGAGGCGCCATTAGCTAAAGTGGTACCTCAGGTTAAGAACAGTTTCAGGTTAAGAACGGACCTCTGGAACTCCACACCACTCTGGAATTAAGTTCTTAACCAGAGGTACTATTGTATTTTTTCTTCTCTCCAGAGTGGTGTGGAGTTACCATTTTTAGTGTTGTGCTAATTGGACTTGCCTTTTTGTGGCTTCCTCCTGTCCAGAACTGGGCCGTCTGTTGTCCGTGGTAAGTCGCCAGACTTACAAGGAAGTCATTGTGTTCTGCACTTGAGACGCTAGTCAGATGTCCACCTGTGACTTTGCCCTGGCAAGTTCTCTGGAAAGTAAATTGGAAATGGGAAGGCAACTGAAGAAGGTGTGAAAATGCCTCAGGAAATGCTACCGTCGGATTTTGTATTGAAGAATCAGCATGAGTATCTCCGTGCAAATGACCACCATTTTATGCAACAGGGGCAAAATAATATGGAGGCAGTGAGTCACAGAAACACAAACGACCCCTTACAGGAGACTGAGTGGGCCACTTTTATGCCACCCAATGGTACCATTAGGGGGCACAGGTCCAGGGCCTGACATGAAGGGTGGGGTGGATGACAGCACCCCGTCACCAGCAGTCACTGCATAATCTTTCCTTTGTGTCTCCTTTCCTTTTTACTAAGCAGATAAGGTAAAGATTAGGTCCAGTCGTGGCCGACTCTGGGGTTGCGGTTCTCATCTCGTTTTATTGGCCGAGGGAGCCGGCGTACAGCTTCCGGGTCATGTGGCCAGCATGACTAAGCTGCTTCTGGCGAACCAGAGCAGCGCATGGAAATGCCATTTACTTTCCTACCAGAGTGGTACCTATTTATCTACTTGCACTTTGATGTGCTTTTGAACTGCTAGGTTGGCAGGAGCAGGGACCAAGCAATGGGAGCTCACCCCGTCACGGGGATTCAAACCGCTGACCTTCTGATCGGCAAGTCCTAGGCTCTGTGGTTTAACCCACAGCGCTGTTAGGATATTTCCGTTCCACCTTAAAAGGGAGCAGGCTTTGTGAGTCACAGAGTCAGCGCATTTCCTGTTCACAGGATGTTTATGTTTCCTATTGCTTTCGTTTTCTCGCTGTGTCTGGAGACACTGATGCAGGCAGTCATGTTTTTCTTTGTTCTGATCAACGCTGAATAAAACTTGTAAATAATGCTCTCCTGCGTGCAACTTCTGCTGTGAACTATCTGCTGATAGAGTGTGCATGAGCTCTGGAATGTGGCAAGCTATTTCTAGAAACTTGTGTCGCTAATTGCTGATACTGTATCTACGGGAGATCGATGGATCGTCCGGCAGCCAGCTTGGGGGCCATGATGGACTTTGTCTCCCTGGCGGTATCCCAACAAGCGCCACCCGCAGATACACTGCTGCAAACTGAAGCTCCCGACAGTCGTGGCCACCATCTTCCTTTCCTCAGAGTGTTTTGCCTCTGGACTCTGGGAAAGAAAGATGCTTTGGCAGGTGGGAAGGACTGCCCCTGTGGTGTTTGCTCACTCATTATGGAGATGTCGTACTGGGGGGGAGAGAGAAAGGGTTAATAGGCTAACCAATAAGAAAGCCCAGGGGTGGAGCCTAACTGTGTTTAAGGCTCAACACAGGGGTTTTGGGCAGTTAGTTTGGCTGGTTTCTTGTGGGTGGGAAGCATAGGAGTCAGAGTGAGTTAGAGACAGAGGGGAGATGGAGAGAGTGAATCGGATTACAGTGTTTCAAAGTATTTAAAACTTGTTTGCGTTCACAATAAACTGGAATCTTTGTTAATACGTTACAACCTGACTGAGTCTGAATATATTACCGGGGAAACCTGGTTGGTGGCAGTGGAAGAGATAAGCCGTGGTGGTGCAGGGTCAATAGTCCGTGGAACGACCGTGGGCTCTGTGCGAACGCCACAGGCAGGTCCATACGGGAGAATACAGTCCTAAGATAACCTGGTCCCAAACCATTTGTGGCTTTAAAGGTAAAAACCAAAGCCTCAGATTTTACCTAGGTACAAACTGAAAGCCAATGAAGATGCATAAGATCTGGAGAGAGGTGTTCACCAAGGTGGATCCTGGTTAATTTCTGAGAAGCATCCTCTTTTTAAGTTAGATATGACTGTTTTGCATGTTTTAATCATTACATACACTATGAATTTAGTAGCACCGTGGCGACTCTTTCCAGTTGATTCAAGAACATTTACATCTCACAGCAGGTCCTGGGTGCTACTTAAAATTAACTCAAACGCCACAGCCCCCTTTCCCTTTTTCATGTGTATTTTTTGTAAAAATGCTTGAAGAACAAAACAAAGTAGAGACTTGCTTCTTTTCTGCAACCTAAGAAGGGAGGAGCGTAACAGGGACTTGCAGGCAGCAGGAGTTTTATGCAGCACAAAGTCTAAGCAAGGAAGGAAACGATCAGGTTTAAGGTGCTGGTTTTAACCTTTAAAGCCCTACACAGCCTAGGAACCTCGTACCTACGGGACCGCCTCTCCTGGTATGTCCCACAGAGGAACTTACGGTCTTCAAACAAAAACATCTTGAAGGTCCCAGGCCACAGAGAGGTTAGGCTGGCCTCAACTAGAGCCAGGGCTTTCTCGGCTGTGGCTCCGATCTGGTGGAACGCTCTGTCACAAGAGACTAGAGCCCTGCGGGACTTGACATCTTTCCGCAGGGCCTGCAAGACAGAGCTGTTCCACCAGGCCTTTGGCCAGGGCGCAGCCTGACTCCCTCCTTTGGCAATCTTCACAGAACTCTAGCCCAATGGTTGCCATCAATTTCATTTGAATTAATTTTATAATGAAATGATTTTAGAATGTTGTATTATTTTATTCTTGTTAGCCGCCCTGAGCCTGGCTTCGGCCGGGGAGGGTGGGATATAAATAAAATTTATTATTATTATTTATTAAAGATGAGCCCCCAAGAAAATCTTCATTTTGAAGATGCTCCTACCTCAGCTTCTTCCCACGTCTCTCGTTTCTGAACAAACATGTAGCACTGGCCCAGGTAACTTATCCAGCCATCAAGGCAGCCGCCTTGACAAAACAATTCTGGATCGACCACAGAGGAGTCGCGGGATGCTGGGACCTCATTGTCCCCGGGAGGAGACTTGTTCCAATCAAAAACATTTCCCAGCAAGAACCGGCGTTCGCGGGACTTGACCTCCAGAAGCCCATTGCCTGGAAAAAAGTACGAAATCTCACAGGTATGAAATTTACGGCATGTAATGCTCTAAGAGAAAACTTAATGAAAATGATTTATAGGTGGTACATGACACCAGTCAAGCTTGCAAAAATCTACCATTTGCCCGATAAGAAATGTTGGAAATGTAATGAGACTGAAGGTACATTCTTTCACCTTTGGTGGACGTGCCCAAGGATTAAGGCTTTCTGGGAGATGATTTATAATGAAATGAAAAAGGTATTCAAATATACCTTCCTGAAGAAACCAGAGGCCTTTCTCCTGGGCATGGTCGGCCAATTGGTGTCAAAGAAGGATAGAACTTTCTTTATGTATGCAACAACAGCAGCAAGGATACTCATTGCAAAATATTGGAAGACACAAGATTTACCCACCCGGGAAGAATGGCAGATGAAGTTGATGGACTATATGGAATTGGCGGAAATGACTGGCAGAATCCGAGACCAGGGAGAAGAGTTGGTGGAAGAAGATTGGAAAAAATTTAAAGAGTATTTACAGAAATACTGTAAAATCAATGAATGTTAGAAAAATGTTGGAATGAAGTTACATGGCTTTAGCAGAAATGTTATAAAGAATTAAGTACAAATAGTTTAATAGAGTATTAAAGGAAAAAATAAGGTTAGAATGAGTTAAGATAATTATAGGATAGAAAACAGAGGAAGATGGAAAGGAATTGCTGAAATAATTAACAGAAGTGGAAAACAAAAAGGGAGGTGTGAGGAGGTCGCGGAAATTAGTGAATGAATGATGGGATAATGAAATTGTTTGATTTATTTTATTGTTTTTGTTTTGTTTGTTAGTTTAATGTATTGTATTGTATTGTATTGTATTGTATTGTATTGTATTGTATTGTATTGTGTTGTATTGTTTTTTTTAGTGTTTAATTTTTTTGGAAAAGTAATAAATATTTTTTTTAAAAAAAGGAAAAAAGTACGAAATCAGACACCCCAAGAGAAACACCCCCAATCATTTTTAAATAAAAGATGAAGACCCTAAATAGGGTGGAAATTGAAGAGTTGGCAAGGCTAGTCCTCTGAAGCACTTTCAAAATGGCTCAGCCAGGTTTTATTCCTTGCAAAGCAGACACATTAGCAACAGGTTAATACTATAGTATTCCTATATATTGTCTTCCTAAATGAGATTTTTTTTTGGGGGGGGGTGGTAGATCCCCCATAAGCTCTACATTCAGTTCAGTGTTAGAATTTGAGCTAACTCAAACTCATGAATTTAGCAGCCTGGCAATGACTTGCTGGGGATGGATCACTGAAGAAGCAAAAGGCTGATTAGAGCTTTTGGGGTAGGATTGCCCTTGGCCGGATGTAAGCAACAGGAAGAAAAGGTGTCTTACAGTGGGCCTGAGAAACAGGTGTTGCCAGGGCGACTGGGGCTGGGGGATACTGGAAGTGGAAGGGAAAGCGCTGTTTTGTGCAAGTGCTGCTGAGAAGGAGAAGGAGACATTGGGTAGAGCTTCGCGTGGGGACTGATGGGAAGCAACTATGATGGCTGGCTGGAGCAGGCTGTGACAGAGAGACAGGGGCATGGCGCTTAAGACGCCTGTGAATCCAATGCTGTGCTGCTGGAAAAGACAAGCCGTTCTGGAGATGTAAATGCTTTGAACTCTCTCTATAAACTCAGGTGTGTGAGTAAACCATCATTCTTAAAGGTACAGGTTCTCTGCTGTGCTTCATTTTCCCCCAAGGAAACACGAACCCTGGTTAAGTGCCAAGACACCCGGAATCCTGCTACTGCTTGGCAGAGATTTGGGTGGCCTGGAACAATATTGAGGGGAATGCAAAATTTTCCTTAGAGGCTGCTTGCATCCAATCAACATCCAGTCAATGCCAGTACTTCATCATTACAGCCACTTACCGAGGCATAACCCCAAACCTTACTCCCAGATACTCCCCACTGCCAGAGCAGTGAGGAATTTCTGGGCGCAATGTACTACGGTTCTGTTTCCTTTGAGGCAATGGAAAGTTCACTGGCATTTTGTAGTACTTTCATTCATTTACATATGCAGAAGTGGGTCGTAAGCATAGTTTCACAGTTCAGTCTACCCCAGTAGACCCTGCTTCCTCCATTGGGGAGAAACATGGTTCCTTCATCATTCCCTGGGAATCCTACAGCTCTGGCCTCTGTCTCAACTGCAGACTTAGCTTCCCCGCCCCCCGCCTGCTGGGCTCCAGGGAAGATGAAAGGATGAGTCTACTTCCTGCCCTTTCCCCAGGTTATCAGCCAATAACCTTCAGTTAACACAGGAGCACGTCCGGGCAAAGATTTTGTCTAAAAGGGTTGTGCAAATCAAACCACTTAGTCCACGTTCTAAAAGTATCTAGTTATACCACTGTGGGAATATAGTAAAAAGTCAACGTGATGTGTCAGGAGATGAGTTCACATCAAGATCACGAGGCACTTTAATCTCACCTTCAGATACAGGGAGAAGCAGCACTCCTAGGTAGAGCATCAAAACTGAATGTGGCTTCATTGCCCGTTGGTAGCAGAACTTTCACCTACAGTGAAGGAAAGACTGTTTGCGTGAACACCTGTTTTCATGTATGAAGTTCAAAATTCCCATCTTCTTCCACTTTAACAGGTACCTGAAATTGAACTCAGACCATTTGAAGCTCTCACATTAATTTAATTAGTTGATTAATTAATTAATTAATTGAGACGACACGTGCAACTCAGACATGACATGAATTTCCCTAACTGCAGATTGTGAGCTAATTTTTCAGTAAAGTGGCAGTCTTGCCTAAAGCCTGATGATCAAGCAGATAAAAAATGGATTCCTGATCCATCACTGTGTGTGTGTGTGTGTGTGTGTGTGTGTGTGTGAGAGAGAGAGAGAGAGAGAGAGAGAGAGGGAGGGAGTAGGAGAGGGAATGCACAAAGGTGCCGAACATGTTCAGTGGAGCACTAAATATGCCATGTCGTATCTTCTGTTACATAGGAGAACTGTGGGATGTGGGTAGGGATGGAAGGACCTGTCAATTTTGGTTTTCTCAGTTTCTCATTTTGCAATCTTTTAAAAAAAATCATTTTTATTGGTTTTACAAATACAAAGTATAAATAAACAGAATAAAAAATGTATCTATATAGAGAGATTCTCTGGATCTCAGGACTCCCCCCCCCCCCACATCTCCTCCATGGTGTCTCGTTTAAAACATCTACTACTGCATATTCATCCATACTCCAATTTTTATATCAAAACATATTATTCATGGTAATTTTTACACTACAAGTGAAATCAAAATCCTGCTCTTGTTTCCATCTGCTTACAGTGTTCTCCTAAGTAACTTACAAATTTCCCCCATTCTTTTATAAAGTTTTTGTCCTCTCTCATTTTGCAAATCTTAAATGCAGTTCTCCAGATTTTGCAGCAATTCACGATTTAGAAAACAACCTTTGCAGAACTTCATCAGCCTTTTATTACAAATTTATCCTAATAAACACCGTTTCGACTAACGTACAAATTTTTGCAAGCAATTTATCCTAACATAATGTTATTTAATATTAGTTATTACATTGTTTTCACCAGTAAATGCATGTTTAAGTGCTCTCTCCCTTAACATTTGCACTTATGTAAACACTGGTTGTGAGTTGCACGACAAAATTCACATAACTGCGAATTGTGAAGGATTGCTGCGTTTCACTTTTCATATTGTTTTGGAAAGTTCAGATTTAATAGATTTGAATTCAAAGGAGACCTGAATCAAATCTCTCCTCCATTCCTTGATATGGGTGGTGACTCCATAAAGGGGAATATATGTATGCCACCTTGGAAGTTATTTCACATGTTTGAAATAAATACATGCATTTTAATGAAATGTCTATTTAGAGAAATACCTGTTTTGTAGATTGTTCCCCTTTCTTCCCTTCTTTTAACACTAGTAATGGGCAGCAGCAGTTTTAAGTAGTATTTATCCGACTTTTGGATGACTGGAGCTTTTTCCTTTGCACAAGAAGGCTAATAGTGCATGTCTTTATTTTTATATATACTCTCCTCCTTAAGCAAAGGAGGGTGGGGGCTTGTCTTTGACGCCACTGTTGGTTTAATTGATGATCCCTAACACCTTTCACAAACACATACTTGAATCTTATTCATCCATGGAGTATGAACACAGAGCATAGACCTACTGTACCAAACAATGTAGGACACATAGAATCATAGAATGGCAGAGTTGGAAGCATAGCTGTCAACTTTCCCTTTTTTTGCGGGAAATTCCCTTATTCCAGCGCCGTTTCCCGCTGCTTCCCGCTGCTATCCCGGATTGTTAGATATTCCGTAGACTGTCCCCGGGACAGGTGAGGCTGCTGATCCCTTATTTTCAAATCTGAAAGTTGACAGCTATGGTTGGAAGGTCTGCCAGGGGCAATCTAATTCAAATCACTGCAATGAATTTATGGGTTTGCTTGAATTCTAATGCTTCACTGGATGTAGAGATTATGGGGATCTGCCCCCAAACCATAAATTATAATTAGATTTATGATAGAATTGTAGAGTCCATCCCCCTGCAATGCAGGACTCTCAACTAAAGCATCCATGACAGATGGGCATCCCTGTTAAGGTTATGTTGAATCCTGATTCTGCCTTCTGTGCCATTCGTTACCCCTCCAAGTTTGGTGTCGTCTGCAGATTTGATGGGCAGCCCCTCAAATCCTTCGTCCAAGTTGTTTCTAAAGATGTTGAACAACAACGGGCCCAGAACAGACCCTAAAGGCATGCCACTTTTCAATTTTTTTTCTAGGAGGATAGGGAACCATTAATGAGCACCAGGGGTACCACCTCCTAGGGGCTAAGCCCTTGTGGTCCTGTGTGAGTGTCTGGAGGCGGTTGGAGGATGGATGGTGGCTAACAGATTGAGGCTGAATCCTGACAAGACAGAAGTACTGTTTTTGGAGGATAGGGGACAGGCATGTGTGGAGGACTCTCTGATCCTGAATGGGGTAACTGTGCCCCTGAAGGACCAGGTGCACAGCCTGGGAGTCATTCTGGACTCACAGCTGTCCATGGAGGTGCACCGTTCTGCCCGGACACTGAGGTCCAGTGCTGAGGGCCTTCTGGTGGTTCCCTCACTGCGAGAAGCGAGGTTACAGGGAACCAGGCAGAGGGCCTTCTTGGTAGTGACACCCGCCCTGTGGAACGCCCTCCCACCAGATGTCAAAGAGAAAAACAATTACTAGACTTTTAGGAGACATCTGAAGGCAGCCCTGTTTAGGGAAGCTTTTAATATGTGAAGGATTATTGTATTTTAATATTTTGTTGGAAGTCTCCCAGAGTGGCTGGGGAAACCCAGCCAGATGGGTGGGGTATAAATAATAATATCTTATTCTTATTCTTATTCTTATTCTTATTCATGCCCTTGAATATTTTCAGGGAGGGGACTGCCCCCAATGTCCAAAAGTGGTGGAGGAGGCCAAGCACAGCCCCAGGCCAGCTCCTCCTCCTCTTCCTCCTACCATGGAGGAGAAGCCCCAATCCTGTGACAGCAGCAGCAGAGGAACCATGGCCATTGAAGGTGTGCTGCTGCTGCTGCCATGCTTGGCTCTGCCCCAGCTCCTCTGATGTCCTGAAATAACGCATCCAAAGTCATGTGCAGTACACCGCAAGCCCCCACATTCTTCTTCGGAAGCTGGCGCGTCTGATGAGCACTCTTTGGGTTCAGTTAGTCAACCAGCTAAAGATCCACCCTAACAGTTACCTCACCCAGTCCACATTTTACCAGCTTCCATTGCAAGAATATAAATGGAGGAATATCATGTCAGAAGCCTTGCTGAAATCAAGATACACTATGTGCACAGCATTCCCTTGAGCCACCACAGTTGTAACTCAAAAGAAAGAAAAGAAGGGAGGAAGGAAGGAAGGAAGGAAGGAAGGAAGGAAGGAAGGAAGGAAGGAGATTTGTCTGGCATGCAATGCCTTTGAGAAAAAAACAGACAAGGTCCCAGTTGGTCAACCATCGTGGCACCAACCAGCTCCAGACCTACTTTGCTTGCCCTGAGCTGCCACTTCTGTGTGAGAAGAAGGCCAAAAGGAAAAAGGGGATAAAATCTGCATCTACACTTGCCCTCTTAAACGACTTTCCTTTCAGGATGTTGAATAATGGAGAGGAGGATCTGTTCAAGCTCCAGTTTCCTGCTCTTATGTCCATTTGTTAAGTCCTGTTCCAACAATCATAATGGTGACTGAACACCCTTGAGTGGCATCTACTGATCACACAAAACATAGTCCACCAATTGAACATATGTTTGAGCTGATGAATTTCTTTGAGAGCCAAATATTTACTAAGAGGGCTGCAGAAAATCCTTCTTCTCCACCTTTCTTTACAGTCACACATGGACTTCCCACCAGTTTTCAGAGGGTGGAAAGTAGAGGAACTGTTTTGAAGAAATGATTCTTAAGGACCACAGGGCCAATTAAAACTTCACCAAGATGGCCGCCAACAACAACAACAACTTATTATTTCTACCCCGCCCATCTGGCTGGGTTTCCCCAGCCACTCTGGGCGGCTTTCAACAGAACATTAAAAACAGAATAAAATATTTAAAAACTTCCCTAAACAGAGCTGCCTTCAGACGTCTGTTTGAAGGAGTCCTCTGTTTTAAGGGCCGTCCAGCCAAGTTTGATTTAAAGATTTAAAAACTTTTATTAAAAAAAACTCTTAAGAAAGGAGAGTAGCAGCCTATCAAATTAGCACCTGGAGAAAAAGACCAAGCCCACAGGCCACCTGGTCAAGGTCCACCCCACTGTGGTGAGATGTATTGTATTTAATTCAAATTATAGCATTCACTTCTAAATTTGTATCCATACATATAAATCAGCATATGCAAATTTATGCAAATAAGTGTCCTTTTTTTTAAGGCAGTGCATACATGAGCACCTTAAATTAGGCATGCCCCTTGGTAGCTCAGTAAACAGAGCAAATGTTTGTGGTCCACTGCATGAAGTGTATTCCTCAGAAATATACAAATGAAATGAACTTTTTGAATTTCATTTAAAAAAAGAGAGAGAGAGAGAGAAATGAAATGGCCAGCGGGAAAGAACTGCCCCTCTCCTGTCAGTCTTTCGCTCTCAGTTGCAGTTTCCAAGGTGGCTTTTCATCTAAAGAACAAAACAAAGCAAAGCAAAGCAAAGCAAAGCAAAGCAAAGCAAAGCAAAGCAAAGCAAAGCAAAGCAAAGCAAAGCAAAGCAAAGCAAAGCAAAACAAAACAAAACAAAACAAAACAAAACAAAACAAAACAAAACAAACTATTGGGCAGGGGAGGGGGAGTCAGGGAGAAACCCACACCTGAGTTAGTTTGCTCTGCATTCTGTACTGACTACAGCAGGAACTTCAGAAGTTTCAGGAAATCCGAACGTAAATCCATACTTTGCTTTGAAACTCAGTTTGCTTCATTTCCTTGGACGGATGGCGACAGCATGCAAATGGAAAAAAATAAATGCATTTGGGAGCAGTGCTCACAGTGCACTCTTTTGGATGGAACTTTTTAAAATGTTGTTTTCTGCAGCGTTTGGGTGGGAGAGTTACAGAACAATATTTGCAAATACAGTGGCACCTCAGGTTACGTACGCTTCAGGTTACAGACTCCGCTAACCCAGAAATAGTGCTTCAGGTTAAGAACTTTGCTTCAGGATGAGAACAGAAATCGTGCTCCAGCGGCGCGGCAGCAGCAGGAGGCCCCATTAGCTAAAGTGGTGCTTCAGGTTAAGAACAGTTTCAGGTTAAGTACGGACCTCCGGAATGAATTAAGTACTTAACCTGAGGTACCACTGTACAGTAAAGCAGCATTTTTCAACCTTAGGCTCCCAGATGATTCTGGACTACAACTCCCATCACCTGTAGCCATTGGCTAAGCTGGCTGGGGATGATGGGAGTTGTAGTCCAACTGCTTCTGGGAAGCCAATGTTGAAGAACACTGCAGTAAAGGAATGTTAACCACATATAGACTATGGCATCAAGTGATGGATTCTGTGCGTGAAATGCTAACCTCAGATCAGCTACTGTGTGCAGAGTGCTTCTATCACCTGACATCTTCACTCCAAACCACAATACATTTAATTGGAGGAATGTCACATGTTCAGGTGAGAGGTTTGAAAAGGTGTGTGCCTTTTTCTTCCCACAAGTGTCATTTTCCTGCTTACAAATTAGCACATGTCCACCGCACAAAGGCTGGCAATTGTTTAGTTTAGTTGCTTAGAGAAAACCAAATCCATAATGGCCAGGCGTGTACTAGGGAGAAACATGTTGACAAATGAATAGACCAATTGGCGGGTTGCTTTGGGCATTCAGCCGTGCTCAGTTCCCACCCCCTCACCCCCACCCGTTGCTAGGATAGTTGTCAACAGAACTTGAAGCTCCTGGGAGATAACGAATCTAATATTAATAATTGACTGGTGAAGAAAAAGTGCTGCGATCGATGAATCTGACTTCATATGGAATCTTTTAAATTCCAGCAATCGAGAGGAGGAGGCTACAGATTTGCAAAGCAATACCTGGGTTAGTTGAATGTTTCAGCCTATGTATATTTAAACATGTAAAATTTGAAACAATTTAAATTGGTGGTGGTGGGCATTTTAGTCCTCAGTAAGCAAGATTTTTTTTTTTTAAGTGTCATGATGTTTCCAGCATTACTTTGGCCAGAATTAAAAGGGAATCTTGAGCAATCATCTTTGTAGAAAATATAATTATATGATAAGGTTTAGTAACTAGGTGACATTACCATTACTTATTTATTATGCCAAGGGTTCAAGAGTAATCCTATGTTCAAGGGTATTTTATAAGCTCCTCCTTCGTTTTATTCTCACAAGTACCCTTTAAAACGAGGGACGTGGGTGGTGCTGTGGGTTAAACCACAGAGCCCAGGACTTGACAATCAGAAGGTCGGCGGTTCGAATCCCCACGACGCGGTGAGCTCCCATTGCTCAGTCCCTGCTCCTGTCAACCTAGCAGTTTGAAAGCACATCAAAGTGCAAGTAGATAAATAGGTACCACTACGGCAGGTAGGTAAACGGCGTTTCCATGCACTGCTCTGGTTTCGCGAGAAGCGGCTTAGTCATGCTGGCCACATGACCCGGAAGCTGTACACCGGCTCCCTCGGCCAATAAAGCGAGATGAGCGCCGCAACCCCAGAGTCGGCCACGACTGGACCTAATGGTCAGGGGTCCCTTTACCTTTTACCCTTTAAAGCAGAGTGGCTGCCCCAGGAGGGCTGATTTATGATTTGAACCCCATTTTCAGCATGGTTCAGGTGTGTTTTTTTTTAGGCTTTTAATTTTGTCACTGTGCATAGATTGAACCTATTTTAAACTGAATAACGTTGTTCATAACCCCTTTTTGTGGAATAGCCAATTTGGGCAAAAAGAAGGTTGCAATTCAGTCATTGTGCTGTTTAAACCAGGGATACTCATCTACACTTACCTTTGCGGCACATTTCTAGGCACAGGCCTGGGCTGTTCAGCTCTGCGTCTCAGCGCTCCCCCTCCCCAGTGCTTTTCCCTTGGACACCTGCTCTTTACTGCTGAATCGGATCAAACGGCAATCCATAGAAAACCTGCATTGCTGTTTGCTCCGATTCGGCAGTAAAGAGCGGGTTTTCCTGCGGAAAGGCAGCAGAGCAAAACAAAAAGTGTTTGGACACAGATCAATAAAGCATGGTCCTGTGGCTAGAAAGTAAACAGCAAAGAGATCTGGACCAGGAGAAGATTCACAATGTAAGAATATAAATGACAAAAGTTTCCTCTAGTGCAGCACCTTTCTCCCTGCAGTGGCCAAGTAGAGACCTAGGAGAAGTTTCCATGGGGGCAACAGACCTCCTCACGGTTGCTACCGTTTGACAAGGTGTGTGGGGCCTAGAGTACTTGACTGGGGAAACAGAACTTCATGCCCTTGCTCATAAATGAAACGGAGCTCTCAACCCAGCTCAGACATTGAAAAAATGCCTGAAGGATAAAATTGGGAGGAAAGAGGACCACATGCCCTGAAGTCATTGGAGAAGAAGTAAACAAGTAACTTTTGGGAAAGCGTCATAATTGGTACCAAAACAAACGCAGTACTTTCATAGCATGCACAATTGGCATCAAAATCCACAGAATTAGTGATCAGTCTGTGCAGAAAGGCCCAAGGATCTGCCAAGTCACACAGGTCTTCCTGAATAAAATAAGCACATGGGGCCCCGAAATATGGAAGCCCTTTAAAAACCTTCCTTAATGGAATTTGAGGTGCAAACTAAACATAATTGTTCAGTTTCACCTTGGCTACATAGTTCTTTTTAGGAAAGAAAGGCATGCCTCTCAATGAGAAGAAGAGGAGGAGGAGGAGGAGAAGGAGTTGGATTTGATATCCTGCTTTATCACTACCCGAAGGAGTCTCAAAGCGACTAACATTCTCCTTTTCCTTCCTCCCCCACAACAAACACTTTGTGAGTGGGGCTGAGAGACTTCAAAGAAGTGTGACTAGCCCAAGGTCACCCAGCAGCTGCATGTGGAGGAGCAGAGACACGAACCCGGTTCACCAGATTACGAGTCTACCACTCTTAACCACTACACCACACTGGCTCTCACAGTTGACTCACTTTTCTCTGTCATCACAGGTTGATTTACCTTCTGTTGCATGGAAACAGGATAAGGATGGGAGACAACTGGAAAAGAAAGCCCAGCGTCTGCCATGATCCTATACTTTCACGAATACAGATCCCTTCATCTGCTCAGGACACCTCCTTAATGAAGGTATCTGAGGACTGCTGACATTAGAGCTGTGCCAATCTCATGGCCTAACCCCTTCTGTGATTTTATTAAATAAAACAGTTCTTGGTGCTTAGAATAGGGCTACCAGACGTCCCCATTTCCTGGGGACAGTCCCCGGATTTGCGAATAAGTCCCCAGACAAATTCCATCCCCGGAATGTCCCCGGATTTCATCTAATGTCCCCAGGAAATGCAGCGGCGGTAGTCTGAGCAGCCGGCTCTGGCTGGCTTCAGGAGGTACTCGGAAGTCCCCATATGATGGTGGCGCAGGGGCTCGAAGATGCAGTTTCTAGACTGCCTCCACCTTCCCTAGCAACTAAGCTGTGAAGGGAGCAACTAAGCTGTGAAGGGAGGCTTCATGCTGCCTATCGGAGCAGCCTCCCAACTCCTACTTGCGTGCAAGCAGGAGTGGGGCGGGGATTTCATCACTGAAGGGAGGCTTCACACTGCCTATCCAAGCTTGCGTGCAAGCAGGAGGGGGCAAGGATCTCTCAGTTAGGCAACAGGAAGCCTCCCTTCCCAGCTGAGGGATCCCCGCCCCCTCCTGCTTGCACGCAAGTAGGAATGGGATTGGGGCTGCTCCGATGAGAAGGGAGGCATCGCGCTGCCTGAGAGATCCCTGCCCCCTCCTGCTTGCAAGCAAGTAGGAGTTGGGATTGGGCTGCTCTGTAAGGCAGTGTGAAGCCTCCCATTCCCAGCTGAGCGATCCCTGCCCCCTCCTGCTTGCACGCAAGTAGGAATGGGATTGGGGCTGCTCCAATGGGAAGGGAGGCATCGTGCTGCCCGAGCCCCCGCTCTCGGCCCTCCTTCTCTGCCTTCCATGCCTGACCCACCACGCACCGCTTCACCACCACCACTACCGAAGAACCAAGAACTCAGGGGCTGCCCAGGCTCATGGAGAAAGGAGACAGAAGCTTCGGAGGAAGGGGAAACGTGGCGGTTGAGGTCAAGACAGCGGCTGCCCCACTGCCACCGCCATTGCTGCAGCATCAATGTTCCGAACGTGTAGTATTTATTTACAGTGGTGCCCCGCAAGACGAATGCCTCGCAAGACGGAAAACCCGCTAGACAAAAGGGTTTTCCGTTTTTGAGTTGCTTCGCAGGACGAATTTCCCTATGGGCTTGCTTCGCAAGACGAAAATGTCTTGCGAGTCTTGAGATTTTTTTTCCGCTTTCCCCCCCTTTATCTAAGCCGCTAAGCCTTTAATAGCCTTTTAGCAGCTAATCCGCTAAGCCGATAAGACTTTAATAGCCGCTAAACCGCTAATAGCGCTAATCCGTTAAGCCGCTAATAGGGTTGCTTCGCAAGACGAAAAAACCGCTAGACAAAGACACTCGCGGAACGGATTAATTTCGTCTTGCGAGGCACCACTGTATTTATTGTGTCCCCGGATTCATTGAAAAAAATCTGTTAACCTTAGCTTAGAAGGGTCTCCTGTTCTTAGTGCAGAGTGGGTCTCCTGTCTTGTTTCACAGTGCCATCCTCAATGTGCCGCACCCTGACATCTCCCTTAGCACCTGCAGGGGCCCCTGCCTCCCCCCTTTACTTTATTTTATTTTTATTTTTAATATGTGAGAGTGTGCGTACATGCCTGTAATCCCCCCCCCCCGAATGCTTCTGGGCCACACACAGGGCTAAAGAGTTTCATAAGGAAACAGAGTGCTAAAACTGCCCACCATAGAACACCAGGGCTGTGTCCCATTGCCCACTGTCAATCTCCCCCATTTCCCAGGTGAGCACTGCCATCTGCAAGACTGCCCCAAATTACTGCTTTTTGGAGAAGTAGGGATGGAAGACCGTTATTTCCAGTTTTCTGAGTTTCTCGTTTTTCCAATCTTGAATTAGGTTCTCACATTTCTGCAGCTATTCACAAGTCTGTTTTTTAAAAGTCCTGATGAAAACGCATCAGCATTTTTAGTGTGAACAAACACATTTTGTATGCAGTTTTGACTAATGTACAATTTCTTTGCAAGCAGCTATCCCAAATGTTATACATTTTTACATGTTACCTTCATTAATATCCATTCCTATTAGTGCACAATTTCCTCGGATATGTAAATTTTGTGAACACTGTTTAGAGACTGTACCACATAATAAGATTAAGTGAAAATCCCGAAGGACAGCTATGTTTTAGTTCATGTACTGTTTCAGGGTGTGTGGATTTGATAGATTTGTCTTTAAATGAGAAGTGAAGCTTGCAGGCTGAACGCACAGTCTTTGTGACAAGAAGATTAAAGCCCTCCTTGCAATCTAGGGGAAGGCAGGTGCCAGACCAGGAGACTTCAGGTAAACGCTGAAGGTCTGGCAGCCCTAGTCCTCTCTGGAACTCACCTACAGGTGGTACCCAACACCAAGAAAACTAGTGCTAATATGCCCAGGAACCTCACCAAAATGCTGGAGAGGGTGCACCTCCACAGGCACATACCTTCACATGTGGTGGGAGTGTCCCAAAGTCCAACTATTCTGGACAACAGCCATACAAGAAATATGTAAAATAACCAAGCAAGTATTAGAAATCACCCCAGAATTGGCCCTACTAAACATCTTCCAAGACAATAGTGCTCATTTACACCACAAAGAACTCATAACCCACCTCCTTTCAGCAGCCAGAAACATAACCAGACACTGGAGAGACCTGTCAGGAGTAAGCATGGACCAATGGTACCAAACAGTATGGGAAACAGCCTTACTAGAAAAATTAACCAATAAACTGAAACTGACATGGGGACAAATAGAAGAAGACGCCTTCACCCCGGTATGGCTTCCCTTTATCACATACACAGCCCAACAAGACAATGAAAAAATCCACCAACAGCATACAAATAAATATGGCTAACCTGATCCAAAACACCCACCCACCCCACTCACACATGAAAACAAAGACCACCACAGCCAACCACAAATGAACAGCCACACCCTAGGCCAACCCCAACCTCTCTCACCACCAAAGGAACACAAGTGAACAGCAGAGAACCTGCACAAACAACACTGACACAAAACCCGACATACATTAAGTAAAATAGAAACATCGCCACCTGACCCCACCCCCACTCATCTCCCCCCCCTTTCCCCCTTTTCTTCCTAATGTCTCAACAAATGAAACTGATCAGTAAAAAATGTTACGGGGGGGGGGAGAGAGAGAGATTGCACATACTTTTGTAAACCAAGAAAATCTTTAATAAAAATACATTTTTTAAAAAAATGGCTCACCCCAAATGCCTGGGGGAATTAGGGTGTCTTTACTTGATGGCAGAAACCCACGCTTGTCTCACCGCTCAGGGTGACAAAGAACCACTCTCACCACCAACTGTAAGACCTGGGATGGATGATATGGGAGAGGAATACAGCCAGGTTCCAGGGCATGAAGGACTTTATAAACCAGTACTAAAACCTTGAATTGGACCCTGTAGCAGTCAGGCAGCCAGCTCAAATCCCACAATATTGGTGGCTATATGACCACATGCTGAAGCGCCATTCAGTCATCATTCTGCACCAGCTGCAATCTCTGGACTGTTGTCAAAGGCAGCCCAATGTAGAATACGTTATAATAATCTAGCTTTACAGCCCTGGCTATTTTCTACCTCAGCATGTTTCTGCTTTCGTTGCTTTGCTTTTTCCATGATAAAAGAGGGAGCGAAGGAAGTCCAGGGTCCTCGTACATTCTCATTTTGCATTGTTTGGGTGGTGGTGGGGGTTTGGGGTGCTGTTTGCCATGTGTAACTAGTCTAGGCCTTGTTCCGACAGGATTTGAAAAGAGGACAGAAGCGCTACTTTTACAGCATTATGAGAATATATGACAGCAAAGCGCCGAGGGAAATGTTGTACCATCGGTATGTGATCAATCTCCAGTGCCAGAACGTGCAGGGTGAGTGTCAGCCAAGGCAGCTCCTTGCATCAGCACCTCCGAGAAATTGGAGAGCAGCAGAGAAAATCCGGAGACTTGAGGGGATTATGAGGCAAGGTTTATGGGCCATGAAGGTACATCAGACACACAGCCGGAGCACATGGTGGTTTATAGGCAGAGTTCACACAGTCTTCAGCCAAGAGGCTCTGCCGTTCTCAGCAGGGACGAAGGGGAAGAACAGGCAGTGAAATGGTGTAGGTCTGGCGTTATTTATGTTACATTCATCCACTGTGCAGTTTGTCTTCGGTTCCTCTCCGCAGAAATGATACAAACACACACAGAGACAGCTGAAAGACAAATGCTTTAGAATAAATGTTTAGCTCTCGTAGCTGCCTTAGAAAAATATCAAACCAACAGATTTCTCCCAGATGCACAAAACACCGGGGGCTTTCCTCCACATGTCTCCCAAACGCTTGACGTTAAAACTAGGATTGGAAACCTTCTATAGGAGAGCCACTCAGGAACAAACACTTCAAAATGAAGAGTTAGCATTAAAAGGATTGTGAGATCAGTTCTGTGATTCAGAAAAGACAGCTTCTGTGTTCTCCCAGACTTTTCATGTTCAATTCAAGGTTTTAGCTCAGTGGTACAAGCCATGTTTTGCATACAAAAGGTCAGCGTTTCCCAAACTTGGGCTTCCAGCTGTTGTTGGATTACAACTCCCAGCATCCCTAGCTAGCGGGACCAGTGGTCAGGGAGGATGGGAATTGTAGTCCCTAAACAGCTGGGCAGTCGGCCGGGCGCTCTCGCTCCTGGCTCGATTTGGGTCATGGGGGGGTCAGCGGTCCCCCCCAGTTGACGCGCTGGGTGTCCCTGGTTCCCCCTTGGGAGTGGCAGTGGCAGCGGCAGTCTCAGCAGCCCGGAGCCAGCCTGGTAGCGCAGTTGGCTCTGGCTGGCTTCAGGAGCTGCTTGCTGCCATGGTGCCCGTCATTTTGCCTTGCTGGAAGTCCCCATATGATGTGTCTTGTGCCGTTGAACCAATCACGTAACATTCATTCACTATTAATAAATCTATAACACTTAAAATATAAGTCCGGGGACATTAAATGAAATCCGGGGACATTCTGGGGACGGATTTTGTCCGGGGACAGATTTGTAAATCCGGGGACTGTCCCCGGGAAACGGGGATATCTGGTAACCATAGTATGTGCTCCCTGTACAGTTTCTGCAGGAGAAGGCAGACTTGCCATTTCTAGCATTAACGGTAAGGTAGGAGAACCAGGTGCAATCACTTGCTCCTGGAGCCATTTCCTGGAGAAGGCAGAGGATTAAACCTGGAGAGTCCAGACCTGTGCACAGAAAGGCAGGTCTGGATTTTCTCTTTCTTTTCTTTTTCGCTGATTCGGGTGGCTGGGTTTTAAAATATGATTTATAGAATAGAAATGAGCAAGTCCCAGCCTCAGAACTGCAGGTGTAAAACTAACAAATGATTTAGCCTTGTAGTGCTTACTATTTTGTCAAAGCTTTTAATGCGAAGGCCCTAGTGACAAACCAAATATGAAGTTCAGAAAATCCTGTTGATGGCCCTGTTTGTCACAGGAATAACAAAAATGCACAGGCAAAACAGAAGCAGTTAACAGGGGAGTAAAATCAGATGTAATTATTCTGTGAAGTATGCATTCTCTGTTTTATGTTCTGCTAAACTCTGATTGATTAAATTAGAGGCAGTCTTCCCATTAAACTGGATTTATTACGAGAACAAGGTAACTATTGCTACCTAATGCTAAGAACCATCTTTCTTAAAGGAAAGGCTTGTCCCTTTCCCCAACGCTTTGGGAAACAGGCTGGTCCCCTTTCAAACTATTTGATTGCACCCAATGTCAGGAGGCTTGCTTGTGTAAATTAGAGACAAAACAGCAGACCTAAGAGGAAAGAGGGAGTCGAAACGTTCATCTCACAATTAAGGCTCCACAAAGTAGGTCTTTCTCATCTTTCACTCCTGCAATCATTGAAAACCATGTCACATCGCCACAGGACGACGCCTGACAGCAGAAGGCTCACTGACTCCTTTTTGCAATTACCGTTGTTATTTTCTGACTCCACGCTCTGTGCATGGCAGGGAGCCCTATTCATTCCATCAACTTTTATGGCCTCTCCTGCACATGCTGACTAATGTGATGACACTAGACCAGTTGTTCAGCTGTCCTGGACACTTTTGCCAGCCCAAAGGAATAACCGGCCATCAGAATAACGCACTGTTTGCCCCCTCGTCCCCATGTATTGATGCACGGGTGCCTTTGACCATTATTGACTCCTTTAAAAATATTTTTAAGGGCTCATCACAAAGCAGCAAGTCAAATATTATGCATCCTACCTGAAAGATTAAAAAACCCCGCAGAGGAATCAAGGCTGGGAACTGCACCTCCCTTGAAGACAGACCTCAGGAAGGCAGAGCTCGGTTTCTGTAATTAAATGTGAATCAAAGAAACCAGAGATGACTCACAGTCAGTGAAAAAGGATGAATCACTTTTCTTCCATGAGAATTGGACACTTAACATTACATCCAGAAGTTGTGCTAGGTGCTTACAAAGCAAGCTGGTAACTCGTCTTTCTGTTTTTATTTTATTTTTAAATGCACACTCTCTTCTAGGAAAAACTGCTCAAAATTTCCATAATTTTGCATGCATTATATATGAAAATAGATATTTGAAATCTTGCAAAATTTGCCATTTTGTGCCATGGAGGGGGGGGGGAATGGTAAGGGGAAATGTGAAATAAGGAGACCCGGGATAAATGGGGGGCAGTGGACACATATTTGAAGCAAGACCAGGAAACCACCAAGAATGCAGAATGTTCCAGTTCCTAAACTTGCTTGTTTTCAAACACGTGTGCGTGCACACACACACACACACACACACACACACACACAGACCTCCCCCTCTATAGACACATATACACAATGGCTAGAAACTTGCTTAAATAAAATGCAAGTGGTGATTCAGTGTAAGATTTTGCCTGAGGAGGAATTTGTATCCTCTTATCTTGCCGATCAGAAGGTTGGCAGTTCGAATCCCCATGACGGGGTGAGCTCCCGTTGTTCGGTCCCCGCTCCTGCCCACCTAGCAGTTCAAAAGCATGTCAAAGTACAAGTAGATAAATAGGTACCACTCTGGCGGGAAGGTAAACAGCATTTCCATGCGCTGCTCTGGTTCGCCAGAAGCGGCTTAGTCATGCTGGCCACATGACCCGGAAGCCAGCTCCCTGGGCCAATAAAGCGAGATGAGAGCGCAACCCCAGAGTTGTCTGCAACTGGACCTAAGAGTCAGGGGTACCTTTACCTTTACCTTTATCTGTAATCACAGCTCTGAACTACTTGGTAAAGATGTGTACAAAACCGATGTCATCTTATAGAGAGGAGCCTGTTCAGAGTGGGCCCTCTGAGCGATGGTATAGGACAGATTGCTTAAAGCTTCCGACTGTAGAATGAAAATTACAGGTTAACATTGGATGCATTACGATGATGTGTATGGAAACTGACACTCTAAGTTGTCTCTGACACCTTTAAATTAATTTCCACCTTTAAATAAGAAATGAAATATGTAACAAATGCAAATAAAATTTATATCAATGTGTTATGCTGACAGGTCAAAAGCGTCACCAGTTGTTTTCCGGCAGATGGCTTTCTTTCTGAAAAAGCTGCTCCATAAACCTTTATTACTCTCTATTTCTGTGCTTTTTCGGAAACTGACGCATAACCATGCATTCTGCATCAGCCCAGTGGGTTCCTCTAGATGACCTGTTTACTGACTAGCATTCATTCTGATTTGCTCATACTGTACAAAGCTTACATGAAAGTTAGATTACATCCCGTTTTTACGGAGCGTTTGTTTTGATGTGGGGAGGCTATATGACAACGAGCATTCGTTCTGCATTCATCCTGATTCGCTTGCAGGGTGTTTACATGTCATTCCCTTCACCATTCTTCCATCCCACACTTTTCAGTGCAGAATGCTTTTAATCTACTTTCATTGGTAGTCATAAAGTCCCCAGTCTGCACTTGAATCCCTCCTACAAAATACTGGACGTGTTAAACATGAGATTAGATCCCCAATGGAAATGCTGTTTGCTAAAGGAATGGTTTAGCTCCCTTCCTTTTCATTCCAGCTGCATCCTCCTGACTGCCAAATGTGTCTCTACCAGGTTTAATGCCTCTCTTCTTTGTTACTTTCCAGGGTCCTGCCATAAAACTTTGCAAGAGGTTGGTTGTCAGTGAAATATTGCTGTTCTGATAAAAGCAAGCGGATGTGCCTCATTTCAGAGCTTTCATTTTCACTCTTCGTGTACCCCATATCTTAGCCTGTTATTTGGCCGCAATTCCTTCCCTCGTTTTCCCCGACTTTCTTCCTACAACTGCTCTTTAAGTCCAAAAAATGTCTAATGTTGATCCAACAAAGTCAGGCTGGCTAGGATACCATCCAGAAAATTCTATTCTTGCTAGTTGTGTGTGCAATGTGGCCTAGATTTTCCTGCGCTTACGTTCCCATTCCTGCCCGTTGCTGAAAATTCTCCATCCATACCTGGAAAAAGGTAGCTGGGTCTAATTCATACGTGACCTTCTTTACAGTGTGGATAAATTTCCTTACATGGATACCGTAATGGTAGCCTCCACGAGTCATATTTGCAATAGATGTTTTCAGCACTGGCAAATTTTAGGTCACAATCTTAGCTTCCATTTTCCTCTCTGTATAAAATGTCATTGAATTATTCATATATATAATATATGAATGATTCTGTAGCATATAGCAATTCATGGGGCACAATCTAGGAGGTTATAGTCGTACCTTGGATCTCAAACGCCTTGGCTACCGAAAAAAATGGCTCCCGAACAATCAGAACCCAGAAGTGAGTGTTCCAGTTTTTGAACGATTTTCAGAAGTTGAATGTCTGGCGCGACTTCCGCAGCTTCCAAGTGGCTGCAGGATGTTCCTGCAGCCAACCGGAAGCTGGACCTTGGTTTTTGAAAGGTTCTGGGAGTCGAATGGATTTCCAGAATGCATTCTCTTCGAGAACCAAAGTACGACTGTAGTTATTTCCACTGAAATCAATGTGGCTTAATGTAAGGTTACCAGATGTCCCCGTTTCCCAGGGACAGTCCCCGGATTTACAAATCACTCCCCATACAAAATCCATTGAAGTTGAAAAGTGTCCCCGGATTCATTGAAAATAATCTGGTAACCTTAGCTTAATGCATTCACTGATACAATGTGTTGCCGCAGTACCTGTATGCAGATTGTACAAGAGCTTTCCAAACTTTTCATGTTGGTGACACACTTTTTAGGCATGCATTATTTCGTGACGCGGTAATTCAGTTTTACATCATTTTGCAACACAGTAATTCAGTTTTACTAGGAAACCGGAGGTTAAAGTAACCCCTTTCCAGCCCTGGAAGGAGCATGGGGAGTGTTCGTGCAACACACTACAGCCGACACACTTAACGTGTTGTGACACACAGTTTAGAAAGCTCTGGATACCCTGAATGCATGGCAGTGATATGGGTTGGACTCACTGGCTCTACCAGTGACACTTGCATGACTGATCTCTAGATAGCCAAGGTCCTGTTTGCACCTGAGCCTATGCATATAACATCCTCGGGTGAGTAGGCCCTGAAAACATGATCCGTATCTTCCGTTTTTCTAGGGCATGGAGTTTGAATTAGGGAAGGAGAGGCGTAGCAAGGTCGGGTGGTACCGGTGTGGAAATTTATTTATTTATTTTGCGAATAAATTTTTATTAATTTTCATTAAACATAAATTCATTATACAAATAAATCCCACATATATATTTGGCTCTGCCGAGCTTCGGACTTCCCTCCACCCCTTCGGTAGGTATCATATATTTTCTAACATTGCGTATTCTGTTTGTTTAACCGTTTTACTATATGCTGTTAGAGTTATTCCAGCCCTGCCAGTGTCTTTAGGGTTTTACAATTGGCTCTTATATACACCAAATATTTACTCCAACTTTGATGAAACTTCTGTTCATCCTGATCTTGTATTTTTCCTGATAATCTGGCCAGTTCTGCATAATTCAACATTTTAACCTGCCATTCCATAATAGTAGGTATCACATCTGTCTTCCAATTCTGGGCCAACATAGTTCTTGCTGCCGTCGTGGCGTACAGAAAAAGATTTTTATCTTTCTATTTAATTTCCTTCCCTGTCAGTCCTAATAGAAAGGCTTCAGGGTTTTTTAGAAAGGTGTACTTAAAGGTGGATATTTTTTTTATAACCCCCCCCCCATTAATGGCTCCGGGTAGGCTTGGGAGTCGTGGGCGGGCAGCACGCTGAATGTCATTCCCTGGGCACGCCACCCACCTGCAACTCCCAAGCCTCCCTCGAGCTGCTCAAACGAAGGGGGAAGGCCGCCAGCAAAGGTGCGCCACTTTCTTTGCGGTGCCTCTTTACTGGCAGCCTTCCCCCTTCCTTTTGACAGCTCAGGGGGAGCTTGGGAGTTGCAAGCGGGCGGTGCGCCAAGTGTCGCCCCCCTCATCGATGACACCCGGGGTGTTCCCCACCCCCGCAACCCCTTCCTATGCCTCTGTAGGGAAGGGCTGCTGTTCAGTAGTAGAACATCTGCCTTGCATACAGAAGGTCCAGTTGAATTCCCAATGGCATCTCCAGCAAGGGCTGCGAGAAACTTTGCTGGAAAACCCTGAAGAGCCACTCCCAGTGGGTGCAGGCAGGACTGTGCTAGAAGGACCAAGGATCTGACAGGTCATTGATACGTCAGCTTCCCATGTTCCTATGAGACTATGCATAGACTCCAAGCAGATAGAACCTTGAATGTGTGGAGATCTGACATCTTGAGGTTGTGGCCTCAGAAGGCCCAATTTTCACACACCAATTCATGCCACTCCCTGTAACCTTCCGCACAAGGTTATTGTCTTTTGCTCTGAGAGGAATAGGTGGAAGTAAATGCAAACTGTAGCTGAATGCTATATCCTCCTGGTACTTTTTTTCCCAAACACTGTATATTGTTTTGCAATATGTTTTAGTGCTATGTTGAGAAATGTTATTGATTATAGACCTTCCAGACATTACCAAAGCAATTTGATGTATATTGCCCATCGATGCAGCAATTGAGTTGCATCCTTCTGCGCTTTTTAGTAAATTGATCCTAAAGAAAACAGGAAGAAAACTGGGGGCACGTAATGATGGGGAGGGAGAAAGTAAGGATGCAAGCCTTTCTCAGGTTCAGATATGAGTAGAAGGCTGAAAGAGATCTGTGCAAGGGGAAGATCAAGGAACACAGAGCAAGGATCTTGTTACATGCAACCCCAATCTCCACAAGTGAGATTCCAGGGCTTGCAAGTGCATTTACCAGGGTTCGTGTTTCCTTTGGGGACAATGAGGCACAGCAGAGTCTGTGATGTCTTTATGATATATGGTTTATTTTCACATACGTACAACCAGCATCAGATTTAGAGTCACCCCACACAGGGGACCAAGCCAAAGGGGTGCAAAATTGAGAATATCCATACTACTACTACTAATTTATTTATACCCCGCCCATCTGGCTGGGTTTCCCCAGCCACTCTGGGCGGCTTCCAACAAAAGATTAAAATACATTAAAGCATCTATCATTAAAAACTTCCCTAAACAGGGCTGCCTTCAGATGTCTTCTAATCGTCAGATAGTTATTTATTTCTTTGACATCTGATGGGAGAGCGTTCCATAGGGCGGGCGCCACTACCAAGAAGGCCCTCTGCCTGGTTCCCTGTATCCTCACTTCTCACAGGGAGAGAACCGCCAGAAGGCCCTCAGAGCTGGACCTCTGTTTCTGGGCTGAATGATGCGGGTGGAGACGCTCCTTCAGGTATCCTGGGCCCAGGTCACTTGGGGCTTTTAAAGGTCAGCACCAACACTTTGAATTGTGCTTGGAAACATACTGGGAGCCAATGTAGGTCTTTCAAGACCGGTGTTATATGGTCTCGGCGGCCGCTCCCATTCACCAGTCTAGCTGCCGCATTCTGGATTAGTTGTAGTTTCTGGGTCACCTTTAAAGGTAGCCCCATGTAGAGCATGTTGCAGTAGTCCAAGCGGGAGATAACTAGAGCATGCACCACTCTGGTGAGACAGTCTGCGGGCAGATAGGGTCTCAGCCTGAGACTTGAGAAGATTCCTGGCCCTCCCCTCCTCCTTGCAAAAGGGACGCTTTTTTACTGTTCACTTACTTCATCATCCACTGCAATTCTGGAAAGTATCGCCTCCTAGCTCTGGGATTGTCTTTTGCTCATTACCCAGAGCTCAGGGCAGGTTCTCCCCCCTTAGTGTCCAGCTGAGAGACTTCTGCCGAAGTGGTTTTCTTGATGGGTTAATGACTCTGCCTTTGTGTCACAATGATCCATCCTTGGCGATTCCCTGGTCAGGAAAACAAGTCCAGCCTGTATTTTTGTGCTACTAAATCCATTGATTGAACGCCAACATTTAATAAAGCTGGGAATTATGAGCTTTGTTCAAATCCTAATCACTTTATTGAATCCAGAGATTTTAGGGGAGTCCCCCCCCCCCAATTTTTTAAAATAACAATATGCATACAGTAGGCAGCATTTGCATGATATATAACAAGCAGATAATGGGCCTAGCCAGGATTTTTGGTAGCGGGTGTGTGTGTGCTGAACCTCTGTTTGCTATGTATTTTTATTTATTTTTATTTATTGGGGGGACAGCTCCCTCCCTGCCCCTCCTTGGCTACATCCATGAAGCAGATTATGGAGATGTGGTGATTACCATTTTAAAAATATTTAGGCTTCAGTCCAATGCACACATACTTGGGAGTGAGTCGCTTTCATTAAGCTCTGGGTAAACATTCATAGGATTGTACTTCTATTTATTTTTTAAAACATGTGGCTTTTAAAATACTTGAGTTCTCAAAGAAGGGAACAGCAAAATAAAAAGTCAGCTCATAAAAATACAGTAACTAAAATTAAAAGTTAAGCAGTGACAATCTGCATATAAGAGGAGGAAAATCAAATCAAACAAAGGCTAGATTAAGTTAAACAACAAAGGCTAGATTAAGTGAAATCAGCTTATTTATGAGACCTTGCCAGCAATTCCTCATGATAAGGTTAAAAATGGATAGAAACAGGTACATAACAGGTTGAAAGATTCAGCTTTGATCATTTCACTCTCCACATCACCTTTACACCAAAACGTTCAGCCAAATGAAACATTCTTCAGTTGTTTGGTGCCCAGAAAGAAAAGGATGGAGCAGGTAGAGACATACTATGGTTTACTTATGAAGAACAGTGTGTCGCTCCCTCTACATGCCTGATGGAAGTCTGGAATTGTGGTCCCATTCCAGACGGCAAACCTCTTTTGAAACAGAGTGGAACTTCCTAAACCGTTTGTGATACGGTCTGGGGGCCTCTGCTCTACTAAATATGTGGGGGAAATTAATAAACCCGGCATGTTCATCCAAGTCCTTGGGTGCATCAAAAGTCACTCTGTGGATCTTGGCCAGATAACAACGCAAGAAATACTTGAGGCAATGAAAAGCTCTAAAAATGGCAAGTCTGCAGGCCCGGATGGCTTTACGGCAAAATATTATAAGAAATTAAATTAACAATTAGCGAACCCATTGAAAGATGTCATGAATGAAATATTGAACACAGGCAAAATCCCAGAAACATGGAAACAGGCCTATATAACAGTAATTCCAAAACAAGACGCAGATTTGCTGCAAATTAAAAACTATAGGCCTATCCCCTTGTTAAATAACGATTACAAATTGTTTGCAAATATTCTAGCTAACAGATGAAAAAATAATAATGAATATATACATCAAGATCAAGCTGGGTTCCTACCAGGAAGACAAATGAAGGAGAATATAAGGAATATTTTGAATATAATAGAATATTTGGAGGCTAAAAATGAAAAGAAAGTGGCAATGATGTTTATAGACACTGAAAAAGCCTTCGATAATGTTTCTTGGCAGTTCATGATAAAGCTGTTAGAGCAAATCAGAAGCGGTCCTAAGTTTTTAAAAGCAATAGCAGCAATCTATTCAGAACAAAAAGCCAAACTAATTATAAATCAGGTGATAACGGATGATTGTAAGATCCAAAAAAGAACAAGACAAGGATGTCCGTTATCACCATTATTGTTTATTCTGGTCTTGGAAGTACTTGCCAAAAACATAAGAGCAAATAAAGAGATTACAGGTGTAAAAACTGGGAAAAGTGAAAAAGTCACTCCGTGGATCTTGGCTAATGTCGCTTGTTTGAATAATCTGGTGATAGAAATGCAAACAACAAGAAGAAGCCGTGTCCTACAACAGTACTTGGGACAAAACTGGTAAAAAAAAAAGGAATACAAAAATGGGCTGTGCTAAATTAGGCGTTTTACAACCCAATTCGTATGTGAGGCAGTTAAGCCAAAGTACCTGGGCTAGAGCCTAATTGCTCATATTTACTTTAATGGGGCTACACTGATGACAACCCGAGTGTCGTGTCTCAACAGTCTTGTGACTCAGGCGGCTTATTAATACAGAGAAAAGCACTGAGAGAAAGCAGGCAGAATGAGAAGGTGAGATTACAGACAAAGACTGTGCGCAGCTCAAATGAGAGCCGTAATGAGAGGCACATCGAACTTAACAAGATGATATTTCAGAACAAAGGCAAGAACAGAGCATTGTTCCTAATTACATTAGCATATAAATGCCCGCACAAATGAACTTCCTTTGTTTTCCAGTGGCTTTGAAGTGCTAACTAGCCAAGCCAACTTGACACCCGTCATCCTTCCTGCTCTTCTTTTTTAAAAGTAGATTTGCATTTTGCTCCCACCACTTCCTCCTGAATAGGAATTCTGCAAAACTCAAAAGTTTTACGCTGGGAAAGGAGTGCTGGGCTGGGCTGGGCTGCGCTGGGGGACCTGTGGGGTGGGGGGACCTGTTTTGTGCCCCCTCAAAAATCTGCCCCCAGGGCACAGCCCCTCTGGCACACACGCACCCATTCGCTCCTGACTGCAACAAGAAATGGGGATGCTCTCGCACTCATAAAAATCAAGCTCTCTTCACACCTATCAACAGAAGTCTAGTGTCCAGATCAAGGGAAGTAATAGTACCACCCTATTCTGCCTTGGTCAGTCCACACTTGGAATACTGTGTCTAATTCTGGGCACCACAATTTAAGGAGGATGTTGGCAAATGGAAGGTGTGCAGAGGAGGGTGACCAAGATGACCAAGGCTCTGGAAACTAAGGCTTACGAGGAACTCTTGAAGAAGCTGGGCATGTTTAGCCCAGAGAAGAGGAGAGGAGATATGAGAGCCACCTTCAAATAGCTGAAGGGCTGTCACATAGAAGATGGAGCAAGCTTGTTTTCTCCTGCTCTGGAGGGTATTATTTATTTATTTATTAGTTATTTGTTGAATTTATATACTATCCTATACCCAGAGGTCTCAAGGCGGTTTACAGAACAAAATAAAAATATAATATTATATATATATATATATATATATATATATATATATATATGACTTGAGGCAATGGCTTCAAGTTACAGGAAAGGAGATTCTGATTATACATTTGGGGGGAAATTTTCTGACAGTAGGAGCTATTCGGCAGTGGAACAGACTCCCATGAGAGATGTTTGTGGCGATCACACAGGGTCCCCAGACGTTTAATGGTCTGTTGATCCCTGTGCCACCACTGTGCTCACTTCCCTGCTGCCACCAACCCGTTACTCTCGGGTAAAACACTGAGTCCAGACAGTTTTTAAAAGTGAACCAAATAAACAAGTTTATTCTATAAACATTAACAAGTTTATGGTTTCTCAGATAATATTCCTGTCAGTATCTTAACTTTAGTTTCTTTACTGGCCTATACCTTCCTAATACCTTCTGACTGATTATCTCAACTGTTTGACTGACTCCTCTTAACAAATGCTCTCACTCTCTCACACCAGACTAGCCCAACCCACAGACTTATCTTCTCTGCCTCTTCTAACTCCAGACTGTCTTCTCAACCACCCTAACTCTAACTCACTTCTCTTGGTTACAGATAGGTAGCCGTGTTGGTCTGCCATAGTCAAAATTAAAAAAATCCTTCCAGTAGCACCTTTAAGACCAACTAAGTTAGTTCTTGGTATGAGCTTTCGTGTGCAAGCACACTTCTTCAGATACACTTCTCTTGGGTTCCCATTGGTTAGTCATTTTACAATTAGCTAACCCTTTCCTTATGAACCCAGTATGATGTCACACACCTAGGAGGGCAAACGCCACAATGGTGGACTCTCCTTCCTTGGAGTTTTTTAAGCAGAGGCTGGATCACTCCATCTGTCATGGATGTTTTAGCTGGGATTTCTGCCAGGGATCAGGGAATTCTATCTCTCTCCCAGTGGCAGCAAGAAACAGAGAAAAACAAAGAGAAGTTCTTACTGATGAGTTTATTCAATCATCACAGCGAGAGACAAAGGAAGGCAGTCAGTTTCTCCTCCCTCCTCCCTTCCTACCAACAGCCCTTCCCCTGACGGTGGCCGCTAGGGGCTAATTGTCTCTGAGTCCTTTGCTCTTGCACTCTCAACGAATGCCGGGTTCTGGGAGAAGGGGGGGGGGTTAGAAATAATCTCCAGTGATAACGTGTCAGCTGGCTGTTCTGGCTCTGCCTCCTCATTATCTTCTTCTAACACCTCCCAACTCTTCTGTTCGCGTGTCTCCGCAAGGTTTTTAGCTGGGACAATTAGAATAAGATCCACTGTTTGACTATTGATTCAAAACCCTAAATTGTATTCTATATAATTTACTTTTTAATTTTGATTCTTTGTATGTTATATTGTTGTTTTATTGCTATGGCCGATGGTTGACGCAAATCAAGATTCATTCATTCATTCATTCTCTGAGCTGTGACCTTCCTCAAACCACTGCTGTAATTCTTTTTTTAAAAAATATTTTTTATTAAGTATTTCAACACAATAATTTTATCAAAGTTACATCATCCACATTGTTTCCCCCCCCCATTTCCCCCCTCCCCCTGATATATGCCCACCCTCCCATCCCCACCCCCCCGACTTCCCTCAGCTCCTATCTCTGGTTTCTCAACATATATTTTTATCTGCATGTTATAAAGTTGTAAGGATCCACAATTTATCTGTCTGTATATTACCAATAAAGATTTTGTGAATGTTTATTCAAAACCTGCCAAAGAGTCCAATTCGTATTGTTGTTTCTTCAAATATTTCGTAAAAGGTTCCCATTCATCTTTAAAATCACAGTTATCCTTGTCACGTAGTTTGTGTGTCAGTTTTGCCAATTCCGCATAGTCCATCAATTTTTCTTGCCACAGTTCTGTCGTCGGGGTTTCTTCATTCTTCCATCCTTGTGCTATTAAGACTAAACGACTGCTGTAATTCAATACTGCCTTCCTCTTCTCTGGAAGTTTCAGGAAGGGTGAGGGCGACCTCCACCATTCCTCCTCAATCTCATCCCCTTCAGTCCAGTCCCTGACAAGGGGGTTGGACTAGATTTTGTTGTTGTTTAGTCATTTACTCGTGTCCGACTCTTTGTGACCCCATGGACCAGAGCACGCCAGGCACTCCTATCTTCCACTGCCTCCCGCAGTTTGGTCAAACTCATGCTGGTAGCTTCAAGAACACTATCCAACCATCTTGTCCTCTGTCGTCCCCTTCTCCTAGTGCCCTCCATCTTTCCCAACATCAGGGTCTTTTCCAGGGAGTCTTCTCTTCTCATGAGGTGGCCAAAGTACTGGAGGCTCAGCTTCAGGATCTGTCCTTCCAGTGAGCACTCAGGGCTGATTTCCTTCAGAATGGAGAGGTTTGATCTTCTTGCAGTCCATGGGACTCTCAAGACTCTCCTCCAGCACCATAATTCAAAAGCATCAATTCTTCGGCGATCAGCCTTCTTTATGGTCCAGCTCTCACTTCCATACATCACTACTGGGAAAACCATAGCTTAGGATTGCCATATTCCAAAAGGTGAAGATCTTTGCAGCTGTTCAATCAACAACAACAATTAATGGGGGAAATCTCCAAAGTCCCAAAGAACTCAGTGGCACAGAATGTTGAAAGGGGTAGGGTTGGGGGACTGGGCAACAGTGAGATCCAATGACTTGAAAGGTAGGAGGGATCAACCATCTCTGGGGGGTGACTATAGGAGAGGGAGAGGAAAGGAAAATGGGGCAAAGAACGCAATGGAGCCGCTCAGGGCCGGGTTTAGGTTTGATGAGCCCCTAAGCTACTGAAGGTAATGGGGCCGTTTATAAGTCAGTAAGTAAAATAATTAATATAATTATAACATTTATATATAGTATTATAGTAGCAAGTGGGGGTAATAGGGAACTGTACTAGTAAATACAGTGGTACCTCGGGTTACATACGCTTCAGCTTACATACGCTTCAGGTTTCAGACTCTGCTAACCCAGAAATAGTGCTTCAGGTTAAGAACTTCGCTTCAGGATAAGAACAGAAATTGTGCTCCGGCGGCAGCGGGAGGCCCCATTAGCTAAAGTGGTGCTTCAGGTTAAGAACAGTTTCAGGTTAAGAACAGACCTCCGGAACGAATTAAGTACTTAACCCGATGTACCACTGTAATAATATAGGCCTACTAAATAATAAAGATGAATATTTTTCTAAAGTAATTCTATAATGGGATCAAAATAAATAAATTGTGTATTACATGAAATCAATCAGTAGGCATAAGACTCATACCCTTAGTCCATGCTGCCTGATCATCAGTCTATAAGCACTCTTTAATATTAGATAACAGGTATGCTGATCACACAGCGCCCCTGGACGTTTCACCGTCTATTGATCCCTGTGCCACCACTTTATTTCTTGCTGCCACCACCCAGGCCCTACCTGGTACAATACTGAGTCCAGTCAGGGTTAAATTGGAACATAAACTTCTGTTTATTTACTGCAGTTTAACAAGCGTGTGGTTTCATAAACGGTATCGGTCAATTACTGTCATAGGGTGCCTATCCAGTCCTTTAACTTCCGCTACCTGCTCTCACTCACTAAACCACCTCTCAGATATTTACTCGTCTTCCTAGTTCCTAACTGTTCCTGACTCAGCTTATTTCGCTACACTAACTCAACCTACCCACAAACTCTACCCCAATTCACTCCCACTCCAACCAACCACCCAACTCCCAACAAACTCCCCCTTCGCCCCTCCCAGAGCTGGTTTTATAGTCCCTCTGACTCCACCCCCTGGGTCCTGATTGGGTAACCTGTTTAACTATTTCACCTCCAGCACTCTCATATGTTAACATCACAACAGGTACAACAGCCACTGGCGGAGGAAGAGGAGTGCGGGGGGAGCGCACCGCCCCTGGCAGCGTGATCCCGGTGGGGTGCCATCGTGGCTGCCCCCCCGCCCGCGGTAGACGCTACACCCCTGTAGGCGAAGCGCCACGCCCCCAGGACGCGTGCCAGCCCCGCCCCCACCTGCTCTCTGCCCCCCCCCCCCCGGTGCTGGAGCATGAAGCTCTGCCACTGACAACAGCTTGACCTACATTCAACTGTGCTGCACTGCAGTCTGCAGCGGCATACTACATGTTGCCCTGCAACCAGTCCATGCAGAATGTGGGCACCCTATATATAGAAATGAGCAAACCAGTGATATTTTAGGGAGCAGGCTAGCAGGCGGGGCCCATGACTTACACCATAGGAGCCTACACAACACAAAACACTGTTGCTGTATGTAGGTTTTATTTTATTTGTTTTAACTTATATTTTGGAAATGTGCATCCAGATTTTTTTCCCTTTAAATTTTTTGGGGGCCCCCAAGAGAGTGGGGCCCTAAGCTATAGCTTGTTTAGCTTATATGTAAATCCGGCACTGGAGCCGCTGAAATCCTGAACAGGATCACTCTGTATGTAGGGCTGCCATATTCTGACAAGCAAAAATGAAGATGCTGTGATGGCCATTCAAAGCAAATAAATGCAGTTTGTCTCAAATTTTACCCCTGAATTTTACCTCCTGGAAAAAGAGGACACGTGGCAACCCCACGGCAAGATTTTGTGATGGAGCAAGGCAGCCGCAGTCTCATCTGCTCTGTTGCTGAGCAGATTCTTATGACCTTTCAGAATGTGCATTTGAATGGAGCACATCTGAAGGAAGAAAAGCATTCAGCGCAATGCCAACTGTTCTATCCAGAGACCAGAAGGAAATAGTTTTATTTTGAAATCCTTGTATTTTCCGGGGAGAAAACAGGGACATTACAAACTCATAACAATCCAACTGACTGCACATGGGAAGTCTCTAGTCAGCGCTCAGTAAATGAGAAAACAAATGATTTAAGTTGCTGCACGGATAAACTCCATCTCAGAAGTTATTGAAAGCAGCAGCAGATCTGATGATAAAAGAGACAATTAGAGCAAATGTTGGGAGAAGACAATGTCGAAAAAGCACAACAACCCACGGATTGAAACAATACTGGTCTGTTCACTAAAGCGCATATACATGATTTACAGAATCCCTTTAGCTCAATTTAAATGGAAAATAATAGTGAAATATTTCCATTCAAAAAGGTTAAATCAGGATGTCTCTTTGAACTGAACCTTGATTTACAGAAGCATTTAGTAAAAATCGAAAATGTTCCATGATATGAGCTAAAATGAAGTTGGATGCTATCAAATTTATCCGTAGAATTTCATTAATTCTGTATTCTTCTGTGCTGCAGTTATATTTAACTTTTAGCTTTTAGATGCAAGCATGCAAGCCAGCAAGCCAAAGCTCAAATCAGCAAGCACATGCCTTATATAGGTTTCTTTTCCTACTTAGTTTTTATCCTTCCTGGCTACCGTTTTTATTTATTTCTGGTGTATTGGTGAATAGATGAAAAATAAACAAGTGCATGCATAAAGAACACTACAGATTCATATAGGTAATTCTTCTGAAGTCACGAGGAGCTTCTGTTTCCAGGATCAATGGCTTGACGAAACAAAACTGCCCTGTTAATTATGAAAATTCATGTGATATGGATCTGAGTGGTTTCCACCTTGCCCCACACCATTCCAAGGGAAAACCTGCTCTTTAGCGCTAAATTAGAGCAAATATTAATCTAGAGAAAACCCAAATTGCTATTTGCTCCGACTGAGCACTAAAGAGCAGTTTCCCCTGCAGGTGAAGATGTGCAGATAAGCTCTAAGTTTTCGAGGTCAGAGGCTATCTCAGTGAGGGTTTAACTACATGCGATTGACTCACGTGTGACCTTGAATACATGTGGCGTTGGAAATAATTAAATAAATAGATTCAAACCTGGAAATGGCGGGTGGCTCGCAAGGAGCCTGAAGAGGACATCAGTGAAGGTGGAGGAAGTCCCAAAGAGACCAGAGGCACAACAGGGCTTTGTTTACGCTGCTCAGCCTCCCCGCCTAACAGCTGATCTGTGGGGTAGCGCAGCCTCAGCCACTTTCCTGCGTGTCCTCCAGCTTCCTCCTGGTCCCAGAGCTTCAATTCTAGTTGTGGATATTTTGGGGTACAGTATTTTTGGTATGGATTGAAGAGATGCTGTAAGGCTAACACAGCAAATAGTCAAGAATGATGGGAGTTGGTGGAGCAACATCTGAAAATCCACACTCTCTCCATATCTGTTATAGATGCAGGGCAGACATGAAGAAACAAAGAGAGTTGTCCTTGCTTTGTCTGAGTTGGCCCTTTGATCCCCATCTTCAGCAACGGGCTAGTACAGTGGTACCTCTGGTTAAGAATTTTATTCATTCTGGAGGTCCGTTCTCAACCTGAAACTGTTCTTAACCTGAGGTACCACTTTAGCTAATGGGGCCTCCTGCTGCCGCCGCGTGATTTCTGGTCTCATCCTGAAGCAAAGTTCTTAACCCGAGGTACTATTTCTGGGTTAGCGGAGTCTGTAACTTGAAGCATCTGTAACCCGAGGTACCGCTGTAATACTAAACTTTCTCCTGCTGTAAGGCTTTCTTGCAGAAGCGTCATGAACCCCCTAAAACACATTATTTCAAAACATGACTCTAAAGACTTGCAATTGGAAACTCTGCAGAAATATTTAGCAAATGTTCTGCTCAGCACCTCTCACTTGTACACTAGTTCTTTGTGGTAAAGGATACTCATGTAATTTCCATGTTACATAAAATTGCCAAATAGACACTGCCACCTGTTGGACGGAGCAGCGTTCTGTGAGGGGAGACACAGAGCTAGGAAATAAACAGCAGCCCTTCTGAACTGTGCTGACATATACCCCATAGTTCTTCATTCGTAGTCGAGTGGTCCTTTCCCACATGCACACGCATTAAATGTATTGATATAGGGCACTGTCCTAAAATTTCCTCTGCGCAGATGAGCCCTCAGTCATAGTAGCTCAATAGGACCTCTAGGCTAAGAAGTAGCATACAGTCATGCCTTGGAAGTCGAACAGAATCCATTCCAGAAGTCCGTTCGACTTCCAAAACGTTTGAAAACCAAATCGTGACTTCTGATTGGCTGCAGGAAGCTCCTGCAGCCAATCAGAAGCTGCAGAAGCCCCGTCGGATGTTTGGCTTCTAAGAATAGGTCGTAAACCGGAACACTCACTTCCAGGTTTGCGGCGTTCAGGAGCCAAAACGTTCAAGAACTAAGCTGTTAAAACCAATGTACAACTGTAATGGATACTGGGTGCTTATGCAAAGGACCAAGGATGAGCGCTACCTTCAAGCTCTGTGAATGGCCCGTTGTCTCCATCTGGGAGCAGAACACAAGTTGGGCTGGCCAGGCCTTTGCAGCAAGGCAGTTCTTCTTACATTCTTGACCTTGTACAAGCACCGCTCACATGGGTGTCTTAACAACATGCAGCAAGGATTAGCAAGGCCAACCCAGAACAGAATATTTTAAAAACCGCACACGTCTTCTCTCATGTGCTGCTATTGTCCCACAAGGTTTTACCTGTACCGAGAGAAAAGCACACACAGAAGCCACTGTTGTGTTCTCTCAAATTCAGCTGAAGGTAGTTCCTAATGTCTCTTTGAAGAGGGAACACATTTCTGTTACACTACTCTGCCCAAACTTGTTTGTCTAGAGGGCTTAAGCAAAAGGGGTGCATACTCTCCAACTCTTGGTAGTCCCTTCTTTTCATGAACCAGCAAGGAAGTACTCATGTCTTCTACAGAAGGATGTTCTTGCCAGGCACACAGTTCCAGCAAACCAGAGAATCATCACGGAAGGTGATTTCATTGATTGTATTCAGAAGCAGGAAACAGTGCATTGCTTGACCATGTTTGTATCAACTGCACTAGCTTCTACTATAGGTTTTTAACAAGCACTGCTCTAATTTCCCCATTTTCAAATATTTCCTCCTAATAAAATCACAATGCCTTGGATGGGAGCATGCCTCGTTTAAGCTCTCCAGGTTATGAAAAAGAAGAAGAGGAGTTTGGATTTGATATCCCGCTTTATCGCTACCCTAAGGAGTCTTAAGGGATGCAGGTGGTGCTGTGGGTTAAACCACAGAGCCTAGGACTTGCAGATCAGAAGGTCGGCGGTTCAAATCCCCGCAATGGAGTGAGCTCCCGTTGCTCGGTCCCTGCTCCTGCCAACCTAGCAGTTCGAAAGCACGTCAAAGTGCAAGTAGATAAATAGGTACCACTCCGGCGGAAAGGTAAACAGCGTTTCCATGCGCTGCTCTGGTTTGCCAGAAGCAGCTTAGTCATGCTGGCCACATGACCCAGAAGCTGTATGCCGGCTCCCTCAGCCAATAAAGTGAAATGAGCGCCGCAACCCCAGAGTCGGCCACGACTGGAGCTAATGGTCAGGGGTCCGTTTACCCTTTACCTTTAAGGAGTCTTAAAGCGGCTAACAATCTCCTTTCCCTTCCTCCCCCACAACAAACACTGTGAGGTGATCTGGGCTGAGAGACTTCAGAGAAGTGTGACTAGCCCAAGGTCACCTAGCAGCTGCATGTAGGAGCGGGGAAGCGAACCCGGTTCACCAGATTACGAGTCTACCGCTCTTAACCACTACACCACACTGGTTATGTCAAAGTACCCTAACAATCTGGGTAGCTCTTTAAGTGAATTACAAAGTGAATTTATATGTATGTAGAATATAAGAAAATGCTTATTTATTCCAGGTTTCCATGATTGGGTTTACTATTATATTTCACTGAGCCGAGAGTACACTTTTATTTATCCAGCCAAGTGAGATATTTCAAAGCAAATATTTGATACTTCTTGTTCCAAAAGAATAGCAATCCTATTCCGTTCAGGATTTAACTAAGCTTTCACAGACACCCACCAAGCCACCTGGTAATATAGATTTAAATTTGGCATTGCTAGCGGGCCTTTCAATATACCTCTTTGAGGTACTTAAACTAAGCCTTCCAAATGAATAGCCTTCCAAATGAATATTCAATATGGTCTGCCATTGTTTCAGTTTATACATAAAAATATATATTAGCAATGACTGAACTATAAACAGGGTTTTAGGAAGCTTCTCTTCTTTCAGCCAGGAAGAATGTTCTGGCTTGACATTTCTGAATCATGAGAATTGCAATTCTCACCATATTTTCAAGTCTTAGATAATTTCGTGAAACAGTGGCTAATGGATCCTTCGGATATCTGATCAAAATCCAAGGCAAGAAATATCGTCTCTTTTTAAAAGTCCCAGTATTTTTAAAAATCTCTCACTGCCTCGTCTTATTAGGTCAGATTAACAGTGCAATCCAATGCATGTTTACTCAGAAGTAAGTCCCATTGTCTTAATTGGGGCTGATTCTGAAGTGAGCGTGTGCAGGATTGCAGAGTAAGTTGTGATATATTCAGGATATATTTTAGGCTTATCCAAAGGCTCATAGAATTGTAGCATTGGAAGGAATTGTAGCGTCATTGTGGGCAATGCAGGAATCGTGCCCACAGCCATTTGAGGTGGACTCGAACCACCAGCCTTCTCCTTTACAGATATACATTCACTGACGTTATTGACATTTGTTCTTTCTGCAGACAATTCCCCTGTAGCTTATCATTCACTACGGCGGGCTGCCATCTGACAAGCACAAATCCAAATCCAATGCAGCTAGTCAAACTAGTTTAATTGTTCTTTCGATCCTGGTCAGTATCATGGATTCGTTAATGCTGTGACCTGAAATTTCAGCACATCAATGTAACTTTGGCAAGGAGCATTTCAGAGAGTTGGTCTACAGGCAGCTCCTTACTTGCATGTGACATCGCAAACATGCAGCGCCAGGATCCCAGAAGTGGCAGGAGAGAGTGGGAAAGTCCTTGTAACTCACGAGGAGACCCTCCCCAGAGCCTGGAGAGGGTGTCCTCTTTGGGCTCTGGGGAGGGTTTCCTCGTGAGTCACAAGGACTTATGCACATTTTACTTATGCTCGCAGGGGCCTGGAACATAAGCCCCACATAAGTGGGGAGCTACCTGTCCTATAGTAGTGACCGAGAGCCTGAGCTACAAATTGCAAAGCCCTTGTTTTGAATAAGTCTCCACAGGAATTCACTAGGTGGTTGTACAGAAACTACACTCTTTCAGACTCAGTCTTCTGATCTGTAAAATGTGGGAATATAATACTGAAATACCATAAGACTCGTTAGTATTTATCAAATTTATGAACCACCCTTCATCCAAAGATCACGGGGCAGTTGACAGTATGAAAAGACAAAATACATGACAAAAATTAAAATAAATAGATAAAAATACCACCGTCCTTGTTGTAAGGACTACAGCAAGATAATGCACTTGAAGTGCTTTGATGACTTGAAAGGATAACTGAAATATACTCGGAGTCCTGCAGTGATTTCATTGCAGCTTGTAAAACAGTGATTGAATTTCCCCCAAACCTCAGGCTTTTATATATAGTGGTACCTCGGGTTAAGTACTTAATTCGTTCCAGAGGTCCGTTCTTAACCTGAAACTGTTCTTAACCTGAAGCACCACTTTAGCTAATGGGACCTCCTGCGGCTGCTGCCGCGCCACCGGAGCACGATTTCTGTTCTCATCCTGAAGCAAAATTCTTAACCCGAGGTACTATTTCTGGGTTAGTGGAGTCTGTAACCTGAAGCGTATGTAACCTGAAGTGTGTGTAACCCGAGGTACCACTGTACATTATTTACACAATGAGTCCCATCTGATTGGCTGATTCTGCTTCCCTCCTGGAACCTGATTGGTCTTCTCCTGCAGACCAATCAGTTGTTGCATTCTACGATCCTACCAGCCTAATAGGCTGATTAACTTCCTCCTGGAGCCTAATTGGTCTTCTCCTGCAAGCCAATCAGTTGTTGCATTCTAGGATCCTACCTGCCTATTGTTCTAGGATCCAAGCTTAGTACATAACACCAATGTTAAATATGTGTCATTGATCAAACCTATTCATTCTTAAGGAAATCAGCCTTGAGTGCTCACTGGAAGGACAGATCCTGAAGCTGAGGCTCCAATACTTTGGCCACCTCATGAGAAGAGAAGACTCCCTGGAAAAGACCCTGATGTTGGGAGAGATGGAGGGCACAAGGAGAAGGGAGGCAGTGGAAGACAGGAGTGCCTGGCGTGCTCTGGTCCATGGGGTCACAAAGAGTCGGACACGACTAAACAACTAAACAACAAAACAACCACATCCTTTGCTCATTTTTTATTTTTTATTTTGGACTGCACCACAATAGCAGCAGCAATTTCACCATGCAGCTATAATCAATGTGGAAAAGGAGAAGGAGCAGAGAAGCTGTGAAGCTGTCAAGGACTTCTGTGAAAAGTTCAAGGTGCGTGAGCAAAATATAACTAAAGCTAATGGAAATATGATCTTAAAAATTAGGTTCGGTATCACAGTGTGACCGCGCCTGTCAGTGCCAGATTTACATACAGGCTGAGCAGGCTGCAGCCCAGGGCCCAGGGTTTCATAATCTAGGGGAACCTCAGCCTCTTGCCTTTAAAAAAACAAAAACAAAAACACCTATGCAACCTGCAACAAAATGTTCCCCTGTGTAGTGCATCAACTCATTCATGCATCTACCAGAGTTAATCTTGTTGGTTATAGTGAGGCTGATTTATCCCACATGTTCATCAAGTTGTTTGGGAGAACCTACTCCCCACTTTTGGGTCTCGGGTGGCGCTGTGGGTAAAACCTCAGTGCCTAGGACTTGCTGATCGCAAGGTCGGCGGTTCGAATCCCCGTGGTGGGGTGAGCTCCCGTCGTTCGGTCCCAGCTCCTGCCCACCTAGCAGTTCGAAAGCACCCCGAAGTGCAAGTAGATAAATAGGTACCGCTTTATAGCGGGAAGGTAAACGGCGTTTCCGTGTGCGGCACTGGTGCTGGCTCGCCAGATGCCGCTTAGTCACGCTGGCCACGTGACCCGGAAGTGTCTCCGGACAGCGCTGGCTCCCAGCCTCTTGAGCGAGATGAGCGCGCAACCCTAGAGTCGGACACGACTGGCCTGTACGGGCAGGGGTACCTTTACCTTTACCTTTACTCCCCACTTTTAGGGGCTTAAAATTTTTTTTTGTGGGGAAGTGGCACCTCTGCAACTCTGAGATTTACTCAAGCCTGCAGACAGCTGCTTTGAGTGCCTAGATGCAGTGCCAGATTTACGTATAAGCTAAACAAGCTACAGTTTAGGGCCCCGCTTTTTGGGGGGCCCCAAAAATGTAAAGGAAAAATAAACCTAGATGTACATTCCCAAAAAAACCCACTATTAATATACTTCTTCTTAACTGTATTTCAGTTCAACAATTACTTTGGTAAAATACATATTTTGTTATGCGCAAATGGCTTTAGATACCTATTAGGTCCATAAATTACCATATACCATATATTCAACACAAAAAAACAGTGACAATTTGTTGTTGACAAAGGACAGCTGGACATATAAAGGGCCGCATTACCTTCAGTAGCTTAGGGCCTCATCAAACCTAAATCCGGCCCTGCCTAGATACAGTAGCCCCAGTTTGACAAGAAGCAATGGCACTCGCCTCCTGAATAGAGTCAATGAGGTGAAATGCTGGGATGGGAACAAGTATAGCTGAATTTTTAGGGACGCGGGTGCCCCTGTGGGTTAAACCACAGAGCCTAGGAAGGTCGGCGGTTCAAATCCGCGCGATGGGGTGAGCTCCTGTTGCTCGGTCCCTGCTCCTGCCAACCTAGCAGTTCAAAAGCACATCAAAGTGCAAGTAGATAAATAGGTACCACTCCGGCGGGAAGGTAAACGGTGTTTCCGTGCGCTGCTCTTGTTCGCCAGAAGTGGCTTAGTCATGCTGGCCACATGACCCGGAAGCTGTACGCTGGCTCCCTCGGCCAATAAAGTGAGATGAGCGCCGCAACCCCAGAGTCGGCCACTACTGCACCTAATGGTCAGGGGTCCCTTTACCTTTACCTATAGCTGAATTTAAAAGGTTTATGGGGACTGTAGGTTGTCACTAGGCTTCTGCCATTATAGCAAAACATGCACCCTCCACTTTCAAGCAATTGCATGAGTTTCACCTACTGGGTACTTGGACATAAAAGATGTATACCAAGATCCTACTCAGCTTGTGATGTCCCTTATACGCATTGAACTCTGGCAGCATTTCTACTCTTTCAGAGAATAGTGCCAAAAAGATGGCTATTTTCAGCGCTTTTTTTCTGGGGGGACGCAGGGGGACGCATACCCCTATACATTTTGTGACTCTAAGTTTGGCCTCATTGAGGGGCAGTATTTCAGTATGAGTAGGAAAATGAGAGTACCCCTAAACATTAATTTAGTGGGGGTGTGTGTGGCTATTTTCGACATTTGCAATTTGGTGCGTGAGAAAGAAATGGTGCTGTGCTTCCACATTTCTGCCCTGAGCTAAAGTCTTTTGCTTTCTATCCAAGATTCTCTGCCATATTTTAGTTCTCGTTTAGAAAGGCTCTTTGCATGTCTGCTTATCTATAAAGAGTTCTGCTCAATGGCGTTTCAGCAGGCGATGAACTGACCGCAGCAGGAAACGCCAATACATTAAAAGGAAAGGAAACTCTGATGTTATACAGCAACTGCTTCATTCGCTCCCCCTCTTCCCGCATTAATTTCTCATTCAGTCTTTTGGCAGTTAAAGCACTGATATTTTAAAAGCTATCCACATTTTTATAAACAAAAACTTACCTCCTTATTTTCCCAGTTCTCATAAAGAATAGTCTCTCTTCCTTGTGGTTTTCGGGATATCAGCCAGGGTTCTCTTTAGCCACCCCTTCTATCAGTTCACTCTTTTCACTAGTTTAATACTCAAAGGTGATAACATAATCTGGAATTGTGAAAAGGGGAACAAAAATACAGGTAATTAACAAATAATGAAACTCCCTGTACAGCCAGGTACACAGAACTTTACAAAATAATGTGCTTTTATGCTTCAATTTGTCGTAATTTATGTGCTTCCCACATCTCAAAATTCTCTTTTTGGAGAAGGATCCATACCACCAGCTCAAGCCCCCGGGTTGTTTGCGATTCATTATACAGTGGTACCTCTGGATGCAAACGGGATCCGTTCCGGAGCCCCGTTCGCACCCTGAAGCGAACGCAACCCACGACTGCACGTGGACGGGTTGTGATTCACTGCTTCTGTGCATGCGCGTGATGTCATTTTGAGCCTCTGCACATGCGCGAGCGGCGAAACCCAGAAGTAACAGAGAAATTGCAAAGAAGCCACGGAGAAATTGCAAAGAATTTCATGGGGGAAAAGAATAGTCCCAATTAAACAACAATTTCTGGTTGAGACTATCTCCTTGTGAGGAGAAGCCCTTGTGTAGTTCACCCCCCCCCCGCCCCACATGTGCTCAGCAGCGAAGCTTTGCAAAGCCTTTTCCTTGAGGGAAAGCTTTTGCAGAGCCTAAGTCGCTGCTCCACATCGCAGGGTTGGCAGCAGGGTCCTCAGGTGAGAAAACATCTTGGGCCACCCCTGCCATGGTGGGGCAACTGCAAGCATTCTTGAATGGCACAGATTATTTAGATCCATTCCAATCTGGCCACGAAACTGAGTTGCCCTTGGTTGCCCTGCTGAATGGGCTTTGCAGAGAGTGGGGTGGAATCTACACACACACGCAGTGAAAATGCTTTCTAAAAAATGTTTTGAAAAATACATTGAATTTGGCATAGCTCACTCTCGCCTTCTAGTGTCACATTTGTGTATTGCACTTTACAACACATTTGAAATGTTTCATTTGCAGCTGTATAGCTGAGTCCTGGACAGGGGAAGTGCAAGTTTGCTCTCGATCTCTTGTCAGCATTTGATACCATTGAGTATGATATCCTCCTGGACTGGCTCCGGGAAATGGGAATTAGTGACACTGTATCACAGTGGTTCCAATCCTACCTTTAGGACCAAGTCCCTAGCAGCTACATTAGTAGAAGTCCTCTTTCCCCACCCTGTGTTCCTCCAGAATGCCCAAATTTGGGTTGGCATACTCACAGCTATTTATATACCTTATTATATTCTGCCTCCTTCCACATTCAAGTGGCTATTAAAACAAACATAAAAGCAAAATAATCATTATACAGCTTTTAATGACAAATAGGAGACCCAATTGATTTATACTAGGGTATTCTTCTCCTTTATTTGGGTTCTGCAATGGGCTTTTGAAGCATTGCACATGGAATATTTAGGTTGCACAGGTACAGCTAAGTACCAGTACCTTCTTAAAGAACAATCCATCTTAAAAATGAGGCAGACTCGAATGTGACCAGGTGTTTCTAGAAGGAAACTGGCTCCAATCGTCTATGGAAAGGGAAATTAGCACAAACCAGTCAACAGAGATATTGGGTCATGTCTGTTTGAATCGAATGCTTTTTAAAAAGCTCAGAAGAGGCTGCTCTGATTTCTGAATTAGAGAATTCAAACTCGGGGGGTGGGGTCACTACCCAATAATCCATGTGCTGTGCTACTTTATATAGCTACACAAAGCCTTGACCTGAAAGCCTGGGATTAGGAAAGGTATAAAATGTAAATCTCTTTGACTTTAGTGGAAAATCAGAATTCTATTAACAGCTCAGAGTAATTTGGGAAGTTTTATATATTGGATAATGCCACCTCCAGAAACCATCATGTGAAATGACTGCAGTGCCTCGTCCAATTTGCCTGTGAATCTTCCTCCAGAACGGAGCTATGAGATCTGTGGCTTTCAGGTATCGTTGGTCTCCAAATCCCATCAGTCCCTGCAAAACCAGTGGCCAGGGGGATGAGAGTTGGAGACCAGTAACATTGTGGGGGGACGATGACACACAAATTTCACCACCTGGGATATAGAGGTACTGGATAAGGGCACAATCTTTCTCTCAGGATTATGAACTGCATTTATAGAAACCTTATCAACAATTATGGGATATGTTAATGACATCGTAGGTGTTACTGTTGGCTCCCTGTATGTTTCTCTATTCTGTGTGCTGATATGCTACAGACAGAGTAATTTGTCGTTGTTGTTGAGTCGTTTAGTCGTGTCTGACTCTTCGTGACCGCATGGACCAGAGCACGCCAGGCACTCCTATCTTCCACTGCCTCCCGCAGTTTGGTCAAACTCATGCTGGTAGCTTTGAGAACACTATCCAACCATCTTGTCCTCTGTCGTCCCCTTCTCCTTGTGCCCTCCATCTTTCCCAACATCAGGGTCTTTTCCAGGGAGTCTTCTCTTCTCATGAGGTAGCCAAAATATTAGAGCTTGGGCTTCAGGATCTGTCCTTCCAGTGAGCACTGAGGGCTGATTTCCTTCAGAATGGATAGGTTTGATCTTCTTGCAGTCCATGGGACTCTCAAGAGTCTCCTCCAGCACCATAATTCAAAAGCATCAATTCTTCGGCAATCAGCCTTCTTTATGGTCCAGCTCTCACTTCCATACATCACTACTGGGGAAACCATAGCTTTAACTATACAGACCTTTGTTGCCAAGGTGATGTCTCTACTTTTTAAGATGCTGTCTAGGTTTGTCATTGCTTTTCTCCCAAGAAGCAGGCGTCTTTTAATTTCGTGGCTGCTGTCACCATCTGCAGTGATCATGGAGCCCAAGAAAGTAAAACCTCTCTGCCTCCATTTCTCCCCCTTCTATTTGCCAGGAGGTGATGGGCCCAGTGGCCATGATCTTAGTCTTTTTGATGTTGAGCTTCAGACCATATTTTGTGCTCTCCTCTTTCACCCTCATTAAAAGGTTCTTTAATTCCTCCTCACTTTCTGCCATCAAGGTTGTGTCATCAGCATAGCAAAGCAAAAGTGGGTTAGACAAATCAGTATTCAACTCTCCTTGCAGGAGACTTGACCTGTTACTCCCCATCTTCGCATGCAAGGTCAAGTGATGCACAACTGAAGTGGGATGCCGCTATAAAAGGCCTGAATTAAAAGGCATTTTGTGGAACTTGCAAAAAAGGCAATACCTGAGGTCATCTCTACATGGAAAACTTATAGTTTTGTACTGCTAATTTTCACACAGAGCGGCCTCATGTGCATTGAGAAAGAAGAGGGTACAATTTTGTCTGAACTTTGCATATGCTATAGGTATACTTTAAAAAAAAAATACTATCATTTAAATAGAAATGCAACTCAACCATAGTGGGAAGCCTTTGACTCTGTGCTTTGTGCCTCTTAGTCACTGTGAATGGGCAGCTTGAATGCCCCTCTCTGTTTGGATTGTTTACCTCTAAACTAGGCTTGAACTGGACAGCTCTTCAAATCGAGGGCACTCCTGGAAAAAGAATGGAAGAAGCAGAAATGGAAGGGAATCCTTTTTCCAATTTAATACGGAAAATCACAGGCAACAGGAAATGGGATTGGAAGATATCGAACTGGGAGTGAATCAATGAATATACAAGAAGCAAATAGCTATGGGTTGCTGTTTTAATATATAACCACAACAGAGACTTCTGTATCAAGAAAGATGAAGAAGAAGAAGAAGAGTTTGGATTTGATATCCCGCCTTTCACCCCCCTTCAGGAGTCTCAAAGCGGCTAACATTCTCCTTTCCCTTCCTGCCCCACAACAAACACTCTGTGAGGTGAGTGGGGCTGAGAGACTTCAAAGAAGTGTGACTGGCCCAAGGTCACCCAGCAGCTGCATGTGGAGGAGCGGAGACGCGAACCCGGTTCCCCAGATTAGGAGACTACCGCTCTTAACCATATCTGAAGAAGTGTGCATGCACACGAAAGCTTATACCAAGAACTAACTTAGTTGGTCTTTAAGGTGCTACAGGAAGGAATTTTTTTATTTCGACTATGGCAGACCAACACGGCTACCCATCTGCTCTTAACCACTACACCACACTGGCTCTCAAGGCGTTGTTGTTTCTTAACACTGGATGTAAAGTCGTTATTATGCTGAACTGGAGGAACACTATGGTTGACATTTACCAATAATAATAATTTTGTGTGGAAGGGAAGATGAATGAACTTGAGATGTCTGGGTCCGAAGACTGGGAAAATATCACCTAGCAGAAGGAAACCATCTGTATACTCTGTATTCTCTGAATACAGTCAATGACCATTTTGTGCAGGAGTTCCTTTCCTGGCCCATGTGTCACCAGAGCATGTATTAGTGTGGCCCACCCTGTTCTGCCCTTTTCATGACTTTTTCGTGACATTTTCAGTCACTTCTGGGTTCGGCACTGTGTGTGCACGATCATGCATCTTCCGGGCACGCGTTAATCAGTCATTGCCTGTACTTTGAATAATCTTTATATATAAATAACTGATAGGTGCAGAATCCCAAGCCATTTCTCTCTCTCTCTCTCTCCATTATTTTTATGTTCCTGCTTCTTTTTCTTCTTGTACATACATGAAGATGAGGGTTGTCTGGTAAAGGGTCCTGTGTGAGAGGCAGGAAAAGGAAGATCTCCCAGGGTGGGAGGCTGGAAGTAGAAAGGGAAGTCCCCAGGTGAGAGCTGGGGTGGTCCACCCCCTTCTGGGTGAGACAAGGGTTAAGAACGACCTTTAAGTGTGAAGCGTTTTCTTCACTCTCTTATTTATTTATTTAGATTAGCTTGGTTTTTTATTGTATTGTCTGATGAAAAGATTCAATAACACTGGGGGGCGCATGGTGGAACGGCTAGAATCTGTCTTAAGAATTTGGACTGGACCGTTTCAAGTGTGCGGCAATGATTTCCCGTCCAGATTTGGGCCCCGTAGAGTAATTGCGCCAAGGGTTTTGCTTGGAAGACCTCCAGAGCTGCTGGGATATGTCTGCCCCCCTTCGTAAAGTAAAAGCAAGACAGTATTTTGGCGCTTTGAGATGCTTTTTCCCTAGCATATTTATGATGGGCCTCCCAGGTCCCAGATGACTGGAAAACTACTCCGAGGTATTTGAAAATTTTGTCCTGTTCTATTGGCTGATTGTCCATCTCCCATCTGTGATGTCTGTGTCTCCTAGCGAAGACCATGACTTTGGTTTTTTGGTGATTAACCACCAGTTGATCTCTCCTGCAGTAGGCTGAGAATTCTCTTAGTAGCCTTTTGAGGCCTACTTTAGTTCGTGATAAGAGAACCACGTTGTCTGCATAGAGGAGCACTGAAATTGATTTTTCGGCCAGTTTGGGGGCATGAAACTCCAGGGATGTTAGGTATTTGACCATGTCATTTATATATAAGTTGAATAAGGCCGGGGCTAAAATACAGCCCTGTTTGACTCCTTTTGTGGCTGGTACAGGGCCAATTAGTTGCCCATTTACTGAGGTTCTTACATATAACTTGGAGTCTTTATAAAGGCTTTTTATCAAGAATAGTAGTCTTTTGTCAATGTTGGTAGCATTGAGTTTAGCCCAAAGTTTGGCTCGTGAGATCAGGTCAAATAAAGTCCTTGTTGTTGTTGTTGTTGTTGGGGGACGGGAGAGAGAATAAAGTAAGACATGCGGCCACCATCATGACTTCTTCCAAAGATTCAAGGGAATGGCATTTTGGGAGGGTGGTGATAAGTCTCTGTTGGAGATCCTTAGACTCCCCCCTTACAAACAGAACTACAATTCACAGAGTTCTTTGGAGAGAGGCAGGGCCATCTTAAGTATATCTGGCGCCGTGGTGCAAATATCCCTCCACCACCCCCCGTTTCCCAGAGTTGCCGACCTTTTTCGGCGCTGCCTGCAGCTTTGTGGGGCTGGAGGAGGCAGGCAGCAGCTGGAGGGCGGCTCCTCTGGCGGGGAAGAGGTGGGCAAGGGCAGCGAGCTGATGCCGGGAGGCGCCACACCCAGCCTTCACCTCTTCCCTGGCACCCTCCAGAACTTGGCGCCTGGGTGCCCCACGCCATTTGCCTCTATGGGCAAGACGCCCCTGGAGAGAGGCAATAATTATTAGACCAGTTCAGGTCTACAGTTCCATGTTCTTCAATTTTGGGTCCCTGGACAGTGTTATGCTACTACTTTTACCATTCCCAGGCAGTTTAGCTAAAGCTTAGCTTGAAGTGACCTGGCTTGGGTTGACGGGACTACGACGTTTAGGAAGCTAATCACTTGTCTAGCACCTCAGTCACCTCTCCTGATTCACATGAAACAGAGATAGAGCTGGGTGTCATCTGCAGACTGGTGACACTTCACTCCCAAACTCCTGGTGAGAGCTCCCAGTGGCTTCACATAGGTGTTAAAATAGCACAGGGCACAAGATGAGACCCTGAAGGACAGCACAGGGGAGCTACCATACACGAGGAGCAGAACCACTGAAGTACAGTGCCACAACCCCACCTCCACGAAATCCCCCAGAAGGATGCTGTGGTCAACAGTATCAAAAGCAGGGCTGAACTCTCCCAATCTCTCTTTGACTGGTGTCATCAACCAGGAAGACCAAGGCAGCTTCAGTGCCATGACCAGGCTGGAAGACAGGCTCAAATACATCCAGATATCCAGTCTCCTCCAAGCATGCCTGAAGCTGGACCCGATCTGGTATAAACATCCCACAAAGCTATGATTCTGTTGAAGAGAACACATTGTTTCTGTGAGTCAAGTACTACAGTGGTACCTCGGGATGCGAACGGGATCCGTTCCGGAGTCCCGTTCGCATCCCAAACGGAATGCAAGACACAACGGCGCATCTGCGGGTCGTGTTTCGCCTCTTCCGCGCATGCACGTGACGTCATTTTGAGCATCTGCGCATGCGCGATCGGCGAAACCCGGAAGTAACGCGCTCCGTTACTTCCGGGTTGCCACGGAGTGCAACTTGAACGCGCTCAACCCGAAGCACATTCAGCTCGAGGTATGACTACTGATAAAATTTAACAAGAGCATTTATTACTAGCCTTGGAAGACTAGACAAGTTCCGCATTGGTAAGTTTCCATGCAGCAGGTACTGCTCATCACGTGAATGGTCGTATGAAGCCTTTAAATACCAAGGCAAAATCGCATTGCATTTCAAAATCAGCACCATCTCTCTGCCGCAAGCTTCCAGTTTTGAGCCTTCAACCCAGACCAGCTTCTCAGACACACATTTAAAACGACAGGTGTACAATTGCCTCAATGGCACTAGAGGGTGCCAAAGGTATCCAGAGCTTATAAGAAATTTGCTTTGAATCCTGGCTGCACCTAATGAGAACCTAGAGGCCATTTTTAATGATGCGGCAGGTTAAGTTAAAGGGGGAAGCATTTCCACTTCCAGCTCTCCCTATTGCTTGGCTCTTGTACAAGGCAGAGAAGGGAGGGAATACCAATGCATTTGACCAGACAAGGTATTTAAAAAGGAAATGAATCACAGTTCCACATTTTAAAAAGGTGAAGCTGAAGGAGACTTGAGATTTTTTTTTTAAAAAAAATCACTTGCAATTTGTACTTGTGGAATTTTATTCCGTTACCTACTGAACATCAAACAGTTCAGTGGCATTCTAGAAAAGCTGCTTCTCTTCCGGGATCTCATGCCCAGGCACCGTACTTTTCTTTGCCGGAAGAAACACATTTGCTGAGGGTTGCCATACATCTGGATTTTCCCGGATGTTATGTACTGAAGTTTTCACCCTGGGCCAGCAGGGGGATACTGTAGATAGTTATGCAAATGAAGGATCGAAAGTGACGTTCAGTGATTGGTTAGTTTTAGAAAGTTGCTACAGTAACGTTGTACTGGAGCTCTATATAAGCAGGCTGACTGAGCCCTTCAGTTCAGTTCTGTTCTGGCCTCTGAATAAACAAGAGCTGTTTGAAGAATCGCTGTGTCGTCTGATATGTTCACCCACAACTTAACACCGGACATAGTTGGCAATTGGCCGTCGGAAGATGTGTCTGGGCGGAAATCGCTGAAACGTCCAGGAAAATCCGGATGTCTGGCAACCCACGTCGGCAGTGTCATTTTGGGCAATTTCCCTTAAAAATAGTTCAAAAACTTCATTTTCTCCCCAAGATTTTGCAAAGAAAGCTCAACAACTTTTCTGCCCAGATTTTCACTATCTGAAATATAGCAACCCTACATTTGCTACAAAGTAAAACTGAACATTCTTCCAGATGACCTCTTCTCTGGCCATTCGTCCAGATTTGGATTCAGAGATGGAACTGTGTCCAATCTTTCTTGAGTGTTCATTTTGATTTATTGGCTATTCATCTCAATTTGCTTGTGAGGCGCTTATGTCTTCCCATCAATACTTTATCCATGCACCCTTTTCTGTGCATTTCCACATCTCTTAACAAAATGCAAAATGTCCATTTTTTTTTTAAAAAAGGGGGGGATTTGTTGCACTAGGGTGAGGGAACACTTTGAGCAAACCGATCATTTCCGGCCTATGCTTGAAGCCATCGAACAAAATAGTCGCAGTCTCAAGGAACCCTGAGAAGGGAATCCCCTGCCCCATTGCAGCAGGTGAATCGCTCCTTGATTTAACTTCTCCAGAAGTTACTGATCACTAAATAGCCTGATTGTACTAAAAGATGTTATACAGCTGCCAATCGCCACATGCATTCCTTTTTACAGACCCAAGATCAGACGGACACAAAATGTCTTTTTAATGCTTTGTTCACTCTGATGTTCATTAATACAATTCTTCACCTCAATGCACATGGCCTATTTTCATCATCATCTTCTTCATCATCATTTTATTTGTATCCACAGTTAAAACAATGCTCAAGGCGGCTTACAATATGAAGAGATTTACATAACTACAAACATAGCAAAGTAGTCATAAAAATAAATAAAACACATTAAAAACTACATAACCAAACTGAACAATTGCCACATAAAAATAAATATACAAAACGTTAATATCAGTAAAAAGGTAAAGGGACCTCTGACCATTAGGTCCAGTCGTGACTGACTCTGGGGTTGTGGCGCTCATCTCGCTTTATTGGCCGAGGGAGCCAGCGTACAGCTTCCGGGTCATGTGGCCAGCATGACTAAGCCACTTCTGGCAAACCAGAGCAGCGCACGGAAATGCCGTTTACCTTCCCGTCGGAGTGGTACCTATTTATCTACTTGCACTTTGATGTGCTTTCGAACTGCTCGGTGGGCAGGAGCAGGGACCGAGCAACAGGAGCTCACCCCATTACGGGGATTTGAACCGCCGACCTTCTGATCAGCAAGTCCTATGCTCTGTGGTTTAACCCACAGTGCCACGCGCGTCCCTAATATCCGTAATATCAGTTAATATCTAATGGTATACCACCTTCAACAAGTTGGCATGCTGCCCTGGCAAGCCAATTTGCAAGACTCTTGCCAAGCCAGGAGCTCCTGCTGTCCAGTAAGGCGTAGTCTTGTTCCAGGTGTTGTGTATATCCTTATTATTTTCATTTGACTTATCTCAAAATTCCTTGCCCAGGTGGATCCCATTATGGCTGCATCTCCCAAGCTTGGGTGCCCAGATGCTGCTTGACTACAGTTCCCATCATCCCTGACCACTGAGCCTGTGAGCTAGGCATGATGGGAGTAGTAGTCCAATACAATCTAAGGAGCCAAGGTTAGGAAAGGCTTATGGCATGGAAGAGGCTCATGACCAACTTGTGTCTTTCTAGTATTCCCTGCCTTCTTGGCCCTATCATGTTATGACTTATCACCAGGGGGTTTAGGCTGGGTGTTCACCAGTATGCGGATGATACCCAGCTCTACCTCTCATTTAAATCAGAACCAGTGAAGGCTGTGAATGTCCTGTGTGAGCATGTTGAGGCAGTTGGAGGATGGATTGGTGGCTACAAGATTGAGGTTGAAACCCAACAAGACAGAAGTACTATTTCTGGGGGACAGGGGGTGGGCAGGTGTGGGGGATTCCCTGGTCCTGAATGGGGTAACTGTGCTCCTAAAGGACTAGCTCAGGTTTCCTCAACCTCAGCACTCCAGATGTTTGGAGACTACAATTCCCATCATCCCTGACCACTGGTCCTGCTAGCTAGGGATCATGGGAGTTGTAGGCCAAAAACATCTGGAGGGCTGAGGCTGAGGAAGCCTGGACTAGCTGTATAGCCTAGGAGTCATTCTGGGCTCATAGCGGTCTATGGAGGCACAGGTTAATTCTGTGTCCAGGGCAGCTGTCTACCAACTTCATTTGGTACGCCAGCTGAGACCCTACCTGCCCGCAGACTGTCTCACCAGAGTGGTGCGTGCTCTAGTTATCTCCCACTTGGACAACTGTAATGTGCTCTGTGTGGGGCTACCTATGAAGGTAGCCCAGAAACTACAACTAATCCAGAATGCAGCAGCTAGATTGGTGACTGGGAGTGGACACTGGGACCATGTAACACCAGTCCTAAAGGATCTTCACTGGCTCTCAGTACATTTCAAAGTACAATTCAAAGTGTTGGTACTGACTTTTAATGCCCTAAATGGCCTCGGCCCACCATACCTGAAGGAACATCTCTACCCCCATCACTCAACCCAGACACTGAGGTCATCTTCCAAGGGTCTCTGGTGGTTCCCTCACTGTGAGAAGTGAAGCTATAGGGAACCAGGCAGAGGGGGCCTTCTCAATAGTGGCGTCCTCCCTGTGGAACACCCTCCCAGCAGATGTTAAGGAGATGAGCAACTATATAAACTTTAGAAGACATCTGAAGGCAGCCCTGTATAAGAGCACTTTTTAATGTGTAATGTTTTATTATGTTTTTATACCTCAGCTTGAGGTATCTTAGCTATTACATCATCTAAATTCTTCTCCCCTGTATTTATAGTTCTCTATTTCTTAAATAACCTAACAATATTTCTATCAGCTATTTAAGCTTTCCTCACAACATTTGTCCAGTATTGTTTTTCCCATAGGACTGCTAAATAAACATTTTTGGAGTTCTTCTAAGGTTTTCCCCAACAAGACACAAAACATCAAAAAGGTATCAGGTGGTGCAAATGACCATGGCACTGTTAATTTATTTATGTAATATTTTATTATGTTTTTGCACATTAGAGGAGTTTCGAATTAAAACCAGTTACAACATACAGTATAAAAATTACTTTTTCTCTCAGTGACATTAAAAATGAGCATGTACACACATGTCGGAACTGCCAGGTTTCTGCAGCTCAGATGGTGTGCTAGTCAAGAGTAAATGGACATAAAACTTCTGAGAGATGAAAAACTGCCACAACAAGCAAGACAAGCTGTGAGAGAAACAATTTCTTTGAGATTTAATAGCAGCACCATAATCAATAGCTTGAAATACTCATAAGCTGGAGAGGAAAGACAGCAGGTCAAACCAGCAAGGCTAAAAAAAAAAAGCGCGATGAAAGATGTGCAGGCAGAGGAAGAATAGATCCCTGAAGCTTTTTCCAAGGTAATTTCTCCAAGTTAATATGCCTGGAATCCTGTAAGATGAAGTTGGAATTAGTGCTATCGTGTTCAGAAAAAAAACCCTAAAGCTATTGAGCTGAATGGTAGGGAAAGCTTGAAGCTTTCCATGTTTGAGATGTGAAAAGTATATAATACCCTTTCTAGTCAAAGGACAGCAGAAGAAACATATAATTCAAAATGTATTTCGTACTAAATATAAGGCACAAAAGTACAGTGGTACCTTGGGTTACAACCATAACCCGTTACAGTGGTCCGGTTGTAAACCAAAACAGGTTGTAATCCAAGGCACGCTTTCGCCAATAGGGCCTCCAAAAAAATGGGTTGTAATAATAATAATAATAATAATAATAATAATAATAATAATAGTTGTAATACAAAAAATGGACACACACTTCTGTGTTTGACATGGTTGTAATCCAAAACGGTTACAAACCAAGGTACAGTGGTACCTCGGGTTACATACGCTTCAGGTTACAGACTCCGCTAACCCAGAAATAGTACCTCGGGTTAAGAACTTTGCTTCAGGATGAGAACAGAAATTGTGCTTCGGCGGTGCAGCGGCAGCAGGAGGCCCCATTAGCTAAAATGGTGCCTCAGGTTAAGAACAGTTTCAGGTTAAGAACGGACCTTCAGAACAAATTAAGTTCTTAACCCGAGGTACCACTTTACCACTGTACCCGTATTGGTCCAAAGTCTATTGTTGAAAAAAGTAAAAAGAAAGAACTCCAAAATCTACAGTTGATCAACAGCAATGTATGCTTCCTCTCTCTGATAAATGAAAACTCTGGCAGTGCGCCCATTTTAAGACCCGGGCTTCTCCTCCTCTGCATCCTTGAGCCCTCCTGGCTGTTAAGGCTCATCCACACTCGTTTAACCACATTGGTTAACAAACCTGGATACATATGCTATAATGTTATTGTTTTAGTTAAATAAATTGTTTAAACTTAAGGAAATGATGATTTTTCTCCTTCCAATAAAGTACAGCAGAAAAGCTGTCTAAATAATAAACAATAATTTCCTAATTATCTGTCTATGTATTTCTGATAGTATAACCAAATCAGTAATTTTTGATATAACTGTAAAAACTACTCCAAAAAACTATTATTCCAAAAACGAAGCCTTCAGCTAATTAAAAATATTCAGAGGATGCCAGCAAGGTTGAACCTTTCTGTAAAATTGATTTAAATCAAGTCTTACTGATTAGTGATTTAAATAAAATCCACCCTGACTAAAGTATCCCTGGCACCCAACTTTTGCTTAAAAACGTCCAAGGAAAAAGAGCCCACAACTTCCCAAGAGAGCGCATTCTACTGCTGAACAGCTCTTATTGTCAGAAAGTTCTTCTTGATTATTAGTCGGAATCTCCTGTCTTGTAACTTGAAGCCATTGGTTCGACTCCAACCCTCCGAAGCAGGAGAAAGCAAGCTTGCTCCATCCTCCATGTGGCAGCCCTTCAGATATTTGAAGATGGCTATCCTAACTCCTCTCAGTCTCCTCGTCTCTAGGCAAAGCATACCCAGTTCCCTCAACCATCCCTCATCAAGTCTCCGTTTCTAGACCCTTGGCCATCTTGGTTGCCCTCCTCTGCACACCTTCCAGCTTGTCAATATCCTCCTTAAATAGTGGTGCCCAGAACTGGACACGGGATTCCAGGTGTGGTCTGAACAAGGCACAACAGGGCAGGCCTATTATTCCCCTTGATCCAGGGGTTTTGCGTTCCCCGATTGCTGCCCAGGGAGATGGATGGGACATTCACCCACTGGAGCCTGTATTTGGCTACTGGGCGAGGACCGCAGCACCAGAGAGCGGCAGCGCCATGGCCTCTCTGACATGGCTTTTCTGCGGATTGAGGCCTTTTCCAATTCAGCAGCAAACACTGAGTTTACGGGACAAATAGAAGAAGTCACGGGACAACCGTAAGTGTGGATAAACTGTATGAGTCCCTGCATACAGGGCAATATTGTTGGCAACAAGTGTAGGCCTGCAAGCCCATACAGCGATGCCATATACCTGTAAGAACACCTCTCATTCACATACCTGGAGGCAAGCTGCCTATCTATCTATCTACAGTGGTGCCCCGCAAGACGAATGCCTCGCAAGACGGAAAACCCGCTAGACGAAAGGGTTTTCCGTTTTGGAGGTGCTTCGTAAAACGAATTTCCTATGGGCTTGCTTCGCAAGACGAAAATGTCTTGCGAGTTCCTGCGGGGTTTTTTCCCTTTCCCCCCCCTTTTTCCCAAGCCGCTAAGCCGCTTATCAGCTGATCCGCTAAGCCGCTAAACAGCTGATCGCTAAGCCACTAAGCCGCTTATCAGCTGATCCGCTAAGCCCACTAAGCCGCTAATAGCGCTAATCCGCTAATGGGCTTGCTTCGCAAGACGAAAAAACCGCAAGACGAAGAGACTCGCAGAACGGATTCTTTTCGTCTTGCGAGGCACCACTCTATCTATCTATCTATCTATCTATCTATCTATCTATCTATCTATCTGAGAAAGTCAGGCAGCCAACATAATTTTTTAATAGAAATCTAGTTCCATTTTGAGAGGAGGGGAAAAAGCCCCACTTACCCTCTGTAGTTTGGGTTCTGTAGATCAATTTTTACTGGAAATGTTCAGGCTGTTATAAAAAATCATGATATATTAGTACATTCTTATGCTGTGGCACAACAACTAGTTACAAAGGGGCGTAAGGGGATCAAAGTTGCAAGGAAACAATACGGAAGAGGTCAAAGTGCTACAGAGTAAAATATGCATATGTGCTAATACTGAATTGGGGTGCATGGTTCTAAAGGAGTGCAGAGATCTGGAAGGCATGACCGAAACCTGGTGGAATGGGGAGAACCAATGGATCACGGTTATCTCTGGATGCAAACTGCACAGGAGAGCCAGGGAAGGGTGTGCAACAAAGAGGACATGGAGTCTAACAAGCTAGAAATCCCAGAAGGGGCAAACACTGCCACAGAATTACTCTGGGTGGCAATACTGAGATCCAAGAGTAATTCAGTACAGTGGTTGTACCCTCATCCCCCACGACTAAAATCCCCAGAGTGATCTTTAAATGGATGATGAAATGAAGGAGTCACACAAAGGAGAAGTGTTGCAGTGTCTTCACTTAACTTCGCATGCTCCAGTCACAACTAAGAGGCAAAATTTCTAGATATCCTAAATAAAGGTGCCCTAGAATAATAGAAACCAAGCAGAGAGCCAGAAACCCTGGATTTAAGATTAAGTGGCACTCAGGACCTCGCAAGAAATGGAAGATATTGTTCAACCAAGTGGGAGCAGTGACTACAGCGCTATCAAATTTAACATGCCCAAACTCTGCTTAATAACCTCCAAGGAGGGAGATTCCATCCTAGGATACATTTTGTAATAATAATAATAATAATAATAATAATAATAATAATAATAAATTTTATTTATACCCCGCCCTCCTCAGACAAGCCGGGCTCAGGTTGGCTAACAACAATAAAAAAATACAACATTCTAAAATCATTTCACTGAAATTAATTCAACTCAAATTGATGGCAACCATTAAGCTAAAGTTCTGTGAAGATTGCCAAAGGAGGGGGTCAGACTGTGCCTTGGCCAAAGGCCTGGTGGAACAGCTCTGTCTTGCAGGCCCTGCGGAAAGATGTCAAGTCCCGCAGGGCCCTAGTCTCTTGTGACAGAGCGTTCCACCAGATTGGAGCCACAGATGAAAAAGCCCTGGCTCTAGTTGAGGCCAGCCTAACCTCTCTGTGGCCTGGGACCTTCAGGATGTTTTTGTTTGAAGACCGTAAGTTCCTTTGTGGGACAGAGGAGAACTTTGTAAGAGTTCTCTGTGCAATTTGGTGCCTGCCTCTAAAAGCAAGTCCTGCCGCAGGACGGCCAGGCAGCTGGAGGAGAAGAGGAGAAGAGGCTGGAGAAAGAACCGGGAGTGGAACAAGCTGATGCAGCGAAGCAGACTTCGTAAAGAAGAATAGAATCAGACAAAGTTGCTGCTGCTTGGTGGCTTTTCTCGCCCATCCTGGTTCTGCTTAGACAACCTCCAGACATTCTGCTGCCTTTCTGGTCCGATGATCTCCCCAAACACTAATTTTTACCATCCAAACACTACTATATACATCTAGGATTGTGTTCACTCGTCTCTGTGATTTTATTACGCCATGAGTGTTTTTTTTAATTGTCTCCTAATACACTGCAAAAAAACCTTTTATCTAAAATTCTCCAGTATCTGGTGCTTATACTTGTTCTTTCCTTCCTGCAGTGGTGATACTGAAGTGACAACTCAACAGTTTACAATCCACAGAGACAGCAAAGTCAATCCCATTGCTGACAATGCTGTAAGGTCAGTTAAACCTGCAGCCCGCCTGCTGATTCCTCCGATCTCTCGGCAGAAAGTTTGCAGTCAGTTAACCCTCAGCGTTCAAGTGTGTGCATACCTTTATACCAGGGGTAAGCAACCTAAGGCTTGTGCGCCAGATGTGGCCCAATCGCCTTCTCAATCCGGCCCGCAGACGATCTGGGAATCAGTGTGTTTTTACATGAGTGGAATGTGTCCTTTTATTTAAAATGCATCTCTGGGTTATTTGTGGGGCATAGGAATTCGTTCATTCCCCCCCCCCCCAAAAAAAATAGTCCGGCCCACCACATGGTCTGAGGGTCGGTGGACCGGCCCACGGCGGAAAAAGGTTACTGACCCCCTGCTTTATATCGTCCTTTAAAACAAAATACAGTGGTTGCTCGGGTTGCGAACATGATCCGCGCGGGATGCACGTTCGCAACCCGCAGCGTTCGCAACCTGCAGATGCACGTCTGCACACGAGCGGGTTGCGATTCGGCGCTTCTGCGCATGCGCAACCGCTGAAACCCGGAAGTAACCCGTTCCAGTACTTCCGGGTTTCGGTGGTCCGTAACCCAAAAAAACGCAACCTGAAGCGTCTGTAACCCAAGGTATGACTTCAGAAATGAACAATTTCTCCACAAGCCATTTCAAGCATGCTACAGGAAAAACAGGAGCCACTTCAGTCATGAAGATAATCTTCTTTGGGGCTCGAAGGTAAGACAGTGAGGTGGAAAGACATGCTTCTGAGCAAATGTACCTCTAAGATCGACGGGGATGCAGCACGGCATGTTTGGAATAAAGACAAAACACTTTATTTGGAGCTGTGGGCAGGCCTGGTGTCAGCAGTAGGTACGCCGAGGCAAATGCCAGGGTGCGGACAGGACCCATCCAGGTCACAACTATTAGGGGGATCAGTGCCCCCTTTCCCCTATTTCTCAGTCCTCAGAGAATTGGACACCTGCATTTTAGTTCTTCTGCGCCCCCCTCCCCCACAGCCTGTACTACTCGGAGCAGGTGAAAATAGCAGAAGCTGCGATAGTAGAGCACCAAATGCTCCTCCCTTAAACAACTTCTAAACATTTTATATTTAGAGGTTGAACAGACTGTATTGCTTGCCATGCTTATATATGAGCTATTACTTCTGCCTCCGCAGATAAACACATTTTCTCAAGATCCCTTTCTGTTGTGGTATACAGAAGGAGTGATAAAACAGAACATTCAAGGCAATCTAAACTCTGCAGAAGTGGACAGCTGTCATTTTGTGTTTAGATAAGCTTGTTTTAAGTCCCGATTCCTTTCTCCTCGAAAGCGATTGTTGAATTTATATTCATCAGCCTGGCTCCATGCCCACACCAGACAGTGAACATTACTAACACAAGGCTATTCAGGTAGCGTGACTTTTTTAAAACACCTCACTGTTTTTCTTCTTCAGGATTTTGAAATATGAGGTTTGTTACTTACCCAGCTGTCAGCAATAAAATGCCTATTCCCAAGACATCCAGATTGGTACACGCCACCTGGCTGACTATTGTTTTGTAGTCTGTCTAGAAAGTCATTATTCACCCTTAGAAATAGAAATGAGGAAATGACCATTAACAGAATCTTGCAAAAGGCAGAGATTATGAAATTGAATTCAGTACAGAAATTTGCTTTGCTTTTCATGACAACAGCCAATTGTGCAGATAGCCTGAAGACTATATTCGATTAAAACCCACAGCTTCCTCATTTTGCAAAGCTACCTCTGACTATAATGGCAACTTTTTACAATATGGCTCTTGATAAGTAAAGGTAAAGGGACCCCTGACCATTAGGTCCAGTCGTGACCAACTCTGGGGTTGCGGCACTCATCTTGCTCTATAGGCCGAGGGAGCTGGCATACAGCTTCCGGGTCATGTGGCCATCATGACTAAGCCGCTTCTGGCGAACCAGAGCAGCGCACGGAAACGCCGTTTACCTTCCCGCCGGAGCGGTACCTATTTATCTACTTGCACTTTGACATGCTTTTGAACTGCTAGGTTGGCAGGAGCAGGGACTGAGCAACGGGAGCTCACCCCGTCGCAGGGATTTGAACCGCTGACCTTCTGATTGGCAAGTCCTAGACTCTGTGGTTTAACCCACAGCGCCACCCGCGTCCCTTGGCTCTTGATACTCATTAACCAACCTTGCTTTTTTATCAGTGCAGAACCTGATTTTTAAAAATCCAGCGGTATGCTGTAATACAAGGCATTGCTTGAGTTAGTCGCATGAATTCTCTTAACTTAAGTGGAAAACAAAAGATTAAATACTTGAAGTCTCCCAATGTAGCTGGGAGGGACCCATTATATTTGTTTAGAATAAAAGTGATGGGCATTTTTGGGCAATGCATTCCACCAGATTTCCTACACACTTCACATGAGACACGGCAAAAGGCTTGGAAGCTTTGGTATGGGAAAAAGATTAATGCAGCTTATTCAGAAGATTTTATAACAACATCATTTATATCCTGCTCTTTGGTCCACAAAGCACTATAGTTCTACAGAACTATAACCATTTGTCATATTATATGAAGCATACATAAAATCTGCCATCTGAATTCAAACCTAAAAAACGTTTCACACGACAAGTCACAGGCTTCCTTCCACTAATTTTACCTCCTCTGCTCATTCTGATGTGCTTTCATTCTTATTCTCTCCTCTTCCCTTTTCTTAAGTTCCAACAATTCAGCCTGACAATAAAAAGCAAAAAACTGTGAGTTAACATTTAACAGTCATGCAGAACGCAATAGGCAATTATCCTGTAATAATAAACTAGCATTATACTTCACTATCAAAGGCCCTGCCAAGCCACACCAACACAACCGGTTCCACTATTGTCAAGTTATCACTGGTATGCAAATTAGTGTTCTCAACCGTCACAGAAGCATTGGCAAGGGTCTTCTTGGAATAAGGGATCCTCCAATGCTTCAGACACAGTAAAAACTTTAGGGGAAACAGTTGTAATTCTATGGTATGTGCTATGTACTGAAGTTCTCACCCTGGGCCAGCAGGGGGATACTGTAGATAGTTATGCAAATAAGGGATCGAAAGTGACGTTCAGTGATTGGATAGTTTTAGAAAATTGTTACAGTTACATTGTACTGGAGCTCTATATAAGCAGGCTGACTGAACCCTTCAGTTCAGTTCTGGCCTGGCCTGGCCTGTGAATAAACAAGAGCTGTTTGAAGAATCGCTGTGTCGTCTGATACGTTCACCCACAACTTAACAGTATGGAACTCTGCACTTGTCCTCCAGTACAAGAAGTAATCACCTCTGGATTTCAAAAATGTGGTAAAAGTATGCAAGTTGATGTTTTCTCCCGGAAGCAAAACTAGACCTACATGGCTTGGTTAAATGTGCAACACTAACACATTTCCTTTTTCTTTTTTAAAAAGCTTGGCAGATAATACCTTTAAGACTGTAGGCTTGCCTGGCACCTTCATTACATATCTTTAGGAGCCGGGCGAAAACATTTCTCTATAACCAGGCCTTTGGCTAATTAACATTCTATAGCCTTATAAATTTGTTTGTGGGAGGCGGCCATTATTGGCTTGTTTTTGTTTCGTTATGTATTCTGTGTTCTCATTTTGTATTTCTCTGCGATCTTCAGAGGATGGGCGGTATACAAATTTAATTAACAAATTAAAAACATCATAGTTGGAAAACAGATCCCCAAGATGTCCTCTATACAGTGGTACCTCGGGTTAAGTACTTAATTCGTTCCGGAGGTCCGTTCTTAACCTGAAACTGTTCTTAACCTGAAGCACTACTTTAGCTAATGGGGGCTCCCGCTGCCGCCGTGCTGCAGGAGCCCGATTTCTGTTCTCATCCTGAAGCAAAGTTCTTAACCTGAAGCACTATTTCTGGGTTAGCAGAGGTTGTAACCTGAAGCGTATGTAACCCGAGGTACCACTGTACAGTGTTTCAAGCTTGCTGCACAAGGATCCTTCGAAGTTATCCCTGATACCTCACTGTTTGCAAACCTCTCCACCCTGGTTTACACCTGCAATTCAGGAGACTATTTCCTGCATTTAATGAAGTGGACTCCACAAAATCCACGAAAACTTATGCCATCATAAATTTGTTCATCTTTAAGACGCCTTGGGCAAAACAAGGGAACATCTGTAGAATAAGTTATGGAAAAAGCTTGTTCTATGATTGCTGCTGCTCTTCACCTTTCTTCGCTGCTCTTCCTTCATCTGCTGAAGTTTCCTGTTTTCTTCTTCTCTTTGCATTTGCTTGTATGACTGGCTTCTGGTCTGTTGCAAAGTAAATCATGTGCAAAAAAGATATACATTAATAACTACCTAGAATTTAGACCTTGACACCATGTTTATGTAATTTGTAGCCCTTGTGGTTTTCAAAACAGAAAGGACGATCCACACTTGCTAAACAAAAGAAATTCACGCAAAGCAGTTACCCAGGCTGTAGGCTGGAGGTTATGGTGGTTCATTGGACAAGGTGTTCTGTTGAATGGGCTTGCATCCAATCTGTGCAACAATTCAGTGTTTTTTCTGTAAGATGGATACAAATATGGCCGTCAGAGCTTTCAGGGTGTTAGGAACAGCATTTTATCAGACCCTGGATTGTAGCTAGATCTGCAAGAGGACCAAGAAACAGCAAGCAGAACTAAAGATCAGAAAGAGTCCAGAAAGTAAGATGCCAAAGAAAATAGCCGATTACAAAATAGAACTGCTTACTTAGCTGTCAGCAAGGTGTTTTATTATTATTTATTAAAGTTGTATATCACCCATCATCCATCAATCTCAGGGCAGTTCACAACATAAAATTACAATACACAACAATACCCAACATGGAAGATTGGCAAATCCTAATGGTAAAATATCTGCAGCTAGCGAAAGCAACAGGAAGAGTAAGAGGCCAACCAAAACAAAAAGTCTATAAGGATTGGAAAATCTTTAAAGAATATTTAGAAAACTATGGAATAAAAGGAAACATCTTGGCAGAATTAAACTGATCCCTGTATAGTATAAATATAAGTTCGTAGGGAGGTAAAAAGAAATTATATAAGAAATATGTAACTGCGCGGTATAAAGCAATGGATAGACAAAGTACAGTGAGATTAATTGGAAGTCAGTTTTAAATTTCTTTTCTATAAATTTTATAATTGTGTTCAATAGCAGGAGTATATGTGATGATAATTATATTAATGTTCTTATATCTTATAGTGGTTTGTTTGATTTTTCTGTTATTTGTATGTTTGTTTACTTGTATGTATGTCTGTTTTTCATAAATGTATTTATTTTAAATTAATAAAGATATTTTTTTAAAAAAATTACAATGCAGTTCTTTCTATCCCTGCCATGTAGAAACCACTCTGATTTCTCAACCCAAATCTCCCTTCTCAAACTAACTTCTCTCACGCTGAGCTGGTCTGCATGTAACACTAAGCAAAACCATGGTTTGGCATGACCACATCAGAGCTGTGCTCTTCCCGCAGTCCTGCTGCTGCTGCATAGCTATGAGCTAAACCATAGTTTGGCTTAGCGTGCCATTTGAAGCCAGCCTCATGGTTTGTTTCACTCTAGACAAACCATAAGCTGCAACCAAGTTTTGTTTTTGAGTTTACAGCCAGACAACCACACACCTGCTTTTGGATTACATGCTGAACCAGAAGAACCCATTGGACACTGAGTAAAGTCCTGTTCTCCATTATCTCCACTCTGCCACTCAACAGGCAGTAGTTTCCACTTGTCTCCAAACAAGTCCATTCATTTTGTCCAACAGCCTGAAAATTCTCACAGGTTCTTCCACCTTCCCATTTCTGTGATCCATCTAAACAGTCTGTTCTATTTTGAATTACCTCTTAAAATGGGTCAAGGACAGCTTGAATGCAAGCTATCATTAGCCATACTAAAACATGTGGAACCACGTATCCGAGGTGTTTTTCCATCTTGGATATAGCAGCAGCAGAATTATATTTCTCACACTCAACCACAGAAAACATAGGACGTGCAGCTACCAACGTCTTGCATTTCATCCAAACCTCCTTATCTAAAGTTAGTTAAAGTTGCGGCAGGCTAAGCTGGATGGCTTTCCTGTTGCTCAGTCGCAAGAGAAATAAAAAATGAATTTTTATATCATCCTTGAATTATATTCCAAGGGCAATTTTCAGAAAGATGACCATAACTAAAATGAATACAAAAATATGGGTGGTATTCAATTTAGTCAACCGATTCAAATTTATAGACATAACTGAGTTGAATACCACCCAGAATAAACTAAATGCTGCAAAAGAGGTGGAATGAAAACTCCTGCAGTATTTGGAAAACAGAATGGGGGACCATGCATAAAACATTGCCCACAAAGGCTTAAAGGCGTGCAATGGTTACAAGACAACTTGATTTTTGCTTGTTAGCTATCAAGTTCCTGAAAATGAATTGGGAAGCAATGCAACACAGAAGGCTTCTTTTTCTGACCATGCTCAGGTAGCTCCAGTTTGGGGGGAGAACAAATCTCAGCAAGAACATCTACATGAAACAGCTGAGTGAAGTCATTTAGAGATCTAGGCTGAGATGTCTCCAGTTTACCAATGAGATTCTGCTCTCTCATTTTCATCATGTCCTAGGGAGGTGACAGAATTGTTGAATCATTGTCAGAACAATGTCCTGCTTTCATTTCTTATAAGGGATGTGTTAAGTTGTGGGTGAACGTATCAGACGACACAGCGATTCTTCAAACAGCTCTTGTTTATTCACAGGCCAGAACAGAACTGAACTGAAGGGTTCAGCCAACCTGCTTATATAGAGCTCCACTAGAACGCAACAGTAACCATTTTCTGTAACTAGCCAATCACTGAACGTCACTTTCGATCGCTTATTTGCATACCTGAACTATCTACAGTATCCCCCTGCTGGCCCAGGGTGAGAACTTCAGTACATAACAGGATGCTTTTTAAAAAAACTTATTATTTTGATTTTCTCTAAACCCCCAAAATAATTCATCTGGCCCTTCACAGAACCTGAAGATGGAGATCAAGTCACTAAACTTGATCAGTGCCCAACACTCATTTCTCTCTCCCCTCAAGAGTGGAATGAATACACAGAGAGATAGAATTTTGATAAACGGCGCAAGTATCTGGTAATCTAACCTTATTTTCCTTGATAGCAAGTAGGCAGAAAAAGATCAATAGAAAATTTCACGGCATCATCTTATTTCAGTTCTCATTAACTTTTCCAATCAGCTTTTTTTATTGCCAATACCTTAATGTTATTTCATGTCTCTTTCTTGGCTGGCAGACTTGGCTTCTCTGCCTGCCTACCTTCTTTTTACACTAACCTATTAGTGTGTTGCTGGAGGCAATTTCAGGCATCAAGATTTCATTTATTATTTTGAAACAGTTGACATAAATCCCATAGCGCATAGGAAATTACAGCCATGAAGTGTATATTGCAGGGGTTTTGACTCATGCAAGCCATCCTGCGTTCCCCATCTGTGTGGGCAATCTGCTCCTACATTTTCAGCCAGCTTGAATGGGCAGATTAATGGGTACAATTAGAAAGCGCCCCCACAGGCATTCAAACTGCCTTCATTATGATGCTCAAGAGGTTGCCTACAGAAGCCTAGTTTTCTGCTGGTTAGCCATCAATACTTGACCATGCCCAAATAATCGGGGCGAAAACAAAACTGGGCATAGCAGCAAGCAGACCTAGTTAGAAAGCTTTAGAGTGATGACACAATGAGAGGGCTTCAGGGGAGGAAATGGGTTTTCAGCCGTTTAGCAACAGCCACAAAGCAGCAAGATCGGCAATGGCTCCATTCCTCCTCAGCGGTGCTATTTCTCCAGAAAAAGAGGTGCCAGAAGTCACCACGAACTCCTCCCTCGTTCTCTTAGAATGGCAATGGCACCCACCTGAGAGGTGCTGGAGCTGAGCTCCTGCGAACTCCGGCTGAAAAAAAGCCCTGCTCCTAAGGCATTCCTATTTTGAATCGTAAGTAATCAATTCTACGACACGGAATAGTTACGTGGATAGACAATTTTAAAAGGTCTCCATTGGCAAGGTTCATATCCTACATTTGAAGACATCAGACCCTTGCGACATTTTGGCAAAGTTCTACTAAAACCAGATGGTCAGCAGAATATTAAACATACACAGCAGCTGGGGAGTTACTGGGACCCTCTGCCTCCTGCCATACTGCAAGAGACAGCTTGACCACCACATCTAGTACTTCTGAAAAGGACCTCTGCCATACAAGGGAAACAAGCTGATATTCCCATTTGCAGTGGATTCACACTCTTGACTGTAGTGGGGAGGCTTTAAATAATGACAATAAATGGTCAGACAAAGTACCATATTTTTCGCTCTATAAGATGCACCAGACCATAAGACGCACCTGCAGCGATCCCTCTTGCTGTTCTGGCTTCAGCGAAAGCAACGCGAAGCTTCTTCAGGGTAGCGGGAGGAAGGCTCTCCCTGCCCTGAAGAGGCTTCGCGTAACGAACCCTCTTGCTGTTCTGGCTTCTGGGATAGCCGCGCAAAGCCTGCATTTGCTCCATAAGATGCACACACAGTTCCCTTTACTTTTTAGGAGGGAAAAAGTGTGTCTTATAGAGCGAAAAATACGGTAGCCAAAAAGTTTGCAGCTCAAGATCTACGCTGAGCAATCAAAGAGGCTCTGCACAGCTGTAGATTGCACTGCCGAGAGTGGAACAAGGTTAATCCTCAGTTGCTATCCAACTAGACACTTCCCCTAGTGCAAGGAGTTTGAGCTGTGCAATGGAACTGGCCTGCATTCTCCTCTCCACACATGCCCCTGAATTTTTCTATTGGAAAATGGCTGAGAAAGGACTAACTTTAACAAATGCAGAAACTTGTTTCCAATGAGGAAGTTAAGCACTCTATGTATAGTCACTGCTCTTAGGGAACAAGATTTTAAGGTGTTCTATAGAGGACACCTTACACCTATTAAAATTACACAAATGCAACCCCCAACATTTCCAGATTTATTGTGATATTGCCAAGAACCGGAGGCAAATGATTTTTGTGGACAGCGGAGTTACTGAAAAATTCAAGTCCTTTGGCAACATGGTTTCATAATTAAAGATGCAGTTTACTGCCAACACCCTTTGGGAGCCCATTTGGAATATTCAAAAGAGGTCACCTGTGAATCTATCAGGCTTGTATCTCTTAATCATCCAAACCTCTTTGCAAAAAGACGGAATTTTCAATAACTCCAGCAGACATGAAAATCATTTGCCCTTGGTTCTTAGTCTGATTCCTACAAATATGGAGAACTGTTTATTTACTGTAGCTAAAATAGAAATTTACAGTGAATGAAAAAACTGCTCCATCTAATGGGATGAGAATCTGTTTTAATATTAGAACAATTCTCAAACGTTCCCTTTGATTTTATTACCCTAATGGGACAGTCATATTATTAAAATTAAGTTTGATTCATGTTTATAATTAGACAGATTTTTATTTTTGTTTATGGAGTTCTTAACAAAGAATGCTCTTCAGTCGTCAGCTTTTATTTACTGGTAATAGGTTTGATAATTCTGAGTAATGAATGGCATTTTATATTCAGACACATGTCCTGGATGGCTATTCTGTTGTAGCAGTCTCTGATTATATATTCATATTCTATAACTCTTCTCTTCTGAATATTTCCCAATATTTTTTAAAAAAACGTTTCAGTAGTGCAGTAATTTTTAAAATGTGTAATTTATTCCATAATCTGGATACAGTTCAAAAATTTAGAACCTGTTTTAGTGTCAGAAGAAATAACCTTGAAAATAATAAGCTAAAACATATTCCGACCTGTTCAGGGACTGTAGATGAACCACCCCAAGGAACTGTCAATGACCTTATCTTTCTTATCTTACTAGGAAAATGCAGTACTGCACTCTGTCCATCATAAACTTCAAGGACCCTTTTATCCACTTCCAAGATTCTGCAACCTTTCCGATGCCTTGTGTTAGTTTGCAACTATTTATTTATAGCAGGGGATGCTGAGAATCAGATCCTGTAAAATTAATGTAAGCCTTGAAAAGCACATAGGAAAGAATGTCGCTCTTCCAACTTCCCCCTTCCGCTCTATTAAAAAGCTTACTATCTTCCCCACCTCATCATCAAGGGACCAGGGAGCAGATGTGGGGTCAGAGCCTTCATAGGAACTGGGAAGACCTCAGATGCCATTGTGTCAACAGGAACCATATGGTGATCATGCTTTATAGAAGCTAGCCTACCCTGAAGGAGAACAGTAGGTCACACATTCACTGCGCCGAGTGAAATGTCATGGAACAAGGAAAAGGGGACAGGACTATTCAACTATAGCATAGGAGCCTGAATCCAAAAGGACACTGCCAGAACTGAAGGATATTTTTATTAATAAACCAGAAGCATTTTTACTTGGCATTGTAGGAGATGATATAAAAATAAAGGACTGTAAATTATTTGTATATGCAATGACGGCAGCAAGAATATCACTGGCACAAAATTGGAAACAAGAAGAATTACCAACAAAAGAAGAATGGAGGATGAAACTGATGCAGAATTAGATAAATTAACAGGAAGAATTCGAAATCTGCGGGACCAGAGATTCACAGAAGACTGGCATAAATTTACGGACTATTTGGAGAGTAATTGTGATGATCATATTACGCTTGTAGGTTTGCAAGAAGTTTTGTAAGGTGGATTATTTGAAATATTGCGGGGGGGGGGAAGTAACAAGGGGGACTGTTAGTTAAGATAATTAAAGGCAATAGGAACTTAAGAAATGCAGAATAAGTTATAAGAACGGAAGACCATCAGAGGGGCTGATGGAAGTCCAAAAAGATTGTATAAGATGTGAAGTTCTGTTGTATGAATGATAACTAATATGTAAAAATTAATAAAAATTATATTTTTTTAAAAAAAGAAAAAGAACTGAAGGATATTGTTTGCTTGTTATCAGGAATTGGTGGCAAGTTGTCTGGGCACAGGAAGCAATAAGCATCACCTTTCAGGCTGAAGGCAAAGCTCAACTTACAAGCAGTGGTCTTCAGCAAACATCCGATGTCTTTGCCATTCTTGTTGCCTTTGTTTTTCTTCAAGCTTGTTGGCCTATAATAGGAAGGCATCAAAACAAGGTGTCATCTCAGCAGGTAAAAAATAATTAACAGAGGTCACCCAGAAGCTAAACACACAGATGCCGAGAGAAGGCCCAAATATATAAAGTTAATCTTGATTCTCTGCAGCCATATTTTTTTGCAATCTGCTTGTCCCTTATTACTAGTAAATATATTTTATTTATTTAATGCGTTTTTATCCCGCTCTTCCCTCAATAGGCTCGGGGTGGCATACATGGCTTCTTCTCTGTTTTATTCTTAAATCTCAAACTTATGAGTAGCCTAGCAGGCTCCATAGCCAAGTAGGGATCTGGGCAGATGCTAACTGTTATACCTGCTCTCATTTGAGGGCCTTTTTAAAACCAGACACACAGGACAATGAAAAAATGTACAAGTGTAACAGTGACTTATTCCCCCACCCCCTGACACAATTCACAAGGGCCAACCTCATTAAAGGTACCAGGGTTTCATTCCTAGCAGTTTGTGGGACAATGGTCAGCTTTGGAATCAGTGCTGATGGTTTAGTATCGATCCTCCCTTCCCTCCGGCTGCTGAGGATATTGGAAGCTTTGGCTTATCTTTTCAATTAATAATGGCTTGATATTCTGTGCAAAGGCAAAACCATAGTTAATCTTAACTATGGTTACTTTAGGGATCTTCCCCGGGTCATAAACCATGGCTTAAAGTTGACTTTCTTCCAGGGTGGGTTTGATTTAAATCACGATTTAAATCACTAGTCAGTAAGACTTGATTAAATCTTTTTTGTTTCTAACAGAAAGACTCAGTTTTGCTGGTATAATCTTAATATTTACAACCAGAGGAAGGTTTCATTTTTGGAATAATAAAATTTTCAGAATAGTTTTTACAGTTATATCAAAAATTACTTGACTGTTAGGTCCAGTCGCGAATGACTCTGGGGTTGTGGTGCTCATCTCACTTTACTGGCTGAAGGAGCCGGCGTACAGCTTCTGGATCATGTGGCCAGCATGACTAAGCCGCTTCTGGCAAACCAGAGCAGCGCACGGAAACACCGTTTACCTTCCCGCCAGATCGGTACCTATTTATTTACTTGCACTTTGATGTTCTTTTGAACTGCTAGGTTAGCAGGAGCAGGGACCAAGCAACGGAAGCTCAACCTGTCGCAGGGATTCGAACCGCCAACCTTCTGATCGGCAAGCCCTAGACTCTGTGGTTTAGACCACAGCGCCACCCGCGTCCTGGCAAGTAATTACAACTATACTTCTATCAAGTAGCGTCAGCTTGTTTGAGGGACACACCCACACACCCATTTGCAAGGGGTACATGAGGGGGGGAAATGTTAAAATGGCCTGAGTGGGTCTTCTTACTTTCTCTCTCTGGATCATTTTCATTTTTAAAATGTCAGCTTCTTCAGCTTCTCTTTTGCGTCTTTCATATTCTTCTTTCTTCAGCTACAAGGAGAGAGAAAAAAAAAGTTCTGTCACTTTACAGACCAGACACCTACCTGCAAGCTAACTTCTCACATTTCAGGGAGGAAACTGACAAACAGAACCTCGAAACCAAAAAAAGTATTTGCTGGCGAATGTAAACGTGCTATCGAATCCAATGTGCACCTTAATTTTCGCAACGTAATTTGACCAAAAAATGGTGAGCACTAGATTCGAGTAAATAGAGTATTTTATGGCTGTAACAGCTTTATTTGTTTTTTAACAGACACAGACACACCCTGGGACCTTGTGGTAAACAGCAGTTAAGGAATCTTGTAAAATAAAAAAATAAAGGATAATTATTGAGTTCAGAAATTTCTGCTTCAGAATTTTATCCTCTTGTGACCAGTGTTTCCATGCACTTGTTTCCTTTAAAAATAAAAAAGTTAAGGTAAAGCAACAAATTCATCTACTGGTTCCACGCTGTGACCAAGGAACCGACAGTCGCATCCTGCCTGACCTTTTGCTGGTATTTAGATTGGATGTGCTCAAGTTGCTGTTTCTGCCTCACTTCGGCCTCCGATATTTTTCCACCTATAAATACAAAAATGCATCATCTGTTCTGAAGTTCACTCTCAACATACTGGAATTATCAGAGGCAGCATTAAACTACATTGTATGCTAGCTGAGGGATTCATTGCTGACACAATGGTTATGGCTACAAAAAAAACTTGCAGATGCAGGGATGTATCCAGGACATCCCCAGTGAAAGTCAACAGGGAGACAAAACCCCACCTAGGACAATGTATTTAATTCTCTACATAGCACTATCCGTTAGTTTGGGAGAGGGAGATGGCGTTTAACCCTGTATTGTTCTGCAAGGCGATTACTTTTTATTTCTGAGTTTCTTGCCTTTCTTCCTTCCCCAGCTTTTGCAAACCCCACCCCAGGACAGACACTGGGGAAGCTTTGAAGGATGCCCATGGCAGAGGCTATTCACCACTACCCCCCCCCCCAAAACAAGTAAACATTAGGAGGAATGGCAGATGAAACTTATGGACTATATGGAATTGGCGGAAATGACTGGCAGAATCTGAGACCAGGGAGAAGAGTTGATGGAGGAAGATTGGAAGAAATTTAAAGACTATCTTCAGAAACACTGTAAAATTAAGGAATGTTAGAGTGATGATGGACTGAAAACAAGTGGTTTCCAGCTGCACAGGTTAAAGTTAAGGATAGATTAAGATTAAAGATTAAGATTAAAGAAGTTTAAAGAAATGGAAATTTGATTTTAAAAGGGGAAACTTTAAAGTTATATGATATTAAGATTAAAGGATTAGGTTTAAAAAAAAAAGTTGAAGTTATATATTATAACATTTTATTAAATTAAAGATTGGGATTAAAAAAGTGGAAAAGAAACTGCTGGACAAATAATGTGGATTGGAATACAAAAGAGGGAGGTATGAGGAAGTCCAGAAAATAAGTAACTTAAAATTGGAAATGGAAAAGAGAGTTTGTTTTTAACTATTTTGTGTTTATATTGTTAAGTCTTGTATTGTTTTTTGTGTGTGTTGTTTTTCTTTTTTTGTTGTTTAAAACTTTAATAAAAAATTATTTAAAAATAAAAAATAAAACAAGTAAACATTAAAGACAGGTAACTTTTCCGTAATGCTGGAAGAGGCCTTTGTTGAATGGCGTAAAAAAAAAGCTCAACATTTTTGCCCTGCACCCCCAAAAATGGGGTTGATCACTGCCAGTTTTTACTCTGTGAGTAGATTGCAGTCTCTTGAGAGCTGGCCACTGTAGGGATGATCGCTGGGTGGGGAGCACATTCCCCACCTGCAGGCAGCCGCAGCCTCAGCCTTCCTGCACGCGTGACCTTGGGGTGTGGAGCAAACTCCCCTTTCACAGATAAAGCCACAGCTGTCTGAACATCGTGCCCTCTGTCTAACCTTTTGCGGTCTCAGTAGTCTGCGGTGTCCTGTCTGTAAACTTTGTCTCTAAGACCTTTGTCTCTTTCGTCATACATTGTGCAAGGGGAAAATGACGCGGTGGAAACAGGTGCCAAAATAACTTTGTACCACCCCACAATCCTGGGACTGGAAGATGTGTAAAGGTCTCTGCCCAAAATGTATCTGCCTGGGTTTGCATATTGTGTCAATAAAAGGAGTCTCCACGCAGCTGGCTGGCAGCTTGCTTGCAGCTCACCTGTGCACAGCTCACTTGCATTATCAACTCCTGCCTCATGTCCTTCACTTCAGGCCACCCCTGGCATAGATCTTAGGCATGAGAAGTAAAGGTAAAGGGACCCCTGACCATTAGGTCCAGACGTCACCGACTCTGGGGTTGTGGCACTCATCTCGCTTTATTGGCCGAGGGAGCCGGCGTACAGCTTCCGGGTCATGTGGCCAGCATGACTAAGCCGCTTCTGGTGAACCAGAGCAGTGCACCAAAACGCCGTTTACCTTCCTGCCGGAGAGGTCCCTATTTATCTATTTGCACTTTGACGTGCTTTTGAACTGTTAGGTTGGCAGGAGCAGGGACCGAGCAACGGGAGCTCACCCTGTCACAGGGATTCGAACCGCCGACCTTCTGATTGGCAAGCCCTAGGCTCTGTGGTTTAACCCACAGCGCCACCCGTGTCCCTAGGCATGAGAAAGGACACTGCTAATGGAAATGAAGGTTCCAGGAGGCATAATGTAACACTATACAGTATTAAATTCTGCTTCCAGCAGAATGCCTCTGCAGCACTGAAGAGCTCTCGTGTGGAAGGAACCCTACTATTGCTTAGTCAATGTTTGAAGCAGATATTCTGGGCTTCTGCCTCTACTCAACACATCATTGCTATTTTCCATCACTTCCGTCAGTTTATTCAAGCTATTCAATAGTGAAATTTTGATATTCCAGGTACGTTTATGAAGTACATTATATGGTTGACTCAGGGCAAAATGCTAACATGGCCACAATCACTTAATGCAAAGTGATAAACAGTTCCAATCATGTTTTTCAGGCACAAACTATTTATAAACCCATGCTAGTTATTGCTTGGGACTCCATTACAGAAGAGACAATGAGTTCTGTGATCTTATTTGCTTTTATCCCTGGCTTTGTAGATCAGCTAGACATTGGAGCTGCCTGCCTGGGTGTCAGCTGTGGAAGTGGAATATTTCAATAATTATGGGAATTCCTACACTATTTGTTCAAGCTTACCAAGTGTGTGATATAAAGCTTCAAAGTTATAGAAGCCTGATGATCTGGCCACTGAAGCTTCCATTTCCCCAAAGAGAGGAAGTTTTAATTCTCACAACAATCGAACGGTGGGAAACAATCGGAATTCTTCAAAATAAGCTAAGAAAAACACAGCATCTCAAATGTATTTCCCTTTCCCCCCCTTGTTCGCTTACCCAGTTTCTGGGGTGTCAAGGTAATTAGCCCCGGCCTGTGCCGTTCCTTCCATTTCTCCAGGTCTTCCAACTCTTTGGTAGCAACTGAAATATGGTAAGTGAAGCAAAGAGTCAAAATACTGCAAGGAAAAGGTATCAGGCCAGGCAGAAAATAAATGGCCTCCACATGTCTCACAAGGTTAGTGTCAGTGATCACTTGGTGGACTCAAGTGCTGCTTGAGGCAAAATGGGAATGTGTCACCGCGCTGGTGGCAAGGTGCCCACAGGGGCTTCTGCCGCTTGAGGCAGTCACCCCAACTTGCCTTGTGGGTGGGCCGGCCCTGGAGAGCAAGGCTCTGCCACCCATCAATGCCCATGACTTCTGCAGGGCACTATAATTTGCAAAAGTGAACTTTAGGCCACTTGCAAGGTATAGGCTTGCTTCCAACAACACATTTGTAGGATTACACTGTAATAGCTGAAGTCGGTCATGATACCCTGACCACAGGGGCAGAAGTCTTGCAGTAGTGAAAGGAGTGAGATCCAATTCAGTCAATCTTTCAGTGGATATACAAAATGCAGAAATGAGGTTGTAGTCCTCATAATACTTTCAAGACAGAACGAAAAGATCTCATCTGATCCACCCACGTGCAAATGAATTGCAAAGGCCGTATGTTTGTTTATACTTTAATAACGTATGAGTTGCCCAATAAAAATATTCTCTAGCTGAAAAAAAGCTATAAAAAGGTAAAGGACCCCTCTGGTGGGAAGGTAAACAGAGTTTCCGTGAGCTGCTCTGGTTTGCTATAAGTGGCTTAGTCATGCTGGCTACATGACCCGGAAGCTGTACGCCGGCTCCCTTGGCCAATAAAGCGAGACGAGCGCCGCAACCCCAGAGTCGGCCATGACTGGACCTAATGGTCAGGGGTCCCTTTACCTTTAAAGGACCCCTGTCAGTTAAGTCCAGTCACGGACGACTCTGGGGTTGCAGCGCTCATCTTGCTCTATAGCCCGGGGGAGCCGGCATTTATCCACAGACAGTTTTTCCGGGTCATAGGCCAGCATGACTAAGCCGCTTCTGGCACAACAGAACAACTGAAACCAGAGCAGTGCATGGAAATGCTGTTTATCTTCCCACCGGAGCAGTATCTACTTGCACCTTTGGGCATGCTTTCGAACTGCTATGTTGACAGGAGTTGGGACTGAGCAACGGGAGCTCACCCCGTCGCGGGGATTTGAACCGCCGACCTTCTGATCAGCAAGTCCAAGAGGCTCAGTGGTTTAGACCACAGCGCCACCCGTGTCCCGAAAAAAGCTATAGAGCACACCAATTAGGAGGTGCACTTTGTTAAAATTGAAGCATAAGGAGCTGCCTATTACCATTTACTAATCTAGCCCAGATGGTTTGAGGCACTTTCATACATCATCTGCAACTTTCTAGATTAGCGACACCCATCCTCTTTTCAGGACTTGTCAGCAAGAAGGAAGACTTGTGAGCAAGAATCTATTCCTGCCCACAAAGGCAACATACAACCCAGGAACTGATACGCTATGAAGAGGTTCGTCAACAGGATAACGTACTTACTTTTCTGTAACTGATTCCTCCTTACTGGATTTGGAGGAATCACAGCAAAGGAACCCAGACTAGGGAGGTTGCAGGTTGGAAGAAGAGACACGGGAGGGAGAGAGAGAAAATACATTACTATCTAGCATTCACTAGATGTGTCTTTAGATTGTTGTAGATTTTTAGTTGTATTTATTTCATTTGAGACAGGGACATTCATATGCCACCCTCCAAAACTATTTCTTGCACAGATCCAGTCTTTCCCCTCAATGGAAAATGATGGTGATGGTTGCTATGAAATATGGCAACCATATTTCATAAGAGTAAAAAAACCCCAATGTTTTACTCATAGTAGAATTACTGAAAGTAATGGGCATAACTTAGTCATGTTCATTAATTTCAATGTGTCTCCTCTGTGTAAAAACATGGGTACGCATAGAGTACACATTGCTATCCAGTGCACTCCCACTATTTTTGAAGTCATATTTACATGTTACCTACAATCCATACCGATTTTGTAGTTTCTAGATCAGGCATAGGCAAACTCCAGCCCTCCACATGTTTTGGAACAACAATTCCCACCATCCCTAGCTAACAGGACCAGTGGTCAGGGATGATGGGAATTGTAGTCTCAAAACATCTGAAGGGCTGGAGTTCTAGATAACCACTGGTATTTGTTTTTCTTCAAACCTGCTTCAATGCAACTAGAAAAGTTGGGCCACATTCTCATGTTGAATCTGGTGTGTGCATTTGAGAGAATCATTGTGCACGTTCAGATGAATGAGCATTCACAGGTGACACCTTCACAAACAGGGGTTCTGTGTGTGCGCGCATTGCAGGGGCAGGAAAACCAAGCAGGCAACGCTTGTTGGGTGATGACATCCCCGACCCCTCTCTGGTGTGTACAGCAAAGGGCAAATGTGAATTGAAATTCAGAGGGAGGAGGTAAATTACTTCAACATTTAAGCCATTAATGTGTACACAGCCACAGCGCAATACCATCCGTAGTTTCATTTTGCCAGCTATGAAAAGATACAGCTGCTTCTCTCCCGAAATGTATGAAGCTAAATAAATCTGAAAGAAAACTCCAGAAAGAGAAGCTCTAAAGAAAAGAAATAGTCTCACTTGGGATCAATTTAATTGTATACTGCCTTGGAAGCATTATCCTGAAGCACGGGCTATAAATAATTATAGTAAGTAATGTATAAATAGTTCGTTCATATTTCTTTTAATTAGTATTTATCAGAAGAAATATGAACTTAAGCATTTTCAGAATGGCTGCCCTAGTGCTTCTATTTGCTTCCTTACCTATTCTAACCTCTCTGGTACTTCGCACAGAAAACAAAAATTTTCCTTCACCGCCACCACCCTACCTGAAGTTATGCTGCCTTCTCCCTGCTACAGAGGAAGACGAGTGGTGAATGTGTCCTTACAGACGCTTCTGAAGTCGGAAGGATGTATTTTTATTTCCCAGGACAAAACTTCCTAGATCATAATCGTAATGTCTGCTGCCAAGCACAGTAGCAGAACTCTGTCACAGCCCGGCCAGATTCTCATTTCATTTCCATGGCATCAAAGTTAAAGGCTTGTGCAGCTTTTGGTAACAGCAAAAGATAGATTCTAGCATTTTTTTAAGATATGAGAAAGTTGTGGCATACACAGGAAATGTCAGCACACGGGGAAATGCAACAAATCTTATTTTATTATGCAGACAGAGGCCTTGGCTCAGTTCTGTGAGACGCTTACAGAACACCGCCTGGGAACAAGAGCCCTTCTACACAATCTGTCAAGGCAAGATCCAAATACATTTAACACTCTGTATGATAGCTCTGCAAGTCAGCAAGAATAGCAATGACACCTGTAAGGAAAGGAGAAGCCAAAGTGATTTATAAGTTGGAGCACAGGAGGAAAGGGTTGCCAAACACTAGCAGAGAATTAAAGAGATACCCAAAGACTAGACTGCACATACCCTGATTTCCTCTTTTAGTATGATATCCCCGTTTATTGTACATCATTAGAGAGTGATGATAACATATAGTGCATCTAAACTCAGCAATATTCTGAGTTCGGTGGGGGGGGGAGGGTTGAAAATGCAATGTGGCAGTTTGACCTAATTTACCTTTGTTGCAAAACTGCTGCATTTTCGCACAACACATCTCTTGCTGACCCTTTTCTATATGACACGTTTTCAGTTAATTAGGCACATGAACATGTAGCAAATGGATTTTAACATCTGTACAACCTAATTATGTAATTTCTGCGCCCTGCAGAAATGCAAGCGGTTGCTTCTCAGGCTGACTGTTCTTAAAGCTTTCATTAGAGAGTTGCTGTAAGTACCATATTTTTTGCTCTATAAGACTCACTTTTCCCCTCCTAAAAAGTAAGGGGAAATGTGTGTGCGTCTTATGGAGCGAATGCAGGCTGCGCAGCTATCCCAGAAGCCAGAACAGCAAGAGGGATTGCTGCTTTCACTGCGCAGCGATCCCTCTTGCTGTTCTGGCTTCTGAGATTCAGAACATTTTTTTTCTTGTTTTCCTCCTCCAAAAACTAGGTGCGTCTTGTGGTCTGGTGCGTCTTATAGAGCGAAAAATACGGTAACTATCAATATCAGCTTGCATCTGATCTGTGTACACCAGTGTTTCACAACCTTTTTCTGAATGTGGCCCCCTTCTGACCTTGTTTCCTTCCTGTGCCCCCCATGGATGTAGCCAAGGGAGGCAGGGGGGCAGCTGCCCCCCAATAAGAAAAAAAGTCAATACAAATCTGAGGTTCTGTCTTCCCCCCAAGAAAAATCCTGGCTACCCCCATCCTACCAGTAGAAAGGTAGCTATTTAAATGCTTTGCTTGTAAATAGGAGATGTTTTATTTATACTTTTATAATTTATACAAAATACTATTACATAAAATGATAGGAACATAATGAAATAATGTTGAAGCAGAAAAACAGAATCATGGAACTGGAAGGGACCCCAAAGGTAATCTTTCTAGTGCAGCCCCCTGCAATGTAGGAAACTCAGCTAAAGCATCCATGACAGACGACCGTCCAGCCTCTGCTTAAAAACCTCCCAGGAAGGAGAGTCCAGAACCTCCTGAGGGAGATCCATCTTCCAGGTATTATAAAAAGAAAACAACATTTATTTGACCCTAGTTATTTGACACAGAGGGGGGAAACTACAGATACAGTCAAAAAGGTGCACAGGGAGTTCTGTATATATGGGAGAATTTTAAAAAGCAAGTGGTCCTCACTGACCTGCTGGAAAAAGATCTTGTTATCTGGAGGAGCCCTGGCTGCCTAGATCAGGCTTCCTCAACCTCGGCCCTCCAGATGTTTTTGGCCTACAACTCCCATGATCCCTAGCTAGCAGGACCAGTGGTCAGGGATGATGGGAAGTGTAGTTTCAAAACATCTGGAGGGCCAAGGTTGAGGAAGGCTGGCCTAGATAAAACCCGACAGACCCACACAATCTCACCTGGGAGTAAGGCCCACTGAATTTGGTGCGGCTTTCTTCTGGTCCATATAGTTAAAGCCATGGTTTTCCCAGTAGTGATGTATGGAGTGAGAGCTGGACCATAAAGAAGGCTGATTGCCGAAGAATTGATGCTTTTGAATTATGGTGCTGGAGGAGACTCTTGAGAGTCCCATGGACTGCAAGAAGATCAAACCTTTCCATTCTGAAGGAAATCAGCCCTGAGTGCTCACTGGAAGGACAGATCCTGAAGCTGAGGCTCCAGTACTTTGGCCACCTCATGAGAAGAGAAGACTCCCTGGAAAAGACCCTGATGCTGAGAAAGATGGAGGGCACAAGGAGAAGGGGACGACAGAGGATGAGATGGTGGGACAGTGTTCTCGAAGATACGAACATGAGTTTGACCAAACTGCGGGAGGCAGTGGAAGACAGAAGTGCTTGGCGTGCTCTGGTCCATGGGGTCACGAAGAGTCAGACATGACTAAACGACTAAACAACAACAACATTCTTCTGAGTAGACACTTTGTTATTTACTAGATGCATGTCAGCAGCACCAGACGACCCCACCCCTTGCAGAGCTGGCCAACACTGCCAACGGGCCCTGCGCCCCTTGGCAACATCCGAAGGCCCTGATGCGCTAGGCACTGGGGTGGATTGCACCCTGCGCATTGCAGAGTCAGGCACAGGCTGCCACCCGGGCCCAGCACTGGCAACAGCAAAAAAGCAGCTCCGGCTCTCCCAGCCCTACCCATTGCCACCTCAAAACCGCACTTACCTGACCTGGGGGTTCTGGACTGTGGGCTCTAATGGTCAAAGTGGGAGACCAGTAAACCAAATACTGACAAGATGGAGATAGTTCTCCAACCTGAGATTTAGGTGCCCTGCCTGGTCTTGATAGGACTGCAGTCTCTCTCAGGGAGCATCTACATAACTTGTGAGGACTCCTGGATCTAACATTGTCCCTGGAGATGAAAATGTCTTTCGTGGCCTTCTTTTGGCTTCAGATGGTTCCCCAGTTAGGACCATTTCTGGACAGAGAGTGTTAGGCCACAGTACAGTGGTACCTCAGGTTAAGTACTTAATTCATTCCGGAGGTCCATTCTTAACCAGAAGCACCACTTTAGCTAATGGGGCCTCCTGCTGCTGCCGTGCCTCTGGAGCACAATTTATGTTCTCATCCTGAAGCAAAGTTCTTAACCCGAGGTAATATTTCTGGGTTAGCGGAGTCTGTAACCCGAAGCGTATGTAACCCCAGTTACCACTGTATCTTGTGCTCTGGTCATTTCCCAGCTGCCTTACTTTAACACACTGCACGTGAGGCTGCCATTGCTACGTTTTTAATCAATTCAGTCAGATGTAACAACAGGACACCAATTCTAGAAGAATTACTCCATTGTCTGCCTGTTCACTTCCTGGACCAATTGAAGGTGCATGTTAAAGCCTTAGACAACAGACCCCCTCTCCCTATTCTAGCCTGCCTGCGCCTTTCATCTGGGGCTGAGGAGTGGCATCTTCTTCTGTTTCCACCATCTATGGAAATCCATTACGTGGCAACACATGAGAGACCCTAATGTGTAATGGCACTCTGGATATAGACTGCTTTCTCCTCAAAGCGGTCTGACTGGCACCAACTCTGTCGCTTTGGGATAGTTCCTCATCCAGGCATTTTCAGAGTTTTAGTTTTGATTGCTTAGCCCAGCTGTGCTGTTGATAGTTTTAGCCTTCTTAATTTGTTCTGCTTGTGAAATTCCATTTCTGAGGTTTGGTTATTTTGTTTGTGGCACTGTGCCCCGATACTGATACGGACGAAGGGTGGATTGCACATTTTGTAATAATGTAAGAAGTAGCTTTCAAATACAGTGGTACCTCAGGTTACATACGCTTCAGGTTACATACGCTTCAGGTTACAGACTCCGCTAATCCAGAAATAGTGCTTCAGGTTAAAAACTTTGATTCAGGATGAGAACAGAAATTGTGCTTAGGGGGTGCGGCAGCAGCAGGAGGCCCCATTAGCTAAAGTGATGCTTCAGGTTAAGAACAGCTTCAGGTTAAGTACAGACCTCCGGAACGAATTAAGTACTTAACCTGAAGTACCACTGTACATTTTTGTTTTTTAATACAAGCCTGTTTTGAATTGGTAGGGCATTTTTGCAGGAAGCTATGCTCATCATTGACTATAAACAATACATCCTAGATTCCCATGCTGCTCACGCTGCAGCAGAAACAATCAAACTCTTAGGGAAACAGCTTCTTCTTAGGACCCAGTTGGATGGGTCCAGAAGACTCCCAATAACTCAGCAGGGCAAAAAGGAGCTCAGGGAAAGAGATTAAGCGAAATTACATGGAGAAAAATGATTCTCACATAAACTCTCAGTACTGCAGCCCTTATTTATCCAGTTTGGAGCCCCATGCAGCCTTTTAAAGTACGCATTGGCAGCTATGATAATGGCACTCTCATTTTGTCTACATTAGACTTCAGAATAATGCTGTTGGAGTGCTTGAGGGAGGTGGTGATCAGATCATGAACTGATTAGTGAAAAAGCCCCCAATAGTTTATTCAAAACCCAATTCCAATTAACCAAAAGCTGAGCTAACAAGCAGAGTGCATTTTGTTGTTCCAATTTTGTGGATTGTCTCGATTTCGGAACGTATTCGCAAACAGCAACACACAAGGACTGTGCAGTTGCACCTAAGAGACAATTAATGTTGTGTTCAAGCTTCTAAAAAGTTGAGTACTGGAAATGGCACAACAAGCTGAGCTAGTGGATTTACTAAACACTTCCTATTTTTACTTCCTGCTACGTAGCCATGGGAGTTTTCCAGAGCATGACTCAATTAAGTTTCTAGGTAGGGCGTGGTCTTGCAAAGCTTCCCAAACTCCCCTTTGCAAGATGAGAAATGTCTACACGTTACACCAAAGGAGGTTTCACATGCTTTGCGCATGAGAGCTGGCCGCCTTCAACGGAGACAGAAGTTTTGACCAGACCTGCTGTTTGGTTTTCTCTTCATACCTGTAGGAACAGGTTGGCTGTTCCTAAAGACTCCTAAAGACTCAGGAACATGCCAGTTAGGGCTCAACCACACTTAATATATAATAATAATAATAATAATTTATTACCGTATTTTTCGCCCTATAGGACGCACTTTTTCCCCTCCAAAAATGAAGGGGAAATGTGTGTGCGTCCTATGGGGCGAATGCAGGCTTTCACTGAAGCCTGGAGAGCGAGAGGGGTCGGTGCGCACCGACCCCTCTCGCTCTCCAGGCTTCAGGAGAGCCCCAGCGCCAGCCCCACAAGGTTGGGGGACAGAGGGAGGTGGAACGCCGCCATCCCACTGTCTCCCGAAGTGGTTTGGAGGCTGACGGCGGGGAGACCCCGCCGCCTGCCCAGCAAGCTCCGGGGACAGCTGGGAGGCGCAGCGCGTCTTCCCGCTGTCCCCGGACCTGATCTCAAGGCGGGCGGCGGGGAGAAGAGCGCTTCTCCCCGCTGCCTGCCCCGCAAGCTCCGGGGACAGCTGAGAGGCGCAGCGCGTCTTCCCGCTATCCCCGGACCTGATCTCAAGGCGGGGGGCGGGAAGAAGAGCGCTTCTCCCCGCTGCCTGCCCCACAAGCTTCAGGGACAGCTGGGAGGCGCAGCGCGTCTCCCTGCTGTCCCCGGACCTGATCTGAAGGCGGGCGGCGGGGAGAAGCCTGCCCCGCAAGCTCCGGGGACAGCGGGGAGGCGCAGCGCGTCTCCCCGCTGTCCCCGGACCTGATCTCAAGGCGGGCGGCAGGGAGAAGAGCGCTTCTTCCCGCTGCCTGCCCCACAAGCTCCGGGGACAGCTGGGAGGCGCAGCGCGTCTTCCCGCTGTCCCCGGACCTGATCTCAAGGCGGGCGGCGGGGAGAAGAGCGCTTCTTCCCGCTGCCTGCCCCACAAGCTCCGGGGACAGCTGGGAGGCGCAGCGCGTCTCCCTGCTGTCCCCGGACCTGATCTGAAGGCGGGCGGCGGGGAGAAGCCTGCCCCGCAAGCTCCGGGGACAGCGGGGAGGCGCAGCGCGTCTCCCCGCTGTCCCCGGACCTGATCTCAAGGCGGGCGGCAGGGAGAAGAGCGCTTCTTCCCGCTGCCTGCCCCACAAGCTCCGGGGACAGCTGGGAGGCGCAGCGCGTCTTCCCGCTGTCCCCGGACCTGATCTGAAGGTGGGCGGCGGGGAGAAGAGCGCTTCTCCCCGCTGCCTGCCCCGCAAGCTCCGGGGACAGCTGGGAGGCGCAGCGCGTCTCCCCTCTGTCCCCGGACCTGATCTCAAGGCAGGCGGCAGGGAGAAGAGCGCTTCTCCCCGCTGCCTGCCTCGCAAGCTCCGGGGACAGCTGGGAGGCGCAGCGCATCTTCCCGCTGTCCCCGGACCTGATCTGAAGGCGGGCGGCGGGGAGAAGAGCGCTTCTCCCCGCTGCCTGCCCCGCAAGCTCCGGGGACAGCTGGGAGGCGCAGCGCGTCTTCCCGCTGTCCCCGGACCTGATCTGAAGGCAGGCGGCGGGGAGAAGAGCGCTTCTCCCCGCTGCCTGCCCCGCAAGCTCCGGGGACAGCTGGGAGGCGCAGCGCGTCTCCCCGGACCTGGTCTGAAGGCGGACTGCGGGGAGAAGAGCGCTTCTCCCTGCTGCCGGCCCCACAAGCGCCTGGGGGGGAAATAATTTTTTCCCCCTTTATTTCCCCCCCCAAAAAACTTGATGCGTCCTATGGGCCGGTGCGTCCTATGGTGCGAAAAATACGGTATTTATGCCCCACCATCTGGCTGAGTTTCCCCAGCCACTCTGGGCGGCTCCCAATCAAGTGTTAAAAACATTACAGCATTAAATATTAAAAACTTCCCTGAACAGGGCTGCCTTCAGATGTCTTTTAAAGATAGGATAGCTGCTTATTTCCTTCACATCTGAAGGAAGGGTGTTCCACAGGATGGGTGCCACTACCGAGAAGGCCCTCGGCACTGGATCTCAGTGTTTTGGCTGAACGATGGGGGTGGAGACGCTCCTTCAGGTATACAGGACCAAGGCCATTTAGGGCTTTAAAGGTCAGCACCAACACTTTGAATTGTGCTCGGAAACATACTGGGAGCCAATGCAAATCTCTCAGGACCGGTGTTATGTGGTCCCGGCAGCCACTCCCAGTCACCAGTCTAGCTGCTGCATTCTGGATTAATTGCAGTTTCCAGGTCACCTTCAAAGGTAGCCTCACGTAGAGCATGTTGCAGTAGTCCAAGCGGGAGATAACTAGAGCATGCACCACTCTGGCGAGACAGTCCGCGGGCAGGTAGGGTCTTAGCCTGCATACCGAATTAACCTGCACCTCCATGGACAACTGTGAGTCCAAAATGACTCCCAGGCTGCACACCTGGTTCTTCAGGGGCACAGTTACCCCATTCAGGACCAGGAAATCCCCCACACCCACTGGCCCCCTGTCCCCCCAAAACAGTACTTCTGTCTTGTCAGAATTCAACCTCAATCTGTTAGCCGCCATCCATCCTCCAACCGCCTCCAGGCACTCACACAGGACCTTCACCGCCTTCACTGGTTCTGATTTAAAGGAGAGGTAGAGCTGGGTGTCATCTGCATACTGATGAACACCCAGTCCAAGCAGGACTTCTGCTTGTCCTGCTGCTTTCTCACAGGTAGCCCCCTCATTGCCACTGAACTGGAGAAAATGTCTACCGGGTTTCAATGGATCGCCATCCGCTCCACTTCAGCGGAAAATGACAGGTTTTTCCATGGAGAGCTGTGGGACAAATGGTAAACTGCTGGGAACCATGCTTTCTAAGTGAGGGAGAAGTGTGCACAAACTATTATAATAGAGCTGGTAGTACCTTGTTAGCATCATTCACATTAGATGGCAGCATACTCTGAAAACCGCAGTAGTTTACTGGACTATGTAAGGGCCCTTTTATCCAGGATACTTTACAAATTCAACCCAAAAGCTCCTATGACCACAGAGAGGTTCTTAAAATATATTATTTGGCAGTCGACAACTAGGTTTCTTAATGACAGGCCTGTGCTGGCAACGCTAGAGTTTGATACACTACAACGGAGTAGCGCTACACTAAATAAATAAACGAATAAATGCCACCCACTGGGAACAAGTCGAGAGTGGATAGGAAACAAGGGGAGCTGCCAATACCGACGGACATTACTGGGGTCCCTACTGAAATGAAGGGAAGAGAATAATGAGCTCCAGAGAAAGCAAGAAATATTCAATGCAATACAATCGCCATTAATGCAACAGACCGGTGGAAAACCCAACCTGAAAAGAGAAGCAACCATGTACTTTTGCAAACTAAGAAAGTCTTCAGTAAGAAATTATTTTTAAAAAGAAATAAAGCAAGAAATAGCTCCTAATACGGGACGAAATGGGTCAGTGGAATGAGTCGGCTCTGCTTATCTTTCCCTTTTATTAATTCAGACGGGGGAGTTTGACGGCGCCCGGGCTACTTACTGCTGCGGCCGCTGCTCCTGCCCGCCCTCCGGCCCCGAAGCGCCCCCATCCCGGGGGCGGGCAGAGGGGTCGCCCGGCGAGGCGCCCCTTGGCAAGGGAGACGGAGAGGCCGAATGCGTCCAGCTCATGGCTCCGGCTGCAAGGATTCCGCTCGCGGATACACGCGCGCCCAGAACAGCTGCTCCCTTGCCCAGCCGCAGGCAACGAAATCGAAAGTTTGCCGCAGGCGCTTTACTTTCGCTTTCCCCGCCAAGACACGCCCCGCCCTCGAACACACGCCCCCTCGCCTCACCTGCCGCGGAACACAGGTGATCTCCATGAAGGATGGAGTCACACACCCCCAGGGGCCCAAATGCGCGTGGCCGCCCCCGCTGAGCAGGCTCGGTTGCAGGGCCAGCCTGGATCCCACTTACCTGCGAGTAAGCGCCATGCAAACATGCGCTGGATTATGGAGAAAGTAGAGAGTTCCAGAAAGACATCTATTTCTGCTTCATTGACTATGCAGAAGCCTTTGACTGTGTCGACCACAGCAAACTATGGCAAGTTCTTAAAGAAATGGGAGTGTCTGATCATCTCATCTGTCTCCTGAGAAATCTCTATGTGGGACAAGAAGCTACAGTTAGAACTGGGTATAGAACAACTGATTGGTTCAAAATTGGGAAAGGAGTACGACACGGCTGTATATTGTCTCCCTGCTTATTCAACTTATATGTGAATTCATCATGCGAAAGGCTGGGCTGGATGAATCCCAAACTGGAATTAAGATTGCCAGAAGAAATATCAACAACCTCAGATAGGCAGATGACACAACCTTGATGGCAAAAAGTGAGGAGGAATTAAAGAACCTTTTAATAAGGGTGAAAAAGGAGAGCGCAAAATATGGACTGAAGCTCAACATCAAAAAAACGAAGATCATGGCCACTGGGCCCATCACCTCCTGGCAAATAGAAGAGGAAGAAATAGAGGCAGTGAGAGATTTTACTTTCTTGGGCTCCGTGATCACTACAGATGGTGACAGCAGTCATGAAATTAAAAGATGCCTGCTTCTTGGGAGAAAAGCAATGACAAACCTAGACAGCATCTTAAAAAACAGAGACATCACCTTGCCAACAAAGGTCCGTATAGTTAAAGCTATGGTTTTCCCAGTAGTGATGTATGGAAGTGAGAGCTGGACCATAAAGAAGGCTGGTCGCCGAAGAATTGATGCTTTTGAATTATGGTGCTGGAGGAGACTCTTAAGAGTTCCATGGACTGCAAGAAGATCAAACCTTTCCATTCTGAAGGAAATCAGCCCTGAGTGCTCACTGGAAGGACAGATCGTGAAGCTGAGACTCCAGTACTTTGGCCACCTCATGAGAAGAGAAGACTCCCTGGAAAAGCCCCTGATGTTGGGAAAGATGGAGGGCACAAGGAGAAGGGGACGACAGAGGACAAGATGGTTGGACAGTGTTCTCAAAGCTACCAGCATGAGTTTGACCAAACTGTGGGAGACAGTGGAAGACAGGAGTGCCTGGCGTGCTCTGGTTCATGGGGTCACGAAGAGTCAGAAACGACTAAACGACTCTACAACAACAAGCGCCATGGAATGCAACAGGACTCGCTGTTGGGCAGGCGTGGCTGGGCTGGCGCTGTAAGGCCTGCGTGCTGCCTCCACGCAGAGGAAGCTCAGGGACCAAGGAGGGATCCCCACGACACCCACCCAAAGAGGAGGCAGGCGAGGCCCAGCCCCTTGGCAGGTGCAACTTTCCTCAGCTCTGTCTCTCCAAATTCCTTCCCGGCACTGTGTGGCACAAGAGGGGCAGGATGAGCCCCATTGCACCCCACTGTGCTCATTGAGAGACACTGCCTGTTGACTGGGACCAGCGTTCTCGTGAGTTGCAAGTGGCGGCTCAGGGAGCAATCCCGTTGGCACGGTCCTCTGGTGCAAGTTCTGTGGGTCCCTTGCATAGCTGTCAACCTTCCCTTTTTTTTGCGGGAAGTTGCCTTATTCCAGCGCCATTTCCCGCTGCTTCCCGCTGCTATCCCGGATTGTTAGATATCCCATAGACTGTCCACGGGACAGGTGAAGCTGCTGATCCCTTATTTTCAAATCTGAAAGTTGACAGCTATGGTCCCTTGCACCCTAGGATGTGGGTTGACAACTGTAGCCTCAGTGTGGGAGAATTAAGGGGGGGGGACAAGATGCTGGGGGGCACTTCTGAGCAAATCTGCCTAGTAGACATGATGGGGGAAAGGACATTCACTTTGCCAGAGCCAAGCCATGCAGGGCAGTATATTTGGGAAGGTAACCTGGAAATGGTTACCTGGTAAGGCCTTTGCCAGCTCCAAGGTTTCCAGCCTTTCCTTTCGCTTTCCTGGGCCTAAAAAGGTAAAGGGACCCCTGACCATTAGGTCCAGTCGTGACTGACTCCAGGCTTGCAGCGCTCATGTCGCTTTATTGGCCGAGGGAGCTGGCGTACAGCTTCTGGGTCATGTGGCCAGTATGACTATGCCGCTTCTGGCGAACCAGAGCAGCGCACGGAAACACCGTTTACCTTCCTGCCAGAGCAGTACCTATTTATCTACTTGCACTCTGACATGCTTTTGAACTGCTAGGTTGGCAGGTGCAGGGACCGAGATCCCCGTCGCGGGGATTCAAACTGCCGACCTTCTGATTGGCAAGTCCTATGCTCTGTGGTTTAACCCACAACGTTAAACCACTGGGCCTGCCTTGTGCCTTTAACAACAGCCTGACGCAGAGCAGGCAAGTCTTTTCCCTCCACTTATTTCCCAGCCAGGAGATAAGTTCACCCACATAATTTCTGACGTCTTTTCCCCCTGTGCTTTTAATAGCCACACCACAGAAAGAATTTATGGTGGGGACTTTTCTGGCGTGGAAATGGGAGTCGTCGTGGTCTGCTGCTCTTTCTGGCATACAGAACCCCATAATTGTTGGGGGGGGGGGCTCCCATCCCACACAGAAGAGCAATGTGTGTGGCAATCCTGCTTAAGAAAGGAGACCTTAAGGGCAAAACTAGATGGTACACAGCATTTGTTTCGGTATGCAGTTTGCACCAATTCCATATAAAGTTGGAGAAGTAACTTAAAGCACAGATTGGGCAGGCAGGAAGGGGGAACTGAGCGATTTACATGCCCCCCCTCCTGGTTTTCCCTATCCATTTTTCCTCTGCTGTGGGTTACTTTCAGAACTGGAGCCTCAAAAGATGACAGCCAGAGAGAAGCAGCAGGAGGGTAGAAATTCAACAGGGGTATAATTCAGCTCTCCTCCCTCTCCTGCTGAACTTTGAATCACCCCCTTTATAAGAAATCCGTGGGCAAATTCTGGCACACGAATCTGCTACTGTTGGGTCTAGTCCCCTACCCTAAATGTGTTGTAGTGGTGCTGTAGTGGGTAACTATTGGACTTGAATCCTATTGAATATAGGATTTGAAATCTAGGTATTCCCTAGTGACCTTGGACTAATCAACAATATTACTCATCCTAGCCTCACAAGGCTGTTCGGAGGTTTAAAAAGGGGCAAAGACACCATATGACCACCCTGAACACCTGGGATGACGGAGTAGGATTAAAATGTAACAAATAAATCCAGAAATAGGTGTGGTTGTTGGGCAATAGGGAAAACAGCTTCTTCCGTCAGGGAAATATACTCTAGTTCTTTTCATTTCACATTAGAGATATTCTGGTTCAGACTATGAACCTGTCCATCTTGTAATGGCTAGGTTTATTTCTGAGCACCATTTTCACTAGGTGTGGTTGTTGGGCAATAGGGAAAACAGCTTCTTCCGTCAGGGAAATATACTCTAGTTCTTTTCATTTCACATTAGAGATATTCTGGTTCAGACTATGAACCTGTCCCTCTTGTAATGGCTAGGTTTATTTCTGAGCACCATTTTCACCAGATGTTCTCCTGCAAACCTGTAAAGTATGGTTTGTCCCAGCAGTTATTTCTGGAGTTCTTCTGTAGATCATCGTGCAAAACTCAGACTCACAGAACCGTAGAGTTGGAAGGGACTACGAGGGGCCATCTAGTCTAAACCCCTGCAATGCAGGAATCTTTTGCCCAATGTGGGGTTGTACCTATGACCCTGGGCTTCAAAGTCTTGTGCTCAAGTGACTAAACTAATAACAGAAAATGGCCTCTGAAATATGTTCCCTTTTCAGGGGCAAACTCATATTAGCCCCTTGTTCTAAATAAAACTCTCAGTGGCTATGAGCTGTGCAAACAACACATACAACCAAGTAGACTAATAATAATAATAATAATAATAATAATTTATTTATACCCCGCCCATCTGGCTGGGTTTCCCCAACCACTCTTTTCTTCTTTACATTTCTTCTCTATATTTGGGCTAGTGATACCTCTTGTTTGCTGCAGGCATTTTACCTGGATGTTGTCTACCATCCAGATCTAAAATCCAGATGGCTCTGCAGTGGTACCTCATTTTGAGTCCGCCTTGTTTAGGGTCCATTTCGTCCAACATCCGCAGCAAACCCGGAAGTACCAGAACGGGTTACTTCGGGTTTGCCAATCGTGCTTCATGCATGCGCAGAGCAGCACTTTGTCGAGTGTCCCTTTCGTTGGGATCACAGACGCAAAAGGAGGTACAACTGTACGCACAATGGCAGGCACTGTGGGGTGGGTGCAGGGCAAATGCAGCCAGAAGATCCAGGGTGGTTCCCAACAATGTAAAATACAACAACAAAAAGCTGTATAAAACAAATTACAATCCCAACTTGAGTGGGTCCTAAAAATATACATCTCAGGTGTCAAGGGGAAAAATTCAACACCACGCTTTCCCAAATGTTTCCCATTTGAGCTTGCCCAACATAATAATCTCCCCCTAAGTGGGTGGCACTGTGGGTTAAATCACAGAGCTTAGGACTTGCTGATGAGAAGGTCGGCAGTTTGAATCCCCGTGACGGGGTGAGCTCCCGTTGCTCAGCCCCTGCTCCTGCCAAGCTAGCAGTTCAAAAGCACATCAGAGTGCAAGTAGATAAATAGGTACCGCTCCGACGGGAAGGTAAACGGCGTTTCCGTGTGCTGCTCTGGTTCGCCAGAAGCAGCTTAGTCATGCTGGCCACATGACCTGGAAGCTGTACGCCGGCTCCCTCGGCCAATAAAGCGAGATGAGCGCCGCAGTCCCATCTCTGGACTGGACCTAATGGTCAGGGGTCCCTTTACATTTACCTTTAAGACAATTTGGGGGCACCAGGGGGAGAAGTCCTGTTGCACTAGCTGAAGTCCTGGTGTGGGACCGGTCAGTTGAATCCAGCCCAAAGGTTTAGTGTCTCTGCACCAACCTTACAACCCAGGTGAGAACTCTTGAAACTGCTCTGAGAAATGTCCATAAAGTTCGTAGCATCGAGTCTTTCTGAATTGAGCCGAGGGAAATTTTTGGACTCTGCATTGCATACTGAGGGAGATATGCGCCTAAGCCTTTATCATAAACACAACAAACTCACGGGTTCTTTTGTTGTGTTGGCATTTGTGTGGCAAGTCAAAACTCACCCCATTTTGTGGCCTTTCTTCACGTTGGGGTCCTTCTTTGTTTTTGTGCGCAAAGGCACCAACCGATGCTGAGGCCTTTTACTCGACATCTATTACACTTATACAAGCAGTCCACAGGTTGCTGCCAGATTTGGCAACATACAAAGCACATCACTGAGCTTCTCTGGCTCACCTGTCCCAACTGCCGCCTTCCCAGAGCCCAACATTCTGTTTGGAAGTTTCTGTCAATGAGTGGCTCCCAGCATTATCCAATAATTGCTCTTCGGGTAAAACTGTAAGATGCTTTCCACAATCTTGGGAGGTGTTGTGCGAACTTCTTGTGATATTCCATTCATACCAGTGGCATGACATAACTTCTGTGGTGGTGAGGGGGAAGGGTAAATTCACCTGACCATTCAGTGATTATTTACCGTAATTAGTTTGAAAGCATTTGTTAATTTAAGTGCGCTTACTTGATTTTTGTCCATTACATCATTAGAAAGACAAGGTTTGCTTTGGATCAGAAGTAAATAGGTAAACTCAGCAGATTGGGAGGTGTCTGGAAAGATGGCAGGGTTGTCTTACACCTCAGAAGGGTCCCCTAGCCTTCATGGCAGGCCTTTTCAAGCTGGGTCATAACAGGGGGATAGGGGAAGAAACACCAGGAAAATCCAGAACACAGATTTGATACCATGTGAACGCCTCCTGAAAAACGGAGTGAGCATTTATCAGTCCCATGCTAAGCACCTAGAGCAGAATGACCTGATTCCTTTCTTGCATCTCTTTTGTAGGGTTGCCAGCCGCTAACCCAGAGCACTAAAATCCCCAAGATAACTAGGTATTTCATTACAAGTAGGTAGCTGTGTTGCTCTGCCGCACTTGAAACAAAATAAAAAAAATTCCTTCCAGTAGCACCTTATTGGTATGAGCTTTCGTGTGCATGCACATGAAATGTGTATCTGAAGAAGTGTGCATGCACACGGAAGCTCATACCAATAACAAACATAGTTGGGCAAACTCTAAGGTGCTACGGGATTTTTAAAATTTTGTTTCGACTACGTATTTCGTTTACACGCCGCCTTTTTCCCAGCAGGGGCTCGAGGCGGCTGACTGATGTCGCGCATGCTCAGTGCAGCTTCCCCTGTCCATGGGAGGGCAGAAGCGAAGAGAGGCGCTCAGAGTTTGTCCCTCGCGGCGCGCCGTAGCCGCCGCTTTCTCCATTTCGCTTTGCCTGGATGCGATGAGGAGCGCGAAGGGCGCCTCGGAGGGAGAGCGCCTTCGCTACGCCGAGTACAAGGGCGGCGGCGGCGGCGGGCCCGGCATGAACGAGGGGCTGGTGAGTAGACGGGGTCGGATGGGAGGGGTGATGCCTCAGCGGCGTGCGCACGCACCCTGCGGCCTAGCTGGAGTTGGGCGCCCACTCGAGCGCCCGGCTGTCGCCATGGCGACGTCCCTCCGCCGCGCCTGCGCAGTAGGGAGGCCTCGTCCTGGCCTTCCTTTCTCGGTCGCCCCTCGTCATTCTTGGGCGGCGCAGGACCCGCCGTCGCCCTTGCAGACCCCGCTGGTGCTCGGGGGGCGAGAAGCGGCGGCCTCCAGCTCCTCCTCCGACGTCGTTGACTCAGGCGGCCGGTCGGCCGTTAAACTGAAGCCCTTTCGAAAAGGGAACCCCCCCCCAGCTCCCCACAGTCTCATGAGAGGAAGCCCACCTCCTCAAAAGGCCGAGAGAGACCCCCCTGCCCTATGCCAGGGGTCAGCAACCTTTTTCAGCCGTGGGCCGGTCCACCGTCCCTCAGAACATGTGGGGGGCCAGACTGTATTTTGGAAAAAAAAATGAAGGAATTCCTGTGCCCCACAAATAACCCCGAGATGCATTTTGAATAAAAGTACAGTGGTACCTCAGGTTAAGTACTTAATTCGTCCCAGAGGGCTGTACTTAACCTGAAACTGTTCTTAACCTGAAGCACCAATTTAGCTTAATGGGGCCTCTTCTGCCGCCGCGCCGCCGGAGCACGATTTCTGTTGTCATCCTGAAGCAAAGTTCTTAACCTGAAGCACTATTTCTGGGTTAGCAGAGTCTGTAACCTGAAGCGTATGTAACCTGAGGTACCACTGTACACATTCTACTCCACTGTCCCCGATTCCAAGGGGAACGCAAACCTTAGGTATGTGCCTGGAAGTCCTGGAATCTTGCCCTGCTTGGAGGTTGGGATGTTGTGTGTCCATTATGCCTGCAGTGTGAGGGAGGCTGGCATCTGCCCTTGCGGAAGCTCAGAGGGGCTGAGAGCAGACCCAGAGCCCTGCTGGGATGTGGTAGTGGACAAGTCATTCGTGGAGAAGCCTACCTGGAAGATGGCTGAGATGAGCTACAGAGAGAGTGAATCGGAAAGCAAGCAAAATGTTAGTTGATTTGCACCCTGCAGCTTAAAAAAGGTACAGGAGCCCAGCAGAACAAGCGGCATGGCACGGAGGACACAGTCATGGTGCTTTTGGTATTGCAGGAAGACAGTCTGAGCAGCACAACAACCACTGCACAGGGAGTGCCATAGCAACTTCCCACACAGTTGTCTCCGTTGCTCTATGTTCTCCCTCAACAGGGGAAAGGAGTCTGAGGGGAGGACACTAGGAGAGCCCTTCTCTCACATGCGCTCTCATAGTCACTTGTGCTCACATACCTATCAAGCACCAACATTCGGGGCTCGTCTCTTGCAGCTGCTGACCATTGCTTATTCCAGGGGTCAGCAACCTTTTTCAGCTGTGGGCCGGCCCACCGTCCCTCAGACCATGTGGTGGGCCAGACTATATTTTGAAGAAAAATAAATAATGAACGAATTCCTGTGCCCCACAAATAACCCGCAGATGCATTTTGAATAAAAGTACAGTGGTACTTCAGGTTACATATGCTTCAGGTTACGGACTCTGCTAACCCAGAAATAGTGCTTCAGGTTAAGAACTTTGCTTCAGGATGAGAACAGAAATCGGGCTCCGGCGGTGTGGCAGCAGCGGGAGGCCCCATTAGCTAAAGTGGTGCTTCAAGTTAAGAACAGTTTCAGGTTAAGAACGGACCTCCGGAACGAATTAGGTACTTAACCTGAGGTACCACTGTACGCATTCTACTCCACTGTCCCCAATTCCAAGGGGAACGCAAACCTTAGGTATATGCCTGGAAGTCCTGGAATCTTGCCCTGCTTGGAGGTTGGGGTGGTGTGTGTGTCCATTATGCCTGCAGTGTGAGGGAGGCTGGCATCTGCCCTTGCGGAAGCTCAGAGGGGCTGAGAGCAGACCCTGAGCCCTGCTGGGATGTGGCAGTGGACAAGTCATTCGTGGAGAAGCCTACCTGGAAGATGGCTGAGATGAGCTACAGAGAAAGTGAATCGGAAAGCAAGCAAAATGTTAGTTGATTTGCACCCTGCAGCTTAAAAAAGGTACAGGAGCCCAGCAGAACAAGCGGCATGGCACAGAGGACACAGTCATGGTGCTTTTGGTATTGCAGGAAGACAGTCTGAGCAGCACAAACCACCACTGCACAGGGAGTGCCATAGCAACTTCCCACACAGTTGTCTCCGTTGCTCTATGTTCTCCCTCAACAGGGGAAAGAAGTCTGAGGGGAGGACACTAGGAGAGCCCTTCTCTCACATGCGCTCTCATAGTCACTTGTGCTCACATACCTATCAAGCACCAACATTCGGGGCTCGTCTCTTGCAGCTGCTGACCATTGCTTATTCCAGGGGTCAGCAACCTTTTTCAGCCGTGGGCCATTCCACCGTCCCTCAGACCATGTCGGGGGCCGGTCTGTATTTTTTTTGGGGGGGGATGAACGAATTCCTATGCCCCAAAAATAACCCAGAGATGCATTTGAAATAAAAGCACATATTCTTGGCGGAAATGACTGGCAGAATCCGAGACCAGGGAGAAGAGTCGGTGGAAGAAGATTGGAAGAAATTTAAAGACTATTTACAGAAATATTGCAAAATTAATGAATGTTAGAATGATGTTGGATTGAAGTTAAGTGGTTTCTGGCTGTACTGGTATAAAAGAATATGGAAAAATTGGTTTTTAATACGTAAAAATTTAACGTTATAATATATCAAGATTAAAGATCAGGATTAAAAAGGAGGGAAAGGAATTGCTGGACTAACAAATTGAATTGGAATACAAAAGAGGGAGGTATGAGGAGGCCCGGGAAACAAGTAAACGTAAGAGAAGTGATGAAAAGATGGAATTGTTTTTAACTGTTTTTTTCTTTTTTGTATTTTGTATTTTTCTTTATTATTATTTTTCTTATTAATGTAATCTTTTTCTTCTGAAATTTTAATAAATATCATTTTTTTAAAAAATGAAATAAAAGCACATATTCTACTCATGTAAAAACACGCTGATTCCCGGACCGTCCGCGGACCGGATTGAGAAGGCGATTGGGCCGCATCTGGCCCCTGGGCCTTAGGTTGCCTACCCCTGCCCTATGCTCAAACTGGTGCTAGGGGGGAATTTTTTTTGGGGGGGTGTTCTTCCCAACTTCGCCACCCAATTCTGGCCAATGAGCATTGCAAGCATCTAGGCACTTTCCCCACTTGGGGTTTCTGGTGTTGGCAGTTCCTTATGCGAATTTCCACGACTTCATGAAAACATAAAAGAGTATTTCTATAGGGTGCTTACGCCTGTCAACCCATCGTGCCACTGGGCACACTGATTTGTGCAGATAGGCGAGAAGAAAAGTGGAAATGTTCTTTTGCTTTGTTAACTAGAGATATATAGCACCAGTTCTTAACAGGATTGGCTTGTGAGGCTTCAGTATTTGCTCCAGTGGCCAGATAGATGTAAGTTTTGTTATATGTTTATATCCTGCTCCCCCCCCCCCCCCAGATAGGAACTCAGTGTGACTTACAGATAAAATAGAAACAGCTAAAAAGGGGGGGGGGGGGCGAAGCAATCATTAGAAAGCAATTAAACAAAAATATAAGTAGAACAACATATCTATATGATCTATTAAAACATAGTTAATTACAATAAATACACCACAGCACCAACCCTCTGGTTTGTCATACAAATATTTTGCCTTTTACACCATTCAGTTACTAAGCTTGCTTTCACCTGCCCAACCCATTTCTGAAGCCAGTTCTTCTATTCTGCAGCCCAGTTTTGCACTTCTGTTTTCTTCCTCCTACACATTTAACATAGTTAAATATATTAAAGCAACTGGTTTTGTTCTTATTTGAGAAACAAGCTCCTACCCAGTTACAACTTTTTAATGACAGGATTTCTGTACCTGTGACAGCTTGATGACAGGCAGAGGTCAGATTGCTGGAACCTCCCCATTTCAGACATATGGTGATAAAATAAGCATCACCAGTTGAATTTCTACCTGATCTACATATGCTGCAGCCGCAGGTGCTCGCCAGGAAAAAGATGGCATTCCTATACCCAGAAAGTTACCTAGAACATGTTACATACCTTTCTGTCACAGCTGATAAGCTGATGAAAAAGCGTAAATACAAAATGGGCATTTTGAGGGATAGTCATGTTATATTACATTATATAAATTTATATTAAGTTTGTATACCACCCTTTCTTGCAAATTAATACTATGGCATTTTAAAGACGCGGGTGGCGCTGTGGGTAAAACCTCAGCGCCTGGGACTTGCCGATCGCATGGTCGGCGGTTCGAATCCCCGCGGTGGGGTGCGCTCCCGTCGTTCGGTCCCAGCACCTGCCAACCTAGCAGTTCAAAAGCACCCCCGGGTGCAAGTAGATAAATAGGGACCGCTTACCAGCAGGAAGGTAAACGGCGTTCCGTGTGCTGCGCTGGCTCGCCAGATGCAGCTTGTCACGCTGGCCACGTGACCCGGAAGTGTCTGCGGACAGCGCTGGCTCCCGGCCTATAGAGTGAGATGAGCGCACAACCCTAGAGTCTGGCAAGACTGGCCCGTATGGACAGGGGTACCTTTACCTTTACTATTTTAAAGACTTAAGCAGCCCACTTTGTCAGACTGCTGTATGCATCTGATGAAGGCAACTGTAACCTACAAATGTTTGTTTTGCTTAGGCTACAGTGTCATAGGTCTGGCATCTCCTTGTTTTATTGTGATGAATCCCTAATACTGGAGCCCCATTAGTTGTATTTTTACAAGAAAACATTACTTAGTGGACATGGCAGCCATCAAGGGAGAGAGGGAGGGTAGGGCTTACATTAATCTTTATGTTTTAAGAGATTCTCAAATTCTGGATATTAAAAGGAAGGTCTGCAAAATGAATTAACATTTACATAGTTAGTTTTCCACTGCTATCTTGCAAATCGAAAGCATGCTGCTGGAGAGACTGCTCAAAAATAATGAATCACAATCCCATTTGTCTGAGAGTAAGCCTTTTTGAATTCAGTAACATCTATTTCTATTTAGAAATGATTAGAATTGTGCTCTTAGGCCCGTTCTTCCAATAATTTTGATTTAATAGGCAAATTTAACTGTGACTGCAGTACTTGCTGAAGCTGCGACATATTGGGTTAAGAGTATATATAGATATACATACTGGTATTTATAAATACTTATTGTTGGTCACTATTGCTGTGGCTGAGCCCCATTTATTTATGTGGTATCCAGTTAACAATTGCTATTTAAAATGTGATATTAAAAATGTGTCACTGATGTGAATTATGCATTAATTCACATTTCAAATTTTTTTTTACTGTAATTGGTAAAATGTGTGACTGAATTGTAAAATATATTAAAACGTTGACAATATACAAAATTCATTTTTTGCTTTGTAATCTTGAAGAAGAAAAAATGGTGACTAGGCATTTCTTTGTTGCACCTGTAACCTAGCTTTAAGGGGCCATTTGGCAAATAGCTTACATATCTGAGTTTCTAACACTGCTCCAATGAGACTGCATGATTTAGGTAGGAATATATCAAAATGAAATGTCATGGTAGGCTTGGAGATTGTAGGCGAATAAAAATGTGTATTATGTAAACATTTTAATTGCAGGGTTGGGATGCATGTCAGTCTTTCATTGCAGAGAGCAATAGAGCTGGTCAGAAACCTAAATGACATTTACTTTAGTTGCTTGCTGCCATATTGGGCCACTCAACCACCAGTCCCTTCCTCATCAACTTCTGTTATCTGTTTTAGTTTTGTACTAATATACTATGAACCTCTTGATCACTTAACACAAAGTACCTGTTTTCTTCTGGCATAGATTGGAGGTCAGGGGCAACAAACATAGCCTTTTCCCATTAGCAAAATGAACAATCTAATTACCTTGTGTCTCTTATTGTAAGAATTAATGTTTGTAAACTGCTTCAAGAGGTTTAGATTAAAGATGCCATACAAGTGGAAAGAATTAGTCTTGAAAATGATGAGTTAGGTTTTTGAAACCAGGCAAAACATGACAAGAATTCCAACAGCGAACTGTAATCACTTGAAGTGGTGCATCTGCTGGGGTGTTAAAGAATATTAATGTGATTTCTTAGGGAATGAAAGCAAGCGCTGAATCAGTACAGCATATTCACTCTATGCAGGGCCATAAAGTCTAGCCACGTTAACAGGTGAGATGAAGTTTGTTAGAATTTCTAAGTTCATCCTGTTTAAAGATCTGTATGCTGGAAAGTATTACTACCATTTCACAATGAGTTTATAGAGAAAAGTTACAATTTACTTCAATTAAATTAAATGCAGCACCTTTAAAGCTCTTTTGCATTTTAGCTTAGAACAGTACCGAGTACCTTTATTGATAGTTTCACATGTTATTTATTTACATGTGACTAGGAAAAGGAAGTCTTAACAATTTTATTTTCTGTGAAATCAATATTATTAGTGCATCAGAGAGAGAATTCTAGAGTTGGAAGGGACCCTGAGGATCATCTAGGATCATCTAGTCCAATCCCCTGCCATGCAAGAATATGCAGCTGTAAATGTTCAGCAACTGTATGTGTGGATGATACAAAAACCTTAAATCTCTTTAAGCAGAAGCAAGCAATGTGGAAATTAGACATATGGCAAGAAAATAATTGAATAGTGCTATAGGATTTGGGCTGGTTCTTGCTGTCATTGAACACTTTAAAAATTGTTTTAAATGTGACCTTGCATTTCTCATTGAATCCATGTTTATAGCAAGATTTCTCATACTGCAGTTTGTGGAAACACCACTGGGGATACATAAATGGTTTTATAGTTCTTACTGGCAGTAGACCTTTAAGTTCTGAGGATTCCTGACTTTGCAAGATTTTGCCTTTGATGGTGGGTCAACTGCATATAAGAGCAATTTTAAAAAACAATTGATACAGTTTAAAATAACAGCACATATGTAAAATCGCTTCAAATCCAGTGCAGACAGCAACTAGGGAAAAGATCTTCATTTAGAAGGCTGGTTGAAAGAGGAATGTCTTTAGCAGTGCCAAAAGGTGGTTGCGGCTGCACTAAAGGTCCTGTTCCAACATTGTATGCAATTGTGTGCAATGGCGCTCCTAATGGGTTGGAACTACAGGGTATCCTCTCCTGTGGAATGTGGTGATGGTCTTACCCCCTACATAGTCAACCCATCTTGTAGATATTATCATGGTCATGGGCCGTGTAGGGCTTTGTACGCCAATAACAGCACCTTGAAACTAGTCTGGTAGAGAATGGACAGCCAAAGCAATTATGTCAGTAGCACCATAATACGATGGTGATACAGTGGTACCTTGGGTTACATACGCTTCAGGTTACGGACTCCGCTAACCCGGAAATATTACCTCGGGTTAAGAACTTTGCTTCAGGATGAAAACAGAAATCGTGCGGCGGCAGCGCAACGGCAGCAGGGGCCCCATTAGCTAAAGTGGTGCTTCAGGTTAAGAACAGTTTCAGGTTAAGAACAGACCTCCAGAACGAATTAAGTTCTTAACCCGAGGTACCACTGTATACTGCCCCAGTGAGCAGTCAAGCTGTTGAATTTTGCAGTAGCCTCAAGGGCAGCCCCATATAGAGCACACTGCATTGCGGTAATACAGTGTTCTTGATAGAGTTGTGCTCCTGTTGAAGTAACAGGACTGAACTTGAAAATGGGAGGCTTTGTTATTTGAGGCCCAGATGGATTTGGTGATGAAGGGCCTATATCTTGCTGGATCAGGCTTGCCAGCTATAGCCCTTCCTGGACTAGAGTAACGTGGCTCCAGTTATTCATGGTTTAATAACCTCCCAGCTAGTTGACACTTAACACAGTCTTATGTGGACCTATCCTGGAATAGGGTCTGGAAGCTGCAGCTGTTGCAGAATGCAGCCACAAGTGCTTTTTTTTTTTTTTTTAATTGGTTTTAATTCATTTTGTAACATCATACAAACAAACAAAAAACATACATAACACATTCACACCAAAAAAGAAAAAAAAGTACATAAAAAAATTAAAATGGACATAAGACAACAACAGATTGACTACATTAACTACATAACATACAACACTGACTGACTTCCCTTCATCTCGGTTTCGGAATGTGTTATAAGATTTTCCTATCTGCAGTTTCTTTTCCTCAAAAAAAATCTTTACATCACAAGTGTTATATCACACCTACTGTAATTTTTAAATGTTTTACCTCTATTTCCTTGTATGCCATAAATTTATTCCAATCTTTATTGAACTTTGTGTCTTTTTGATTTCTTATTTTCTGTGTCATTTTTGCCAATTCTAGATAGTCAAATAGTTTAGATTGCCATTCATTTATGGTTGGGATTCTTGGTGTCTTCCAATTCTGCGCAATTAGAGTTCTGGCGGCCACTGTCGCGTACTGAAAAAGTGTTTGGTCTTCCTTTTTGATTTCCTCTCCAATTATCCCCAGCAAAAAGGCTTCGGGTCTTTTTATAAAGGTATATTTAAAGATTTTTTTTAGTTCATTGTAAATAGATTCCCAGAATTTTCTAATAGGCTCGCACAACCACCACATACGATAAAAATCGCCCTCCTTAATCTTGCACTTCCAACATGATTTAACACCAGTTTTATATATTTTTTCCAGTTTTACGGGCGTTACGTACCACCTATACATCATTTTATACATATTTTCCCTGAGTGTTGTACATGCCGAGAATCTCATACCTTTATTCCATAGTGCCTGCCATTTATCAAACTCTATGTTATACCCAAAGTCCATTGCCCATCTCACCATTACCTCCTTTACTTCTTCATCCTTGGTGTCCCATTCAAGTAACAGGCTATACATTTTCGATAGAAGTTTTGTTTTGCTTTCTAGTATTTCAATCTGGAATCTAGATTTTTTCTCACTTATCCCATTTTTTTTATCCTCGGTCCAGATAGAATTGATTTGATGAAATTGGATCCAACCTGTCAATTTGTTCTTTATTTCTTCATATGGCCTAATCCTCCAACCGGTCTCTGTTTTTACTAATAAATCTTCGTAGGTCCATCTTTCTCCTTCAATATTTGTTTTTTTTAATGTCAGGATATCGATTGGCGAAAGCCACCAAGGGGTATTCTGTTCCAGTAATTTTTTGTTTCTTTCCCACACCTCCAGCAGTGGCCCTCTAAAGATATGGTTAGAAAATCCTTTGTGGATCTTTCCCTTATTACGCCATAGGTAAGCGTGCCAACCGAATCTTAAATCAAATCCTTCTAAATCTAACAGATCTTTATTTTTTATAATAATCAAATCCTTGACCCAACAAAGGCACGAGGCTTCATAATACAATTTTAAATTTGGAACTGCGAATCCTCCCCTATCTCTTTGGTCTGTAAGTAATTTGAATCTAATTCTTGGCCTTTTTCCTTGCCAGATGAATTTAGAAAGTATTTTCTGCCAGTCCTTGAATATTGATGTTCCCCTAATTATTGGTATATTCTGAAATAGGAATAGCAGTTTCGGTAGTAGACTCATTTTTATTGCCGCCATTCTTCCCGACCAGGAGAGATTTATTCTGCTCCAGGTATCTAAGTCCTTCCTTATTTCTTTCCAAGCGGTTATATAATTATCTTCCATCAGATTAATGTTCTTTGTCGTTAACCAGATTCCAAGGTATTTTACTTTTTTGGTTACTTTAATTCCAGTCTGAGATTCAAGGTGGTTTTTAACCTTCTCTTCTACATTTTTAGTCAGCATTTTAGTTTTTGTTCTGTTTAATTTAAAACCGGATAGTTTTCCAAATTCTTCTAACAGATCTAACACCTTACTGACACTCTCTTTTGGATCCTCCAAAGACAACATAAGATCATCAGCATAAGTTTTCAATTTGTATTCTTTCGCTCCTATTTTTATTCCGCGTATCTCTGAAGTTTTTCTTATCTTATTTGTAATTATCTCTAACATCATAATAAACAGAAGGGGTGACAGAGGGCACCCCTGCCTAGTGCCCTTCGAGATTTCAAAGGGTTCTGTTAAGTTATTATTAATAATTAATTTAGCACTTCGTTGTGAATAAATTGCTTTTATTCCTTCCAGGAATGTGCCCTCTATCCCTGTCATTTCCAAACATTTTATAAGAAAACGCCAGGATACGTTATCGAATGCCTTTTCGGCATCAATAAACAATAAAGCTGCAGGGATTTCATTTTTGCATTCTAAGTACTCAATAATATTTATTGTATGTCTTATGTTGTCTTTTATTTGTCTATTGGGTAAAAAACCAGCCTGGTCGGTATGGATAAAATTAACTAGGCATTTTTTAAGTCGAGTCGCCATTATATCTGCATAGATCTTGTAATCATTATTCAATAGTGAAATCGGTCTGTAATTCTTAATGTTTAGCCTATCCGAGTCAGGTTTCGGTATCAGCGTAATGTATGCCTCTCTCCATGACGCTGGTGTTCTTCCTCCTCTTAAAATCTCATTCATTACTTCACATAGCACTGGTGTAATAAGTTCTTCTAGGACTTTATAATACTTGGCCAACAAACCATCTGGGCCTGGGGCTTTCCCCAGTTTCATCCTCTTTATCGCCTCTTGAATTTCTTCTGCTTTTATGGGTTTATTTAATAAACTTCTTTCCTCTTCCGATATACTATTGATTCTGTTTTCTTCTAGATATTTTCCCATTTCTATTTCATCTTCTTCTCTTTTATATAGGTTTTCATAGAATTTAAGAAAGCTCTTTTTTATTTCATTAGGGTCTTCCAAGATTTGTTCTTCTACTTTTATTTTATTAATAAGATTTTGTTTTCTTCTTTTTCTCAACTGCCACGCCAGGAACTTTCCAGTTTTGTTTGCAGATTCGAAAATTTTTTGTTTCATTAACTTAATTCCCCATTCTACCTCTTGATTTATTAATGTTGAATATTGTGCTTGTATCATCTTATACAGTTGCTTGTTCCCTTCATCACTCGGTTTTTCTATCAAATTCTTTTCACATTCTCTCAATTGAGTGATTAGCTCTTCCTTTTTTTGTTCTCTCGCCTTTCTTCTTTGACTATTTTGTTGTATCAAAAAACCTCTTAGCACTGCCTTACTGGCATCCCAAACTATATCCATGTTAGTCTCCTTGTTAATATTTAGATCAAAATAGTCTTTTAAGGTAGTTTTAGCCTTATCAATCACTTCTTCTTTTTCAAATAAATAATCGTTCATTCTCCATCTGTGGATACCCTGGGTCTTCCAATTTAAATGTAATATTATTGGGTTGTGATCAGATAGTGTTCTGGGTAGTATCTCACATTTCGACACTCTTATTGTTAATTCTCTTGATATCCATATCTGATCCAACCTACTCCAACTCTGATGCGGCTCTGAGAAATGTGTGAATTGTTTTGTCATGGGGTTTCTGAATCTCCATATATCTATTAAATCTAAGTTTTCCTCAAGGTCATTAAATGATCTCGGAAGTTTCCCTTGATTTAAGTTCTTCCTTTTCGAGCTTCTGTCTAATTCCGGTTTTGGCACTCCATTTAAATCTCCAACTAGGACCAATTTGTGATTCTCTAGATCTAATAAAACTTGTTCCAATTTTTTTAAAAACTCCATCTTGTTTGTATTTGGCGCGTAGACCGTTACCACATTAAGTTTTTCTCCCTGGTAGTTGATTTGTACTCCTAGGATTCTTCCTTCCTCATCCTTACATATTAATTTAGGTTCTAATTTCTCTTTCACATAAGTTACCACCCCTCTTTTCTTCTTTGAGGCTGAATTGATAAATTCTATTCCCAACTTTTTATTTATTAAAATATGTTTGTGTTTTTTGGCAACATGTGTTTCCTGGCAACAAATCACATCAATATTTTTTTTCTTTATGATTTTCTCAAATTTATTTCTCTTGGACTTTTCATTAAAACCGTTCACATTCCACGACAGAAATTTAAGGGTCATTTCGACTAACTATACTTTATCTTAATTTCCGATTTAAATTCTAGTGCCTCTGTTTCCAGTAGTCTCCACCTCTTCCCCCTCCTCTTCCTCTCAAGTGCTTTGAACAGTACAACAAACGGGACTCTTCAGGAACTGCACTGGCCAATTCAGGGTGTTGATCTTAATGTATAAAGCCCTGAACGACTTTGTCACCACTGGAGTTGGTGCTGCAACTATTACTTTTGCTGGTGTGTTGAGAAACAAAGTACAGTCATACCTTGGTTGGCGAACGGCTTAGTTGCCAAACATTTTAGCTCCCAAATGATAGAAAACCAGAAGTGCATGTTCTGGTTTTTGAACAATTTTCAGAAGCTGAATGTCTGATGCAGCTTCCGTGGCTTCCAATTGGCTGCAGGAACTTCCTGCAGCCAATCGGAAACCGCACCTTGATTTTTGAATGGTTCCAGGAGTTGAATGGACTCCCGGAATGCATTCTGTTCGTCAACCAAGGTACGACTATACATGAATGCCTCTCCCCATATCTGCCAATCCAAGCCTTGCTATCTTCAGGGGAAGCCATATCCTACCAATGGGTATAGCTGATATTATGGTGATTCAGGATACAGTCTTCTTTATGGTGGCACCTCATATGTAGATGTTCCACCATTTTGGAGGTACAGTTTTATCCCTCATCAATGATTTCTCAGTGGCAGCTTAAAACAGATATTATCAACCCAGGCATTGGGTATGTGTGCAACCCTAAGCCTGCTCATTTTTTAATGGTTGGGTGCAGTGTTTTTAATCCTGTTAAATCTAATGTTTATATTTTGTGATATGCAGGTTGAAGAGTGGTCTGAAAGTAAAATAAAATGTGTAGAATCTTGGTAATAAACCGTCATGGTTCCATGTTTCCCAAAGTATGGAAATTGCTGGAAGCAGAAACTCAGGTGTATAAGCTAATTGCCAAATGGTGCCTTAAACCTAGGTTGCAGCTGCCACGGTGTAATGTCCAAGCGCTTTTTTGAAACTGTGAAATTTATCATTCGTTTCTAGGTTTCTATACTGCTTTATATTTTACAGAAAAAATATCACAGTGGTTTACAACACATTAAAACATCAAACAGAGCAATCTGGAATAAAACAAATTCAAGCTTCAAGGGAAATATTTCAGATCTTTCACAAAGTGACATTTTGCTTTCCCCATATTTATTAACTGCTCAGTTTATATAGCTGCTCCATAGCAGAAGGACTACAGGGAGCCAGGAGGTGTAGCGGTGAGAGTGTCTGACGAGGAGATCAGGGTTCAAACCCCATTCTGTCATGAAGCTCACTGGGTGACCTTAGAGCATAGTTGTCAACTTTTCCCTTCTCTTGCGAGGAATCCTATTCGGAATATGGGAATTTCCCTTTAAAAGAGGGAAAAGTTGACAGCTATGCCTTCGAGTCAGTAGCAACCTCTTAGCCTACCTTTCAGGGTCGTTGTAAGGATTAAGGTGGGGGGGCGACCATGTACAGTGGTACCTCGGGTTAAGTACTTAATTTGTTCCGGAGGTCGGATTAACCTGAATTATAATTATAATAATTATATTATTATTATTATTATTATCATCATCATCATTATTATTATTAAATTTAATAATTTAATTTAATTTAATTTAATAATTTTATTTAATTTAAAATAAATTAATTTAATAATATTAAATATAATATTATTAAATATAATAATTATATATTATTAAATATAATAATTTTATATTATTATATAAAAATATAATTATAATAATGAATTAACCTGAAACTGTTCTTAACCTGAAGCAGCACTTTAGCTAATGGGGCCTCCTGCTGCCGCCGCGCTGCCGGAGCCCGATTTGTGTTCTTATCCTGAAGCAAAGTTCTTAACCTGAAGTACTATTTCTGAGTTAGCGGAGTCTGTAACCTGAAGCGTATGTACCCGAGGTACCACTGTATTCCTTGGAGACAAAGGTGGGATATAAATGCAATAAATAAGCTCTGCTGCTGACCTACTTAAGAAAGCTGGAGAGGCAAGCCAGAGGGAGATGTCTGTCGCCAACCTAGCAACCAGAGATCTCCATGTAGTCCCAGTTGGACCCTTGTCAGTCGCAAAAAGCGTCTGGTGCCTGGGAAATTTCTAACAGTGGCTGGAAGTGAGAGGTGTGGTTCAGTCTGCGGAAAATCCAGTTACATCAGGCTTGAGATAGTGCTGCAGGGAAGATTTTGTGGGGAAAGGAAAGGAAGTTGCCTAGTGAGCTGTGGGCAGGGCTGTATGTACTGTGCCTTAGAAAACCTATTAAGTATAACATATTAAAATACTAAATATTGAAACCTATAAATCTGGTGTCAATATTTAAAATTACTTGGACTCCTTTTGAATTTTCCTCCACTGTTTGTTATATGTATTGCCAGCTTGACTAGTTCCAACTTAATACATTCCTATATAATTGTATTATGTTATTATTTTAAACAGGCTCGATCTATGATAAGTATTGGCCTTGGTGTTGCAGCCATTGCTTTTGCTGGTAAGTTGGGGGGGGGAGACAGTGTGTGTGTGTGTGTGTGTGTGTGTGTGTTTAGAAACAAATGTGTCACCCATTACTGCATTTCTTAAGACAAACTGAATAGTAATGGAATGTGTTTTAATGAGAAAAGGACTTGAACTTCTTTTTATATTGTAATATTTTATATTTTATATATTTATAATGGGCCCGCTGGGCCCTGGATTGCTTACTCTAGCTAGCAGTGTCTCTCCAGTGTCCTAAGCAGGAGGCTTCCCAACCAAGGAAATAAATCTGAGTAGAAAGATTTCCCCTGAAATTCACAAGGCAGGTTTATAAAAGACTTGCTTATTAACATAAGAATTTTGCTATTCCTAATGATTCTCTTAAAAGACAGCTTTCCTGGCGATGCTATAAATGGGAGATGTGCCTGCCAGCTCATCGTGGTGCATTGCTGGGCTTGCCTCCAAAAGCAGCCACTCAGGGAACGTTTTGAATCAGGAAAGGGCAACAATTTGGACCTTCAGACAAATGAGATGAAAAATTGGGTTCTTCTCTGTTTTCTTGCAGAAATTACTGTTGCTGCATGCTTGCTTAGCAGATGAACAGATGTTAAATTGCCTTTTGTTTCAATATTTTATAGGTCGTTATGCATTCCAGCTCTGGAAACCACTAGAACAAGTAATCATGGAAACAGCAAGGAAAATTTCAGCCGCTGTAAGTTTAGAGCTCAGGTCTCTCTGGTGAGATTATAAGCTTGAGAGAGACAGAGATAACGTTGCAGGATAAGTATACCTAACCCTGACCCAACTAGGTGATGACTACAATAACAGAACAGGGACTCATTGACTTCCTGTCCCACCATGGCTGTAAGTCTGGGCAGTCAAGGGACTCTCAGGTATATGGTTACCACATTTCCTTTACATTTATTCCAGTCCTGGGTGGAAGTGAAACCTGGGGGTGCAAGGCAAGCAGCCAGCCTACTTGTCCTTCACTAGAATCCAAAGTAGTTAGCTTTCTTCTGTCAAATCCCACTTATACCTCATGTAGCATTGAGCCAAAGGGTCTAGGGCAGATGACAGTATCTCCTTGAGTCTTGCAAGCAATAGCCAATTTTAAGAAGCTTGTTTAGAAAAGGCAAGAGGACAGGCGTAAAAAGCAGAATTAAGTTTTAAGAAAAATAACATTTTAGTTCAACTATCCATTTCATGTCTTCCATATTAACTTTCCCCCCTTCTTTTGGTTCTGTGCACACATGTTTTCCCTAGGTCTTGCCAATCATATCTTTTTTAAAATTGTGCATTCAAATAATGGCTTGAGATAGTAAACCATTACTATGCGTAATTCCTACGCATTTCTACAGAGCGAATAAGTGCATCCTTCCAATTTCCAGTTTTACTCAGTTTAGTTGCATAAATCAGGTTCCAGATCAACTAGTTCGCTTGGAGGAAATCTTTTGATCCCTCAATGCAAATGAAATTAGATTCAAAGGGACTTTGATCAATATTAAAGCTACAGCTTTAAATAGAAGTTCAATATATTCAGAATCACACAAAACGTAGGAAAGAGCACCCTACTAATACTTTAGGACTTAGGAGTTAAGAATCATTTTTTAAAACTACAAAGAGACCTTATGACTTACTTTTTTCTCTCAGCTATTGTGTCAAATATGACTACTTTACAGTAGATACAATATGATTTTATCTCCTCTAGCAACAGCAAAAGTCTTGTTCCATTGATCATATTTCAAAACCAAATCTGATCTTTTTAAAGCAGAGGTTGGATGGCCATCTATCAGAGATGCTTTAGTTGAGATTCCTGCATTGCAGGGGTTGGACCAGTTGACTCTCAGGGTCCCTTCTAACTAGATTCCATACCACTTGCCACATCAGTCTGGAGGCAGAGTAACAACACATTTATAAAATGTACTATTCACATTAAAATCAATATACACAGGGCAGAGTTGAAACATAAACAGTCTGTTGGAATTAAACACTTGTAAAGTCCTGGGGACATAGATATATTCTTAGTAGGCATCAAAACTTCATCAGTGTTGGCACCTGCCTGAGCTCAGAGGGGAGGTGATTTATTAAGAAGGGTGCCATCACCGAAAAGCCTCTTCCTCTGGATGCCTCCTCAACTGATTGTAACACTTGAATAGGGCAAGAGAGGTGAAGATGCTCCCTTACATCACCTGCTCCCAAACTGTTAGGGCAGGCATCGGCAACCTCAGCCCTCCAGATGTTTTTGGGACTACAATTCCCATCATCCCTGACCACTGGTCCTGTTAGCTAGGGATCATGGGAGTTGTAGTCCTAATACATCTGGAGGGCCGAGGTTGCCTATGCCTGTGTTAGGGCTTTACAGGTGAGGACCAAAACCTTAAACTTGGCCCAGTCGGTTATTGGTAGGCAGCGCAGCTCGTTTGAGAGCAATGCCGTGCGACTGCCGCATGACAAAATGTTGAGTTGCCTAGCTGCTACTTTTTGTCCTAGTTGCAGAATTGAATCAAGGTCATTATACCTCACACACAGATCAAATTACTTCATCTTGTCTCTCCCATGCAGAATCTTTCTTCCTATTATAAAGGCGGATTCGAACAGAAAATGAATCATCGAGAAGCTAGTCTTATTTTAGGCACAAGGTAAGTGTTTTGCATTGAAACAGAATCTATTCAGTGCCAAAGCCTGAAAGAAAAGTGGTGTGAAATGTGGGGTACACCCATCTTATCCAGTAGTTTTATTAAGGATAAAAAGCACTAAAAGAAGTGGCCTGCAAAAATTACCCAGTTTGCTGTGTTGAAAGAACTCTTGGTATTTATTTACCTTTATATACTTGTATACTTCTGCCAATAAATTCAAAATAGCTTACAAAATAAAAAAAGTGGCTTATACTAAATTGAAGAGTACAGAAAGGATGAAGATGGAAGGGGGAAATTAGCAAATTTGGGTACTAATTCTCCCGTATTAAAAACAGTTTTAAGTGGCGCATTCAGTTATACTTCTGCAGTTTTGCACATGTTTAATTCTACATGATTCAGAACATGGATGACTTAAAAATCTATGCTTTGTGCACGTGAGCTAGTCAGAAGGAATCCTGTGTAGACTGAGTGTGTAACCTCTGTATGGGTCAACCAGTCATTTGGGGACATTTCCTCCCCCCCCCCAGCAGCGCATGTGACCCATTCCCTCCCCCTCCCACCCTTCAATATTTACCTGATAGGCCAGCCCTGCTAAGCAGCCTCCCAATTTCCTCCCCCAAGCCCATGATTATTCACTCTGCTCAGTTCATTAAACTACACGGCCCAATGCCTACAAGCGGAACTACATTGTAACAAGCGCTCAGTCTCCCGCGCACCAGCCATGTAGACCTGGATTTGTGGGCGTCAGCCCTACTCCCAGCCAGGCTAAAGGTAAAGGATTTTCCCTGAAATTCACAAGGCAGGTTGTGACCGACTCTGGGGTTGCAGCGCTCACCTCGCTTTATTGGCCAAGGGAGCCAGCGTACAGCTTCCGAGTCATGTGGCCAGCATGACTAAGCCGCTTCTGGCAAACCAGAGCAGCACACGGAAACGCCGTTTACCTTCCCGCCGGAGCGGTACCTATTTATCTACTTGCACTTTGAGGTGCTTTCGAACTGCTAGGTTGGCAGGAGCAGGGACCGAGCAACGGGCGCTCACCGCGTTGCGGGGATTCGAACCACCGACCTTCTGATCGGCAAGTCCTAGGCTCTGTGGTTGAACCCACAGCGCCACCCGCGTCCCCAGCCAGGCTACTGTTCCGCAAACATGAGCTCTGAGAAACAGATTGGAGTAAACTTTGTGATGGCCTCACTGAAGAGGACACACCAGTTGCCCCCCACAAACAGCAGCTATCCAAACAACAGACAAAGGGGATGAGGCCCTTGCATAGATCTCTGGGCTGGATATTCCCAACAGGGCTGCTGCAACACAGCAGTGCCCAAGCTGGTGGACCTGTTGGGAGAAAGATGTACTCTTACAGCCTGGTTTGATAGTCCACTCTCTCCGCTGAATGGTAAGAGTTGGAAGGCATCCCGAGGGTCGACTGGTCCAACCCTCTGCAATGCAGGAATCTCAACACGCGGTCCCCCATCCAATTTGAAACCCTGCTTAGCTTTGCAAATGTGCTAGCAGTTTTATTGCTGCACCACTAGGAGGGGGTTTCTCCATCTCATGCTCCAGCAAGACACTTTCTGTCAGTGCCGTGTGTTTTGACTGTTGGCACTGCTTGCATGTGTCTCGTACCACTGATCAGCACAGGTGAATACTCGTGTAAATGTGTGTAGACCACTCTCAAAAGATCCCCAAAACGCAAAGCAATGGATTACTTTGAAACTTCATTCTTCAAGGATGTAATACTGTCGCTTCCCCACCAGATGGCAAATACCTCTAGATGTTGAAACAAAATGAAAAAAAATCCTTCCAGTAGCACCTTAGAGACCATAGAATCATAGAATCATAGAGTTGGAAGAGACCACAAGGGCCATCGAGTCCAACCCCCTGCCAAGCAGGAAACACCATCAGAGCACTCCTGACATATGGTTGTCAAGCCTCTGCTTAAAGACCTCCAAAGAAGGAGACTCCACCACACTCCTTGGCAGCAAATTCCACTGTCGAACAGCTCTTACTGTCAGGAAGTTCTTCCTAATGTTTAGGTGGAATCTTCTTTCTTGTAGTTTGGATCCATTGCTCCGTGTCCGCTTCTCTGGAGCAGCAGAAAACAACCTTTCTCCCTCCTTTATGTGACATCCTTTTATATATTTGAACATGGCTATCATATCACCCCTTAACCTCCTCTTCTCCAGGCTAAGCATGCCCAGCTCCCTTAGCCGTTCCTCATAAGGCATCGTTTCCAGGCCTTTGACCATTTTGGTTGCCCTCCTCTGGACACGTTCCAGTTTGTCAGTGTCCTTCTTGAACTGTGGTGCCCAGAACTGGACACAGTACTCCAGGTGAGGTCTGACCAGAGCAGAATACAGTGGCACTATTACTTCCCTTGATCTAGACCAACTAAGTTTGTTCTTGGTATGAGCTTTTGTGTGCATGAACACTTCTTCAGATGCTTTGATATCTCAAGAAGTGTGCATGCACATGAAAGCTCATACCAAGAACAAACTTAGTTGGTCTCTTAATGTGCTACTGGAAGGATTTTATTTTTTTTGTTTCGACTACGGCAGACCAACACAGGTAGGTAACAGGTAGTTACCTACCTGTAACTACCTCTAGATGTTGTTTATCAGAAGAAAACAATCTTGCTAATTTAGAGCCCGCAAGAATCTTTATTTATGGTAAACACTCTAAATTTATCTTTACAGTCCATCCGCTGGGAAGGCCAAGATTAGAAATGCTCACAGACGAATCATGCTTTTGAATCACCCTGATAAAGGTAAGCTTTGCGTTTCATAAATATTAGTTGATAGGTAACGTGCTGCCAGACCTTCTCTCTTCACATGTGTATGAAGCAAAACACTAATCACTAACTTCACAAATGCGCTGCAGTGCATTTCAAAACATATCTTGGAAGTGTTGCCTGCAGTATGAGACAGATTTGCATCCGGTCTCTGTGATCCAAAGGAAGGAATGTATAGCTGCCTTTGGGGTCATTTACTTGATCACAAACTAAGTAGCTGTCAAACATAGCGTGAAGAACCACTGTGTGAAGTATCTCGCTTTTGAAGAAGGGGAAACATTAACCATGAAGCTGCAAAAATCCATGTCTATATGAACAGAGTATGTGCAGCCATAAATAGACAAACACATTTTTGAGCAGAATGTCATACAAATGTATGTACTAGATTTTAGCGCTCTTAAAAACTATAAAACCAGGCACAGATGTTTTAACTAGCCAGGTTTTTAATGTATGTATCTCCCCAAAAAGCTCTTATTATAACTTTAACTACACTACAGCTGGTTGAGAAGGAAAGCCCATATGTTCGTTGCTGTTTGTACTTTGATACAACAGATGGTATAGAGTTGCACAGTATTTAAAAAGCCAAAAGGGGGGAAGTGAAGACTTTTATATCTCGTTGACAGATTTATAGTTTATTCCTTCTCATTTCAGGAGTATAAAATTAATTCTGACCTCATTAAGGTGAAAGGTGTGGAGCACACCATTTCTTATTTCTTCCTGCCCCTCTTTTTACTAGTAATTTATTCATTAAATAAATCAATAAAATTGGATTTACTCTGTAGATGCAGGAACAAGACAGTGATGGAAGAAAACGCATTTGGAGGCAAACAAAGAAGTGTAATTCTGTGGTCAAAACACTGCTGCTTAACACCTTGGAGAGTCACGGGCAAAGGGAAGAGGTTTGCAGTTCAGCTGCAGTGAAGGGGGAGTTGCTATAGCACAAAACTCTAATGGCTCCCCAGCACCCACATACACATGTGCAGAATGCTTTTGAGACAGAACCAGGCACAATCCTTCCTTCCATTTCACCTAGCCCATCCATCATTCCGAACCATAAAAGGGCTCGACATATAACAGATCTCTTGGCCCAGCATGAAGTTTTAGTTGTCCAAGCGACCTTCATGGGATTTTTCCATTCCAGTTTCCCACAGGAGGTCAAGCTCATTCTGCTAGTTTTTAGGGGCTGGGCCTTGACTAAGACACTTCTGCTGGCATCAGTCAACTTCCTAGACATCAATCATTGTCAGCAACAGAAGCCGTGGCAGCTCCAAGAGCAGTCGTGGGAATGCTGCAGGTACAATGTCTTGCGCAATGCCAATTTCCTTAATGGAGGTTTGCTTTGAAAAAGCAATCGCAACAGGTGAAATAACATTAGATTCAAATATTAGAAGAGTTGAAAATACACAGCTGACAATTGTAGATCATATCATGTTTTCATATCTGTGGCCTAGTTTGTATTTTTGCTCTGTCTCCATGCCTATAATCCTCTGACGGAGGCCGTATTATAGCCAGTTGTAATATGTCCCTGCATGGGACATTTTGAGAGGCTGTGGCAATAATCTCTATGCTGTGTAAGCTATATGCTGCTCTTTAGTGATTCCAAGGCTAACACAGATAAGGAACATCATCTGCTTGGGATTCTCCCAGTTACTGCACTTTCAGCAATGAGATTTGAGGCCAGCCAATTTACATCATTGCCTTGGCGGAGTAATATTGTGTATTCAGGCATTATATACCTGAATAAACGTTGGGGCAAGTTTCTGGCGTAGATATTTACACGCTCCTAGACACAGATAAAAATATATTGATTAGTGACTACTGCAAAATCTCCTGATGGGAGAACATAATACAGTATCAAAGAATCACGAGTGTTGTTGCTGTTACATCCATATTCCATGATATGTTTTTTATCTACCAGGTATTTCTGATCCTGTTTGTCGAGATCCTTATCAGGAGCATGTGCAATGCAACACTCCCTGCCCCTCTTCAGAGTTTGGGGCTTCAGGGTTCTCCTTTTACCCACAAGATACCCCACTTCCACCTCACCAGAGCACAGTTTCCTTCCTCGTCTTTCACTTGTTTTTCTCTTCTTTCCCTTAGCCCACCTGTATAGCAACATCCGCCCAATTTTCTAGCCCCCTCTCCCTCCCCACATTAACCAAAGGTGATCCAGACACCTCACTTTGAGAAGCTGTATCCTGTCGACATGTACTAATTATTTGTGGGTTTTTTCTGTTCCTGTTAAATGGTGTAAAGGCACTATGGACTTCACTTCAGTATGCATGTTAGGATTTTGTTGTGTGCATGCTCAGATTCCTGCTGTGAAAGTGCTGCAGAGTGTATTGTATCTTTCCCACTTGTCTTCTTGCTTCTCTGATGCTAACATAATGTTATACAAGATGTGGGGTGTACAAAATGTCTTTGCCCATGCAAGGTTTCATGTATCCTGCGGCATCTTGCTTCAGATGGTGTTTATTCTATGCAGGGGCCTATATGCATGTAGCATTGCACAACTTTGCTCCTTCCTTCCCTCCCGACCCTAAATGCAGAGGGGTCAGCACGTGGATTAAAAACTATAAAAAGAAGGGAACCAAGTGCAGGGTTCTCATAGCATAGTAATCTGTAGATGGAATTTCTATTGTATGTGATTCCTCCGAGCAGATGCTTAGAAAAGGTTGTTTATAACGTTCTGCAGTGGAAAGCACATTGTCCCAGAAAAACATCTAGGTGTTTGTTGCTGCACGGTGAGCTCCTGACAACAGACCTTTGGTTGTTATTTTCAGTGGCAGGAGGCAGATGGTTGGCACTCGAGGAGAGTGAAAAAAACAAACATCGAGGCTGCTGAACTGTAATCAGATTGTTAGATGGACTGGAAAGCAGTGGCAGCGTTGAGGACGGGGAAGAAGAAGGCAGTATTCTGTGCCTAACAGCATTAATGTGATGCATTTGGCTGGTATGCCTGTGCCTTAACTGAAAAATGGGGCATGTTTGCAGTGCACACCTAATGATTCTACGTTAAAATATTCCTGCTGGAGTTTCCTTCAAAGCATGCTGTCAAAAATAAATTAAACATGGTGCGGTACCTTAATCTGCCTGTGGTCTGAGGATTTGATGCTGTTACTGCACAACGATATATCTGTCCTTGTGGAATTGATCTTGGGAAAGCAATCCTAACTTTCTTATGATGGAGAGCAGTGTTTCCTTGCCTCTAGGTCAGGAGTGGGGAACTTCAGCGCCTGGTGAAGAGCCTCATCCATGGCTCTGCCCACCACTGGCATGCGGCCCCTGAAAGGCTGCCCATGAGAGAATATGGCCCTGGGGTTCTAAATGTTCCTTAGCCTGACATAGACTTCAAAGCCCAGCACTGGCCTGGAATGACTTTGAAGAAATCAGTGCTTCACTTCATTCATTCATTGAAAAGATATTGATATTGCTCTTCAGCAGAAGTTTTGGGTCGGCAGCTTATTAAGAAGCCTGGGAAAACACAACATCTTGTCTGGTGCTGAAAGTGTGTTGGCACCAGGTAGGCCTCACTGGGAAGGGTTTCACAAATGGTGTGCCACCACTGAGAAGGCTCTGAATTGCAACACTCCAAATTTTTGCTTGTGGATATTCCAGAGAACCCACTGCCTAACAAAACGAGACATTAGCCAGTCAATAGATTTAGGAAAGTCAGTTGTCTTGTGTCTTAACCTGAAATGCTATACTATACCTGGGAGTAAGTTGAACCCTAGTGGACTCTAATGGAATTTACTTCCAAGTAGACATGGATAGAATTGCGCCATCAGAAAAAGCAGTTTGATTGCCCTTAGGATTGTGGTTCATTGTGATACTTGTGTCAATTTCTTGTTAGAAAGTTAATGAAACTTGGTGAGATGGCATGTGAAATTTACTTTCCATAACTGCAGAGTAGGCTTATTGTTAAATCCAGCATTATGTAGTCTTCACTTTATTCTCTCTTCTCTTTATTTAGGTGGCTCTCCTTACTTGGCAACGAAAATCAATGAAGCGAAAGATTTGTTGGAATCAAGCAGTAAACATTAGGGCTCCAGGATTCTGTTTCGTTAGGAAGCATCATAGATCGTTCAGCTTACTCCTGTAAAGCAGCTTTCTGTTTTGTGTTAGATGCTATTGTTGGATCTGATCTTCAGCTACAGTGTATTCAGAAAGTTGAATTTGTAATTTCAAGCACTTAATAATAAAATTCACTTTCAGTATTAGAAACCTCACATGTTCCGTTCTTGTGGGAAGTATATTTGCATGGGTAATAAACTCCCCCCCCCCCGGCCCTTGCATCTGCCTCTAGGAGCCAAAACAGTGAGAGACATCAGCAATGGCAGCCCGGGTGAGGAATGCAATACAATATAAGCTTATTATTCAAGCCAAAGTCCGTAGTAAACCTGCAGCAACCTTACCAATAAAACAACATCCAACATTGATGAGCCAGCATCCATGATGTAAGAGAGGTTACCAGAGAAACTGAGAAAGCCAAATCTAGGTTGATTTCAAATAGAACTTCTGAATCGCCACAACAATTTATAGTGATGTTATCTAACTCCTTTTTCCTGGTTTTGTTTTTGCAGCCAGTGCATAGAGTGCCACTTTGTATGTCAAGAAGGTATTGTTATCACTCAGAAGAAACCGACGGTTTCTGCTGGGATGTGCCTGCCTGCTGGAGTGAACAAAGGCTTCAGAAAGCGATATAGATACTGCTTTCTGAAACCTGTGTTCACTCCAGCAGACTAACAGATAATGTGTGATGTCTTCCAACTGAGGTTGACCACAAATGCAAAGTCTGTCTGCATACAGGACCTTGTAGCAGCCATCCAAGACTGCAGTGGGCAGCTTTTGGAAACGCAGCTCACTAAAGTCATTTCTTAGGGAAGCTGGTGAGTTTGATCAGCTAACTAGCTCTGAAATGCTCTATTCTCAAGATTGGATACCAAGGGGGGGGGGGATTGGTGTTTCTAATGGGTTGCAGGTCCCTTCTGGAGTCTACCCAGAAGAGACAACCTCTTAGTTGACACCTGTTCAAGATCAAAGCAGAGCTCAGTTCTGGAAAATGATAATAGTCTAAAACATCTTGATAAGCTGCTTCCCAGAGTTGGTTATTGCCCATTTCCATATAGCACAGAGCAGGAAAACACTCAATAGGCATAGTAGTATTTTTAAATATATATACTTTAACTGAGCAAAGCTCTTGCTTTAATTGTTGGCCACCCAGATTCTGTTCAAAAAAGAGCTGCTGATATTGTTGATGGCAGAAAATATAGCCTTAAAAACCCCCAACAAATTCTGCAGTTTCCTAAACTTCCCAAACTCTGTGTTCATGATGGCAGGGGCAGGGAGGGGGCCCAGATCTGCAAGGGCGGTGGTGGGGCATTTTGCCTTCAGCAGCAAAACATCCTGGGCTGCCCCTGCCCACACCTTGTTGGCTTTCTACCACCATCATTGTTTTTGGGATTAGGATTTTGTTGGGCAGAGTGGCCTCCTCACCCTGCTGCTGAACTTGCACATCTGCTAACTGACCTTAACACTTTGCCAGCCAGGGGTCCCTCTAGCTCCTAGAGGGATACTTAACAGGGTCAAGGAAGCATATCTGCCTCTTGGCATATGTGCCTTCAGGTTGCTTTGCTCACGCTTTTTCCAGTTTTTTATATTTTCTGTATGGTTCCCAGATGCATAATGCACATACATATTTTGGATGGTCATATTTTGGATGCCAGGAGAGAGGGCTACTTTATTTTGCAATAGCAGCTTGTGAAGAATAGTTGAAAGCTCTTTCCCCTTGTTTTTTCAGCTAGGAAGCTTACAGTACTTGTTTTTCTGATAATATGGCAGAAAACACAGGGAAGGCTCTGACATGGGTTTAGCAGTACAACACAGTGGAGTAAAGGTTTTCAGACTTGCAGCATTCAAGGCACGCTTTCCACACCAACGTATTTGCAAGTTACAAAGAATGCCTGAGTATCCTAAGGAAAATGTTGTTCATATAAAACACCACCCTTTGTGATCTGTGTGTTGTCTCTCATCCATCCCCACAACCACTGTGGCTTTGCGGGAAGATGGAGAGAAATGGGCAAACTGTGTTGCAGGAAACTTTATTACCCATTACTAGACTTTGAGGATAAATTAGATTTGGGCTGGATATTAATGTGAACCTACCTGATTTGCACTTTCTGAAACAATACACGTAGTGAAAGGCAGGTATCCTTCAAAATTTCCACGTATCCATCTTGTGTGATTCACTTCTCCAACCAAATAATGTGTACAAAATGTGTCTGTTAGGGGAAAGTGTGCATAAAAAGCATATAGTTGTAAACATGAAATATAATGCACTTAACATGGGGAGAAATTGGAAAAATGTATACATCAGGCAAAGCCTCATTTCCAAATTTCCATATCTGGAGAAATTTGCACTAAAATGCTGACAAATTTCCATCAGCACTTTAAAAGAAAAACCACAAGTACGAAGAAATGTGAAGAACGGGGGAAATGGGAAAGAGAGAAACCAGGATTGGCAGATTCTGGTATTCTCATTAAGGACGGCCAAAGGATGCTTCCAGAAAATCCCATGGCTTCCATGAATGCAGCTTCTCATCCACTAGACTAGGAGAAACAGCAGTCTGATGAGACATTAGGGAATGTGAGTGGTTCCTCCTTGGCTTTTATTCTGCATTCACAGAAACATTTTCACCTAGAGGTGATGTCCCCAGCTGTCGGAACTGGGGGATGAAAAGCCAGCTGGCTTGGCCCCAGCTGGAGTGTCTCCCTTCTCAGCCTTGCCGCTGCAGAAATCCATCAGTCATCGTCCCCGACGTGCATCTATGACTCAAGCTGCAGAGCAGGCTTGAGAACACATTACTCAGCAGTGTAAACTGCACAGCAGATGAGGCTTGAGGTGTGGACATGATACTAAACTACGCATTTACAGTGGTACCTCGGGGTACATACACTTCAGGTTACAGACATTTCAGGTTACAGACTACGCTAACCCAGAAATAGTACCTCGGGTTAAGAACTTTGCTTCAGGATGAGAACAGAAATCGTGCTCTGGTGGCGCAGCAGCAGGATGAGGCCCCATTAGCTAAAGTGGTACCTCAGGTTAAGAACAGTTTCAGGTTAAGAACGGACCTCCAGAATGAATTAAGTTCGTAACCCGAGGTACCACTGTATTATACATAAATCAGGACAAAGAAAACATGGCTTCTCTCCTTGCCATCTTCTCGGACAGAGACTGAAACAAAAGCAATACAGGGCAGAAGTTCTGCTCATACCAGCAATCTGTGACATGTGACATGCAACAATCCACATATCTGCAGCAAAGGGTGGAATGGAACAGCCGCATCCTTAAGGAGTCTCCTCCAGACTTGTCTGCACCAACAGAGTCCTCCCCACTTGACCCTCTGCATGCCCTCTTAATTCACATTTTCCAGGGGAAGAATTTCAGGATTTTAACATGAAGAATTGCAGATCCAGTTCTGGTGGTGGGGATGAGAACCAAAGGACCCAGATGTGGCTTGTGCTGTATAATGGTATGGGGTTGCTCGTGCGTAAGTTGCCGCCTCTCCTGGCTATGTTGCCTTGTTAAACCTTTCTGTCTGGACAGCCCTTCAATTCGTGGCTGCCTCAGTCACTAGCAGAATCCGTCAGTGGGCGTTTCTTAAACCTTTTCCAACATAAAAGTTGTTTGACACCCAGTCTCCTCCTACTTTCTCTGCGCGGAAGTCTTCTGCGCAGGGAGGGCGTGGGTAACGGAGGACCAGTGCTCTCCCCGCTGGTGTCCGGTGAAGAGTCTGGGAGCCCTCTCGCCGATTCCCCCATCTGCCCCTCCTTATTCCTGGTGTTGCACTGAATTGCTTTCCCATCTGCTGAGCTGCCTCTCTCCCTGCTGGGCCCTTCTCCAGCATCATTTGAGAGCCTTCCCTCCGCCTCTAGCTCCGATGTCAGTTCCCTGACATGCTGATACTGTAAAAGGGAGAAAAACACCTGCCCAGATGAACCTAAATAGATGAATTGATACTACATTTTCCCTGTATACAAAAGTGCTCAACAGCTGAGGGGCTCCTTGGATCTTGGGAGTAAGGCAGGGTGCTGCTTTTCTTGATTGTGTTCTCCACGGAGTGTTGAAACGCCGTTTCTAGCATGAAGACAGCACTTCAGCAAAGGCCCTGGGAATTTGTAGGCTGCTGCAAACCAGGTGTGAAGGCGGCAAGATGTAACATCTGCAAGTAGTTTTCATGCTCAATTGCAACCTATGTATGTTGATGACACACAATTAGGCTTTTGTTTTTTGCTCTGCATCTAGCCATTCGAGGTTACCTACCCACCTACGTAATAATAAGCGCCATTCTGCATGTGTTACCAAAATGCCCCATCCCTTTCAGGCTGGATATCATTACAAACCAAGGCAGGAGGAGGTGCTGCGTGTATTCCAATTGATTTAACACATTTTGACCAGAGGAACATATGGATAGCATTTGAAGGCCCTGAAGCAATCTGCATTCATACATTCCTGTAGCTGCTTTGCAGTTACTGACATGAAGGTACATTTCATTACTTGCTTTATTTAGTCCATTTATAGACTGTCAATCACTTCTCCTACCTAGGCAGTTATCCTTCCCATAGCTGTCAACTTACAGATTTGAAAATAAGGGACCAGCAGCCTCGGAAATAAGGGATCAGCAGCCAAAATAAGGGATTTTCAGAGCACAGGTATGTTCAACTTCTGAGCCCCTCTGAGCCAAAGGCAGAAAGCCCAGCCAGCAGCCAAACAAAGCCTCAAGCAATGGTTCCCACAGTGCAGCAACCCGGCAAAGGGGATGCAGCAAGGAAAACCACTGTCACCTCTCCGCTGGGAAGCGCTGAGCAAAGGCGAGTCCCCAGGCAACGTGGTCAATTTGATCGGTACAAAGCATGCAAGCTCCACCCCCCCAGTCGTTCTTAGACTCCTTATTGGGTGAGCAACACAGCTGGAGCCTCCCTCCTCCCTGGCCGGCAGGGAGGGAGGGAGAGGAGCTGCTTCCTTTGAAACCCGGGAAATTTAAGGGACCTCATCGTAAGGGACAGCAGCGGGACACAGCGCTGGGATAAGGGACTTTCCCACCAAATAAGGGACGGCTGACAGCTATGCCTTCCACAAGGGCCAACATTGATGCCAGAATCCAGCATCGCCTGAGCTCTGCGAGTGCGGCTTTCTCCCAGCTGAAGAGCAGAGTGTTTGAGGACTGGGACATTCGCAGGGAAACCAAAATGCTTGTTTACAAAGCTATTGTACTAGCAACCTTACTGTATGCTTGTGAAACATGGACCACTGATAAACGCCATCTACAACACCTTGAAAGATTCCATCAACAGTGTCTCCAAAAATTTTTACACATCACTTGGGAAGACAGGTGAACTAATATCAGTGTACATTGGTACCTTGGGTTAAGTACTTTATTCGTTCCGGAGGTCCGTTCTTAACCTGAAACTGTTCTTAACCTGAAGCACCACTTTAGCTAATGGGGCCTCCTGCTGCTGCCGCGCCGCCGGAGCATAATTTCTGTTCTCATCCTGAAGCAAAGTTCGTAGCCCAAGGTACTATTTCTGGGTTAGCAGAGTCTGTAACCTGAAGGGTATGTAACCCGAGGTACCACTGTGCTGGAAGAAGCAAAGACCACCAGTGTCGAAGCAATGATTCTTCAACATCCACTTCGTTGGACTGGTCATGTTGTGCGGATGCCTGATGATCATCTTCCAAAGCAACTACTCTATTCCAAACTTAAAAATGGAAAGCATAATGCTGGTGGTCAACAAAAGAGGTTTAAAGACTGTCTCAAGGCAAATCTTAAAAAATGTAGTATAAACACTGACAACTGGGAAACACCAGCCTGCGAATGCTCCAGTCGGAGAACAGCCTTTACCAAAGGTGTCATGGGCTTTGAAGACACTCAAACTCAGGACACAAGGGAGAAACGTGCTAAGAGGAAGGCACGCTTGGCAAACCCTCACCGTGATCAACTCCCACCTGGAAACCAATGTCCCCACTGTGGAAGGACGTGTGGATCCAGAATTGGCCTCCACAGTCACTTACGGACTCATTGTTAAAACTGTGTTTATGGAAAACAACCTTACTTGGCTACAAATGATTGCCGAAAGAAAGACTAGCTACAGGAAAATCGAGATACATAGATACCTAGTAAGCACCATTTCAGCTGATCAGTGGCGTAGCGTGGGTTGTCAGCACCCGGGGCAAGGCAAGTAATTTGCGCCCCCTAACCCGTGGATTTTAGTAGGGGCAGAGAGCTGCGGGTGTGAGCGCACCCCCCCAGATGTTGCACCCAGTGTGGCCAGCCCCCCTGCACCCCCCATGCTACGCCACTGCAGCTGATTAAGAAAAAACCAAGCACATTACATTGGGATGCTTGGAGGGTATGAGAAAGGAAATAAATAAATCAATCCCCCCCCCCCATTGCTGGGGTGGAAAGATGTGCTCAGGCACAAAGGAGCACACAGCAGCAGGATGGCATTGAGTGGGGCTTTCGCCAAAAACAAACACCCCCCTCCCCGATTATCTCCCAGTTTTTGTTCTGTGCCTTGAGGTGCGGCTTCCGAGAGAGGAAACATCAGGGGAAAAAGAACAAGAGAAACTTCCTGCCCTCCGTCCATGGCCCTTTGGACATTTACTGAAATTACGGTGGATGGTGGGACAAGGCCTGCCGTGCTTGTCTGCAAGCTTCTTTTAACGCACTGGTTCCCAATGGGTGTTCAGTGGCCCCCCGGGGGGTGCCCATCACATAACAAAAACTGCCAAAGAGATAGCAATAGTAGGGAGTCAATGGTTTGGCTTTTGAAAAACCGGAGGTCCGCAGTATTTAGGTATTTGGGAACCTCTGGCGCAAAGGAAGCTTTCTGGCAGAGTGAACCATAAGCGTTTATTCAGATTTGCCATGCAAAATGAGATATTATGCCAATCAGGAGAAATTCTGCAGTCTTTCATCTTTTCTCCTCCTGCTTTCCTCCCCGCTAAAAAAAAGTCAGACACTTAGCAAATGTTCTCAACAACAGGGAGATCAGATGTGGAAAAGAGAGCATCAGAGTGAGAGAAGGCCTCTGTTCCTCGCCCCCCCCCCCCCATTAATGATGGGGTGGTGTGATTTGTATGTTCTTAGCTCTTCAATTATCTCACCATATTTTTCAGTTTTCCAATAGTAAGTGCTGGGAGAGAGAAAACACACACACACACACACACACACACACACTATATTATATATATATTTACAGTGGAACCTCGGGTTACATACACTTCAGGTTACAGACTCTGCTAACCCAGAAATATTACCTCGGGTTAAGAACTTTGATTCAGGATGAGAACAGAAACCGTGCTCCGGCGGCGCGGCAGCAGCTGGAGGCCCCATTAGCTAAAGCGGTGCTTCAGGTTAAGAACAGTTTCAGGTTAAGTACGGACCTCCGGAGCGAATTAAGTACTTAACCCGAGGTACCACTGTATATATATTAAACAATATAATCTAGCCAAATGCCATGCAACTGCTTCTTATATTTAAGGATGTAAAATTGCTAATGCAGGAGACTAACGTTCTTTGGAGATAAGCGTAGTTGCTATGGTGAGGAAGGTCCCTGCCATTCATTGCAAAAAAAGGTGGCATCCGTGGCACGATCCATCAGAATATATTTTTGCTATTGAAGTAAGTGCGATTCACTAACATACCGCAGACTGCGTGAGCCGTATGCTTCTCTTGTGATATATGCATATACAAACACACACATTTTAAAATGCATAACTGTTTTCTCTACTGCTGAAGAAAAATGGGAAGGGGTTAGAGCTTATTTTTTGTAGATAACAGCAATCCTTGAATGAACAAAGCTTCATTTAACATTCAAATTAAAAAAAAATGTATGTCACTAGTTGGCTCAGTGAAAATCAGTAGCTTTAGTTAGCTTTTTTAAATTTTAAACTTTATCTTGTAGGCTCTAATGATCTGCATTTGCTTTTGAAATGTATTCAGGCAATAATCTGCAATAAATTGGTGATTTTCAGCACTTAGGACTTGCTACTGAATATTAAGCAGAATAGCAGTGTGTTTGTCAACAACCAATTCTTGAGAGGTTTATTGCTTTGGTTAATGATAAACAAACCATTTATATCACTACGAGACATTTAAAAAGAGGGGAGTACAAATGACTAGTTCCATAGGGGAAATATTTAGCAGCTAGAAGATAGATATAGACATAGATACAGAGATACAGAGATACATAGTCATGGGTAAAGTTCTTTTCATTGTAAAGGTCAATACTACTTCCAGAAATCACTTGAGACCGTAACTGTTCATTTTCAGAAACAGCAGCTTTTGTCAGCCTGGTGCCTTCCAGATTTTCTGGGGCTATAACTTGTAGGATGCTCTCCCAAGAGACGTTTGCCTGGTGTGCTTGTTACATATCCTTAGGTACCCAGCAAAAAGAAGCCTCTTATTTAGCCTTTGGCTAATGAAACAATCTATGGTCTTTTTGTTACTGTGCCATAGCATTCTTGTGCTTTTAGACTACAGACTGCCCTGTGATCCTCAGCTGAAGGGGGGTATAAAATAAATAAATTAAATAAAACAAAACAAAAACCCTCCTCCTCCGTGACAATTGGCAGCTAGGGTGCTGCTGAAGGGACGTCCCCCAAGATCTGGAGAACACCAGGATGAGTTGTGGGTACATAGGCAGGAATAGGAAGGGAAAAGACCACCAGCTCAGAAAAGAAGGAAGCAGCTCCATAAGATATGAAAGCCTAAAATAAACCTCCATATTTCATTATTAAAAGACTGCAAAGAGGAGCCTAGGTGAGGATTTCTAAGGAAACGATGTACAGTGGTACCTCGGGTTAAGAGCTGAATTCGTTCCAGAGGTCCTTTATCAACCTGAAACTGTTCTTAACCTGAAGCACCACTTTAGCTAATGGGGCCTCCTGCTGCGTATGTAACCCAAAGTACCACGGTACTAGCCTTCTTCCAGTAGAACTAAACCCATAAATAGATGGAATGTTTTTATGCAGAACAGGTTGTAGCAAAGGAGTTGGTTATTATTATTATTATTATTATTATTATTATTATTATTAATAAAATTTACTTATACCCTGCCCTCCCCAGCCAAGGCCGGGCTCAGGGCGGCTAACAAGCAATAATAAAAACAAGTTGAATGAATACAACTTAAAAACAAGATTAAAATACAACATTAAAATGCAGCCTCATCACAGGAGGAGAAAGGAAAAAAGAAAGAAGGGGAGGGAATAAAATTGACTCCAAGCCAAAGGCCAGGCAGAACAACTCTGTCTTATAGGCCCTGCGGAAAGAAATCTGATCCTTCAGGGCCCCATGAGACAGAGCGTTCCACCATGCCGGGGCCAGTGTTGAAAAGGCCCTGGCTCTGGTTGAGGCTAATCTGACTTCCTTAGGGCCCGGGACCTCTAGGGTGTTGCTATTTATGGACCTTAAGGTCCTCCGTGGAGCAATACCAGGAGAGGCGGTCCCGTAAGTACGAGAGTCCTGGACTTCATATGCTGCTTTCCCTTCACATGAATCCCAAAGCAGCTTACAAACAATAAATAACAATAACTTAAGAAAACATCACAAGTGCCGCACAAATCATATAATATAATTAACGAAACATCAATAAAGCAATTGCCATCTTTAAAAACACTACTGGCAAACCAGCAACTAAAAATAGTCTACACATCACAATTACAGCATAAATCCTATTATATTATTAATGAATCATCAACAAAGCATGTAAAAGTATAAAATAGTATTAAGAAAAGAGCAACTAAAAATAAGCTTAACACAATTATGTACACACGGGCATGCACACACACACACACACACACACACACTTGCTCCTTCAAACGTCTCATTCATGACCTCCAAGTAAGGTGTACTTCTTCATTATTAAGTTAAGCTTGTGACCTGTCCTTCCGACAAGGGAATTTGAGGCAGCCACCAGCAACAGCAAATTCTCCTTTGCAGCTCCTGATTCTATTAAATCACATCTATTACTGCAGGCTTTACAGGTGTACAAGGGTCTTTCCAGTCCTCTAGGAACTAGCAGCGTGGTTTGCATGTTGGTGCTGGGGTGGCAGCAAGTTTGTGTGGCCGTACTGAAAGGATCATTGACACATGGATAAGGACAGAGAGGCTGCCTGCTGCCAACTCTCTCCATATTGTCAGAAATGAGACAGAGATTTGAGAGGCTGGACATGGGACTTTCAGCACACGCACTTCTCTGAAACGAGGGGCAGATGCATCTGTTAATTTAGATTTTCTTAATTTCTCATTTTTCCAGTCTTTAATTGTCGTCCACATATCTGCAGTAATCTCCTTTTTAAAAAATCCTTACAGAATCGACCAGCATTTTAATGTGATTTTCTCCTAATAAGCACATGTTTGTATACCTTTTACTTTCATTCAATTGTTCATTTTTATTTACACTTCCCTCGTAATATAGGCACTTCTGTAAACATTGTTTGGTTGCAGAATTGCATTGCAAAATTCGGATAAGTGTGAATTTCAAAGCATGGCTGTGCTTAAGTTCCCATATTGTTTTAATGCAAACTGAATTGAATTCATGCCCCACCGCACAGAGAAACATCATCTGGTTGCATGGGGTGTGTTAAGTTGTGGGTGAACATATCAGACGACACAGCGATTCTTCAAACAGCTCTTGTTTATTCACAGGCCAGAACAGAACTGAACTGAAGGGTTCAGCCAGCCTGCTTATATAGAGCTCCAGTACAACGTAACTGTAACAATTTTCTAAAACTATCCAATCACTGAATGTCACTTTCGATCCCTTATTTGCATAACTATCTACAGTATCCCCCTGCTGGCCCAGGGTGAGAACTTCAGTACATAACAGGATGGAAGTGGGGAGGATTTTGTCATGAAAGGTCTCCATACCAAGGGCCCTGCAGTGAAGACAAGGAGCCCCTAAGGCTGGCCATTTACAGTTTGCTACATTAATCACAGCCATGTTCCTGTCATTCTGAATTTTAGTGTGTGGGTGGGTGGGTTGTTGTTGTTTTGGTAACCCGCTTTGACGATTTTACAATCAAGGGGTGTATAATTTCATGAAATAAAATCAATAAATAAATGCAATATAAAAAATAAATTCACACAGACCAAGATGATTAAGGGTTTTGGTTTAAAAGCTTCAGTCTTCTCTCCATTTTGGGGCTTCTCACAACCTTATCAACTCACAACCAGAAAAAGCGGGTGGGTCGCGGCAGCTGGCCAATGGACAGTTTAGCATTTTGTGCCCCCTGGTGTTCTGCAGAGAAGCTAGAACGAAGCCATATTTTCTTCCCATTTAATTCAGAGCAGTTGACCAAAAAAATGTCCATTTCAAACCACAACCTAATTTCTAATATATAACAGAAGTAATTAGAGTGGAGCTAGATAAAGAGGATTACAAGTTCTAAAAGTCCCAAGGGAAATCAGTTGGAAGGATTTTGAGACTATGACAACATCTCAAGTAAAACGGAGCAGAATAAAATCTCCTCCTGCTCCTGCTGGGAGGGATTTGCTGAGTTGGCAAAGTCTCCATTAGTTTGTTATCCCGTGTGTTGAATTCTAAAAAATTAAATCATCTCTAGGAAATATGAAAACTGCCGCTGTGTGCCCCTAGTATGAGGCATTATTTACAGCAGGAATGAGGAGCCTGTGGCCCTCCAGATGTTGTTGAATTTCAGTTCTCATCAGCTCCAGCTGGCATGGCCAACAGTCAGGGATGGTGGGGCAGTAATTCAAGAATGTCAGGATAGCCACAAATTTGCCACCCTTGCTTAATGGAGCTACTGCCTCTTAGCAGTTTTCCCCGGCCTCCTGTTGTCATGATGACAATCCTGATAGACCCAGGAACCAATACGTCTGTTCTGGGCATGCTCAGATCTGTTTCCTTGAAGGCCACACCTGCACACTGGCAAAGCTCTGGGCCAGCTTTGTAGTTTCATTATTTCAATATTTTGTGTGAGTGAGCTCCACTGGACAAACAGTGAGTCTCTTTTTTGTAAAATAAATTGAGGGTTTTGTTTTGTTTTTACTTTTACCATTTTAAAAAATAATTGGGTTGATTGTGACGGCAAGGTTTTTTAAAAAATGTTTTTGCCACATTTCCTGCAGAGGTTCACCCTCATTAAAAGTGGATGGAATTGTAAAACAGAGTATGAACAGTTTTTAAAAACCCCAGCTTTGCTTGGTGCTACTGCTTAACATTTGTGATTTTCCCACATGCTGTTCCTTCCATTTGCTCGCCCCCACTCTGTGTCCTTTATTCACTTCAGGCCTTGATGCTGTTTGGTTTATCCGTCCGTGGATAGTGTTAATGAGCATGCTGGATTTGAGCCTGGCCTGCAGGAGGTGGGGTTGGGGACCCATGGAGGGGCTCCTCAAACCGCTGAGGCCGTGAGATCTCCCATGCACCTGAGAATTCACTAAAATCAAACAAGGCCAGAGAACCTCAGTCAGATGCAATTGGCAGTGACAGTTCTTTCATACAAATTAATGTGTGCTTTGGGATGGAGGACGGTCGTGCCATTTAGATTAGGGAGAACATTTAGATTAGGGGTGGAATCAAGAAAGTCACGGAAGCTGGTAGGAGTTGAATCGCCATGAAGAAGAAGAAGAAGAAGAAGAAGAAGAAGAAGAAGAGGAGGAGGAGGAGGAGTTTGGATTTGATATCCCGCTTTATCACTACCCGAAGGAGTCTCAAAGCGGCTAACATTCTCCTTTCCCTTCCTCCCCCACAACAAACACTCTGTGAGGTGAGTGGGGCTGAGAGACTTCAGAAAAGTGTGACTAGCCCAAGGTCACCCAGCAGCTGCATGTGGAGGAGTGGGGAATCGAACCCGGTTCACCAGATTACAAGTCCACCACTCTTAACCACTACACCACACTGGCTCAGAAGAAGTGGCAGTGCTGGATGTTAGGTTCAAACTCCCTTTTCCCTTATAAGAAAGGGAGGGAGGGAGGGAGGGAATCACACTTCCATAGCAACACACTCGGAAAGAGAGACAGAAGCTCTATGCAGGCACTCTAAACTCCTCTCTTGATGAGGGAGAGTGAGACTGGGCCTCCTAGTTCCACACACTTGCATGGTTCCTGCCAACTCCCATGGATGGAGGAGTAATGTCTGCAGCAGAGCGCGTTCACTGGTCTCCACTCTCCACGGGTTTTAGAAGCTGCATGTGTTTGAGCGACCTGTGGAGATGACAAAACGTGGGACTGTGATCAAGCCAGCCAATTCACAATATCTCTGTGTTCTCTACCCTCCTATAGATAGTCTTTACTCCTTGCCAGTCCTACTAACACTGCTATGTAAATACTGCTTGCAAAGGAAGAACGTGAAAAAACACCCACTTGAGTTCAAATGAGTTTCTCATTACTCTTCAATTGAACCAGCCTTCACCCCTTAAGCCAGATCAATATTAGATCCATTTCTTTCTACTTTATGATACACAAAAATTTAAAACACAACAGCTGCCTTTAAATGGAGGGATTTACGGCTGCCAGATTGTTTGCATCTGCAGGTTCTCTAATTGATCGCTCACGGGATTCTTGTTCTCCTAATTGGGTCTGGAGGCCATTGTGCCTCAGGACTGCCACATCTTTGCCAATGATAGTCACTGCGGTTTGGGTTTTGCAGGCAGTGGAAGAAGAGGAAGTTGCTACTCAGGTGGAGCAAGCAAGGGCCTGTGAAGGAAGCAAGCATTTCAGAATGACTCAGGGCATTTTTCAGGGGCGTCTGAAGAGCTGTTTATGGGACCTAAAGCGGGGAAATTGAAGTTCTACTGTGGGGATCCTCTCTCACCAGCATAAAATGTTCTGTTGAAAAACTGGAGCTGTTGAAGAAACTCTCCACACAGTCAATAAAGTTATTAAGACCTGAGGCTAGAAATGCCATACATTTTCACGTAAAGAAAACTTTTGAGGGATGCAAAGAAAGAAACTAACGAAAATTTCAATAAGATGGCAGAAAGTCTTGTGGCACCTAAACGATTAGCAGGTTTATTATAGCTTCCACTTCCAAGGACTGGAAATCAATTCCATTGTTGTTTTGTTGTAACAAATGAAGGGAGCAACACAAGAAGCAAGCTGGTGTTACTTGAAGAGGCACTGAGTTGCACGGCAACAAAGATCCATTCAGCATCAGGGCTGCTGCTGGCATTCTCCTTTCCTCCTCTGAGTCCATCTCCATCTTGGCTTCCTTAGCCAGCCAGTTGTTGACATAAATGCACGTCCTTTTTTTTAACACTTCCTGTCCCCTCCCTCCTGCTTCACATTTGCCATTGTTTTGGGCTGATGATGCCCCACAATGCTACTTAGAGGAGACGACCTTCCACACCTGGAAACTGCATTTCCAGACATTTCCAGTACATATACGCAGACAGCAGATGTAAGGATGTATACAGCTAGAATGATACTTTTGTGAGTGTGGACACAATACAGTAGCAGTCCATTGTGTAGTATCCTGTCCTTTTTGTCAGGTTCCTAGAGAAAAATGTTTTAGGAGTCTGATTCACGGCAATATTTAATTATCTGATTCTGATACGATCTGCTTTGTGTTGGCTGACTTGGACAAATACATATCTTACAATTATGCAATGCCTATAAAAGCTTCTGAATAAATCTGCAAGAGAGAGGATTTCTGTTGGGCACTGTCTGTTGCTGTATTGCGCTGAGGTGACCAATCTAAGTAAATATATTTTGGTTGTCTTGCCCGATATTTTGTATTTGCACCAATTTTTAAAATACTTTTGTGCTGACCTTTGGCTTCAGTGACTGTCACTTTTCCCATCCTACTCTCATCTCAGTGAGGTGATGCTTTCTCAGTTGTCATGAGGGGCCTAATTCTGCCAGATACAAAACAGCTGGGTGACCAACTTTCCTTGGTGCAAAGTTTTGAATTATACAAACTCTTGCCTATTTAGAAACAAATATTTTCACCACTTCAGACAGTAGCTTGGTTACAAAATGTTTCACAACAGGACTTCAACTGATGCAAAACTACAGAAATCTGTTCACTGTCAGTTATACTCAATGTGTTCATGTTGCCAAAATTTCACAAATAGACCAAGAGATTAGAAAGATTGCCTTGGGCTTGCCCTGAAACCTCATTGCTGGTGTCCTTGTCCATAAGCATCTTTCTGGAACCATCCATACAAGGTCCATAGTGTGTATTCTGCTACATACATTCACATGCTGCGGTGCTCAGCATATCTGTCTCTCAGCCCCCACCTCCCCCAAGAAACAAAGCAAACCACAGGATTTGCTGACTTGAAACTGTCTCTTAAGATTTGGATATCTGACGTTCCTTGTTATGCAAATGTGCGAGGCCGGCAGGATGAGATTGCAGGATGTAATAAGAGTGTTGTAATAACTGGGAAACGCAGTTCTCTGATGCAAACCATCTGTCTTAAGACCAAAGACGTTTTCTGTGGCTGCTGTCAGAGTGAGAGCCACATGCGCTGGGCTGAACTCCCTCTGCCCCTTCACATAGGAGAAATCGGCATGCAAATCTATATGCCGGTGAGCTGGTAGCCGCTCCTCTCTCAGGAGTTAAATAACCGCCTGCAAGTTGCCTTTCATCTTTCTGGGCTAATTCATGTTGTGAATTTATATCCCTGTTTATGGGTTTCTCCTTGCAATTGCTGGCTTCTGGCTTTCTTTGTAAATTATATGGGTGGGCATTTGCATGTAAATGTGTTGTACATGGAACATTGTCATTATACATATTTTACTTATTTTACTATGTGGGTTGATAAGATGATCCTCCCTCCTTTGCAATTAATTTTACTCATAAGAGTTCCAGGAAAACAAATTACATAACAAACTCATTAAAGGCACCTGACGCAGAGGAGAACAAACAGCTGAAGGACTTACATGAGTCTTGCTAGACTGGGAGGCAATGGGTGCAAGAAGGGATTTATGGAGTTGGGTCAGAAACTCCCAGAGAAGATGAAAGTAAGTTATTTTACTTCGGACTAAGCAGTTTGACATGAGGCTCATATTTCCCTTCTTTTATCTGTATGAAATGGAAGAAATAAAACAATGAGCAGAACAAACACTCTCATAATATTGTAAATTGGGAGCGAGCTAGCAAGGAAAAATTATCTCCATTTTTTCAGGGTAAGGGAGAGCCATTGCCAGCCAAAGCGAATGCTCAGATAGTCTGACCCCAGCAGCTTCTTCTGTGCCGAGGAATAAACCTATTGAAACTCAGCATTTGTGTAAGGTTCGAGGGATGGTTTGGAATGTGTGTCAGAACCTGACCGGGTTCCAGATTGGAGCAAAGGCCCAAAAGATCCAGCCACATAAAGGGGACACAGGAACTCCCCACTGCACAGTGATTCCCTTATTTGATAGAGTCTTAGGATTTTAACTTGGGGTTTCCAACATGGTAACACCAGACATCTTGCTCCTTCCGTTGTTGTTTTTAAGTGTGTGTGTGTGTGTGTGTGTGTGTGTGTCTGCTTACTCTTTTGTTTTTTTATTGGTTTTGTGTGTGTGTGTGTTTTGCTTGTTGCTTCAAGTAGGGGGTTCTGAGCACCACTAGTTTCTCTCTTTTGAAACGGAGATTTCAGGGTGATCATGACAGTTAATAAAATAACTGTCAGGGAACTGACATCAGAGCGAGAGGCGAAGGGGAGGCTCCTAGATGATGCTGGTGAAGGACCCAGCAGCAGGAGGAGAAACAGCTCAGTAGAGGGGGAAGCAAATCAGCGCAACACCAGGGATAAAGGGGGGCAGATGGGGGAATCGGAGAGAGGGCTCCAGGACTCTTCACTGGACCTCAGTGAGGAGGGCACAGGTCCTCCGCTACCCACGCCCTCCCTGCGCAGAAGACTCCCGCGCTGTGAGAGGAGGAGGAGACTGGGTGTCAAACAACTTTTATGTTGGAAGAGGTTCAAGAAACGCCCACCGACGAATTCTGCCAGCGACTGAGGCAGCCACAATGAGAAAGGGCTGTGCAGTCAGAAAGGTTTAACAAGGCAAATTAGCCTAGAGAGGCACCAGATTACGCACGAGTAACTCATACCCACTACAATAACCATTACTTCTATAGTCCGTTTGTCTTCCAAGATGGCGGCACATTCATACGCTGTGGCTCTGAGCTCCCAATCGTGTAATCTCGCTGCATACAAGTTGTACAAGTGACAATAAAGTATTTCAATTCAATCTATAAATAAGCCGTTTTGTCTGTGATCCCAGTAGTTATTGGCTCAGCACTGAGAGGCAGGAACAGGGCAGGTGCGTGCGTGACTCTGCTAAGCAAGCATCTCTTCCAAAATGCCTGACACAGGCACAGCACACCTTGAGCAGGTGGAGGAGACTTGCGCTGCAGACGGGAGGAGTTGTGCTGAAAGTGGTTTGCCTAAGACCAGGTGGGCAATATGTGAGCCAGGGGATGAGCTGATTGTACCTCATCGTCTTGGCACATAGACTACACCAGCTGCCTGTGCTGCTTTTTAGCCATGTCTTGGCATTATTTTTCCTCCAGTTTCCTTCCCCCTTCATATTGAGAGCAAGCAATATGGATTGAGCCCACCCACGCTGCTTCCTCAGATGCAAAATAGATCAGGTTAAGTAGGCCTGGAGGGATACTGAGAGCTGATTTCACAATATTGTGGCTCACTAAATACTTGATGGGAAGTCACTGGGGAAGTGGAAGTTTCCTCTAGATTTTTGTACTCCCATCACAGTAACGCTTCCCTTTCTCCTTCATGGGTGGAAATAAATATATTTGGAAACGGGCGGTTCCCGTGGTTCCATGGCAATGGGAGTCCAATAAAACAGATATTTTATTGTAGCTACAGCAGATGGTAGCATGAGGTGGTGGGGACAAGAAGTGCGCCTTGTGTTCTTATACCACATGGCACATGTTCTGCACACAAATAAGACTTCAGCTTCCAAACTGCACATTGCCAAAAAAGGAAAAAAAAGAAAATGAAAACACCGTCACTCTTCTGCTGATTCTCAGCTACCACCTGGCATCATTTCAGCAAATATGCCTGTAGTGTAAATTTTTTTGCTGTCTCTTGCCACTGAAACATAGTCCCCTCCCTTTGCTGATTAAAATAAGAAATAATGAGCCGAGTCCAGTTGTGGGGATGTCACATGCAGGTGTTTCCAAATGTGTGAGGCCAAAATGCAGTAAATTTTCCATATGGACATTTTTCAAAATAGAAACTAACACATCCCTCTACTGTCATAATTGCAACGAGAAACCGGTGTAACTGGCTATCATAAGTTGTTCCCTATAATTATAGCATGGAAATTACCATAAACAAACATGTTTGCAGACCTTTTGTAACGATCCTTTTGTTATAATCCACTGAGGGAAGGGGGGTCTTTCACTTCTAATTATTTTTGCAAAACAAGGTTCTACCTTTCAGTGAGACATCACTCTCTCTTTCTCTCTCTCTGAAGGCCGTTCCCTGAATAGAATATTCTAATACACTATGCTTTCAGAAAAAGACAATTCTTACTTTAAGACAACAAATATATTTCTTTAGCCTACTTTGAAAAGGCTATAAACAACTATTGATGGTCTTCTAGGTATCCTGCATAATGTGGCAATGTACCGTATTTTTTGCTCTATAAGACTCATTTTTTCCCTCCTAAAAAGTAAGGGGGAATGTGTGTGCGTCTTATGGAGCGAATGCAGGCTGCACAGCTATCCCAGAAGCCAGAACAGCAAGAGGGATTGCTGCTTTCACTGCGTAGCGATCCCTCTTGCTGTTCTGGCTTCTGAGATTCAGAATATTTTTTTTTCTTGTTTTCCTCCTCCAAAAACTCGGTGCGTCTTGTGGTCTGGTGCGTCTTATAGAGCAAAAAATACGGTATATGCTTCATATTGTGTTTTTTTTAAGTTAAAAAGGAAATCTGGATGTTGAAGTTTTAAGGCAACATAGGTATTTGGCTGATTAAACCATATATGGCCTTTTAAACTGTGGGGACGGGCAGGTTACTGTCCTGTTATTATGTTATGTATTTGTGTGTTTCTATGCTGTAAATTGCCCTGTAATCCTCGGATGAAGGGCAGCATATAAATTGAATGACTGATGGATGATAGATAAGATAGAATTTGTTCAGTTCAGCAAAAAATAGGTAATGTGAAAGGCTCCTTTGGTGACCATTCTCAGTCCCCGGATCCAGTCTCACATTACTTTATTCTGTCCCTACTAGAACGCAGACGTCTAATGCACAGCAGCAGAATGAATGGGATCTACAGCAGAAGGCAGCAATGGTATTACGCTGAACTGGGATTTTTAATAAGATGGGATCAAATAACAGCTCGTGAAAAGGCCATTATGGTAGAAGTCCTATTTATTGGGAAAAATTAATATATTTGCTATAAAATCCATAACAGTAATGCAACTGGATACTTATTTTTGGATGCAATAACCCTGAATGTTACATACCAAATACAATACAATAACACTGACTTCCTCCGTTATTTACATGTTTATGAAAATCGATATGCAATCTATGTTAAATGAACTTAGAACGGAGAATAGTTACAATAGAAAAATAATATTTTGGATAAAGCATTCTCAAGGAATCCAATCACATATTTTTTTCAGGCCTCTAGCAATAAGGCAAAAGTCCCTGGTACAGGAGATAACTTAATTTACAAAATACAATAACCGTTGAGACACATTTTCAAGTTTGCTTTTGGTATACTTTCTCTTACTGTGAAATCACTTTTGTATTCTTACTAAACAGAAAGACTCTCAGGAATGGAACTTGAGGAAGATCTACTACATATTACATTTATGTCGCTGAGCTTAGTAACCGAAAATTCTTCTCATTTGCTCAGTGAGCTAATTTTGAGTTTTCATAGGAAACAGAACTGTCACATTTCAGAAGTCTTGTTCCCCCCTCCCCTTTTTTATTGGAACTGGCACACAACTACATTTTCACAAGAGGACATCACAAATGCAACTAAAACCAGGCTTGGAGCACTCTGGGAAGGTGTATGCCAAACCTAAGGGTTGCCCCTTAATACTTCCGCTCGCCCCTGCCATGCCCCCCATTCTCCCCCCGACACAGTTCCATTCCCGTCCACAGTCAAGTTGTCTTAATTCCTTCAAAGGCACAGAACTTCCATCTCTTCTCCAGTGTTGCTCCTACTCCAGAAAACTCCTGCTTAAACATGCGTGGAAGCCTCATCAAAAGCATTTCTATTTCGTTTGCAGAGATCTAGGAAAAGGAAGAAAACACAGCAAACACTTGTGATCTCAAGTAATTGATGAATATGCTCAGATTCTGCCAGGGGTGGGTTCTCATGATCATTTGTCTAGGGCAATTTATGCCATTAATTGATAAGTCTCCCCCACCCAGTAATTAAGGGCTGTCTCTTGTATTTCTCTTAGGAGATGTCTACAGAACGCTCTTGAGACAGGTCTGAATGAGAACTTTGGAGGTCATGAAAACCGGCCTCAGACAAGAGGCAAGGGTTGAAGCCCCCAAAGTCTTCCCCGCAGCTCAGATGAAAACATTTGCAGTAGTCTTGGGAAGAATACAAATTGCAAAGGCCACTGCGCCTTTCAGGTGGTGGTGGTGGTCATGGTGAGGAACGGACTTCCCTCCTCTCTTCTCTCTACAAGTTGCTGTTGGCTGCTCCCACCACTGGCCAGGTGTGTTTGGGAGAACAGGCAAAATAGTTTAAGATATTAAGTACCTTTGGGCAGCTAAGAGCAGCAGAACTGCACCCACCCAGACTCTACAATCGTCATCTGAGGCCCTTCTCCATGTACCTTCTCAAGAGGTCCAGAGGGTGGCAACTTGAGAACAGGACTGCCCTTTGTGTGGCTCAAATTAGATATATCGCCGTCACAATTCATAGGTTTCCAGGTACGCCTGAACCCAGAGAAGTTGGGGACCCTTGTCATAATGGCTGAGGCAGAGCTCTGCTTGCATCACTGACATTCTCTCATCTGCCCTCCTTGAATGCCCTCGGAAGAATTCGTGCAGAGAGGTGGGCAGTTCTGCAAATCACCCAGCGCAGATATTACTCTGGTGCATTACACCTTAATTTTGAGTAAGGTTGAAAGGGACCTTGTAGCCACGTTTGCTGCCTCTGACACATGGGAACCTTTTTCTGGCTGTCCTAGCCTGAACGCTCAGAGATTCCCGGCAGGAGAACACTGTTCAAAAGCTTTTGTGACATTTGCCGGTTCTGCCAGGGCTTAATGGCCGCACCTCCACTTCTATTTTGTTGTGAAATGAACATATTTTGCACCCATCACAACAGAAGCAAACAGTGCAGGGAAGAAGAAGAGTTTGGATTTGATATCCCGCTTTATCACTACCCTAAGGAGTCTCAAAGCGGCTAACATTCTCCTTTCCCTTCCTCCCCCACAACAAACACTCTGTGAGGTGAGTGAGGCTGAGAGACTTCAGAGAAGTGTGACTGGCCCAAGGTCACCCAGCAGCTGCAGGTGGAGGAGCGGGGAAGCGAACCTGGTTCACCAGATTACGAGACTCTGAACCACTACACCACACTGGCTTACTTGGCATTCATCTGTGAATGAACTAGGGATGGGTTTAAAATCCCTGTCATGGTAACAGTGGGGAAAGCTATTCCTGCTTGGAAGCACATATCTAAATTAGGTTGGTGTCTGAAGGGAGTGGAGCCACAGATATCCTGGTAACACTTTTGGTAGTCAAATCTTACCTGACTTGAGTCTAACAGGACTAGCCAACATGGTGCCATCCAATTGCTTTGGACCACAACTCCCACAACCCCTGAGAATTGCCCATGCTGGCTGAAACTGATGGGAGTTGTGCTTCATAGCATCAGCATGGCACCATGTTGGCTACTCCTGTTAAAACGGATGGTGGCAAAATGGCAAGACTGGGAGAGGCAGCTGCTGGGGGGTTTCTCCCTTCCCTTCAGCAGGTAGCGTGGCTCATCCCCCTAGGGCAGGGGTCTGCAACCCCTCCAGAGCCGCATGTGGCTCTTTTACACCTTTGCCGCGGCTCCGGGGCAGATACTAGCGAGGGAAGGAGGCGCATTGTGCGCCCCAACACTCCCCACTGTGGCGGGCGCTGTACTGGCTGTGACGTCGCATGGGGGCGGTGCGTGCGTTAGTCACGCACTGTCCCGACGTCACCTTCCCGCCCGCCCAGCCGCTACATTGTAAGGGGCATGTACGCTGGTCACTGTTTTGAAGGGGAGTGAAGAACACACACACAAAAAAAGGTAACTTGTTAATTTAACGTTTATTTCTATGAGGAGGAGTAATTCTGAGGGGTCAAACAAAGAAATAATAATAAAAAGTGACAAAAAAGTTATTTTTATAATGACGAGTTTTGCGGCTCCCAGTTTTTTTTCCTTTGGAAACGGGTCGAAGTGGCTCTTTTTGTCTTAAAGGTTGCAGGCCCCTGGCCTAGGGTCAAGTTCACTGGGCAGCTGTGACAAATGTTTGGCTGGACTGTGTAGACAGATTGAATCATCTTAATGGTCTCCTGGCTATGTATGTAAGGATGCCCATTAATCAATTTGCTTTTAAAGCAAAAACAGTAGCGAATGGGACTCAATACATCTTTTGGACAGTTCTTTGATCAAGAATGGCTAGGATTTCTGCCTCTGTCCTGCATCTGCTCCACACAGTTACACGCAATCTTATATTTCTATAACCCCAAAACTGATAATAGTGAATTCAATTTACCCTGGAATCCAACTGCTGCATATAAGACCAAAGATATTCTATATTAGCTCCAAAAGGATGGACGTGAAGGAAGGTAGAGATGATACCTGTATTAAAAGAAACACAAAACTTGAACATTTCCTTAGGCCAAACAGAACATGGCAAAACAAAATAAGGTTTGCATATGACCATGCCTGCTTCTTACGAAAATTAGGTCACTTATATTTGCTAAACAATTAGGACGACCACATTTAAAAGCAATCACTCACTTTTCAACAATGACTACGGTTCCCAACCAGCTGACCAAGATGAAGGGGAAGATTTCACAGCAAATACTTTCTGGAAGCATTTGTTTCAGCTCTCAGTTTAATGCTTAATTTGCCAATAAAAAATTGTAGGCATGGAAATGAGAATATTGCGCATTTTCTTCTTCAGTTGTTCTTGTCATGAAAATGTTGGATACCAAATGCATCCAAAATTGCACTGTCTTGAATTGCTCTAATAATTTCAGCATGGATTGTGTTTAATCCAGATTAGTGGGCAAACAGAAACATTTTTTCCAGGCGGGTTTCTATTTTTCCATTTTAAAACTACCCATTTTGTCTGTCTTATTTGTATTACTTATTCCTTAGTAAAAAGAAAGAAAAAGAAAAAAGAACCACATCTTACCAGAAGAAGCTGGTAGTGTTTGCTTTTGTCCAGAGAGTTCCTCTCCCTGCCTTTTTCTTTCTCCATATCAAATGAAACGAACTCAGTCCACATAAAAACTAGCTGCATCTTTTAGGTGCCGCCAGATTATGTTGCCTCAGACTAAAATGGCTACTCTTCCTAAATTATCTGGCATTTGGTTCTGTGGCCAAAACACTGGGATCTCTCTGACACAAACTGGTTTTCTTCTTGATTTCTTGTAAATGCATGTGCATCTATTCTGTCTGGCTCCAAACTGCTGAGGACATACAAAGGGATGTTGTACGGGCAAGTTGGTGAAGAGGAGAGAGGACCTCAACTATTGAGCACAGAGTCAGTGGGACGCGGGTGGCGCTGTGGGTTAAATCACAGAGACTAGGACTTGCCGATTGGAAGGTCGGCGGTTCGAATCCCCGCGACGAGGTGAGCTCCCGTTGCTCAGTCCCTGCTCCTGCCAACCTAGCAGTTCGAAAGCACATCAAAGTGCAAGTAGATTAATAGGTACTGCTCCGGTGGGAAGGTAAACGGCGTTTCCGTGCACTGCTCTGGTTCGCCAGAAGCAGCTTAGTCATGCTGGCCACATGACCCGGAAGCTGTCGGCCAGTAAAGCGAGATGGCTCCCTCGGCCAGTAAAGCGAGATGAGCGCCACAACCCCAGAGTCAGCCGCAACTGGACCTAATGGTCAGGGGTCCCTTTACCTTTACCTAATAGAGTCAGTAGAACAAGTTTTAGGTATGCACAAGCATTTTGTGGTTCTTAACCCACCTTTTTTAAAATCTAAAAGAGCCAGGGACAGGTTGCGTTTGAGAAGTCAAAGGGTATACGCAGAAAGAAAGGAAAGGAAAGGAAAGAAGGAAGCAAAACTATTCTGCTGTCATTTTTCAATTGCCCAGTCTGCACTGAAACCTGAACTGCTGCTGCTGCAGGGTATACTTATCCTTTTTAAAAAAGCAATGGGTGAATCAAACTATTAGGACACGCCTGCAACCTCTGCACTGATTGTGCCATTTCTACTGATCTAATTCTTTTACACTTATGCTTAATGTTGCAACGATGCTTTCATTTGCAGTGTTATTCACCAAATGTATCTGGTCACATTGACATTCTTTGTCTCTCACACAATAAGACACGGTTTCAAGGCCGCTAATTCCTGCACAGCCACCCCTGGTTTGCTGCAGGCGATGTTATGATTCAGAAATGGCGCCCAGGTCACCTTACCTATCAACAGGGCCTCTTTTTCTGATTTTAGTGGCTGGCTTCGCTTCTCAGGATTTTTTTCTCTGTCTTGGCTGACCACTGGTACCGTCAACACATTGATTTCCTATAAAGTTTACAAACAAAACTAAATAAAAGAGGTGCTTATGTAGGATTTATCCATTTCAATAAGTATTGCTGGCATTTTTCATCTCAATAAAAAAGGTCATTACTTTAATTTACAACTACAGGAAAGATAATTATAAGTTATTGATCTGTTTCTGGAAGCTCTCTGTTCCCAACTGCAAACTAGGTCAGCTTTGTCTCTTCTTCTTTTTCTTTCTTGGAGGTGAGGAAGGAAAAGGTCCAGATTGTGTAATTGTCTCTTTAGGATTTGCTACCTTCCTCAGCAAATTTAGCTAAGACCTCAAGATTACCATGGATGATTTCACAATCAAGGCAAGTAAAAATAATGTAATTCAATTTGTCTCATGCATTGCTCTTGCAGCAGCAAAACAATGCAGATTATTATCCACCCTGAAATCCTGCTGCCTTGGCTGAGGCAACAGGTGTGTACAGCCAATGCAGGAACCCTGCATTGCCCCCATCCGCTGATGTCACCTGTGTCATCAGCTGATAGACTGGTGAGCATGGTTTGGGGAAAATAGCCTTGCAGGTCAAATTGGACTGCCTAGCAGGCCAAGACTGACCTATGGGCCAGATGATCTGCACCCCTGGCTTAAGCAGCTGCAACTGGAGCTACACTAAGAACAAGGAGAAACTGCAGCCAAGCCATCCTCAAATGGAGTATGAAGTAGCAGTAATAATAATAATAATAATAGTAATAATTTATTTATTTATTTTTATAAGATATTTATTAAGATTTTTTGAAATATTACAATGAAAATGAAAAAGAAAAAAGAAAAATACAAAATAAAAACAGTTAAAAACACACATATTTTCCGTTACTTATTTTCCTTTAGCTTGTTTCCCGGACCTCCTCATACCTCCCTTTTTTGTATTCCACTTCAATTTATTGGTTCAGCAAATCCTTACCATTAGATTTTAACCCATTTATAACCCTTTTTTCATATTCTCTTAGAACATTACAGCTGAAAACCACTTAATTACTATCCAACATCATTCTATCATTCATTAATTTTACAATATTTCTGTAAATAGTCTTTAAATTTCTTCCAATCTTCTTCCACCAACTCTTCTCCCTGGTCTCGGATTCTGCCAGTCATTTCTGCCAATTCCATATAGTCCATCACCTTCATCTGCCATTCTTCCAAAGTGGGTAGATCTTGTGTCTTCCAATACTTTGCAATGAGTATTCTTGCTGCTGTTGTGGCATACATAAAAAAAGTTCTGTCCTTCTTTGGCACCAATTGGCCGACAATGCCCAGAAGAAAGGCCTCTGGTTTCTTCAAGAAGGTATATTTAAATACCTTTTTCAGTTCATTATATATCATTTCCCAGAAAGCCTTAATCCTTGGGCACGTCCACCAAAGGTGAAAGAATGTACCTTCAGTTTCTTTACATTTCCAGCATTTATTGTCGGGCAAATGATAATTTATTGATATCCCACCCATCTGGCTGGGTTTCCCCAGCCACTCTGGGCTGCTTCCAACTGAATATTAAAAACAATACAGCATCAGACATTAAAAGCTTCCCTAAACAGGGCTGTCTTCAGTTGTCTTTTAAAAGTAAAATAGTTGTTTATTGACTTGACATCTGGTGGGAGGGCGTTCCACAGGGAAGGCGCCACTACCGAGAAGGCCCTCTGCCTGGTTCCCTGTAACTTGGCTTCTCGCAGTGAGGGAACCCCCAGAAGGCCCTCGGCGCTGGACCTCAGCGTCCGGGCAGAATGATGGGGGTGGAGACGCTCCTTCAGGTATACAGGACCGAGGCCATTTAGGGCTTTAAAGGTCAGCACCAACGTGACCCGGCCGTTGTGCTTTGCAATTTCTCCTACATGTGCTGTTTGGGGGGTTGGTTACTGGCTCAGACATGCCAGCAGATCAACATCGCAGGGGCTTGAGATCCACTCCAGGAGGCCTGAGAGTCCCCTTCTGTTTAGCTTTCCTTGCTGCAGAAGGCAACGGGTGAGAGGCTGCTTCGAACGATGTGAAAAGCAGCTAGCTGGAACCAATATTTCCATATGCACCTGGCCAGCCATTCGTGAAATAGCTTCACAACTGTCAGGCAGAGCCTTGAACTTAAGTTATTCTTGCTCTGTTATGAATAATACGCAGCAGAGGCAAGCAAAGAACCCCATTCCTGTTGCTCTGCTGCTCACGGACGCAGCATTACCATACTCGGAGCCCAATCCACCGGGAAGTTCTTTTGCACACCATTAAAATAAATAAGAGTTGTTCAAGGGAACCTATCTGTCATCTGTCTTTGCTCCCTTTGCTGCAGAGATAATATGGGCTTCCCCCCGCCCCAAACACTGAAGCCCCTGTATTTGTAGAGATGGTCATAGCTTCAGAATTCCATAACAAACTGAATTAACTATAGCACCTCTGTTTGAAAAGCATTCAGTTAAGAAAAGGCATTTACTAAAAGCTTGTTTCTGCAAGAAAATGGCTCATATATGTAACGACAGAATTAACAGGTTAAGAAGAAATCAATGTTGATGTCTAGGATAGTCTATATTACACTAAAAAAACAAACCAGTTTTGAAACTTCCTTAGCTTGCAAGGTTCCTGTTTACAGCATCTTGGGAACTGTAGTCCTATAAAAGGGCAGGAAATCTCTAATTTACAGACATCTCTATAAATCTCTAATTTATAGACTGCATTGTAAAAAATATTGCCCGAACACAGGCTATCCCAATGTGGTCAGAAATAAAGAAAAGGCAGTCCAAGATGAGTGGGAGTTTATTAAAGGTGAAGTATCGAAGGCCCAAATGGACACAAGAAAGAAAAGTGGGAGGCATCTAAAGAAACTGGTGTGGCTGTAAGAGGAACAGGGGCAGAGTTGGGTCTCAAATTTCAGTGGCACCCTGTGCAAGGCCAAAATTCAGTGCCCCCCCCCCACCTCTTGCCTTCCGTTCTGCTCAATTCACTACATCAAAGTTGCAACACCCCTTCCCCCCCAGCTTGGCCTGCAAAGAACATGGCAGTAGTTAAGCATTTTGCCAGTCACTATATGGGACGCGGGTGGCGCTGTGAGTTAAACCACAGAGCCTAGGACTTGCCGATCAGAAGGTCGGTGGTTCGAATCCCCGCGACGGGGTGAGCTCCCGTTGCTCGGTCCCTGCTCCTGCCAACTTAGCAGTTCGAAAACACGTCAAAGTGCAAGTAGATAAATAGGTACCACTCCGGTGGGAAGGTAAACAGCATTTCCGTGCGCTGCTCTGGTTCGCCAGAAGCGGCTTAGTCCTACTGGCCACATGACCCGGAAGCTGTATGCTGGCTCCCTCGGCCAATAAAGTGAGATGAGCGCCACAACCCCAGAGTCGTCCGCAACTGGACCTAATGGTCAGGGGTCCCTTTACCTTTACCTATATGGCTGCTGGGCAGTGTTGGGCTCGATGGGTCACAACGTGAGCCGACTGGATCAAAGCCTTCAACACAACAGCTCATGTCCAGATTGACTTAATTCATCATGTGGCTTCTCTGAGAACAAACCATGATCATTGCCAGAGCCTCCACATTTTTACCTAGCGTGTTTTAGAAATTACTCTCAAACTAGCTAACATTTTAGTTTTGCCTTATCAATGTTCCACCTTGCTAGAACCTGTGGTGTGAAAATGAAGGTAGAAATAATAATAATAATAATAATAGTAATAATAATAATTTATACCCCGCCCTCCCCAGCCAAGGCCGGGCTCAGGGCGGCTAACAAGCAATAATAAAAACAAGTTGAATGAATACAACTTAAAAACAAGATTAAAATACAACAATTAAAATATTGAAACATTAAAATATTAAAATGCAGCCTCATCATAGGAGGAGAAAGGAAAAAGGAAAAAGAAAGAGGGGGAGGGAATCAAATTGGCTCCAAGCCAAAGGCCTTACAGGCCCTGCAGAAAGAAATCAGATCCTGCAGGGCCCTGGTCTCATGAGGCAGAGCGTTCCACCAAGCCGGAGCCAGTGTTGAAAAGTCCCTGGCTCTGGTTGAAGCTAATCTAACTTTCTTAGGGCCCGGGACCTCTAGGGTGTTGCTATTTATGGACCTTGAGGCTCTCTGTGGGGCATACCGGGAGAGGCAGTCCCGTAGGTACGAGGGTCCTAGGCCGTGAAGGGACCCTAACCCTAACCCTAATACAGAGATTCAAAGATTCCTCTTTTCTTTACTACAGTATTCCTCAACCTTTTTAAAACTCAGGACCCCCTTTTAATCCAAACGTGCATTTAGGGGACTCATTTCTCAATATTTCCCCATGTATTTGCATGGTGGTAGTGCTGCTGTTGTGACCCTCCGTGGATCAGGCCGTGACGCACTAGGGGCTCCCGACCTGCCAGATGACGACCGTGCTGGACCATCTTGTACATAAAAGCTTATTATTCTTTTATCTGTTCCTTGTCTCTCATCACGGGGAACCAGAACCACCACAACACTCTAATCTAAAACTACAGATGTCAAAATTGATCATGAAACAAAACAAATAGAGCATGAAATAGTCTAGATGAAGGATTTTCATATCAAATGAAAAACTCTGGCACCAAAGGCAAGAAGAGAAAGAGGCAGAACTTCCTGTACCCACAGCCCTTTGCTATATACTAAAATCCTCTCAGTCAAGGTGGCCTCTCATACTGTCCCAATGGCCCGAATGGCCATGTTGGTTGTGACTGAGGAAGACTGGGATCCAACAATATCTGGGGAGCTTCTTCTTCTTTGGTGATCACTCGTAGCCGAGTAAGATTGTCTTCCATAAACACAGTTTTAACAGTGAGTCCATAAGTGACTGTGGAGGCCAAATCTGGATCCACACGTCCTTCCACAGTGGGGACATTGGTTTCCAGGCGGGAGTTGATCACGGTGTGGATTTGCGAGGCGTGCCTTCCTCTTAGCACATTTCTCCTTTGCGTCCTGAGTTTGAGTGTCTTCAAAGCCCATGACACCTTTGGTAAAGGCTGTTCTCCAACTGGAGTGCTCGCAGGCCAGTGTTTCCCAGTTGTTTATACTACATTTTTTTAGATTTGCCTGCTCTGAGATGTTGCTCTGCTGGCTCTCAGCACCAAACAACCACCAAACAAGGGAAGGACATACAAACCATTTCCCTTTCCACTTTGCCTAGACTTGGGGTAGGGTAATGGAGCAAATCGTTCCAGCAGAAATGAAAGGGCAATAGCATCTCCCCTGGCAACTATGTGCTTCTCTAAAGAAGCCTGCCTCATTTGCCTGGAATCTTATTTTATTTTTTAAAACAGGAAAAGGAACAAGGATGATTGCCCTGCAAAGATGCTTACCAAGGCCAGCTCCAAGCTAGGAGGAGCTTCACGGGTCCTGAGGAGGATTATTTTCTGCACAGCAACGCTAAAAGATCAGCATTTCTTGCAGTGCATCTTTGTTGTGCACACGATGACAGTTTGGTTGTCAGCCCTGTCTGGAATGCACTTCTTTATACTAGTTTAAGTAACACCCTCTCACAGATATTTTAAAATATGGGACAGGCATCTCTGCATTTCTTTGCCAACACCACATGGATCTTGCGCTGAATATGAGGGTATTTGCTAAATCCAACTTGTCAACTGTATCAAATAGGTACTAATCCCATTAAATGCATCAGAGACCACTAATAACCAAGCACAAGCCACCAAATCCTTCCCTCTCAGGGCATTTTGATCTGCTCAGATTTAGAGACTAGCCTCAAGGGGAAAAGAACTGTAAACTTTCCTTAGTAATAAATGTACTTTTGAAAGCTTTCCCCCAAAAAGTCACTGTTGCATATTAACTAACCACCATTTTAGAAGACGTATTAATCTTGAAATGCTCTTTACAGGGCTCTCATCCATCAATGATGCTCATTACTGCAGCAAATGAAACCTTCAGCATTATTTATTATTAATATTATTATTGGAGCCTATGTCCCCTATTTCTCAGTTATAGTTCTCTGGAACCACTTCCAAATCTGCAACAAAGCAATTTCTCTTTAGAGTGCAAAAGCAGAAAATGCTGTGGAGCTAAGCAGGAGAGAGATTGTGCCCCAGGCCCACAGCCCTCTTCTTCCCAGCTCCTAGATGAAGGAAGACCTGAAGGAGCATCTCCACTCCCATCGTTCAGCCCGGAAACTGAGGTCCAGCTCCGAGGGCCTTCTGGGGGCTCCCTCCCTTGCGAGAAGTGAGGTTACAGGGAACCAGGCAGAGGGCCTTCTCGGTAGTGGCACCCTCCCTGTGGAACGCCCTCCCATCAGATGTCAAGGAAATAAACAACTATCTGACTTTTAGAAGACATCTGAAGGTAGCCCTGTTTAGGGAAGTTTTTCATGTTTGATTCTATTTTTAATATTCTGTTGGGAGCTGCCCAGAGTGGCTGGGGAAACCCAGCCAGATGGGGGTATAAATGTCATCATCATCATCATCATCATCATCATCATCATCATCCCTACAAGCAGAGGATGAAGGGTTTGAGGTGGCCAGATTTTCTGTCTGCCTCAGGGATTGTGGGTGCTACCGCAGAGCTATCATGTTCATCTGTGACTTGCTCACAAGCACAGACAGATCTCCTGGAAGAGAGTGCCACTCGTCTTCACTCTTGCTTTCCTCAGTCCTTGTCTCATGGGGAGCAGCTGAAGGAGGAAACGGGAAGCAGGAATCCCCCTGCGCAGAAAATCAGGTACGGATGGCAAGCAACTCAGCTCAGGGTCTTTAGCACACCAATTTTAAGGGTAGGACTGCATGTTGCACCTATGTGTAACAGAATCAATCCATTTCCTGGGAAAGGTAGATTTGAGGAGAGGGATTTGGAATGGAGAAGGGGAAGACATCCCAGCACTTCTCTGCTCCCAATGGCTTCCACAAGCCATTTTCTGCTCTGCCATTTGTTGTTTTAGATTCGTAAGTGTTCTTGCCTGTATTCCATTACTATATTATTGTTTTTACTGCATTATTGTAAGCTGCCCTCAGAAAGTTGTGAAAGATGAGATATAAATTGTTAAAACGTAACAGAATAATTAAAATGTAACTCGGTCCTGAAACTTCACTGCTACTATGAGGTCTAGAAAGCTGCTTTGGGGGGTGCGAGAATTAAAGAGCAAACCTTAGGATTCTGAAAACTCATTGTTGAAAGCTGCAGGTTTTGTTTCCCATTCTTCACAATTCTTCTAGGTCCCCTACATTTTTCAGTAGTGAAAAACAAGAAAGCTTTGTTGTGATGAATGCTACAAAGCAGGACAGCATTTCTTACCAGAGACGTGTTAATTCCAAAAGGCAGATTGGGGAATTCAGTTCATTTGTCTTGAAATAAGCATGCTTGGAAGTGAACCTATGATTCCAAGGAAAGGCAGATATTTCCCTAGCTCAATGCAGTTACAGTGGTACCTCGCAAGACGAAAAACTCGCAAGATGAAAGAGTTTTTCGTTTTTTGAGTTGCTTCGCAAGACGAATTTCCCTATGGGCTTGCTTCGCAAGACGAAAACGTCTTGCAAGTTTGTTTCCTATTTCTTAAAACCGTTAATACCCAGGGAAACCGTGCTTCGCAGGACGAAAAATTCACAAGATGAAAAAACTCGCAGAACGAATTAATTTCGTCTTGCGAGACACCACTGTACTTTTATTTCAGAGTGCAAATAGTAAGCATGGGATCTTGACAAAGAAATACAAAGTTGTACCTACATTTGCCTGAGATTCGTCACGACCATTAGTTTCTGCAAACTCCTTGGTGTTTTTTTTTAACTGTGAAGACAAAAAAAAAATATTATTATTTTTACTGGAGTATTTCATGTACTTATTGTTGATTTATTTGGAGCACTGCTTTTTATAAGGCTCCCAATGAGCAAAACAGATGGAACATATAGTTTCAGCTTTTGCTGGAACTAGTTTGAAGCTAATAGGTTAGCTGAAAATAAAAACAATAAAAGGAAGCAAATTCTAAGACAGGATCATTATTTTTTAAATAATAAGATTAGAAAGCAGTCTCAGGGCATAAAAAGTATGTAAAATTGGCTTTTATGAGTAATAAATGATTGCATTTTCCATTCCTGTTGCTGTTAATTTGAAACTTTGCTGTGGTTGCAAGTTGCTGCTTGCTAAATTGCAGTTAGCTAATGATTACTTTTGAGCAATATATTTTGGCTGGTTCAAAAGGCTGACGTGCTATGATAGGCTTCTTTCTCAGGGGAGCATCTGCAGGAAGAAAGAGCAGCTCATTTAGATCCCGAACGGTTGCAAACAGAATGATCTCTCAGATTCCATGTGACTACAAGACGTTGAGAGAGAAAGCGAGAGAGGGAAATCTTTCTAAGTACAGTGGTACTTCGGGTTATAGACGCTTCAGGTTACAGACTCTGCTAACCCAGAAATAGTACCTCGGGTTAAGAACTTTGCTTCAGGATGAGAACAGAAATCGTGCGGCAGCGGGAGGCCCTATTAGCTAAAGGTTGAGAACAGTTTCTGGTTAAGAACGGACCTCTGGAACAAATTAAGTTCTTAACCCGAGGTACCACTGTATAAAAGAAAATGCAACACCACACCACGGAAGCAGGGTAGCTATTCAGGGAAGGTAACAGGGCTGCTGTAGGGGATGTTGTGGTCTTCCAGATGTTACTGGACTCCAGCAGCCCCAACCAGCACGACCAATGATCATGCATGAGGGCGATTCTGTGATTTTGTATGTTGTTTTTCTCTCTAGTTGGCTGAAGACCCACTGCTAATCAGTGACGGAGCTTCATGCTCGGGCACCAGGGGGTGGAGAGCAGGCAGGGGCGGGGCTGGCATGCATCCCGGGGGTGGGGGTGTGGCACCCAGCGTTGGCGGGGGGGCCAGCCGCGATGGCACCGCACTGGGATCGGGCTGCCGGGGGCGGTGCGCTCCCCCTGCACTCCTCTTCCTCTCCCAGTGCTGCTTGTCCATCCTGCAGAATATCTAGGACCCACATACCTACGGGACCGCCTCTCCTGGTATGCCCCGCGGAGGACCTTAAGGTCCACAAATGACAACGTTTTGGAGGTCCCAGGTCGCAAGGTGGTTAGATTGGTCTCAACTAGGGCCAGGGCCTTTTCAGTACTGGCCCTAACTTGGTGGAACGCTCTGTCACAAGAGACTAGGGCCCTGTGGGACTTGACATCTTTCCGCAGGGCCTGCAAGACAGAGCTGTTCCGCCTGGCCTTTGGTTTGGACTCGGTCTGACCCTTATGCTTCCCTCCCCTTATGGTTTTGATCTATGGGCTACTTTTAAAATGAGGCTGCGTTTTAAATTGCGTTTTAACCTGTATTTTAAATTGGTCCCCCCCCCCATTATGTTTTTACTGTAATTTTACTGGTGTTAGCTGCCTGGCTCTGGCCAGGGAGGGCGGGGTATAAATAAAATTATTATTATTATTATTATTATTATTATTATTATTATTTATTATTATACTTATATACAAGGAGTTTCTGCAAACTCCTTGGTGTTGTTTTTCTTAACTGTGGAGACAAAAAAAATAATTATGGTTTTGATGGGGTATTATTATTATTATTATTATTATTATTGGTGGTCAGCCTCCCTAGCTGCTTCTGGGCCCTCCTTCCAGTGTATTAGCTTACCAGATAAGCTGGTAAATCCTGTTAGAGTTCTCCTGGAGGCCATCCTTGTGACCTGATGGGCTAGCAGCTCCTGCTCAGTCCTCAAGTGGTCAGTTTCAGGAAGTTTGGAAACTGGTGCTGGATTCGGAAGTGGAGAAATGCTTCTCAGCCACCAGCTTCACTAGGTCTGCATACTAAAAATGTCCAGCCCATCTTGGGGCTATTAGGATTGCCTCTGCAGGGCCTCCAGAAACAGTATTAAGTCTGGGTAAGTATACATGGGAGAACATGCCCTTTCAGCTAACCTGGTCTCAAGCTGTTTAGGGCTTTAAGGTTTTTCAGCGGCTTAAATTAGGTGGCAGTCCAGTAATCGACTGGGAGCCAGTGCCGGTAAAAAGCACAAGTGCCATATAGTCAAAACACCCATTCCAGCTACCGTATATTTTGCTCTGTAAGACTCACTTTTTCCCTCCTAAAAAGTAAGGGGAAATGTGTGTGCGTCTTATGGAGCGAATGCAGGCTGCGCAGCTATCCCAGAAGCCAGAACAGCAAGAGGGATTGCTGCTTTCACTGCACAGTGATCCCTCTTGCTGTTCTGGCTTCTGAGATTCAGAATATTTTTTTTCTTGTTTTCCTCCTCCAAAAACTAGGTGAGCCTTGTGGTCTGGTGCGTCTTATAGAGTGAAAAATACGTTAATAATCTTGAATCCCTGTTCTGGACCAATGTCAGTTTCTGGACCATTTATATAGGTGGCCCCATGTACAATGCATTGCAGTAGTCTAGACAGTTGGCTAAGCTGCCCCCATCCAAGAAAGGTCCCAGCTGGCATATTAACCAAAGAAAAGAAAAGGCACTTCAGTGCTGGATCAATACTTACCCCCAGACTGTTTATTCTAACAAATGGATAGTATAATGAATGTGGTTTTAACCAACAGATTACAAAACAATTGAGATCCTTAACAAGGAGAATGAATGGATAGCAATTAAAAAATATTGCATACCCTGTAGTTAAATATGTGCAAGAATGCCCCTGCCTAAATCTGTGGAATATTAGATAGTATAGAAAGTTCATTGCTGCAGATGCTCAGATTTCAGTATTAGGAACGGCATCTTTGCAAGAGTCCACTAAGCCTTGCTGAGAGCACGTGTGAAAGTCCTCGGCTGCGTCATTAAGGCAAGTTATCAAACATGGTCCCTTGTTTTATTCAGGCAGCTGCTTAATCTCTCGATAATCAAGAATGAATTAACTTCAATTAGATTCCAAAATTACAAAGCTTTATCAGCTTCAGTTAAAATGGCTCCAACTACAATGACATAATGTTTAATTCCCAGCCCTTTTCTATGCAGGCAATTTCTCAGTTGACCAATTACAACTTGCCTGAAACCACAGCTGTATCGTGAGGCAATGAGGTTGCCTAGAGGAAGTGCAGTTTCTGGCCTTCCTTGCTGTCTTAAAAAATCTGTCGTCTCTTTCCTCGAGCTTTGGAAATAGGCAACACACCTTGCAGAGCTCTCGTTACGTTGTTCAGTGCCTGTAACAGGCAAGATTTGTGTTGACCCACTTAAGACTTCAACACCTGCAACGAACAACTTACATTGATCTCAGATTAACAAGCCAGTAGAAGAATGTTTAGGGGCTGCCATCCTCTCCTCTGGGGAGGGACATGGGCATGTGTTTCCCCCTGGGGTTGGAACGCAAAACATGAAAATCTCAGGAAAGGAATATCTCAGGAAAGGAAAGGAAAAGACTTTGCTCATGTGCTCAAGACATCGATTCCATAAAACATATTTTGCTGCACCGTGCGAAATACGAGCAAGCCAGGGCTGAACGGATTTTACCCTTGCTGGTACCTTTCCCGGGAAAATCAGAGGCTCACTATGTCAGGTTCCTATTGGAAGACCAGACAAATGCTAGAACATTAGAATTGCAAAGTTTTTATCGGTGGTTGCAAGAACCAATGACCCCTATCTTTTGAACAAAATGCTTGTTTAACCCGGAGCTAGGCTGTATGAATTGTGCATCGCTTTGTAACAATTTGTTGGGTCTCTGGACTGTAATAAAGATTGATGATGATATTAAATCACAATATTTTTGATTGTGGGACCTTTCTTGTACATCACAGAGTGTATCATCTAAAAGTTTAAGGTGTGCAGCAAAGGGCTTGAAAGGTGACAGGACAAACTTGAGTTGGATTTTACGCTGGGAAATAGAGGGCCTTCCATGCAAGGGACATGGTTGCCAGGTAAACGTTGTTTGGCTTCTGAAATGCTGAAAGTAATCAGTAGACTGAGTTCTGGCACCAAACTTGCAAAGACGCAGCTGCCTTTCATTGCTAGCCAAAACACCTTTTCCAAATGACTACCTCTTCCCAGCATAAAATGAGGGATTTCTGTTGAGTCTTTGTGAACCAGGCAGCCATATTTGATCCCTACCCTAAAGCAGTGGGTGGGATCCATTACTGACAATGGAATGTGCTGAACCTTTTCTCTTCCACAATGTACCTTCCTGGACTCCTGTCACCCCACACATTTTTCTTCCGGCATGGCTCAGATAATGGAAGTGGGCCAGACTAGTGGAAGCTGCCTGAAGGGGGCACATTTTGTTTTTGTTTTTTAAAATACCTGTCACCCAGATTTAGGGTGGGGCAGACACATTTATACACATGGCAGGCTATCCCTTCCCTGGCTAGTCTGACCATCTTGGAGAGAGAAAAGAATATGGACAATGGCAATCTTGACAATACAGTGGTACCTCGCAAGACGAATGCCTCGCAAGACGGAAAACTCGCAAAACGAAAGGGTTTTTGGTTTTTTGAGTTGCTTCGCAAGACGATTTTCCCTATGGGCTTGCTTCGCAAGACGGAAACGTCTTGCAAGTTTGTTTCCTTTTTCTTAAAACCGTTAATACAGTTGCGACTTGACTTCGAGGAGCAACTCATAGCACGCGGTGTGGTAGCCTTTTTTGAGGTTTTTGAAGACTTTGGTGATTTTTGAAGCTTTTCCAAAACTTTTCCGACACCGTGCTTCGCAAGACGGAAAAAAACCGCAAGACGAAAAAACTCGCGGAACAAATTAATTTCGTCTTGCGAGGCACCACTGTATAAGCACTTCTAAACTTCCAACACCAATATAGCACATGAACATAGTACAGTGGTACCTCAGGTTAAGAACTTAATTCGTTGTGGAAGTCCGTTCTTAACCTGAAACTGTTTTTAACCTGAGGTACCACTTTAGCTAATGGGGCCTCCCACTGCCGCCACCACGCAATTTCTGTTCTCATCCTGAAGCAAAGTTCTTAACCTGAGGTACTATTTCTGGGTTAGCGGAGTCTGTAACCTGAAGTGTCTGTAACCCGAGGTACCACTGTACGTAACTGTGTCCAATACTTTATTCCAGAATCATTAGGTTATCCCCTTACTACAGACTTAACTATCTCACCCTGGACCATGCTTTTCAGCATCATACAGCATCAAAGAAAACTGTCTCCAACAGAATCCTTAAGTTTATAAGAGGCTTGCTTCCTGCCACTGTTGGGGAAGTGTAGAGAAACACTGGGGATCTTTTGTTGTCATCATGATTCACTCTCCTGCACGCATGCATCTGCATGAATGAGACAGGAGATGCTAAACTCATTTTACCCGCTACTGGTCTTCAAAGAAATGGCTGTTTTATTTGAAATACGTTTGCTTTTCCGGCATATTTCGCTTTCCCCAAATCCATTTGTCTTCATATAGAAAAACACTCAGGCATTGCTGGTATCTGTGCAGAGGAAAATGTGCTACAAGGGATGAGATTAAAGATCTCCCGCTGCCACAGAGGCAGGGCTCCATTATGCCTTGACACTGTCTTCTTCAACTCTACTGTGTGCTCCTTTAAAACCAGTTACATATGCAAACAACTGTAAGGACATGGATCGTATGTGATTAACAAGAGAGAGACAATGAAATCTGTGTTGCACTAATTTCAAATGCTACTGGGCCAGGTTTTCAGTACCGAGGCACAACGAACCCAACTCCGCTAATAGGGCTCACACTCACCTGGTCCTGGAGAATTTTCAATATGGTCTGGGTGTGCGTGTGCTCTTCTTTTGCTTGCTCAAGTTCTGACTTTTTATTGTTTAATTCTTCCTGGATTTTCAACAATTGCTGCACGGGAAAAATAAAAAAGATGTTTCTGATTACTGATGCCTGAGCCTGTGAATAAATATTCACGATTGCAGAGTCTCATGCAAGCAACACTGTTCATTTTCTGTTTTTATTGCTGTGACTGTTGTGTCTAAGCTGAGCAAGACATAAATTATCTCTGCCTGCATTTTCTGCCACTCAGCAGAGAAATGCACTTTTCTTAATGTAACAAACAGCTTAACCACACATTAGAACACAAACTCTTGGTTGGATATGCCATCTGCAGAGAAGCTGTCACATCCATCTGAGCCAAAGCCTTATTTGTAGACACTCTGGTTTTAATAATACCGAGGTAAACACTTCAGCCCCTAAATAATTTACTAATGCAGTCCTTTAATATAATTAGTCACTGGGCCACAGCCACCTCATTCTGCACAAAGCCATAATCTGAAATTCATCAATTGCATCTGAAATGCAACATTTGGGACCGCCTCTCCTGGTATGTCCCACAGAGGACCCTAAGGTCTATGAATAATAATAGCTTGAAGGTCTCGGGCCCTAAGGAAGCCAGATTATCCTCCACCAGGGCCAGGGCTTTTTCAGTGACGGCTTCGACCTGGTGGAATGCTCTGCCCCACGAGACTAGGGCCCTGCAGGACTTGATCTCCTTCCGCAGGGCCTGTAAGACAGAGCTATTCCGCCTGGCCTTTAATTTGAATTAGCCTGATCCTCTATTCCCTTTCCTCCTTTCCTCTTCTATGAAGAAACCCTTTCTGGGACCCCATATTTAAATTCTTCCCTGGTCTCCTTGCTGGCCCTAGTAGGACCAACTTGGCCAGTTAGCCCTGGTGATCATTTGATGTCTACTGACTGGGGTTCTTCCCCCCCCCCCATGACCCCTGAATTTTTGAATTTTATTGATATTGATACTGCATTTTATGCTGTATTCTGTGCTGTTTTATGCTGTTTTTAAGTCGCATTTTAATCAATGTTTTATATTTGCTGTTAGCTGCCCGGAGCCCTGTTTTTAAACCAGGAAGGGCGGGGTATAAATAAATTATTATTATTATATTTATTATCAATGCCGAGTTGCCAAGAAGGCAAATGTGGCTTTTCTTCCCGAGCTGCTATTGAGAACAAAGCCTGCAAAAAAGGAAACTGCTGCTCAGAATTATCTAAAGATTGGATGACTGATGATGGTCTCTATATGGGAACTCTTAAGCTTTCTAAAAAGGGCGTCATATTGACTAGTCCAGTATGGAACCACATAACAGGATGAAGGCAGACTTTCAGCACGTGGTTTCCCTGAAAACACATTCCTCAGCACACAATGGTATTCTAACATGAGGGGGGCAGTATGTGCCTGGGCAGTGACGGTAAAGTGGAGGATGCCAGGGTGTACCAGTGAAAGTAGTCACAGGCATAAAGAAATACATACTGAGGATGGTAGGTCCAGATTTGGAGAAAGGTTGGGCATCTCAAGGCCACAGGGATCTTGGGAACCCAGGAGTTATTGGGTTGCCCTGCCAGCCAGAGCTCCACCTTGATGGTGCTGCTTGTGAATGCCGATTTGAACATGGATGAAGCAGCCAACTTGTGTGTATTGCAAAGATCCATGTAGATATGGGGTGTATGGGGTGTTAGCAGAAGGGGTAGTACCTCTCGCAGGGGACCCATGCTCCATCTGGGGTAGTTTATCCACCTTTGGTCCCTACCCTGCACTCAGCTCTCACCTATGGCTCCTAGAGGCTGTCAGCATGTGACAGTGGTCCCACACCTTGGGAACAGCTTCAACTGGCCATCTAAACCAGGTGAGGGTAGCAGATGGGTCTCAAACCCTCAGTGACTTAGGGACTTTCCCTGCATGTGAAGACAGGCGTCGGCAGATTGAGCGGATGAGACCACTAGCAGATGCAATGGCCAAGAAGATGGGGCTTCTCAACCTGGGAATGTAGCCTATGCAGGAGAAGGAAAATTCTAATCATAAACCTCCAGTGCCTCGTGGGATATCTTCAGGAGAAGTAAAAAGCTGAGGAGTAAACCCTACACGAATCTGGAGTGGAGCCCTAAGACGGTTGGATGGTGCCTTGTACTGCCTTCTTCCAGCAACTCCTGCAGCCAAGCTGGTGCAAAACGTCTTGCTCTGCTTTCTTTTGGTCCACATTAGTGAGACCAAGATGGAGGGTGTTCCACAGGGTGGGTGCCACTACCGAGAAGGCCTTCTCCTCTCTTCTTGCAGTGACGGAACCACTAGAAGGCTTTCAGAGCTGGACCTCAGCTGAACAATGGGGGTGGAGATGCTCCTTCAGGCATACAGGGCTGAGTCCATTTTGGGTTTTAAAGGTCAACATCAAGCACTTTGAATTCTTCTTGGAAATATACTGGGAGCCAAAGAAGACCTTTTAGGACAGGTGCTATGTGGTCCCAGTGGCTGCTCCCAGTCACCAGTCTGGCAGCAGCATTCTGGATTAGTTGTGGTTTCCGAGTGACCTTCAAAGAAGACCTTTTAGGACAGGTGTTATGTGGTCCAAGTGGCTGCTCCCAGTCACCAGTCTGGCAGCGGCATTCTGGATTAGTTGTGGTTTCCGAGTGACCTTCAAAGGTAGCCCCACGTAGAGTGCATTGCAATAGCCCAAGCAGGAGATAACCAGTGTATGTACTACGCTGGCGAGACAGTGCACAGGCAAGTAGGGCCTTAGCCAGAGTAACAGATGGATCTTGTAGACAGCTGCCCTGGACACAGGTTGACCTGTGTGCCCATGGACAACTATGAGTCCAAAATGACCCCAAGGCTGCACACCTGGTCCTTCAGGGGCACAGTTACCCAATTCAGGACTAGGGAGTACCCCACACCCACTGGCCCCCTGTCCCCCCAAAACAATACTTCTGTCTTGTTGGGATTCAACCTCAATCTTTTAGCCACCATCCATCCTCCAACCGCCTCCAGGCACTCACACAGGACCTTCACTGGTTCCAATTTTAAAGAAAGGTAGAACTTGGGCTTTTTTCAGTCTGCGCTCACCAGAGCTCAGCTCCAGCACCTCTCAGGTGGGCACCATTGCCATTCTAAGAGAATAATGGTGAGCTCTGGCACCTCTTTTTCTAGGAAAACAGCATTGGGTAGAGCTGAGTATCATCCGCATACTGGTGAGCACCCAGCCCAACCCACCTGATGATCTCTCCCAGCAGTATCATATAGATGTTAAAAAGCATTGGGGAGAGGACGGAGCTTTGAGACACCCCACAAGTGAGAGCCCAGGGATCCAAACACTCACCCCCCCAACACCACTTCCTTTAAATAAGCTGTTGGGCAGGTCAACTTCAAACCTATTAATGAGTGGACAATTGTTACAAATAGCAAAGTGAAAGCAAAATCCACTGCCTTCAACTATTATTATTATTATTATTATTATTATTATTATTATTAGAATTTAGATACCACCCTATACCTGCAGTTCTCAGGGCTGTTCACAGAATATGGAACCATGAAGCATCTTAATGTTTTTGATTTTAATGTATGGTGAAGTATTTGGTCAAAGACGGACAATTCTCAAGTTACTTAAATTATCCTGTGCTGGTTTACGGAGACGTAATCCCCAATGATTTCACTGGAACTCAACCTTTGGTGAATGAGCAGCTGATTAGGGGGTGCTGCAATACTAACGCTCTCCCCAATGCTCAAATGAAGTGCTGATGGGGGGAGGAAAAGGGTGGAAAGAAGCAAATCAAATCAAGGTTGGGGGCTGTAACCTGTAGATCCTGGATGCCACCACAGGATGGGTAGATTGAATGAGCCTTGTTAGAGCTAAAGCTCTTGCGATGGGGTTCTAAGATGAATAGGAAACCCCCCCCCCCAAGTCTCTGCTGTCATTTACAGAGTAATTCAAAAAGGTGAAAATAGCACTTAAAAATTATCTCTGCTGATAGTTTAGCTGATTTCTTGAAACCCTGTGCTCATTCTCTTCCTGCAACCATCATCCCATGTCTCAGATCTCATAGATACACCACAGAAAAATCACCATCTCAAAACCAATCTTGAGCGTTTCTGAAGCATTAAATATAGAAAGCACTATAGACAAAAGCTGGGTTGCTCAAGCCTCTGCAATGAATATTGTCAGCGTGGCCCAGAATGCAATGCTCCCAAGCATACACAAATTCCAAAGGGCAATGCAGGATTGTGTGAATTGTTGCTAGTAGCACCCTGCCACAATGTCTTATCCTCTCTAAACACGATAATGTGTAAGTTCCATCTGATAATTGGTACGCATAATGAGCAAACACAAGCCACTTATATAGGAAGCTACAAACGAATAATGGTAATTAGGGGCTTTGGGGTGTACTGGATCAGGTACATATGAATTTCTCTTGCATACCCTACTGATTCAATAGCAGGCCTTGCCATTCTCAAGAATATTTCATTGAACTGGTATTGTGGTTTGCAGCTGCCCAGAACAAGGCAAATCCCTAGCTTTAAATACAAACCAACGCTTCTCTCCCCGCCATCTGCAGTGTCCCTTTCAGACCAGCCTCAATGAAAGACACAAGGGCACCCTCTCGCTAATATATATTAAACACAGGATTCTGAGATTTTGTGGTCTGTTGTGTGGTATGTAAAAGGTAAAGGTAAAGGACCCCTGACAGTTAAGTCCAGTCGGGAACGACTCTAGGGTTGCAGCGCTCATCTCGCTTTACTGGCCGAGGGAGCCGACGTTTGTCCGCAGACAGTTTTTCCAGGTCATGTGGCCAGCATGACTAAGCCGCTTCTGGCAAAACCAGAGCAGCGCACAGAAACGCCGTTTACCTTCCCGCTGGAGTGGTACCTATTTATCTACTTGCACTTTGACAGGTCACAAGTTGACTATGCATTGATAAAAAAAGTCATGAGTATCTATGGGCAAGAGAACTGCCTCATCCTCAATATATAGCCTTTTAAATGTGTTTCTGGGAGGGGGTTATTGGTTTAGTTTTGTTCCTATTTTTATGATGTGTTTTGTGTTCTCAACTTGTAATTTTTATGTTGTGGGCCACCCTGTGATTTTAGGATGAAAGGCAGTGTGCAGATTGAATAAGTAATAATAATATACCTTGTTGCTAATCTGTCTTATCCTGTGTTACCTCTATTCACCCCACCCCTATGGACGTCATTCACCTGATTTAAATCCAGGGCTCACATATGAGTCCAGTAAACATCATGACGGTAAGTTGCTCTGCTAGGTAAAGGTAAAGGGACCCCTGACCATTAGGTCCAGTCGTGGCCGACTCTGGGGTTGTGGCACTCATCTCGTTTTATTGGCCAAGGGAGCTGGGCATACAGCTTCTGGGTCATGTGGCCAGCAGGACTAAGCTGCTTCTGGTGAACCAGAGCAGCGCACAGAAACGCCGTTTACCTTCCCACCGGAGCGGTGCCTATTTATCTACTTACACTTTGATGTGCTTTTGAACTGCTAGGTTGGCAGGAGCAGGGACCGAGCAACGGGAGCTCACCCCGTCGCGGGGATTCAAACTGCCGACCTTCTGATCGGCAAGCCCTAGGCTCTGTGGTTTAACCCACAGCGCCACCCGCATCCCTAAGTTGCTCTGCTACCGCTGCCTCATTCCTGCCCCAATTCAAGAAATGCCTATCTGCCAACTCTGACTTGAAATGTGTATCTCTTACACCAGAACAACACAACATCTTAGAATATAATGCATTTTTCCTTCCCAGAACCCTGCATGTCATTTAGCCTGCTAACCTTCTCGGTATCATTCCAATTTTAGTGTATGTGCTGCTGAAGCAACATTTATTCTGGAAATATTCTGCAATCCATACTGAATGATTCGTTGCCATTTTTTGTCACTAGCGTTTTAAGTTTTTTCCCCTGAACTAAAGGACCTGAGAATCTTAATAACTGTCAGGTTATAGATGACACCTTATGTGAAATGATCCGATTTGAGAGGGAAATGGTAACTGGGTTTAATAATAATAATAATAATCTATAACCAGCTATTCAGGAGCAAAACAAAATTCTACATTACATTTTGAGATTTGCTCCCAGTTTTTGGAGTAGCGATATGAGATATAGGAAACTGCAACCTTATATTGTCTCTCTCTCACTCTCTCAAAAGCCATTACGAATGGACACTAAATGAAAAGCTTGCCATCAGGTTCTTAAAGCAGTCCTTGAAGGCCTCATTCAGCTGAGTCACCTCTCCTGAATCCTGTTTCCCCCGAGCATGATATGAATCAGAAACCGGGAGGCAATAATCTCTGTATCCCATTACAACCCCCACAATCCATTTAGCTTACAGATCCATTCACAGAGCCCAGCCACTATTATTTTCTCCTTAATTCCATTCTTTTAAAAGCACTCTTATTCTTATTTAGACTTTTTGCAAAATGGGAAAGGAAAAATAAAAACTTATAAAAGTATATTCTCCCCTCCCCACCTTTGCAAAGTTACCTTTTAGAGGGAGTTAAAGAGTAGAATATTATAATCCACATTTCGTTTCCAAAAGGACCATCTTTCTATAAATTTATCATATTGAGCAGCGCAGATGACTCTTTTTTGAGAACCCAGTTTAGTTTGCAATGCAGTCTCCCATGCGCAGGTGAAAAGCTCATTCAAGGGCAAGGGGCTGGATTAGGCATGCTGTGTTGGCAGGGAAGGAGGAAAAGGCAGTAGGGGCAGAAAAAAACTTTGCGGAAAACTGCAGGAATTAGTACTCTGTTTTCTTGTGAGCTTGGGGCAACAGGTTGACCCCTAAGAGAGACAAAGCCCGTGGAAGGGACAAGGGGACGGAAGGAGCCTGTTAGAGCGGAAGCAGAATATCCTGGAGAAGAGAAGACGGGGAGAAAAACAGAAACAAACCCAACCATAAGGGACTGTACAGTTCTGGGCAAGCAGTGGATGGCTGAGAGAGAGATGTTTGGAGGCAGAAGGCTGGGGTCAAAGAGAAGGTGCTGAATTTCATGCAGTGGCGATTTGACTTTACCTGAACTTTGTGACCACAATTTGGGTAATAAGGAATAATAACCATCTGTGAAAGCACAGGGGTTATGGAACATGAGAACCTTCTGCTCCAGTTCTGGGCACCACAGTTCAAGAAGGACACTGACAAACTGGAACGTGTCCAGAGGAGGGCAACCAAAATGGTCAAAGGCCTGGAAACGATGCCTTATGAGGAACGGCTAAGAGAGCTGGGCATGTTTAGCCTGGAGAAGAGGAGGTTAAGGGGTGATATGATAGCCATGTTCAAATATATAAAAGGATGTCACATAGAGGAGGGAGAAAGGTTGTTTTCTGCTGCTCCAGAGAAGCGGACACGGAGCAATGGATCCAAACTACAAGAAAGAAGATTCCACCTAAACATTAGGAAGAACTTCCTGACAGTAAGAGCTGTTCGACAGTGGAATTTGCTGCCAAGGAGTGTGGTGGAGTCTCCTTCTTTGGAGGTCTTTAAGCAGAGGCTTGACAACCATATGTCAGGAGTGCTCTGATGGTGTTTCCTGCTTGGCAGGGGGTTGGACTCGATGGCCCTTGTGGTCTCTTCCAACTCTATGATTCTATGATTCTATGCTCCAAATTTTGTTCTGCACCAGCGAAACTGGACGCCTTCACCTGCCCCAGACGCAACAAAACATGCCTCTCCTGTATTGGCCTCTACAGCTACAGCAGGCGCTGTAACTCTCCAACGGTTTGACTTGACCCCCCCGAAGGCACATTCCTCTATTGTCTCTTGAGACAGATGCCAAAAACAATTTGCTCCTAATTTAGATGTGAGCTGGATGGAATACCTGTTTTTAAGCTCAAGGGAATGGCTCAGATAAGTCTCGAATGCTTTTTTCAGAGCTAAATTCTGTAGTTTCCTCATTCAGTTCCATCATGAGATCAGGTAAAGCATATCTCATTTGTTACCATGGATACAGGACATTATTTCCATTTGTTTGTTAGAGATCTCACACTGGGTGTGAAATTAAACTGTAACGTAGCTCTATGAGGAGAATTATCTCAAAAAAGTATAAGTGCAACGCCTGAACTGCCCTTAAATCAAATGGATTTTCATTTCCAGACAATATCAATTGCAAGGGTTGCCATTTTTATACCCAAGAAAAAAAAATGATAATACAATTTTTGATTGCCTAGTCCTTTAAATGTAGGAAGAAATCTTGAAAAGAAAAGAGAGAGAAAAGAAGAACTGGGAGCAGTAGCTTGCAAATAAGCTAGTTTTGCCATATTTACCTTATTTTTCAACAGAAAAGAAATGCACTTATTTTTGCTGATAGGCTTCTTCTCAGACAGAGGGCTTTTCCAAAAGATTAGATAATTGCAGAAATAATGTGCAGTCCTTATGTGCAGCTGAAGTAGATACAAACATCCTTATCCCAGCAGTTGCAGAGGAATTAAAATGGCAGAGGAATACAAATGTATTTTTCCCAGCTGGAACTTGGTTGTAGGGATATCTCATTTCCCCCATACTCAAGCATTATTTTGTTCCTAGTAAAGCACAATTCTCCACCTATTAGGCCACCCATTGTACTTAAAATTGCCACAGAGAATGGGAGGACAACAAGTGTCAATGGGCATTTGTTGGTTACTACTTCCACGTTCACAAACAACTAGGAATACACTCTCCAGTGCTTGAGCAATTTTGCATTCTTTTCTCTGCGCCTTTATTTTAGTGACTTGGTGCTTTCTGCTGCACAGCTCCAACGGCAGAATTCATGTAGTTTCAAAAAACGTGTCTGGGAACATGTACAGATGGATAAATATCAGCCAGTCTATTTCCTCTTTTGAAATACCGCCCTGGCATTTAATTACACTTTACACCCCTTCATGTTAAAATCTTAGTTTGTGAATGCACACTCCCTGTACCCCAGAGGGGAACATACACATATTGAAAGAAAAGAAAAGAAAAGAAAAGAAAAGAAAAGAAAAGAAAAGAAAAGAAAGATAATTTTTAAAGGTTTTTTCTTTTGAAATTTTATGTGTTAAATTTTAAATAATGAGCACACACAGCTTCTCCATTGTTTGGGTTACAGAAGTAATAATCAGTTCTCTTCCAGAGCACTGCACCAAATTTGGCGGGGGCTTTCTGGTGACTGCTCTCAATTGCACGTATGCCCCCCCAGCATGCGTCAGTTTGGGGGGAGGATTATTTTAAAAACAGTTCAAACCTCTGGTAAAGGAATACCTGCTGCATGCCTTGTAACGTTTGCTGCAAGAACTGCAACTGCTGGTCCTTTGTCAAACTTTCTTCTGTTCGAAAGAGCTGCCCTTTCTCTTGTTTCAGGAGTTCAACTTCATTTCGGTAAGCGTCCAGTTGCCATCGGAGACTGTCGTTCTCTTCCTTAAGTGCATAAGCTTGAGCAGCTAAGGCTGAAAGAAGGGAGACACTCTGGTAGTTAATATAATGGGATCACATTCAACAGGTAACAAGAAATTCATTTGCTTGGCAGGCCAGCAGATAATCTTAGATAAGCCAATTTGCAGCGGAACGCAGATGGGCACCATGAAAGAAGCTTAATTCAGACATCACAACAGAACATGGTTTTGCCAACCACAGATTAGAACTCAAACCCCAGTATGAGCTTTCAAGCATACACCAGGCAAACCATGGTTTAGGCCTGCTTTTCTGCTTTATTTTCCTTCCTCCGCAACTGACAGCCTCAAAAGGTGTTCCAAATTGTTCATTGGAAAGTGGGGCTGGCGTATTTTAGATCTGGTGCCAGATGCAATCTCCACTGGGATTGGTTCCACTCGGGAGCTCCTAATCGCTTATTGGTCCCAGCAGTGCTTGAAGTCAGCACTGATCAGCTGATTGGTGGTGACTTCAAGCCCCACTTGGATTGGCTCAGGATCTTTGCAGCATGGTTTGCGATACTTCGTCCCGCCTCAACGTTTGGCAGGTGGAACATGGGGCTCAATGCTGGAGGGCTCAACCCAGCATCCCTCTCTAGGAGGGTGCCATTAAAAGCGTTTTGGGTTACGTGGAGGGACATCTCCATCCCATCCCGATCTGGTGGAACACTCTGTCACAAGAGACCAGGTCCCTGCGGGACTTGACATCTTTCCGCAGGGCCTGCAAGACAGAGCTGTTCCACCAGGCCTTTGGCCAGGGCACAGCCTGACTCCCTCCCTCGGCAATCTTCGTGGAGCTCTGGCCCAATGGTTGCCAGTGGCTTGAATTAATTAATTTTATAATGAATGATTTTAGACTGTTATTTATGCTGTACTTTTGTACTGTTTTATTGTTGTTAGCCGCCCTGAGCCCGGCTTCGGCTGGGGAGGGCGGGATATAAATAAAATTTATTATTATTATTATCCACACACCCCAAGCACAAAACTGAAAGAAAACCAGAGAATTGTGCAATATGAAGGGCTTTTTTCCCAGCTGGAGCTCAGTGGAGCTCAGTTCTGGCACCTCACAGGTGAGCGCCATTGCCGTTATAAGAGAACAAGGGAGGCGTTCCTGCACCTCTTTCGCTAGAAAAATAGACAATAGCTATGAACACAGGTTAAACTTTCAGCTGGTTTCCGCTGTACAAGTTAACAAAACATTTCCCAAAATGACATTGATTGATAATTTCTATTAGCTGCATCTTTGGGGAAAATAACAGAACCATAGAGTTGGAAGGAAGCAAGGAGATCATCTAGTCAAAACCCTTGCTCAGTGCAGGATCTGTGGTTCAGGATGCAACTACAGTATCCTTGACAGATGAGTATCCAGCCTCTGCTTACACATCACCTCCTGAGGCAGTCCATTCTACTACTGAAAAGTTCTTAATGTTAGAGAGTTTCTCTTAATGTTGATCTGAAATCTGCTTTCCTGAAGTTTCCATTCATTGGCTCTAATCTTGCCCTCTGAAGCAACAAAAACAGCAACAAAATAAGTCTCTCTATCTTCTGCAAAACAGCCCTATACACATATATGTTGAGAATAATGTGAGCGGTTAATGTGCATAACAACCAGCCGTTGTGCACATTCCCCAGACCTCATGGAGAATGTGCACAATATGCCTAATCTCCAACAGCAGTTGGGGGATATGAATATCTCGATTTTCTGGTCAGTATCCAGTCTCCAAGAAACGTGCCCTTGTTTCCGATTTGCACACACACTGCGGGTCAGTACTAGAGTGAAAGCCTGCAGATGAAAACTAAGATTTTCCCCTTTGGATTCTTTCCTCAGCATTGGGCTATGCATAGACAGAGAAATTATGGAACAGAACCAAGTGATATAAAATGCAAATGCTCTGGGAAAAAATGTTGGCACTACAGAAGCATTACTGCATTAGTAGCATTGAAAGACACTTAAGTCATTTCCTTATGAAGCTGAATTTGGCCCTTTTTCAATTTAGAATGGCAGCTTTATTATCATAACAGATAGCAGGTGTTTGTGAGGAAATCGATTAGTATGCAGAGATGGAAATTACATTTAGCAAATGAATTGCACCGTCTGCAGTGTAGACTGAAATTTGTGTAGCAAAATGCAGGAAGCTATAAAGATCGCAGCAGCAACATTATTTAAATAAATTATTTGAGCATAAATATAGACAGGACAGCAAATGTGTTATCTAGCATTTTAGGGACACTGCTACGCTCCTCCAGAAAAAAACTTTCCTTTTGGCAACATCAAGGACTGTTTGGCTTAGTAAATAAATATTGTATATTATTTATTCTGGTACTGTTGTGAATTCACATCACTATAAAGCAGCTGTAATCAAATTCATAACTGCAAACAATTCCATGAGCATTCATAAGTAAGGGCACGTTATTGATTCACGCCAGTGATGGCGTAATTTTCACGTTCTATATTATGGAATCTTTAATTGTCATCTGACAGGAGCAGTATACGTAAATTATAGGCAGCAGGAACTTCAAATGGCATGGGAACATACTTCGGAAAAGAGTCCATTTCCCCTTGCAGAGCCATAAAGCTGAATGCTGAAGTATTTCTTACGACAAACAGGGAAGGCTTTGCAGGCACGCCTGAAAGCAGGTGGTATGCCCTAGTGGGGCACAACAGACACATGCAACTGCCTCCATGACACCAACATCTCTGCTGCTTACTTGCAAAGGGCTGGGGCAGGCCAATTGCCCTGGTGGGAGCAGTGCCCACCAACCTAGGGTTCCTGCAGGGCAGGTCACGTGGAGATGACCTCACCACCAGCTCAGACCCATCAAGGTAAGAAGCAGTAGGTCTGGTGTTGGGAGGATGGCTCCACCCACTTGCTTCCATAGGGAAACTCCAAAACCAAGTGCAGTAGCTTAGCAAGACGCTCACAAGTGGACAGATGGGGAGGAGCTGTTTTCTACAAAGTTTGCTGGGAAGGGGAGGAGAAAGGACAAGAACTTCATGCGGTGCTGCCTGGACGAAGCTGCCCCGAGAGACCCGGGAGCAGGACTGGCTGCTGGAGCTATGGAAGCGGCGATGAGAGACAATCTTGGGGTGTTCTGCACATGCTCCATGGAAGGCTTTAGGTGTAGTAAATATGTGTAAATAAACCATATTTCTTAAAGATGCTAATCTCCGCTGTGCCTCAATTTCCCAACAGAAATACAATCCTGAGTGAGAGTCTGGAACCTCCTGGAATCTTGTGCAGACGCTCAGCAGAGATTAGGGTGGCATGTTAAAATAAGTTGCTTACTTTTCCTTCTCTTAGCTACTCCTGCTTTGTGGGTACCTCTTCCCTAGCTCTTCTGCCTCCTAATATCTATTTCTTCTTGGCCCTTCAGCCTATCTGCTTCCCAATGTCTATTTTCCTTTCCGGTCAGAGGAGCATGCAGACCAACGTTTATTCAATTAAGGAATGCAGTAAACTGCTCAATAATAAAAATAAAATCTCTTAGCTATGTGCATAAAACAGTAAAATAATCAACAACATACAGATAAAACCTGTATACAGTCGTACCTTGGATCCCGAATGCCTTGTGAGTCAAACGTTTTGGCTCCTGAAGTGAGTGTTCCGGTTTGCGAACATTCTTTGGAACATGAACGTCCGGGAATGTTTCCAATTGGCTGCAGGAGCTTCCTGCAGCCAATTGGAAGCCACACCTTGGTTTCTGAAAGTTTTGGAAGTCAAACAGACTTCCGGAACAGATTCCATTCGACTTCCGAGGTACGACTGTCTTCCATATCATGCTATCATGCCCCTAGGGCCATATGTGAGATTTGTCTTTATTTTGTCCCGAGGCCCCATGTGAGGTCCTGGAAGTCTGAACCTTGTGGCTAAGCAGGGATCCAGATACATCATGATGAATGACATCAACTGGTTTTCTTTGTTAAACATGCTGAATGTGGCCAAAAAGCTTTCTTATTAGAAAGAAAATCAAAACAAAGGAACACGGTGCTATTAATGGTTACCAGTTTTACATCCCCGGAAGTATTGGTGGAAAATAATTGCCTGGAACACTGTACAAGGCAGCACAGGAAGATATTTGTGAGCCACCCTTCAAATTACTTTCACAACAGAAGCTGTAAGCAGCGATCACAGTTCAGGGAAGCAATGCTAATAGGCTGTGGTGACATACATAGGTTAGTATGAGGGATTCAAATTAATTCCTCACCATCGCAATTCATTAGCAGCAAGCAATTTCCCACGGACTTCTAGTTTTTGGAAGGAGTTGAAAAGGGGGGTGGGGGCAGGTTAGCACACTGGCTCACAAGGGGAGGAGAGGGGTAGGGATTGTGAGATAAAGGGCAGAGGTCAGCTAATTCAGGGGACCCCAAGGACAGATTGAGACACCCGAGTGATGCACACCCTATAGCTACACTGATCTCTCAGGCACCCAGGAGAGATGGAGCAGGAGCAGGAATTGCCATCAAGTCTGAATCCCCGGGCGCTCTGATTGGGACTGAGATCCTGCCAATGAAATATTCATGGAAAGACAGGGAAATTAACAAGTTTTAATCCTCAGTTTAGTAGTCCCCACTCAGAAATATACATGCATGTGTATTAAAATGTATGATAACCTGAACCAGAGTAAAATAATATTTGCAAATGCCCCATCAGAGCCAGCCCATCAAAAAGGAGTAAGCTGAAGCAGGTGTTATCAACACAAAAATATGAGAAAGGAGCCAAGAGGAGATGTTCAGAAGCTGACACGCATAAATATTTATAGTGACTACAGAGATGACACTGTAATATACCATCGCCGTCTCAACAAAGGACACAATGTCATAATGTCGTGCAACATGGTGTCAGAAGAGGCCATCAATCTACAGTGCCAAGATGAGTACTGCATAATGTACAACAACAGGTCATAGATGTCCTGCCCAGGTACAAATGTTATATAGAAGATGAGGTACTGTAAAGAGAAAAGAATTCAAAAAGCCACGGATGCATTCTGAAATTCCTGGTTAACTTTGCCATTCTTTTGAATTAAATATTATTTTTTGATCACCTGTATTCCTCATTGTTATCCCACACGTTCTCTTGCACTTTTCCATCACTTTCTGTACTGCAAAAGGTCCAGTTTGTTGCACAAGAGCACCAAATCCACTTTCGGCCCCTGTAGACATTCTTTCTATTGCACATTCATGATTATTTGTGGTCACAGTGGGATCAGGGCAGTCATATACAACTCCACTTTCAATATTATTTGCGCCTGCAAATGTGTTGGGGCAGGCATATAATTGCTTCATTTTTAGTCAGTCCATATCCTGTAATTTCCTGCTGAAATCCTGTAACAAGTCATACCACCAACACTACTGGGGTTTTTTTGTCCTGCATTTTTTGTGCTATAGGTCCTCCAGACAGGAATAATGTGGTTGTGTTAGGGACACATCGCGGAACAACTTATTAATCAGCATATATCCACAACTAACTCTAATGTGCCACAGTGGAATACCAGTCTGGAAGGCCCTTTAATTGTGCAATCTGAATTGGCTAGTATGCAACTGAATCAAAACCCCTCAAATATATCAAGGGCCTGGAAGTGCCTTTAGTTTCCTTCCCTGTTGCCCTGCTTACTTTTTTTGAAGTTACTCTTGGAGAAGAATAGACATTTTGGAATAATAAAATTACTTGAGAATATCTTTTGTAAAGTATGGAAACATTAGTTCCTTATAATTGATATAATTTTCTGTGGTTGGTTAAAAAAAGAGAGAGACAGAGAAAGAAAGATTTCCCACAGTTGTTGGCATGATTTTAAACAATTTCTTTAGAAGGTTAATTCATCATATCGTAATGTTTTATTCTCACCCAGAAATTACATGAACATTTTCCTCAAGTTCTCAAGTGCCATTAATCAAACATAAAGTGCTTTGCCTCTCTTCAGCTGAGAAATGGAGCAGTTTGGGGCCATCTCATGAGGTGATTAATAATGGAGTGAATTAAAAAAAAAAAAGCCTATAGTGTATTTTGTTTTAATTATTATGTTTCTGTTGTCTTAAACCCATAAATCTCCAACTGTGTGGGAAGCTTTCTTAAGGAGCTGAAAATAGTTGCTGTGGGAAAACTTCTGCCCCACTTCAATGGGACTTCAGCTCAACCAATTTTACCTAGATTGAAACCAAAGGCGAAGATCTAAAATGCTGCTTTAGACATGCCCGAGGTCTTCTGGGATTTTAATCCCCCCCACTCTAAATAGCAGAGCCCCCCACATCTCAAATGATGCAATGCTTTTGATCCAGGCCATATTTATATGCATGCCTACCCAACAGATGGTGTTTAGGGTATTTTACGAGACCAAACAATACCCTGGAGACTCCCGGAACATTTTTTTAAATACTAAAATCACATAAAATTATTCAAATATTTTTAAAGAGAAGGGCGGGGGGAGGAAATATTTATAAAGGGGGAAAGAACAGCAGATTCTTAAGAACATATGCAGAATTAAAAGGTCTTAAGGGGTGTGTGTTTGTGTGCTTTACAGCGGTGGGTCCCAATTAGCTAAGTCCTGCCCACCTAGCAGTTCGAAAGCACATCAAAGTGCAAGTAGATAAAGAGGTACCGCTCCGGCGGGAAGGTAAACGGCGTTTCTGTGCGCTGCTCTGGTTTCGCCAGAAGCGGCTTAGTCATGCTGGCCACAAGACCTGGAAAAACTGTGGACAAACGTTGACTCCCTTGGCCAGTAAAGCGAGATGAGCGCCGCAACCCCAGAGTCGTCCGCGACTGGACCTAACAAGGTCAGGGTCCGTGAACCCCCTGTTTTTCAAAAGCCAAGCCGTGGACCCCCTACTTTTGACATTCTTGATTTCTCTATGGTAGCTTTTGCTATGTGAATGGTGTCGCGGACCCCCTGGTTGGGATAGGCAAAAACCTGGGCCACCAAATGGAACCACTGATTTAGAGGGATGGAAGGAATAGAGGCACAGAGAGAGAGATAGGGAGGACACAACGAAGGCACAGCCTCCCATCATCTCAAGTCATGGTGGAATAGTTAGAGGATTTCAGAGCTGGTCTCAAATATGGCTAGGGCATACGTAGTTCTAAAATTACATTAAAGCACACCAGAGGTCCAAATTCACCTCTATTTAATTTTCCTGCTGCCAGGACAGAGATAAAAAGATAAAATGTCCTGAAAACCCGAAACGCCTTCCTCTAAGCCAGGTTTGTCCAACCTGGTACCTTCCAGATATTTTGGGTGACAGCTCCCATTGGCCAAAGGGGGAGATGCTGTAGGAAAAGACACTGTGACCAGGTGCCCTCGACTGCCTGCTTGGCCTGTCCTGGTGCAAACAGTTGACGGGCAAATTCCGAGTCCTGGCTGCCTCCCCTTCTTAGCATCATTTCCCTTGAAACTACACTAAAAGCAGAGCACCTTCTAATAGAGGACTATCCTCTGTAAAGCCGGACACATGTCCACCTTTAAATGTATGTTTTCTCTGGGGAGTCAAATGCTAAGTCAGATTACAGTGGTTGGGGGCCCTGGTGCAATTACCCAAAAAGGGCCTCTTTCTCCCCCCAAAGGTGCCACATAGCAAGTCTAAAGACTAATTAATTACAGCATAAGCTTTTGTGGACTACGTTAAAATATTCTTGAGCTGGCAGAGTTTCACAGCTCTCAGCAAAACACCAGGAAGCAACATTTTGCCAACTTTAATAAACAAAAACGAAAATACTCTGAACATGTGTCGTTACCACAGATTAAACTTTCTTTCACTTACCGTAATTCATCTGTTTTTCCTCACCTCCTCTCCTGTTGTGAAGATAAGCTAAGGGAGCATGAAATCACTAGAAACCATGCGCCATACTGTAAACTGCCCTTTACAATAAAGTGCCCTGTGATCTTCAGATGAAGGATAGCGTGGAGATTTAATTGATGAACTAATAAATGATAATAATAATAATAATAATAATAATAATAATATGGTTCCTTTTACGGGATCGATGCATCTTTGTACAGAGCCATGTTCTTCTGCCCCCCCCCCCAAATGAGTACAGCCTCAAGGCTTGAACCAATCTGAATCTGGCCTGATGACTGCATGTTCCAGATGCATAAATCCCCCTTGTGTTCAATTGAACTTATGCTCAGGTTAGCGTGCCCAGGCAGCTGATTCCTAAGGAGTTATTTTAGGCTTGTAGCCACCAGGGGCGAGAGGAAACTCCACTGTCCTGAAGCATCAGTATTTTTATTATGTATGCTATTCAACACTCACACACAGAGAGCGCTTTTCAGCTAAAAAAGCATATGGAGTGCAGTAATAAGACAAACCATCCTAATAAAAAACAATTGTTCCAGTTGCACCACAGATATTCTGGCCTTGGTCAAACAGCAGCTTTGAGGGGCGAATAAAATTAGAGAAATGGCACTGAGGAAGGGGGAGTTTAACTCCCTCAGCCTGTGTCCCAGTCCCAGTCCAGTATGATATCCCCTATTGCTGCTTTTAACAAAAAGAGAAATCAAATAATGCAGTGGTGTCCAAACTTTTTTCAAAGAGGGCCAGATTTGATGAAGTGAAGGGCCATGAGGGCCGACCAAAGGGCGGACCATAGTTGTTGAGGCTTAAGGATTGAAGTTGCTATCAGATAATGGAGGCATATAATTTGGACAAGAAAATTGGCTTCCAGGTGGAAAAATCAAAATTAGAAACAGAATTGTTAGAACCCAAAACTAAGATTTTGTCAAGGATGTATAACTTGCTGTTGAAATGGAATACACAGGATGAAACGGTGAAATCTGCTATGATTAAATGGGCACAAGATGTCGGACATAACATAATGATGGCTGACTGGGAACAGTTATGGACCACAGGTATGAAATTTACGGCATGCAATGCCTTAAGAGAGAATATTATGAAAATGATATACAGGTGGTACATGACACCAGTCAAGCTAGCAAAAATCTACCATTTGCCCGATAATAAATGTTGGAAATGTAAGGAAACTGAAGGTACATTCTTTCACCTTTGGTGGACATGCCCAAGGATTAAGGCTTTCTGGGAGATGATTTATAATGAACTGAAAAGGGTATTTAAATATACCTTTCTGAAGAAACCAGAGGCCTTTCTCCTGGGCATGGTCGGCCAAATGGTGCCAAAGAAGGAGAGAACTTTCTTTATGTATGCCACAACAGCAGCAAGAATACTTATTGCAAAGTATTGGAAGACGCAAAATCTACTCACCCTGGAAGAATGGCAGATGAAGGTGATGGACTACATGGAATTGGCGGAAATGACTGGCAGAATCCGAGACCAGGGAGAAGAGTCGGTGGAAGAAGATTGGAAGAAATTTAAAGACTATTTACAGAAATATTGCAAAATTAATGAATGTTAGAATGATGTCAGAATGAAGTTAAGTGGTTTAAGCAGCAATGTTTTAAAGGTGTATGAAAAAATGGATTTTTAACAGGTCAGAACTCAAAGTTATATTAGATTAAGTTAAAGGATTAAGATAAAAACAAAGAGGGAAAGAAATTGCTGAATTAACTAACTGAACTGGAATACAAAAAAGGGAGGTGTGAGGAGGTCAGGGAAGTAAGGATATGAATATATGACATGGAAAGATTGATGTGTTTCCTTTTTAAATGGTTTTAATCTTTTTTCTGTTTTTGTCTTTTTCTTTTTTCTTTTTCTTTTTCTTTTTGTCTTTTTTTCTAATCTTTTTATTTATGCAATTTTTTTCCTTTGAAAACTTAATAAATATCATTTTTTTAAAAAATGAAGTTGCTGAGGTTGTTTTTTTTTTTTAGGATACCCCAGGAAATAAACTGCCACAGGGGCAGGATTAAACCTCCTGGCGGGCCAGATTAGGCCCCCCAAACAGACTTTGGACATGCCTGAAATAATGCCCGGCCCATTTTGGCTTTCAGACAGAAGTGCACTAGTCTGCCTTCTAGCAGAGTCACAGCACCTTTGGCTTCAACCCCCCACTACAACAGGGGTGGGGAACCTCCACCCCACAGAGCAATATTGCCCCAGCAGACCTCCCCATTTGGCCCATCAGGCCATTTTGGGACAGCCACGGGCACCCTCCCTACACCTTTCAGCCTACATCATGCCAAGGGTGGGACGGGTAAGGGCAGGAATTCAAAGGAAGTTTAACATGGGTGACCAATGGTTTGTTTACTGGAGCCAGGCACATTCCCATCAGTGGTAAGTTGGGTGGTATGAGTCTGCGCCGTTGAAGGTTTCCATTCAGTGGAAACCATTTCTCCCTCCCAATCCACCATCATGCCCAGACACCACATAATAGTCCTGAATAGCCTCAGGCCATCAGGTCAGATAAACTTCCCTTCTTTTAATTACTTTGGAGATTGGGATGAATTACGACTGTGGGGATTGGTCTGCCAATTAATAGTTCAACTGGAATGCAAACTGACTGCTGGCATAAGAAGAGGCATTAACAAACAGACTGAAAAATAAAGCAAAAAGCTTATTCTAATTGTTTCTGTCTTAGAAAGATGATGAATGGATAATAGAGTTCTGGTTGAGAATCTTCATTTTATATTACTTTTAACTCTCTGTCCCTTTTGTGCAGTGCTGGCAAAAATGAAACTTCATCCGTGGAAAGAAGGCACTTCTGAAAGAGACAGATGCAAGTTTTCAAGGTGGAGACTGTTAACAAACTAACAAAACACACCATTGATTGTTGGTATTGTGCAGCAATTATTGGATGAGCAACTGAAAGACCTCAGAGATAAGACGGATAAAATGGGGAATGGAAATTGATCGGAGAAAGACCAGACCAAAGAATACACAGAGCCTTTGCGGAGGGTGTGTGTGGGTGTGTACTGATCAACATCTGCCAGAACATGAGAGTGGAATAGTAAAACGGGAGGCAGCAGATGATGAAATGGAGGGGATGATAATGAAACCATTGACAGAGACATTAAGAAACATTTTGAAATGGCAGAGATAGAACTGAGAGAGAAAGGATTCTGTACACAATTTAGAGTGAATTTAGAGGGAGGGGATGGTGATACACTTGGAAAAATAATGGAATAAATAGAAAGAGGAGTCTCTTTTTTCTCATTCTCTCCTGTTAAATTAGGATGGGAAATCAGGGCCAACATAAAAAGGGATTGGAAGATATGGAATTGGGTAGGAATTAATATACAACTAGTAAATAACTATGGATTATTATGCTAATAATGGATGCTGGATTTTTTTCGGAGATAAATTCGACATACTGGACTGGAGGAAGACTATTCTTAACATTTCACAATAATAACAACTGGAGAATCCCTTTTGGACTTTTTGTGTGGAAAGGAGAATGAATTAACTGGTGATGTCTGGGGTTGAGTACTGGGAAAACATCACCTAGCATAATGGGGAACAGCTGGATATTAACTTGGAATACAGCTAGAAACCATATATTTCAGAAGTGCATAAAATCTATTACAATTCATTTCCTCATTAAAATATTTTGCCACACACTGCTCATGGTATAAGAAGAAAGCCATTTAATTAGGGCATGATTCTGTCAAAGTAAGTCACTTTTTCGTACCTTGAAAATCAGTGCTTAATTTTAGATAGAGCATGCCTTGCTGATGTGATCTGTTACACCCCTATCCTGAGGCTTGATGTATTATTAGCTATGAGTATCCAGTATATAACTACCAGGGCCTCTTAATTTCAAACCGTATGCATTGATGTCACTGATGCCAGGCAATTTAGCCAGCACAAACATTTAGTAGCAGGTTTTCTGACTATTACATCACACTTCATTATGAAGTAAATGACTGCAAGGTAAATAATAAATGATAAATGATAATACTTGTGAAAAAGTAGCAATATTTTCTTGTGGGGGAAATAAAGCATTTTTTATGTTAGTTTAGAATTTTATTTTGCTAAACTACTGTTATTATTATTATTATTTCCCAATATTTTTATGAACTGTTTCTATTCCAGTACTACAGTGTTAATTTTGTTCAAGCAAAGGCACCAAAATATATTTTAGCATCTTGTCAAAATGAGAGACTAAGAGTGTCGATAAAAATGACACTAAAATAAATGTAAATTTAGATTGCTGTCACAAGTGGCTGCTTGCTTTTGTGAAGATGTTGGGTTGCTATAGAGTTTTCCATAGCAACCTTGCATCTTATTATATGAATAATCCCCTTGGTGTCCTTAAAGCCTGCTAAGAAAACAGGATTAAATCTATTCTCATATGTAATGATCCTGCATTAAACCTTATCAGGATGAAAAACCAGAAAACATAATAAAATGTAATCTAGATAATGGCTTTCCTGGCAGTTCAAAGGCATCAAAGCACCACAGGCGTCTCAATACAGTTTGTAGTTAGGCCGTCAATTTTCCCAAAGCCCTTATTAAATATGTCTCCTTGAAAGTTCTATTTTCTTTTCCCTTTCTTTAAAAAAACAAGAATAAGGTTAATAAACCTTTCATTGCTGTGATGAATTGAAGTATGACGGTGTCCTTTGATATGCTGAAGTCAGGAACTTTGCTACACAACAAAAGCTCTTCACTGAAGAGCCGTCTCTGCTTTGCCCTAAATATCTTGTGTGCTTTGTGAAATAGAGAGTGCCTAATTTCAAAGCAAGGATGCCTAGCCCCCTTTGACCTGGGGGCCAGGTTCACTCGCCAAGGGCCGCACCCTTTCGGTTGCACACAGCCCCTCCTCCACAGCTGATTCTTGCCCCCTCCCCACTCATGAAATGATCAATCTGATCACTGGGGAAGTAGCAATTCACATCCCTATCAGGATAGTGTCCTGTTCTTCTCTTCCTCTACTTATTTTTAAAAAAAATTTTTTGCCACTGCCACCCAAATATGGATAAGCTGGGTTCTTGTTTTATAAAATGGTTTTATAACACCCACATGGCAAAAAATAAAGGAACAATGAAAAGTTAGAAACGAACAACAATTTATAGTCTAATAACCAAATTCTAAATATGGAGATACTCCTCAGAATGGATTGCACTTGTAATGTTAGTTCGTAAGAACTCATGAGCCAAGTCTGAGATTCCTTTTTGATTCTGCTAGTAATATCGCCAACGTTCATAAATATGATTCATATATGAATGCATCCATCTTATAACACTCAAATTACAAACTGAGCAGTTTCCCACAGATGTTCTCTTTCAGCTCGGAATGTTAAATATATCCACATTTAGCAGACCAGATGCCTTAAGTCAGCTATTTTGTAGCTGCCCGCACAGAAGTTATTTAACATTAATAACTTACTCTCAAATGAAACTCCCATTGGTTTGGTTCACATGTTACACTAAGCGAAACCACAGCTTAACGTGAATGAACGAGCATGTGAGTTCTGGGAGTGGAGATTGTGTCTGCTTCATTCTTCCCTGGTGATTTTGCTGCTGTGCTGGCTCAATGTGCCATCCAAACCCCGGTTTAGCTCTCTCCAGATGGACCCTGAGCTGTAAGCAAGCTCTGTGTTCTGCGATTTCCAACTTGTGGTTTGTCCAGGATCTAAACTGGGAGCCTTGGCTCAGATGACACATGAAGTTAAACCATGACTTGGCTCAGCACAACACAACCAGAGAGGAGTGAAGTAGCTGTTATCTTCTCTCCTGGATCCTGCACTCTTGAATGAATAATTCAAGCTAATGCTCATTTTCTATATGTAAGCGGTCACTGACTGACCATGAAAAGTATTAGAATTAGTCCTAAAACAGCCTGCCAAACTATGACAACTTTCTACTGGAGGGTTTTTGCATTTCTGAGTGGATTAGAAGGATCCCGCAGTTGGATGGATGATGCAGTCTGATTCCCTGCCCCAAAACAGGATGTCCCTTGTTGAAATCATTTTAGTCAGGGTCCACTCCCACATTTCTTAACACCTTCAATAAAAAAACATTTCAAAACAACTGTTTTAGCACTGCCAAAAATCTCAATTTCCTCCTTTATCTCCTATTTCATTTAGGCTCCTGCTGTTCTAAAGCCTATACTCTGTCTCGCTACTCTCTTTCTTCAGTGGTGTCCAAACTTTTTTCAAAGAATCATAGAATCATAGAGTTGGAATAGACCACAAGGGCCATCGAGTCCAACCCCCTGCCAAGCAGGAAAAGAGGGCCAGATTTGATGAAGTGAAGGGCCGTGAGGGCTGACCAAAGGGCCGCCCAAAGTTGTTGACCTTTTTTTTTTTTTTAAGATTGAAGTTGTGGAGATTTTGGGGGGAATTTTACCCCAGGATATAAACTGCCACAGTGGCCAGATTAAACCAACCACAGTAGGCCCCCGAAACAGACTTTGGACATGCCTGCTTTAGGATCTCAAACTCTATAATTTAATATTCATCTATCCCCCAGTTATCATATGTTTCCTCTTCTACCCTCATTTTCTCTGTCAGTTCTTCTTAGAGCAGAACCTTTAAAAAAAAAAAAATAGCCAAGTCTCTTTCTCCTTCTTTAACCTTCTGAACCGGAACATTGTCTCCAACCTGTGAGCTCCCTGAAAATCAACCCATCAATCTCCGTTATTTACAGTCGATGAATAATTTCCCTTGAGTAATTTTTGAGCCATTTGCTGAATTAAAGTCTGCTCTACCCATGTAAGCTCCCGGCACAATGCAAAACCTAACTGGGCAGGGTTATAAATCATATGGGGAGCCCAATGAGGAGAGCAGGTTCCCAGTAAAACTCCTCCAGTTACCCTTCCAACTCATGGAAGTTGATGGGGCTGAGCAATGGGAATGCAGTGGGAGAGAGCATGCCTTGCCCTCTGCCTCATTTAGTTCTAAGGGGTGGGGTGGGGTGGGGTGGGGTGGGGTGGGGCAGGTAAATGCCTGAACAGGGCTTAGCTTCTGACAGGGCCTACAGCACTTCCCTTTCCTGAAGGGGACACCTGGGGCAGCCTCCTCCCACCCCACAGAAAAGAGGAGGTTCTAGAAGGCCTTTGCTCTAGCCTGGAACACCAGCTGGCAACTGGTGATGGGACTGGATATGGGTGCATGAACTGATGTTCTCCCTGCACTTGGCTGGAGGTCTCAGAACTTCTCTGGGGAAGAAAGGAGAACCCAAGTCCCTGTCTTAGATATCTATGCCTGGGCTGGACCACATCAGACTGTGGTCTGAAGTAGTACAACTAGGGATGGTTGAAGAGGAGGTTGTTTGGTCCCAGACTGAGCCATGTTCACCAGCCTCTTCAAACATTGAAACTTTTAACGGTAGGAGGTTCAATATCGTATTGAGATGCTTGACCGTCTTGGCTGTGAGTCCTGGAAGTTCCATTTTCCCATAGGCTCTGACTGACTTCAGCTGCCAAAGCTGAGGCTGCTGAACAGACTCTTGGACTGGGGTATTTTTAGGGGCAGGGGTCATTGTGTATTTTTTGGTGCATTTCATTTATTGTTTGTGACTACTTTTGCGATTCCATGATCACTGCAGATGGTGACAGCAGTCACAAAATTAAAACAGCAGTCACAAAATTAAAAGACACCTGCTTCTTGGGAGAAAAGCAATGGCAAACCTAGACAGCATCTTAAAAAGCAGAGACATCACCTCACCAACAAAGGTCCGTATAGTTAAAGCTATGGTTTTCCCAATAGTGATGTATGGAAGTGAGAGCTGGACCATAAAGAAGGCTGATTGCCGAATAACTGATGCTTTTGAATTATGGTGCTGGAGGAGATTCTTGAGAGTCCCATGGACTGCAAGAAGATCAAACCTACCCATTCTGAAGGAAATCAGCCCTGAGTCCTCACTGTAAGGACAGATCCTGAAGCTGAGGCTCCAATACTTTGGCCACCTCATAAGAAGAGAAGACTCCCTGGAAAAGACCCTGATGCTGGGAAAGATGGAGGGCACAAGGAGAAGGGGAAGACAGAGGACGAGATGGTTGGACAGTGTTCTCGAAGCTACCAGCATGTGTTTGACCAAACTGCGGGAGGCAGTGGAAGACAGGAGTGCCTGACGTGCTCTGGTCCATGGGGTCACGAAGAGTCGGACATGAATAAACAACTAAACAACAACACTTTTAAGATGTTTGTAATTTTTCCAGGTTGTAAGCCACCTTGAACATGGTTTGAAGTATGGAAAGGCGGCATGCAAATAAAATGATGCACGATGCATGGTGTTGGCAAGAAATCATCCAAGATGAAGGACCAAGGTTCAAGAGTCCAAGATTAGTAGCCAGAGTACAAATTTAAGCAGGCTGGACCCTGCATGTTTTAGATTGTATTCTCTGTTGTGTTCCATGGGGAGGAACCACAAACATAGAATACACATGTCCTATAGAAAGTCAGAGGTTCAGTCCTTGGCATATCCAGGTGAAGGAATCTCAGAAAGCATACTCAGGAATCAAAAGTTTTGTGTCTCTTTTGTACGTAATGTATACTTCTTTGTGCATTCTGCAATTTCCTGGGAAAGACCCCTCATTTCAGATCTTGGACAGCTGTGCCATTCAGGAGACATTACATGCCAGTAGAACTCAGTCTAAGGCAGCCTCATACATTCACCCCACTCTTTGTGGACGGGCCCATCTCTCTCTCTCTCTCTCTCTCTCTCTCTCTCTCTCTCCCTCTCTCCCTCTCTGCTCTCAGTGAACCAAGTAGAAAAGGTAGTGTGGCCTATAGTTAGGTCTAAGCCAGATGCCCCTTCGTTTAATAAAAGGCTAATGCAACCGTGCTGAACAGCAGAAATGGAAAAAAACAAACCCCACATATCTACTTATGATGCTGGCCAAGGAAGAAACTTGGCTTCCTTAATACAGTGAAATAATTAGGGGTGATGCAGTTATCATCTGACATTTGTGACCCAAACATGGCATACAAAAATGAATTAAATTATGTAAAGTTGTGCCTCTATTTAGGGAAAATACCCCACACAAATACATTACATCAGGGGATTTATTATTATTATTATTGCAAAACTCATACAATTTTTTTCTGTCGACTTTGGACTGATGATGATTTGTTGATACCTGCATGTAGCTACTTTTCACCCGACAGCCAAGCTCTAAACATAATAAAATAACCCAGGGGCTTATCCCAAAATATTTGACAGTGGTCAAGCAAGCTCGTGGCCAGTGATGCTCTTGGTTCTTCATTTTGTGGCCTTCTGTTAGAAAATACAACCCCCCCCCCCCAATTTAATACCATTTTTCTGCTAAAGCATTTCACTTATTGGAGCTGTAATAGGCGACCTCTGTGTGCCTCTGCTACATTAGGAACATAAGAATACTACCCTTCTACGACATGGGAAATTAGAAATATATCCTAGGGGTAAAAATCTTTCCAGCTTGCTGCCTGCACACAGCTGCACTTCAATAATTCTTAAAATTACTTTCAGGGTCTCTTACTTCCAGATCTTTGCTCTCAGTGCCAAAAGGGAGAGGAGTGAGATCCTACAAGATGGTATTTGATCTACAGTTTTTATGGCTGGCGTGACTTTCTTCCTTCCAGAATAACTGCTTCTGTAGCCAGGCCTTAATTTTCCCTTTTTATATAAATTAATTTGGTCGGTGGCCCATTCTTTTCTCTTTCTCTTTTTAAACAAAGTCTTCTATGCAAGCAGCCACTTTTGTTTTTCATTCCACTCTCTATCAGCAGAAATGCAAATGAGGCGGAATTTCGGTTATGACAATCACCATTTTAGCTAAGTACATGCCGTTGGTGAAAATGAAAAAAGACAAATGGGATGTTTTCCCTCTGGGAATCACCTCTGACTTGCAGCTCCAAACCTACAAATGAATACCCTTAGCTCTGTAGAAGCTGCTGCATTGTGGTCACACTCTGGAAACCCACCCACAAAAAATATCCAATCCGTTGCTGCTAAATCAGGACCAACTATTTATGAATGTCTGTTCTGCAAACCAGATGGCTCCATGTGCAGTGAAAGAAAGCAAATCTAGAAAGAATGGTCAACTGGGTCGTCGTCCCCCCAAATAGATGAATGCACCCCAAATAGCCCATTGTTACAGCACATTAACTCGCTTTTTCTACACAAACACAAATAATATTTTACCTGGCATTCTTTATGCCTTTACTATGGTAAGGAATTAAGATTGCCGGAAGAAATATCAACAACCTCAGATATGCAGATGACACAACCTTGATGGCAGAAAGTGAGGAGGAATTAAAGAACCTTTTAATGAGGGTGAGAAAGGAGAGCGCAAAATATGGTCTGAAGCTCAACATCAAAAAAACGAAGATCATGGCCACTGGTCCCATCACCTCCTGGCAAATAGAAGGGGAAGAAATGGAGGCAGTGAGAGATTTTACTTTTTTGGGCTCCATGATCACTGCAGATGGTGACAGCAGCCATGAAATTAAAAGACGCCTGCTCCTTGGGAGAAAGGTGATGGCAAACCTAGACAGCATCTTAAAAAGCAGAGACATCACCTTGCCAACAAAGGTCTGTATAGTTAAAGCCATGGTTTTCCCAGTAGTGATGTATGGAAGTGAGAGCTGGACCATAAAGAAGGCTGGTCGCCGAAGAATTGATGCTTTTGAATTATGGTGCTGGAGGAGATTCTTGAGAGTCCCATGGACTGCAAGAAGATCAAACGCATCCATTCTTAAGGAAATCAGCCCTGAGTGCTCACTGGAAGGACAGATCGTGAAGCTGAGGCTCCAATACTTTGGCCACCTCATGAGAAGAGAAGACTCCCTGGAAAAGACCCTGATGTTGGGAAAGATGGAGGGGACAAGGAGAAGGGGACGACAGAGGACGAGATGGTTGGACAGTGTTCTCGAAGCTACAAACATGAGTCTGACCAAACTGCGGGAGGCAGTGGAAGACAGAAGTGCCTGGCGTGCTCTGGTCCATGGGGTCGTGAAGAGTCGGACACGACTAAACGACTAAACAACATGGTAAGGACTGTTCCGTTGTTGCAGACAAGATAATCCCTGTCATTTCCACAATGGAATGAGTCCCACCTTTTGTGTCACTTTCAAAGGGAGACACATGCATGCAAATATGTAGAAGACAGTTGTCTGGCAGCAGCTACAGCTATACATGGCCCCCAGAGTTTAGGCTTCCCAAGGGTAACACAGAGATCTCTCCTCCAAATAAAATTACAGAAGAGACATGTTGGCAAGCTGGGAGACCTGACTTTTTCCTGTCTTGGGTGAAATGGCCTCAAAGGTAAAGGTAAAGGGACCCCTGACCATTAGGTCCAGTTGTGACTGACTCTGGGGTTGCGGTGCTCACCTCGCTTTATTGGCCAAGGGAACCGGTGGACAGCTTCCGGGTCATGTGGCCAGCATGACTAAGCCGCTTCTGGCGAACCAGAGCAGCGCACAGAAATGCCGTTTACCTTCCTGCCAGAGCGGTACCTATGGGAGCTCACCCTGTTGCGGGGATTTGAACCGCTGACCTTCTGATCGGCAAGTCCTAGGCGCTGTGGTTTAACCCACAGCGCCACCCGCGTCCCGAAATGGCCTTAGGGCCAACCTACCGTATTTTTCGCCCTATAGGACGCACTTTTTCCCCTCCAAAAATGAAGGGGAAATCTGGGTGCGTCCTATGGGGCGAATGCAGGCTTTCGCTGAAGCTTGGAGAGCGAGAGGGGTCGGTGCGCACCGACCCCTCTCGCTCTCCAGCCTTCAGGAAGACATCCGCAGCCTAGGCAGCCCTGCGGGAGTTCCCGCAGGGCTGTCTAGGCTGCGGATAGCAGCCTGCTTCCCGGAGCACCAGGCGCGCTGAAAGCAGAGCTCCCAGCGCTTTGGGAACACATCCGCAGCCTGCTTCCTGGAGCATCGGGCGCCCTGAAAGCAGAGCGCCCGCCGCTTCGGGAACACATCCGCAGCGTGGGGAGCCCTGCAGGAGTTCCCCGCAGGGCTCCCCACGCTGCGGATAGCAGCCTGCTGCCCGGCGGGCGGGGCGCCCTGAAGCAGAGCGCCCCGCGCGCCGGGCAGACATCGGCCAGCCCCACAAGCTCGGGGGACAGCAGGGAGACGCAGCGCCGCCATCCCGCTGTTCCTCGGCCTTGTTCGGTTTCCCCAACCTGCTTTTGGGGGGGAAATAAAGGGAATTTTTTTCCCCTTTATTTCCCCCCCAAAAAACTAGGTGCGTCCTATGGGACGGAGCGTCCTAATACGGTACGGTAGCTGTCCCAGGTCTAGATTAGTGACCCAGCACAGAACAGATACCTGAATCTTTAAGTAAATCAGTCAAGGACCAGTAAAGGTTAACTGTGTGGCATAACAACAAACAAGGTGATATGAACTGAAGGAGAAAATCAAGAACTCTGCCATGAAAGGAGCAGCAAACACGTTGCCCAATGAAGGACAAGTCCTTACAGAAAAGATGTCCACACCATGAACTGCTTGCATGATGCCCTAGAAATGCTCATGCAGAATGAATATGAAATCTACATTCTAAATATAGTTCTTCTAGCACCACACTCACAGCCCATTTGGGTCAGACATTCAACCTTTGCTTGAAGCCGAAGAGAAACCAGTTTGTGGTCAGAGAGGGTGTGCACAGGTCTTACTGGAAGGGCCTTGTGACAACCGAGAAGCAGCCTTCTCCCAATTACCTCATGGATATTTTCAAACATATAAAACTCTTTGAAGAATAAGAATGATAAGCTATTTAAAAAGAGAGGGGAAATGTGACTAGCTTGCCTGAAACACGGGGGGAAGGGGGTTCAGGAGATCAGCATCAGTTACGGACTTTGGGGTCTCCAATTTCAGTGGTGCCCTGTGCAATGCCAAAATCCGGTGTCCCCTACATCTCACCTTCCATTCTATATCATAGTTGCGACGCTCCCGGCGATGCCCCCAAGGCTCTTCACCTAACGCAACTGAAGACAGAAGGTGAGGGGGAGTCCATAGGGGAAAAGATATAGCCTCTTTCTTGCTCTCCCCAACCACAAACAACAATAATTTATTATTTATCCCCCACCCACCTGGCTGGGTTTCCCCAGCCACTCTGGGCGGCTCCCAACAGAATATTAAAAACACAATAGGGAACATAAGCTGTGTGAGAGATAACAAAGGACTTTAGGATCTCATCCAATAAACCAGTGTTCCATGTGGTAATAAGATGTGGCAAACAGCTGTTAGGATTGTCAATGCCTAAGAGCAAATTCAGTTGGGGGCGACAGTTATCAAGTAATAATGTGACAAACTTGTCTCAGTTGACTGGTAAAACCACAAGCTGTTGTGATCAGATAATAAATCTCAAGATTCGATACAAGATGATAGTACTGCAGAACGCACTATGATATTATTTACTCAGAGATGGGATTCCCCAGGTTCTTCTGAACTGAGGTCCAGGTTCCCAGTTCCGTTTGGGTCTACATTTTTCTGTTATCATCAGTTAGAATTTCAACTTTACAAATTTAGAGAAGGTGGGCCTCCTGCGGCATGGAGATGATTCGTGCATGGTGCCCAGGGGATTAGGAAAAAACCTACACTCAGTTGTAGGAGATCCCTGAACTGCAGCAATACAGCATAATATTTTTATCATGCCTGAATATTCTTCTGTAGTTAGTTCTACAATGAATATAATCCCATGCTTATTTTGTTTCTGCTTGCTTAGGAAGAGTAATTTTGCTCTCACTTTTTTAAAAATATAGTTCTGTTCTGCTTCTCTCCTAGAATGTGAAGCGACTGCAAGTATAAAATTAAAAATGAATTCAATTTGAGCCATATGGATGTACCTCAGACTTAGAGACCTGTCAAATATACAGTTAAGCTTCTCTTAGGGCTCATTCCAGGTCCGTGTCTGAGCATTTCTTCTTCATCTTCTGCCGCTATCATCTCCGGGAAAATCGGCGTTTTACTGCTGAATTAGAGCAAGCAGCAATAAGGTTTCCGGCGGGTTGCCAACAGGAAAGCAGCAAGGCAAAAAAGAAAAATCTGCTTGGACACAGACCTGGAAATCCTGGACCTGTGCCTAGAAAGGGTGACACAAAAGGAAGTGTGGATGAGCTCTAATGGTAACTAGGAGAAACAAAAATATAATTTGCTATCTACCGTATTTTTCGCTCTATAGGACACACTTTTTCCCCTCCAAAAATTAAGGGGAAATGTGTGTGTGTCCTATGGAGCGAATGCAGGCTCCTTGGCTTCAGCAATAGCAACGCGAAGCCTCCGAAACGCAGAGGGAGCGCTTCTCTCTGCGCTCCAAAATCTTCGCGTTGCTTTCGCTAAAGCCTGGAGAGCGAGAGGTGTCGGTGCGCACCGACCCCTCTCGCTCTCCAGGCTTCAGGGATAGCTCCCTGAAGCCTTCGGAACGCAGCACGAGTTCCCGCTGCGTTCTGGAGGCTTCAGGTTCCTTTCGCTGAAGCCAGGAGAGTCTTGCTCTCCCGACTTCAGCAAAAGGAACCCGAAGCCTGAGGAGCGCAGCGGGAACTTGCGCTGCACTTGGAAGGCTTCAGGGATAGCTGCGCGCAGCCCCTCCAGCAGGGAGAGGCTGCACGTGGCTATGGCTTCTTTAGTCCCGCGCAGCCTCTCCCTGCTGGAGGGGTTGCGCGCGGCTATGACACAAGCCAAGACAGCGAGCGGGATGGATCCCGCTCGCTGTCTTGGCTTGTGCCATAGCCGTGCACAACCCCTTCAGCAGGGAGAGGTTGCGTGCAGCTTGTACGCTGCTTTTTGGGGCTGGGGGGGAAATAAGATTTTTTTTCTTGATTTCCCCCTCTGGTCCGGTGCGCCCTATGGAGCAAAAAATATGGTAGGTTTGAAATCTTGGTCACAAAGGAACCAGGCCAAGCAGGCTTCTCTCACATCTGCTTTCAGCTCCCTTAACTTGGTGAGCCAAGTATGATTTAAACTAAGGGATAGTATTTAGTTTAAATAAAAGTGGGAATCAAGCGATAACTTTCCAGTGGGCACTTGCTGATCTTAACCATGTCACCACCATGGATGCCATGCCAAGGGCATGGATTTCAGGTGGGAAACGCAGGGTTATTATTACTTTTAATAATAGAATCTATATACCTGCTGAGTTAAGATGTTCTCTGAAAAGCCCTGGGCAAATCTCAAACTCTCTGCTTAATCTACTTACAGAAGTATTAGAAGACTAATGTTCTTCCTAGGAAAGACTAAATGCAAACAACAGAAAATAAATCAGAAAGGCAAAAAACACTGGGAAAACCCCACCCACCCCAAAACTCAACACCCACCCCAGCACAACTACCCAACTGCAGGCATAAGATGCCGGTGGAGATTGCATTGCACGTGAGCCTCAAATGAATGTCTCATTGGAGATTGTTTTTCATTTCGCAAGTTTCAATTGTTGTTTTTAAGCAACAGTGTAATGCCTTGTTTTGCAGGGCCATCCTAAAATGATTGTGCAGAGTGATATATATGCGGATAGGGAGGGAGCAATTCGGGAAGGGGTGTGCCGAAATCTCTCCCATGGTTAGCCAGCGTGCCATGGTACCATGACTTGAGAGCCAGTGTGGTGTAGTGGTTAAGAGAGGTAGTCTCGTAATCTGGGGAACCAGGTTCGCGTCTCCGCTGGGTGACCTGGGCCAGTCACACTTCTCTGAAGTCTCTCAGCCCCACTCACCTCACAGAGTGTTTGTTGTGGGGCAGGAAGGGAAAGGAGAATGTTAGCCGCTTTGAGACTCCTTAAAGGGAGTGAAAGGCGGGATATCAAATCCAAACTCTTCTACTTAAGGCCTCCCGGAGACTCACTGTTTACTGGCACAACCTCAACGCTCTCCCTTTGGGGGCCTCCCAGTGTTAGAACTCTAATATTGGTTAGTCCAGAACTTGAGAGGAGGTCGTAGGAAGTGAGGCTCTGACATCTGACAGAGAGATCCAATCTGTCCTAAGGCCACCCTCCTAGGGATCACAGAACTGCACTTTTGGACACATCACATATATAGCCCAGCTCTGATTTGAAGGCACAAAATCACTTTCTGGCAAGGAATTGTCTTTTAGGGTAGAAAGTTGGAAGGCTCAGTATTGATGCATCTCTCCCAAGTCGTTAAGCTGATAACAGGGCAAATGTGCAGGAACCTGAGGAACGATTACCATTAAGGCACTTCCCACAAACATTTCCTCACAAATCAATAGGCTGTCCCAGAGTCCATTTTCTACTTTGCCCTCCTCTTAATTAGCTATATAATCATGCACAAATGTTCTCAGAAAGTGGAATCCTTTACCTGTTGTTTCGACAGACTTTTGCTGAGGGGTAAAAGTCTGGTGCCAGTTTGTACAGCTGAAATGTCAGAGTTTGACAAATACATTGTGTCCGTCATATTTTCTGGCCTGTGGAAGGTGCTGGTGGCTCGTCTCAACAGTATTAGCACACCGCGATTGCAGCAGAAACAGCATTTACAATTTGAATAGATCCCTTTGATATTGCAAGAAACTGTTTGCAGCTTTACCTGATTCATCCACTCTTAGTTTTTTACTACTGAGATTGTCAGTGCTGTCCTCATCAGACATTTCCATTTCTTCTTCCCGCCGGATCCCCATGAGCTGTTCACTGTGAGCATTCCTGAGTTCCTAAAAATGACAAAGACCCAAACCTCACTTGGTGAGTTATACTGATTTCTTGGACAGCTCATCGATTATAAACAGGACAAGACCCTTAAAAAAAAAAAAAGCACTGAAGGATTTAAAAGTGATTTAGATTGAGACACACACATTGATATGTGGTTTTAAGTTGTAATTTTTCATTTTGTCATTTTATGTTTTGTAGTGTGAAATGGTTGTCAGGTAATTATATATTTTTTTCAAGAAGAGATCAAAATGTTACACGAAACAATAATACATCTTAAGATAAAAATCCATTATAACATAAACATATAAATACGTTTAAAGCACTTCAGTTAAATGATGAGTAAAAGCTATTTGAATAGTTTTCCTGCCACAAGTTACTATATATTGGGCACAAGCCAATCTCTTCAGAGTGACAGCTGATGGTCCGTGATGGGCGTACACCAGGAGTGCCGTGGGAGGGAAAATTGCTGTATGCCAAATACTTTGCTGCAGTTTCAACTTTTGTTCATTTGTTTGTGTGTGTGTATTGTGCCTGTTCATAGTAACTGATTTTGCTGTCCATCAAACCAAGGGTTCTGGAATTCTGCACTAGAAATCTTAGGATCCTTGGCCAAATAACCAACAATCTGTTCTGAGTTATAAAAGAAGTTAAACAAGTACTGGTACCCAGAGTGGGAGAATTCCCACTACCTATTTAGTAAACTGTATCCTAGTCAAAGAACTGTAAACTGTATCCTAGTCAAACTGTATCATAGTTAAAGCCATGGTTTTCCCAGTAGTGATGTATGGAAGTGAGAGCTGGACCATAAAGAAGGCTGGTCGCCGAAGAATTGATGCTTTTGAATTATGGTGCTGGAGGAGACTCTTGAGATTCCCATGGACTGCAAGAAGATCAAACCTATCCATTCTTAAGGAAAATAGCCCTGAGTGCTCACTGGAAGGACAGATAGTGAAGCTGAGGCTCCAATACTTTGGCCACCTCATGAGAAGAGAAGACTCCCTGGAAAAGACCCTGATGTTGGGAAAGATGGAGGGGACAAGGAGAAGGGGAAGACAGAGGATGAGATGGTTGGATAGTGTTCTTGAAGCTACCAGCATGAGTTTGACCAAGCTACAGGAGGCAGTGGAAGACAGGAGTGCCTGGCGTGCTCTGGTCCATGGGGTCACGAAGAATCGGACACGACTAAACAACTAAACCACCACCACAACAACATCCTAGTCCTCCTGAAGCTTACAGACTTCAGATCCTTGGGATATTGTGACAGTTACCAGATTCTGTGTTGAATACTAGGGTCGTATTTGGTAGTTCTGAGCATTGTGAAAGTTTCCATTGTCTTTTGACAGAAGGTGCTCCAATAAGAGTTACTGCCTCACCTATTTTGTATGCTCTCCATACTGAGAAAGCAGGATCCTACCCTCCACATAATGCATCTCTAAAATTTTGTTCGTATCAGACAGATTATAGTGCACTGTAAGGAGAAAGATGGAGCCCCTAATCCTCTGCGGAAATGTGTGCATTTATGGAATAAATGTGAGGCTGAACAGCCAATATCGCCGAAAGGGGCTGGAATAAATGCGGGATTGATTGAGCAGAGATGTTGCTGGGAGGAAAAGCTGGCAGGGAATGCAGTCAGCAAATGTATGGCTTTAGAAAAGCTCAGATCACTTTTGTTCTCACAGAAAAGCATAAGAGCATGTGTAATGGCTGCCTTCCTTAACAGCAGCAAAAGGAAGATTGAGGGAATTCTATTTTATCCTAATAATACTGTCAGGTGCAACACAAGGATGCAAGCCCAGTGATTAGTGTAGAGCTTTTCAGTCAGCAGACAGCTAATTTTTCTATCAACAAAGAGCCCAATTCCCACAGAGGTGGTCTGAAATCTTTGAAACAAGGAAGAGAAGTCACTTTCAGGGGATAAATGTTACCGAAAGAACATGCTATTTATTCCTTAATGAGAAGCTGAGAGAATTCTTCTGGGAGACGCACCCAGAGTTCATCAATAAATCTAACCCATTATAGAGAAGGTGTGAGTAGTAATCACAGCAAAGGCTCTGACATGGATTGATGCATGTTTTACATAAAAATACTTGGATGTTGCAGAATGTTTCTGGCACTGTAAAAACAGCAAGTGGGGGGCCCAAGGCAGGGCTGGGCCAACTGTGCCCATGGCCAATAGTCAAGGATGTTGTTCAGCTGCAGTCTAGCAATATCTGGAGGGCAGCAGCTTAACCATCTCTGCTGCGATGAACCACACTTGTATTCTAAGATGCACAAACAACAGTCAGAGAGAGTTGTGGAAGGGCCTTTTGGAATAATGCACCGATATCTGCATCGTGATAGGCATATTGTTAAACGTATTCTTAAGAATGAAGGGGTCAAGTTCACTGCATGTACTTTATTAAAGGAAAATATAATGAAAATGATGTATAAATGGTATTTGACTCCTGTAAAATTAGCAAAGATATATCATAATTGTGACAATATATGTTGGAAATGTAAAGAAAAGGAAGGAACCTTTTATCATATGTGGTGGACCTGTCCCAAGGTGAAAAACTTCTGGGAAAAGATTTATAATGAATTGAAAAAAAATGTTGAAATATACATTTATAAAGAAACCAGAGGCCTTTCTTCTTGGAATAACAGGTTTGGAATTGCCCAAGAAAGATGTTATAAATTATTTTTGTATGCCACAACTGCTGCTCGTATTTTGTTAGCTAAAAAGTGGAAAACCCAAGAATTACCAACAATAGAAGAATGGCAGATGAAGATGATGGATTTTTCGGAGCTAGCTGACCTAACCGGAAGAGTCCGCGACCAGAAGGAGGAGGAATATCAGGAAGAGTGGAATAAATTTAAGGATTGTCTAGTTATATTTGTTAAGTTAAATTAATTGAAAATAGCTTGCAGATACTTAATTGGCTTAGGATTTTATTTATGTTAAGTGATGAATTAATATGTTTAATTTCATAATGTGAAGATCTAAGGATGTTAATGTTTAAGTTAAATTTTATAAGAACTGTGATTTGGAAAACCGTTAAAAGGACATGCAATGAAATTCAACCAAGGGGAAGCGAGGAAGTCACTTAACAAAGTTAATAAGTGTAATTTTCAATAAGGCTATGATTTATGTTTGTTTGTCTTGTGTGTGTGTGTGTGTGTGTGTGTGTGTGTGTGTGTGTTTGTTTATAATATTGTGAAAACCAATAATTTTTTTGAAAAAACAAACAAAAACGTATTCTTAAGAATGGATGTGACCCTCATAGGGAACCAGATTTGTTAAGTGCTGGATTCACATAACTACTCAGCGAATACTATGTGCCCAAGAGGAATCAGTCTAGTGAAAATATGAAGCTGTCTTTACACTTAAACAAGTGATCCACTTAGGCAGGGCTGCCTACTCTGACTGGCAACAACAAGTCTCAGACCATGGGCCTTTCTCAAATCTGCAGCCCATGAGCAGTTAAGTGGATATGAAGGGGAGTGAATATTTTGTATGCAAAGGTTTACCCTACTCCCAAGTTATGAGCCCTCCCCAAGGGGCTAACAAAATGAAGCTGCCTCATCCAGAATGAGAAAAAATGCCCCGTCTAACCCTGTATTGTCTCCTCGGATGGCAGCAGCTTTCCAAAGTCTTATGTAAGGGTCTTTGCTGTTCAGAAATTATTTAACTAGAGATGCCAGGTTTTGAACCTGGAATTAGGTAAAGGGTAAAGTGACCCCTGACCATTAGGTCCAGTCGTGACCGACTCTGGGGTTGCGGCGCTCATCTCGCTTTATTGGCTGAGGGAGCCAGCATGACTAAGCCGCTTCTGGCAAACCAGAGCAGCGCACGGAAACGCCGTTTACCTTCCCGCCAGAGTGGTACCTATTTATCTACTTGCACTTTGACGTGCTTTCGAACTGCTAGGTTAGCAGGAGCAGGGACAGAGCAATGGGAGCTTACCCCGTCATGGGGATTCGAACCGCCAACCTTCTGATTGGCAAGTCCTAGGCTCTGTGGTTTAACCCACAGCGCCACCCGCGTCCCTGAACCTGGAATTACTTGCATGCAAATCATTTGCTCTACATCCCAGGTCAAAGGTATCCTGACAAACAGGTTGGCATTTCCCTGCCACTTAGCAAGCTACTTTTACCACTGCTCAGTTTGTGATATGGTGTTTCGGGAAGGGACATACGACATGTCGAAAGTATGTCCTTGAACCCTAATCAATGCCAGGAAAAAGTCCAATTAGGAGGTAATATATGCGATGAAGTTAGAACAAAAATAAGGAATTATTTAATGCAGCCGAATACCAAAACAATATGTTGGCATCACATAATTTGAGGTGCTGAATCGAGACCAATGAAGGTTAGTTCCAGATCCCCCCTGGCCTTCTGGCTGGGTTGTCATCTGGGAACCATGTCAATTATGGAACAGCTGGCCACCAGAGGACCACGAAACATTTATGTCAAGGAGAAAGAAGGGGAAAGCAAAATGAACAGAGTCTCCTCCGATACACCAGAAAGGCAAGGAGTCACCTAAAAGAAACGTAAATATTGACTTGGAGAGATTGGCTGTGATGAAAAGATCCCACTGAGCAACTGGAAGGCAGGTTTGTTTGTTGGGTGAGGATCACCACCCCACCTTTCTTCAAACTCCCGGTGCCCTCTGAAAAGCAGAACGTCAGAGATCGCTTCAGAGCAGAAGATAAACTACCAGCTTCCCAAGCATGCAAACCCAGCGGCTTTCTGCTCCTGCTGTGGGATCTATGGATCCAAACCACGGGCTCCTCCTAAGGTGCTATCCCCCCCAAAAAACTCTGTATTGCTTTCAGATAACACAGCAACAAAAGACAGGAGAATCATCATTGTTAACTAAGCAAAGATGTTTTGTAGATTTACATTACTCGAAAGACTTTTTCAGTGCATTTTGCCGCATGAAAAATTCAGATGTGAACAAATTAATTCCCTCTTGAATATTGCCAATGCAGCTAATATGTAAAGCAAACAAACTTCATAGTTTATATATCTGTGGCAGATTAGAAAAGCAACAACTAGCAGCTTCCAGATTAACAAAATCTGATGCCATTGTTGCCCCTTGTATGAATTCTTAGTGCTACCCTTGCTAATAAATCAAGGCTACCGTTATATATGAAGGACCCCATTATGAGGAAGCCATTTGATATGCACCATAACAGCAGAGATAATAAGGGATCCGTTTATTCATTCGTTTGTTGCATCCACTGTTCAATTTAGCATTTGTTAATGGGCACTTAAAATGTTACCCAAATGATTTAGATCACAGCATAATTTTATTCCTTTTCAAGCTATAAACATGCAACACTTCTTTTACAAATATATTATAAAATAATTAAATAAACGCATCTTACCTTCTAAACTTTTTTGTTGTTAGGCAAGGAAACATTAAGAGGACTGTGATGTTAATAACTGACATGCTGAACTAACAAATTGATGTATACTATTCAAAAGATTTAAAGGAGAAGAAACAAACATTGCGGTACTTACTTTACCAAAAAAAAGTCTCATAGCGTTCTATACTGAATTTAAAGCAAAAGAAGCATGACCATTTAAACAAAGTTTGGTGACAGTGCTGTTTGCTCACAATAGTTCCAGATTTCTTATCCCCTGAAAACACATTTCTACAGGGGACAGAATCGCTTTTGCAGTCCTAACTTTATTTGACAGTTATAGTTCAATGGTGCACATGGTTGAATAAGTAAGTTATATTTTTAAACTGAAGACAGTCTTCCTTTCAACAAAGGTGTGAACATTCTGTGCATGGCTCTCTGTGCGAATGCAGATACGGTCATTCATTCTTCAATTAATGCCAAGGTTCAATGGGAGACCCACTCATTTCTGTGGCTTTTGGTTTCAGAAAAAATATGCTTAGTCTTACTCCATATGATTTTAGTTTGTCTGCTTCCCACCCACCCCCCACAAGCAGCCATGCTGCACGTGAAACTCGGGTTTCAATAACAAATCATTATGTACCTACGGGACCGCCTCTCCTGGTATGCCCTGCGGAGGACCTTAAGGTCCGTAAATAACAACACTTGGGAGGTCACAAGCCTCAAGGAGGTTAGACTGTTTTCAACTAGGGCCAGGGCCTTTTCAGCACTGGCCCCGATGTGGTGGAACGCTCTGTCACAAGAGACTAGGGCCCTGCGGATTTGACATCTTTCTGCAGGGCCTGCAAGACGGAGCTGTTCCGCCTGGCCTTCGGCTTAGACTCACTCTGACCCCTTATATGGGATTTGGTATATAAATTTTCCCTTGGCTTTTTTGCCATGTAGGACCAGCATGGATAGCTGGCTCGGGTGAATATCTGATGTTTCCTCCCTTTATGGTCTTGATTTATGAGCTACTACTAAAACGAGGGTGTATTTTAAGCTGTATTTTAGGCCGTATTTTAATTAACTGTTTGTTGTTGTTGTTGTTTCTATTAGGTTTTATTGTAATTCATATTTGGTGTTAGCCTCCCTGAGCCCGGCCCTGACCAGGGAGGGCGGGCTATAAATATAATAATAATTAATAATAATAATAATAATAATAATAATAATCACCCTGTTCTTTCCAAGCCTTGCCATAGAGATTAATCTGACCAAAATCTGAAGGCTTTCTACAATTCCTCTGTTGCTAACTGTCAAGCTGTATTCCCCCACAACTAATGGTTACTGCTCATCCAAGGGCAGGTGAGCAGGCAGTTATGTTAGGGTTGCCAGACGTCCCCAAATTTGCAAATCTGTCCCCGGGAAACATGGCAGCGGCAGTCTCAGCAACCTGGAGCCAGCCTGGTAGTGCAGTTGGCTCTGGCTGGCTTCAGGAGCTGCTCGCTGCTGCCGCCACTGCCAAAGGGGAACTGGGGATGTCCAGCGGTACAGATCTCCTTCCCCCTTCCCCCTTTGTTTTGACAGATTGGAGGAGGCTCGGAACTCGTGGGCGGGTGGCCGTTGCCCAGGAGGGGTGCAGGGCACACGGTGTCTCTGCCAGGCAAGGTGCAAAGCCCTTCTTTCGCACCCTGTGAAACATAAATGCTCAGAGTTTTTAACTGGGCAGCGGCCACCCGCCCGCAACTCCTGAGCCTCCCCCAATCAGTCAAAACAAAGGGGGAAGAGGGAGGAGATTGGGGGAGGCTCGGGAGTCGCGGGCAGGCGGCCTTTGCCCAGTTTTTAAAAAACTCTGCGCATTTATGTTTCACAGGGTGCGAAAGGAGGGCTTTGCACCTTTATACAATATGCATGTGTGCTTGGACCCAGGGTCTTTTGCCTCACCATCCCCACTACTGACTCCCTGTTGCTACTCAGCTTCCAAAAAAAAAAAAAAAAAAGGGTCCCTGGATTCATTGAAAAAAATCTGGTAACCATAAGCTATGTGCCATGTTGGGAGGATGTTGGCTGCAGGGTTTGACTCAAGGAGAGCAGGGTTGGGCAAAGGTAAAGCAAGTAAAGGCAGCCATCTGGTGTGACTCCTCCTCCTCACCCATTTGCTGCCTATCCTCTCTCTTTACTACCTTAAAAATGCTTGCTGCTCAAGTATCTGACCTCAGGTAAGCTAGGCTCATCCTTGCCATGATGCTACTCCCAGGGAGCCCAGGAAAACAATGAGCAGACAGGTCAACCAGCTGAATTTTACTCAAGTGAGCTAGTGCTATGCACAGCCTCTATTTCTGTGTATGGTCCTACCCAGTTTGCAGGTGTTTAATTAATTGATTGATTAGGAAAACTAACTTTAATTAGTTAGGAAAATTAGCTCTACCTTCTGGGGCGGAGGAAACTCCCCCAAACCAGTCAACTTTTTTTTTTTTTTGCAAGTTGGTTGGCAACCCTACTTGAAAACGGTAGCTGGATTGTTGCAGGGGAAAGGAAGCTGGTCTCTCCTGTTACCTGGATGCTAGAAAATCTTGTTGCTTTCTAAGTTTGGAGGAAAAAAAACCACCACAAAATATTTTAATGCAACCTTGCCAGGCTGCTTCTTAAAGAAACAAAGTTTGGAATTTTCTATAGTATTAGGGCTGTGGGTGAACCTAAAATAGCTCATTAGGTTGTGGCCAATGCAAATGATTTATTTTTATTTTGTCAGAAAATAAATGGGAGGTGGGTCCTTTAATCTGTCTAGACTAATTATTAAGAAATCTGGCTATATCTCAACAGGAAAACCATTTTAATATGGAAAGTAATGAAAAATGAGAAAACTGTTTTGTCCCAACACTTTTCAGTAATAGAATAAAATTTCAATATACCTGTAAATTATGGGCAGAGATAAAGCAATAATTTTAAAGTGGCCTGGCTAATTCCATCATGTCAGAGTTTTGGTATGGTAAATATTCTCCTCCAGGCAGTTCAGGCTTCTTGGAGGAAATAAAACTGTAGTTTTATTTCAACTTACATCATGACAGAGGTGAATGGGACCCACAGATACTCTCTCAAGAGGTTGTCTAGCCAGCTCTTAATTGCTTTTCTCTAAAATTGCAGCAACTAGATATTGCTGAATGCAACACAACCAACTGGAGACAAACTTGCTTCCCCACTTGCTTTAGTCCAGGCTATGAGATAAAAGAGAAGAAATTCACCCACCTCAGAGTGCTTTCGCCAAATGTCTATGTTCTTGCGCTGAGCTTTCGAGAAATGGTCCCAAGCTTTTTGTCTGGTGGAGGCGTTGAAAACGGCCACAATCTGCTCAACTTTGGTGAACAAGGAAGTCAAACAAGACAAGCAATTTATGTTGTGAGCACTAGAGAAAGGCAAAAGCAAAGACACTAGGAGTCTATGGATGATGTCACTGCTGATACGACATCACCAATATCCATCCAATCAAGTGTCTTTCTGTACTTACATTTCAGAATTGTTGGAGGTGTCCCCCTTCATGTCTGTCTCCATAACTTAAGTCTACACAAATTGTACACAGATTACTGAAAGATAAGCATGCATTTTCTCTGACTATACTCTAAACAGACGTTTTCCAGGCTGCCACCTGAGCCTAGGCCACAGAAACCACCTCGTGACATTACCTCTCACCTGGATGTTACCTGTCCATTTAAAAAACGGCTTCTCACTTTTTGTGAGCATCTTACTTAACACAGGAACCAAAGTGATCATTCCACACAACGAAGCTGCACAATGCAGGCCCTATGAGTTGGATTTAGGGATGCACAGATCCATTAAGAGTTAAACATGAGGGATATTTGCAGACACGGGGACAGCAGAGCTTTCAAATCCTATTTTAATTTTCCAAAGAAGAAACGTTGTGACTGCCAAGCAAATGTGCTGCTGCAAATCAAATTCTGGAATGTCAAACCTGACAGCCAGGGGAGCAAAATGATCTCACGGACAAAACTGTGAGTTGCCCTGGGACTTCGGAAGAGAGGTGAAAGACACTCTGGCTTCTACCACCAACCGGGGAAGTTGCATCCCTCCCTCTTCCAGGAAGAACCTTATAGCAGTAGGCAGACTACCTGTAGCTGCAGCCATTGGTCAAATGACTCCCCAACTGCTGCAGCCAGAAAGAAGGCTCAGCTCCAATTGTCAGTTGCCTGGAGCTGCAGGGAAGCACAGTCTGACCAGGGCATGGAGGGCTCCTGGGAGACTTAACCCCCTGTTTCCCAAGAAGAACACCAGTAGCAAGGGGGAGACCAACCTGGCTCCATCCATTGGCCAGTGAAGAAGCAGAAATTCCTGCTCACCCCCTCCCAACAGGTGGACGGAGTTTGCGGCCCCACCCACCAGGTAACTGTGGGCTTGGCCAGCCCCTGCATGGCGCGCCAATGGGAGACGTCTGACCTCATCCATTGGTCAAGGAGTTGCTGGGTAGCTTTTAGCTTTGCTGCAGTGCGTTGCAAGCAGTCTAGGAGATAATTTGATTGCAACACGGAGTAAAAATAAAACAAAAAAAACAAAAAAGCAACACTTTCCAGTGTTTGGTACAGTGAATTAGCTGCTTTAGTGGCCTGTATTTATTTCACAGCTTTATTGAATTAAACTGGAAGTATAGGAAAATGTGGAAAGGTTGTCATTAAGGGATCTAGTTTATTAACAAGGAGATTTAGATTCCAGACATAATTCTGTTTTGTCTATCATAAGTGCAAAGAGCACTAAACTTAATCAACAATCTGTGTGTAATTAATTAGTGACAGAAGATTCAAGCAGAAAATATTCCTGAAGATGCAAGGAAATGATATTCTACCATTTTCCGACCGGAAATGTTCGAGTTGGAACATTATGATTCTTCTGCTGAAACCCTTGAACTTTGAAGTTTCTGATTATGAAAACGGCTGAGAGCTCTTTTCTACAGGTGTTAGAATTAATTATAAATACTTCTGTGATCACTCAAAGATTTCCAGGCATGAAAGTAGAAAAATAAAATACTGCAGTATTTTAATTACCATAGACAGATGGTTGTTTCCATGTTTGCCCTGAAGAGAGTTGCTTGGCAATATGTAGTGGCCAAACTTCTGGTTGTGAAAAAAATATGCAATTTTTTCTAATGAAACTAGAATAGTCATCTGCTGAAAAGACAACCCACTAATTCTCAGCTCTGCAGAGAGCAATTTTTAATGCAAATATTAGTGAGTTCCACTATCTGTGAGAAGTAACTACAAATAGTACTGACCCCACACTATGGAGCTGAATTTAAAATTGGATACCTTGCCTTACCGTATAGAAATGTGCAATTCAACCCATGCCTCAGGCACTAGACCAAAAGAAATTCATTTTTCCCAATTTTTCCTATATTAGGATAAACCAACCACAAATCAAACCTTACACAGAATTTTTCAAAAAAATAACATCTTGTGAAAAGGAATTCATTTATGACACATTTTGTCAAATATGAAGTGTGAATCTAAATGCTGAACAAGCATAAGATTACTTCCACCCGCACTTCTAAGAGGAATGGCCTCTTAGAAGTGAGCCCTACTGACTTCAGTGAGACTTGCTCCATGGAAGCAGCACTTCTGTACTCACAGAATTTTGTATGGAGCTTAAGCCATGTCCTTTACAACCTGGTTTGGAACTGCCTTCAGGCATGTCAAACATGTTACATGAAACTCAGTGAAGCAAGAGTTCACTGGGAGTCATTCTGGACTCACAGCTGTCCATGGAGGCACAGGTCAAATCCGTGTCCAGGGCAGCTGTTTACCAGCTCCATCTGGTACGTAGGCTGAGACCCTATCTGATTGCGGACTGCCTCGCCAGAGTGGTGCATGCTCCAGTTATCTCCCGCTTGGACTACTGCAATGCGCTCTACGTGGGGCTACCTTTGAAGGTGACCCAGAAACCAATCCAGAATGCGGCAGCTAGACTGGTGACTGGGAGCGGCCACCGAGGCCATATAACACCGGTCTTGAAAGACCTACATTGGCTCCCAGTACGTTTCCGAGCACAATTCAAAGTGTTGGTGCTGACCTTTAAAGCCCTAAACGGCCTCCGTCCAGTATATCTGAAGGATCGTCTCCACCCCCATCGTTCTACCCGGACACTGAGGTCCAGCACCGAGGGCCTTCTGGCAGTTCCCTCACTGCGAGAAGCCAAGTTACAGGGGACCAGGCAGAGGGCCTTCTCGGTAGTGGTGCCCTCCCTGTGGAATGCCCTCCCACCAGATGTCAAAGAGAACAACAACTACCAGACTTTTAGAAGACATCTGAAGGCAGCCCTGTTTAGGGAAGCTTTTAATGTTTGATGTATTACAGTATTTTAATATTTTTTTGGAAGCCGCCCAGAGTGGCTGGGGAAGCCCAGCTAGATGGGCAGGGTATAAATAAATTATTATTATTATTATTATTATTATTATTATTAGCTCTCTGATTTGGCGAATGATCAATTTCAAGGTCTGTAGCTGCGTCTAGCATCTTGCCAATGTTACCTGTTGGTGTGGAGGGCACAAACTAACCAGATCGGCTTATGACCAAGCTTGACCTCTACCCAATGCATGGCTCCACCCTCCCAGCCAGTGTAAACATTGGTAGAATCACCTCCAATGGCCTACAGGTGCTTATCAATGCCCTTCTTCATGAAATCTACAAGATTATTGGCAATAATATCTGATGGTTTTTCTCCCTTTGAGCCTTTCTCTAGAGCAGCCTTTCTCAACCTGTGGGTCCCCAGATGTTGTTGGACTACAACTCCCATCACCCCTAGCTAGCAAGGCCAGAGCTCAGGGATGATGGGAGTTGGAGTCCAATAACATTTGGGGACCCACAGGTTGAGAACCGCTGCTCTAGAGGGAAGAGGTAGAGAGAGGTATCTTCCACCTGGCTCATAGCACACAGAACAATGCTGTTCTGAGATGATGTGCAGTCATCAAAGAAGATGCTGTCAACTTCACGTTTCCGACAAAGATCATCAAACTTCATGCTTCTGACAAAGATCATCAAAGTCTTGATCCAGGGGTATCATAACTTTTTCTTGACTTTATTGTGATCAGCTACAAGTCTCTTGCCTTCTTCAGTGATCAAGCCAGCATCCATAAAAGAGGCTGTGATTACGGCAGCTGTAGCACAGAGGCCAACGCTATATCTGATGCTCTGCCCAGCAACATTATGTATTTCTATTGCGTTTGCCTTTTTATGGAAGGCGTTCTTGGTTTTCCTAAAGCCAATTCATAACTTCCGTCATTTCCATCTTGGGCATCAGCTATTTGTTCTTCATTTTCATGAGCATAGAAAATTATTTCATTTGATGGCACTGAAGCATCCTGCTTGCTTTCTTCTCTGCTTACATTCAGAAAGCCACCTTCTCCTGTCTTCTTGACGCTTGTGCTTTTTGACTTGTCTGTTACACTCTGGCAGGTCTGGCAAGCCAATCTGATGTGGAAACTGTCTTCTGGCCTTCAGTGAAAGCAAGTTCGTGTGTGTGTGTGTGTGTGTGTGTGTGTGTGTGCAATATGCAATTTAATATAAAATATGCATAATACATAAAAATAAAAAGTATTAATATATAAGATAACTGCAGGTACTTGGCAATCGTTTCTAATGGTTTTTATGCAATTTTACATATTTTTTTTCATGAACAAGTTTAAAATTGTTAGAAATTCCACAAAAATGTTTAAAAGTCAGTATTTTTACCAACCAAAACTAAATTATATTAATTTAACAAAAAATACTTTGAAATCCCAAGTCAAGTTACAACCCTTTGGCACCTCTCCTTTTTGGAAATTGAAAGCTGAAAAATTCAACGTGCCCCAGTGTAACAGAACTATCTCATTTGCACTGAGATTTGGAGTGAGTTGGAAATCATGCAAAAGGCTCTTGCAGCCGAGAGAAAATCCCTGCAGCAACCGAAAGTGAAGGAGGTGGAGTCTTATGCTGAGGCTTGATTGCAATGAACAGCGGAAGAGACTTACTATTTCTTGTGCTCTGCAAATTTCACTGCCAGTGACAGCCTGCTGGGGGCGGCAGAGTGTCCTTACCAGCACCGACACCAGGTTTAAAGATCATACTAATGCAAGCAAAGGCATTAGTCCTGCCTACATGTAATTTTAATTTGTTTCCCTCTCCGTCACCTCTGCAAGGGCCAATGTTGTTGGCAGTGCTAAACTGGGCCTGAGAATGGGCATTTTCTAAAGCAGGGGTCAGCAACCTTTTTCAGCCGTGGGCCAGTCCACCATCCCTCAGACTATGTGGGGGGGCTGGACTATTTTGAAGGGGGGGGGAGAATGAATTCCTATGCCCCACGAATAACCCAGAGATGCATTTTAAATAAAAGGACACATTCTACTCATGTAAAAACACGCTGATTCCCGGACTGTCCACGGGCCAGATTTAGAAGGCAATTGGGCCGCATCCGGCCCCCGGGCCTTAGGTTGCCTACCCCTGCTCTAAAGGTTTGGCAGGCTGGTAGTTCAGCCTTGCAGGAAGGTACCACGTACTGATGGCTTCACAACATGATACCGACCGGAGCATGAAGGAACAGAACCACTCAAGCATTTTGTGTTTGTTTTCACTTCTAAAATCAGATCACGCTATTTTCTGATATTGCTTCAGATGCATCCACAGTGAGAGGAATGCTGGCAAATATAACAAATAATCAGAGATCACCGAATGAGCGTATTTGCAACCTTCTCACGTGGATCCCCCAAGACTGCCGGAAAAAGGCTGCCTCTTATGTTACTGCCTAAGATTTTTGCAAAATGCCCCTCACGTTACAGAGAATGATTTTTATAGAACACCCTGTACATCAGTGCTGGGTTGAAAGGGTCTATATCATCATGGGTTATTTTCTATTCTAAAGACCACTTTGATCTCTAGCAACTGTTTCAGTTCCAAGCATATCAGAACAACAGCAAGATGTGATTTTAATGAAGAACTTCACACAAGGATAAGGAGGAATGAAAAGTTTAAGCAGTTGGGGAGAAGTCAGGGTCCAGCCATACCTTGACTGAGATAAGAGATTGGACACCTTAGGAGAAGTCTTGAGGGAACTGCAGGCTTTGGCATCTCCCCTGCATTTTAAATGCACACATCGTGGCATCAATGCATTACTTTATTCGCCCTCATGTTGCCAACAAAGCCATCAAGCCTAAAAGAGAAAAAATGGATTCCCCTCGCCCGTTTCCTCAAGTGTTGCTTCACAAGCTGGATTGCGACTCACAGAATATATTGTGTTATGAGGGGGAAAACTGGCGTATCTGAAGGAAGCAACACCCGTCTTGAACCAGTAAGAGATCTCAAGGGTTTCTGGGCAAGGAAAACAGTGATGCGTACACGAATGCAAGCTTCAGAAGCGAAAAGGGTATAATGAGTCTTAATGAGAATGGCGGAGGGGCAGCATCATTCAGCAGAAGTGCTATGCAATAAGCATGGTTAAATATTCATCAACAAGCATCTGTTGATTAATCTAACGTCATATAAAATTTTCATTAGCCAGATGCAACATTTTGTCTTGCTGTCAATAACGGAAGCACTGAAAGGCAATTTCCCCCTTAAAGTATCCTGAGAAGAGAGAAGATGCAAGAATATGTTCTCATGAAAACCACTGTGTTTCCTGTAAATTGTATGGATAAATGGAAATACACAATACACAACGGTATTGTGATAGGCTTGCTGGGGGGTAGGCAGGCTGTATGCTGAGACATTTCTAATGCCTGGCTACCTGGTGAGCCAGTAATGGAACAAAGATGGTGGCTTGGTGCCAGATGCAAATGGATGGTAGTTAGAAAGACAAAGGCCACAGCTGAGAAGGGAGATGGGTGAACTAGAATCTGGAAGAATTATGCAGGCTGGGAAACCAGAGAGGGAGAGAGAGAGAGAGAGAGAGAGAGAGAGAGAGCTGTGATTGATTTCTGTTTGAATCCAAGGCTGTGGCAAGAAGCAATACCCTCTTGGGGGGTGTTAATGATCTTAACCCCTCCATCACAGGCTTAGATGCATGTGTAAATAAATCCTCCCCTGTATTACCTCACCATGGTTTGCCATCATTCAGCGCCAATGGATAGCTCTAGCAAAGAGGCATTTGGAATAGCCAGCGCCATGTATAGACCAGGCTATGGCAGGTCTCTTGCATTCCTTCAGAAACAGATAACCCCAGATTGATGGAAGCTGCAGCTATGTCTGGGTGGTTAACTCTACTCCTGCCTTTTCTGGTTAAAAGGAGCCTTGTCCATTCGCACTTCAATTCTTCCTCCAAGCTGACGAGAGGAACACCTCAGGAAATTTACCAGAAGCGAGTTGGGCTGAGGAAAAGGAACCTTCCGTGACAGAGCATAGGGCCTGCATCTCCTTATAAAAAGGAAGAAGACGTATGTCTCCTCTAATTTCTTTATATGTGGGTGGGGAAATGAGTGAACAAAAGACAGGTGCCACTGTCAACTCTGGTTTAAACCTAAAACAAGCCCTTTTCAAGATACCATTGCATGCCACCCCAATCTCTGAGCAGTGCCAGATTCCAGTGGTTCCAGGTGCTTATTCAGGGTCTGTGTTTCCTTTGCGATAAGGTACAGCAGGGACGGTGGCGTCTTTAGGATCTTTATTTAGACATATATACAACCTGAGCCAGAGGGTCTTGCTTCTCCCAAGCTCACAGGCTTGGGTTCTAGCAGAAATTAGGCCTCTCTCCAACTCTCTCTCTCTGTCTTCCCAGCCTGTAGCTTTTGCATCCAGCTCACATAACTCAGTTCTCCATTCTGGCCTTTTGTCTTTCTAACTGACAGTTGAAGGAGGGAGACCCAGAGCCACTATACTTTGCTTTGAGCTCTGACCAAGCCCTGGTCAGAAATGGGGCTCTGATCAGAGAGTGGAGGGTGGAGGTAATGTCAGGACGTCATTCGCCTTGTGAAGTCTCAGGTTCATTTCTCCATGGCAGCCCAGGTTCAGATCCCATGAAAGTGGGGATTTACACCGCCAATCTGATCCTAGTCAGAAGCTGGCGGCTGAGTTCTGAAAAAGCTGAAGCCTGACAACCGAATTGGCAGAAAGAATTATAGCAGTCAAGGTGAGATACGATAATTAATGAGTTGGTGTCTGCAGGCCAGCTTTGGAGCAGAAAGGGTGATGTTTTCCAAAGAACACGGCTTTGCAACAGAGATTATTTGGTGACAGAGTGTGTGGAAATCTTAAGTCCCAAGTCTACAATTATCCACTGGTGAAGTGACACAATATTGCAGTGCAGTCAGAGTTTCTCAATCATTTGTTGCTTGGCCCAACTTCTAAATTCCCCAACTCTCTGGGAACTAGGTGAATGTGCAGAGATTCATGTGAACACACCATATGGCTATGAGAAACTGCTGGCATTAGTGGAGGCCAGAGAAAGAAATGGGAGGGAAAGGGTTTTGGTTTGTTTGCGTTTTTTTGTTCTTGCTTTTATCATGCATTTTGTGCTTTCATATTGTATTTTTATGTTGTGAACTGCCCTGAGATCTGTGGATGAAGGGTGGTATACAAATTTAAATAATAATAATAATAATAATAATAATAATAATAATAATTGCTATCATTTGGAACTCCTGCAAAACTCACTAAGCCTGTAGCAGTTTGGACCAGGATGTGTGATTGACAGAAAGAGAGAAGGAGGTGGGGAGGGGGGAATAGCCAGGAACTCTTGAGTCCCTCCAGCGGACGCTGCTAGCAGAGGGACTCAGCAGCTGTGGCGGTTTCACCAGCAATATACCGCTGAGTGAAGCTGACATCGCAGTCCTCATACCAGTTCTGAGCGATATATCAATAGATTGCCCAGGCCTAATGGGTGCCCAATGTGATGCACTGCCCAGCCCTTCTTTTGGCATTTAAGCAGCAGAGTCAAATAGGTTGCACACCATTGGGAAACACCAGGTTTGCCAGGGGATGGGAGAGAGGAAGTGTTGGACTCATGTGGGGCGCTCCCCTGCCCAATGCTCTTTTTCAAGGGAAAGGCTGGCAGGAGGGCTCAATGGGCAGAGACCAATGACCACCATTTTTTCTTGGGAATATCCATGCAATTCCATCTACCTAGCAATTGGATCATTACTCAAGTGAGTAAACTGACACTCCTCGGATCTTGCAAGAGCCTAATCTGTAAACCAGGACCCAGATTTCAACAAGATTTCACTGTGCCCTAAAATTGCCAGTGCCCTGCACCCAAGAAATAACTGGGAAATTGACGGATAGTTAGCTATTTGGCTCGAATACAAATGAGCACCTCATAAAGTTGAAAGTTATAGAAATCCAGCATGCATATTTATAAAGGCAATAAGCTTTTAGAAGAAAAAACATTGTTTCATCTCTGCTTGGCACCAGTCAGCCCAATATCAGAGTTCTGGCTCACAGACTAACCCACCACTCCAAGGTATTTGCATGAACGGTTCTGATCCGTTGATACAGCTTGTTCTCTGCATTGGCTTTTCATGGAATGAGAAAGCACAATGGCAAAGATAGCTCTGTGATATCCGGGGAATACTTTCCCTTCCATCTGCCTCAGACTCCATAACAAAACATGTACCGTCCCATGTTCTGAGGATTGAGATCAATAATTCAGAAGCATCTCCGACCAGAAATGAAGTGGCGGTTCTTGTTACACTTTGGAAGAACAGGATAACGAGGAAAGAGAGAGGAGTATCGGATGTCCCCAGCAAAATCTTTGGGGAATGCTTTCAACACAAAATGTGCTCCATTTTACAACAAAAGCAGTGGGCGGGCGGGTGTCACACAAGGCTTTGAAGACACCCTTCCCATAAGATAAATCTCAAACACAGCAAGACCATTAAACTCCCATGTTACATTTAAAAAAGGGAACAAGAATCTAATACCTAACCTACACACTAAAGAAAGCAGGTAGAGTCTAGATATAAAACGTTTTCAATCTTTATTATTTTGTTTTTATTGTACTTTATTGTACCCATTCAGCCTAGCTAACAAAGGCAAAGCTTCAAGAAAAGGGGTCTGGTAGAGAAAAACAAATTCTACACTGTTCTAAACCATACCAAGGTTGAAGTTACAGATAATTAACCTAAGAAGGATTAATTACTGATTGCTAAATTAATTAAATACTGATTAGTAAATACATTAACACATATTCATCATTCTTTTGAAAGAAATAATGTCTTGAAAGAGATAATGTCCCTTTGTCTGGCTATGTCCTTCTGACTATGAGCTTCTTGAAGACAGGCAACCTTTTAGTAAAACTCTGGAAGATGCCTTACACTGGTGATATGGCACACTTAATAGGCTTGGGGGGACTTTCAGGGAGGGAAGGTGGCACACTAGACATCTCTTGTTGACACTCTGCCGACAAAGATAATTATGTGGTGACTAATGATAGCTAAGTTATACTGTATTTACTCGAATCTAATGCTCACCTTTTGTGGCCAAATTATGTTGCGAAAATTAAAGTGCACATTCGATTTGATGGCACATTTACATTCGCCAGCAAATACTCTCTCTTTTTGGTTTCAAGTTTCTGAAAATTGAGGTGCGCATTAGATTTGATGGTGCATTAGACTCTAGTAAATACGGTGAATCTTGGTTATCACATTTTCTCTGTGGGGGGAACAGTGGAAACAGGGGATTAACCTCTGCTATTCTGAAAAGGTGACTCCATGCTGGGATAACTGAGTAGCTTTGACTGAGGTGATTTGTCTACCAGTTTACTGGATCCAAGCTATTTTCCACATGGTCTAAGTGAAATAAAAGTTGGCTTTAATGTTCATAACTAAAGGGGCAGGAAGTACTTTTTATTACAAAAAAAGAGAAAAGAATCTGCCAAGAAATTATTCTGATTATTTTTTATGAGGAAGGCCCATTAAAGTTATGGAACTGATTATATTTTACACACACAAACCCCTTGGATAATTAATTGTTGCACACGAGGCAGAATTCGTACTCACACTTGCCAATTCATTTATCAGATTTTTCTGCCACCTGGCAATCTATAAGGATCCCTAAGGCAGCTTATATAAAATATCATGTTGTTGTTGCTGCTGATAATAATAATAATAATAATAATAATAATAATAATAATACCACCTGCTCTTCACCAGCAAATCCCTAAGCAGGTTACAACAATTTATAGTACAAAACTAAAAACAGTTAAAACAAATCACATCCACAGGAATCAGGTGAGACCTGCTTTGACAGGTAAACTGGGACAGCTTCCACCTCCTCTGGAATATGGTACCGTTTTTTGGGGGGGTTTTTTGTTTGTTTGTTTTTAATTAAGGATTTTCTTTTTTTACAGAAGTAAGTGTAATGCCTCGTATTTTTTCCATGTAACATTTTTACAAATCCGTTCCATTTGTTGAGAATGGTACCATTTTGTTGTAGCATCGGCACCTTCTGCTCAGAACGTCAGGTCCTTCTACTGTCTGAGGGCAAAGAGAGCAGCTGGGCCTCAGTTGAGATGCTCAGTAAAGGCGGCTGGGTTTTCTGTGGCCTGGATATACCCTTGTTTCCTAGAGCTAGACATCTTTTTATTGTTTGTCTAGTTACAATCCCCTCCCAAAAGAGTGAAAACAAGTGCCACTTCCTACAAGACTCCAAGATGCTATCAGATGAATCTCAATGCAAAAATAATTGGGCTTGCTCACAGCAGATGACAGAGGAATCGCCCGGTCAGTCTCCTTACATTTCCCATTGCTTCAAGTTTACTGACAAACGACAACAGCACCACTGAGATAACGTTGCTCACCTTGAGAAGTAAAATCTTATGAATGGTCCTTGATCTTCCACAGTGAAAGGGACTATATCAAAACTACTTACCCTCAGGGTTACAACAACACCACCACCGATTACCTAACACCCCACCACTACCACCAGAAGACTAACGGGTGTTACTTACATTGAGTGAGGATCCCCGTTAAGGCATTTTTGAAATTCTCCTTGGCTTGCTCCATTTCTTGTTCGTGAGTTGCCTTTTCGTTCATGAGTCGGCGGATGTGGCTATTTGCCGACTGCACCATGGAATAGAACTGGTTGGCCGTCCGGCGGTTCACCTCTCCCCTTTCGATCCAGGTAAGCAGCACTGTAATAGCTTCTGAAAATTTGCTGTCATCTACAATCAATTCAAGAAGTTCAAATTACGATTACATGCTTTGTGCTATGAATACACTTCTGCCCTTATGAATTAATCGTCTCATAAATAACATTTATGATGTTTCTTACACTAGACTTCACTTAACACCCTAACATAAAACTTCATAAATTGTCATCCAAAGTCCTAATTACTATGAGTCTTGTAAAATGTTGTGGCTTGAATTTTCATCCAATAAAGCAATATGAAACAGCTTCACTCTGGGAATAATTATATGATAAGGATTTTTAAGGCTCTCCCTGCTCACAGTCAAGAGTAAGATGAAGAATCATTTAAATGTAAACTATTAATTTATCTTGTCTATAGCGCTTTCAGTGACCAAATGCTCTGACCCTGAAGCCTTCCAGCCTTGTAGCTTTGAGCCAGGGTCTGCCCACCCATGCGACAAGGTGAGGCAACCGACTCAGGCAGCAGGATCCACAGGGGCAGCAGATCTTAATAAAGATATTTATTTTTCCCTTGTTCACTCACCCCTTCTTCCCTGGTGGGGAGCGGGCAGCAATTTGTAGTTCACCTCAGGTGCCCAAATGTCTTGGGCTGCCAAATCATAATTGATTTTCCTGGGGGGATAATTTTATGTGTGTGTGTGCGCACGCGTATGCTGCTATCTTCACTAATGAGCATGACATTGGCACGTGCACTGGGAAGGGACAATTCTGAGCTTTTTAATCAATGTTTTCAATTGCCTTTAATAATTTGGTTCTTTAATTTGTGCTAAGGACATCTTATTTAGGTACCACTGAATAATCACTTGGCTTTAATAGCTTATTTTAAAAGGTGGGCAAAAAAAGTCTTCCAGTGCTAATTAAAATATTTGCAGGGGGTGGGGGAAATTAACATGGTACTAAATTGGTGTTGATCAAAAGGGAAGTGGGGCTATTTTAACACATTTTTAACTTGACTAAATCATTTTTTCATTTAAATATTTAATTCCACAAATTTTTCATTTTTTAAAATAACAGGGAGAACATTTTAGCACAAATTGAAAGCCTGGTTTTACAAACTGAGCTTCTTCTTCTTCTTTGGCGATTGCTTGTAGCTGAGTAAGATTGTCTTCCATAAACATGGTTTTAACAATGAGCCCATAAGTGACTGTGGAGGCCAATTCTGGATCCACACGTCCTTCCACAGTGGGGACATTGGTTTCCGGGCGGGAGTTGATCACGGTGTGGATTTGCATACCGGGTGGTGCTGTGGTATAAACCACAGAGCCTAGGGCTTGCTGATCAGAAGGTCGGCAGTTTGAATCCCCATGATGGGGTGAGCTCCCGTTGTTCAGTCCCAGCTCCTGCCAACCTACCAGTTCGAAAGCACGTCAAAGTGCAAGTAGATAAATCCCGCTCCGGCGGGAAGGTAAACGGCGTTTCCGTGCGCTGCTCTGGTTCGCCAGAAGCGGCTTAGTCATGCTGGCCACATGACCTGGAAACTGTACACCAGCTCCCTTGGCCAGTAAAGCAAGATGAGCGCCACAAACCCAGAGTCATCTGCGACTGGACCTAACGGTCAGGGGTCCCTTTACCTTTACCTTCCTTCCTCTTAGCACGTTTCTCCCTTGTGTCCTGAGTTCGAGTGTCTTCAAAGCCCTTTGGTAAAGGCTGTTCTCCAACTGGAGCGCTCGTAGGCCAGTGTTTCCCAGTTGTCAGTGTTTATACTACATTTTTTTAGATTTGCCTTGAGACAATCTTTAAACCTCTTTTGTTGACCACCATCATTACACTTTCCATTTTTAAGTTTGGACCAACTGAGCACACTGGTACCAACAGGAAAGGTAATTTGGACATTCAATGGAAAACTAGGACTAGCTGTAACTCCCTGTCCCATGATTTCAACCCTGCCAGGATGAGATAGATAAAGGTGGACCAGGCCACTGGTGGAGGTGACTTTTTTTCATGACTTTGAAAATGGGACCAAAGGCATCCCAAATAGGACAGGGGACGCTGATGTTCAAAAATGAGACAATCCTGTTTTTAAGGGATGGGTGGCAACCCTATCCTGGAGAAGAAGAAGAGTTTGGATTTGATATCCCACTTTATCACTACCCTAAGGAGTCTCAAAGCGGCTAACAATCTCCTATCCCTTCCTCCCTGGGGCTGAGAGACTTCAGAGAAGTATGACTAGCCCAAGGTCACCCAGCAGTTGCATGTGGAGGAGCAGAGATGCGAACCCGGTTCCCCAGATTACGAGTCTACTGCTCTTAACCACTACACCACACTGGAGGGCCTCTGACAATACAGACCAAGAGTCTGACTTGGCGCAAGGCAACTTCCTATATTCCTTGCACCACTGCCTCATGCGCCCATCTGGAGGGAAGAGCTCCCACATGGTAGCAATACCTCAAACATTCCATTCGATTTTCAAAGAAAAATGGAGCAAAGCGACACAGAGTGACGGCAGCTTTGTATTCCTTATAAATGACTCGTTCTACCTCACCATTTGCCCCTCCTCATCTGGAGCCCAAGGAAAGAAAACAGGGAAGCCATTTTAAAGGGAAACATAGCCAATATGGAATGAGTTGAACCACTACATCACTTGAAATTACAGCCTTCTAAAGCTGCTTTTTCTTTCTCAAAAACTCAGCAAGTGTTATTCTCATGTGACATTTGCTGCACAGAGTAACACGTAAACTGAGGAAATTAAGCTGGAAATGGAGTTAAAGCGAACAGAAAATGTGATGTTTATTATTATAATAGGTATCTTTATTATACAACGCTTTCCAATCAAGTTGGTCTTTGCAGGAACAACCTGAAGGCTGCAGACTAAAAGGCAGAGAATGGTAGAAATGGGTCTGAACAAAAGAGCACATCTTTTGCGTGTTTCTGTCCAGATCCATCCCTGTAATTTAATAAGAGAACTCTAATTCTGCAGTAGACTTTTAAATAAGAATTGTCACGCCACTGACGTTTCAAAAGTCAACATATTAAAAATTCCACACATTTCTTATTCCACTATGGGACACTCAATAGTAACATTCAAGAGACAACTGTTTATTAAAAAATGAGATATTTTTTAAAAAACATAATCATCACTAAACAGGTAGCAAAATTTCCACAGTTGCAAAACCATTTAATTGGATGGAAACAGCACTGGTTGTTGCTGAGCTCGGCTGCAATTGTGTGTGCAACATTGCAAGGTTGGGGAAATTCTCTGAGGGCTCACAGGAAAATCTAGGCCCACATCACAGGCAAGCTGCATGGGCCTGCAAGCCTATTAACAGTTAATTGACGGTTCTGTACAAGGAGAAAAATCTTCATTGGTTCTGTAATTAGGAGATACAAGTTGCTAACAATTTAACAAGTGCTAGAGGGAAATTATTCACAGCTCAACTACATTACCTAACATAATGCCCTCTCTACGGGTTATTTTTAAAATCCTAATTTCATCTTCACTCCTTGCTTTCTAAATTGATGAGCCGACTGCCCAGTGGCTTACATGCTGAAATAATTATCTTCGTTGAAAATAGAACGCAGACCTCCTCCTCAGCTTCTGTAAGTTCACCTGGATCCCTGACAGTAAATTTATTTTTTGTCTGCTGGAGATATCTTATGGAACGCAAATAATAGAATCCAATTTAAAAGCTGGACTTTGTATCCAGCCTTTTGCAGCCTTTCCTTCAGAGTCAAGCTGACACCGTTCAAAAATATTACTTCAGAGGAATGAAAATAAAAAAATATAATGCTTTGTTGCTTATATAACTGCTCTTAGGTATAATTGATTTGCATAACTGATCTTTTTGTTGTTGTTTAGTATACTGGAGCACTTTCTTATATTAAAAAAGTCATTCTCCAACTGCACAGAATATTTTAGAGGAAATTATTGCACTGATGGCAGCATGTCAATTACTCAAGCATACACATATTTATGGGAAGTGCCATTAAAACCTTGCAACACAGACTTGTCTTGAAAGTCATGATTTATATATTTGAATGCCATCAGCTGATGAAAGTCAACCATCTGGGTGTCCAATGTAAAGTATCTGTTCAAATGTTTGAACCTCAGGTCTTCAAATTTGCAGATAAAGCTCTCATGTTGCAACCCCCCACCCTCTTGAGAGGGGCGACTGCTGGGGGACACTCAGAGAAGCTGTATTTGTGAGATCCAACATCTTTGCATAGCCACAAAAATCAGTAGAATGACAGCAGCCCTTCTGGGGCTGGGGCTACTGAGGCGCCACCATAAATCGGGTCCTCCCTTAAAGAGGGCACATATTGCGGTGAGACATGGAAACCAACACCCTGTGTTGTGGGTGGGTACGATTGGTCAGCCACAACACCCAATTGGTAGGTCCCTCGAAGCTGGGTGCAATCTGGCCAATGGGACACAGTCCAAACGGTTCAAAGGACCCATTTATACCCATGCACGTGACCCAGAGCTTCCTCTTTCGGCAAGTGCATTCGGAACACCTGCCCACCTCTCCCTACTTTTAGGGCTTTGCGCTTGACCTTGCTATGCCATCGTGTGTCGTTGGGACAGGGGCACGGCAGGAATTTCCCCCACTTGGCTCATTGGCTGTTGCCATTTGGGTTTTGCCTGCCGCGTAGCAAATCGTCACAACTTGTAAGGTTGCAGATAGGCCCTGGTTCAGGTGATAGGGATGGGAGAACACTCTCGCCATCCCTATGTGAAGGGTATTCCGTTAAAGGAATCCAGGGACTCGATGGTTTGGTCAACCCCTGAGAGGGGGTTGTGCCCATGCCTGAGTCCAGGGGGACACTTGGGTGGTGGAGATAGCCTGTTCTCTGCTTTCCACTTATCCAGGTGTTCACCCTTGGCTGACCTATGCTGGTGCCCTGGGTCAGAGCTACCTGCAACAGTGTAGGAGCTAGTCGAACCAGTGCCTATGCAACCAGACACTTTCTGTAATCAATAAAGTTGTGGCCTAAATTCTGCCAAAAACCAAACCAAAAATATGAGTCATGTGTGAATTTATTTAGGGGGGAGCTTTCTGAGTCTGAGCACACAAATATGAACCAACCCATTGGTCCTTTTTGCCTACAAAGTTGGCACTGCACATTTATCAAGCTGGGTATCCCCTATTACAGCCATCTCATTGGCTGCGTGACCCTGGACAATGCCTCTTGTTCTGTATGAGCTTAGCATCAGTTCCCAAACCTTTTTCCACCAGAGACCACTTGAAAATTGCTGAGGGACTTGGCGGACCATGTAACGTTTTTCTGTCTGTTGTAGAAATGGTACCATACTGCCTAGGTGCCGTGTGATTTTTAACAGTATTTGAAATCAGCAACCTGGGAGGAGGAGGAGGAGAAGAAGAAGGAGGAGGAGGAGGAGGAGGAGGAGGAGGACAGCAGTGAATCCCTTGTGGGATGAACCCAACTGCCTCCCACGTTGTGAACAACAGTGACAGATACAAGAATCTGGAAGCTGAGCAGTTAATTATCTTACACCTACCCACCATGTGTGCATTTTTAGTTGTTATTCTTATTCTTCTTATTCTTATATTTTTATTTCATTCTATGTAATTTTACAATAGATAACATATAATAAACAAGAACTGTTACAAACTTCTTGACTGTCTTTGCATTATTCACCCCTAAGTGCATTCAGGATATCATGTGTGAAAGGAAAACACATTGCCATTATTTTTAAGCACATGTACCGTATTTCTCCATGTATAACTAACACACACACACACACACACACCGTGTGTGTATAAGTCCTAATTAAGAAAATGGGGTTGCTGGGCTTTTTGTGGGGAGGATTGCCCAGAGTTGTTGAGCTTTCTTTAGGGGGATTGGCCAAAATTCGCTCACTCGACTGACCGCCAGTCGCCCGCCCAACTGCAGCAGCCAATCAAAACCAGCCCTTGCCGCACCCACCAATAACACACCCATTAGCCACTGACAATCTCCGGCTCGCAGCAGCAACCAATCCCACATCCCCACTATGCACTATCCATGTATAAGACAACTCCAAATTTTTTTACATAATTTCAAAATAAAAAAACAACATCGTCCTATACACAGAAAAGTATGGTACCTGCATTTGGTTAAATGTTTGTTCCCAGACTTATTTTTTAAAACACACACACACACACACACACACACACACACACACACAAATTGAGAGAGACCCATGTGGCAGCAGTGGTGGGAGAGAGGAGGCAGAGTGTCTTGTTTGGTATGCCTGCCTCTTTTGCTACAGGCTACAGCCTCCACTAGGGATGTGGGTGGCGCTGTGGGTTAGACCACAGAGTCTAGGACTTGCCGATCAGAAGGTCGGCGGTTTGAATCCCCGCGATGGGGTGAGCTCCCGTAGCATGGTCCCTGCTCCTGCCAACCTAGCAGTTCGAAAGCACGTCAAAGTGTAAGTAGATAAATAGGTACCACTCTGGCGGGAAGATGAACGGCGTTTCCGTGCACTGTTCTGGTTCGCCAGAAGCGGCTTAGTGATGCTGGCCACATGACCCAGAAGCTGTACGCCGGCTCCCTCAGCCAATAAAGCGAGATGAGCGCCGCAAACCCCAGAGTCGGCCACGACTGGACCTAATGGTCAGGGGTCCCTTTACAGCCTGCACTATCACACCTGAACAGCTATAGGGAAGTTAAGAGCGAGACCGGCTTTGTTACCCATTAATATGCACACAACTTATTGTGACAGAGTTGTAGATTTATTGACAACATGGCTGGGAAATGTCCTATTACCTTTCAGTTTTTCTGCCAGCAAAGTTGCTTCGTGTTCCGAATAATGCATGATGGCAGGCGGAGAGGGGGGCCGCATCCGATCTTCTTCCATTTTGCGCCTGTGACGCTCCTCTCGGGCCAGCATCCGCTGCTTACATTCCCATTCATAAAAGTCATCTCTTGCCTGTGCAAAATCAACATGAAGTCGGCCTGAATCTTTCTTGTCCGTACTAGATCCTAATCTCATGCGATAACCTGGAAACAACAAGCAAAAACCACATCAGGTCTCCTTTCCTTTACTTATGTCCATACGCGTCACATCGTGTCAATGAGTTAGCATTTATTCTTGCTGGTTTGCTTGAAGCCTGCCTATTAAAACGGTGGTTTCATTATGTGGAAAATAAGAAGCCAATAGCACTCCATCCAGATATAAAAAGAGGAAGAGAGGCTTGTAGGCCCTCTCAGCTAGCTTAGCTGCTTCACTCCTTGAACTGGCTGCTACAAATACTCCATATGTGAAACCCATTGTCTGAGTTTGATGTCTTCCTCCTCCTCTCTCTCACCTCCTCCTCTCTCTCAGCACCTTTTCCCATTTGTTATGTACTGAGTTGAATAGGATGCAAAATGTAGCAGTCTGATTGGTCCTAGAACAATAGGATTCAGAATGCAACAGTTTGATTGGTCCTAGAACAATGCAGCAGTATGATTGGTCTGCAGGAGCCACCCAATCCAGCTCCAGATGGAAGAATCCACAACCTGATTGGCCTACAGAAGAATTCCGGAATTAGCCAATCATGTGCAGCCCATTGTGTAAATAATGTATATAAAGCAGATACTTTGGGGGGACTTTCATTCCTCTCACCACTATGAGTTGAATAAAGAACATAAAATCCACTCTCGACTCTGAGTATATTTCACCATTTATGTCATATTTTAGACTGTTAACTTGAGAGCGGGGCCTGCCCTCTTATTGCTATTTGTAACTATTAGACCAGGATTTCCCAAACTTGGGTCTCCAGCTGTTGTTGGACTACAACTCCCATCTGCCGGCATCCTTTGGGGGTAGAGAAGCCAGCTAGCTAGCCCCCAGCTGGATCAAGCCCTTCCAGCCGTGATAATCCCTCGACCTCAGGTGTGACGTAAATCAGCGACTCAGGCTTCAAAGCCTGAGCAAACTTTATCAGCAGAGCAAACTGAGCAAACAGAAGAGGCATGAGGCTTGTGGAAACATACTAACAAGCTACGGATTTATTAAGCATAAATCAGGACAAAGAAACATGTCGTCTCTCTTTCTGTCTCCTCGGAGAGAGAGTCAAAAGCAAAAGCTATACACAACGGAAGTTCCCAGCAAACTGCTGGAATGTAAACAGACATGTGACATATAACAATCTCACACATCTGCAGCTTAAGGTGGAATGGAAAATCCTAACACCATCATCCCTAGCTAGCAAGATCAGTGGTCAGGGAAGATGGAAACTGTAGTCCAAAAACAGCTGGAGACCCAAGTTTGGGAAACCCTGCATTGGACTAAAAAATGGTTAACAATGGCTTAAATAAAGAAATGCACCCATCTGCATTTTGAAGGCACATAACACTTCTGTTGAGCCAAATGCGTTGTCAATAATAGAGGAAAACAGACTGATATTGTGAACGTGATCCCTGTGCTTCCACACAGCAGTTTATTGCGGACTTGGTGTTGCACACCCATGCAAGTTTTTGCACCATCCACACAACGTCCTCATCAAAATGCCACATCTTTAATTCAGATTCACCACTTGTTGGGTATATATATATATATATATATATATATATAAACTTGTAGGGTTCTTTGTGGAAACAGTACTGGTTTTAATGGGGAAACAGTATGGTACAACATTTTAATGAGGAAAACATGTGGATGCTGCATAAAACTTGCCTTCAGGAGCAGCAACAACTCCACAATAAACCGACACCCCTGGTTAAAATGAACTTTTTATTGCTGCCTAATAGCTTACTTATCAGTCTTTGCTTATTCCCCCCCCCCATATATTTTATTAAAGTTTGAAAAAAGATATACAAAAGTTAATATCAAATACCTAGAATCTTTTTAATATATCAAAGATAAAAAAACCTAATCTACATGAAATGCAAACCAAGAAGTGGAAAAGAAGAAAAAAAGAGAAATAAGTAAAAATTGGAAAAGAGAAAAAAAGAGAACTTCTGATTCTTTGCCAGTTATATATACTGTAATCACCCACTCCAATGTAACAACCAACGATTCCACTTTCTATTTTCTTCCTAGAACCCAGATATAACAAGTTCTTTTTTCTTTTTCATGCAAAAAGTCCACAAGAGGTTTCCAATCTTTAGTAAATAGCAACATTGATTTTTCTGTAATTAAACATATCAACTCCTCCATGGTAGGTAATGATGAACCCTTCTACTTTTGTGTATATAATTCTTGCTGCTGTGATCACATATTGAAATAATGTTCCATGGTCCTTTTCTAATTGTATTTCCATTATTCCTACCAGGAAAAGTTCTGTCTTCAATGAAATGTTAACCTTTAAAATCTTCTGCATCAATGTATGTACTGCATGGGTTTCTCAAAAATACCTCATGTCAGATGAATCTCATTTTATTTATTTTTTTGATGGAGTTACAAGCTTGGTGGATCAGGGGAATGCTGTGGACATAGTGTATCTTGATCTCAGTAAGGCTTTTAACAAAGTCCCCCATGATATTCTTGTGAGTAAGATGGTAAAATGTGGGCTAGAAGAGTGGATTTGTAGGATCTGTTGGATCTGTTGGGTGGATTTGTAGCTGGTTGACTGACGAAACCCAAAGAGTACTCATTAATGGTTCCTCATTATCTTGGGAAAAAGTGACATGTGGGGTACTGCAGAGTTCTGTCCTGGGCCCATTGTTGTTCAACGTCTTCATAAACAATTTGGTTGAAGGAACTGAGAGGATGCTCATCCAATTTACAGATGACACCAAACTGAGAGGGGTAGCTAATGCCACAGAAGACAGAATCAGAATTCAAAATAACCTTAACAGATTGGATAACTGGGCGCAAGCTAACAAAATGAAATTCAGTAGGGACTAATGTAAGGTTCTGCACTTAGGAAGGAAGAACCAGATACACAAAAATAAGACGAGGAACACCTGGCTTACTAGCAGTACATGTGAAAAGGATCTAGGGGTCTTGGTGGACCACAGGCTTAACATGAGTCAACCTTCTGATGCAGCAGCAAAAAAGCTAGGGATATTATAGGCTGCATCAACCAAAGTCTAATGTCCAGATCAAGGGAAGTAATAGTACTATTCTGCCTTGGTCAGACCACACCTGGAATATTGTGTCCAATTCTGGGCACCACAATTTAAGAAGGATGTTGACAAGCTGCAAGGTGTGCAAAGGAGGGCAACCAAGATGATCAGGGGTCTAGAAACCAATACGATTGAAGGAGCTGGGTATGTTTAGCTTGGAAAACAGGAGACTGACAGGAGATATGAGAGCCATCTTCAAATATTGAAAGGGTTGTCACAAGGAAGATGGAGCAAGCCTACTACTTCCTTTTTTTGATGATTTTCCCCCACATACGATGGCATAAATTGGCAAGTAAATGAAAGACGTAGTGAGAACTCAATCAGTGTGGCCAGTGGCGTAGCGTGGGGGGTACAGGGGGGGCCGGCTGCACCGGGCGCAACATCTGGGGGGGGGCGCGCTCGCACTCGCAGCTAAAATCCACGGGTTGGGGGCGCAAATTACTTGCCTTGCCCCGGGTGCTGACAACCCACGCTACGCCACTGCGTGTGGCCCTGTTTACATCAGAAACCTCAATGGCGTGTGTGGGATTTCTGTGAGCAGAGCTTATCTGGGAGTGATGTGTGATCCACCTTTATACTGTAAACGCCAGCAACAGGGCTGTATCCTCGTGTAACATGAAGACTGTAGTCGCAAGAACTTATGTATTCTATTTTTATGTCTCTTGTCTATTACAGGCTTGAAAAATTACACTCTTCAGAATGTTTTATGTTTGAAAACATAATAAAGATCATCTAGGAAAAACAGTAATTCAGTGCAATTAAAACAAAGCATCTGCCGAACCCACGGCAGCTTCTCTGTCACACTAGAAGCTAGAACTTTGCTACATTATTTTACGAAAATTAAGCCTGGGAGGAGACCCAGTAAATACAAAGCTATTTTCCTCTTTCTGGTATTGTTTGAGATACGGTGGAATGAGTATTCTAGCGTAATACGATGCAGTAACAGTTTGGGATCCTCACATAGGTTATGAGGGGTTCTCCTCATGATTCCATTGTAGGACCTGGTTTGCATGTGCAGTGTGAGGAGCATCCCAAAGGAGATGGTGTTGGACTTTCAGAGGAAGAGAGGGGAACTAGCCCCGTTGTATATCAGGAGCGGGTTGTGTGGAGAGAGTCTCTTCCTTTAAATTCCTGGGAGTTTAGCCAGAGCCTAGTACGAAAAGAGTATTACAATTGATTAATGATTTTGGTCGGGTGGCTGGATTTAAACTAAATAAACAGAAAACTAAGGTTTTGGGGAAAAATTTGACTGATACAGAGTCAGAACGGTTTCAGAATGAGATGGAACTTAATGTGGTTAAAAAAGTAAAATACCTAGGGGTAAACATAACAGTAAAAAATCTAAGTCTATTTAAGGACAATTATGAAAAATGCTGGACAGAAATCAAGAGAGACTTAGATAGTTGGTCAAAATTGAAACTTTCTTTGCTAGGCCGAATTGCTGCAATTAAGATGAATGTATTGCCAAGGATGTTGTTTTTATTTCAAACACTTCAGGTTTTGGACAAAACGGAGTGCTTTCAGAAGTGGCAGAGAGACATTTCTAAGTTTGTCTGGCAGGGCAAAAAGCCCAGAATTAAGTTTAAGATATTAACCGATGCAAAACAAAGAGGGGGCCTCGCCCTGCCAGACTTAAAGTTGTATTATGAAGCCGCAGCGTTTTGCTGGCTAAAAGACTGGCTACTTCTTGAAGACACTGATGTGTTAGATTTGGAAGGGTTTAACAATGCCTTTGGATGGCATGCATATTTATGGTATGACAAGGTTAAAGCAAATAAGGCCTTTAAGAACCATATTGTCAGAAAATCATTGTTTAATGTCTGGACAAAATATAAAGACTTGCTGGAAAATAAAACACCAAGGTGGCTTTCACCTCTGGAAGCCAAGGCCCGAAAAAGACCCAATATGGAGGCTAAATGGCCAAAATATTGGGAAATACTAGAAAAGGATGGAGACAATTGGAAATTGCAGAGTTTGGAGAAAATGAAAGACAAAGTGCGAGATTGGTTACATTACGCTCAGATTAAAGAAGTTTTTAAAAATGATAAGAAACTAGGGTTCCAGGTGGAGAAGTCGAAATTGGAAACAGAATTGCTAGAACCAAAGATTAAGGTACTCTCAAGGATGTATAACTTGCTGTTGAAATGGAATACACAAGATGAAATGGTTAAATCGGCTATGATAAGGTGGGCACAGGACATTGGGCATAATATCATGTTTGAGGACTGGGAGAGGTTGTGGAGTAATGGATTGAAATTTACTGCATGTAACGCTCTGAAAGAAAATGTAATGAAAATGATTTATAGATGGTATATGACCCCAGCCAAACTTGCCAAAATTTACCACCTGTCTGATAATAAGTGTTGGAAATGTAGAGAGTGTGAGGGAACGTTCTTCCACCTCTGGTGGACTTGCCCTAAAGTGAAGGCGTTCTGGGAAATGATTTATAATGAATTGAAAAAGGTATTTAAATATACCTTCACTAAGAAACCAGAGGCTTTCCTTTTGGGTATTGTCGGCCAAGGGGTGGCAAAGAAGGACCAGACATTTTTTATGTATGCAACAACAGCAGCAAGGATACTTCTCGCCAAACATTGGAAAACTCAAGATTTACCCACACTGGAAGAATGGCAGATACAACTGATAGAATACATGGAACTGGCTGAAATGACCGGCAGAATCCGTGACCTGGGAGAAGAGAGGATTGAGGAGGACTGGAAGAAATTTAAGAACTATTTACAAAAGTATTGTAATTTGAGTGAATGCTAAATAAGATGCTAGATTAAAATAACTGAGCACCACTAAATTTAGAAGTTTTTAAGAAAATAAGTAAGACTGTGAAAATTTAGCTCCTTCCGAGAATTATAAGATTATGAAATATAGAAGGGATATAAGAATTTAAATAAGATGATAAATTGCTGACAAAATGTTACAATGATGAAAGTGGGAGCGGGAGATGTGAGGAAGTCCAAAGAAAATGTGAAAATATGTTAAGATAAATGTTATATTGTTTATTATGTTTATTTTTATTGTAAAACCCAATAAATTGCTTTAAAAAAAAAAAAAATTAAATTCCTGGGAGTTTACCTTAGTGAAGACCTCACTTGGAAAAACAATAACTTAGGTGGTTAGGAAGGTCCAACAGAGACTCCATTTCCTCAGGGTCTTGCGAAAGAACAATGTTAAACAACAATTGATGACCTCCTTCGACCGGTCCACAATAGGAGGTGTCTTCTCATATTGTATCACAGTGTGGTACATTGGCTTGGCATCCACGGACAGAAAGTCTTTACAGAGGGTGGTGAACACAGCGCATGATATCATGGGCTGTCCCCTAAGCCCGCTAGATGACACCGCAAGGGATCGATGCCTTAGGAGAGTGAGAACAATTCTCAGGGATGAGAATTGCCAGCAGCTCTTTAATCTTCTACCCTCAGGGCAGGAGATACAGAAGTAAAGCCAGTCGTACCAACAGGCTAAAAAACAGTTTCTATCCGTGGGCTGTTAGGGTGCTGAATGGAAAATAATATAGTGCAACTGACTTTCGGGGTTGGTGTGTTGTGTGACAAGCACACAGAGTGCAATGAGATTGAGTGTTTGTGTGGGGTGGGGAGGAAGGCTTGGTTAATTTCATTGTACACAGGTACATTGACAATAAAGGTATTATTATTATTATTATTATTATTATTATTATTATTATTATTATAGTGTCTTAAGTGGTACAGTCCATTTGACTCACTTTTACCTCATTCCCATTCATTTTGCTGTACGTGCAAACCAGGTCTTACAGTGGGGTCATTACTTGTTCAATAACACAACCACAGATGTGCACATTAAGTACGGATGGACATATCCCAAAGTAATATATTTATACCCCGTGTTTACAGCCTCGTCTCTTCTGATCTTGCTCATTAGCGTGCCTGGTTTATCCACTTGCATCAATGACCCAGTTCTGAGCCATCGTCTACACGGCGATTTTTATGCCTGCTCAACTGGGCGATATCCTTAGATGCCCTTTGCAAATGCAGCTGTAAAGATTCTGCCTATTCCCATATTTTAAAAATACTTTGCATTGCCCGCATCCTGCCCTAGAATTAGGAAATCCATCGGCTAAGAAGACAGAAGACCGACTGAGAGATATATTTGACTTAGCCATTTTCAGTAAGTCAGGTAAGTTTTGATTGGGACTCGGCTGTTTATAGAGAACGCAGTACAGGCTACTGATATCAAAACCAGCTGTCCTGAGTGAATAGGGTCAGTACCATATATAAAAGCCCTATTTGTAACAATGGTTTTTGGCACCATTTGGGGAGCCTCTCTTCTCTACTGAATTATCACAGAGCAGCAGAAAACAGGGGAAAGTTCTGGTGAACACAGGAACAACTAAGACCATAGGAATGGCTCCAGCAGATCAGGCAAATGGCCCCTCAAGTCGAGCATCCTGTGCTCACAGAACCCTGTGAAACAGCCCCCTTCACACCTGGAATTAAGAGGAATACCATACATTAGGGATAGAGGAATTGTGACTGTGCCCTTGCAGTTTCTGTCGCAAACTCCTGAGCTTTGCAAACACTTGCTCCGATAAAGATTAAAGAACATAACAGCAAATCAAGATCGCAAAATGCAAATGAGAAGCCGCAAAGAAAACCCATTAAAGAATGTGACAAATACCAGAAAGGTAAATGGCTTTATCGACCATGAACTCTTCAGCAAAACGGATATGACAAAAATTCTTCTTGCTTTTCCGAATTGCTGTGATGTCACCGCACTGCTCAAAGACTTCCTGAATAATCTCCTCAGTAGCGTTTTCTGGTAATCCTCCAACAAACACGGTTTTACATCCAGGTGGCCTCTCTCTTGTGGAAGGTGGCGGAAGATCTAAGAGAAAAATTAAAGTTCTCACTTGCTTTCCTATTCAGCCCCATAAGTCATTTCAGACATAAAATAAATTGCTTAAATAAAAGTTTAACATTGAATAATCAGAAAGGCATCTAATCAGATTAAGTCCTCACAGAACTTATTTGGTTATTAAAATATTAATCAGCTGACACCACAAATTTCTGCCATTAAGACGGGAACCTATGTGCTCAGTGCTGTTTGCTTTATCAGCTCCCAATTGATCAGAGCATTTTTTGTTCAGGTAAAGATCATCACAATGAGTAAAAAGTTAAAAAAAATTCAAAATGACACAAAACCTATCACATGAAAGTCCTATCACAAAAAACCTGACCGGGGGGGGGGGGGGAGAGTCTACTAAAAGGGGGTGAAGACTGAACCCGTGGCTGCAGCAACAAGCGAGGAAGGATCCCCTAGACGGGGACTGGGGCAAATATTGGACCTGCAGAGAAGTTTCAGCTCAGTGGCAGAACATCTGCTTGGTGTGCAGAAGACGAAGCCAGCTTCAATCTCTAGGTAGGCCTACCTCCAGGTAGGTCCCCTTGTTTGTGAAGCCCTGGAGAGATGCTGGAAGCCCTGAGGTACATAGACCAAGGTACAGTGGTACCTCGAGTTACATACACTTCAGGTTACATACACTTCAGGTTACAGACTCCGCTAACCCAGAAATAATACCTCGGGTTAAGAACTTTGCTTCAGGATGAGAACAGAAATCGTGTTCTGGTGGCGTGGCAGCAGCGGGAGGCCCCATTGGCTAAAGTGGTGCTTCAGGTTAAGAACAGTTTCAGGTTAAGAACGGACCTCTGGAACGAATTAAGTACTTAACCCGAGGTACCACTGTATAAAGTGAAAGCTCCCTATGTTGTGGGATGCTAATATATCAGAGCTGTGCTAAGGGAAGGAAGGAAGGAAGGAAGGAAGGAAGGAAGGAAGGAAGGAAGGAAGTTTGCCTCATGTTATCCAAATTGTGAAGTCTTTTTCCCTGTGGAAACGCTAAGTGAAGGGATAACAAAATTGCCATTGTTACCCTGGGTAAAAACCGATTAGGACAGCCTGAACTGGACTAGCGATTTGGAGCAATAATTAAATTAACCAAGCACACTTACTTGGATTTGGAGGGAAGAGCGTACAGCTTTTGCAGTGAATTATTTCTTTGATGACAGGCACCTCCGCTGGTGGCGGCTGGGCTACTAATCCCATACTTGACAACATAGGGTTAACTGGAGTTATTCCGGTGACCATGTTGATGTTTGGATCAAAGCCTCGTACACAAATTGAATCTGCAAACGTAGAAAATAAAATATTTGCTTTAGCAGCTTTGAAATGACTTTTGGCCTTCTTGCGGAGATCATCTTGCTTTATTGTTAAGAAATCATTGTTTGCTCACAAGCACCTAAAACCTAAACCTCACATTAACTCCCCTCAGCGTTTCAGCCAAGCACTGAGGCAGAGGCTGGGGGGGTGGGGGAGAAAACCCAAACATGCAGGAAGAAGGAAAGTGTATATAAATTTAGGATAGTACTGGATAGTACAATTAATGGTCATGGTTCTGTGAAATTCTTGACAGCTGTGTAAAAAAATGGCGCTACTCTTGTACAGACTCAATTCATTTCACTGGTGCCTATGTGGGAAAACGTCCAGCTAAACTTTATCCTGCGCTGTAAGGCTGCTTTAATTTTTATTTTTTTTAAATGATATTTATTAAAATTTCAAAAGAAAAAGATTACATTAATAAGAAAAATAACAATAAAAGAGGAAAAATACAAAGTACAAAAAAGAAAAAACAGTTAAAAACAATTCCATCTTTTCATCACTTCTCTTATATTTACTTGTTTCCCAGACCTCCTCATACCTCCCTCTTTTGTATTCCAATTCAGTTTGTTAGTCCAGCAATTCCTTTCCCTCCTTTTTAATCCTGATCTTTAATCTTGATATATTATAACATTAAATTTTTACGTATTAAAAACCAATTTTTCCATATTCTTTTATACCATTACGGCTAGAAACCACTTAACTTCAATCCAACATCCTTCTAACATTCATTAATTTTACAATATTTCTGTAAGTAGTCTTTAAATTTCTTCCAATCTTCTTCCACCAACTCTTCTCCCTGGTCTCGGATTCTACCAGTCATTTCCGCCAATTCCATGTAGTCCATCATTTTCATCTGCCATTCCTCCAGTGTGGGTAGATCTTGTGTCTTCCAATGCTTTGCAATAAGTATTCTTGCTGCTGTTGTGGCATACATAAAGAAAGTTCTGTCCTTCTTTAACACCGATTGGCCGACTATGCCCAGGAGGAAGGCCTCTGGTTTCTTCAAGAAGGTATATTTAAATACCTTTTTTAATTCATTATAAATCATCTCCCAGAAAACCTTAATCCTTGGGCACGTCCACCAAAGGTGAAAGAATGTACCTTCAGTTTCTTTACATTTCCAACATTTATTTTCGGGCAAATGGTAGGTTTTTGCAAGCTTGACTGGGGTTATGTACCACCTGTATATCATGTAAGGCTGCTTTAATTAAAGGTTTAGATGGATAATCTCTGTCAGTATCGCTTGTACCCACATGAATCAGAAGGAAGGGGTTGTGTATAAGACTTGGCAACTTCTCTGTCACATCATGAATCTTTGCACCTGGAAGATGGCACACCTCCCGGGACATCTTGTTTCCTCCGCACACTGGTGCCTCTATCTCGATCAGAAGGGAGTCAACTACCACCGCCACTCGTCTCTGCCCCTCTGGGGAATGGCAGGAATCGTTCTGTACACTGTACCTTCTAAACCCACCTCAGAGTGTTCTGAGGTCTGCAGCTGCATGGTGCTAACTCCCTAGCAAGAGTTTAAAAGTCACAAAAGCAAGCAGGTGATCTATATGTTTTCCCACCCCACGCAAACAGCTCAGATAAGCAACCAGCCTTGCATTTTTATTAAGGATTGCAGGGAAAGACCTGCCCAAAAAGTTGAAAAACATCTTCATGCATGCGACAACGGCTGCGAGAGTTCTGGTAGCACAAGGATGGAAGACTGAAGAAACCCCAACTAAAGAATCATGGCAAGAAAAATTGATGGACTATGCAGAACTGGCAAAACTGACATATAAGCTACAGGACAAGGATAACTGTGACTTTAAGGAGGAATGGGAACCCTTTACAAAGTATCTGAAGACGCAACAAAGCGAACTGGACTCCTTGGCAGGTTTTGAATAAACATTCACAAACTTTTTATTGATAATAATCAGCTAAATAGTTTGAGGATCTATACAACTTTGTAACATGCAGAAAACAGCATTCTTAGAGAAACCAAAGACTGGAACTGAGGGAAGTCGGGGGGTGGGGTGGGGGTGGGTGGGTTTTGTGTGGGAGGGAGGAAAAATGGGGGTGGGAAACAAGGATGATATGTTTTTGGATAATATGTCTTGTTATAATTTTGAATAAAAAATAAATAAAAAAAAGATAAGCAACCAGCCTTGATCCAAAAGACACAGTCTCCTCCACCAAACCCTTGAAAACAGCCCTGTTGACATGTCCTGGTCATGAGGTCCCAGAGGCTGCTCACCCTATGACTACCCTCTCTACCACCTTTGCCAAAAAAGGAGTGTTGGTGACTGGTCTGTTGTTCTTACACTTCACTGGGTGTCTAGAGTAGGCTTTTACCACCCTCTTTAATAACAGTGGGTATCACTCCATCATTGCAAGTATCCATTTACCATTCTTCTGACCCATTCACACCATCTAGGCCAGCTTTAATAAGCCAGGAAGGATAAAAATCTAATGAGCATGTGGTTGGATAAAAAGGTAAAGGGACCCCTGACCATTAGGTCCAGTCATGGCCGACTCTGGGGTTGCGGCGCTCATCTCGCTTTATTGGCCGAGGAAGCCGGTGTACAGCTTCCAGGTCATGTGGCCAGCATGACTAAGCCGCTTCTGGCGAACCAGAGCAGCGCACGGAAACGCCGTTTACCTTCCCGCCGGAGCGGTACCTATTTATCTACTTGCACTTTGACGTGCTTTCGAACTGCATTGTTGGCAGGAGCAGGGACCGAGCAACGGGAGCTCACCCCATCGCGGGGATTCGAACCGCCGACCTTCTGATTGACAAGTCCTAGGCTCAGTGGTTTAACCCACAGCGCCACCTGCATCCCATGTGGTTGGATACATTGGGGCAAATATCCTGTCCACATCCTAAGGCTGTATGAACTGGAACTAATCCGACAACAATGGGCTTGACGTTGCGTTAAGACACCTCGGCTGGCACTGTTAGAACAGCGGCATCTGAGGAGTTTTATCTGCAAAGTGTTTAGCCATCTGGTTAGGAGAAACCAGCCTCCAGCTAACACAGAACAACTCTGCAGGATAGTTCCCCAAGTTTGCAATGGAGGCAGTGAAGAAGGATCTCTTCACTGTCCTCAGCGCCACAACTCTGAAGTTGTGATCAATCGATTCCTAAGTGAGATCTATGCCTTGATTTTAAATATTTTATTAAATTTTTCAAAAAATAGAAATTAAAGTCCATTTCATCTACCGCAGCTCCTTAGGATACCAAGGGGCAAAATGACTCCACGGCACCAGAGAGTGCTCAGTCGTGTCAAGGGCTCTATGGGTCTCACCATTCCATAGTGAAACAAAGGCCTCAACAGGATCACCTGGTCTATCCATTTTAGAATTGCCCGGAGCAGTCAGGATTCCATCAGATTTGACCAGTCTCCAAAGGTGGACCATTCTACCTGGCCTTCTGGTGGTTCCCTCGCTGCAAGAAACCAAATTACAGGGAACCAGGCAGGGGGCCTTCTCGGTAGTGGCACCTGCCCTGTGGAACGCCCTCCCACCAGATGTCAAAGAGAAAAACAACTGCCAGACTTTTAGAAGACATCTGAAGGCAGCCCTGTTTAGGGAAGCTTTTAATGTGTAACAGACCATTGTATTTTAATATTTTGTTGGAAGCCACCCAGAGTGACTGGGGAAACCCAGCCAGATAGGCAAGGTATAAATAAATAAATTATTATTATTATTATTATTATTATTAATCTGGTTCCCAAATCCTGCAGGTTGAGAATCACTGCTGAAAGGCCAAACCTCACCAGGAAGTGGTCTGACCATGACAATGGGGTGATATTAACCCACCCTCCAATTTCCAGGACCCCCCACCCCACCCCCCGGAGTGAAGACAAAATCAAGGGCATGACTTGCTGTATGCCAGAGCTTTCCAAACCATGTGTCACGACACGTTAGTGTGTCAAACACAACTCCCAGGGCTGGAAAGGGGTTAGTTTAACCTCCAGTTTGCTAGTAAAACTGAATTAACTGTGTTGCAGAATGATGCAAAACTGAATGTTGCAAAATGATACATGTCTAAAAAGCGTGTCACCAACGTGAAAAGTCTGGAAAACTCTGCTCTATGCATTAGACCAGGGGTCAGCAAACTTTTTCAGCAGGGGGCCAGTCCACTGTTCCTCAGACCTTGTGGGGGGCCGGACTGTATTTTGAAAGGGAAAAAAAATTAACGAATTCCTATGCCCCACAAATAACCCAGAGATGCATTTTAAATAAAAGGACACATTCTACTCATGTAAAAACTCGATGATTCCCGGACCGTCCGCGGGCCGGATTTAGAAGGCGATTGGGCCAGATCTGGCCCCTGGGCCTTAGTTTGCCTATCCACGCATTAGACCAATGATCATTTGAGAAGGCCATGCAAACCCAAGCAGGACCTGAAGAATTCTCAGTGTGGATGTTGAAGTGGCCCAAACCACAAAACCCCCAACACCACACCTGAGACAACCTTGGTCATAACTGCCAGGGAGACTGATGAGAAGTAGGGTGGGTGCTGCTTTTTATTGCATGAAAGTCATTCCTACCCCCCTCCCTTCTCCCCCCCCCCCAATCATTACAAAGGTGAATCAGATGTCTGCTCTACAGCAGCAAAAATTATACAACGATAAAACATAAAACAGTAGAGATTTTTGAATACTATAAAGGCAACTTCATGAGCCCTTTCTTTGTGTGTGTGGGGGGGGGGTTAGAAAAATAAAATTTGCTTCTTTCTTAAGAAACAATCCTTTCGGATCCTTCTGCTGGCAACACTTTGCAGCAATTTGATACCATCAATTATTCAGAGGCAATGGCGAGTTGTTTGGGCATTCCCAAAAGCTTTCGGATCACAATTCAGCAATATTTAATGGTAACATGAAAAATCCAGGGTTTGGCAGCCTGGGAGTTGTGGCTGAACTAATAAACAACAAAAAAGAGCAAAGCTTGAAAATAAAAACTATGCCTTGTCCTGAAACCACATGACAGTGTTCTTCCCTATAATGTAGTAACTCTAAAAAGCCCTAGAATACATTTTGGAAGTGAGCATTTGTATTTGTACATTCATATTTTAAAACCTAAGGTTCCTGTTTAAAAAAAGTGGGAGGGAGGACACAACCCTAACATGAGATCAGCCAAAATAAGCATGTTAGGATCCGGGAGATCTCTGGCTGAGCCAAAGCTACGATTCTACTTTTATGAACCTTCCTTGATGCCACAAACCTCATTCAGGTTTAAAAAGGAAACATGACCTTCTCCATTGCAAAGTGAATCTTCTAAGCAAAATAGTAACAAGGACTCCATTACACTTGAAAGGACTTCAGTGTCCATACTTTTTATTTCCATTAACACAAGCAGATATTCACAAGTCCACTTTTCTTAAGTGACACACCACTCACATAGGACGCAATGCAGCCAAAAGCAAGCACTTTTCTTGTCCTACTGAATTGTGGGAGATTTGGCAAATGCTAATCTCTCCCTTTGAAACTGATGGGGTTCACAACTGTTTAGTTTTGACTGAACTGTATGGCACACCTGTTATCTGAACCCAAGCATTAAGCCTAAGTTTCACTGCTTCCCCCATGCATATACCATATTTTGGTAGTTTGCTTTGGTCTGTGGCACCCAGCTGCCTAGGACCTAAACTCCTGCTATGGTCCCATGAATACCAGCTGATCAAGGAAACAGAATAGCTTCTAGTCTAGCCATCCTCAGACAGGTGCCATCCAGATATGATTTTGGACTGCAACTGCCATCACCCCTGGCAATTGGCCATGTTGAGGGAGTTAAAGCAAAGCATATGGAAGGCACCAGTTTGGAGACCAATTTGTAGAATTGGGCACACTTGGAGCAAAATTCAGAATGAGCAAGTTTTGATTTTTTCCCCATGTTTGCCTTTCTCCATCAATAATTTTTAAAAATGCATCTTGAGTAAGCAGCAAAATAATGAGAGCTGCTTCCTTTTCCTTTGAGTGAGACGTTAACATATGGTGAAATTCTCAGCCTTGCTGGTACTGACAATACATTTTTGTCTCTGGATGTTCTATTCGAAAATAACACACAAAGGAAACCGACTCGGCTTCCAGATGGTAAATTGTTTTCTTTAGCAACTGTTACTCTTTCTTGATGCGAAGACATTTAATTTGGTGTTTCTTGAGAGTTTGGAAAACCTGCATCAATTTAAAGTTTTTGAGTTGAGGTAAAATTCTAGATTACTTCTCCCCAATTATTTGCAGGCAGAGGGGACGCTTTTAATAGATCAAGCAGATATTCCACAGCAACATGATTCAGATATTCCACAGCAACGTGATTCAGTGCTTTGTTTCATCTTTTTCAAGAAGTGGGAAGTGGTGAGCAATCTCTTCAGAAACAGCCTCTGCTGAGAAATTCTGCCACAATGTGAAATTATATACATATCTGCTTATTCTTTTAAAAGTTGACAATGAGTGAGAGGCAGCAATTCCTGGCAGAGCTAGTTCTCCCAAGCTTCATCTCTCAGCATCCAACACTATCATCTAATAAACCACATCCTTCTCCCATCTCCTTGGCTACAGCCAGCCTTTCAACTCAATCCAGCACGAGATATCTATGCACAGAGGCAGGCTAGACAACCCAGCTTTAGCCTCACATCTGCATCACAATGTGCCATGCTCTGCCAGAGGTGAGTACTCCAAGACCAGAGACCCGATGTCAGATGGGAACAAGCCAGAGTAGTGTAGTCCCAGAAAGGCAAGTGTCAAGGTTTCAGAGGTGAAAGAGAATGAGCAGATGAGTCAGAGGCAAGCAGCACAGTAAAAGACAAGAGAAAAGGTCAAGTTCCAGAAACAGGAGCTGGATGAGCTGGAGGGCAAGCAGTCTAGTCTAAAGGCCAGATTCCAGAAGCAGTGATTAGATGTGGATACAAGGTGGTCCTACCCTCTGCCTGTCCCTCAAAACCGGCACATCACATGGGACTGGGCCTCAGCGCCGGCAGCCTCTCCTCCTCGCCCGCTCTCCAGAAGCCACTATGAGCTGCCCAAGGGAAGAGGCTGGCAGCGACGGCCATGGAGAGGCACCTGCTCCTTTGCAACTGCCAACCCTGCAGCTCAGAACAAGCACCGACTGTCAGGTGTGCGTGCAGGAGCCAGGCCCTGTGACCAATAGGACTTTGCAGGACTGGGGCCTTCCTAAGTTTGTTCTAAAGAGGCAAGGCGCAGCCACACAGGTGAGGCCAATTGGTAACTCACAGCACCTGATGGCAAGAGCTGGGAAAGGATATAAGGTCAGCATTTCCCTTCGGCTCTTTGCCACAGCAACACACTTCCTGCCTTGCTGCATTTGGCTTCTTGCTTCCTGATCCTTGAACCTTGGCTTCTTGACTCCTTCTTCTTGATCCTCGATCCTCGGACCCCTGACTTCGTGACTCCTGGCTCTCTGACCCTCGGACTCTTGGCTTCTTGACTCCTGGCTTCTGGACCCAGTTCCTGCTCCCACCCCGCCATCTTGCCCCCGGTCCTGATGTCCCCTGCCGGGACTTTGATCGCCCGTGAACCAGACCGTGACACCGACTCATCCTCTTCCCTGAGCTTTGTGGTGGCAGAACTGGCAGAGGAAATAGGGACATTCCAGGATAAAATTAGAAGCTGGGATACCATTAGTAAATCCAGAACGGTCCCTGCAAAATAGGGACACTTGGAGGGTATGTGTTAAGACAGCTGGTGGTATCTCTAGGTGATCCATTGCAGCTCTTCGATATGCTGCCTTAGTGGTACACAAAGTATGGCACTGGAACTTAATTTAAGGAAAATCTTCTACATTCACCAAGCAAATGAGCTCTTTGCTTCTGCAGGAAACAACCACACTGTTCACTTGAATGACTTCAGAAGGGCAGAAACATGGATTCCACATGTGACCTTTTATGTGTTGGGCCTAATCAATGGCTGCTGGAGAAGGACTTGACATGGATGTAGCAATTTCACAGCAGTGAATCTGGAAACCTAAAATCCTAGACTCAAGACCACCTCTCCAGGCTCACTTAGAAAGCGCACCAGGAGAATCCCCAAGCCATCGCTAGCAAACAACACAAGGAACACACACAATCAAGACTCAGTTGCCACCTCAGCTTCCTCTTCATCTCCCAGACTGGTGTTGACAATGGACAAAATCTCCAACTGGAAGAACTTCAGCTCACACTGGCCAGTTCACAAGCAAAGTGAGGCATTTGCAATGGCTGAAGAGGGTGAAGTGAGAACACAGAGGATAAGGCCAGCAAGGAGAAGAAGATATTTGTGTAGGCAAGGAAGGACCCACAGAAGAAAGAAGTTACTTCACCACCTTAACAAACTTGGCCTGGGAATGTACATATTCTACATTGTTCACACACAAAATATTTTTTTTATTTGCATAGATATAGAAAAACTGATAAATATCTGTAAAAAAGAGAAATGGCTCACTCGAAGTTCATTTTTAGGTTCTGCAATGGGATTTAAAAGTAAGCCATACAGCAGAAAAATCACCTCTTTAAAATGCAGCAGTTAGATGTTCCAACAACAAATGGTTTCATTATTCATTATTCACAGAAGGAAAATCTTTTAACTTTAAAACAGAACAGCATATTTTGAAGAACACAGCTGTGATGCTAGGTTTAAAATATGTTTAGCTCTCTGTCAGTAACTGCTAAATCCAGACTCCAGACAACCTATTTATTGAGCAGTCCTCCTGATTTGCCCACTCAAAGCATACATGTAGGTTAAATTCTATTCAGTCTTTATTGAGCATTAATTCTGATCTTTTTTTGTGGGGAGGTTATACATCAATGAGCATTCATCCTGATTGGATTGCAGCATGTTGATACATCTTCCACTTAATTATTTCTTCGATGTACAAAACTGCTGTTAGAATGTTCCTCTTTTCTTTCATTTTGGTAACCTCCCTACTTGTCTTACTTCATCATCCCCCAGGACTACAACGCATAATAATTTGATATAAAAAGTATTATTTGTCATCCCGTTGGTTCTGAAACTTTTATATATGATTTACTTTGACAGTGATTTCAATAACGTGCTGATTTTATGAGCAACAAAAAACTATTAGCCACTTTAATGGGGCAGGTTTTCTTAAAAAAAGATTTCTTAATAATAATTTTTATTAGTTTTCAATTACAATCCAATAGTAGCCTCATTATAACAATACCAATTTATAATACAATTACTAATACCATTTTTATATAAAAAATTTAAACCAAATTATGTCACAGAGGTTTCATTTGGCAGACAATTCTTTTAAAGAAAAATGTATTTGTGTCACTTACGAGTATTGTCATATTTGTCTTGTTGCATAAGGATGCCTTTTTAATTTATTTGTAATAATAATAAAAATGCTTCAATAAGTCTTTATTTGCATTTAAAATATTAAAGACTTATTTCCCTTGCTCTAAGTGGCTCAGAATGGATAATTAGCATATTTATAGGAAGACAGGACAGAAATCTTTGAAATATTTAATAAAAACTATATCAATAAAATACAATTTTAAACAGCAAAATTAATCCCTAAACAAAGAAGAAGAAGACCCGATCTATACACAGCAAGATAAGTAAACAGTATCTACTGACTTTCAGCTTTTTAACCAGACAGGCCAAAAGCTGGCTAGGGAGTGCAATGTTGCAACCCTTTCTAACAGAGTTCGACCATACATTGGAAGTAAGATCATTAATGTGCAGGATCACAGCTGCTTCGTTCCACCCTGGACTTGGCTTGGCATGGTGAAGCGCTCTCCTCTCTAACCCTGAGCATAGCTGTCAACTTTCAGATTTGAAAATAAGGGACCAGCAGCCTCAGAAATAAGGGATCAGCAGCCAAAATAAGAGATTTTCCAACCACAGGTATGTTCAACTTCTGAGCCCCTCCAAGCCAAAGGCAGAAAGCCCAGCCAGCAGCCAAACGAAGCCTCAAGCGGTGGTTCCCACAGCGCAGCAACCCGGCAAAGGGGATGCAGCAAGGAAAACCACCGTCACCTCTCTGCTGGGAAGCGCTGAGCAAAGGCGAGTCCCTAGGCAACGCAGCTGAGTTGATCGGCACAAGGCATGCAAACTCCACCCCCCCATTCGTTCTTAGACTCCTTATTGGGTGAGCAACGCAGCCAAGCAACACAGTTGGAGCCTCCCTCCTCCCTAGCCAGCAGAGAGGGAGGGAGAGGAGCTACTTCCTTTGAAAGCCAGGAAATTTAAGGGACATCATCAATCCGGGCTAAGGGAGTTTCCCACCAAATAAGGGACGGTTGAGAGCTATGACCCTGAGCTGTAGTCAAGAGTAGACCTTGGCTTCTTTCAAGTTTAATTGCAGTGGGGGCCATTTTGGGCTGTGACATCTGAAATCTACGCTGTAATATAACCAACAGGTTTCTTTGAAGCCTAATTGAGGCACAGGGACATTTTCAAAGAACTCGCCCTCCCCAGCTGTGACCTCCTCCTGAAACTGTTCCCCCCCACACAATTAGACTTGAAAGGGGCTTCTTTTGAGCCTAATTTGACCGGGGGGGGGGGACACAGGACCCCACAGGTACCAGAGAAGGCCTCTGCAGGTGTAGGTTTGCTCCCAGTGGCAATCTATGTTCTGGAAGTTGACCAATATATATTTAACGTGAATTGTGCCCGTATAAGGAATCACCGTTTAGGGTTTTCAGAGGGGTAGGGTTTCAACATTTCCTCAATTTAATACCACTGTTACATACATATACATATACATATACATATACATATACATATACATATACATATACACACAGTGGTACCTCTGGATGTGAACGGGATCCATTCCAGAGTCTCATTCGCATCCTGAAGCGAACACAACCCGCATCTGCACATGCACGGGTCGCGATTCACCGCTTCTACGCATGTGCGTGACGTCATTTTGAGCGTCTGCGCATGTGCAAGTAGCAAAACCTGGAAGTAACGCATTCCGTTACTTTCGGGTCGCCGCGGAGCGCAACCCAAAAACGCTTAACCTGAAGCAACTTTAACCTGAGGTATGACTGTATACATATACATATACATATACATATAAACGTACTACATTTTTACCTAAGGGTTTGTTACATTTTAAGAGTTTCCAATTTTTTGTGTTCACAATAAATGCAAAAATGGTTGCCATTTTGAATTTATGGTAATCAAAACTAAGCTGATCTACATTCATCTTAGTAGCACAATTACAAGAAGAAAAGAAAAGGGTAGTTTGAAAGCAAGAATAGGAATAAAATAAAGCATATATGAAGGTGTGAAACAGAAACAGAAGTGTGACTGTAGTGTTTCATTATTTAAAAACACTTAAAACTACATATATTCCACCAAACTGGTGAGCAGTATTTTCTCCAAAATACTGCCTGAGGTTCATCATGACACTTTTCTGAAATCTGCATGTAAAAGACTTAAAGTATATGTCAGTAAGATGATGAACCCAAGTATTGTGAAAAATCATCACAATGACAAAATCTGCAACCAATTTGCAGCTCTCCACTAGAGCGTACAATTTTTAGCCTGCTCTCTTATTTCCTTAATGTCCTAAAGGGTTAACAATTAGAAACCTCACATATGAGTTAAACTCACAATGGGAGCATAAAACTGTTGACGATGGGTGTTATCTTCCTTATTCCAAGATAGAGAACTTCAATTTACAAAACAAAACATAGAAAAGGAAGATAGAAAAGGAATTAATGAAAAAAAAATAAGAAGGGCTGCCAGTTCTCTGTCTGCCAATTATGTATGTAACAATTATTCAAAATGTTCAGAATATGCACTCCAAGATAACATCTGGCTGTACTATTGTCCAGCTCTTTCTCCATCTGCTAGACGAAGGTTTTTCAGTCTTCATTCCCAATCCTCTCGCATCTACCTTCCCCCCCCCAAAAAAAGTCCAAAAGAAGCTCTTCATTTTTTATTATCATTAAATGTCAATCATAGTTCTTATCTGACCCAGTATTATGAATTTCTCTACAAGGGTTCCAACAAATCCCAACAGTGCGGTAGTCCATAATTATTTGTTATATCTTCACACCCAATTCCATATACTCCAGTCCTGTTGGCCATTATACTGTATCCTGATGGATGTCTTCTTCTGAGCGTAAGAGGTTAATCCATGATGCCCCGCTTATCTCAAAAGGGAGCTTTGACAATCAAGATTTATGCCTTGGTTGCTTTTGATCACTGCGTAATTATTTCCACTGACAGAAGTGTCAGCAGTCAATGACTAATCCACAGTCTTCCTCCCCGGAAGTTCCTGGGATGTTGTTGTTTTTGTTTATTACTACTTTATATATTTTTGTGTTTTTCTATTGTTATCCGTCCTCTGATCTTTGGAGGAAGGATGGGTGTACAGTAATTTAATAAATAATATTAACATTAATAAATAATGCATCCAAGAATTCGATTTTCACAGAGGTGAAAATAATAAGTTCCCCTATAATAAGTTCCCCTATTGCTAGAACAGGACTTCTATGTCCCTGCTATCATTCATTCATTCGTAAACAAATAATAAATAATAAAATTTCTGAGCAAGGTTTCACACAGGTAACATCAGTGTCTTAACAGACTGTGCTTCCTTCAGCACTCGAGTCTTTGAAGTGGAACTGAGAGAAAGCACAGACAGACATACACACCCACCCAGCAAATGTCTTTCTTAGTACAGAGCTCAGAAATTGATTCTATTTTCTGCACTTAGCAACCAATGAGATGAGTAAATGTACTCCTCTTGCTACAGGGGTGGGCAGAGAGTAGTGTAGTAGTTTGAGGGAATCCTGGAGCAAATGGCTTGGCCACCAGGGTCTCTGCAAGAGCGACAAAAAGGTTTACAACGAAGATTCTAGCTAGAACTGCGCCAACTGACTTCTCTTTCGTTACTTAAACAGCAGCGACACGTAACAGGCTCCTTTCGCAAGAGAGAAAAGGGTTCAAAAGCTGTTTGTTGTGCTCTGGCAGATGGGCTCTGCTGCTTCCAAGATAACAGTAAGGAAACCCCCCCAAGAGACATAGCAAAACCCTTGAGCATTGCTAGAGTGCCTCCTGGCTGCTATTAAATCAGAGAATCTGCTTGCTCTTTTGTGGCTTTAAACTTCATATTTGTATAAACAGCAAGTTAGTTTCTTCCATCTTGGGAAGAGGTTAAAGAGCCAGCACATGCTTTTTAAAAACCAGTTCTTTTGATTATGAAAAACCAAACAAAGTTATGCTTTTCATACAGTTACTGTGACACCCAAAAACACATGTTCTCTTCAGCTCTGTAGAGTGGATCTGCACTCCAGGAAGAGGCAAACAAAGGATAGCCATTTCCCAACTGTAAAAGGATTACAAGTGAAATAAAAATGCTTTGGAGGGTTCCTTTTGTTCCTCACATAATGTATACAAATGAGTGGAAGGCCAAACAAAAACTCAGATGACATTGCTGAAACAGAATTAGAAGTACAGGAAACAAGAGTAACATCATTAGAGTTAAAAGGATTTGATGATTCCGTGCCAGTGAAGCACGTGTGAGCCATTTGTTGCAAGTATATAAGGATATTTGCTTATTTAAAAAAGCCATTTTCAAGCAAAAAACGAGCAGGAAACCATGTGGATAATCTAGGAGCAACGACGTCTCAGCAGTTTTCACTAGGACAGATTTGGGAGAGTGGTTGATATAATCCAAATTGGGTTTCAGCCACTGTTGGGTTAGAAGACTTTCCTCATGGATGTATAAATTGCTAGCGAAAAACACTTGTCAGCACCTGCTTTTCTACACAAATTATTAAACCAGCTTCACAACAGAACCATCTTAATATATATCCAAAAGACCCATAGTGTTGGGCTACAGCAGACCTCTCTGGAGAAGACCTGTGGGCACCACAAAGAAGTTTCTTCTTTGCCTTCTTCTCCTTGGCTTTACTGTTATGTACTGAAGTTCTCACCCTGGGCCAGCCGGGGGATACTGTAGATAGTTCAGGTCCACATATGCAAATAAGGGATCGAAAGTGACGTTCAGTGATTGGATACTTACAGAAAGTTGTTACAGTTACGTTGTACTGGAGTTTTATATAAGCAGGCTGGCTGAACCCTTCAGATCAGTTCTGTTCTGGCCTCTGAATAAACAAGAGCTGTTTGAAGAATCGCTGTGTCGTCTGATATGTTCACCCACAACTTAACACTTATGTTATCCAATGATGTGCTCAAATCAACCTCAGCAGGTAAAGCTGGTCTACTTCTGCTCAAGCAAACACAAAGTGAACCTGCTTACAGACCTTCCATGTGCATCATGGGGAATGCCAGCAATGGGGAGGGGCATGGCATGGAAGAGAACATGGAGGGCAGGATTTGGGTGTCTACCCTTGCCAGGGCCGGCTTTAGGTTTGATGAGGCCCCAAGCTACTGAAGGTAATGGGGCCCTTTTTATGTCCAGCTGTCCTTTGTCAACAACAAATTGCCACTGTTTTCTGTGTTGAATATATGCTATATGGGAATTTATGGACCTAATTGGTATCTAAAGCCATTTGTACGTGTTGCCATGCAACCAGTCCCTGCAGAATGTAGGCACCCTATATATAGAAATAAGCAAACCAGTGATGTTATAGGGAGCAGGGGAGCAGGCGAGGTCCATTAGTTACATCATAGGAGCCATCACAACACAAAATACTGTTGCTGTATGTAGGTTTTATTTTATTTGTTTTTTATCTTATATTTTGGAAATGTACATCCAGTGTTTTTCCCCCTTTAATTTTTTTGGGGGCCCCCAAGAGAGTGGGGCCTGAAACTATAGCTTGTTTAGCTTATATGTAAGTCCGGCACTGACCCTTGCCCTGGCCCACACTTTGTTCACATGTTCAGCTGAATGCCAGATGAAGCCTATACAACTATGAAGCCTAAGGAAATAAATCCTAATATTTAACAAAAATGCGTGTCAAATATTTTTTATTACTTCGATCATTCACAGAATTGAGGATTTGTAAGGGGACTTGAGAGTCATCTAGTCAAACCCCATGCAATGCAGGAATGCTAAAACATCCATGGCAGACAGCCACCTGCCAGAAAATGTTTGAGCCACTGAAGTTAATTTAGAACAACAACATCAAACTGTGTGTAAGCTAGGGTTGTAGCTAACACTAGTCCTACTCAGAGTAGACACACGGAAATTAATGGACATAGGTAACTTAGGCTCATTAATCTCCATTTAATAAAACTTCATCTATGCAACCCTAATTTTAGGCACAATATACTGATCAGCGTTTAACAGTTCTAAGAACTACATCGTTAAGGAACTATGCGTTGTCTAAATCAGTGCTCCCCAACCTTTTTATCGCTGCGGACCGGTAAATGTTTGATAATTTTTCCATGGCCCGCTTGTTTTGAGCTGAGTCCCCCCCTTCGTGCACTTACCTCACGGCAGCTTCTCTTCAGTCCCCGCGTCTCCGACCTCGAGTCCTCAGTCCTCCCGTGGCACCTCCTCCTCGGCCAATGGCGTGAGGTTTGTCTTTCGGCCAATCAGGAAGCGGGAGGACCCGCTCCCTGATTGGCCAGGAGGAGCATCAGTGTAACAACAGCGAATTTTCATTCGCTATTGTCACACAATGGGCGGGCTTGAGAGGGCGCAATGCTCTGCACCTTGGCCGCCCGCCACAGTGAAATGATTTGAAGTTCCTCGGGCGGCCCGGTGCCGATTGATCCATGGACCGGCACCGGGCTGTGGCCCGGGGGTCGGGGAACACTGGTCTAAATCATATTCTAGCATTAAACTGCATACACTGATTACTAAATGTGTGGCAACTTCAGAGGGTACGCAACATAAAGAAGAAAGCAACCGACAGAGCAAATAGCAAAAGAGATTCTATACAATCGGAAACTTTGCTACCATTTAAAACCTTGACATTTGCTTAGATTCAAAATCCAATTTTACAGCACTAATAAATAAGGAATTATATAGGGTACTTTGAGTCCTGGAAGGCTAGCAGTGCTGGAAATTGATTCGCCATCAAGGCCAAGCAAACTATGTCTCAAGAGTGCTATAGAAAAACAAACCAGAAGTTGCACGCCATTTTAAAGCCTTTCCATTGTTCATAGAGTTTCCCTTGTAGGCTATAAAGTGATCAAGCTACTGCTGCATCGACAGAGGCTGGCAGACAAAAACTTTAAATGTACATCCAAATGGGTGGAAATCATGTAACACAGAAGAATTGTCCCCTAATACGTGATCATACAGGGCAGGCAGCGGTTCCTTTTAATGACTATTTATGGATGAAATTGGGATTTTAATCCTCATTGCGAATTATGACTACAGAAGAGGTGACAGCCATCATTCCAGACCTTACATATGTGGTGTTAGAGTTTATTTTGTCCTATAAAATTGATTTTAATGGATCTACTCAGAGTATGGCTTAGCTGGGTATCATGATATGGGCACAATTTTACACCACCATTATGTTGTTATGGAACCAGGTGATCAGCTGCAATAAACACTTTCAAAACCCTTCTGGCTGAATGGCTTTTTAAGGATTTGAGTCTGCATGTGTGTGGCATGAAGGGTTCAAACACACCAATTTTTCTCTAAAGGGGTCTTTGTTTGCCTCATCCTCTAATTCTTGAAGACTTAGTTTGGATAGAACACCAGACCATGTTTGGAACTTCAGGAACATGCCTTTTGCTCCACTCGAGTAGGACCCTGACAGAGACACATGCCCGACTGGCATGTTCCCTCCCTCCTGGTCAATCGTTCAGGAGCTTCAAAAGCTTTCTTCAGCCTGAACATCACAGCGACCGATGCCAACAGACACCGGCACACTTAGGGATCCGCAGAGTTTGCGCATCATGCGTAACAGACCTCAGCAACTCAGCATTTTGGCTAATCTACTTTATTTACATATAAACACGCACAGAGCACTGCAACATGGCTCCCCCTCTCTCTCTAGCATCAGACAGCAAAGAGAAAGAACAAAGGACAATAGTCCCACTTCACGGAACACAGTAACACAAACATCCTGTCTCCATCACTTCCCACTCTGTGGAGTCAAAACATATACCGTCATGTGACAGACAACAATCCCATGACTGCAATCATGGGGCAGGAATTCTAACATTGCTTGTGCCTCTCAACATTTCACCACACACGCTGTTTCAGTTACTTACTTCTGCCTTAGCTGCCCCATTTCCTGTGCTTTTAACTTGATATTATTTTAGTAGTTTTTAGGTGGACAAATAGAATAGTATCCAGGGAGAAAATGTTCAAGTGAGCCCTCACCTGAAGTCATGGGCGTAGTCAAGGGGGGGCAAGGAGGGGTAGCTCCCCCCCAATAAATAAAAATCCCCCCCCAAAAAAGGCCTGCCTCCCCTAACAAAAATCCTGGCTACACCCATGCCTGAAGTGGTTCTGCCCAGAAACAAATTTATCGACTCATCGAGAACTAGACAATTGCACAAACTAACCCACTGTCTACAATTAACTAGCAATAAATCCCAGACCCAGGGTCAAGAATTTCAATATCATGAAACATTAATTTTTGAATGGGACATGTATTATAATCACCACACCGTGCTCACTTCTGGATTGTTACTTTCAAAATATAGCACTTAAATTATTACTGAATCAAACACCCTGAACTGAAAAAAATTAGGGGCTGAGTCTAATAAAGACATGGTGCTCGCAGAATGACTTGTGTTTGCACAAGACAACTTCCCTTTCTCTTCTCCTCACATTCTCGCTGCAAACATCAAACTTTGGAGAGTTGGGGGAAACCCCAGGACAGATTTGGGGGTGTGCAAGGGCAGGAGAACTTCCACCACACAAATGAAAGTCATTCTGCGAGTGCAACAAATTAATTGGATACAACCCTAAAAGCCCAGCAAATACAATTTCAGAAGTCCATTCTTTCTCAGATAGGTTGAACAGCCTGACCACTGCAGTCCATGCATCGGGAACCCCAAGCCATAGCTGTCAACTTACAGATTTGAAAATAAGGGACCAGCAGACAAAATAAGGGATTTTAGTCAACCAGCTCCCGAGCCAAAGGCAGAAAGCCCAGCCAGTCCAGCAGCCAAACGAAACCTCAAGTGGTGGTTCCCACAGCGCAGCAAACTGGCAAAGGGGGTGCAGCAAGGAAAACCATTGTCACCTCTCCGCTGGGAAGTGCTGAGCAAAGGCGAGTCCCCAGGCAACGCGGCCGATTTGATTGGCAGAAGGCATGCAAGCTCCACCCCCCAGTCATTCTTAGACTCCTTATTGGGTGAGCAACGCAGCCAAGCAACACAGTTGGAGCCTCCCTCCTCCCTGGCCAGCAGGGAGGGAGGGAGAGGAGCTGCTTCCTTTGAAACCCAGGAAATTTAAGGGACATCATCAATAAGGGACAGCAGTGGGACACGGCGCTGGGATAAGGGAGTTTCCCGTCAAATAAGGGACGGTTGACAGCTATGCCCCAAGCTTCGATTACTGCCCTTGGACCTGGTTCAGAGGCTCCAGTTGATGCAGAATGCTGATGGGGGCTGGCAAAGTGTGACACAACAGTTAAAACTTTTGTACCGGCTGCTCATCTAATACTGAGTCAGGTTCCAGGTCTTTGTATTAATAGACAAATCCCTGCACAACTTAGGTCCAGGGTACCTTAGGGAACACCTGAACCATTATATCTCGGCTCAAATGTGGAGGTCATCTGCAGAAGCATTGTTGCTCATCTTTCAAGATGGCAAGACTCATACGACAGGAACAAGAAACTAAGCTACTTTCCATAATATCTGGTTATAGTAGCATTTTTCTATATGAGCAACACTCAGACTCTCCTCACTTTAGTGCTTGTATAAACTATTATTGTTTGCATCTGAACTATGCCTTTGGGTTGTGGGAGGGGAGAGGGAGGTGGGTGTTCAGTTTGTAATTTTCTTTTCAATAAAAAAGTAAAAGAAACTGAGCCTTTAGTGCCATTGGCCCAATCCTGTGGAATGCTCTGCCAATAGAGATTCATCAGGCACCTTCTGTTTGAATCTTTAAGCGCCTGTTGAAAACCTTTCTGTGGTACCAAGCTCATGCTGCCAACTAAGAAAATTGTTGTTGTTTAGTCGTTTAGTCGTGTCTGACTCTTCGTGACCCCATGGACCAGAGCATGCCAGGCACTCCTGTCTTCCACTGCCTCCCGCAGTTTGGTCAAACTCATGCTAGTAGCTTCGAGAACACTATCCAACCATCTCGTCCTCTGTCGTCCCCTTCTCCTTGTGCCCTCGTCCCCTTCTCCTGATCTTTCCCAACATCAGGGTCTCTTCCAGGGAGTCTTCTCTTCTCATGAGGTGGCCAAAGTACTGGAGCCTCAGCTTCAGGATCTGTCCTTCCAGTTGGCACTCAGGGCTGATTTCCTTCAGAATGGAGAGGTTTGATCTTCTTGCAGTCCATGGGACTCTCAAGAGTCTCTTCCAGCAACATAATTCAAAAGCATCAATTCTTCGGCGATCAGCCTTCTTTATGGTCCAGCTCTCACTTCCATACATCACTACTGGGAAAACCATAGCTTTAACTATACGGAACTTTGTCCGTATAGTTAAGAAAATATCCTTCTGTAATAGTTTATCTCTGTTCTTAATTTTTTTAATCATTTTTATTGTAGGGTTTTATGTACGATTGTTGTAAACAGCTCTGGTATTTTTTATGAACAGCGATACACAGCTATTTTATAAATAAATAACAATAATTCCAGAGCAACAAATCCAAGCAACTGTTAAAACAGAATCTTGGAAGCAACCCATTGAATGACTTTGAAAATATTTCCTTCTCTGGTCTCCCCCTCTGGCAACATTAGTACAGCTGGCTATATCAGTCTACTCTTAAAAGTAAACCTTCTTATGCATCGACTTGTTTGAATTTAAATCTAAGCTAAACCATAGCTTAGCATGTACAATCAACTGTGTGGACTTCTGGATAAGAGATAGTACTTCTGGATTTCTGGATAAGAGAGGAAGTAATGATGATGAATTTATTATTTATACCCCACCCATCTGGCTGGGTTTCCCCAGCAATTCTGTTCTGCCTTAGTTCCGACCACACTTGGAGTATTGTGTCCTGTTCTGGGCACTGCAATTTAAGAAGGATGTTGACAAGCTGGAACATGTGCAGAGGAGGGCAACCAAAAGATGACCAAGGCTCTGGCATCTAAGCTTCATCAGGAGCTGTTGACGGAGCTGGGTATGTTTAGCCTGGAGAAGAGGAGACTGAGAGGAGATAGGATAACCATCTTCAAATATCTCTAGGGCTGTCACATGGTAGAGGGAGCAAGCTTGTTTTCTCCTGCTCCAAAGGCTAGAAGGGAGATTTCAACTAAACATCAGGATGTACTTTCTGACAGTAAGAGCTGTTTGACAGTTGTACGGAGCCCCCGGTCGTTTCACGGACTATTGACCTGTACACCACTAATCCGCTGCCACCAACCAGGTTCTCCCCGGTAAAAGACTTAGTCTCAGTCTGGTTCTCAAGTTAACAACAAAGATTGTAGTTTATTGCAAACACAAATAAACTTTAAATGCATTCGAAACGCTGTTACCCTTTACCCTCTTAGCTTTATTTTATCCTTTCTCTAACACTTCTACCTCCCCTCACACAAGAACCACCTGCACTAACTGTCTCTCTATTTCCATCTGTCTTCCAACTGCTTTCGCCCCAACTGTCTAAACCTCTGGCTAAGCCTTTTTTAAAACAGGTAGGCTCCACCTCTGGGTTTTTCTATTGGTCTACCTAATTAACCCTTTCTCTCCCCCGGTACAGACATTTCCAAAAGAATGGGCAAACGCCACAACAGTGGAACCGTCTTCCTTGGGAGGTGATGGACTCTCCTTTATTGGAGGTTTCTAAGCAGAGGTTGGATGGCCATCAGCAGTAGGTGACCCCAACTCTACAATTCTATGATTCTATGAAAGTGTAAGACAGGAGTGTTTTCCCAGGCCTGGTACCCAAGAGCTTTGTAACTTGGAGATGCTAGGGGGACAAGAACATGATCTTCTCATTCTTCTCCCAGTGAACCCAAACCCATTCATAAGCAGTCAGAGAGCCAGAAATGAAAATCTTCCTTCTGATTGTTCCCCAATCTCTGCCCTTTACTGGAAACTCAAAAGCACTTCACAACTGAAGCCATGGAGTCTGGGGATGTTAAAGAGCCAAGGTGTAGTGCAGTAAATGCACGAAGTATAAAGGGGAGGTGTGCAATGCCAAGTATAGGAATGTGTGCAGAGAGAGGTGGGTGCTGCAGGAACCCATCATGGGACGGCTCTAGGTCGAGAGATTTCAACCTCCCTCATGTTTCCTGCAGAAGACACTAGTGGAACGTCAAGCTACAGAGGCTACCGTGTGATGAAAAAGGTCTCAGTGAAGAGTGAATAAGAAAAGGGTTTCTTTCTCAGGTCCACTCACCTGATGGTGTAGGCAGGTATCTGAGATTCAGATTTTTATAACATCTCTATTTATAGCTGTACTTTCTTGTGTCAGCCTAACAATGCTCATCCTCTCTCTGCAGAAGCTTTTAGCCAATTTCCCATGCTGCTCCTTGGCAGAACATTAGCAAAGGCTTCCATGTGGGGGTGGGGAAACAGCTTTTAAAAATGTTAAATATATCTGTTATGAGGCTTCTCTTTCGGATTCAATGCAGAACAGGACTTAGAGATTATTTGGAGGCTTTAAAGATTCAAATTTCCCCAAGGGCTTTTGTCAGCTTCCACCAACTTTAAGATGTATCATGGATTAGATGGCTGTTAATACCAAGAGATTAAACACTTCCTTCACAATATTAAGAAAGGGAACCTATGCCTGGGGGGGGGGAGTGTTCCAGAAGCACACTGAAAAAAGAAGCATGCACGTTCAGAAAACAATTAGACATTTATCTTAGGGTTCTAAAAAAATCCATAAACCAGTGCAACAGATCTCAATGAAAATCTTACCCGTCACCAGCTGTTGTCCAGCCAGTCCCACTGGAACCATCCCCAGGTTATTCATTGCAGTTGCCCAGGCTGCTGGTTCAGTGACTGACATGTTAAGTTGCGAGGTATCTATAGCTATGCTGCCCACACCATCTGCTGCTGCAGGAGGGGGTAAAAACACCTTCTTAGTTCATAATCAAAGAAGCAAGGATGACAAGCTGCAAATTACCAAAAAAACAAAAATAAGAATCTGTCCGATTGCTGCAGTGTAGGGCTTTTAGGACTTCTTGTTAGTCATTCTCTCCTGATCATCTGTGGGGAAACTTGCAGCACAGCAGCCAACCAACAAAAACCAGTGCGCAAAGAAACCTAATCCAATAAGGGCAAAGGTTCCTATGGAAACAAATTCCCAAGGACATTGATGCATTTGCAAGAATAACCAATTTAGAATGCTTTTCAGTTTCGCACCAAAATAAAGACATTAGCGAGGTGCCAGGAAGAAAGAGCCAGGTCAAGATAGCAAATCTCAGGGAGATACCACATTCTGATTAAGAGCAGAAACGCTGAAATCCAGCGCTGAGGCAATGAATAAAATCAAACACAAAACACCACTGATGATCACATGGAGGCATTCACCTGTGGCCATGGTTCTAGAAGGTTTTCTTCAGCTTGTTCCACTTTCACTTCTTCACCTGCTATTGTTTTAACATCCTGAAATGTAAGCGCTCTTCATCCCTGGGATGGGTATGCTCTGGAAGAAAAAGAAAAACAACAATTTAAATACTGCTTTAAAATATCTCTTCAAGGCAGATTGTGGTGGGCAATCCACCTTCCAGTCCAAGTTGGGTCTCCAGAGCAGTTTTGACCACGCACCTTTCGAAGGCATCAGAAAGGATGTTAAGGCAACAACCCCCACCCCACCCTGCTTTGCTGCCTGAGAACAGAACAAATAGTGCTATATAATAACTTGTTTAATGCGCAGCCTCTGGGCTGAGCAACCTCTCAGCAGTTTACGTCTTATCAGCACCTGCACAGCCGCCTTAGCGAGCTGGCTTACACTGGATGGGCGGACTTGAGGCTACAAATGAATTTTTTTAAAAAGTTAAATATTAATTGATACTGAAAGCTTGAAGAAAACTGTTGCCTGCTAAGCACAGTAAGGAGGGGGGGGGGAACCACCTTGGGATAACTTTTAACATCCTTTAGAGTTGAGGATGGGATGCCACACAATTGACCGACGGCCGGTTTCTTTTTAAATACGCTGGCATCGTAATGATATCTGTATTGCATAAAAACCTGCACAGAGCAGTCCCGGGCATCTGTATCCAGTAATAAACCCCACTGCATTTAACACTGGTGTAGCTCCCCCATCCCTGCTCAGCTGGGTCCCATCCAGCCTTACTACTGAGCCTGGCAAATCTTAAGCCCTGGAAGGAACAGTGGGGTGCAGAGCCAGCTGTAATATGTGCCTGGCTGAGGCGGACACTTCAGCGGCAGATCAGAGAGGGGCTGCAGACCGGCTCTGAGCTCTCCTTCCTCCGGAGCAGCGGTTGATGGGGGGGGCAGGAGGAGGCAGCAGTGGAAGGGACCTGTGAAACAGTGTGGAGTTGAACTAGGATCAAGCTGCAATCCCTTTGAACTGACTTCCGAGTAAGCCTGCACAGGATCAGGCTGCAAATCCCTTTCAACTCAGTAGGACTTGCAGCTGGGAAAGCATTCACAGGATTTGGCTGCAAGCAGAGCCGTCTTTCCCATTGATCTTAGTGGTGCATCGCGCCAGGGCGCCGGCCTCTCAGGGGCACCCTAGTGAGTGGGGGGGCGTGGCTTTGCCGGCAGCCTCCCCTTTCCCTGCACGCCCGCCAGCCCCGCCCCGCCAACTATATGACTGGCGGATGTGCAGCTTCCTTCCCAAGTCTCCGCAGGAGGAGAGCGATCCCCGCAGAGGCTTAGAATGGAAGCTGCTTCCCTCCCAATCCTCTGCATCTTCTAAAGTCAGCCCTGGTCCTGGTCGTTGTCCTCCTGCTCCCTGGCAAAAAGGCGGCGTGCAGCCTTCCCGGGCTGCTTTCTCAGGCACCCCAACGCTGGAAAGCATGTTTTCCTGCTTCAACGCTGCCACCACACCGGGGATCGGGGAGGTGGGGGAGTTTTCCACCGCCCCATCCCTTGTTTTGGAGTTGCTGGGGAAGGCGCCGGAGGGATCTTTGCACCACAGCGCTGGATATGCTTAAGACGGCCCTGGCTGCAAGTCCCAGTCTATAGCAGGGCTTTTTAAAAGCAACAAGATTGGTTTGATAGAAGTGGATTGGGATCAATGGATCTGCATCCTCAAAGGGATTCTCATCTCCATTCTGTCAAAAGAAAGCGGATGGATATTCTTGGAAGTTCAATTCAGGAGAAGATTTATTTATTTTTCACTCCATTCTCCAAAATACCAACTGGCAGCTACTGTTACACATTTTTCTTTTCCTTCAAGTGTCTCCTCAAATGCACCATTTCAATAAAAAACCAGATCCACACACATTCTTCACCTGCAGCCTAAACGAAGTCAGTGAGTCAGTTGCCTTTGAATCTCCCCAGAGTCAAACTTACAGGGCTGGGGCAGAAAAAGAGGTGACCTTGATATCAATTAAAGCATTTCAACTCCTGTTGATTTCAATGGAATAATTAAGCAAGCCGATCTTTTGCTGTAAAGTTCAGTCCAATCCCTGTATGTATTGACTCCGTGGTAAGCGCCATTATGTTGAATTCAGTCTCACATGTGTGCTGAGGATTGCAGCCCTAGAGGTCCTACTTTCAGAGTGCTGTCCTGCAAACCTAATCCTGCCACTGGGTTAGTTTTGTATTTTTAATTTATCAGTCCCACTGGTTTTTGCTTCAGGACCAAAGGCTAGGTTTGTGGTGGGGGCATCAAGCTTTTTTTTTTTATTATCATCCACCAACCATTTCTATGCACACTTTCTTGGGAGTAAGTGCCACTGAACATAAATGGGCGTTTTTCTAAATAAGAGGGACGGAGTCAATCTTGTCTGAAAATCATACTTGAATTCTCTTACACAGAAGCTCTTTCTCTGACCACAGATGTGCAGAGAGTAACAGATTATCTTCAGTATGGAGATAATGACACTCTGCACATGTGTAACATCATGCGTACCTAAATAAATATGTGCTGTACAGATCCTGTTGTTAGGGAAAGAGCAAGGTTCAAAATTTCAACCCAGCGAAGTCAATGTGTCCCCAGTCACTGGTGAGCTGATGTCTGGGCTTAGGGTAAATGATCCCTAGCAAAGGTGAGTGCTCAGCCTTGAAGTAAAGAATGACAAACCTTTGTAAATTAGGTACCTATATTCCTCTTTGTGGCAGAAAACTAAATCTGCATCAGCATGCCTGCAAGGGGAACACACTGTAGAATGTAACCACCATAAGCCAACAGCATGTTCTGTTTTAGGACAAGAGTCACAAACAGCGTGTTAGTTACTCTTTAAACAAACGTTCTGCAGCATTATGAATAAAGCATTTGGCCTGTAGCTAGAAATGCGGCGCAGTTCACAGCTTTTACCTTGCTGGTTTTTTATAGACAGCAAAGGCTTCAACCAAAGCTCTCGGGATGAAACGAAGACTCAACGGGACTGTGTCAGTTGACAACCACAAGCCAAGGCCTCGGTGGCCCAATTCACCCATCCACCTCCGTATTACTTCAACAGGCCAGAAGACCGGCAGGTGGCCACACTTCTGAGCTCTTGGCTGAGAGCTGGCAAGCCCAGTGTGAAACCAGAAAGTCTCCTTAATAAAGTGAAAATGGAATATTCTGAGTTTTCCAGGGTGAGGACATTGATGGTACTCAAATGATTCTGGGCACAGGACCATGAACAAAATTTCAGCCACCAATTTAGTTCAGGCTTTCAGAGATTAAAAAGAAAAAGAAACTGGCTCTTGCTGGCAGCTTGCTGAGGTATCAACACGATTTTCTGGGACCAGTATAGTATATGTGGATTGGGGCCTCTGCCCCGCCTCTATTGGCAACAACTGCTGCTTATGTACATACTAAATCTAAACGAAGTACCTCTGGGCAAATTAAGATGGCAAGTGGCTTTGTATAGCACCCACCTGCCCTGTTAAGCAAAGTGTATAAATGCAAAATGGGAGACGAGAGGATTGATCTGGAGCCCAGCGCAAACATCCTGAGGCTCTGGCTCCCTTAACTCACCACCTAACAGCGTCTTTGATTTAGGAAAGAGCCAATCTTTGGGTCTCCACTCACCTTATTATTGGCCCTTGAGGGATGAGATTCAGATTGGAAGTGGCAAAGCTGAGAGCAGTTTTTGTCCATCATGGCATCCCCAGGGAAATAGCTTCTAACCATGTTCCATTTGCAAGTAGCATGCATCAATGTGCCAGAGAATCATTATCATTATGACTCGCGCAAGCTCAACCTACCCCCGATGGCCTAGCAAAGCACAGGGCTATACAGTGGTGCCTCGCAAGACGAAATTAATCCGTTCCGCGAGTCTCTTCGTCTTGCGGTTTTTTCGTCTTGCGAAGCACGGCTATTAGCGGCTTAGTGGCTATTAGCAGCTTAGCGGCTATTAACGGCTTAGCGGCTATTAACGGCTTAGCGGCTTAGTGGCTATTAACGGCTTAGCGGCTTAGCGGCTTTAAGAAAAAAGGAAACAAACTTGCAAGAACTCGCAAGACGTTTCGTCTTGCAAAGCAAGCCCATAGGGAAATTCGTCTTGCGGAACGACTCAAAAAACGCAAAACCCTTTCGTCTAGCGAGTTTTTCGTCTTGCGAGGCATTCGTCTTGCGGGGCACCACTGTACAGTTTTTGCCAATATTGTAATGTAGGCAACAGGTATGCACAATCTATAGAGAGTGTTCATAATTCCAGAGACAAAATAGCAATTTAGTTCTCAGCAAGTTATGTGTTGATGTGTTATTCTCAATTCCAGCAAAGTTGTATGACTGCCCCAGTTTCTGAATAGAGCACTGATAATGTAGATGTAAGTCAAACTTCCTTCAAGAAGCAGAACACAGGAAGACATAAAAAGTCTCAAAACAACAACCTGCAAGATAAAATAGCTGCTGCCTTGAGTGCTCCTTTAAATATTATTCCAGCACTATTTTAAACTAAATCCTGGCCACTGTTAATTGGTGGATGCGCTCAACGTGTGTCAAATGTGCGGCTCTTTTTATTTTTATTTTATCATGCTGGCAGCTGCAGTCAGACTAAACCTGCATCTAAAAATAGCACAATTTGGAATTCCATTACATGATGCATTATGGAAGTCCAGTATAGTGATAACAAAAGCATATGCAGTACAAAATCATCGCCCAGAAGGAAGTAGGTTTGCAAGCCTGCTGGTCGCTGTGCTGGTGATAAAAAAAAAAAAGCAGATTCCGTCGTTGCACATACACAAAATGCCACCATATCTCCACAACTATGTCTCCATTTTTCATTCTGCCTAGAAGTTGGTTCTAAAATGTGCATCACTCTCCAATCTTGAAGGTAAAGGATGCTCATTGAATAAATTATACTGTTTTCTCATTTAACACACAAGAAGTCTGAACAGAACCCAGAGAGAAAAACACATTTCCCCCACTCACCCCAAACTCTCTTGAAACAATAATTTTGGAATAGAAACCACCAGGGGCTTTGCCGTGTACATTTGTGTCTCTTTACATGTATGTTTTCCATCAAGATTTCAAAAATTCTAGGCTAATAGCATATCTACAGTAACTAATATAACGCAAGCCAAGCATGTCAAATACCCTGATTTGCCACAAAGCAAACAGAACACACTTGCCACAATCCAGTTTTACTTGTGCACCAGATAAACAGGCCACTGGAAGCAATGCTGTGCCCACGGATGGCATTCGCATGTTCATCTTACTTATTGCCATGGGTCCCAATCCAGAGGTGGAAATTCTGGATGGAACAGCTATGAATAAACATGACTGCAGAAAACATAGCACTGGAATAGAAGAACCGTCAGGTGGTTATTGTCACCTGCTGGGGAAAATAGCTGTATCATTTTGCATCACCAGTGGCTGGATTTATGTTTTGATTCCTTTTGAATATTAAATAAACATTTTGGTTTCTCTCTTTAGAGTTCCAAATACAATACATACAAAAGCCTCTGTTAAAAAACAGAAGGGAAAGGAAGGACTCCTGGTAAGAGATGGGTTGCACCTCACAGTGGGTGGCAATACTGTGTTTGCTATGAGTCTCACAAACCTGATCAGGAGAGCTTTAAACTGAATCCTAGGGGGTAAGGAGACATGGGAAAACCTGGTACTAAGGATAAGAACTTCACTGATGCACAGAAAACTGAGGTGGTGTTCCAGAAACCTGCTAAAAGGCAGGGCACTACAAGAAGGAAGCAGCTGGAAAGAATGAGTCATGGTTTCAGTTGTCTCTATACTAATGCACAGAGAATGGGAAACAAGCAAGACAAATTAGAGCTTTTAATACAGGATGGCAAATATGATCTAGTAGACATTACGGAAAACTAGTGAGATGAAACTCATGACTGGAATGTTCAAAAGGAATAGATCAAACAGGAAAGGAGGAGGAGTCGCACTATATGTAAAGGATGAATACACTTGTGAAGAGATCAAGACCTGGAACATGGAAGGCAGATCAAGAGTATATAGGTAAAAAATATACGAGAGGGAAACTATAGAGACCTTACTGTGAGGGTCTGCTATAGACCTCCAAGACAGACTGAAGGCTTGGACGATGCCTTCCTAGGCCAGATTAATAATAGTAATAGTAACAATACTAATAGTACCACTCTATTCTCTGATAGCTGGTGGCTGCTGCCCAAAGGGGCACCCATCATTGGGTTGTGTTGGGCTGGCAGCACCAGTCCGCAACACCACTGGGCCAGGTAAGGGCAAGCATACTTACATTCTCTCTCTTTAAGAATGCATACTCTGTTGAAATATGGTTGATTCACATTTTTAAAAAATTAAGGAATGCACGGGGGCATGATACTCTGCAATGCAGGACTTGCAGTACCACATACCTGCATCAGGATGAATAAATGAAGTAGAACTCTAGATGTTGCTGTCAAATGTTTTTGAGTTTGTAGTGAAGCTCAAAAGAGTAACTTTTCATATATATTTTTACTGCCTTTATTCTTTTTTTACAAAAACAAGGCTACAACCCTGAGATCTGGGTGTTACTGTGCTCTAAGAACTAGGTAAAATTTCACAACTGCCTCAGATCTCACTTTTCTGTCCTGAGCCAAGCAGTCCTTTCTATTTCTCAAAATTCTTCTGAATGCTCCAGAAACAAAACAAAACCCAGCAATGTTTATCCATCGCCAGAGAAAATTAGCTGAAGTAAAGGACAAGTCATCCAACAATGAATCACAGTTAAAAGCTTAGGCTAAAACTTAAAACAGTTTAAAAATGGAGAGGAGGGACTCACGGGTTGTCTGTATTTTTCCTATTCCTGGGTATGATTTTTTTAAAAAATCAAAAAATCTCTGGAACTTTATTCAGTGATTTAAGGTACCTCTTGCTGTCTCTCCTGTGAAGTGTTTACTCAGCAGCCGAATCTGCAGATCACATGAAGCATCCTGTTATGTGTTCCCTGCAGCACCTTCTCACTTTCTGCCACAGAGGCATCTCCCAAGAGCAATTGTCTAGCTAACATAAAAAAGCATTTCTCAGCTGCCAATGGCAAGCAACCCAGCTGCAAAGATCTCAGTAGCTCAGTGCTTATCTTCTTGGAGTGCCTTTTACATAAGTGTGCAAAGCTTCTGTCTTCTCAGACAAAATCTGTATTTTTTTAAAAAAGCATTACTTTTCATTTTACAGTTTGCTCAGGCTGCTGTTACAGGGCCTCTTGCAGGCTACCTTTGACTGACATCCCATGAGCCAAAGCATAGCTGTCAAGCATCCCTTATTTGGCAGGACAGTCCCTTATCCCAGCGCCATGTCCTGCTGCTGGCCCTTATTGATGATGTCCCTTAAATTTCCCGGGTTTCAAAGAAAGCAGCTCCTCTCCCTCCCTCCCTCCCTCCCTCCCTCCCTGCTGGCCAGGGAGGAGGGAGGCTCCAGCTGTGTTGCTTGGCTGCGTTGCTCACCCAATAAGAAGTCTAAGAACGACTGGGGGGTAGAGCTTGCATGCCTTGTGCTGCGTTGCCTGGGGACTCGCCTTTGCTCAGTGCTTCCCAGCGGAGAGGTGACGATCGTTTTCCTTGAGGCTTGAGGCTTCGTTCGGCTGCTGGCTGGGCTTTCTGCCTTTGGCTCAGAGGGGCTCAGAAGTTGAACATACCTGTGCTAGGAAAATCCCTTATTTTGGCTGCTAATCCCTTATTTTTGAGGCTGCTGGTCCCTTATTTTCAAATCTGTAAGTTGACAGCTATGAGCCAAAGTTGGGCAAACTGGTGAGACGAGGGCACGCCAACAGGAGGGCTTAGCTTTACCCTCTTAGCCTTTGTTTCTTCCTGTACTATTATGTGTGCACACCTCCAAATGGTAACCAGACTTAGCTAATCAGACTTTGTGTGGGCTAGCTATGTAGCTGAGGTTTTCATATGCTTTAAGTAGGCTAGTCCTGTGCTTGACGCTCAAAAGTAGGCTTGCTATGTGCTACTGCTGTATGGTAATTCTTGCTGTACACAAATAGTCTTCTGTACATGCGTAGTCAAGGGATGCCGGTGGCGCTGTGGGTTAAACCACAGAGCCTAGGACTTGCCGATCAGAAGGTCAGCGGTTCGAATCCCCGCGACGGGGTGAGCTCCCGTTGCTAAGTCCCAGCTCCTGCCTACCTAGCAGTTCAAAAGCACGTCAAAGTGCAAGTAGATAAATAGGTACCGCTCTGGTGGGAAGGTAAAAGGCGTTTACGTGCGCTGCTCTGGTTCGCCAGAAGCGGCTTAGTCATGCTGGCCACATACCCGGAAGCTGTCTGCGGACAAACACTGGCTCCCTTGGCCTATAGAGCGAGATGAGCGCGCAACCCCAGAGTCGGTCACGACTGGACCTAATGGTCAGGGGTCCCTTTACCTTTACCTTTACATGCGTAGTCTTTACCCTAAAATGTGCTTCTCGCTTCTGAATCACAAACAGCAGTTGCCCTTGGGCAGAATCTGCTGACAAACTAGAAGAGCCATCCCAACAGGGCTCTCTGGAGCTCTTACAATCCACTGATTCAGCCCCTTGTACACAGTGGCATAGCAAGGTCAGGTGGTACCCGGCGCGGAATTTTTTTGTCACCCTCCCACATGGAAATTCCCCCTTCCTCCCTCCACCTCCTCCATCAAAGAAAGCCGCGCAGGAAGCTATCCGATGTAGATCCTGCCTTATCCCCCTCCCTCCCTCCCCCCGCCAAAGCAAGCCGCGCTCTGCCCTCCTCCAGCAGCCCGGGAGTGCGGGGGCAACGGCGTGCAGCCCGCCCGCGACTCTCAAGCCTCCCCCAGGCTGTCAAAACGAAGGGGGAAGAGGGGAAGGCCACCGGCAAAGCAGCGCAGCTCCCTGCCTTCCACCGACAGCTTGGGGTAGGCTTGGGAGTCATGGGCAGGCGGCGTGCTGAATGTCACCCCCCTCAGTGTGTGCGTGCGGCCGCACTCAAAGCCATAGCTGTCAACTTACAGATTTGAAAATAAGGGACCAGCAGCCTTGAAAATAATGGATCAGCAGCCAAAATAAGGGATTTTAGTCAACCAGCAGCCAAACGAAGCCTCAAGCGGTGGTTCCCACAGCGCAGCAACCCGGCAAAGGGGATGCAACAAGGAAAACCACCGTCACCTCTCCGCTGGGAAGCGCTGAGCAAAGGCACGTCCCCAGGCAACGCAGTAGATTTGATCGGTACAAAGCATGCAAGCTCCACCCCCCAGTCGTTCTTAGACTCCTTATTGGGTGAGCAACGCAGCCAAGCAACACAGCTGGTGCCTCCCTCCTCCCTGGCCAGCAGAGAGGGAGGGAGAGGAGCTGCTTCCTTTGAAAGCCAGGAAATTTAAGGGACATCATCAATAAGGGCCAGCAGCGGGACACGACGCTGGGATAAGGGAGTTTCCCGCCAAATAAGGGACGGTTGACAGCTATGCTCAAAGCTGTGCTGCTGCTCATGAGGCAAAGGCGGGACATGGACGAGATGTGGAGGGAGAGCCTGGCTGATCGCTGGGAAGGGGATGCATCATGATGCAACTCAACCGTGCTCAGTTCCACAGGCAGCGTTGAGTTGCATTTTGTCACCCCCCTCATTGATGGCACCCGGGGCAGCCTGCCCCCCCCTTCCTCTGCCGGTGTTTGTAGTCATACCTCATGTCACATTTGCTTCATGTTACGTTTCTTCAGGTTGCTTCCAGTGGTGATCCGGAAGTACCAGAAAGGGTTACTCCTGGGTTTTACCGCTCGCGCATGCGCCGCAGCACTAAATCGCGCTTTGTGCATGCGCACAAATGCCAAATCGCATGGTGCACCTGCGCAGATATGGCGCTTCAGGTTGTGGGCTTTTCACGTTGTGAACAGGCCTCAGGAATGGATCCCGTTCACAACTGTCTGCAAATGTGCTGTGCTGGTCCCGGGGGGGGGGGTTACCGTGCGGCGTGGTCTGAGTCCGGTCCTGGGTCGAGGGTCTGGAGGCTGTCCAACAAGGGCAGAGCGGGGTCCAAGGCAAGGAGCCGGGCGTGGTCAGGAACTCCAGAAGAGCAGGTCAGGGTGCTGGCAGGAACAGGTTTCCAATGATGTTGCTCCTGCAACCTGGGATTTGGCTGACTGGCCTTTATCTCCTCTGAGGCCTGGGGCGGTCCTGGCCCACAGGTGACTCGCCTCCCCTGGCCTTAAAGCGAGCACTCCTCCTGAGAGAACTCAGTTCCCTCCGCCTCTCTGCCATGAGCCTCTGCAGCTCAGGAGAGGCTGGAGGGTTACTGGACCCAGGGGAAGACTCACCTTCCCCTGACAGGGCTGGGAGAGGCGCACCTGTAGGCACTGTGTCCTCAATCACCTCCGGAGCCAGAGTGGAATCACCTGGTGCCTGCTCCTGAGGATCCGGCACAGGTGCAGGCGCTTCAGATCCAAGGCCCTGCCCCAGCTCAGCCGGCCCTGGAGGCGGAGACTCCTGTGCAGGCTGCAGTTCCTCCGGTTCAGCCTCTGAATCGGATTCCCAGGCCATCACATGTGCAAGGAGTTGGGAAAGCATTAGGCTGTACTACAGGGCAGGTAGGGATGCTGCAGGGTGTAAAAGCCTACAATATCTGCTTGAACCAGGTCATGTTTGTGTTAAATGTACTGTAATTAAATCGAGACGCAGAACAGAAATTCAATGTACCATAAGAGAAGCAGATGGCAATTCGGAACGGGAACAACAGTTTCATTTCAGTATCACCTTCACCTCACAAGGTTGCCGTTAATGCTGCAATTGATTCCTGAAGAGTAAAATAGACACGGCAAATTCCTAGCCTATTCTTTTGAGCATTCAGCCTACAAAGGAGGCACCTGCCATTAGTTGACTCACTGAACAGACACTGGTAGCATCTAAAAGCAGATTTTGCTAGGGAGGGAGGAGGAGGAAAACAACAGGAGGTGGGAGTCTCAAGTGTGCGCACACACATAGTTTGAAGACCAGGGACAAACCTCTGCTTTTATGAATGCTTGTTCTACCCTCCTCCCTCTCTCCAGATTCAGGGTCAAACTATATATGAAATAAGTGGCCATTGATTATATATATATATATATATATATATATATATATGTATATATGTATATATATATATATAATTTTACAAAAGGCAGCTACAGCGGTACCTCAGGTTAAGTACTTAATTCGTTCCGGAGATCTGTACTTAACCTGAAACTGTTCTTAACCTGAAGCACCACTTTAGCTAATGGGGCCTCCTGCTGCTGCTGCGCTGCCAGAGCACAATTTCTGTTCTCATCCTGAAGCAAAGTTCTTAACCTGAAGCACTATTTCTGGGTTAGCGGAGTCTGTAACCTAAAGCGTATGTAACTTGAAGCATATGTAACCCGAGGTACCACTGTATTGGGAGAGGCTGCCTTTGGCAGGGGGTATTTTAACCAGTCCTCTGCTGCTTTTCTCCCAGTTAAATACCCCTTCACAAAAGCTGCTATTAACCGTATAAGGATGTGTGTGTGCTCTTGGCCCCGCCCCGCAGGACAGGAAAACAGCACAACAAGAAAGGGTGAAGCACTTTCTCACCTACAGCCACTGCTGCAGTCAGAAGTGGAACACTCTGTAGCTGCTTTGAAACAAAACTAAAATGTTAGGAGATCCATGACTGGATCTTATACATCATAAAGTGTCTTAGTTTTCCTTGAAAATTTGGGGGGTGGTTCCCCAGCCCGCCAGATATCACACCTGGCTGTTACACAGTGGAAATGTCTCTCTCAGAAGATGGCGAGCTCTAATCCCTTGGAGGCTATGAAGCAGAGGCTGGGAGGTCATCTGACATGGACGTTTTGGTTGTGATTCATCCTTTGAAGGGTCCCTTGGTCTCCATTCCAACGCTACAATTCTATGAGACAGATGAAACAGAAAGGGAGCACAGTTCCAGGATGCAAATCCGTCGTTGTGCATATTTTAATCCTTTTGTAGAGCAGAAACACAGCTTTTCTCAATGCAGAACCGTTCAGGATGATCTTCAACAAGTTGCCTTCAACCTAGATTCTAAAACAGGGGTCCCCAAACTATGGCCCGTGGGCCAGATAAGGCCCGAGTGACTTGTTTATCCGGCCCACGGCGACCTTGATATGCATTTGAAAACCCTCCCCTTGATTAGGTTACCCATGCCTTTTCATTGTTGTCCGTGCCCCAGGTGAATGAAGATTTTGGTATATGCCCACCCACAACATCACTGGGCATGTGCAGATACAACCCCATTGCTGGGGCCACTTGCATCTGTTTTCAAATAGGCAAACAAAGGCATAATTCAGAATCAATCTGTAATGAGCTTTTACTTTCAGAATGAAACCAGGGGGAGAAAATGCAATAGCTCCTGATTGTGTACGGAGTGCGTGCAAAAGACAAGCGCTCAGTCTCCAATGACTCTAGACGAATAAGCCTCTTGTTGCATATACACAAGTTGCTAACCAAAATAATTACAGTGGTACCTCGAGATACATACGCTTCAGGTTACAGACTCCGCTAACCCAGAAATAGTACCTCAGGTTAAGAACTTTGCTTCAGGATGAGAACAGAAATCGTGCTCCGGCAGTGCGGCGGCAGCAGGAGGACCCATTAGCTAAAGTGGTGCTTCAGGTTAAGAACAGTTTCAGGTTAAGAACGGACCTCCGGAATGAATTAAGTACTTAACCTGAGGTACCACTGTATTAACCAAGAAATTAATAAGAATTAGATGAATATCAACCCAATGAACAAACAGCATTTAGAAAAGGATATTCCACAACAGATAATCTATTAACATATTGATTTAAAAACACCTATATGCATTGGATTCATCGATTATGAAGAGTTTTCAACACTACTGAAAGCAGCACTACAACAAGCACTACAAAACTGCAGATTTGACAGCCTATTTGTAGTTCTTGTTGACTTTTGCCTACTATGGATAGATCACCTGCACATCTGACTGCAAAAGACCTTTTAAGTCAGTTGAATTTTATGTAACTGGCCAGTTCCTTATCCCATTTTCTGCTTTTATGGTTATTGTAGTATTATATAGGCTGCATACCATCTAGATGTTTTCTAGATGAGTTTGTGATATATTAATACTTTTATAAATAAATAAGATTGGCAAATAGAAAGAAGGGTTACCACTCAGCGTTTGTCTTCGATAGGAGGTGCTACACAGCAAACACACACATTCCACAAGTCCTTTTGTTAAAGCGTTTCAAAATTTCCAAGATGGCTTCACTTGCACATTCTCAAGTCTGTAGTAGCAGGATGAGATGCAGGCTCTGCCTCACTTTTTTGATCTGTGTTCCCTGAATTAATCTTTCTTAAGAAGTTTGTTCAATAAAAGTAAGTTTTGACTTTTTCTAATTTGAAAAAAACAACAACACACAACCAACCACCTGTTTTAATAGACATTTTAGAGCAAAGGCAGGCGGATACAAAACCATTTTTGTCACTGTTTTGGTAGCATAAGGAATTGTAAAATTAACCACAATTGTTCCCATCAAATTAAATGACTGGACTAATCTATAATTTAAAAATTACTTCACTTACTGAAAAGGCTGTAATTACGCTACAGGGAGCAACTTAAATGGTATTTTAAGCATTTCTCTCCTTAACTGCCACAAGACGAAGAAAAATGTCAAGTCTGTTACCTAGCAATACTCAGGTAGCACTTGACCTGTCTGTTTTCTAAGGACACGTTGATTAGTAAAGATTTCCTCAAGTGATGAGCTTTGGGCATTTTGTAATTGATATTCGGTAATGGTGTAATACAACAATTTTCAAATATTTTGTTCTGCCCTCTCCTCCTCTAAGCTTCAAGGTCCCGCGGATTCAGAAACAGCAACAGATGATGCATGCCAGAATCCGTGCGCTGGGGTAGTTCTGAATTAGAAGTTAAACAGAGGAGACTCTCAACAACCCACTCCTAATTCTGTGTATCAGAAACCGTAAGAACAAAAGAGCAGCTCTCTTTGCATTACTTTTTACCTAAATCGAACTAGAATGACGGGATAGTAAATGTTTAGCCACCTCCCCAAATTCAACGTGAATCACTGAGAGTCCACTGCCAGTGGGCATTCAATCTACCCATCTATTTTTAAAAAAATAATATTTATTACTTTTCCAAAAAATTTAAACACTAAAAAAAAAGAAAAAACACATACAATACAATACATTAAACTAACAAAACAATGCAACAACAATAAAATAAATCAAATTTCATTATCCCATCGTTCATTCACTTATTTCCTCGACCTCCTCACACCTCCCTTTTTGTATTCCACTTCTGTTAATTATTTCAGCAATTCCTTTCCATCTTCCTCTGTTTTCTATCCTATAATTATCTTAACTCATATTAACCTTATTTTTTTCCTTTAGTACTCTATTAATCTATTTATACTTAATTCCTTATAATATTTCTACTAAAGCCATGTAACTTCATTCCAACGTTTTTCTAACATTCATTAATTTTACAATATTTCTGTAAATAATCAATTTTCTTCAACGTGAATCACTGAGAGTCCACTGCCAGTGGGCATTCAATCTACCCATCTAGTGGGGTGGGGAACAAAGCACTTCTTGCCTCAGGATTTGACCCATTAAACTTCAAACTCACCATCCAGGTGCACCACAACCCCAAGGTGGACCTGTTCAGTCAGAGAAGCAGATTCCTACATAAGCATATGCCTTTGCTGTGTCCTAGATGGACTTTGGCTCTCTTCAGAAACAGCTTGCTCTTTCTTTCAGAAAACTATTCCAAACTATTCAAAAGCTGCAAAAAAAACCTCCACTGGCTCATTCATCTACAGAACAGATGAGAATGATGGACTAGGGATCCGGGAGATCACAGGGTTCAATTCCCCACTCAGCCATTAAATTCACTGGTTACATACGCTTCAGGTTACATACGCTTCAGGTTACAGACTCCGCTAACCCAGAAATAGTGCTTCAGGTTAAGAACTTTGCTTCAGGATGAGAACAGAAATCGTGCTCCGGCGGCGCGGCAGCAGCAGGAGGCCCCATTAGCTAAAGTGGTGCTTCAGGTTAAGAACAGTTTCAGGTTAAGAACGGACCTCTGGAACGAATTAAGTACTTAAACTGAGGTACCACTGTACAGTGGACACTCAGGTTGCGAACGTGATCCACGCAGGATGCACATTCACAACCCGCAGTGTTCGCAACCCGCAGCGGCGCGTCTGTGCACACACGGGTTGCGATTTGGCACTTCTGCGCATGTGCAAAGTGTGATTTAGCGCTTCTGCGCATGCGCGACCGCCGAAACCCAGAAGTAACCCGTTCCAGTACTTCCGGGTTTCGGCGGTCCGTAACCCAAAAAAAACTCAACCTGAAGCATCTGTAACCCAAGGTATGACTGTACTCACCATCTCTCAGCCTAACCTACCTCACAGGGTTTGTTGTGAGGAGGAAATGGGGAGGAGGAGAACCATGTGACCAACCACCTTGATATCCTTGGAAGAGAAATGTGGTAAATGATGAAATAAATACTTCTCCATCCCTTTTTGCCAACTGCCTAAAATGTGTGGTGTGTAGATTATGGGATGGAGAAATCCTCGCCATTTCCTCTCTTACACACACACACACAAGCAGAGAGAGAGAAGCACACATGCTGCTCACCCAATTGTAGAAGGAGGGACCCAGGGGATGCCCTGCTTGGGAGTTCTCAGCTGACAACCTGCTTAGACCACCTGCTCCTCAAAGGCAGCGGTTCCTTTTGCAGCAAAGGCAAGGCAGCCTTGCAACTCTGCCAGCCACAGTAGTTGCTGCTTCTTCCCCTGCCCTGTGGGCTGAATATGGCCCTGCCACCCACTCCCCAAGTACAGGGTTCCGGATCTGGTGTTGTTGCTGCTTCCTTCATCTCCACTTCCCCTTAACTCTGCCCAGAGCTACGGTACTTTGCTTGCTGGAGTCCCAAAACCCAAAGAAGGAGCAAAAGGCTGCAGGGACTCTCCTCCTCCCCATTAGACAATCTCTCTTTTTCTTGTTGACTCCAGGCTGGATAAATGGTGCTTTGCTCTAGGAGAAGTCCAAAAATCCTATACAGTGGCACCTCAGGTTACAGACACTTCAGGTTACAGACTCCGCTAACCCAGAAATAGTACCTCAGGTTAAGAACTTTGCTTCAGGATGAGAACAGAAATTGCACGGCGGCGGCGTGGCAGCAGTGGGAGGCCCCATTAGCTAAAGTGGTACCTCAGGTTAAGAACAGTTTCAGGTTAAGAATGGACCTCCAGATGAAGTTCTTAACCCAAGGTACCACTGTTTAAGAGTACAAAATCTTGTAAACATGGGAAGGTTATTTATTACTTTTGGGGAGGAGCATGTAACACAGAATCAATAAGTCCCTTATTTTTGGGGGGAGGTGAGTTTTTGCACACACACACCCCTTGGATCTGCGCCCCTAGTGGGGGTTGGTTTCGCCAATCACTAGGTACGCATCTGAGGACAAGTCCCCCAGCTCCAGGTTCTTACAGAAATTTCACAAGGAAAATTTCACAAGAAAAAATCCTTGTATTTTTACTGACCACAATTGATGCAAATGATTTTATCCACAAATGCCTAACTATGGTAGACAACACAGAAATATACATCAAATGGAACAAGCCTCTCACTGCTAGATTTCAATTCTAGAGTGAGTCTTGTGATAGGAATTTTATGGTCTTAAATATATGGTAATGTTCATAAGTGTATCAACCAAGCACATACATAGATCAGCACAGGAAGGCCAACCTGGAACCATTTTGATTCCTAAACCGACCAAATCTTTTCTCTGCAAGGTCAAAATGGAAAAGCCTCCCCATTGTCTTTTCCTTCACAAATCCTGTCTGTGTTTGAATAGGGTGTGAGCCTGTGACCTGGCCCAGGAACTAAGTATTTATCATTACAAAAGACTGGCCAGGCTACCCAAGAAATCCAATCAAGTAACCTGCCAGCCAGGAGATAAACAAGGACAAGAGAAAAACAACATTTAAATTTCTGTGATGTAGGTATGATGTATCTGAGGGGTGGTCTTAGGTTACACCCCTTCTGTGATGTATGTATGATGTTTCTGGGGGTGGTCTTAATCTACAGGGTGGCAATTTCAAAAGTCTTTATAAGGCCTTGCGCACCATTTTTCTGGGTTCCTCCTCTCCTGCGTGTGAGGGGAGCACCCAGTTGCAACAGATCAATAAAGATCAAGCTTACTAGCTGCTTTGCTTCTCAATATTCTCTGGTTGGCCTCTGTTATTTTCTCCTACCAATAGGGAACCTATGTAAGGACTCTTGGATATGGGCTCTTGGATACCCCATAAGGGAAAAGGGCAATTTTTGTTTACAACAGTCTCACCAAAACCAGTGGTTCTTACTTCAGAGTGAGCGTGCATAGGACTGGCTCTTAACTCTCAGAACTGTGTTTGTTTCACTAATAAATCAGGGTTTCAGTGTGTTACCAGGGCCCCAATGCAGTTATTCAGATTATCAGATTATCTGCCTAGAAACCTCATGTCCATCCCTTATCCTTCACTATTTGCAACCCAAAGGCTGACAAAACAGCAACCACTGAAGATCAGCAGGAGGTTTAACACGGCGTACTATTTATCATTGCTTCCGAAAGACTGCTGAGGAAAGGCATTAGCCAGACGCAAATTTGCCTTTGAGAAGAAGTAACCTTATAAATATAGATAAGTTAGATAGAAGAAAGAAGAGTCTTTGGATAGGTTGATGATAAAAAACAGGCTTGGGCCCCCTGGGGTTTAACATTTTATGGGGGGGAAAGTAAGAGGAAGTGAGAGAGAAGGAAATGAAAATGTGTGGGCACTGAGGAAGTCAGCAAGAAGCACTCGGGAGAAAGCTCAGAAATGCACACAAGAAAAAAACTGTCCAAGGAAAGGGAAGGAGCACAGCAGCCCAGCCTGAAAAACAAACAGCAATTCCAATTTTCAGCATATCGAAAGAGATGAGCCGGATGCAAATCCTCCTCAGGCCCTCAATTATCTGACTACATAATGCAAGAACAGATGCTATTGTATATTTTCTTTAAAAACCTAGAAATTCTGTAAGAATATGGAGACAACACCAAACCCATCCCCATTTTAAATTCCCCCTCTTCTCCGTTTCCACCTGTATAAGACGTTCGGCACCGAACTGAACTCACGCAATATATGCACGCAATTTATTTTTACTGTGTCCATTTGTGTGATCGCTCAAAAAAGATTGTGCAGGATGTAGAAACTGTAATGCAACAATCACCCCATGACAAATAAATTTTTTTGAAAGAAACTGGCTAGTTTCTTGGCTAGTACATTTATCCTGCTCTACAAGTGATGACTACGAACAATAATTTGCCAGAAACTAACTAGAGCAAAGAGCTGGAGGGCAGGGCGATAAAAGGGGTAGATTTTCAATATCAGAGATGTGGAGGGGGAAAATAAAAATTATGCACTACACAAGTACATAAGAAACCTCACCATAATAATATTCAAATCATACACAGCATTTTGTTCATGTTTTACATGACCCATTTTTTTAAGCAATTGGTGAAGAGAGGCAAAAGTGTCTGGGGCAACATTTCTCAACATGGTGCCCTCCATATTGTGTTGGACTCCAGTTCTCATCATCCCTGGTCAACTGGGAGTGGGGACAGGTGGGATTTGAAGTCAAACAACATCTGGAGGACTCTGCTCCCCTTGACTAATGAGATTCTACCCAGGAATAACCTACACTGGTCATTTATAACGTTAAAATGCATTATAAAAATGTGGCACCAGAGGGCACTGCAGAGCAGCAATACATCACCAATGGAAAATTGCACTGAGAGCGATATTACGGGGGTTTTTTAAAGTGTTTTTACAGATCGATGTAGATCTAGCCCCAGTCACATTTAGGAAAGAAACGTTTAGTAAAGAGAGAGCGAAGGCAGCTTCCTCAAGTTATGTTTTAAATTAAGGCACATGTATGCACAGAAACGCTGGCTGGCTGGCTTCCTTTTGTTTTTGTTTCATGCAAAGTAGCAAATGTGACTGGAATCCTGAGCAGAGCACTGGTAGGATTGACATTTCTTTAACTCTTTCCTCCTGGGCTATTTTCTGCCTTCAGCACAACAAATAGGCAGCTTCTTAAACAATTTTCCTTAGAAGAAGTGTGCTACAGGCATTAAGCCCTCCTTCTCAGCTTCCTATGGCCCTTTTTAAAAGAGCTTCCTAAAGGGGAGAGGGAGACATCAGCTCTGTATGTGGGTACATGTAAAGCATGTAAAGGACCCCTGACAGTTAAGTCCAGTCGCTGACAACTCTGGGGTTGCGGCGCTCATCTCGCTTTACTGACCGAGGGAGCCGACGTTTGTCCGCAGACTGTTTTTCCGGGTCATGTGGCCAGCATGACTAAGCCACTTCTGGCGAACCAAAGCAGCGCATGGAAATGCCATTTACCTTCCCGCAGGAGCGGTACCTATTTATCTACTTGACTTCGACGTGCTTTCGAACTGCTAGGTTGGCAGGAGCAGGGACCGAGCAACGGGAGCTCACCCTGTCATGGGGATTCGAACCGCCAACCTTCTGATCGGCAAGCCCTAGGCTCAGTGGTTTAGACCACAGCACTACCTGTGTCCCACACATGTACCACATGTTGTTGTTTAGTCGTTTAGTCATGTCCGACTCTTCGTGACCCCCTGGACCAGAGCACGCCAGGCACTCCTGTCTTCCACTGCCTCCTGCAGTTTGGTCAAACTCATGCTGGTAGCTTCGAGAACACTGTCCAACCATCTCATCCTATGCCGTCCCCTTCTCCTTGTGCCCTCCATCTTTCCCAACATCAGGGTCTTTTCCAGGGAATCTTATCTTCTCATGAGGTGGCCAAAGTATTGGAGTCTCAGCTTCACCATCTGTTCTTCCATTGAGCACTCAGGGCTGATTTCCTTCAGAATGAAGACGTTTGATCTTCTTGCAGTCCATGGGACTCTCCAGAGTCTCCTCCAGCACCATAATTCAAAAGCATCAATTCTTCGGCGATCAGCCTTCTTTATGGTCCAGCTCTTACTTCCATACATCACTACTGGGAAAACCATAGCTTTAACTATATGGACCTTTATGTAACACATAGTTAGCTTTAAAGGCCTGTAAATGGCTGAGCGTCTTTTTCGGTCTCACAACTCCATTACAGATAGGTAGCCGTGTTGGTCTGCCATAGTCAAAATAAAAAAAATCCTTCCAGTAGCACCTTTAAGACCAACTAAGTTAGTTCTTGGTATGAGCTTTCGTGTGCAAGCACACTTCTTCAGATACACTGAAACAGAAGTTGCTAGATCCTTCTATATAGTGAGAAGGTGGGGAGGGGTATTACTCAGAAGGGTGGTGGGAATTGGAGATTGGCAGATAGCTGAGATGAGCCTGCTGACGACTCTTAACGACTGTAATAGGTCTTACAGGAAAAGGCAAGGGGTGAGAAGGTGAGAAATGGCTTAGTCATGTATAATGGGATAAGAATCCAATGTCTTTGTTCACCTAAGAGATCTACAGCAAACCTTTTCAGAACTAAAATACCCAGCAGATGAAGTTAGACAACAGATCAACAGAGCCAGACTTATACCCAGAGAGAACTTGCTGCAAGACAGACCCAAAAAAGAAAATAACAGAACACCTCTAGTCATCACATACAGCTCCCAAGTTAAAACAGTACAACGCATCATCAGAGATCTACAACCTCTCCTGGACAATGACAGTTCTCTTTCTCAAGCTCTGGGAGGAAGACCTTTCATTGCCTACAGACAGCCACCCAATCTTAAACAACTCCTAACCCACAATAATACTACAACCAGACTTAACACGGACACTGGCACCAGAGCCTGCAATAAACCCAGATGCCAACTTTGCTGCCACATACACCCGGACAACACCATTACTGGCCCCAACAACATCACACATACCATCTCGGGACTATTCAATTGCTCATCATCTAACATTGTGTATGGCATCAAATGCCAACAGTGTCCTTCAGCTCTCTATATTGGACAAACAGGCCAAACCTTACGCCAAAGAATAAATGGACATAAATCTGACATCAAGAATCACAAAACAGAGAAACCAGTAGGAGAACACTTCAATCTCCCAGGACATTCTATACAAGATCTCAAAGTAACTGTTTTACTACAAAGGAATTTCAGAAATAGACTGGAAAGAGAAGCTGCTGAATTGCAACTCATTACCAAACTTAAAACCATAGAGAGACCTGGTTTGAACAAAGACATTGGATTCTTATCCCATTATACATGACTAAGCCATTTCTCACCTTCTCACCCCTTGCCTTTTCCTGTAAGACCTATTACAGTCGTTAAGAGTCGTCAGCAGGCTCATCTCAGCTATCTGCCAATCTCCAATTCCCACCACCCTTCTGAGTAATACCCCTCCCCACCTTCTCACTATATAGAAGGATCTGGCAACTTCTGTTTCAGTGTATCTGAAGAAGTGTGCTTGCACACGAAAGCTCATACCAAGAACTAACTTAGTTGGTCTTAAAGGTGCTACTGGAAGGATTTTTTTTATTTTAACTCCATTACAGTAACCCTGCATCTTCAGCTGTGTAGCACATTAAGGCAGGAATCCAATACACAAGAAGCTGGCGTAAAGCAAGCCAGCATAAATAAAGCCAGCATATCCAAACTCCAATCAAGAGCGGGGCGACGGCTGGCTGAGTCAGTTTAAGCCTGGCAGAGGGCAAAAGCAAACCTTTAAAACAGTGCTCAAGGAACACGACCCTTTTGGCTAGCTTAATTTTGGCTGTGGTCCCAGTTCATGTGACTCAAGTGAACAGGCTTGGGATCCCAGCTGGGATGGGGCGACACCCAGAATATCTCTGGATGATCCAGTAAGGAAGGAGTTAAGCTGGCAAAGCCCGGCAGCTCAGCTGCAGAACTTCTGCATCCTAACCCCGCTAATCCCAGTGCAGCTTAATACAGTGGTACCTCTGGTTGCGAACGGGATCTGTTCCGGAGCCCCATTCGCATCATAAGCAGAATGCAACCTGCATCTGCGGGTCGCGATTTGCTGCTTCTGCGCATGCGCGTGACGTCATTTTGAGTGTCTGCGCATGCACGAGAAGCAAAACCCGGATGTAACCCATTCTGTTACTTCCGGGTCGCCGCGGGACGCAACCTGAAAAGACGTAACCTGAACCAAATGTAACAAGAGGTATGACTGTACAGTGGTACCTCTGGATATGAATGGGATCCATTCTGGAGCCCTGTTCGCATCCTGAAGTAAACGTAAGATGCGACTGCGCGTCTGTGTGTGCATGGGTTGCGTTTCGCCGCTTCCACGCATGCGCGTGACGTCATTTTGAGTGTCTGTGCATGCGCGAGCAGCAAAACCCGGAAGTAACACGCTCCGTTAATTCCGGGTTGCCACGGAGCGCAACCCGAAAATACTTAACTTGAAGCTACTTCAACTCAAGGTATGACTGTATAGGATTCTTCCCGAGGTCATTTTAAAAGAGACTGGTAAGGTGTGCAGCTGCACCGCATTAATAAATATGCTGTTAAACGTCCGCAACAACTTTGTAAAGAAAAAACTTTACAATTCTATGATTCTATGTGAAACTATTTAAGTGGAACAGAATCAGGAATTCTCAGCATCTCATGGCCCATTCATATATCAATTTTTAGGCAGTCTCACTGAAACGATTGCGTTTACTCTCAATAAAATGTTCACAGGAATTCAGTGTTGGGGTTTTTTGGGGGGAGAACCAGTTTCAAGTATTTATGTTTGTAAAGATGCATTTCAAACTATGTCTGTCAACATATCCTAGGAGAGGAGCATGGGTGTTCAGCCACATTTCATACATTGTAGCTTGAATAAATTCTGCAAAGTTAATAAATGTTTACAAAAATATAGGACTTCTCATACCACCCAATCTCATTAATAAACCAAGACTACAAGATATTCACATCAATCTTGGCTAACCGCCTAAAAAAATTTCCTACACAAATTAATAGCCCCAGACCAGACTGGTTTCATCCCTGGTTGCAATATAACAAATCCACATCAGGAAACTAAAAATATAGGACTTTGCATGCAATCCACTGATTTGCATGTTTACTTTTTGAAGCAAAAAATTTTCTTTTCCAAAATAATTCTTCGTGCAGAAATTTCGTTGGGACATTAATATATACCACCTACAGGTAACCTAAGGCAATCAGATTAAACGTACACCATAAATGAAATGTGAAAAGCGCAAAAAGAACATTTAATGCACTGTCAAGATACAATTGCAACTGTTATTTACTTAAATTTCTACCTTTTCCCAAGTTTTTTTCATCAATTCCAGTTCAGGAGTTCCATGAAAAAGGGCTGCTTTATTACAGCTTCTCTGTTTCTGTGCAGATGATCCTGAAACAATAACAGAGAATGAGCTGATAGGCTTGAGGATGTGGACAAGGTGCTTGGATCAGTCAGCGCTCTGAACCCTTGCCCCTTTGTCTGATAAAAGCTAGCAAGGAGGGGACAGCTAACTGGGCCAGGGAGGTGACTGATGCCTCCCTGCAAGAGGGATGGTCTCTGCTTGCTTGAAGGAGGCCGGGATAAGACCACACCTTAAGAAACACTCCCTAGATTTGGAAAATCTAAGTACCGGTAACTACCGGCCAGTTGCTGATCTCTTCTTCTTGGGCAAGATTCTTGAACAGGTAGTGGTGGACCAGATCCAGCTGCTCCTTCTTTGGATGCTTCTCTCATTAGAGGTCTGGAGGATGTCAGCACTAGAATGGGCCTTTTCTGTGGTGGCCCCCTGTTGGTGCAACGCTTTTCCTGCCACCTTCATTACGTTTCTCTTCAAGCAGCCATTTGGATGTTTAACGTTTTAAAAGGTAAAGGGACCGCTGACCATTAGGTCTAGTCGTGGCCAACTCTGGGGTTGCGGCGCTCATCTCGCTTTATTGGCCGAGGGAGCCGGCGTACAGCTTCTGGGTCATGTGGCCAGTATGACTAAGCTGCTTCTGGCAAACCAGAGCAGTGCACGGAAACGCCATTTACCTTCCCGCTGGAGCGGTACCTATTTATCTACTTGCACGTTGACGTGCTTTTGGACTGCTAGGTTGGCAGGAGCAGGGACCGAGCAACAGGAGCTCACCCTGTCGCGCGGATTCGAACCACGACCTTCTGATCGGCAAGTCCTAGGCTCTGTGGTTTAACCCACAGCGCCACCCACGTCCCAATTAACGTTTTACAGCCTTTTAAATGTGTTAGTGGGATGGAGAATATCTTCTCTTATCTTATCTTACCATCTTATCTGGCACAGTTGTGATGCCCTTGAGTATATTTCTGTTACAGTGGTACCTCTGGATGTGAACTCCCTTCTGGAGCCCCGTTCGCATCCTGAGCAGAACGCAACCGGCGTCTGCGGGTCACAATTCACCGCTTCTGCACATGCGCGTGACGTCATTTTGAGCGTCTGTGCATGCGCGGGCTGCGAAACCCAGAAGTAACCCGTTCCGTTACTTTTGAGTTGCTGCGGCACGCAACCTGAAAATGCTCAGCCTGAAGCATCTTTAACCCGAGGTATGACTGAGAGACGCGGGTGGCGCTGTGGGTAAAACCTCAGCGCCTAGGGCTTGCCGATCGCATGGTCGGCGGTTCGAATCCCCGCGGCGGGGTGAGCTCCTGTCTTTCGGTCCCAGCTCCTGCCCACCTAGCAGTTTGAAAGCACCCCTAAGTGCAAGTAGATAAATAGGGATCGCTTACTAGCAGGAAGGTAAACGGCGTTTCCGTGTGCTGCGCTGGTGCTGGCTCGCCAGAGCAGCTTCGTCACGCTGGCCACGTGACCCGGAAGTGTCTGCGGACAGCGCTGGCCCCCGGCCTCTTAAGTGAGATGGGCGCACAACCCTAGAGTCGGACACGACTGGCCCGTATGGGCAGGGGTACCTTTACCTTTTATGGCTGTATTAAAGATGGTGTCTCACTATACTGCTGCCATGAATGCTGGAAGGAAGACCGCTCCCTGCTGCAAGTCCTGTTTCCACCTGGCCTAAGGGGCAAGGCCCAGACTCACCTTGAACAGCTAAAAGAGGCTCCTGGGACATTGCTGGAACAACTCTTGGGTTGAGGCAACTGGCTAAAATGTTCTAAATGGTTTTAATTTTGGTTCCTCTGTTTTGTTTCTGTTGGGTTGGGGTTGGTTAACTATTTAGTTGGGGTTGGCAGTTGTTTTAATTTGGGTATAACTGTAAACTGTTTATTATTATTTGATTTATTGGTTTATTTACAGTCTATAGAAGATATTCTGGTTTTTTATGTTTGATGTTTTATTATGTTTTTATATATGCTGTAAGCCACCCAGAGTGGCTGGAGAAACCCAACTAGATGGGCGGGATATAAATAATAAAAGTACTTCTACTACTACTACTACTACTACTATTACATGTGACAAGAGAGGAGATGGATTAAATGTTATTCAAATCCATTCCCCTGCTAATGTGCAATCTCAGTTTATAAATCATAAATTCACTATTATTTGTTATTTCAATGATACCTTATCAACTTCTGAAGAGCAGTAGAGCCAGCTAGAGGGAAGAACCAATGTTCTCTAATCTATCCAATCCTTTCTGGAGATTAAAATATATCACATCTATTTAATCCTTTCAGGAGAGTGCCCCATTTGCCTTTCAGTTACTATGGGAAGAATTAGCCTATGTTAATCAACAATCATCTGATAGAAAGTTGGATTAATGAATTCCTTAACTGTATAATTTCTTCTGTTTAAACTATGAAACACAAAGGGGGTTCAGTTTTTTTGTGTTAACTACCTTGGGATAACACTCTTTTCTTTTAAGATTCTGCTATCAAACATTGTTGACCTTTCTGTAGATCAGTGTTTTTTTAAGAACACATTAAAAGCTGATATAATATAGCTATTTTTCACAATAGCCTACTTTTCATAAACCCTGAATTTGAAGCAATAGGGGGAAATGACATCCTACAAACTGCTTCAATGCTTTATCCACAGATTCAAACCTGAAGTATTTACCCAAAGATTGTAAAAGCTAATTGGGGTAAATTCTCAAAATTGCAAAGCTAGAAATAAGTTGAAAAAATAGTTTATCTTTGAGGAGGCAACTCCTGGAGATGAAAGCCAATAAAACAATATTTCAGAGCACAGGGGGCCACTAAGTACAGGGGGCAATAACTTCACTGATGTACTGGAAACTGAGATCTTGCTAAAGGAACCTACTAATGGGCAGGGAAAAACAAGAAGGAAACAGCTGGAAGGAATGACACATTGTTTCAGTTGTCTCCATACTAATGCACAGAGCATTGGAAATAAGCAAGACAAACTTGATCTCTTGAACACAGGATGGCAAATATGATCTAGTAGGCATTACAAACCTGGTGGGATAAGACTGGAGGGTAGTAATTGAGTGGTATAATCTATTCAGAAGGTATACCAACAGGAAGGATGTGTATACATATGTAGAGACCCATGGTTTGCAGCACAGAACACAGAGCACTGGTGTAAAAATTGTGAGGGAGGGAAACAACAGTGACTTCATTATGGGAGTATGACTGCCTTCCTTGAGCAGATTACCAAACATTCAAAAAGGAGATACAGTAGTCATGGGGGACTTCACTTCAACTACCCTGATATCTATTGGATCTCAAACTCCATCAAGATTGAGAAGCCTAACAAATTCCTCAACTGCCATTCTGACAATTTCATTCCCCAGAAAGTGAAAGAAATAAGAAGTGGATTGATTCTCTTGGATCTGATGCTAACCAATAGGAAAGAACTGGTCAGTGAGGGGGAAGTAATGGGAACCTTGGCAGGAAGTGATTATGTCCTCTTGAGATTCGTTCTACAGTGGAAAGGGCAAGTTGAGTGTACTCAGATATGCACTCTGGACTTTAAGAAGGCTGATTTCAAAAAGCTTAAAGAACTATTGAGGGAGATCCCATGGCCATAAATATATAGAGAGAGAGGGGGGGGGGAATGGATCAGTGCCAACCCAGGATGTTTTGCCACTAGAGGCAAGACAGAAAATGTCCCCCATCACCACCACATCCTCCTCTGCTATGTGCCACCAACATGCCTGCTTCCTAGATTCACAGGCAACTGTGGGTGGACACATGGCAGCATGTAGGTTGGTACACAGCAGGCATGTGGCAAAGTAGGAGGTCAACAGGTGCAGGAAATGAGAAAAAGGAATGAGATTTGTCTGGCATGACTTGTTTTTGAGAAACCCATGCTGGGTCTCAATGCGGTGGTACCTCGGGTTACATACACTTCAGGTTACATACGCTTCAGGTTACAGACTCCACTAACCCAGAAATAGTACCTCGGGTTAAGAACTTTGCTTCAGGATGAGAACAGAAATTGTGCGGTGGCGGCAGCGGGAGGAGCTAAAGTGGTGCTTCAGGTTAAGAACAGTTTCAGGTTAAGAATGGACCTCCGGAACGAATTAAGTACGTAACCTGAGGTACCAGTGTAATCACAACATCTTTTTCCAAGTGCTCACAGACCACCTGTTGAATTATCTGTTCTATGAGCTTTTCTGGTATCGATCTCAAGCTCACAGGTCGGTAGATACCGGAGTCTTCTTTTCTTCCTTTTTGAAGATGGGAACAACATTTGCCAGTCTCCAGTGTATAGAGACCTCACCTGTTCTCCAAGAATTCTCCAAGAATTCTCAAAGATTATAGACAGGGGCTCTGAGATTACATCCGCAAGCTCCTTTAGTACCCTTGGAGGTTTGAATTCATTCAAAGTAGGTGGGTGTTCCCTTATTGCTTCTTTTCTTATCTTGGGCTGCAGGTCCTTCCTTGCATTGTTTATTCTGTTTTCACCACACTGGGCACTGCTTTTCTTTTGTGATATCCTTTGTGATTTCTCCTTTCTTCCATTTCTCATATATGCCCTTCTTAAATCTCAACTTATCCATAAGCTCCTTACGCAGCCACACCAATTTCTTTAGATGCCCCCCCACTTTCCTTTCTTGTTTGAATTGACCACATTTGGGCTTGCATTCGTTTAAACGAGAGCCAGTGTGGTGTAGTGGTTAAGAGCGGTAGTCTCGTAATCTGGGGAACCGGGTTCGCGTCTCCGCTCCTCCACATGCAGCTGCTGGGTGACCTTGGGCCAGTCACACTTCTTTGAAGTCTCTCAGCCTCACGCACCCCACAGAGTGTTTGTTGTGGGGGAGGAAGGGAAAGGAGAATGTTAGCTGCTTTGAGACTCCTTAAAGGGAGTGAAAGGCGGGATATCAAATCCAAACTCTTCTTCTTCTTCTTCTTCTAAACTCTTCGTTAGTGTTGGCACTGTACAATAACAGCATTTCCCCATCAGAATTTGAGTTGTGTTCTCTAAACCACTTTGAGGTTTCCTGCAACCAAGCGGTATACCTATATTATGACATAAACAATGTATATGGCAGACTCACATGGAACCTTTGCGTGTTCAGACCCAGAAACCTCTCCCCTAAATAAATTCACACATGACTCAAATTTTGGTTTTTGGTTTTGGCAGAATTTAGGCCACAACTTTATTGATTACAGAAAGTGACTGGCTGCATAGGCTCTGGTTCGACTAGCTCCTGCACTGTTGCAGGTAGCGCTGACCCAGGGCACTAGAATAGGTCAGCCAAGGGTGAACACCTGGATAAGCGGAAAGCCGGGAACAGGCTAACTCTGCCACCCAAATGTCCCCCTGGACTCAGGCATGGGCACAACCCCATCTCAGGGGTTGACCAAACCATTGAGTCCCTGGATTCCTTTAATGGAATACCCTTCACATAGGGATGGCGAGGGTGTTCTCCCATCCCTATCACCTGAACTATCGCCTATCCACAACCTTACAAGTTGGGACAATTTGCTACGCGGCAGGCGAAACCCAAATGGCACCAGCCAATCAGCCAAGTGGGGAAAATTCCTGCTGTGCCCCAACGACACACGACGGCATAGCAAGGTCAAGCCCAAAGCCCTAAAAGTAGGGAGAGGTGGGCGGGTGTTCCGAATGCACACACCGAAAGAGGAAGCTCTGGGTCATGTGCATGGGTCCCTCAAACCGTTTGGACTGCGTCCCATTGGCCAGATTAATAATAATAATAATAATAATAATAATAATAATAATATCTTTATTGTCATTGCCCCCTTCGGGGACAACGAAATTACTTGACTGCTCCATAAAAACACTAATTAATCAATACAGTATAATACAGCAAGGGAGATTAGATGACTTTCAAAGTCCGGGCTTCCCATTCAGGGCCGAGATCGCTCTGGAGAAGAAGCTGTTCTTAAGACGGCTCGTTCTTGTCTTCATCGTCCTGTATCTCCGTCCCGACGGCAAGAGCTCGAAGAGACAGTGACCAGGATGCGATGGATCTTTTACTATGTCCAGTGCCTTCCTATGGCACCCAGCTTTGAGGAACCTGCCAATCGAGTGTTGTGGCTGACCAATTGTACCCACCCACAACACAGGGTGTCGGTTTTCCAGGTCTCACCACAATGTGTGCCCTCCATTTACAGAAAGTGTGTGGTGCATATCTCTTGTCACTGGCGATGTCTATGGAGGGTGGCAGAATTCTTCCTTGCAGTGGTCTCAGTTCTACAACCCACATACATCTGCGACATCTGGAACTGGAGGAGCTGTCAGCCAGCAAATGAAAAGAGCTGGCTCTGTCAAAGGGCTTAAAATGCAACATCAGTTGCAAAGAGACAAAGATGCCTGGAAGTGGCAAATGCCAATCCTAACATAAAAGCAGAGACATCACCTTGCCAACAAAGGTCCGTATAGTTAAAGCCATGGTTTTCCCAGTAGTGATGTATGGAAGTGAAAGCTGGACCATAAAGAAGGCTGATCGCCGAAGAATTGATGCTTTTGAATTATGGTGCTTGAGGAGACTCTTGAGAGTCCTATGGACTGCAAGGAGATCAAACCTATCCATTCTTATGGAAATCAGCCCTGAGTGCTCACTGGAAGGACGGATCCTGAAGCTGAGACTCCAATACTTTGGCCACCTCATGAGAAGAGAAGACTCCCTGGAAAAGACCCTGATGTTGGGAAAGATGGAGGGCACAAGGAGAAGGGGACGACAGAGGACGAGATGGTTAGACAGTGTTCTCAAAGCTACAAACATGAGTCTGACCAAACTGCGGGAGGCAGTGGAAGACAGGAGTGCTTGGCGTGCTCTGGTCCATGGGGTCACGAAGAGTCGGACACGACTAAACGACTAAACAACAAACAACAACAACAACAACATAAAAGTGGTATGGATTTGAGATGGATTTCTTGATGAAAGGAAAGCAAATTATACACAAAGGTGTGTTTATGTGTCAGTGAATGAAAACAAGGAGTGAGCTAATATTTTAAGAACAGACATCAAAAACAAGGGGAGGATGAATGGTCTGAACAACGGAAATCTACTTTTTTTTGGTATGAAATTGTGAGAGATAATCTCATCTGTCCTGCAAGGGCAGTAATGCAATGTGTTGGCTTTAAGAATAATGCTGGTATATAGGAGAGGTTTTAGAAAAAAGCTAGGGAGAAACTGACAAGTAAAGATGAGGAAAATATCAAGGAGCAACCCAGACCTTTTAAATCCATGAGATTTGTTTTATTCCACTTACAGTTTGGTGACAGTACGGAAAGAACTATGAGGCTATGTTTTCAGGATCACTGTTCTGGCAGGTTATTTTCATTTGTATAGTATGTCTCTTGCTCACACAGCACTATGTTCTGAACAGCATTATTTTAAACATTGCTACCAACAGGCTGTGGAAGTAACATAGGCCCACTTTTTACGTTGAGGCTATTTTAGTAAAGATAGCTGTTTTTTAGAAAACGAATCATTATTTCTGGAGCACTCTCATGTTTTCACACTGAAAACCTTGTCTCACAACCCGCTCCAAACAAAACCCAGTTGAATAGCAGCATTCATTTACTCCGGACCTCTTTTTATTTTAATGAAAACTTCAACAACCTCAGATATGCAGATGACACAACCTTGATGGCAGAAAGTGAGGAGGAATTAAAGAACCTTTTAATGAGGGTGAAAGAGGAGAGCGCAAAATATGGTCTGAAACTCAACATCAAAAAAATGAAGATCATGGCCACTGGTCCCATCACCTCTTGGCAAATAGAAGGGGAAGAAATGGAGGCAGTGAGAGATTTTGCTTTCTTGGGCTCCATGATCACTGCAGATGGTGACAGCAGTCACGAAATTAAAAGACGCCTGCTTCTTGGGAGGAAAGCAATGACAAACCTAGACAGCATCTTAAAAAGTAGAGACATCACCTTACCAACAAAGGTCCGTATAGTAAAAGCTATGGTTTTCCCAGCAGTGATGTATGGAAGTGAAAGCTGGACCATAAAGAAGGCTGATCGCCGAAGAATGGATGCTTTTGAATTATGGTGCTGGAGGAGACTCTTGAGAGTCCCGTGGACTGCAAGAAGATCAAACCTATCCATTCTGAAGGAAATCAGCCCTGAGTGCTCACTGGAAGGACAGATCCTGAAGCTGAGGCTCCAATACTTTGGCCACCTCATGAGAAGAGAAGACTCCCTGGAAAAGACCCTGATGTTGGGAAAGATGGAGGGCACAAGGAGAAGGGGACGACAGAGGACGAGATGGTTGGACAGTGTTCTCGAAGCTACCAACATGAGTCTGACCAAACTGCGTGAGGCAGTGGAAGACAGGAGTGCCTGGCGTGCTCTGGTCCATGGGGTCACAAAGAGTCAGACACGACTAAACGACTAAACAACAACACCTTACCAGCTCCCTCACTGCATCATTTATTCTGTTATCACTGGGTTGGGCATTGCTTTCCTTTTGGGTGAAGACAGAGGCAAAGGAGGTGTTGAGCGGTTCTGCCTTCTCTCTGTTACCCAATAAAATTACTCCGTCTTCTCCACTTGCCTACTCTTCCTCTTACTTCAGATACGGCCGAAGAAACCTTTATTATTATTTTTGACTTCTCTTGCAAGCCTGAGCTCATTCTGAGCTTTAGCCAGCCTGACCTTCATCCTGCAACTGTTGGCTACTTGTGTATACTCCTCCTTTGTGATTTCCCCTTTCTTCCATTTCTTATACATGCCCTTATTAAATCTCAGCTCATCTGTAAGCTCCTTATGCAGCCACACCAGTTAACACTGCAGACCCGAGCTAGGTTTCTTACGCTGCATAAATTCCACATTTCCCTCCTTTCCTCCCTACACACAACCTGCTTTGAAGGAATTCATCTTGTTCTTTATTACTCTCTTCATTTGCCTGCAGGGGCTGTTCCATGGAATGTTCCAGAAACATTACACAGTACCTACCTACTCAGATTTCTTCCTTTTGGCCGTGAAAACTTCTGGGCATTCTTTTGGGATGAGCACAGTCTTTGGATTTGCAATTGCAGCATCTATGGGAAAAGAAAAAGATACAAATGTTAGGTTTGTTGGAAAAATCCTAAATCCTTCTCTTTAAAGAAGGCATAGGCAAACTCGGCCCTCCAGATGTTTTGGGACTACAACTTCCATCATCCCTGAACACTGGTCCTGTTAGCTAGGGATCATGGGAGTTGTAGTCCCAAAACATCTGGAGGGCTGAATTTGCCTACGCCTGCTTTAAAGCCATCCTTGATATGGGTTGTAGAATGTTAACTATACAGAGGCAAAGAAAACATTCTACAATAAGCATTTAAAGAGCTAACTGTGAAAGAAATATCTCAGTTTCCTGCTGAAGAGGAAAATCTAAGGAGATTTGTCATGAATAACTGCTTTCCAGTGTCGTCCTGTGTGGGTGGTTGCTCTACCCACCCCAAAATAAAGAATAAAATGGGTGAATGCTGAAGAGGTTTCAAAAGATGGGTTCATCTACTTCCTTTGTCTCCCCCCAAAAGGGCGCTAGGCTTCTGCTGTGCTTCACCCTATTATTATCGTCACTTTTACTGATGTAGAACAGAATGTCCCCATTTTCATCTGAGGAATGTCGGAGGTTATGGATAACGTCACCAGACATTGCCACGGTTCAATAAACCAAGAGGGTTAAATGGAAAAGTGGAAAAGGTAAATCTAAAAGTAATTCATCGAGTGGCTCCTTAGCCGCGGTCGAGTGAAGAGTGAGTACAACTGCAATCGTGTTCAAAATGGACCTTTTAAAACCTGCGCTGCCTTCCGCCTCTCTTTATCTAAGGGCTGCCTAGTTTCTCTTTATTCCTGTTCTCCACTTAGGAAAGTTGTATTGCCTAAGGACAGAGGCTAGTAAAAGCTTGCTGCAGTAAATGTGCATGGAAGATCAGGTGCATGAAACCTGCAAGCATCTCATCTGAATGCCTACAAGCTCTTCCCCAAATCCAAGTTACCAGATACAGAGATGGCTTACTAAATCCAGCTATCGTTAGCAGCCTTTTTCTCCCCTGCCCTGACCATTTTTCTTAAACATCTAGTCTAGGTATTGGGGAACTCGAACACTTGTATGGTTGGCCTAATAAGGATATTGCCCTAATATGGATTTTTTTTTCCTTTAGAGCTACTTAAACTCTTTTTCTTTGTTTTATGAATACTAGCTGAGCCCTCAAACAAATTAAGGCCTGGGGGCAGAGAGGGAGAGGGGAGGCTCAATAATGCTGGTGAAACTGAGGCTGAAATTAACATTCTGTACATGCAGTCGGGGGTTTCTTCTTTGCTTTTTGCAAGGAAGAGGACAGCCTTCAAGGAAATAACAGAACCTTACGACCTTAAAACACATCTTGTATGTTATTCTGGCTAATAAAAGACTGTTATATAAACACTCCCAGCCTCTGCCTTGAATATCTTGTGCTGCATTGTACAGTACTTAATGAATTCAAATAATGGGCTTTGGAGACTGTTAGCATCTGATCAGTACAACTGCTGCAAGAATCTACTTAAGCCAATTTTATAGCCATGGAATTGTAGTGTTGGAAGGGATCTCGAGGGTCATTTAGTCCAACCCCCTGCAATGCAGGAATCTCAACTAAAGCATCCCTGACATATGGCCATCTAACCTCTGCTTAAAAACCTCCAAGGAAGGAGAGTTCACCACCTCCCAAGAGAGACTGTTCCACTGTTGAACAGCTCTTATTGTCAGAAAGTACATCCTGGTGTTTTGTCAGAATCTCTTTTCTTGTATGTTGGATCCATTGGTTTGGGTCCTACCATCCAGAGCAGGAGAAGACAAGCTTGCTCCATCATCCATGAGACACCCCTTTAGTTATCTGAAGATGGCTATCCTATCTACTGCTTTTTGTCTCCACCTTGCCAACAAAGGTCTGTATAGTTAAAGCTATGGTTTTCCCAGTAGTGATGTATGGAAGTGAGAGCTGAAGAAGCTGATCGCCGAAGAATTGATGCTTTTGAATTATGGTGCTGGAGGAGACTCTTAAGAGTCCTATGGACTGCAAGAAGTTCAAATCTATCCATTCTTAAGGAAATCAGCCCTGAGTGCTCACTGGAAGGACAGATCCTGAAGCTGAGACTCCAATACTTTGGCCACCTCATGAGAAGAGAAGACTCCCTGGAAAAGACCCTGATGTTGGGAAAGATGGAGGGCACAAGGAGAAGGGGACGACAGAGGACGAGATGGTTGGACAGTGTTCTCAAACCTACCAGCATGAGTTTGACCAGGCAGTGGAAGACAGGAGTGCCTGGTGTGCTCTGGTCAATGGGGTCACGAAGAGTCAGACACGACTAAATGACAACAACCTATCTACTCTCAGTCTCCTCTTCTCTAGGCTAAACATATGCAGCTCCCTCAACTGTTCCTGATGAGGCTTAGATTCCAGACCCTTGATCATCTTGGTTGCCCTCCTCTGCACATGTTCCAGCTTGTCAATATCCTTCTTAAATTGAGGCGCCCAGAACTGGACACAGTACTCCAGGTGTGGTCTGACCAAGACAGAATAGAGCGGTACCATTCCTTCCCTTGATTTGGACACTACACTTCTGTTGATGTAGCCTAGAATAGCACTAGCTTTTTGCTAATGCTTTTCCGATCACAAGGTCGGTGGTTCAAATCCCCACAACAGGATGAGCTCCCATTGCTCAGTCCCTGCTCCTGCCAACCTAGCAGTTCAAACGCACATCAAAGTGCAAGTAGATAATACCGCTCCAGCAGGAAGGTAAACGGTGTTTCTGTGTGCTGCTCTGGTTCACCAGAAGCGGCTTAGTCATGCTGGCCACATGACCCAGAAGCTGTACGCCGGCTCCCTCGACTAATAAAGCGAGATAAGCGCAGCAATCCCAGAGTCGTCCGCGACTGGAACTAACTGTCAAGGGTCCCTTTACCTTTATCTTTTTCCATCACACTGTTGATTCATGCTAAGTTGGTGGCCTACTAACACCTCCAGATCATTTTCACATGTACTATTGGTAAGCCAGGAGTCCCACATCTTAATATTTGTGCAGTTGGTTTTTCCTTACTAAGTGTAGATCCCGACATTTGTGCCTACTGAAATTCATTCTGATAGTTCTGGATAAGTTCTCCAATCTATTAAGTTCAACGTGAATCCCAATTATGTCTTCCATGGCATTGGCTACCCCTCCCAGTTTGGTGTCATTTGCAAATTGGATGAGCACCCCCAAATCCTTAACCCAAGTCGTTTATAAAGACTTCGAACAGCAACTGACCCAGGACAGAACTCTACAGCACCCCACTTGTCAGATTTGCCAGGATGACGAGGAACCATTAATGAGCATTCTTTGGGTCCAGTCATTCAACCAGTTACAAATCCATCTAACAGCTATGTCATCCAGCCTACATTTTACATCCTCCTCCACAAGAATATCATGGGAAATTTGTCAAAACCCTTACTGGACGCAGCATTCCCCTGATCCACCAAACTTGTTACTCTATCAGAAAGAAAGAAAGAAAGAAAGAAAGAAAGAAAGAAAGAAAGAAAGAAAGAAAGATGACTTGTCTGGCATGACTGTTTTTTGAGAAATGCATTCTGGGACTTAATAATCACAGCATCCTTTTCTAAGTCCTCACAGACCAGTTGTTCCATTATCTGTTTTAGGACCTTTCCTGGATCATGAAGACATTTCAGCATGGAAATCAACTTCCTACTGGCCCTCTTGTGACAGATATATTTATTTAAATTTGCCATATATTGTTAATTAATAATATACAGCAGCAACAGAGTATTGTGGGTGGGTGGGCCAAAATATTTCACCAGTATTTAATGCAAGTATTTAATGGTGTCCCAGGATTATCTTGTTTCACATTGTTTGATCTGTTGTTGCCACAGTACTGAGCAGACCATGCAAAAATGACTGCTGATTTGACTTTTACTCTGTAACATCGACAGCTGATATACTGTAATTAGCATTGCTAGGGTTTCCTTCTACATTAGGGTGAAATAAGGCAGGTCACCAGTTAAATAATTTAAGTGTTTGTGAATAATTTTAAGTGGGGAATTTTCAAGGCAAATAAGCGCTAAACAGAATGCAACTCTTTCTCTACAGTTTTCTGAAGTGCATGTTGTCTGAAGTGCATGTTGACAGAAATAGTTGCATAGCTTTGACTTCATTAATCATTTCAAAACGTTGCATAGTTCACAGGCACTTTAATTTTCCAATTATTGTACCTGTGGCTCAGCACAGATAAAAGATTACTTACACAATTTGCTCTGTGGGCAGCTCAATGCTCTTGTCACCTTACACTGAGCTTTAAGTGTGCACAACGCAACAGAATGTCAGATGTTTTCCAAAGATTTTAAGGTCACGTTCGGGAACTTTTAGCAGCTCTCAATGCACAACTGATAGGTTTCCAAGAGATGGATGAATGAGCAAGGCAAACTGCCTGAATCCTGCCACGCATGTATTTTTCCTGTCAGGAAGGCCTGAGTGATGCTATGTCTCGTTCTTTCTCACAAAAAGATGCTCTAACTAAGCAAGGAGATGCCATTGCTGCCTCCATCAGCATCCGTGGTGATCGCTCTGCACCTGTGATGTTAGCTGCCCCCTAACCTGTGAAATGTCACAGAGAGGAAGACAGGCATTGTCTCAGCATTGCCTCTCCATTTTAATCCTCTTTGGGTGCCCTGCAGGCCCCACAGTGAATGCTGCCCAGCATTTTGTCACCCCACCCCCCAGTGGTGACACCTGGGCCAGTCCACCCCACTGTACCCCCCTTCCTCTGCCCCTTGCAAGGGGTTCAGCTACATGACCATTGGTGTCCATTCCAACTCTACAATTCTATGATTCTTTAACAGTCCGTAATACAGGCAATTTTGAATTATGGTGCTGGAGGAGACTCTTGAGAGTCCCATGGACTGCAAGAAGATCAAACCTCTCCATTCTGAAGGAAATCAGCCCTGAGTGCTCACTGGAAGGACAGATCCTGAAGCTGAGGCTCCAATACTTTGGCCACCTCATGAGAAGAGAAGACTCCCTGGAAAAGACCCTGATGTTGGGAAAGATGGAGGGCACAAGGAGAAGGGGACGACAGAGGACGAGATGGTTGGACAGTGTTCTCGAAGCTACCAGCATGAGTTTGACCAAACTGCGGGAGGCAGTGGAAGACAGGAGTGCCTGGCGTGCTCTGGTCCATGGGGTCACAAAGAGTCAGACACGAGTAAACGACTAAACAACAACAACAATACAGGCAAGGCTCGTGTGTGTGCGCACCCAGCACACACACAACCACCAATACACAAACTGTTTTTGGCCCTGGAAGGGGGCAGAATGGGGCAGGCTTATACCAGCCCCACTGACATGCATAGTGTGTCAGAACGCAACTCCCACGCAAACTAGGAGTTGCCTGTAGTCACGACGGCCTAAATCTATAAACCCTTATCATTTGGAGTAGCATATTTATATCTGTGAAGCTTGTCCACAGCAGACACAATAAGCTAATAACCCTGTGGCACATAGAACACAAAAGGTCCCGTGTTCCATCTCTGACATCTCTTGTTAAAAGAAGAAATCATAGCAAAGGCCGTCTAGAGGGCTGCAGTGCTTGGCCAAACGCACAATGCTGGGAGTGATAAACCAATTCAGATGGCAGCAGCTTCACATGGCAGCAGCCCCTTTCCCTTGCCATGGCTTGGATTTGAGGACGGATCCATAAAGGGGATCTCCCAACCCCTAGGACTATTTGCATTGCAAAGGCTTAATCATTAAGTCCCGTTTTAGAACAACTGCAAATTGCCATGATCATCTTCCACATCAGTAGCTATGACTCGTTCATGCATTTTAAAAAACTGCTTTGGAAAAAATTCCCATTCAGGAAACATGCTGAACATCTGTTGTCTAGGTATTCATTAGTTCTGTCTGCTCTGCCTTTGGCTAATTGCCTGGGAGTGAAGTTTGAGCATAGCTGGAGATACAAGGGAGCATCGGTATTAGTTGCAAAGACCCTGCTACATATTGAGAAGAAGAAGAAGAAAAAAGGTGTTGTCAGGAATAGGGCTTCTCTAACAAACTTTATTTACTGGAGCCTGTTATCTTCTGTTTGCTTACAATCCTCGCTTGTGCAACTGATAGCAGAAAGTGTATTTAATACCTACTCAGTGCTAATATGCTACAGTATGCATGGCTGCTTAATTTAATTTATCTCTGATTAAGCCTATTATGTTTGAGATCACTTTACAAAAGAGACTTCCTTTTGCCAGCTGTAAGCTTATTTGAATTGTAATATAAGTTAATAACGTGTGAAATAACTAGTGATGCCTGCCTCCTAAATGTTAATTTTAGCAAACTACTTCCTAAGTTTGTGCACATATACAGATCATTCATTGCTGTGTACAAAGGATGGTTGTTGGACATAAAACAATGTACATTTCATAAAGGCTGCGAGTGAAGGAAAGTTACTTCTGAACTGAGGCCAAACAGAGACCAGAGATTACAGCCTGCATAAGTATGGGTCATGCCCACCCAGCCACCATTCTTACTGGCGAGGACTCGAGTGATGCCAACGGAGGCAAGCTGACATTTGCCACACAGAAGGAAGATTGCTGGGGAACCGAGAACCTCTCCATGTGCATTTCACTCAGGTGGCGTCATGGAAGTGACATTGTGCAGCTGGTAAACCAGAGACACACAGGCTCAGAGTTTTGAGGACTTCTGAGGCGGTTATGTGTGGATGGGGCACTTGGTGTACCTATCACCATTGCCAAAGAGTTACCGTATTTTTCGCTGCGTAAGACACACTTTTTTCTTCCTAAAAAGTAAGGGGAAATGTCTGTGCGTCTTATGGAGCAAATGCGTGGTCCCTGGAGCTGAACTGCCCAGGGGCGAAAAGCAGATCATGCTCTCTTTTTTTTGAAAGAGGGAAGTGGGTGTTGAAACAAAGCCGCTAATGGGCAAGCGATCAGGGAGGGAGATAAGGGACGCTAGCAATAAACGAGACTGCCTGGGAGCGGGGAGCTAAAGACAGCGAACTTGCAAGGAGAGGAGACAGGAAGACTAAAGCAATGAGGAGAGGAATTTGAAGAAAAGGAGGAGCAAAAAAACTGTTCCAGCTAAGGAAAAGACACTTAAGGTAAACAAGAGGGAAGGGAGTGTTGAAAGGAAGCAGCTGGTCGCTAAGTGATCAGGAGGGAGATAAGGGACGCTAGAGATAAAGGAGGCTGCCTGGAAGGGGGGAGGTAAAAGCCCATGGATCCTCAGGATTTTTGCATTGGGTCACCCCAAATTTACCATCAGATCCCACAGCATGTCCATGGCTACAACCTGCACCAAAAAACCCCCACAAATCAACTGTTTTGTGGGGCCACAATGGTGCAAAAATGTGGTTACAAAGCACGGATCCCCATGGAGTCTCAGGATTTTTGCATTCGGCTACCCCAAACTCACCGTCAAATCACATATCATGTCTGTGGCCACAGCATGAACCACAAAAATCATACATCCACTGTTTCATTCAGAATATTTTTTTCCCTTGTTTTCCCCCTCTAAAAACTAGGTGCATCTTATGGTCAGGTGCGTCTTATGGAGCGAAAAATACGGTATGTGGTGCCACAAAGGTCATAAGAACATGAGAATATGGTAAGTGCCTGTTGGATCAGGCCCATGTCCCAACCTGTTCTTATGGTGCCCAAACAGATGCTCGTGGGAAGCCCATGATTTGAGCACAGAGGTGACTGGCACAAACAGAGGCAGAGGCAGACTCTAATCATCCCCTAATGCTGGGATTACAGACACTTCAGGTTACAGATGCTTCAGGTTACAGACTCCGCTAACCCAGAAATAGTACCTCAGGTTAAGAACTTTGCTTCAGGATAAAAACAAAAATCGGGCGGCTGCGGCGGGGCGGCAGAAGGAGGCCCCATTAGCTAAAGTGGTGCTTCAGATTAAGAACAGTTTCAGGTTAAGAATGGACCTCCGGAACGAATTAAGTTCTTAACCTGAGGTACCACTGTACCTGGAAAACTACTTCAGATTTTCTCTCCACACACACACACCCCAACACAACCACACAAAGAGCAATCTTTTCTTTCTGGCTTTGGACAGAGTAAGACTGACTTGGAAGGATAAAGAACACCTCTTGCTTGTTGGCATCCAAGAAATCAGCTGGAAGGGATCCAATCCAAAACCACTCAAGAATTTGATGTAAAAACATCAGCAGAGCATCATGCAAACACGTCAAATGGCTGCAGGTAGTTTCTGTACCCTGGTCTGAACAATAATATGAAAATCCAGTGATCTCCCAGCACATTAGGCAGAGCAATTATTATAATGAGGGAAGTTTAAAAGTCGCACCAAAAATTAATACATACTAATAGGCTGAGTGGGACAACTTTAAGAGAACTCTGTTTGAAGTGCTTCTCAAGTTAGTGCTTATGCACACTTCTTTGTGTAGGGCTGCTTTCTCCGGGGAAAAGAGCTCTTGAGCACTCAGTCGGAACAAATGGCAATGCGGGTTCTCTCCAGATTGATGTTTGCTCCAATTTAGAGCTAAAAAGCAGGTTTTCCCTGGGAAAGGAGTGGGGCAAGGGGGAAACTGCTTGGACTCGTGCCTTGAGAGCCAGTGTGGTGTAGTGGTTAAGAGTGGTAGTCTCGTAATCTGGTGAACCGGGTTCGCGTCTCCGCTCCTCCACATGCAGCTGCTGGGTGACCTTGGGCCAGTCACACTTCTTTGAAGTCTCTCAGCCCCACTCACCTCACAGAGTGTTTGTTGTGGGGGAGGAAGGGGAAGGAGGATGTTAGCTGCTTTGAGACTCCTTAAAGGGAGTGAAAGGCGGGATATCAAATCCAAACTCTTCTTCTTCTTCTTCTAGAAAGTGTGGGTCAAGCGGAAAACCACATGGACCCATGGTTTCTAGGATTGGAAGTGTAAACGAGCCCTAAGTAAAGTTCTCATTACTTAGAACTTCTATTTCCTGTGTACAATTGTTGTTGTTGTTTAGTCGTTGGGTCGTGTCCGATTCTTCGTGACCCCATGGACCAGAGCACACCAGGCACTCCTGTCTTCCACTGCCTCCCGCAGTTTGGTCAAACTCATGCTGGTAGCTTCGAGAACACTGTCCCACCATCTCGTCCTCTGTCGTCCCCTTCTTCTTGTGCCCTCCATCTTTCCCAACATCAGGGGCTTTTCCAGGGAGTCTTCTCTTCTCATGAGGTGGCCAAAGTATTGGAGCCTCAGCTTCAGGATCTGTCCATCCAGTGAGCACTCATGGCTGATTTCCTTAAGAATGGATAGGTTTGTTCTTCTTGTGTACAATTCTAGGGGCTGAAACCACGAGAAAGATCAATGTGGAAACAGTGGGGGGGGAGTGTGGGGGGGTGGATGGGTGTGGGTGTGGTTGTTTGAGCACAGAGAAATGGGCTTTTGTTTCTCCTTGCTTCCCTTGCCCCCCTATGATGCAGATTTAATTTGCGCAAGTGTTGCCAAATACTTCAAGGCCCATTGCTTCCAGTCATCCTCTATAGTTGCACTCCAGATGTCGCACACATATTTCCCCCCAGACTTAAATCTCAGCATGCAATGAAGCAGAAGTGGAGCTTCTGTGGCCTATCGGACATTGCAGATTGTATCTCCCAATACCATTGACCCTGCTGGCTGGGGCTGAGGGGAGTTTAGAGACCAACAACAACAACAACAACAACAACAATTTATTATTTGTACCCAGCCCATCTGGCTGGGTTTCCCCTGCCACTCTGGGTGGCTTCCACAAAGACCAAAAATACACTAATATGTCATACATTAAAAACTTCCCGAAACAGGGCTGCCTTAAGATGTCTTCTGAATGTCAGGTAGTTGTTTATCTCTTTGACATCTGATGGGAGGGTGTTCCACAGGGTAGGCGCCACTACCTAGAAGGCCCTATGCCTGGGTCCCTGTAGCTTTGCTTCTCGCAATGAGGGAACCGCCAGAAGGCCCTTGGCGCTGGACCTCAGCATCCGGGCAGAACGATGGGGTGTAGATGCTCCTTCAGGTATACTGGGCCGAGGCCGTTTAGGGCTTTAAAGGTCAACACCAACACTTTGAATTGTTCTCGGAAACGTACTGAGAGCCAATGTAGGTCTTTCAAGGCCGGTGTTATGTGGTCTCAGCGGCCGCCCCCAGTCACCAGTCTAGCTGCCGCATTCTGGATTAGTTGTACTTTCCAGGTCACCTTCAAAGGTAGCCCCATGAAGGGCCGTCGTTTCACCCCCGCTGGCTGCACTACAGTATTCATGGTGCAGGTTCTGGCAGCCAACATTACCTCCTGCACAACTATGGCTATTGGCCAAAAGTGGGAGGTGCTTATGGCTTATTCTTAGGTGCTTGCAATGTGGGTGGCCATTGCAAAGTGCTGCAAAGCCAGGTGGACTCCGCAAAGGGGCCAGCTGGATTTCACATGCCTTCATACATCAACCAAAGCTGCCCTAAGCTCTTTCACCTGAGCATTATTTTCTTCTTTACAATAAATAAAGGTAAAGGGACCCCTGACCATTAGGTCCAGTTGTGACTGACTCTGGGGTTGTGGCGCTCATCTCACTTTATTGGCCGAGGGAGCCAGCGTACAGCTTCCGGGTCATGTGGCCAGCATCACTAAGCTGCTTCTGGCAAACCAGAGCAGCACACGGAAATGCCATTTACCTTCCCACCGGAGTGGTACCTATTTATGCACTTGCACTTTGATGTGCTTTCGAACTGCTAGGTTGACAGGAGCAGGGACCGAACAACGGAGCTCACCCCATCGCGGGGATTCGAACCGCTGACCTTCTGGTCGGCAAGTCCTAGGCTCTGTGGTTTAACCCACAGCGCCACCCACGTCCCTTTTACAATAAATAATGATCTCTTATTACCCTCCTTGCCCACCTAGTCTCATATGCTAAACTATGGACTGTTTACAAATGTGCGGCTTTCCACCCGCATTCTAGATCATGTTCCACTTAGGACTACTGCAGCCTTCCCCATTCAATGAGAACATAAACACCTTTTGACATCAATTTATGGAACAGCCCCTCTGGCTGGGAGTGAGCATTCTAGTACATTATCACATATGCAGGATACTGGAGGAGATTACCATATGTCTATTTCACTGATAGGGACTTCGACTGAGCAGTAAAAGCAACAGAAAGCACTTGGTCTTTCTCAGTTTTGCAGTCTCTGAGGATTAAGTGAATACTACACAGTGGTGAACCCAGAACATTAAAATTGCTACAGGGAGTGAGAGTGAATTTCACCAACTCTTGGAGGTAAGAAAACTGGAAGACTTGCCTCCCCACTTAACGTTTAACAGCTATGAAAGTGCCTGTCTCTTACGTAAGACATTTTGAATATTCTGGCTGCATGAGGGAATTAAATGGCCAGGTTTGGAAATGCACTGGCTTCAAATATCTTCTCCAGCTAAAGCTGTAAAGTAAACTTTAATAGTAAAGCAAAACCACATCCCTTTGGTGAGAGCATTGGCAAAATCTGAGAGGAGGGACACTAGCTGGTTCTAACATAACAAATCCTCACACCCCTGGTCCAGTACCAGCAGTTGTAATTCATGGCGTTATAACTGCAATAAATGTGCTCTTTGTGGGTCTCTCTTCAATGAAAGCCCACAGGCCGCTGCCTAACGCAGAACACATCTTCTAATGCAATTAAGTCATTTGGAGTATGTTACATGTACATTGGCAGACAGGGAAGAAAAAGGCAAACGATTAAATAAATGTAGAATACTTTCAATTATTACACTTGGCCGAGAAAACATGCCCTATTTTCAGTGCAGATGGAATATCTGATGTGTGACACTTCACCAAAACTTCTTTGCAACGTTGACTGGGAAACAACCAAAGCATTTTTCACTTGGTAATTGATTTTTCATTCCACCACTTGTCTGAGACTTCAAGTTCCACCCCTGCTTAGCTGTTGAATAATGAGAGTGGAAGAGTCACCCGATTACAAATGACAGTCCTCTAGAACTCTCAGAATTTGAACCAGCCTTCTCTGGCAATTCCTCCAACCATGCAAATTTTGGAAGTAAAACGGAAGTAAGCTGAACACAATATTCACATTTAACCACCTTATTTCAGTGAGAATACAGGCAAAAATTGAGGACGAGGGTGCTAGCTGGACAGAAGTACTGTTTTGGGGGGACAGGGGGCGGGTGGGTGTGGAGGACTCCCTGGTCCTGAATGGGGTAACTGTGCCCTTGAAGGAGCAGGTGCGCAGTCTGGGAGTCATTTTGGACTCACAGCTGTCCATGGAGGCGCAGGTCAATTCTGTGTCCAGGGCAGCTGTCTACCAGCTCCATCTGGTACGCAGGCTGAGACCCTCCCTGGCCACAGACTGTCTTGCTAAAGTGGTGCATGCTCTAGTTATCTCCCGCTTGGACTACTGCAATGCACTCTATGTGGGGCTACCTTTGTTTTGTTTTTTTAAATGGTGTTTATTGAGAATTTTAAAATTACAAAAAAAACAAAGAAAAAAAGAGGGGGGAAACAAGAAAAAAACAAATAACAATTAAACAATACAAATCGATAAAAGTCAAAATCAAAAAGCAAAAACAAAACACATAGCACATCAAAATCAGAAAGCAAAAATAAACCACAAAGATTTAAAAACAGATCCAATATTCCCAAATCCTTAACTGTCATTACCTTATTTCATCGACCTCCTCACACCTCCCTTTTTTGTATTCTAGTTGTTGATTGTCACAGCAAATCCTTTCCATTTTTCATAATATTCTGTCATTAAATTGCCTTAATCTATTTTAGCCTTATCTTACCATAAAAAACCCTAAAACTTAAAACTTAAATCTTATTTATACCAATTTCTCATAACCATAGCATATTCTTACATAGTTCTTTTTAACATTTCTGCTAAAGCCAAATAATTTCGTTCCAACATTTTTCTAATACTCATTAATTTTAGAAAACATTCCTAAATAGAATTTTTAAAAACTTTCTTCCAATCTTCATCCAACGTCTCTTCCTCCTGGTCTCGGGTTTTGTCAGTCCTTTCTATCCCATCCATCTAGTTCATTAACCTGGTAACCTTATGTCCGAGGCCCTTAAGTCTCTTCCATGTCCCTTCCGCAGATCATCTTCACCTGTAGTTTACTTTGTCTTCTGCTCCTTTCACTCGTGGAGACTCCAGCTTGACAATATTTTTGTTCCTTCTCGACAGATCAGCCCCTTTTCCATAGTCCACACTGAAATCCATGTGGTATTTAAAAGCATGTTTCAAGGTCCCTCCAAAGTTGAGGACCCCCACAAGTCCAAACTCCTTCCGGCCCAACGCCAGACTTGAAAAGTCAAAACATCCCTGCATAGGGGGGTCTATCCAGCCCCTCATCTCCAAGCCAAACAAGACTCTATCTCTCCAAATCTGGCTTTTTCCAGGTTCATTCGTCAGATCCAACAACTCATGTTCCTGCTGGGCCACAGTTCCCTCCATCTCTGCCTCCCGGGGTCCAGCCACAGCCTCTTCCCTCATCTGATCTGTCAGAGCACACTCCTGAATTGATTCCTGAGTGGGTTCTATATAGATACCCACTACCTGTCCAAAATTTCTGATCGCAACAGTCATCAAATCCGTCTTCTCATGTAACTGTTCCAATAAAGCACTTGTCTTACAGAAAGCACGCACCAGAGCCTCCGAGTACATTGTTGTGCAAGGTCAAAGTCTGATCCCACGATCTTAATCTATTGCAGCTGCAAAGCTCCCCAGTTCAGATTTAATAACAGTTTCACAAGCTCCCTCTAGGGGAAGAACTTCTATTTGTATCCATCTCTCTCTTTTTTTTTAAAGCAGATCTAACAACAAAGTTTCCTTTTTCAGATATTTTGTCAATATTTTATTCCTTTTAACTGCGAAGGAGAACAATGGAATCACTATGTTTCTCTTCTTTTAACTGTGTGTCAAAAACGTTTATCTATAGTCAATGAACTCCGAAAACGTCTGTCCTGACACCCCGCTCCCAGGTTCAAGACGGTGGAAAATTGCTTTTCTTTAGACACTCTTCTGCAGGTTTAAACAGTCCAGGGAAAAAAATCCCCCCTCTTCTCCTGCTTCCAAAGGGGGTTCAGTAGTTTTAGATGATGAAAGTTGATCCTTTACAAACGATTTACTAAACTCTAGCTTGCCATGTCTTTGCTTTAATCTTTCTACAAAAAGCGGAAGGCTGACTTCCTGTTTAGACCTTCCCGCTTCAGTGCCAAATTAAGGACATTTCTTAGTCTAGTTTTCCGTTCTACTCACGGGTTGTTGTTTAGAGTCCAATTGTCCAAATTTAACCTACTCACGGGTAGTTGTTTTTTGTAGCCAGATTGTCACAGGAAAAAGGTAGCGCTCTCCGGTAACGGCTGTGCGGCTTCGCTCCACAGAAGAAGCAGTTGACTCTCAGCACCACGCCGCTTGCCCCGCTTCGCTCCGGAGCCCGTAATTGGGTTCCTTTACAAATTGGGGGGGCGCGAAAGGTGCCCGCCGAGTCCCACGGTCACAGGCTTCACCCGCCTGTGATTTTTTAAAGGGTCCCCGCTTCGCCGTAGCGGAACAGACCTGATTTCCGTAGAGCCAGTCCCTCCGGATCAGAGGGAGCCCGCCATTACCGATGGTGCCACCCCGGAAGTCCTATGTGGGGCTACCTGACCCAGAAACTACAACTAATCCAGAATGCGGCAGCTAGACTGGTGACTGGGAGCGGCTGCCGAGACCACATAACACTGGTCTTGAAAGACCTACATTGGCTCCTAGTATGTTTCCGAGCACATTTGAAAGTGTTGGTGCTGACCTTTAAAGCCCTAAACGGCCTCGGTCCAGTATACCTGAAGGAGCGTCTCCATCCCCATCGTTCTACTGAGGTCCCGCGCCGAGGGCCTTCTGGCAGTTCCCTCACTGAGAGAAGCAAAGCTACAGGGACCCAGGCAGAGGGCCTTCTCGGTAGTGGCGCCCGCCCTGTGGAACACCCTCCCATCAGATGTCAAAGAGAAGAACAACTACTAGACTTTTAGAAGACCTCTGAAGGCAGCCCTGTTCAGGGAAGCTTTAAATGTGTGACATTTAAATGTATTTTAAATCTTTGTTGGAAGCCGCCCAGAGTGGCTGGGGAGACTCAGCCAGATGGGCGGGGTACAAATAATAAATTATTATTATTATTATTATTATTATTATTATTATTATTATTTCTCTATAGACACTTGGAAGTAACTCATCATAGATGCAATGGTAGCAGCTTTTAAACTGCATTCTACAGTATAATTTCAATTATATGAAATAATGAACAAAATCCACATCTTCTATCTGCACTGCATCTGCAGTTTGAACAGAAATAAACAGCTGTGAAGGACTGATTGTGTCACTAAGAGGCAGGATTCCAAATACATAGGAATTCGTTCATTTCCCCCCCAAAATATAGTACAGCCCACCACATGGTCTGAGGGACGGTGGACCAGCCCATGGCTGAAAAAGGTTGCTGACCCCTGGTTTACTGGAACACCTCCCTCCCCATTATACACTGAAAGTGTGTTTGATGGTGTTCCCCTGTTACGGAGAACTGTGCAGACACAGTTGCATCTTCACATGATCCAACTGGTGGGCAGCATGACATGTGCAGATGGCAATGGCAGAAGGCAGGGCAAACCTCAGCTTCTCTGTGCATTCCTTCAATGCATTGGGAGAGCGTCAAGCAAACATCCATCATGTCATTGCTACAAGCAAAAGTCACTGTAGTTTGACTTGCTCCAGTAGTTCAGATGTGGTGGGACTATTGCAAGTATTGCTCTGTGAGTCTTATATTTTTGCCAGATAAAGAAGGAACGCTGTCTGTGTCAACAGAGTCTTGATGGGTCTTTGGGAAAAATCTAAACAGAGTTCAAGATAAGAGAGAATGTGCATTTATATTTCTTATATTTCTTTCACTAGGGCTTTATAATGAGACACTGCAGATACAGTTGTACCCAAGGTTTCCTTGGGTTGCTTAAACATTTACTTGCTTTTATGCTAATCTAAATTCTTTTTCATCACAGAATAAGTTTAACTGCTTTAGGCAGCAATCCTCTAAATTCTTACTCTGGAATAGTTCCCTTTGACTTCCTTTTGAAGGAAAAGGTTTGAGGATTGTCACAGTATCAGTTCTATCACACTGCTTTGCATTAGAAATAGGGGGAAAGACACTGGGGAGCTTTTTTTGATTCACAAATTCAGTTTTCAGGCCTTTGTCAGAATAACTCCTTTGAAGTGAACAAAACTCCCAATCCTTTTTATGTTAAATTTAAGTAGGAAGCGTGCTTAAGAATGCTTATTATGTAGCAGCTGTAGGTTCTATATAACTGATTGATAGAAAGAATGGAGATGCAGAACTGCTAAAATACATGTTTTTAAAGTGTGAATGAATCACCCTAGACACTGTCCCAAACTGGCCTTCTAGTTTGTGGGAGAGCCTTATGGAAGAATGGTAGGATCCTGTCCCTTCTGTCTCCACAGGAGACCACCCGTCCCTTGAAAGTAGCTAAGTATAGGCAACCGATTTACACATGTCCAACTGACGTGGGATCGCGCACATGCGCATTGTGACGAGCCAGAAGTGGCTGGAAAAGGGGGTGGAACAGGGGTGGTGGTAAGGTGGGGGGGGCAAAATGGGGTGTAACAGGGAGGAGTGGGCTTGTGAATGTGCAGGGGTCAGGAACAAATCGGCCATTGTCTTTACTTAAATGTTTGTGTCTGATTGATTGATTGATTGATTGATTGATTGCACTTATACACCACTTTCCATTCACATGAATCCCAAAGCAACTTAAAACCAATAACCTGACAAAACACCACAAGTACAGCATAGATCATATAATATAATTAACTAAACATCAATAAAATAATTGCATTCTATGAAACACTATTAGTGAACCAGCAACTAAAAAAATAGGCTATACATCACAATAACAGCACAAGTCCTACTATATAATTAACAAATCCTCATTAAAAAAATTATAATCTATAAAACAATATTAACAACATAACATCTAAAACTAAGCTAAACACTATTACACTTTCTCTCTCTTGCACACACACACACACACACACACTCATCCTTCCCTCCCAAGAACTCATAATCTTTCATTCCATTCAGGCACACCTGCACATCCATCCCTCAGGAGGACAGTGATCTAATAGAAATATCTCCAAGAGAGGTGTACTTTAACTTATTAGTTATTAAGTTAAACCTGTTTCCCATCCTTCTGACAAGACATGTTCAAGGCAGCCGCCAGCAATCGCAGAAATATAGCAAAATAAACCAATCTCCATAACCATGTCCTATAGAGCCATGGAACTATAAACATTTTGTCAGGCAGAAAAGATGTGTGTTTTCCTCACCTTTTTATATTTAAATATTTAGTGAAGAGTAAATTGTTCACGTTTCTTAAGGGTCAGGGGGAAAACGGACAGTTTTAAATAACAAGGTTTTAGGCTATACGGTGTGTTTTCAAACATGTGTTTAGACATTTAAACATTACTAGCAGCATGGGGGTGATGGGGCCTTACTCTGTGATTAAGTCTTCCAAATTTGAGGAGTAAAGTACAGTGGTGCCTCGCAAGACGAAATTAATCCATTCCGCGAGAGTCTTCGTCTAGCGGTTTTTTCGTATTGCAAAGCAACCCTATTAGCGGCTTAACGGATTAGCGCTATTAGCGGTTTAGCGGCTATTAAAGGCTTATCGGCTTATCGGATTAGCTGCTAAAAGGCTATTAAAGGCTTAGCGGCTTAGATAAAGGGGGGAAAAGAAAAAAAAAATCTCAAGACTCGCAAGACATTTTCGTCTTGCGAAGCAAGCCCATAGGGAAATTCGTCCTGCGAAGCAACTCAAAAACGGAAAACCCTTTCGTCTAGCGGGTTTTCCGTCTTGCGAGGCATTCGTCTTGCGGGGCACCACTGTAATGTACTCTGGACTGGAAGGACTTGGAGTGGGCAGCAGTGACCCTTCCAGAGGGTCCCTTTAATCCAGGGGTTGTCAACCTGGTCACTACTGCCCACTACTGGGCATTTCAGGATTCTAGGTGGGCGGTAGGGGTTTCTACGGCACAAGCTGAATCTTCCTTCCATTGAGCACTGGTGGGCAGGAAGGAAATTTTACCATCAAGAAAGATGCATTAGTGGGCGGTAGGTATAAAAAGGTTGACTACCCCTGCTTTAATCAGTGCCCTATTCTGTGCTTGAGTGTGGGTCAAGGTCAGGGAACGTGACAGTCCCAGCAGATTCTTAAAGCACACACTGCTCCCATATTCCACGTGATTCGTGTTTCTGTGTGTGGTTGAAAAACCTGGGAAGTGTGGTTCTTCAAAAATCTGGGGAATCTGAAAGAGCGCTCCTTTATTTCTGAAATAATTTCATTCAACCATTTTACTCAGGGGTCAGCAAACTTTTTCAGAAGGGGGCCGGTCCACTATCCCTCAGACCTTGTGGGGGGCCGGACTCTATATTTTTATTGGGGGGAACGAATTCCTATGCCCCACAAATAACCCAGAGATGCATTTTAAATAAAAACACACATTCTACTCGTGTAAAAACACACTGATTCCCGGCCCATCCGCAGGCCAGATTTAGAAGGCGATTGGGCCGGATCCAGCCCCTGGGCCTTAGGTTGCCTACCCCTGCAGCAAACCTTGTGAGGCGGCAGCAGTGATTGTGTTGTGCCTCTGGGAGGCCCTAGGAAACCCCACTTGCAAGAAACAAGGTCTGGCTGGTGGCAGGAACCAGAAAGATGAAAGGAGGCTATGGGAATTATGGTTATATAATAGATGGATAAAGGTAAAAGATGCAGTTAACAAAAACATGGAACCCACAGAGGGAGGGAGGGAGGTCTGAAGGTTCAAAAGAACCTTGTATTCTAATGTTTGAAATGGTTTTGTTTTAGATGTATAAAATTATCAAAAACCCAATAAAAAATTATTGAAAAAGTAGAAATGCTGAGAGGGAGGTACGACCTTGATTAGGAATCAGGAAGAGGAAAACAGAGAAGCAGGAGAGGAACTGCTGGGATGCGTTCCATTCCACTTATGGAGTGAGCAACACAGGGGAATAGAGATGGTGAGAAATGTGAGGAGAAACGGGATCTGAAGGTGGAAGAAACGGGATTTGAAGAAGGAAGCATGCAGTGCTTAGAGGTATTAATAATGGACTCTACAGAGTCAGAGTCTGTGACCAAGAGTCCCAGTGGTGCGCTGGGAGATGGGTGGAACACGAAGAAACTAGGTACCAGGAAGCAGGATGAAGGACAAGCCCTGAAGAGGCTTGCCAGTCAGGAGGGCGCCAGAGCTCTTGCAGCAACTGCCCTGGCCAGTATATTCTGATATAAGTGTACAATGATGCTCTGAGGATTCTCCTGGAAGTGGCAGGAGGTGGAGAATCAAAGCTTCCTATCTAAGTCCTGGCTAGAAATATGAACATCAAAAAGATGAGTGCCTCCATGTTCTCCATAAGCTGCTTTGCTCACCACAGGTTTACCACATCACAGAGAATGGGCCTCAGCCTGCAATGGGCCTTCGTTTGTGTCTTTTTTAAAATATCTCTTTGATCATCTCAGAAATTGCAGAAGGAACTGCAGGGCCCTTTTTCTGACACATTTCAAATGATAAAATTTTCCATTCGTTTTCTCTAAATTTGAGATCAAAGCTCTTTCAAAAAGGTGAGGATTTGACCAAAGTGCAGTGTTGACTATTACAGTTCGATCCTCTCCTTTTCTTGCTTTGCATGTCTGTGATGATGGGTTTTTTATCCCTCTTACAGATCCATGTATGCGGGTTAACAGACAAAAGAATCAGCTTACAGTTTGCGTTTAAAAGCACAGGGCTGAGCAAAGTTGAAATCCCATCTTAAGCAGTTTAACTGAAAGCATCGCAGTTAGCAGTTAGACTGGTCTCCCCCTTTGTCACCCCATTTATCAAAGAAGTAGGCTACAGACTGAAAAGTAAGTTTAAAACATATAGTTTACTCACAGTCAAGCGTTTGTCCTAAGCAGCAACAGCATTATTAGTAAATGCTGGTAACAGACTTGTGTTTACATCAAAAACCGCTTCAGGCATATACCTGATGTTGCAGTAAGCGGACAGACATCAGTCTGCATGGCTGGTTGAAGGGGGTGGGGTAGAGAGAGAAAGAAGAGGAAATACTTATTTTACTTCTTCCCTCCCAGGAGAGGAGGAGAAATGATATCACAGAGAGCCTTCTCTACAATTATGTTTCTATGGTCCAAGTCTGCCTATAAGCAATACGGTTCTATGCTCTTAACCCCTTCAGATGCTAACTAGCAAGAAGATGCGTTGTTAGATTTGACTGCATATCTCCCACACATGAGATCAGACTCCTATTTTGCTTGTAATTAGAACCACATTTGCTACTGCAAAACTGAGCTACTAATCAACAGAATTATCAGTTGGTAAAGACCGGGCTGGAATAGATTTATAGAGAAACCATTGACCCAAATGATACTACAGTGGTACCTTGTTTTGCGAACGGGATTCGTTCCGGAGCCCTGGCCGCTAGCCGAAAAGGACGCAGGGCAAAGTGCCGCGTCTGCGCACATGCGTGGAGCGGTTTGCGCTTCTGCGCATGCGCGAGCGGCAAACCCAGAAGTAACCCGTTCCGGTACTTCCGGGTTTGCTGCAGACGTTTGCCAGGATGGACGCTAGATGAGGCGGATGTTCATGGAGGTATTACTGTACTGGTTCACTCTGAGAGACAGATAATAACTTGGAACTCCCTTGTCCACTGAAAAAACTCTCTATTTTCCAACACAGTGAGTATTAAGGCACCCAGGGCATACCCTAAAGGTAAAGGTACCCCTGACCATTAGGTCCAGGCGTGACTGACTCTGGGGTTGAGGCGCTCATCTCGCTTTACTGGCTGAGGGAGCCGGCGTACAGCTTCCGGGTCATGTGGCCAGCATGACTAAGCCGCTTCTAGCCAACCAGAGCAGCGCACGGAAATGCCGTTTACCTTCCCACCAGAGCGGTACCTATTTATCTACTTGCACTTTGATGTGCTTTCAAACTGCTAGGTTGGCAGGAGCAGGGACCGAGCAACGGGAGCTAACCCCGTTGCGGGGATTCGAACCGCCGACCTTCTGATCAGCAAGCCCTAGGCTCTGTGGTTTAACCCACAGTGCCACCCGCGTTCCATGGGCACACCCTACCAAGTAATAATAATAATAAGTTTCTCAAAAATCTCAAAGCCACACTCTTTCCTGTTCTACACAGCCTTCCATAATCCACCTGGATATATCCCCCCCCCCCCCGTCAGCTGGAGCCACTCCCCATTTGAGCTAGGCCCAAACCATTCCTTTTGGAGCTATTGGTCTCTGCCAATATTGGATGGCAAAGCCATGGGTGGGTGGGTGGAATCCCCTGTTTTTGTTTATGCTGTGATCTGCCTTGGGTTCTACACTGGGAGAAAAGTTGCATATAAAATAAACTGACAAGTGAGTAAATATATCAGCTAGGGTTGCTGCTGAGAGACTGGCAGAACTGAAGGTTGGAAAGTTATCAATCCCTTTCAATATCTGGCACAGAAAAACTGGGGAAGAGCAAAGTGCAATGGGTGGTAAGGTATGCCTGCCTGACAGTCTGCAATTGCAGTCTATCAGTCAGGTGGGCTTCTTGGGTAGAAATCCGGGGGGGAAATGGAAGGTCATGCAGGTAAGGTGAAAAACAGGGTTCTTCCACTTTTATTTGTCTCAGTTCCTGGTTGTGGCCCTTAAAAGCAGGAATAAAAATAATGGATACTATTTTCTTAAGCAAACCACGGTAAATAACTTTCTCTGTACATGGTGAATTTTTAATTTGTGATGTGGCCCATTTAGCACTGTCGTTAAACATGCTTCATGGCTTTTAATTGGTTTCCTTATCAAGGCCAGGGAAGAGAAAACAGTGACGGGGCTCTTGAACTAATCTGTGTGGGCTAATTTGTTCGCCTAATATCAATTCCAGAAAAATGTCATAGGTTCCAGGCATGACAGGGCAGACAGCAGAAAATACTGCAGTAGAAGGGACTCAAAGAAACAGCAACACAGAGGCAAGGGGAGTCTGCCAGAATTAATTGCAGAGAGATACAGAAAATACATTAAACATATGAAAAGGAGTTGCCAATAGTTCTTTTTCAGTTTTTGCTTACAGATTTTTATATTCTATAATGGCCAAAACAATTTTAAAAAACTGTGCTAACTAAATTGCTTTTTATAGAAAAGATCAACAACCACTTAGTTCAACCACTGGAAATATATTTTCTTATTGTTAATGCAGGGTGTGGCTTCCAGCGCAGGTTACTGTGTTTTCTAAACCCTTTTTTCCCAGTAAATTTTTTATTGTCCAAAATAATAAAACTTTTCACAACAATAACTGGGTACAAGTCTAGTTATATAATACAATCTCCACAAAAAACACACCATCCAGTTTGTAGTGTCATTTCAAACATATTCTTAAGACATTAACCTTCAATATAGCCTCTCCATATACAAATTTGAGTAGCTGGCGAGAGATAATTGTTATCTTCTTGCCTTACATATGAAAATAAAGGAGTCCAGGTTTCAACAAAGGTATCTCTCTTTGTAACACCTTCTGCTACCCTTCTAAGCCCAGTTAGTCACTCTGAGATAGCTGTCAGTAGAAAGAAAACTAAATATTTATGTTGAATAGTGAGGTCAGAATCTATGTTAAATGAAAGCAAGGCTAACGCTGGATTTGGCGAGAGAGGGTGTTTAATGGTTTTAGCAATGATATCAAAGACCCCCTTGGTCCAGAATATATGGACGTTTTTACATTCTCAAACTCTTGCTGAGAGTAGCAAGGCTAATATCTTGGAAGATTTCAGTTGTGGAATCATTATATTTTATATTCCAGATATTCCTAAGGGCTTTGAAGACTGTATCGTTGAGCCTGGAGTGCTCAAACTGCATCACAATGTCCCCTGGGACCTCACCTGCTCTGCTTTTCGTAATTGGGACTCTAGGCGTCCACGCAAAATCCTTGTGTGTCAAGGTCAGTAGCCAGTCGGTTATAAATGAAACCATTATCTTCCCCCTTCCATTTCTCCAGGTAAACCATTAAGTTTAAGGTTTTTCTGCCTGTCTCCGTCCAATTTTTCTTCTGGCTTAAGCGATTGGTCATCAGTTGCCTTTTGAAGCAACTGAATTTCAGACTGATTTTCAATTCGTAGCTTCATTAGCCTGTTTTGGAGATTTCCTTAAGGTCTGCCAGTGGCGTGCCAAATCGTCTTTTGAAGGGGGCTAGAGCAATTGCCCAGTCCAAGGCTAGCGCTTTTTGGTTTTTGTCTATGTAAGCATCTGACTCCCCATCGGCCACCATATTGAAAGCTGATTGATTTCCTGCCTTTTTGCTGACGTAGCCCACCCCCACCACTCGCCTTGCCATTTCAGAGTCTGATGCTTCAGAAGAGATACTATTTATTTCCTCCCTTAAATCAAGTTTTACAGTTTTGCTTTTTGGACCTCGTAGTCCCTGGAACATTACCTTATTGGAGCTGTAAATTGCTGGATGTTAAATCGCCTTTTAAAGGCCACTTGATGCGTTTATCGTCCTGTGGTGATCAGAGATATATATTTATGCTGCCATTTAGATCCTTGGCTAAACATTTCTAAATATTGGATTTTGGAGGAAATATTGGTAAAAAGAACTGTGGGAGGGGGGAGAAATCCAAGCAGTTTGGGGGTTTAATAAGCTCCCTGTTTTGTGGGATCAGAGTCCCATAAGAAAAAATAGTGTCCACCTTATCTGAGCATGAAAGAGATGCAGAAGAATAAAAAATAAAAAGGATCACACGTTCCCCTTTTCAGCCACCAAAAGGTGGCAGCAATCAAGGTAAAGCAACTACCGTATTTTTCGCCCCATAGGACGCACTTTTTCCGCTCCAAAAATGAAGGGGAAATGTGTGTGCCTCCTATGGGGCGAATGCAGGCTCCTGTGCTCCGGAGGCTTCGCGTTGCTTTCGCTGAAGCCAGAAGAGTCTGCTCTTTGAGGCTGTCAGTGGGGGAAAGCAGCGCTTCCCCCCTTCGCCAGCCCCAGAGGATCGGGAGGCAGTGGGAAGGTGGCAGAGGTAGGGAGAAGGTCTTGGAGTAGCGCACAGGCTGCGTGCAACCTGTCTGCTGCTCCCAGAGCTGTGGGGGGGGGGGGGTGGAATAATATTTTTTTCCCTTGATTTCCCCAACTGAAAACTAGGTGCGTCCTATGGGCCGGTGCGTCCTATAGGGCGAAAAATACGGTATATTTTGGGATTCAGTTCAAGTTAACTGTTCCACTTTTATTGCGTTCAGGTCAGAAATTAGTTTTAAATACAGTCAAACCTTGGTTGACGAACGCCTTAGCAGTCAAATGTTTGGGCTCCCGAACACTGCAAACCTGGAAGTGAGTGTTCCGGTTTCTGAACATTCTTTCAGAAGCCCAACGTCTGGTGGTACTTCCACAGCTTCCGATTGGCTGCAGGAGCTCCTGCAGCCAATCAGAAGCCACACGTTGGAAGTCGAACGTTTTGGAAGTCAAATGGACTTCCGGAACAGATTCCATTCAGCTTCCAAGGTACGACTGTACCCAGTGCCGGATTTACGTATAAGCTAAACAAGCTATAGCTTAGGGCCCCACTCTCTTGGGCCCCCCCAAAAAAATTAAAGGAAGAAACCCTGGATGTACATTTCCAAAATATAAGATAAAATAAAATCTACATACAGCAACAGTGTTTTGTGTTGTGTAGGCTCCTATGATATAACTAATGGGCCCCGCCTGCTAGCCTGTTCCCTAAAATATCACTGGTTTGCTCATTTCTATCTACAGAGTGCCTACATTCTGCATGGACTGGTTGCATGGCAACGTGTGCAAATGGCTTTAGATACCTATTAGGTCCATAAATTCCAATACAGCATACAGTGGTACCTCGGGTTACAGACGCTTCAGGTTACAGACTCCGCTAACCCAGAAATAGTACCTCAGGTTAAGAACTTTGCTTCAGGATGAGAACAGAAATCGTGCGGCGGCAGCGGGAGGCCCCATTAGCTAAAGTGGTGCTTCAGGTTAAGAACAGTTTCAGGTTAAGAACGGACCTCCAGAATGAATTAAGTGCTTAACCCGAGGTACCACTGTATATTCAACACAATAAACAGTGACAATTTGTTGCTGACAAAGGACAGCTGGACATATAAAGGGCCCCATTACCTTCAGTAGCATAGGGCCTTATCAAACCTAAATCCGGCCCTGACTGCACCAAAATTGGTTAAGCTCCAAATCAGGTGGGGAAATGTAACTACTGTGCATATCAAGATGCAGACTTGTCAAAGCAGAATGGAGCAAGTCACATGGAGCTCTTTCTCTTCACCATTAGGTAACTGGAAGACTGTTGCCCTCAGCAGGATCAGCCATCACCAATGCCACCTCCTGTCTGCAAGGAACTGCATATAGTGTGCATACATATGTTGCATAAATACACAAACACAAATACACCACTTGCAATAGGAAGAAAAGGTTTTCGCCACAATTTCGATGGCTACAGAGAGGCTATGGGGAAGACAACCTATTGTGCACAGTAATATTACCTACCCACCCCCCTCCACTACCAGGTAGTTTATAAAGGTAAAGGGACCCCTGACCATTAGGTCCAGTCATGGCCGACTCTGGGGTTGCGGCACTCATCTCGCTTTTTTGGCCGAGGGAGCCGGCGTACAGCTTCCGGGTCATGTGGCCAGCAGGACTAAGCCGCTTCTGGCGAACCAGAGCAGCGCACGGAAACACCGTTTACCTTCCCGCCGGAGTGGTACCTATTTATCTACTTGCACTTTGAGGTGCTTTCGAACTAGGTTGGCAGGAGCAGGGACCGAGCAACGGGAGCTCAGTCTGCTATTCTGAAATGCAGCCTTAAACCAACAAGCCTCTCTCCTGCTTGCAGATTCCCAGAGGAGAGAGTACAAAAGCAAAGGACAATACACCATGAAAGGCCTATCCGGATATTAGGTTTATGTGCTCATCATTCCTTCTGGGTGGCCACAAAGATTTTTGCATCTCATTAGTATTGTCAATCCTACACTCTGAACCGACAACCAGATTTCTTCTTTGGTTCAGACTAAATTAAATTAATCAAATAATGGTCTAGGTTCAGTTTTAGTCCAGAAACAAAAAGTGATTCAATTCAGCTTTCTGGTCATTGTACAGAAGTTCAAAGCACCCTGTTGTTGTTGTTTAGTCATTTAGTCGTGTCCGACTCTTTGTGACCCCATGGACCAGAGCACTCCAGGCACTCCTGTCTTCCACTGCCTCCCACAGCTTGGTCAAACTCATGCTGGCAGCCTCAAGAACACTGTCCAACCATCTCGTCCTCTGTCGTCCCCTTCTCCTTGTGCCCTCCATCTTTCCCAACATCAGGGTCTTTTCCAGGGAGTCTTCTCTTCTCATGAGGTGGCCAAAGTACTGGAGGCTCAGCTTCAGGATCTGTCCTTCCAGTGAGCACTCAGGGCTGATTTACTTAAGAATGGATAGGTTTGATCTTCTTGCAGTCCATGGGACTCTCAAGAGTCTCCTCCAGCACCATAATTCAAAAGCATCAATTCTTCGGCGATCAGCCTTCTTTATGGTCCAGCTCTCACTTCCATACATCACTACTGGGAAAACCATAGCACCCTAGACAGCCTTATTCTGTTGTGTTTTGTTGACCCATGTTATCTTTATCAGCATAAACTAAGTAAATCTCAGGTTTCCACCCTCTTCTTATAAACGAGCTACGTGTGGATGGAAACCAAAAAAACCACCACAAGCAACAACATGCCCTGTGCAACTCCACCTTGATTTACAAATGACATTGTAAAAATTGAGCTGCCATTTTTAATAACTATGAAGTAGATCCCAGCGAATACCAGCCCTTCAAATGTTCTGGCTCACTGAAAAATCCAAACTCATTTGCTGTGTAAAGTATAAGCTGGTCTTTATGTTGTCTGCAGAGGTGTCAATTGCCTAAATGAGCTGGTGCAGGTCACTGCTTACAAGAGAAAAAAGTAATTGCTTCCTGCCTTCCTTAAAATGACAGCATTTAAAAGGCAAACCATTTCAGCTGGCAACAACCATCCCTTATGCCAAAAACAATGTATTACAGATAAACTTACTGTTTTTTTTCAGTATTGGGGCACAATGAACACTAAGGAATGCTTCACTTTAGTTTTAGCTTGGTTTGGGGGCAGCTCGTGGGCCGGTAAAACGGTCTTCGTGGGCCGCATCCAGCCCATGTGCTGCACATTGCCGACCCCTGGTGCTGACCTTTAAAGCCCTAAACAGCCTCGGCCCACTATACCTGAAGGAATGTCTCCATCCCCATCATTCAGCCTAGACACTGAGGTCCAGCTCCGAGGGCCTTCTGGCGGTTCCCTCCCCGTGAGAAGTGAGGTTACAGGGAACCAGGCAGAGGGCCTTCTTGGTAGTGGCGCCTGCCCTGTGGAACGCCCTGCCATCAGATGTCAAGGAAATAAACAACTATCTGACATCTGAAAACAGCCCTGTTTAGTTTTTAATGTTTGATTCCATTTTTAATATTCTGTTGGGAGCCCCCCAGAGTGGCTGGGAAAACCCAGCCAGATGGGCAGGGTATAAATAAATAAATTATTATTATTATTATTATTATTATTATTATTATTATACTGTTCCATCATGAAGGTGATGACTATTCTCTTTTAAGTGACTGCCCTGTTTATTCCCAATTGTCCACCAACAACTTATTTGAAATAGCCTAATTGCCACTGCTTATTTATTCCAACTCTTATTTACCGGTACTTACTTTTGTCCAGACAAAAGTTTGGGAAGCGAAAGGCCTTTGTTAAAAGGTCTAATGAGAAAATGCGGTTTTGTCTCTACTGACTAGGTTGAATCCCAGGTGATTTGAAAAACAACAACACCAACATACCTAAAATTAGACTGAGTGGGGGGAATGAAACATTTCCACTGCCAGTTTTCTATTCAGAAGGATTCTGAAAATGTGCCCTTCCTGAACATGGCACTCTTAGCTGGCTAAAGGGATAAGGCCTGAAAGACACTGAAGGTATTTTTAGAATTAATGCCTGGGCTGTGCAAGAATGAAGAGATAGAAGGAATGGGAAAGGAGCAATTTACTTTCATGCACCCAAAAGATTTTCAAGGAACAATGCCTCTTCCTCCAGAACCATATATTTCTTAACTGCTGACAGTCCCTGACCTCCCAGCTTTTCCAGCCAGCAAAGCTTGCCAATTACTTTGACCTGCAAAGGCCTTTCGTGAAAATACAGTAATTCCAAATCAGCTGTAATGCACTCTTGAATGACAGATCACATGGAGAAGAGCTGATTTGAGTTTGCCTTTGCATGTAATTAGCAGATATGGGGTAACAATGCTTTTCTTTTTGACCTTTTAAGCCAAATTCCAGGAAGCAGATACTTGGTTAATCCTAGTGGCGTGCTGACATATTTGGTCTAGAATTTTTTGTAGGTTTCAGAGGGAGACAAAAAAAAACCACCCCTGAAAACTGAATTGGCTAACTCAAATGCAGTTTCCCATCAAATGCGAACCGTGGAAATTGGTAGCAAAAGGGTCAGTCTCTTGAATGAAACCATTGCTAGGAAGAAGCCAGACATAGCAAAGAGGGGGGTAGAACTGAACTCACCCCTCTTTCCCACATACCTACAGCTTCTCCCTATCAGTCCCCACATAAACAGATACATCAAATAAATAACGGTCAGTATTTTGCAATATTAGAAAAACTGAAACCATTGGGTCCTGTACACCAACTCTATGCAGATGTTTCATCCTTGTACAGTGGTACCTCGGGTTACATACGCTTCAGGTTACATACGCTTCAGGTTACAGACTCTGCTAACCCAGAAATAGTGCTTCAGGTTAAGAACTTGGCTTCAGGATGAGAACAGATATCGTGCTCCGGTGGCATGGCAGGAGCAGGAGGCCCCATAAGCTAAAGTGGTACCTCAGGTTAAGAACAGTTTCAGGTTAAGAACAGACCTCCGGAACCAATTAAGTACTTAACCCGAGGTACCACTGTAGTCCATTGAAAAGCAGGACACGAAGGGAGGTGTTTGTCTATTGTTCTGCCCATTCTTCACCCTCAACCCTGCCAATTTTGAGCCCTGTCAGTTTAGTGAAAGTTTACAATAAAGATGGCCAAGATTCCAAATGGAGTTGGACACCAAGTTGTGCCCAAAATTTGTTCCTAATTTTGTATGAGTCAACCTAGATTTCTGGCGTTCACATGCTTTCCTTGTTCATACACAAAATGGAGGGTAGGTCCTAACTTCTAGGAGAGAAGGCCACATGGGAGAAAGAAGGAGGATCCTGCTCCCTGCACCTCCCTTGCTCAGGAACCTTCCTTCTGACCAGGCACCAATCCTGGAAGAGTGCTGGGCCTCTCAGTTTAGAGAGAAAAGGGCCTGAAGCAACAGGGTGGAGCAAAATTATACCAGCCTTTGGAGCAGCTACACTACAGGATAAAGGGCTTAGCTGAAGAGAGCTACATGCAGGATGCCTGCTTTGGAAAACAACAACCACCACCTATTTCTCTCTGCAGTGATAGCCATGACCTCTGGCAGAAGGTGATCCTCCTCCTTGCTTCATATGTCTACCTGTCAGCTATAAGTTGAGAGATGACAACACATTGATAGGGATTACTGGAGCAATCTGGAGCAGAAATAAAGCTTAGAATAGCTGCAAAACAAAAGGGGGGGGAAATCCCCCTTGGTCTGTGGTAATTCCTCAACTCTCCGAAACTGAGACATAATATAACCTTGAAATGATAAAGAAAGGGGGCAGAGAACCATATGTCAAGAAAAAAGAAAAATGACGCCTGCTTAGGCAGCTTCAAAGTCTGCGTTTACTTTGTGGCTCATATTTATTGCACTAACAGTGCTGACATGGCACCATTTTCCAAACGCCTCTCTGTATTTCAATTTAGTGATTCCAACATTCACAGGATTTGTAATTACACTATAAAGACATTGATGAATGGGGCTAGAGACCAATATGCATTTTATAGCCTTTCCAATGGGGAAAAAGTAATATTTTTTTTGGCATTTGTATATATCTACTTTAAATAATATCTGGTCTCAACCATAGTTAAAGGCCTGCTACTCAGACTGCTGGCTCCCTGCTGCTTTTAAAGAAGGCTGTGTAATTTAGCCTGCTGTGATTACATCAATCACATGAATTCACGGGATTACATGAATCATATAAATCTAAGATTCGGTTATAATATCTCTGACTAATTAATGTCATTCTTTCTCTGCTACCTGCTGTAGAACTGCACAGGCCAAAGGTGGTCCGAGTCCACATTAACAGTGTGGAGCAGGGCCCATGTGCTTGGAAACTGGGAAGCAGGACACCTCTATTCCATTTTGAGGTCCCCAAGCCACCCCCAAATGAATTCACACTTCACACAGGAATTTTTGTTTAAGGTCTTTGGCATAATTTTGGCCACAACTTTATTAAAATACAAAATGTAAGTGGTTGCTTAGGCATTGGGTGCAACTATCTGTCCCCGCCCAGGGATGGAACTGACATCCGCACCCCTGCGAAGTCAGTAAGGGAAAACATTTTTGGGGAGAAAATGGAGCTGGGTGCCAGACCCTCACCTCTCCCCAAATGCTCCCAGGGGCTCTTGCGTGGCCCAAGCCCCTTGACAGGGGTTCAGACAAGAGCATGGCAAACCCCTGGATTCCTTTAACGGAATTCCCTTGCAGCAGCAGCATTGGAGGGGCAGGCACAGCCAATCCTTACCCCTCCACCAACCAATTTTCTAAAACCAATGCCTAACCGCCACCTTACAAATTGTGACAATTTGCTACGCAGTAGGCAAAATACCAAATGGCACCAGCCAATCAGCCAAAAGGACAAAATTCCTACCAGGCCTCTGCCCCAAAAGCAGACGACCCCATGACAGGCATAGCAAGGTCAAACGCAAAAGCCCTAAAATCAGGGAGGGTGGGCGGGTGATCCAATGTGCGCAGCGAAAAGAGAAGCTCAACGCTGCACGCAGAGAATATATAACCTAAGGCTGTCAATTAATAATTGGCAACATCTAACTCTCCCCAACAACAAGAGGAGCCCAATCACAATGGTGGACATCCAAACTAACCTGCCCGGCAACAGCAAGGTGTCTTGTGAACCCCACCGCAACCTGTGCTCTCCATGAAGGAGAACAACCTTTGTATGATGACAGGCAGAGGTAGAAAGAGCTGAAGAAGGCTGAGCTGGTTTATTGGCCTGTATTCTACGCTATGCTACATTTGTTGCTCAGTAATGGTGGCCTCCTCCTGCTCTTCCCCATGAAACAGCCAAGATTTCACATGAAAATCTCACTCCAAGTTTTTTTTTAGCGTGCAATTAGAAAACAAATTATGCCGTTGGTACTGAAGTACAGTGGTACCTCTGGGTACAGCCGCTTCAGGTTACAGACTCTGCTAACCCAGAAATAGTACCTCGGGTTAAGAACTTTGCTTCAGGATGAGAAGAGAAATCGCGTGGCGGCGGCACAGTGGCAGCAGGAGACCCCATTAGCTAAAGCGGTGCCTCAGATTAAGAACACTTTCAGGTTAAGAACGGACCTCCGGAACAAATTAAGTTCTTAACCCAAGGTACCACTGCACTTAAAACCAGTGTTCGAAACTCATATTATTCTAGGTGCATTTTGCGACAGGGAATTTCATTAGCACAAGCTGTTTCTGAGATTTGGGCATAATTCTGCACCTAAGATTTCAGATTAAAACTGCAGAGTAGAAAGAAAGGAGGGCCTTTTTCTGCCTCCCCACTTCCAGCTACCCTCTGAAGACTGGAGAAGAGACCCTCTTAAGAATATTAGGTGAGTGGGCAGGGGAAGGACTAGACCATGTGAAAAATGAACATAATATTTTAGCTGCAGTTCATTCATTTTCAGCTTTGTATTCTTGTTATTAAAAAAGCACGCCTAGCTATGCTGTGGTTGTGCCCATAACATAGATTTAAGGTGCCACTTAGCTCCTAGCTTTCGTATCTCAGTTTCTAACACTGCTTAAAAAAAACAGACAGCATCAACATACACATATAAGTGTAGAATGCACTCAGTTTCCATACTTAAAATTCCCAAACAATATTAAAACACCTTCCTTTTTTTGGGCCAGAAACTCTTCTACTTCACCTTCATCTTCAGGAAGATAAAGCTTTGTTATATTCTTGTGAACATCATTAGACTGCTCATTTCTGCACCTGAGGCCTGACTTGCACCCCATGTTCCTTCTACTGCTGCCAATGCAAAACAGCTGGTCTGGGATCGGGTCCCAATCAGCCAATGATGGTGCCATATTATAAAGACATATTATAAAAGACAGGTGCTTCTGTTTCTACAGGTAGGTAGGCTGATCCTGCTTTGACTGTTGAGCACAATGCCTGCACTTGGGGGGGGGGGAATTGTTTGAAGTTACTGCTATGGGGCTTGGCAGCAAGTATACAAGCGAAGAGTGGGGCAGTATCCTTGGAATATGGCAACCCTGCGAAGAAACTGGCCTTGTCCACCATCTTTGTTTCTCCTTACAATCTGAATCAGGTAAGGCTATGGGGATACTGGAGCTCTGACCGGATGCTGTATTGAGCTGGAAACTGAACCTTGACAAAACAGAGGCACTGTGGCACAAGTTCAGGAAACTGATCCATGTCTTGCTTTAGAAGTGACCGTGCTGCCTGTGAAAGAAGAGAGTTTGAGAGTACTCCTACATCCAGTTTTATTAACAGAAGTCCAGGTTCTATCAGTGGCATGGAATCCCTTTAGCAAGCTTCAACCACCCCTGGAGAGGGACAATCTGGCCCTGATGAGCCATGCTCCTGTAACCTCCTACTTTGGTATCTTGTCTATGTTGTAGATGGTGCTGCCACTAAAGACCTGTTGCAAAATGCAGGTCCTGGCAAGTTGACTACGACAGCCAGGTCTACAATTTGAATGAATTAAATTGACTGACTTGCTTGTTTCTGGGCCCAATTCAAGATGCCCCACAAGTGCCTCTCCCCATATCAATGCTTTGACATCTTCTGCTGAAGACTTTGTCGAGAAACCTCCTTTATTAGTAGCATTCAATAGCTGGAGGGTTTCTGTTCCAGCTTACAGAACATCCTCCCAAGAGAGAGGTTCAGATTTTTAGTAGTAGGCCAGGGGTAGGCAACCTAAGGCCCGTGGGCTGGATGCGGCCCAATCGCCTTCTCAATCCAGCCTGCAGACAGCGTGTTTCTACATGAGTAGAATGTGTCCTTTAATTTAAAATGCATCTCTGGGTTATTTGTGGGGCATAGGAATTCGTTCATTATTATTATTTTCAAAATATAGTGCAGCCCACCACATGGTCTGAGGGACGGTGGACCGGCCCACAGCTGAAAAAGGTTGCTGACCCCTGTACTAGGCTAAAACGCATTTGGTTACAAAGACATTTTAATCTGTTGGAATATATATATATATAATTGTATGATACTGTGACCCCTTCATGGATCACTGCCTTGTCATGGCAAAGGGGCTTGAAGAACTCCGAGAAGCTCTGAGCTATGCCGCGCAGAGCCACCCAAGACGGACAGGTCATAGCCGAGAGTTCAGACTAAATGTGATCCACCTGGAGAAGGAACTGGCAAACCACTCCAGTATTTTGCCAAGAAAACTCCATGGACATAAAAAAGGGGAAGCTGTGAGAAGAAAGTGAGAGTTTCCAAGGCATGCACTGGTTCATGGGGTCACGGAGACTTGAACACGACTAAGATGACTAAACAACAACAATGATACTGTGAAATCAAAACGAATGAAGGGCTAAATAAAAAACATTTTAAATAAAAATTAAAAAATAAATTAAGATGAACTGGGAAATGGGGTGTGTGTGTGTGACACCACCTAATGCCAAAAGGAAAGAAAATGGGGGGGGGAGACAGAATCTACAGAGGGGGGAGCAAGCCATAGTTTGGTAGGAAAATGCCTGTTTTGTGTGCTAAAAGTCTGCTTTAGCCCCTGGCAGAACAACTGAAAGAATCTGGCAGCTGCTGCCAGTCACACGAGATACTATCCGGACCAACGTGCTAGTGGCCTGACACAGTGGAAGACAGCTAATTTCCGCCATGTTTTCTAGCTTATCAGGATACCTAACAATACCATTTGTATAGTCCTCCAAAGTCCCTAACTATAATACACAGATATACAGAATGAAGCAAGCATCACAGTTTGAAAATACTAGCACAGTTTGAAAATACTAGCACAGTTTGAAAATACTAGCACAGTTATACAGAATGAAGCAAGCATCACAGTTTGAAAATACTAGCACCCCACCCCTGTTCCCCAAATGCATTTGAAATTCACAGGACATCACTTGGGGCTTTTCCACACTGACCTTTTGCTGAACTTTTTCCAGGCACAGATCCATGTTCAAAAGCTCCTTTCCTCATGAAAACCTACTCTGAAAAGCTTAATCGGCGCAAATGTCCACTCAAGTTTTCTGCAGGTTGCTGTTTACTCTGATTGAGCTTTAAAGACTGGGTTTTCATGGGGAAAGCTCTGGAGCAAAAAATAAACAAAATAAAATGCTCAGACACGGAACTTTGAAGCGCAGACTATGCCTGGAAAGTAAGTGTGGCTAAGCCCTTGCTTTCTAAAGGTTTCACAAAGCAAGACAACTGAACATTTGTCTCTGTGAAATTCTCTTGCACAAGTCCCATTGAAATAAATATGAGCTGAACAGAAGCATAGCTAGTTGTACCCATGGTCTGATATCTTTGACTGCTTAGAGTATTGAATAGTTTGCAGAAAGACAAGCCTCACCTCTGAACGCTTGCTGTACTTAACAGAAATCGAAATGTCATGCGGAAGGTTATATGCTGAATGCATTAAAAGCTAATCTCAAAGGCCTTTGGGCTAGAACATACCTGCCTAAAAGCCTTCTTGGCTGCTTAGGTCCATTAAAAAATTGCTAGGAAAACAAAAATCTATGCCACACTCAGTCTTAATAGAAAAATTAAGTGATCTTTTGCTAGGTCAACTATGAACAGCAGAGAAAAGCCTGATTTTACCTTGAAGCAATTAGGAGCACCAGACTTAGCTCAGGAAGATTTACAGCTTCCTTTGTTTGCCCCTGTTGTTTACCTCATGTCCAAAGGGTTATTTAAGAACCAAGAAGATGGGACAAGGCAAAATTTCATACGTCTCTGAATACGCCTTCCAAATAAAGCCAAGCTGATGTTTGTTAAACAGCAATTAAAACATTAGATATATGCCAAAATGACCTAAAATTTAAAAGCCCCAATAGGCCTGTGGACAGTCTCCAAATTACCTTAAAAAAAAAAAATCCCAGGTAGCTGTGTGAATCCATTGTAAAATATCCAAAGATATTGAAACTATATTAGGCTAAACTAAAATTCATTGGTGACATATGCAATTCTGAATTACGCAGAATTCTCTGTCAGGATTGATGGTAAACAACACAAAACTCAAAGGGAGGGAAAAATAAATTTCTAAGGCTCTGCAGTCTTAAGGTGGGAACAGAGAGATTTTTCAATAGATTCTTTAGGTCAGATTTTGGGCAGCCTGGAAAGCATTTCTCAGTGTTTATTTTATTTAAAAGCAGAAGCTCCTAACAACATTTTAAAGAACATGCACCAATGTGTAGCAGCTGCTATTTGCCTCCTTCCGGTAAAGATGCAGAAGCCCATAAGGATTCTGTCCTCTTGCAGGTGAGATACAAACAGAAGGCAGATGACAATCATCCATATTGAGAAGTCAGAAAGGAGCAGCTAAACGGAGGCATGTGAGCTGCTTGTTTTCACAGGATTAGCCTGGAGTGGTGTGGTTTGTTTTTTCTTCCCTGGGAAGCTATTGACTTACAGTGCAAACCCATCCATGCATACTGAGGAATAAATCCCACTGAAGTCAATGGGGCTTCCTGCCAGTAGGGTTAAAATTGCAGCCTTAACCCAATGCACACACCCTCCGATGTGTTTGCATATAGGGAGACCTGTTGCACCGTAACTTTCCCCCCAATAATAACTTTTCAAAAATAAAAGTTAATATACTAGGCAACTATGCATTGGGCACATGGGAAATATGATCACAACTGCCAGTATATGTACTTTTAATATTTATTTATGTCCCAGTACTCACTGCTTGTCCTCTGCTTTTTAAAACCAACATTATCCAATATTTTGGGGAAAATAATATCTGACTGTGGTCCATAGGAAGCACTCAGAGGAAGAATTTGATTTAGATCACATCACCCTACAGGGACTTGTTCATTAGATTTTCCTCCCGTGAGCTTTACAAAAAAAGAAAACTATTCCAAGTCAGGTCAAATGTTTCAGCACCCTGGTTAGCTCCTAGGCTCAGCTTGTCCTAACAGTATATATAGACTTACTTAATTTATTTTATTTATATACATGTACTGTACCGGGACCGCGGGTGGCGCTGTGGGTTAAACCACAGTGCCTAGGACTTGCTGATCGAAAGGTCGGCGGTTCGAATCCCCGCGCGACGGGGTGAGCTCCCGTCGTTCGGTCCCAACTCCTGCCTACCTAGCAGTTCGAAAGCACCCCAAAGTGCAAGTAGATAAATAGGGACCGCTCTCTAGCGGGAAGGTAAACGGCGTTTCCGTGTGCTGCGCTGGTGCTGGCTCGCCAGCTGCGGCTTAGTCACGCTGGCCACGTGACCCGGAAGCTGTCTTCGGACAAGCGCCGGCTCCCGGCCTCTTGAGCGAGATGAGCGCGCAACCCCAGAATCGGTCACGACTGGACCTGTTGGTCAGGGGTACCTTTACCTTTCTGTTCTACCTTTATCTTCCAAGGGCCCATACTTTCCCAATGGGACATTTTCTAATTTCCAATCACCACACACACCCCAGTTGTTCCCACTCCCCGTGCCAAGAAGTGTCAGGCATGTCGGGAAAATGAATTTGGAGCAGACGAATGCTCAGCAGGAAATACCACATTCCTCTGCTCAAAACAAACCTATCCCAAAGTTGCATGTAATGTACACTTTAGTCCTTAGAAAACAGAGGGGTGGTTTGAACCTCCAATCCTGTATTTCACTTCCTAAGCTCCCCAAATTCATTTCTTGTGCAGATTTAAGAACTGAGCCTCCTCATGGCGGCTTGCCAACCAGTAATTTCCTGAAAATTGGGGAAGCGGCAAGGATTTGTAGACCAAAGTTTGATTAGCATAAATCTTCTTAAACATCTTGAGCCGTCTTGAGCCAGCATACTGACTTGAGCACATAGCTGCTTCTTGGAGTGAAAGAGATGTTCAGATCTCTGCCAACAAAGCTCTTTTCCAGGCAACCCTGCCGAGGCCTCATTCTGCACTGGTACACCTTCTAGTGCTAAGGTACCGTATTTTTCACACTATAAGAGACACCAGACCACAAGACGCACCTAGTTTTTGGAGGAGGAAAACAAGAAAAAAAATATTCTGAATCTCAGAAGCCGGAACAGGGATCGCTGCGAAGTGAAAGCAGCAATCCCTCTTGCTGTTCTGGCTTCTGGGATAACTGCGCAGCCTGCATTCGCTCCGTAAGACGCACACACATTTCCCCTTACTTTTTAGGAGGGAAAAAGTGAGTCTTATAGAGCAAAAAATATGGTAATTTGAAAGCAACATCTTCTTTTTTGGAATGCTATAGAAACATTATTTAATCTTACAAAGGATTCTATCCCTTATGCACAGGACATTATTTGGATGCGCTGACTCTTTTAATTTAGCCTACAGATACTTGACTTTTACCTACCTCTTTGGTAAGTGTGATAATTGCTGGGGGAAAGGCCAGAACATTTATGGTCAATCAGAGGATGAGAGAAGGAATATGGGGCCCTTTCAGTTGAGTAAAATGTAAAACATTATGCAGCGAGGAAGAAGCTATTAGCCAGATCAATAATTCTCCTAGTACCTTAATAAATCATTATATCAAGCAGCAGTTGCAGGAGGAAGAAAACCTTAGTCCACCAAGGAAGATGCTTCCCCATTGGCAAATAAAACACCATTTAAATTGCAAAGACCTAATTGGTTTACAAAGGGAAACTCGAAGCACAAAACACATGCTAGACAGGTTAGCATTTTGAATCATTGGCAAAAGGGGGGGGGTGGGAGCAGAGAGAAGAGAAGCTCAGTTCAGCAACATAACACATTCTCAATGAGCAAGGCAGTAAATATGCACAAGGCTGTGTCAATGGAGCTAGCAGATGACATCCTGTTTGCTGCAGATATCATAGATGGTAAAAACTAGAAGTGCTTTTGAAAAAACACAGCGTTTTGTGGCAACTGAAATTCCATCCGTAATGGAAACAGTCGATGGCTTGCCACACTATGATGTCTCTGTTCTTACTTAACCACAAAGAGGCTTTCAAACAAAAGGCACACACCCCTTTTATTGACGTTGCAGGGAAATGAACAAAACATTTTAATAGGTAACACAAAAATAAATTAAGATTTTGTAGAATCATAGAACTGTAGAGTTGGAAGGGACTTTGAGAATCATCTAGTCCAACTCCCTGCAATGCAGGAATCTCAACTAAAGCATCTGTGACAGATGGTCACCCAACTTCTGTTTAAAAACCTCTAAGGAAGAGAGTCCACAACCTCCTGAGGGAGACTGTTCCACTGTTGAACAGCTCTTACTGTCGGAAAGATTTTCCTGATGTTTAGTTGGAAACTCCTTTCTTATAATTTTATTGGTTCGAGTCCTAGCCTCCAGAGCAGGAGAAAACAAGCTTGTTCCCTCTTCCATGTGACACCCCTTGAGATATTTGAAGATGGCTATCCTATTTCCTCCCAGTACAGTGGTACCTCGGGTTACAGATGCTTCAGGTTACAGACTCCGCTAACCCAGAAATAGTACCTCGGGTTAAGAACTTTGCATCAGGATGAGAACAGAAATTGTGTGATGGCGGTGCGGCAGCAGCGGAGACCCCATTAGCTAAAGTGGTGCTTCAGGTTAAGAACAGTTTCAGGTTAAGAACGGACCTCCGGAACGAATTAAGTACGTAAGCAGAGGTACCACTGTATCCTCTTTTCTAGGCTAAACATACCCAGCTCCTTCCACCTTTCCTCATGAGGCTTTGTTTCCAGACCCCTGATCACCTTGGTCGTTCTCCTCTGCACACATTCCACCTTGTCAACATCCTTCTTAAATTGTGGTTTCCAATTGGACCCCAAATTTTGTTTGAATATGAAAGTGGGTTTAAAGGCAGGTAAATATAAAAGGAAGACAGGAGTGCCTGGCGTGCTCTGGTCCATGGGGTCACAAAGAGCCGGACATGACTAAACGACTAAACAACAAAGCAACAACAAAATATAAAAGAGGAATCATCAAATTTGTTTGAGCTAAATGTGTGTTATTACACAAGTTTTTTGGGGGGGCAGATTCTAATGGCAACCTACAAAGAAAATGAAGAAGAGGAGAAGGAGGAGGAGGAATTTGGACTTGATATCCCGCCTTTCACTCCCCTTAAGGAGTCTCAAAGTGGCTATCAATCTCCTTTCCCTTCGTCCCCCACAACACACACTCTGTGAGGTGAGTGAGGCTGAGAGACTTCAGAGAAGTATGACTAGCCCAAGATCACCCAGCAGCTGCATGTGGAGGAGCAGGGAATCGAACCCAGTTCACCAGATTACAAGTCCACTGCTCTTAACCACTACACCACACTGGATTGTAAAGCAGTGAATATAGTATGATGGAAGCATCAGGCAGGAACAAGCAGCTATGTCCCGGTTAATAAAACAAAAGACTGTCCTCCAGCTCTAGTGACACTTGGATTTTAAAGGGTTTGCTTACTTAAACTCAGTGCAGAAAAAGCTTGACAGAGAAAGTGCATTATTGTGCCAAGTTCAGCAAGTGTCACTCAGTCAGACTTTCCAAGTGCTTACAGAGAATCAGGCTGTAACCTGCAAATTGGATCGATGCCTCTCTTGGCTGATAAGGCCCCGGAATGTGCGGTCTGTTCATGGAAAGATTTCTAGAATGCACAGTGACAGCGACTCCTAAACTAGTAGTTGTCAGGACCTTGCTCAGGGAACTCTTAGAAAAGAAATCCTTTTGTGAACAGCTGCAAAATCTGGGACCAGCTGAAATGAACAATAATTTCTACAGGGTTTTCCAGTGTGCAGAGTGATTAACAATATTAGCTTTTTATGTCATTGAAGTAATGCTGTGAAGTAGGTTGTTTATTTAAAATATATATATATTTATGGACCATCTCTCGTTAAAAAAATCCCAGGGCAGTGTTCAAAATGATTTACAAAAGAGATAAAATACCATTAAAAACAATGCAGGTTGTTAAAAAGCTTAAACCCCTGAATAGGCCTGTCAACACACACAAAAATTATTCATGAGGATGCCTTCTGAATCTCTGCCGGAAGAATATTCTACAGAATGGAAGTGGTGGCACTAAATGCTCAACTTCTAGTTGAGAAATGCATTATACTAATTAACATTATTTTTAATATTATTTTTAATATATTAGTGGCCATGTGATAGTTTTAGCTTATAAATTTTATTGTTTAACGTCAACTTGTATATTAAGATACTTTTATAGCTCTGTTTAGAGTAGGTAATGTCTTGATAATATAAATGTTTTAAGTTTTTTGTATCAATCCAATATTTTCTTTTAATTGTTGAACGATTCTGTGTACATTGCAGTAGCCATTGGCTATGTGCAATAAAGTGACTATTAGTCAAGAAATGGGGGTGAATGTGGTGATGGGGGGGTAAAGTTATAATGCTCCTGTGGATTATCGATATCAGTGATCAAGCTGCAGGATAAGGGCTCAGGAAGTATCCTGGATTGAAGTTGCTCAGGGCCTTTTATTGTATATTAATACAAGAACCTTCAACCTGTCCTGGTGACATATGGGCCTATGTTTTTGCAAGGCTGCTACATGCTGCCAGCCATCTGGGGAAGCCCATCTGCTGCATCCTGCGCTAGCTGGAGCTTCCAGATCAGAGGCAAGGACAGCCCCATACAGATAGGGTTGCCGTATTTCAAACAGCGAATATCTGGACAGAAAAGGTGTTGAGCTTTTTTGGGCAAAGCTATTGAGCTGACTAACATGGCCAGGTTATCCTGACCAAGATATGGCTCTAGATGGTGCTGGTAAAAGGCACACTTAGACTAATTTCTTATTTACTATCACCTGTCAGACTTTTGCGCAAGGAAAACGGCAGGAGGGATAAGTTGTATTTGTGCAATTATTGATTTATAACTTAACGATTTTTGTGGGCTGACAAAGTGGAGAGTAACTCTAGCTGACATTTTGGAAATATGTTAGAGTTAAGTAAAAGTCTAAGCAGGAATCAGGATATGTACAGCTGATGGGGAATGAAGAAGTGGTGGGGATTAATGATAAAATGTTTAAATGTTTCAAGTATTGAATTGAAATTAAGAAAAGTATGTGACAAGGGCCCATCACCTCCTGGCAAATAGAAGGGGAAGAAATGGAGGCAGTGAGAGATTTTACTTTCTTGGACTCCATGATCACTGCAGATGGTGACAGCAGCCACAAAATTAAAAGACGCCTGCTTCTTCGAAGAAAAGCAATGACAAACCTAGACAGCATCTTAAAAAGCAGAGACATCACCTTGCCAACAAAGGTCCGTATAGTTAAAGCTATGGTTTTCCCAGTAGGGATGTATGGAAGTGAGAGCTGGACCATAAAGAAGGCTGATCAACAAAGAATTGATGCTTTTGAATTGTGGTGCTGGAGGAGACTCTTAAGAGTCCCATGGTCTGCAAGAAGATCAAACCTCTCCATTCTGAAGGAAATCAGCCCTGAGTGCTCACTGGAAGGACAGATCCTGAAGCTGAGGCTCCAATACTTTGGCCACCTCATGAGAAGAGAAGACTCCCTGGAAAAGACCCAGATGTTGGGAAAGATGGAGGGCACAAGGAGAAGGGGACGGCAGAGGACGAGATGGTGGGGCAGTGTTCTTGAAGCTACCAGCATGAGTCTGACCAAACTGCGGGAGGCAGTGGAAGACATGAGTGCCTGGCGTGCTCTGGTCCATGGGGTCACAAAGAGTCGGACACGACTAAACAACTAAACATCAACAATGTTACAAGGAGTAGGAAGTAAGGGTGGGAAGAGAAACATCATGGAAGCAGGGTAGGAAGTCAACTTTTAAATTTGATTTGATGTTAATTTGTTAATAACTTTGAAAAGCAATAAAATTTAATTGGCTAAGCGTCACCTGCCAAACTGCTGCCAAATGGCCAGCTAGCACTTGTTGGAAGAGTCAGTTCTCTACCAGCCCATGATTAAAGCCTCTATCTTGGATGGGGCTATGTGCCTTTCTTCTCTACCGTGATATTTTGGAGCAATGGTATTCACCAGAAAAGTTACCAAGGGCTATCCTGCGCATGAGAAATATTTCACCGAGATGTACAACAGATTTTTAAAAAATAGTTCTACTGCATTTTCTTTTAATATACCCTAATTTAAACAATTAGCTCACACAAAATGAATGAATAAAAAAGGAAAAAAAGAACTCTTAGGAACATAAAAACCACAACCTCAGGGGGAAGGAACTGCTTGAAAAAATAGTGGAAACTAATATTTCCCTCCAAGTCAGAAGCTCCAGGAGGTGTTCCATTTGTTTTTATGGTCTATTAAAATAAAAATCAATTCCAGACCATCCAAGTGTCCCTATTTTCCAGGGACGTCCCTGATTTAGAGAAGCCATTCCGGTTTCTTATTTGATCCCACTTTTCCTTAGGCTTTCCCTATTTTCATCGGAGCAGTGCTGGAAGGGTACGCAATTATTTTTTCTCTTATACTCTCAACCCCCTCAAGAATATTGTTCTAACAGTTACAAATCCACCCCCCCAAAAAAAGCCTAAATGCAAACCTTGCATTGCTGGAAGCCAGTCACCTGGTAGAATGCATGAAACAAAGTGAATCCATCTGAAGGAACAGAGAGAAAACAAACAAGGACCAACAAAGTGGAAAGAAACGAAGAAGACTTCTCTGAAACCAAGATTAGCTTCGAAAGAGGGCAAATTCACAGAACGAGCAAGTGGGGGACATCCCAGAGTAGGCAGTGCTCCAACATTTGTTCATCACCCATCCCACACAAGGGTGTCTTTGTGCATTCTGCAGGGTTTGCGTTTATGTACACAATAGCTGGATATCATATACTATGGAAATGTGTGGTGTAGAGTTCTTAACAGGTAACTAATTATGCATTGGAAGAAGCAGAAGCAGGGCTGGATTTAGGTTTGAGGAGGCCCTAAGCTACTGGGGGTAAAGGGGCCCTTTACAGTGGTACCTCAGGTTACAGGCGCTTCAGGTTACAGACTGCACTAACCCAGAAATAGTACCTTGGGTTAAGAACTTTGCTTCAGGATGAGAACAGAAATCGTGCGGCAGCAGCACAGTGGCAGCGGCAGTCCCCATTAGCTAAAGTGGTACCTCAGGTTAAGAACAGTTTCAAGTTAAGAACAGACCTCTAGAATGAATTAAGTTCTTAACCCAAGGGTACCACTGTATATGTCCAGCTGTCCTCTGTCAACAACAAATTGTCCCTGTTTTTGTGTTGAATATATGCTATATGGTAATTTATGGACCTATTAAGTATCTAAAGCCATTTGCAGACGTTGCCATGCAACCAGTCCATGCAGAATGTAGGCATTCTATATATAGAAATGAGCAAACCAGTGATATTTTAGGGAGAAGGCTAGCAGGCGGGGCCTATTATTTACATCATAGGAGCCTACAGAACACAAAACACTGTTGCTGTATGTAGGTTTTATTTTATTTGTTTTTTATCTTATATTTTGGTAATGTACATCCAGGTTTTCTTCCTTTAAATTTTTTGGGGGCCCCCAAGAGAGTGGGGCCCTAAGCTATAGCTTGTTTAGATTATACGCAAATCCAGGATTGGGCATAGGAAATGGTGATTTGGGTGTAATTGCCACAGTTCAGCTGTGCACCAAAGAGCTGAACACACAGAGATCTGTACTAGAGTCTTACAGAATCTTGCACTTCTTCCCCAGTTTTACTAAATCCAGGAGCAACATTACGTTAGTGTGACCCATGGATCAGTACATCTGGTGACATTATGGGAATAACGTGACCATTTTGGGGCCAGTATTCAGATTTTTTTGAATTATGGTGCTGGAGGAGACTCTTGAGAGTCCCATGGACTGCAAGAAGATCAAACCTATCCATTCTGAAGGAAATCAGCCCTGAGTGCTCACTGGAAGGACAGATCGTGAAGCTGAGGCTCCAGTACTTTGGCCATCACACGAGAAGAGAAGACTCTCTGGAAAAGACCCTGATGTTGGGAAAGATGGAGGGCACAAGGAGAAGGGGACGACAGAGGACGACATGGTTGGACAGTGTTCTCAAAGCTACCAGCATGAGTTTGACCAAACTGCGGGAGGCAGTGGAAGACAGAAGTGCCTGGCATGCTCTGGTCCATGGGGTCACGAAGAGTCGGACACGACTAAACGACAACAACATTCAGAATTTGGCATGATGGTTCCCCACCCCCACCCCGCCGCCACCAGAATAAGCATTCGGAATCATGTTAGGGCCAACGGCAGAAAACACAAAGGTAAAACCTCCTGCCTGAATAGGCCTCCAGAAATTGTTTTGATGCATGAGAAGCATATACATGCACAACTGAAAAGGATAAAAGGAATGCCTCCTCAATTATATTCCATATATTCTCTTTGAAATGCCTACGGCGCACATCTTAGAGTGCATTTTCAAACATATAACATATCAAAAGAAGTAAGCATTTCTTTCTAGCCATGGCACTTGTCGGCTTTTAGTTCAATGAAACTCAAAATAGTCTTGTGAGTGCACTGATTGGTCTTTCCAATATCAGTAAACTTTCCCGCCCCTTGTAGCAGAAAAATTTCAGGAAGAAGCTCAGCTTTGCATGCATACTTGCATTCATGCTCTCAAGACTGCCTTTGCACATACAGTGGTACCTCAGGTTACAGACGCTTCAGGTTACAGACTCCGCTAACCCAGAAATAGTACCTCAGGTTAAGAACTTTGCTTCAGGATGAGAACAGAAATTGCGCGGCGGCAGCAGGAGGCCCCATTAGCTAAAGTGGTACCTCAGGTTAAGAACAGTTTCAGGTTAAGAACAGAACTCCAGAACGAATTAAGTTCTTAACCCGAGGTACCATTGTATTCTGAACAACCACAGGCACATTTGTCCAGAGCAAAGACTCCTCTGTTGGGCAAAGTGGGATGTAGCGCTTCCAAGACTTTGAGCCCACAAAACCTCAAAAGCCGTAGTCCAGTCTTTCACCTGACACCCACTGTCATTATGAAAATGTCGAAATCTCCGTTTGACCAAGCTGATAAGGCTCATCTTCAGAATTGCCTCCTGACGATTAATTGATGACCTGATCCTTTGATAAGGCCTCAGGCACGTCTTCCCAGCAGAGCATCAAAACAGCACGCGGCTGCTCAGTGGCAAAACAGAAACTAACATACAGTACAGTTCCACCCCCTCAGAGGCTCGGATGATGCCTTCCTAGAGCAGATTACCAAACATTCAAAAAGGAGACATATAGTAGTCATGGGAGACTTCAACGTCCCCGATACCTGTTGAAACTCTGCCAAGAATGAAATTTCTCTATTGCCCCACTGACAATTTCATTTCCCAGAAGGTGGGAAAAGCAACAAGGGCGTTTGGTCCTCTTGTGGTGGTGTGGTGTAGTGGTTAAGAGCGGTAGTCTCGTAGTCTGGGGAACCGGGTTCGCGTCTCCGCTCCTCTACATGCAGCTGCTGGGTGACCTTGGGCCAGTCACACTTCTTTGAAGTCTCTCAGCCCCACTCACCTCACAGAGTGTTTGTTGTGGGCGAGGAAGGGAAAGGAGAATGTTAGCCGCTTTGAGACTCCTTAAAGGGAGTAAAAGGAGGGATATCAAATCCAAACTCTTCTTCTTCTACTACTAACAGGGAGGAACTGAACAACAAAGTCGAAGTACTCAGAAACTTAGGAGGCATCTCATGATACAGAGGCAAGGGCAAGCTGAGGACATACACTCTGGAGTTTAAGAAGGCTGATTTCAAAAAGCTTAAGGAGCTACACGGTCAGAAATATTCGAAGAGAAGGGAGTGAAAGAAGGATGGAAGTTTCTTAAAAGTGAAATATTGAAGGCACATATGCAGACAATTCCAGTAATAAAAGAAGCGTGGGAGCCACCTAAAGAAACCAGTGAGGCTGTATGATGAGCTGAGATTTAAGAAGGGCATGTATAAGAAATGGAAGAAAGGAGAAATCCCAAAAGACGAGTATACATTAGCAGCCAAAAATTGCAAACAGAAGGTCAGGTGGGCCCAAACTCAGAATGAGTTCAGCAATGCGAGGGATGGCTTAATCCTCCTGACCTCCCCCCACCTATATTTTCTCTATAGGAGAAAATAAGTTTGGTTCATCTGACCAAACTTATTTTCTCCTATAGAACAGAGATTTTCCTGTTCTGATATTTTCTTTTATCCCTGGAGGAAGATGTGGAGCAGCAAATGTAAAGACTGAGCAGGACAATGGAAGGGAGGGAAAGGGTTAAGCAGCCCCTTTCCTTGGCCGCTGCTACTTTTCATGTCTTCCTGCCAGCATCCAAGGCTTATCTTCTGCAAAAGCTCTCTAGAATGATGCATGAGGAGGAGGAAGTGAAAAAAATTTTTGCCTCTTATAATGTTAAAATGTGGGGTTATCCAAATGAAATTGGTTGGCAAATTAAAAAAAGGATTTCTTCACAGAGCACTTAGTTAACCTGTGGAATTTGCTACCAGAAGAAATAGTGGTGGCCGCTGTTAAAGGGGCATGACAGAAATTGAAGGAAGAGGAGGAGATGTCTATCAAGGGCTATTAGACATGACAGGTAAATAAGGCCTCGGTGCTCCAAGCCAATGTGCCACTAAATGTCAGTTGCTAGGAGACAAACAGCAGTGGGGAGTTGCTGCCTTCATGCTCTGCTCATAAACCCTCCAAAAACCATCTGGTTGGCTATTGTTGCTAACAGGATGCTAGGCAGGATCTCCGGCAGAGATTTTCTGATTGTCTTCTTTGTTTAAGGAATGTCGGGGAGAGAAAGATGCATGCATAACATTTGACCTTTGTATTGGGGAAAGAAAAAGTTCCAGTCCTTCGGCTGCAGCCCTTGCTGTGGTTTCCACTGTGGCAACAGTGATGTCAAGGCAGGTTCAATCCGCTGTGGGTTGTTTGAGTCCTCGTGGAATCCCAAGTGCTGGCAGCTGCTAAAGATAATTATCCAGGTATCCCTTAGAGAAAAGGTTTCCAGTTGACATATGCAATCAATTCATGCCTTGGGGACAAGAAAATATTACACCATCCTCATTACAGATACGACTGAGTCATTCCGTTACTTCTGCATCTAAACACCGTTATCTGCTTATTCTAAGAGGCACACAAGCGAAGAGAGGTTTAAACACGTACACAAGCATTGCTCCAAAGGGGGGGAAAACAGACAGCTTGAATGGTATTACTTGCTACATCACTTGCTTGAAAGGCTCACTGCCTGGGTCAAGCAATGCTCACTGGCTGCTCAGACAGAAAGCACACCAACTTGCATGCTAATGGGTCCGAGTGACAAGGACTCATCGAATGTCACAGCTTTGCCTACAGCATGCTGTTCATTTTTCTTATCTGAGGGACCTCTCCTTTGAAATGACGGATGAAATGCCTGCGAATTAGCATCTCTGCTGCTGGGCATTTGCCACCAAGGTGGCACTCGCAGGAGTGCCTGTCTAGAAATTCAAGTGGAACGCAGTGGAACACATCCAGGAGGAACGCACAGCGACGCTATGAAGGTTATTTGCAGGCTTCTGTATTTGCTAAGTCAAGTCAGACCTCACTTCTATTAGCCATGGGTCATGAGGGACTCCCAGCTGTTCCCACTGGGAACAGAATTCAGATTCCTGAGAGCCACCGCTTTTTCTTTCTTTTAAAATCAAGTACAGTGGTACCTCAGCTTACAGGCGCTTCAGGTTACAGACTCCGCTAACCCAGAAATAGTACCTCAGGTTAAGAACTTTGCTTCAGGATGAGAACAGAAATCGCATGGCGGCGGCAGTGGGAGGCCCCATTAGCTAAAGTGGTGCTTCAGGTTAAGAACAGTTTCAGGTTAAGAACGGACCTCCAGAACGAATTAAGTTCTTAACCTGAGTTACCACTGTATCTATCCCAGTGTATATTTGCTGCTAGAATGGATAGATCAGGCATAGGCAACCTCGGCCCTCCAGATGTTTTGGGACTACAATTCCCATCATCCCTGACCACTGGTCCTGTTAGCTAGGGATCATGGGAGTTGTAGTCCCAAAACATCTGGAGGGCCGAGTTTGCCTATGCCTGATCTATCCATTCTAGCAGCAAATATACACTTGAAAATGTGTGGGCAATATCAGTTGAATTTGAGCATTATGTATTTAAAAAATAGATCACAAAATGTAGTTAATTTTGTAGCTGTGCTACAAAATATTTGCCATAGAATAGAAACAGCTTTATTTGGTCATAGTACAAAACAGGAGGAGATAATGAAGAAAGCCTTATTTCTGGCTTGAGCATCCACCTTGGTACCCTTCAGAAACAATCTGACAGCCATTCCACTCACCATATTGCAGCTATTTAATCTTGCTTAACATTTTCATTGCTGTCTCGCATAAAAAGGAAAGCTACTCTCTATGCGCCGCGAAAGAGAGATGCAGAATTTTCTTCCAGTGCCTCAGTGCCATGAATTATCTGTTTCACACAAAGCCATTTCCCATTATACTAAAGCAGACTCTCAAACAGTTTTACTGTGAAAAAACAATTAAGAAAAGAAAACACATAGTCCACCATTATGACAATCATATTTGCCTCGGGCTAATAGGTAAACCAATAAAATTTGGTTGGGATTTTAAATATTTATAGCCATTCACATAAACGCAGCTGGATCTCATGCAGCCATAGCCTAGTGACAGAAAACAACTTTGGTCTGCAGCAGGCTCTGGATTCAATCCCTGGCATTGGCAATTTTTTAAAAAGTAAGGCTCAAGAGAAGCTTTCCCTCCCTTTCCTTTAGGAGGTGAAAGTTCAAATGGTAGAGCTCATGTTTATGTATATACAAAAAGCTAGGTGTTAATCTAGGTGCAAGACCAGCTAGTGTGTTGCAGAGTTGGCATATTTTAAACCATTCTGGAGTGAACCAGAATCATTTATCATTTCTTTTTCTACAGCTTAAGTATCAATTTCCAATGAGTGCGGAATGGCAATATATTCGGTTACAAACATCTGCCGGCGTCTATTTACAGCCCATTTGCTTTGGGTGATTCTATTCTGTTGGAGAGATTATTGGATCCTTACAGAAAACAAAACGAATAACTACAGTCTGTAAATGTCCAGTGGACATTGGTAAGGAACTTAGAGAAATGTGGAACAGAGAGTTAGAAGTTGTTATACAGCCCAAACAATGGCAAATTGCTTCAGAATATTCCCATGGACCTGAAATTGAGATTGATTCATCAAAAATTAATATTTTGAGTATATTGAACTCTGCAGTACTTGCACAGGAAGTAAGCTGTAGCACTGAGGATTCCTCTTTGAGGCACATAATGCGATAAATTGCTTTTGATCTGAAGTTGTTTCAAACATCAATTTGGTATTAGCGAAATCCTTTTTATTTGCATGTTGTTGTTGTTGTTTAGTCGTTTAGTCGTGTCTGACTCTTCGTGACCCCATGGACCAGAGCACGCCAGGCACTCCTGTCTTCCACTGCCTCCCACAGTTTGGTCAAACTCATGCTAGTAGCTTCGAGAACACTATCCAACCATCTCGTCCTCTGTCGTCCCCTCCTCCTTGTGCCCTCCATCTTTCCCAACATCAGGGTCTTTTCCTTGGAGTCTTCTCTTCTCATGAGGTGGCCAAAGTACTGGAGCCTCAGCTTCAGGATCTGTCCTTCCAGTGAGCACTCAGGGCTGATTTCCTTAAGAATGGATACGTTTGATCTTCTTGCAGTCCATGGGACTCTCAAGAGTCTCCACAAGCACCATAATTCAAAAGCATCCATTCTTCGGCGATCAGCCTTCTTTATGGTCCAGCTCTCACTTCCATACATCACTACTGGGCATCTGTTTGCGTATTTTTAAACTGTATCCCTGCAATATGAGCATTAGCAGGTGGGCAACAGAAGTGGATTTTGTAAACCATTATGGTGGCCAATTCCCCAAGGATATGCTTTATGAGAAGCTGGCTTCAAGCATGAGGCCCATTGGCAGGCCAATTCTGTGTTACAAAGATGCCTGCAAACATGACACGGAGGCTGGGAATCACTTGCAGATGACTGAATCCAAGTACCTTCACCTGCCCCAGCTGCAACAAAACATGTCTCTCCTGTACAGCCACAGTAGGCTCTGTAATTCTCCAATGGTTTGTCTTCCGAGATAGACAGCTGACAACCTATGGTGGCCAAGAGATTTATACTTTGAGCCTGGAAGGATGAATAGGTAAAGGTAAAGGGACCCCTGACCATTAGGTCCAGTCGTGGCTCACTCTGGGGTTGCGGCACTCATGACTAAGACGCTTCTGGTGAACCAGAGCAGCGCACGGAAATGCCAGAGAGGTACCTATTTATCTACTTGCACTTTGACGCGCTTTCGAACTGCTAGGTTGGCAGGAGCAGGGACCGAGCAACGGGAGCTCACCCCATCACGGGGATTCAAACCGCCAACCTTCTGATCAGCAAGTCCTAGGCTCTGTGGTTTAACCCACAGCGCCACCCGCGTCCCTTGGGAGGATGAATACCCATCATCTATTACAGAATGGCCTGAGGGCCTCACAGCCCTGGCTGCGTCCCAAAATGCAGGCATCAGTTTCATGTGGATCCCTGTTTGGATATCTAGAGGGCTTATGTTAACTTACCTGTTTAATTCAAGATGTGTGCACTGATGTTAACTGTATCAGTAATACGAATGGATAGTGGTCTATTAGGTAGGTTTCTGGATGAAACATCTGCTTTGGATCCATTCCAGTCCGGCTTCCGCACTGGTCATGGGACCGAGACGGCTCTGGTCGCCCTAACAGATGATCTCCGCAGGCAGCTGGATCGAGGTGGGTCGGGGCTGCTGATTCTTCTAGATCTGTCAGCAGCCTTTGACATGGTCGATCACGAACTCCTGGACCACCGCCTTGCCGACGTGGGGATCCAGGGCACAGTCCTTCAATGGCTGCGCTCGTTTCTCTCTGGTCGGGGACAGAGGGTGGCGCTTGGGGGGGAATTGTCATCGCGCCACTCCTTGGTGTGTGGAGTGCCTCAGGGTGCGATTCTCTCTCCGATGCTTTTTAACATCTTTATGCGCCCCCTCGCCCAGCTTGTCCGGAGTTTTGGGCTGGGTTGCCATCAGTATGCTGATGACACCCAACTCTATCTGTTGATGGATGGCCATCCTGACTCGGCCCCAGACACACTGACCAGATGTCTGGAAGCTGTGGCTGGATGGTTACGTGGGAGCCGGTTGAAGTTAAATCCTTCGAAGACAGAGGTCCTCTGGCTGGGTCGGGACGATATGGGATTGAGGGGGCAACTCCCATCTCTCGCGGGGGTGCAATTAGTGCCAGCACCGTCCGTTAAGAGTTTGGGTGTAATCTTCGATACCTCCCTTTCTATGGAGGCGCAGATTACAGCTATAACAAAGGCGGCATTTTTTCATCTCCGCCAAGCTAAGCAGTTGGCCCCTTATCTCTCTCGCCCTGACCTAGCCACTGTGATCCATGCGACGGTCACCTCCAGACTGGATTATTGTAACTCGCTCTACGTGGGGCTGCCCTTGAGACTGACCCAGAAACTCCAGCGGGTGCAGAATGCCGCGGCGAGACTCCTTATGGGGTCTTCGCTGCGAGATCACATTCATCCGGTACTATACCAGCTGCACTGGCTCCCGGTGGAGTACAGGATCAGGTTTAAGGTGCTGGTTTTAACCTTTAAAGCCCTATACGGCCTAGGACCCTCGTACCTACGGGACCGCCTCTCCTGGTATGCCCCACAGAGAAACCTACGGTCTGCAAATAATAACATCCTCAAGGTCCCAGGCCTCAGAGAGGTTAGGCTGGCCTCAACTAGAGCCAGGGCCTTCTCGGCTGCGGCTCCAATCTGGTGGAATGCTCTGTCACAAGAGACTAGGGCCCTGCGGGACTTGACATCTTTCCGCAGGGCCTGCAAGACAGAGTTGTTCCGCCAGGCCTTTGATCAGGGCGCAGCCTGACTCCCTCCTCTGGCAACCTGCACAGAACTTTGCTTAATTGGTTGCCATCAATTTGATTTAATTAATTTTTATAATGAAATATTTTTAGATTGTGTGATTATTTGATTTTTTGATTTTTTGATTGTTGTTAGCCGCCCTGAGCCCGGCTTCGGCTGGGGAGGGCGGGATATAAATAAAATTTATTATTATATTTATTATTATTAGTAGTAATTCTACATGTGTACCATCTTGGAAGGAAGGTATTCCTAGCAGGAGAATGCTTTACAGCGGGGATAGCAAAAAGGGGGTGCAGCTACCCATACTCTCTTGCACATTTGTGCATGCATGCACACGCACACGTGCAACACACAACCTTCCTTCTCAGCTGATCCATACAAATTATCTGAGGAGTGGGGATTATTCCCCTCTTTCTACTCATCAGATTATCTATTTGATGACCTAGGAGGATGAAATCGGTGCCCTCTCTCTACTGCACCACTTTGTCTACTTTTTAGAAAATCCTTTTGCTCCTGTTTCCCAAATCTTAGGGGGCAACAAAATTGGCTTGGAGCTGTCTCGGGCTCCTGAACTGGGGATTAGCCCCAGTTTGTGTTATATTGTGATATCCAGCAATCAGAAGAGCTATGGCACACCAAAAGAGTCGATTTAAGGATATTTGCAAATGTAATCCATGAGGTTTTGACACAGATTTCACTGAGCAGGGAAGTCTTGGTTACTGGGACATCACAAACCCTGGGGCAGTACACAAACCCATGACTGTTTGTTTCTACAGCTCTGGGACAAGTTTGAAGACAAGAACGTAAGTGCCTCTCATGATTTATCCACAGGAATTATAGAGGTGACTTTCTTACGGCAAGCCTTTAAGTCCAGGTTCAGCCTCTTTGTTCACCAGAGGAAATGAAGCTGAAACCAATAAAACCTTCCAGAAGGGACAGTGCAGATTCATCATTCCACAAAGATGGATAAATGCCAACACATTTCTCACTGCTGTGAAACCAGTTCCAGATATTAGATCTATGGGAAAAAGCACTTTATATAAAAAATGAAATTGTTCACATTTCTCATTTCCCTCATATTCTACATATTGTTCTTATATTTTATCTTCTCTTCCCACCTCCAGTTCTTCTTAAGTTCTGTTCCTGATGAATTCAAAACTGTTGCTGCACTTAACGAAAGAGATGGAAAGCAGCCTTTGTGGGGTTGGTAGATTGACAAGCTGATGTCCCTCCCCCAGCCACTAAACAGATGTCAAAGGAAGGGCTGGGCGTACCTTTTCCAGATGGTTTCTTAAGAGCCATCTTGCTACTGTCTTAATGTGTCCCAATTAAAATCAGCCGCAAAATGAACCACTTAAATGCAAAATAGATTTCACACTACTCCAAACATGTTAAAATAGTTATAAGAAAGGTTCTTATTTACTGCTGAACGGTACAAGTGACCTAATTCAGAACCTACACTACTATTCATTTTCGAGCCACTACTGTTCATTTTACAATCACAAGCAAGTTACAGTCATACCTTGGGTTAAATACGCTTCGAGTTGAGCGCGTTCGAGTTGCACTCCACGGCAACCCGGAAGTAACGGAGCACGTCGCGCTCATGCGCAGAAGCGTTGAAAAGCAACACGTGCGTGCGCAGGCGTGTCGTTGCTAGATATGTTTACCTCTAGATGCGAACGGGGCTCCGGAACGGATCCCGTTCGTATCTAGAGGTACCACTGTATTAGGCTTGATATTACTATTTTTAAAAGGGGAACAGAATCATTGGCTTATCAAAAGATCACACCATGGTAGTAATCTGAGTCAGAATAAAGAGGAAGAGGAAGAGGAGGAGGAGGAAGAAGAAGAAGAAGAAGAAGAAGAAGAAGAAGAAGAAGAAGAAGAAGAAGAATTTGTACCCCACCCATCTGACTGGGTTGCCGGTTGCCCCAGCCACTCTGGGCAGCTTCCAGCATATATAAAAACATAAAAAAAAAAAAATCTTTAAAAGCTTCCCTATATAGGGCTGCCTTCAGATGTTTCCTAAATGTTATATAATTACTCATCTCCTTGACATACAAAACGTCATATGGTCATACACTACTTCTCTACTCCCTGGGTGACCATTAGCTGATGTGTCTCTATCTTGTCTAGCTTAGGTGGCCATTGTGAGGATGAAGGGGAATAACTCCCCATAAATGTCTGTGAGCCCCGTGGAGAAAAGGTGGGACACAAATGGGATGGATTTGTTATATCAAGAGAGAGGAAGAAGACACCCTGTTGGTCCTCCTTGAACCTTCAGGAGCTTCAGACACCTGTTTGTCCTAGCGCTGTCAGACAAGGGATGTCGAGAGAAAGGAATTAACTCTTTATAGTGAAAAGTACACTTACAAGTCAGGGAAAGGCTTGAGTCTATCAGTCCTACGTCTCTCAGCTACCCCTAGATGTGCATCTGATGAGGCAGTTGCAGCAACAGAGAGGCCATCTTTCCAACATCAGCTTCTGCGTGCTTCTGCTTCTCCCTCTTCAAGATCCCGTCTTCCATGTCAGTCTCCACCCCTGCTTCTCCTGGTGCCCTCTTCTCAATATCCAGCCACCGCTCTTCAGTCTCCAGCCAGCCCCTGACACTGTGGTAGATTTGACTGCTGCTTTAAGACAAACCCACAGAGAGCCTCCAGCCTGGGAAGTTCTTTCACTATTTCTGGGAAACCCACAAAGTGAAGAACAATAGCTGAAAAGGGAGTTTCTAGTGATGTAACATCTCAGAAATGCTTATGCAACAAACTGTTGCTGGTAAGGGCTACTGGAGCATTCCTTGTCCCCAATCCTCTAAGGAAAAGAGTCAAAGGTTAAAAAAGTCCACTTAAGAGATTTGGATAGGTGCATGAGGTTCTCATGTGAAAAGCTTATTAAAAGGGGGCTGTGGAAGAGCATGCCAATACTTTCATATGTTCAGGAGACCTTCCTGTTGAGTCTGGCCATTGTTTGCTAAACATTACTCTTGTGTCCACCCTGCTCTGTTCAGCTGAATTAGCGTGGAAAATAAAAGAGGTGCAGCTGTTTGGATAATATAGCTATCCAGACTGAAATGTGGGTGTGAGAACTCAGAGGAAGCTGTAATACTTCTTGGCTATTTGCATTAGCAGGAAGGGAAAGGGTAACAGCAGTCACCAGAAGGCACCAAACTTCAAAAAGCAGCTGCTTTCAAAAATAATAATAATTAACAAGATTTTTAATCCAATTACATGACCAGGTCTGGGAATTACCAGGGTTTTTACACTGCTGCTATTGTGTGAAATATTAGTTGAGCTGTCTGAGAGAGGATTTAATTATCATAGTTAGCCGTATGGGCTTTTTCATCCAAATCTGAAAAGTAGCCAACAGATTAGAAAACCAGATGTACTGCAGGAAGCCTTTCTGGATATTTGTATCTTGTGTGGGACAATGGTGTGTGTACCTTTATGCCAACAGTTCCTTTAATCATCTTGTATATGAATTAGAGGACAGTTAAATTTGGATAGTGGTCCAGCTGCAAAGTGTTTTTTAAAAGTTAAGATTGTTTAAAAACAGCCAATCTTGTTAGTGTTGTCCTTCAGTCACATGCCTCAAAGGATAATTTTATCTTGGTTTTAATTATTATAGGCAGAAGATTATTTCATTTTATTCCTAGACTGCCCTTCAGGCAGTGATAGCAAAACTTGGCACTCCAGCAGTTTTGGGACTACAATTCCCATCATTCCTGACAACTGGTCCTGTTAACTAGGGATGATGGAAGGCTTCAGCTATATAGATCTTAGGGCAGTATATTAATTTATTCATTTGCCTCATTACAGACAGCAGTCTGTTAAAAAAAGATTAACACACATAAAATATATCCCAATAAAACCATTCAATGAACCAACACAGCAGAAAAAACAACAAAAAGGTCAACAGCAAGAACATTTCATCCAATAGGCTATCAACCAGAATTCATCAGTTCTGAATTCATCAAATCCCTGGGAGAAGAGAGAAATTTTAAAGTGTATAAATAATCATATCAAATCCCGATGCAACAATTTAAAAATCGGATTAAAATATATTACACCGCAGAATTAGAACATCTTGGAATCTGGTAAGGCCCAAAGCTTAGGAGACCATCTGTTTTGCATGCAGGGTTGAGCCCGGCCTGAAATCCTGGAGAGCCTCTTCCTGGAGAGTACCTCTGGATGTGAATGGGATCTGTTCCAGAGCCCCATTTGCACCCTGAGTAGAATGCAATCTGCGACTGCACGTGCGCAAGTTGCGATTTGCCACTTCAGCGCATGCGCGTGACGTCATTTTGAGCGTCTGTGCATGCGCGAGCAGCGAAACCCGAAAGTAACATGTTCCGTTACTTCTGGGTCGCCGCGGAGCGTAACCTGAAAACGTTCAACCTGAAGCATATTTAACCTGAGGTATTACTGTACTGGTAGGGACAACTTTATTTCCAATCAGAGGGAGTTAGGGTGCCACTATGAAGCTATCTGATACCGAGTAAGCCCTTTAGTTCATCTGCCTCAGTAATTTCAGACAGGGATCTCTCCCATCCCTGCCTGTAGATCACAGGGATTGGATCTGGGACCTTCTACTTGTGAAATATGTCCCCTACTAATAAGTTATGCCCCCCTCCCCTATTGTGAGGCAAGCCCAATATTATTTTTTTAATCAATTTTGATTCTTTCTACCTGATGCCAATACCATTGGGGATCACAATATATTGTATTTTTCAGTTTAAGTGTGTCTCAGTTCTATCCAAAGCAGTATGGAATCCGTTTCTGCCTCTGACTTTTTCAAAATGCTGACTGGGATACATATCCTTATCAAAACAAAAGCAAATTTAGAAAAACCACAGGCCTGCATAGAAGAGCGCTGCAAAAGCCCCCCCAATAACTGGACTGCATGCTTAAGTATGGTTTCTTATTTCTAAACTGATGCAATCCTTGTCATGGAAAATACCTTTAGGGAAAGGATTTTTTCCCCCAAAGTAAATGTGGCCTGCAATGCAAGACACACCAGAACTCCACCAGAAGATCACATTGAGGAAAGCTGCTGAACACGAAATGCTTATTTCCACAGGACCATTTTAAAAGGCCTTAAAAAACCAAGACATGCAGAGAAAACATTGCAGCCAGAACACAATTCTGCTGGAATCTTATTACTCAGTCCCCACCCCACTCCTTTATCGCAAAGGGCAGAACAAGAAATATCTGAAACTAGATTTCTTTACTTCCCTGATGATTCCACTATAATGAGGTTTCAGTATATACCCGTTATGTCTCAACAAGGTCAGTTCAGGGCTTTGAACATTTCCGCTATTAAAATTCAGTCTGCAGAACTGTGGGAGGTGTGGAATGAATTCTCAGCCAGCGAATGTTTCCTGTAGTCTGTGGAAGTACCCACAGAGTGGACAGCTCTTCACATTCATCAAAATTTTGACCCTTCAGGAATTCAGCCAGATTACTCTGAAGCCAGATGTTGCCCTGACAAAGGGGTTCATTGCAAAAGCTGGGACATGAGGGACACAACAAGGCCAGTAAATGGGTGCATGTGGTGTGGCCAAGACCACGGTAATAGTAGAGCAGGGGTCGGCAAACTACGGCCCGGGGGCTGGATGTGGCCCACCAGACTCGTAAATCCGGCCCGCGGACGCCTCGCCCACTCAGTCAGTCCCTGTGCTGAGCGAAACTGACGCGGCACAGCGTTTCCTTGAAAAGAAGCCGCGGATGCCTCGCCGCACGGGGACTGACTTCCACGGCACTGGCATGGCTTCGGATTGGCTCAGTAAGCCTCGCCGCCTGTGCGCTGAGGTAAACCCGGTGTGGCCATGGATGGAGAGGCCAGCGGGCAGGAGGCGGGTCTGAGCCGTGCCATGGGCATCGTGACGGGCGCGTTGCAGGGCTTCAGCCATTGCTTGGCAAGCCTGCCCAGCGCCTGGCTCAGCGCTGCTGGTGATGGCACGCTCGGAGGCCGCACTGGAGCAGCTGGAGGGCGGGCTGTGTGCCACCTGCCTGGCACTCCACATGCGCGGCCTGCGTGTGGTGCATGCCACCTGGGAGCCCTGCGGGGATGGGCCGATGGAGCGATTGCTGCTCGCCAACAACGCCGGCAAGTAACAGCATACGAATCAATATGGTGAACCCGATTCAAAAACACCCACCCGCCCCACTCACACACGAAAACAAAGTTCGCCACAGCCAGTCACAAGCAAGCAACCGCACCCGAGGCCAACCCCAACTTCTCTCACCACCAAAGGAACACAAGCGAATAGCCAAGAGAACCCGCACAAACGACGCTGACACAAAACCCCACACATACATTAAGCAAATTAGAAACATTGCCTCCCGACCCCACTCCCACTCACCTTTCCCCTCTTTTCTTCTTAATGTAACCCTAATGTCTCAACAAATGAAAGTGACCTATGGAAAATGTAACTTGAAAAAAAGAGACATTGCACATAACTGTGTAAACCAAGAAAACTTTAATAAAAATATTTTTAAAAAACAAAAACGCCAGTGGGTGGGCAGTGCCGAGATGCGCTCCTGAGCGCGTGCAGAGTGCGTTCCTCCTCCAGGTCCGGAGGCAGCTGTGGGACCGGCTTGCCCACCTGTCAAACACCCCTCCATTGTTTTGCAAAGTCCCCTTGAAAAGGGGTGGAGGAGGAAGAGGATAGTTCAAATGACACTTTGCAAACATTGGAAGCTCAGTGGCTGACTTAAAGTGACACTTTGAATGACACTTTAAAGGAGGGGGTGGGCTGTTTCAAATGGTGCTGTGCTTCTCCTTTAAATGATGAGCTGATAGGCTGCATGGTCCTGTTCCCAGCTGAGAACTGGGCAGTGTAGCACATGCAGGATTAAACCCTGTCATCCTGCCCATAATCTGACATCACCAGTGATGTCAGGTAATGGGCTGGCAGGTGTGGTTTGGGGGAAAGAACCAGAGGGGGCCAACTGAACCCCCAAGGGGCTCTGAGCCCAGCTTCGGCTGGGGAGGGCAGGATATAAATAAAATGTTATTATTATTATTATAAGATTGGCCTGCAAGACAGAAAAGTATGAAAATTCAAGCGTGGTATGACTACCATCTTTTCAACAAATGTGTACTACATTGTTTGCACTCAGGGCACTAAAATAGCACCAAACAACTACAACAACAACACAGTTTTGTGTTAATTATGATGCCCATGCCTTGCAGGCATGATTTTACTCGCATGAGCTTATCGCTCCTTTGGATCCTCTCCAAGGCCTATGAAAGTGGACTCACCTGGGCTTGTTGCTCATTGTTATCCTTAAGTAAAGGTAAAGGGACCCCTGACCATGAAGTCCAGTCGTGACCGACTCTGGGGTTGCGGCGCTCATCTCGCTTTATTGGCCGAGGGAGCCGGTGTACAGCTTCTGGGTCATGTGGCCAGCATGACTAAGCCGCTTCTGGCAAACCAGAACAGCGCACGGAAACGCCGTTTACCTTCCCGCAGGAGCAGGACCTATTTATCTACTTGCACTTTGATGGAGCAGGGCCCGAGCAACGGGAGCTCACCCCGTCACGGGGATTCGAACCGCCAACCTTCTGATCGGCAAGTCCTAGGCTCTGTGGTTTAACCCACAGCGCCACCCGTGTCCCTTTATTGTTATCCTTAATTTCCTTTAATAATGAGCTGACACACTGACCTTGTAAACATGCTGACAATGACATCCTATATAACCATCTCTTTCTTCAGCAACACTATTCAGACCCCGCTGTACAGTGCAATAAATAATACTGGTGTGAACGAAGGCTGAAAGCAGGAGTTGTTTCTGCCTCCTCAGCTTACACACCGTAAGGTAGGCCAAAGAGAAGGGAAAACGCCGTTGCCCTCAGCAGGAAGAATGGGATGTACACAAAACAAGTAATTAGCCAGCAAACTCTATGCCAGTGAGGGAGCCTGGTCCCAGGTCACCACCTGCCTAAGCCATCATTCTCCAGGCTACAAAAGCTGGCCTCCCCCTCCAGCAAAAGCCACAGCACTCACATGGCTTCATTACTGTTCCCTTTCTTTGTCTGTAATTTATTACAGCCAAGCCAAACACGATGGGAGAAACGATGTCTGTTTAATGCACATCATGGATAAAGTGGAGCAGGTGCCTAATTCCTTCAACAAAATTGTTGCCTACGGTGAAGGAAGAGGAAGGACATGGAAGGACATCCTTCACCTTCCACCCCAGGGTCCTAGGGCAGGTTGCAACCATTAAACACCATGTTAAAAACAGAAATAAGAGTTAATGAAATTCCCTCTATACAAGATTGCAAGACTGGATCCAAAAGCTGACAGAATATGCAGAATTAGACGGTCTATTAGAAAAAATAAAGAATAAATCAAAACAGGAATTTGTTTCAAAATGGGAGGTTTTCAAAGAATATTTGAAATATAATATAGTAGTTTAAATTCGGTTGCAGCATTCGAGGAACTTCAGTAATAGTTGCAGGGCAGATATAAGAATTAAGATATATTAAGAAAAAGTTTAATAATGATAAAAGTGTGTACTGGCAATAAGTTATATGAAATCAAAAAAGTTTAAGAAAAAGTTTAATAATGATAAAAGTGTGTACTGGCAATAAGTTATATGAAATCAAAATATGGAACAGACGGGAGGTTGGGTCTTTAGTGTTAAGACCAATTTATGTCTTATTGTTTGTTAAGAAAATTCAGTATCTATCGTTATTTCTGTGTGTAATTTGTTATTTGCGTTTTCTCTTTTTTCTTTTCTTGCTGTATCAATTAAAAAAAAGAAAGAAATAAGGCAGGTCCTAAAATATACATCTCAAGGGTCAAAAGCCAGAGCAAAGAGGTGTGGGGGTCTTCAGCATTCGGCGACAGCTTTATATTGAAATGCCTGATGTATCTCTGTGGGGAGGGAGTTCCACAGCTTAGGGGCAGCCACAGAGAATGTCCTCTACTGCCCCCCAAACCGAGCACCTGAGGGTAGTGGAACAACCAGGTGGGTGCCCTCTGCCAATCTTAATACCCAGGAGGGTCTGTATGGAAGGAGGTGGTCTTCCAGGTATAAGAGGCCTGAGTTGTTTATCCTATGAATTCACAGGTGAGGCAGAGAATGGAGGGCCAGAAGAATCCTTAACCTGCTTAGTTTTGAGATTCTTACTAGGCAAAGAAGAGCTAGTTGGCCAGCAGTTTGTCTTATAGGGATTGGGGGGGCTCCTGCCCCAAATGTGGGAACAGCCGGTGTGCTCCCTGCCTGCCTGAGAGTCACATGTATCATTTTGGGACATAGGGTAAAATGTGGGAAAGAACGAGCAGAATGCAATAAATAAGAGCTGACCAACATGATCAGCCAGAGCCAAGTGCTGTCCCCACTACTGAACTATAGTTCTGTGCAGCCCCTTTATTTAAAAACATAAGCTAGTTTTCATTATTCACTAAAACTAATCAGAAAACAAAATCTTAAGTTTTTTAATTACTAAAAATAAAATGTGCCATTCCCATTTGCAACCTTGCATAATACATTCTGTTTTCATTTTAACATGCAGTATTTTCTCGCTGCCATCCTAAATCTGTTTCTCTGCAACATAGATCCATGGCTCCTTGGCACATTTGGTCTTCCTCTTCCCTACAGCACCCTAAAGGCATCTGAAAGCTGTCAACAACTAAAAATAACCTGTTCTTGCAGGCTTTCCAAGGAGGCCGTCAATCCCTGCCTTTTCATCTACTTTTTGGTTTCTTTCTGCTCTAAATAATCTTCTGTTTGCAAAAGTATGGGAGACAACCACATATAGCACATGAAGCTGAACTAGGAGAACTGCAACCTTATTCACAAGATCCCTTTTTTTTTGCCGAGATGTTTTTATCAGTGCAATTCAACATGGGTTTTACCCCATTTGTAACAGAATGTCTGTTTCCTACAGACAGAAGACTCAAATTTGATTGGGGAAAATATGCATAGATTTTCTTTCAATCTTTTTGCTATAATGGGGAAACAAGCATGGTTTCCTTTTCACTCCAAAATGCTATTGTTGTTGATATGAACATACAAGGCAGCCTGGCATAAAAATGCTTGGAAGGACAAATTAGCATACACAAGAAGAGGGAACTGAGCAAAACCACGACTGCAAGCCGTTCTGCGGCAAAGAATTCACTCACAACCAGCCACATTTTTTCTACTTTTCTGGCTATTTCAACCATAAGATAATACAACCCTGGAAACATTGTGTAGTTGTTCAAAACCATTTTTCACAATGTGCATCTTCCATTAAGAGGTGGTTGTGGTGGTTGACGTTAAACAATTTTGTACTGGTTTTTACACAAATACAACATTTATCCAGCAGTGTTTGTTTTATCCATTGTTTTATCCATTGTCTCTGGACATACACATTCAGCATTCAAACATATTACTTTAAGTAACCCCTCCACTGAGAATATGGAGCACTTGGGATAAGAAGGTCTTGATTTTGGCCATTAACATAATAAAAAAAATTGGGTCCACGTTTCTTGGAAGGTGTCTCTATTCGTTATGCCTTTCAATTGCCCTCCTGTCTCTGATGAGATGCTAAGACATTGCTGTATCCCAGATATTATTTTCCCATACCTTCAAGGGTATTTCTGTCTGGTTCTTCCATTGCTGAGCTATCGCTAATCGTGCTGCGGTCAGTAGGAAGCCTACTAGTTCATTGGGGCACAAGGTGGAGACTAAGTCTATGTCCAAAGATAGTTGGGCGAAGGCAGGATTTGGAGAAAGGGGTTGGCCTGTAGTTGCAGATATCATGGAGAATACTCTATCCCAAAAGTTTGTAACGTAAGGGCATTCTCACCAAACATGAATAAATGAACCAAGCTTTCCACAGTCTTCCCAACATGAAGAGAAAAGGGAGGGATTAATTTTTGCCAGCCTGACTGGTGTCCAGTGCCATCGGAGGATGACCTTGACCTCCTGTAAGCATGCAAAAATGTTTTTGGTGGGGAGGGAGTGGTGGTGATGGTTGTTAAAACTTATACCTCATTTTTCTATCAAACAACACAGAGCCATTTACTCAAAAGGGCATAACTCCTGTGCTGTGAAACAGATACACATTTCACAATGCTGGTGACAACAGCAACAGTACTAATATATTAAATGTCATCACTAGAGGGAATAATTCTGACCACTTACTTTTCAATGCTGACTCTAAGGTGAAGATATTTCTCAGCCAGTTACTTTCAGCAAGATATATTTTTGTATTCAGCAAGAGAAACCACCCAAGATTCCAGTGGAACCTGAAATAAAAAGAACATTTCTTAAGAAAAGTGTGTGTGACCAGAAACAACACAGGAACAGATACCATCACCTCCTGGAAGCATATATTCATACAGAAACCTCTCTCTCTCTCTCTCTCTTTTCTCCTATAGTTCTTATTCATCTGTTGTGAAACACACATACACACAACCTTAGAAATAACCAACAAATCAGGAATAGCTCTTAAAAAAGGAAGGCTGGCCAATGTAGTAACAAAGCTACCTAAACAGAGAAATAAAACCAGCACACGGCCATCTGATGTTGTCCGTTGATTTTGTAAAGCAACATTTTCTACTTTTCCATTATTTATGTAAATAAATACTCTTATTGTAGGCAAAGTGCAATGCCAAGTTTGGACAAAGGTATTTACTGTCCCCTGCAAGCAAACACAGAAACAGGACTAGAGTGTGTTCCATGGATTAATTTCAAACTCATCACGTAATCTTGTGATATTTCCCATGAGATCTCCAAACAGGTTGAAGTACTGAGACATTATTTCCATATTTATTGGAAATAACACAGGAGCTAAGGCAAGGCGCTATTCCCTCTGAGTACTCTCGTGATGAGAATGAAATTAACTCCTACTGCCACTGCAAGATACTTTCTCTTTGGCATGTGCAATATTCGCCTAAAGTGACTCACTCCCTTTTCTGTATTATTATGATGATGCTACCCCCCACACCATAAACTAATATGGAAATTTTCAGATTCTTGGAAATTATGTCCAATTTGCAGTGGCCCAAAATCAAGCCCAGTTTTTGATGCAAACTTCACAGGGGCATTCTGATATAAGGGGACTGAGAATTTCCATTATTATTATTTTTACAGAGTTTTGGGGACAGGCAGTCATTTTGAGAAGACTGCTGTAGAGCTGAGGTAAATGAACAGAGACAATTTTCTCTCTGCAGCTGGCAGCAAGATCAAGGTTCAGGGAAACCTGCTAGTCTTGAGAGTGAGCCAGCGGAGAGGTTCTGCTGGGACTGGCTTTGCACTGACAGTGCCCCGGTTTAGTTCTTTGGGTCACTTATGTAAACCCCTTATATATTGATTGATTATTTTTGATTGCTTAATTTCTATACTGCTTAATATATTTTAAAAATATCTCCCCAAGCAGTGTACAAAAAGCTGACGCAACAACTGACAACTTAAATAAAATATTTAAAAAATATAGTTACATATAAAAATGTTACAGTAAAATAAAATTGCCTATCTATATCCCCATCTCAATTCATTTTCCTTCTGACACACCTTCCCTCTCAGCCACCAGGGTCCAAACAAGCTCTCAGCTCACCCACAAAAGTCTCACGACGACAAGAGTTCCTGGAAACTTGCCTTCTATGGGCAGGCCCAAGGTGGGTGGTCCTTCCTCAGGCTGCCCCCCCCACTATGTCCCACTCAGCTGCCCTCCCTACACCCAGTTAAGCAGGTCTGTTGAGTTTCCCAGGTGTTCCAGAGGATAGGAAAAGGCCCAGCTCTCAGTTCTTCACCCTCTGTCCTCTCCTCGGCCTCCAGCTGCTATGCACATACAGTGGTACCTCGGGATGTGAACGGGATCTGTTCCGCAGCCTCCTTCGCATCCTGAATGGAACGTAAGATGCGACGGCGTGTCTGCACATGCATGGGTCGTGTTTTGCAGCTTATGCACATGCGTGTGACATCATTTTGAGCGTCTGCACATGCACAAGCAGTGAAACCCAGAAGTAACGCACTTCGTTACTTCCGGGTTGCTGCGGAGCGCAACCCGAAAGCGCTCAACCTGAAGCACATTCAACCTGAGGTATGACTGTATTTATGTGCCTATCATTAAGGTAGTTGAGTTTATACTTTTGTTTACCTCTGCATAAGTCCTTTGTTGTGACTCTCCCCAGAGACCCTGAATAAAAAAACTTGGACATATAAAATCATAATAAAATCTCAGCTACTCCTCCCGCTACAAGAATCCACACAGGCATCTCCAAGCAAGTTGAGTTGCAATCGCTCCTGGTGAATCCATTGCTTACTGTCTCCTTCAACATGAATCTTGTGGAAGATTGCCTGGCAAACCTAACAATGCATGCTTCTGCTAGTTAGTAAATGAAGGGGTTAAGGACCACAGAGCTGTAAATTTTTAGAGAACACTCGCCTACGTCACACTCAACTTTAGGGAAGAAGTGAGACTATTTCTTGGTCTCTCCGATCTCTCTCAAGCAACATTGGAACAGAGTAGCCATGCCATAACATAGCTTTCTCTGCTTTAGATATGTTTCAGAGGCAGCTTTTGCTGCATTTTCAACAAAGAACATTTACATACATTTCTTATCACTGCTATTAAGTAAAATGCAAACCTAATAACTGTGAGGAAAGCATTTTAAACTAATCTTGCAGTCTGTGGTCTGTTTTATTGAAAAAGGGGGGAACGTTATCAAAAGAAGATTTAAAAACCAACTCCAATGCTTCAGTAAATCTGCCTAACAAAAGGGATTTTAACTCTGCTACTGGGGCTCTTTACGTATAACGCCCGTGTTTTAAAAAAACAGGTGCTGGCCATTTTTTCTTTGTGCTAACCCCACCACCACATGGCTCTGTAAAGGATCGATTATAATTAATATACCCTCTTACTAATACCCATCAAATCTATGCTATCTTCCATTATCATTTGTAAATTTAAAGTAAACAAAAGAGCATTAGACTCCTTTCTGGAAATGTTAAGCCAAAATATGATCACCTAAAATATCACTCTTTCCTCTCTCCCTGACCTCACAGAACAGGAAAACTGGACAACCAAGATGATCGTGGGTCTGGAAACCAAGCCACAGAGGAACAGCTGGGGGAGTTGGGTATGTTTAGCCTGGATGAGAGGATATATGATAGCCATCTTCAAATATCTAAAGAGCTGCCATGTGGAAGATGGAGCAATCTTGTTTTCTTCTGATCTGGAGTGTAGGACCTGAACCAATGGCTTCAAGTTACAAGAAAGGGATTCTGACTAAACATCATGAGAACTTCCTGATGGTCAACAGTGGAATGGACAACTTCAGTAGGTGGTGGACTCTCCTTCATTTGAGGTTTTCTTTTGCAAAGGTTGGGTGGCCATCTGTCACGGATGCTTTAGTAGAGATTCCTGCATTGCAGGTGGTTAGACTAGATGAGCCTCAGAGTCCCTTCCAATTCTACCATTCTATGGATGTATTATTAAATCTCCCATCTCTGGCAAGTCCATCAACTGGCCAAATCCGCACTTTTTCTTCTCCCTTTCCCCTAGCGTTTGCTTTTAAGCTCAGTCATGTCCCCATTTCCTAAGGAGACCATTTCTCTCTCTTCCCCACGCGATGCTCTTTTCTTCTTCCTTGGCCGCCTCAGTCCCAAATCTCACATTCTCCTTCCCTCACTATCCACAGCAACTCAATGTCGAAATGAAACGTTTATCCTCGCCATTTCCTCTTTTCTTCTGATTCTTGGAACTTTAACAAAGCTCTACAAACGTTCTTCTTCTGACCACCTCACCTTCTCTTCCTAGAGTAAGTGGCTCTTGTTGGCTTCCCTTTTCCTTTGGGTACCACTTTCACCCCCTACAGCCAAACGTCTGGACTGGCCTCGTGCCTGACCATGTTGCCCTTCTGGTTACCTTCCTTCCATGGGACTAGAGCCTTAGCTCTGTTCCTGTCTTATTCAGCAAGCTATCCCCCGCCCCCTTTCCCTGTATCCTAGTTTTTCGGCATGATTTTAGAACATGATTAGTTTAAACTCTTTTATTGATTATGTTGTTTTGTTGTTTAGTCGTGTCCGACTCTTCGTGACCCCATGGACCAGCACACGCCAGGCACTCCTGTCTTCCACTGCCTCCCGCAGTTTGGTCAAACTCATGCTGGTAGCTTCGAGAACACTATCCAAACATCTCGTCCTCTGTCGTCCCCTTCTCCTTGTGCCCTCCATCTTTGCCAATATCAGGGTCTTTTCCAGGGAGTCTTCTCTTTGCATGAGGTGGCCAAAGTATTGGAGCCTCAGTTTCAGGATCTGTCCTTCCAGTGAGCACTCAGGGCTGATTTCCTTCAGAATGTTTAGGTTTGATCTTCTTGCAGTCCATGGGACTCTCAAGAGTCTCCTCCAGCACCAGAATTCAAAAGCATCAATTCTTCGACGATCAGCCTTCTTTATGGTCCAGCTCTCACTTCCATACATCACTACAGTGGTGCCTCGCAAGACAAAATTAATTCGTTCTACGAGTTTTTCGTCTTGCGAATTTTTCGTCTTGCGAAGCACAGTTTCCCATAGGAATGCATTGAAAATCAAAAAAGGCTACCACACCTCTAAAACCTCAAAAAAGGCTACCACACCGCATGCTATGTTGTTCTTTGAAGTCAAGTCGCAACTGCACCTCTTCAAGCAATGCACCCTGGGTATTAACGGTTTTAAGAAAAAGGAAACAAACTCGCAAGACGTTTTCGTCTTGCGAAGCAAGCCCATAGGGAAATTCGTCTTGCGAAGCAACTCAAAAAATGAAAAACTCTTTCGTCTTGCGAGTTTTTTGTCTTGCGAGGCATTCGTCTTGCGAGGTACCACTGTACTGGGAAACTCCTTCAAATTTAGCATATTGCAAAGTGCCCATCTCACACTAGTAATCAATAGCTTCTGGAGAAAATGTGTAGTGCGTGCGGGAAGCAAGAATACAGAGACTTTTGCTTTTGTTATGTTAGTTGTGGAACAATGAGATGGCAGCCATGAAAAGTGGGCTCCACATCCACTATCCCACGCAAAAACCTATTCAGCTGTTAATTAGCCGCGTGAGCATTTCTCTTAGGAATAGAATTTAAAGAACCAGGCTGGGGAATTAAGACAGTGGCTCTTTATTGTCAAACTAATTAAATGTAATTAAATTGATAGCAGCCTAGAATTGAAAGCATTACAAAAATAAAAAAGCATTTGCTTTACATTTATAAAGACTAGAGTGACTACGTCCTTCTGGGGTAATTGCTGGTATTACAAAATAGTTGGCGACAGAGTTCCTGACAGAGAGTCAATTTAGACTGTCAGGACTCATTAGCAGATGTATGACTGATAAATAATTGAGTTAATTTTTACCTGACTGACAATGCTGAGATGATGGAAAGTATCTTATTTTCTGAATTTAAATAAACCTGTCCTCACGAAATCCACCCACATATAGCTTCACATCAGTTCAGCCACTGCATAACTCCAGTGGCTTTCAAATGTCTGGAAATTTGCTAAACACATATTTTTAAAGATTAGGGGGGAAATGCATTCATGATTGTTATCTTTTGTACAACACATCCCTTTTCCCAATCCTCCAGAGGATGTACTTTAGCCCATAGGGTTCAATTGTTCTGCTCAACCTCTGTTACAAATCCTATGCCAAACATTTAGGAATAGGAACTATCTGGACACTCTGACAATTTAGCGCTCCCCCAAATAACCAGATTTTGCTGAGATTTCAGACACATGCATCCTTTTAGGCATGAAATGGTCCAGATTTTAAGCTTTCAGTAACAAAAAGTCTCTGACCCTGGTAGGAAATGGACAGGCAGTATTCTGACCACATTTCTCCAGGGTGATAAGGAACTCTTTGGGTTGAGTCAAGTCAACAAGCTACAAATCCATCTAACCTCACCCTGAGGTTCCAGGCTCTTATTTGGCTTTGGGATAACCACAAGGTGAGTTTTGTGCAAGATCTCTGTGATTGTCCTCCCCAGAATAATGTTGTTAAACAAATCTGGGAGGTGAGGAAAGAAAGCTGATCCAGATTTAGGTAGTTCAATGATGCCAACGTAAGTTTCATATTTCCTATAGATCCTCCTCAAAATAAATTGGTAATTCAAAATAAATAGGCTCCCCCCCCCAAAAAAAAACCACACACAGAATAGCTACATCCCTTGATTTGGGACTGCCTGAGGAAGAAAACATGACAATCCAACTTCAGTTTTTTGAGGTGCCAAACAGGGGACAGGCTAGCAGCTGAATCTAAGAATGACTGAAGCTAACTACCTTTCCTGATAAGTTCTCTATTCCACTTATTTTCCCATTTTAAAAAAAACCAGATACATTCCTACTCCAATGATCTCTGAGAGCAAGATGAAAGGCGAAATATAAATGATATTATTAAAGACGAACAAACCTAATCTCAGATTTTGTCTGGTTGATTCTAGTCTTTTCTTACAAATAATCCATTCCGCCTAAACTCTTGGCCCTTTTAAGCTTCTAGAGATCAAATGAATGTGATCAAATCCACCTGTTCTTTAGATCTACGTGGGGAGAGGGGAAGCTACTTAGATCCTAAAATCCTTTTTGAATTAAAAAGACTGGATAATCTCTCCTTGCGCTTCATCCTTTCTTACAGCAGAACATGTTGTACATCAAGTACAAATAGTGGCGGAGACATTCACACACTCCATTACACTTGGGTAAGTCCATTGAGCCCACTGAGCCTACTCAATCCAAGCCGGTCTGCAACATCTCTTCTTTCTTATTTGCTACGTATTAGGTGTGCAAAAGATTGATATGAATCCTAAATAATGAACAAAGGTGGGGCGCCTTGGAAAGATTTGGGACTTCTACAAAATGGGGCTAATCTGTACAGGCCAGGCATGTGTTGCGGCAGAAACCCCTGAGCACTTTGCAGCCTCGGTGATCCTGACTTTTTCTTTTGAAATAAAAAAAGCTACAGACAAGCCTATGTGAATAGTGAAATGATGTTTCTCAGCTTAACTGTTAAGGCTAGGACATGTGGAGAGATATAAGAAGTTTGCCAAATCAAAATCTACAACTCTGCCTTAAGGAGGATCAAGCGTGGGAGAGGCCTCTTTTGTGACTGACAGGTCTAGCTTGTAACCAGAAGGGATGGTTTTACCAGCACGTACCAATCCCAGTGCTTTGAGGACAGGGACAGTTTTCAAAGAGCAAAATACTTGGTCTCCTTTAAGCCTAAGGAAGATACCAGGACAGGGTGGGTAGAGGTCAATGTGAAATCTCTATTGTGACTGACAGGTCAAGTTTCTAAATTCCTAGAAACTTCCTAGCCCCTGGAGCTATTTGACGCATACCTAAAGGTACCTTCTCTCATGCTGCTTTCAGACAAATAGCCCCGGGGCTCCTACATTGTTTTGTGGGAAATTTGTCTGAAAGTGAACCTTTGTTTAAGCACCCTAAAAAGCTTGCAGAAAAAAACACTGCAGCTATCCTGCAAATTCCATCCATTTTTGTCAAAATAAAACAAGAGTTATAGCTAAAAAAACCACTACAGGCATCTTTCTGAAATTTCCCACAATTCATGCCCACAAATTTCATCTAATTCTGCCCCAAAATGTTAGAGAGGCTTCTCTTTTTTAAAAAAATAATTTAAATGTGTTGAGCACAAACATCCTGGATCTATTTGCTGGTAATTGAACAGGCTATATCTATTCTAGAGGTTCTAACATGCCTGCAAATTTCCTCCACTTCTGTCAAAAGGAAAGGAAATGAATGGATGGAGGAAGACATGGGCTCAGACTGATGAGAGGAATTGAGCCAACCTATGAAGCACCTCAGATCTGGGGTGGGGGCTGATTTACAAAGCACCAAATCTGGATTTGAACCAAAGCATCTCACATATGTCCTGCACAAAGCTCCCTGTAGTTATTCATTTAGCTTTACCACCCAATAATATAACAACAGTCCAGCCTTTCGCAAAGACAACTGAAAAGTTATTAAAAGAGGGAATGAAATGTTGCTTTTGAATAAAGGATAGAAAACTACACATTTAAAATTGTGCCTGTTTTGTGGACCAAAATTCAAGCTGCCCTCTATTATAACACCACAGTTTCCCCAAGAGTATGTGAAAAATACAGTGCCTTAGAGGATCTATACAGAGTAATTTCCCTCTGGGTCTCCTCCACTGCGCCATATCGTCAATGTTCTCTTCCCCACACCAGCCATCTGACAGTGACGGAAAGAGACAAGATTCTTCAAATACGGGATAAGATCAAATGGTGGAAGGGGTGGACAGGGTTAACCTGCCAAAGCCAAAAGTATCTGAAATAATTGTTTCCTTTTTTTTACCCTCTTCACTCAGCTTCTGTTACACTGGGTAGGGGCAATCAGGAAAAAATGCCCCTCTGGTCTGATCCTAGCTATAGGACTGGGCATGCCAATTCCAACTTATTTTTTTTATGTGCGTACAGTCCATATCTGCAGTGGTTGAGTGCAAAATGGCACATGTAGGCATGAGTGAAAAGTTATTTGACCCCCAAGGCTCCACAAATCTTAATCTAATTTGGGGGGGGGGGGTGACATTTCCTTAAAACTACCAAGGCTAGAAAACATTCCAGGAGCTACAAGACATTCAGTGGTGCTGTGCTTACAAATTATCTTCCTCCCCAGTTTATACTTCTATGCTCAGCCACTGCGAACACAAATCTGAGATTGTACTTCAATGATGATAAAACCCATATGCCTGCTTACCATTTTCCCAGGTTTAATGTTAATTCAGATCAACATTCAGAAACTGTCACAAAGAGAAACAAAAACGACAGAATACCTTGTGGCACCTTTTACAGAATCCCCACAGTGACAGAACTTCACAGATGAGAAATATAAGGACTACAAAGAGAATTCCATTGAAGTTAACATGAAAAGCAGAAAGGCATTTGCCTACAGAAAGCTCAGCCGTGCGGTAGCTATTTGGTTCAGAGAATCAATGGAGTCCCTCACTGGGAGCCACAAACCTTTGTCCTTTGTTCATTGACACTCCTCAATTCACCATGGATTTATTTAAGCAATTTATATACCCCTTAACTATAACAGTCTCTTAAGTGGCTTTTGACACTCAATGTGCATGTTTTTAGGGCCTATCTTATTTTTTATTTTTCCTAATTGTTTTCAATTGCTTGCCATCTTGTAACTTGGCCTGGGTCCTGAAGGTGAAGGGCGGGAAATAATAAAATAATAATAGTAACAATAATAGTTAGGCTGGCCAGATCCCCCCCCCCCCAGCACAAACATTTCTTTTCATGCCTATTTCTCAGGTCAATCCCTCCTCTTTAGCCTGCAGGCAGCATCTCAGATACATCTCAGATGTGCTGAAGACCCAGGCCACAAGGGTATTAGATTGATTTTATATTACTATTCAGCATGGTCCACACACACAAGCCTTGAAAAGGGTTCCAGTGGGAACACGAGGGTGTGGAAACATGATGGCAGCATGACTTTCTCAAGCTGGGGACATGGTGGTCAGAAGGGCATTAAACCACAGAGCCGATCAGACTTGCCGATCAGAAGGTCGGCGGTTCGAATCCCCGCGACGGGGTGAGCTCCCGTTGCTCTGTCCCTGCTCCTGCCAACCTAGCAGTTCAAAAGCACGTCAAAGTGCAAGTAGATAAATAGGTACTGCTCCGGCGGGAAGGTAAACACCGTTTCCGTGCACTGCTCTGGTTCACCAGAAGCGGCTTCGTCATGCTGGCCACAGGACCCGGAAGCTGTACACCGGCTCCCTCGGCCAATAAAGCAAGATGAGCGCCGCAACCCCAGAGTCGGTCACGACTGGACCCAACGGTCAGGGATCCCTCTACCTTTACCTTACACACACAAGCCTTGAAAAGGGTTCCAGTGGGAACACAAGGGTGTGGAAACATGATGGCAGCATGACTTTCTCAAGCTGGGGACATGGTGGTCAGACAGGCTTTTCTTGTGCTGAGTCCTCTGGGAAAGTAGAGTTAATGCAGAAGAAATTTGTCTCCCCCCCCCCTGACTTCTGTGGAGTCCACGGCCTCATCTTTGAACATGGGGAAACATGTTTGTCCATGCTAATCACTTTTGAGCCCTGGGGGTAGAGTGAGATACAAGTCGGAATAAAAAACAAACCATTTTGTTAAGTATTAATTGGTTTTATTCTGCAAGCAGCTTTATAAAACCCGGGTCATTAAGACCACTACAAAATCATTGCATTGCTGAAAGTGGGGAAAATGTTGTTGTTGTTTAGTCGTTTAGTCGTGTCCGACTCTTTGTGACCCCATGGACCAGAGCACGCCAGACACTTCTGTCTTCCACTGCCTCCCACAGTTTGGTCAAAAATGGGGGAAATGTTACCATGGTTCAAAGTGGAAGCACTTTGGGGATTCAGCTGCCCATGCTACAGGCTGGTGCTCATCTCACTCAACATCTTGTTCCAACGGTGGCTAACCAGATACCTATGGAAAGCTCACAAGCAGGACCCGAGCGCAAAAGCTCCTGTGGTTTCCAACAACTGGTATTCAGAAGCACACTTCCAGCAACAGCATCCTCCATGAATTTGTCTAAGGCTCTTTTAAAGCCACCCAAGTTGAGGGAAATCACTCCCTCATATGGTAGCAAATTCCAGTTGAACTATATGCTGGGTGAAGAAGTGCTTCAACCAAAACGAGTCTGCAGAAGAACGAGGCCACTTGAACTGGATGCAGTTGCCAGGAGGTCTCCCATTGTGAGCAAACAACTAGGTGGTTGGCATGCCAAGCTAGGCATGAAGCCGGCTGAGAATTAATGTTCTTCTTCATTTCTAAACTAATGTTTTTAAAAGCCCTATTTGCATTGTGCTTTCCAGTGCTCCAAATGCTTCATAAAACCATGTATAGAAGGTGAGTATTATCTCCAAAAGGGATGCAGGTGGCGCTGTGGGTTAAACCACAGAGCCTAGGACCTGCCGATCTGAAGGTCGGTGGTTTGAATCCCTGCAACAGGGTGAGCTCCCGTTGCTTGGTCCCTGCTCCTGCCAACCTAGCAGTTCGAAAGCACGTCAAAGTGCAAGTAGATAAATAGGTACCACTCCAGCGGGAAGGTAAACGGCATTTCCGTGCGCTGTTCTGGTTCACCAGTAGCAGCTTAGTCATGCTGGCCACATGACCCGGAAGCTGTACGCCTGCTCCCTCGGCCAATAAAGCAAGATGAGCGCCGCAACCCCAGAGTCGGTCACGACTGAACCTAATGGTCAGGGATCCCTTTACCTTCACCTTATTATCTCCAAAGTGAAGTTTGGAGTCTGAGGATAAATGAGCAGCTTGCCATAAGCCGTCTAGCCAGAACATGCAGAGGTCCGATGCAGACCAAGAGCTTTCTAATGCAGTGTTTCCCAACCTTGGGCCTCCAGCTGTTTTCGAACTACAATTCCCATCATCCCTGACCACTGGTCTTGCTAGCTGAGGATTATGGGAGTTGTAGTCCAAAAACAGCTGGAGGCCCAAGGTTGGGAAATGCTGTTCTAATGCATAGCTCCGTCTCTTAGTCCACTATGCTGCGCCAGTTCTCTAATGTTCAACTATCAAGCGCCTCTACTGGACTTTTAAAATAAATGCTGGCAAATTGAAGGCCACATCCTTTAAACACTGCCTGGCATAAAGATGCGGTAAGGCACCGAACAAAAACCTCTTCAAATGCCCCCGTCACTTAGCTTAATGAATGTATGCAAATTGCTAGATTATAGGAAATGCCTGGGACCACTTCAGTAAGGAACAGACTTAGGAGGAAATCTATAGAGATACAGCAATCCAATTTGTTTTTGAAATCAAGCTTGTTGGTTTTCTCAAGATAATTTCATTACACAAAAGAGTGAACCAGTATTTTAGTTTCCTAGAAGGGAAGATTATAAGCATTTCACTACAGTCACAGGCAGGAAGTGAACATGTAGAAGCTGTTCTCTGCCCTTTGTTGTTGTTTTATTTCTAAAGAAAAGGCTGACTTTTATTTGCAAAGAAAAGATCATTGCATTAATACATATTTTCTGGTACATTGCTGTAATATAGAATATTTAAGGAAATCAATGCAGTGGGGTTCGTATATGTATGTCATCAAAATTTGCATGAAAGACAGGAGGGTGCTGCCTCTATACCTCTTGACAGCTTACCCTTCTCAAAGAATACAATCTCAAAGAATACAATCCACAGCTCCTAGAATTCTTTAGGGGAAGTCGTTTGCCTTAAATATATGATGCAGACACAGCCAAGACTTTTCAGAGCAAGAGACAATGGCATAAACAGTTGCCAAGAGAGAAAGCACAGCAGATGTTTTCCACATGGGTTTGCAAGTTGGCCTAAATTCACCTCCAGATGTCTGAGTTAACTTGGGGAGATGCTTGCAGACAATTCTCCAGGAATGTCTCATGCCTCAGCTTCACTGAAAGAAGCAAGAGTATAGTTGTTCATTTTATGGAGGCTGAAGAGGAAAACATACTGGTGGGTTGTGTGCCCTTCCATCTTATACTGGGAAGTTTCAGACGTTTACATTTTAATACTTTCAGTTGTTTACATTTAGGTTATGCAGACCTCTTTCTGGAAAAATAAGGAAAGTCTGTACGTGTTGCAGCTTTAACCTCCAATGGTCTACTACCTGTCTGCACACCTGAAACAAACTATTCTTCAGTGAGAACAGCCATTCTACCTCCTTTTTCTTGCTGCCTCTGAATCCTACAAACTGAGCTACACTAATGGTATGTGAGCCAAATTTAATAAAAGTTCCCCCACTGCAACAAGAGGACACATTAGATAGAAAGATTGAACCGAGTACAATTTCAACAGAAAAATGTTGTGAATCTGTGTTGGTTTTTGTTTTATCATGTACTTTTGTGTTCTCTTTTTGTATTTTTATGTTGTGAACCACACTTGTTAACATCTCCCAGAGTAAACTTAGTAGGCGAAGATAAATAAAATGCTGTAGCTGCAATTCCGTAAGAAAGCTCTGATAGAAGTTTCAATATTTCAGGAGGTTGGAGAATAAATTCCACCAGTATGACTACCTTAAAAATTTGAGGAAAATTTCTTGCTTCAAAAATGCAAAATGGCTATATTACTGTCACCAAACAGTAACTTCGACATATTTTTCCTGGAAGGTGTTATCTAATAGATATCTCTCTGTGTGTGTCAGGAGATATATAATGCAATATTTAGTATAAACACACAGTAGTAGGAAAAAAGACCTTGGCTAGGGGCCACAGAGAACTGGATCACATCCACATTGTACATGTAAAGTACTCTTATGCCATGTTAACAGTCATGGCTTCCCCCAAAGAATCATGGGAACTGTAGTTTGTTAAGGGTGTTGACATCACACAGCTACAGTTCCCTGCAAACAACAGTGTTACTTTTCAGACATGCTGTTTAACTCTGTTTTATGGCTGATTATCAAGAGAGAAAAGTACTGGCAGCCTTAATTCCTGGAAGAAGCAGCATATGCAGAATTAAATATTATGGTGCAAGAGTCAGTAAGGAGGGCAGAAATATATTATAAAACCAAGCATCAAGTTTGAGACAAGAAAAAATCATTTGTGCTTTCCCTAGTGTGAATAATAAACACACTCACCCTTGGCTTATCAATTGCTTCTAGATGGTCAGGCATGGAAGTTACGATAAACGGGAATAAATTAGACTCTTTTTCTCCTTTCAGCCTGTTGTCAAATGACTCACACTCATATGTGTGGTAGGCAGGCCAGGAGATTTTGCAGACATATTTGCAAGGGTGTTACAATCCCTTGCAACAGCAGGAAAATGAAAACCAAAGGGCAGGAACAAGTCACCAGTGTTTATGTAACAGCAACTCCAGAAAAGCAAAACCTCAACACCCAACACACAAAAAGAACCTAAGCATATTTGGGCCGTTGTCACAAGGTCCCTGATTTCAGAATGGCCCAACACAGCTCCAATGCTGAACATGGCAAATATTCCCAGTAGACTTAAGCAACAATTTCACTTTGGTGATAGTTGAAGAAATAAGTTTACAATATTTCCAAAGTATGTTCACACTTTCTACTTAACTGTAATGCCTTTTGAATGAGGCCACAAACTAAAGGAATTGGAGTAATCACATTTTAAACCAACCATGTAATGGTGCGAAGCAAGAGAATAACTGGAAGAAAAATTCAGCTTTGGAAAGCAAGACTAATGCATCTGAAGAGAAAATAATCCAAAACGCAAATATTTAAGAGGAAATGAAATCAACTAGAAACTTATGCCACCTAAACTTATGCCATTAGTAAGAATGTGAATGAATAGCAGAAGATAGTAATTAATTGTACTGAGGAATCTATGGTTTTAAACTAGGCACTCCCTAACACATTTTCTATACTGTAATTATATGTGCATAGTTTCCCATCATTTTAAAACAAATGTAGCAGATATTATTATTATTACTATATTATTATTATTATTATTATTATTATTATCATTATCATTATTATTATCACTATTATTTTTATTTATTGAATTTATATACCAAGATATAAAACCACAAAATACATAATAAAAATAAAAACAACAACCCAATAGCCCCCCCCCCCCAATAATTTCATTAACAGAATTATTTTATGTCTAGGAAACTTATGGTTTATTATTATGAACCTTCACTCAAAAATACTCAGGTTAGGAAAATCCTGAACAAATTCCAAACTATAAAGACCTCTTACTTGACTGTCCATCGTGGGCCTTTTCGTGAAAATCAGAAGCTAGAGGCTTCTGAGTGATTTAATGGAATTTGTCCAATTAAACCACAAGGAGCAAGACAGCACCAAGTTTAGGTTGGCCATTTTGGCAGCTAAACTGCCTTTCGAAAATCTAGCACAATATGGACAGTTTGCCACAATGGAGTCATCTGCCACCCCAGTGATGTACCACCCTGGTCTTGCTGATAAGGGCTGCATATTACTGGTGTAGCGCTACACAGAGTTGCCTGGTCCTATCTACACTCTTCAGAAAGGAGGAAGCAATGAAACAGGCTTACTATCAAACACACTCCTCTAACTCTAAGGACTGCAAACTACAGTATTTTTCGCTCTATAAGACGCACCAGACCACAAGACACACCTAGTTTTTGGAGGAGGAAAACAAGAGAAAAAATATTCTGAATCTCAGAAGCCAGAACAGCAAGAGGGATCAGTGCGCAGTGAAAGCAGCAATCCATCTTGCTGTTCTGGCTTCTGGGATAACTGCGCAGCCTGCATTCGCTCCATAAGATGCACACACATTTCCCCTTACTTTTTAGGAGGGAAAAAGTGAGTCTTATAGAGCAAAAAATACGGTATGTTATGAAAAGCCTGCCACAACCACAATGTTTTAAAAAATAGTCAATTGGTTGTTGAAATAACAACACTGCACTATTGCTCTTTCTTCTCATACAAATAGCAGTACGAGAGAGAAAAATGACCTCGGGTCGTACAGGTATTGATCATGATTTTTGCTTAAGCTTCACGGAGCTCAAATGCCAATGAGTGTCAAGAAAAGCACTAAGAGGAAACTGCTCCTCAGGACAGGACATCTATACAAAACTCCTTATGCTCTGTGGAAGAAAGGGCCTCACGAAATATGAGGAGGCAGCTACATTCGTTAACTGACCATTTTGTCCTGTTCAAGGACATGGGGGAGGGTGGTTAATTTTACTGAAGAAAGGTTGTGCATGGATGAGGAGAGATCAGCCCTTCCACTCTCCTTTCTGAGATCCATTGCTCCAGGGATTTTTCTTCCCAGCTTAGCTCTGATAATGGCACTGATCCAGACTGGGGGCCAAAAGTGGCAGAATATGGTGAGGTGAGAAAAGGGAGCTCTCCGATGTCCGCTTTTGGTGCAAGAAAACAGACTCCCCCCTGCAATGCTTTGAAAGAGAATGTGATGAAAATTATGTATAGGTGGTATATCACCCCTGTGAAATAAGCTACAATGTATAAAACAAGTAATAAATGTTGGCAATGTAAAGAAAAGGAAGGAACTTTCTATCACATGTGGTGGGAATGTAAAAAAGTGAAAAACTTCTGGGAAATGATATATAATGAGATGAAAAAGATGTTGAAATATACATTTATTAAGAAACCAGAAGCATTTTTACTTGGCATTGTAGGAGATGATCTTAATAGACAAGAGTAAGTTGTTTTTATATGCAATGACAGCAGCAAGAATATTATTGGCACAAAAATGGAATTACCGACAAAAGAAGAATGGCGGATGAAATTAATGGACTATGCAGAATTAGATAAATTAACAGGAAGGATTCGAAACCTGCAGGACCAGAGATTCTTAGAAGACTGGAGTAAATATATGAACTATTTGAAAAGCAATTGTAATGAACACATTACGCTAGTAGGACTGCAAGAAGTTCTGTAAGAAGGACTATTTGAAATATTGCAAGAAAGACTATGAAGAGAATGACTAGTTAATGATAATTAAGAGTAATAGAGAAATTAAGAAATGCAGAGTAAGTGATAAAAAACGGAAAATCATCAGAGGTTGTTGACGGAAGTCTAAAATATTGTATAAGATCAGAAGTTATGTTAAATGATTGTTGGAAATTATATGTAAAAAAACCAATAAAAATGTATATAAAAGAAAGAAGACTCCCCCCCACCTCTATATGTGAATAAGGCAAGCGAGAAAGACAAACATGGTTCCCACAGAAGTAGCCAGTGATCACGGCAGGTTGGTGGGGAGGGCGGAAATGAAGGCAACCCGGCATGTGGCGGCAGCAGCAGGAAAGGCAAAATCCATGCTGGGGAGCATGAGGAAAAGAATGGAAAATAAAACTAAAGGTATAATAATGCTGTTATACAAAACGATTGTTATTATTGGTGCTTTCTTCTAGAAAGGTGCCAGTACAGTACTGTACTCCCAGGAAAAAAAGCCCTGGTTATTATTATTTAGCCCGTTTTTATGTTTCCACGTAGGTTATTTCAGCAGATGACACATGTATAGTAGCATGTGCACGGCACTGTTTCTCAAGTGCCACATATTCCATATCCAGTCTTAGATTTACCTTCTCCATTTATTAATATCTAAATATATGAAAGTAACAGATTTGACAGTGCTGTTCTGTTTGCTGGACTGCACGGAATAAGAAATCTAAAACACGTTTTTAATGGAAATAATGGGACCATCTGTGCATAATTAAAGGCGTTCCTTTTGGCTGTGTGCATCGGTTCTGCTTCCTTCATCCAGATTTAGAAACAAAAAAAAATGGTTCTTACATATATCTTCCGAAGCAATTCAAGAAAAGGATGAAAGGATTGATGCACTAGGTTTCTTGCACTAATACTCTTATTAATTTTTAAAATTTAATTACAATGGGCAGGGAATGAGGACATTTAGAAAATGAGCTTGACATACCCTTCTATTATACAGTCTGGGAAATGGAAACTAATTCATTTTGCAAGTGGTTTCTAAAGTTATCACAAGGAGAAGTGAAAATAAACCGTGTTTAGGCTTACTAAGTGGTGGCTAAATGCTGTAATCTCTGTAATTTCAACTGTGCATCCAATTAACTCTAAGGAGAGCAATATGGCGGGGGTATTATTGAGGAACATGGGTTTAGGGTCCAGCCAAAGTCCCCCATCTCTGATCGTGCTCTCACCATGATCCCAGAACAACCCTTCTGTGAAACTTACCTCAGCCCAGACATCTTCAGCTCCATCTGCTGAGCTCCAGTTGAGCAAATTAAATTGGTGTATCCGGCTGAGATGGGGATGGGGACTTGATGCTGGCTGTATCCTAAGCCACTCAACTCAGGAAGTCTTGCCAAACGATGGCACCCTAAAGGCCAATGCTTTATAGGCAATTCTGGGGCCAAGAAAGGGAGAGAGTTATCGTTCCAACCCCTGTTTGATACAGGTCGTAATATTTTCCCTAACAAACAAACAAAATGGAAATTCTTACCGTGAACCACTATCCAGGCCTGAACCTGCTTATCTTCTGAATTCAGACTAGATTGGGCACGTTCAAGCTATGATAACCCTAGACACTCTCAGTGATGCCCTTCAGGAACCTCTGAGGGAAAATGGAAATTTCTTACCTTGAATTTCTATTCCCGGGGGTTCCTGGAAGGCAGGGCCCACCCAGCGGAGGTTGGGTTATGGATTCAGAGATAGGGTGGATCTGAAGGAGGTATGAGAACATGCTAACCTCTTCCCTATCTCTACAATGATGTTTTGTTGGATTCTGGAAGCTCCATTATTGACAACATCTGTTGGGACATACAGTGGTGCCCCGCAAGACGAATGCCTCGCAAGACGGAAAACCCGCTAGACGAAAGGGTTTTCCGTTTTGGAGGTGCTTCGCAAAACGAATTTGCTATGTGCTTGCTTCGCAAGACGAAAATGTCTTGCGAGTTCCTGCGGGGTTTTTTTCCTTTTCCCCCCCTTTTTCCCAAGCCACTAAACCGCTTATCAGCTGATGGCTAAGCCGCTTATCAGCTGATCTTTAAGCCGCTTAACAGCTGATGCTAAGCCGCTTATCAGCTGATCTTTAAGCCGCTTAACAGCTGATCGTTAAGCCGGCTAAGCTGCTAATACTGTAGCGCTAAGCCGCTAAACCTCTAATGGGCTTGCTTCGCAAGACGAAAAAACCCGCAAGACGAAGAGACTCGCGGAACGGATTCTTTTCATCTTGCGAGGCACCACTGTATTTGAAAAAGATGCATTCGTTGAAATGGATCCACAACAGTTGTTCTGTCATGTATTGTTTATTGTCTTATCTGCATCAGTGTTTATTCTCTTTTCTATATGCCTTTTGAGTACATTATAGTATATTTTCATTTATTTTATTAGTTTATATACTGCTTGTTGTAAAGAAAAACCTCAAAGCGATTGACAAAATGAATGTTCACATCCCGTGGGTCTTTCTGTTGTTTGTGTTTTGTGACACAGGGACCCCTCAGGATTTTTGCATTGGGTCACCCCAAATTCACCATCACATCACATAGCATGTCCATGGCTACAGCCACGCATCTACTGTTGCGTGGTGCCGCAATGGCGCAAAAACGTGGTTACAAAGCACAGATCCACATGGATTCTCAGGATTTTTGCACTGGGCTACCCCAAACTCACCATCAAATCACATGTCTGTGGCCATAGCATGAACCACAAAAATCATACATCCACTGTTTCGTTCAGAATATTTTTTTTCTTGTTTTCCTCCTCTAAAAACTAGGTACGTCTTACGGTCAGGTGTGTCTTATGGAGCGAAAAATATGATATATATTGTACTTTTATACTTCCAATATTTTAAATCAGTCAAAATGGAAGGACAGAATTAGGGAGGCTAAGAAACAAGGTAAGCTTGGGGAAAGATAATGTTCCAATATGGTTTGCGGTCCTAAGTCACTGGGATATATGGCGGAGTGTAAAGTCTTCTTCCTTTTAGCAAATACTCTACACCCACACAACATGCAAGTCATAAAAGCTCCTATACACTACAATGTTTCCTAAAAGATTAATCACTTCATTTTCACAACTCCCTTCACAGGCCAGTTGCTTAACATCTGGAGGAATGAGGAGGAGGAGGAGAGGGAAGGTGAGGCCCAGCTATTACATCCAGGTATTTTGTATCCATCACAACTTTTCTAAGTCTCACTTTCCTGACACAAGGTGTTCCCCAGAAATCATTCATCAGACAAGCATTCGCACAACGAGCTGACAATTTCCATTATTTCCTATGGGAATATTTCTTTTTTGTAAGTACCTTTTTTATTTATTTTGAATAAAATTTAATATCAGAACATTTTGGTTTACATGTACAGAATGAGCAGTCTTCCGGTGGAAATGGGACAACAATAAGGTTAAAACAAGAGATTAATACATTGTAAGATTATTAGGAAATGATAAATTAGTGGATACAGATACAGATAATATCTGTAAAATAGTTTATGCAAAATTATTATACAATGTGTTGAAGGCAAAGGTATACAGAAGAAAAAAAGAAGGAAGATCAAGAGGGGAAGATACAACATAGCTGGCTGTATCTTTTTGAGACGTTAAAGAACTTGATATGGACAATCTGAGGCCCTTACAATGGGTAGAGGCATTCAGAAACCTGATAGATTTTTTACAAAAAATAATCTTTCTGAAGTTGTTGATATTGTTTGTCATGTTTTAATGTTCTTTCTAAAATGGGATCTAATAACTGTGTATGTTGTGGTGGTAGGTGGGTGGGGGTTCAATCAAATTTATTGTCCTTGAAAGTGCATAAAACAATTGCAAAAGACATTTCAATGATTCACCACCTCTGTTGCTTCCAATAACTGCTGTGCAATTCAAGCAAGTCAGATTAATCAAAAGGGTGATGAATGAGCCAAGAAATACAATAATCAACACATCTTAATATCACAGCAAAGACAAGTGAGCTCCAGGGGCAGCCCATGATGTTTTGCTGCCTAAGGCAGGGCTAGGCAACCTAAGGCCAAGGGGCCAAATCCGGCCCATTTTAAATAAAAGGGCACATTCTACTCATGTAAAAACATGCTGATTCCTGGACCATCCACGGGCCGGATTTATAAGGCGATTGGGCCGAATCTGGCCCCCGGGCCTTAGTTTGCCTACCCGTGGTCTAAAGGCTACTAGTTCAAACTGAAGGTGCTGGTGTTGATTCAGGTACAGCAGTCACTAGACTGGGGCTGGCTTGCCCAATGGTGAGAGGCTCAAGGCTAGCAGGAGGGAGGGGGCAGCTGTAGGTGACGGGAGGATTAAAAGTCTCTCCTCTTACCCTCCCTCTCTCCTGTTTGCCTCCTTGCTACGAACAGCAGTCTCTTGCTTCCTGGACCCAGGAAATGAAATATTGCTTTAGTAACATGGCGGTTTCAAATGATCATACACAGAAATGTACCAGGGGACACAAACCAGCCAAAGTTACAAGCTTCATTAAGACATAGAGACTTGGAAATTTCAAATTCCGAAGTCTCGAACTTCCAAGTAGTATATATAAAAAAATAAGAATCTATACACTGTAAGCTACCAGAAATCCATTTGCTTCACTTGTCTTCAGATGATTTTTTTGGTTCCGCTGTTTCCGCAGCATTCAAAGAATGGGTCAATTTAAAGAAGAAAAAAGCTGGTCTAGAACCGACCATTTTAAATAGCCTCTTGAGAAGGTTGAGTGTTTCCTGCATACCCCAAGGCCATCTTCCCTGCTGATTGCCATGCCCTCCCTCCCAGCCCCCAAATCTGCTGTTTCAAAGGCAGGAGGACTGCAGGCCACAAGGGCTGCTCTCTGCAGCCATTACGCATTATTGCATTGCCGCTGACCAGACACAACAGCTGACAACAGCAAAACACAGGTTCATTTTCCGGCTCCTCATCTCCACTCACTCCCTCTATGACAAACTACTGCTGTCCACAAACCGCAAATTCAGCAGCGAAAACAGCCTCCCGAGAAAGTGAAAGCTCTTTCTCTTGAAATGCTCACAGAAAGAAAACTGGCAGCTCCAGTCAGACTCAGTCAAGGTCTACGTAGCACCTTTTATTTTCGCACAATGCAAAGGGCCAGAGTTATGGCTTGTAAAAACCTCCTCAATGAAGATGACAAGAATGAGCCACGTGGCTCAGGAGGGGCAGAAGCATAGCTGTCAACCGTCCCTTATTTGGCGGGAAACTCCTTATCCCAACATCATGTCCCGCTGCTGTCCCTTATTGATGATGTCCCTTAAATTTCCCAGGTTTCAAAGGAAGCAGCTCCTCTCCCTCCCTCCCTGCCGGCCAGGGAGGAGGGAGGCTCCAACTGTGTTGCTTGGCTGCCCGGCCCGCCCCCCTCCGGCCTCCTCTCACCAGCCTCAGCCCCTGGGAGCCCCTCCCTGCCATGACTGGCGGGAGCCTCGGGCCCTTCTGCCACCATCCTCCTCACGGCCGCCGAACTGAGCGTCTCTGCCTGGGGCCTCCCCTCTGCCCGTCACTGCCGCTCCCGCTCCTGCCAGGCCATACTGCAGCTGTGCCGCCGAAGGACCCGAATGAGATGGGCAGCCTGGCATGGCCTATGAATTGATGAGGAGCCTTGAGAGGAGAGCGAGGGCAACCATAGAGAAAGCAGTTCAGAGAGAGGAGGAAGAGGAGGCGGCGGAGGCACGGGCAGGTGTTCCAAGGGCTACAAGTGAAGGACCGCAACCGCTTCTCCCATAGATTTGTAGTGGTAGACTAGCATAGATGGTCTGATCTGCGGGTTTACTTCGGGCGCTATTTCCCCCCCCCCTTCCTCCCGCCCCGCCTGATGGAACTGAGAGCTGCAGATGGAGGACGAGAGAAAAGATACAGAACTGCAGCAGCATCTTCGTAGCTTGGACTTCGTTTTGCGCGAAAAGTGGTTGCTGCTTGTAGTTATTTAATTGCAGTGTTTCATCGGCTGGTGTCTTGAGCAGCAACCTCTGGAAACAAAGGGCTAAAAACCTGCGCTGCTCTCCCAAATTATCTGGTCCCTTTTAACTGGTTGACTAAAATCCCTTATTTTGGCTGCTGGTCCCTTATTTTCAAGGCTGCTGGTCCCTTATTTTCAAATCTGTAAGTTGACAGCTATGGGCAGAAGGTTGCATGGTCGCCATCTGCCACCCACAGGGCAGCCCACTGCCACAATTGTCACTGCAGTCATGTCTTTCCAGTCAGTTGTTGCTCACCCCTAAAGACAGCATCTATTTGGCCCCCACCTCTATTTAAACTGCAGCCCCGTTTTCACTCCCTCCCCCTTTGTACCTCTGGGCAAGCAGGGGGACGAAGGGGGGTGCCTCACAAGCAGAAGTTGGTTTGGGTTCAAAAAGCCACCTTTATTTCCCCAAATACATTAATTACATACATTTAAACTGATTTTATATATTCTTAATTTTCACACTGCCACATTTCTCCAGGCGATAAGCCTGTGTCATGTCAGGTCAAGGTATTGATTCCTTTTTTACTATCGTAACGCTCAAGGTCCTAGCATGAGATGGGATGTATGGATTAGTGAATAAGAGGCTGAAGTATGAATTAGTAAGTTGTGTGTCGAGGTCCCCAAGCCACCCTTGAATAAATTCACACTACACACAGGAATTTTGTTTAAGGTCTTTGGCATAATTTTGGCCACAACTTTATTAAAATACAAAATGTAAGTGTTTGCTTAGGCATTGGTTGCGACTATCTGTCCCCGCCCAGGGACAGAACTGACTTCCACAAGCCTGCAAAGTCAGTAAGGGAAAACATTTTTGGGGAGAGAATAGAGCTGGGTGCCAGACCCTCACCTCTCCCCAGATGCCCCCAGGGGCTCTTGTGTGGCCCTAGCCCCTAGACAAACCTAAACAGCATCTTAAAAAGTAGAGACATCGCCTTGCCAACAAAGGTCCGTATAGTAAAAGCGATGGTTTTCCCCGTAGTGATGTATGGAAGTGAGAGCTGGACCACAAAGAAGGCTGATCGCCGAAGAATGGATGCTTTTGAATTATGGTGCTGGAGGAGACGCTTGAGAGTCCCATGGGCTGCAAGAAGATCAAACCGATCCATTCTGAAGGAAATCAGCCCTGAGTGCTCACTGGAAGGACAGATCGTGAAGCTGAGGCTCCAATACTTTGGCCACCTCATGAGAAGAGAAGACTCCCTGGAAAAGACCCTGATGTTGGGAAAGATGGAGGGCAGAAGGAGAAGGGGATGACAGAGGACGAGATGGTTGGATAGTTTTCTCGAAACTACCAGCATGAGTTTGACCAAACTGCAGGAGGCAGTGGAAGACAGAAGTGCCTGGCATGCTCTGGTCCATGGTGTCACGAAGAGTCCGACACGACTAAACGACTAAACAACAAGAACAACACAGCCCCCTGACAGGGGTGTGGACAAAAGCATGGTGCTCCCCTGGATTCCTTTAACGGAATTCCCTTGCAGCAGCAGCATTGGAGGGGCAGGCACAACCAATCCATACCCCTCCACCAACCAATTTTCTAAAACCAATGCCTAACCGCAACCTTACAAGTTGTGACAATTTGCTACGCAGTAGGCAAGAAACCAAATGGCACCAGTCAATCAGCCAAATGGACAAAATTCCTACCAGGCCCCTGCCCCAAAAGCAGACGACCCCATGACAGGCATAGCAAGGTCAAACTCAAAAGCCCTAAAATTAGGGAGGTGGGCGGGTGATCTGGCGCACGCGGCGAAAAGAGGAAGCTCAACGCTGCGTGCAGGGAATTTAAAACCTAATGCTGTCAATCAATAATTGGCAACATCAAACTCTCCCCAACAACAAGAGGAGCCCAATCACAACGGTAGAAATCCAAACTAACCCGCCCAGCAACAGCTAGGTGTCTTGTTAACCCCACAGCAACCCATGCTCTCCATGAAGGAGAACAACCTTTGCTGATTTGAGACTCACCTCCACTATGAATGCCTTTGGTAGGTTAGAGTCCCTTTCCTAAGACACTGCCCCCCCCCCCCCATGCTACATGATAATACTGGCCTACTTTATAGTATTATTGTGCAAATTGCAACAAAATAATGTATATGGCTACTTGAAAGTATTATCCAAGTTGAAAGCATATTCTTCTTATGAGGAACGGCTAAGGGAGCTGGGCATGTTTAGCCTGGAGAAGAGGAGGTTAAGGGGTGATATGATAGCCATGTTCAAATATAGAAAAGGATGTCACATAGAGGAGGGAGAAAGGTTGTTTTCTGCTGCTCCAGAGAAGCGGACACGGAGCAATGGATCCAAACTACAAGAAGATTCCACCTAAACATTAGGAAGAACTTCCTGACAGTAAGAGCTGTTCGACAGTGGAATTTGCTGCCAAGGAGTGTGGTGGAGTCTCCTTCTTTGGAGGTCTTTAAGCAGAGGCTTGACAACCATATGTCAGGAGTGCTCTGATGGTGTTTCCTGCTTGGCAGGGGGTTGGACTCGATGGCCCTTGTGGTCTCTTCCAACTCTATGATTCTATGATTCTTCTCTTTTAGATACTTGAATAAGAATCAGATCTGATTTTGAGTTACATCCATAGAGTTGGTTGATGTTTACTACTGCTACTATGAATAGTAATAATGATGATGGTGTTGTCTTATGAATTATTTTAACTGGTTTTGTTTCAATGGCCATCTGTACACTTCATTGCTGTATAACTTCCCACCTAAACTTGGGAGTTCTTTATGGGCTGCAAGGCAGAGTGGAGAAAAATAAAAATAAAAACAAAACAAAAAAAGTTAAACATCATAAATATAGCTATTTATTAACAGACAATTGCTACCACAAGATGGGTAGAACCTTATACTTTTTTGTTACTATACTGATCCATGGGTGTTGGGGTAAGGCATTCAATGTTGGCCTTGGGAATATGTGCGAAAACGATGGGCATTCAGCGGCAATTTCTGGCACAAATTCCACAGATATGAGTGGCAGCAGCACAAAAGTTCATTTCCATGGAACTTGCACAAAAGAAGCTTCTTCCCAGTGGGCCAGGCTCCTTTGCCCTTGCCTGTCCCTGCCAACAGTATACTGGGAGGTAAGGCAATTCTCAAAGCGAACTAGTCACCCAAGAATGGTTTATAGAGACATTCTTGCCCTGTTGGAACAAGATTTGTTTCTTGCATACTGAAGAACCTTTTTCACAGACATCATGAATAAACAGGAAACCCGCTTTGAAAGATAAGATATTAAACAATTTCTGTGGGGAATAAGAACACTGGAGATTATTTACTTTGGTTTAATTACTTTGGCACATTGCGAGATTAGTTTTTGTAAGCTACTAGGATTTTAAAAATGCATTGGAGCACACTGGTGGTTAGAATATTGTTTTGAAATGTTATCACATCCTGGATTGTGTTCTACCAGCTATTTTTCAAATACCTTCCAATTGAACTATTTCCTTTTGCTTTTCTGGCCAATGTACACATGACACAAGAGATATGTGGTAGGATCTTTCGACATTTTAAATTTCATTTAAAAGCAACCATGGTCAGCTCCAGTTTGGTGCTGAGAGACGGAAGATATTTAGTGAACGGACGCATTAAATTTCACAATATGAATTGGACAAGAAGACCGTCAAGGTCCCTTACAACTCTACAATCCTATGATTGAAATTCTCCAATTCCTTAACTCTGGCTGCCTTAAACAGTTCAGGGTTTAAAGGATTTCAAATCTCCAGGGCCTGATGAGCTGCACCCAAGTGTGTTTGTAGAGTTGGAAGGGACCCCCAGAGGCATCTAGTCCAGCCCCCAGAAATGAAGGCATGTTAACAGGCGCGGTTCAATTTGAAACCACAGCAGGCCCTGCTTAGCTTTGCAAACGTGCTAGCAGAGCTAGACTAGATGGGTTATTGGCCGGATTCAGAAGGCTCCACTTATGATATTACATATTTGGAAATGGATTAGGAGCACCAGGAAGATGTGTTGCGTGTCGAAGTCCCCAAGCCACCCCCCAATAATTCACACATCACACATCAATTTTGGTTTGGCTTTTTGGCAAGATTTTGGCCACAACTTTATTTAAATACACCCAAGTGAGTGGTTGCTTAGGCATTGGTTCCGACTATCTGTCCTTGCCCAGGGTACAGAACTGACTTCCGGATTCCAGTGAAAGCCAGTCAGGGAAACAACTTTTGGGGAGAAAATGAAGCTGGGCATCAGTCCCTCACTTCTCACCCTCATGCTCCTGGTGGCTTGCACGGCCCACATCCGATGCCAGGGATAAGGACGAAAAGAATGGCAAGCCCCTGGATTCCTTTAACGGAATTCCCTTTCCACACCACCATTGGAGGGGTAGGCACTTACCCCTCCACCAACCAATCTGAACCAATGCCTAACCGCCAACCTTACAAGTTGTGACGATTTGCTACGCAGTAGGCAAAAACCAAATGACACCAGCCAATCAGCCAAATGGACAAAATTCCTACCAGGCCCCTGCCTCAAAGCAGACGACCCCATGACAGGCATAGCAAGGTCAAGCAAACAACACCCCCCCCCCCAATACAGGGAGGGTGGGCGGGTGATCCGGTGCAAGCAGCCAAGAGGACGCCCAAAGTTGGGCGACCAATATTTAAAACCTCTGCCCCCTCCTTCAAAATTGGCAGCAAACAATTCTCCCCAGCGACCCAATTAACCAATTCACTGCCTGGGTCACTCCACAAATCCGCCCAGCAACACTGGGATGGCTTGTATCCCCCACCGCAACACATGCTCTCTGCTAGGGAGAACACGTTTTCCCAGCAATGACCCCAGATTATAATAGCCTGTATTCATATCATTAAGAATCTACTTGCGAGAGCATTTTAGATACCAGTAGCTTCTGCATCACAAACGGTCTCTCAGATCCACAAGCCGTCCTCTGTTTAAACTATCACACCATCATATATTACTGGAATCTAATCCATGAGGTCTGTGGCAAGGGTCAGGGCCAATTTATCATGGGAGCTGACACCGCCCACAAGCTGTCATGGGAGTAGGAACCATTAGCAGGGCTGTCTTAGGTTTCAGCTCTCCATGTTTGTGATCTTTGCGGCTTGATGAACTTCTACATTTGCGTTGCCATAGTTACTGCAGTCTATGGACATGAAGCCTTGGCTGACTCTGACCTGGGGCATCTTCAGACATGACACAGCTACTTCTCTGAGCCTCTCCTGCGCTCTTTGCACACATAGAAGCGGGCCATTATATCAAACCGAGCTAACGTAGATGTTACTTTCAAATCACTGATTTGGGAAATGCAAAAGCCAATTTTGGAGAGGGCCTTCTCAGTGGCTGCTCCCGGACTTTGGAACTCCCTTCCTGGAGAACTTAAGACTGGCTCCCTCCTCACTGTTCTTCTGCTGGCAGCTGAAGATTTTCTTGCTCCAACGGGCTGTTGGGAAATGAATGCTTTTAATGAAAAGGCTGATGCCATGCTGTTTGTATTGTAATTATTTGCATGGTTTTAAGAGATGTGTTAGACGATACAGTGGTACCTCAGGTTAAGTACGTAGTTTGTTCCGGAGGTCCGTATTTAACCTGAAACTGTTCTCAATCTGAAGCACCACTTTAGCTAATGGGGCCTCCTGCTGCCACCGCAGCCCGATTTCTGTTCTTATCCTGAAGCAAAGTTCTTAACCTGAAGCACTGTTTCTAGGTTAGCTGAGTGTGTAACCTGAAGCATATGTAACCTGAAGCGTATGTAACCCGAGATACCACTGTATATGTTTATTAGTTTTTAAATTGGTTTATTCTATGTTTTCAGTGGTTCTTATTTTTATCAGTAAGCTTCTTTGTGTCTCATTGGGGGTGAGGGGAAGGCTGAGAATAAATAAAATTGTTGTTGTGTATAAAACCACTCCTTGTTTTCAATGAGTTTTTAATCACTTCCCCCATCATTTTCTTTCAGAGGGTTTGAGGGGAATCTGAAGTGCCCCATACTCATATCAGATAATGGAGATAATTCAAGGAGAGACAGACGCACAAATCTAAGTGCAGCTACTGTGAAATGCAGGTGGATACAAGGGTTTTGTTGAAATTGTTGCTGTTTGGCTGCCCTGCCTTTTCCCTGTTCCCGCAATTAAACATCCTTCCCTTCCCTGACCATCTATCAATTATTATTATTATTATTATTATTATTATTATTATTATTGCTGCTGCTGCTGCTGCTGCTGCTGCTATTAAGACCACAGGGTGGTTCACAACAGAAAAATACAAAATGAGACATAAAGCACAATAAAATAAATTCAAAAACAAACTAATAACCCCACTCTCACAAAGACATTTAAAAGGACATAGAACGCCTTCCACAAATGAGGAGCCACTGCAGAGAAGACCCCTTCTCATGTTGCCACCCTCTAGCCCTCTCATGGAGGAGGCACACAAAGAAGGACTTCAGAGGATGATCTCAGGGTCCGGGTCAATTCATATAGAGAGAGAGCAATCCTTGAGGTATTGCAGTCCCATGCCGTTTGAGGCTTTATAGGTCAAAACCAGCACTTTGAATTGGGCCCAGAAGCAAATTGGCAGCCAGTGCAGTTGGGTCGGGATGGGTGTAATATGCTCAAACCATCTTGCCCTGGTGAGCCAACCTGGGCACTGAATTATACACCAGCTGAAGGCTCTCAGATGCCCTCAGAGACAGCCCTACGTTTAATGCATCGCAGTAATCTCACCTAGAGGTTACCAGAGCATAGACAACATTAGTTAGGCTATCCCTAACTAAGGAGACAGATGTTTAGGATCAGTTGCAACCTTGGTGGCAGCCTTCCCAGGTTGACAAGCCCCATTTGCCCTCTGTTCCAGTGAAGGTGCAGAAATCACCTTCTTCGCTGTTTGACCCACAATTGGTCTTCTCTGCTCAATCCACCAGAGCCTGTCTTCGCATGTGGGAAGCAGGGCAAGCTCCTTAGGCTCCACCTCTGTGATCATGAGCAGTTTCCTAACCCGGGACAGTGCCTTCCTTGTTCTCTCAGTGGCTATCGGTCAAAAGTGAGATCATTTGGAAGTGAGAAAGCAGTAAACAGACTGAGTAAAGGGACAGGGAGGAAAGCTTCAAACTCAGAATGAGTGGAGCTGGTGTTTGCTGGGATGGAGGGGAGACAAGGGGACAGAAAATGTGCTGAGGGAATAGGAAGGAGGGAGGAGAGAAGGAAAACTGAGAGGCGGGTGAAGGTAACAAGCAGCTAGCTTGATTTAAGACAAGTGAGAAGGCAACTGTTCACTTCAGGATACGATACACTCTTCCAAGATTTGCTAAAAGAGGTGTGAGCTCTACTTTGAGATCTCTTTCTAAACGAGTTTCCAAAATTTTCTCCCAGCAGATGAAGATGATGGATTTTATGGAGCTAGCCGATCTAACCGGAAGAGTCCGCGACCAGAAGGAGGAGGAACACCACGAAGAATGGAAGAAATGTAATGATTATTTAGCTAAATTTGTTAAACTAAAATAACTGGAAATAGCCTCCAGATACTTAATGGGCTTAGGACTGTATTTATGTTAACTGATAAAATAATATGTTTAATACAAGAAGGAGAAGATTTAAAGATGTTAATGTTTAATTTAAAGGGTATTAAAATTGGGAGTTGGAAAACCGTTATAAGAATATGCAATGAAATTCAACTAAGGGGAAACGAGGAAGTCGTTCTACAAAGTAAATAACTGTTATTTTCAATAAGCTTATGATTTATGTTTGTTATGTTTTGTTTGTTTTATGTTTTTGTTTGTCGTTGATATTGTAAAAACTAATAAAATTTTTGCCAAAAAAAAATAAAAATTCTCCCAGCAGCTATAACCCCCATAATGTATGCAGGACTTACCAAATTTGCACCATAGCCACAGATTATTCTGCTGACGTAAGTCCAATGAAAGGTAATTTTGACGCTAATATATTTTGTCATAATTCTCTAAGACGGGAGAATCATGGCCCTCCAGGTGCCATCAGCCCTGCTGGGTGTGCTTGATGGGAGATGCGGTTCAGCGACACGTGTAGGACCACAGTCTCCTCACACCCTGGTCCAGAAGAAAGGCATCTTTCCTAGAACAGCCTCAACATGTTTTTAAAAGGGGAAAAAAACAACAACCCCCTATTGGTTCGTGTGTGCTAAATTCTACAACCAGAAATCAAAGTGTGGAACAAATACCCACATTTATAATAAATGAAGGAGCAAGAGATAACTATCTTGAGAGTTTATAAAATGCTTAAAGGCCCAGGGCAAACACAGCAGCACGACAAAACCATTCTTGTACTACTCGAAATAGATGTCATTTGCTATCAGATTATCTCTCAATAAATCTTTCTGACCAAATCATGCTGGTTCTTAATAAATCACTTTGGGTGAACTAAGCCCAAGCTTTTGGAAAGAGCCCCTGGGGAAAGAGGAATCAATAAAAGCTCTGCATGTTGAAGGGAAACCACTCTGCTTGAGACGGATCATCCGAATGCTGTGTTCGATAACAGGAATAAACAATCAGATCTGGGTTCAAACCCCAGCGGAGTCACTGTTTCAGTGGGACAACCTGGGCAATTCGCCTTCTCAGCCTTAGCCCTCTCTATGTGAAACAGAGATAATGAGTCAAGTGGCAACTTCTAGACCAAACCAATGTATGTTTACATGGATTCAGAGTCTCTTTTGCTCCCAAAACAAATTTGTACAAGCATCTCTAAATCTGTGACATAAAGATAAATGCTTTCATTTGATCTTTGGAGAAGAACATAAGTCTCTCATAAGCCACATTCTGTTTTGGAGCACAATAAGGTCTCAGATTTGCAGGTTAACAACTTTTATCTTTTGCTTATCAACCTCAGCAGTGACCTGGCAGGCACTGAAAAACTCCCCATCCTCTTGCAGAAATAGGGCTTTTTGGAACCTGTCATCCTTTGTATCTGCACCAAACAACGCTGTATAACTCAAAGCTCTGCTTCCACTTCTCTCTTCTGCATCATATCCACAAGCAAAGGTCTATCCCCCTCTTTTAACGCAATAAGAATAATTAACACAGGCACATACCTTATTATTTTTGTTAAGTTGTGGGTGAACATATCAGACGACACAGTGATTGTTCAAACAGCTCTTGTTTATTCACAGGCCAGAACAGAACTGAACTGAAGGGTTCAGCCAGCCTGCTTATATAGAGCTCCACTACAACGCAACTGTAACCACTTTCTGTAACTATCCAATCACTGAACGTCACTTTCAATCCCCTATTTGCATATGTGGACCTGAGTGAAAACTATCTACAGTATCCCCCTGCTGGCCCAGGGGGAGAACTTCAGTACATAACAATTTTATTTTATTTCTATACCGCCCTTCATCCGAGGATCACGGGGCAGTTTACAATGTAAAGAACACAAAAACACATAACCATAGTAACCAAAAAAACCCAATAACCCCTTGCAACATGAAGTTATCCCCCACAACCAACTCTTTGGTTCCAAGTATCACAAGGATGTCCCCTTGTTCCTCACGCAGTAGAACCATAGATTTGTAGAGTTGGAAGGGACCTTGTCCACTCACCGCAATGCAGGAGTCTCAACTAAAGCACGAGCCTCTGCCTAGAAGCCTCCAATGAAGGTAATTAGCAAAATAATCATTCTTTGCTTGTCCCCTAATTACTTTCAATTTACATGCAAGTTTTCCCACTAAAGCTAACCCTCAGACTCTCCCGTGCCAGTAGTCCAACACGGCACCCTTTAAATCTTTCCAGAATCTGATAGTCATTAAAGGAGCAGTCATAAGTATTTTCCAGAAATGGATTAGACATCAGTAGAAAGTGATGTCAGTAATTATCTTGGCTAAAAAATTATCTTCCTTCAAGCATGTTGAGTTCTACCAAACATTGGGGGAGCCCATCATATGCATTGGGAGGAGGCCGCAAGGCCTGGCGAAGCCCGGCACCAGAACAGGGAGGCCCAGCAAGGTCCAACCCCTCAAGATTGGGGGAGCTCAGCTCCATCCCAACTTATGGGGATGAGGGAGCTGAGAACACCCCATAGAGTTGACACCTAGGTCTTCATTTAAGAAGCATGTAATATCTTAATTGTTAAGTTGTGGGTGAACATATCAGACAAAACAGCGATTCTCCAAAGCAGCTCTTTATTTGTAAGCTGGAACAGAACTGAACTGAAGGGCTCAGTCAGCCTGCTCATATAGAGCTCCAGTACAACGTAACTGTAACAATTTTCTAAAACTATCCAATCACTGAACGTCACTTTCGATCCCTTATTTGCATAACTATCTACAGTATCCCCCTGCTGGCCCAGGGTGAGAACGTCAGTACATAACATTAATAACACATAAGCTAGAGCTTAAATAATAGGAACGTGCCATTATTAGCCAGTTGGTGGATTTTAGTTATTCTATTTTAACCAGCATTAAATTTTATTTGTTAAAATCAAATGCTAAAATTTGGCCATTTGAATCTGAAATATTTTCCTGAATGTCACTCTGATCCACTGCAGAATTTTTGTTGCTGTTGTTGAAGGAACAAGACATTTGGATCTAGACTCCTCCAGATACTCTGGGTTCTGAAATGATATCCCCATGTACGGTAGAATAACAGTTTACACGCGGCTCATAATGTATACCCAAAGATAGCACATCTATCAGAAAAGTAGTTTACTTCAAAACATACAGCCCCATATATAATATGTAGGAGAGAAATAATGAGTTTTATCGTTGACAAAGGTGTGGGGGGGAATCATACCACTCTCCTACAAAGTAATCATTCTTTGCTTGTCCCCTAATTACTTTCAATTTAAATGTAATTCTTTCCAAAAACTGGTAATGGTTAAATAAGCATCTGTAAGCAATTTCCAAAGATGGATTAGATATTGGTAGAAAATTGTATATGTAATTAGTAGCTGATTATGCCAAACTCCGCCTGGGTCTGCCTCCATTTTATGGGTGGTTCTGTCCTTGCAGCATCATTTTGTGACGGGTGGCTCTCAGTAATTTTCAGCCATTTCAAGTGAGCACAGCTGTCAACTTACAGATTTGAAAATAAGGGACCAGCAGCCAAAATAAGGGATTTTAGTCAACCAGCAGCCAAACGAAGTCTCAAGTGGTGGTTCCTACAGCGCAGCAACCCGGCAAAGGGGATGCAGCAAGGAAAACCACCATCACCGCTGGGAAGCGCTGAGCAAAGGCGAGTCCCCAGGCAACGCGGCCGATTTGATCAACACAAGGCATGCAAGCTCCACCCCCCCAGTCGTTCTTAGACTCCTTATTGGGTGAGCAACGCAGCCAAGCAACACAGTTGGAGCCTCCCTCCTCCCTGGCCGGCAGGGAGGGAGGGAGAGGAGCTGCTTCCTTTGAAACCTGGGAAATTTAAGGGACATCATCAATAAGGGACAGCAGCAGGACACAGCGCTGGGATAAGGGACTTTCCCGCCAAATAAGGGACGGTTGACAGCTATGCAAGTGAGCCCTGGGGGTAAAAAATTTGGGAACCCTCATTGCAGTGCAATTGAATGTAATTTATGTAGTTGCATGTGATTGCCTTGTTCTGATCTGAGTTCAGAATGCGACACTTTTTGGCACAGTCTGTTGACACAAGAAAAACGCCATTCCAGGTCAGGTTCGGACCCAAGGAATGGTCTACCACAGAAATTGCTTTGCTGCTTACATAATTCTCAGTGACTTTTCTTTATTGAGGCTTATTCTTCAGGAGGCTAGAAACAGCTTGATTTAAGAAGGTCTTGCTGAATTGACAATTAATGAAATTCTAATCTGGGTAAGAGTTTCTTAATAGCGTGTAAGTCTAAAGATGCTGCATTTGTCTCGCCTCATTAATTTGTTAAGTGCCTAAAATTTCAAAATTTATGGATTAGCCAGACATCAGGTTTTTTCCCCTCCTGATCCACCAGCCAGCCAAAATTGCCATACTTGAATGCAAATGGACAGTAGCCCTATCAGTAATCAATTGGGCTAAATGTTTAAACACTCAAGTCACATTTGATTTTGTCTTTCAAATTAACAGTCTACAGAATTTGAGATTTAGTTTCTGGGAATCACAAGGGGGAAGAGAGACTGCTCTTTGCTCAAGTCTCTCTTCCTCACCTCCGGTCACGCCAGGGTGGGTGCTACACCCCAGGGTCTTAAACGGACAGTGGCTGGTGCTCCAGAGGGTGGCTCCCAGTGGCTGTGCAAGTGACAAGGGGCAGACTTTGATGTGGGCCGGGGCTGACAGCTCCAGGTGGGGGCACTGCCCGGGAAGGCCAGCAGTGCCTCTCTGAGCAGGGCACGATCCTGTGGACAGGCCCCAAGCAGAGAGTTGCAGGGTAAGGAGTGGCACAGCCTGCTGACAGTGTTGCTGGTCGTCTGCTTGGCTGGCTGCAGAGGGCTGGCTGGCTGGCTGCCGGGAGGCTGAAAACCTGCCTTGAAGAGGCAGGGTCGTGTGCTGTGTTTTGCACGGTGGGGGCTGGGAACCCTGCCATGAGGATACCTGGCTAATGCGGGTCCAATATGGAGAGAGCAGATAGGGCTAGGCAATGTATCTCAGCTGCTTCTTCCTCTCCACCTTATTTACTCCAGGTATCATCCAGCCCTATCCTCCGACCAAGCGTGTTCTCCTTCATGGAGTGCACGTGTTGCGGTGGGGTCTAGCAGGACACCCCCTTTTGGTTGCTGGCGGGATCGTTTAGATGGCCATGACTGTGATTGGGCTATTTTGGGTTGTTGGGGAGATTTTGATGTTACCAATTTGTGAGATGGCCCATAGGTTATATATTCTTCCACACAGCTTGGTGAGTTCTCTTTTGCTGCGTGCGTCAGATCACCTGCCCACCCTCCCTAATTTGGGTCTTTTGTGAGATCGTCTGCTTTTGGGGCAGGGGCCTGGTAGGAATTTTGTCCATTTGGCAGACTGGCTGGTGCCATTTGGTTTTTGCCTACTGTGTAGCAAATCGTCACAACTTGTAAGGTTGTGGTTAGGCATTGGTTAAAAATTGGTTGGTGGAGAGGTAAGGATTGGCTGTGCCTGCCCCTCCAATGCTGCTGCTGCAAGGGAATTCCGTTAAAGGAATCCAGGGGTTTGCCATGCTCTTGTCCGCACCCCTGTCAAGGGGCTTGGGCCATGCAAGAGCCCCTGGGAGCATTTGGGGAGAGGTGAGGGTCTGGCACCCAGCTCTATTCTCTCCCCAAAAATGTTTTCCCTTACTGACTTCGCAGGTTTGCGGGTGTCAGTTCTGTCCCTGGGCGGGGACAGATAGTCACAACCAATGCCTAAGCAACCACTCACATTATGTATTTTAATAAAGTTGTGGCCAAAATTATGCCAAAAACATTAAACAAGAATCTCTGTGTGAGTTGTGATTTACTTAGAGGGTGGCTAGGAGACCTCAACACGCAACCATGGGTCTCTTTCAAATGGTCCCCAGTCCAACACATCAGGCAGCTGAACTATGTATGGTGAACACACCATCGGAGCATTGTGGTTTTAAATCTGCTCCCTTTTGGCATTTAATCAGCCACTGAGGTCTTCCTGTAGAATAATTTTGGGGTTGTTGGAGACATCCTGGGTGTCCACATCATAGCAGGTGATTGTAGCTGCTGCAGACAAGACAGCCTAGAGCATGCCATCATTCCAACACAAATACTTGAAGGTGCCCACACCAGAGGTGTGAAGGTCAACAGAGATGAGATGCAATATCTGGTTGACAGCCAAACCATCATCAAGTCTGGTCTGGCCCGTAGAGGCAGACGTTCTGTTATCCTTCAGTGGTAAGTGGAGAGTAAATTTATTTGCAAATCTCTCTAATACGAATTTAGAAACACATCTGAGCACTGGTCTTCAGTGTAAGATGTACCACATTTTACAATTTAATTGATAGATAGGAATTACACATGGCATGCCACGATTTGGTAGGCATTTTCCAAAGAGGCTAGGACAGTTTTCAAAATTCATTCAGCCAGATACTGAAATCTAGGTAATACTCAATAATTATATGCGATTTTGACATTTAAGATTATTATCTGGTAAAAAGGCTGACCTTTAATGAAACAGAGCTACACAGATACAAGTTGAGCCAACTGATTATTTCCACTGAACTTGAAACCAACAAGACATATTGTAGTATTTGTCAAAAATGAAAGAACACTAAAATTGTTTTTTTGTGATCGTTGTACCATGCCAATCATTTTCTTTAATGTAAAAATTATAACTTTAAAATACACAGAAGGCAAAGACTATCTTTTAGTGGCAGATTTTACCTAACCAAAAAATTCTTTAAAATTCAAAAAGTACAATACTTGTATTAAAGGTCTGACAAATCCACCACAGCAGGCAGAATCAGACTTAAGGATGAGAATTATATCTGACATGCTGTCCTTAGCTTACCCCATTTTGCCCAAGGATTGCAGCATATATGTAAAAAAATCATGCATTACACTTTTGGACGCTCACATAATATGCAACAGCAAGATAACTTGCAGGCTAATTATCAGTCCTAATTGCCAACTGTTATCTTACACTGACCTCAATTTTCTGGGTTTATGTAAGATGATTAAAAGTCTCTATTTTGTGGCCCATATTTTCATAGAAGGATGAAGGTAAAGGTAAAGTTAAAGAACCCCTGGATGGTTAAGTCCAGTCAAAGGTGACTATGGGATGCAGCACTCATCTTGCGTTCAGGCCTAGGGGAGCCGGCGTTTGTCCACAGACAGCTTTCCAGGTCATGTGCCCAGCATGACTAAATCGCTTCTGGTGCAACGGGACACCATGACGAGTGCTAGAATGCACAGAAATGTCATTTACCTTCCTGCCGCAGCAGTACCTATTTATCTACTTGCACTGGTGTGCTTTCAAACTGCTAGGTTGGCAAAGGCTGGGACAGAGCAACGGGAGCTCACCCCATCACACGGATTCAAACCACCAATCTTCTGATCGGCAAGCCCAAGAGGCTCAGTGGTTTAGACCACAGCACCACCCACATCCCAGGATAGAAGGATGAACACAGTGCTTATCCTGTGGAAGTCCAAAATCTTGCAAATTCATCTGAAAATATTCTCAGGATCATTTTAATTTCTGTTTCCTAGTTCACTGTTCTTGTCCCAGTACTGGAATCAACCCTCTGGTCAACCCTGTTTTACGTGAAAACCTGTTGGAGGCTGTTTGAATATCATGTGCCAGATTCTTAATATTCATGCACCGGTTCCTCTTCAAATGAAGAAACTTTTTAAAAAATAAATAAAAAGCTTGCTAGAACATTCAATTTATTAAAAATGATTTTTGTTATGTAATGAAGTTCTTACCCTGAGCCAGCAGGGGGATACTGTAGATCGTTTTCACTCAGGTCCACATATGCAAATAAGGGATTGAAAGTAACGTTCAGTGATTGGATAGTTACAGAAAGTGGTTACTGTTGTGTTGTAGTGGAGCTCTATATAAGCAGGCTGGCTGAACCCTTCACAGTTCTGTTCTGGCCTGTGAATAAACAAGAGCTGTTTGAAGAATCGCTGTGTCGTCTGATATGTTCACCCACAACTTAACAATTTTGGAACTCAGAAATGCTTGTGCCAGAATGATTATGGAGAACCTGAGCATTTCACTGTTTGAATTCCAGTCCCCAAGCACTGGGGTGCTCCAAATTTGAACTTTTGTATGCAGCCATGGGAAAAAGAAAGTACACCCTCTTTGAATTCTGTGGTTTTACATATCAGGACATAACAACAATCATCTGTTCCTTAGCAGGTCTTAAAATTAGGTAAATACAACCTCAGATGAACAACACCACACGGCAGAATACGACGTATGAGGATTTATTTAGCAGAAATAAAACCAAAATGAAGAAGCCACTCAGCCATGCCCAGCTCCTATTACAATCAGCTTCCAGGCAAGAGTACAGCTCAATTAATCAAAGGTACTCATCATTTTTGGATTTTGCAGTGTGCACTGGGCATTTTGTCCAACTAAGCCTTTGAAGAGCCCCACAGATCCACAAACGTCTAAATCAACACAAGTTGGTCCAAAGTTTTTCCTGTCCCTAGACAATAAAAGCAGCAATATTGCCTAACGCAGCAGCGATGCTCTCTGTCAAGCTGACTGCAGGTATGCATGCAAAGAACAAGCTGCTGTTATTAAATGGTTCGGCAAGATCCAGACATCAGTCTCATGGCAACTGCCCCCCTTGAGAAAGGAATCTGGGTCCCAAGTGTCCTCTGAAAGCAGAAGGGTCCTAGCGGCAGTCACTGGAATTGCTAGTAAAACAGAACTCAGTTAACAGGGCTGGGAAAGACCCTGAAGAACATTGTCAGTTAGAAACAGTAGTACGCCGTTAAGTGGACCAGTGGTGGGGCTTGATGTATGGAAGAAGTCTCCTACACATTGTTGGAAAGAGGCAATTTTCCATTTGACTATCAGATCCACTGCAAAGAGCAGGGCTGCATGGACTGTTTTTTGGCAAACCTATTTTTAAAATTTAAAAATTACCCAGTAGCACCTTCAAGACCAACTAAGTTGCTACTGGACAATATTTTATTTTTATTTTTATTTGACTGCGTCAGACCAACACGGCTACCTACCTGAACCTATTTTTAAAACTATTTCCCCTTTTCCGATAGGCTGCCAACATCTCCACTGGTGACCTTTGGAAACTGATTTTCTAGATCGGGGTAGGCAACCTAAGGCCCGGGGGCTGGATGCGGCCCCATCGCCTTCTCAAGCCGGCCCACGGACGGTCTGGGAATCAGCGTGTTTTTACATGAGTAGAATGTGTCCTTTTATTTCAACTGCATCTCTGGGTTATTTGTGGGGCCTGCCTGGTGTTTTTACATGAATAGAATGTGTGCTTTTATTTAAAATGAATCTCTGGGCTATTTGTGGGGCATAGGAATTCGTTCATTTCTTTTTTCAAAATATAGTCTGGCCCCCCACAAGGTCTGAGGTACGGTGGACCGGCCCACGGCTGAAAAAGGTTGCTGACCCCTGTTCTAAATGTAAAGAGACCCCTGACCATTAGGTCCATTCGTGGACGACTCTGGGGTTGCGGCGCTCATCTCGCTTTACTGGCCAAGGGAGCTGGCGTACAGCTTCCAGGTCATGTGGCCAGCATGACTAAGCCACTTCTGGAGAACCAGAGCAGCGCCAGGAGACGCTGTTTACCTTCCCACCGGAGCGGTACCTATTTATCTACTCGCACTGACGTGCTTTTGAACTGCTAGGTTGGCAGGAGCTGGAACCGAGCAACGGGAGCTCACCCCATTGCGGGGATTCAAACCGCCGACCTTCTGATTGGCAAGCCCAAGGCTCAGTGGTTTAGACCACAGCGCCACCCGCATCCCAACCCCTGTTCTAGGTCCATTTAAATCAGGTGTCTGTGCCTGGTTTTGGCACAGAAACTGCTTTGGTCACCCTGTATGATGACTTCTGTTGGGAGAGAGACATAGTGTCCTTCTAGAGAGGCTGTCTGAGTTGGGTGTAGGTGGCACAGATTTGTGGTGGTTCCGTTCCCACTTGGATGGTCGATCCCAGAGGGTGATGCTTGGGGAATATCCTCCAGTTCCATGGAGCTGCTAACATGCTACCACTTGATTATAGCTCTGCCATAACAGTTCTCTCCAGGTTTAACCAGATGAATAAAAACCCTATTAAACAAGAGTATGCTACACTAAGCCACACACAGCAAGTTCTAAGTTTTTGTCTTTAATGTCATTGCTTTTTACAAAAAGAAATATGGTCTGAAGGCATTTCCTCAGTGATAATGATATTTGGAAACTATTTGGTTCTTAATAGCATTGGGTTTCCCCAGCATTAATCAAATTCTGCAATACGGTGAAATCTGTAATAAAATGGGAAGACATGGACATTTATTTTAATAAGCATTTTCAGATAAGATACTGTATCTTAAAAACCTCAGTGACATATGTAATAAACAGGAATCTAACTTGATTATATATAAAAAAGAATGACCTCACAGTCCAGTGCTAAAACGACTACTGTCTAAGATCTGTGGTGTACTTACTGAGGATAATATAACTGAGAAGCCAAGAACTGCTGCACTTAAAAGCAACAGACATTTTAGAAATAGTTGTGACATTTCCACAAGGAATCTTAGTTTGTCCCCCTCGCTGGTTTTTGTTGGGTTGCCCCAGATATCTCACCTTGCTCTCTAATCTTCTGTCTCAGTGCTTCCTCCATGGGACACCCCACATTTGTCTGGGACCCACTGGGACCCCACCCACTGGCCATGCTAGTGAGCACACACAAGGCATCTTCCACTACTTCTGAGCAGGGTGGATAAAAATCTATGGGGTTTTTAAAAATAAAATAAAAAAAATCAGATTTTTAAAATTTAAATCAGATTTTTAATATAAAATGCTTTGGGAGGAAAAATCTTTCTAAAGATAGTTTTCTGTTTAAGTTACATTATAGTCCAAAGGCTATTCATCAGGAAATAAGGATTTGTTTTTCAATCTAAACAGGGTTTTAAAAAAAAGTTTAACTACATCAATTAACAAACATGGATACATATGCAATAATGTTATTGCTTTAGTTAAATAAATTGTTTAAATTGTTATTAAGAAAATGATTGTTTTTCTCCTTCCAATAAAGTACAGCAGAAAAGTTGTCCAAATATAAACAGTTAACTTATTAAACCTCACAATACTTTCATAATTATCTGTCTATGTATTTCTATTTGTATAACCAAATCAGTAATTTTTTTATATAATTGTAAAAAAACTACTCTGAAAATGTAATATTCCAAAAATGAAACCTTCCTCTGGTTGTAAATATGAAGATTATAACAGCAAGAATGAGTCTTTCTGTAAAAAATAAAATAAAAAATGATTTAATTCAAGTCTTACTGACTAGTGATTTAAATTGATTTGATTTAAATCAAATTCACCCTGCTTCTGAGCCACCCTGCTAGCGGCTGGTGCCCAGGGACATGGCTTCTGGTTGCTGCCTGCCAGTGTCATAGCAGGAATCCCGCTGGTTGCTCTGGAGTTGGGACAAGGAGATAAGAAACCCACGCCACAGCGTGAACATCACATAATTACTCTCCAAATACTGTATTGGAAATCTGATGTGTGGTTAAGAGCAAAAATCCACATAATAGCTTAAAAATATATATATTTTTTGTAAGCGTGAAGTCAAAACGTCTTTGGCAAGAATCAAAGAGAAAAGAAAACAAATATTAACAGCTGCCCCTGCGCAGGGGACAAAGTTAATGGTAAGCTCCACAGGCAGCAAGTATTGCTATACTGCATGCATTTAAAGTGGTTTGCGTTGTTGCAGCACAAGAGAGGCCCCTGCAAACTGCAGCCAGACAAGTGTTCAAATGGGTTTGATGCCAGCCATGGCAGTAGTAATAGTTGGGGTAGGTACAGCTCAGGGCCTTCTTGGTAGTGGTGCCCGCCCTGCGGAATGGCCCCCCATCAGACGTCAAGGAAATAAACAACTACAGTGGTACCTCTGGTTGCGAATGGGATCCGTTCCGGTGGTCCGGCCGCATCCCGAGGAATTCGCAACCGGAGGACCGCTTCTGCGCATGGCGCATGGTGCAGTTTAGTGCTTCTGCGCATGCGTGCACGGCAAAACCCGGAAAAATACTTTCAGGTTTGCCACGTTCGCATCCCCATGTTTACGTACCCAGAGGGATACGTAAGCCGAGGTACGATTGTATCTGGCTTTTAGAAGACATCTGAAGGCAGACCTGTTTAGGGAAGTTTTTAATGTTTGATGTTTCATCGCTTCATTATTATTATTATTATTATTACTTTTCTGTTGGGAGCTGCTGAGTGGCTGGGGAAACCCAGCCAGATGGGCGGGGTATAAATAATAAATTATTAGTAGTAGTATTAATATTATTAGTATTAGTATTATTATTACAGTGGTACCTCAGGATGCAAATGGGATCCGTTCCGGAGCCCCATTCGCATTCTGAAGCAAACGAAACCCGCGTCTGCGTGTGCGCGGGTCGTGATTCGCCACTTCCGCGCATGCGCATGACGTCATTTTGACCGTATGCGCGAGCGGCGAAACCCGGAAGTAACGCGCTCCGTTACTTCCAGCTCACTGCGGAGCACAACCCAAAAGCACTCACTCAACCTGAAGCGTATTCAACCCAAGGTATGACTGTATTGTTATTATTATTATTAAAAACTAGCAGTTTTTAAATCCGGTGGCAGAAAAAGGCACTTAAATCATAAAAGCGTGACTTCTGGCAGCAAAGGGAGCTTCAGAAGGACACAGCGTGTGCCGTGCGAACTCTTCCTTCAAGGAGCAGCTTGAAGTCTCCTGTGTCTGATGTCACATGTAAGCTAGAGGAAACTTGAGCGTGCTTTGCCCCAAACAGCCTGACAGCACAAGCCACGTGGCCTGGCGGGCCAGAGCTTCCCCAACACCAATCTTCTCTGGCCGACAGAGGAACAACAGGGACATAGGAAGCTGCCTTAGGAAGAGTCAGACCCTGGGGCCCTCTAGCTCAGTCTACACTGAGGGCTCTCTCCCAGCCCCCCCTGGAGACGCCACGGTGGAATTCAACCTGGAACTCAACCACAATCCGTACCATCACCTTTTAAAAAAAAGATTTAAAGGTCCTTATAGTTAAAGCTTCGAGCTCATGTTTGTAGCTTCGAGAAGCTACAAACATGAGCCTGACCAAACTGCAGGAAGCAGTAGAAGACATGAGTGCCTGGCGTGCTCTGGTTCATGGGGTCACGAAGAGTCGGACACGACTAAACGACTAAACAACAACAACATAGTTAAAGCTATGGTTTTCCCAGTAGGGATGTATGGAAGCGAGAGCTGGACCATAAAGAAGGCTGATCTCCGAAGAATTGATGCTTTTGAATTATGGTGCTGGAGGAGACTCTTGAGAGTCCCATGGACTGCAAGAAGATCAAAGCTATCCATTCTGAAGGAAATCAGCCCTGAGTGCTCACTGGAAGGACAGATCGTGAAGCTGAGGCTCCAATACTTTGGCCACCTCATGAGAAGAGAAGACTCCCTGGAAAAGACCCTGATGTTGGGAAAGATTGAGGGCACAAGAAGAAGGGGACAACAGAGGACGAGATGGTTGGACAGTGTTCTCGAAGCTACCAGCTTTTACTATACGGACCTTTGTTGGCAAGGTGATGTCTCTACTTTTTAAGATGCTGTCTAGGTTTGTCACTGCTTTTCTCCCAACAGTAGTAACAGGCATTGGTGTGGACTAATGCGGTTATCTGTGTGCTTGTACATAAATCAATTTCACCAGGAAGGTCTTCCCATGTGTTCTGTACATATGTGCAAATATTTATATAGAGAATAAATTATTAACACTGCCCTAAGGTTACTTTCACACTAGAAATGGGTTGTTTTTCTTACTATTGGATCCATTGCATCTTTTGAGTGCAATATGAAGGGATGCGTCCTGCCTGCCCAATCTGCAAAGCCCCTCTGCTTCTTGTGGAGAGGGTGGGAAATCACCTTGGAAGTGCTTGGAAAGCCAAGTTTTGCTTTGGAGATGGTTGTACAGAGACCCTTGCAGAGGTGCAATATTTTTAAAACACACACACACTCTTTGTCTGCGAGCAACTCGCTTTCCCGAAGCTTGAGGGAAAGGAGATTTCCAATCAGCAAAGTAAGATGTTTCTTTTTCGCCATCAGGCGATCAGCGTGGCTTGGCTCCTACTTTTGTTATGCTGGGGCTCTAGAAAGAGGTGAAAGGGCAAGAGGCCCTGATCTTTGCACCCAGGCGAGCTCTTTGCAAGTCAACGAGGAATCGTCTCGCCCTTCGGAAATGTCAGGAACTTGCCTTTCCCTCCGATCTGGTTTCTTTCATGTTCACTGTTTCCTTTCCTTCGCTTAGCCTCTCCAATTGTAGAGGGGTAAACTGAATTCCACTCCATTTTAGAAGATCTTTTCCGGCTTCCCTGGATCACAGGTTACAAAGCTGCTTGAGAGATCTCGTGCCAAGAATATTATTGGCACAAAAATGGAAGCAAGAAGAATTAGCGACGGAAGAAGAATGGCAAATGAAACTAATGACTGTGCAGAATTGGATAAATTAACAGGAAGGATTCGAAACCTGCGGGACCAGAGATTCTTAGAGGACTGGAGTAAATATTTGAACTATCTGAAAAGCAATTGTAATAAACAGATTACACTAGTAGGACTGCAAGAAGTTCTGTAAGGAGGGTTTTGTGAAATATTGCAAGGAAGGCTATGAAAAGAATGATTAGCTAATGATAATTAAAAGTAAGAGAGAAATTAAGAAATGCAGAACAAGTGATAAAGAACGGAAAATCTTCAGAGGTTGTTGATGGAAGTCTAAAATATTGTACAGTGGTACCTCGGGTTACATACGCTTCAGGTTACAGACTCCGCTAACCCAGAAATAGTGCTTCAGGTTAAGAACTTTGCTTCAGGATGAGAACAGAAATCGTGCTCTGGCGGCGCGGCAGCAGCAGGAGGCCCCATTAGCTAAAGTCGTGCTTCAGGTTAAGAACAGTTTCAGGTTAAGTACAGACCTCCGGAACGAATTAAGTACTTAACCCGAGGTACCACTGTATAAGATAAGAAGTTATGTTAAATGATTGTTGGAAATGTGTGTGTGTGTGTGTATATATACACACAGAGACATATATATATACATACACACACACACACACACACATATATATATATATATATACACAGAAATATCTATATACATATACACACGCACATATATATATATATATATATATATATATATACACATATATGTATATATATATATATATACATAAATATATATACATACATATATATTTATACATATCTATCATCTATATATCTATATATATACATCCATATATATTTATACATATACATATATACACATCTATGCATACATATATATACATATATATATATATATATATATATATATACACACACACACACACACACACACACATATGTGAGAGCCCTCGTGCCACACACCACCTATCAGCTGGCCTTGCAGATCAGCAAGCAGGAAGCAACCCTGTACTTTGCATTGCAGAATGAATGCTGGCTTCCCGCCTGCCTGATCTGCAAGGCCAGCTGACAGGCGGTCTGCCCCACATCACCTATCAGCCGGCCTGACGCAGCATCAATGTCTCTTGGGAGTTGGGCAGGGAGACATTTCTCCTCCTGCTTCCTCAGAGGTCAGCAGTGGCAATCTTATTCCTGATCTTGAGTCTCGGTCAGTCACCATATAATGCAACAAGACTTCTGGAAGTTCTGGCAATCAGGGAATCCTCAGTTGCAAAATCAACCTAGTGCTGGACTAATTTCGAACATTGGGGGGGGTGTTCTATTTAATTAAAAATTACCTACAAATTCAGCAGAGAAGTTGGAGATGTACAGGAAGAGAGAAGGGATGAGAGAGGCATTTTCCATTTACAAAAAAAGGAGCACAGGTGTCAATCTCCTTCCTTGGGGAGATTCCCTGTTCAGGGAAGTTTTTGATATTTAATGCTGTACTGTTTTTAACATTTGATTGGGTGCCGCCCAGAGTGGCTGGGGAAACTCAGCCAGATGGGTGGGGTATAAATAAATTATTATTATTATTATTATTATTATTATTATTATTATTATTTCAATATAAGAACATAAGGAGGCCTGTGCAACCCCAAAGACGGACAATTGTATTTTAACATCAAATAGACCTCTTGGTTCTTCTCAATTGCAGGTGCAGGACTGGGAAGGAAAGACGATATCTGCATTCAAAACCCTAAAATCAGCAGAAATGTCTGGCGCAGCTGTAAACCTATGAGGACTTTTACAGAAAATAGATTCCATGTTTGGGTACAATATACACGACGTGTTATTCAAGGAGGTTTTACTCAGAATAGACCTACAGAAATTAACAAACCCAAATTAGTCAGTATCATTCATTTCAGTGGTCTACTCTTGAGTTAAACTTAGTTGACTATATTTCCACATTAAACATGGTGATGATGTTCACTTTAAAAAAACAAAAACAAAAAACTGTGGACTGCATGTGTCCATTGAAATACTAGCCAATATCATTGGAATTGTTTTAAGTAAGGATTAAAGTGGATGGCTATGGTGGAACAGACTTAAATGACCACATTTGTCCTCTAAAACGATGACCGCTGAAATGGCATTTCTTACTACTTCAGAGCTTCACAGAGGACAAACAGCAGTCAGTTCACATTTAATTATGCTTGTAACAAAAGAGTTATCAGTGCTGACTCTGAAGCCTTCAGTACTTTTTCATTATTAAATTAAAAGATATTCATTCCTTTCATACATTAAGAAATCAGCTCCTGCCAAAATAGGCTGGAGGCCTAATAAAAGGAATCTAACCTCAACCTTGAACCCATATTCAGTCATGAAATCACTCTCCATGGTGCTAAACTACCCAGTGTGATTAGTCTAATTTTGAGGGGGATATACCGTATATACTACTTAATTGTAATTTATAAATGACGGGCACAAAAGATTACTCCTAGCATTTCTGTAGCTTGCTCTGAATTTAAAAACTGCTTGCCTGACTTGAACTTTGTTTGTTTGTTACAAGCTCGGAACTTACCATCTCTATTTAAAAGGATTAAAAACAATGACCCACACACAATTACCAGTGACCTTTTGCAGAGAAAAATCAAAAGAAACACATTCTGGGATAATTCAACCATCTGCCGTATGCAACATGCAAAAATAAAGAAGAAATGGGCATCTTTAATATTTTTCCCCATCTAAGATGAATACATTGAGCCTTCAAAAATGCAACTTTGAATCTGATCGTGTTGTCTTTCAAAATACAACTGCATGAAAAGGAAAGAAAGAATCTCTCAAAATGTAGGCGCTCAAATGCATTTTCCTACATAGTTTCTTCCTTGGATGATGTTGGATGATGGACTCAAGGGCATCCTGATCAAATTTGCAGATGACACCAAACTGGGAGGGGTGGCTAACACCCCAGAGGACAGGATCACACTTCAAAACGACCTTGACAGATTAGAGAACTGGGCCAAAACAAACAAGATGAATTTTAACAGGGAGAAATGTAAAGTATTGCACTTGGGCAAAAAAAATGAGAGGCACAAATACAAGATGGGGGACACCTGGCTTGAGAGCAGTACATGTGAAAAGGATCTAGGAGTCTTGGTTGACCACAAACTTTACATGAGCCAACAGTGTGACGCGGCAGCTAAAAAAGCCAATGCAATTCTGGCCTGCATCAATAGGAGTATAGCATCTAGATCAAGGGAAGTAATAGTGCCACTGTATTCTGCTCTGGTCAGACCTCACCTGGAGTACTGTGTCCAGTTCTGGGCACCACAGTTCAAGAAGGACACTGACAAACTGGAACGTGTCCAGAGGAGGGCAACCAAAATGGTCAAAGGCCTGGAAACGATGCCTTATGAGGAACGGCTAAGAGAGCTGGGCATGTTTAGCCTGGAGAAGAGGAGGTTAAGGGGTGATATGATAGCTATGTTCAAATATATAAAAGGATGTCACATAGAGGAGGGAGAAGGGTTGTTTTCTGCTGCTCCAGAGAAGCGGACACGGAGCAATGGATCCAAACTACAAGAAAGAAGATTCCACCTAAACATTAGGAAGAACTTCCTGACAGTAAGAGCTGTTCGACAGTGGAATTTGCTGCCAAGGAGTGTGGTGGAGTCTCCTTCTTTGGAGGTCTTTAAGCAGAGGCTTGACAACCATATGTCAGGAGTGCTCTGATGGTGTTTCCTGCTTGGCAGGGGGTTGGACTCGATGGCCCTTGTGGTCTCTTCCAACTCTATGATTCTATGATTCTATGATTCCTTCCTTATACTAGTCACAAAAGCCCAAACACCACACCTTAGGATTTCACTGGTACATAATTCTCATGTTAAGGGAAGTTTCATTGGCTGGCCGTACCCAGGCTTATATCTACAGAAGTACTAACAAAAAAAGGAGCAAGTTTCTCTCTTTTTTTATGAGGGAAGGTTTTATGCATTCCAGCATCCAAGTTAAAAGCTCACAGATCTGCAAAAGATGCACATAAATTAAAGGTACTTCATGAGACCTTCATTTTGGCTGAGCCTTGGATAATTCCCTGATCTCTATTCAGGAAGCTCACATTATTTAATCTTTATTTCATTTATCAACCATTTCCCATGAAGCATTTCAAAGGAACTACCACAGCACAGGGGACGCGGGTGGCGCTGTGGGTTAAACCACAGAGCCTAGGACTTGCCGATCAGAAGGTCGGCGGTTCAAATCCCCGCGACGGGGTGAGCTCCCATTGTCTGGTCCCTGCTCCTGCCAACTTAGCAGTTCCAAAGCACGCCAGTGCAAGTAGATAAATAGGTACTGCTCCAGCGGGAAGGTAAATGGTGTTTCCGTGCGCTGCTCTGGTTCGCCAGAAGCAGCTTAGCCATGACCCGGAAGCTCCTTCAGCCAATAAAGCAAGATGAGTGCCGCAACCCCAGAGTCGGTAACGACTGGACCTAATGGTCAGGGGTCCCTTTACCTTTTTACCACAACACAATAACAGCCAGCTCCAAGATAGAGGGGCTTCCTAGGGATACAGCTGGACTTTCTACAGATCACAGCCGCTGCTGATGCCGCGTTGAGCATTTGAGTGGGCACAGCTGGGTCAGCTCAACATCTCCAAGCTCAGCCACCCAGGTCTCAGTAATACATGCCAGATCAATATCCTCATCCGTAATCAAATCATGGGGGGGGGGGTGTTATTATGCACCAATTTGTTGTTGAGCAACGGAATGCACAGCAGATGAGTGCACAAAGGAGATGAGTACCCAGGAACCCTGCCTTTGGCTAGGGGCAAAAAGCAATGTATAAATAGCCTCCTCTTCCATGGCAATTTATAATAATGATAATAATTTATTACTTATACTACGCCCATCTGGCTGGGTTTTCCCAGCCACTCTGGGCGGCTTCCAGCAGAATATTTAAACACAATGATTCATAAAATATTAAAAGCTTCCCTAAACAGGGCTGCCTTCAGATGTCTTCTGAACGTTAGATAGTTGTTTATTTCTTTGACTTCTGATGGGAGGGTGTTCCACAGGGCGGGTGCCACCACTGAGAAGGCCCTCTGCCTGGTTCCCTGTAACTTGACGTCTTGCAGTGAGGGAACCGCCAAAAGGCCCTCAGCGCTGGACCTCAGTGTCCAGGCAGAACAATGGGGGTGGAAATGCTCCTTCAGGCATAAGGGCCAAGGCCGTTTAGGGCTTTAAAGGTCAACACCAACACTTTGAATTGTGCTCAGAAATGTACTCGTCCCCCATGACCAGGTCTCTGCATCCTACAATCACCGAAATTGGGGTAATATCATGCATGTCCCTCCATCCCAAACACATGTTCCTCCCAAGCACATGTAAACAACATTGCAGGCATCTCTTCTTTTGAGCACCTCAGCTCAGAAAATCAGGTAGTAGCACTCCCCATGAAGCCAAGGCCACTAGGTAAGCATTTTCTTTTTAAAATTAGGTCCTGGGGAAAAGACTTCATCTTGAATAAAGTACCCAATAGGTTTCCCCACTTTTCATTCCAATAGGCAATTGCAATAGATGCAACCATCACTGAGAATGTGAGCCTATCCGCCAGTATCATAAAACAGAAGGCCTCTGTTCTACATGTCTTGACAATCATTCATTTTTACCACAGTCCAAGGCAGCCAGATCTGCACTCTGCAGCAGTCATACCAAGATATCACAGTTAGAATCCAACCTTTGGAAATTTTACTACATCTCTGGGTATTGAGAACAAATGACCGAGAGCGCAAGAGTTCTCAGCGACACAGGCGGCAGAGGACAAAACTCAGCACAGCGTGCAATAGAAACAGAATGCAATGAAATTCCAAAATCTGAAAAATAACCTCTTCATGGATTTCTGCAGTATTGCATCTACTGTGGCCTAACTCAGCAGTTGATTACAACCAGGTTCCTAAGGCATGGAAACAAGTGGAGTAAGAAATATCCTAACAAGGGATTCAGGACGTTTGGAGTGGCCTGTCTCAGGCTGTCCAGGGGAGAAGGAAGACTGCTGTTGCGAACATTCTCTAAGTTATGTTCATTAATTACCGTGGGCCTACTCTATAAGTAGGAACAGCTTTAGCTTCACACCTTCATTGCCAGTCAGCCACTATTAATGGAATCACTTCTATTATTTTACCAAAAAGAAAAACAGAAGAGAAGCAAGTGATTCTAACCCAACACATAGCAATCGCTGCATGTTAAGTGAATCCAGTCTGGCTGATTCAAATATCTGAACAGCCAGTTTGCCCACTTCCACACTTGTTTGTGTTTTGCTGGTTGGCAGCAGCAATTTTGGGCAGAAACCATGGAGGGAGGAAGAGAGATTGTACAAATGGAGGAGCAGGACAAATCAGTTCTTCCTTTGTCTTTTGCTGGTTGGCTGCACCAGTTTCAGGAAGAAACCATAGAGGGAGAGAGAACGGACACAGCATGGATTAGAAATATTCCCACAGGAACTCATGGAAATCATCAGCTCCTTGTGTGAATGCCGCCCTAACGAACTACCGTATTTTTTCGTGTATAAGACGATGCTTTTTGCTATAATAAAAAAGGCAAAAATTGGGTGTCTTATACACGGATAGTGAATGCAGGGGGGGTGCGATGAATGGCAGCAGCAAGCAGGAGATTGGCAGTGGCGATTGGGTGGGTGATTGGTGGCTGCAGCAAGGCCTGCTGGCGATTGGCTGTGGCTGCAGCAATCGGGCAGGCGACTGGCAGCTGTGGCGAGGCGGGCAGAGAATGGGCGGCTGCGGCGAGGTGTGCGATCAACAGTGGCTGTGGCAAGCGATTGGCAGTGGCGGGCAGGCGGGTGAGCGATTGGCGGAAGTGACCTCCCCCAACCCCCCAAAAAAGCTAAACAACTTAATTTCTTAATTATGGATTAAAATAAATAGGTGTAGTCTTATACACAGAAAAATACGGTATTTCCAGGGAACGCAAAGTGTTTGGGACGTGGATGAACATTCACAAGTTATATCAGAGTCAAATAAACCAATAGAACTTTTGGATGTTCTAGGGCTCAGTACTGCCTTTCTAACTAAAATCTTACAAAGCACAAAAAAAAAAAATATCAGACTGAAGAGTTCCGGGCAAGAACTAGCAATTAAGATATGCTGACATAAATTCAACGTATAACGGCAACACCGGCAAAACTATTTGTCTACACTCCAGGACTGGGAAGAGGCGCTATGTCTCGCACAAGGATTTTACCTGTTTCGGTCGCTGGGCCGGGCTTGTTCTACAAGTCCCAAGTGCAAGCAGTAGCATTTGCGGTGAAATTCAGTGGAAGATAACAGTTGATTTAAAAGGCGATTGTGTAACTCTAGTTAAAAAGTGCCTTCGGAGGATTATTTTCAATTATAGAGATAAGATCACAGCTTTTTCAGGAGGGGGAAAATGGAAGTGGTGTTGTTTACCCAACTTATTTGGAGGAAAACTCCATTTTCTCCAAATGCAACTTCACTTTCCCCTTTACCCTTCATGTCAACATTCAGTTCTATTTAACAGTTTTGCTGATAAAAAAAGTTTAAGGCAAAAACAAAAAGAGTCTTTCCAAATATAGCAAAATGTCCTGACTTTTTTTTTAAGCATGCTATATTTTCTTTTTTAAAAAAAAACAACTGCTTATTATTTCACACATCACATAACTTGCAACCCACTCTTTTTTCCTCCGACACAAGAAAACTGGGGTATTGCACGTAGCAGACGAAAAGCAGGATAACTGTGCGTAGGGAGAGTGACAGTTTGCAGTCCCCTGCAGGAAGAAGCAATTCCCTCCGAAAATAGAGCGCTAGTAGCACAATCACACACATGTTCTGGACACAAGACAAGGCAGAACTTTTCTGATGTTGCCTCACTGAAGGAAGCCCCACTTAGGATTCTGCCCAGAGGGTAAATAATTCACAAGGGAGCAAAACTAATGTTTAGTTTGTTGGAAGTGTGGCAGAATAGGCAAGAGACTTTTGTTTATGTGCGACATTTAAGCTGTGTTATGACTGGCTTAGACACCGAGCAGCGTCCAACGGCAGTGGAGACAGACAGAGAGTGCAAGAGGGTGGGAGCGGCAACAGGGGAGCGCAGAGTGCGGCAGGACAGTTGAGAAGAGTGGTAAGCAGTGGGGACAGCTGGGTACAACAGTGGGGCTACCTTTGAAGGTGACCCGGAAACTGCAATTAATCCAAAATGCGGCAGCTAGAGTGGTGACTGGGAGTGGCCGCCGGGACCACATAACACTGGTCCTGAGAGATCTGCGTTGGCTCCCAGTACGTTTCTGAGCACAATTCAAAGTGTTGGTGCTGACCTTTAAAGCCCTAAACAGCCTCGGTCCAGTATACCTGAAGGAGCGTCTCCACCGCCATTGTTCAGCCCGGACACTGAGATCCAGCACCGAGGGCCTTCTGGCGGTTCCCTCATTACGCGAAGTGAGGTTACAGGGAACCAGACAGAGGGCCTTCTCCGTAGTGGCGCCCGCCCTGTGGAACGCCCTCCCTTCAGATGTAAAGGAAATAAGCAGCTATCTTCTTTTTAAAAGACATCTGAAGGCAGCCCTGTTTAGCGAAGTTTTTAATGTTTAATGCTGTGTTGTTTTTAAGACTTGGTTGGAAGCTGCCCAGAGTGGCTGGGGAAACTCAGCCAGATGGGTGGGGTATAAATAATAAATTATTATTATTACTGCAGGGAGGCGACAACCAGAATACATTCTGCTCATCAGAATATTGGGTAGCTAACCAGGTGCCCGTCCCCATTGCCTTTCTAGCTCATAGTGCCAGAGAGGTCCTTTTTGGCCCATCAGGCCATTTTCCCAGCACCCATCAGCCTTCATCAGTGAACATGCACTGCCTTGGCTGTGCAATCCTGTTCCCAGTGGGATCGCACAACGGAGGCAACAGAGGGAAGATATTCCCTTTATGTTCCCAGTCTCAGGGACTTTGCAAGCCTCCTCCCACTTCCCTTTTAAGATTGGAGCGAAAGGGCTTTTGAAAGGCGAACGGCACCAGTCTCACCCAAGTGTCAAATTTAGTCCATCAAGTCGAAAAAGTCCTCCCCAGTCCTCCGCTCCACAAGTCTGCGAGACGCTTCTATGCTGGAATTGAAGTGCCCTTCGCAAAACATTGCACAAGCATCTTGAGCGAACAGGGAAGCTATTTTTGAACACATGAACAGTAAGACATGAAATTGGTTTCTTGGGGAATAAAAACTACGGGGTTTTTTTTTTCCTGGCATGGAGATGATTTACTATGCGTTAATTACACCAACTACTAATTTGGTTTCGCCCAGGGAAAAAACAAAAGCATTTAAAACCACGTTACAATGCTTTATTCCAAAGACCACCAGGTGTTGTTTTTTTAAGTTTCTGTAATACCTTGTTCAGGTAATAGCACTGCCCTCCTCAAAGAGGCAAGGTGCAGAATTGTAATCCTTAAGTAAGGCAAAACAGTGACAACATGACAACCTTTAAGACTGATCAGATAGCAGCAGCAGCAGAACAGAATTCAGAAGTCACCCAAAGGCCATTTTCCTGGCACTGAACAAATGGCAGTGCCAGGGCAAGTCTCTTTGGGGAGAGAATTCCATAAGCGAATAACCATCACTGCAAAGGCCTCTCTCTTGTCACCATTTCAGGTTTGTTGAGAATAGCCCGAAAACATTCCCAAACGCTACGAAAGCAAAAGGAGGCAACAGCTGCAAGATGAAGTAACAGTCACAGGTGCATTTGTTCCACACCAGTTCAGGGTGAAAGGCTGCAAAATCAGCAGACCTTTATCACTTGCCTGAGTGCTCCCTAATATTGAATAAATGGGCTTAACTTCCATGTGTTTTGGGTCACACCAGTATAAACCAAACTAGGGCATTACAAACAAAAGTTGGCCAGCCAAATATACGGCCTCGGCCCAGTATACCTGAAGGAGCGTCTCCACACCCATTGTTCAGCTCAGACACTGAGGTCCAGCGCCGAGGACCTTCTGGTGGTTCCCTCACTGCAAGAAGCCAAGTTACAGGGAACCAGGCAGAGGGCCTTCTTGGTAGTGGTGCCCACCCTGTGGAACACCCTCCCATCAGATGTCAAGGAAATAAACAACTATCTGACTTTTAGAAGACACCTGAAGGCAGCCCTGTTCAGGGAAGTTTTTAATGTTTGATGTTTTATCACTTTATTATTATTATTATTCTGTTGGGAGCTGCCCAGAGTGGCTGGGGAAACCCAGCCAGATGGGCAGGGTGTAAATAATGAATTATCATAATCACCAAAATTTCTGATTCTTAACTGTGGTAGAAGATTTTGGCTTGAGGCTCAATTCGCAGAAGTTACGGGCTTGCTATATTTGTGCCTGCAAACAGCTTACCTTTTTCAACCTCCTCCTGAGATATCAGACACATTGGGCTGAACAGCGTGAAACCAGTGTAACTGACAAAGAGAAGAAGCAAGCTAAGTTTATAAAAAATTAGGTCCCAGCAAAGCATAACTTTATCATACAATTCAAAACCTTTTTAAAAGGGGAGGGGGAGGTCCATCCAAGCTAATCACAGAAGGTGGAACATTTTGTCTGCGCAAGCACATCAGCTTGCCACATGGAAAGAGCCTTGATGCACTCTTCCCTGCCAGAGCCAATTTGGGGGGGGGGTGAGGAGAGGAGAGGGAAGAAGCCCCCTTGTGCAGGTCTTCCACTGATGGGGTACATTTGGTGGATCTTGCCCATACATGACGTCCACATCGTTAGTCACTTCGGCATAAATAGGTCCATTAGTTGTTGTTGTTGTTTGGTTGTTTAGTCGTATCCGACTCTTTGTGACCCCATGGACCAGAGAACGCCAGGCACTCCTGTCTTCCACTGCCTCCCGCAGTTTGGTCAAACTCATGCTGGTAGCTTCGAGAACACTGTGCAACCATCTCGTCCTCTGTCGTCCCCTTCTCCTTGTGCCCGTTCCCAACATCAGGGTCTTTTCCAGGGAGTCTTCTCTTCTCATGAGGTGGCCAAAGTATTGGAGCCTCAGCTTCACGATCTGTCCTTCTAGTGAGCACTCAGGGCTGATTTGCTTAAGAATGGAGAGGTTTGATCTTCTTGCAGTCCATGGGACTCTCAAGAGTCTCCTCCAGCACCATAATTCAAAAGCATCAATTCTTTGGCGATCAGCCTTCTTTATGGTCCAGCTCTCACTTCCATACATCACTGCTGAGAAAACCATGGCTTTAACTATACGGACCTTTGTTGGCAACAGCAAATGTAATGTAAGTTGTGGTCATTGAGAAAGTCCATACAAAGGTCAGAATGCCTTTTAACCCCATGGTCTTCTGCAGCACCTAGCAGGAACACATCACAGATCTTCAGAAATATTAGGAGCTTCTTCAAACACTGGAGGAACTAAATGGTTATAATTAAGCCTTGTCGACATCTCCCTTTGTTTTCCTTTCCCTGTTCAACAATTTACACAGCCATCTATCATAATAAATGCCTCCCTGAATGCCGTGCGCTCTGGTCTCTACACAATAAGGCCGTTTAGCCTTCTTGAGCTCCACTAACCAGAGAGAGGAAGAAACAACTGAAACACTGGGTGGTATTCAACGAAGATTTACTTGGGAGCAGACCCACTTAAATGACCTGACCTAACTTAGTGGGTCTGCTGCAAGCAATGCTGATTTGAATTCCACTCTCTGGGAGCAGGTGTGTGAATGGTGCCAAGGAAATATAGCAAGGCAGGTCAGCAGTGGCAAGTCCAGAAAGCACAGGTGAGACAAACCCCTGAGAGGTTTAGGGGTTCCCCAAAGCACTTTCTAGAAGCTGCACCAAGCATTGATACAAGAAGCACCAAACTAACATGGACATAGCGTACAAGCCACGTCCAGTAGAGTCAAAGTTTTGGACTTGCAAGCTCTCAAAAATTATTGGATTATTGGTTTTGATTCAATTTTAATTTAAAAATGGACCCATTGTTGTTTTTGCTATCAGTTGTGAAAAAATTAAGCTAAAGCATAGGAATATTATTTCATATATCATTTTCACAAGGGCAAAAAGTTTTTATATGGCAACTATGAAAGGAGAGGAACAGAAATGTACCAACGGTGGCTAAATTGACTAATCATGTGCATGTTAAGAAAAAAAGGAAGACAGGAACACTGTACACATGGGAGGTATGGAATAAAAAAGGTCATGTTACAATAGATGTGAGTGCAAATTTCAAGGAGTTATGTGTATTATAAAACAATAAAAATGAAATAAGCCATTACCCAGTCAAAGCAGAGATCAAATAAGCCCCAAATAGGGTGAAATCGAAACAAGTCCATTCAACTTCGGCACAGAACTGCAAAGATTTGAAATCCCATACAAAGACCACTGCTTGCCTCCCTTCCAAGCAGCTGCAACAGGAAGGAGTCAGAAATGCCATCCTGTGGAGCCCAAACCTTAGTATGTTTTCTAAGAAGCAAGTACCACTAAATTCAGTGGTGCTTACTTCCCAATCTAAGGATTGGTGCACAGAATTATAGCTTTATTCCTACTTTCTAAGGCAGGCATCCCCCAACTCGGCCCTCCAGATGTTTTGGGACTACAATTCCCATCATCCCTGACCACTGGTCCTGTTAACTGGGGATGATGGGAGTTGTAGTCTCAAGACACCTGGAGGGCTGAGTTTGGGGATGCCTGTTCTAAGGTATGCCACAGTGACCCTCAACTAAAGTGAGATTTACTTCTTTGACCCAATGCCTAATGTAGTTGCAACAGCTCTTGCCCCAAGTCTTCGGATCTGCAGCCCCACCTCACACCTTCAATCTTTAGCTCTATGGAGGCAGCATCACCACGCCCCATAAGAACACACCCCATAGCGCACAGGAAGATATGGGGAGAAATACCAGCGCAGCCTAAATTAAAAGGCCTGCCAATTAAGGGGTTATAAAACCATTTTATGTTGTGCAGCAGTAACAGTTCTATCACCTGCCAATGGCCCATTTATCAGGATCAGATGTTGTCTGTTAAGCCAATTAGTTAAACAATCTTTATGAAATAACTTTTAAATGGGTTTCAAGGGAGGGTGGAGAAATCTCGTTAACATTTCAACTCAGGGCCAAACTACACATGTCACTCCCTTGTACGTACAACAGAGGGTGTACGTACAACGGAGGGTGTTTCCTTTCGTACAACGGAGGGTGTTTTGCTTTTTTTTTACGAAAGAAAACTGTTCACAATTTTTTTAAAATGAAAAACATCCTCAAGGTTGCAAGAGCAAGAGAATGGTAGGGAGGAGTGTTATTTAACTATTTCCCTTTCTGCCTTTTGTTCCCCCAAACTCATCCCCCCCCCAAAAAAAACTGTTTTCCCATCCATGGGAGAGTCAGTTGCAGTTAATGTGAATGCAAGACGCGGGTGGCGCTGTGGTGTAAACCAATGAGCCTCTGGGCTTGCCGATCAGAAGGTTGGTGGTTCGAATCCCCATGACGGGGTGAGCTCCTGTTGTTCAGTCCTTGCTCCTGCCAACCTAGCAGTTTGAAAGCACGTCAAAGTGCAAGTAGATCAATAGGTACCGCTCCAGCGGGAAGGTAAATGGCGTTTCCGTGCGCTGCTCTGGTTTCGCCAGAAGCGGCTTAGTCATGCTGGCCACATGACCAGGCAAAACTGTCTGCAGACAAACGTCTGCTCCCTCGGCCAGTAAAGCGAGATGAGGACCACAACCCCAGAGTCATCCGCGACTGGACTTAATTGTCAGGGGTCCTTTACCCTTTACCTTTTAATGGGAAATAACAACAAAGTGGATCTCTCTCCACTTGAGAATAGTGGCAACACTTTAGCTCAAGTTATTGAGAGTGCCGTATGATTGAGCAGTTATGGAGCAGAGTGGTACAATAGCTGTATGGAGTTCACACTGTCTGGATGTACAGGTTTTCTGGCCTTTCTTCAATGAAGAGGCTCCCAACCCAAGTCCCTTAGGGCTCATGTCTCATGGTAACAGAGAAGGAAGCATAGATTCCAGGAAAGGAGCCTGCAATCATAGGCACATTGTTCACAAGAACGAGGACTTATTGAGTGGCATTCTCATCAAGGAGTGAGAAATGCAAATTACAGCTCCACACTGATTATATTTATATCCTGGCATTGAGGCACTGCTTGACTGGTGTCACAACTTTGCTCTGTGCAGCACGTGTCAACAAGAGTTCCGGCCCCTCTGTTTAGACAGATAAATGTGCCTCCTCCCTAGATGAACAGTGTTCATTACTCATCCAAGAGATCGTGGCTACAAAGTCACGTGTGTCACACATTATTCACCGAAGATTTTGAGTGTTCATCATGGCACACAGAGTTAATTGAAAAAGCGCCATCTCTGAAAGGCGTTCAGAGTTGTCTTCGTGTACGGCAAATTTTGAAGAATGGTTCTGCTAAACCACTTCCATTATCTTATATTTGGATTTAATTAATATAGCAAAATGTTGTTAAGCCTGTTCTACTCACACAAACACGAGTGCCCCTACTGAGGATGAATAGTGAGAAACTAGGGCACTGTATGTTGGTGGTTCCAAGGTCCAGGAAGCTGGTGTGTTACCTGTTCTGGATGGAGCAGCACTCCCCTGGAAGGAACAGGCTCGCCACTTGACCCAGAAGTAGTCGCACAGCATTTCTTATGAGCTTCAGTTGAGACCTTTCATGGGTAGGAAGACCCTGAGCACAGTGATCCATATTCTGGGAACTTCCAGGCTGGATTATTGTAATGCTTTTGATCCCCATTTTGTGATCACGTACCAAGCCACGGCTGGTGTAGTGGCTGGAACCTAAGCCCGAGCTGAAACTAGATCAGGTGCTGAGCCGGAAAGGGCTGGAGATTCATTCTCTCAAAAGGGTGCTGTTAACTGAGCAAAGGTTCAAAGGAGACTGGTCTGACATAGTCATTGCTGGTTCTTCCTCTGGTTGGTCCTCCATTGGGCCATAGGTCTAGATTCAATCATTCTTTCTGAGCTATTATCAGAGCACTGCTCAAAATTTCCCAGGCATCAGGCACAATTTGCGACTGGCATGGGACCAATTGCAACAACCTGGAGATCTCTGGTGGCCTCTCCAGCTTTCTTAAGCAGGTAAGCAAAAGATCTTATTTATTGCATTTATATCTCACCTTTTTCTCCAGGGAGTACATGGTTCACCCCCTCCTCAGTTAATCCCTACAACGACCCTGTGAAGTAGGTTAAGAGGCTGTGACTGGCCCAAGGTCTCCCAGTGAGTGTCATGACAGAGTGGGGCCTTGAACCCTGATCTCCCAGTTTCTAATCCGACACTCTCACCAATACACCACCCTGGCTTCTGAGAGTACTATGGGGCAGCTATATAAATTGAGCAGGTAAATCAGTATGGGGAAAGCAGGAGGAGCTCAAATATTTTCCTTGAAGCTTGAATTTGTTTTATCCGGTGTTTTAATGCGTCGTAAACCGCCTTGAGATTTTTTCCTTTACAAAATAAAAGCAGAATAGAAATGAAAATAATAATAATAATAGCAATAATGGTGCCTAGACATTCTTTTGTGGCGACCGTAATCTAGATTTACAGTGCCATTTGGCAATTAGCTTATATATCTGAGTTTCTAAAACTGCATCAAAGCCAGGTCATGTGTTATTCCTTCATGTAGGAAAACGTGTGGCTGCTCCATAAAGAAAAAACTGCATTTTATACCTGGCATTGTACATGCTTTTGCGTATACAGGAAAGCAGGGTGTTGCCACGTGAAACAGCTGCCCATCCTTTTATACTGGATCCCTCTTTTGCTGCAGCAAAAACATTCAATAATTTCAATCAATTGATGAGGCCATCACGGCAGCATGCGGCTCATTATTTCCTTGGTTTCATCATTACTCAGCATCCCTATACCTGAAGAACTTTGTGGGAAATGTAAAAGAGCAAAACTGTTAAAACTAGCATAACTGATCCCCCTCTGCTTGTGTAGAATACCATGCTTAGATGAAGGTGATGGACTATATGGAACTGGCAGAAATGACTGGCAGAATCCGAGACCAGGGAGAAGAGTCGGTGGAAGAAGATTGGAAAAAGTTTAAAGACTATTTACAGAAATATTGTAAAATTAATGAATGTTAGAATGATATTGGATAGAAACTAAGTGGTTTCTAGCTGTAATGTTATAAGGGAATATGAAAAAATGGAATATTAATAGGTAAAAATCTAATGTTACAATACTATAAGATTGAAGATTAGGATAAACAAAGAGGGGAGGGATTTGCTGAACTAACAAACTGAATTGGAATACAGAAAAGGGAGGCGTGAGGAGGTCCGGGAAATAAGCAAATGAAAGATAAGTGATTGAAAGACTGAATTGTTTTTAACTATTTTTATTTTGTATTTTTCTTTTTTCTTTTTTTTATTTTGTAATATTTTGAAAACTTTAATAAATATCTTTTAAAAAAAAATAGAATACCATGCTTGTTGCTTTTATTAAGATGAAACTCTGGCAGTGGCATCATCTGAGACGTGCAGAAGTTGTCCTTCAACATGCAGACTATTTCCCAGAGACTTAGCGTTCAGGACTAGCATCAGGATCATCAGGCACTACAAGACTGAAGAGCTTCTGCTGCCATTGGGAGTCTGTCTCTCTGAGCAGTAACAAGGACTCAATGGCCCCTGCAGTCAGCACCATGCCATCACCTGTGGCAGCAGCTCCACATCCTCCACACCAAGGGAGAGGGAACGCAGATGAGCAAGCAGCTGTTGCTCCTCACCAACACGGCACACTTGCTTAAGTGACTGACTGAAGCAAGGACTACGTTGCTGCTGGGGTCCAACATGGGGCATCTGTAAGCTGGTCCTAGAATCACAGAATCATAGAGTTGGAAGAGACCACAAGGGCCATCGAGTCCAACCCCCTGCCAAGCAGGAAACACCATCAGAGCACTCCTGACATATGGTTGTCAAGCCTCTGCTTAAAGACCTCCAAAGAAGGAGACTCCACCACACTCCTTGGCAGCAAATTCCACTGTCGAACAGCTCTTACTGTCAGGAAGTTCTTCCTAATGTTTAGGTGGAATCTTCTTTCTTGTAGTTTGGATCCATTGCTCCGTGTCCGCTTCTCTGGAGCAGCAGAAAACAACCTTTCTCCCTCCTCTATGTGACATCCTTTTATATATTTGAACATGGCTATCATATCACCACTTAACCTCCTCTTCTCCAGGCTACTCATGGTTTTCCATGGAGCAGATGAAGTTGGGCCCTGGGCCCTGACCACTGCAGTCCAATTCATGATGGTGGTGGTGATGATATATTATTATTTATACCACGCCCATCTGGCTGGGTTTTCTCAGCAACTCTGGGCAGTTCCCAGCATAATTAATAATAATAATAACAATGTGATAAAACATCAAACATTAAAAACTTCACTAAACAGGGCTGCCTTCAGGTGTCTTCTAAAAGTCAGATAGTTGTTTATTTCTTTGACATCTCATGGGAGGGTGTGCCACAGAGTGGGCGCCACTACCAAGAAGGCCCTCTGCCTGGTTCCCTGTAACCTCGCAGTGAGGGAACCACCAGAAGGCCCTTGGAGCTGGACCTCAGTGTCCGGGCTGAGCAATGGGGGTGAGGCACTCCTTCAGGTAGAATATTTCAAGGGTTGGTGAGAAACTTGTAACCAGTGGGGGTTGTGGTGTGAGAGGCTATACTTTCATTGGAAAGGATCTCTGGAAAGATCTGACATAAAGGAGAAGACAGGAAAAAGAAAATGCTAAAATATGAATCTCACTTGGGTTACCACAGCCAGTCTGGGTGGCATTGCCATTGAAATGGTGCGCATGCACCACATCATGCGATCAATTACTGGTACATGAGGTGCAGCTTACCTGCCCCCCCCCCAAAAAAAAACATATTTTTACTCAAGTTGCCACCCCTGCCCACCTCCATGCTGCTTAACAGTCACTGAATTAAATCATCTATGGATCTGAGGTGGAATGTTAACAGCATAGTGAAAACACTGTGCTTGTTTCCCCCCCCTTTTCATCAAATAAAGTGACACAGAAGAGGTATTTCTGGGGTCAAAAACAGACTGAATCATAGAATTAGAGAGCTGGAAGGGACCCTGTTAATCCTGCAATGCAGGCATCTCGCTCCAGTGGTGGCTTAGTCCAAGCAAATGCAGCACTCCTAAGAGTTCGGTCCCTCTTGTGGATAAGACATTCTGTGGCACAGGCCAATTCTTCGGCACACAGAAAACTGAAGGACTAGGCAGCACAGAGGAAGCCATGAAAGGCACTCAGCTCTTCAGAATGGGCCACTCACCATGGAAGGGAAGGACCTTCCAGGTGCCTCCAGCTCTGGAACCTCTTCCCCCTTCAATGGTGGGTTTTAGGAGCAATGCCTCCCTGGCAGCAGTTGGCTCAAGCGGCGTGTAAAGCTCTACCTTTAAATTGGCAGGTGCTGTGGAAGAGGGGACTTTCAGTCTTGGCCACTGACTTTCATGGAGTAAGATCACCGGGAACGAGCTGCTCTGCTCATTAGGCCTGACACTCAACCAAGTCTGTGGAGATTGTAGTTTTGCTAATAAAGAGTTGACTCCTACTTTGAACTGTGTGATTACTGAACGGCAGACTCCAGGGACAGCTATTTAGACATTAGAACAGAAGGCACAGTTCCAATTCTGATAAAAGTAAAGAGCGTTGTTTTACTCAGAGGAGACCCACTGAACCATGTACTCCCTGGAGAAAAAGGTGGGATATAAATGCTATAAATAAACTCTTCTGCTTACCTGCTTAAGAGAGCTGGAGGGGTCAGCCGGGTGGAGATGTCTGTCGCCAACATGGCCATCCAGAGATCCGCCCCCCCCAGTCGCGACTGGACCCATGCAAGTCGCAAAAGACGCCTGGGGAATTTCTAGCGCTGCTTAAACAAGCAGCTCCGCTTGCAAGCGCAAGGTCCCTAGAAGGTTACAGTCTCAGGACCATTAAGCAGCTGCAAATTGGCAACCAGGAAACTCAGCTGCTGGGCTTGATTGACAGGACATAGTATGAAATGCCTGCCTTTGTTCTTCATGATCAATAGCAATGCACATTAAATGCATGTGAAGTTAACCTACAGCCCAGTGCCAAGAAACATTTTTCTGGTTAGTATCTCAAGCCTCAGACATAAAAGAATGAAAACAGATGATTTATATCAAATGCCTGCATGGTTCAGGATCAAAGTCTCCTCCTGTTGGAGTTTTAGCACTGACTAAAGCAGGAGCCAAACCAGACCCTAACATTTAAAGTGGGGGGGGACCGGATGCGACCCCAAATGCCTCCCTCGCTCCAACCCAGGGGTAGGCAACCTAAGGCCCAGGGGCCTTCTCAATCTGGCCCACGGACGGTCCAGGAATCAGCGTGTTTTTACATGAGTAGAATGTGTCCTCTTATTTAAAATGCGTCTCTGGGTTATTTGTGGGGCATAGGAATTTGTTCTCTTTTCCCATAAAATATAGTCTGGCCGACCACATGGTCTTAGGGATGGTGGACCAGCCCATGGCTGAAAAAGGTTGCTGATCCCTGCTCCAACCAGCTCCTTGGTAAGGCTGGATCCATGGCCAGCAAGGTGGGCTCATAGTTCTCTTTCAGCTTCTGCCTTCTGGAAGAAGGTAATAATAATAATAATAATAATAATAATAATAAATTTTATTTATATCCCGCCCTCCCCAGCCAAAGCTGGGCTCAGGGCGGCTAACAACAATCAAAATAATCCAACATTCTAAAAACATTCATTATAAAATTAATTAAAATCAAATTAAAATCAAATTGATGGCAACCATTAAGCAAAATTCTGTGCAGATTGCCAGAGGAGGGGGTCAGGCTGCGCCCTGACCAAAGGCCTGGTGGAACAACTCTGTCTTGCAGGCCCTGCAGAAAGATGTCAGGTCCCGCAGGGCCCTAGTCTCTTGTGACAGAGCGTTCCACCAGATCGGAGCCACAGCTGAAAAAGCCCTGGCTCTGGTTGAGGCCAGCCTAACTTCTCTGTGGCCTGGGATCTTCAGGATGTTTTTATTTGCAGACCGTAAATTTCTCTGTGGGACATACCAGGTACAGGGTTATAAAGACTAGGACTAGCCGCCTGAGAAACAGTTTCTATCCAAATGCGATTTTGGTTTTAAACGCAGTGTAAGGAGTCTCTATGGGAGTATATTGCATTTTAAAAATGGGGTATCAGAGTTTTTAGGGGGCTAACCAGGTTGGGATAGCTGGGATAGCAGGCTTGTTGGTTTTGAATGTCTTAGGTAGATTTATTTGTTTTTTTTCAATTTTGTTGTTCTGTATGGGACAATGACAATAAAGATTATTATAGCATATCATAAGAGGGCACAGGTTCAAGGAGAAGAAATGGGAGAGCCCCCCCATACCCAATGCAGGCCACGCACCCGGAAGTTCCAAAGGACTCTGCACCCACAAATGTGTGGAAGATGTGTACCAGGTTTGATGTATTAACCACAGCTCCAAGTCAGGGGAAGGAGAATGGAGAGACAGGAAAACAGGGACACACAGAGTTTGTGACAGGGGCTGACAAGGAGGGTGCCAGAGGGGTATACCAAAAAGAAAGCAGAACACAACACCATTGTAAATAAACCGGCATCTGGTAACCGGGACAGAATGCATTTTATGAATTTCCAATGTACATATACTTCACTTCCGCAGGTAGTAAATAAATCCTTTCTATTGAGCTGATACTTCAGTTTGTTTTTAAATACGAATGTATTTCCCATACATGAATTTCCCATGCGTACGTACAGTGTTAATTTTGTTTCCATGTGCCGGGCTGGAGAAAAACATAAAACTCTGCATATGTTTACGTTTCAAGCTTTGAATTTGACACTTTGATTATGGACTGAGCTTTAACGAGCTGAAGTTTTTGCTGTTTAATTGTGGCACTAAGGTCCCTGCATCATTTTGCTTCAGCCAATTTTGTTCAGTCCAGTGAGGATGAGCTTTGACTTTGGAAATCTCAGACTCGGAAGGGAGGAGGGTGGGCTTCACCTTGCATTGTTCTGCTTTCTGAGCTCAGTGGGTGGTTACTAAGAAACAAGATACTATTACCTCATCCTGTGAACTATCGCCCAGCTTGTCTGGCAATGATTCTTTCTAAAACTCAACACAGGGTCACTGGAGGAGGCGGGTGAGGAAAGATGGGGCAACATTATTAAAATCGTAAGCTAAATAAGAACTTGATAATTCCCCGGAGCTGGAAATGTAACCGGGAAGCTCAGAAATATCTGGAAGTAAGGCCACTGAAACCAACAGCAATACATTTTTAAAGAGCCAATATATCTCTTTTCCTAACTTGTCCAAGGAAACGGCATTCTTCTTTCCCTTGCATGGCACAAACCTTTTATTGCTTTCTATTATTCCTTATAAACACGCTATGTTACATATAAATGAATGCATGATGCAAGTAAGAAATACAAGCCTGTTGAAAATGGAAGCTGCTGTGTTTAGTTTTGAGCGCTCTCAACAGTTTCACGTTTGAGTAGGCATCAAATTAAGTTAAGCAATGCACCCTTATTCAGCCAATGTCAAGACAGTGGTCAACACTGGATGTGAAACAGTATCCACAGAATATGCCATTTAGATTGGTCAACATTCCCAACCACAACTGACCAAATAATTATTTCAAACAAGGCAGTGATACAGTCTACAATGGGGTCAAAACTTGATGGGTGAGGCCGAGAGTGTGTGAAGCAGAGCCAGTAAGTTAATATCTCAGCTTCACCACAAAATCACTAGGTGAGTTCTCCTCCCTACAGATCTGCAATGGGGCAATGAAGAGAATACTGCTCTATCCTACAGTGGTTGGAAGCGGTGCTGCAATCATTTGTGAGCACTTGGGACAGTGATGGCCAGACTCAGCCCTCCAGCTGACTACAATTCCCATCATCCCTAACCAATCGTCCTGTTAACTAGGGATGATGGGAGTTGTAGTCCAAAAAGAGCTGGAGGGCCAAGTTTGGCCATCACTGGAGGGGTGGCCAAAATTTGCCAAGGGCTGCCCAAAAAGGCCCTGAGGGTCACTCGTGGGCACCCCACCTTTCCCTACTGCCCCCCCCCACCACTGGAGAAATGGTGCCAACATCAGCAGCAATTTTGGGAGCCGTGTGCGAGAGCTCGCTGGAAATTGGTGCGTTGATGGCAGCGCCATTTCCCCACCAGTGGTGGGGGCACTTTCCCATGTCACTTCAAGTGGCAAAATGGGACACCTGCCCGTTCCTGATCAGCAGTGTAGAGTTTTACCCACACGATGGCAAATATCACACAGAAAATGATAACAATGCCAAGCAGAGATTTTCTTGAGCTTATAGCTGGTTAAAGCATTCTACCTAAATTTGAGTTCCTTAGACCATTGATCCTCAAAAGATGCAAAATGTTGTCCAGTAGAGGAGGGAAAGTACAATCTACATGGTAAAGAACTGCCCTTCGAGGAAAGCTTGCAATGTTTAGGGGTTTGGGGTTTAGCAAAAAGACAAGAAAGGGGAGGGGAGGAGCAGAAGCAGCTAGAAAGTGCTTTCCTCTCTCTTTCTCTCTCATACAATATAACAGAGGGTGAAGGAGTAAAGCTAAAAGGTTGGACATTCAGGACAGACAAGAGAACTGCTGCCCACACAACACCTACTTGGGGACTGCATTGTCACACGTTGTGAGGATGGCCACCGACAAAGTACTGGGCAAATTCATGATGGAAAAGTACACAAGGGGCTACTAATCCGTGGTTATGATGTCTATGTGCCCCCTGCAGGATCAGAGGCAACATGCCTCCGAACACCAGTTGTTGGGAAATAACAGCAGGAGAGCATGGTTGTCTTTATGACCTGCTAGTGTGCTGTCCATAAGCATATGGTTGGCCAACTCTTCTTTATTCTGCAAGGGCAGAATAACATTATTATTTAGAATCTTGCACAAGTCTGCCAGCTTTAAGCATTTATCTGGCAACAGTTGCTTTAGGACCAGGATGTTAGACGCACCAGCTTCAATGGGACTTTAGAGTCTCATAGGGTCTCCTTTAGAGGAGACGACTACACGTTAGGGTTTAACAACATAATAAGCCCACCACACGGCCAGACAGCTGGTCCATTGCCCAATATTGTCGACTTTCAAAAGGAAAGTGTTATCTGGTCTCCGGTAGAGATTTCTTTTGAACCCAGCTATCTCATCATCATTTAATCAGACATGGTACAGATTCACAGGGCCCTTTACATGCAAGGCAGGTGCTCTACTAGGGAGCTTAGAGCCTTCTCAGCACATCCAAAGAAAGCGTAACCCAGCCTGCTCACCTCCCAACTTTCAGAAAGAGCTCCACTCCAACGAAACCTATAATTTCTGGAGCTGCCTGCCAGGCACTTTTCTTGCCATTTCAAAGGCTTTTTCCTGTTATGAATACTTAGTACTTTAGGTTTTTATTGCTGCAATCTAATCTAAGAGGGGGAAACAAATAACGCCTTTTCTAAACAAAGCATTTTCTAAACAAAGCATTTTCTAAACAAAGCAAAACAAAGCTATGACATGCAGGGGTGCACATACGTAACCTTTTTTAAAAAAAACAAAACAGTAAGTAATTTTTCAGAGAGCTCAAGTAGCAGAAGATTGTGTCAGTATTTCAGCCCCAAAATTCAGATGTTCTTTCTTGAAGCCAAGCAATAGCCATCCACCCCCCTGGGCATCTTTCCAAGAAATGGGAAATGGAGTAAGTGCCTCCTTATGTGTCCTGCGGATTCTCTTTTTCCGTGTTCCTACATTATTCCAGATTAGACAATCATCCAATGTAACACACCTCGGCATCTGAGTTACTGGCTGCAGCCCTAAAACACTGCTTTCTGGAAGCCCGGAGAACCCTAACCCTAACCCAAACTGATCCAGCTGTTTTCTAGCAGGTCAGGTCGTCTAGCCCAGGATGGTCTATTCTGATGGGCAACAGTTCCCTAATGTTTCCTCGCCGCGCATCCAAGGACTGTCGAACTTGAGCTGCACAGAACAGAGCCTAGAACCTTCCGCAAGCGAAGCGTGGGCTCGAGGGGGAGAAGATGCCCCCGTCGGGTTCTCCTCCCCGAGCCCGGACCTCTCCTCCTCCGGACCCGAGTCGCCTGCTTCTGCCTGGCAGGTGCGGCGCCCTCTCTTGCCACCCAAGGCAAGCGACCGAGCAGCCCGGCGGCGCCACCGGTTGCGCAGCGCAGGAGCCCTTCCCGGGACGGTGCCTCCTAGCGCGCAAGAGCTCGGGCACCTCGGACGCCTCCGCTGCGCGCACAGGGGCGCACGCCAAGCTCGGAGCCGAGCGCGCGAGAGAAGAAACTTTTGGAGACGCCCGGGCGCAGGCAGGCGCGCAAGGGACGCGGAGAGCCAGCCAGAGGCTCCCGTCCGGGGTCGGCCCGTCCCTGCGCGCGGAGAGCTGCCCGGCCCGGCCTGCTGCCCGCCTGCCTGCCTGCCTTCCCGGCGCAGAGAGGCTGCCGGGCGCGCTGTCTCCACCTGTCCCCGCGCAAGGCGCCCGCCCCGTCACCCGCCCGCCCGGTAGCAGCAGCATCCCCAGCGGGCGAGGCGGGACGCCGCCGCTCTCCCCGCGGCACGATGCCCCTCGCCCACCCGGCCGCCCCTCGCCCTTACCTGCGCGCAGGGTCCCCCGCGGGGCGCGGCGCCTCCGGGATCCGGCGACCAGGAGCCGAGCAGCCGCCCGCCAGGCTCCGGCGACGCGCGTGGAGGCGGCGGCGGCGGCGGCGGCGGCAGCGCGGGCGGCCGGGCGGGCAGGCAGGCAGGCGGTCGGCGGAGCAGGAGGCTGGGCGAAGGAGCCGGAGGAGGAGCCGCGGCGGCCCCGCTCCCTCCCTCCCTCTCCGGCTCGCCGTCTGCCAGGGAGCGGGGCGAAATTCCGGCGCGGCGGCCAAGCGCACACAAAGGAGCCCCGGCGAGTCCGCGCAGCCGGGGCGGGGCGCCGGGGAGGGACTTGCGCGCCGCCGCCGCGCACTTTCAGGCGGAGAGGAGGGGCGCGGGAAGGCCAGCCGTCGAGGCGCGCACCTGGCGGGGACGCCCACCGGGTTGCGGGAGGCGGGCATCCCCCGCTGGGCATCGGGCTAGAAATGCGTCGGGGGCGCAGAGAAAACTCCCTGCCTCGTTTGTGGAAGGGAAAACCGGAGAAGGGAGCAAACGGGCTTGGATTTAGGGAGGAACGAGAGAGCAACACCGCATACAGGGCGCCGAGGGGAAGGGATATGTGGGGGAAAGGCCGCCCAAGACGAGCGCGCGGCTCCCCCTGGCGTGCGCTCCCCGTCCGGGCTCCGGTACCCGGGAGGCGGCCAGATGGTTCGGGCTAGAACTCCCCGCCGGGCAGTTGCCAGGTTGCAGGAAGCTGGTCTCCAGTCCTCCCGTCTGCCCAGAGGGCAGGTGAGGCGGACGCAAAATCTTGGGGTAACAAGTTGCCTTGGGAATTGCTCCCCCGTTCCCTCCCCAGCAATAGTCCTTTCAAAAGGTGGAACCCCACGCCCTTGCAATCTCAGTAGCTGGAGTTAGTAAAGCAGCCCTCCCCAATTTGGAGCCCTCCTAACAGGGCCGGATTAAGACATTTAGAGGCCAATTACAAGATTTTGGTGCCCTCTTATATATCTAATTCAAAACATAAACCGTAAGCCATAAAATATTTTTTTTTTTTAATGAAACCTACAGCAAGATGGAAAATGTTTATTTTTCTATATTTGTATAAATAATGTTTATTTTTGTTCATCTGCACCATATGGTCCATGGTAAATCTGGCAATGGAACATTTATACGGTGCCCCCTTTCCTTTGATGCCCTAAGCATGGGCTTACTTTGCCTAATGGTTAATCCATCCCTGCCTCCCAGTGTTTTGGATAATAATAATAATAATAATAATAATAATAATAATTTATTTATACCCCACCCATCTAGCTGGGTTTACCCAGCCACTCTGGGCGGCTTCCAACTGAATATTAAAAACGATACAGCATCAGACATTAAAAACTTCTCATTCAAGCAGTAGTCCAAACCCTACAGAGAGCACCAGGTTTGGGAAAGCAATAGTAAGAGTAGTGAAAGGGCAGCCTGGGGAGGAGGAGGAGGTAGTTCACTGAGTAGCAGATGCAGAGACCTTGCGAGAATGGCATGTGGGTGCTGCTTTGCTTCTCATACTAATAGATCAGGAAGCAGAAGAGTGAGGGGCAGGAAGCACTCTGATCTTTTCTTTGACACCACTTAGTCTCCAAGATTGCTTTGAGTCTTCCTACTTTGTATTTCCTTAATACAGACTCTGGGCATTTTGCTTAGTCTTTGCATAAAAGCCAGGCACTCCGTGGCCAATGTAGCCGAGCAGAACCACAGCAACAAAGAGAAAGTGAGGCTTCATTAGCTACTAAGCAAGGTAAAAGATGCTCTGGGTTCTGTTGGCTGAGTTACAGTGTAAATCATGTCTTAAATTATAGATGAGGCACCGAGGGAGGGATCCTGGAAGTCTGGCGGTGTGATCCCACAGGGAGAAAGGGGGGAAAGGGCTGAGATGGCGATGAGTGCTGAAGAATCTGCCTGCCCCTCTTCTGGCTCCTTCCCGTCTGGCAGTCTCAGGCCTGCGCACAAAAAAAGGATCTCAAAGCAGAGCACATTTCAAGACACCATGAGCAGATAAACGCAGCTGGGAAACAAAGCTTCTTGGGCTGAAGCAGCGATAAGTAATATCTCTCTCCTTTTCCAAACGACAATCTCCATTTAAGTTTGTGGAATTAAAAACTGATTCATTGGTGGATTGCTGTGTTGACTGGTATTGTAAGGTCTCTCCCACATTCACTTATATGTCCAGAAAGAAAAAAGGGAACAAGAAAGGGAAGATAAATGCCAAGGAAGTTGTAAGATGCTTATGTTCATATAAGTCACCTGCCAGGATTCAGTGTTAACTGCCTGAAGGACACGCTTTGCTCTCTCCAATATTGCTCTTTGCCATATCATCTTATCTATACTCCCACTTCATGATAATTTTGTTGCTCATCCACAGTTTTGTTGCTCATCCATGTTGTGGCTAATATTTTAGTTTCTCAAGAGTACTTGACACCAATACAGTGGTACCTCAGGTTACATACGCTTCAGGTTACATACGCTTCAGGTTACAGACTCTGCTAACCCAGAAATAGTACCTCGGGTTAAGAACTTTGCTTCAGGATGGGAACAGAAATCGTGCTCCAGCGGTGTGGCGGCAGCAGGAGGCCCCATTAGCTAAAGTGGTGCTTCAGGTTAAGAACAGTTTCAGGTTAAAAACAGACCTCCAGAATGAATTAAGTACTTAACCCGAGGTACCACTGTACAAGAACTGCAAACTACGGAGGAGAGAAAATGAATTTGCATGTCTAGTAGCAATTGCGCCTTGTCTTCAAAAATCAATTATTCAACTTGTCCTCCTCCCCCCTCTTTTTAACGGATGGCTGTAAATGGATGGAAACTGACATGAGTCTTTCTGTCCTGCACCAATTCACCTTGTTTCTGACAAAGTGATACTTATCCTTGGACTGTATAATGAAAGTGTGTGTGTGTGTGTGTGTATTGCTCTGAGGTTGTTGGGGGCAGTTAGGCTGTGTGATACCCAAGTCCCTTCTAATTTCTGGATCCAGCAAGGGTTAAAATGTAATGGAGGATTCCGTTGTTCAAGTCGCCAGGCCAGCTTCTTAGTAATGGTCCTAAGTGTGGGTCCTTAGTATTAGAAAGGCAGTTACCTGGTGCCAAAGGGGTGGGGCCCCTCCCTCACCCAGTTGGTAGTGAGAAAAATAAAAACCAGAGGGGTGTGTATGCCTTTGTTCTTGGCAAGAAGCAGGCAGAAGAGTGAGAGGCATGCTTGATTTTGTGTCAATGCTGTGAACCCCTCTATCGTAGGCTCCGGTTGTACTGTATATACAGTGTGTGTCAATGACCCATATATTGTGATATATATTGTGATATTTCCAAGGAAACTGAACCCTAGGTAAAGGGACCCCTGACCATTAGGTCCAGTTGTGGCCGACTCTGGGGTTGCGGCGCTCATCTCGCTTTACTGGCCGAGGGAGCCAGCGTACAGCTTCCGGGTCATGTGGCCAGCAGGACTAAGCCGCTTCTGGCGAACCAGAGCAGCGCACGGAAACTCCGTTTACCTTCCCACCGGAGTGGTACCTATTTATCTACTTGCACTTTGACGTGCTTTCGAACTGCTAGGTTGGCAGGAGCAGGGACCAAGCAACGGGAGCTCACCCCGTCGCGGGGATTCGAACCACCGACCTTCAGATCGGCAAGTCCTAGGCACTGTGGTTTAACCCACAGCGGCACCTGTGTCCCTGAACCCTAGGTAAGTGCCTGTAACCCCTGGGATCTCACATAGCTCAAAGATTGGGGTGACTGGCAGCAGCATAATACAAACTGTGCCCAGCAGAAAGTCAGGATGACAAGACTCATTCTGGACTTTAAAAAAAGGAGATTAAAGCAGCATATTAAAGTTCAAGATATGTATGTTCTTATCACCACTGGTTAGGAGTATATTCATAGGTGTCGTGCTATTTTAATGGGAGGGGGGGGGGAGTTTTACAGGTTTTCTTGACTATACAACATCTAGTTTTCCAAAAAGGAGGCACCACAAGTTATGTATGTCTGCAGTAATATTTTATGTCGGTTATTGGCACAACTTGTGATCATTGTGTTGAATCTATAATGTGCTTTTTTATGGTTATGTGATGGCTTATTTGGTAGAGCATTATAATACTTATGTTTTGTATTCCCATTAGGTATTTTGCAGGGAGAGGGTGGATTTAGTATTATAGCATTATTAAAACATAGTCAGAAAAGTTGCACATGTTTTGGGTAGCTGATTTATACCCCCACCCTTTTGCAACCGAAGTAATTTTCATGCTTCTGGGTTGCCTGATTTAAGTCATACTGGCTTGTCTTGCCTCTGTGTGTGGCTTTTCCCTCTGGCTGGCTGGCAGAGCTACGTGTCACGGCTTCAGTTGGTGCAGTGACAACGGAACAGTACTGACACAAATTACACTCAGCAACTCAAGGACATCCATGTAAAGGGCAAAGCGTTCAAACCTAATTCACTGCTTTAAGGTGTGTGAGTTAACTGCTTATGCTCTGGAGGGAAAAGGAAACCCCTTGCTAGGCACAATGGGACCTACTTAATCTTCATTTTGGCATTTCTTTGTCAGAAACAAGGTGAATTGGTGCAGGACGGAAAGACTCACGTCAGTTTTCACCCATTTACTGTTAAAAGGGGGGGGACAAGTTGAATAATTGATTTTTGAAAACAAGGCGCAATTGCTACTAGACATGCAAATTCATTTTCTTTGTATCAGATAATCCTACACAACTTAACCATATACCCTGTCCTGCTAATACACACCAGAATATAACTTTATATCAAGCATTCCGAAAGATGTGACACATACTTAAATTAACTGTAAAATCAATTGCTCCTTTTTCAAAATAAGCAAGTGTTTGTGGAACTAAGTATAGCGTCAAGAAAATAGCAGACCTGAATCATTCACTTATAACAACAAAGTTCCACATTTTCTTTGGTGAACTCTTATTCCTGTGGTAATGTGCCTTGATATAGATGGTTGTCTAATATCTTCAACTGCTCTGCATATTCCAGCAGTGAAGAGATAGAAAGATAATTTATTTCAGCTAACTAGCCCTTCAAATCACCAGTGCCTTGATCCCATAGCTCTCCATGCAGTGCAAAAAGTGAACCGGGTCAGTAGCACTAGTGGAACATTGTGAGTCGTAATGTTGCACTAGCAAATAAATTCAGGTCTTGAGCAAGTTGGACATGAGAGCGGGCGAGATGGACCAAGAAAAGAAAAGAATAGCAAAATCGTGTGACCCTGTCCATGCCAAGAGAATCAACTTATTCTCCCCTGCCCCACGAGTGCAGTCTTGGGACGATAAAGAGTAAGCATTAACCCAAAGGCAGAAATACTGACGGCTGAAGCTCAAACAGAATGGAAGTGGCACTGCCACACCGTACACTGATCAATGCAGATCCTGTCTTAGCAAAAGCCACAGCATGTACATGGTCGACAAGGGGAAGGAGACAGAACTGTGAGTGGATAGGGCACTAGAAAAAGGGCCTCTACAGCAATCAGAATTACAAGAATAGGAGAGCTGTTAAGTTGTCTGCTCAGATCCTTGAAGCTGCATGTTTGTCCAAAAGGAATTTTGATTCATCAAAATCAAAGCAGTTGTGTGTGTGTTTTTCTGTAACAGCGCCCGTTCCCTTTCTTCAGATTGCTGAGATGTTTTGAATGTATGTTTGCCTGCAAACTACTTAGCTGCTTTTAGACACGGTGTGCTCGTAATAATTAGTAATAATCTTGACAGCTTGTCAGAGAACGTTTTAATGTCATGATTTAAATTTTGCTCATTATGCACAGCGCATGCTGATACACCAACAGCTTTACTTTCCCCACCTTTTTCCTGAGTTTTGTCTTTCTTTTTACACACACACACACACACACACACACACACACACTAAGAACTATAGCTTTCATTATGCAAGCAACAATAAGTTCTGAACTTCCACTGTACATCTCTTCCCCTCACTTTGAGAACTGCTAAAACGTGAAGATCAACATCGGTGTTTTGTCCCATGTTCGGAATTATGTTCCCAGCTTCCACTGCAAAATAAAGAAAAGAAACCTGCCGCAATAATTACTGTAGGAATGTGATTGCAACAGTAAACAATAATATGCTATAAATAGTGATATATTCAGCTGAAAAGCAGCTGTCTCCTGGGGGGACATTTTATTGATGGAAGTCATAAATCTATAGGAATATGTATAAGGCATAATAACCATGGCACATATAAGTTGCTTCCACACTAGAACTGCTACGTGCTGCTGAGATGTTGCAATGAGCTGTTTCTGGGATTAAAGAGGCGGCTCCTTATACAACTTAAAATAGCACCATATTCTCCATCAGTGCCCTTCCCCGTGGACAAGATCGTCCTATACAGTGATACCCCGCAAGACGAACGCCTCGCGAGACGAAAAACTCGCAAAACGAAAGGTTTTCTCGTTTTCGAGTTGCCTCGCCAATCTTTATAGTGCAGGCTCTGAAACTCAGGGCTACTCTGACTGGGTAGTGTGTCCTAGACCTGGACCTGTTTTAATTCTTTTTATTACTTCTTTTATTACTTTTTCAACCCAATGTGCCGAGCCTATTTTGGGGGCATTTTATGTTTTATATACATCCGCATTTTGGATTCTTGGCGCTGGCAACTAAATCTTTACATTATTGTCTTAGGGTAATTTAAATGTCATTACGCCAGTAATATCGCTTTGAATTTTGTTTGGTTGCTTGTCTCTAGTATTTTTGTCTTATTTTGCTATGGCTGTATGCTAATGCAATAAAGGTTTTGATTGATTGATTGAGTTGCCTCGCAAGACGAATTTCCCTATGGGCTTGCTTCGCAAAACGAAGCTTGCCCCGGGGACAGCGGGTCTTCTCTTTTGAAGCAAGGGGCGGCGGGGAGAAGCGATCTTCTCCCCGCAGCCCCAGGTCCGGGGACAGCGGGAAGCGCTTCCCGCTGCCCCCGGACCTCTTTTGAAGCAAGGGGCTGCGGGGAGATCGCTTCTCCCGGTGCTCCGAAGCGGGGCGGGGGGGCGGGAACACCTTCTGAAGGCGGGCGGGGGGCGAAAGTCTTTGTCCCCCCTGCCCGCCTTCCCAGGGGCTTTTAAATCGCCCCGGACAGCGGAGAAGTCCTCCGCTGTCCCGGGGCGATTTTAAAATGCCGCCCGCCAGCATTTTAAGATCGCCCGGACAGCGGAGAAGTCCTCCGCTGTCCCGGGGTTTTTTAAAATGCTGGGGGTGGGAAGAAAAGCCCTTGTCCCCCCCCCCCAGCCTTCAGAAGAGGTCCGGGGACAGACTGTCCCCGGACCTGGTCTGAAGGCGGTTTCCCTAGGAACGCATTAATTGATTTTCAATGCATTCCTATGGGAAACCGTGCATCGCAAGACGAAAAACTCGCAAGACGAAGAGACTTGCGGAACGAATTAATTTCGTCTTGCGAGGCACCACTGTAATGTTTACAGGGACGCAGGTGACGCTGTGGTCTAAAACACTGAGCCTCTTGGGAAGGTCGGCGGTTCGAATCCCCGCGACGGGGTGAGCTCCCGTTGCTCTGTCCCAGCTTCTGCCAACCTAGCAGTTTGAAAGCAAACGAAGTAGATAAATAGGTACCGCTGCAGCGGGAAGGTAAATGGCATTTCCATGTGCTCTGGTTTCCGTCACGGTGTCCCGTTGTGCCAGATGTGGTTTAGTCCTGCTGGCCACATGACCCGGAAAGCTGTCTGCAGACAAACGCCGGCTCTCTCGGCCTGAAAGTGAGATGAGCGCCGCAACCCCATAGTCACCTTTGACAGGACTTAACCATCCAGGGGTCCTTTACCTTTTACCTTATACTGTTTACCCACAAGTAACTCGTACTCAGCACTGATTCTGTCCAGTGTTAATTCACAGCTCTCCCCACCCCACCCCATCCCCTGCAAATTCAGGGCACCTGGAGGGATGAGTGATAAATTGCCACTTATTTAGTTAGTCCATGCTGCCTTGGGGAGATGAGACTTTAATGACCAATGTCTTTATTTCTGGTGGTGCAGTTGTTACAGCGGTACATAAATTAATGATTTCACCGCATTTAATTTTGCTTACTTGAACGTCCACATTCAGGTTTTTGTTTTTAGTTTCCTGCTTCATCGGACTATTATCTTTCCTGAGGAACTTAGCCAAGCCAAATTGCTAAGTATAAAACTAACAGACTAATTTTATTTAGCATCCTACATGGGCTTGGGGAAGGGCTGGACATTTGGAGGTACTTAATTTCTCATTCATTTCCTTCTTAATCCACTTGTCAAGTAGGCCAGGGAATTACAGTATAAATAACCCATGTTATTTACACACACATGCACGGACAAAACCATTACTAGCAGGCAATTCTGTAGCCGTGGGGAATAAGAAAGCAGGATAAAGTCTTCTCAGGTAAACTTTCTACCTCCCACTAATCTGCAGAAAGTATCATCACAGGCAGGGACCATTTCACCCTGGTGGCAGAATCCCACAGAGAAATGCCCTTGTAGGGCACCCCAACTACCCCTGCTGCCAGAGAAGCAGCGGCTTCTGGCAAGACCTTGTGGGACTCTCACAAGATCTCACCAGAAGCTGCTGCCGCACAACCTCAGTAAGCAAGGTGGAGGCAGGGCTGCAGGGACAGACCACCAACTATGACATGAATCACTCCCTGGTGGCGAGCAAGACCCTTCTCCAGCCAAAGCACAAAGCCAACACAAAGCAGAAAGTGGCAGCCTCGCATCAGCACTGCCAGAAAAGTCATACCTGAACTTTGTAAACAGTTCTCTGATTCTGCTGAACAAACTCTACTGAAGCACCTCCATAGGCATATATCTCCACATGTGGTGGGAGTGTCCCAAAATCCAACTATTCTGCACAACAGCCATACGAGAAATATGTAAAATAACTAAGCAAGTATTAGAAATCACCCCAGAGTTGGCCCTACTAAACATCTTCCAAGACAATAATGTCCATTTACACCACAAAGAACTCATAACCCACCTACTTTCAGCAGCTAGAAACACCATAACCAGATACTGGAGAGACTTGTCAGGAGTAAGCATGGACCAATGGTACCAAATAGTATGGGAAACAGCCCTACTAGAAAAAATAACCAATAAACTGAAACTGACATGGGGACAAATAGAAGAAGATGCCTTCACCCTGGTATGGCTCTCATTTATCACATACACAGCCCAACAGGACAATGACAAAAATCCACCAACAGCATACAAATCAGTATAGCTAACCTGATCCAAAACACCCACCCCACTCACACATGAAAACAATGATCACCACAGCCAATCACAAACAAACAACCACACCCTAGGCCGACCCCAACCTCTCTCACCACCAAAGGAACACAAGTGAATAGCAGAGAACCTGCACAAAACCCCACATATATTAAGTATAATAGAAACATCGCCACCCGACACCACCCCCACCCATCTTACCCCCCTCCCGCCTTCCCCCCTCTTCTTCCTAATGTTTCAACAAATGAAACTGATCTGTAAAAAATGTTACTTGGAGGAAAAAGAGAGAGAGAGATTGCACATACTTTTGTAAACCAAGAAAATATTTAATAAAAATACATTAAAAAAAAAAAAACTCTACTGAATTGCCCCAGAGGCAGCGTCAAAACAAGGTGGAACCACCTCAAAGAGGAAACCTACAACACAGTTATGAACTCTTTGGGCAAAAGAGAGCAGCAGATCCCTAGCTGGTCTGAGGCCGGCATGAAGGACATGGAGCCTGTTATCACTGCAAAGTGAGGCTCTTGTGAACTACAGGTGTGCGCCTTGTGAGAAGACACTTGCTGCCATATGAAAGAAGGGATGTCCAGAAGATTGCTAGATGATGTGCCAGTGACTACTGGCCAAAGCTGTGTCATTCAACTTGCTGCTGACCCTGGCAGCACTTGCAAAATGTACGAAGGTATGAGGAAAGCCTTTGGACCAACAGTCAGAAAAACTCCACCTCCCAAAACCTTGTCTGGAGAGATCATTACAGACCTCAGCAAGCAGATGAAGTGATGAGCAGAGCACTATCAAGAGCAGTCCTTGTGGGAAACCATGGTCTTCATCACAGCATCCAGACTTTGCCTGTCTCAGAAGAGCTGGATGTACCTACCTAACTCGACAATGCCATCAACTCTCAGGCATGTGGTAAAATCCCAGGACGAAACAGAATCGCAACAGAAGAACTGAAAGTCAGCCTCAGTTTCTCCCTCATAACGCCCCTTCATGAGCACCTCTAGCAGTTTTGGGAAACAGGATCCATGCAACAAGACACACTCAACTCCATCATTGTGACCCTCTACAAGAACAAAGGTGACCGCCACGACTGTAACAACTACTGTGGAATCCATGGGGAAAGCCTTTGCCTGTGTAGTTATCAACAGATTACAGTCACTCGCTGACACAGTCTATCCCAATTCACATTGTGGCTTTAGGGCCCAGAGGTCAACAGTTGACATGATTTTCTCACTGTTCCAGCTGCATGTGAAATGCAGAGAGCAGAGACACACCCCTTGTCTGTTTCATTCATAGACCTGATGAAGACCTTTGATCTCATCAGACGAAAATGACTCTTCACACTGCTCAACTAGATAGGATGCCCACCTAAGCTCCACAAGATGATTGTGTTCTTCCACAAGAACATGTGCAGCACCGTCCAGTATGATGGCTCATCCTCAGATGGCTTCCCTGTAAAGAGTGGGTGTCAACTAAATTCAGGAGGTTTCTGTGTTAGGCAAAGTTTAATCAAACATTGACTAATTCTAACTTTTACTAAATCATAACACATTTAGGGGGATCTAGTCCCAGCCCACAAACTCATAACATCACCCCCCCCCCCTTAGAAAGAGGCATCTCATCATAGATGTGTAAAAGAATACCATAAAAGTTAATGAGGACATTTAAAACAAATCATAAAATAGATCATAACACAATGGCACTTTTACCCATTCCTTCCAAGCAATCTCCTGTCCATCGAGAATTCTCCAGGCCACCTGCTTCCTTCTTGTTTGAGACTCTGTCCTGTCATATGGTGCCCAAAATCTTCCTGACACAGCACATATGGAAGGCATTGAGGCATATGCAAGTTGCCCACAATTTACTTCCATAAAGCAGCATGCTCAGTGCATAGGCTTGGTAGAACTTCATTGTGGTGTTGGTCATTAGCATCCCATAACCTTTTAGAGAGGTGAACCATTGCTGTACCTGCCTGAACAATATGCTTGTCCGGCTCAGCATCAATGCAGAGGTTGCTGGTTATGGTGGAGCCCAGACAGGCAAAATCATCTACCACCTCAGGCATGTGGTCACCAGTGGTGAAACATGGGGTGCTGGTGATATCCCGACCCAAGATATTGGTCTTTTTTACTCTGATTGTGAAGCTGATTTCCATGCAGGCTTGGGCAAAATGGTTGATTAGTCTCTGTAGAGCTTCCTCAGAGTGAACTGTCAAGGCTGCATCATCTGCAAAAAAAAAAAGTCTTGCAGTTAAGAACCTGCCATACTTTTCTCTTGGCATGGAAATGTGCCCGCTTGAACCGATCCCCATTGCTCCTTGAATGGATGTACACAACGTCCGTCTTCAGTTGAAATAAAGGCGTATGAGAGCAACAGGGAGACATATTATGACAAATAGAGTTGTGGCGAAACCACAGTCTCCTCAGCTTAATCCCTTATTTGTCTTCCCAAACTGAATACAGGCAACTCCCAGTTTAGGTGCATCTGAACAATGTGCAATCATGCACAAGCGCATAGTGCCAAACCTGGACGTAGCCCCAAAACGTGATAAAGACATCATGAAAAGGAGAGGAATGGGGCAGGAGCAGAGTGGATAGCCTGAGAATCCAAAATACCTAAAAGTACCAAGTGTGTGTTGTAAAAGAGGAACAGGGACCAGGAACAGCTCTGGTGTCCCGAAACTGAAATTTGCTGTCCCAGCCCTCCTTTTGCTCTAACCCTGAGTTGAGGGCAGTTCTCAAGGCTCCAAGGGATTTATTTTAGTTCCCAGGATGAGGGAGCATCCTTCCCATTCCTAGTGCTCCCCTGGGGGAGCTTGATTTCCTTTGTCAAATCTCTTTTACACGGGTGGGGACGCGGGTGGCGCTGTGGGTTAAACCACAGAGCCTAGAACTTGCCGATCAGAAGGTCGGTGGTTCGAATCCCCACGATGGGGTGAGCTCCCGTTGCTCAGTCCCTGCTCCTGCCAAATTAGCAGCTCGAAAGCACGTCAGAGTACAAGTAGATAAATAGATACTGCTCCGGAGGGAAGGTAAACGGTGTTTCCGTGCGCTGCTCTGGTTCGCCAGAAGCGGCTTAGTCATGCTGGCCACATGACCTGGAAGCTGTACGCCGGCTCCCTCGGCCAGTAAAGCGAGATAAGCGCCGCAACCCCAGAGTCGGCCACGACTGGACCTAATGGTCAGGGATCCCTTTACCTTTAACAGGGCCGGATTAAGACGTTTAGAGGCCAATGGCACTTACAAGATTTTGGTGCCCTCATATATATCTAATTCAAAACATAAACAACAGCAAGCCATAAAATAATTTTTTTTTAAAAAAAATGAAACCTACAGCAAGATGGAAAATGCTTATTTTTGTATATTTGTATAAATAATATTTATTTTTGTTCATCTGCACTGTATGGTCCCTGGTAGAGTTGGCAATGGAACATTTATATGATGCCCCCTTTCCTTTGATGCCTTAAGCATGGGCTTATTTTGCCTAATAGTTAATGCAGCCCTGCCTCCCAGTATTATAATAAATAATAATAATAATAATAATAATAATAATTTATTTATACCCCACCCATCTGGCTGGGTTCCAACTGAATATTAAAAACGATACAGCATCAGACATTAAAAACTTCTCATGCAAGCAGTAGTCTAAATCCTACAGAGAGCACCAGGTTTGGGAAAGCAATAGCATGAAGCCCAAGGGTCCAGGGCCATGTGAGGGGGAAACGGTCCCTTTGATAGCCAATTTAAAGATGTTTATTAAAGAAGCTTTAAGTAGGCAAAAAGGGGAAGGTGCATGGAAGAAAAGTGCCATCGCCACTTGAACAGCACAAGCCCTGAGCGGCGTGACTGGTGCACCTTCCTCACGCCACCCTCCCCAGACCTGAGCCTTGCAAGGCCAGTCAAGGATGGGCAGTGTGGAAATGTGACAGCCATTCATCCCTCAATCCCAACCTATTGATGATGCAAATGGGAAAAGCCAAAGTTGCTCCTCGTCTAGAAATTAGAATATTATTGTTGTTATAATAATATAATAATCTATTATTTATACCCCGCCCATCTGGCTGGGTTTCCCCAGCCACTCCAGGCAGCTCCCAACAGAATTAATAATAAATGTTGTTCTTATATAAGTTGTATACCACCCTTCATCTGTAATTCTCAGGGGGCTAGGTAGGAAATAATGTAAGAATATGTCCTGGGGAAATAAATAGCTGATAAACAGCCAAATTACTGTTGCTTACAGGAACACTAAGAAGTGGGATTTGCCTTATGTGAATCTTGTACAGAGTGGGACCTCTAAATCCTTTTTTTATTACATTATTCTTTCCCACTAAAGTGCCAAGCATCTCACAGTACTACCCACTACTGTAGCTAATTACTCCTGAACTGTTATAAAGAATCATCAGGATGATAATTAGTTTTAAATTTAGTTGCTGGGTTCAAGCATCTTTTGGTGTTTTATTAAAATGCAAGTAAAAATGTATAAACAGGAAGATTACAAAGTAAAACGAGGATGTTAGAAAATAAGGTCAGTTACCTAAGGCAATAGTTTATAAAATATAGGCTAAACAAATACTGGTATTACATATTGGAAGGGTGAAACAGAAGAATAAAAGAACAAAAAAACAAAGCATATTTCTGAACCGTGGCATGAATAACAAGGTAATTAATGCAAAGAAATGGCATTTTAATCTAGCAATTATTAGAATGCAATGTTTTCGTTCAGGTTCATTTGCGGTTTACTATCTCTTTTAATTATGTTGTAACAAACTTCTGTCTTTTATTATGGTTAAGATGCTCAATGTTGCTCAGTTTTGAGAACAGGTCTAGATTTAAAAGTCAAAAGGAAATGCACCAGAAGAAACTAAGCTAGCATTGAAAAACATCTCATTTTTTTATTTAATTTCTCCTGCTGGATTTATGTCAAAATTTGAAAACATCCCCTCCACCCAAGAAATAAAAGCCAGCAGTTAAACAGTTCAATTATAATATTATTTGCACCCTCAAGAATGTTTTTTGGGGTGGAGCTAAGTAGACAGACTCTGACACACCTCTGCTTTCTCACAGGAGATTCCTTTGCACACCTGTGCACAAGGAAGGGGTTGAGGCCCAGCTGAGGAAATCCTACCTCCCCAGGCACAGATTAGCTGCGTGGGGCCAGGCACGTCTATGTGCTGGTCCCAGGGGGTTACCGTGCGGCGTGGTCTGAGTCCAGTCTGAGGTTGAGGGTGTGGTATGGAGGCTGTCCGTCAAAGCTGAAGCGGGGTCCAGGGCAGGGAGTCGGGTGAGGCCAGGAACTCTGGCAGAAGAGCAGGACAGGGTGCAGGCAGGAACAGGCTACCAACAATGTTGCTCCCGCAACCTAGGACTGGGGCTGGCCGGCCTTTATCTGCCCCAAGGCATAGGGCGGTCCCAGTCCATAGGTGACTCGCCTCTCCTGGCCTGGAGGTGAGCACTCCTCCTGCGGGAACTTAGTTCCCTCCGCCTCTCTGCCCTGAGCCTCTGCAGCTCAGGAGAGGCTGGAGGGTTACCAGACCCAGAGGCAACCTCAGCTTCCTCTGACGGGGCTGAGAGTGGAGCACCTGCAGGTCCTCGATCACCTCCGGAGCCAGAGCAGATTCAGCTGGTGTCTGCTCCTGAGGATCCGGCACAGGTGAGGGCCCTTCAGGTTCAAGCCCCAGCCCTGGCTCAGCTGGTCCCGGAGGCGGGGACTCCTGTGCAGGCTGGGATTCCTCAGGTTCAGCCTCTGAATCCGATTCCCAGGCCATCACAGTCTGCCTGCTCAGCCATTATTGGTCTTGGGACCTGTCACTCTGCTCCAGCCAGGGGGAGCCCCACTGCTGTTGCACTCCTTGTCTTGTGCTCAGCTGCTACCTGGCCAGGCTGAGAGGGATGGAGGGTGTTATATACTGAGTTGAATAGGATCCAAAATGCAGCAGTCTGATTGGTCCTAGAACAACAGGATTCAGAATGCAGCAGTCTGATTGGTCTGCAGGAGCCACCCACTCCAGCTTCGGGTGGAAGTGAATCTGCAACCTGATTGGCCTACGGGAGAATCCCAGAATTAGCCAATCATGTGGGGCCCATTGTGTAAATAGTGTATATAAAGCAGACATTTCGGGGGAACTTCCATTCCTCACTACTCTGAGCTGAATAAAGAGCATGAAATCCACACTCGACTCCGAGTATACAGTGGTACCTCGGGTTACAGATGCTTCAGGTTACAGATGCTTCACGTTACAGACTCCGCTAACCCAGAAATAATACCTCAGGTTAAGAACTTTGCTTCAGGATGAGAACAGAAATTGTGCTCTGGCGGTGCAGCAGCAGCGGGAGGCCTCATTAGCTAAAGTGGTGCTTCAGGTTAAGAACAGTTTCAGGTTAAGTACGGACCTCCGGAACGAATTAAGTGCTTAACCCGAGGTACCACTGTATTTCACAGGGGCAGGTGGCAGCCCCCACAGTGAGCCCGGCAGCTGAGGAGCTGGCCACAAAACTCCCCATGGCGCTCCTGGGGCAAGGCAGCCTTCCTGGTGATGGGATGGGTGGAGGAAGGCAGGGGAGGAGGAGCCAAAGGGCAGGAGGGAGGTTGTGGACTTGGAGAGGGATGCATGTGGAGTCATGAAGCCCTCCTAAAATAAAATAAAATCAGAGACCCACTGTGCCCTGTCTGTCTGTGTGCAATCTCAGCCCACTCACCCACCCCCCAATTCATGCTGCCGACTTTGCTAGAAGGCATGGCGGACCCACTTCAAGGTGGACCAGATTGAGGGGGGCTGGGCTTTTAACAACCCAAGACTCCCAACCATGTGGCTAGTCCTCAGTCCTTCAAGACACAGGGGGGTGGCTCTTCCATGCGGGACGGACAGTGCAACCTGTGCAGGTCAACGGGCACCTGTCTAGCTTCAACTAGAAAGATTTGGCCGCTAGGTCAAACGGCTTTAAAAGGAGGCAAGAGGCATGCAGACACAGGGTTGTCTAGCAAGGCCTGTTAAATGGCCCAGCTGAAATAGAACCCCTATATCTATATCTGAACCAGGACACGGGTGGCACTGTGGGTTAAACCACAGAGTCTAGGGCTTGCCAATCAGAAGGTCGGTGGTTCGAATCCCCGCAACGGGGTGAGCTCCCGTTGCTCGGTCCCTGCTCCTGCCAACCTAGCAGTTCGAAAGCACGTGAAAGTGCAAGTAGATAAATAGGTACCACTCCGGCGGGAAAGTAAACGGCGTTTCCGTGCGCTGCTCTGGTTCGCCAGAGTCATGCTGGCCACATGACCCGGAAGCTGTATGCCAGCTCCCTCGGCCAGTAAAGCGAGATGAGTGCCGCAACCCCAGAGTCGGCCACAACTGGACCTACTGGTCAGGGGTCCCTTTACCTTTACTTTATCTATATCTGAATACCAGGTGAGGGGGGCATTTCTGGTTCACTTCAGGCAGCCAAAGTTCTTGGGCCAGCCCTGCCTTGCACCAAACAAAAGGATAAGTTAGGATCGACTCCTGTGTGGGGAGTCATTCCTAATTGGACAATGTGCTTTCCTTTCCACACATTCTCCCCTCAGGTGTCCATTGACATAACTGAGTGATAAGTTTAGTAAAGTGTCCATGTGAGCTGTAAACATATTAAATTTATGTCCTAGGGATCCTAGTAGATAACAAATGTTGTGTTCCTCATCCATTTTGTATTCTGAAATGTCTAGCTTTTCAATAACACTCAGGAACTGTGCCACATGTTCATTACAATGTTTCTTAAGGGACGCGGGTGACGCTGTGGTCTAAACCACTGAGCCTCTTGGGCTTGCTGATCGGAAGGTCGGCGGTGCGAATCCCGACAAGGGGGTGAGCTACCCGTTGCTTTGTCTCAGCTCCTGCTGACCTAGCAGTTCGAAAGCACGCCAGTGCAAGTAGATAAATAGGTACCACTGCGGCGGGAAGGTAAACAGCGTTTCTGTGCACTCTGCTTTCCATCACGGTGTCCCGTTGCACCAGAAGCAGTTTAGTCATGCTGGCCACATGACCCGGAAAACTGTATGTGAACAAACACTGGCTCCCTTGGCCTGAAAAGCCGGATGACTGCTGCACCCCATAGACCAGGGGTCAGCAACCATTTTCAACCGTGCGCCGGTCCACCGTCCCTCAGACCTTGTGGTGGGCCAGACTATATTTTGAAAAAAAATATGAACGAATTCCTATGCCCCACAAATAACCCAGAGATGCATTTTAAATAAAAGACACATTCTACTCATGTAAAAACACGCTGATTCCCGGTCCGTCTGGAGGCTAGATTAAGAAGGTGATTGGGCCTTTTACTTTACCTTACAATATTTCTTGGATTCACGCTTCAGATAATATAAATCTCTCACACAGATACCATGTGAACACTTGCTGGAGAATCCATATGCTTTTTCTAAGTTTTGGTACATCTGAACAACTGTCTCACCTTCTTTGGGAGGTGTCTGTGATATTATCTAAGATGATAGATAGACACTGCTCATTTGTTCTGCTGATCCCAGAATTTTGAGGCCTTACCTTCACTGGATTTTGCTTTCTTAATGAGTTCTAAAATATATAGTCTATCAAAGCTGCTCCCCCCACCTCCATCTTCTGCGCTGCAATTGCTTTGGGTTACCTTAGGCAATTTGGGGCTTTCATCAAGAACTGAATTGCTATTAGCCATTTTAAAAATCAAAACCCCCAACCTCCCTCTAAAAAAAACCTTCCAAAAATTACAATTAAAAAATCCTTCCCCCCTCAAAAAAGTAGAATGCAAAAATGCTAGCATTTCAAACATTATAAGGATGCAAAAACCACAAATCCAAAAATCCTGCCTGTACTGATTTGAAAGGGATATTTAATCCCTCCACAATAACTCAGCTGTATTACAACACAACACTGCCATCTGTTGCCCAAGATACAAATTGCAACAGCAAAACTTTACAATTCAGAAGAAGAAGAAGAAGAAGAAGAAGAAGAAGAAGAAGAAGAAGAAGAAGAAGATTCTAATTCCTAGATGAGGAGCAATTTTGTCCATTTCCCTTTGTATTGTCAGTAGGTGTTCTCTTCTGTGCTTCTCCCCACTTTCTCACTTGTGAGTTATTTTAAGCCAATTAAGTATCAATGGGTCCTGTGTGTAGATAACTGTGAACACCCCTTGTTTCTTACAAATGTTCAGGGTGGTATGCAAATGAATATAAATAATCAGTGCACACCTTGGCAGTTTTCTGGTTTTGTGCAAATCTGAGGGATTAAAGAAATATCTATCTATCATCTATCTATCTATCTATCTATCTATCTATCTATCTATCTATATCTATCTTTCTATCTATCCATGACCCTGAAATAGTTATGAGCAGGCTGAAAAAGAAATGAAAGCACTGAGGAAGCAGTAGGTATGAAAAGAGGAATAGCAAAAAGTGATAATCTATCCTCCCAAAACATTGAAACAAATAATCTGTCACCCCAGATTTCCCCACCTTATTCCATTGTCCCTTTATTGGGTAAACTTGAATTTACCCAATAAAGCAGCATGACTAGTGATGTTTGAGGGTAATGTCATATGGACTATGCAAATTAAACAGGAAGGCAAACAGCTATAAATATGCAGTAAACTTTGGAGTTGAGAAACCCATATTCCATCAGTTTAATATCTGAGACACCAACTGCAATGTTAGGGTCAGGGGTCAGGATCTGGGGGCTAGGGGTTAAAGGGTCAGGGTTCAGGTTAGATTTAGGGTCAGGAACAAGCTTAGGGTTTATGGTTATGGTTTGGGTCAGGGTCAAGGGGACAGGGTTAAGGTTAGGGTCAGGAGACAGTGGTTGATGGTCAAGGTATAGGGATGAGAGGTCAGGATCAGGCTTAGGTGTCAAGTGTCAAGGTTAGGGTTATAGTCACCTGCTTTGGGTGATAACTCCTGAGTGCCCCCAACCCAGAAATGCCTCAGGGTAATACTCAGCAAATATCTTGATTTCCATCACCAGCCTGTACAATATGCCAAACAGACCAAAACAGCCAAACAAGAACTATAGTACTAAATTGTGAAGTAAGTAAAAAGGTGCTCCGAGTGCTTTCTCTAAGCCAACTTGTCACATATCTCCAAATGCAAAACAGGCTCTTCAAATGGCCACCTTTTTAGGATAATAATTTAATTTCCTGAAATGGGAATGTTTGCTTCTATTGAATTGCTGTGTATTTTTTCACATGGTGTTTTTCCTTTGGCAGTAGCTCTCTCATGTGATTGGCTGAGTCACATGAGAGAGGCATTCCATTCTGTTGTGACTCTTATTCCAGGAACTGTTGTTTTTATCAGTTTTTTCTGTTTCTTCCGTCTGGGTGTGCCTATGTGAGGAGAATGGCTGCTGAGAGAGGTTTCCCTGGAGGCTTCCGAGGGCGGTATGGTCTGTCTAGGGTGAAGCAGAAAGAGGACGAAACTTGTGCTCTCTATAAGGAAAAACGTGAATAAGCAGGAGATTGTAGATTATGTTCTTCTCAGCTATATGTTTTTGAAAGTAAAGTTCTTTTGAAAACAAAGAGACTGGACATATCATATCCACACATCCCATACCTGAGAGATGGGCAGGACCTGGCCTTCCACTCTCCAACAAGGGTCAAGGGTCCAAAGAGAGGGGAAGAGAGCCTTGATTGATCCCTCCCAACATCTGGAATCCAGACCAGACTTTCGACAGAGCTGGCCATCTTTGCTGATTATGAGTAAACCAAACAGCTATATTGTAATGAATAGGCTAGGATTAGTCCAGTTTTAGAGCCACAGGGCTCTGGTTTATTGCGTAGTCTTGTTCCAACCTTCTGCCTGCTTCCCCCCTACTTTTTCCAATATAGTTTCCTAATCTGACCACTGCAGTGTGTGTGTGTCTGCCAACCTCAGGGTTCTGGAATCCCCTTGTGCCGAGACGCCTGGAGTCCATGCTATTGAAAGTTTCGGACCAGTGTTGTGAAAGTACAGCACGCTCTTCTGAGATATGGGAGACTTGGGGAGTTTGGGCTGCCTTTACACTGTAATTTATAAGGTAACTTTCTCAGAAACTCAGGGTGTGTCCATCTCCAGAGTTCCTGGCTTTTAGGAAGTTTATGTGGGAAGCCTCATTCAGCATGCTTAGCTCTAGTTAATGCATGAAGGGGTTAAGACCATAGAGTAAGCTGTTTTCCTAGACTTAGCTAGGTTACGCCCCCTCACCTTTAGTGATGAACAATTTAAAAAGTGCATTAAAACAGGATATTTAAAGGGTCTTTAAATGCTTTGCAGCATGTTTTGCTTTAAAACCTCTCCTGGGGCTCTCTCTTACCAGAGAGTATTCTGCCTTACATTTGGATCTAGGGATCCAGCAAATTCTTCTTTACTAAACTAATCAAATAACTACACAGGGAATAGGCTCAGAATGTGGAATATTTTGTTGAGATTCTAGTGAGGAATACTGTGCAGGGTTTCAGCTTGTTGAAGGAATTTAAAAACTTGTTTTTTTAGAGTGGAGAAAGATTTTTCTCCCTCTTCTGCAGTAGGCAGAAGTTTTTCTTTCTTTGTTGGATATTTTTTTAGAAGTGTCTCTTTTTACGATAGACAGCCAAAATCTTGTTGCTGCTCAAAGCTGCAGACTGCTTAGAGTAATTTTACTCAATGGAACAGGTTGGAAACCATTATGAAAGTAAGAGGCATTATAGCTTGAATCGAGGAAGAAAAGCCTAGAGCTGGTGCAGAATTAATAAAATGGGAATAGCAGAATGACATAGCAGTGTCTATTAATTTGGATAGTCTTTCAGACACCCAGATGGTCCATGCTATGCTTTGCGATACTGCTACCGAGATGACTGACAATTTACCAGTCTTTTGTATTTACAAGCACACATTCTCATCAAGCTTGAAGGAACTATTCAAATTAAAGCTTGAGTCCAAGAATGACTAACAATCATGAGTTCCTAGCCATTATTGAGGAACTGGAAGAAGCAGATTTTAAAGTGGATGATGTACCAAGAGTCTGCTACTTTTTAGAGTCACAAAGGTTGAGACATTTGCCAGGCTCACAGACGACAAACTAAAAGTAACCCTAACTGATGTCACTGGTCATTTGAGAAAGGAATGAAAAACCCAGTCTCAGAAGAAAGCCAAGGCTCCATCTGAAACTTACTTGTTTCAGATGTAATGAAAGAGAACATATATCCAAATGTTGTGAAGCCCCAAGCCCAGCAAAATCCCCTTCATTTAACCAACCAAATCCCAAGGGAATCAAAATAAGCAATTTTCTTTTGCATGGGAAGAGTCTAACTTTAAACAACTGTGATGATGATAATAATAATAATAATAATAATAATAATAATAATAATAATTTATTATTTATACCCTGCCCATCTGGCTGGGTTTCCCCAGCCACCCTGGGCGGCTTCCAACAGAATATTAAAATACAATAATCTATTAAACATTAAAAGCTTCCCTAAACAGGGCTGCCTTCAGATGTCTTCTAAAAGTCTGGTAGTTGTTCTTCTCTTTGACATCTGGTGGGCATTCCACAGGGCGGGTGCCACTACCGAGAAGGCCCTCTGCCTGGTTCCCTGTAACCAGGGATACAAAATACTTGATACAAAATCAAGTAAATGGTTAATTGATTCAGGATTTATTCTCACATGGATTATGATAAATATTACTTTGGAGGCATTAAGAATATGAATCCATCAGTGGATGAAAGTATTCAATTGTTGATACCATGAAGATATTTAATTTACTGCATATTTCGCTCTATAAGATGCACTTTTCCCCCTCCTAAAAAGTAAGGGGGATGTGCGTCTTATGGAGCAAATGCAGGCTGCGCAGCTATCGCTGAAGCCAGAAGAGCAAGAGGGATCGGTGCGCAGCGATCCCTCTTGCTCTCTTGGTTTCCGGGATAGCCACGCAAAGCCTCTTGAGCGCAGCCAGAGTGCTCCTCCCTCTTCGCTCAAGAGGCTTTGCATTGCTTTCTTGTTTTTTGTTTCCCTCCTCTAAAAACTAGGTGCGTCTTATGGTTGGGTGCATCTTACAGAGCGAAAAATTCGGTAAATGCCGCCCTATACCCGAAGGTATAGATATGCAGATCTATGATTTATTTGACCATCACAACCAACAGTTGAGGAGGATGTGCCAGGGAAACAGGCAAGCTCAGGTGAAGAAACTTTGCTCTGGTTTTAAAATTTCCAAGTATAAATTTGTCTTCTTTTTTGAAACTCTTTTTTATTGATTTTCCAAGGTACTTAACAAAGAATAAACAATAACCTAACACAATTATTAGGGTCTGTGACAAGCAAGATTACTGTAGTATGGTAAAGTGAGTACAGCATTTTGCTTGGTTAAATGCAGATATCCTGGCCTGGTCCTGATCTGAGTTTGTCTGTGTTCTTTCTCTGAATAATTCACAAATTTTAAAAAATTTGATGACATCTGTGACAACTTAAATTTTGGGTATGTGTTTTAAGGATTTTCTTTTATTTCTTTATGTATATATGTTAAAACCTTTTAAAATGTGACTGAATTTTATGTTACGTTTTGAATTCTCTTTTGTTTTGTGCCCATGAGGCTCAACACGTTTCCTGTAACACAATTTATCTGTAAGAAGTATAATGCACCTCCTGCAAATGTTCTCCATATGTGGCGGGGATGCTTAACAAGTCATGGGCAGAAATTCTAGCAGTGAGATTTGGCTTAGATTTAAATTACGGTAATCTTGTATAATTTTATAGAAAAAAGTCAGAGCTGTCTTTCTGGTTCATATAATGATACAGTGAGAGGGTTCACTAGAAATGTTCACAGGCTTTCAAAGGAGAGAGATGCTGGCTCCTTCAGAGGAGGAACACCTTTTATTCTGGTTGTAAAACCACTGAGGTCCAGATCCATTAAATATAGCAGTTGTTGGTAACTTTGGTGAAAAAGAGAGAAGCCAAGCCCTGGAAGCTCCAGCTAGAGATGAAGGCCTTCTCTCCTCAAGAAAACTTTTTTGTCCAGGATTTGGGTCAGTGTACAAACAAGTATGGAATGAGTCCCTGCCTGAAAGCATGCATTTCTCCCACAAATTAAATGAGATGTTGAAGTAAAATTCAAATTGATATAGCCAGATATTGCCTGTCAGCAAGACAAGCTGAGAGGAAACCTTAGTATCATTCTTGCTGGGAAGAAAACTTTCCAAACATAACCCAAAATTGCTGGAGAATGGCAGTGCCTCTCCAAGATGGGAACCAGGCACTTAAATAATGCCTGCTATATTGCAGCCGTGCTGGGAAAAATACTGGAACACAGAAAGTGAGGTATTTCTCAACTTAAAAGTAAAGGCTCCATAATTAACTCCCTACTCGCAAAATAGACTAAAAAACCCATAATGACAAGAGATCCCCGTGTGGCTGCTGTTGTGACAGCAATCAATCCTATACATCAGGGGTCAGCAAACTTTTTCAGCAGGGGGCCGGTCCACTGTCCCTCAGATCTTGTGGGGGGCCGGACTGTATTTTGGAAAAAAAGTATGAATGAATTCCTATGCCCCACAAATAACCCAGAGATGCATTTTAAATAAAAGGACACATTCTACTCATGTAAAAACACGCTGATTCCCGGACCGTCCGTGGGCCGGATTGAGAAGGCAACTGGGCTGTATCCGACCCCCAGGCCTTAGTTTGCCTACCCATGCTACACATGAAACCGCAGAGAGATCAAGAAGAATATTCCTACTTGGGATGAGGGACAGCTTTAAATGCTAGATGTTTCATGCTGAAACAGTTCATTTCAAACACACGCACAGGGGGCCCCTTGTAGCAGAATACACATACTGTCCATTGGAACTCCCTGTCATGCGTCCATGTAGAGGCAAAACTGCCACAAGTTTGCTAAAACCAAAAGGAACCAGGAGCAAAAAGCCCACCAAACCTGTAGCTGGTTTCTAAATCCTATATTTCCAGGTGTAACAGACACACATTGGCACTTTTATCTACAAAGAAATAAACACAAAATGATACTGTTGACAGAAACACACGAACACAACACAACCGTCTCATAAAATGGAGGGTCTTGCTTTACGAAAAGAGAAAAACAGAATATGCGGAATATCCGTGTCTCCAATAAGTTACATTTACATTGCTTCCCACTTGCTTACAAAAAGAGCAGAATAAACTACAAGCAAAAGAAAATCTGCTAAAGGAGAAAGAGGAGGTGTGTGTCATCTGTGGCCATCAAGAACCAGAGCAGGTCCAGCTTCTGCCTTGGACCCGACTTGGCGTAGTTTTGTTCCTTCTCATTCATCAGCCGTGGATTCCCATTCTGTGGCCACAGAACTTACAGCACAGTATGTGGGAGTTGGGAAAAGTTTTCCGGCAACTCCATCAGTGTTTCAAGGGCTAGTCAGGTTCCTTTTAGTCCTCAATGATTATTGGCTCATCATTCACAGGCTGCTGTAGATGTAAACCTGCTACTGGCCAGAGGACAATAGGCTTGTAAGGCCGTCTTGCAGCTTGTTTCGCTTCAGAGAAAGAAAGCAACTTACGGATTTTCCTGGGAGAGAATGAAAAGAAAACCTTGTCAGAGACTAGATACTTGTAACTTTCTTTTCCTGTTTTTATCAGTTGCTTCAATATCTGTTCAGTTAGGGGGCTGTATAAACATGCAGTTTCCTTTGTTATATTATTATTTTAATTTATTGTCCGCTTTTCACCCTAAGGCGGGTTACAATAATCTAAAATACAGCATTAAAAGCAGTTTAAAACAACCGATAATCACAAAAATAGGGTGGGTCCTAAAAAAAAGTGGTGCTATTACTTCCCTTGATCTGGACACTAAACTTCTGTTGATACAGACTAGAATAGCATTTACTTTTTTGGCTGCTGCATCAGTTACCGTATTTTTCGCTCTATAGGACGCACTTTTTCCCCTCCAAAAATGAAGGGGAAATGTGCGTGCGTCCTATGGGGCGAATGCAGGCTTTCACTGAAGCCTGGAGAGCGAGAGGGGTCGGTGCGCACTGACCCCTCTCGCTCTCCAGGCTTCAGGAGAGCCCCAGCGCCAGCCCCACAAGGTCGGGGGACAGAGGGAGGCGGAACGCTGCCATTCCGCTAAAGCTTTGTCTCCCGAAGTGGTTTGGAGGCTGACGGCGGGGAGACCCCGCCGCCAGCCCCGCAAGCTCCGGGGACAGCTGGGAGACGCAGCGCGTCTTCCTGCTGTCCCCGGACCTGATCTGAAGGCGGGCGGTGGGGAGAAGAGCGCTTCTCCCCGCTGCCTGCCCCGCAAGCTCCGGGGACAGCTGAGAGGCGCAGCGCGTCTTCCTGCTGTCCCCGGACCTGATCTGAAGGCGTGCGGCGGGGAGAAGAGCGCTTCTCCCCGCTGCCTGCCCCGCAAGCTCCGGGGACAGCTGGGAGACACAGCGCGTCTTCCCGCTGTCCCCGGACCTGGTCTGAAGGCGGGCGGTGGGGAGAAGAGCGCTTCTCCCCGCTGCCTGCCCCGCAAGCTCCGGGGACAGCTGGGAGGCGCAGCGCGTCTTCCCGCTGTCCCCGGACCTGATCTGAAGGCGGGTGGCAGGGAGAAGAGCGCTTCTCCCCGCTGCCTGCCCCGCAAGCTCCGGGGACAGCTGGGAGGCGCAGCGCGTCTTCCCGCTGTCCCCGGACCTGATCTGAAGGCAGGCGGCGGGGAGAAGAGCGCTTCTCCCCGCTGCCTGCCCCGCAAGCTCCGGGGACAGCTGGGAGGCGCAGCGCGTCTTCCAGCTGTCCCCGGACCTGGTCTGAAGGCGGGCGGCGGGGAGAAGAGCGCTTCTCCCCGCTGCCGGCCCCACAAGCGCCTGGGGGGGAAATAAAATTTTTTTTCTTTATTTCCCCCCCAAAAAACTTGATGCGTCCTATGGGCCGGTGCGTCCTATGGGGCGAAAAATATGGTAACTCAGTTAAGCCCTAGATCCTTTTCACATGTACTACTGGCAAGCCGGATGTCCCCCATTCTATATTTGTCCATCTGGTTCTTCCTGCCTAAGGGCAGAACCTTACAGATGTTCCTATTGAAATTCTATTTGTTAGTTTGGGCTCAGTTCTTCAAAGCGTTAAGGTCAACTTGAATCCCAATTCTGTCTTCTGCCGCAATGTTATGCTGAAAGCTGTATTGAATTCCAATGGCAAATTATTAAAGAAATTCTTAGAGCCGATTGCCATCCTTAGTGACATTGACAAAATGAAAGGTCTGCTGTCTAGCATGGCTAAGCCTGTTATGTTCGATACAGCTAAGTTTGCATTAAAAGCTTCCTAACTCATGAAAACCTGTGTGTCTGGCCTCACAACATGTGCCACTTAGTTATGTGTTTTATGTATTATATTACACGTGCTTTACTATCCAAATCTCATTTAACTTTGCTTGCTTGCTAAAGTATGTTTCGTAAAACTTTACTGGAGGTTTTTAAGCAGAGGTTGGATGTCCATCTGTCATGAACTCAGTCTGGTTCAGTAGGAAGAACAATCATGGAGAAGGCTGCTGACCTGACAGTTGTGCAGAAAGCCATCATTGAGACCCTCCATTAACTTTCCATAACTTTCCATCAATGTGCTTCATTACAGCACTTTGGGAACATCCAACTTCTTCTGCATTACCTTTTGAGGCTTTCCCTCCTTATGGAGGGTCTCAATGGTGGCTTTCTGCACAACTGTCAGGTCAGCAGCCTTCCCCATGATTGTGCTTCCTACTGGACCAGATTGAGAGACCATTTAAAGGCTCAGGAACCCATTGCAGGTGTTATGGATTGAATAGCTACTTCGCCTTTTCACAATATTCTAAATTTGTGAGATTGTTAATTTGGGGTTTTCATCAGCTGTACACCATAATAATCACAATTATAATAAAGGCTTGACATATCTCGCTTTGCATGTCATGAGTCTATCTCATATATTAGTTTCACATTTTAAGTTGAATTACTGAAATAAATGAACTTTTCCACGATATTCTAATTTTTCGAGTTTCACCTGTAAGTAAATTCAGCACAGCAAGCTAAGGAGGACTCAACTTTTGGTTGAAGACAGCCATTTCACCAGGTCTAATTTTTTCAATAAAGAAACTATTGATTCATTTCAATCTTACTCCATCTTTTCAGAAGCTCAGTCATTAACCAATTGTAAATTACATTTGATCGCTCTTAATAGAATCACAGAACGGACTCTTACTGAAGTGCACATGCTACCTGGTTTCCTCGGTGGCCATGTAGAAAACATCGTCAGGAGCGTCAATCCAGTTCATCCTCTTCCTTTTCACTGGAAACATGGTTCCACCACGGATTAACCGGACTTTTGTTTGGTATGATTTCCCATTGAGTAGCAAGTTTCGACTTGGTCCCTAACGCAATACATAAAGAACAACAAAAACGTTATGGGTCCCCGCAGAAACCACTTTAGGAACAAGTACAGTCATACCTCGTTACGTTTGCTTCATGTTACGTTCTTTCAGGTTACGTCCCGCGGCGACCCGGAAGTACCGGAAAGGGTTACTTCCGGGTTTCGCCGCTCGCACATGCGCAGAAGCACAAAATGATGTCATGCGCAGAAGCGGCAAATCACAACCCGTGCATGCGCAGACGCATTGCTGTGGGTTGCGCTCTTTTCATGTTGCAAACGGGCCTCCGGAACGGATCCTGTTCGCAACCAGAGGTACCACTGTATCTCTTAAATGGACAGAAAATGAGAACTTTTCTTGCTGTAAATTCCTGCTCTGATGGGAGGCAGGGGAACATCCAGTATCATGTGAGATATCCCTGACAGGAGGCAAAGCTTTAGCAGTTGACAGCAGAGACCCTATATAAAGGGGGGGGTGTTGGGAGGGTCCACCACTATCTGTGGGTGACAAGCATTAAAGAGCTACCTTTGAGAGAGGACTCTGCGTCTTCTTTTCCCTTTCTCTTGATTTTTTTTTTTTATTCACATTATTTTTTTCATCTGATGGTATTATGAAAAAGCTTGAACAAAATCTTACGGAAAAAATAAATGAAAGGCTGTTGGGTGTGCAAACAGTACCGACCCTAGTAATCCCACCAAGAAAGATTGTTTGGATTCAAGGGCGCACTGTCAATAGAAGGGTGAACCAATTCTAATCCCCAACAGCTGAAGTGGTAAAATAACCTCCTGCCTCCCTTGCATGCAGAGATTTATGGGAAGAAGAAGAAGAAAAAATACTGTTTTCTCTCATGTAGTTTGAAGGGTACTCAATATGTGTTCATCATGTTCCCAGGACAGTTTAGAAAAGCAAAGCAAAGCAAAGCAAAAGTATAAAAGTAGCAGCAACAGAATAGGTAGCACCATAGAGACATTGTGCCCTCCTGGTGTAGAATCACAGAAGTGAGAGTTGGAAGGGACCACGAGGGTCGCAACCCCTGCAATGTAGGAATCTTTTGCCCAACTTGGGGCTTGAATCTATGATCCAGAGATTAAGAGACTCCTGCACTACGGCAGCACAGAAAACAAACAGCATTCAGCATATAAGCAACATACAGAAGATTTAAAAGCTGGTGGAAATAAAAACACGGTTGGGTGTTGAAATTACAGCACTGACACATTTCGTAGTTGGGGGTGTCACATCTAAGGTCACAACTGTGAAGAAAGGCTCTAATGTACCCCGCCATTTCTTTAAGCCAGGCTAATGCAAAAATGGTTTTTAAGATGCCCACCTGGGAGAGGGAATCAACCTGGCCAACTGATTCTAGATCTTATTGGTCGGAAGAGCTGGGGGGCACCCCCTGTAGGAGAGGAGTAAGACTTTTAAAATGAGGAGCAACTAATGCCACAGAGGACAAGAGTCAGGATTCGAGATGATGTTAAGCATTGTTGGCAGGGACATCCCGAAGGCCTTTAGGGAGGTGTTCTTATATGCAACGGCCGCAGCTCAGACTTTGGTGGCAAAGGGGTGGAAGGAACAAGAAGCCCCGACCATAACGGACTGGCATTACAAGCTACAAGAATTTGCTGAAATGGAGCAGTTAACAAATACCATGAGAGGCAATTCAAAACAAAAATGTATGGAAAAGTGGGATAGATATAAAACATATGTTCAAAAATACAGTAAAGGTTCGCTATCTATGCTAGCATTTGATTGATGCTGGAGTGAGACTGAGTTGAGAAATAAGACTAAGAACACATATTGATATAGGAATGTATTAGATAAAATGTAAAGAAATATACAATAATAAGAGTACATTCATTTGTAAAAAAGGAATATACAATGGGATAGACAGGAAGTCTAGTGTGTTGGTATGTATATGATTGGGGGGGGGGAATTTGTTTTTGTTTTTTCTTTGTTCTTTCTTTTTCTTTTTCATTTTCTTGGTATATAATATTTGTATATAATTTTTGTATACATGTTGGAAATTATATTATAGTAAGTCCTGTAATTGTAATATGGCAACTTTTACTGATGTAATATAAGAATGTTAACAAATAAATAAAATGCAAATTCACAAACAAACAAAAAAACCACAGATTGGAGAACTGGGCCAGAACTAACAACACAAATTTCAACAGGGACAAATCTTAAGGTTCTGCACTTAGGAATAACAGGCTGCGCAAATGCAAGATGGGGGACAAGGAGTCTCTACAAGTAGTTGCTAACAGCATTATGACAAAATTATTATGAAAAAACTGTTTTGTCAGAGTTCAGAAAAGGAGTGCAAACATTGGATCTGGCTGTAATATTCGCTCGAAGACAGCTTGACCTAGTGGACAAGCACAGAAGTGAAAGAAAGATTCTCCGATTCTATACCCTCTTCAGCACAAAAGACATGTTGCCGCTCATGTAATGCAATTTCACAGAGGTGCTCGGTGCGCCAATTTCTGGCTGATGCGATTTGTATGGGCATATTGCTCCAAGTCTCATCTCTCCGTGGGCATCATGCGCCACTTGTGGCAAATACTGTTTGTGTAAAGTCTGCTACTTTTTGAAACCAATTTGCCTTTCTCATATTAGTTCCATTAGTCTAGCTTCGGAAAGCTAGACTTGGTTCCTCACATGTAGATCTCTGATTCTGTGTGCAGCCTAGCCCAAATATTGAGATTTATGTGCATGGATGAATTGAGGATAGTCTGAAAAAGGAAGTAATGATGAGACAAGCAGTGGTAAAATCCCTATCAATTGCTTCCTTCCCCAGAATTCAAAAAGGAATTTTTAATCCTTGAAAGAATAGAGCATAACAGACATAAAAGGGATAGTTTTCAAAGAAGGAAAGTGAGCTCCACGGAGACTCTTGTGATGTAATTATGATTCTAAATTAGGCTTAATAACCATTTGAGTAGTATACTCCAAGGGTTGCCAACCTTTTGGGACTTGTGGACTTCAAATTTTGAGAAAGTGCTGTGGGTGCCAGCCGCAAATGTGCATTACACAAAATTAGAGGGAGCGCGCCTGACAACCTCATGCTTGATGTGGGAAGTCAGCTGTGATTTCCCAGTCCTGCCCACACCGCCGACAATATTGTTGCTGTCTAATAACAAATGAGATCATTCCCCAATCCCAGGTAAACTATTATAGGTGGACACAGCTCATATGCATCTCTCTCTCTCTCTCTCTCTCACACACACACACACACACACACACAAATTCTGGACCTTTTGCTAGAATTACTAAACTCCATAAGCTTTCCTTTCCACTTTTAATCACACCCTAGAAAAAATTTTATTTATTTATTTATAAAAGCATGTCTATAACGCAAAATCACAAAATATTGGGGTGGTGTTCAACATCAAAACATACAACATCATGTAAAAATAAAAATACAGCTAATTAAAGTGGCTGGTTAATTAAAAATTAAAACAGCAGCAAAGGCCTGTCAGAATAAATTTCAATCAGTAATGTATGAAACAGGAAAATAACTTTTGGCAATACAGTGGTACCTCTAGTTACGAACTTAATTCGTTCCGGAGATCCGTTCTTAACCTGAAACTGTTCTTAACTAGAGGCACGCTTTTGCTAATGGGGCCTCTTGCTGCTGCCGCTGCGCCGCCGGCACATGATTTCCGTTCTCATCCTGGGGCAAAGTTCTCAACTCAAGGTAACTCTTTCAGGTTAGCGGAGTTTGTAACCTGAAGCGTTGTAACCTGAGGTGTTTGTAACTTGAGGTACCACTGTAATGTAATTTTGGTGGTAGTAATCTTCCTCTATTATGAAAGAGCTATTTTATTCCATTATTGGATCAATATTTTCTTTCCTTTTTTCAGCTGTTTGAAACCCACAATGAGATTTATTCCCTAAAACTTGAGAATGCTGTTGTATTTGTAGCCCTGAATGTTTCCAAAGTTCACCAACTTCAGCTCGTGGGGTGCTGAAACAGAGGAGATTTGATTTATCTTCGTCTGCATCTAGACCTGCTATGAGGCTAAAATCCCGATAGAGGATTTTCAGGTTCCTTAATTTCTTCTTTCAGATTGCTCAGGGCAAGCTCTGCAAAGATACTGATGCTGTGAGCTTTTCCTTTGATCTGTAAATTGCTTCTCCTAAAACCTCCACCACCATAGTCAATAACAAAGCTGGCGATAAGGTAGACATTTTCCTGCTGCCTCTAGTGAGACATAGTGGTTGGAAACCCAAGCCATAGACACAAACTCCATCTTATGTTGAAGACACCTGGTTCACCAAAATCATAAATTTGGCTCCAAAATTTATCTCAGTCAGTGGTTTAGGTAAGAAGACCTTGCCAAAGTCTTTATAGGCATTCAGTGAGAATACCGATACTGGCCTCGTATGAGAATGATGTTGTGATGATTATGAGTTACTCGTGCGTAAACTGGTGCTTCTCTAGGCTCATTTGCCTTGTTAAACCTTTCTGACTGCACAGCCCTTTCTCATCATGACTGTCTCAGTCACTAGCAGAATCCGTCAGTGGGCGTTTCTTTGAATCTCTTCCAACATAAGAGTTGTTTGACACCCAATCTCCTCCGCCTCTCACTGCGCGGGAGCCTTCTGCGCAGGGTGGGCGTAGGTAGCAGAGGACCTGTCCCCTCCTCACTGAGTTCCAGTGAAGAGTCCGTGAGCCCTCTCTCTGATTTCCCCATCAGCTCACTTTTGTTCCTGGTGTTGCGCTTAAATGCTTCCCCCTCCACTGAGCTGCTTCTCCCCCTGCTGCTGGGTCCTTCTCCAGCATCATCTAGGAGCCTCCCCTTCGCCTCCCGCTCTGATGTCAGTTCCCTGACAGATGTTTAACACCTTCACCTCAACAGATCTATAACCATCTTACCTGTTGACCATGAACCTAAAGCATGGGTAGGCAAACTAAGGCCCGTGGGCTGGATGTGGCCCAATCACCTTCTAAATCTGGCCCGTGGATGGTCCGGGAATCAGCATGTTTTTACATGAGTAGAATGTGTCCTTTTATTTAAAATGCATCTCTGGGTTATTTGTGGGGCCTGCCTGGTGTTTTTACACGAGTAGAATGTGTGCTTTTATTTAAAATGCATCTCTGGGTTATTTGTGGAGCATAGGAATTCGTTCATTTCCCTCCCCCAAAATATAGTCCAGCCCACCACATGGTCTGAGGGACAGTGGAACAGCCCCCTGCTGAAAGAAGTTTGCTGACCCTTGACCTAAAGGGGTGCCAAATCAGGGTTAAACAGAGGATTTTGGATATAGGTTTTCAAGAGCTTCCAACGGTTGGACCCGATGACCCTAGTGGTCTCTTCCAACTCCACAGTTCTATGAAAAAACTAAAAACTACTGCATAGAGACCCTGCTCCCCTCAGTCACTGGGGTTACCATACTCCCCCTGCAAAGATGAAATGTCCTGAATTATAGGAAAGCTTTCTCTGTGCCAAGGCTGAATGCCCTCCCTTCTAATTTATTCGACGGCAGATACAATAAAACCTCAATGAACAATAGATGCTGCCCTTGTAACAATGCTGAGGTAGAATTGATGTCCTTTTCTCCTGTGGTTTTTATCAAGTGCCTAGGAGAGACCTAATATATCCTATTATACAGCCCAACCCTTGCATCTGCTTTGACTCTCTTATGGTCACTTTCCTTCAGGGCTCCAATGTGTCAGTCATGAGACAAGTGGCAAGGTTTTTTTTAATATGACCATCCTTATTTGATCTATTAAGGTTGCTTGATACATATATTTTTCAGTATTATAATTCTGTGTAATTCAGTTGTATTAATGTGACTTTTTACTGATGTTACTGTTAATTGTTAAAAATGTTATAATGATCTGCTGGCTGAAAATAAATTTTAACACCTGTCTCACAGAATCTGCTAAGTGCCTCCTCTTCTGATAAATAATGAGCTATGGACTTAAGCCTAGCTATCAATACTGCTGATTTCCTGGTTAATTAAGCTTATGGGTCTTTCTGAGACTAAATCCTTTCTCAGTTGGAGCAGCACAACTACTCTGTCCGGTTTCCAGGATTTAGGCAAATCTCCTCTTTCTAGTTTTTTATTAAATAACCCAAATCCATACTAGGTATTTTTCTCCTTTTTAACAAACATCTAGTATTTCTGGTTCGGGGTTCAGATGACACACTAAGTCAAACCACAGCTTAGTCCACAGCAATGCAGCAGTGGCAAGGACCAGAGAATAAATAAAGAGGCCGTGAACCCGTGCATTTGTGTTAATCCATGGTTCGCCTTGGGATGTGGGTGGCACTGTGGGTTAAACCACAGAGCCTAGGACTTGCCGATCAGAAGGTTGGCGGTTCAAATCCCCGCAATGGGGTGAGCTCCCGTTGCTCAGTCCCAGCTCCTGCCAGCCTAGCAGTTTGAAAGCACGTCAAAGTGCAAGTAGATAAATAGGTACCACTCCAGTGGGAAGGTAAACGGCGTTTCTGTGCACTGCTCTGGTTCGCCAGAAGCGGCTTAGTCATGCTGGCCACATGACCCGGAAGCTGTACACCGGCTCCCATGGCCAATAAAGCAAGATGAGCGCCGCAACCCCAGAGTCGGACACAACTGGACCTAACGGTCAGGGGTCCCTTTACCCTTTACGGTTTGCCTTAGTGTTATGGGTGAGCAAGCTCTACGTCATAACATAATTTCCTGGGAATTCTGACTTAGGAATGACACTTGGCTGCCACTGCTTGAAGTGGTGGCAAGGCTTTTCATTGTTAGTGGAAGGAAGAAAAGCCTTGGTCACCTTGATTTGAAAGATAAGATTCTCCCCCCTCTCCCGCAAAATTAGAACCACCCACTCTATAAAAATTAATACAATCTTGGGGGAGGGGCACCCCCCCTGCAAAACTTACAAAAAATATGTGGGCTGAATACTTTGCCCAGGCACTGACATCGATCACTTTCATAAATGTTTTCTAGGTAAAAAGATCTCATCAAATAAAAGGTGTTTATCCATTTTAGTGTATCATTTTATTTGGTCCCTTCCTTGTTTATTTGGTTCCTTCCTTGTTTTAATATACAGAGCCATTTTTTTAATTAAAAAAAGAATGCAGTAAGAGCTAAGAAAAGCAGTGGCAGATGTGCACCTTAAGAGCAGAGGTAGCCAGTGAGATACCCTCAAGAGGTTGCACTACAACTCCTATCATCCCTGACCATTAACCATGATGGCTAGGGCTGATGGGAGTTGTAGTCCAACAACAACTGGAGGGCACAACATTGGCTACGCCTGCCTTAGAGCTTTCTGCTTGGGATGGTGGTTTACTGTATCTTTTTTTAGATGAACATTCTCTTACCATTTGTCTGGTTTGTCCGTGGTTGGGCAGACCTAACAAACAGGAAAGAGAATAGAGCTCGTAAGACACCATTGCTTTTCCAAAGAGAAAAATCAAAAGAAAGAAAGCACAAAAATAAAAACAGCATGGCTAATGTTTGAAAATGACTCACTTTCCAAAACAGGAAACGCTTTCACATTTGCTTTCTTTGGTAAATATATGAGATTAGCTCCTTAAGTGATCTAAAAATAATTGCAAAAATAATTAAATATACTGTCCATCTTTATTAATGGCAATGAAAGCAGCAGGAGAAAGTGTGCAGTTGTTATAGGAAAGCACTTATTGGCTTCCTTACCTGCCAGCCGGCCAACCAACCAACCAGCCTGCCTACCATTAGTTATCTGAAACGCTGAGGTTTGGCTCAGCTCAGCTTAACAGAGACTCACATTTTCCTCTGGGAAACATTGGGAAAATCCTGCTGTTTGCAAGGCAGCCTCAAAAGGAGGCAGGCATTGAGCCATCCTCTCTGAGGCATCGTTAAATGAGGGATCTGAATTAATAATCCAACTCCTGCCCTCTTAAAAACAGTTTTCTCTCTCTTGCTTGGACATAAAATCAGTTTTATATGTGGTTTATCAGTGAAGAATTATCCTACTTCTAAAAAAAAAAAGTTTGGGGAGTGGAGCAGAAATCTTTACTGTGTTTCAGTCTGTGTCTTGGACATAAGGAAAGGTGTTTAGTACCAGAACTGAGTTCACGTTCCTTTCACACAACAATCCATTCCTGGTTTCACTGGAAGCCTTTCTGTTTTTGCTATTGTCAAAGAATTGGGAGCCTTGCCAATTTACGGCAAGTCACATAGCAACCTACCAACTGATTCAAATATACACCCGTTCCCCCCTCTGAATCAGATCTATTTAGTCCACCATCCCTTTTCTAACAGTGACTTGTGAGATGCCTCTGGGGGCTTATGAAGTAGCAGTTCTCCACAGATACAGTTATGTATGTATATAAGTATGTATGCTTTTGTTTATTAGATTTATATACAGTGGTATCTCAGGTTAAGTATTTAAGGTCTGTTCTTAACCTGAAACCTGAAACTGTTCTTAACCTGAAGCACCACTTTAGCTAATGGGGCCTCCTGCTGCTGCCGCGCCGCTGGAGCCCGATTTCTGTTCTTATCCTGAAGCAAAGTTCTTAACCTGAAGCACTATTTCTGGGTTAGCGGAGTCTGTAACCTGAAGCGTATGTAACCTGAGGTACCACTGTACAGCCCTTCATCGAAAGATCTCAGGGTGGTTCACAAAATAAAAGCACAACATAAATAGTTAAAACAAAACAAAAACTCCCCCTCCCATAAACACATTTTAAAGGCTGTAGATTATTAATCCAGCCAAAGGCCTGGTTGAAGAGGAATGGTTTTGCCTGCTACCTAAAGATATATAACAAATGTGCCAGAGGAACCTCCCTGAGGAGAGCTTTCCGCAAACAAGGAGCCACTGTAGAAAATACCCCATTCTTGTGCTGCCACCCTCCAGACCTCATGTGGAGGAGGCACACGAAGAAGAGCCTCAGAGGAGGATCTCAGGGTCTGGTTCAGTTCATATGGGGAGCGGCGGTCCTTGAGGTATAGTGGTCCTGAGCTGTTTAAGGCTATATAGGTCAACGCCACCCCAGAAACTAATTGGTAGCCAGTGCAGTCGGGCTAGGATTGGGGTTACCGTATTTTTCGCCCCATAGGACGCACTTTTTCCCCTCCCAAAATGAAGGGGAAATGTGTGTGCGTCCTATGGAGCGAATGCAGGCTTTCGCTGAAGCCTGGAGAGCGAGAGGCATCGGTGCGCACCGACCCCTCTCGCTCTCCAGGCTTCAGGAAGCTATCCGCAAGCCTTGCAAGCCCGGCGGGAGTTCCTGCGGGCTCACAAGGCTTGCGGGCAGCAGCCTGCAGCCCCAGCGAGTGTCCGCAAGCCTTGCGCGCCCGGCAGGAGGTCCTGCCGGGCGCGCAAGGCTTGGGGTGGCAGCTTGCCGCCCGAAGCACGCGGAGCCCTCCAGAGGGTGCCCCATGCTTCGGGCAGGAGTGCGCAAGGCTTGGGGCGGCAGCCGCGGCAGGGGGGGGAAATAAATTTTTTTTATTCATTTCCCCCCCCCCCAAAAAAACGAGGTGCGTCCTATGGGCCGGTGTGCCCTATAGGACGAAAAATACGGTATATGCTGAAACCGTCTTGCCCTGGTGAGCAACCTGGCTGCCAAGTTCTACACCAGCTGAAGTTTCTGAACCGTCTTCAGAGGCAGCCCTATGTGTCACACCTTACAGTAATCCAACCTAGAGGTTACAGTATCAGAGCATAGACAACAGAACTTAGGCTGTCCCTGTCTAGATAGGGGTACAGCAGGGCTACCAGCCAAAGCTGATAGAAGGCATGCAATACCACTGAGGACCCCCAAGCCACATACCTGCTCCTTCAGAGGGAAACCCCATCAAGAGCAGGCAATCTCCCAGCCATCTGGTCTAGGGAACCACCCGCAGTGCCTTTGTGTTATCTGGATTGAGTTTCATTGGCTCTCATCCAGTCCACTACTGAGGCAAGAAAACTCCACTGCCATACCAAACTCCAAAACTCCAGATAACCCCTCTCAGCAGTTTCATGTAGATGTTAAACAGCATGGGGGATAAAATTGAGCCCTGAGGACCTCCACCTTGAAGGCTCCACGGGGCTGAAGAGAACTCCCCAAGCATCACCCTCTGGGAACGACCATCCAAATAGGACCAGAACCACTGGAAACCACTACCCCCAATTCAGACAGCCGCTCCAGAAGGAAACAATGGCTGATGGTATCAAAAGCCAACTGAGAAGTCAAGGAGAATTAACAAGGCGCCGGAGCCAATGCAGCTTGTTCCTCCACTTTCAACCTCCCAATGTATCACTATATTGGGATGTTTGGCTGGTGATACAGCCCCATTCTGGACAGGAGGAGTTCATCAGATCCTTAGCATCTCACACAAGGATATCTCCAGCAGCAAGAGCAGATCCGGAGAATTACATCTCTGCATCAGGCACTAAAGAAGACCACAGGCTGCCTCTCATCCAACGGTTGTTTGACCAGTTACATCCTGCCGCCATATACACTGATTTAGATCACAGGAGCATGACGATGGATGAAAAATGGCCTTCCAAACCTGCTACAGCCACTTCAAATACACGCTCAGGCTGCTAGGCCTCCTTAACTCCTCTTAAGTGTTCCAGCAGTTCACGATTTACAACCTGGGCAACATTCTGGTAAACCCACACACGCTATAGCTCCATGTTAAGCAAGTTGTCCTCTAGTGGCTAGATCAAACAACGTGGACTGAACGGAGTTCCTTGGGCAGATTTTGACATCTCTTGGTCTGCTGATGGGTTGCTCAAAAAATGGAGCGGCATTTCACAGTGTACAGAACAATCCATCAACAACAGCAATTCAGGGACTTCTGGTGGCCCCAGGAGAGAGAGGTACAATGTATGAGACCCAAGCATGTGCAAAAGACAATGCCCATTGCTCAAACGGTTGAATGCAGGCGAAGCCAGAATGCTGATCAAAACCTAAACTGCTTGGAACCAGACTATCTTAGAACTGCCTCGCCCCTTATGAATCTCCCGGGGAACTTTTGCTTTTCACCTGAGACTCTTCTCCCTACCCCAAACCTGCCAGTGCATGTGCAGCTCAAATTTCTTCCCCGGGCTGAACGTATCTAAGTCTCTTCAAGAGGCAGCCTTTGTCTTGAATGTGGAAGTAAAATCTGTCTTCGGAACTGAAGCAGCACTTCTGGTTGGGAGGGGAAGGGAAAGAGGCTCAGCCGTGATAGATCCTGGCCCCGCTCAGCTGCAGCCTCCTCCTCCCTTGTAACAGTACCTTCCACCTTGCTTAAGCTCCAGTATCGGCTGGAGCCTCAGTGAGCCTTTGCCATCTTGCCCCTTCTCCCAATTATCTCACCACAGCTCAGGCACGGGACACAGGATGGCCACTGCAGTGCTGGTGCGCTGTGCATGGCAGCAGCAGAGGCCACAGATCCAGCCTTCAAGAAGAGCATCACAGCTGCCTCTGCCATAGCAGTGTTGAAAGGCAATGTGTTCCCTTGGGGGGGCAGATGTGCCGTCCGTGTAGATCTTGCTGCCCAGATGGGATGGGATGGCCCCAGTTATGTTCCAGAACATCTTGTACTGCCCTCGCCTCCTCTTCCAGCTGCTAAACTTCCATCAACTTTAAACTTTTTTCCCCGCTGCTTCCTGTTTTCCTTTATGCTCTGCTGCCAAGGAGGGAGTGTGCATTTTCAGCTGGTGCTCCCTTGCACTCCCTTACAGGCTAGTCCTAAATTATGCTACTGGACAACCCCCAATTTCTGATATAATCAGTTGGACTACAAAGGGCTTAGTTTTGCCAGTAACTCAGTTACTGGGCTTCCCACAACTGATACTGTAAACCGCCCTGTGATCCTCAGATGATGAACAGTATAGAAACTAATAAAATAAATGAAATAAATAAATGAATGAATATACTCAGCTGCCCTCAATGTTCCATTGGTTATAGAAACACAGATCTTATGTCAGGCCATTTTGGGTCTTTTTGTTTTTCCCATACTGGTGGCAACGCTTAAGTATACAAAACTCCATTTTTTCTGGAGGTAACCTCGTTTCATGCCTAGCATATGCAGAAGGCATTAGACCACAAAATTTGATGGTGAGTTCTGGTTTTAAAATTTAAAGCCCTAAACTTGGCATCTGGGTATCTTAAGGATCTCTCATTCAAATATTCTCCCCCGTAGGTCCATCCACGGCTGAGGAATCGATGGTGAGTAGCTACTAGGAGCAGGCTCCTTTTTTTGTAAGGCCCCCACAATGCAAAATGACCTCCCAAAGTCCACCAAGCATGGATCTATTACTGTAAAGAATAAAGAATCACAAAACTGAGAAACCAGTAGGAGAACACTTCAATCTCCCAGGACATTCTATACAAGATCTCAAAGTAGCTGTTTTACTACAAAGGAATTTCAGAAATAGACTGGAAAGAGAAGCTGCTGAATTGCAACTCATTACCAAACTTAAAACCATGGAGAGACCTGGTTTGAACAAAGACATTGGATTCTTATCCCATTATACATGACTAAGCCATTTCTCACCTTCTCACCCCTTGCCTTTTCCTGTAAGACCTATTACAGTCGTTAAGAGTCGTCAGCAGGCTCATCTCAGCTATCTGCCAATCTCCCATTCCCACCACCCTTCTGAGTAATACCCCTCCCCACCTTCTCACTATATAGAAGGATCTGGCAACTTCTGTTTCAGTGTATCTGAAGAAGTGTGCTTGCACACGAAAGCTCATACCAAGAACTAACTTAGTTGGTCTTAAAGGTGCTACTGGAAGGATTTTTTTTTTTTTTTTTTGTAAAGAATAAAGCTTGACTAACTTCTCTGCTCCTAGTAGATGCCCACGGTATCTTCTTTGATCGTGGAACTTGTATCAAGGCCTTCAGATGTTAAAGAGACACCTGCTCAAAGAATTTAATTGATTGCTCTTTCTGTTTTATTATTTTAGCGCTATTCCTCTATGCGATTGATATTTTGTGATACTGTGTGTGCGCATAAATTTCTAATTAATTCTTTTAAAACTAATGTTGAGTTGCATATCCCTCCCGCACAAAAGGTGGCTAAAGTTTAAAAAATGAGTTTATGCAATTCAAGATAAGAGGAGATTGAGAGGAGATGGGACAGTCATCTTCAAATATCTCAAGGGCTGTCACATAGAATAAAGAACAAGCTTGTTTTCTCCTGCTCTGGAGGACCTGAACCAGTGGATTCAGGTTACAAGAAAGGAGATTCCGACTAAACACCAGGAAGAATTTTCTGATGGTCAGAGCTGTTCAACAGTGGAACGGACTTCCTTCGGAAGGTGGTGGGCTCTCCTTCCTTGGAGGTTTTCAAGCAGAGGTCGGATGTTTTAGCGGAGATTTCTGCATTACAGTGGGTTGGACGAGATGACCCCTGGGGTCCCTTCCAGCTCTCCAATTCTATGATTCTATGAGACCTTGTTCATCTCATTTAGTCAGTGAAACAGAATCTAGGCCCAAATAAGGTAATCATGATGAGTGTATTCTATTCCAACCTAAAGTGAGAAGCAATCCCTTTCCTAGTCAATGCATTTCTCGGCCTTATGGGGCTACTGCATCATCGGGTTGCAATTATGCCATACGCTGCCTATTGGCAAAAACAATTACGCTTCGTACTGCTTGTTCTTGAGGCTTTACTACCACAACACACTCTTGACAGACAGACCTGAAGACTTCTTCTGAGATGTCATACCAAGAGGAGTCACCAAGGAATGACAGCTTAGTTGCTGATTAAAGCTGTTAAGAATGGAAGCTTAATTAATGCTTACTATACTTTTTGTACATTTTTTCTACACTATATGCACATATTCCTGCCAGCTGAGGATGAATCTTCATGCATCAGGCAAAGTACACTGGAATCCATGGCAGCTTGTGCTATAATAGGTTTGCCAAACCGTCCTGCAAGAGACAAGCGTGGCTATCCTCTTGCAAGACTCTTTATTTTGAAATGTACATCTCACCCTTTTGGTCAGAACAGTCACCCAAGGCAAAATTCCACCTATACAGGTTTTCTTCTGGACAAAATTCAAGTTGCTGCTCTTCACCCATAAAGTCTTAAATAATTTTGGCCTTGCACACCTCAGAAAATATCACTGCTGCCTGAAGCTACCACATCTCCCAAGAAACTACAGCAGGAGTGATGAACGACCAGTCTTGTGTGCCAGATACAGCCCAAAGCCTCCTTATCTTGGCACCACAGTCAGGCTTTTAAAAACCTACCATTGAAGCTTAAGTGCAAGGTGGCACTGGGAAAGTTGTAGCTGGGTAAGGAAGGGTTAAACTTTATCTCTGCATCTGCTACCGCCCTCTCCACCCTGCTCCACATTTAGGCTTTACATTTGGACCCCACTGCTCCATATTTAGGATTGGGGGGGGGGGGACGACTCCTCTTGGCTTCAGTAGGAGGGTTTTAAAGAAATCTGTAGTAGGAGCAAGGAAGAAGATGCAGCCCTGTATTAACTGTGCATGTCTGTGCATATGTTAAGACTGTATGTGCGTGTGCATATTTGGTTGTGTGTTAACAGCATGCAATAATGCCCATGTCTGGCCCTGTCCACTTTGGATCCAGATCAGGCCCCCAATAGCTTTCAACTGGGGCAATGTGGCCCTCAGTCGAAAAAACAGTTCCCCACCTCTGTGCAAAAGGTTGTGTACTGCGAAGGTTTGGGCGGCTGCTCTCTAATCATGAAAAACCCTTCCTCTAGAGACCTTCCAAAACTCAAACATACGTCAGAAGGGTTGCTAAATCGGGATATTTTTATCAGCTGCAGTTAAACTGATAATGGTGCGTTAATACCGCATGGGAAACTATGAAGGGAGGCGATGTATTTAGAAATCACAAAAACAACGTGTACACACAATACGAAATGGGTGGTCACAAGCACAAAGAAGCAAACTTGAAAAGTCAGCGGATGAATCGAGAAAAGGTTACACTGTCCAAGCACAAGCCGAGAACAACTCCGTAATCTTACCCTTGCTTGGCATCAAAAGGCGCTTCTTCATGGGGCCTGGTAGAACACAGTGAACATAAAGATCAACAATCAGATTTGCATTATTTCACAAGCTTAACTTAAACAAATGACATGTTATCTGTGCAGGTGTTTGCTTGCTTTGTCAAAAAATTTAACAGGATAGCACATCTAGGATAGCAGAAGCTATGGTTGTATGGTTGGGGGGGGGAAACGTTCAACAACTTCCATATTCTTAAAGGTAAAGGTAAAGGACTCCTGACAGTTAAGTTCAGTCGCGAACGACTCTGGATTTGCGGCGCTCATCACTTTACTGGCCGAGGGAGCAGATGTTTGTCCGCAGACAGTTCTCAGCCGCTTCTGGCAAAACCAGAGCAGCACACGGAAACACCGTTTACCTTCCTGCCACTGCGGTACCTATTTATCTCCTTGCACTCTGACGTGCTTTCAAACTGCTAGGTGGGCAGGAGCTGGGACCGAGCAACGAGAGCTCACCCCATCTGTCAGGGATGCTTCAGTTGAGATTCCTGCCTTGCAGGGCATTGGACTAGATGACCCTCGGGGGGGGGGTCCCTTCCAACTCTATAATTCCATGAAAAGAATTCAGCTGAATTTTGCTTCGCTATGCATAACAACTGACTTAATCGTTTTAGCACCTTAAATTGGATGGCTTACTTTTCCAACAAAGCTTTTTAGCAGAGCTTTTACAGTGGTGCCTCGCAAGACGAAATTAATCCGTTCCGCGAGTCTCTTCGTCTTGCGGTTTTTTCGTCTTGCGAAGCACGGCTATTAGCGGCTTAGCGGCTATTAGCGGCTTAGCGGCTATTAACGGCTTAGCAGCTATTAACGGCTTAGTGGCTTTAAGAAAAAGGAAACAAACTCGCAAGAACTCGCAAGACGTTTCGTCTTGCGAAGCAAGCCCATAGGGAAATTCGTCTTGCGGAACGACTCAAAAAACGGAAAACTCTTTCGTCTAGCGAGTTTTTCGTCTTGCGAGGCATTCGTCTTGCGGGGCACCACTGTATCCGTGTCTGTATTGGACTTGGACTTGGTTTAATATAGGTTTCGGTTGCTAAATAGTTTTGGGATGTTTTAGCAATCAATTTTATCAAGTGATTCATCAATCAATCAATGTAACAAACTTACACATTAAAATTGCTTTCCGTGGCATCTCCCCCCCTGCTGCACGTCAGGGCAGAGTCCACTACAGTATTTCTCTTAGAACTACTGCAGATTACTTTAAAGCATTCGCAATGTTCAACACTAGTCAAACCCACTAAAATTGTGCTGCATTATTACATACCTAAGTATGTGTGGCTCCCTTTGGGGGTCTGGCCAAGCAATCCTGGCCACTCAAGCCTGTTTGGCCAGAGCATTCTCATGCAACTGCTCTGTAACACCTGCAAGCAGATCATGCTAAAAGCAGCCACCAGCAAATAAGGGGAGGCAAATTTATGTTTGTGTAAAGGAGTCAGTACCCCATGTTTTGTGGGACATTGTTCTAGACATAAGTTTCTTCCCACCTTCATATTTTGGTTAAGACAAATTGTATATAGTTAAAAGCAACACATTTTTTTCCAGCAGGGAAAAGGATTCTCAACTACTATCAGCACAATGAAGTCTAAGTGTGCTGGGTGCTCGCTTTCTCTACACTACTTTGTTTCTTCTCTGATGAATTAAACAATCCTAGGCTAGATTTTAAAGATCAGAAGCCATGATATTTAAGGGTGGATAAAACACAGGAGTTGCCCTATAGCTATTTCTATATATTCAAAAAGAGGAAAGCTCTGAAGCACCATCTGGCAATAGCAACTGAGAAGAACACGTTTTTCAAACAGAAAGTAAGTATTAAACAGTTCTGACAAAAGCAGTATTAGCAACACTGAAAATGAAAAGCCACCAAGACAATTAGACTTAAAAATTAACCTGCAAACAATGGCAACACGTTAGCACCAGAAAATACTTACCATCCATCCCATTTTGTTGTTCATAGTTTCTTTTCCCCAAGATCGTTGGAGATCCATTGTTAATCACTGGCGTAAACTTAGCACAAGGCACACTGTTGAGGGAGCCAGACAAACTCTTAGCAGGATCAGGTTTCAGAGAGCAGGGGTGAGATTCTGTATGGTGAGAACAGCGTATTAGGAGCATATTACAAAGGACAGTGGAAGACTCCTTTGTTTAAACCCAACTCTGACCCAGTCATGAATAAAGCAGGAAGAAGAGGGGTGCCACATTTTAAAAAAGAACAAAATATGTATGCAGGTGAGAGAGGCTGAATCAGGAATCAGACCCTACAGTTGCCTTAGAAGCAGCGCACAGACACTTAGGCCAAGAAAGAGACATCCTCATGTGCAGATATTAAGGAGAGAAATAAAGCTTTTGAAAACAAGGGTGTCCTTCCAAGATCTATGTTTCTTTGCGTGTGGTTCTCTCTCTCTCTCTCATTGTCACTTATATCCTTCTGTTTGTATGATATTTATATTCTGTTCCATCTATCATGAGCAAGAAAAAGCATCAACCCAGGGAACATGCAAACAAGGGCTGCTGGCTTAGTGACTGGGATCAATAGTGGTAAGGTGCAATCTGTATATTACGGGCATCCCATGACTTTCTCCTATACAAGCGAAATGTCGTTTATTCCTATGGAGAAAATTAAAGTTAGGGCCAATGTTGTGGCATGGGCAGAATTAGCTGGTGAAACAGAGTTAGTAGCATGGGAAGTGACACTGGGTTAACCCTCTTCTGCCTGTCAAATATGACACTTTTTGCTAGTGAATAATATTATACTCGAAGTCACCAAAATGCATGTATACGGGTCATACCTAGATACCGAAGTACTGCTTCTAAAGGTTTTCTGACAACATGTTTTAATAGCAACAAATCTTCTGAAGCTTCTGGTAAACGAGATGAACCTGAGGACAATATTGGAACAAATAAGACTTCATTTACATGCTAACAAAAAAACCTAACAAACAGCCTTCTTGACACCAAAGCCAGTGTTTTCTGAAGCATTTCAACGTAAAGGAAATCTACAAAAGGAATGCACAAAAAGGAACATTTAATACAAATTAGGCCTGAATCACAATGTTGGGAGTATTATTCCCAGCCCTTAATAAAAGTACTCTTTGTGGAGTTTGGAGTGTACTTTTACAGGCTTGGTGAGGACAAACTGAGGAGTTTTCTCCACCCACCCCCCAGATCTTCCACTACTGTGCTACAGGGCTGGCAGCGCCAATTGTGAGCATGTTATAGCATTATACAGTGGTACCTCGGGTTAAGTACTTAATTCGTTCCAGAGATCCGTTCTTAACCTGAAACTGTTCTTAACTTGAAGCACCACTTTAGCTAATGGGGCCTCCCGCTGACAATGCGCTGCCGGAGCACGATTTCTGTTCTCACCCTGAAGCAAAGTTCTTAACCCGAGGTACTATTTGTGGGTTAGCGGAGTCTGTAACCTGAAGCATATGTTACCTGAAGCGTATGTAACCCGAGGTACCACTGTAATGGCTTGACAAGCTATTTTACTCTCTCCCCCATTTTTCTTCCTTCTGCTACCCCAGTAGCTCTCAACCATAGAGGGGTCAAGAGAGTCAGAGTTTGCCTAATTTCTTTAGATCCCATTTCCCTCAGCTGAACTGAACTGAACTGAACTCAACTACTACTACAATTCTGATAGCATAAGCTCTTGTCAGGCATGTAAGCAGACATCATGCAATCAGGACGAGAAAGACTCACATTCGGCTTTGATTGCTCCACTGTTGATAGGCATATGAGGGTGCCGTGCCGCGTGCCACGGACGCAAGATGTCCCTGCATAATCGTCTGGCGAGTCTGGTCAGCTTTGTGGTATGGAGATAGAAAGCTTGTCGCGTTTTCATGGCAAACTTGGGGCTCCCATTGTTCCTTAAGGGTCCACTGTGAGGACTCTGGGAAAAGGAAAATTTGTGAGGAAGAACCTTGCCTCATCTTTTTGTTTTTGGCCTAAGGAACCACAGTGCTGAACTGCGGATTGATTTACTAACTGAATATAGTGAATGTGCCTACCAAATTGTTTCGATTTGGCCCCGGCCGTTCTCCATCTAGCCGTGTTGGCATTTTCAAGCCTCCGTATTTCTTCCAGTAGGTCCAGCAAGATGCACACAGACGACACTGCATGTTCGGGGGACCCCAAGAATACCACTGGTGAGATTGCGTCACTGGGAACAGCAAAAGCAGATATCAATTAGGACTCCTTTGCATGCCGTATCTGTTGAGACTCCTGGCCACTGCCAAAGATAAACAACCTAGCTTTCCAATATATGACAGCAGCTTGCTTTTACAGTATATGGCAATAAAGGCTTACTTTTGTGTTATAATAGGAAAAGTATTTTGCCATGTTCAGAAACATACTAATATCTTAATTTTAATAGCACATTTAGAAAACGATACGTTTAAGCTTGTTCTGGAAATGGGGATCAGTTTCTGCAAGTGTTTTTGCTCAATCTGTGCCATCTGCATCTTTCCCGGGTTGACTAGCAATACTCCCCGCCCCATACCTGCAGGACAAACTGCATTAGTCTTCAGAAGGCTCTTCCCAGCGCCAAGGGCCTTCTGGTGGTTCCCTCATTGCGAGAAGTGAGGTTACAGGGAACCAGACAGAGGGCCTTCTTGGTAGTGGCCCCCACCCTGTGGAACGCCCTCCCATCAGATGTCACGGAAATAAGCAGCTATCCTATTTTTAAAAGACATCTGAAGGCAGCCCTCTTCAGGGAAGTTTTTAATATTTAATGCTGTATTGTGTTTTTAACACTTGACTGGGAGCCGCCCAGAGTGGCTGGGGAAACTCAGGCAGATGGACGGGGTAGAAAAAATTTACTATTATTATTATTATTATTATTATTATTCCCACGGCTACATGGAAAGCTGGGCAGACTTTGTGGCACTGCGTTGTGTAGATGCAGCAGTCTAGCAAATAAATTTATGGCTCAATCTTCTATGAAAACTAGAAGAACCAGTCAAGACCAGTAAACACACAGCTTCATTATGTGAAACAAAGAACAATGTTTTCTGCAGTGCTTCCTTTCTTGTAACAAAAAAGGATTACTGACTTTCAAAACAAGAAGTGAGAAAGTGCAGCCTCCATAGTACTGGCCTATTTTTAGCATAATGCTCTGGAAGATTACCGTCTTAGCACTACTCCCCTTGTGAGTTTACTCAGCAAACTGGTATATAAAGAGATTAGAAGCTATTTCACAGTACCACTGTGGCGAGATAAGTACAGAAGGTGAGCAACCATCCCATTAATAATTATTTGCAAGATAATTGCACCAATTTTATAATTTGAAGGCAATGTTCACTGTGGAGTCGTGGCACCACCATCTGGAAGGTGTGTGCTGGGATAAATCAATATTACTTCTAAAGGCGCATCTATTATCTCAGATAATTATCAATGAAGCAAATAATTCAGCAGTGACACAATGGGTGTGGTTTTGGCTGTGGTTTTTTTTAAACCTGGACTAGCTGCTCTATGACAAGAGTGAGCATTTGAGAGCATAATAATAATAATAATAATAATAATAATAATAATAATTTATTATTTATACCCCGCCCATCTGGCTGGGCTTCCCCGGCCACTCTGGGCGGCTTCCAAAAGAATATTAAAATACTATAATACATCAAACATTAAAAGCTTCCCGAAACAGGGCTGCCTTCAGATGTCTTCTAAAAGCCTGGTAGTTGTTGTTCTCTTTGACATCTGGTGGGAGGGTGTTCCACAGGGAAGGCGCCACTACCGAGAAGGCCCTCTGCCTGGTTCCCTGTAACTTGGCTTCTCGCAGTGAGGGAACCGCCAGAAGGCCCTCGGTGCTGGACCTCAGTGTCCGGGTAGAACAATGGGGGTGGAGACGCTCCTTCAGATATACTGGACCAAGGCCGTTTAGGGCTTTAGGGCTTTAGAGGTGGGATACTTTTCCTTTCTTTTTAAAAACCACCCTATGGTATAAAATGGGACGATGGTCTGGGAAATCTTTCCATGTCTAGCCTGGGCAGTGGAGTAAGGAACCCTGACCTGAGAATCTCATGTGCAGAGGTCAAAAGCCTGCTATAGCTCTTCAGCAAAAGGGAGTGAGAAAGGGAAGCAGAGGGATGCTTCAAGAAACAAAAGCAGGAGTGTTGTGCTTGTTTGTCAAGTTAAACATTGCTTGAACTGTCTGTCCACCCCCCCACCCAATTTTGACCAAGCCCTACTGATTTAGATTCTGTATTCTCCTGTGGACACTTTGTGATCCACTCTAGGTTAAGAAATACATATAAAGGAAACTAAATAAGAAATTATGCCAAAGCTTTGCTCCTATGTAACACCTCCTTTTCATTCAGTATCCTCTCATTATCAATAGCTTGATAGTATTCTGTGATAAGGGTTGCCAGTTCAGTTCAGGTCCCAGATACGTCAGATTTAGAAATCTCCATATGCCAGACTTGCTTTAATAATAATAATAATAATTTTTTCTTTATACCCCGCTCTCCCCAGCCAAGGCCGGGCTCAGAGCGGCTTACAAGCAATAATAAAAACAAGATGAATGATTACAACTTAAAAACAAAAATAAAATACATTAAAATAATGGAACGTTAAAATATTAAAATGTAGCCTCATCGCAGGAGGAGAAGGAAAAGAAAAAAGAAAGAGAGGGAGGGAGGGAGGGAATCAAATTGGCTCCAAGCCAAAGGCCAGGCGGAACAACTCTGTCTTACAGGCCCTGCGGAAAGAAATCAGATCCTGCAGGGCCCTGGTCTCATGAGACAGAGTGTTCCACCAGGCCGGAGCCAGAGTTGAAAAGGCCCTGGCTCTGGTTGAAGCCAATCTAACTTCCTTAGGGCCTGGGACCACTAGGGTGTTGTTATTTATGGACCTTGAGGCTCTCCGTGGGGCATACCGGGAGAGGCGGTCCCGTAGGTACGAGGGTCCTAGGCCGTGAAGGGCTTTAAAGGTCAAAAGCAGCACCTTAAATCTGACCCTGTACTCCACCGGGAGCCAGTGCAGCTTGAAAAGCACTTGGTGAATATGCTCCCATGGCAGAGACCCCGTGAGGAGCCTTGCTGCAGCATTCTGCACCCGCTGGAGTTTCTGGGACAGCTTCAAGGGCAGCCCCGCATAGAGCGAATTACAGTAGTCAAGCCTGGAGATGACCGTCACATGGATCACTGTGGCCAGGTCGGGGCGGGAAAGGTAAGGGACCAACTGCTTGATGCGGCGAAGGTGGAAAAATGTCGCCTTGGCTGTTGCTGTAACTTGCGCCTCCATGGAAAGGGAGGCGTCAAGGATTACACCCAAACTCTTAACGGAAGGCAATGGCACTAATTGGGCCCCCGCAAGAGAAGGGAGTTGGTCCCTCATCCCATGCCATCCCGACCCAGCCACAGGACCTCTGTCTTCGAAGGATTTAGTTTCAATCGGCTCCCACGAAACCATCCAGCCACAGCTTCCAAGCATCTGGTCAGTGTGTTCGGGGCCGAGTTGGTGTGGCCATCCATCAGCAGATAGAGCTGAGTGTCATCAGCATATTGGTGACAGCCCAGCCCAAAGCTCCGGATAATCTGGGCAAGGGGGCGCATAAAGATGTTTGAGGGTATAGATATGCTAGGATTCTAGCATCTTCAGCTTCCTCTTCCTTCTGGGATATCTGAGTGTAGTCTTTCTCCTGGCTTCAGATGGCAACCCCCCTGTCCTTAAGTCTCCTCCATTACTGGACCAAATGATGCCAGGAGACATGGTGATGCGACCAGCCCCATATCATACAACCACTTCCTGTCCTAGTGGTGCTTCTCTTAGCAACTTGGCATAGTCAATAAGCCAGGCTTCTCCAGGAAGCAAGACAAGAGGGGAGGTGGTAAGTGTTTGGCCCTGAGTCACAGATTTAAAATAGTCGTACCTTGGATCCCAAACACCTTGGTATTCGGATGTGTTGACTCCCGAATGTCATAAACCTGGAAGTGAGTGTTCCAGTTTGTGAACTTTCTTTGGAATCTGAACGTCCGACGGGGCTTCTGATTGGCTGCAGGAGCTTCCTGCAGCCAATCAGAAGCCGCACTTTGGTTTCCAAACGTTTTGGAAGTCAAACGGATTTCTGGAGCAGATTCTGTTCGACTTCCAAGGTACAACTGTATGTGTCTACTCTAAAAAGAAAAGGGCACATAAGATTGGACTTGCATTCCCTCATGGGCTTCTTTTTCTTGCACACAGGGCTACATTCACAAATCACTTACTATAGCAGCTTTCGCAGGCTCGTCCCGTTCCCGTGTTCTGTGCCTGAACTCCTGTACCATTTACCACTCCTGGCTTGATATTATTGACATTGATCTGGTTGGGGTTTGGCTTGTTACTTAGAGAAATGAAAAACAAGAAATGGGTGGTTAGTTTATGGGAAGAAATGCCATCAGCACCACCAGACGCCTTCACCTGCCCCCGCTGCAACAAAACATGTCTCTCCTTTTATCGGCCTATACAGCCACAGCAGGTACTGTAACTCTCCAATGGGTTGACTTCACCCCCGAAGGCACACGCTTCCACTGTCTCCTGAGACAGACGGATGCCAAGAACCAAGGGAACATGCAACCTTCTGATACTTCAGACATGGTAAATAAATATTGAGTATCTCCCATTTCTAATAGTTCTAACATAAAATATTTTCACTAACTTAGAGAAGAATGTAGTGCACCCAGCCCCTCTCCTCTTCTGCCAAATGAAACTGTCAATCCCCCAGTCAACTCTCTTAGTGCTAAACAGTTCAAGAACTACATAATTGAGAAGGAACAGGTGTCTAAAAGCTATACATGCAGTTTAGACTTGCAGAAGTTCCACAGCCATTATTGAGTTTTCATCTACATCTCAGAAAAACAATGTATTACATTTGTTTACTTATTTTTTATCAAACTTTATTTGTTTTTCACAAAATGCAAATATCCTCCCTTCCAGCAGTTCTACTATCAATTGTACTTTGGAAATGATTTGATTGGCTTTCATTATTTGTGCTTTTTAAAAAAATTGTTTAATGTTTCCTATAAGCTGGCTTGGAAAGATTTGTGTTCTGTCTCTTAAACTTTTTGTTTTTTATCACACTAGCTGTGGTCATCAGTGGGCGCATTCGGTTGATTATGTTCTCATAAAGTCCAATTACGTTTCCTGTTTCTAACAACATTTCCCCCTTTAATAGAGCAAATTCATGGGAATCCAGGATCTGAATCATTTTTTCTTGGACCTGTGCATTCCATTTTAACCTTCTATTTCCAAGTATCAGATATTCTGTTTCATCCAATAATTTAGGAAAGGCAGGAGAAAAGAATAATGTCAGAGATAACTCAAGTGGAAAGTGGTCACTTTCAGCTCTGGGAATTATCCTGAAGGTATCTCGGTTAACTGGCACATTATTAGATGTTAGGATATAATCTATGGTGCTAGTAAATCCTCTGGGGGAGATAAAAGTAAAATAACCCTCTTGATCCCCTTGACCGTGCCCATTGCATAACAAAAGGTTATGCTTTATTATAAGTTCACAGAGATGTTTCCCAGCGCGATTAGGGGTGGTGTCCATTGCTGCCCTCTGACAGATTTCAGGTTCGTCCTTGTTTTTAACACTAGTGACCATGTGATGATTTTAGCTTATGAATTTTATTGTTTAATGTTTTTATTTGTACATTGGGGTACTTTTATAGCTTTGTTTAGAGTATGTAATGTTTTAATAACATAAATGTTTTAAGTCTTTTTTTACCAATTCAGTATATTTTCTTTTAATTGTCAAATAATTCTGTATACATTGCGGCAGCCTTTGGCTATGTGCAATAAAACTGACTGAGACTGAGATTTGTGTTCTGAAGAGCGGGATATAAATAAATGCAATAAAGAAATAAATAGTAAACACTGCACCAGTGTTACATTATAGCATATTAAATACATGATCCATTTTTCAAAGAGCGACAGAAGATCAACAATTTACAGAAAAACCAATAGCTATCTTCATTCCTGAATTTGAGTTTTAGTTTTGAAGCAATAATAACAATAACTGTCAGGGCTGGAGTCAGATGGAGGTCAGTACAAAAGACATATGGCTCTGCTGTCAGTGAAGTTGACTCTTTATTCAAGGAAACGGCATAAAACTCAGTAACACTCCCCAGCAGGTCTTCCTCCTACGGAGCAGTTGCCAGGACTGAAGGTCCCTGCCTTCCACCCTTTCTAAGGCTTCTCCTCTCCCAGATGTTTCCCAAGCAGTCTCAAGCTGTGTCTATGCACCTCTGGCCTCTGTTCTGCCCTCCTCCTCATCCTGTGTGTTCTTGGGATACCAAGGGGAAGGGGAGCTTGTCACAGCAGGAGGGGGAGACTCCATGGATTCTTCTGCAGCCTCTTGACTTCCCTCCTCTGCTTCAGCCTCAGAGTCTGAACTGCTGCTCCCTGTCTCTTCCTGCCCACTAAACCCTGTCTATGCACCTCTGGCCTCTGTTCTGCCCTCCTCCTCATTCTGTGTGTTCTTGGGATACCAAGGGGAAGGGGAGCTTGTCACAGCAGGAGGGGGAGACTCCATGGATTCTTCTGCAGCCTCTTGACTTCCCTCCTCTGCTTCAGCCTCAGAGTCTGAACTGCTGCTCCCTGTCTCTTCCTGCCCACTAAACCCTGTTGCTCCTTCAACATCCAGCTCCTCCCCCCAAGTCTCTCCCTATGACCTCTCCTCAGTGTCCCACCACCAATTCCCTGGGCGCTGAGCCATCTTCAAAAAGGGGGGAAAGAAGAACCAGGTAACTACTGATCAGTGAGCTTGACATGAATACTTCTTCGTGCAGCACCTAGTTAAACTGTGGAACTGACCACCAACTTGGATGGCTTTAAAAGAGGATAAGACAAATTCATGGAGGACAGCACTAGGCTTTTTAAAACAAGCTTTGTGTGTTTGGAAACCATCATTCTAGAGCCACTCCATTCTTTTCTAATGTATTCAATGTCTGAACCTGTAACAGCCCGAACGTGCCAGAAGTTCCTGGATACCATTTCCCCTTCCGAGTTATTTTCCTGCTTAGTTCTTCCTCTTTTCCCTTCCCAAGGGTCAAGAGCTTTTGGCCGGTGTTTGCCTTTGCAGCCCTGCGTGAGAGTAAGCGAGAGCGAGAGAAGAGCAGTCCTTCCTTATGCTCTTCTCTAATAGTATAAAAAAATAAGAAAATTGTCCAGTAGCACCTTAGAGACCAACTAAGTTTGTTCTGGGTATAAGCTTTCGTGTGCATGCATACTTCTTCAGATACACTTCTTCGGGTATCTGAAGAAGTGTGCATACCCAGAACAAACTTAGTTGGTCTCTAAGGCGCTACTGGACAATTTTCTTATTTTTTAATTTTATTTCAACTGCGTCAGACCAACACGGCTACCTACCTATCTGGCCCAATGGTTGCCATTGGTTTGATCTGAATTAATTTTATAATGAATGATTTTAGAGTGTTGTGTTGTGTTGTACTGTTTTATTGTTGTTAGCCACCCTGAGCCCGGCTTTGGCTGGGGAGGGCGGGACATAAATAAAATTTATTATTATTATTATTACCTGAATCTCTAATAGAATGTTCATATTAATGGTTTAAAATGTGAAGCCACTGTCACAAACACAGCCCACCCCTGTGCACATCTGGGAGGGGATGAAAACACCCTCACCCCTGTACAGCAATGGATCAAAAATTTGTTTTCCTCTCTCTAACCATAGCTTCATTTTCGATTTAGTACAGAACAAATACAATGCCCTGTCTCACAAGAGATGATAGCCTGCATTTGTACAATCCATCTTGGGATCCCTAGGAGAATCAAAGCTGTTTTGGTTGAGGTTTTGAGACAAATGTAGCTTTTTAGCAGAAACAAACATTACAAAATTTATGCTGCGGTTCTGTACACACATCCATGGGACTAAGATCCCTTGAAGAAAATCAGACTTGCTTCAGAGTAGGCATGCATTGGATTGCCCTGTTAGAGAATCTAACATCTATTTCATGGTTAAAAATTCACATACATAAGTTTGCAAGACAAGTAAGAATGGCTATAATATTTGCATTCCATCTGTAAATATATATAAGAACAGGCACTTACTAATTAGGAATATATACTTGCTTTAGCTTGCTTTCTGCTTCTGCAGCTTTCAACCTTTTCTGAATACAATACAATAAAATAAAATTAGAACATAAAAGCAATCCATACAAATTATAACTAAATCTGATACATTTTCCTGTTCTCAACAAATACCTCTCTAGGTATACAAAAAGTCAATTCACCTTGAGGAAACAAGGGCTGCAGTTCATCCCTTTATGTTAGCATCATGGATTTATAAAGTAGTTTCTGAATATTACTGATCAGCAGGGCTGAAAATATTAATCAGTACATTAAAGAAATGACTTCATACCATAAGAAATTAAAGCAACAGATTTTAATCATGGCTAGAGCCCTGAAAAGAAACTGAACCAATTGCACACCACTTAGTTAAGGCAATACATGTAAGATCACAGAAGGTAGAAGTTGCAAGAATGGAGACTCTGACTAAATATCAGGAAGAACTTTCTGATATTAAGAGCTGCTTGACAGTGGAACTGTCTCCCTCTGGAGGTTGTGGACTCTCCTTCCTTGGAGGTTTTTAAGCAGAGGTTGGATTGCCATCTGTCAGGGATGCTTCATTTGAGACCCCTGCATTGCAGGGGGTTGGACTAGATGACCCTTCAAACTCCACAATTCTATGATTTCATCCTCACAACAACAATGTGATGTAGGTTAGGCTAAGAGATGGTGACTGGCCCAGGGTCACCCAGTGAGCTTCATGGCTGAGTGGGGATTCAAACCCTGGTCTCCCAGGTCCAAAACTCTAACCATTACACTACACTGTGCTTGGGGGTTCATGCGTAGATCAGGTATACCGTATTTTTCGCTCTATAAGACGCACCTAGTTTTTAGAGGAGGAAAACAAGAAAAAAAATATTCTGAATCAAATGTTGTTGAAGAGGCTTTGCGCGGCTATCCCTCTTGCTATTCTGGCTTCAGCGAAAGCAATGCAGCCTGCATTCGCTCCATAAGACGCACACACATTTCCCCTTACTTTTTAGGAGGGGGAAAGTGCATATTGTAGAGCAAAAAATACGGTATATGAATGTTCCTAAAGACACATGTAACCATAAGACTTCAAATAATTTATCTGCTAAGACAGTGGGAAAATATCGAATTCCATTGCGAAGTTTCAATAATAAGAAAATAGGTAAGAAACAGCTACAGTGGTGCCTCGCAAGACGAAAAGAATCCGTTCCGGGAGTCTCTTCGTCTTGCGGGTTTTTTCGTCTTGCGAAGCAAGCCCATTAGAGGTTTAGCGGCTTAGCGCTACAGTATTAGCGGCTTAGCCGGCTTAAAGATCAGCTGATAAGCGGCTTAACGATCAGCTGATAAGCGGCTTAGCATCAGCTGTTAAGCGGCTTAAAGATCAGCTGATAAGCGGCTTAGCATCAGCTGTTAAGCGGCTTAAAGATCAGCTGATAAGCGGCTTAGCCATCAGCTGATAAGCGGTTTAGCGGCTTGGGAAAAAGGGGGGGGAAAGGAAAAAAAACCCCGCAGGAACTCGCAAGACATTTTCGTCTTGCGAAGCAAGCCCATAGGAAATTCGTTTTGCGAAGCACCTCCAAAACGGAAAACCCTTTCGTCTAGCGGGTTTTCCGTCTTGCGAGGCATTCGTCTTGCGGGGCACCACTGTAATTAAAAACATACTGAACACAATAGTTTTTTGTTAGTCTCAGTGGCAAATGACCCTCCTATGCTTTTTCCAGAAGAGATCTCTGAGTTGGAGAGAGCCACCCCAAGTCAATCCAGACATCCCCCACCTTAATGAGACATCTGGCAGTCATGTTCACCCACTCAAAAAGGAGTTACAAGTTTCAAATCATTCATCAAATGTCAGCAAAACTGAGTATATAGGATTATAATGACTACTACAATAGATTGCAATTAGAAGTTAGAAGCATCTGTTTTGAGAAATGTAACTACATTGTTCTTACCTGTTGAACATACCGATCTGTTGTTTTCCACATATAATAGTACTCAATTATGCTGGTTAAGGACTTCCATGGAAGCTAAGAACACGTATAAACAAAACCAAGAAAAGCCCATGAGGTGTCAAATCTACATCATCCTGGGAACAAAAGACTTTAATAGCAAAAAGTCAGAACTCAGAAGTTCCCAAGCATATAGCTACCCAACTGCCACAAAGCTAGATGTTGAAGAAGTGAGTTAACTCTTCTTTATCTAGCTTTGTACACACACACACCCTTCACCTTCCCCATGCTGCAATTAGGCTTAAAAAACACCAGTAAAAGCTGTTTTTATCAACCTAGTTGCTGTGCAAGGATGTACTGCAGAGCCAAACTGGGGTGGTTTCAGTCCCAGTATGGAGGCCCTGTGGGCTACATCTCACACATAGTCGTATGATTTCCAACATGCCTCAGGTACAATGTTCTGGATGATGTTAGAAACAAGTACAATGTCTAATCTGTTCCAGCCTCCTAAGACTAAACCTTTAAAGCCTTGATCACCATTGGCTTTTCACAATGCATTTCCAGCTGGGAAAATGGTACCAGAACTCATAGAATCCTAAAATCTTAAGAGCTGGAAATCACCCCGAGGTTCATCTAGTCCAACCCTCTGCAATGCAGGAATCTCAACTAAAGCATCCCTGATAGATGGCCATCCAACCTTTGTTTAAAAACCTCCAAGGAAGGAGAGTCCACCATCTCCCTAGGTAGACCTTTCCACTGTCGGACACCAACTGAGAGCCAGTGTGGTGCAGTGGTTAAGAGCAGTGGACTCGTAATCTGGTGAACCGGGTCCGTGTCTCCGCTCCTCCACATGCAGCTGCTGGGTGACCTTGGGCTAGTCACACTTCTTTGAAGTCTCTCAGCCCCACTCACCTCAGAGTGTTTGTTGTGGGGGAGGAAGGGAAAGGAGAATGTTAGCTGCTTTGAGACTCCTTCGGGTAGTGATAAAGCGGGATATCAAATCCAAATTCCTCTTCTTCTTCTTCTTCTTCTTCTTACTGTCAGAAAGTTTTTCCTGATGTTTAGTCCTTTCTTGTACCCTGAAGCCACTGGTCAGAGTCCTACCCTCCAGAGCAGGAGAAAACAAACTAGCTCCATCTTCCATGTGACAACCTTTTAGATATTTGAGGGTGGCTCTCATACCTCCTCTCAGTCTCCTCTTTTCTAGGCGAAACATATCCAGCTCCTTCAACTGTTTCCAGACCCTTGATCATCTTGGCCGCCCTCCTCTGCACACCTTCCAGAAGATGGTGAGACAAACCTCTCCTTCTTTGGAGGTTTCTAAACAGAGGTTGAATAGCCATCTGTCATGGATGCTTTAGTTGAGATTCCTGCATTGCAGGGGGATTTTAGGATTCTATGAGTTAAATTGTGGTGCTCAGAATTGGACACGGTATTCCAAGTGTGGTCTGACCAAGGGAGAATAAGAGTGGTACTATTACTTCTCTTGATATGGACACTAGACTTCTGTTGATGCAGCCTAGAATGGCATTAGCTTTCTTTGCTGCTGCATCACACTGTTGACTCATGCTAAGCTTGTGGTCCCTATATCCTTTTCACATGTACTACTGGTAAGCCAGGAGTCTTCCATCTTATATTTGTACAGCTGATTCTTCCTTCCTAAGTGCAGAAGCTTACATTTGTCCCTAGTGAAACTCATTCTGTTAGTTTGGGCCTAGTTCTCCAATCTGTTAAGGTTATTTTGAATTATGATTCTGTCTTCTGTGACATTAGCTACCCCTTCCAGTTTGGTGTCGTCTGCAAATTGGATGAGCAGCCCCTCAAATCCTTCCTTCAAGTCATTTATAAAGACGTTGAACAACAATGAACCCAGGACAGAACCCTGCAGCACCCTACTTCTAACTTTTTTTCAGGATGAGGATGAACCACTAATGAGTAGTCTTTGGGTTAAGTCAGTCAACCAGCTACAAATCTACCTAACGGTTACATTGTCAAGCTCATATTTTACCAACTTCCTTGCAAGAATATCATGGGGGACGTTGTCAAAAGCCTTACTTAAATCAAGATGCGCTATGCCCACAGCATTCGGCTTATCCCCCAAGCATGTAGCTCAGTATCCCTAAACTATACCAGCAATTTGGAAATGTCATGGGACACATGGAGAAGAGAATTTGCCACTGCACAAATGGAAGATGTTCTGCTTATACACTTTTTTAGTTGAATACTGCCCTAATTCCTTTAACTGGAGAACGCCGTCCACGATTTTCTAGATGTGCAATGCCGTTTGCCTACTTACAAAATCTTGCTGAATATCAGTAAAATCCTTTCCATATTTTTCAAGGGCTTCTTCAAAGAGATTTGCCTCAGAAGCAGACCATTCCTCCATTTCATCCCTGCACAAGACAGGCCCACCCTGGGGCACAAGGGCAGAAATTGCCTTGGAAATGTCATAGATGTTTTTGTGCAAAGTATCCATGGCATGGAACTACATAAAACAAACCAAATACAAAGTGTAAAAAAAGAAGTCCCCACTACATAAAAAAATGCACCACATTTCAAAATAAAAAGCTATGAATGAAACTAGGGGACTGATACATATCAGGGGGCTGTTTGATGTTTTATTATGCTTTTATATACGCTGTAAGCCACCCAGAGTACTGGGAAAACCCAGAAGGATGGGCAGGGTAATGCTACTGGAAGGAATATATTATTATTATTATTATTATTATTATTATTATTATTATTATTATTATCCTCCTCTAATGCTGGCATGAGGAATATTTTTGGCTCCACAGGCCAAATCCTTACCAGGCCAAATTTGACAGGTGGGTGGTGAAATCACCCAACGTCACAATGACATCTGGTCAGGAATCCAAAGTTGCTGCTAAAACAAAGCCCCCCCCCCCCCTTGTTTTAACATGGGCAAGGTACTGCTTAAACTAAGGAAGAAACCTTCATTGGAGCAGTGGTTCAATGGTTTGCACTGAACTTCCCAACTGGACAGGATTTAACCACCCGGTGAACACCAATGAGTAGGGATTAAATTCTGTTGAACTGGTACAGGAAACCCCTTCCCAATTAATAAACTCCACATCAGTCATACAAATCATTTAAATAAGCATTGTAAATGATCACAAGCTTAAAAGTTACTATGTACATCCTAGATTTTTTGTGTGTGTTATAGATTCACAGCTCCAATTGGCTCCTAACTGAACTGTCTCTTAAGCACACAACCGACACCAATGTAAAATGCTTCAGGACTCTTCCAGTGTTTTCAAACTGATATATTACTCTCTTTGTGCCTTTATGCTATAGAGGTATTACTTTTAACTGAAAATCCAGCATTAGGATTTATTTTCTTAAATTCTTACCAGTGTGATATCCCTAGATGCTGCTGCAGCACTCATGTGTAAGCTTGGCTGCCGAACAGAACTGCTGCAGTCTAGAGCGCGAGCAAATGTACCCACAGAGCTAAAAAAAATGAAGAGAAGGTTGACATTCCGTGCAAGAAAACACACACAAAGCGAAGAAAGTAACAAGTTTACAGCAAGCACTTTCAAAAACAATTTGGTATGTATCATTTATTTGTATGAGGAAAAAAAGCATTTTTGCTACATTTTCATTGACTTCAATGATAATACACATTTTCCCCACACATAGTAGTGACTGTTGCCCACCCCCTCTCAATTTTGTCATCGCAGAAAACTGTCTACCTTTATCTGGGGAAAATAAGACAGATGTCACAAATGCCATGTTTCAGCTCACTCCCTCATCAGGTTAGGAACTTATTTAGATGACAAAGTCAACATTGTAGGAACCAAGAAGACCAATCGTGTCCATCATCACAGCTATACTGGGTTCACAGATGGCTGCTGCAAATGTTTTTTTATTATTCATTTTTGCATACCCCAAAAGGATGGAAATTTGCTACATCAACTTTATTCCATTTGAGATTCCCTCAGAAGGAAAACATTTAAATGCAGGTTGTCAGTACGAAACTTGCCCTCACCACTCTTAAGCAAACGTCATGTGTCAAGTAGCATCGCTGAGTCCAGTGAACCATGGGAGATACGACTCAGAATCTACAACATGCATAATGGTGTCAGTGAAGTACGCTCACAGTCAACCACCAGCCTCAGCATACCTGCTGGAACTGTACTAATGAAAACTAGGAATCTGTTTAACAAAGGACAGCTGCTGAAATCAACACTTCCTATAAATGTATTTTCCATAAACTTTCACGGTGTTTTAATCCTACAGTGCAACATTCCAAAAGGCTCCATGGCCAGTGGTTTTGCTACAATTATTTTACGCACATTTAGAGATCACTAAGAAATTCATACAAGATACACGTTGAAAGTGAAACCCTTTCTTCATCATCAAGTGAAAAAAGCACAAGCATTATCAAGCAAAAAAAATACCTCCAGCAGCTCGCTATAAAGGCAGTTAAAAGTGTCATTTGAATCATTCAGTGCAATACCAGTTGACAGAGAAGAATGAGATCTAATAGCTGCTGAGGCACATTATCATCCTAAGCCAGGCAGGAGGAAGAAGTAGAAGTTGTATGTTTTTATCTGCATGTGGAGAATGTGCAAGAAGACAGTCTTTTCTTAACATAATATAACGTGAGCTAACGGTGCTATTTTACATTGAGAGTGTGTACAGTCTGAACAATGTACTTGAAAGATGAAGGTGTCAGACATCCCTTGAAAAGCAAAAGCTTCATGGCAACCACTGTTTAAATACAATTCTTCTGCTACTAATCTTCCAAACTGTGAGAAATAGGAAAGTTGTGCAAGCAGAACACCACCACTTGGATAGTCATATATAAGCCAGTGATTGCTGGTTGTGATATATTGATTAGACAAGATTCAGTTCACTCTGGGAGAGCAGCCCACTTTGTTTTGGGTAGATACAAAAGCCCTATTTTGACATATTAGTTGTAAATCCCAATCAGCATAATATTGTAGACTTGACGGCTGTGACAGCGGTTGAGGTAGTTCTCAATTCTATACCCTTTTCAAACACCAAACCAGGGATCTTGCATTGCCGTTTCCTTATCAACTTTTGCTGGGGGAGAGACAGAGGTATGTTGATCATATATAGAGACTTTATTCCTTTTTTTGGTGCCACATTTCCTTACAGGCTTTTGACACTCTTCTAGAATTTTCATCCAGTATATTGAATACATTCTAATACTTCCTCTTCCTTTGTGATATACTTGGTCCATTGAAATAGTAAGTTAATGTCTTTCTCCTCCCTCTGCTCCACTCTAGGTAGGGAAGTCTCATTCTCTTGAGTATGGGACTTTGCCAGCTCATTCACCTGTTTTAACATGAGATCATCTAATAGCTCCCTTCGCTCCACTGGTTGCATCCTACCAGCAGCTAGTGCGTTTTCGGCCAAAGCCATCTCCATGGCCAGATTAATGACACATTATCCCCAATTAGCCTCTTGCGCTGCACCCCTGTAGTCAATATAGACAAGACTGGCGGCTGGAGATTGAGATGTACGTTCATTGCCAGCTACTTCATCCCTCGGGGGAAGAAGCTTACAATTTTATTTTGTCTTCTTTGTCTAACATGTGAAACATTTCCGGATACAAGTGGTGCTCCCTGTTTCTCGTACCCTTGTATAGTAAGACCTGCGACTCCAGGTTATACACACAGAGGGCTTCTCTGAAGTGCTTGGCTCATAGCCTCAGGCTCTTCCGCTCTGTCCTTCAATGTCCTCTTACTTCAGGGTGGGAGAGAGGGTGGACCCTTACCTATTTTATTCAAAATCTAGGTGCTTAGCTCATCCTCAGTGTAGTGGTTCTAGGGGTTGCTCGTGCGTAAGCCAGTGCAAACACCTGGCTGGGTTGCCTGAGTGAACCTTTTCTGTCCGGACAGCCACTCACCCGTGGCTGTCTCAATCGCTGGCAGAATCCGTCAGTGGGCATTTCTTAAACTTCTTCCAGCAAATAAGCTCTTTGACGCCTAGTCTCCTCCTACTCTCTCTGCGCAAAAGCCTTCTGCGCAAGGAGGGCGTAGGCAGCAGAGGACCCCTGCTCTCCCCGCTGGTCCCCGGCAAGGAGTCATGGGACCGCCTCGCCGCTTCCCCCATCTGCCCCCCTTCTCCACTGGTGCTACACTGATTCTCTTCCCCAGAAGATGGGCTGCCTCTCCCAATTCCGGGACACTCTCTGGAATCCCTCCGGATCTTGCTCTCTCCCTCCGGCACTGATGGCAGTTCCCTGACACTCAGGGTAAGCCAGAAAAGTTATTGAGATGATGAATATCCGTGTGCTATATTGGTTTTCAGAACTTAAAACTCCAAAAGACTCTGCACGACTATGGACTCGCAGCCAGAAACTTGTATCTTGCAGTTAATAGAGATTAATTTTAATTAATTAATGTCTGTTATTTATATGCCACTCTGGACAGCTCCCAACAAAATAAAACCCTTTTGTGTTAATGTAAAAGAAGATAAGGCAAATATGCTCAATACCCAGCCGGTAGGACTGCTGAGTCAATTGCAACATTTTAAAAATATATATATATCAAATGAGCTCAAAACAAACACTCTCACAGTCATCCAGCTGGAATCCCACTTGGGCAGCCATTGTATGATATGAAACAACTGCCTCAGACAACAGCAGCGCCATAATGACTAATCCGGCATTGTACAGGCAACAACCGTTTTGCGCACGTTCAAAGCATGCGCAACCGTGCACACGCGCATCACCGCAAACCCAGAAGTGGCAGGAAAAGGGGAAGGGACCAGAATGGGGTGGGCTTGTAAGTCTCTGCCACTGCACACAAGGACCTGGAACGCAACTGGGTGTTGCCTGTATTGTATTGTGTGAGATTGGTCAGATCTCTGCCATTTCCAAACTTCTATTCTTTTCAGAAGAGATTACACCGATATTTTGAAAGTAATATTGCACCACTATGCATGGCCTATTTTGATAACTTCATTGTGTGGCTGCTCAGTCCAAGCAAAGAATCAGATTCTGATGCTATCGAACACTGAATCAATGCAACAAAGCTGTTGCATTTAGAAATGATGTCTGCAAAGCAAGAAGGAATGTGGCTAAAGAACTCTTGCTGCATCTCCCATTGATTTTCATACTGCTTCCATAACTTGAGGAAGAACAAACAAGTGAAGTCAATATACTCTGTGCTTTATCAGGGATGAATAACTAGCATGAGAATCGGAATGCCAGAAATGTGCCAAATTCAGCAACTGTCCTGTGTTAAATGATTGCCTATGTGCACATTTCTAGCAGGCATATTTATGTTTTGATGTAGGTTCGTAGATTACAAGTCGTTACCTCCTCTGCTTTGCTGGACTCCATGCTGCCAGCAGCTCCACCGAAACATTTGCTTAAGTGTGAGTCTTTTATCAGCTCCATCTGAGGTTTTCATGTCAAAGTAATCTGAAAACAGAACACAACTGATGTAGCAATTTTGCACATCTTTTGGTTATGTAATAATGAAGAATTGTGTAACGTGACCATAAATTCTTTGAATCCAGTGTGACTATCACCTTAGTTCATGCAATGTTGGTTTCTAACCCAGGTGGCGGATTGAAATATTGACCAAAATTTTAATTCAAAACCGTCATCTTGTCTTCCAATATGATGGCTTATACACACTACTTGCCGGAGTGACAAAATGACTTCTTTGGCATTCACTGCTTGTGGCAATGAGTTCTGTACAGGATGTACACCTTGACCTTTTTGTTTACCACTACCAGAGGAAAAAGGAGGACCTCTGCTTATTTATCTCATGTAACCTCATATTTAGTTCTCCCCCAAGTTGATGAAATTCATTTTCATGAGCTTGAAACCTGAAGAAAATCACAGTTTAAGAAGTGAGAATATACAAAATCAGGGCCTAAATGTGGAATAAGGCACCTATCGCATGTTTAAACCTTACTAGAGGCCTATGCCTAGAGCAAGTTGAATTGCCATCAGGGAATCCAAAAAAGGTACTAGCAACTGATGAATACACTTTTCTGTCCAAGTACCATTTTCTAACATTTGTTTGTTTTCCTTCAAGGACCTCTGTGATGCTCATGATGCCCATGCTCTTCAAATCACATATCAATCTCATGCCATACAAGGACAATGCTCTATAAAGCCAATGACAGAACTCAACAACAAGGGACTGCATCAGATGAAGTCTAATGCCCTCAAGACAGTTCTCCAAACATCTTGCTTTACATCTATATGCTACTTCCTTGTCTCAGGCCTGACTGCAACTCCCATCTCCTTTCCTTCTAGTTATTTCATATGCCACACACCTGAAAACTATTGCTAACTGAATGTTCACACTTGCATGAAGGATACAGAAAAACCACTACCAGTCTTTCAAATCAACAGAATCAGGAAAGGTCAGAGCAAATATTTGCTATTGCGAGGATTTCCATTCACAAATGGTTTTAGAACAGCAGCAAGCTGAAGAATGAAAATTTGCCTCCTTCAGTCAAGTATCATTTGCAATATACCTATATTCATTCCTCCATGTGGGCAGTATCCGCACCACCCAATCCGATGCATGCAAGTGCTACAGGCCATACATTTAAAACTAAGTAACAACTTCCAAAAAGCTTGCAATGAAGACATTATTAATGTTGACTATACCATTAACGATCAGGACACGGCCTTAGTACAGAGACCGCCCTTGTGCAAACTTACTGAACATTTGGGGACACAGTGGAAGAGATCAGTGAATTATCTGCTTTACTAGCAAATCAAATCATTGCTAATGAATGACTCAATCCCAAAACAATGGTATATAAACATTAAGATTATAATTACCATAATGATGCAACGGCGAACAAAACTTTTTGTTTGACAAACAGCAAGCATTTGTTTAGGGGAACAGTATAATCAGAAAGCGGGGGAATAACCAGATTAAGACGCAAATTGTGGTGTTTTTCTCCTTACCGTGCTACTACAAGGAACTGATCTATCTGTTTGTCTATTAGTGGATTAAATGCTTCCCAAACTTTTGTTTCAAGTTTTGATTGGTCTCTGCCATCATCTTCACCTAAACAAATTCAAATAAAAAAAGGGTTTATCTAGGCAATCTGGCAAAACAAATAGCGTACTGATGAGGAGCTTGCCTTCCACCAATCTTGGAAACTACAGAAAACATTTAACGTTCACTGGTGAAAAATGCTACGGCTGTCTCTTTTGTAGTATTGCCAAGAAGAGTTTACCTCCGCAGAATAACATGAGTGAAAAGTACACATCCAACCATCCAGCACTTCATACGCCAGCCCCATTTCCCCAAAGAACCCACTTCATTCACATGTACACAAAAGCTTTGGAAATACAGAACCATTAGGTATCTCCTGCTCAAAGTGAACAAAAAATGGCAGTTCCGATCCAAAAAAAGAGCTGACCACGCCTGCTGATCTTTTAAATGAGATCCCACTCCCTGACAAGGAGAATGACAACAAAGGCAAGCTTGCTATTGGAGCAACAAACTTTGCAGAATAGTACAGTGGTCCGAGAGATAGAATGCAGGAGTGTTACTGATCTGTCTCTCTCCTCCTCTCTTGTTCAGCAGAGATGAATTTAAGACTGTGATGCGTCATGTCCTCCCTTCATTCACAAAAAACTGCTGGCTAATAACAGAAGAACAGAAGGAGAAGTCAAAATAACCCTCCTGACAGGAAGGCTGAGTCAGGGAACTCTCTGTGCTAGTTCCATTCCCTGTGAGCCCCGGGTGCTAGGTGCCACCAGAGAAAGTCTCATGCTGGTAAAAAGTGCCAGGGAAAAGAAAAGGGGGGAAAAAACCACAAGAAAAACACAGCAGATCTGCAGACTTACAGGAAAAGGAAGCTAAAGAAAGGACACCCTTCTTTAACCTAACAATGATGCTATTATTATTATTATTATTATGATTATGATGATGATGATGATGATCAAGAAGACAGATAAACGACATACACAGAAGAGGATTTAAGGCAAGGCAGAAAAAGGTAAAGACAAAACAAAAACCATTTCAAAGAGTGAACAAATGCTAAGTTCTGCCTAGAACATAGGACCCAAACGACCTGACTAAAGGCAGGGAAAATCTGGAGGGTGGGATGGCTCCTCCCCCTGAAAGAGCAGGTAAAACACTTGAAAGAGCAGGCAAAACACATATCCTGTCCAGTGGGAGGTGCCATCCTATTAACTGAATATCCTCCTGTCCAAAAGTGTTTTTTTAAGAGTGTTCCATATAATTTATTCTGAATTTTTCAGATTGAAGCTTAGTGTAAAGTTGAATCTGAATTTTAAATGTCTGTGTTTCTTATTCTGGAATTGTTTTAAAATGCTGGAAGCTGCTGTGAAACGTTTTAGAAAAACACTATAAAAATATTTTAACAGAGGTAAACCAAGATCAATTACCATTACAGAAACTATGTACGTTTGGACAGCATGAAAGGACTAGTTAGTGTTACACATCATGGGATATAGAGGCTGTGAGAGCATTCCGCAGTTCCTCAAACAAAAACCTTAGAGCCCAACAGTTTCCAAAACATTCCCACAACACAACATGAATTCTTTATGGATTCATGCAGAAATCAGAAATGAAACTACCTTCTTTCAGTAAGTCTGTTACATCAGCCTGGTACTTGTTTCCCACTCTGATTTCTCCTTTGTCAGCTAGAAGAGTCTTCTGCTGTGGATCATATACTAGTGAATAAAAAAAGAAGTCCTGGGGACAGGAAGGGAAGTAAAAATTATAGCATTTCCAACCACTTGAATCATGAGTATAGAGTCATTCCTAACAATTTTTGCACCATCAAATGACAACAGAAAACCTGGTGGTGAGAAATCAAATGCATATAAAGTATGTAGTCATGAAAAAAATAAAAATTACCTTTTACAAATTATCATTTTAGGAAGGAGACAGCAATGTGCACCAAATACATTAGGAAATGCAGGTGTGTATTGTGAAAGTAAAATTTAAGTCGCTAGGCAGGATGTTCCAATCCAGGCTCTCCAAGGTAGCAGTCTCAGAACTACTACTTGTTCCATGTTTGGAGTCAGCTAGATATAGCTGTGCAACCTCAATGGGTGAATGAGATAAGAGTGTTGACAGGAGGAGTTTAGATTCGCTAGGCACCAGAAAACCATTTGACCAAAAATGATGAGTTCTACCCGGCGTTTAATAGCAGAAAAAATTGCAGAATATTGTGGAGTCTTGCTGGCTCCCCTGAGGTTGCTTCTCCATTTCTTGGTTCCTCAGACTTCACTCTACGGGTGGTTGTGCAAAGCATACTTGGGCAAGCATGCCTAGATACTATCATCAATGAATTAAATTAACTCTCATTTATAGAGAGAAGCAGTAGGATTCGAATGCTTCTACACCTGCTCCATTTGCCAATATAGGCACACACTTCTATCTGGCATCTAATCAACAGGTTGTTCTTTTCCATTTCTTCAGGTTAGGATTTGCCATGACATTTTGGCACTCCAGTTTGGCACTTGGCACTAAAGTTCCTTATTCAGTTTTGCAGGCAACCTCTCATTTGCTCCTTAACTCTGTCCTTTCTACATTGTGTCCCATACCTCTGATCAGTTAGCATTTCCACTTTTTGTTATGGAAAAATCCCTCTCTCCTTTAGACAAGGCGTCAACCTTGCTTATTGTAAGAGAACTTCCTCCCTCATAAAGCCTCACCTTTAAGTTAACGTACCTAGGAGACCACATCACTCCATTTGCAGACTGATTTCTAAGAGATGTTCATGAATGTACCAAATATACCAGAGATGTTCAAGAAATGCCAAATAAACTATTTAAAGAATTGCCTTCATATGCAACACTAAGAAGTTATGCCGAAACAAACTGCATTGGAGTCTAAATGTTTACAGAAGCCCCATCACAGCTCCTGAAGTCTCAGAAAAGACGACAGTAGTATCTTAGAACTGTATGTTTTACAAAAAGTGAAATACACTAAATAAAGAACTTTAGTCCCAGCCATGCCCACCTGTAATTTAGGTGGTATTTCTTCATAGTACGATCCCAAGATGGTGGTAATATTGTCCCACTTCAAAGCATTATTGTAGACCATGACTTAGTCACTGTGCTCCCAGAAGCCACTGCACATTGTGCTCCGCCACAGCTTCCTGGTTTGAAACAAACCACGGTTTGCCATTACATCTGAATCGAACAAACCATGGTTTGCTTTTTTAGAAAGGCAGAAGCCACCTTCAAACCATGGTTTCTAATTCTCGTTTAGAGGCAAGCTATGATTTGCACACGCCACAGTTGGTGCGGTTTGGATGCCACAGCAAAGGGCTATGAACCAGGAAATCAAGGAGGAAGGTGGAGCATGCCATTTGGTCCTGAGCCTAGGGCTTGCTGATCAGAAGGTTGGCGGTTCAAATCCCCATGATGGGGTGCACTCCTGTTGCTCGGTCCCTGCTCCTGCCAACCTAGCAGTTTGAAAGCACATCAAAGTGCAAGTAGATCAATAGGTACCGCTCCGGCGGGAAGGTAAACGGCGTTTCTGTGCGCTGCTCTGGTTCGCCAGAAGCAGCTTAGTCATGCTGGCCACATGACCCGGAAAAACTGTCTGCGGACAAACGTCAGCTCCCTTGGCCAGTAAAGCGAGATGAGCACCGCAACCCCTGAGTCGTTTGTGACTGGACTTAACTGTCAGGGGTCCTTTACCTTTTTAACATTGGACAAGTGCTTTAAACAAGTGTGGCAAAACAACTTGGAAGATTTTCAGTTTCATATATCTGTGCCTACCTCACGTTCCAGATAGGATTTAAGGGATTCTGTTTCATTTAAGAGTGTAACACTGCATTTGCCTCTAAAAAAAGAAAGAAAAATAAGATGAGAAAAAAGGGCATTTGGAATGCCTGCATTACGTAAAATACAAATATGTCCTTAGGTTTATTAAAAACCATTACACAAAAAATCTAATTATTTAATCCACACCTAATGTGAGTGGCTGGTAAGGATTCCAATTGACGTGAGAGAAACAGTTCTCGGTGTCGCAGTTGATGTTTCTGTTTCTCTGGTAAATCAATCTTTTCTGGGTTTTCCATCTCTTCTTCCATTTCTCCTAGTTGAAGATGAAATAACATTAATCTGTGAAGACGGTTGAAATAGTACTTCAATGCACTGCCAGATGCAATTTTTACATTTAAATTTAACTACCCAGCATAGCAGCAGATCATTCTTGTAACAGAACATTGCTATATGGCCAACTTTTTTTTTTTTTTTTTTAAAGATGCAACCCTGTTATCTCCTGCTTCAGGTCATGATTTGCATGTGCATGCTAGGGATGCAAAGAAAATAGAATTAGTGAACTCACTGCATAATTTGTGAACTACCTTGGTCTCATGGTTACTGGGCTAGGACATGCCCAAAAGGTTGATGTCATTCACTACACCAGAGGAGGCATCAGATGTTGACATAATCAAGCAGCTGTTAAGGCTTAGAGCCCAACCACTTCAACAGAAATCCTATTTCACCACTTTTTCTAGGACTTATTGAAAGCATAATAGTTGCCTACAGCTTCATTGCAGCTGCTGTGGCACTAAGCTGACAGACATGTAGACACTGTGACAGATCTATGCTTGCACAGTCTAATCCCATGCAAGTTTACTCAGAAGCAAGTCCTGTCAGTTTAGCAGGAATATGGAAATTGAGATGGGTATAACCTATCAAAAGGAATAGACCAAACAGGAAGGGAGGAGTAGCATTATATGTAAAGGATGTGAAGAGATCCAAGACTTGGAGCATGGAAGGAAGACTGAGAGCATAATGGTGAACATTTCAGAAGAGAGAAACAACAGTGACATTACTGTAGGTGTCTGCTAAAGACCACCAAGACAGACTGAAGGTTTGGATGATGTCTTTTAGAGCAGATTACCAAGCATTCAAAAAGGAGATATATATTAGTAATGGGAGACTTCAACTTCCCCATGATCTGTTGGAACTCAGCTCTGCCAAGAATGTGTTGTTGTTGTTGTTTAGTTGTTTAGTCATGTCCGACTCTTTGTGACCCCATGGACCAGAGCACGCCAGGCACTTCTGTCTTCCACTGCCTCCAGCAGTTTGGTCAAACTCATGCTGGTAGCTTCGAGAACAATATCCAACCATCTCGTCCTCTGTCGTCCCCTTCTCCTTGTGCCCTCAATCTTTCCCAACATCAGGGTCTTTTCCAGGGAGTCTTCTCTTCTCATGAGGTGGCCAAAGTATTGGAGCCTCAGCTTCACGATCTGTCCTTCTAGTGATTTGCTTAAGAATGGAGAGGTTTGATCTTCTTGCAGTCCATGGGACTCTCAAGAGTCTCCTCCAGCACCATAATTCAAAAGCATCAATTCTTTGGCAGTCAGCCTTCTTTATGGTCCAACTCTCACTTCCATACATCACTACTGGGAAAACCATAGCTTTAACTATACAGACCTTTGTTGGCAAGGTGATGTCTCTACTTTTTAAGATGCTGTCTAGGTTTGTCATTGCTTTCCTCCCAAGAAGCAGGCGTCTTTTAATTTCGTGGCTGCTGTCACCATCTGCAGTGATCAATGGAGCCCAAGAAAGGAAAATCTCTCATTGCCTCCATTTCTTCCCCTTCTATTTGCTAGGAGGTGATGGGACCAGTGGCCAAAAATGTAGGGTCTGACAAATTCCTCCATTGCCTCGCTGACAATTTCATTTCCCGAGGGTTGAAGAAGCAACAAGGGGATCATCTACCTTGGACCTGGTCCTCATCAACAGAGAGGAACTGACTGATGAAGTGGAAGTGCTGGAAGCCTTGGGAGAAAGTGATCATGTTCTCCTGGGTCTCATGATACAAAGCCAAAGGAAAGCTGAGGGTAGTTTGATATGCACTCTGGACTTTAAGGCCGATTTCAGAAAGCTTAAGTAACCACTGGGTGAGATCCCAGTCAGAAATACTCAAAGAAAAGGAAGTCCAAGATGGATGGGGATTTCTTAAAGATGAAATGTTGAAGGCAAAAAGGCAGAAAATTCCAACAAGAAGAAAAGTGGGAGGCATCTAGAAAACTGGTGTGGCTGCATAAGGAGTTTACAGATGAGCTGAGAGTTAAGAATGGCATGTATAAGAATTGGAAGAAAGGAAAAATCACAAAGGAGGAGTATATGCAAGTAGCCAACAGTTGCAGGGGGGATGTCAGGCAGGCCAAAGCTCAGGATGAACTCTGACTTGCAAGAGAAGTTAAAAACAAAGGATTTTTCAGCTATATTTGAAGCAGGATGAAGAACAAGCAAGTAGCAGGAGTAGTGGAAAAGACAAAGAAATGCGACTGGGTAACAGATAACAGCTCAACACCTACTTTGCCTCTGTCTTCACCCAAAAGGAAAGCAATGTCCATCTGGTGATAACAGAATAAATGATGGAAGGAAGGAGCTGCAGCCCAAGACAGGAATAGAGGTGGTAAGGGAACACCAAGCTACTTTAAATGAATTCAAATCTCCAAGGCCTAATGAGCTGCCCCCAAGGGAGCTTGTGGATGTAATCTCAGAGTCTCTGAGAGAACCCCCAGGGTGGAACATGAGGAGTGGGGAATCATTCTGTCTGGCACGCTTGAACATTTGTGCAGACAAAACAATTGGAAGAGCACAACCCTGCGTTCCATCCAGCAGCTCCCTTTAGCATGTTATTTAAAACTAAGTAAACAGTTTATAATTTAAGTTAATAATATAGAAAGCTTACTTGCATGTTTGTCAGCCAGTACAATTAATGTGCTTGAGATGTCCCTCCGTCTATAGAAACACACCACTTTTGCTTCTACGTTTCCATTGGCTGTCTGTCATAGTGAGCAAAATAATAATAAAAATTTAATTTCAGGTGGGAAGCTTAAATGGTAGGCATACAAATGCTTTATTACTAACTACACCACAGAACACCAATACTAAAAAACCAAAATGAAGCAGAATGCAAATTTTATAATACTCAATTTATAATGTACTTAGCAACCAAATGATTTCATTTTGATTATTTTTCTTTGCGTATTAGTACACACGATCATTAGTGAGTGAAGGAAAAAGGTACAATGTAATATTCTAAACATCAAACTATATTCTGTTACTATAGATCTTAAGACAATTTTCTAATTAAAACCTAGAGATCAGCTCTGGGGAAAATCAGACACATTAACTTCAACCTGAACTGGAGAGTTACAGAGTTCCTACAGTTATCCATGCTGTCCGGTAACCTCTTGTTTTGGTTGCTTCAATTACTCATTTCGATTAATCATTATGAAATTATGAAAGGCACAAAGAATCACACAAATGGCCAGTTTTCAATGAAATTGATATAATATTTATACTATGTATAAGCTGCCATTGTACAGGGCTATTTATAGGACTGTCTATGAACAGGATTTACTTAAAGCAAGCTTTTGTCATATATCTGAGTCAGCACTATGGACTTTTTATATTTATGCAATTATTTCATACTCAATTTTAAAATTCTATTACATTATCTTAATGCCCAGCTATAACCATATACAACTATAGCTGTTCGTATTCCTACAAGGGAAACTGAGCAGCATGTCCAAGTGAAATGAATGGGAAACATTTTTAAATGTGGCAGACACTTTCACTTCAAAATAGGACAATGAATACCCCCAAAGCAGCCGCAAAGTTATTTGCATATTTCTTGCATGACTGATGTCCAGAAGATTTTGGATTTCAGGACAATCCCACCACATGGGGAGGTATGTGCTGTGGAGGCGCTTCCTCTCCAGCATTTTGGTGAGACTCCTGAGCCTATCAGCACTAGTTTCCTTTGCGTTAGGTACAATCTGAGTTCTTTCCTTTTAGCTGAGATGGATTTAAAGGGAGGTTTAGACCACATTCTAGTCCATTGGGTGGGGTCTATGTCATCCTCCCATTGTTTTTTGATTATGTCGATGGGTTTGGTGGGATTTTGGAGCAGTATTTTGTATATTGTGGATACCATCCCCTTGCCATGTCCCTTTCCTGTTAGGAGGAGGGAATCTTTTCAAAGATTGTCATGGGCCTAGCTGCTGCTGATTTCACTACTGCAGCATGTCCAAAGTCCATTTTGGGGGCCTAATCCAGCCCGCCGGTCAGTTTAATCCGGCCTCTGTGACAGTTTATTTCCTAGGGTAAAATCCCCCCAAAATCTCAACAACTTCAATCCTAAAAAAAAAGTAACAACTTTGGTTGGCCCCCACGGCCCTTCACTTCATCAAATCTGGCCCTCTTTGAAAAAAGTTTGGACACCACTGCACTACTGTATTGTTTAAGAAGGCATGTAATTGGTGGTGTGTTAACCAGGGTATCCGGGTGTCCCCTAGTTTGTCTTGTATTTCTTGTGTCAATGTGGGTTTGTTATTTTTGTAAAAGTCTGCTAGGCGGCATAAGCCTTTGGTTTGCCAGGTTTTTGTTTTTTTTCAATATTTTATTAAGGATTTTCTTGTTTTACAGAAGTGTAGTGCCTCGTATTATTATTTTTTTCATGTAACATTTTTACAAATCCGTTTCATTTGTTGAGGCATTAGGGGGAGAAGAAAAAAAAAGAAAAAAGAAAGGGGGGGGTGGAGAGAGGGAAGATGGATGGGGGTGGGGTCGGGTGGCGGTGTTTCTATTATGTTTAATGTATGTAGAGTTTGGTGTCAGCGTTGCTTGTGTTGTTCACTTGTGTTCCTTTGGTGGTGAGAGAGGTTGGGGTTGGCCTAGGGTGTGATTGTTTGCTTGTGATTGGCTGTGGTGATCTTTGTTTTCGTGTGTGAGTGAGGTGGGTGGGTGTTTTGGATCAGGTTAGCCATATTGATTTTATCTGAAAGTTTTGTGCTGCGTGGCAGAATAGTGGGTGGTGAGCCAGGGGGATTAGTGGGGATGGGTTAGGGACAGTTTGCCTGCTTCTTCCTTCCATGTGCTGACCCCCTATTTCAATATTTTTTTTAATTCTATCACTTTACAAAAAGGTAATTGAGAGTTAGCTGAAAATTATAAAAACTGTTAGCAGAACTAACAAGTACAGCCAATACCTTCAAAAGTCACTGAGTGCACTGGTATTTTTTTTACCTTATTGAGTTCTTCTATTCTCCTTATCAAATATGGATTACTTGAAGAGTTTTCAAAGTAGACATAATCTGGGGAGGGGGGAAAAAAACCAATCTTGAAGTACAAGTTTTAGACACCTAAAGCTTATAAATAAGGAAAAATGAATACTTTTTTTTTTTACCCACCCCCTCCCAGAGACACACATTCACCCCACCTTTAAAGATAGCTTGTTTGTGCCATCATCAAATGCAGTTACAGTGGTGCCCCGCAAGACGAATGCCTCGCAAGACGGAAAACCCGCTAGACGAAAGGGTTTTCCGTTTTGGAGGTGCTTTGCAAAACGAATTTCCTATGGGCTTGCTTCGCAAGACGAAAATGTCTTGCGAGTTCCTGTGGGTTTTTTTCCCTTTTCCCCCCCTTTTTCCCAAGCCACTAAGCCGCTTATCAGCTGATCCGCTAAGCCGCTAACAGCTGATCGCTAAGCCGCTTATCAGCTGATCCGCTAAGCCGCTTAACAGCTGATCCGTTAAGCCACTAAGCCGCTTATCAGCTGATCCGCTAAGCCCACTAATAGCGCTAATCCGCTAATGGGCTTGCTTCGCAAGACGAAAAAACCGCAAGACGAAGAGACTCGCGGAACGGATTCTTTTCGTCTTGCGAGGCACCACTGTATATCCTCCCCACTACCAATACTTACGCATCACTCACTCCCCATGGGGTCAGGAAGTAATGACACATCAAATCCATTCCAACCCATATTCCTCCCCAAATTGCTCCCGCACTCATTGATTCTGGCCTACAGGCAGCTTAGCTTGGACCTGCCCACTTCTGGTCCTTCCACAACAGTTAGGCAGCGATATCACTTGAGAGAGACGGCAGCCAGTCTGCATGAATGTTTTGACAGCAACGGAGGGCTCGAAATTCCACCCTTCTCACTCAGACGGACACCTTTGCCCATTTGCCAGGTCAAAAACCATTGTTGGCAGAGAACAACTCAGCATAAATCTTTTTATTTTTAATAAATAAAAAACCTGCTGCAGATTGCTTTTGCATACTGCGATGGGAATATCATTGACAGACCATATAAAAAGACTAATAATAAATAATAATAAACCCATACAGATGTGTGGGTTTTAGAGGATGATTCCAAGAATGGATCTAAAGGTGAAATATATTAAATTGCCATATTTTTCCGTCTATAAGATGCCCCCATGTATAAAAGCCCCCTATTTGGGGGGCAACAACCAATTGCCAGTCCACCCTCAGCACTATCCGTGTATAAGACGCCCACGGAGTTTTGACATATTTTGGGGGGGGGGGGCTAGTCTTATACATGGAAAAATACAGTAGTTTGTGAACAAAGATTAAGGGAAGAAGGGAGATTTAAAAGAGAAGGGAGGGAACTCCTGAAGGGTTCTGCCAACCTTTGAGAATACAGTGAGCTCCTCCCCCTGCTTCCCTTTTAAAACTAATCCCACTGCCATCTCAAAGGCAGGGTGGTATGGAGTTGGTGTGAGAGACTCCCCAAAGTCTTTGTGAATCTATTCCTCTTTGAGATGACAGCAAGATCAGACTTCAGAAGAAGACTGCCCTTTGAAAGCATTGCCTGCACACCAGACTTCTCCCTTTGGCAAAAATTGTCCCATCGCCCCATTTTATAGGGGTGGAGGGTGAAGGTGTATTTTGCAAACAACAGCTACCTGCAATGTTTTCAAAAGACAACTTTATTTCTGTCCTCCTCATTGGTTCCTCAACCCTGGTTTAAACAAACCATGAGCAGGAAGCCAGAGATAAACCAATAAATTTATCAATTTGTAATAAAAGGGTCTTTTTTTAAAGGAATGTCATCATTTTTTAAAGTTTCTTTACATATTTGATGTGAAGACATGCCACATGCCTAATGGCAGCTCATGCATCCAAGTTACAAGAAAACATTCACCTGTGACCATAATGCCCAAGAGACGAAGGGTCAATGCTATAATTCCATGGAAACTGGCTATAATAGACATCAAAACCACTGGCATGTATTCAATTGCAGGACAAACTGCACAGAACATGCCTGCAGTGCGCAAATATTTAACACTGGCACAAAATAATAATAATAATAATAATAATAATAATAATAATAATAATAATAATTTATTTATATCCCGCCCTCCCCAGCCGAAGCTGGGCTCGGAGCGGCTAACAACAGTAAAGTGATACAATACTAAGGGGTATTATCAAAAGTTTACAAATTGCCACAAAGATTACATTAAGAGAACTAGCATGCAGTGGAAAGGAAAAGTTGCCAGGGTGGAGAGGTTTACATGCAAGTGCCTTAAGCATTCTTTCAAGCAGTAAATAATAAAGGACAACAGAACAATTGAAGCAAGAGATAGGAATGCTGCAGAACACAATGGTAGATTAAGAAAATAATGTGCTAGGTGCCCAAAAGGTTCCAAAAAGCTGCACACTCTTTCGGATGTCCAACCCGCTGTTTGACTATAATGTTTTCATTATTCCATTCTAAATCATTTAGCTCATTTTGGTCACTTATGCATCAGAAAGTCCCAAAAGCCAGGCAATCAGTGTCACAGCCCTATCATTAGGCAAAATGAGGCAACCACCTCAGGTAGCATATACCAACAGGAAGCCCCCCCCCCCAAATCTTTGTGTGCTAGGTGGCCTCTGCTGCCACATCTGAAACTGCCCTTAGGTGCAGTTAGAGATGGGAAGGCCTGGGAAAAAAACTGGGGGGAAATGGGGGGGAACCAGTTTTTTTCAGTTTTTCCCCAAAGCTGTTTGGGGGGAAAAACAGGAAAAAATCATGCAGTGTTGTCAGTGCTGAAGTCATGTTCAGCTACCAGTCAGGTCAGTTTTTGTGACTAGAATGGGAGAGTTGCCATCTTGTCCTTTGCCTCAGGCAGCAAAATGTTTTGGGACAGCCCTGCAAGCAAGCAACAAATAGGTGAGTCTAAGTGCAGCTTTTGAAGAAATCCTCTACTCTGTAGTGTATGAGGAGATCCCTGAATAAAGAAGTTGCTGTGTTTGTTTGCTGTGCATGCCATGCTTATATATATTATATATATTTATTTTTAGATGTATTTTTAGTTTTAGATTTTGTGATTTATGTGGAAATTGTTTTCCATTTGGTTGCGTACCTTTTGATGTGTTTTGTTTATTGTTTATGATTTTTGTTATGTTGGTAATTATGTAAATCTTGTCATGTTGTAAGCCACCTTGAGCATTGTTTTAACTATGGAAAGGCGACATACAAATAAAATGATATTGATGATATAGCTTGTGGTTTTATACAGAATTAGCCATAAGAGAAATGGAGAAGTTTAAATAAATTTTTCTAAATTAATTTCCTCCGGCAGTGCTGATCCATAAAAAAAAACTTGTTACTACAGTATGAACTTATTTAACTCTGTGTGTTTTAGATACAGTAATACCTCTGCAAACCTTCACTCCGTTGACCGTCCATTTCGGCGAACGTCCGCAGCAAATCCAGAAGTACCGGAACAGGTTACTTCCAGGTTTGCCGCTCACGCATGCGAAGAAGCACTAAATCGCACTTTGCGCATGCGCAGAAGCGCAAACTGTTCTGCGTGTGTGCGCAGAGCAGCGCTTCGTTGAGTGTCCAGGGCTCCAGAACGGATCCCGGACTCAAAACAAGGTACCACTGTACACGTACAAGATACAGAGAGGTTACACCAGTTGCAGATAAACCTTCAGGCCTGACACACTATCAAGGCTTAAACTTCCAGATTCAACCATTGAAATGCTCTCTTGCCCCTGCAACCTCATCATACAAAACTCTCTCAACATAACCCATGTTCTGCTAGAGTAGACAGGGCAACAAATGGACCAAAGCTGCAATCCTAACTGCACCTACTCAGAAGTAACTCCTATGGAATTCTTTCAGGTAAATGCAGGAATCTGAGCACAAAGGAAATCAGAAGACAGTGGGTAGCTGAAATTCTGTCAATTTGTTCCTGACCAGACCATTAGCGTGCTGTAAAGCGATTGTCCTCACAGAAAGGACTGGAGAGAGACCAAAAATTTAAATCTGTCTAGTGCTGGAAAGTTAGAAAGAAATCAGGAATCATTATTCATAGATGTGGTGTTTATGGTGAGAGTATATATAGTTTTCAACTTATATGTAATGAGTGAAGTGTTCTTTTGAAACAGGGGCTGCCTGGCTGTCTCTGGGAGCAAGATAAAAGATCCACAGACATCCACATGAAATCTTGCCTTTGATGGGTAAGGTGACTTTCTGCGGAAAATGTCTAGCTGTCTATCAACCGGTCAGCCCCACACCTGCAATATGGGGATAATAACACCGTCAGAACTGTATTACTGGCCATGGATATAAAGTTATTTAACCAAATTTATATACCACTTACTTGAGAGAAAGCCTCTAAGCAGTATACAAAGAATAATCTAAAATATTCATCACAGATACCAATAAAAACAAAATTTATTACAAATTGACATAAAACTTTATCAGAGTATTGAGTGTTGAAAATTACATGCCTTAAGTAGAACCTGGAACACCCAAAAGAGTGTATAAATTCTAACTACTAATTCTAAATCCACTCCCTTCTCTGTTCAAAGTATTACAGTAACCTTAGAGATCTTAGACAAAGGAACTTTATTTTACTTATCTATTTAAAGCATTTTTATCCCACTCCACATCTGAGGAGTTTCCCAGAACATCTTACAGATTAATAAAGGAGTCCCTGCCCTCGGTCTTACAATCCAAAAGACACTACATAAAAGGAAAAAAGGATGGGGTGGGAGGAAGAAAAAAGTAAACTCAAATACTAGTTATAGAGTTCTATATACCAGAATTCACCTATCCTTCTACTTCCTCACTATCATCCAAAGGTCTGGTAGAGGAGAGCATTCCATAAACAGAAAGCCACCACACAAAAGGCCCGTTCTCAAGTCCACCTTCTGGACCTCTTGTGAAGGAGGCACATGCAGAAAGGTCTCAGATGATGACTGCAGAGTCCAGTTTGGTTTATAGCCGTCCTTGAGGTATCCCAGTGCTGAGCCATTTAAGGCTTTATAGATCAAAGCCAGCACTTTGAACTGGGCTTGGAATCACAGTCAGGCCAGGTTTGGTGTTATATGCTCAAACTGTCTTGCCCTGGGAGCAACCTGGTCATTGAATTCTGCACCAGGTGAAGTTTCTGAGCCATCTTCAGAGATAGTCCCACTTCTAATGTGTTGCAGTAATCCAGAGCATAGACAACGGAAGTTAGGTTATCGCTGTCCAGATAGGGGTGCAGCTTTGAAATCAGCCAATTCTTCTTCTTCTTCTTCTTCTTCTTCTTCTTCTTCTTCTTCTTCTTCTTCAATTTATACCCCGCCCATCTGACTGGGTTTCCCAGCCACTCTAGTGAAAGGGTTCTACATCTTCCAACTATATAGGAGTATCGCTCTGCCAAATGCTTGGAGGAAGGTGAGGTGATTGCCTTGTTGTTGTGGAACACACATCAAAAAATGCACATCTCAGCTGAAGTGACTGAACATGAGAGAAGAGACTTTTAAGTGCTTGCTCTTGCATCTGGTCTCCTCCACAAGCTGTCATTGCAGCACAAAGAAAAATGTCATCAAGAAAAATCTCTGAAAGTTTGAAGGACAAAAACAGGGAGTGGAGAGATACACTGAAGGCAGGACCTTCTTGGTGGTAGCACTGCTATTGTGGTACTCACTCTACAGCAGATCTGTCAAAGCCCCCTCCCTCGTGGTTTTTAAGTATGGTCTTCAAAAGACCTTTTGACTGTCTTCTTTTTCTATTTTAAACAGCTGTTTTTACTGCAATTGTTTTCTATCCTGGATTTTTATTGCTTTGCATTGCATTTATACTAGCTTAATATTCTAAGTCACCTTGTGAAGGCTTTTAGCTTTGAAGACCAGGGCAGAAGCACCTGTATAAATAAAACACGCTACAATTACCGTATTTTTCGCTCCATTGGACGCACCGGACCATAGGACGCACCGGATCATAGGAGGCGGAGAACAGGGAAAAAGATTTTTTTTCTTGTTCTCCCCCTCCAAAGCAAGGTGCGTTCACCAGAGCTTGTGGGGCTGGCGGTGGGGGGAAGCGCTGCTTTCCCCCACCGCCAGCCTCAAAGATCCCTGAAGCCTTTGGAGCGCAGCGCCCCGCTGCCCTGCAGAGGTTTGCGCGCAGCCGTCCCCAAGCTAGAGCAGCGAGACGGAGCCCTCCGTCTCGCTGTTCTGGCTTGGGAACAGCCTTGCTAGCTTCTGCAGGACAGCGGGGTGAAGGCACCCGGCTGCCCTGCAGAGGTTTGCGCGCAGCCCTCCCCAAGCTAGAGCAGACGGCTGCGCGCAAACCTCTGCAGGGCAGCGGGGTGCCTTCACCCCGCTGTCCTGCAGAAGCTAGCAAGGCTGTTCCCAAGCCAGAACAGCGAGACGGAGCGCTCCGCAGTGCTCCGTCTTCCTGTTCTGGCTTTGGGCTTAGCGGCGCAGCCTGCATTCGCTCTATAGGACGCACACACATTTCCCCTTAGTTTTTGGAGGGGGAAATGTGCGTCCTATAGAACGAAAAATACGGTACTCTGCAGTAAACACATTTGTCAGGGAATCCTGAACTTTATTCATCTTTATTTTATTTATTTATTTATTCATCTTTATTTTATTTATTTATTTATTTTATTTTATTTTATTTTATTTTATTTTATTTATTCATCTTTATTTTATTTTATTTTATTTTTATCCTGAACTTTATTCATGAAGACACAAGTGGTTTTGACAGCAATCTTAACATGCAGCAGTCCTCTTAATGGCAACAATTTACATGGGGTGATTTCACCAGCATATCATTTTATTATTATTTATTAAATTTATATATCAAGTTTCAATTGGGAATCACAGGGCGGTTTACAGTATAGAAACACAAAAATGTGTAACATAATAGCAAACAAAGAAATAACCCTCATACACATACACAAAATCGCACAGTTTAAAAGGCCACAGATTGTTTAATTAGCTAAAGGCCAGGGAGAAGAGGAATGTTTTTGCCCTGCACTTAAAAGTTTTATTTATTTATATTTATTTATTTATTTAAATGTTTATATACTGCTGTATCATAAAAAATATCTCACAGCAGTTTACAACAGTATAAAAACATGAAACCAAACAAGAGCATCATAAGAAGTTAAAAAGAGAAGTTTAAAAGTAAAAGAAATTAAATAGACCACGGGGGAGGGGTGCTCTTAACTGCCAGCATAGGACTGGAGGTATAGAAAAGTTTTCAGCAGACATAAACTGGCACAGAAGGTGCCCACTGAATCTATATTGGCAGGGCATTCCACAGAAATGGACCAAAGACTTGATTTCTCATTATTGTCAAATGAGCCTCACCACTTCACTCAAGATGCTCCTGCAGGTGATCTCAGTGGTCAACCTGGAATATAAAGGTTCAGGAGATCCCTAACATATTCTGGACCCAAGTTGTCCAAGGCTTTGAAAATCAAAACAAGAACCCTGAACCTGGCTTGGCAACAGATGGGCAGCCCATGAAGCTGTTTTAACAATGGTGTCACACGTTCTTGACCAAAAGTTCCCAACAGCATTCTGGCTGCAGCATTCCAAACCAGACCCAAGGGTAGCCCCACACAGACATCATTACAGTAATCTAGCCTGGAGGCTACCAATGTATGAGCTACAGTGGTCAGACTATCCCTGTCCAGGAATGGCAATAGTTGGGTGAACCACAGGAAACTGGTAAAAGGTCTCCTAACCACAGAGGACACTTGGGCCTTTAGGGACAAAGGTGTCTACAGGAGTATCCCCAAGCTATGCACTTGCTCCTTCAGAAGGAGTGAAACTTCATCCAGAACAGATAACTTGCCAATTGCCCAAACATGGGAACCACCCACCCAAAGAGCCTGTCTTCCCAAGATTCAAGCACAGTTCATTGGCCCTCATCCAGTCCATCACTGCGTCCAGACACCGGCCCACAGCTTCCACAGTGTCTCCTGATTTGGGTGTTACGGAGAAGTAGAGTTGCATGTCATCAGCATACTGGTGACACCTCCCTCCAAAACTCCTAAGGACTACACCCAACAGTTTCATAGAGATATTAAATAGCTCTGGAAAGAAAACACTACCCTGCGGAACCCCACAGCACAAATGCCAGGGGGCCAAGGAACACTCACCAAGTGCATCTCTCTGGAAACTGCCTTGAAGACAGGGACAGAACCACTGTAAAACAGTGCCTCAGATATTCATCTCACTAAGTCAATGCAGGAGGATACCATGGTCGATGGTATCAAAAGTCACTGACAGATCAAGCAGAAGTAATAGGGTCGCACTCCCCTTGTCATCCAAGGCTGTTTCAGTTCCAAAACCAGGTTTGACCCCAGATTGCCGATAATAATAATAATTATTATTATTATTTATTATTTATACCCCGCCCATCTGGCTGGGCTTCCCCAGCCACTCTGGGCGGCTTCCAACAAAATCCTAAAATAGAGTAATCCATCAAACATTAAAAGCTTCCCTAAACAGGGCTGCCTTCAGATGTCTTCTAAAAGTCTGGTAGTTGTTGTTCTCCTCTTTGACATCTGGTGGGAGGGCGTTCCACAGGGTGGGTGCCACCACTGAGAAGGCCCTCTGCCTGGTTCCCTGTAACTTGGCTTCTCGCAGTGAGGGAACCGCCAGAAGGCCCTTGGCGCTGGACCTCAGTAGAACGATGGGGGTGGAGATAATCAGTCTCTTCCAGGAATACCTGATGTTGCTCTGCAACTACCCTCTCCACCAGCTTTGCCAAGAAAGGGGTGTTGGCGACTGGTCTATAGTTGTTACTCTGTTGGGTCTAGGATAGTTGGGTGGGATAGTTGAGCAGCAGTCACCGATTCAGCCACCTGACCCTGGGTAGCTTTAATAAACCAAAATAGACAAGGATCTGATGAGCAGGTGATCAAGCACATCACTTAAAGTATTCTGTCCACATCTTCAGCCCACATCAACTGGAAATGATCCCACAACACCAGACTCGACGTTGCATTGGACATCTCACCTGGTACTGTTACAATAGCAGCATCTAAATCACTGCAGAACTGAGCAACTTTATCATCAAAGTGTTTAGCCATTCAGTTACAGCTAGTTACTGTGTGCTCCAGAGGTTCACCCCCCTAGTCAGGAGTAATCAACCTCTGAACCATACAGAACAGCTCCAGTGGGTGACTCCTAGGAGATGCAATGAAGGCAATGAAGTTGGATTTCTTCTGTCTAAGGAGGAGTGGAAGGAGTTTGCCCTCCAAATGAAAGCAAGGGGAGGAATCCACAGTGCACATAGCACATACCTGTTAATCTCCTTGACTGCTTCTTTGCAGGATCTCCACCACCCCACCCACATGTTCTCCAATGACTGCTCCTTCGCCCAAACTTCACACACACCCTACATAGTTCCATGTTTCAGACATTGTGATATATCACTAAAAAACAATGTTTGGCTGGTGATATATCGCAATGTTGAAAACCAGCTATCGCCCAGCCCTCGTTCTCACCTGCAAGATATATACAGAAATAAGCCAAATGATCTGTTTCCTTGTTATAAAGAGTTTGGAAGGAGTACTCTGGAGTAGAAAAGCAGCGTAATTTCCCAAATCCTCACTTGATTTACATAATATCTAAATCAAGCTGCCAGGATCTGGAGAACTAGAATATGACAAACCTAACTGTGAGCCATGCTGGTAGTGAGGCAGGATATAAATGAATAAAATTAAAGAATCACAGTTCAGCAGCATTCCCACTTATACACCCTCAACAATTACCATAAAATCAACACACTTTTTTGTAATTTTATGTACACCGCTTAGAGATGCTAATGATTAAGTGGCATATAAATACTAAAGAAACAAACAAATAAATAAATGCAACACAGTGTCAGAACAGAATGAAAGCAGATAATATGAAAGGAATGAAAGAATAAAAAAGCAGGATAAGAGTTCCAGCCAGACCTACTTTGCTTTCTCTACCTGACTGCAAAAAAGCAAGTGTCTCAACAGACACTGGGTCATAAGGCAGATCTCAGAAGTCAATGTTCTGGCTGCATCCCAAAATAATTTCAAGTCAGGGTCTGCCTCCAGTATGTATTACAGGAAAACTCTTATGCTAACAACAGGTTGATCTCTCACACTCCTTCAACTTGATATTCTCTAACTAGGGAAATGACATTTCTTTTAAAAATCTCTTAAAACACAGTTTTTTAAAGAGAAAAAAGTATAAAATTTAACAAACAGCTAATAACAAATCAAAACAAAAGGTAAACTAACTTTTTCTCTGAGTAGATAAATTGAAATTAATGGATCCAAATTAGTCATGGCCAATAATTTCAGTGGGTCTGCTTTCAGTAAAACTTAGTTGAATACCTTGATGTAGAAGCCAGCAGCAGTCAAAATTCTAATTTGTAAAGCACTACCTAAATAGGTGAGCAGCAATATGGCCAGCTTCTGCCAGGGCAATCCCTGCCTTGGTCCCACTACAAAAAAGGCCCTGGATGTTATCTGACTAACTCACACACAGAGTAGACCTATAAAATCAATGGACTTTTGATGTGTGTAATTTAACCCTGTTTATCTACAGTGGATCTACACAGCGTGTGACTGATGCTGCAATCCGAACCCCACTTACCTGGGAGAAAACCCCATTGAATTCAACAGGACTAGCTTTTGAGGAGCCTTGTTTAGGCTCCCACTGTTAGTCAGATACCCTTGTCTACAACACCCACGCATAGGTGGAAAAATAAAACAGGGCTCCAACGATGTCTGGTATATTCGTGTGGGTGCAGGAAACTTGTTGCTAATGTGTAGTACCCCTCCCCCCCTCCTCAAGGCTGCACTTTGTGTGAGCCCTTTGCTTTGGGCCCCCTGCTCTGGGGGTCATGCACAACGCTACCAACTATGCCCCTCACCCAACCTCCTCCAAGGGCCAGAGATGCAGCAAAGGCTGCCTGCCCTTCAACATCAACTTGGTTGGACCTTTACCAAAGGTGTCACGAGCTTTGAAGACACTCAAACTCAGGACGCAAGGGAGAAACGTGCTAAGAGGAAAGCACGCTTGCCAAACCCACACCGTGATCAACTCCTGCCTAGAAAGCAATGCCCCCACTGTGGAAGGACGTGCGGATCCAGAACTGGCCTCCACAGTCACTTACGGACTCATTGTTAAAACCGTGTTTATGGACGACTACGAGTGATCGCCAAAGAAGAAGCACGCCTAGGAAAGCAGGCAAGTTGGCGGGTTGTGAAGAGCAGCTGCCTCTGCCTCCCAAGCCATCTCACCCTGAGCACAATACAGTGGTACCTCGGGATGCGAACGGGATCCGTTCTGGAGCCCCGTGCACATCCCAAATGGAACGTAAGAGGCGACGTCGCGTCTGCGCGGGTCGCATTTCGCCGCTTCTGCGCATGAGGTCATTTTGACCGTCTGCACATGCGCGAGTGGCAAAACCCAGAGGTAACGCACTCCGTTACTTCTGGGTCGCCGCGGAACACAACCCGAAAATACTTATCCTGAAACGTATTTAAACCACAGAGCCTAGGGCTTGCCGATCAGAAGGTCGGCAGTTCGAATCCCTGCGACGGGGTGAGCTCCTGTTGCTTGGTCCCAGCCAACCTAGCAGTTCGAAAGCACATCAAAGTGCAAGTAGATCAATAGGTACCGCTCTGGTGGGAAGGTAAACAGCGTTTCTGTGCGCTGCTCTGTTTCGTCAGAAGCGGCTTAATCATGCTGGCCACATGACCCGGAAGCTGTACGCCGGCTCCCTTGGCCAATAAAGCGAGATGAGCACCACAACCTCAGAGTCGTCCACGACTGGACCTAACGGTTAGGGGTCCCTTTACCTTTACCTTTAAGTCTTGGCAGGAAAGGTCTTCTCCCAAACACTGGTGTGTTTCTGTGTGTTGGGGAGAGGGGTGATAAAATTATTGTACTACCGACAAGTACCCAGATCTTAGGAAGATTTCTGTGAGCTTTTCCTTGGCCACAAAGTCTTTCATTATATCATTTGATCAATTTCCTTACTGTTCAAAGTTGGGTATGCAAGTTGTTCAGTATCTGCCCAACTCTATATAGCCCTGAATCACCCTGAAAAAGAGCCAATGGACAAAATTGTTGGTAGAGCCCAGCAATAATAGAAGTTGTACACTGGCTCCCTCGGCCAATAAAGCGAGATGAGCGCGGCAACCCCAGAGTCGGCCACGACTGGACCTAATGGTCAGGGGTCCCTTTACCTTTTACCTATGACTGTATTATGGACTGGGGGGTCTGGAGCTCTGCAAGGGCAGGTTGGCAGGCGAGGGAGCCGAGAAGGAGCCAGTGGGGATGCCTTGCAGCTTGCAGATCGCCTGCTGGCCCCTCTTCCCAGGCGATGCCCAGGGAAGACGGAGCCTGGTCTTGCTGGACCTACTCCCCGCATTTCTTCACCTTCCCTCTCTAGGCTTGACACGGGCCCTACCCAGAAAGGACAACCAGCGCGGGCAGGCAGCGTTTCCTTCCCCGCTCTCCCCGGGGTGGCGGAGGTCCCAATCCCTCGCACCCGCCAGGGGGATGCAAGCCAGGAGCCGGCGCCCCCTCTGGCTGCCTCGCCCTCTCCCTCGGTCCCCTTCGCGGCCGCATCTCGGGCCTCCCCTCGGGAAGCCTCCCGGGCGAAGGAAGGGCTTCGCTGCCCGCCACCCCCGAGGGCGCGCCCGCCAGGCCCCGGCGCGAGGGTCGGGGGAGCAAGGCGCCGGCCTCACCTCCGACGCGGTACATGTTGGCAGCCATAGCGGCGGCGGCGGAGCGAGGAAGGCCCGGCAGGCGCCGACGGTGATGCTGAAGCCTCCGCTGCTGCCGCTGCCTCGGTTGCTTGCGCTGCCGTCGGCGCCGGATCCTCTGGAAAATGGAGACCGGGGAAGAGGGAGGAGACCAGTCGGGAGGAGGGGGAAGGGGCCTGGGAGGAGCCCGCCGACGCCGCCAGGCCCTCCCCGCCAGGCCGGCTCGGGAAGGCGCTTCGCTGCCAAGAGACCAGGAATGGGCGCCTTCGCTTGCCCCCAGCCACCCTTCCGGGTCCTCATGCCGTGGGAAGGGCTTCTTCCCGTGTTCCCGGCCGGCCCCTTGCCAGGTGCTGACCGCCTTCGGTCGAGGGTCTTCCCCGGCAAAAGGCCACTTTTGAAAGCCAAGCCTCCCCCTCTCTCAGTTACTTATGGGGTCCTGAGGTGGGCTGAGGCCCATGGAAACCCCATGCACTCTCCCGAGGGCCTAGGCAAATGTCCTTGGAACCAGGATGTGTTTGGGAAGATTGCTGGGTCTTTCCAAGATGGCCTCGCCCAGTGCTTTTTTCCTTTAAAAAAATGTTTAGGGTTACTCTCATATCGAAATACCGCCCCTCAATGAGGCCAAACTTAGATTCACAATATGTTTAGGGGTGTGCGTACCCCTGCGTCCCTCCAGGGAAAAAAAGCATTGGCCTTACCTCTGTTTTCCAAAAACAGCCTGGATCGCGACATTTAGCCATTTGATTATTTAATTTCTCTACTGCTTAATATGTTTAAAACATCTCTAAGTGGTGCACAAAAAGCTTAAAAAACAGACAACTTAAATATTTAAAAAATTACACCGTTATGTATTAAAAGTGTTCCATTTGGTCTGCATTTAGGCATCAAGCCTTGTTTCTTCAGTTGTGCTTGATTCACAGGAAAGCAGTGGGGTGCAATACATAAATGTAAGGTGGTGAGTTTGGGCTGGGGTGGGGGGAAGGATTCCATTGGCAAAGGAGCCACGTTTCTGGGTGACTTTACGGGACCCTTAGTCTAAGAAAGGAGGTTGCTTTGTGCTGGGGGGGGCGCAAATAGGTGGGTGGTTGAGCCCCCTCCCTCACCTAGCTGGTAGTTAGGAGGACAAAGGCCAGAGCTGAGGTGTGGATGAGCTGGGCTAAAAGCAGGAGGCAGGCAGAAGCCAGAGACAAAGAGCCATGCTTGATTTCCGCTGCAATCCGAAGCTGTGCATATACCTCTGGTTTCGAACAGGATCCGTTCCGGAGCCCCGTTCACATCATGAGCAGAATGCAACCCGCATCTGCATGTGTGCAGGTCGCGATTTGCCACTTCTGCGCATGCGCGTGACGTCATTCTGAGCGTCTGCGCATGCACAGTAACCCGTTCCGTTACTTCCGGGTCGCAACCTGAAAAGACGTAACCTGAACCAAACGTAACAAGAGGTATGACTGTATGGATGAAGCAAGACCATATGGGGAGTTAAGGCTGTGAGCCCTTCCAGCATAGGCTCAGGATGTGTATATGTGTGTAAGTAAGCCACATATCCTAAAGGCACTACAGTCTCCACTGCCCTTCATTCCTAGGAAATTGAACATTGGGTGGGTGGGCACCTGGAACCCCTGGAATCTCACAGCTCAGAGATTGGGGTGGTGGGCAACACAATGCTTTCCTGCAATGAAAAAACTACATCCCTCGTATGACCCTTTTCAAAGTAGTCCCCCTCATACTATGACATCTTATCTACAGGATCTAACGATTCTAAAGATAGAAGAGCTTTCTTGAGTACACAACTGAAGGTGCTTCCTTCAGCAGTCAGGGAACCCCATTTCATAATCATACATGTCCATGCAGAAATGGTGATACAGAAATACTGGCCCGTGTGCGTCTGTTATTGAGAAAATAGAAAGGAAACTAATTGTTAAAGTGTCTAAAGCAAAGCAGAAGGCTTGATTTATAGTGGACAAGAGAGATTAAAACAGATATAAACTCTCATCTTTAATCCTTTTGTTTTTGTTTCCTGCCAGTAAAGAACAGGTGAAATCAAAAGTTAAGCAACCATCCTTAACCATGAGAAAGGAATTTGTCTGTTCTGAGAGAGCGCAACCGCACCTGTGATTTTAAGGGGGAAACATCAAGGTGGATTGAGTGGCTAATAATATCCAGAATATTAAAAGCATCCCATATGACAAATGTACTTTTGGATCAACCAGTGATGGTTGGTATAGTTAAACAGTTGATGGCTGAACAATTAAAAGTGATCAGATCAATGTTTGATGAAGAAAATGAGACAGAGGAATATGTTGAAAAATTGAAATGGGGAATACCTAGAAGCTTCAGACCAAATTGATGAAATGTTGGCAGTTTTGGATCATGCAGCACCTAAACAGAAGGAAGCAGATAGTGATGCAGAAATGGAAGCTACCTCCATACATTCCTTCTATTAGTTGTGTGTGCACGCGCACACACATGCCTTTAGTACTAACTAAAATATTTTAATTTTCACCCAAATATCTACATACAAGATCCAAATGTCATTGAGGCAGAAAATAGGGGGGGGTGTCATTTCAAAGCAAGAGACAGGATAGGTATGTGCTTTCCAATCCAATTTTATTAGTATGGCATTAGTACCATAAAATATTTCACAAAGTAGTGTACATTGCAATTTATTCCAAAAAGGCTATGTACACTTACAGTCTTGATTTAAAAACAAACTAACAGTACAATGAAAGAGATGGACTGTTAAAAATACATATAAATGGACAACATTCCTTCATTTTTCCTTGTCTGAAAGGTCACTCTGCACAAAGATATCCACAAACTGCTTGCTTACTGAAAGAAGCACTGAGCTAAGTTGCCAGATCTAAGGTCCCTCCATCATTAGACTCCACTTCCTATCCTTGCTCAAAGGACTGAGACAAAGGGGTGACTTGAAAATAGGAACTAAATGGGTACATATTCATAATTTTATCCAGTAATCAGTGGGTCCAAACGGCTATGAAATGCAAGCGATATATCAAGAAATACAGCAGTTTGATGCATTTCCTGCCAAACCAGTTTTAATCTGAATTGAAAGCAAACTGAGGTGTGTACATTTACACACTGCCTTTCTTACAGGTGGGTGGTCTTACATGGCTGACGTCAACCTATGTGCATGCACAGATGACAGCTTCATGAATGAAAATGGTTGGTGGGTTGCAGGGGTGGAGAAACCAGCTGGATGTAGCGTAAAAATACAATGGGCAACATGGAAGCACATCAAACTATGCTGATACGTAAACAACATGCAAATGTGATTTGAAATTTACCGGTGGGAGGGTGATCCCTCTGCGTTTTAAGCTGGTAATATCTACACAGCCTTTATTACAGTCAAATCTACCATCATTTGGGGGGGGGGGGATAAAGTTTTTTTTATTATTTCATTTTACAATATATGCATAAAACAGAAACAATTATAACAGACAAAAATTAAAAGATTGAAAATAAAGCAGGCACATAGAATGCGTAGTTGAACATGAATTAAAATAACGAAGTCCAAGTAATGACTATCAACTTTATCAGATCATCAAGTCTAGTCCAGTTTTGCCAAGGTTGTTTTGAAAATGATGGTTTCACTTTATATGTCATAAAGTACTGGTAAATCATATAAAAAGTGTCTAGAGTTTGTAGTCCTTGTCAAATTATGCATGATTTTCTCCATTATAGCTATATTCCAGAGCGAATGGTACGAAGCGTCCCATGTAAGATACTGGGCTGTTTTCCATCCAGTTGCTATTACCATTTGTGCTTCCAAGTTCATATATAAGACCAATTATTTTGACTATATTTACATTGGTATCATCAAAAATATTCAGTGACATTAATTTTAGGCAACAAGCAATAGTTTCTTTAGTAATATAGCCATCATCATTTGTAGATGTAATGGGGGTCTCCCCACCCCCCGACTGTGTTTCAAATTGCTTTTGCAAAGTATTGAACACATCAGTACAGATTGGTGCGCTCCCAGATTCCCAGTGGGCAGAGAGGATATGTGGATATCTTCGTATGACTTACATTTTCAAATCTGATGGAAGCTGGTTTGGTGGGAAACACATCAAAACACAGTATTTCTCAATAAACTATAGCATAGATGCCAGTTGTGGCTAATGTGTGTTCATGGATTCACAAACCAGCAGTGGGAGCACACTGGTAGCGGAGTCAGTGGGAGCACACATTGCTTCAGATGGAAGAACAGAAGGTGCAAGAGAGTAGCCCCAAAGACCTCCAACAGCACCTGTTTTTAAGAACAAAGTTCTTTTCCTTAACAAAAGCAACCATTACCAGTTTTGACGTTTTCTGGTTACAAACTTTCCCGAGTGCCTCAAACCAAACATGGCAAGAGAGGCATCTATGATACAAGGCTATTGCTACCAACACCTCAGTTTGCAACTGTTTGGGCAGTTAACTCAGGGCAAAGTCACATTGTCTCATAGCATGGATATAGCATAACTAATCCAGGCTAGTACTTTATTGTAAATGTGATAAAACACATTGCTATTGGTGGCTTCTGAAGTGTGTGAGGAAGTCAAAATCCACCCAATAGGAGCACAAAATAGTTGCCACGAGGTGTGTGGAAGTCCTAGACCAGGGGTAGGCAAACTAAGGCCCGGGGGCCAGATCCGGCCCAATCGCCTTCTCAATCCAGCCCGCGAATCAGCATGTTTTTCCATGAGTAGAATGTGCTCTTTTATTTAAAACACATCTCTGGGTTATTTGTGGGGCCTGCCTGGTGTTTTTACATGAGTAGAATGTGTGCTTTTATTTAAAATGCACCTCTGGGTTACTTGTGGGGCATAGGAATTCGTTCATATATTTTTTTTCAAAATACAATCCGGCCCCCCACAAGGTCTGAGGGACAGTGGACCGGCCCCCTGCTGAAAAAGTTTGCTGACCCCGGTCCTGGAATTAGTCTCTATGTATAATGGATAGAAAATTTAATTACACCCATTTATAGCAAAGAATATTTCAACCACTGCTGGCCAGTCCAGAGCTTGGTGAAGTAGACACGGAATATGAAATGTGCTTTAGTCATTGTGGTTGGACAAGCATGAAGGAGGACGGAAGGAGGAAACCAAGCAACTTCCTTTAAAGGGCTGCTTTGTCCAATCAGAAATATGTGTGTGCTTGTGTTCCTTTTCCCCAAGGCAATGCTGGAAGCTATCTTAGAGCAAGCAGCAAGCTTAAATCACCTTGGATTGGACTTGCCGTCTAAGAAAAGTCAAGGGTTACTCTCTCACAAAACTTTATGGAAAGGCAGTGCCACATTCCCCAAGTCCAGCACAAACTGAAGTGTAAAGAACGAGTGGGGAACATTCTTCCATCTTGAGGGCTACCTTTCCTTAGGGGCAGCCTTCTGAGGGCCACATACCGTAGTGGATGGGGCCAGAGATGGAGGAAGCAACAGATGCAACTGTACAGCCGGCCAATTTCTACAGATGCCCCCCCCCCCACCTCTCCCATTCTGGCAGAGTTCAAGGACACATTCCAATGGGGCAAAAATATTCCAGGAGAGATGAGTGAGGGGTGCTGTCTGGGGAAAGGGGTTGGCCCAGGGAAAGGCCCCAAAACTAGACCGGACTGGAGGGCCATACGCAGTCCCCAGGCCGTAGGTTCCTCACCTCCCAACAATAAGAACAAACAATAAGAGTAATAAAAATTTAAAAAATTGAACGTATGCCTGTAGCAGACATCTCAGGACACACACACATCAGCACACCATACAAGAGTGGCATTGCAGGGATCTTCAACAGAATTAGTGTTTGTTTTTATCTTAAGAAAGATATGCCAAAGGAGCCCAAACCTGCGGCTTGGGGGCAAGGGAAGAGAGAACTGACAAGGCACCCAAACCTTCTGGAAGTTTTCAGATGGCTCATCTGCCTAACTACTCATTATTGCTGGGCTCTACCAACAATTTTGTCCATTGGCTCCTTTTCAGGGTGATTCAGGGCTATACAGAGTTGGGCCGATACGGAACAACTTGCAGACCCAACTTTGAACAGTAAGGAAATTGGTCAAATGATAAAATGAAACTGTGGAGACTTTGTGGCCAAGGAAAAGCTCACAGAAATCTTCCTAAGATCTGGGTACTTGTCTGTAGTACAATAATTTTATCACTCCTCTCCCCAACACACAGAAACACACCAGTGTTTGGGGGCAGACCTTTCCTGCCAAGACTTAAAGGTAAAGGGACCCCTGACCATTAGGTCCAGTCGCGGACGACTCTGGGGTTGCCGCGCTCATCTCGCTTTATCGGCCAAGGGAGCTGGCGTACAGCTTCCAGTCATGTGGCCAGCATAACTAAGCTGCTTCTGGCGAACCAGAGCAGCGCATGGAAACGCCGTTTACCTTCCCGCCGGAGTGGTACCTATTTATCTACTTGCACATTGACGTGCTTTCGAACTGCTAGGTTGGCAGGAGCAGGTACCGAGCAACAGGAGCTCACCCCGTCGTGGGGATTCGAACCGCCGACCTTCTGATCGGCAAGCCCTAGGCTCTGTGGTTTAACCCACAGCGCCACCCGCGTCCCTTTTTGCAAAGACTTAGGCCCCTGCAATAATGTCTTTCCCTGCCGCCTGCCCAACACCATAGACAGAAGTATCTCATTGGGAGCTCAAAACTCATTTGCCACCAGAAGCAGGGAACAGTGGAAGGACATTTGGGGCACATTCTCCAAAGTGATCTATGCATTCTAGTTTAATGGTGTGTACAAAGAAAGTCTTGTAGGCGGTCCTAGAGGGAAGGGGGAATATGGCCAAAATTCTGCAAGAGGATAAGGAACTAGTGTGGAGTATCTGCAGGACTGTGCTATTCTGTAGGTGCAGACATTGCTATAGTGCTGAAATAAGTCGTATTCACCATGCTGAGCACCAGCTCTCTCTCCCGGGCATTCTCTCTTCTTCTCTTTTGTGACAACGTAATGTTTGCAAATATTATCTCACATTAACAGGTCAACATTAGTAAGTGCAAATTGCTAGACAGAAGTCCACACACCGAGCCCCAAACTGGTATTCTACATGCTGGTAATTGCATTGGAAGTTCCCAGATGGAAATTGGGCTGCTTTTAAATATTGCTGATATAGGCAGTACTACATTTCTAAATAACGTTCATAATTTATGTTTTGAAAAGTGCTCTACCACAAGTCAGATAGCCACGAGTTTGGGGGTGGGGGGAATCAGATTACCTAATCACAGTTAGAAGGTCTGTCACTTGCATGAGCAGCAATTTGCAATCAATTGTGGCAGGCTGTCCATTCTGGGACAAGGAGAGAATGATTTCAACAATTTTGCTTCTATGTAAAATTTAGGGGTTAGCATTTATTTTAACACAAAAAAGTTGTCAAAATGGGCAACCTCATATTGGATTGGTTCAGAAGCGATACAAGTGATTTCCCCAGAAATAAAAAGTAACTTGGATGATTTTATCAGCCAATCTGATACTCATTATTTAGCTTCCAAGCTGCCCCAATTCTTCCTTTCCACCCATTCAGTCCAGCATTCCTCTGAACTTTCTCCTGCTTCCAATGAAACTGGACCTTCTGATGCTATTGGGGGTGGGTGTTGCAGGAAGTGAGGAAAATCTGACACACACACACCCTCACACCTCTCTCTTTTCCCATGGGAAAAATGGCATTGCTTAGGTCTATCAGGGATTTTAATCCTGGTACTCATAATGATCATGGTGACAAGCAGTGGCAATGAGGAGGCGTAGATCAGATGTCCTAGATGGAGAAATTGTCTTGAAATCAGGGAGTAATTTGGGTGGGGGAGGCTGGATGAGTGCTAAGGAAGGGCACCCTGGAAGTTACTCTCCAGCTGAATTTGGAAAATTTCACAAGCATGCTCCCACTCTCCATCTAATCGGGTTCTACGTTAATAAGCAAGTTACTCTTGGGTTTTTAAAAAATTATTAAGGGCTCTTGCAAGTATCTTAGATGGCTGGCTAGACTTAATATTGAATTGCTGAGGTTTTAAGTAGTATCCTTCCCTTGCAGACAACAGAAGAACAAACAGAAGCGTATCTGAGCTGTTATCCAAGCACGTAAGTAAGAGAGCACAAACAGCTGGTACTCATGTGTTGTGGCTTGCAGAACTGTCCCATAATTCCCGCTCTGTTAGGATTTGGAATGCCCAAATATGCAGATGGGAAAATGCTTGACATGGGAAGACCACTGTGCTGCTAGCTGGAAGAACTTCACGTCGTTCCACTCCACTCCGTCAATAAGCACTGCAGCAGGAGATAAACAAAGAAAGATGATTAGGACAGAAGTGCTTGGGGACCTGGTTTCAACTTACACCCCAGCAATTTCCCCTTGCCATAAAAATAAATGCATCAAAATTCATCCAGATACATTGCAAAACCCTTCCCTAAAAAGGTGAAGGACCCCTGACAGTTAAGTCCAGTTGTGAACGACTCTGCGGTTGCGGCGCTCATCTCGCTTTACTGGCCGAGGGAGCCGACGTTTGTCCGCAGATAGTTTTTCCGGGTCATGTGGCCAGCATGACTAAGCTGCTTCTGGCAAACCAGAGCAGTGCACGGAAACGCCGTTTACCTTCCCGCCAGAGCGGTACCTATTTATCTACTTGCGCTTTGACATGCTTTCGAACTGCTACGTGGGCAGGAGCAGGGACCGAACAACAGGAGCTCACCCCATCGTGGGGATTCGAACCGCCAACCTTCTGATCAACAAGCCCAAGAGGCTCAGTGGTTTAGACCACAGCACCACCCGGGGCCACAGTCGTAAAAACATTGGGCGACACTAATATAGGCTGTGTGAAAACAATCACAGGCACAAGGAGGAAAGAGGCAAGTGATGACCTCTTCTCTTCAAATGGGGGTGTTCTGGATTGGTCGGAGAATCTGGGCCTAAAGCTGAACTAAACCCATAAACACAAGAGATAAAGAATGAACTAAGGAGGATGTCCAAAAGCTGACTGGCAGTCATAGCACTGGATAATGTGCACTTACCCTGCAACATAGTCTGCTGATGCTTCGCTGTGCAAATCAGCCGGCTGATCCCCTCTATGCACTGACTCTTAGAATCAAAGTCTTTGTCTCTCACTTTCTTAGGCAGAAACATCACTAGAGGAAATGAAGCAGATATGTAAACACAGCAGCACCATCTTTCGGTGTCCTCTCTCCTGAGTGAACGTCTTAAGATCCAGAAGGCTGGAAATTGATGGGACCTTTTACAGTACAAAGGAATCCCTGCTTACACGGGGATTCCATTCCTGGCCGCCGCGTGCACCAGAAGGACACGCCCAAGTCCAGTCCGCCCCGCCCCTTTTCAGCATCGAAAATGGCACACACATCAGCAGTCGTGTGTATGCTCGTTGCACGCCAAGTGGAGAGGTGCCTGTACATATCTGGTTTCTGCTAGGGGATCTCAAACTTTCTATCTGCAGGGCCCACTTGAGATGGCTGTAAACTGCTGAAGTCCACCAGTCACATAATGGTGCTACTACAGGGGCAAAGCCAGTCACAAAATGGTGGCAGAGTTTGGCATAATTATTGACAATTTCTATTGATATCTGCTCTGGCTTTGGAGATATTGTGACCTCCCCAGCCCACATTTGAGACAAAATCCACTGCTCCAGAAGCTCTAAGCCAGGCATAGGCAAACTCGGCCCTCCAGATATTTTTTGGGACTACAACTCCCATGATCCCTAGCTAACAGGACCAGGGGTCAGGGAGGATGGGAATTGTAGTCCCAAAACATCTGGAGGGCTGAGTTTGCCTATGCCTGCTCTAAGCAGAGGGTTTTTCTTTTATATTTTTCCTTCCCACCTACCCCTGTGCCTCTCAAAGTATGTTTACCCATCTCCTGTATCTTCTCCTGTTCTCCTTTCCCATTCAACTTGTACTTCCCCCTCTCACCCACGTGTCAAATTTGGCCCACAGGGTGTGGCCAGAAAAAAAGATTTGGTCCGTGGATTTGAAAGGGTTTTCCACTCTCGTCCTAAAGGATCAAGCTCTTAAAGCATGATGTCTACGGCACTGAAGTGTGGCACAAAGCTCCTTCCTCCAGGTAAGGCTGGTGTGCCAGTTGGCCACAATTACCGTATTTTTCGCTCTATAGGACGCACCCGACCATAGGACGCACCTTGTTTTAGAGGGGGAGAACAAGAAAAAAAATCTCCCCCTCTCTGCTCAGCGCTCCTTCAGCAAACCGGCAGGAGAAACGGAGTCCCTTCCATTTCTCCCCCCGCTTCGCTGAAGGGGCACTGCGCAGCTCTCCCTCTCTGCTGAAGCCAGGAGAGTCTTGCTCTCCTGGCTTCAGCGAAAGGAACCTGAAGCCTTTGGAGCGCAGTGCAAGTTCCCGCTGCGCTCTGAAGCCGCCTGAAGCCTTCAGAGCGCAGCAGGAACTTGCGCTGCGCTCCGAAGGCTTCGGGTTCCTTTCGCTGAAGCCAGGAGAGTCTGCACCGATCCCTTTCGCTCTCCAGGCTTCAGCGAAAGCAATGCGAAGCCTCCGGAGTGCGGAGGGAGCGCTCCCTCTGCCCTTCGGAGGCTTCGCGTTGCTATTGCTGAAGCCAAGGAGCCTGTATTCGCGCCATAGGATGAACACACATTTCCCCTTAATTTTTGGAAGGGAAAAAGTGCATCCTATAGAGCGAAAAATACGGTGCCCAAGCACCTGTAATGTCTTGTTTATACTATTTTTAAAGGAGGGAATGACAGTACAAATTCAATGTAGTTCTATTTCCACTCTAACCACAGGGGGAAAGCTCGAGGTGAATTTCTATGCTCACTGGACGGTAGACACAAATGCTAACAAGCCACTCCAACATGAGAAAATAAAGTTTACACTATGATCAGTTTCCACATGTGAAGTAAACTGGTCCTAGCTTGAGCTAGATTTAGAGCAGCCAGAACAGTGTCGCAAGACAGAAAGGTACGCTAAAATTACCGTATTTTTCGCTCTATAAGACGCAGCAGACCACAAGACGCACCTAGTTTTTGGAGGAGGAAAACAAGAAAAAAAAATATTCTGAATCTCAGAAGCCAGAACACCAAGAGGGATCACTGTGCAGTGAAAGCAGCAATCCCTCTTGCTGTTCTGGCTCCTGGGATAGCTGTGCATCCTGCATTCACTCCATAAGGCGCACACACATTTCCACTTACTTTTTAGGAGGGAAAAAGTGAGTCTTATAGAGCAAAAAATACGGTAATTGGAAACTCTAGTGCAATTACATGTATCTCACACACTAACGAAGTCGGTGAGTTCGACCTCCAGGAATATTTTACTATTGAAAAATGCTAGTGTTAAGCAATAGAACATAGGTTACAATAGCCAAGAAGCGTCCCTTTTCTGCACCTTTTTTGTTCTTTTCCTTTGTGACAACCGTCATTGACATTGTTGGAGTAGAAATGGCATCCCCACTCGTAGGCAGCCGGCTGACCTGGAGAGACCGAAAAGTGCATTTCAGAGTGTTTTTGGCAGCAGAAGGGTCCTTTTTTTCTGAGTCTCTCTTCTTCTCCGTAGGATGAGTTGCAATCCAGTAATCCACCTGAAGGCCCATCAGTTCCATACCAAGGCCACAGCTGAAATACGTTAGGAAAATACTATCATTTGTAAGCTGTGACAGTCCCAGAGAGCCCAGGTGAGAAACACGGATGATACCAAATTGAAAAGCATTATTGGAACGGTGCTTAGTATTTGACACTGTGATCTACCTTTCAAGTGTCTTGGCTGCATGGCTGCAGTCAAAAGACTTCTCACGTAACTATAAAGAACTCTGGCACATATATTTGAAAATAGATAATGTAACGAGACCCAAATGACAACTCAATACTAGAGCCTCCTCAAGAATCTTGTGCCAGGTATGTCTTTGCACTGAGGCACCTAGGAACCAGAGTTTGAGGCCTCTGTAGAACTGAGTGTGACTTGCAGGTACACATTTGTCTTCAAAAACAGTAAGAAGCAACATATAGCAGTTGGACCACTTCCTATCTAATATGTAGACCATCTTAATAGAACTTAACAGGACAGATCTATTTATGTAATTTCAACTTTGTTTAAAAACAGATTCCAACTAAATGCTATATAACATTGCTGACTTAAGAGCAAAATTAGATGTGGTCATGTTCTGCTTAATTCTTCATAAAGCCCCGAAATGATGGGGATATTAAAAGCGCTGCATAGGCAAAGGAAGAGAGAAGCTCTGAACCCTTTTCTTTGTAGAGTATTACATAGCGTAGTGGAAAATTTTGTAGTGCAGGAGATCATTGCAGCAGCCCTAATGAACCACACCCCTAAGGAAAGTCCCAAAACGCAGGCTGGTTTTGACCTGCATGTGGGATGTGATATGTAAGTAGCAGTGAAGTACAACATTCCTTGTTTTCCTAGAGTGGACATGCAGGGGAGTGTTTGGTCCAGCCAGTCAAAACTTCATGTTTCCTCCTGGCTGGGACATACTTCCTTTGCATGTGACTACAGGTGGGCGTGACCTTACCTGTCCAGGTAACAAAAGGGACAAGGCATGCAGCACTCTCTCTCTTTTTGACTTCCTCCATCGTTGGAGCAGTTTTTCACTTCCAGCCAACACACAGGGATTATCCCCATATGGGATAGATCCACATGTATATACTTCGTAACTAAGTCTGCCTTCAGGGATCACACTGTGCTCTGCCTGATGTAAGTAAACTTCTTTTATTCACTTAGAATAAGATTGTGGTGTCTTTTTTCTTTTAAGAGGGATTTAAGGGAACTTACCACGAATGTACAATTCAGTCTAAGACAGACTGAATTGTATAAAAGTGAGAGGCTTACACAAGCCTGCAACTAGCTACCCACTGGGCATTTAAAAGGGGAATGTGAAACTCTTTTAAGTAAAGGAACTTGCTAGCACAAGTTAGGAAGGATATTAATAAACAATATATCCTCTCCTGCCTCCCTGAACATTCCTATACTGCAAAGCCTTAAAAGGCTCAGGACTGCAATTCCTCAAGGACTGCCTCTCTCCATATGAACCAACCTGCACCCTGCAGTCATCATCTGAGGCCTTTTTCGTGTGTCCGGAAGTGTGGCAACAAGAGCAGGCCTTTTCTGCAGTGGCTCTGTTTGTGGAATGCTCTCAAAATTATCCAAGGGATGGAGCAACTCCTTTATGAAGAAAAGTTGCCACATTTGGGACTTTTTCGTTTAGAGAAAATGTGAGTCAGCATTCCGACACTGAGATTCCTGCATTGCAAGGTGTGAACCCCCGAGATTCCTTCCAACTCTACAATTCTATGATTTTATGACATGGTAGAAATTTATAAAATTATCCACTTTCATTATGCAACGCACATAGAAAAGTTTTTCTCCCAACCTCATAAAACTATTTTTTTCCTGATATTTCGAATTACTATTTAAAATATTCCAATTACTATTTTGAATTATTAATTTGATATTGAATTGTATTAATCGTTTTGATGTTTTTTTGTCATTTGCTTTATTTATGTTATTGTGTTTCATAGTAAAGTGATTATATCGTTTTTCACCTCAGGAAAAACTTGAGTTAATGTCTGAAGGCTGCTAGCGTAACCTAGTGTCAAAAACAGGTGCAAGGGAGACTCTATCAGGAAGACCTGCTGAAGTAAACAACTAAATATTGCTTGGGGGGGGGATTTAATTTTAAGAAAGGTGTTGAATCGGCTGAGATGAAAGAGAATATGAGCAAATCATGAGGATAAACTGGCAATTCAAGGTCCTTATATAAAGGGGTGTTACTTCTTCTTCTGTATTTCATAATAGAAGAGAGAGAAATGGGAGAACGTGCTTTACCTGGAGGAAGCAAAGGTGCCTGTGACCGATGGGGAGGAGGGTGGGGTGGGAGAAGATTCCTTCAGAGCAGGAGACACAGAAGGTGGGGTTGAGGAAAGGACACTTGAACTGCAGGGAGCAGCATCATCCGAGTCACCTTTAAAAACAGGATTCAAATGGTTGGTCTGCAGACAACAAAGACCACTTTAAGCATCATATGGCAAACAATGACCTTTACAGGATAGATAGAAAGAAGGCAGGCGAGATGCGACAGACATGTCAGCAGAACAAGAGATGCAGAGAAAGCAAAGCTACGGCCCCTCCAAAGACAAAAGTTAAAATAAAAGTAGCATGGAAAACCTCTGTGCCTGGCAAACCTAAGGGAAGGATCCGGCCGTGGTAAGTAGGTGTAATTAGTAGCCTGGCTTACTTTCCTAGAGGCAAAACTGAGGACTGCATCAGTTATGGTTACAGTCATTGCAGATCAATCACAAGGAGGAACATGAGTTTAATTTTTTGAAATGGTAAATAAAATACAAGTGGAATAAAAATGAGGAAAGTTCTAAAGCAAAATGGAGGAAAAAATATATGTAAAAGTTATTGAGATACTAATTTCCTTTGTCTTCATAGAGGAACGGAATTGTAATATCGGAAGGATAATTTAGTCCCTGCAAAACAGGAATCTTTTTGCCCAATGTGAGGCTTGGACCCACAACCCTGAGATTGAGATTCTGAGGTGCTACCAGCTGAGTAACAGATATTGCTATCATGCCTATTATAAAATAAGCCTGTGAGAATGAGCTATCTTAATATTAGCTAAGCACTTAGAAAATGTTAGGCATTTATTAAGTACCGGTAATTAGAATATAATATTATGCTTTATTATTATCAGTGATGATAGTCGTAGAAGTAATACTGTAATATTGACAATGGCAGAAGAATTTAGAGGATCTAGATCAGACTGGGGGAAGTAGAAAAGTGGAGTAGCAATTTATTTTAAAGTGTAAATTTTGTAATTTTCCACAATCCTTTTATAAATATCTTTTCAATATTCGATTGAAGTTGAAGTACACATATTACAACACACAGAGAGAGGGGGGAAGAAAACTGTCAGGGGTTCAGGAGCAGAGGCAAGGGCAAGGGAGGAAACAGAGAGCGAGGGAGAGGAGGCAGAAGAAAAGATGAGTGATGACGACGACCCGAGATCTCCGAGTCTTTCCAGTGAATCAGAAGATTCACAGAAAGGAGCACCAGTGGCCAGGGCAAGGGGGGAGCCTAGGGGGACACCCCAGGAAGATAGAGCCAGAGGGGACTCAGAGGGGAGCAGTTGGAAATCAGGACCAGCGTCACCGCCAGAGAGCAGGGAAGAGGAAGGGCGCCAGGGATCAAGCGCTGGCAGCTCACAACAGGGGGGAGGGCACGAGTCAGGAGTGGCCACACCTCCATCGGGGAGCGAAGAAACGGTCAGACGGAAGGTGGAAGGTTGGGCGCGCGTGCCAAGTTCAAATGCACAGGAAAGTGGCGCAGTAGGCAGCCCGGAAAGGGAGCCAGGTCCTAAAGCCCGCCGAAAGGAGGGAGAAGAGTCAGGGGGGTCAGCGTCAGAGGAATCCCGGAAGGAAGAGACCCCGGGGGGCAGAGGGACCCAGAGAAGAACAGTCAGGCGGAAAAGGTGGAGCAAGGCTAGGATATTAAGTTGGTGTACAAGGGGCGGAGACTCAGATGGAGCTTCGCCGATCTAACCATGAGACGTAGAGTTGCACGCAGCAGCTTGAGAATGGAAACTGTAACTCAATAAAGACTTTTATTTAATGATCGCTGGCTAGCGTGATCCTCTGTGAGCTAGGATCTGGAAGCAGCTCTGACAGTAAGCTCCATCCCTAGATTGTGGGCATCTACGTCCTCGCGGAGAGGAGAGAAAGCGGGTGCCTACTAGCGAGCTCACGAACGGCAGACAACATGACGGCCGAACAGCAGATAGTGGAACTCAGAGAAGCAGTGACACGACTGAATGCCGAGGCTCTTGCATCCAGGAAGAGAGAGGAGGACGCAGCTGCCGCCTACAGGGATCTCCAGGTCAGGTTGGAAGTGCTTACGAAGCAAGGGCAACTGACACCCAAACCAGAGGGGATTGGGTTGGGGAGACGAACAGGCGGTCTGGTCTCTCACTTCGATGGGAATTTGCAACAGTACCCCAACTTTAGAGCAGATGTAATGTGTGCACTGCAACTGCTGAACAAAGACTTTAGAGATGAGCAAGAGAAGGTGGGATTCATCATGTCCCATTTGCATGGAGATGCTAAAGCATGGCTGCGCAATTTGTGGAGAGATAAGGATCCGGCGCTCCAAAATGCGGATGCCTTTATTAAAGCGATGGATGGGTGCTTTTTATCAAGCATTGACGTGGATCTTGCTCGGCAGCAGATACATGGACTGAAGCAAGGGAGGGCCAGCGTAAGGCAGTACCATGCCCGCTTTTTCGCTTTGGTCAGTGCCCTGGAATGGGACAGAGATTCGGCTCCTGTAAGAGACCTGTTTTGGGAGGGATTGCACGGCTCGGTTAAAGATGAAATTGCGAGGGGGGAGAGACCCCGGACCACGCAGGAGATCGTTCAGAGGGCGCTGGCGGTGGGGGTGCGGCTGGAAGGACGTCCGTGGAGCAGGGACGAAGGGCGTGGAGGGCGCGAACCAGCCAGGGGCTCCTCCTTCCTTCCCAGAGAAGCAGCGCGTGCGCAATCCACGCCTCCGCCAGGAGGAGGAGCGGAACCTATGGAGGTTGGAGGTGCAAGGGCTCAGTCAGCAGCCAGAGCCCTAGCACCGGCAGCAGTGAAAGCGAAGCCTCCTAGAGGGAACAGGAAGTGTTACATCTGCGATGATCCACAGCATATGGCGAAAGAGTGTCCCCAGAGGCTCCACAAGCACACTGCAGCCTCAGCAATGGTAACTGCAGCAACGCAGCAAGGACAACCACAGCAGGGAAACGACGGAGTCTGGTTGGAGGAAGAGGCACTGGGGCCCAGCCAGACGTGTCAGTGAAGCAGTCCCCAGAGATTTTACAGCCCATGGACCCCCTCCCGCCCAAACCGGTAGTGAGGCTCACCGCGTCGCTCCAGCTGCCCAATGGAATCACCATGGACGTGCCAATCACCATTGACTCCGGAAGCAATGCGGACTTTATAGGGCAGGACTTTGTCGACCGGCACGCTATACAGTTGCTGCCTGCCACGCTGCCCCTGCAGGTTGTCACGGTGGATGGCAGGGAGCTGCTAGGGGGGCAAGTGGTGAAGCAGACGCCACCAATGGTGATGCGACTTGGGAATCACAGGGAAATCATCAGCTTCAATGTCACTCAACTATCGGACACGCCCATTGTATTGGGCATGAGTTGGCTGGACAAGCACAGCCCGACGCTGGCTTGGTACCAGAGGCAGCTGACCTTCGGCTCTTCCTTTTGTGCTGAACACTGCATCGTGCCCAGGCAGGAAGGAGGGGAAGAGGAGTCACAGCTGCAGCTAGGCACGCTGCAAGCGGTTCCCCACAAGTACGCAGAATTTTTGGAGGTTTTCTGCGAGAAGGAGGCAGACAGGCTACCCCCCCACAGACCATATGACTGCAAAATTGACCTGCTGCCGGGGGCGGCGCTGCCCAAAGGGAAGCTGTATTCCATGTCTGAGGACGAACTGCAGGAACTCAAAGAGTTCATAGATCATAATTTGGAGCGCGGTTTCATCCGAGAGTCCAAGGCAGCGGGGGGCAGTCCGGTATTCTTTGTTAAGAAGCGGGACACGCCCCAAAAAAGACTTGTAGTGGACTTTCGCATCTTGAACAGTGTGACCAAGCCATCGGACTTCCCCATGCCCCGAATCGACGACCTCCTCGCAAAGGTACGGAAGGGCAGAGTGTTCACCAAGTTGGACCTGCGAGGGGCATACAACCTCATTCGCATGCGGGAGGGAGATGAGTGGAAGACAGCCATGTTCACGCCCCTGGGCACCTACGAATATAGAGTTATGCCTTTTGGATTGCAAAATGGCTCCCATGTTTTTCAAGCTTTCATGCATCACGTGTTGGCGGGGCTCCTCTACAAGACGTGCGTCTGTTTCTTGGATGACATCCTGATCTTTTCGGAATCGCAGCAGGAGCATGACAGACACGTCAAGGAAGTGCTGAGCAGGCTACAGCAACATAGGCTTTACGCCAAGCTGGAGAAGTGCCAATTCGACGTGACCGAGGTGGATTTCCTGGGCTACAAGTTGTCTGATAAAGGGCTCGCCATGGACAGCGCCAAGGTCCGAGCAGTGTTGGATTGGAAAAGCCCACGCAACCGGAAGGAGGTCCAACGGTTTGTCGGCTTCGCGAACTTCTATCGCAAGTTTATCAAAGGCTTTGCGATGCAGACAGCGGCCATCACGGACACGCTCAGCTCCAAGAAAAAGAAGTTCATCTGGACAGAGCAGGCGGAGCAGTCCTTTCAGGCACTCAAGCGTCTCTTCGCGTCGGAAGAGCAGCTGCTTCATGTCAACCCCAGCAGGCCGATGAGGGTGGAGACAGACGCTTCGGACAGAGCCGTGGGAGCAGTCCTGCTGCAGAAAGACCCGCAGGGGGTTTGGAGGCCGGGAGCGTTTTACTCAAGGAAGCTCAGCAAGTCCGAACAGAACTACACCATCTGGGACAGGGAGTTGCTGGCCATTCATGCAGCGTTCAAAGCGTGGAGGCACTTCCTGATCGGCGCCAAGCACACGGTGCAGGTCTGCACGGACCACAAGAATCTAGAGCACTGGCGCACGGCACAGTTCCTGAACCAGAGGCAGATACGTTGGGCTGAGTTCTTTGCGAATTTCGACTTCCGAATAGAGTATGTCCCGGGGGACACCAACATCATGGCGGATGCTCTCTCCCGTAAGCCACAGTATCTGGAGGAGGCAACGCCAGCGGCCGCCATGCACATCTTCGCACCGACAGTGTGGGCGTGCGCGGCGGCGACAGTTGACCTGGATGCGGTGCGACGAGCGTTGCAGGATGACTCCTTCGCGCAAGCAAAGATGGCAGAGGTGCACAGGGGCACGGCAGCGACCGACGAGTTCCAGCTGCGAGATGGTTTGCTCATCCGTAAAGGGGCCATCTACGTGCCGGGAGACGAACTTCGCGCCAAGGTACTGCAGCAGCTGCACGACGCGCCCACTGCCGGGCACTTTGGCAAGGAGAAGACGGTGGAATTAGTAGCCAGAGACTTCTGGTGGCCCGGAATGAGAGGGGAAGTCGCGGACTACGTGGCGAGGTGTGACACCTGCCAGAGGTCCAAACCAGTGCACAGACCGCCGGCCGGACTGCTGGAACCGCTGCAAACTCCGTTCGAGCCATGGGAGAGAGTGGCCCTGGACTTTGTCACGGATCTGCCCAGCTCGAGGGGCAAGACGGCTGTGCTGGTGGTGGTGGATTTGTTCTCCAAGATGGCACATTTCATTCCGTGTGCGAAGGTGGCCACGGCGGAACAAACCGCCAAACTGTTCATAGACCACGTGTTCAAGGTTCACGGTCTGCCGCGGTCTATTCTGTCCGACCGAGGGCGACAGTTCATCTCAAACTTCTGGCAGAGGCTGATGGGCTTCCTGAACGTCAAGATCAACCTGGCGTCGGCTAGACACCCGCAGACCAACGGGCAAGCGGAGCGGGTCAATGCCATCATGCAGCAGTACCTGAGATGTTATGCGAATCAACAGCCTGCGACGTGGGTGGATTACCTGCCTCTCGCCGAGTTCGCCTACAACAACACGAAGCACGTGTCCACGGGGGTCACGCCGTTCTTCGCCAACAACGGGAGGCACCCTAGAACCTTCCCGGGACTGGAAAGAATGGGGGAGGGGGAGCCGCAGACAGCAGATGCGTTCGCGTCGGAGTTGCAGGAGGTCCACGATCAGCTGCGGCGGCACCTGGAGCTGGCTAAACACGCATACAAGGTACAAGCGGACAAACACAGAAGGGTTGGCGAAGAGATCCATGTGGGAGACTGGGTCTGGTTAGCAGCCCACGCAGTGCCGGCCAGGTCGTTGGCGAAGAAGAAACTAGGGCATAAACAACTGGGGCCCTACCAAGTCGACGAACAGGTCAACCCGGTGGCTTTCAGGCTGGCTCTTCCGGAGGGTTCCAGAATGCATCCGGTGTTCCACAGGTCGGTGCTCACTCCCTACAAGGCACCTCACAGGTTTCAGGAACCAGGAACGGCACCGGGTCCGCTCCGAGAGAGAACCGGGCAAGGGGGAGTGGCACAGGAGGAGCGCATCAACGAAGTCACGGAGATTTTGGACTCCAGATGGGGGGAAGAGGGGGTAGAATACCTTCTCGCCAAGGAGGGCACCCCGGCCAGTGCCAACAGCTGGGTGCCGGGCTACGCTTTAGACGAACCTCTGCTCAAAGAAGAGTTTCATGCCCTCTTCCCACATAGGCCAATGCCAGCAGACTTTTTCGACGACTGGCTTTTCACGCCCACGCTTTCAGCCAGCACGTTCCGGGGGTTCGACTCGGACGAGGAACCGACACGAGACGCCCGTTCCCCAGAGGGGTCACCCTCGGGATCTGCTTCAGAACCCTCGTATTGGTGGGATGATCGACCAGAAGAGCAGTTCCGCAGAAGGTGGCTGGAGGGTCCAGGACGAGCAACGTCTCCAGAAGGCAACGAGGGAGAGACGGACATGGACGTTTTCGGGGACGACCCGGGTTTCGAGCACGGCGGCACAGAGATGGAAGCGGAGGTGACCGTCGTCAACGAGAGCAGGGAGGAAGAACCGGAAGACTTCGGATGGCGGCCCGCCACGGGAAGCAAACTGTATCCGACATTCGTCCCCCTGACACGGCAGCACCCAGATCCCGCACCGGAAGGAGGGGAGGGGGGAAGAGGGGGCTTCGAGGGGGGGATGGATGTCAGGGGTTCAGGAGCAGAGGCAAGGGCAAGGGAGGAAACAGAGAGCGAGGGAGAGGAGGCAGAAGAAAAGATGAGTGATGACGACGACCCGAGATCTCCGAGTCTTTCCAGTGAATCAGAAGATTCACAGAAAGGAGCACCAGTGGCCAGGGCAAGGGGGGAGCCTAGGGGGACACCCCAGGAAGATAGAGCCAGAGGGGACTCAGAGGGGAGCAGTTGGAAATCAGGACCAGCGTCACCGCCAGAGAGCAGGGAAGAGGAAGGGCGCCAGGGATCAAGCGCTGGCAGCTCACAACAGGGGGGAGGGCACGAGTCAGGAGTGGCCACACCTCCATCGGGGAGCGAAGAAACGGTCAGACGGAAGGTGGAAGGTTGGGCGCGCGTGCCAAGTTCAAATGCACAGGAAAGTGGCGCAGTAGGCAGCCCGGAAAGGGAGCCAGGTCCTAAAGCCCGCCGAAAGGAGGGAGAAGAGTCAGGGGGGTCAGCGTCAGCGTCAGAGGAATCCCGGAAGGAAGAGACCCCGGGGGGCAGAGGGACCCAGAGAAGAACAGTCAGGCGGAAAAGGTGGAGCAAGGCTAGGATATTAAGTTGGTGTACAAGGGGCGGAGACTCAGATGGAGCTTCGCCGGTCTAACCATGAGACGTAGAGTTGCACGCAGCAGCTTGAGAATGGAAACTGTAACTCAATAAAGACTTTTATTTAATGATCGCTGGCTAGCGTGATCCTCTGTGAGCTAGGATCTGGAAGCAGCTCTGACAAAAACTAATGTGAATAAGAAAGCGCATAATGAAAATGAAGTTATACCCTCCCAAATAAATGGTAACAAATCCCTGATTTAGCTTTGCTGATGTAGGGGCTCCTCCAGAGCTTTGATCCCAATTTGCTCACACAAAGCTTACATGGAGGTTAAATTATATTGTCTTTATTGAGCATTCCTTCTGATTGGTTTTCAGGGTGGCTCTATGGCAGTGAGCATCCAGCCTGCATTCCTTCTGATTTGCTTGAGGATGTTTGTGAGGGATTAGTGGAAGAGACAGAACAAAGTGAGCTTGTGTCTTTTGGGAAAGAGCTGCTCGCTTGCCTGAGATGTTTGGAGGCTTCGCTTTTGTGTGTGTTTTGCTGTGTGCTCTGCTTCAGCACACGGTCTGAGGGGGACAGCTACTGCTGAGAGGAAGTTAGTCAGGGGTCTACGGAGAGCCATGTGGATAAACAATGATACTACCAGACACAGCATTCAACCTATAGCAAAGGACTACCCCAGAGTCGGTCACGACTGGACCTAATGGTCAGGGGTCCCCTTTACCTTTACCTTTTATGAGGCTCTGGGTAGGAATAATAATAATAAGAATAACAATAATAATAATAATAATTTATTATTTATACCCCGCCCATCTGGTTGGGCTTCCCCAGCCATACTGGGTGGCTTCCAACAAAATATTAAAATACCGCAATACATCAAACATTAAAAGCTTCCCTAAACAGGGCTGCCTTCAGATGTCTTCTGAAAGTCTGGTAGTTGTTCTTCTCTTTGACATCTGGTGGGAGGGCGTTCCACAGGGAGGGCGCCACCACCAAGAAGGCCCTCTGCCTGGCTCCCTGTAACCTCACTTCTCGCAATGAGGGAACCGCCAGAAGGCCCTCGATGCTGGACCTCAGTGTCCGGGTAGAACGATGGGTGTGGAGACGTTCCTTCAGATATACTGGACCGAGGCCGTTTAGGGCTTTAAAGGTCAACACCAACACTTTGAATTGTGCTCGGAAGCTGAAAGACCTTGTGAGCATGCAATGGAGTGAGGTCAGTGGACTAGGGAGACTACGCTAGTCCCCTAAACGTTCAAGGTAAATTATAGTATTAAAGAATTAAAGCCTGGTGCCTCCTTCCCAAAGCCCAGGAAGCTTTTGTCCGGCTTATGGAGGGAGATATGATGCTTCGATGGGGACCAAGAGCCCTCTTGCCAAGGGCTCCAGCATCTGCACACCTTCCAGCTTGTCAAGATCCTTCTTCAACTGTGGTGCTCAGAACTGGTTGCAGAACAGAGCAGAGACTATTGCTTCCCTTGATCTGAACAATATACTTCTGTTGGGGCACTATTATAAAATACAGTTGAAAAACAGACATCTGGGATCGTGTTATGTACTGAGTTGATTAGGATCCAAAATGCAGCAGTCTGATTGGTCCGAGAACAATGCAGCAGTATGATTGGTCCGCAGGAGCCACCCAATCCAGCTCCAGGTGGAAGTGAATCCACAACTTGATTGGCCTACAGGAGAATCCCGGAATTAGCCAATCACGTGGGGCCCATTGTGTAAATAATGTATATAAAGCAGATATTGTGGGGGAACTTCCACTCCTCCTCACCACTATGAGCTGAATAAAGAGCATGAAATCCACTCTCGACTCCGAGTATATTTCAGATCCCTTGGACTATAGTCAGACTACCGGCTTCCAACATCCATGCCATGCTTTAGTGAGAAATTACAACATCGTTGAAAGTTTTTATTACCTGAAGTTGCAGAGGACTGTTCAACTATTCCAACTTTTACCACCTGGAGGAAGAAAAACATTTTACATAGAATTACTAGCTCTGCAATGACAGTTTAATCAGTTTCCTGTCCCCATTGAAAAGCAGCTGACTTTGTTGTTGAGGGGAGCTCAAAAGAGAAGTGCTTTGGGGGTGGGAAATGTGTCTCCACTGACTTGCTAATCAGGCTAACGTTAACCGTTTTGTGGGAGGTGGGGTATTACCGGTTTGTTTTTGTTTTATTCTATATTTTGTGTTTTCACTTTGAATTTCAATGCTGCAAACTACACAGCGATCTTCAGGTGAAGGACAGTATATGAATTCAATAAATAAAAAAGTAAAATAAATAAATTTGGCTACCTGCGCTGAGGCCAAAGCGCAGTTCAGTAAATGGGAAGCATCAGTCATGAAGTATCCAAGGAAATATTGCAATTGCTCTTAATGGGACGCAAGATTCAATGTGTGCATGTGCATGTAGAACTGGGTCAGAGTTTCAGAGTGAGGGTAATACGGCTTTGGTTGCATAACATAGCCAAATATGACTGACTATGTAGCTCCACAACGTCAGGATATCAACTAACATGATCTATGATTGAGAAGGAAAAGGTCATCTTCAGATTTGTTAAAAATTGTGCTGCTGCCACAGATTGTGGACGTAACAGCTGTAAAAGGTAAAGGGTCCCCTGACCATTAGGTCCAGTCGTGGCCGACTCTGGGGTTGCGGCGCTCATCTCGCTTTATTGGCCAAGGGAGCCGGCGTACAGCTTCTGGGTCATGTGGCCAGCATGACTAAGCCGCTTCTGGCGAACCAGAGCAGCGCACGGAAACGCCGTTTACCTTCCCGCCAGAGCTGTACCTATTTATCTACTTGCACTTTGATGTGCTTTTGAACTGCTGGGTTGGCAGGAGCAGGGACCGAGCAACGGGAGCTCACCCCGTCATGGGGATTCAAACCGCCGACCTTCTGATCGGCAAGTCCTAGGCTCTGTGGTTTAACCCACAGCGCCACCCGCGCCACCAGCTGTAAACAGACATAAAAAAATGTGGAAAAATGAAAGACGGGGATTTGGGGGTGTTTGTTGTAATCTCTGAAAGCACACTTTTCACCATGAAAATATTTGGGGATGAAAATTTGTCAGAGTTCTTAATGGAAAAAAATGCTACTCACTCCAACAAAAGGGATGAACTTCTGAGCAGATTCTTCATCTGGGCTAAAAAGATCAGAGAATCATGATCATTTCAAAAGCCAGAAGCTGCAAATTTTCTTATTGTTACTATCAAGCATGCAGTGGTTGCAAAAAAAACATGCAAGCATAGACTCCTCTATATGCCCAGAATAATTCTTCTGCTGCAAACCCATGCAGAATGAAATTTAGCCGGCACACGGACATGTGCACAGAAGCATGCGCAGACACACCCTACACTCATAAAAGCAGCACACTTGTCCTTACTTTGACACTTGTGTAGTTAGAGCAACATGATTTAACATAAAGAGAAAATTTATTCAAATAATATATAAAAGAGGTGACTAACAGTATATGTATATTATGTTGAATTGCCCATTACAAGCAAATATTATGCATTTCGCGATGTAAAACTAGGTACCATTTACTTATTTTATTGTATTTTATTTATTATATTCATATACTGCCCTTTATCACAAGATCTCAGGGCAGTTTACAGAGTAAAATACAATATAAAAACACAAGTTTTGAAAGAAAAACAACAGAAGAAAGAACCCCACCCCTTCCCACAGACACATTTTAAAGGCTGTAGAATATTAATCAGCCCAAGGCCTGGTTGAAGAGGAACATTTTCCCCAGGCACCTAAAATATAAATAATGAAGGCGCCCAGTGAGCCTCCCTGGGGAAAGCATTCATTCCACAAGCGGAGAGCCACTGCAGAAAAGGCCCTTTCTCGTGTTGCCACTGTGATAGGAATTTTGAGATCTTAGATATATGGTAATGTTCATAACCGCACGTACATAGATCAGCACAGGAGGACCGACCTGGAACCATTGTGATTCCTAAACTGAGCAAATGTTTTCTCTGCAAGGTCAAAGTGGGAAACCTCCCCATTGTCTCTTTCCTCACAAATCCTGTCTTAAGGGCACATTTAAGATATGAATAGGGTGTGAGCCTGTGACCTGGCCCAGGAACTAAGTATTTATCACTACAAAAGAATGGCCAGGCTCCCCAGGCAACCCAATCAAGTAACCTGCCAGACAGGAGATAAACAAGCGACAGGAGATAACAAGATTCAAATTTCTGTTTTAGACCGCCTTTTCTGTGATGTAGGTGGGATGTATCTGAGGGGTGGTCTTAGGTTACACCCCTTCTGTGATGTATGTATGATATTTCTGGGCGTAGTCTTGATCTACAGGGTGGCAATTTCAAAAGTCTTTATAAGCGCTTGCACAGCATTTTTCTGGGTCCTCCTCCTTTCCTGCATGTGAGGGGAGCACCCTGTTGCAACAGATCAATAAAGATCAGGCTTACTAGCTGCTTTGCTTCTCAATATTCTCTGGTTGGCCTCTGTTATTCTCTCCTACCAATAGGGAACCTATGTAAGGACTCTATATGGGCTCTTGGATACCCCATAAGGGAAAAGGGCAATTTTTGTTTACAACACCACCCTCCAGACATCATGTGGAGGAAGCACACAAAGAAGGGCCTCGGAGAATGAACACAAGAGTCTGGGATGGTTTATATGAGGAGAGGCAATCCTTCAGGTAACCTAGTAACACAAAATTCCCATCCAGTCCATGTGTCCAGATCATGTATCTCCACTTAAGGCAACTTTTTAAAATCGCAGCAAGCGCACGGCATATTTATCTAAAGCTTATACTCCCATTCATCGCTTTTTTATATAATGGATAGCTTTTACTGCCAGGTTCTGAAAGAACTGCGAGAGTTTGCTCCAGTCAGGGGCAAACCAACACATGCTCAAAATGGCTTCTTTCACTGCAACCAAAGGTGGTTCGTTTGCTCCAAATGAAGTGTTTTTGAGAAGCGGGGGGTATATTGTCAAACCAAGCCAGTGAGAAAGCCTTGGGATCAACTACATATTATGACAGAAAGGAAGGAAGTGAAGTGTGAAATGTAAGTTGTTGTTTTTTTTAAGCGTTTATTAATTTTCCAATAAAAACATTCAATTAACATATCAAATCAAATCCAATAAAAATAAAAAACTAAAATAAAAAAAGGTCCAATTGTCTTCCAAATTGTAATAATTTTGTTTTGACTTCCCACGGTCTGAATTTCGAAGCGCATTCAACATCATAGTCCTGCCTCTCATCATCCTCAATGTTATTCATAATTCCAAGTCCGATTTTTCCCTTCCACATTTTGACTCTGGTTCTACGATCCTCACTCATGTCAGAAAACCGATACTTTTTTTTTTCTATGGAGTGCAGATTTGTCCGTATATTGTACTCCTTGAGCTGTTTTTTCATCGCACCGCTTCATTTAATTGCATCCAATTTCAAAGTTCTGTCCAGCTCTTTGAGAGTTGTTATTTTGGCAGCTCCCAGATCGTTAATCTTTCCCGTCCAGGTGTTATCAAAGAAACAGAGAGAAATTTCCTTCTGTACCCTCCTTGTTGATTTATCTTAAACAGACTGTTTGCAATGTAGCCATATATCAGACAGTTAGCAATTGGCCTTTGAAATCTTCCCAGTCCCCCCTCCGGGCCCTAGAGGGGGGCTGCCAGACATCCATTTAGCCCTCTCTCTCGCTCGTAATCAAAAAAACATCTTTTTGCAAACAGTTGTATATGTAATATTGTTTCCAGTCTTTATAACCAACCATCCGTTAGCCCCTGTTTCTCTTAATCAGGGAAGTATTTCCGATATTCAATAACGACGTGGTGGGAGACGCCATTTTGTCCTTTGTTCTTTGTTTTCGTCTTTAACAGACATTTCCGGTCTTGAAGAGAAGTGGCTGCAAGTAGATCCCAATTATACATGAAAGTCCATCTGAACTCACTTTTTGAAGAGCAATTTAAGGTGAAATGTAAGTTTTGAACATTTGGAGACAGTGTGCTTTTGAACGCCAGTTGCTGGACGCTTGTACTCAAATCCTGCTCAAATGGTTGAATTGCACTCTTTCTTCATTTTTACTTAGAGTCTCCTATACCCCCACTAGTGCCTTTGCTTTCAAACCCAAGCATAGTTCAGAGAATGTAAGTCCCTACATAGGGATGACAGTCTGGAAAACTAAAAAAATCATCTTAGGGCCTTAAGAGTCCAATTTATCAGGTGCTGAAATGGACCGAACCCAAGGAAGTAGGTTGGTTGGATTTCAAGCGGAATTACCTCAAAAGGATTAAAATGCCACATTAGATTTTCCAGGGACTCTTCCTCTTCCAAGCACCTGAACTCATCACCATATACAGTACTCCCAAACAGACAGAAGGAAGCTTCCGCACAACACATGCGCATTCATGCAACAGTGTTTTGGTTCGTTTTCGCCATGACCAAGAATGGAGAAGGAAGGAAAGGAGGCAGGGACTTGAGTCAGTCACATAGCTGTCAACTTTTCCCTTTTCTTGCGAGGAATCCTATTTGGAATAAGGGGATTTCCCTTTAAAAAAAGGAAAAGTTGACAGCCAGGGTCAGTCAGCATCACAGAGATTGTTGGGAAACTGCTTGGGAAAGAGTTTACAAATACTGATGTACTAAAGAACTCTAAAAATGTTTCTCTTTTTCAATTCCTCAGGTCATTAGGGCTGACTGAAAGAACGCAATAAAAGAATTTGATGATCCCAAATACACTGGCAGAGTAATCCTATGCAGAATTACTCAGAAGTAAGTTCTGGAAGGAAGTTCTACTGAGTCTCACTGGGCTACTCCCAGCTAATTGCTGTCTTGTAGAATTTTCGGCTCTTGCACTAGATCTGTTCAAGGCCCATGTAGATTTGAAGATGCTTGCCTTTGGCCACATAAGAAATTGGGAAAGCCCCAAAGGAAAAGGGAAGGTCTAAAGAGAAATTAAAGTGCTCATGAGAGAGCTCAGCTCAGATACAGCAGTTGCTTGGGGCAGAAAGCAAGGCCCTGTAAAATCATTCCTAATACACCCTAACATTCTTTGAAATGGCTATCATTTTTGTACCAAGTGCTTACATAATCCTGAACCAATAAAATTGCACTGACTTTCCTTCACATACTATTATTAACAGAGTGGCTTATTTGGGACTGTTACGCTCTGAGTGTGACACACAAACATAGTCGTATCCACACTCGTGGAAGCTACATTTCTATGGAAAGCATGGATGGGAAAGATGGCAACAGATACGATCACGACACTTCCAAAAATATTATTCCTTTTAAAAAAATATTCTACTCAAAATGGACCTAAGTGATTATGGCATGTCCAAAACCATTGATAGAGTTTATTGGGGCAAGAAAAAGCCTAGCGTATCTGCTAGGACATTAATAAATACAATAAAATGGAGGGTGGTCTTTTCCCTCTATATGTAAATACTATGATGCAGCAATGTGAGCGCACACTATCATGGAATCACTCGGATCATTTAACTGAACTGGAACAGAATAATGGTCCATTTATGGACCGTTTAATATGAATAAGTGGCCCATGATAGCTCCAGATTTGTCTACAGTGTCTATGTCCCCACCTTTTTCAAGACCTTGCTTTTTTTCATTTCCACATTTGCTTTCGTTGCCTAATAATATGGATTTCCAAAAACCCATTCAAGCCAATACAAGTTGGAATTTTCCAACAGAAAGATTTCCCAGGCTCCATTCTTGTTTCTGGAGTTCTGAATGTATACCAAAAAGGGATGGATAAAGTCCATTGTGAAGGATATTTGGGGAAATTCTATCTCTCTTCCAAATCAATTTAATATTGCTAAAGTGAAGATGAAACAAAACCATTATTACTACAGGATAATAGCATAGCAATTCCTAAAGCAAAAAATAAGCAGGTGTCAACCTCTTCATCCCTAGCATTTAGGCTAATGTCCACCAATGAGACAAGGGGCTGATGATTTTGGAGTTCCCACGGCCGCTGCTTTCCAGAGAACTGCAACTTAGAGTGTCTTCCAAACACCTTATGTAGAACAAAGAGGGCAAGCTAAGCAGCATGCATAATGGTCCTAGCCATACCAGCCTCCTTACCACAATTGCTATAGCATATGCAGAGAGGGAGGGGGTATGTGAATTGGAAAAAAGTTGTATGGGCTATTTCAGAACTTGCTGAGCTAAATAACCAACCAGCCAGCATTGAAGTGCGTGAGCACTAACTTACGGAATGACCTATACAAACTTTACCCCATCTGTTCTGTATTTATGGAAGTCATTCTTGAGTAAATGCCTTTTACTCTTGATTCTTTTGGACAATGTATTCTGCCTCTTCAAATAATGTCAAAAGCAGCAAGTTGCGCATATATATATATTATACAAATTGAACATTCCAGCCTTATAAATACCATGAAGGTGGTGAAAGACCAGCAAAGGAAAAAATATGTATAGGATAACAAGAGAGTGATCCAGACAGACAAGTACCTTATATTAAATTCAAAATGAAAGTTCTTTTTCCTTTTCAGAAGCAATCAAAAGAAAAATAAATAAATTATTATACTTTTGGAGACAAATAAAATGTTAACACTGGATCCCAGTGGGTTGAAAGCTACATCAGAGCCAATCCTCCTTAACTTTCCACTGCTATGGCAGCCGCTGTCAGGGAGAGGCAAATGGGAAAAGATGAAAGGACAGAAACCAGCAGTTATAGAGAGCCTAAAGAGATTATCAGCAGCTTGTCGTCTGACAGTGGGTCTGACGTAGAGGGGGAGGAGGATGAGCCTGGAATAAGTCATTCTGTACACAGAGGAAGTCAGGGGAGGAGTTTTCGCAGACTTGCATGCTGGGTGCGGAAAAGGAAGAAAGTTTAGAGGCGGCAACTGCGCAACAAGGGGAAGGACACTAATTGAAACGCTGGAGATGTACGTTTGAACTTTGTCAAATAAATCAAATAGTTTGGAACTGGCTGGGAGCCCGGAGTCTTATCTATGCCAGCTGGACAGCATTAAGCCTCTGACAGCCACCTTGGGCCACGCTGGAGAAGAAGCTGCCATGTTGCTGGTCCTCCCCATTCTGACATGAACCCACTTCTCTCGGGGGGGGGGCAGTGCGTGGAGAGGAGCTGCAGTGTCGGCTTCTCTCATGTGGTCCCATCTCACATTATCGTGATAGTGTGGGAAAACTCAGCACTGCTGCAAGTCCTGTTCTGCTGAGTGACATGCATCTCCCACCTTAATAAGGACTAGCAGGAATGGCCAGCTTTTGGATAGATGAGAGAGACTGCGGTCAGACCTTTGGTAGGCAAGCACCTTTCCCAATTGCGTTAACCATTTTTAGATCATAAATAATAATAATTTATTATTTATACCCCACCCATCTGGCTGAGTTTCCCCAGCCACTCTGCTCCCAATCGAATATTAAAAACACAATACAGCATTAAACACTAAAAACTTCCCTAAACAGGGCTGCCTTCAGATGTCTTTTAAAAATAGGATAGCTGCTTATTTCCTTGACATCTGATGGGAGGGCATTCCACAGGGCGGGCGCCACTACCGAGAAGGCCCTGTAACCTCACTTCTCGTAGTGAGGGAACCGCCAGAAGTTATAGGTAGCAATGATAACTCAATTCACCTTTTCAGACGTTAGACAAGCCTGAATGGATTTGCATTGTCTGATGTGCTTATGGAATTGTAGAATTGTGTAGATTTTAAGGGACCCCTAGGGTCATCCAGTCTAACCCCTGCAATAAAATGCTTGTTGCCTTTGATTTTCTACACCAGGCTTTTGTGATTCTTTTTTTCTTTTCTTTTCTTATGCTTTACTCTATCTTAAGCTTTACTCTTTGTTTGGGGTGGGGGAGGCATGCTATCAATTTCCAAGGAAGTGAAGCTTCTCTAATTTGTGAGGCTGTGTAATATGGTTACATCCAGCAGCGCTGCACCTTCCGATGTTGTTAAAGTAACATGAGAGGCCTGGAATCACATGCGTTGCGCAGCTGAAAAGCTCTTCATGTTATACAGATGGCACAGGACAAAATGGCGTTGCTGAGATTCCCACACTACCAAGCCAGTACATTGGTACCTCAGGTTAAGAACTTAATTTGTTCCAGAGGTCCATTCTTAACCTGAAACTGTTCTTAACCTGAGGTACCACTTTAGCTAATGGGGCCTCCCGCTGCTGCCGCACGATTTCTGTTCTCTTCTTGAAGCAAAGTTCTTAACCCGAGGTACTGTTTCTGGGTTAGAGGAGTCTGTAACCTGAAGCGTCTGTAACCCGAGGTACCACTGTACAAGAACCTAGCTACCTTTCTGTAACATCACTTGGGCTGCATTCAAAGTACAAATATTTCCGCAAACAGTACTTTGCTTTGAATTATTATCGAAAGTGCTATTGACTGGCTTATCCAACTTGGAAAATGTCGTCCAGCTGCCCGGATTTCCTGGCTAGCAAGGAGAAGTGGCTTTTTCATAACAATGTACCTTTTCTGCTTGTATGTCAACATGGCTTCTGCAATGGGCAACTGGTGGGCACAGTTTGCTCCCACTAGGTACTGAGTTATTCTGGAGACAATATCAGGTGATTCCTGGACTGAAACAGAGAGAGAGAAAAAGAAGCACAAGGACCATTGGCCACACATTTGGAAGGAACTGCAAGGCCATCCATCCATTCATCCACCCAATTTATACCCCACCCTTCCTCCTGAAGGGGCCCAGAGTAGCAAGAACTGCTTGCTGAATCTACCTACTCCCAGCTTTTCTGTTTCCAACAACCAGACAGAGTCATAAGGAGGGCATCATGGTGATGACTGTTCTGATCTTTGTATACAACACATCCATAGAGCATTTTTTCTCTAATAAAGCTCTTTTTCACATTTACTGTTTAAAATAATATGGCCATGTCACCTCCAACGGCCTTATTTTCTCTGTACCAGCTTAAGAGTGCCGTGACATGGCATCTGTTACCCGAATTCAACAGGGTAGAATGGAAGATACCAACCACGGCTACCTTCTCCCAGCTCCCGGTGGGAGGACTTGAGATACTATTAGACTCTAAAAGGAAAATTCAACAGCTGAATACAATATTCTGCATCTCAAGGAGAATCAAACCGAATTCGTGGAAAGCTGTGGAATTATGGGAAGGAGTCAGCATATCTTTGATGCCTCCAGTGCTGTTACGAACGGACACTGGAAACTGAGAAGGTAGAAGATTCAGAAAGCAAACACAGAAATTGCCTTACTGTGAAATTCTATTTTCAGAGGATGCCTTAGGGCATGGCCACTAATGAGACGCTGCCTCCTAGTGAAGCCAGCAGGCTCAGTAGGCAATGGTGCTTCTTCACTGCCCAGACCCTCTTGGCACCAGAAGGCAGCTTCCCTCCAAATGCTGCAACTGAAACAAAAAAACTGCAGAACCATGGAGGACCACCCACCATCAACTGGCAGAGACAGAACAGCAGCACCCCCAGAACACAAAGGGAAGAAATGCCCTCTGGCACCCTCTGGAAATAGAAATTTGTGGCAAGGAAATTTCCTCTTTTCCAGATGCACCGGAGGGCATTTCCACTAATGGGACACAGCAGATATTAGCGGCAATGCCCTCCAGTAGCCTCAGGGAAACAATTATTCTTTTTCAAAGTTATCAGCTCAGGCAACCTGATGCAAATAAGTATTAAGACAGCCTTACCAGCATTTTGTGCTTCGAGTCTGTTAAATAAATCCTTCCAGGACAAATCTTGGAAGAAGTAGTTATACTGACAATCAACAGAACCCAGATACTTTGCCACCGGATGACAACCTGTAAATAACACAATAAATAAATAAATCTGTTCTGTATGGCAGGTGCACATTAGCAGTCCAGAGTATATTACGTCTATACCCCTTTAGTGGTCAGAAGAAAGGAAATCCCAACTTATTGCCTTCAGGGTGAAGATGTGCTCAAAATTGTGAAAAGCCGCTGAAATTCAGTTTCTTCTTCCTCTTCTGGGTTGTGAGACGTTCTTAGTGTTTTTAAAATGGAAAGTAAGTGGTCACAAACAAGGCGGTAGAAACAAAGGTAGGAAATAAAGCAGAACTCTCCTTATTATATACAACTTTGTTACATAATAAAAATCTTCCGTGGTGTTGGGAGACGTCAGATTACTACAGCATTATATGCTTGTGGCCTGTTGCCCCTACAGAGATTCCACTAGCTGCAATTTCCAGATGTCTTCAAGGGCAGATCCATGTAAAGTGAATTACAGTAGTCCAGCTTAGATGCTACCACAGACCAAGTAACCAAGCACAGGCTATCCCTATGCAGAAATGGCAGTGGTTGGCACATCAGCACAGGCACTCCTAACCACTGAGGTCAGCTGGCCCTCAAGGAACAACCATGGTTCCAGGAGCATCCCAGACTATGGACCTGCCCCTTCAAGGGGTGTGTGGCCCCATTAAGAACAGGTCATTCTGCCAACTCCTGCACACTGGAACAGTCCACTTATAGCACTTCTGTCTTGCTTAGATTCAGTTCCAATTTGCAATGCACACTGGAAGGAACTATAAATGACATCCACTCCAATTGAAGCTCTGACTGCTAGCTATCCTTCTCATTCTGCCACAAAGTTTGGAAAGGGAGTGATAGGAAAGTGCTGGTATTCTAGAGGCTGCCATTGCTATATTTAATATCCAGCAACCTTGTACAAGAGCATTATAACCAGAGCAGACAACACAACTTGAACAGACAAACAGTTCCTGTGTTGTGATGTAGTGAGAAAGAGGTTAATTCAAAGGAAGAAGAAAGGACAGAAAAGCTTGCTTACCTACTGGTATGATAAGAAATCTCATGTAGCTGAGCCAGTCTGGGGTTTTGTGAGACAGTTGTTCTACAAAGAGCCTCAGCACAGCACTGAGGTAATTCTGGGCTCCCGCAATTGCAATTTTAATTGGATTGGGAGGCTGAGAATTGCAGTTGCAGCTGAAGAGAGAGGGAACATTACTGCTTTTAAATAAAATCCAGAGATTGATGGGTATTTTGTACCACGTACATTATTAACCTAACTGTAAGTACATACTCATGACAGAAGGTCAAGACTGAAAGCAAGTAGGCACTCGGCGACTTCCTACCATAGCGCAGATTTAAACAAGGGGCTTCCAAATTTGTGCTTTGGTCTCTTAGACAGTGAGTTACATCAGCCGGGGAATGCAGTTTATGAACCAGAAGAGAATCATTCACGTGACTCCCATTTTCTTTAGTCAAAGGACAGGAGGTTTGTTTAAAAAAATAGGAACAGTGGCATGCCTGCTGTTTTTTTGGTTTGCTTGCTTCTTTTTGCTATGTTTTTGTTCCAACTGTAAGAAAGTTACAATTAATCAGACAAACAGTCCACAACAATCTCAATTTTGTATGCAAGTCACCTTTGGCACCATCAGTACACTAGCTACAGGGCAGAACATTTGCTTTTCATGCAGAAGGTTCCACATTCTACCCCTGGCACCTCCAGGTAGGGCCGGAAATATTATTGGATTGAAACCCTGGAGAGCTACTGCAAGGATGGACCAATGGGCTGACTTCTCCTAAGGTGGCTTCCTATGTACTTGCCAGTATTAGGAAGCTCCCTTAAACCAGGTTACAAAACCGATCCTTCCAGCTCAGCGGTGGCTCTCTGGAGTTTCAAATTGAACCAGAGACCTTTTGCATACAGAGCATCAACCGAGTTACAGCCAAGGGTGGCCTAAGCGGTGTCGGAGCTTCTGTTGCGACCGAGCTCAAATGGCTCTCCTCCATGACGTACTTCGGAATCCATCGAGGCTCTCCTCCGACAGTGATTAACGACCTAAGCCTTTAATGAGGCTTCAGGCATGCTTCCCCATTACGCAGAGTATCCAAACAGCAGAAGGGTGAGAAATATATGCTATATCGCTACGTTTATTTCTAACTACGCAGGACAGAAAAGAATGTGCATCTGCTCTCTGTGAGAGTCAGTGAACAACTGGAACAAAGAAACAGGAAACCAGTAACATCAACATCCGTCTCCCATCTCCCGTGAGACTTCCAACAGTCTGGAATGTAAACAGAGTCTTGTGACTCTAAAAACTGCACAGTGGCGTAACAGAAATCTAACAAGCGGTCGCACTGCCTGAGTGTCAGGGAATGGACTCAAGAGGGCGAGACGGAGGAGGAATGGGGCACACACAAACACATATACACACACACACACACACACACACACACACACACACACCCTCCTTGTCCTAACACTGCAGAAGAAGAGGAATGCAGCTTTGATTTAAAGCAGGGGGGTGAGGGGTTGGAGAAAAGTCGCAGCTCAGAGACAGATGAACCGAAGAGTTGGGAGGTGTAAGAAGAAGGGGGCAGGGAGACAGAGGCAGGGCAGGGCAGCCAGCTGACACGTTGTCACTGGAGAGTATTTCTGACCCCCCCCCTCTTCTCCCAGAACCTGACGTTTGTTAAGAGTGCAGGAACGAAAGAATCAGAGACATTTGGCCACGAACGGCCTCCGTAAGGGGAGATGCTGTTGCTAGGGAGGAGGGAGGAGGAGCCCAGTTGGAGCTTGTCCAGGCTTACCGCGTTCTTTTGTCGCTCACTATTCTGAATGAATAAACTCATTAAAAAGGACTCTACCTTCTTTTCTCTGCTCTTGCTGCAACCGGGGGAGAAACAGCTTTCCTGGGGGGGGGGGGGTCAGGTGGGATTACTATGAGGAATTATTAAATATGGAGCAAGCCATTGTGTCAGCAATGAAAGCATGGCAGTGACTGGGTTTGATTCATTGACAATAATTTCTGATCAAATCCCACAAGCCTCTGCACCTCTGCCATTTGCTTTCTCTATGCCTGACAGGCACGTATAAGCATTCTAAACACAGACCAGTTGCCGGTTGCTTCACCAGGCATCCTGGGCCATAAAGGTAGTAGTTAGCTTCTTTGATGTACCTTTCTTTAGTTTTGTTAATCTAAGGGCCAGGAAGAGAGTTCACAAGGAGACGGTAAATACTACCTGTCCTTCCTCTCCTGTTTACTGCTGTTTATGACCTCTGGAGTTTGCTAAAAACATTCCTCCTTGATTCCTATTTTATTTACTCTGAACTATGTATGCATGCTCAAGTAGGAAATAGTTTCTTTGTAGTTAAGAGGATTTCTTCTGATCTGACTTTGTCCCACGTGGGGTTTTTTTAAATGCTCAGAGGACATCTGATTGGTTCTTATGAACACTGTGTAAAAAGTTCTTTTGTGAATAAAACGACCTGGGCCAAGGGGTGGACAGAGGATTATTATTCGCACTGCCTCCCACAGTCTTGCTGGTCAAGCCTCGTGTGTATTTTGTTAATCAGAGTCCAATCCTTCCTTGCTTTTGGAATGCACCACTTTCCCAAAGCCGTGACACTAAGCCATGCCCACCCTTAATCTCCTCCTGCCTCTGCCACCTTTCCTCTTCATGGCAGTGGTGGCAGTGTAGAAATGAAAACTTTGAGTTTTCTGCTTCTTTGTTGCTGGAAGGGCGGCAATGCAACCCTGCCAATGAACCCTGTGCCCCCATCTCCTCACTCCTTTGCTCTAGGTAAAGGTAAAGGGGCCCCTGACCATAAGGTCCAGTCGTGGCCGACTCTGGGGTTGCGGCGCTCATCTCGCGTTATTGGCTGAGGGAGCCGGCGTACAGCTTCCGGGCCATGTGGCCAGCATGACTAAGCCGCTTCTGGCAAACCAGAGCAGCGCACGGAAACACCGTTTACCTTCCCGCCAGAGCAATACCTATTTATCTACTTGCACTTTGACGTGCTTTCGAACTGCTAGGTTGGCAGGAGCAGGGACCGAGTAACGGGAGCTCACCCCGTTGCGGGGATCTGAACCGCCGACCTTCTGATCGGCAAGTCCTAGGCTCTGCGGTTAGGACGAAGCTAAAGGGGCCTTCCTCAGAGCAAGTCATTCGGGGTGGGATGGCCACGAAAGTGCCTTGCCACGGCCACAGTTTGCTGCGACAGCAAAGGATGTATTGGGGCTGTTGGGGGTTATGTGCTGCAGAAGCTGAGCTCGCCACTTACGCTCGTCCCAGAAAACGGCCATCTATCAAGAGTTGTCTTTATACAGATGCTACAAGCAGGCTTCTACTCAATACATAATGGTATCTCACCAGGAGATAAGGAAGCTACTGGGGAGGACATTAGCTTACAACTGCATGTTTTAAACCACGTTTCAGACTCTTTATATGGAAATACAAACAATTAAAGGGAGGGGGGGATGCATTCCTGCAGAGGGCAACAAAGAAAATGGATACTGACAGAAGTAATTTTGGGTAAAAGCAGTGGGGTACCACACAGCCTGGTGCTTATAGCTAGCAAATTTATGGAAATGTGTTTCATCTGTCTTTCAGTTTGGAGGGAGGCTGGGTCATTCATTATGTTGAGTGCCCAGCTTCCTCAGTGAGCATCCCTCTATGACACGGGTATCTGCCAGCGTCTCCGCTGAACAGGGTGGTGATACAATGACGACTGCAATATCACAAGTGGACTCTGTATTACGTTTGCAATTGTTCAAGATAAAATCCATTTTGGAAAGAGAAGAAATGAGCACTGAACCACTGATATATTACAAGTGAGCTCTTTATTTGTTGTGTCTGCAGTTGTTTAAGATGAAACCTATCTGGGAAAGAAACTACTTTTGCCATTTTTATGGACGTTTACAGAGAGCTGCCTTGGTGATAGTGTCAACTGCAGAATCTCTCCTGAGCCTTGCCTTCCCTCCCTGAACATCTGCGGTTAGCTTCACCCATCTGCCTTTATAGAAAAGTCAGTTTCTTATGGCTCAGACAGACGCATTGTAAAATTCTTTCGCTTGGTAATTTATACATATTGGTAAAATAATGAAGTGGTTTTAGAAAAACATCTCTCTTGCTAGACGTCATCAGGGAAAGCCAACTCAAATTCTCCTTAGGGACGAGAGTTGTGGCCTTATTTTTTACTGGCAAAACTTAGGGTGTGTGTATATCTGGAGGGAGGGAGCATGTATATAAATATCATTTTTTTAAAAAAGAACTTACTATCTCTGTATTCTAGAGACAATGGTGCTGAAAGCTGCCTGGATATCTGCAGAAGAGCACGTGCAGACGATTGGAAGGCCATGCTTTTGCAAGATATCTGAAAGAAACTGAGAATGATATACAAGTCTGTAAAAAAAAAGGACCTTCTATATATATTTTTAATGCATTGTTGATTTATTTTAGTTATTTCTGTACTGTCCTTTTATAAATTTACACGCTATTGTATTAACATAAATTGATTCAAACATGGCCGCAGTGGCCAACAATCCTTCAAGCAAACTAGCTTGAGAAAATTGTTGGGGTTCGTTAAGGTCTCCTGGAATCCAAGAACTGTAGAGTTGGAAGGGCCCCTGGGGGTCATTTAGAAGAGGAAGAGTTTGGATTTGATACCCCGCTTTATCACTACCCGAAGGAGTCTCAAAGCGGCTAACATTCTCCTTTCCCTTCCTCCCCCACAACAAACACTCTGTGAAGTGAGTGAAGCTGAGAGACTTCAGAGAAGTGTGACTAGCCCAAGGTCACCCAGCAGCTGCATGTGGAGGAGCGGAGAAGCGAACCCGGTTCACCAGATTATGAGTCTACCGCTCTTAACCACTACACCACAACTAAATAATCCCTAATAGGTGGCCATCCAACCTCTGCCTAAAAGCCTCCAAGGAAGGAGAGTTCTACTGTCAAACAGCTCTTACTGTCAGGAATTCCTCCCCCCCAATGTTTCTTGTAATTTGAATCCACTGCTTTGGGTCCTAGCTCTAAGGAACTCTTCGAAAGAAGAAACACTGGATGCCATTGAGTGGGGGTATCTGTTAAGCGCAGCAAAATATGTTGTGTGGACAAGAACGTTCCCTAACTTTATTTCAAAGCACAGCTCTGTATTTCAAAATTGCGTCCAGCTGGGGGGGAGGCAACATAGCACAGAGAACCAAGCAGATAAGTGCATTATAGCTCAGGTGAGCGAGCAAATCTGACCTTAATGTTTTTATACTTATTAACGATTAAAGAATATCAGTGACTATCTCTGCCCTGTTATTGTTGAGAGCAGGGGTAGGCAACCTAAGGCCCGTGGGCCGAGTGCGGCCCAATCGCCTTCTCAATCCGGCCCGCGAATGGTCTGGGAATCAGCGTGGTTTTTACATGAGTAGTGTTAAGTTGTGGGTGAACATATCAGACGACACAGCGATTCTTCAAACAGCTCTTGTTTATTCACAGGCCACAACAGAATGAACTGGAGGGTTCAGCCAGCCTGCTTATATAGAGCTCCACTAGAACGCAACAGTTAACCATTTTCTGTAACTATCCAATCACTGAACGTCACTTTCAATCCTTTATTTGCATATGTGGACCTGAGTGAAAACTATCTACAGTATCCCCCTGCTGGCCCAGGGTGAGAACTTCAGTACATAACAAGTAGAATGTGTCCTTTTATTTAAAATGCATCTCTGGGTTATTTGTGGGGCATAGGAATTTGTTCGTTTCCCCCCCCCAAAAAAAAAATATAGTCCGGCCCCCCACATGGTCTGAGGGACGGTGGACCGGCCCACAGCTGAAAACGGTTGATGACCCCTGGTTGAGAGTCTTCCTTTGTGTTATGTCCCTGAAGTGTCTTCATTTGGTGAGAGCTAGATAAGTTTCACACCTACTGCAATCAGATTTCCCTGCGATTCCAGGTTCGGGACCCTCCGTGGGTTGAATGCTGTCCAAAAGCGGATGCAAATTTTGTGACAAAAAAAAATGTAAAGTACTTTTTACGTAATGAACCAAACTCATCTTGGGCGGACCAAGTTTGTGACTGGTACTATTTAATTTGTGCATTAATTATCTAGTGAGCAGTAAAGCAGCCAAGTTGGCAAAGCCACCGGACTACTCAGGATAGCGAACATCCAAGGAGCCTGCCTTAGAAGTACTGCAATAGAAGCGCCATGAATGGGCAACACATGGGCGGTAAATTAAGTTCAACGAATGTGCAGCTGCAATCCTAACCCCACTTACCTGAGAGTAATATCTACTGAATTCGGAAGGGCTTGCTTCTGAGTAGGAATGGTTAGGATCGCCCTGTAAACGTACTGATGCACACGGAACCAAAAAATTGCAACAAGTGTTGCTGAATCTTGGGCGCCAGAAAGGGAGGAATTTTCGGCCCTGCAGGAATACGAGCCTTTGGATTTGACAAATGAACTTGGAAAAAGCCAGATTAGGAAAGATAAAGTTTGGACTGATTTGGAAATGGGGGGTTGGATAGACCCCCCTATGCAGGGATGTTTGGACTTTCCGTTTGGACTTTCCGAGTCTGGCAATGGGCCGCAAGATGTGTGGAGCTGTGGGGGCTCTCAATTTTGGAGGGATTCTGAAACATGTCTTCAAATACCACATGGAGTTTAGTCTGGACTATGGAAAAGGGGCTGATCTGTTGAAAGGGGTCAAAAACATTACCAAGCTGGAGTTCCCACGAGTGAAAGGAAAATATGAAGAAGAGCTGCGGAAGGGACATGGGAGAGACTTGAGGGCCTTGGATATAAGATCACCAGGTTAATGTGCTAGATCAATGGGATAATAAGGACTGACAAAACCCGGGACCAGGAGGAAGGGACGCTGGATGAAGATTGGATTGTTCCTATTTCTTTCTTTAGCATTAGGATTGTTTTATAAAATTGATGAATGTTAGAAAAATGTTGAAATGAAATTACTTGGCTCTTGTTAAAATGTTTAAAGAATTAGGTAAGAATGTTATGGTTATGAGAAGTTGGTAAAAATAAGATTTAAGTTTTAAGCTTTAAGGTTCTCTATAAGATAAGATGAAAATAGATTAAGGTAATGTAATGACAGAATACTATGAATTATGGAAAGGATTTGCTGCGAAAATTATTAATTAGGATACAAGAAAAGGGAGGAGGAGGAGGTCAAAGAAAGAAGGTAATGAAAGTGGAGAATTGGAGAATGATGGTTTTATTTTTTTTATTTTTATTTTTCTGTTTTGTCTTTTTCTTGTAATTTTTAGAAAATTTTCAATAAATATCATTTAAAAAATAATAATAATTGCAACAAGAACTTCGGTGACTAACCAAAAGGGACAAATTCGGCAGCATGAAACGGGGAAATTCTATTTCGCAAGGGACTGAAAGTAAAATTGCCAGTATTGCAAAGCCCTCTAGGATGCAACCAAATGATCTGGGGACTGGAACATTTAGGGCAGGCATAGGCAAACTCCGGCCATCCAGATGTTTTGAGACTACAATTCCCATCATCCCTGACCACTGGGTCCTGCTAGCTAGGGATGATGGGAATTGTAGTTCCAAAACATCTGGAGGGCCGGAGTTTGCCTATGCCTGATTTAGGGGTCTGTCTGCAGTTGGCCCTTTGTGGTTTAAGCTAAAATGACTGTGTACTTATCACTCCAAATCTCCTTACCTGTCCTTGCCAGTCGGAGGTATTAATCAGAATGATATTTTCTGGCAGCTGATCATCTGAGATCAAGATGTGATTCAACTGGTCGTACACAGTTTTCCTAGGGATCTGTAAATAAATGAAAGCAGCCCATAAGATTCCTCATTTATTGGAAGAAGCTCTATTACCCAGCTATTTAAATAAATGTTCAGTCTAAATCACTCCCACAATCTTATGTGTTTTTCTTCAGCCCATTAAGCTAGGACATCTATGAAGTGATGTCAAATATGAAGCACACCCAAAATAATTGGCTTGATTTAAACATCTAGGCACACTGTTTTGCCACTTGTCCATAGAGTTGCCAATTCCTGACTTGCTGAGGATCAAGGGATTATTGAAGATGACTTGGAAACTTCAGCTGGTCCAAAATGCAGCAGCTGAGTTACTGGCTAGGGTTCCATTTAGATCTCATATAGCCTCTTTTGAATGAAGGAATGAATGAATATTTGCATCAGCCATCGTCCATATCAAAAAAACAACAGTACGATATACAAAAGAACAAAAACAAAAAGTTAATTATATAAAATACATTTTAGGGTTTTGAATCGGTAGTCAAATAGTGGATCTTATTCTGATTGCCCCAGCTAAAAACAGTTTAATGATTATGTATTATTTATTATTTCTCTCTGTAAGGTGAGACTGGTGGTACTTTCACTCTGGTTTATTTTGTCTCTTTTGTTGTGTGTTGAGCATATATATATATAAAGATGATAAAAACATTCCTAAAAAATAGAGAATCTTTATTGCACATTCTGGTGCACATGCTGAGACCTGTTACTAACTCCAAACCCCAAAACTTGGGATCCATGACAAAGCTTTGAGGTGGTTTCGCAGCATGCCCCCAGAAGACCATACATGTGGAGGAGGATGCCCCCTTGGCACTGAACAGCCCATTTCACCTGCAAGCGATGCCTGGTGCCTGGAGAGCGTTCATTGTCCAGGCTGTTGGCTCTCTCATTCTGCTGCTTCGCCGGCTGCCTTTCCTTCAGAGATGTGCTTCTGCCTCTGCGTCCCATGTGCTTCGCTTCCGATCTGCTAAAGGAGAAACATGGGGACCTTTATCAAGAAAAGCAAAACGGCACAGATGTTGCTCACTGTATTACAACTTTCCTGGGCCAGCAGGAAATATCAATGTTGGTTGTTGGTTTTTTAACCTACCACAGCAGACTGAAGTGCAATTTTTAAAAAATTTATCTTTTAAAACTCTATCCTGCCTAATACAGTGGTACCTCGGGTTACAGACGCTTCAGGTTACAGACGTTTCGGGTTACAATCTCTGCTAACCAGGAAGTGGTTGCTCCAGGTTAAGAACTTTGCCCCAGGATAAGAACGGAAATTGCGCGCCAGCGGCACAGCGGCAGTGGGAGGCCCCATTAGTGAAAGCATGCTTCAGGTTAAGAACCGTTTCAGGTTAAGAACGGACCTCTGGAACGAATTAAGTTCTTAACCCGAGGTACCACTGTAATTGAATGAAGCACAAAGCGGCTAACAAATCAACAACAGCATATAAAAAAAAAATTCCAAATTAAACACAATCACACAAATATTGCTATAAATCTAAATGAGTTACAATTTAGGGAACTGGGCATATTTAGCCTGGTAAAGAGGAGACAGAGAGGAGGTATGATAGGCATTTTCAAATATCTAAAGGGCTGTCACATGGAAAATGGAGCAAGCACGTGTTCTCCTGCTCTGGAAGGTTGGACTTGAACCCATGGCTTCAAGTTACAAGAAAGGAGATTCTGACTAAACATCAGGAAGAACTTTCTGACAGTAAGAGCTGTTTGACCATGGAACGGACTCCCTTGCGAGGTTGTGGACTCTCCTTCCTTGGAGGTTTCTAAGCAGAGGTTGGATGGCCATCTGTCATGGATACTTTAGTTGAGATTCCTACATTGCAGGGGGTTGGACTAGATGTTCCCCTGGGGTCCCTTCCAACTCTACAATTCCGTAATTCTATTATCATAAGATAAGGACAAAACTAAAAACATTAATCAGCCAAAGTCTCTTTTAAAGTTACAGTTCAAATACTTAAGTAAACATGTTTTAGGAAGTAAAACTGTTTCGAATTAGGGAATTCAAAGTGAATAAAAAAGTCTTTGCCTGACACCTTGGGAGGGGGGCACTCCATAACTGGGGCACCACTACCAAAAGGAAACACCACAGCCAGTGTGGTGTAGTGGTTAAGAGCGGTAGACTCATAATCTGGTGAACCGGGTTCGCGTCTCCACTCCTCCACATGCACCTGCTGGGTGATCTTGGGCTAGTCACACTTCTTTGAAGTCTCTCAGCCTCCCTCACCTCACAGAGTGTTTGTTGTGGGGAAGGAAGGGAAAGGAGATTGTTAGCCGCCTTGAGTCTCCTTTGGGTAGTGATAAAGCGGGATATCAAATCCAAACTCTTCTTCTTCATCATCTCTCTTTATAACAAAATGAACCTCTAATGGAAAAAGGCAGTGGCTAACATGCCTTCAGAGCATATGAAAAGACCTTGAGCAGAGTGCCTTGTGAGAGGTGCCCTCAAAGTAGAGGGTCTTCTCAGGAGTGGCTACCTCATTAGGAAATCTATGTCTACCTGGATGAGTCAATCTATCAGTCAAGGTGCAGCAGAATTAGGAATGCAGCAGTTTGGTGGGGTCAAATTTTAGAAAAAAATAAGCGGTGACATCCTATGGTGTCCTCCTGCTTGCACAACAGGACTTTTTCTTCCTCTCCTCCTCCTCCTCCTCCTCCTCCTCACTGTTGGCAACCCCACAATTTGCTCTGCTGGTTTGGAACACCCTGTATTACTTGCGGAAGGAACTGGAACAACTAAAAGAGTTTCAGCTGAGGTATAAATCACTGATAGCTCCACAAATCTCAATACCGGGGGGAAAAGGAAAGTGCCACATCTCAGTTTGCGGTTGCTCAGCTGTCAGTATATTTCTGCCATGCCCATTTCATTGTTTAGGTATACTTTTGTCTCTTTAGTGAATCACTGTACTGGTGATGCTATTAAATATTATTTTGCAAGCTTACTTTGAGTCATATTTTTAAAAAATTGGGTAAGAAAGCAGAATGGTCACCAAGGTGCATGACATCTGGAACAAAACACGGGGACTGAAAGCCATGCTGATGTTCAGATGCCACAAGCTAAAAGCTCATCTGTCTCAAGTTGCATATTTACAAACAAGGTAAGTTTCGGAGCTGATGTTGCAGTTTACAGACAGGTTACCTGCTGGAAGGAATTATGAGAGATTCTGTCTTTGTCATCCTGCCACTTAGTGGAGCCTTTTCCATGAAGCTATCCAGGGGAGACAGTTCAGTTTCTACGTCTTCTTGTTGTTTATTTTCCTGCAAACAACAAATTACACTGGAGTGGATGTTCTGTGAAAGACTTTGTGCTCTGCCAGCATGTATAATAATAAAAAAGTGCCAATAAATAATGGTCAGTCCATGACCATAGACAGACCAGTGCAAAACATCAAGCAATCCATTAGCTATGGATCTATCCCAAATAGTATCATAGATTCTATGAAGCCCCAAGTTGGCCTGGCTTCAATGTGAACTGTAAAACAGCTACTTTGGCTTGTGTTTCTTCTGTAGTCCATATGCCAACAGAGACCTCATTCTATCCCAGGTCTCCAATGTTGCAAAGGCACACGGTATTTGACAAGCTGGGCACTGGATAACAAACTCTCTGCAGCTGATGCTATACCCAGCAGAACCCAAAGGTACCAAACATTACTCAGCCAGATCTCTACTTCACATTCTCACTACTTTCCACCTCTTCCTGCCTCAACCCGAATCAACCCACCCACAAAGCTCATACATACCTTCACTCTCAGTGGGTCAAAGCATTCTCAACGGCACATTTTATTTTCTCTTTCTAACCCCATAAACCAACCCCACTCCATTCCCATCTACTAGTAGTAGTAGCAGTAGTCATAGTAGAAGTAAAATTTATGTACCGCCCTTAATCCAAAGATCCCAGGGCAATTCACAAGATAAAAATACAGGAGAAAAGCAAAAATAAATAGTCAAAAAACAAAATAATAACCCGCCGCTCCGACAAACACATTTAAAAGGCCGTAGGATGTTAATCAGCCAAAGGCCTGGTAGATGAGGAACGTTTACATCTGGCACCTAAAGATGTACAATGAAGGTGGCAGCCAAGCCTCCCCAGAGAGGGCAGAGGGGGAGCCACCACAGAAAAGGCCTGTCCTTTTTGCTGCCACCTTCTGGACCTCTCATGGAGGAGGCACATGAAGAAAGGCCTCAGATGATGATCAGAGTCTGGGTTGGTTTATAAGGAGAGAGGAGGTCCTTGAGGTGGCCCTGAGCCACTCAAGACTTTATAGGTCAAAACCAGCACTTTGAATTGGGCACAGAAACCAATCAGCAGCCAGTGCAGTTTGGGTCAGGATTAGTGCAATATTCTCAAACTGTCTTGCCGCTGAATTCTGCACCAGCCGATGTTTCTGAACCATCTTCAGAGGCAGCCCTACATATAACCTGGCTTGCCCCAATTTCTAAACCTTGCCTCCCCCCTGCCCTGAACTACATCAATTGCCCCCCCCTCCTCAGCAACTCTCATCCCAGGTGCATTTTTCAAGTAAAACAATACCAACCCTGAATTTAAAACACTCAAGTTAAAAACAGTAAAAACAACCTTCTACCCATAGCTCAACAGTGCAATCGCCTCTCAAAGGTCCATCAAAAACATCTCCATCAAAACGCTTCTATCTCCAACAAACCTTTCCTACGTAAAATAGAGACCCCACCCCAGTTCCCAGCTGACTCTCTCCCAAACACCTGCATGGAATGTGTACCTGGGCTGTAGGCTGATAGTGGTTGTTCTTTTTTAAATATTCAAATTGTGGCCTATAAAGGATGTAAGGTTTCCAAAAACAGAGATTCCAAGAAAGGAGAAAATGCAGTATACTTGGGCAGAGATTTTTTTTTTTTTTTTTTTTAAAGGCACCAATTCAAAATGAATCCCCTAAAAACAGAAAGATTAGAACAGAAGTTGTTATCCGTTTTGCCAAATGACCCTGAAGTTCTATATGGCTGTAAAATCTTTCTGTATTTCACTCTAGCGATCCCTGCCTGAATCATAAAAAGGCAATTGCACTTACATAAGACACGGTGTCAGAGACGCTGTCTGCTGGTTGTCTGCTTCCAATATTCTTGTCCTCTTCAGGCACGTCAACCTGTTTTGTACAAGAGTCAGTAAAACAAGGAGCACACACCACACTGGTCCTGAGACTGGCTAATCCTGAGGTAGCATTACAGCAACATTGCAAACAAACACTATCCAGGAGCAAGTTCTTGCTGGAGAATATGACTGAAATGGAATAATCCACATTTTCCCCATAAAATGCTGCATTTTCTGTTGAACAATGCAGTTCTATAGCATGGTCTGTCAAACATGAGTGAGAAGCAGCAGAGAATTATCTTCTCCAGATAGAACTACCATTTACAATTCCCCTTGTGTGAAACCCCCTTCAAACAGCAAATACCTCTGGTTAAGGCAAATCCATAGATTTACAGTCATACCCCGGGTTACAGACACTTCAGGTTGCGCGTTTTGGGGTTGCGCACTGTGCCAAACCTGGAGGTACCTGAATGGGTTACTTCCGGGTTTCGGCACTCACGCATGTGCAGAAGCACCAAATTGCACTTTGCGCAGAAGCGCCGAATTGCAACCTGCGCGTGCGCAGATGTGGCATTGCAGGTTGCAAACGCTGCAGGTTGCAAACGTGCCTACCGCATTGATCACATTCGCAACCTGAGCATCCACTGTATAAAACTACCATACTTGACTCACAACCCCTTTACTAAGAAATGGCAATGCATTTGTGATTATCAGTTGCATTCAATTATTTTTATGCACTTATTTTATGCACTTACAGGACTGGGTGGCTCTCTCTGGTTTCTGACGCTGTGGAGGCTTCCAATTTCTGCTTGAGAGCTTGAATGTGACATTCCTTCAAAGTAAGGTCTATAGTAAGAAAACAAAGGACATCGTAATGTTGTTGTTTTTTGCTAGGAGCGCCAAAACATGGCCAATGCTATAGAAACCTCTAGAAACCGTGTGCCAAAATGTGAGAGGCTGCTGTCAATCCTTCCCAAGATCTCTCCCTCCCTCATGTGCAAAACTGCTGCCCAAGTAGCCGTTTGACCAAGCAGGCGTGTACCGAAACACAGTCCACCCCCCTTTCGCTTGGACTACTGCAATGCGCTCTACGTGGGGCTACCTTTGAAGGTGACCCGGAAACTGCAATTAATCCAGAATGCGGCAGCTAGACTGGTGACTGGGAGTGGCCGCCGGGACCACATAACACCAGTCCTGAGAGATCTGCATTGGCTCCCAGTACATTTCCGAGCACAATTCAAAGTGTTGGTGCTGACCTTTAAAGCCCTAAACGGCCTCGGTCCTGTATACCTGAAGGAGCGTCTCCACCCCCATCGTTCAGCCCAGACACTGAGATCCAGCACCAAGGGCCTTCTGGCAGTTCCCTCATTGCGAGAAGTAAGGTTACAGGGAACCAGGCAGAGGGCCTTCTCGGTAGTGGCGCCCGCCTTGTGGAACGCCCTCCCAGCAGATGTGAAGGAAATAAGCAGCTATCCTAGCTTTAAAAGACATCTGAAGGGACGTTTTTAATATTTAACGCTGTATTGTTTTTAATACTTGACTGGGAGCCGCCCAGAGTGGCTAGGGAAACTCAGCCAGATGGGTGGGGTATAAATAATAAATTATTATTATTATTATTATTATTATTATTATTATTATTATTTCCCCAGAGCTGCCCCAGCATCTCTCATCCTAACAGACCGTCGGTTCGAGAATCTGCAAAGCTGCCATCAAAATCTCTTCTTACTTTAGCTTTGGCTTAGGCGTACTGAGGACACTGTCATCATCTTCCATGTCAGGGCCGCTGTCACTAGGGTTTTCTATATCAAGTGTATCATAGAGAAGGTCTAGGTCTTCTTCTACTTCTGGGACATGGTCAGCTGGATCCTGCTCAGAATCCAAAACCTAGACAGAAAAGCATAAGCAGCATAAAAGTGTGTTATCAGCAGCATAAATGGAGGCTTCCCTTGAAATGCAAAGAGCATCTCGGTCATTAACTGCACTCAAGTATTTATATCTAGGCCCTCTGCACAAGTCCATATACACAAAATTAGAACTGTATGAAGAGACCAAGTTCTGCCTCTCTGTTGCATTCTCGTTGCTCAGCTCAACTGCTTTTCTCATGTTGGTGCTGATCTTCTGCAGCCGTGAGCCTTCTCCACTCATATTTATTTATTTAAAAGCATGCATAGTAAAGGTAAAGGGACCCCTGACCGTTGGGTCCAGTCACGGACGACTCTGGGGTTGCAGTGCTCATCTCGCTTTATTGGCCAAGGGAGCCAGCGTACAGCTTCTGGGTCATGTGGCCAGCATGACTAAGCTGCTTCTGGCGAACCAGAGCAGCACACAGAAACGCTGTTTACCTTCCCGCCGGAGCGGTACCTATTGATCTACTTGCACTTCGTGCTTTTGAACTGCTAGGCTGGCAGGAGCAGGGACCAAGCAATGAAGCTCACCCTGTCATGGGGATTCGAACCGCCAACCGTCTGATTGGTGGGAGGGCTCTCAGACCCCGGCAGAGCTTCGCACCTCCTTCCCTAAGCTGGTCAAACACTTCCCAGGCTTGGGGAAGTAGGCACGAGGCTCTGACAGGATCCTGGAGCCCAATGCTTTCTTCCCAAAGCCAGGCAGTAAGGTACTGAGAGCACAGAAAAAGGTATGGCATTGCAGCAAGTCATTTAATATTCATGCATCATGGAATAACTGTATGCCAAGATCTTAATGAAGTTCCAATAAAACATGTAATTGTCTTACATGTAATTGTTTTTCCTGGCCTGGAGGAAATTTTTCAGCCAGGGCAACTGCCCAGAATATCGGCACCTTTTTCTAGGAACAAAGCATTGTGTATAACGATTTAAAAGTGGTATAGGCTCCCTGTGAGATTTAGACCCCTCATATGGGGAGTTTTCACAAGTACAACAGTGAAGGCATGTTGCCCAGCAAATCATTCCTTCATGTCAGTGAGCCAGCTCTTGCCCAGGACTGAGCAGAGGGGCCTTGAGGGTCTCCCAGTGTCCACTGGAGAAGATTCCATCTGTATTCCTGCGAGAGGAGACACTAGGACACCATGCTGGCTATGTTTTACTGTGAGTTTTGGTATCTGTGTCTTGCCTTTTGTTTGTTCTTTGTGTCACGTTGCATGATTGTTTTACCTTTCAGCAGGAGGCAAAATGTCACTTAAGAGGCAACACAGAAGCCTCCAGAAGTGGTGACATTTTTTTGTGCCTTAACTGAAGTGGGAACATAATGAGATCCCCACTTGGTGTCCATTTGGTGGTGTCCGTGGAAAAACCTTTCAGATGATTACAAATGGCACCTTTCCTAATAAAACTGGATACCCTCTGATGTATTGGCAATTCCAGACAGCCTATTTCAAAGTTCACATTTGGGGTGATGGCTACAGCCTTTGCACTGTGAAAATAAATTCTGTTTGAGTGGTAAGTGGGTATAGAGACATTTTTTTGTGAGTCTAAGAAGCTAAATGAAACAAAACTGGCGTTGCCACCAAGATGTGATCATTTGCTTGTGCAATCTTGATACAGCTTGCGAAGTACCAGGGAGATAATGTTTTCCAAGCACAAATTGTGTAACTATATGCAGGAACGGGTTTTATAATTCATTTTCCAAGTTTACAATGATAATATATTGATTGTTGTCCTTTTTAATATCTGTACAATGCCCAAACGTATTGTGATGGGACGATGAGCTGCTTGTGTGTAAAATCCTAGTCCCTCAGAGTTTGGTCAAGTTTGCAAACCTCTGTCTGTAACGGAGCCCCTTAAACATGGCTCCGTCAGTCGCTGGCAGATTCCGACAGTGGTTGCTTTCGGAATCGCTTCCAACATAAAAGCTCCCTTGTATTCTTCCTTCGCCCTTTCTAAGTTGAGTTGGAGCTGACGATGGATTGCTTCCATTTCTTCTACAAAATGCTCGGCTGCCGGGACACCCCATCTCTCCCCTTCTCCCCCTGGGAAAGCCCTGGGATGACACCCATAATTAGCCAAGAAGGGGCTCATCCCTGTGGACACATTCTCGGCATTGTTGTAGGCAAATTCCGCCAGCGCCAACTTTTCTACCCAGTCATTCTCTCTGTCATTGACATAACACCTCAGGTATTGCTGGAGGACCCCGTTTGCTCTTTCCGCCTGCCCGTTGGTTTCAGGGTGCCGGGCAGTCGAAAAGTTGACCTCCACCTGCAGTAAGCTCATGAGCTTCCTCCAGAACCTGGAAGTAAATTGTTTTCCTCGGTCTGAGACCACCCTCAATGGCACCCCGTGCAACCTAAAAATGTGTTCTACAAATAACTTCGCTGTCTCTTCCGCCGTGACTGCATGCGAGCAGGCTACAAAGTGGCACATCTTTGTTAGTAGGTCTACCACCACCATGATGGCTGTTTTCCCCTTGGACTTCGGCAGATCAGTCATAAAATCTATCGACACTGCCTCCCAAGGTCGTTCTGGGGTTGGTAAGGGTTCTAATAGCCCCGCCGGTGCCCGCCTCTCCCCTTTGGCTCGCTGGCATTGCTCACACCCTCTTACATACTCCCGTACATCTTCCCTCACCTTAGGCCACCAAAATTCCCTGGTGACCAACCACATGGTTTTGTGTTGTCCAAAATGCCCCGCCGTGGGGCTGTCGTGCAACTGCTTGAGTACCCTCCCCCTTAAGTCTCCTTCAGGGATATACAGTGCCCCTTTGTAATACAAAGCTCCATTTCTTTCCTCGAAACCCCCTGGTTCCTCTCCCTCACCCCTAAGACCTCTGAGCTTATTCTGGGCGTATTCATCATTCTCTGTTTCCTCTACCAGTTCTCTTTGTCCCACCAATGCCGCCCCACACACCCAGCGGTCCTCTGGAATGACATGTCTCTCTTCGGGTGCTCCCTCCCCCTCCAAATATTCAGGTTTGCGTGAGAGAGCGTCCGCCCTAATGTTCTCTGGGCCTGGCACGTAACAAATCTCAAAGTTAAATTTGGAGAACTCCTGGGCCCATCTCACTTGCCGTTGGTTGAGCACTCGTGCCGTCCTCCAATACTCTAGGTTCTTGTGGTCAGTGCACACTTGCACCTTATGTTGTGCGCCAATTAGCAGGTGCCTCCATCTCCGGAACGCCTCATGAATGGCTAGTAGTTCTCGGTCATACACCGTGTAGTTCCTCTCGGATTTGTTCAGCTTTCGCGAAAAAAAGGCACACGGTCTCCACTCTGACTCCTCCTTCCCTGGCTGCAGAAGCACCGCCCCAATCGCTCTGTCTGATGCGTCAGTTTCCACTCTCATCGGTTTTTGTAAATCCACATGCAGGAGTTGTTGTTCCGAGGCGAAGGCCCTTTTTAGTTCCTCAAATGCTCGCTCCGCCTCCTCAGTCCAAACGAACTTCTTCTTACTGCTGAGACAGTCCGTAATGGGCGCCGTCAGGTGGGCAAAGTTTCGGATGAACTTACGATAGAAGTTCCCAAATCCTAGGAACCTCTGCACATCCTTCCTTGTTTTGGGTGTTTTCCATTCCAGCACCGCCTGGACCTTGCCGGGATCCATGGCCAATCCCTTGTCTGACAGGCGATACCCCAGGAATTCCACCTCCTTGGTATGAAACTGACACTTCTCCAGTTTCACCCACAGCTGGTTGGCTTGCAGCCTGCTCAACACTTCTCTGACGTCTCTCACATGCTGCTCCTCATTCTCAGAATACACCAACACGTCGTCTAAGAAGGCCACACAATTCTTGTAAAGCAAAGGCCCCAGGACGTGGTTCATAAACGATTGAAAGCACGCGGAGCCTCCTTGTAGGCCGAAGGGCATAACTAAATATTCAAATGCCCCCAAAGGGGTGAACATGGTGGTTTTCCATTCATCCCCCTTCCTTATTCGTATCAGGTTGTACGCCCCCCTTAGGTCCAGTTTAGTAAAAATCTTTCCCTTCCTGACCCTTGTCAAAATGTCGTCAATCCTGGGCATAGGGAAAGCCACTGGTTCTGACACTGCATTTAAGGCCCTGAAGTCACACACAAGCCTCGGCTTGTTCGTGTTTTTTTTTATCCACAAAAAACACTGGGCTGCCCCCCACCGCCCTGGACTCTCTGATGAACCCTCTCTTCAGGTTCTTGTCAATGAACTCTCTTAGCTCCTGCATCTCTCTGTCTGACATGGCGTACAGCTTGCCTACAGGGAGCTGTGCCCCAGGGAGTAAATTGATTTGACAGTCAAAGGGTCTATGCGGGGGTAGTTGGTCAGCTTCCCTTTCGCTGAAGACGTCGCGGAGATCTGCGTATTGTCGTGGTACCTTCACGTTCTCCGTTACTTCAGTCCCTGCTAGGGTGGCTTGGGCCCCTGCCAAACCCTTTCCCTCTTTGCAGTGTTCTAAGCAATGTGCTGAACCAAAAGAAACCACTCTCTGATGCCAGCCCACCAGCGGATCATGTAACGCTAGCCAGCTCATCCCCAATATAATGGGAGCTCCTCCCAAGGTGGCCACATTAAACGCTATCAGTTCGGTGTGCCTTGCCACCTTCATTATCATTGGGACGGTCTGCAAGCTGACTTCTCCTCCCAACAGCTCCCTGCCATCGATCGTGGTCACCTGCAGGGGGTTGCTTAAAGGGATCGTCTGTATCTGGTGTTCAGCTGCAAACTCTTTGCTCATGAAATTGCAGGAGCTGCCTGAGTCCAACAGCGCCTTTATCTTTAGAGGGTGTCCGTTTGGCAGCTCTAGCGCCACTTCTATCACTAGGGCGGGTTTAGGAGGTTCTGGCGTGGGCACTTTCACTGCTCTTTGGCCTGGCTGCTGTGCCCCGACGGTGGCAGCCAGGCGTTGGCTTTTACTTGCTTCGGTATTTCTTCCTCTCTTCCCTCCACAGCTCCTACCATCCCTTGCCATTCCTTCCTCTGGGGGCAGACTCTGGCAAAGTGACCTGGCTGTTGGCAGAGATAGCATTTCCGGGCGCCTTTTCCCTCCTTCTTTCCCCCCTCACTGGGCTTTGAAACTGCGCGCGCGCGCGCTGTTCCGATTTCCATCGGCTCTGCCGGCGGGAAAGTTGGCTCTGGAATGTCTGGAATGCGGAACTCCTTCCAACGTTCCCCCTTCCCTTCCCGCCTCTCCAATGCTCTCGCCTCCTGGCGCGCTCCTATGGTCAGCGCTGATTTGGTCAGCTGGTCCATAGACTCCGCCCTGGGCGCCCGGGAAAGTTCGTCTTTCACAGCCGAAGAAAGCCCTTCTTCAAAGAGCATTTGAATGGGTTCCGCCGATAGATCCCACCCCAATTTATGGATCAACATGGTGAACTCAGTCCAGTACTCATGGACAGATCGGCTCCCCTGTTTGCAAGCCATTAACTGTCTGCGGACCACTCCCTGTTCAATATCGCTGGAAAACATCAGATCCATGGCGCGAAAGAACTTCATCGTGTCCTTTAGGACGTCACTATTCGCTGCCATCAGGGGTCTAACCCAGTCTCTCGCCCCCTTTTCAAGATGCCCAATCACGAAAGCCACTCGTGATTCCTCGTCAGGGAATTCATCAAACTGCAGATTGAGGGCATATTGCATCTCTGTCCGAAAGCCATGATAGTCTTTGGGCTCCCCCCCAAACTTCTGCACCAATCCTGGTACCTTTCTGACGAGCTGGGTGTCTTTCCCCTTTTTGTCTGCATCCTGAGCCCTCCTCTCCTCAAGCCTCGCCGTCTGCAGCGCTAGCTGGACCTCCAACACCCGGTACCTTTCTTCCAGGCTTGGACCCGCTCCAGCTCCTGCTTCTCCGGTTCCGGCTGGGTTGCTCATGATGCCTTCTCCTGCACAAGCTGCTCACGGAGACTGTCGGAATGCTGTGATGGGACGATGAGCTGCTTGTGTGTAAAATCCTAGTCCCTCAGAGTTTGGTCAAGTTTGCAAACCTCTGTCTGTAACGGAGCCCCTTAAACATGGCTCCGTCAGTCGCTGGCAGATTCCGACAGTGGTTGCTTTCGGAATCGCTTCCAACATAAAAGCTCCTTAACGGAAACACGTCTTCTGGACTCTCTGCGTGACAGTTTCCGGCGAGGAGTGGGTGTCCCTACAGGAGGTCCTGAAACCTCCCCACTGTTTTCGCTGGAAGTGTCTCTGAGCCATCCCTCCAGCTCCCTTTCCCTCAGCTCAGCTCCTCTCCCCCTACTGGTTCCCTCTTCAGCTGCTGAGTCTCTCCCAACCTGTGTGAGCCCTTTCACTTCCCTTCCTTCCGATGGCAGTTCCCTGACACGTATTTTGCAGGAAATGGCATAATTGTTTTCAAAAGAATTTTTGCTCCAAAGGTTTATTCTTTGTTTTATATGATCCCCGCCCTCAGGTAATTGCACAAATTACTTTGTTATCGGGCATATCTGTTGGGCAAGAAAACAAGTTCTGCCTTAAGCAAGTGTTACAAATAACAGGGTTGTTTTTTTATGAGAGGCAGAAGCCTGGGCAGAAGTTACTTTCAGAAGTTATCAGGGCCCATATTTTGTTGTGCGAGATACAGACAAAATAACTTAGGACATTTTACAGAAACAGAGGGCGAGAGCCAGGCGACGTTACCTGGACTCAGGTCCCACTGAAATCAATGGGACAGATCTATCATGATGTTTCATTGATTTCAATGGAAGTCAAGTTCACCCCTACAAAGAAAGCAGGACAGGGAGACTGCTAAAGTTCCTAAAAGAATTAAGGTACTTTCACATGAAACAGTAAGTTGGTAAATGGCACCCCGGCCATTATATTTTATTTATTAAAAATAATTTATAAGTGGCTGAATGTTTCAAAAACACTGATCACTCACATTATACAAAAATAATGTTTTTGTGCTCCTAAGTTTCCCCTGTTATCCTATTGCAGTTTAGAAGAGACCCAAGTACAGAAGGTTACTCAGACCATTCAGTTTCGGCAATGACATTAACGCTCATGTAGAAGGCTAACAAAGCTTCACACGCAAAAGACAATATTTCCCAGATCATTAAAATCAGACAGGTAAACTAGGGGGTACATTGCCGCCATTTTAAGCCTTGGTGTAAAACCTCGGGAGTGCAGAACCTCAGCCCCAGAGACTAAAGCCTCTTTATCTGGCACTTGGAACTTTGCCAAGGTCACACGGCACAGCTTCCTCAAGTTCCATTCCTTGGCTGGAATGAAGGATGAATGCATGGGGGTGTGCGCAGAAATGCCCAGCTGAATGCAGCCTATTGTGCAAAAACAAGAGTCACATCTGTTGCGGCATTTGCTTTTGCCTCCATCCCTGCCCATCACGGTCCCCAGGAGGTCGCCCAAGAAGAAATTCAGCCCTTAAGATGATAAAAGTTTCCAACCCCTGCTGTGGAAAGAGGTTCTGCGTTTCTGACGAAAGTGCCCTTAGCCTGATGGATAATGCAAAACCCATGCAGAATTTAAGGAAGTTGCTGGAGACAGCAACCACAGACAGCTTACCTCGTCAGATACTTTAAATCGTCTCAACAGGGCCACTACTTTTTGCTTGAAGTTTTGCTGCTGTAAAGGTAAATGACTGCAATCAATACAACACTAAAGCACACAATCTCTGTGTGTCGAAGCACAGCGCCACGACAATCCATGCACCATTTATTCTCAGTCAATAAGTGCAAATAGCTTACAAAAGGCAGGCCACGGCTGTTGCTCATCCATCTGAGGGACTGTTTAAATTCCATCCCAACTAGGAATTGGGCCAGAATTTCCGGTTCAGCTAGGACAGCCAGTTCCAGATCCATACTGGAAAGAGCGTGCAAACTGATGTCTCTGTGTTGGCAGAGATGTCTCATATTCCTCTAGTGCAATGACATAGCTGGCCACTCATTGCCCTGGAGGCCTGAGGACAAGCCCACAGAGGTCTAGCACAATCTCCCTTGTTTTGCTATTAGTTTGTGCTTGGATTCCACCATTCACTTTGCAGTTTTAGTGGAGTAGGATTAAATAATTCCTGATAAGCAACTTTTTTTTTCACTTTTTTGCCGAGAAGCCAATGAGCTCTTCTCACTCCTGATCTCCAATCACGTATATTCAACCCTAGAACTCTTTGCCACTAGAAATGTCTAACAGAGGTCTAATGTTGTATTAGTTTGTTAGGAACAGTTAGCTTTGCATTTCATCCAAAGCCCACTCCATTAACACAAATCTTTAACATATTTTATTTTTTTTTTACTCTTAACACAAGATTAAAAACAAGTAATTACAGAAAACGGAGACTTTTTTAATCAGAACACAGTTTCCCACAAACTGACTCTGCAACAAAATCTGCAATCCATGCCACATAGATGATGTCTGAAGAATATAGGTTGTATTTTTGCATGGGGACATGGCACTAAGTTATCCCTCTACATGTCTGAGTGTCTACCCCAAATAATCAATAAATAAATTCCAAAACAATTGGAGTGCACAAAAATATAAATGCTAGCCTGCTAGCAATGTGTATGGGAGGAGAAAGAGGATTCAACACAATGGATCAGCCACACAGCTCCCTTGCCAGGGGCCTTGTATAAAGAACACAAATCCCACCAGGGACAAAGATTTAAGACGTACCTGGGTGAGAAATACTCTTGTCAAGCCTCCTGGGGGAAGGGCCATGCAAGAAGGGCAGCCACAGGCATATACAGAGTACAGAAACACTTGTGGCTCTTGGTATAGATAGAATGTAGTTGGGAAGCAAGAGGCAGGACTTCAAACCCCGCCAAGTGAAAGAGGGGAATGGCTTTTATATGCTTGTGAAAATACCATTTGTGTCAAAGGCATAAAAGAAGGAGATCCTAACTTGAACCCATACAGCAAATGCAACACAACAGGTCCCTAAGCCAGTGCCGGATTTACGTATAAGTGAAACAAACTATAGCTTAGGGCCCCATTCTTTTGGGGCCCCCGCAAAAAATTAAAGGAAAAAAACTGGATGTACATTTCCAAAATATAAGATAAAAAACAAATAAAATAAAACCTACATACAGCAACAGTGTTTTGTGTTGGCTTAGGCTCCTTTTGGTATGTGTGAATGGCTTTAGATACCTATTAGGTCCATAAATTAGCATATATTCAACACAAAAAACAGTGACAATTTGTTGTTGACAAAGGACAACTGGACATATAAAGGGCCCCATTACCTTCAGTAGTTGAGGGCCTCATCAAACCTAAATCTGGCCCTGCCCTAAGCAACTGGCTGTAGGAACAGATATTAATCAAATACATCGTGGGGGATTTCTCTTTCCCCCAGGTCCAAGACCCAGTCTTAAGGTGCCAGAAGCAGAGTGGTTGCAGAAGAAACTCTAGCCTGTGAGAACAGTCATATTTTTGTTTTGTTTTTCCAGGCTGGAGGTCTGTGCTTCAAATACAGACCACAAGCCTGTTGTCTCCCTGGTGCATGTACAGTGGTACCTCGGGATAAGTACTTAATTCGTTCCAGAGGTCTGTTCTTAACCTGAAACTGTTCTTAACCTGAAGCACCACTTTAGCTAATGGGGCCTCCTGCTGCCACCACGCCGCCAGAACACAATTTCTGTTCTCATTCTGAAGCAAAGTTCTTAACCTGAAGCACTATTTCTGGGTTAGCAGAGTCTGTAACCTGAAGCGTATGTAACCTGAAGCGTATGTAATCTGAGGTACCACTGTATCCAGATGTGTCAGAGTGTGAGCAAAGTCTCATCAAGCCCACTGACCTAAGCTCAAAAACGTTTGTTTGGAACACTGAATGCTCCCCTGAATGTGTCCTATAGACAGAAAAGGTGCAAAGGGCACCTTGCTATCTCCATACTCTTTAGAAGGAGGAAGCTATTACTGAATCAGACTCGTGTTTAATAAAAATTTCCAGAGGGGTAGCTGTGCTACCCCATTGCCAAGGGCCTTCTGGCAGTTCCCTCACTGCGAGAACCCAAGTTACAGGGAACCAGGCAGAGGGCTTTCTCGGTAGTGGCGCCCACCCTGTGGAACGCCCTCCCACCAGATGTCAAAGAGAAAAACAACTACCAGACTTTTAGAAGACATCTGAAGACAGCCCTGTTTAGGGAAGCTTTTAATGTTTTATAGACTATTGTATTTTAATATTTTGTTGGAAGCAGCCCAGAGTGGCTGGGGAAACCTAGCCAGATGGGCAGGATATAAACAATAATTTTTTTATTATTATTACTATTATTATTATTATTAAAGCAGGACACGACATGTGCCTCAAATTATCAGACTTGGCTATGAAGCACCCCAAATGACCTTGGGTCAATCGCTCCGACCTAGCCCCCCTTCAAGGCAATGGCAGATGAAAGGAGAGGGGGCAATTTTTGTATGCCCTCTTGGGCTCCTTGGAAGAAGGTCAGAACAAAAAGGCAACCTCAGTCCACCAAAACAAAGGTTTCCTCTGCTTACATTACTCCCCTGCCATGCATGTAACCACCCGAGTCACTTTTAGCTGCTTATTACTTGTTATAATTCTGTTCTGTATGCATTACACTCAAAGCGGTTCACAACAAAGCACGACAAAACAAAAATATGAATACAACTACTGTGGCTTTGTATTCGTCCAAACCTCATGCCATATCTAGTCCACTCTTTCATTCTGGGCAGACACTTTGGTCCCAATCCACATCAATGTTAGTAAAATTAATTTCCACCAACCCTGGTTATGGATGCTGTTCTTACTATCGATCTCCACTGCTTCTTTGGCTTCCCCAACTCATACTCATCATCATCCAAATCCTGAATAAAAAGAAACGTTTGTTATGATCATCAACAAAGGTCAAATGAGGGGAATGGGGTGTTACAACATCAAGGCAGATGGAATGCCTTGCAAGCGTTTTTTTAATTAATTAAAATGTATGCAAACATACACTAAGCTGTCCCAACTGTTAACAGATTTAAGGCAAACAGATCCTACAACACTAATTCTGTTACCACACCAGCGGCAGCTACGAGCCCAATTCAAAGTGCTGGTTTTGACATAAAGCACCTCGATATCTTCTGGATATTGACCGGAGGAACCTAGCAAGACCTTCAGATCTTCATTGGAGACCCTGTTCCAGGTTGCTTCTTTGAGGGTGGTTCAGAGGATCAACTTCCTCAGAATCAACCATCAAGGACCATGAACGACCAACTGAAGGAGTGGACTAGGGATTTCACAGGATTGCCAGCAACGAGGGACAAGAAAAGTTTCCCCAAGTCATAAGAAAACCATTTGGATCCAACATCTTGTGGGGTGGGAAACTATTAAGTCCTTCAGTTTCTCTTTGAAGTTGCTCTAATAGGCTATCAAGTGGCTAAATGTTTTGAATAAAATAAATGAATGAAATAATCAGTCCACTCCCTTGCATTTATGACTTTTAAGATAATTACAAAGGGCTTATTTGCTTAGACAATACCTGTCCCTGAACAGCGTCATCACTGGCTTCTTGTTCTGAAGAGAAGCTTTCATATTCCTCTTCGGAATAGTTGTCTGAAAGAAGAATGATACAGAAGCAATTGGATTATGCTCTTACTAAAAACAACAACTGCACATTGGTTTAAAGGCAAACCAGGAAGAAAACTGCAAGGGCCGTTATGGCAATTTCACAGTTGTTGTTTTCTGGTTTTCTGGTTTTAATCTTCTTATTAAAACCATCTGAAGACGGCAAAGTCAGGAACCGCAAGAGTTGAGAGGGGGGAAAGCTTTGGGGGAAACTTTGATCCTGGCCTTTGCTCAGTTCTAGAAGTGAAAGCAGTCTGCGTACAATTTGGACTGAATTCAGAGAATGATGCTACTAAAGTTATGGTACCCTCTCTTGAAAACGGAAGGTCCTAGAGAAGGAGATTGGGATACAATTGCAAATACAAAAGAGGAAGTCCAAAGAAAAAATATGGTTGACATTAAGCAATAACAATAGCAATTATGGAACCTATCTTGGACTTTTTGTGGGGAAAGGAAATGAAAGATTCTGAGACATCTTGACTTAAAAGAAACATTGTTTAACAGAAAGTGGAGAAGATGGATATTAGCATGGACTGTATGCTCTAAATATATTTTTCTTTTTTTATGTAACCAGCAGATGGAAGATCAGACATTTTCTTTTTGTATCTTTTCTATATTTTTAAAACTTTTTTGTCCTTGGCATACGTATAGTTGACAAAGAACCCAGTGTGCTGCATCGCACAATTCACAGAATACAATCCTATTTGCATTCATTTTGCTAACTGCACATATTTCACTTCTTATTGCTTTTAAAAAAAATAAAAACCAAACAAAACCCTGGGTACTAATACCCTGCCTTCATTGCTCATCCTCGCCATTTTATTCATTCTTCAAATAACCCCTCTACAAATAAATCCCTATTCCTCCTTCCTTCATTTGTCAGCCCATTACCAAGATAATTCAAGTTGGGGTGGGTTTTTTTACTTTATATTATTTTATTTAAAATCCACCCTTTTCCTTACTGTTACGTCTTCATTTTGATTCCCCCAAATCGTAAGTCTTGCTCACCAATTCAGAGCAATAGGAGCTGGGTGGGGACTTCTGGGTGAGTTTTAGCTGCCGCTCTAGTGTTTTGGTGACTTCAGCAGTTATCCTAACAATCCATACACACTAGACGCATTTGAAGCGCATTTGAAGCGCATGTTTCCCAGTAAAGAATTCTGGGCACTGTCGTTTACCTTGCACAGAGTCACCCTTCCAAGCAACCCGTAACAAACAGCAGTGCCCAGAATTCCTTACTGAAAAACATGCGCTTCAAATGTGCTTCGGGTGAAGCGTGCTTCCTGTGTGCTTTGAAGACATAATGTGTACATGACATTCTGGCTCACTTCCTGACCGACTTATGGTAACTGAGGAACAGGGAAAATAGCAGGCAATCTCTTGCTGTGATACCTTTTTTCTTTGGCTGCTGAAGGTATCATTTCCAACTACCGCTATTTTAAGCACACCTGAAAGCATCAGTAAAGGAGAAAGAGGAGACATTTTTTGGAGCTGTTAGGCAGGAGCTGACAGGACAATCCTGAAAAATAACTGAGGGCATTTGGGGTAGCCCAATGAAGGTGAGCAAATGTTAAAGAAACAGGGGAGCAGCATTAAAGATGTTTCAGCTCCTAAATAATGGCCAAGCATTTTATTTCTTTTGCAGTTCTTAAAGAAATGGGAGTGCCTGATCACCTCATCTGTCTCCTAAGAAATCTCTGTGTGGGACAAGAAGCTACAGTTAGAACTGGATATGGAACAACTGACTGGTTCAAAATTGGGAAAGGAGTACGGCAAGGCTGTATATTGTCTCCCTGCTTATTTAACTTATATGCAGAATTCATCATGCGAAAGGCTGGGTTGGATGAATCCCAAGCCAGAATGAAGATTGCCGGAAGAAATATCAACCACCTCAGATATGCAGGTGACACAACCTTGATGGCAGAAAGTGAGGAGGAATGAAAGAACATTTTAATGAGGGTGAAAGAGGAGAGCGCAAAATATGGTCTCTGAAGCTCAACATCAAAAAAACTAAGATCATGGCCACTGGTCCCACCACCTCCAGGCAAATAGAAGGGGAAGAAATAGAGGCAGTGAGAGATTTTACTTTCTTGGGCTCCATGATCACTGCAGATGGTGACAGCAGTCACGAAATTAAAAAACACCTGCTTCTTGGGAGAAAAGCAATGACAAAGCTAGACAGCATCTTAAAAAGCAGAGACATAACCTTGCCGTATAGTAAAAGCTATGATTTTCCCAGTAGTGATGTATGGAAGCGAGAGCTGGACCATAAAGAAGGCTGATCCCCGAAGAATTGATGCTTTTGAATTCTGGTGTTGGAGGAGACTCTTGAGAGTCCCATGGACTGCAAGAAGATCAAACGTATCCATTCTGAAGGAAATCAGCCCTGAGTGCTCACTGGAAGGACAGATCCTGAAGCTGAGGCTCCAATACTTTGGCCACCTCATGAGAAGAGAAGACTCCCTGGAAAAGACCCTGATGTTGGGAAAGATGGAGGGCACAAGGAGAAGGGGACGACACAGATTGGACTGTGTTCTCGAAGCTACTAAAATGAGTCTGACCAAACTGTGGGAGGCAGTGGAAGACAGGAGAGCCTGGCATGCTCTGATCCATGGGGTCATGAAGAGTCGGACACAACTAAACAACAACAAAATTTCAATGGGCACTTTCAGGGATGAGTGCAACTACATAGGTTTATTTAATTGAAATTCTGTTCAAAGACTTTTACCTTGTCACTCGGAATTACAATTAGATAAACCTTTTCGTTGAAACGTAGAGAGTCTGGGGAATGTAAGCTTTTTCATAACTCTTTAAATAAACAAATAAATGGTAAGGTAAGGAATTTACAGAGGGCACATCTAGCAAAATTTGTTTTTAGAGTAATGGAAATATAATAGTTTTAAGAACACGGTTGCTGATGATGACAAAAGGTGGAAACATATCTAACAAATGGAATTACATGTGTGTAAGAGAGAGAGAGTCTGTTTCTGTGACTCTGTGTGCATCATTCAGCAACAGCATCCTGAGCATCTGGTGAAATGCTGACTTCACAACTGAATTTTTCTTGGGTGGGAGAAGAAGAAGAAAGGGCAGCAGGGACAGAACGGTACCTGAATCCCACAGGTAAAATCTGAGCATAAGGGATGAGCAAGTGACTTTCTCTATTCTCTTCCAGCCGATAATCTTCTAGTGTTGCAATTTTATATTAACTGCATTTTCTCTGGCATATATTTTGTACACATTTTTGGCTTCCTGTACACTGCTGCAATACTTTATAATGTAAGTGTTTCTTTAAATGGAAAAAGGATGATATTCAAGAGCAGATTCCCAAATACCCATTGCACCCCAAAAGTTGTCTCCACAACATTTCATCATCAATTGGCACAAGGTGCAGAAAGTACACTTTTTACAGTTCTGGAGATACCTGCAGACTTGATTTTCTGGCTCATGTGTATAGCACTGTCTTCTTGGTCTATTGGTTGGCTGGACAGTGAGAAGATCCAGATCTCTGCTACTTTGACTGCAGTTTCCTTGATGCTGCTGAAAAGATTCAAAACTTGGCCTCCTTCTTTTGGGTGCTGCAAGACCTACAAGACACAATGTCTGAGAGAGAGCGTGCTTACAAGTTGACACCCTATTTCTTACCCACTTTATGTTTGTTGTCAGAAAACTGGGGTTGGCTTTTACAGCCCAAGTCCCCAAGTCCCTACAAGTCCGCTATCGGTCAGAGATAAACACAACATCTGAATGAACCTTAGCAATGCTTTTGCAATGTAGCCTTACAGAAGACCAGAGAAAAAGTATGTTAACACCCTTTATGTTAGTGAGCTATACAGAGGGGCACATACCTCCACCATGTTCACAGATCCCATTGCCAAAGTTTTGTAGCCCAGAATTGTTCTGTTTTTATACCGTTTCCTCCTCTGCAGCATGATCTGAAGTTTGTTGCCTTCTCTTTTCAAGAAATGAGGATACTGCAAATAAAACATGTAAAGGTTTAATAATAATAATAATAATAATAATAATAATAATAATAATAAATGTATTTATATCCCGCCCTTCCCAGTTTAAAATCCGGGCTCAGGGCGGCTAACGGCAAATATAAAACACTGATTAAAATGTGACTTAAAAACAACATAAAACATTGATTAAAATGTGACTTAAAAACAACATAAAACAGCATAAAATACAACATAAAATGCAGCATCAATATCAATAAAATTCTAAAATCCAGGGGTCATTGTGGGGGTGGGGACCCAGTCAGTAGACATTGAATGATCACCAGGGCTAACTGACTAAGTTGGTCCTACTAGGGCCAGCAAGGAGACCAGGGAAGAATTTAAAAGTGAGGTCCCAGAAAGGGTTTCTTCATAGAAGAGGAAAGGAGGAAAGGGAATAGAGGATCAGGCTAATTCAAATTGAAGGCCAGGCAGAATAGCTCTGTCTTACAGGCCCTGTGGAAGGAGATCAAGTCCTGCAGGGCCCTAGTCTCGTGGGACAGAGCATTCCACCAGGTCGGAGCCATCACTGAAAAAGCCCTGGCCCTGGTGGAGGGTAGTCTGGCTTCCTTAGGGCCCGGGACCTTCAAGCTATTATTATTCATGGACCCTAGGGTCCTCTGTGGGACATACCAGGAGAGGTGGTCCCATAAGTACGAGGGTCCTAGGCTGCATAAACAGGAGGATATTAACTTCACCTTCTCAAGGAAGCACCTGGAAAGGCTGTCAGGTGGTCTCTAAGAACCCTGAGATGAATGACACTAGACTTTAATATTATTAGACCCTTCACAGAAAGAAGAATTGGGCAAGGAACAAGCCTAAAACACAGAATCTCTTGAAAAAGCAACATATTGTTACTTTTATTGGCTGGTTTTGTACCATATCGAACCACAGCTACTGGGATATAGTGCTGCTAAATAATACTGCACAGTAATTTGATGGAAGAGGTTGGGAGATGAATCAGCAGCCATAAATGAAAGCTGGTTCTCCACCTATAAAGAAATTAAAAAAGTGGATCCCACTCTCCTAAAGAGTAGACAGAGTACTTTGTATCCTGATCAGACTGGATGATAAATTAGTTCACTAATTTATTAATTACATTTACATCCCACCCTTCCTTATCTAACAAGCATTTTGTTTAGAATATAGGGCTCATTTGATCTTGCAACAACCGATAAAAACTTTGCCACTGCTAGTTATTATTATTATTATTATTATTGTTATTAAACTGGTAGGCTGTTTGGAAGGGTTGCCTATTCGAATATTTGTCCGGAATTTACCCTGTGTTTCATTTGTTTGTGCCGAAGGCCGAAGAAGGCTGGAACCCCTGCTCTTAATTCTTCCACAACACCCTACCTATCCCAAGGCAAGCTTCTAGTCTCTTCCACCTCTACAATGCCGTGGGAAATCAGATGAAGCAACAAGTCATTTTTTCATTTCGGTTTTTAAAAATATGTCCTAAATTAAGCTGCTTACAGTAAGGGGCAGGAGGGAAATATTAAGGATTCCTACATTACCTGCAGGGAAAAGGACAGTGCAAGTTCTGTTTCTACGTGCCCACTAGAATGCAGCATAATTTCATGAGACCGCAATATTCGTTTTGAACCCTGCACAGAAAAAGGAAAACAGATCAGCTATTGTTAGTCAATAATCACAGATTTGTGGAAAGTGTCACTACAGACCAGGGAAGGACAACGGCGGCTTCCAGCTGTTGTTTGATGACCTCTTCCACTGTCCGTGACTATTCGCCATACTGGCTTGGGCTTCTGAAGGAGACCCACAACAGCTGCAGAGGCACTGACACCCCCCCCACGCTTCCCACAGACTAATGTCCAAGTTAATGCAATTACTGGGCTATCGAGGGCCAGAGCACACGGAAACACCATTTACCTTCCCACAACAGTGGTACCTATTTATCTATTATTATTATTATTATTATTATTATTATTATTATTATTAATACCCCACCCATCTGGCTGGGCTTCCCCAGCCACTCTGGGCGGCTTCCAACAAAATATTAAAATACAGTAATGCATCAAACATTAAAAGCTTCCCTAAAGAGGGCTGCCTTCAGATGTCTTCTAAAAGTCTGGTAGTTGTTGTTCTCTTTGACATCTGGTGGGAGGGCGTTCCACAGGGCGGGTGCCACTACCGAGAAGGCCCTCTGCCTGGTTCCCTGTAACTTGGCTACTTGCACTGACATGCTTTCGAACTGCTAGGTTGGCAGGAGCCAGGGCAGAGCAACGGGAGCTCACCCTGTCACGCGAATTCGAACCGCTGACCTTCCAATCCACAATCCCAAGAACAGGCATAGGCAAACTCAGTCCTCTAGATGCTTTTGGGACTACAATTCCCATCATCCCTGACCACTGGTCCTGTTAGCTAGGGATCATGGGAGTTGTAGTTCCAACACATCTGGAGGGCCGAGTTTGCCTATGCCTGCCCAAGAGGCTCAGTGGTTTAGACCACAGCGCCACCAGGGCCGTCTTTAGCATATGCGCTGGCGGGGTGCAAAGATCCGCCCAGCGCCCCCAAATTTAGTTAATTTTGCGTGCACGGCGCTGTTGAGAATGAAAAGCGCCGTCGTTGAGTCTGAGAAGCGCCACCGTTGTGAATGACAAACACTACCGCTGGCGCGGCGCATCTTTGGTAAGTGAGCACACAAAGTCAAAAGTCCTTTAGTGAAACAGTAGGTATACATTTCGGTAATACCTAGGTATATATGTATTTTGTTTTTCTAGTTTGATCAAAATTATTTATTATTTCATAACAGGTAGATAGTTAAGAGCTTAGGCAGCGGGTGCCCTGCACCTCTTGAACTCCCGGGTAAATACGTCCCTGAGTGTTCCTTTCATGAACACCTAGTTAAAATTATGTGAACAACTTTGTTTCAAGAATTAAGATGTACAATTCCCAAAAGGCAATGATATAAATTAGCATCAATTCTGTATCAATAGATTTCTCAGTACCCAATTTGTAGCATGGTATATTAATGAAACCGTTTTTTCTCACTAATAAATCACACAACTCCCAATAAATAGAATATTACAGTAGTATAATAAATCACACAACTCCCAATAAATAGTATATTAGCAGCTCATTAGCTTATTATACCTAGCGAGGTTTGCATTACCTGCATTTTGACTGCAATTACCACAGAAATGAGATCTTTATCCAATTCTTTCAATACAATCAGTTTCTTCAAAGTCAAGCTGCACAACCTGCAAATTAAAAACGAAACAAAACCTGTGATATTGGGGGGGAAATAACTTAGGGATTGGGGAACTGGGCCAAAACTAAAAATCAATTTCATGATTTAATATCATCAGCAAACAGGGTTACTGCACTGACCACCCCTAACTCTAGATTGTTTATGAAAGAGCTAAAAAGCACAGGTTGCTACATTGATCCCTGTGGGACTCCACTTTATATTATCCATTTATCCCTGCTTCCTTAACCAGGTTCCGATCCACAAGAGGTACTGATCCCTTCTTGTTCCATGCCTGCTAAGCTTATTGACTCAGCAAGGTATTTTTTTCAGAAGGTTGTGGTTTTTTTTAATGCCCAAGTGCACTGTGTCACTTGGGTCACCTCTATTATGAATGGCCACTATTTTTGGCTAGCTGACAATGATGGCTTAGTCACACGAACCTCACCTCACTCACCATCTGGAGAAAGGAGAGGAGCAATAAGGACCATGACAGGAGGCCAGTCCTTCCAGAAGCGAGAGGCAGAGAAGCAGCACTCGCCGTGGTCACCCACGGCGATGCCCACAACTGGAGGTAGCCATAGAGCAGGTTGTCCCTGATGGTGCATCTCCTCAAAAGGTGCATTTTCCCATTATTTATGTTAAGTGTCAAATTAATATGTTTAATTTCATAATGTGAAGATCTAAGGCTCTTAATGTTTAAGTTAAATTTTACAAGAACTGTGATTTGGAAAACCGCTAAAAGGATATGCAATGAAATTCAACCAAGGGGAAGCGAGGAAGTCACTTAACAAGGTTAATAAGTGTAATTTTCAATAAGGTTATGATTTATGTTTGTTTGCCTTATGTGTTTGTTTATAATGTTGTGAAAACCAATTTAAAAAATGGGGGGGGGGGGAGAGGTGCATTTTCCCAAGCAGGAGCAGATAAGTTTGAAATGACCTGCTTCAGGGACCTCCAGGGGGACAGTTGAATTTCATACCAGTTTCAGAGCAATCAAGGGTAGTTTCCTATTGCAGCACCGGGGAGATCTTCCCCATGCACAGACCAGAGAGCAGCCAGAAAGGAAGCAGCATGAGAGAGCATCTGATCACCGCCCTCTCTCTTGGTCTGCGGGCCAGACTACATGTCACCTGAACTGCCGTGAACGCAGCTGCTGACATGCTCCCTTTTTTTGCTATATACCGTATTTTTTGCTCTATAAGACTCACTTTTCCGCTCCTAAAAAGTAAGTGGAAATGTGTGTGCGTCTTACGGAGCGAATGCAGGCTGTGCACCTATCCCAGAAGCCAGAACAGCAAGAGGGATTGCTGCTTTCACTGCGCAGCGATCCCTCTTGCTGTTCTGGCTTCTGAGATTCAGAATATTTTGTTTCTTGTTTTCCTCCTCCAAAAACTAGGTGCGTCTTGTGGTCTGGTGCATCTTATAGAGCGAAAAATACGGTAAATGGCAGCAGCGGGGGGAAGCTGGAGCATCCCTCGTTCTCCCTTCTGCAGCTGGACAAAAAGGGCTCTTTGCTTTCCGAAGGAGGCCTCTGCCGATGTCAGCAGCAGTTTGCCTTGCAATGCAAAGAGCGAGGAAGCGAGCTGGGCATCCGGCTGGGGTGGGCAGGGAGAGGGGAAGGCTTCCAACCAGTGGCGTAGCGTGGGTTGTCAGCACCCGGGGCAAGACAAGTAATTTGCGCCCCCTAACCCGTGGATGACATGCTCCCTTTTTTGCTATATACTGTATTTTTTGCTCTATAAGACTCACTTTAGTAGGGGCAGAGAGCTGCGAGTGCAAGCGCGTCCCCCCCCAGATGGTGCGGCCGGCCCCCCCTGCACCCCCCACGCTACGCCACTGCTTCCAATCCCCAGGCTGCCAATCCCAGGCTTTTCCCGCAGGGTATCCCCGTAAGGCGCCGCGTTCACACGACCCCCGCGCCGGCCCCGAGGCGGGACTCACCTGGGGACGCAGCTGGGGCCGGAGCCGTCCACCTCCCAGGCCGCGAACAGGTTCATGGGCAGCGGGCCGCCCGGCGCCGCCGCCACCACCCCGCCCGGGGGGCTGCCCGGACGCCCGCGCGCTTCGGCCGCCATGGCTGGGTCCTGGCCGAGGGGATGCAGCGAGCGGCTCGCCTCTCCGGCCGCCACGGCCCTTGCGCGCCGGCGCAGCAGCCGCGGACCTTCGCCCGGGACGCGCGTGACCGGCCGCGGGGGGAGGGGCGCCGGGAGGGTGACGTCACAAGAGAGCCCCCCCCTCCGAGGGGGGAGGGGGGAGGGAGAGAGGCGGGCGGCGGCGCTGGTTCCGCCGCAGTGCCAGAGGAGCAGAGGGACTGCTGCTGCTGCTGCTGCTGCATCTCGCTCCGCGGGTCTCGCTTCCCTGCGAGATGCCCTTGCGGGATGCAGGGAGGGAGTCGCAAACGCCGCCCCGATGCCGCCTTTGGTTTTGCACTCGGGGAGCTCAGGTGCCCGGCTTCCTTGGCTTCACCGTATTGTATGTCGTGCAAAAAAAACCAAAAACATAAAAGCACTCTAAACTGAAAAAGACATCCGCGGGTTTTGTTCCCCCCCCCCAAAAAAAAATTTTTTTTATTGGTTTTTACAACATTATAAACAAGCAAACACATAAGACAAACAAACATAATCATAGCCATATTGAAAATTACACTTGTTAACATTGTGAAGTGACTTCCTCGCTTCCCCTTGGTTGAATTTCATTGCATATCCTTTTAACGGTTTTCCAAAGACACCCGCGAGTTTTAAGTGCCGCGTGAAGGTTCAGCCAAGGGCTGCCTCTTGCATCTGGGAAAAGCGAGCGCAACTCTGGACCACCGAGCGCCGGATCTTGCTGAAACGGAATTCTTTGCATGCATCCGATTTTTGCAGCAAAAATGCCAACTCTTTGCCTCCTGTCCAAGGAGGAAGCGCGTTTCCGGCTCATCCTCATCACTGCGCGCATCTGCGAAGTGCTAAACACCCACGACGTGTCTTTTGCGCCCTTTAAAAGAGGCCAGCGCGGACCCCTGCAGGGAGCGCCGATTCTTCCTTCAAGTTTCCCCGGGTGGCTTTCGAAGGGGTTCCGACAGCTTCGTGGCGGCGGTGGCGAGAGAGGGCTGGGGACGGCTGCCAGCCCCGACGGAGGCTGCGCCCTGCCTTTATTGGAGGTGCTTCCGAAGACGGCTTGCCGGAGTCCAAGGAGGCGAGGGTCGCTCTCCCGCCCGGATCCTGCTGAGGGCATAGCTGTCAGCTTTTCCCTTTTCTTGCGAGGAATCCTATTTGGAATAAGGGAATTTCCCTTTTAAAAAAGGGAAACGTTGACAGCTATGCTGGAGGGTTCCCACTTGGGGCATCTGCTCAGCGGGCAGGAGGCTGGTCTGAGTGGCCCTTTGGCCGGAGCAAACGGCCCCTCGGCTTATGTCTGCTCAAAGCACACCGACCCGACCTCCCTTGCGCCTTTTCCGATCGCTCCGTCATAACATCGCCATCTTTATTTGTATGCCGCCTTTCCCCCTGGCAGACACCTCAGGCGGCTTACTGGAGCCTCGTCCCCCCTGCTTGCCGAGCCGCCTCCCTCCCATAGCTGTCAACCGTCCCTTATTCGGCGGGAAACTCCCTTATCCAAGCGTTGTGTCCCGCTGCTGTCCCTTATTGATGATGTCCCTTAAATTTCCCGGGTTTCATGCTCGCCCGGCTTGGGAGGGAAGCAGCAGCTTGGGGTCCCCCGCCTCGAGAGAGAGCGTGCGCACGAGCTGCCGCATCTCCATCTCTCCCTTTTCCCCCTCAGGGGCGCGTGGTGTGGAGACGGGTGGCTGCAGGCGGGCAGGCAGCCCCTCTCTTGTGAGACTTGCACCGTGCTGCCAGGGGAAGCCGGAGGCGGCAGCAGCGGCGGCAGCTGAGGAGGCAGCCTGAGGGAGGAGGAAGAGGAGGGGATGGGGAGGGATGTAGAAGGGTGGCACTTCAGCGGACTCGCGGGCTCGAGTCTCCCCCCCCCCCTTGGGCGGGGAAGGGCCGATGGAACTCCTTGCACCAGGATGACAGCAGCCCCGATGTGCTGCTTAGCATACCCTCCAACCAGTGCAGCATTTTAATGTAGTGATTTCCCCCTCTGCATCCCTTTCATTACTCTATTTTTATAAGTCATTTGTCCATCCATCGTTCTAATTTTTACTACAAGTTTTCTGCCAATCCTACCAATGTATGCACGGTAACTCTTTCCAATAGTTTTTCTAATAAATTATAAACTTTCCCCATTCTTTATTAAAGAGGCCCTCTTCCTGGTTTCTAATTCTGCCTGTAAGCTTTGCCATCTCGACGTCGTTCATCAGTTTTGTCTGCCACTCTTCTTTGGTCGGAGTTGTAGACCCTTAGGATCATCTAGTCCAACCCCCTGCAAAACACAGTCAGTCGCAGCAAAAGCAGCATGGCTTCATCAGTGCCGGATTTCTGTATAAGCCAAGCCAAAATCCCTTATTTTGGCTGCTGATCCCTTATTTTCGGGGCTGCTGGTCCCTTATTTTCAAATCTGTAAGTTGACAGCTATGCTCCCTCCCCGCGACCCGCCTGCTTCCGGCTGCTCCCTCCGGCCGTTTCCCAGCCCAGCCCCGCGCTGCTGCAGCAGGGAGTTCCAAGGCTCCCCACGCAGAGCGGGAGGATTGGGCGCTGTGGGCCGTGCGCGCCGTCCTTTCCCCGGCGCCACAGAGAAGCCGACGGCCAGAGGGAAGCGGGAGAGCAGCACCGGAACCCGAGCTCCGGGGGCGCCGCGTTCCGCCCGGGCCTTTAAACCACCGGAACGGAAGTGGGCCGGAGCATTTTCCCCCACGAACCCGGAAGTTCCCTTTCGCCTTCCGGCCAGCTCCGCTGTGTGGGCCGTGGCGCAGCGGCAGCCGCGGGTGCGAGGCAGGCGGCCATGGTGCTCCTCACCGTCATCGCGCGGGTGGCCGACGGGCTTCCTCTGGCCGCCTCCATGCAGGAAGACGAGCAGGTGAGCGGCGGCCGGGCCAAGCCAGGCCTCCACCTCCTGCTCCCGGGACTCCGGGCGCGGCTACTCGGAAGCAGGAGCCCTGCGCGATCCTGGCTCCAAAGGCGCCGCCTCCGTCGGTCCGCTGGAGATGTCGGCCTCGGGGCTCCCCGCCAGGCCTGCCTGGGAGGTCCGCGGTTGCTGAGCGGGCCCGGCCGAGAATGGCCCTCCTGGCTCCTGAAGTCGAGGGCCGGATGAAACTGCTTCTCTTCCCACCCCCCCCACCGCAAGAGAGAGCCCCCACCCCCCATCTAAGAGATGAGGCAGGCAGTGACAGCCTGCCTGCCTTCCTTCTCCTCTCTGAATATTTTGCTTTCTTAGAAGAACACATTGTGGGGGCTGGGAATCCTGAGCTGAAATTTCGGGGCTCCAGCTGGGTGCCTTTTCCGTTGTTGTATAGAGGAAACAGTCTAGTAGCAGCAGCAGAAGGGGAAGCATTTCGGTTTGGTTATTCTTGACCCAGTTCCTATTGGCTCAGTGACTGACACTTTGCTCTGAGCAAAGGCCAGTGCTTTGTCAGCCTGTTGGAGCTTTGCATTAAAGATTTGTGTTGTTTTGTAGTCTGGTAGAGACCTGCAGCAGTACCAGAGCCAAGCCAAACAGCTGTTCCGGAAGCTCAATGAACAGTCTCCGACCAGATGCACCTTGGAAGCAGGAGCCATGACTTTTCAGTAAGTACAAGAAAAACTCCGGTGCAGAGGCTCAGTAGGGAGTTGTAGACCATATACTGGATTAGGGGTTGCTAGAGAAGATGATTGCTCTGTGTCTTTAGGGAAAATTTGGGAAATATGGAAGTTGGTTTGCTGTCAGACCTGTTGTATCTTCTTTTGCAGTTACATCATTGAGAGAGGGGTGTGTTACCTGGTGTTGTGTGAAGCTGCCTTCCCCAAAAAGCTGGCCTTTGCATACCTGGAAGATTTGCACTCAGAATTTGATGAGCAGCATGGAAAGAAAGTCCCAACGGTGTCCAGGCCCTATTCTTTCATTGAGTTTGGTGAGGTTCTTCCCCTTCCTCATCAGGCAAAGGCCTGCCTGCAAGGTTCCTTTAGTAGTCCTGATGGCGGCTTCTCCTCCTTGTGCCATCCCTACTTCTCCCTCCTGGAAAGTTTCTTGCATTAGCACAGTCCTTTAAAAAATAATAATTGCTGTCCTCTAAAAAGACCCCGGAGACTGGATCCTCCCAGAAGCTTTACAGAATATCAGGTCAGATTATGCAAATATCCCTTTCCCTCACACAAATACAGTGGACTCTGACATTCTTTGTTCTTGGGTGATCTGTGTCATCTGAGTTGCTCTGAGCCCGGCCTTGGCTGGGGAGGGCGGGGTATAAATAAAATTATTATTATTATTATTATTATTATTATTATTATTATTATCGCTTATAAACACTCTTGTACTTAGGACCAGTGAGAGTTTCTGAATGCTTGTCACCATGGTTGCTCAACCTTGATAGGAAAATTATGGACTATATTACATGTGATGCTGCAACCATCATTAAGTTGCACACCTGTGTTACACAAAAACACCTATTTAGCAATAGGTGAATGTGAGTTCCAATTTTCATAAGTATCTCAATGCACAGGGAGAGTAGATTTAACCCTTCCCAACTGTTACCACAGTGACAATTCCCATCCCACCCTATTATTAGCTTTAGAAGAAAATGCTCTAAAGCATGCCAATGGAGCTAACAGTCTTGGGGAGCCAATTTTCATTAGGACCATGATTGTGGAGACAAGGTTAAACCTCCTCTCCACTGAATGCTACAATGAAAATTGCCACCAAAAAGGATAATTGGTGGACAACCAAGACTGACCACATGTGTGGAACTGATAAATAAAAGACATAAATTAGCTGTTGAACACTGAAGGGAAGAGAGACTAATTCATGAGCAGCTACCTCTTGTTTCAGATACTTATATCCAGAAAACCAAGAAACTATATATTGACAGTCGTGCAAGAAGAAACCTTGGCTCCATCAACACAGAGTTGCAGGATGTACAGAGAATCATGGTAGCTAACATTGAAGAAGTTCTACAACGAGGCGAGGCACTTTCAGGTACGGTGACTGTTGCATGCACAAGCTGCTCTTGCCTTTTTATGGGATGATCAGGTGCGATTGTAGCCTATGCAGTAGGAACAGGGGAAGCTGTGGCAAGCTGCTTTGTGCAATATAACACACCCTGTCTGCACATGCACTTTCCCTACATTAAGATATTCAACAGATGCTTTATTACGGGGGCCCACACCATTGGAATTGCAGTAAGTGGCTACTTTCTCCCTTGTGGTGCTCCAAGATGGAATGTGTTCCAGCTCTGATGTTGCTTTGATGTCATGTCATAAATATTCAAATGACTTTTTATGTAGGCTCACCCCCCCCCCCATTTTGTGGCTTGCCCTGTGATTTTTTGGTAAAGGGTGGGACATAAATAAAATAAATAAATGAGAACACTTTTTAATATATCCAGGCTTCATAAATGTTTGTTTATACATGTTTTATATTTACTCATGATTTTATTCTGCTCTTACATGTTTTTTTCCTGCTTCTACAGCATTATCTGTATATGTTAACTGCTTTTATTCTGATTTGCTTTGCTTTATTAAGTCCCCTGGAAACTTGCTTAAAGGGTGTAGTAGAATACCAGGAATAATTTCTATCATGTCATGCACCATAGCAAGCATGACAATTTCCAGCCTTGGCCAGGCAAAAACCTGTTGACCCCTGTTCCCCAAAACTCTGTTAGTGGTGCTCCAGCAGTCATCTCTGCTCTGGTTTCTCATCTCCTTCCCCATTCAACAAATCTTTATTCTTCTCCTTAGAATTAAAGCACCCTACAGCTTTGCCCTGTACTAGTGTTAAGCCCTTAGTCAATGACATGTTGTGCCCTATGATCTTCCCCAAACTTGACTGCATTCTTATAGCATCTTAAAGTCTCCTACTCTTTTCTGTTCTTTCGCAATCCCTTGTACCTTGAACTCTCCCCCATAACACCTGGGTGTTACTACTTATTTCTTTTTCTTTAAATCATAGAGTTGGAAGGGACCCTAAGGGTCATCTAGTCCAACCCCCTGCAGTTCAGGAATATCAGCTAAAACATCCATGACAGATGGCCATCCAACATCTGCTTAAAAACATCCAGTGAAGGAGAGTCCACCACCCTCCGAGGTGGGTTCCACTGGCAAACAGCTCTTACCATCAGAAAGCTCTTCCTGATTTGTCAGAATCTCCTTTCTTGTTCAGGGCCTACCCTTTGGAGCAGGAGAAAACAAGCTTGCTCCATCTTCCATGTGGCAGTTCTTTAGTTATTTGAAAATGGCTACCCTATCTCCTCAGTCTCCTCTTTTGCAGGCTAAACCTACCCAGCTCCCTCAACCATTCTTCATAAGGCTTGGTTTCCAAATCCTTCGTCATATTGATCATCCCTTATTTCCAGTTAAATCAGGCCTAAGTATATGTATCTTCTTTTGCTTGCTTTCTTCCCATGTTACCATTGCATATCGCATTCTTCATCTTTTTTTTCTTTTGTTCATCATGCTTAATTTATAAGTTCCTCAGAACAGAGATCTGCCTTTTCTGATTTTGCCCTAAAGCCAAAGCAGGCAGAATGTCCATCTCAATTGTATGTCGAACAAGCTGGCTTGTTTATGGTAGGTATCTTCATACCTCATTGCTTCAGCAATGGGACCTGGCCTGGAACCATGTCTAACTTGGCAGTGGTAGCAGTAGTCACCCATCACTTGGGCAAATGGTATAGTACCTTTCTTCTCTGTGATGGAACTCCAGCTCTGTAGCTTCTGCTTCTCCACCTCTGTAGCTTTTGCTTCATACTTTTCAAATTTTCTTGCTTCCTCTTTTGTTTGAGCAGCAATTGAGCAGTTCAGATGTGAACTTATACAGTTTGCCATTACCTGTCCCACCCCAGACCCAAAATGTGGGAGGTACATTATTGTAGAATTCAGGGCAGTTGTTGAAAGTCTGACAAACTGTTCTTCCACTTGCTGTGCCCATAATATGTGTGTCCAGCTTCTCTTTTAATGGAGAAGTGGGGCTTACTTCCAAGGGCACAGGAAAAGAAGGGGGTGGGTGGTGGCAGCAGCAGGGGAGGCGGTGAGCAGGTGATGAGTTATTAGCAGTAGTTGGATCTTGGTATATAAATATTTGGGGCATGTATCCCACAGAATACAAGAACTGAAAGTCTGTGAGGGGGGTTACTTGCAAGTAGTTTCAGAAAGGGTAGGGGAGCAGCCTGAGGTCCTCATAAATGGCAGGTGCACAGGCTGTTACATAGGCAGACGTCCATTGATTCAGGAAAAAAATTGACTGGTTTATTCAGAGGGTTGCATTGCAGAGAAAGAATGCAGTTTTGCATGCTTCTGACATGAGTTTAGGATGCACAGTTCGCATTCAGTTTACACGTTAAAAATGATACACCAGAGCTCATGGGGAATAATAAACTCAGAACAGTGACTAACAGTATTAGCTATTGATTAGGACACTTTTGAATGAGAAACTTACACATCACATATTGACCAAATCTTTGCTGTAACACAATTCAAAAGTTGTAGGGGAAGATGGTTTCGCTCAGTCCTCATTCATCCTGCCCATAGCAGCTTCTGGATTCCATGACTTCCCAGCCTCAGTTTCTCAGCTAGTACTTCCACCACCTTATCGCCGCAACGTCAGAGTTCTAAAAACCAAGGAGAAGTTTTTAATAAACTCTTGCTTGGGTCCTAAGATACATTAACCTACGGGAATAAATGGAAGGGCAGTTTCCCTCCCATTCCCCACTTGCAGCTGCTTGTGACCCCTCTGAAAAGCTTTGCAGAAAGTGGGGTGGGAGCCTCCTTCAAATCAATAGAGGAAGGATGGGAGAAGACACATCCCTTTTGTGAACTTCCTTTACTTATCTTAGAGTCTAAACCTGACTATGGCAGCCCCCCCCCATGTCCCCTCCTAAATTCTTCAGAAGAGTCCCACATCCCTCCAGAAAGACTTTTCAGATGATGGGTGGCTGCTGGAATAAATGTAAGCCACTTTTTCTAACCAAAAGCAAACTTTTTGATTAACAGCAGATAATAGACACTGGGTGCTTGACAGAAACTGTCATCCTCCTGTAATTTTTCCAGCAAGGAAAAGGAAAACATCTGCTCTTAGGTCAGACTGAAGTCAGCAGATTCGGGCCTTTAATTTGAAACATAACATGAATCTATGGCAATGCGATATAAATTCGTAACTGCACACCTACAAATACTAATGTGTCTTATTAATTATTTGTTCTTTTGAAACAGCTTTGGATTCCAAGGCAAACAATCTGTCCAGTTTGTCGAAGAAATATCGCCAGGATGCAAAATATTTGAACATGCGTTCCACCTATGCCAAGCTCGCGGCTGTCGCCGTGTTCTTTATCATGTTGATTGTCTATGTGAGGTTCTGGTGGCTTTGAGAGGTTTCCAGGCACCAAAGAGGGACAGCTAGTAACACAGCAGATTCATAGTTGCAAGATGCCAAGATCACCGGAATGTACATTAGAAGCCCCAAATGGGATGACTGTATAGTGAGAATTGCTGCTACTTTCCGGTGAATCTTAATTCCCAAATGTCAAAGCTTCCTGGATTTTCTTTTGCACTTAGAAGACATGAAATTTGTCCATCCCACTAGCAGCACGATTTCCATCCCTAATGTGAGAGGGAAGTCCTGAGTTGGCTTATGAGGCTGATTCACAGCTTTCGCGTTGATGCTGCAGTAGACACCCCTCTCTCCCTGTAAATGATCCCAGCCCTCATAGTAAAGGGACTCTAATGAACATTCCTGGTGCTAGTAATATTTTCTTAAGGGTCTGGATCTTGCTACTTGTGCAGAAATTCCTGTTTAAAGGCTGAGTCTTTACTGTACTTCCGACATACTGACATTACACCATTAATTTCTTAAACAGGTAGGAAATTCTGGTTCAGTAGACTTCATTATTGTTAGATATATTGAATCATTACACCATTGATTTAGAAAGTAGATAAGAAATTCTGCTTCAGCAGACTTCATTAAGTGCTCAGTATAATGTTGAAATAGTTGTCACCGAATTAAATTACAAGCACGTAATTCATCTTCATTTCAGATAAATCTATGTTTTTAAAACCAACAGCAAGTTCCACATTCTCTGCATATTTTACAGGGAGGGGCTTGGCGTCTCCTGCTTGTTGGGTTTTTCCTCTCTCCCGCAAATGTCACTATTTCTTTTGCTTTGTGCAGTCTGTAAGACAACCTACTATTTGGATCTCGTGGCACACGAAAGGGCTGAAGAAGAGCAGGTCTCTTCCTGAATTCTTGACAGTCTGTGCTTTGAAAAATTAAGCTCCTTTGTCAGTCTCTTCTTCACTGTATCTTTGTCTATTTCCCACTTCTGTATAGCAAACCTGTGGAGCAGAAACCGTTAGTGTCCTGAACTCTGGTATCTGTGTCTGAGGACTGATGACTCTCAGAGGGATGCTATCATGCAGTGTGAAAAGTATTTTCAGATGTGTCTTAAGAGCGAATCTCAAATAAGGAGCTAGTAAAACTAATCTCCCATGTGTTCTCAGGCAGCCTGTCTGAGTATTTGCAAGGGGAAGAGAAAAGGAGTTGAAGAGCAGAACACCACATACTATGTTTCCATCAGAGATAATGAAAAGAAAATTGGTTTTATTTATTTCAATGGGCAAGCGCATTATTACAGCTCTCTCTTAAAAATAAAAGGTGAATTCACAGCATTTTATCGAACAATTTTTAATTTGAAGTTTTGAAGCTCAAGCAGATATATATAACCACCCTTTTTTGATAGTTAGTAGTTTGGTAGCTCATGGGAATGTTGTAGTGGACATTGGGTTGTGTCCAGCTAAAGTAATTACATGACTGAAGGAATGGAATTCGCCCTCCCTGCTCCATCCTCAAACCTGCTCCAGGCCATGTGTGTCTGTGTGTATGTATGTGGATTGATTGATTGATTGATTGATTGACTGACTGCGTACATGCATGCATGCAGGGGGAGAATAGAGAGGGGGGATTCCATTGTATGAGTAGAATGAATTCCATTCATGCAATGACTTTGTTGGGAACAAGCCAAAGTCTCCTGGGATATCCTTGTTGACAAGCTAGTAAAATGTAATTTGAATAATACCACGGTTAGATGGATCTTCAGCTTTTTAAAACGAATTCCCAAACATCCCTCATTCACGACTGCATCAATGGAAGAAGAATCTCAAGTAGGGTGTCATAGGACTCTGCCTTTGGCCATGTGCTGTTCAACATCTTTATAAATGACTTGGATGAATAGAGGGGATGCTTATTTCCCTATACTACATTTTCGCTGAGAAGCCCCATCTGCCTCTCATTTCACTCTGCAGCACAGTGCAGTAACCACCTTCTTGACAGTTGGACCCACCTTTGGTCTGGTCCACTCATTCTTCTGGAGCCTGTCTTCACATGCAGGGGAAGTCCCTAAGTCACTGAGGGTTTGAGACCCATCAGCTACCCTCACCTGGTTTAGATGGGCAGTCGAAGCTGTTCCCAAGGTGTGGCCGCTATTGCATGCTGACAGCCTCTAGGAGCCACAGGTGAGAGGTGAGTGCAGGGTGTGGACCAAAGGTGGCCAAACTACCCCAGAGAAAGCACAATGTGTCTCCCACCAAAGGTACTAACCTTCCCCTAACACCCCCATACCTGGGAAGCTCGCCCATCTAGGAGAAGGCAAACGTACTAAACCTCTTCTGCCTTGTGGCTATACACATTTATGTGAGAGGATTTGGGTGTAAAAATCCATACCAGCTGCCTGGTGGGACATCTTTGGAAGAAGAAAAGGCTAAGGAACAAGCCCTACACAAATCTGGAGTGGAGTCCCTAAGACCAGGGGTCAGCAAACTTTTTCTACCAGCAGGCCAGCTAGCTCACTGTCCCTCAAATCTTCTGGTGGGCCAGAATGCACACAGGCACATGTACACACACACACTGGCAGAGGGGGGCTTCTCTCTCCCCCTCCTCCTGCTTTCCTACTTCCTGGCAGCAGTTGGGAGCTGATGGCAGTGGCAGCGCCTCTCGTTTTTGGGAGAGCCTTCCCGGGCGCGGGGCCAGCAGGCACGCCAAGCTCCGGCTGAAGCCTTGCGGCACGCCCACTGACCCCTCTGTCCATGGCTGCGATGCCATGGCTGCAGAGGAAATTCAGTGTGCCTTCAGATTGGCCAGTGTAGCTGCCCGCCCAGAGGCTTCCGCAGCTTTGGATTGGCTGCGGGAGCTTCCTGGAGCCAATCCGAAGCCGCACCGGGTTTTCTCAGCGTGCGGGCGGCAAGGCTTCGGATTGGCCAGTGTCGCCACCTGCCCAGAGGCACCCGCGGCTTCAGATTGGTTGCAGGATCTTCCTTTAGCCAATCCAAAGCAGCCCATCACAGAAGTCAGTCCCCGCGTGGCGAGATGGCACCGCGCCAGTTCAGTGCGGGGACTGACTGGGCAGGCGGCAGGGTCCTTGGGCCGAATTAAAGAGCCCCTCAGGCCTTATCTGGCCCACGGACCTTAGTTTGCCAACCCCTGCCCCAAGATGGTTGGATGGTACATTGTATGCCGCCTTCCAATAGCTCTGGCAACCAAGCTAGCACCAGGTGTCTTGCTCCGTTTTCTTTTTGTCCACATTAGTTTTGTTTAAAAATTGTTTTATTTTTTATTTTGACAAAGTAATAATAATAAATAAATAAGAATAAAAATGTGCACAGTATTCCTGAGACCATTCCATTGTAACTATCCAACCTCCCAATATTTCAACACCTCTTGGCGATGGTTTGACCCCTTTCGGTTTTAACAGTACAAATTCTACAAACACCTTCCATATCTCCTCAAAATCATTTCTCCTGCATGTTCCCCATTTTGCCTTAATAGCACATGTTAATTAATAGCTATATCCCAAGCCTCTTTATACCATTCTTCTATTTTGTGTTCACTTTTCCCCTTCCACTTCCTAGCTATAATAACTCACACAGCTGTCAATAAATTTGTGAGCAAGTCCTTCATAGCCTGCGAACCCTCCACACCATTGTAAATTGATATGCTACCTCTGGACTTTCGGTCAGCTTTAACCCAGTGATTTCTGTTATCTGCTTAAACACCCTTTGCCCCCCCCCCCAATTGTACATATTTACACCCCCACCACATGTCAACATAATTCCGTTTCCTGGCATCCCCTCCAACATAACACTGAATATTCCTTGTTTATTTGATTTAATCTGACTGGTATTAAATACCACCTCCAAACTAATTTATAATTTTCTTTTATCCTAATAGACAACATTTTCAAAGTGTGTTTCTTCCACATTTTCCCCCAGATTTGACTATTTATCTGCTATTTATGTTTCTATCCTCCTTTTCATAATCGACCCCAGCCCTTTAACGTTAATAATAATAATAATAATAATTTATTTATACCCCACCCATCTGGCTGGGTTTCCCCAGCCACTCTGGGCGGCTCTCAATCGAATATTAAAAACACAATACAGCATTAAACATTAAAAACCTCCCTAAACAGGGCTGCCTTCAGATGTCTTTTAAAAGAAGGATAGTTGCTTATTGCCTTGACATCTGATGGGAGGCATTACACAGGGCGGGTGCCACCACCGAGAAGGCCCTCTGCCTGGTTCCCTGTAACCTCACTTCTTGCAGTGAGGGAACCGCCAGAAGGCCCTCAGCGCTGGATCTCAGTGCCCGGGCAGAACGATGGAGATGCTCCTTCAGGTATACTGGGCCGAGGCTGTTTAGGGCTGTAAAGGTCAGCACCAACACTTTGAATTGTGCTTGGAAGCGTACTGGGTTGAAATCCTTTTTTCATTATCCATGAGTTGAATGTAGTTCTTAATTTCTGGTCTCATGTCTTATGATACTTCTCTAACCTGTTACCTATCTCATTCAATCCCACCCCTACCAATTTCTCTCCCCCCCCCCCCATTTTTTCTGAGGCATTTCACCTCTCCCATTGTCCTCCCAAGGAGGGGGGAGGAGAGAGGCTCCTCTGATCACTGGAGCCACAGTAGAACTTCTCCCATTGTATTTGTTCTGTCTTCACACACACAAGGAAAACCAAGGGGGTGTATTGAGGAGATCCACCAACCATCCAAGAACATTTGCATTATTTTGCATTTGCATTATTTTGTATATTGTGTGCTGTGGGGAATCATAGAACCAATTTGAAATATACTTTAAATCTCCCTTTACAAGCGAAACACAACACACACACACAAGGCAGTGAGTCATAGAGGCAGATGTATATCATTTGAATATATTTGCACCGGAGGATGCAAAACAAGACAGACGGAACTGGAGATATAAACCATATCTAGGATCTAGATCTTATATAGAGAGATAAACCGTATCTAAGCAATTCCACTGCAGCATTCACACCTGCTGATGCCTCCCAACCTCCGTGTCTGTTTGCTGTGGCTTCCTTCCTCTCTGAGTTCTCGTCTAGAGTTAGAAACTTCTGCAGTGGAATCCCCAACCCCGCTCCCCCAGAAGGATTGCTTGGTCTTGGGGGGCTAAGTTGGAAGAAGGAAAGATGCTCTGCTAGAGCGCCAAAGTTCCTGCCGGAGGAGCCCCTGGATCTTCAGCCCGAGGAGCGGCAGCGCCTGAAGCGGCCCCCGACGGCGGCGGCGGCGCCAGCGCCTCCCCTCGGAGCGGGACCTCGCCCTCCTCGGCGGGGCGGCGCCTCCTTGTGCCTGCGCGCAGCCCCGCGACTTCTGCTCGGCTCCTGGGCGCAGCCATGCCGTCCTACTCGGTGACGGTGGCGACGGGCAGCCAGTGGTTCGCGGGCACCGACGACTACGTCTACCTGAGCCTGGTGGGCTCGGGCGGCACGAGCGAGAGGCACCTGCTCGACAAGCCCTTCTACGACGACTTCGAGCGCGGCGCGGTGAGTGAGGGACTGGACGGGACGGGACGGGGGCGGATGGCGCGCTTGGGCAGCCCGCGCTCTGCTCAGGCTCAGAAACCCGCTCGCCTCTCCCGCTGCAGAGCTGCCTGAGAGCCTTCCTTCCACAGAGAGGCATCCAGACGGGGGGCTTCTCCCCCCGCGCTGTTTCTCCCCGTCTAGCAAGCGGGTTCCCCATTTTGTGGCTTCCTACTGACAATGGAAACTTCTGCCCGCTTCCCTTTTACGCGCGTCCTGCATGCCTCGCATCCATCCACCTCTCCGGCGCACCGTTTGGCCCCGGCGCAGCATCTTGGACGTGGAGGACGGCACTGGCACAGACCAGCTGCAGGGAGCAGAGCCGTCTTTCCTATTGGGCTTACTGGTGCATTGCACCAGGGCTGGCCTCTCAGGGGCGCCCCAGCGAGTGGGGGAGCTGCACGGCTTTGCCAGCGGCCTCCCTTTTCCCTGCAAGCCCACCAGCTGTGCCCCATCCATAGCTGTCAGCTTTCAGATTTGAAAATAAGGGATCAGCAGCCTCTAAAATAAGGGATCAGCAACCTCACCTGTCCTGGGGACAGTCTACGGGATACCTAACAATCCGGGATAGCAGTGGGAAGCAGCGGGAAATGGCGCTGAAATAAGGGTAAAGGTAAAGGGACCCCTGACCATTAGGTCCAGTCGTGGCCGACTCTGGGGTTGTGGTGCTCATCTCGCTTTATTGACCGAGGGAGCCGGCGTTTGTCCGCAGACAGCTTTCCTGGGTCATGTGACCAGCATGACTAAGCCGCTTCTGGCAAAACCAGAGCAGCGCACAGAAACACTGTTTACCTTCTCGCCAGAGCGGTACCTATTTATCTACTTGCACTTTGACGTGCTTTTGAACTGCTAGGTTGGCAGGGAGCTCACCCCATTGCGGGGATTCGAACCACCAACCTTCTGATCAGCAAGTCCTAGGCTCAGTGATTTAACCCACAGCGCCACCCGCACAATTTCCCACAAAAAAAGGGAAGGTTGACAGCTATGGCCCCATCAACCATATGGCTGGCGGGCATGCAGCTTGCCTCCCAAGCCTCCACGGGAGGAGAGCGATCCCTGCAGAGGCTTGGGAAAAGGTCAATAACTCTGGGAAACGGGGGTCATCTGAGGGATCTTTGCACCACAGCGCCGGATATGCTTAAGACGGCCCTGGCAGGGAGCTTAAGAAACCATAGTCGAGGACTGCTGTGGTTGCTCTGGCTCAGTCTAGTGGGCGGCTGGCAGAAGCTCTGGAGGGTCTCAGCCTGGGTGGGTTCAGTCCGAGTCTAGGTTTGGGCTCATGGGGTGGCTGCTCTGACTGCGCCCCTTTCTCCCTGCCACCACACACAACCACGCAACCTCCTCTGCCCACAGCAATGACTGCTACCAGGCAGCTTCAGCTTCCTTGCCCACGAAGGAGGGCAACTTTACGATATTTGCAAGGACAGCCGCAACTGCCTCTGACTGTCAGGCTGAGCCTCCCTCTGCCTGCTATCCAAGGGCGTGGTGGGGAGAAGGAGACTTTGGGGTTGCTTTGCAGGACAACCTGCTCCCTCTGCCTGCTGCACCCTCTTTCTCTTAACAGCACACAGGTAACAGCAGCCATCTTTTTTCAGACACTGCAGCTGGGTGCTGACTCCAAAAACCTCAAGGTCCAAAAGGTGTGCAAGTGAGCAGAATCAGATGGCTCCTAAAGGGAACTTTCCCTCCATTTGCCTTCTCTTTGTGGGTGGCGCAGCCTCTGGCGCCACCCAGAGAGAAGGGCAGGGAGTGTAAGCACAGACTCTTGAAGAAAAGCCACAGCTTCCACCTGCCCGCTCAGGGTGAGGTCGCAGGGCCCAATCCTATCTACCATCCCGCCCAAAGAGAGCGTGTGAATGAGCAAGGAGAGAAGGGAACGTAAGCAATCAGAAGCAGTGGCAGGCGTGCCTGAGAACAGGAAGTCCAATTGGGCCCATGAGGCCATCCTCCCCTGACCACCTCCATCGGCTGATGCCACTGGTTCTGCCCAGGGAACTGGCGCGTGAAGCCAAAGAAAGCTTGGGAAATACAGGCTTCTTTTTCTCTCTTCCCACATCAGTGCTGGGAGGACTGAGGGGCTGGGGGCGGGATCAAAAGGAAGCAGAGGGAGGGAAGGCAAAGAGGAAAAAATAGTAGAGGAAAAAACCTACCTGTCAATCATGCAATATCATAATGACATCAATGATTGACAGGTGAACACCCCTCACCTGTCAGATTTGGCCCATCCTGAGAAGGATCCATGGACCCACCTCTGCCGTACAGCCATCTCTTGTCTGATTGATTCTGCCATACTACTGAAAGAAACGCAGGGGGATGTGTTATTCTGAAAGGGCAGTGGCTGGTTCTGCAAGGAGCATCCTCCTCTCACTTTGCTGGTCCTTTTGCGGATCAGTAACTGGTTATGAGACCGGAGGCAGAGAGTAGGAATGAATGGACAATTCATCCAACGAAGGGATATAAAGCGTGGAGCCCCTGAGGATCCGCGTTGGGACTTGTGCTTTGTAACTTGTTCATAAACCATCTAGATTAGGGGTGGGTGCACAATGACATAGCCAAGTTCGATGATGATACCAAATTTTTCATGGTCATTAGCACTTTTTTCTAGAAAAAACGGTCCCGGTATTCCTCTTGTTGCTGTTTACATACTGTTTTTCTTCCCCTCTACAAAATGTATATTTACAATAGCCCTGGTCCTGATGTGATATGCAGGAAAGTCTCGTGAGGCGCCAAAGTGCATCTTGAATATTTGCTTTCTAGGTTGTCATGAGAGAAAGCTATTTTTAACTTTGGACCTCTTTACAAACCTGTACTAGAAATCTACTAACAAAGTCTCAACATTGTAAGGCTAATAATTCCTGTCACGCTACTTATTTCTCCCTATTACAAAAAAAAGTATTGTGAAGCATAGAAAACGTTTGTGAGAGAGGGAAAGCTGTTTGATGAGGACTGCATAAAAGTGGGAAATGACATGAAACCCCCCTCATCAGTTGTAGAATTTCTTTCACCTCTCTTCTGCTTTTTGGGGGTGGTGGTGGTAGGTGGAAGAATATATAACTATATACTGCATATCAATCACATCCTTAGATCCATTTGACCAACCAGTTTCACTTTTCTAAATAAACAAAACAAGCCCACTCATTAACATACTGAACTTCAACTCATTTCATTATTGCTATGATGCTGTTTTGCTAAACAATAAAAAAATAAAGAGCTGCTGATTTGTGTAAAACACTCCTTAAATAAACATTTCCAGAGAAAGCATCTCTGAACACACTGAAACAAAATGAGGGGCTGATGGGGTATTTCTCCCCCTTCCCCAAGAAAGAGGGTGGGGGAGTAAAAATAAAATAAAATCCTCCTGTCCAAGATCTCCCCGTTGATTACATGAGTGAAACTGAGTCTGCCTGGCTAGGATTTCTGTCTGGGAGATCTTCTTAGGATCTCCCTCAGAGGAGGCTGCTGTCACTATAAAAAATTACTGAAAGACTTGAGGAGGGGAAGGGATACCTGTTCTCTCCTCTTCTCTCCCCCCCCCCAGCATCTCCCCTCTCCCTTGCCACCTCTCTCATTAAAGAGACTTCATGAAACAGACCCGCCTGTCAGCTGAGGGCTGCAAGAAGGGTGGGGACAGGAAGGGGCTTGCTGTTTGTTTTAAAGGGGGGGGGGGCTTTCCAAAGAGAGTCTGTGGTTGGGTGAGCATCCTCCTCTGGAGGGCTCCTTATGCTCTTGTCCTGGTGGGATACAATGAGCAGTATCCCCTTGAGGGGGAAGAGCTGCCTAGGAGTTGCTCCCCTCAGGCTCTCTGTGGCTGGCTGACAGAGCCTCTGAGGCACCCTGCGCATGGCTAACACACAACATCTGTGTGTTGCCTCAAGAAAGCTCTGGTGGGGGGTAGGGAAAGAAAGAGAGGGGGGATTGACTTCCTTTCCCCACTTTTCTGCTGATCACAAAGGAGGCATGCTTCCATCCTAAGAGCTTCTTTCCCCAGGGGCAAAAGGAGACTTCATTCCACTCGGGTCAAAGACCCAGTTTGGTGCACACATACGGCAAGGTGGCCTCTTGCTTCCCACAGTGTCATCCTTGGTTTCCTCTTTTGCATAGACTCTTTTGGTTCCATCACCACAGCTCTCGCTTCCTCTGAAGTCATTCAAATTTGTGGTGGGTCCTTTCGATAACAGAACAAGCCTTATGAGCTGCTGCGTGCCAAATACTCAATAAAAGCAGCAGATATGGAAAGTCTGAAAGGGAAATTTACTTGTAAACCTAATTCTGATCATAACTAGAAGATTATCTAGAGTGTACTAGACTCCGCTGGATATGTGGTTTGTTTGGAAAAGTCAGAATAGTGGGGTCATGCGGGACTAAATCATTAAAAGACAATTAGAAAGAAAGAAAAAGAAAGAAAGAAAGAAAGAAAGAAAGAAAGAAAGAAAGAAAGAAAGAAAGATCAGCATGGCTCGCCTTCTGGAACAGGCGTGCTGGAAGTACACCCAGTGGGCACATGTCTTCAGACTTAGTTCTGCTTCTTAATGTCTGCTTTTGTTCTTTTTCCTGTATAGATTCTTTCACAAATAATGTTGCGTAATGTCTTAGTTCCGCATCTCATTTAGTTTTCTATCCTTCCCAGGGAGTTGTTTTGAAACTTAAAAAATAGTTGTTGCAGGACTTTTTGCTTATTGCAGCAAAAAGAGATCCAGAGATCTCTTTCTCACTCTGTGACCATTAATATCTAATATCTCTGCCAAGTTACAGTGTTATATTCACAGGGCAAGAATTGTTTCTGAAGGAATAACATACTCAATTGGGTGTGCAGCTGAGTCCATGGACCAATGGGGCCTGTTCACGGCTTCCGTTCTTTGCCCCACCCCCCCAAAAAATCACAAACCCAGATAGCATTACTGAATGTTTTTGAATGGCAAGTGCTCTGTCAACATTACAACCAGATCCATTCCAGAATTAAGCACCAAAGTGAATATTATTAAAATTAGAAACCGTATAGTATCACATCCTACATAGGAAGTCTATTGCAAGACAGAAGGTCTTAATGTGAAAATAAGAGTTTCAGAAGTGAAGTCGGCAAAAGTGATAATCCTATTATTGTTCTCAGGTCTTTCCTTATTCATACCAATCATCCCATTTACTTCTGCTTCTCAGGCCTACAGGAAAATAAATTAATTGTAGTCCTGGAAGTTTTTGCTCATTCTTATTGTGGCTTTGTATGCTTTCCTGAGGGATGCAGGTGGCGCTGTGGGTTAAACCACAGAGCCTAGGACTTGCCGATCAGAGGGTCAGCGGTTCAAATCCCTGCAACGGGGTGAGCTCCTGTTGCTCACTCCCTGCTCCTGCCAACCTAGCAGTTCGAAAGCACATCAAAGTGCAAGTAGATAAATAGGTACTGCTCTGGCGGGAAGGTAAACGGCATTTCCATGCGCTGCTCTGGTTTGCCAGAAGCGGCTTAGTCATGCTGGCCACATGACCGGAAGCTGTACGCCGGCTCCCTCGGCCAATAAAGCGAGATGAGTGCCGCAACCCCAGAGTCGGCCACGACTGGACCTAATGGTCAGGGGTCCCTTTACCTTATGCTTTCCTGATGCTTGTAAAATTCTTGTACGACAACCTGTCTATGTTATTGTTACCTGTGCCTCAAAATAGTATGTTTAAAAGATGGAATATACTTAGCTCGATTCAATGTCATTCTTTTTTCAATCTATGCTCTGCCCATTTCACTTGTTTTTAGCTTAAGCAAATTTCTGCCAGTGTCAGAACTTTCCCCCAGTCCAAAGGCAACAGTGAGGGGAGGGAAGTATATGATGCACATAATATCTGCACAGGTTCCAGCTTGTCAATCTCCTTCTTCAACTGTGGTGCTCAGAACTGGTCACAGGATTCTGACCAAGGCAGAATAGAGTGGGACTATTACCAGTACTTCCCTTGGGACGCGGGTGGCGCTGTGGGTTAAACCACAGAGCCTAGGGCTTGCCGATCAGAAGGTCGGCAGTTCAAATCCCCGCGATGGGGTGAGCTCCCCCCAGCTCCTGCCAACCTAGCAGTTCGAAAGCACACCAAAGTGCAAGTAGATAAATAGGTACTGCCCTGGCGGGAAGGTAAATGCAGTTTCCGTGCACAGCTCTGGTTCGCCAGAAGCGGCTTAGTCATGCTGGCCACATGACCCGGAAGCTGTACGCCGGCTCCCTCAGCCAATAAAGCGAGATGAGCGCCACAACCCCAGAGTTGGTTACGACTGGACCTAATGGTCAGGGGTCCCTTTACCTTTACCTTTATTATTTCCCTTGATCTGGACACTAGACTTCTGTTGATGCAGCCTAGAATATCCCTAGCTTTTTTGCTGCTGCATCACACTGTGGACTCAGCTTATGGTCCACCAAGACCCTTAGATCCTTTTCACATGTACTGCTAGTAAGCCAGGTGTCCCCATCCTATATTTGTGCAGCTGTCTTCTTTACCTGCAGCACACCTGATGTCACATATGATCTTGTGGGGCGGGTGTGTGTGGCTTGGGTAAAATGGCCTCACAGGTCATATTAGGATCCCTGGTGGTCCTAATATGGCTCAAGGACCAAAGGTTTTCAGTGTTTGACATAAATGCATGAGAGGGAATATTTTGGGGTATCAATACAATGTCAGGTAATTCATTGTTCCACTAACTCAAAAATAATGGCAGATGTCAAAGGAAGGAGCTCAACCATGACCTAAAGGTCACTTATCTTATTTTGAAACTTCTTGAAAAACTAAAAACCTAAAAGAAAACTTCTTTTGCAGGGGGGCAGGAAAGATGCTGAATAAAATATTATTCAGAGAGCAGGCCTGAGATTTACAATAAAATGCATTGCTATTGTGATGGGACGATGAGCTGCTTGTGTGTAAAATCCTAGTCCCTCAGAGTTTGGTCAAGTTTGCAAACCTCTGTCTGTAACGGAGCCCCTTAAACATGGCTCCGTCAGTCGCTGGCAGTGTCTCTGAGCCATCCCTCCAGCTCCCTTTCCCTCAGCTCAGCTCCTCTCCCCCTACTGGTTCCCTCTTCAGCTGCTGAGTCTCTCCCAACCTGTGTGAGCCCTTTCACTTCCCTTCCTTCCGATGGCAGTTCCCTGACATCCACCTCCCCTCCAGGGCCCCCTTCATCCCCTCTCGCCCCCTCCTCTACGGGCGGTGAGGAGGCAAAACCCCGGAATGAACTTCCTTCATCTTCCGATGTCCCGAACACTTCTCTCCACCTGTTGCGGTTCCTGGTCTCGAAGTACTCCTCCTCCTCAGAGTCCATCTCCCCTTCCCCTTCCGATTCCGAGAATCCTTCCAACTCCTCCTCCTCATCGGTGGTCCCAAAGTATTCCCTCCGGAACCTCTCCACAGGCTGAGGTTTCCTTGGGAACCTTTGATGGAACGTTTCTATCAATACCTCGTCATTGATATCTTCTGCCATTACCCAAGTGTTTTCTGACTCCGGTTCTCCTTCCCACGCTACCAAATACTCCACCTGATCCCCCTTCCATCTGGCGTCGAGGATTTCTGCCACATGGCTGCTGCATTCCCTTTCTTCTATGACCGGTCCCCGAGTGGCCATCCCTTCTCGTCCCCCCTCATACGGTGACAGTAACGACCTGTGAAATACTGGGTGCAGTTTCATGTGGTTGGGTAACCGGAGCCTGAAAGCCACTGGGTTGACCTGTTGAATGACCTCAAAGGGACCCAATCTCCTGGGTCTTAATTTCTTACAACCTCCTTTGAACGGCAACCCTTGGGTTGACAGCCACACCCTATCTCCCACCCTTATGGTTTCACCTTCCCTTCGGTTCTTGTCTGCCTGCCTCTTGTATTCTTCCTTCGCCCTTTCTAAGTTGAGTTGGAGCTGACGATGGATTGCTTCCATTTCTTCTACAAAATGCTCGGCTGCCGGGACACCCCATCTCTCCCCTTCTCCCCCTGGGAAAGCCCTGGGATGACACCCATAATTAGCCAAGAAGGGGCTCATCCCTGTGGACACATTCTCGGCATTGTTGTAGGCAAATTCCGCCAGCGCCAACTTTTCTACCCAGTCATTCTCTCTGTCATTGACATAACACCTCAGGTATTGCTGGAGGACCCCGTTTGCTCTTTCCGCCTGCCCGTTGGTTTCAGGGTGCCGGGCAGTCGAAAAGTTGACCTCCACCTGCAGTAAGCTCATGAGCTTCCTCCAGAACCTGGAAGTAAATTGTTTTCCTCGGTCTGAGACCACCCTCAATGGCACCCCGTGCAACCTAAAAATGTGTTCTACAAATAACTTCGCTGTCTCTTCCGCCGTGACTGCATGCGAGCAGGCTACAAAGTGGCACATCTTTGTTAGTAGGTCTACCACCACCATGATGGCTGTTTTCCCCTTGGACTTCGGCAGATCAGTCATAAAATCTATCGACACTGCCTCCCAAGGTCGTTCTGGGGTTGGTAAGGGTTCTAATAGCCCCGCCGGTGCCCGCCTCTCCCCTTTGGCTCGCTGGCATTGCTCACACCCTCTTACATACTCCCGTACATCTTCCCTCACCTTAGGCCACCAAAATTCCCTGGTGACCAACCACATGGTTTTGTGTTGTCCAAAATGCCCCGCCGTGGGGCTGTCGTGCAACTGCTTGAGTACCCTCCCCCTTAAGTCTCCTTCAGGGATATACAGTGCCCCTTTGTAATACAAAGCTCCATTTCTTTCCTCGAAACCCCCTGGTTCCTCTCCCTCACCCCTAAGACCTCTGAGCTTATTCTGGGCGTATTCATCATTCTCTGTTTCCTCTACCAGTTCTCTTTGTCTCACCAATGCCGCCCCACACACCCAGCGGTCCTCTGGAATGACATGTCTCTCTTCGGGTGCTCCCTCCCCCTCCAAATATTCAGGTTTGCGTGAGAGAGCGTCCGCCCTAATGTTCTCTGGGCCTGGCACGTAACAAATCTCAAAGTTAAATTTGGAGAACTCCTGGGCCCATCTCACTTGCCGTTGGTTGAGCACTCGTGCCGTCCTCCAATACTCTAGGTTCTTGTGGTCAGTGCACACTTGCACCTTATGTTGTGCGCCAATTAGCAGGTGCCTCCATCTCCGGAACGCCTCATGAATGGCTAGTAGTTCTCGGTCATACACCGTGTAGTTCCTCTCGGATTTGTTCAGCTTTCGCGAAAAAAAGGCACACGGTCTCCACTCTGACTCCTCCTTCCCTGGCTGCAGAAGCACCGCCCCAATAGCTCTGTCTGATGCGTCAGTTTCCACTCTCATCGGTTTTTGTAAGTCCACATGCAGGAGTTGTTGTTCCGAGGCGAAGGCCCTTTTTAGTTCCTCAAATGCTCGCTCCGCCTCCTCAGTCCAAACGAACTTCTTCTTACTGCTGAGACAGTCCGTAATGGGCGCCGTCAGGTGGGCAAAGTTTCGGATGAACTTACGATAGAAGTTCCCAAATCCTAGGAACCTCTGCACATCCTTCCTTGTTTTGGGTGTTTTCCATTCCAGCACCGCCTGGACCTTGCCGGGATCCATGGCCAATCCCTTGTCTGACAGGCGATACCCCAGGAATTCCACCTCCTTGGTATGAAACTGACACTTCTCCAGTTTCACCCACAGCTGGTTGGCTTGCAGCCTGCTCAACACTTCTCTGACGTCTCTCACATGCTGCTCCTCATTCTCAGAATACACCAACACGTCGTCTAAGAAGGCCACACAATTCTTGTAAAGCAAAGGCCCCAGGACGTGGTTCATAAACGATTGAAAGCACGCGGAGCCTCCTTGTAGGCCGAAGGGCATAACTAAATATTCAAATGCCCCCAAAGGGGTGAACATGGTGGTTTTCCATTCATCCCCCTTCCTTATTCGTATCAGGTTGTACGCCCCCCTTAGGTCCAGTTTAGTAAAAATCTTTCCCTTCCTGACCCTTGTCAAAATGTCGTCAATCCTGGGCATAGGGAAAGCCACTGGTTCTGACACTGCATTTAAGGCCCTGAAGTCACACACAAGCCTCGGCTTGTTCGTGTTTTTTTTTTATCCACAAAAAACACTGGGCTGCCCCCCACCGCCCTGGACTCTCTGATGAACCCTCTCTTCAGGTTCTTGTCAATGAACTCTCTTAGCTCCTGCATCTCTCTGTCTGACATGGCGTACAGCTTGCCTACAGGGAGCTGTGCCCCAGGGAGTAAATTGATTTGACAGTCAAAGGGTCTATGCGGGGGTAGTTGGTCAGCTTCCCTTTCGCTGAAGACGTCGCGGAGATCTGCGTATTGTCGTGGTACCTTCACGTTCTCCGTTACTTCAGTCCCTGCTAGGGTGGCTTGGGCCCCTGCCAAACCCTTTCCCTCTTTGCAGTGTTCTAAGCAATGTGCTGAACCAAAAGAAACCACTCTCTGATGCCAGCCCACCAGCGGATCATGTAACGCTAGCCAGCTCATCCCCAATATAATGGGAGCTCCTCCCAAGGTGGCCACATTAAACGCTATCAGTTCGGTGTGCCTTGCCACCTTCATTATCATTGGGACGGTCTGCAAGCTGACTTCTCCTCCCAACAGCTCCCTGCCATCGATCGTGGTCACCTGCAGGGGGTTGCTTAAAGGGATCGTCTGTATCTGGTGTTCAGCTGCAAACTCTTTGCTCATGAAATTGCAGGAGCTGCCTGAGTCCAACAGCGCCTTTATCTTTAGAGGGTGTCCGTTTGGCAGCTCTAGCGCCACTTCTATCACTAGGGCGGGTTTAGGAGGTTCTGGCGTGGGCACTTTCACTGCTCTTTGGCCTGGCTGCTGTGCCCCGACGGTGGCAGCCAGGCGTTGGCTTTTACTTGCTTCGGTATTTCTTCCTCTCTTCCCTCCACAGCTCCTACCATCCCTTGCCATTCCTTCCTCTGGGGGCAGACTCTGGCAAAGTGACCTGGCTGTTGGCAGAGATAGCATTTCCGGGCGCCTTTTCCCTCCTTCTTTCCCCCCTCACTGGGCTTTGAAACTGCGCGCGCGCGCGCTGTTCCGATTTCCATCGGCTCTGCCGGCGGGAAAGTTGGCTCTGGAATGTCTGGAATGCGGAACTCCTTCCAACGTTCCCCCTTCCCTTCCCGCCTCTCCAATGCTCTCGCCTCCTGGCGCGCTCCTATGGTCAGCGCTGATTTGGTCAGCTGGTCCATAGACTCCGCCCTGGGCGCCCGGGAAAGTTCGTCTTTCACAGCCGAAGAAAGCCCTTCTTCAAAGAGCATTTGAATGGGTTCCGCCGATAGATCCCACCCCAATTTATGGATCAACATGGTGAACTCAGTCCAGTACTCACGGACAGATCGGCTCCCCTGTTTGCAAGCCATTAACTGTCTGCGGACCACTCCCTGTTCAATATCGCTGGAAAACATCAGATCCATGGCGCGAAAGAACTTCATCGTGTCCTTTAGGACGTCACTATTCGCTGCCATCAGGGGTCTAACCCAGTCTCTCGCCCCCTTTTCAAGATGCCCAATCACGAAAGCCACTCGTGATTCCTCGTCAGGGAATTCATCAAACTGCAGATTGAGGGCATATTGCATCTCTGTCCGATAGCCATGATAGTCTTTGGGCTCCCCCCCAAACTTCTGCACCAATCCTGGTACCTTTCTGACGAGCTGGGTGTCTTTCCCCTTTTTGTCTGCATCCTGAGCCCTCCTCTCCTCAAGCCTCGCCGTCTGCAGCGCTAGCTGGACCTCCAACACCCGGTACCTTTCTTCCAGGCTTGGACCCGCTCCAGCTCCTGCTTCTCCGGTTCCGGCTGGGTTGCTCATGATGCCTTCTCCTGCACAAGCTGCTCACGAAGACTGTCGGAATGCTGTGATGGGACGATGAGCTGCTTGTGTGTAAAATCCTAGTCCCTCAGAGTTTGGTCAAGTTTGCAAACCTCTGTCTGTAACGGAGCCCCTTAAACATGGCTCCGTCAGTCGCTGGCAGTGTCTCTGAGCCATCCCTCCAGCTCCCTTTCCCTCAGCTCAGCTCCTCTCCCCCTACTGGTTCCCTCTTCAGCTGCTGAGTCTCTCCCAACCTGTGTGAGCCCTTTCACTTCCCTTCCTTCCGATGGCAGTTCCCTGACAGCTATATAATGTTTTCTTTGTTAATTCTGATTTATCACCCTGTCAAAAATCTATAAATATAGAGATGTTTATACAGACATCAGATTCAGTCCATCAGAGCCTCCTGGGCTTTTAGGTTAGGAAAATCATTATTGCTGTGTGTCTGTGGGACATGTCAGACATATCATTATGGGTAAAAGTTTAAGAAAACATTTGAAATATTATTTGCTTGTGACAATCAGTAAATTGTGGCTTCATCCACATTTCCATACCTTATCTTGCTAATGTGTAAATATTGTTTGATGATGAAGATTTGCACTATATCCATAGTCCACCTTCATTTCAAGAAATACATTTTCTGAAGTCTTTTTGATTGAAAACGTTTTGTTGGGGTAGCTCCTTTCAGAACACACAGCGCCTAATTAACTGGTAAGTGTTTTCGAAATACCAGGAGTATGATAGTCTCCCAAGGGAGGTGGAAACATAACATTACAGTGAAGATAATTTGGTATAGTTTGGCATTACGTGACTCCCCCACACACACCATGCTGGGAAGCTACTGGGTAACAATTGCACCATTGTTGGGATTCTTAGTTCAATGATTAATCCATGCCTGTTTGCATATAAACAAAGTACTGGGATCACAGGTCGATTGTCTTAGCTTTACAGGGAGTGAAACTGTAAGCTATCCCTCATCATATCAGAAGTAATATACACTTTGTGTTTTATGTTCTCAGCAGGAAAACCTAGTTTCAGGTAATATTTTTTGACCATCTGGATTCATCTTGGATCCATAGTATTTGCATAGCTATGTTCATTATTTTTCACAGTAAGAGGGCCACCCTTACTTGTTTCCATGAAAGTTTTGCCTCACAGAATTATCTTTATCATCTGCTAATCACCAGACAAAAGGAAGCAGGCCTGGCCTTGGTTAAGAAAAGAACTATCAGTTAAGGCTGATGGTTTAAGCAGCAGTCAGTAGTTCATCTTCTGGGATAAATAAAGAAAATTCTCCAATCTGCAGGCGCTAGGAATGCATTTGCCATGTGGATGCAGTACCCAAAAGCGTTTTTGCAACTATCACTAAAAGTGCCTTTGAGACATTTATGTGACTCTGTTTTTATGTGTGAATATTCTGGAACAATTCAACCTTTAGAATACATCTGAAGGCAGCTCTGTATAGGGAGATTTTTAATGTTTACTGTTTTAATATGTTTTTATATATGTGGGAAGCCTTACAGAGTTGCTGGGGCAACCCAGGAAGATGGATAGGGTACAAATATAACAACAACAACTATTATTATTATTATTAACACAATACTTTTTTGTGAATCAGCTTGTGATCTTCAGCTGAAGGGTGGTATACAAATAGAATAAATTAAAAGAAATAAAATAAACTGAGTAAAATGATTAAAAAGCTGGGAGCTGGGGATTAGAGGAAAAGAAAAGGATCTAGCTAAGTTGAATAAGTCTTCAGCAGACATCCATGGGAATGGAACAGGCTTGAAGAAGAAAAAAATTGAATAGCCTCCTGAGTATCCAAAAAGGGAAATAGTATGAGGGTCTATGATGTGATCAGTTATAAGAAATAAGCTTCCTGATTGGCATTAGCTCTGACAAAGGAGGTCGATTACTTTAATAGCAATGCTGGACAGAACAGATATTAAATTCTAAATAACTCAAGTACTGGTGACCAAAGGTAGACAAACTACCCAGAAGGAACATGATGTGTCCCCCACCAAAGGTACTACCCCTTAACCCCCCCACACACCCTAGAGACATATAATTTATTTATTTACTGCAGGAGGGGGCCTGATGGAGCTGTCCTCCTCCCTTGATGGGACGCAGGTGGTGCTGTAGTCTAAACCACTGAGCCTCTTGGACTTGCCAGTTGGAAGGTCGGTGGTTCGACAGGGTGAGCTCCCATTGCTCTGTCTCAGCTCCTGCCAACCTAGCAGTTCGAAAGCATGCCTGTGAAAGTAGATAAATAGGTACCGTTATGGTGGGAAGGTAAATGGCATTTCTGTACATTCTGGCACTTGTCACGGTGTCCTGTTGCACCAGAAGCGGTTGAGTCATGCTGGCCACATGACCCAGAAAGCTGTCTGTGGACAAAGACCGGCTCCCTCAGCCTGAAAGCGAGATGAGTGCTGCACTCCATAGTTGCCTTTGACTGGACTTAACATTCCAGGGGTCCTTTGCCTTTTACCTTTTATCCTCCTCCCTTACTGATATCAGTGGTGGTTCTGGCTGTCTTGCCCTCCTTGAAAGCAAGATCAAACCCAAGAGCAGATCAGGTGAAAATGTTGAGCACAAGGGAAAGCAGCACCAGTCACTTAGTTTTTCCTTAAGACAGCAGCCTTGACAGCAGTTGGACTCCTCAATGTTTGTATTGGATGTAGGAGAGGTTCCAGGAACTCATTAAGCTTGCACTAATTTTGTGGCCCATGTGTAAGTTGAATCACATGTGTGACAGCTGCAATGGGTGGGGATTTGGCTTAATCCACTGTAGCTTTCTCTGTAATTTTGCAGTAATACAGCACTCGTTGCTAAAAGCCTAGGCCAGGCTTCCTCAACCTCAGCCCTCCAGATGTTTTTGGCCTACAACTCCCATGATCCCTAGCTAGCAGGACCAGTGGTCAGGGATGATGGGAATTGTAGCCTCAAAACATCTGGAGGGCCGAGGTTGAGGAAGCCTGGCCTAGGCAGCCAATGTAGTGCTCTCCAGATGTTGTCAGCCTAGAGCTCACAGCATCCCTTTCCATTGGCTTTGCTGGCTGGAGTTGGCAGTCCAGCAACAGGAGGGCCCCACATGAGCTATGTGGCTCAGAGCAGTAGCGAAATAGGCACATAGCTCTCAGCTTGTGCAGAGTTCCAGGTGAACCGAGCTCCTTGGTACAGGGGCTCACCAAAGACGTGTCAAGAGCCGTCATAGCATGGAACAGCCCTAACTGTCGTAGTTATGCTGTTTAGTGATGATCAAATAACATCTTTCAGATGTGGCTGCCCTTAGACTCATAGACACTCAGTGTTTTCCAACAGATCAGAGCCTCTGAATTTCATTCTTCTAGATTGATACTTATGATGTGACAGTAACTGAAGACCTCGGGGAGATCCAGCTGATAAAAATTGAGAAACGGAAGTACTGGTTTCCTGATGACTGGTACTTGAAGTATGTCACCGTGAAAACACCCATGGGTGACTACTTAGAGTTTCCTTGTTACAGATGGATTACAGATGACAAAGAGGTGGTACTCCGAGACGGACGAGGTGAGTGCTTTGCAGTGTCCTTGACTAAGAGCACTAGGCAAAGCCAGAGAACCTCTTTACTTAGTTCCTAACTTTACATATTTGTTGTATTACTCCAAGGTATCCAGACAAGAGATACGACTCATCACGCCCAATATGTAAATCAGATTGTTCTGTTCAGTCCAGAAAAGTTGCTAAGTAGCTCCTTTGCTATGATAGTCCACCAGATCGCATGTACACACTTATGGAAAATAGTTAAATCTGCTGTATTACATTTCTATCGGGCACAACTACAATAATATTATTTATTCTTTAATGATTGCTAATTAAAAAAAACAAAGCAGTAGTTGAGAATGTACCACTACAGTGATATGGGCTTTAAGCAGAATAACATAACATAAGCAAGATAGGAAACTTATCTCCATTTGGTCGCCTAGAGCTCCAGGAACCAACAACAGAGCCAACTGGCTAGCACACAACACCCAACCAGTCAGGGCTTACATCAAAGCTCAAATTTATATACTTCAGACCCTTAGTGGCTGAGTGCCTCCAGGCCTGATATCTAAATCTTCTGTCTTGTTCCAGAAGTCATTATTGGGATGGTGTGGGGTGTGTGTGTGTGTTACATTACCTGCCACATCCTGGTGACACTTATATCTGAAACACAAACAGTAAATCAAGACAATAAAGCAAAGCAAAAACCCTTGCCAACACGTATGGAGAAATAATTGGACAAACCAACTGGACTTCCAGAAGGGTGATCTGTTTCCTCCTTCAGCTGTCTCCACTCATCACTGGTGATGGCCCTTGACAAATTAAGCCCAAAGAAATGTGGTCATTGGCTGAAAAAGCTTGCCCACCCCAGCCCAGAAGATTAAGAGTTTGAGACATGAAGGAACATGTAGAGGAAGAATAGGCAGAGAGGAAGGTGCACATGGCGAATTGCAAAGATGAGACAGCTTGAAGTTCGTAATGACGGGCAAATAATCAGCTGCATTCTTGGCCTTTAGCTTATTAGTATGAAGGAGAGAACTGTGCTTGCCCTTTGTACAAAGCTGTTGGTGCATTTTTCAGTCTGCGTATCTTTTCATCACCTTCCACAGCCAAGCTTTCTGCGGATGACAAGACTCAAGTCCTTAAGCATCACAGACGCAAAGAGCTGGAGGATCGTCAGAAGATGTATCGGTCAGTTTCCTAAAACTTCCTATTTAGCGCTATAATTTTTCTATAGTACCCTGAAGTTGTGATCAAGGAGACCTAGCTTTAATTTTACTATATAATGAAACACCAATGCCTACAAGCTGTGGCTCTCAAACGTCTCTCAGACAATGCTTGTATATTTCATAGAGACTTAGAGTCACACACAGCCATCACTTCTGGCTCCCATTTTAAAACAAATGGAACTGCTACATAAAGTACAAGGGCATGTTGCATATATGCTGAGTTCATTAGGCAAGCATTAGTTTTTACTAGTTGGCTGTGAAGTCCAGTCCCAGCAATAATACAGCAATTTATCAACACATAGATTGTCTGAAATTTTTCCGCAAACGCTGGACTCTTGCGGTAACGGGGGGAAAGTTCTCTGATTAAAAATGAATCAAATTCATATGAGTTTCAATTACATAAGTTTTCTGATCTAGGTCAAAGTAAAGCTTCATCTTCTGCACTAGTGAGATAGAGAAAACCTGGTGCATTCATGACCCAAGAAACGTTAATTAGTTGCAAAGCCGGAAAAGGGGGGCATTCATACATCTTCTTTTTAAACCAGAGAATAGAGTGCAATGAAAAGCCTTTTGCGTATTACATATACCGTATTTTTCGCTCTATAAGACGCAGCAGACCGTAAGACGCACCTAGTTTTTGGAGGAGGAAAACAAGAAAAAAAATATTCTGAATCTCAGAAGCCAGAATAGCAAGAGGGATCGCTCCACAGCGAAAGCAGCGATCCCTCTTGCTGTTCTGGCTTCTGGGATAGCTGCGCAGCCTGCATTCGCTCCATAAGACGCACACACATTTCCCCTTACTTTTTAGGAGGGAAAAAGTGAGTCTTATAGAGCAAAAAATACGGTATGCAGGGACTACAAATTATGGCTGGGTTTGGTAGCAAAAGATACATCTAGGCATGCTCAGGTACCCAGAGGCACTATTCCACACCCAAAGATAGCTTGCCCAGTTCATAACCACCACCACCAGTTGTTGACTAAGGTATATGCAGGAAACAACTAAAAGTTGTGTGATCATTTCTGGCTACCTGGTGGGCAGTAGCAGATGGGAGGGGAGTCGCCACTGTCCTTGCTGCCGAATGGATTGGACGGAGGAAGGGACCGTGGCCAGGTTGTGTTTCCTGTCCCAGCTTGCCCTCAAATGGAGAAGCTGCCTTCTGAGTTATTTTCATTTTTAACCAGGTGGGCAGAATGGCACCCAGGCTTTCCCCTGAACATAGATGCCAAATCTCACAAGGAATTGCCTCGAAACATCCAGTTTGACAGCGAGAAAGGAGTCGACTTTGTTTTGAATTATACTAAAGCGTGAGTATTATGGTGGCTCTCATTATTTGGTAGCGATATTCTGGATTGGTCTGGGATAATGGGGGAAAGGACAAAATTGATTAAAGTACAATTTAAACAAATATTTTAACCACGTAACACTTTAAATGACGATGCAAAACAGCACATGATTCCATTTTGAATGTAAAATTTCAGTAATCAGAACAATGGTAACAAACACAATACTTATGACTATACTTCATAAATGTTACCTTTACAGTACAACCCAAATAATCAATAAAATGATGCCAACTCTAACAACATATTCTAATTTTATCTACCCAGCCCCTGTCTTCTCACAATCTAGCTAAATTTGTAAAATTAGCCAGTTCTAATATAGTCTAAGTTGCTTTAAAACAAATCTTTTGTATGGAGGCTTTGCCTGTCTGTCCAACCACTGTCTCAATTATTGCTGTATTTATTTATTTAAAAGCATTAAAAAACCACATAATGTTTTTCAAAGATGTCTTGTTCACTTCTTTATAATGGCATTGTTGAGTTTGGATCCCAATCCACAAATCTTTTCACTTAACAATAAGTTGCATGCACAGGACTATATGCAAGGGTGAACTGAAAGTAGAGTTGTGTGGAAATGACTCCTTAAAGTTCTCCACTTTGTTAATGGGCAGAGAAATTGGTGGCCGTTTCACCAAATTTCTCCAAGGGGAGGAGTAGTCCTCCAACAGTTTATCAGTGGTGGGGCTCACAGCACTGGCAGTGCTATTAATACAGTTTTTCCTAAGGTTTGTTGCTGCTGCTGCTGCAATGCCAGCTGTATTTGCATCCAGTCCAATTAGTTTAATACGGTCATAGACGGTGTTTGCCTTTTTTTAATCCTCCATGATGCCTTGGACTTGGCGTTCCAGAGAATTGTGACGGAGAAATAGCAGCTGACATTAAAAATGGTGGATAATGTTCAGCAAAAAAAATTGCAACTCAACCTTGTTTTTCCAGGAGGATTAGAAAAAGAAAAATCTTAGATATATACTCAGTAAAATGTCTCCTGAGAAATTTTGTTGCAGTTCTTTGGAAGGTAACATAAGATGATTTAGAAGTGGTGCCAGTGTCCAATATGTTTTAAAACACTGGTACCATTTTGCTTGTGAGATTTAGTTCCTAGATTTATTCCCCTTCATTTAATCCACGTCCTTCATTTCTGAAGACTTCATACAGAAGTAAAGAAGTTATGGGAAAAGTGAAATGTGCAAGGAGAGAAATGAAACAAAAAAGATTGCAGCCAATGACCTCACAGTATTTTTGGTTTTTTTAGGATGGAAAATCTCTATGTTAATCGTTTCATGCACATGTTCCAATCTTCCTGGAGTGACTTTGCAGATTTTGAGAAGATCTTTGTCAGAATAAGCAATACCATTTCTGGTAAGATCGATTGCAGTTGTTGACACTAGCATCACAAGATGAATTAATCTTTATGTTGCTGACCAAAATTTCAGTTTGGACGCCATTTAGTAGTTTTTCAGCTAAAAACCTTTGGGATATGTGTTAGGCCAATAATTCTTGGAATTTATGTACCCAGCGGTTGCACAAGTCGAAGGGCACTCAAGAAACTAAAGGTAAGTAATGTAAATTTATTAATTTAATTACAGCTTATACTGTACTGTCATAATGGTACACTAAAGGCAATGTGTGTTAGGAGGTAAACCCTGTAAACGTGTATCTCAGTAGCCAAATCATGGAGTGATAAGCCTGTAGAAACCGAGTTTTCATTTTTACCATAGCAGGGAAGCCTTGAGAGGCCACAGTAAACCAATAAGCTTTTGGAAAAGAGGTATAAAACAGGCCACCCATCCCTAATAGTTTTGCACAGTAGAGACCTAGCTAGTGGGGAAAGTCAAGTTAGAATCAGCAAAGTCTACTTAGATTTCACCTCAAAGTCAGTGTAACTTTTAGTTTTTAGGGGAGGAAAGAGCAGCAAACCGAGCAAAAAAAGGAAGTATTTGCTGAAAGCTTCAGTTTTTCGTGCAGTTTTCAAAACCAGAGTGCAAATTGCAGCTTAAAACTGTGGGGTAACTTGCTCTTATCTTGGTTTAAGAACAGAGTAGGCCTGACTTAAGGTTGTCAAGAGCACCTTGAAAGTGAAAGAATAGTCCTCCATCCAAGTCTTAGCCAGGGGTGAAATTGCCAACGTCAGTTTCTCTCACTTTTTCATCTTTGCAACCTTGAACTCATTTCTGAAAACTTGAATGCACATTCTTGTACACATTACTTGGTTGGAGATCTGGACTGCAATATTCCAGGACGTGTGGATTTTCTGAAGGAAGGCTACATGTTGGCTCGCATATTGTTTTGCAAAATGCAAATTAGGTAGGGTCAGCTGTCCCGAATCAAATTTCTCCCCCATCCTTACTTTCAGTTCTGCATAAGACCACTTCTCAACTACCGTATTTTTCGCTCCATAAGACGCACTTTTTCCCTCCTAAAAAGTAAGGGGAAATGTGTGTGCATCGTATGGAGCCTCCTGCCTGCATTCGCATCTGGGATGCATAGAGGTTCTGCTCAGCGCTCCCTTTAAAGAGCGCGTGGCTCTTGCTGGCTTTTCCAGGAGGTGGGGGAAGGGACTGACTGCCCTCTGCCCCTTCCCACACCTCCTGGAAAAGCCAGGAAGAGCCGCTGCCAGGCTCTGCTCAGCGCTCCCTTGTAAGGGCTCCCTTTTGTCCCTCATCCCGCTTTCCTGGGAAGCCAGCAGAACAAGAGCCGCTGCGCAGCTATCGCTCTTGCTCTGCTGGCTTCAGCGAGAGCTGCGCAGCTTGCTCTGCTGGCTTCTCAGCGAAGCGGGAGGAGGGACGGAAGGGTTTAAAGCAAGAAAAGTGAGAGCCGCTTACATGCTCTGCACAGAATATTTTTTTCTTGCTTTCCCCCTCTAAAAACTAGGTGCGTCTTATGGTCAGGTGTGTCTTATGGAGCGAAAAGTATGGTAGTCAGTTTCAAAAAGCTTTTAAAGGGAGTCCTAGAGGGCTTCAACTGCCCCACAGCCTCTGCATCATCCCCACTTAATCACCACCCAGTATCCACTCCCTTGACCAGGCATAGGCAAACTCGCCCCTCCAGATGTTTTGGGACTACAATTCCCATCATCCCTGACCACTGGTCCTGTTAGCTAGGGATGATGGGAGCTATAGTCCCAAAACATCTGGAGGGCCAAGTTTGCCTATGCCTGCCCTTGACCATAAGTAGGCAAACAAGGCTTGGGGCCTAGATCCAGCCCAATCGCCTTCTCAATCCAGCCCACGAATGGTCTGGGAATCAGCATGTTTTTACATGAGTCGAATGTGCCCTTTTATTTAAAATGCATCTCTGGGTTATTTGTGGGGCCTGCCTGGTGTTTTTACATGAGTGGAATGTGTGCTTTTATTTAAAATGCATCTCTGGGGTATTTGTGGGGCATAGGAATTCGTTCATCCCCCCCCCCCCCAAAATATATAGTCCGGCCCCCCACAAGGTCTGAAGAACAGTGGACCGGCCCCCTGCTGAAAAAGTTTGCTGACCCCTGCCCTTGACAAACATCCCCATTCTCACAGCACTAAATGGACCTCAGTCCATCTGCCATGCCATTCCTGCTCACTGGAATTTGGCAAGCTCAGTAGTTTGACGTCCTGCTCTACTTGGTTCCATCAGCAACTAGACACTGCTATATATGTAGAACAGTTTAGCAAAAGAGCCCATTATGCGTATGTATGCTTTTTATGTAACAATATTTTAATATCCAGTCTCTCCCAGCGCCTTTAATGAAGACTGTAAGTGTGCTGGGCATATCATGTTGTTAAATAAATTTACCCTGAGCCTCATTTTCAGGCTCTGCCTTCTTTTTCTCTATTTGGTTTTTTATTTTTTTGTTAAGTAAAAGAAAAAAGTAAGTAAGATATACCATATTTTTCGTTCTATAAGACGCACCAGACCACAAGGCGCACCTAGTTTTTGGAGGAGGGAAACAAGAAAAAAAATATTCTGAATCTCAGAAGCCAGAACAGCAAGAGGGATCACTGCGCAGTGAAAGCAGTGACCCCTCTTGCTGTTCTGGCTTCTGGGATAGCCGCGCAGCCTGCATTCGCTCCATAAGACGCACACACATTTCCCCTTACTTTTTAAGAGGGAAAAAGTGAGTCTTATAGAGCAAAAAATACGGTAGTTTAATATAGAACAGTTATTATTTTTTGGAAGGAGTTCTGCTAAAAATAGTCTTTGGGTTTTGTTTTCTTTTTTCTCCTTTTAGAGTACGTGATGCAGCATTGGCAAGAAGATTTTATGTTTGGATACCAGTTCCTGAATGGGTGCAATCCTGTATTGATCCAAAAATGCACAGAGTTACCAAAGAAATTTCCCGTGACTACGGAAATGGTAGAATGCAGTTTGGAGAGAAATCTGACTCTGGAAGAGGAAATCAAGGTATAAACATGGAATGGATTTATTTCAGTGTTATAGTACTCATCAGTTTAAAAGCTTTTCAGGAAATGTATAGAAGCAGATTGCATTCTTTGGGAGAGGAGTGCTTTGTCATCCAAACAGAAGATTTGCAGTTTGAACACTGAGTTGAAATTCAGTGAATCAGTTTGTATGTAAAGTACGTAATTTGAAGGCAACATTCAGGTCAGGATAGGGAATGCCTACTATACAGTATTATGGGATACACTTTTTAATGCTGAACATTTTGATGAACTTATAATACCTCTTCCTTGGCTCCATGAGTAATAATGGTCCTGTGAACCACCGGGAGCAAGTTATCCTTCCTCCGATGATCACATAAATAAAAAGATTACTAAACCTATTAACACATTGTTATATTATATTTCTTTTAAAGCAATAACATCTGCCCACCCCCATTGTCTGACTTGTCTTTAAGACAGGAAGCTTCTTGAGGGCAGACACCTGTTTCTTTTTGTAAAACTCTGTGAAATACATGAGATGTATGAGACATCTAACAGGCTTTGGAGGCAAGATCTGCTGGAATCAAAAACTTAGGATACAGTGGCTCTCCAAAGATAATTTGCTCATCCTGGTTCCACTGAGGCTCAGCCGGTCTTGGCTTCTGGGACGTCAACAAGACCAGTGTTAATCCCCCAAAAGGGATGTCCTGCAGGGAGACTTAGGCTGGATCTCAACCCTGTCCAGCTCAGCCGTATGACCTAGCAACCCAGTGTAAGGTAAAGGTAAAGGGACCCCTGACCATCAGGTCCAGTCGTGGCTGACTCTGGGGTTGCGGCGCTCATCTCGCTTTGTTGGCCGAGGGAGCCGGTGTACAGCTTCCGGGTCATGTGGCCAGCATGACTAAGCTGTTTCTGGTGAATCAGAGTAGCGCACGGAAAAGCGGTTTACCTTCCCGCCAGAGTGGTACCTATTTTTCTACTTGCACTTTGACGTGCTTTCGAACTGCTAGGTTGGCAGGAGCAGGGACCGAGCAACGGGAGCTCACCCTGTCGTGGGGATTTGAACCACCAACCTTCTGATCGGCAAGTCGTAGGCTCTGTGGTTGAACCCACAGTGCCACCCACGTCTCCATCGGCATTAAGTCCCTGACGCTGGCTCAGCCAAAGATAATTTGCTCATCCTGGTTCCACTGAGGCTCAGCCGGTCTTGGCTTCTGGGACGTCAACAAGGCCAGTGTTAATCCCCCAAAAGGGATGTCCTGCAGGGAGACTTAGGCTGGATCTCAACCCTGTCCAGCTCAGCCGTATGACTTAGCAACCCAGTGTAGAACGCTCTTTTAAAGGCTTGTTTTGCTTCTGCCTTGCTTCGGGAGAACGACAGCAGCTGTCCCGCTGCTGAACAGTTTTTGGATCCGGTGTAACTTTACTCTGGCTTAACCTGTTTGCTTTAAGCCAGTTTCTTGGGCATAGGATTGCTGCCCTAAGAATTTAGTGCATTCTCAGGGACGAAAATCTGAAGCTCCTAAAAAGAGGCTTAAAGGACACACATGACAACACATTTATGCTACGTAAGTTGCAATATTGTGATGTTATGTTGGTCACAAGTAATGTTGCATGTAAAACATACTTCAGTTAATATCTCACCACATTTTCTTAATGCTAAGAACCTCACAAGACGAGGATGTAGCTAAAACATAGATTTTTCTTTTCATTTATTGTGGGGAGAGTATGTATTTTTGTGACTAATGTAACATGCTCAAGAGCATACATCGTACTGCCTTTAAGCTCATCTGATTTTGTTCCTAACATAAAATTTCTTGTCATTTCACCAAATGAGAAAGTAAAGCTATCAATAACCTATTCTCTAGCTTCTTGGAGAATAGAGAATTTTAACTGAGCTTGGGGGGTGGAATGGGAATAGAGAAATTCTGAGTCATCTTCTGTGTCACACTTCTGGTTGTTTACTCCAATTTCAAAATAACGTTGCCATATGAAACTCTTGAAAATTATATTTAGAATTATATTGAACATGTTAGCGATGTCCAAAAATGAAAGCCGAGTCTTTAGGTTGGCATTTTCATGGAATAACCCATTAATCAAAGTAAACAAGTGTGCGTGTTTTCTTTCATTTTTGCTACAGCAAGGGAATATTTTCATAGTGGATTATGAACTTCTGGATGGTGTTGAAGGCAATAAGACTGACCCCTGCACTGTGCAATATCTGTCTGCTCCGGTCTGCTTATTATATAAGAATTTAGAGAAGAAGATTGTCCCTATTGCAATCCAGGTAATCTATGTTTTACCCACTAAAATAATAATCTTTCGTTATTGAAAGAATTGTTAACTATTTTGTTACACTTTCCAGATAAAACAAGCTCCTGAGCCAGGGAATCCTATTTTCCTGCCATCGGATGCAAAGTATGACTGGTTATTGGCCAAAATTTGGGTACGTTCTTCTGATTTCCACGTCCATCAGACTGTTACTCACCTCCTTCGGACTCACTTAATTTCTGAAGTGTTTGGAGTAGCCATGTTGCGGCAACTGCCTTCCGTCCATCCTCTCTTTAAGGTGGGTTAATTGGGTGCTAGGAAGATGTGCATATCAGACATGATTGTTTTGTTTCTGCAAGACCTGCAATTTTCTGTTAAATGTATTGTTAATAAAAGTAATACAGTGGTGCCTCGCAAGACGAAATTAATCCGTTCCGCGAGAGTCTTCGTCTAGCGGTTTTTTCGTCTTGCGAAGCAACCCTATTAGCGGCTTAACGGATTAGTGCTATTAGCGGTTTAGCGGCTATTAAAGGCTTAAAGGCTTAGGGGATTAGCTGCTAAAAGGCTATTAAAGGCTATTAAAGGCTTAGCAGATTAGATAAAGGGGGGGGAAAGCGAAAAAAAAATCTCTAGACTCGCAAGACATTTTCGTCTTGCGAAGCAAGCCCATAGGGAAATTCGTCCTGCGAAGCAACTCAAAAACGGAAAACCCTTTCGTCTAGCGGGTTTTCCGTCTTGCGAGGCATTCGTCTTGCGGGGCACCACTGTATTTGGTATTGTACAGACAAGAGAGCCCCTGTATATTTAAGGCAGATAAGGCAAACAGCATTCTATCATTATAAGACTGGAATATATATATATATATATATATATATATATATATATATATTCAAGATAATTTGTCCCAGCTCTATGAAATGTGGCAAGAAAAAATTACCTCTTCTGAATTGTAAAATGGCTCATTTTAAAAATATTCCACTAAGAAAAAGCTAAGATAACACAGTTAAACAGTCTTCTTAAGTGCAGTGTTTCTTAAAAAAAACTGGCCATTTTAATTTTCTTTGAGCCGTTTTAATTTGACCAGTATTAGATAAAAAAAGCACACAAATAAATAAATAGTGTCTTCAAGTGGCAAATTGTCTACGATGATTTGTGTCTGAAGCTGGAAGTAACGTGCAGGATGAAGATGGATTAATGGTTCATACCTTGTTAAAGAGTGTGCCCTGGGGTGCCCTTGGACAACAACACTATGTATAATTGGTCTGAATTATGTGCATCTGTAAGCCTTCTCTAAACTGCCCAAATTGACAAATCAATATCTTTGTATTATTTTGCTGGAGAACCCTATTTAACCTTCAATTCTGGTGCAGTGCAGTCCAACATGTTTGAATATTACCTACATGTTTGAACGCCTTTTGGCAGTACAGTGGTACCTCGGGTTAAGTACTTAATTCGTTCTGGAGGTCTGTACTTAACTTGAAACTGTTCTTAACCTGAAGCACCACTTTAGCTAATGGGGCCTCCTGCTGCTGCCGTGCGGCCAGAGCACAATTTCTGTTCTCATCCTGAAGCAAAGTTCTTAACCCGAGGTACTATTTCTGGGTTAGCGGAGTCTGCAACCTGAAGCGTATGTAACCTGAAGCGTATGTAACCCGAGGTACCACTGTATAAGGTGCATGTTTCTCATACTGCAGATCTGATATCTAGCAGCATCTATCAAATTGTAAAGGACTATGCTTTGAAATTGTCTTCAGTTCATACACATAATTTATATTAAAGCTGTAGTTCCTTATTTGAAAGCAAGTTGTTTTGGGAGCCCATCACATTCCATTGTTAACACTGAAGGAATACTTCATTCTTATCTACTTTCTTTTCTGGTTTACAGCTCCTGGTATCCCATGTGCGGTTTACAATAGCCATCAACACTAAAGCCCGAGAACAGCTTATCTGTGAATATGGCCTTTTTGACAAGGTGAGAGAGCCTTGATTTCATAAGTTTGGACCTCAAGGAAGTGGCTTTCACATAGTTCTTTCAATGACTTTTCTCCATAAAATAAATAAAATTAAATTAAAAAAATTAAAAAATTCCTTCCAGTAGCACCTTAGAGACCAACTAAGTTTGTTATTGGTATGAGCTTTCGTGTGCATGTACACCTCTTCAGATACACTGAAACAGAAGTCACCAGACCCTTATATATAGTGAGAGAGTGGGGAGGGGTATCACTAAGGAGGGGGTGGGAATGGGTGATTGACTGATAGGTGTGGTAAACCTGTTGACTGTTAACAACTGCAATTGGTCTTACAGGAAAAAGCAAGAGATGAGGTGGCTTTATCATGTATAATGAGATAAGATAAAGCTATTTTTAGCCATCTCACCCCTTCCTTTTTCCTGTAAGATCAATATTTTATTCAACAGTAAGCTCCACTATATTTTGTGGATTTTACTCTGAAATACAGTACAAGTTGTAAAGGGGCTTCTTATCAGTAAAGAGATGCCCATGTTGAAGCAGATATGAGCAGCTAAAATAGCAAGGCCGAATAGCAAGGCCAGACAACATGCAGCTGACACAATGCTGGCAGAAGAGAAAACACAGAACTCAAAATAGAGGCTTGGAATTATTACAAAACTAGAGCAGACTGTAAAATAATCAAGTAAACCCAGGCCAAGGCACCAAAGAGAAAAACCCACAAGGTCGGACCTAAAGAAAACCCCCCTCACAAGCCCTCTAACCATAGCTGTCAACCTTCCCTTTCTTTGTGGGAAATTCCCTTATTCCAGTGCCGTTTCCCGCTGCTTCCTGCTGCTATCCCAGATTGTTAGATATCCCGTAGACTGTCCCCGGGACAGGTGAGGCTGCTGATCCCTTATTTTCAAATCTGAAAGTTGACAGCTTGTGCCTCAAACGGCCATGCCTTTTACATGAAGGAAAATCTCCCCAAAGTAATTTTATTTGGACTCAAGCTAATTGCATAATTTCCAGTCTCCAGTTACTGTAACACTTGGCTTCTTTAAAACAAGCGAACATATACCATTATGAATACTGATTTGTAGTTAAGCAGTTAATCTGTAGAGTGACATTTTATGCTGGTTCTATTCAGGACTAGCATGACTGACTTAGGTTCATTAATTTAAGTGGGTCTACTCTGAGTAGGTCTAGCATTGGATATAACCTATTCCAGTGTCTTTCATATTATGTTTACCATCCACTTAGCTGGCAGGTTTCTTATTCTGTAAAGGGAACAATAAATACAATTTTTACACAATGACTATGTAAAGGAAAGCACACGTCCTTATTTCTTGCTTGGCCTGACAAGGTTGTATGCATTCTTTGGAGGACTTGGAAGTGGTCAACGGCCATGCCTTGGGCATGTGTGTCCGTCAAGGAGGTTTACAATGGCACTAATCCCACTCCATGTGGATCCATGTGCACTATGTCATGGCTGCGTGATGCAGGTATCAAAACTTCACTCCAGTGTGGCCTAGGCCCTCATCTCCAAATCCCCTTGTACAGTAAGATCCTCCCCATTGTTAAGAACACTCATATTTAAGGCTATGGGACACAGGAGCCAACTCTTAGGGGCCAAGGTCCTTTTGCCCCCCCCAATAAAAGATTTGAGGGGGCTGCCCCCTCCCCAAGTTGATGGGTATTGCCATTCAAATGGTGTGTGTGTGCAATATCATGTGATCAATTACCTGTCCCCACATGTTTTATTCAAGTTGGCCCCTCTTCTATGGAGCCTCCATTCCTTAATGCTCTCTGCCACTTGTTTTGGGTGCCAAAGGCCAATGCCACCGGAGGAGGAGGGCTTGCGCAGATACTCCAGCGAGCAATGAAGCACCTCACCTACAGTTCCCTGTGCTTCCCTGAAGAAATCAAGGCAAGAGGCATGGAAAGCACGGAGGACATTCCATACTACTTTTATCGGGATGATGGTCTCAAAGTGTGGGAGGCCATAAAGAGGTAGGAGATGGTCTGAAATAAAGTTTATTTTGTCATACTGAGAACCAGGAAATCTAACTGAGACCTTGGAAGTGTGAATCCCCAGTCCTCGATGAACTTTTGGTCTCGTTGATACCGAATCTTCCCTGTTAGTTTGTCCAATTCTGCATAATCATTTCTTTTCTGTTTTCTGCAGCTTTGTGACAGATGTTGTGGACCTCTATTACGATAGCGAAGAGATGGTTTCTGAAGACGTGGAACTCCAGGCCTTTGTGAAGGACGTCTATGTTTATGGGTTGAGAGGAACCAAGGCTTCAGGTGAGACCTGCTAGCCAGATTCTCTGTCCTGTGGCATTGCTGGCTAATGAACAGAAATGCATTCCTCCTTTGATCTGAAGCTGAGTTAGAGATGTAAAAATTCCAGCAAATGAATCCATTCTTCTCCTGGAATAAATGGAAATCTGGAAGACAATCTGAAATGTATGCAATGCTTTCTTATCACCCCATTCAAAAGTTACAGAAAATAAGATATTAATAACAAAAGAATAGGCAGGACAAGCATCAAAATTACTGTTAGCACAAGCGTTTCTCAATATATCATATATGTGCTCTGAACTTCACTTGTAAAAGAAATATGAGCATTGCCATAATTGATAAAGTATCTGCTAATCTCTTGAAAAAAATATCGAAAATTCATTAATTGTGTTCTACCATTTACTTGCATTAGGGACATTTTTATCGATCCCTATTCTAGCCACTATAATAATGTGTGATAAAAGTTAACATAAATAATTTGGGCTTTTTAAAAAAAGTGAATAAAAACATTTTAAGATCCAAGTCAAATTGATATATTGTTGATATCAATCCAGATCTTTCTTTCTGCATTCAAATTTTATTTATTAATCAGGTTGAAAGCAGCATAGGGTTGGACACTATCAATGAATTTAGTGCAAAACATTTAAAAAATAGGAAAATTTCCATTATCTGGTAGGCTGGTTTACATGTATTATTTTGTAATAAATTAGCTTAATCATAGTTGTTCTCAGGGTCCAGGTAAGTTCATATGGAGAAAGGTGGTCCTTGAGGCATTGCAGTCCTGAGCCGTTTAAGGCTTATAGGTCAAAACAAGCATTTGAATTGGGCCTGGGAGTTAATTGGCAGCCAGTGCAGTTGGACCAGGATTCTTGCCCCAATGAGCAACCTGGCAACTAGCTGAAGCTTCCGAACTGTGTTCCGAGGCAGCCCTATGTATAGCACATCTCAGTAATCCAGCCTAGAGGTTACCAGAGCATAGACAACAGAAGTTAGGCTGTCCCTGTTCAGATAGGGGGGCAGCTGGGCTACCAGCCAAAGCTGATGAAAAGCAATCTGCACCACTGAGGCCACCTGAGGCTCAAGCAACAGAAAAGGATCCATAAGTAGCCCCAACCTTTGTAGCTGCTCCTTCAGAAGGAGTATAACCTAGGACCCTCGTACTTATGGGACCGCCTCTCCTGGTATGTCCCACAGAGGACCCTAAGGAGCATGAATAATAATAGCTTGAAGGTCCCGGGCCCTAAGGAAGCCAGACTATCCTCCACCAGGGCCAGGGCTTTTACAGTGATGGCTCCGACCTGGTGGAACGCTCTGTCCCATGAGACTAGGGCCCTGCAGGACTTGATCTCCTTCTGCAGGGCTTGTAAGACAGAGCTGTTCCGCCTGGCCTTCAATTGGAATTAGCCTGATCCTCTCTTCCCTTTCCCCTTTCCTCTTCTATGAAGACACCCTTTCTGGGACCCCACATTTGAATTCTTCCCTGTTCCCCTTGCTGGCCCTAGTAGGACCAACTTGGCCAGTTAGCCCTGGTGATCATTTGATGTCTACTGACTGGGTTTTTTGTTTCCCCCCAAAATGACGCCTGAATTTTTGAATTTTATTGATATTGATGCTGCATTTTATGTTGTATTTTATGTTGTTTTATACTGTTTTTAAGTTGCATTTTAATCAATGTTTTATATTTGCTGTTAGCCGCCCTGAGCCCAGTTTTTAAATCGGGAAGGGCAGGGTATAAATAAAAATTTATTATTTATTTATTGTCAAGAGCAGACAAGCTCCCCTTTCATCTGGTCTCATCTCATCGGACAGAGAAAAATAAATGTTGTGTTTCCAGGTGGAGGAGCATTCAGAAAAGTTCCACAGCCTTCCTTTAGTTTATTAATTATTAATATTACTACTACTACTCTTATTAATTTAACTCTTTCTTCTTTCAGGATTTCCTAAGACAATAAAGACACGCCAGAAGCTGTCAGAATATCTTACCATAGTGATCTTTACAGCATCTGCACAACATGCAGCAGTAAATTTTGGTCAGGTACAGTTTATCTGGAAGAAATTCTGTCCTTGAAGTGGGTTTACACACCAGTCCAGACAGTCTGATAAAGAAATATCAATGATGAGAATGGTGGGGTCACCTGAGTGCCTGTTAAAAGGCATAGAGCAGCCTAACCAAATTTTTGTCTTCCAGGTGATTTGGACGTGGGTAGCTCTGCAGTCTAAACCACTGAGCCTAGGGCTTGCCAATCGGAAGGTTGGCAGTTCGAATCCCCGTGACGGGGTGAGCTCCCGTTGCTCAGCCCTAGCTCCTGACCACCTTGCAGTTTGAAAGCACATCAAAGTGCAAGTAGATAAATAGGTACCACTCCGGTGGGAAGGTAAACGGCATTTCCGTGCGCTGCTCTGGTTCGCCAGAAGCGGCTTAGTCATGCTGGCCACACGACCCGGAAGCTGTCTGCAGACAATCGCTGGCTCCCTCGGCCTATAGAGTGAGATGAGTGCCGCAACCCCAGAGTCGTCCACGACTGGACCTAACGGTCATGGGTACCTTTACCTTTAATAGCAGTTCTGTCCCCAAACATCTGGCAAGCACAAGTCTTGAGAAAGCTAGGAATGGAGTAAAGGAAACAAAACAGCACTTTTGTGACCATCCTATCCTAAAAACACATCAACAGTGTCTTTTTTTTAAAAAAAGAAGTCTTCTTTCGTAATGCCTGAAACCTATTCACCAACACTACCAGTCAAGTTTCTAGCAGTGAAGTTGAAAGACGTTCCCTTTTCAAGCCCGGCCTGAGCTTCAACTTGAATTGAAGGAGGTTGGGCGGGGAGGGATCCTGCTAGCAGTTAGCCCTGGTGTCAGCTTCAAGAAAAGCACCAGCAAGGGCGTCTGAGTGCTGAAAGCCAGCTTTATTTCCCAGCCTAGCAACTTTGCTGCTTGGTGGACACTTTGGCTTGGCATGGGCTTGGCCAATGAAACGCTTAAATCATAGCTGAAGAGGTTCACACTGAATGTTAAGATCAGTAAGCCATAGTTAAAGCTGTGTTCAAATGGAATAGTAAGTCACAGGCTGTTAATTCACTTTTATTTAAACCACAGCTTAACATGATATGTGAACCAGGTCAGAGGCATACCAGACTGAGGAGGAGAGAAAACAAAACAAAAGGGAGGAAGGAGGGATTGCAGTAGATTAGAGATAATCCGATTGCAGTTTCACCAGAGAATAAAGGGAAGACTTTGGAAATGCTCAGAACTGAGATGTGGTGAGGGCAGAGGAGGGCCAAAGTTTGCACATCTGTGAAGTACAGGAAACCACGGTATTTGTAACAGCTAACATAACAGTTTTGAGAAGATGAGAAATGAGGATGACTGCCACCATCAACATGCATGTTTCTGCACCCATCACCTTGAAATATACTCAGAGTCCTGTAGTGATTTCATGCTCTTTATTGCAGCTTGTAAAACAGTGATTGAATTTCCCCCCAAACCTCAGGCTTTTATATACATTATTTACACAATGAGTTGTGTAAATTGGCTGATTCTCCTTCCCTCCTGATTGGTCTTCTCCTGCAGGCCAATCAGTTGTTGCATTCTACGATTCTACCAACCTAATAGGCTGGTTAACTTCCTCCTGGAGCCTGATTGGTGTTTTCCTGCAAGCCAATCAGTTGTTGCATTCTAGGATCCTACCTGCCTATTGTTCTAGGATCCAAGCTTAGTATGTAACACACCTGTTTATATTTTGGAAAATACCTTACATATTGATTGGTACATCATGTTATATAGTGCAGTTCACGTAGAGTTCTGTTTTAGGTATCTGCGCTTTATGCTTTTCTTTTGATGCATAAAATCAGCTCACCATGTGAACTGAAACTGCTGTGAAAGGGCAGGTTGCCGAATCGCAATTCTCAATTGATGCTAAACTTGTTATTCTCTTGGAGGTTACCCATTTTCTCTTTAGGCATTATTTCCCCTAAAGATAATCTGCTAATCTGGGGCATTATTTTGAGCTATTTAGGCTAGTGGCTGCTGCCGGCTCTTTACATTGGTGGGACACAGGATAGCTAATGATAGGTAGTTGGCTGCAGTTCTGAGCACACTTCTATAAAATAAAGTTCCACTGGACGCAGTGGGAGTTACTTCTGAGTAAATGCATAGGGTTGTGTTGTAGTCACAGCTAAGTCACATTTCAGCAGTATGCCTGCTCGTTACAGATTGTGTCAGTACATCCTTCCAATAGAAAAACCATCGTAAACAGTTATTTTACCACACAAAGTCCAATCCAAAGCAGGTTTAGTCAGCCCTACTGAATACATAGGACTTGCTCCAAAGAAAGCGTATTAGACATTAGGGTTTTCTACTCCCTGCTCCCTCCACTGCCTTTAACACCAGCCTGACCTTAAAGAGTAAGTCACAGGGGCGGGGGGCGGGGGGCGGAAATGGGCAAAAACCAGTGCCCCGTTCCAGACTCTGGACTAAATTTCATGACTTATGACTTCTTATATTAGCTCATCCTGCATTAACAAAGAGGAAGTGGAAATGAGAATCCTGTCTCCTCCTTCTAGCTGCAGCCCTCAAAAACATGTTCCAATGTGGGATTATGCTACATGGGACTGAAGCTCCAATGAAAAACCCTTTTTGTATAAACAGGAGTGTCTTCCAGCCACACAAGCACCCTTTATGATTCATAGAGATTCCTATATCTTACTGGCTCTGTCCTGTTATTTCCCAGTATGACTGGTGTTCCTGGATTCCTAACGCCCCTCCAACGATGCGTCGCCCACCCCCTACAGAAAAGGGGAGCGTCACCATTGAGTATATTGTTGAGAGTTTACCGGACAGAGGGCGCTCCTGTTGGCATCTTGGTGCTGTTTGGGCCTTGAGTCAGTTTCAAGAGAATGAAGTAAGTGAAACTTCTAAGATATTCCCCTCGTATATCTCGGTCATAATGCATGAGGCCAAAGCTGCAGGTCAGTGCTTAGCTTGGAAATCCATGTTTTTCCATAGTGCTTTCAGAGCATTTTGATGAGTTGTCAAAAATTTGGGGCCTGTTAACATTTCCCGTAAACACACTTCTGGACAGCTCTTAACTGCAGGAACTGAAAGATGCTTTAGTTTTTGCCACTCCCTATGGGGGTGGTGCTGTGGGTTAAACCACAGAGCCTAGGGCTTGCCGATCAAAAGGTCGGCGGTTCGAATCCCTGCAACAGGGTGAGCTCCCGTTGCTCGGTCCCTGCTCCTGCCAACCTAGCAGTTCGAAAGCACATCAAAGTGCAAGTAGATAAATAGGTACTGCTCCGGCGGGAAGGTAAACGGCGTTTCCGTGCGCTGCTCTGGTTTGCCAGAAGTGGCTTAGTCATGTTGGCCACATGACCCGGAAGCTGTACGCCGGCTCCCTCAGCCAATAAAGCGAGATGTGCGCCGCAACCCCAGAATCGGTCATGACTGGAAATACTTTATTGTCACTCGTACAACTTGTATACAGTGAGATTACACAAGCACCCCCCACTCAGCTCTCTTAGTCTTAATTCCCCTCGTTTACTGACGCACACCCGCCAAACCCGAAAGTCAGTTGCCCTGTTGTTATCTTTTCATTCAGCAGCCTAACAGCCAACGGATAGAAGCTGTTCTTTACCCTGTTGGTGCGACTAATATTTAATACTAAATAGATTAAATATATTATATTAAATATATAATTAATATTTAAATATCATATTTGCTCACTAGACGAGGAAGGGTCTATTTTTGCAGTGTCTCAAAATTAGCTGCATTATTTCTTTTAGACATTTCCCAACAGATACGTTTTGTGACTTCTTCTCCAACTAGGTGTTTCTGGGGATGTATCCAGATGAACATTTCATAGAGAAGCCAGTGAAAGAGGCCATGAGGAAATTCCGCAAGAATCTTGATGAAATTACCAGTTGCATTGCTGAGCGGAACAGGAACAAAAAACTCCCCTACTATTATCTTTCCCCGGATCAAATACCTAACAGTGTGGCTGTTTGAATTAGCCTTTTCAAAGGCATGAAAAGGCAGTGAACCGGAGTGAGAATCGTGGCAAATTATCTGCAAGCAAATCAGCTGGCTTCAAACCAAATTGGGTCTTAATTTGTACTAGATACTATTGTAGTTTTAAGTTTTCTTTGAATATCTATCCCTCATATATAATTAGTTGATACCGTGTTACTGTTTGATAATAATTTTTATAATTGTCAGGAAATACAAAACCTTAAGGAACATTTTTTACCTTAAAAACAGAACCTTTACCAATGGAGAAACTCTATTCCACACATTTGTTTCTTATTTGTGGTCAGAACACCTCTGTTTTGGAAGCTGTTACCCCGTTTTCAGTAAGTTTTTGTTTTTAGGAACCGAGTGAATGTATGATTTCCATAAGGAACGTTTGTTGGCTGGTCTGGTTGTTTTTACAGGACCTCACCAGCAATTTAAAAATTGCTTTTGTTGGGGTTCAGAACAACAGATGAAGACATTAAGGATGGTCTGGGGGACATGGAACTGGGGAAGATTGAAGCCAAAGGAGTGTCTGAGCAGAAGCTTGACCCTACCTCAGATTTCCATGCCACCCAAGGACCCACAATATTATCTGAGGCAGAAGGACGAGTAGCAACCTAAGTTGCTCCCTTCATTTGCCATCAGAAAGAAGAACCCCAGATCATCACACACACACACACACACACACACCCACACACACCCAGCAGTGTTGTGCTTCCTTTAAGGGAGCGGGAGCTGCAAGAGTCCAGTTGGAGGTTGACCTTTGTAAGGTGAGCAGGCTGGACTTGGGAGTTTTCAGCAGATTTTGAGCTGAGCTCTGCTTGCTTTGGATATGCACACAGGCTTTCGAATGGGGTCAGTCACGTTTTTAACGACCCCCTTCAAATGCTTGTGACATTCCTGGTTGTCGTTTTTATAATGATAAGAATACTTACATTTTTCATACATGCCCAGTTTGGGGGGGGGTCTACCAATTACCTAGCAGGAAACAAGGTCTCATTATCTCCCCAAGTCAGAAGAGTGGTACTATTGGTCCTTGACCAACCACAATATAATATATAAATACCAGCTTTCGTTGGAAGGTTGTGTGAAAGATTTTACACCTTCCTTTTATATACATTATTTACACAATGAGTCCTGTCTGATTGGCTGATTCTGCTTCTGTCCTGGAGCCTGATTGGTCATCTCCTGCAGGCCAATCAGTTGTTGCATTCTATGATCCTACCAGCCTAATAGGCTGATTAACTTCCTCCTGGAGCCTGATTGGTCTTTTCCTGCAAGCCAATCAGTTGTTGCATTCTAGGGTCCTACTTGCCTATTGTTCTAGGATCCAAGCTTAGTACATAACACACCTATTAAGTTGTGGGTGGACCAACCACAATATAATATATAAATACCAGCTTTCATTGGAAGGCTGTGTGAAAGATTTTACAGCTTCCTTAAGCACTTTGTTGAACTGCTTCTGTGATTCCTTAACATGTAAACAAAAATCCTTCCTTACATGTTCAATGGATAAAGTGGATTATTATGTCCCCACTTTCCTGTTTGTTTGGTTCTGAAGTATTTAAAATAATGTAAAAACAATGTCATTCTTATTCGGCATGCAAAAGCTTTGTGTTTTTAAAAAGACGAGGTAGCTGGTCCTGAAATGCACTTATTTACTAAATTGGGAAAAGATTGATAAAATATCAGAGCAGCCCAAGCCCTGGCCTAATAGTGACAGCCCGGCACAGAGTACTGCACACACAGCCCCTGCCAGTCATGCCAGCTAGGGCAGAAAGGGCAGGCAAAACATTGGAGCTGGCCTAGCAATGGGACCCAATGCTATCCAGGGGTAGATCCTGAGCTGGATCAGCCCCCGCCCCCCCAGAAATACCATTTTGGGGCTGCCTGTGCGCTGCTGTCACTGGCAGAAAGCCTATACTGGTGGTTACTGCCTCCTGCTCACACTTTTGAGCTGGTTGAAGAGAGAGCTTTATGCCAGTGGAGTAATGCGAATGTCTATCCGTGGGCAGAGGCTGGTGGAGGGAGACAGGGCGGATTAGGAGTTTGAATCTGAATTAAATTATTCTGCTGGAAACCCACTAATTCTAGTTGACATACTGTTGTATAATGCAACGGTGATACGAAATTCGAATCTTTGCGAAGTGCATAGATTTAGTTAGTGCATTGCGCATTGCCTGCATGTCTGCTTGGAAGTAAAACGCATCACAGCCTGTGACTCCCTCCTTTGGCAATCTACCCAATGGTTGCCATCAATTTGATTTGAAGTAATTTTTTAATGAAATGATTTTAAAATGTTGTCTTATTTTATTGTTGTTAACCGCCCTGAGCCCGGCTTCGGCTGGGGAGGGCGGGATATAAATAACAATTTATTATTATTATTATTATTATTAAGCTCAACTGGTTTTATTCCAACTTAAATTCACATAGGATTGCAGTCTAAATTGTTTTACATGAAAATTATGCAGGGTTTTGATAGTGTGAGAGATGAGCACCACTTCCTATTTTTCAGATAACTAAAAGCTCATCAGTTTTCTGTTCACCACAGTGACTACATAGTGCTGACTGCAAAAATCATAAGAACTTTTGCTTATCCAACGACTTCCTCTTCCAAGATATCATAGTTTCAGTTCCACAATTGCTAAAATAAGATCACTAATCTATTTCAAGCCTTCTTAGCAGGTCCCAATTCCATTGCAATCTTGTTGCTCAAATTCATTTTTATCACAATTATCCTCTTTTTCAAAATTTGAGTAATTTGGGGTCCCCCCCCCAAAACCTGGTTAATCAACTTCTATAGTATATTAAATAACACTGAGATTTCAATATTTCACCAGGTGCTTCATGCTTCCTTTGCTATCGTTAGAACACAGTCCTTCACAAACGAACCATGGTAAGGAAGGCATTAGGATTTTCTTTGGAACATTTCCAATAGGTAGTGCTCACTGCCATCGCTGTGAATTGACCAGCAATGGATCTCCTATTTTGGTATGGGAACGCAGGCAAACAGGCAAAATGTAATGTAGTAAACCAACATTTAAGCACTTTCAGCCTAAAACCACATCCCTTCAAGTGCAGGAAAGGAAGGCAACCCCAGCCCACAAGTTCCCCAGAAGCTGAGCAGCTGAGCAGAGCTCTGAGCAGCCCTTGGAGGTGACACCATCTTCAAAAGAACAAGGGCAATTGTGGTGGGAGCTGGTTGGTTAAAGTCCTTCAGGAGAAAGATTCTCTCTTCCTCTGTTTTGTATTTTAAAAGGAGACTAGTTGTCTGAAAATAGCGTCTCTCTCCAGGATCCATTTCCGGACTTTGTCCGGGCTCCACCGTTTGAGGATATTAAACTCCGGTAGGGTGTATCTAACCAGGATCTCAGATAAGTTTTGGCGCCAAGTGGTGTTCTTTTGAAAAGATACAAAGGCTTGTTTGGCCAATAAGGTGTTTGAAGTGTTTGCAAGGTTGATGTAAAATCGTAGGAATCTTAAGTGGGCCCTGGCAGACACAGAGGGTAAACCAACCTCCACCCTCAAGAAAGCTGCTGGGGTTCCTTGAGGAAGGCCTAGAATCCTCTTGAGATAGTAGTTTTGCAAAATTTCAAGCCGTTCCAACAGCCTCTGGTTCCACCCCCAGAGTTCTATCCCATATAACATCTGGGGAATAGCTTTCCCAACAAAAGCTCTTAATGCCGGGATCACCAATTGTCCTCCCCTGGTATGGAAGAAACTAAGCAAAACACCAATTGTTCTTCGTGTTAGGATGGTTACAGCCTTAAAGTGGGCTAGCCAGCTAGATGTAGCCTGGAATGTAACACCCAGATATTTTAAAAAAGGGCACTGTTCAATCACATGTTCATCTAAAGACCATCTAAAGGTGTGGCGAGCTCTAGTGAACACCACAATTTTTGTTTTGTCATGGTTTATCTTTAGTGAATTATGGGAACAGTAGGCTGCGATCCCCTCCAGCATGCTGCGTAAGCCTCTTCGGGTGAGTGCCATTAAAACCATGTCATCGGCATATAGCAAAATATTCAGGCGTTTACCTTCAAGGGCTGGAGCCGATGACTTGTACTTTGCCATGTACTGAACAATGTCGTTTATATAAAAGTTAAAAAGAAATGGGGCTAGCAGGCATCCCTGTTTGACCCCTTTCCCCAATGGCAGTGGGTCCGTAAGAGTTCCCGATGACCCAAAGAGGATCTCATACATTACATGTTGTATTGTCCCATCTATTCGGCCTTCAGGGATGCGATGTTACAAACTATTCCCAAATCAATAGTCAACTCTGAGGACCAAGTAAAGTTTTTACTGGTGGACGCTGATCCACGGATTTCTCACGTGGTAGCGGTCTTTGTGGTGAAGGCTATGAAAACTAGGGTATGGTTCCTGGATGAAACGGTGAGGTCCCTCCCATTGCTCTCCTAACCTGTTGTTGTATCTTCTTCCCTGAATGGTGGGGTTTATTGGGTAGTTTCCTTGCTGGGACAGCATGGCATGAATTTTAGCTTACTTTTATAATCTTTTTGTTTATCTTTTAATAATGTTTTATGGTATTTTGTGTAAAGGCATGGACCTCACAAATTTAATAAATTTGTTGTTGTTGAAAATAGCGATGAGCTCAGCATGTTTCCAAGACCACATCCCCCCCCCAATATACAGTGGTGCCTCGCAAGACGAAATTAATCGGTTCCGCGAGTCTCTTCGTCTTGCGGTTTTTTCATCTTGTGAAGCACGGCTATTAGCGGCTATTAGCGGCTTAGCGGCTTTAAGAAAAAGGAAACAAACTTGCAAGAACTCGCAAGACGTTTCGTCTTGCGAAGCAAGCCCATAGGGAAATTCGTCTTGCGGAACGACTCAAAAAACGCAAAACCCTTTCGTCTAGCGAGTTTTTCGTCTTGCGAGGCATTCGTCTTGCGGGGCACCACTGTATTTTATGCTTGATATTGTTAAGGCTTTAAGGTGTTTTTAAAAATAGCAAAGTGGTTTATAAATGATATTAAATAAACAAACAGCATTTTATTCCTGTGCTGGTGTGACTTTTCACTCTTTTCGTAGCTTGTATAAAACTGTTTGGGCCTGCCTCATGCCATTTTCCAGTATGGTCTATATCCATTCCAGCTGAAATGGATTTTTTAAAGGCTTAAAACAATACTCAAAGGGTATCAAATTCCTTTCCTTTACCCTGATCACCTGTGCAGCAAACCAGAAGAATCTGAGTGGCTTTCCCACCCATCCTTTTCCCATGCATGCCTCGTCCTTGACCTCTCCCAGTCCTTCCCATACTCCTAGCCCTTTTCCTCCCAGTAATAATATCCCGAGACCCATCACACTCCATTCCCTCTGCATCCCTTGACTTCTTTGGCAGAAGGATTCTAGCTGCTCTGCATGGTGAGTAGAAAGCCTTTTGTTTTTTGTGGCAAAGGGGGTTTGTGCGTGGTCTACCTAGAGATTATCTTGCGGCTGGTTACAACCCCCCAGGAGTCAATTTGGGAGCAGTACCCACAAAAAAATTTCACAAAATTCCAGCAGGCCCCTGGTCCCTGCTCCTACTCTAGTCATTTCTCTAGCAATTTATTGACGATAGCAATTTTGTTTTTGTTTTTTTTAAAAAAGATATTTATTGAAAATTTTTAGAATTACAAAAAAGAACAAAGCCTGAAAAAAGAAAAAAGAAACCACATCAAACAATACAAATTCAAAAAACCAAAATACACCACAAACACTCAAAAACAAATCCATCATTCTCAAATCCTCAACTGTCATTACCTTCTTTCTTTGACCTCCTCCTCCTCCCTTTTTTTGTATCCTAGTTGTTAATTGTCGCAGCAAATCCTTTCCATATTTCATAATATTCTGTCATTATATTACCTTAATCTATTTTAATCTTATCTTACTATAAAAAACCTTAAAGCTTAAAACTTAAATCTTATTTTTGCCAACTTCTCATAACCATAATATTCTTACATCATTCTTCTGACGATAGCAATTTTGAATCAGTTTGTGTCCAATTCTGTCTTGGCTTCAATTTCCAGAAATGCCTGAGAAGTCTGGTTTCCAGTGTTTTTAGCCAATGGCCATTACAATGCAACTCCAGAGCAAAAATTTAAGCTGTCAGCCCTTAAAATTGCAAAGTTCCCCAAATCATTCCAGGATAAAATAACAGATTTATGAATAAGTGCTTTTAGAGATCTTCAGAAGTAATGCACCAGATATCAGGGCAACTATGCGGGATTCTAAATAGTATTATGTAGGAACTTATTTTACAATACAGAAGTACCTTGGAAGTCGAACAGAATCCGTTCCTCAAGTCTGTTCGACTTCCAAAACGTTCAGGAACTGAGGCACGGCTTCCGATTGGCTGCAGGAGCTTCCTACAGCCAATCAGAAGCCGCAGAAGGCCTGCTGGGTGTTTGGCTTTCGAAAGAACATTCGAAAACCAGAACAATCACTTCTGGTTTTTGATCTCTCAGGAGCCGAAACATTAGGCAACCAAGCCATTTGAATTCCAAGGTATGACTGTGTATCCAGTTTATCCAGAGCTACTCCAGTTGCTGCACCATATAAAAAGCAAGAGACAGTTTTAGCAACAATTTTTTTTATTGTCATTTCTAACAAATGATGACCTAAGGGTCACAATAAAGTGTCTTTATAGCATCCAATGAATGGGCAGGTGACATTTTAATTGCTTCCAAATTGGTGTGTGCCACAGGGTGTTTTCACAAAAATGAAGCAACAAACACAACCACTTTGTTCTTATTACAGTATAAATCTTCCTGCTTACAATAAATTTCAGATTGGAGAAGGAATCTTCTCTATTAGAATGTTTCGATTATCAATTGAGGGGAGTCAGGGAGAGAAGAGAGTTATTGTATGAGGGTTATTACATAAAAACAGTAGTGGGGACAAAATACAACACTGTTGTACTCCCTTTATGTAAATATTGAATATAAAAGACAGCCTGCAAGTGCAGTTCAAATTTTTGCATCATTCTAAGGAACAACAGCCATTTGTCATTTATCCAATGAATTGGCTATAAATTCCCCCAAAAGTCAGATGAGAGTTCAACAAATGAAACACACAAATTTTTTTAGGTGGACTGCTAATATACTTTTGTAAAACGTCGTAGTCGTCATCATTGATCAATTGTACTATTGAGAAAGCCAGCCTGCATTGGCTACAGGACTGAGGACCTCCTTCTCTTCAATCTGTTGTTCTAACTTACCTAAAAGATGTCATGCATATATATTTTTTGTGGGAACAAGACAAATTACTGGGTGACAGTTTGGTGCGTCACCCCAGCTGCCTTTCTTAAAAGATCTGAACTAAAATACTTGATGTTGAGAAATACATGTCCTTCGTATTCAAGGAACAGTCAGTATACCACCAGTCCTATCAGTTTGCAACAGGTCTCAGAGCAGGCATGCAAATCTCTGCCCCATAGCCAAATCAAACCTGCGAAGCCCCAGTGCTGTGAGGCCCTGGGAAGCCTCTGCACCAAACCCCTTGCCAGCCCTGAGCTTGGCATTTGGGCAGAGCAAATGACTCTCCTATGCGGATAGAATTACTCATTCCGTTCTGCACTTTTTGAACATCCCCTCTGTATTCTGGGGGAAAATTAAAACAAGACTTGTAAAACAATCCATTAGTAGTTAATTCAATTTTTTAAATGATAGAAAACTGTAAAATTGCGTATCTTTAGAACTCACATTGTGTCATCTTTTGTATTCCCAAACCTTGTAAGACTCTTGCTGTGTAATAAGCTTGTTTGGTAACCTGTATCATTATTGCTTGCCTGACTCTCACAGTATGTTAAAAGTATGAAAAGATGCAATAGAATTTATTCAGGCTCATGATTTTTCTTTAAAATTCTTCCACTTTGTTTTTAGCTAGGCAGTCTTTGTCAGTGCCAAAACCTTTTGTCCAAATGCACTTATAGTACATTCTTCAATGCAGGAAAATATAAGATACAGTGCAGATAAGGAATTTGAAGGAAACCCAGCTGAATAAATAACAAAGGGAGTGATGCTAATATCTTAAACTTATGACATAAATGAATATGAGATTGAATATTTTGGAGGCTTAGTAACATTTCAAGAAGTTCATGATTTAGCTAGGCCAAATACTTTGGGGGGGGGCGTTGTCAAAGGAAGGGACATCAAACTGCAATCTTAAAGTATTATGTTTAGAGCAATCTGTACAGTAAATTAGGTTCCTTCCACCAGAACTCCCTGGCCTTTGCATCATGAAAAGTGTCTTACTTTTATAGCACGGCTTCTTCTCTTCTCCACTGCGACAGCTCAGAAATGTCATTTTGGATAAGGCTCTTCATAGAAAGGGCTCTTTAATAATCTTTGAAAATAATGCTTGCTATTTTAAAGTGCACCGCTTTTCATGAACACAGTCTCTCAAGTCTTTTTTCTTTAAACACATTTTGTCAGAACTCACACTGAAATTCAGGCAGGTACACTTCCATCATGGGAGATCTTACAGCAGAAGCATGATGGGCACTGCAAAGATTACTGAAGCAGTGGTGCTAGGAAAGGAAAAGCCTTTTAGCTGTTGGCAGTCAGACGACCTGCTTTTCTGCCCCACGAAAGCCCCTCTCTAAAACTAAACATTTGCTCTGTTTTTAAGAGCAGGTAAAATTTGTTCGCTACAATGTTCTTTCCCTATTTTCTCAACTAGAAAAAAGATATACCTCAAAATTCAGTAGGCTGAAACTCTTAACAAGTGATATGTTTAGAATTATTGTTCGAGTAAAAATTAAGGCACTTAGCATGCAATCCTAAGGGCCCCTAGGACAAATCAGATCAACTCCTCCTATGCTGGAGACAAGAGATCTGATGTCAGAAGCAACCTCCCAACTTCTGGCTCCTCCAATGCCCTGGGCCAAGCCATCGTCGGAGATCCAACATCAGCAGGGCCAACCAAAATGGAGAGCATTTGAAGGTCCACTGCCCCCCTGACACACACCCAAACTGGAGATATCCAGCCACGCTCTTGAGTAATATAACCACTTTTATATTCCCCTCCCTCCCCATCTTTGGACTGCACTACAATTAAGATTTCATAAATTTACAAAGCAATACGATGTTAAATACTAAATCATACACATGTCATGGTCTTCATAGTAAACAGTAAAGTACATTTAAGTTTGATACAAATAAGTTCACAGTCACTGGTTTTGTTTATTACATTAACTAATGATGTTGGTCTAAACACCTTTGTTAGAGAACTTTGATTTGCAAAAGTTCTTTGGAAATAAATCAGAAGTTTATAGAAAATGTTGAAACAGTCAAAATGGAAAACAGAGTTGTATGTGGCCACATGGACCAATGTATTTTTCAAGTTATTTTAAAGGATCCTAATCCCCTTTAGGAAGTGTGATCAGCTGATCAAAACAACCAACATCACACAGTTCATTTTATGAATTCTTGTTAAATGTTCTACTTGAAATTCCCAGGTGGAAATAGCAGAAAACATACATACAAGCAGCATCCCAAGGCCTTCAAAATGCAGCAACAAAATTCTCTTTGCAATTCTCTGTATAAGAAATTAGCCTATCGACTGAGTCTTCACTCTTCAGACAAGCAATTCAAAACACTGAAATGAGTCTACATTTAATCTATGGTTATATCAATTTTTCCTTGTTACAAAACTCAAATGTGCAATATTCCCAGAAAAAAATGTACTCCTGGAAAAATGCCCAGAGAACTTGTAGTGTTAGGCTTAAGAATGTTTGTAGATTCTTAATATAAACCATGTCTCCTTTTCGTTGTTTTAAGGCAAGTGGTTAGCTCTATGTTGCAACTGAGTCTTGATTAAGTCAAAGGAACAAACCGAAAAGAAATTATTTAATTTTTCAAAAATAAAATAAAAACAATTAAGGGAGCAATCCTATGCTCCCTGAAAGGTGGCAAAGGGGTCGTAAGATGCTGTGGACCTCTGCTACCAGAGACAGTCTGCTGTAAGTTTTGCAAGTGTGGTGGTGAAAATCTATGTTGTTGTCACTGCTCTGATTATGACTGAGCAAGGAACAGCAGTTGCTGGATGTGTGACCAGGGAGTTTGTGGGTCTGCAGGATAATATGGCTACTTGTTCCCCTGGCACTTCTCCAAAAAGGTCCTTAAGTGCTGGTGCAGTTAATTCTGTCCCACTGGCTGCAATGGGAGGGAACAAAATGAAAAACAAAGGGAGGGGTGAACCACACCACTTCCTGCTCTGGTTGCCACAGATCTCTCTCCCTCGATAGCTAGGATTGCTCCCTTAAAGTGCTCTATGCTTTGCAACCTCTTTTTTCCTGTTATAATATTCAGCAACATCTCACAGCTGGAACTTAAGCAGATTGCTTGAGGTAACATTAGAACTACATTAGGACTTGCAGGCTTACAAGTGGTGGTGGTGAGCCGCCTTCCTGATATGCTTGTTTTGTGTTTGCAGGAAGTAGGGATGGAGGAGAAACCTCTAGAACTGGTACCTAAGTGGACCAGAACTGGTTCCTAAGTGGATTCGATCAGGGAGGCCCATGACCCAGATTTTTTTTTCATTTTGGAATGTGCAGCCCCCCAGGTCTCATAGTAATAGGGTGGTCTGCGGACTCCAGTGCTGCCTCTAGCAGTTTTTCCTTTTAGAAGTTTGCTTCTCCAAAATAAGAGCTCCAGAAGCCTTCCAGATGCTCACAGCTTAGAACAGCTCCTGTGATGGGTTTTTGACATTGTGTGCACCCAACAGAGCAAGTCTCCTTCTAAGAGATGGAACCTGTTGACGCTCCAGCACCATGAGGGGACTGTACTGGGCAGGAGGAGGGGGCTGCCGCATGGGACAGCCAAACTTTCCCCCCTTCCTCTCAGAGCAACAGAAAGCCACCAAGTCCTGCTGCTCTCTAGTCTACTCAAAACACACTACAGTATGAAGCCCCCACACTAGGTGCTCTACGCTGCGAGTGGCTGGAAGACTTCTGGAGTTTCGCAAAAGGGCTTTTTGGGGGAACAGATTTGAGGCTGGAGCCCTCAGACAGCTTTTTAAGTACTTTTATTTTTCGAACAGATTTTTTAAAGGATGGGGTGGACTTAGCTGCATCCCCGAGTAGTCTGTAATGGGTCTGTCCATCCCTTGCAAGGAAGTTTTTCTTTTTACGTAGCTGGGAAGCATTTAGACATATCATTTATGGATAAAGATGGCATGCTTTAGCTCCTAGAGGTCGCTTTTGGTTGTTTCGCGCAGTAATGGTTGCTTCATCAGTTCTTACATGGCCCTGGAATAGCGGAGGATGGGTTTTTGGGGGGGACGGGGGAAGTAGGCTCCAAAAACTGACAATTCTTTACAGAAGACAAGGACATTTCACCTCATTTACAAATCTTGCAATCAATCCTGTATTTCTTTCAGGTCAGCTAGAGATTTGCAACCCTGGTAATGTGTTTATTAAGTGCAAAAGAAAAAAAGCTGCACCAGCTCAACCTTTGCTGATTTTGAGCTGCTGAGCAGGGTAAACAATGCTGGTGCAGATCTTCATGGAGGGAAATATGCTAGATATGAAGAATGTTTGCCCTGGAGTCTTCAGGCTCTGTATAATGTAAACTGCTCATTTCTGCATGATGACTCGCAAGCATATCTGTATTTTCAAGATTTGGTTCAATAAGCACGGGTTTTTCAAATATGTTCTTTTTGCTTGTTTCTGGACAGTTCTGAACATATATAACACGGTTGTAAGCCTTAAGTCTTTTCCAAAGCTGTATGTAGACTTTGCACTGAACATACATGAACAAAATTCCTCCAGTGAAACCAATAGCTACCACTACTAGTTTAGTCCAAAATGGCCACTCTAGAATACCTAAAGGAAAGAAAAAAAGATGAAGTTTAAAGTGCTGGCATAGTAAGTCTCTGTTAACAAAAGATATAACCCACCAAAATGTTTAAATTCAAGATTCTCTAGACTATGGGAACAGATGTATTGTAAGATCTAAAAACATTGTGCAAACACGTAAGAGAAATTGCATTAAAACTGATGAAGCAAAATTGTACATTTGGCATAAATTCACTCAGCTTCTGCTATTTCTAAAGAGCAACAAAACATATATCCCACCCTTCTCCCAAAGGGGCCCAGGGCAGCCCTAGTAAGCCAGTTAAAATGTATAAGACGGAATCAAATACCTGCTGGAAGTGTCAAGAGAAGGAAGGCACTTTTTTCAAATGTGGTGGTCATGTAACATAGCAAAAGTCTTCTGGGAAATGATTTATAAAGAGTTGGAAAGAAATGTTGAAAACAACTTTTGTTAAAAAACCAGAAGCTTTCCTTTTAGGTGTCATTGGTAGAGAGGCACCCAAAGAATAGAAAAAATATATATATTTATGTATGCTACTACAGTTGCCCGAATGGTATATACCCAAAGATGGAAAGAAGCAGTTCCAATGAAAGACAATTGGCAACTAAAACTGATGGGATACGCAGAGATGGCAAAATTTACCGGAAGAATTATAGATCAGGATGAGAGACATTTTTTTTAACAGAATGGGGAAAGTATGCTGAATATATGAAGACAAACTTTAAACAATTAAAAATGTTAGCAGGATTGACATAAACAAGTGCAGCAAGAAATGTTTAAAAGGGAACATAAAGAATAAATTTGTAAATAGGTTTGAATTGGTTATGCAGTAAGAAAATGATATAAAATAAGAAACTGCAGAGAGGGGGGAGGGAAGTTGAAGAAAATGTAGGATGAATTTGTTTAGATTTATTTTTTGTTGTTAATACATTGTAAAATGCAAAAATGCAAAATAAAGTACACAAGTGCACAAATACAAAAAATAGAAAAGATAATAATTAAAAAGTAATTAAATACTAATAGAATTTTAAAAATAAATAAAAAGACCCATGAAAAATACAGGTAACAAGAAGTAGTCTCTTCTTAATGAAGACAGATTGTGCCAAGATCCACTTCCTCTTTGCTCATGCAATGAGACCACATTTGTTGCACTATCTGCTGCTGAGTAAAGTTGAAGGAATCAGATATGGTAGTTTAGCATTTAACATTTATTTCAAACTTTATGTTAATCATGATTACTTGAATCAAGCTAATCTCATAAGTTATAGTTTGTAATCAGTTTGTTGCAACTGACCATAGTTAAGATTAGCTGCAGTTCAGATTCAAGGCATTACACCGTCACCATGACTAACAATCATTGATAGCCTTTTCCTCCATGCATTTGTCTAATCCTTTTATAAAGCCATCCAAGCTGGTGGTCAGAGGGCCAGCTGAACTGAGCCTCTTGGTAACAACTCATTATTGCAAACCAGAAGCAACTCATCCTTTTGCCAGACTCGACTCCAAGGATAGCCGTAAAAAAGAACTACAAGTTGGGCCAGCCTGCTTGTGAAGAGTGCATTTAGCGGACATCAAGGAAGATTTAGCTGCTGACGTGACCATGGCCTGTTGCATCTTCCACATCATCTGTGAGATGAAGGAGGACATTCTTCTGCAGAATCATCTCAACCTCTCTGGGCAGGGAGCAAAAGAAGATGAAGAAGTTGTGCTTGCAGGCTGGGAACTAGTGACTGGTACAGTCACTGTACAGAGATTTCCCTCATATGCTAGGTATCTGGGTTTCCAGCAGAGAAGTTTCACAAATCCATTTACCACAGGCCAGGCACCTTTTGGGGCTTCTAGACCATTTTCTTAAAACTTTATGGAGACGCAGACAGGTATCTTGTAGCAAGATATTATTTTGTTCCAGAGAACTGGGAGGAAAGTATTCTGGGAAATGGCAGCAGGCCTCTGTGGAGTGGAGTGCGCTAGAACTGAGGGAAGTTTTGGAAGTGTGTTTGGCAGCAGTGGTTGCATCTTCTGTTGTGTTTCTGCTGCCAGCCAATGGTAACTGAACTGGTGAAGTGGTAAGGTTGCACCAGACTTGGACTGCTACAAAGGCTTGTGGGGTATCAGGTGAGTACAAACAAAAGAGGCAGTGGCAGCAGGAATTTTCATTACCATAAATATCCTGCTATTGGGAGAGTAAGGAAGGTGTTCCTAATGCTTTGCATATGCCTCTCATGCCAACAAGAGGCAGGGTCATCTTCCACTTTTGACTCCTCTGATTGGAGATGCTACCATCCAGCTAGACCAGACTAATCCTCTAAAATCTCTTAAGATTAACTTGGATAGACCCCCCTTTACAGGGAGATTTGGACTCTTCAAGTCTGGAAAGGGGCCGTCAGATGTTTGGAGCTGTGGGGGCTCTCAATTTTGAAGGGAATCTGGAGCATGCTTGTAAATACTACATCGAGCCTATCCTGGACTATGGAAAAGGGATCGTCTTGCTGAAAAGGGTCAAAAACACTACCAAGCTGGAGTTCCCACGAATAAAAGGGAAATATAAAGAAGAGTTACGGAAGGGACATGGAAGAGACTTGAGGGCCTCGGATATAAGATTGCCAGGTTAATGTGCTAGATTAATAGGATAAAAAGGACTGACAAAACCCGGGACCAGGAGGAAGGGACGTTGGATGAAGACTGGATTGCTTTTTTCTTTTCTTTTTATCATTAGGAGTGTCTTATAAAATTGATGAATGTTAGGAAAATGTTGAAATGAAACTATTTGGCTCTTATAAAAATGTCTAAAGAACTAGGTAAGAATGTTATGGTTTAGGAGAAGTTGGTAAAAATTAAGATTTAAGTTTTAAACTTTAAGGTTTTCTATAAGATAAGATGAAAATAGATCAAGGTAATGTGATGACAGAATACTATGAATTATGGAAAGGATTTGCTGTGATTATTATAAAACAGGATACAGGAAAAGGGAGGAGGAGGTGGTCAAGGAAAGAAGGTATTGAAAGTGGAGAATTGGAGAATGATGGTTTTATTTTTTTATTTTTTATTTTTCTTCTTCTTTTTTCTTTTGTGTAATTTTTTTAAAAAAACTCTTTTTTCAATAAATATCATTTAAAAAAAATAAAATAAAATAAAATCTCTTAAGATTAACAAGACTTCTCAAGGCCCTAAGCTTTGTTTTTCAAAGTTTACCACTATACAAAGGCCTTCCAGGTGTTCCCATCGATTTTTTTCCTCAAAGCAAAGAGGGCTTCAAAAACTGTGCGATTATCCAAGTTACTGCAGTCAGATATTTTCAGCCTCTACGCAGTCAAGGCATATTTAGAGTTGAAGAAAGAGGACTGGTCCTTGAGAAAGCAAATCCACCCTTTCCAGTAGATTCCAATGTGTCTTGACTGTTATTTCTCTTGCAGCTTGTGTGAATTAAAGTTCAAAGGCTTTATTCATGCAGGATGAGTGGAAATGCGAGAAAGCTGCAAGCATCTTCGCTGGAGAGAAGAACAAACTGGCTCAGCTGTTAGGGGTGGAGTAAACTTAAACAAAACAAAGACGACATGCAAGTGCTGACTAGATTGCTGTAGAATACAGTGGCCTCTGCTGGTTTAAAGTAACACATGCACTGACTATGAATTTAAGAGAAGGAAATGGATTTGCTTTCCTCCAACAATTTCTACCAGATCTAGGAACCACAGGCTCCTTGACTACGAATGCATAATCAGAATGATCTCTGCTGCTCGTTTGAGTTACTTCAACACCCTGAAAAAGCATACACAAGTCCCATTGGCCATTGTTCTTCCAGGATGTTTACGTCCTCTTCTTTGGGATGCTGGTACCTTGACATGAATCTCCGTATCTGTCAGTTTGCTTTCATTGAAAACAGATGCCTCACTGGTTTTCTGAAGCACTGCATAATCTGTGGGTGAAGGACTAGTCCAGACGCTCAGCCAATCTACCATGAGATGTACCTGCTGTCACAGGGCCAAATGCCTTTCTGTCCAGTTGAAGGTTTTGCTGGCTTTTTGGTGGAGGGAATACGACTGGACATCATCGACAAATACCTTCACTGAAGTATGGTATACATGTACGTGTGCACATGACGACCCTTGTTATGGCTTAGACATGATCTCAGCACCAGCTTGATTGCTCAGTCAGTTTATACTTTTGCTCACTTCCTGACTGTTCCATATACCCTTTGCCGCTTGGCCTAACATACGGGCCTCCACACCTGGAGTAATTACAATCTGTCAGTGTCTTGCAAGGCTGAACCCTTCAGAGAGCCTCTGATCCAGTCATCACATCACTGATTCCTTTAGTGTGCTGGACACTAGTACTGAAATGCTGAAATGTTGGCTGTGTTTATGATCTCCAGTCAGTAAGGCAATAGGATGCTCTGCAAGGACCACATGTAAACAAAATGTCAACACCAGACTGATCGAAGCTATAATTTCCCCATCCTCTCTTCTGACAAAAGCATGAAGTAAGATGAAATGTCCAGTTGAATTCTTGGGTGCTCCAGGTTCTGAACTGGCACCAAATCTGAGATTCTATGGATGACATCAATTAATCTTAAAATATCCACCCTGATGTGTTGCTTCTTTAGGAATTTGTATGAAACACTTCAGATTCAGAATTGGGGGGGGGGGGGGACTGAACAAACTCCTAAGTGCCCCCGGTCCTGTGGAACTGTGTCTTAGTGGCTTTTATAGCCAACATTGTGCTCTCCAGCTGTTGCTGGACTCAAACTCCCATCAGTTCCGTCCAGCATGGCCGGTGGTCAGGGAAGATGGAGTCCAGCAACATCTGGAGGGCACTACACTGACGATGCCTGCAGTAGAGGAGAAACTGCTTGTAGCATCAGACATTTTTCTTTGAGCCTGAACTTTGTCAAATAACCACAAAGCCCTGATGAGTCATCCAGCTGTGGTGAGCTGCTTATGCTATGTTGCAACGGACGGGAGATGGTGAAGTTCAGGAAACCATTTCTCTTTGTCCTTCCCGTGATAGGTAATTATTAACATCTTGCTTCTCTCTTATTCCTCCCTTCCTAATCTCATCATCTCTTGTCCTTTCAACCCTTGTGCTATCCAAAGCAGAGTCATGTGCCAAGCATTCCCCCCAATCCTGCCATGGTGCATTCTGGCTTCCACAGTAACTCATAAAAGACAAAATCTGCCTCCATCTATTGCCATCTCTGTTACAGGAACTGTTTAAACTAATGGTCTGGGCAATAAGAGTTTGGGTAGCCTGTCTATTTGTACAATCAAACATCTTTTTTATCTATTAGGTATTCAAGCCCTAAAGCCATTATACTTACTGTCTGCCATTAGTGTAGATTCTATATTCTATATTCATTTATATTGACTTTTGTTGATTCTTTTCTAATTCTGGCCAGTAAGCAGAACAATACTGGCATTTTAAAATGTGTAGTAACATAATACAATACTGTAACTACAAAATCACCTCCCAATTAAAGATACCCCAAGTTGTACTTTGGTGAACACACATTTAAGATACAGGTTCACATCTAGGTGTGAACCACCACAAGCAGATCCATTAACAGTGTGCACTTACACTGAATAGTGGCTCCACAGCTCCATTCCAAGAGGTGTGTGGGTTGGCAGGATGGGAGTGGGGCAAAGCAGCTGCTCACAGAGCCAAATAGCAGGAATGCCATGGCCCTTTCCCTCCTTTGGTGGCCCGGACCAGCCACAAAGCTCAAAGGCCAGTAACGGGGCAAGAGGGGGAGTCAGCAGGCCCTTTCAGAAGTGACAGGCAGAGGTGAGGAAGAGGACAGAGGAAAGAGAAAAAAGAAAACCAGCAACAGAAAGTCTTGTAAGCACTATGTAGTGGGTTTTTAGGAGCCCAACAAAGACCTTCCTGGGAGTATAGAAGTACATCCCTCCAGAGAGGTCTGGGGTGAAAGCTGCCTTTGGCTCCTCTGGGAGTAAGGGGCAAGCCTGGAGATTTCAAAATACCTTTCTTACTTTTCCAGAGAAGAAATCAGTGCTCAGCAAAATAAGCCAGCAACAAACTAGAAGCTCAACAAACTACCGTTAAGGTCAGGTATTACATCTGAAATAGGAATTCTTACACATTTTCATAATACTCTGCATTCAAACTCCAGTTCAATCCCCACTCGCATTTCCAGCTCTCCTATGGGAAAATGTACAGAAGGCAGGCATCTCTAATATTGGAGCCAGTGTGGTGTAGTAGTTAAGAGCGGTAGATTCGTAATCTGGTGAACCAGGTTTGATTCCCCGCTCCTCCACATGCAGCTGCTGGGTGACCTTGGGCTAGTCACACTTCTCTGAAGTCTCTCAGCCCCACTCACCTCACAGAGTGTTTGTTGTGGGGGAGGAAGGGAAAGGAGAATGTTAGCCGCTTTGAGACTTCTTCGGGTAGTGATAAAGCGGGATATCAAATCCAAACTCTTCTTCATATGACATTTTTACCAGACTATGTCTAAGCAGCTGAGAGGACCTGTGTACTATCTTTACTCCTAACAACTTTGCACCAGGCTTAGATGGCTTAGAGGTGTGTGGATTGGGAGATGGCATTCCTCTGCCCAGCTCCAAGGGTCTGCGGTCAGCTGGCATCTGTAAAATGATGGCAGCGTCCCACCTGGCATGGGGCTCCTCCTTCCACCCACCAAACATGCAGGCAGGTGAAAGCTCCATGAAGCAGAAAGCTTTCCAAGGGTCTGTTGGCCCTGCTACTGCCTTGTCTGATTGCTCCATTAGAGGCACAGGCACCTGCCTGCCTTGACCACTTTCCTCCCTGGTCTCCATGTGTGGCCAGGCTGCGGTTAGAGCAGTGACTCCACTCCTCCACAAAGCCCTGTTGGCCGAGGGGGTGCTGTGTCCATGAGAATGGCCTTCACACTGAGTGGGAATTCCAAACTGGGATTCATCACCTCACCATGCTGGCTCCCACTACTTGAGACTTTCTATTTTTCATCTGAAGTCCTATACTTTTTGCAGCATTTGTAGAATACGTACAGCCCTGAAAAATAACCAATGTGAATGCTTGCAAGTGCAAAGTAAGGGGATTCAAAAGGTGAACTGATGCTGGCCTAGAAAAAGCCTTTGCAGAAGAAATGATTTTGAGGCTTATCCCCATTTTAGGTATAGGAACCAGCAGATAAACAAAAAGGAGGCCGAGTGGCCGACAAAAATCTGTGGGAGTCAAGGAAGGAAGGGAGTACATGGAGGCGTACAATAAGAATGTGATTTTGGATTTTATATGTAAGAAAGACAAAGAAAATGGACAAAGAAGTAGCACAATGAAGAAGAACAGGCAAGCATCCGTGTTCCTCACAGAAATACAGACAGAGCTGACATAATGGAAGATTAAGCAAGTAAAATATGGCAATATGTGCTAAGAGAAAGGCTCCAGTTCCCCAATTTCTGTCTCATTATCACAGCTTGCACACTGCCATGATCAGAAATGGAGAAGAGCACTGCTTATCTTCCTTCTCCAAAGCTGTCATGGCTTCCTTGCCCCACACAGGGAACGACTAATTAACACGCATCCAAAAGACGTGATTGCACAGAGGCATCGTGCCAAACCCAGAAGTAACCTGGCAACATCACTCAACACGTCACTAAAAGGGCATAACAGGGCACACTAATACATGCTCCACCGATGCGCACGGGGGCCGGGAACAGAACTCCCACACGAAATGGTGGTTGGCTGTACCTACTGACCACAGGTCTTAGTCCATAATGGTTTTGTTTTTTTGCAAAAAGCATAAGCATAAGCTTTTTATTTCTCCTGCAATACTTTTTACCTCCAGATATGTTCTGTATGATGGCACATAAAACAGAGGTATAATCAGATTAGTAAAGAGCGTAAAAACAAAAAGGTTCCGTTGCCTTTTATGTTGCTATAACATTCCCTTGGAGCAAAACAGGCAAGTATTTTTTGTCTGCCCGTTTTCTGTTGAAAAAAGCAAAGTAACATACCAGTGGACTCCCCCTGTTTAATCTCTTCAGCAGTTCGGTCGATGAGGACATAGAGAGACCACACCACACAAGTGATAGCAATTACATGGAAAGTCACAGAGCACATGATCTTCCTTCGCTCACTGGCTGTCATCTGCAGCTTCTCCCACTAGGAAGAAATCCAGAAAGCAGAACAAGTGGTGAGATCATAAAAGGAATGCCAGAACACGGCAGAAGAGGCAAGTTGTATTTTCTGGAGACAGAAACTAATTTTTATTTCACTTTAAAAGTGCTGTTCCCTGCTTAGCAGGTGATCTGAGCAGCTTATGGACACCCTCTAGCCATGGCACGTTACTTACGATCCACATCCTTGACAGGCCAACTCAGAATTATTTGATACCATAAACATATTAGTCCAGATTTTTCTCTCCATCACTTATATAAATTTAACAACCTCAGCTATGTTGAAAATATTATGAAGTTGCTCCACTAGGTCAAGTTAAATGTTCAAAAAGCTGTTCCCACCGGATACATTTTATGGCCACATTTTCTTGCACTGGAGTGACCACAGAGTTTTCCCTATATGGCCAACAGCAGCTGCCCTCTCTCTGGTGTCTTGCATTAAAGAATGCACACATATTAGTTTCTGTCTAGGAAGGGGCATGGTATAGGTAGGAAAGGCCTTCTCTCCTCTCTTCCCCATTCCTTCAGACACCTTTATTTCCTGTCACCCTCTCACCTCCCGACATCTCCTCCCCACACTTCTCCCTCCCGCCACAGTTTGAGAGAGGGAGAGAAGGAAAAGAAATAGGAGATTACAAAGGCACCTCTGCTGGGCAATGGACCTCAGCTAGTGCTTAACCATGTTACGCAGGGCTGCCTCTGAAGATGCTTTAGAAACTTCAGCTGGTGCAGAATTTGGTGGCATGAAATGGCTCAGGAGCGCAATCTCTCAAGGACCATCTCTCCCCATATGAACTGACAAAGACACTGAGGTCATCATCTAAGGCCCTTCCTTGTGTGCACCTTCTGCGAGAGATCCGGAGGGTGGCAACATGAGAATGGGCCTTTTCTAGGGTGCCTCCCCACTTGTGGGATGCTCTCCCCAGGGGGGCTCGCCTGGCGCCTTCGTTATGTATCTTTACGCGCCAGGCAAAAACTATCCTCTTCCCCCAGCCCTCTGGCTAATTAAACCATCTATGGCCTTTTCTACTACAGTGGGGGTTATTGTTTTGTTTGATATTACGTTACATATTTTTGTTTTCATACTGTAAACTGCCCTGCGATCCTTGGATGAAAGGTGGTATATAAATTTAATAAAAAATGATAAAACAATAAAACCCAACAAAAGATCTATTCCCTATGACTCTAACCTATTATACCAACCATATCAAATAGAGTATTAAGGTATTGAGAGGACATTGCCGATATCATATTTACATCAATCCCACAAGGGTTGCATCATTCTTGTTTTTAATTACCTAAATAGCCTGTGCAATGGTTCACTGTTTATAACCCATGGCTGTTTTTTTCTATATTGCCCTGAGGGGAGACCTCAAGCCAAGACAGCAACAGACACACCCCTCTCTCCCAGACAACAGGGATGCAGCCTGTGCAACAGGTCAAAGAGTCTCTCTCATGCTTATACACAAGCACATACCTCTGGCATGCCCACCAGTGCTGCTGCACGTGCAACAGCAGTTCCTTTTGCACAAGCAGTGACAGCCCCTCTCTCACTCCATCCCCACAACAGGAGCACCTTTCTCATGCACCCTTCCCTGAAACTACTCTCAGACCCCTTCAGGTTTCCCTCCTTCCTTCTGATAGCACCTCTCCCCCCTCCCCTTGCACACAATGGCACCTCTCAACAACATGCAATCGCATGCAGTGTTTGGGTGTACACTCAGCCGCAGCAGCACCTCAAACATATTTCTTTGCACAGGGAGCAGCTCATCTTTCAAAGCCGCATGGACACTCTCTGGCTGTGACCCCTCCCGACCCCGGCATAGATACCTCACAGCTCTCTGCTATTTTCATTTGAACAAAGAAAACTACTTCAGATACCTGTAATGTGTGCTGCTTAAATGCGCGTGAAGTGGCCCTTTGAGGTAATGCGAAAATCTACAATTTACACGATTCAAAGCCATTCATTGCACCTACTTTTCTTAAAGGTTTCAATTTGGTCTCCATGATAAATTCATATTTGCAGAGTTCACAGCAGCGGGTGTCTGAGCTCTTGATCCACTGCTGCAGGCAAGCCTGATGCACGAAATTAAGGCTCCCTGTGCAGTGACAGGGAGTGATTAGAGGGCTCTCATCATCTCCTTCACAATGGCATATCCTATGTCAGGAGCAAAGCAAGTTGTTAGGGGGAAGATCTGTGAACCAAACCAAGAAAACACAGGCCCAGTTCACACGTAATACTTTGTCAAGACATGGCTTAGCACAAGTGAGCGAAGAGGTGGGCTCCTGCAGGAAAGATTGCACGCATTGCATTCCTTCCCAGGTCCGCTGCTGCTGTTGCACTACGTGGGGCTAAGCCCTTGTTTTGCCTAGTTTAACATTCAACTTGGCCCAGATTGTCTTCCACTGTCTGTTACATCTATGACTGTGCAATGAGCCCCAGGCTCTCTGGGAACACTTGTTGCCAGACTGGAAAAGCTAAGAGGCAAAGAGACTGGTGGATGAGGCCTTCAGGGATGTTATAGCTGTGTCCCACTCTGAGGATGATAGCTCCCCTACTGTCAGGGAGGAGAGCATTGCTCCGAGGAAGAGGGAAGCATTCACTTAGAAAGGACCATTCCGGGGGGTGGGAGCGGCTATCCTCTATTCTGAAGATACTTCTCCAGGGGGTGGAGGAATCGTGGGAGTAAGAACTTACAGATAGGAGGGTGTGTGATAGACACAGGGTAAATTGTCTGCTGGGCGCAAAGGTAGCTGATGTTGCTCGCCACCCAGATAGCCTGGAGAGGAGTCAGTGTTTATGGTGCATGTTGGCAGCAATGACAGGGGATGCTAAAAAAAGAAGAATTTGAGAACACTGCTAAACAAAAAACAAAACGTAGCACCAACAACAACATTAAGTTCTTTAAATACATTAGCAGGAGAATGTCTAGGGAGGTGATCAGACCCTTGGATGATAAGGAATCCATAGGTGTGCTAAAGGAGCATAAGGGAACTGCACAGAAGCCGAATGAATTATTTGCATCAGTCTTCAAAATGTAAGATACAGGGCAGAATCTCTGGTGCCTGAATGAACTTTTGCAGGAGGGAAGTATGAGGAACTGAGGTGCAGTGACAAGAGATGAAGTCACAATCTTCGCTCCAGGAATTTGCACATTTGCTCAATCATGCTACACCATGTCTTGACTTAACATTACATGTGAAGCAATATGGAAGGGGTTATATACATTGAAGATCATGCATGGCTAGCCAGTACAGATCTCCAAAGGACTGCAAGGACGATTTCTGTTCAGATACAGTAATATAAATATGCTATATACACATAACACTACGTAAGCACAAGACACAGTTTTGTCTTTCTAGCTTTTCTAAAGCTCAAGAGGTGGGATAAATAAAGCCAAGAAAAGAACTGGTAACAAAGAGAGGGTGGGCAAAATAATTATAATACTTCATCTTTCTACAGGGACATTAATATCTTACTTACTGCACTACTTACCAGGACATAATACACCTTTAAATAAGTTAGGTATGTGTTTATGGGGTATGTTTTCATGTATGTTCTTTCCCTTGCACAAAGCCTCCAATGCTTTCCACTCAAACTTTTAAAGTATAAACACCATCTTTTCTTTATAAACTGCTATTATATTCCTACAACATTGTACCTTTAGTCTTCTCAAAGTATATTAGTCTTTAATATCCTCAATGTAATATGGATCAATTGTAAATGAGCGAGGAATGAATGCTGCTTGGCTTAGAAAAATTCGCTCTACTACTAGGAAAGAAGCAACAGGCAATGTTAGTTCATCATGTTTAGTATTCCAACACAACAAAACTGCCTGAAGATGCCCAAGTCTGAAAGGCCTCATCTATCAACTGTAAGAAACAGCACTCAGTCAGGCTCCTGTATGTGTGACCTCAGTCCAAAATAACACACCAAGATTAGTGGTGCACCTACATTTTGGGGGCCCTGAAGCTTGAACTGATATGGGGGGTCCCTTTGCAATCAGCAACAAAGTCTGGGTAACCACTGCTAACTTCTTCGGTGGCTTTGTTCCATGACAGATCACCAGTTTTGTTTTAGTTACATCTCACATTTTGATTACAATTGCTGTACTCACATGTCAAAGTCACTGGTGTGAACAAAATTTTCCTATGCTTTATCGTTTTTGAGTATCAGCTCAGCTGGTAGAGCATGAGGCTCTTAATCTCAGTATCATGGCTTTGAGTCCCACAGGTGATGAAATATTCCTGCATTGCAGGAGGTTGGCCTAGATGATCCTTGTGGTCCCTTCCAACTATTCTATGGTGGGGGGGGGCGGGAATGAAAATTAGGGGAAATTAGGGAAATGTTATATACATGCAGGATGCACTTTTTAAAGCAAGATTTTTAATCCCAGTGCTTCTGGGATTAAGGGCATTGAAGATTAAGCTTCATTAATTTCCTAGTAGATTCGCCCCTGTATCTGATCACTGATGTTATGGGACTAATGCCTCTCTGACCATGTGCTGGCAACCTGTGATCAAGTGTGTCAAAGAAGGGGGCGTGAGCAACTGATCCCTTAGGGAAGAGTGAAAAAGCCTGGGCAGAAGACAGAACCTTTTGGGACAAAATGAGTAGCAAGAACTCCTCATCCACCTTGAGCAGCATGATGCCGCTGACACCACAGCTCCACTCCTTCCTCCTCCTTTCAGACTCCTAAACAGGCCACCTAGCAGTTAGAGCACTCGTGCTACAGAGCAAGCGTGAGTGTGTGTAACGTATGTTGTGCTATGTGTATGTGAGCACTACACTCAATAAATGCAATGTTGTCGTCCCCCAACTCCACCCACTTACAAGACTCTTACTTAAATTGTTTCAGGAAATAGATTGACAGTATGCCCAGCTACAACATGCTTATTCAGACAGAGCAAATGAAGTCCTCTAGTTTTGGGGAATCGGTTAATTGAAAGTGCTACTGAATTCTACAATGGCACAGCCAAAGTGGCTTGCTGGGTGGGACAAGGCCACATGCTAGTTTCTTGGCATGTGGGTCACTTTTGCTTACCAGGAGTGAAACAGCAGGTTTTGCCAGGGAGAAGGGCGGGACCAAAAAAAAAAAAAAAGGCGCTTATTGGACCCATGAGTAGAAATCATGGCACAGACAGACGTGTGGATGAGTCCTCAATGTAGCCATGATACCATGCCAAATGACAGGTCATAGGCCAGGAGAGATTCATGAACAGTAAAGTTACTATTTATGTTTGGTGTCATAGGAAGTATAAAAAACAGAATGACCTCTCTGCCAGTGGGGATCCAAGAAGATCTCCCTCCACAACATTTCTATTAGGTAGACTGGCTCTCTGTACAGAAGTACTGGAATAAAGAAAACAAAACGGATTGTCCTAAAATATAAATTGTTACATACTGGAGGATTCAGTGATATTTGTTGGTTGCCTTTGAAGGAATAAAGAAGGGAGGGAGGAAGGGTTGGATTTGTTGAAACTTTGTACAAAGTGACCATATCCACTTCCCCTTCTCCCCAGATCTCCAATATTTCTTTATCGCCTCCAGAGACAGATTGATGGTGACACATGCAGTCAAGAAGGAATTCGCTTTTTGTGCCAGCCTTTTTCTCTCTCCTTCAACACCTGAGGCTATTTGGAGAAAGGAAACAGAAGTGCAATTACCTGTCTCCAACTTATTTTCTTAAATAGGCTTCAGACAGCTGGTCATGCAGCCCAACCTTTCTCTAAGGAATACACCAAACGTTGTGCTGACTGTAGGACTGGAATAACTCCTCCAGTTCACCTTGTTTCAGCCAACAACGCGAGCGCTATTCCAGAAGCCCATCCTGGGGGTTGGAAAGGTGGCTGAAGCTCTGTTCTGGTTGCCATCACAAGTGGTGTTTTTAAAAAGAACTTCTGGTGCCACACTAAACATGCCTAAATGTCTCTTCCCCCATTCCAAGTTAAACTTGTTCACCCCAACCAACCTGATTAGATTACCATGCCACGTGGGAACAAGTGAATTTTGAGGGGAGATTTCAGATAAGCCTTAGTAAGTCTCTGACGATGTGGCTAGGATCCCAAGATCCATTTATGGAGCAATTTTGTATATACCTAACTCAATCCAGTTAAGTTCAATGGAACTCACTCCTAGGTAAGTGGGTGCACGACTGCAGCTACCTCGTTTCTAAGTTCTTTCAGTCTGTAAGTTCACCTTCATCTTTCACACAAGTAGCCCATTTTCTTTTGCTATTTATGGCTTCACCTGGGTATTTATGGGTTTTACCTTGGCCACTCAAATTGATTTGGTTTTTCAAAGAGTTTACTAACTCAAGAGGAAGTTATGCTAAAAGGACAGATCAGTAAGCTGGGAGAGCAGCATGGTCTTAAAATTGCATGTGCTGAAGCAAGCAAGAGGGGAAACACGAGGGACAGAGTAGACTACAACAGAGTTGGGAGGGGGTAGAAGAAAAAGACGGTGCTTTGTAAACCGACCTGCAGGCATCCCCAGATACAGACACAGGGGAAAGCGGGGGGGACATTTCTGACAAGGGGGAAGGGCAATCTAGGTCACTATCCTTTTCAACCGAACAGAGTGGTGCTCGTAGCTCTGTAATTTTCAGCCTCACAGAGGAACTGTCCTCAAAGACATCGTCATCTCCCATGTCATCTGAACAGAAACCTGTGCTCTCTACCACCACACTGGATGATTTCTTTGGTTGCAGGCAGCTTGAGTTGTTATCCAATTCATGACTGCTGGCGCTGGAGCTACGAGAAGAGAAAAGGTAGTGCAGCAACTTTTTGCTCCGGGATGTTTCACCTTCACACTTCTCCTCCAGGAGAGGAATGTGTACTGCACTAGCCCCAGAAGCGCTAGAGTAATTGGTGGAAAGAGTCTGGAAATAAGAGAGTTTGGAGCTACTGAAATTAAAGGGCCTGAGGTTGAATGTTTTCTTCTCCTTGTGATAAAATGTGTTAAGCTTTAAACACTGCTCCTGGGCTTGTGAGAGTTTGCCTTCTGAACAGGTTCGTTCTGCGTAGTGAAAGCTCTTGAATGCACTCTGAGCCTTCTGGTCCATATCACTGAGAGACTTGGAGAATTTCAGAGACTGGATAGCTTTTCCATTCTTAGACTTGAGAACATGGCCACAATCATGCCCATGGAGCTTTTTCTTGGAAGCCTGCACCATATCCTGACAGATTACTGTCACAGTGGCCCCTTGAGTCAGAGAATTCTGGGAGACAGGATTTTTCAAGACAACAGCAGATTGCACTGGACTGTGATGACAACATTCAGAACACACTGCACTGGAACTGCATGCAGAACAGTGGAATAAAAGCACAGAAAGTAAAAACAATTATAAAAAGAATGCATACAATTACGTGAAGAAATGACAATTTCAGCTAGTGTGGGAATGACAAATAGCAAGCAGAACAGAAGTGGCAAACAGTAGCATTAAACAGACAAATCAATATGATGCCATGTGTGCCATGCCAATTTCCTTTAAGCGATGTGAACATGCCATTCAAAGCACAGCATGTGTGGGAAGGGACTGCTGAACCCTCCAAAAGTACTCTTAACAACTGTTCTCCTGGTGAAGCTCCAAGATCAGAAACAACCCCCACTGGAGGGAAAGCAGCTGAGGATAATGGTTTTATTTAATTTATTTATCAAGGTTCTTGGGGAAGTTTAGAGTAAAAAATTAAACTGTAAGAAAGAAGTAAAATACAAACATGAAGTCTAAATCAGAATAAAACTAGCAACAGCATAAACCAACAGCAGCAGGTAACAGTAGTGCAAAGCATATGCACTAGTCCCGGGGACAAAAAACATCTGATCCTACCTGGCCCTGAGCTGTAAGGTAGCACACTTCAGAGAAGGATTGTCCCGTAGGGTCACCAAGTAACCTTCAAAGACCAGCAGCTGCAACAGCAGCAACAGAAACACCTAAAGCTTGGAGTGGGCATTTTCCATCACTGTCCCCAGAGCAGGGAGAGCCAACTTGATGTCCACCAGAAGCTATTGGACTACCACTCCCATCATCCCTACCCATGTCCATGCTGACTGGTATTGATGGAGCTGTAGCCCAACAACATCAGAAGGGCACCACATTGGCATCTCTTGCCCTAGAGTTTTGTAAGTCACCACAAGCTTTTAAAGAAATCTTATTACTGCTTTATTTATGTATATTATGTTAGCCATCGTGGAGGCCTGATGTGTGGCAAATATTGTAAATAAAAATATATGTAATATAAATAGGGAATCTATTTAAAGAGAAAAAGGGAAGAAGCTGTTCCGTGCTTTTACCTTGAATTCTGGCCTGAACACTCCATTCATTATGCTTTTATATTCCACAGGTGGGGAGTCATTTTTCTGATTTATAGGAAATTGGCATGACATGCAATGTGCCGCCTTAACAACAACTTCAGCCCTTAATAATATACTCCAAGACTGCTAACTTTCCTGTGTGTGTTTTGCTTAGAAAGGCACTTCTGTTGTTGCTTTTCTGTATTTTCATTTTGAGAACACTAGAAAAATGGCTGCATATTGGAGGAGTCAGGTGTCTGAGATTCTTGCTTTGCACTGTAATCCATGCATCTCATCTCTGACAACATGAGAATGTTTGTGAATAGCCATCATGTGCAAAACTGAAAGTAATGTTTTACTGCAACAACACAACCAGTACTTTACCTGCATATATCCTGACTGGTTGGTGTAACAGATGTTTGACAGAAGATGCGAGGAGCAGAAACAGAGGTTAACCCACCAGCCTGCAAGAAAAATAACACGTATGTTTTCATGTAAGTGTGTTTCACACAACAGGATTCTCTTTCTAACTACAATACATGATAATTGTTACACTCAGAGAGAACATTATCCAGAGCAGTACACATGGGTGTAGAGAGAGGAAAAAGGTAGCGGTGAGTTTACATCTTTATAAACAGCCATCCGATTACTGGTGGAGCCTCTTCTCTTTCCCTTCCTAGTTTTGACAATGAGAATGGAATGAGTGATTTGACATAACAAAATAATACAATTAAAGGAGCCAGAATAGCCTATAATTTCTTGTATGCATTTGATTCCTATGGCAACCTTCTCCAAAACCCAGTGCAAATGTTCTATTTTGATGACCAATTTTGTTCAGCATCCAAAAACAGTCCTCTTGCCTTTTTAGCTTTTTAACAACATGAATTATATTTACTACTGCACTGTTGTATGAAAGCTCTGCTTAATGTTGACTGTGATTAAGTGGTATACAAATTGTTAAAACAAAATTAAAGAAGTCTTGTCAGTAGACCCATTTAAAAATCTGCGATCCATTTACTAATTACATAGTTCAATCTCTTAGCCAAATAGCCAGATTTTAAGATATTGGCTGAGCAGAGCTATTGGTCTGAAAGTGTAAGATGTTTCCCTTGTTTACCTACAGCTATAAGGTTTCATATATTTCAAGTCTCTGGGAAATCTTAAGGCATTTAACAAATATCCCAATAAAGGATTTAAAACAACAACAACAGCAACAACAACCCTACAATGTTTCCATTCTGCCCTCTCCCTTTGCAATTTCACATACTAAAATGCTGAACTTCTAACAAAAAATTGTAACTTGTCCCTAAGTTCAAACCTCATAACCGAGGATAGAAAAGCAGCTAATGTAACATTTATTTATTTTTTAGGAATCCTGAGGATCCTGGAAATCACAGGCCAGTTGGTTTAATGTCTGGCCCATAGAAGAATAAACCCTGTTGAAGCAGAACCAGCATGGCTTCTGCAAGGGCAAGTGCTGTCTCACTAATCTATTAAAGGTCTCTGAGAGTGGAAACAAGCATATAGTTAGTAGTGACCTAGTTGACATAATGGACTTGGATTTTCAGCGAAGTACCTTGTGAAAATCTCTTGAGTAAGCTTTGCAGCCATGGAGTAAGAGGACCTCTTGTGGATCAGGGATCGGTTAAGCAACAGAAAGCAGAGAGCTGAATAAATGGACAGTTTTCCAATGGAGGGATGTGAAACATGGAGTCCCTCAAGAATTAGTACCAGGCCCCATGCTTTCTAACTTGCCCATATCTAGAGTTAGGGATGAGCAGTGAGGTGGCCAGGTTTGCTAATACTAATCTTTTTAGGGTGGCTAAAACAAACAAAAAAGATTGTGAAGAGCTCCAAAGGGAACTCTCCAAACTGAAATGCAGTACAGTGGTACCTCGGTTTAAGAACAGTCGTGTTTACGAATGATTCGGGTTACGAACTCCACAAAACCAGAAGTAGTGTTCTGGTTTGCGAACTTTACCTCGTCTACGAACATAAGCCAAATGGTGGAAGGGCACCAGTGGCGGGAGGCCTCATTAGGGAAAGCGTGTCTCAGTTTAAAAATGGTTTCGGTTTAAGAACAGACTTCCGAAACGGATTAGGTTTGTAAATCGAGGCACCACTGTATAAAAAAATTCAGCATCAACAAGTGTAAAGTGATGTACATTGGGGCAATACCCCCCCCCAATTCTCTTGCCAGTGACTGACCGGGGACAAGATCTTGAGGTCATAATGAAGATGTTGACCCAGTGCACAGAAGCTTTGAGAAAGGTGAATTCCATGCTAGGGACCACTAGGAATGAAACTGAAAATAAAACTGCCAATATCATAATCCTCCCGCAGAGGACCTTAAGGTCCATGAATAACCATAGTTTAGAGGTCCCGGGCCCTAAGGAGGTCAGACTATCCTCCACCCGGGCCAGGGCCTTTTCAGTGATGGCTCCGACCTGGTGGAATGCTCTGTCCCATGAAACTAGGGCCCTTCAGGATTTAACCTCCTTCCGTCGGGCCTGTAAGACAGAGCTATTTCACCTGGCCTTTAATTTGAATTCAGACTGATCTTTTATTTCCCTTCTCTTCCTTCCCCCTCCCCTTTTATGAAGATCACCCACTCTGAGACCCCACAGCTAATTCTCCCCATGCCTCCTCGCTGGCCCAAGTAGGACCAATTAAACCAGCTAGCCCTGGGGATTATCTAATTGATTTTTGAATTTTATTGTTATTCATGTTTTTATACTGCATTTTATGCTGCTTTTATAATTAAGTGTTTTAAATTTGTTGTTAGCCGCCCTGAGCCCGGTTTTTGAACCGGGAAGGGCGGGGTGTAAATTATTATTACTATTATTATTATTATTATTATTATGCAAAGCTATGGTGCAGCCACATTTGGAATAGTTTGTACAGTTCTGTTTGCCTCACCTCCAAAAGGATATTGTAGAGCTGAAAAGAGCAACCACAATTATCAAGGAGATGGAGCAATGAGGAAAGATTACAACATCTGGAGCTTCTTAAGTTTAGAGAAAAGGAGAGTAAGAAGCAACATGACAGAAGTGTATAAAATGATGCATAGAGAGTAGAAAGTAGATAAGGGAAAGTTCCCCCCCCCCCTCTCACAACACTAGCACTTAGGGACAGCCCATGAAGCTGAATGTCTGAATATTCAGAATAGGTAAGAAAATCCTTCTTCATACAGTGCATACTTAAACTATGGAACTGCCTCCCCCCAGGAGCAGTGATGGCCACCAACTTGGATGGCTGTAAAAGAGGACAGGACAAATTCATGGAGAAGAGGGCTATCAATGGATACGCTCTGCCTCCATGGTCATGCTTCTGATTCCCAATTGCTGGAAACTGTATTGGGGGTGGGGTGGGGGTGCTCTTGTGTTAATAATAATAATAATAATAATAATAATAATAATAGTAATTTATTATTTGTACCTCACCCATCTGGCTGGGTTTCCCCAGCCACTCTGGGCAGCTCCCAACAAAGACCAAAAATACACTAAGATGTCACACATTAAAAACTTCCCTGAACAAGGCTGCCTTCATATATCTTCTGAAAGTCAGGTAGTTGTTGTTTATCTCTTTGACATCTGATGGGAGGGCATTCCACAGGGCGGGCGCCACTACCAAGAAGGCCCTCTGCCTGGTTCCCTGTAGCTTTGCTTCTCGCAATTAAGGAACTGCCAGAAGGCCCTCGGCGCTGGATCTCAGCGTCTGGGCAGAACGATGGGTCCTGCTTGTAGGTTTCCCAAGGCATCTGAATGGCACTCTGAGAACAGGATGCTGGACTAGATGGGCCACTGCTCTGATTCAGCATGCTCTTCCTATGTTCTTAAGATTTAAATTTTTTTAATAGTCTACTTTAATATTTCTGCTGCTACAGGTTCTTGTAATCTCTTCTTCTGAGAATTGAGCAACGCCTTACCTTTGCTACAAAATTTCTAATCTTGTCTGCCAATAAATTTTCTAGAGCATAGAATCTGCTGTTAAAATTAAGAAATCCCCCTGCTATTTCCTAAGTTATTGGCTACATTTTTTGCAGTGGTGGAATGAGATCATTTTGCTTCTTTTTCAGTAAAATAACAAGCAGTTCATCTACCTTGTCTACCTTCTTCATTTCTCAAATGTTTTTAGTTTAGGGAAATGCAGCACATTCTCCATCTGAGTACAATTTAGCACTTTTAACGGTTTCCTTGCTCCTTTCAGGGTTTTTTTTATTATTACAAACTTCTCTAAAATACATGATTGCATGCTCTCTCTGCAAGAATCTAATTTGGGAGGTGAGCTGAAAAACCTTATGGCTCATTAATGGCCACTGACTGGTGGTAAGGTATATCAGAAGCAGTACCGTGATTTTGGAGATGGCTCTCTCAATACTTGGACTAAAAACTCCAAGGTCAAAACCTCTCCAACCTTATAGCCCTCCCAGTCTCAAATTCATACTGCCTTCCAAACTGCACACTCAGGGCAGGTGAAAATGGAATGTGCTGTGCAGAGTGGGGTGCCGTTCCAGTACAGAGTATCTTTTGCATCATTAGCTCAAGGACATTTCCACCCACAATTCCCAAAGTCTAAATTATCTAAACTATCTTACTTTTAAAAGATATCTGAAGGTAGTCGTGTTTGAGGAAGTCTTTAATGTTTAACGCTGTATCATGTTTTTAATATTTGGTTGGGAGCCGCCCAGAGTGGCTGGGGAAACCCAGCTAGATGGGTGGGGTATGTATGTATGTATGTATGTATGTATGTATAAATAAATAAATAAATAAATAAATTCATCATCATCATCATCACGTAGGCAGACATAACCAAATACAACCTGAACTGCAAAACATCCCTTTCAGCAGCGCCCTGTGCAACGCCAAAATTCGGCACGCACCCAACCTCTCGCTCTCCGCGTCCAGAGCGACTGAACCAGTCACACTCTCCTAAATCCACCTCTGCAACAAGTCTCTGACATGTGCCCAAAATAAATGACAGCTCTCGGGATACAGTGGTACCTCGGGTTATATACGCTTCAGGTTACATACACTTCAGGTTACAGACTCCACTGACCCAGAAATAGTACCTTGGGGTAAAGACCTTTGCTTCAGGATGAGAACAGAAATCGTGTTCTGGCGGCGCGGCAGCAGCAGGAGGCCCCATTAGCTAAAGTGATGCTTCAGGTTAAGAACAGTTTCAGGTCAAGAACGAACCTCCAGAACGAATTAAGTACTTAGCCTGAGGTATCACTGTACTTCAAACCTCCAGAGCCAGCCACCACACACCCCACCCAACAAACGACCCAAGGAAGGAATATCAACCCCCAGGGAAAATGGCTATCTAGGAGCCCAGAACTCAGAGAGGGCACACAGCATGCTCCATGAGAGAAGGGGGGTGGAGAGAGCACTTTGCTCTTCCAAGATGTGTCCCAAAACACACAGATAATCCCAATCTGTTTAAAAACGCTCCCCTGATAGAAACAGCAGCACCTGTCATAATGTTGGAATTCATGTACACATGGCAAGACCCAAACTCAGCCCCAGTCCTTGGCATGCCTACTGCAAAGTCTGTGCTGTTCACTTCAGAGGTACTTCCTCCTTTGGCAGCACAAATACCTTCCTTCAACAACCCAAGTGCTCAGTGCATTGTGGACACCAATTCCCATTTGTTCTCCCCATCGGAGTAATCGAGAACCCAGAGTATTGGCAGCCTAAGGTAACACAACCGTCATCATTCTACTTTCCCACTCCAGTTACCAATGTTCATGATGTGGCAGGATCAAGACACTTCTGCTGATCAGTTCACCACTGATATTGCTCTCACAGAACCAGGCCCATGCATGCTTATGCAGAAGAATAGGAGCCCCCCAATAAAATATGTGAGGGAGCCCCCCAAAAAACTTGATGGGCGTTGTTGAGGGTGTGAACAACCTATATAGCCCACATACTACCTAATGATATACAGCCATAGTATGACACCACATGACCACAAAGTATATTAAATTACTTAATTATGAATAAGAGTTAAAAACCTATCCACAAAGATGTGGCTAAACTCATCCGTGACAAATAGTAATGAAACTCTAACATCCCCAGAGGCACAGATAAAGATTCAAAACTCATGAATACTAAGAGCCAGCATGGGTTTCTCAAAAAGAAGTAATGAGAAACAAATCTTATTCTCACCCACCTCCCTTTTTAAAAATACTGTTGTCATTTTTCACACAGAATGGTTATTGACATAAGCATATACAAAATTCAGTAAGAATGGTAAGCGTAGAGACCTCAAATCTCCTAAACAAAAGAAAAATAAAGAAGTATTACACAATACCTGTTCTTTCTCTTTCACCTTGTTCTTAGAGACTCTGGAAAAAGTTACATCCCGGGCTGGAATCACAGAGATTTGATGCAATGGCATATTCATCACACCACCAATATAGAATTGGCCCTCTCTTGTAGATGACGTTCTGGATATTAAGTGCACTATCTGCCTTTGCTAAGCCATACACCTAAAAAATAAATATCATGGGGTGAATTAGCAGAAAACTGATGAGAAAATTATTTTCAATATTGTATTTATATGCCACCCAGTAACAAAAGTTTCATGGGTGTTTTACAAGTAAAAGTACATGAAAATAAAATATAACGCAGAATAAAACCAGCATACCATTGCAGAGATAACAACCACCCTCAGCAAACTAGTTTGAAAAAAATAAAAATTAAAAAACATGAGGGTAGCCATGACCAATCAATTGGTATAAAATAATGCAGTTCTGTACTGTATACACATATTTGGTGTAAAATATTACGTTTCCTAATTGGCTACATTTATGTAACTAGTTACTTCTTTTGACACCTCACTTTCCTTATCTCAGCCTAATAATTCCCATTTATGGAATGCTCTCCTCAGAGAGGCTCGTCTGGCACCTTCATTAAGTACCTTTAGGCACCAAGTGAAAATGTTTCTCTATAACCTGGCCTTTGGTTGATTAATATTCTATGGCCTTTTAAATGCTTTTGTGGGAGGGTGTTATTGGTTTTATTTCTTAATTCTGTATTTTGTATCCTCATTTTGTATTTTTATGTTGTGAGCTACCCTGTGATCTTTGGATGAATGGTGGTATACAAATTTAATAAATAAAATAAAATAACTGTCAGAACTTCTCCATAATTTAACACTGCCACCTCTTGCCTATGGTCATTAAACCAGGCTGCACAGTGGAGGCACACCACCTCTAGCCCTTTTGAGAACAAGGACTGCACTGCTCCTTCTCAGCCCTTCTTGGGGCCACATGTCAGCGGTGAATGTGGCCCAAAAAGACCACATATATACACATCCACACCAGAACGCACTGCACATCAGAGCACACATTCAAATGCAGAACTGAGACCCACAAACCAGCAAAAAGCCTGCCCACCCCACTCTTTAACTGATCAAAGAATTAATTGTGGCACGGGGTTAATCATCACCAGGATCACAGGTAAAGGAAGAGTTGACCAGCTGAAGAAGAGTTATATGCATATTGCCTAAGTTTATGACCTGCCAACAACTAGTCCTGGAAAGGCTACGGCAATGAAAGCAGGAGTAGGCAAGTTTTATTTTCCATTGGGACCTGGATTCTCTTGGAAGTAATCTGTCATCAGCGAGTGGACGATAAATGCTGGTGGTTGTGGTCAGAGGGACTTCACTCTCTTTTCTCTCACAGCCCTCTTTTTCCTGGTACATAACACAGGATAATGGGAGCGAGGAGGAAAGTTAAACCTGTCCCCTCCCTGTGATTCCCTCCCCTCACTGCCCCATGCTACTCAAGGTACCTGGGGAGCAAGTGAGTGTGGGAAAAAGGAGGCTGAACTGCAAAAAGGGTTTATCTTGCAGGAGAGGAGAGGGGAGAGTGTTCCTTAACTGGGATGCCATCACTGAGAAGGACATCTGGTAGGTCATGGATCCTCTGTCCTCATTGCATAAAAGTATCACCCAGAGGGGCTCCCCAATCCCAGGCAGAATAGAAAATGGGTTCCAAGCCACTCAGGCTTTGCATATCAAAATGAATATACTGAATTGGGCTCCATGATGAATAGGCATGGAGTACAGATATTTAAGGACATGGTCATGAAAGGTAAAGAATATCAGAATATCAGATGCTACATATTCCACTAGCTGCAGCCTCCAAACCATTTTCAAAGGTAGCCCCTCATAAAGACAGCAGAAACAGGAGCATAGTTGACTGTGACCAGGCAATTCCTGGCCCAAAATGGCTGGAGCTAACAAACCCACTTGAATTGGAAAAAGGCACTCCACATCACCCAGACCCCCTTAGGTCACAAATCACCGTAGAATCCATCAGTACCCCAAAGACTACACACCAAAACAAGCTGCCTTCCTATTTGATGGATCTAGGAACTAAGCCACAGCACTTCCGTATTGTAAGGATTCAGTTTCAATATTTTGTATAAACACATCAAAACAAAACAAAAAGCAGACTTGAGTGCTATTTCTATGTTACCTGCCAGCTTCAACTGGCCTTTTACATGGAAAGTGGAAAATTTTAATGCCTGTATCATAGTAGCAAAAGACATTAAGTCAGCTGCTAAAATTAATTTGGTCCCCATTATTATCAGTTCTTAGTAGGGGGTATTTCCCCTCATGAGACATAAAAACATCTTGAAAATGAATATGCCACACTTTTAACATGTTTGTGCCTCCAATTCATATTCTGCAATCCTTTTTCAACAGAATAACCAACTACTGTACTTAGACCATTTATTTGGACCAGGAACCTGACACTATATTGCAAAGAAAAACTCCAATTTCAGTGAATAGTTGAGAGAATTAACCTGCTGTGTTTCAGCATCTACCACAACCTCATAGCTGGTGGAAGTGAGACAAGGGGAGCAGGGCAGCCACTGGGTATCTCTGAGGTCAAAGTGCCTCAAGAAACCCAAACCCAAACCAATTCTTACCTGACATGATGGCAAGCCAGGGCAACCACACCTTTGAATCTTACTTCTGCACAGTCTCCCAAATGGGAAAATCAAATTCCAAATGGGCAAAAATAGTCCTTGCCGTGAGCCTAGGCAGAAAGAGAAGTTGAGAAAATAAATCACAAGTAAACGAGTAAACTTTATGATCACTTGAGAACCTCAAGTCCAAGTACTGACTCTCACTATGTGCAACATGTTCAGTTGCAATGCTGAATTAGGAAGGTCTTCAGCTCAGATGTGTTAAAGGTTAACTCCGTGTGTTAAAGGTTCCAGAGCACACTAGACTCCTCTGAGACACCATAAATCAGCCTGGAAGTCCAAGCAGCATGAAGCTAGGGATTCTTTGTGCTATAAGATAGGGAGCTGCCCTACACTGTTCCCTTTCCAAAAGTATACTATATAAGCATGACTATTAATATGTGCAAAAGCATTAGTGAACTCTTGGGAGTGGATTCCAGTGGGACTTTAAACTCCAACCAAATTTTAGGGGATGTAAATGAATACTTGCACCATACTTTGAACCCACTTTTGCAAACAGATATGTGCTCTGTGATTTGATGCAAAAATCATGGAAGACCAGATCCATTGGAATTGGTGCTTTGGGTCAATGTTTGAATCATAGCAGTGCTGGCAAGGGCCAGATCTGTAATTTTTACTCTACAGCCTATGGATCAAGCATAGAATCACAAAATCGTAGAAAGGGACCCTGAGAGTCATCTAGTCCAACCCTCTGCAGTGCAGGAATATCAATGTAAGCTTTCTTTCAATGGTTTTGAGAGGATCCCCTCTGAAAATCATACAATGATCCACTTTTTATTCACTATGCAGTAGGTTTTCATGTTCACCTGTGTTAATTTTGTATCTCCCAATATTCTGATAATGGCTAAACACCACACACCAGCCACACTATTATGTGACTAATTTGAACCCAATTGTGTTTTGACTATATGCAATTTTCTCTTTAGGTGCCATCCCTGGAACGTAGTTTGTGTGATCTGCTGGATCAGACAAAAGTTCCATTTAGATCAACATCATATCATTTCTTACAGTGGAAAATCAGATTGTGTCTAAAAACAGGGCATGAAAACAATATCCCCTCTCAAAGCAACTGGTACATTGCCTCCAAGATTCCATACAACTATTATGTACGGCAAGCACTCAGTGATCCAAGTATCCTCCATGAGTATTTCTACTTTTCTTAATACTGTTTCTCTGTCCAGGGCAGCTGTATACCAGCTCCATCTGGTACACAGGCTGAGACCCTACCTGCCCGAGGACTGTCTCGCCAGAGTGGTGCATGCTCTGGTTATCTCCCGCTTGGACTACTGCAATGCACTCTATGTGGGGCTACCTTTGAAGGTGACTTGGAAACTACAACTAATCCAGAAAGCGGCAGCTAGACTGATGATTGGAAGTGGCCACTAGAACCATATAACACCAGTCCTAAAGGATCTTCATTGGCTCCCAGTGTGTTTCTGGCCTCGGTTCAGTATATCTGAAGGAGCGTCTCCACCCCTATCATTCACTGAGGTCCTCCTCCAAGGGTCTTCTGCTGGTTCCCTCACTGCAATTAGTGAAGTTCTAGGGAACCAGGCGGAGGGCCTTTTCAGCAGTGGCACCCTTCCTGTAGAACGCCCTCTCATTAGATGTCAAGGAGATAAAGAACTAGGCGTATCTCGGAAGTCGAATGGACTCCATTCCGGAAGTCTGTTTGACTTCTGAAACGTTCAGAAACCAAAGTATGTCTTCTGATTGGTTGTAGGAAGCTCCTGCAGCCAATCGGAAGCTACAGAAGCCCCATCAGACGTTTGGCTTCCAAAAGAACGTTCAAAAACCGGAACACTCACTTCCAGTTGTAATCATTCAGGAGCCAGAATGTTCGACTCCCAAGGCGTTCGGGAGCCAAGGTACGACTGTACACAACTTTTAGAAGACATCTGAAGGCAGCCTGTATCGGGAGGTTTTTAATGTTTGATCTTTTTATTATGTTTTTATATATGCTGTAACCTGCCTAGATGGCTGGGGAAACCCAGCCAGATGGGCAGGGTATAAATAATAAATTATTATTATTGTTTAAAAATGTAAGCTAGTGGTCCCCACCACTTCCTGTGACAATACAGCAGACCTGCAAATTATGTGCATCTAACTCGTGAACTTTCAGCTTTAATTTTTTTTGCAAGAAAAATGAAGGGAGGCAAAAACTGGGTGGACATCCCAAAAAACCAAACTGGCAATTCCGCCTGCGACTGCACCCATTGCATTTTAGCTATATGTGATTTTGGCTTTACGTGTTAAGTTTCTGTTGTGCTGTACATTTCATATATTTGTTCACAGTACTTTCTTGTCTGCTGTCAATCTTCTACCCAAGTTTCTCCACACCATAATGCCCCCAACCTCTACCATGCTCTGCCTCACTCACCTTTTGTATAAACTAAAAAGCTCCAGATTGCTACTCCCTTTCCACCACAGGGGAGATGCTCTGGGCCCTGATCATCTGGGCACTTTTCCCAAGGCTGGCCCCAGTCCCACCCCCCTTTTGGAGAGAAACTTGAGCACAGCATCCCACATGCTTGTTGCCCCACGGATTTGTATGGGGCCAGATCTTCACACAGGGGCAGGGGTCCCCAGCCATGGCCCCCCACTATCCCCTTCCCAACCACATACCCTCCAACATTTCTCTGATGAAAATCGGGATGTCCTATTCAAATAATAGCAATAACAACAACAACAATAAGACAACAATAATAATATTTTTACCCTCCCCATCTGACTGGGTTTACCCCATAAACTCTGGGCAGCTTCCCACATCTATAAAAAACAAAATAAAAAATCTGAAAAGTTCAGATGCTCGGGGGTCGCATCCCTGCACACTTTCCAACATTTCTCTGATGGAAATTGGGACCTCCTACTCAAATAATAATAATAAATACTACCATTTATACCCACCCCCATCTGACTGAGTTGCCCCACACACTCTGGGCAGCATCCCACATCCATAAAAACGTAATAAAACATTTGAAAAGTTCCCTATACGGGGCTGCCTTCAGGTGGCTAGAGGGTCGCATCCTGGCGTCCCTTCAACATTTCCCTGATGGAAATAGGGACCTCCTACTCTAATAATAATAAATAATAAAAATACTATTTAACTTAATAAAACATTTGAAAAGTTCCTTATACGGGGCTGCCTTCAGGTGGCTAGAGGGTCGCATCCTGGCGTCCCTTCAACATTTCTCTGATGGAAATAGGGACCTCCTACTCAAATAATAATAATAATAATAATAATAATAATACTATTTAACTTAATAAAACATTTGAAAAGTTCCTTATATGGGGCTGCCTTCAGGTGCCTAGAGGGTCGCATCCTGGCGTCCCTTCAACATTTCCCTGATGGAAATAGGGACCTCCTACTCTAATAATAATAATAATAATAATAATAAATACTATTTAACTTAATAAAACATTTGAAAAGTTCCCTATACGGGGCTGCCTTCAGGTGGCTAGAGGGTCGCATCCTGGCGTCCCTTCAACATTTCCCTGATGGAAATAGGGACCTCCTACTCTAATAATAATAATAATAATAATAATAAAATACTATTTAACTTAATAAAACATTTGAAAAGTTCCTTATACGGGGCTGCCTTCAGGTGGCTAGAGGGTCGCATCCTGGCGTCCCTTCAACATTTCCCTGATGGAAATAGGGACCTCCTACTCTAATAATAATAATAATAATAATAATAAAATACTATTTAACTTAATAAAACATTTGAAAAGTTCCTTATACGGGGCTGCCTTCAGGTGGCTAGAGGGTCGCATCCTGGCGTCCCTTCAACATTTCTCTGATGGAAATAGGGACCTCCTACTCTAATAATAATAATAATAATAATAATAAATACTATTTAACTTATTAAAACATTTGAAAAGTTCCCTATACGGGGCTGCCTTCAGGTGGCTAGAGGGTCGCATCCTGGCGCCCCTTCAACATTTCCCTGATGGAAATAGGGACCTCCTACTCTAATAATAATAATAATAATAATAAATACTATTTAACTTAATAAAACATTTGAAAAGTTCCTTATACGGGGCTGCCTTCAGGTGGCTAGAGGGTCGCATCCCTGCGTCCTTCAACATTTCTCTGATGGAAATAGGGACCTCCTACTCAAATAATAATAATAATAATAACAAAATACTATTTAACTTAATAAAACATTTGAAAAGTTCCTTATACGGGGCTGCCTTCAGGTGGCTAGAGGGTCGCATCCTGGCGTCCCTTCAACATTTCCCTGATGGAAATAGGGACCTCCTACTCTAATAATAATAATAATAATAATAATAAAATACTATTTAACTTAATAAAACATTTGAAAAGTTCCTCATACGGGGCTGCCTTCAGGTGGCTAGAGGGTCGCATCCTGGCGTCCCTTCAACATTTCTCTGATGGAAATAGGGACCTCCTACTCTAATAATAATAATAATAATAATAATAATAATAATAAAATACTATTTAACTTAATAAAACATTTGAAAAGTTCCTCATACGGGGCTGCCTTCAGGTGGCTAGAGGGTCGCATCCTGGCGTCCCTTCAACATTTCTTTGATGGAAATAGGGACCTCCTACTCTAATAATAATAATAATAATAATAATAAAATACTATTTAACTTAATAAAACATTTGAAAAGTTCCTTATATGGGGCTGCCTTCAGGTGGCTAGAGAGTCGCATCCTGGCGTCCCTTCAACATTTCTCTGATGGAAATAGGGACCTCCTACTCTAATAATAATAATAATAATAAAATACTATTTAACTTAATAAAACATTTGAAAAGTTCCTCATACGGGGCTGCCTTCAGGTGGCTAGAGGGTCGCATCCTGGCGTCCCTTCAACATTTCTTTGATGGAAATAGGGACCTCCTACTCTAATAATAATAATAATAATAATAATAATAAAATACTATTTAACTTAATAAAACATTTGAAAAGTTCCTCATACGGGGCTGCCTTCAGGTGGCTAGAGGGTCGCATCCTGGCGTCCCTTCAACATTTCTCTGATGGAAATAGGGACCTCCTACTCAAATAATAATAATAAAATACTATTTAACTTAATAAAACATTTGATAAGTTCCTTATACGGGGCTGCCTTCAGGTGCCTAGAGGGTCGCATCCTGGCGTCCCTTCAACATTTCCCTGATGGAAATAGGGACCTCCTACTCTAATAATAATAATAATAATAATAATAAATACTATTTAACTTAATAAAACATTTGAAAAGTTCCTTATACGGGGCTGCCTTCAGGTGGCTAGAGGGTCGCATCCCTGCGTCCTTCAACATTTCTCTGATGGAAATAGGGACCTCCTACTCAAATAATAATAATAATAATAATAATACTATTTAACTTAATAAAACATTTGAAAAGTTCCTTATACGGGGCTGCCTTCAGGTGCCTAGAGGGTCGCATCCTGGCGTCCCTTCAACATTTCCCTGATGGAAATAGGGACCTCCTACTCTAATAATAATAATAATAATAATAATAAAATACTATTTAACTTAATAAAACATTTGAAAAGTTCCTTATACGGGGCTGCCTTCAGGTGCCTAGAGGGTCGCATCCTGGCGTCCCTTCAACATTTCTGATGGAAATAGGGACCTCCTACTCTAATAATAATAATAATAATAATAATAATAAATACTATTTAACTTAATAAAACATTTGAAAAGTTCCTTATACGGGGCTGCCTTCAGGTGGCTAGAGGGTCGCATCCCTGCGTCCTTCAACATTTCTCTGATGGAAATAGGGACCTCCTACTCAAATAATAATAATAATAATAATAATAAAAATACTATTTAACTTAATAAAACATTTGAAAAGTTCCTTATACGGGGCTGCCTTCAGGTGCCTAGAGGGTCGCATCCTGGCGTCCCTTCAACATTTCTTTGATGGAAATAGGGACCTCCTACTCTAATAATAATAATAATAATAATAATAAAATACTATTTAACTTAATAAAACATTTGAAAAGTTCCTTATATGGGGCTGCCTTCAGGTGGCTAGAGAGTCGCATCCTGGCGTCCCTTCAACATTTCTCTGATGGAAATAGGGACCTCCTACTCAAATAATAATAATAAAATACTATTTAACTTAATAAAACATTTGAAAAGTTCCTTATACGGGGCTGCCTTCAGGTGCCTAGAGGGTCGCATCCTGGCGTCCCTTCAACATTTCTGATGGAAATAGGGACCTCCTACTCTAATAATAATAATAATAATAATAATAATAAATTCTATTTAACTTAATAAAACATTTGAAAAGTTCCTTATACGGGGCTGCCTTCAGGTGGCTAGAGGGTCGCATCCTGGCGTCCCTTCAACATTTCCCTGATGGAAATAGGGACCTCCTACTCTAATAATAATAATAATAAAATACTATTTAACTTAATAAAACATTTGAAAAGTTCCTTATACGGGGCTGCCTTCAGGTGCCTAGAGGGTCGCATCCTGGCGTCCCTTCAACATTTCTCTGATGGAAAGAGGGACGTTGTCTGAAGGGAAAGCGGGACGTTTCAGAGTCTAATCAAAAGCAGGGACCCCGAGAGGCTCCGCACCCCCCACCCCGCCAGTGCCGCCCCCCGGGGGGGAGAGGCACCTTCGCCTCCCCGCGCCGCTTCCAGGGCGGCTCCAGAGTCCGCTCCCCCGCGCCGGTTCTCCGGCTACGGGCGCTGCTCCTGCCCGGCGGCGCGGAGGGAGACGAGGCCCCGGCGCCGGCTTCCCTCGCGGCGAGGCCCTTCTCCCCTCAGAGCGCTCACCTCGCCGCCGCCGCCTCACGGGGAGGCCGACCAGGCCGCCGCCGCCGCCGCCGCCATAGCCAGGCCGAAGCCCCGCGGCCCGCCCGCCGAGCGAGGCCTCCGAAGGGGCACCTGTGGCGCCCGCCGAGCAGGAGCAGCACGACGACGGAGACGACGACGAGACCTGGCCGCCTCTCGCGATTGGCCGAGGGGGGGAGGGGGACGGGCCTGGATAAGCCCCGCCCCTCTCCGCCGGTCGAGCGCGGAGGGATTCCGACCGCGGGTTTTATTCGCGGGTTTATTCCGTACGGTTCAGACGCCGCTTTCCTGCTTTCAGATGAACCTCAAGGAGGCGGGTCGCAAAAAAAAGATGAAATCCGGGGAAATTCACTTGAAAAAAGAAAAGAAAGCTGATTTATTTATTTGTTTTGGAAACAGGAGCTTTTGTTAAGGATGGAACAATTTAAAAGGCAAGGACCGCTTGCTTATGACACGTGTGTGCTCTCTCTGTATGTGTGTGTTTGGATCTAGAGGTCAACACGCGCGTTTCCACCACGAGAAGACACACGATCAGCTGCGAAAACAAGAGTTTATACTGAAAACAAAAGCGAAGAAAATGCGACGCTGACATACAAAGCTCTTCGCATTTGTAATTTTGAAGGAAAATGCAGCCAATCGACTTTAAATTCTTTCACTGCAATGGTTCAGCAGCCAGCAGGGTTTTTTAAGGAAACTTGTGGGGTTTTTTCCCCTTTTGTTGTTTATTTATTTTATTATTCAGAGGCTTACACTACATCACTGCAGTTGGCCAGAGCAAAATAGATCCAAACTATCTGAGCAGGGAGAAGTCTGTCTGTAGTTCCGAAATGTTGACTATAATATAAAAATAACTTCAGATATCAAGGCAGAGGACTTTTCTGAAAGGATGTGCTCTGCCGGCTTCAGCTTCGCAGGAAGAGCTGCTTCCAGCACATTTCTGGCAATTCATAGCTGAAGGCTAACCAATGTGCTAATCATATCCTCAAATAAAGAGGCATTTCCCTCCTCAATAAGCTGTTTATAGCAGCCCCATTACATCTGGATAGTACAAACTCATATTTTCCCATGTACTGATGAAATAGCACGTAATGCATTTATTTGGGCTTGTTGGCTGGCAGAAGTTGCATCACCATGGACTGAGAGACCTTGGGAGCTCTTCTGTGGTTACAAGTTATCATTCAGAATTACAAAAATACACAGCAAATTCCTCTACACTTGATTTCTCTGGAACTGTGATTACGTAAGGAGGCAGCTCTTTATTCAGGGAATTTGCGTAATTTCTTCCAATGCAATGCCACAATATTCTTGAATGTGCTTTGCAATGCAAAGCAGCAATGTATTTCTGTCTTTGGCAGCTCTTAGGTTTGCTTGTGTTTTTGTGTTTTTTAAAAAAGCATTACAGATCCAAAGCTCCAATACGAGCTGGATGCACAAATAATTGTAGTTGGATGTATAAATTCTGTTTTTAATTGGACAGCACACATTTCACCCGGAACATTTCTCACTCCATTATCAAACTGGGCAGGCACACTGCGAAATACAAAGGGACAAAGTACCGTATGTTTTGCTCCATAGGACGCACCAGACGATAAGACGCACCTAGTTTGGGGGGGAAGAAACAAGGGGAAAAAATTCTGAATCCCAGAAGCCAGAACAGAAAGAGGGATCTGGCTTCTGGGATAGCCACTGAAGCCTCTCCCGGGTAGCGAGATGAAGGCTCCCCCTGGCCGGAAGAGGCTGCGCGCGGGTAACCTGCCCTCTGTACCTTCCCCCATCTCCCGCAAGAACCGTGTGCTTTTTAAAGGGAGTGCGGTTCTTGGGGGCTTTTCTGGGAGGTGGGGGAAGAGACACGAGTCGCATGCTCTGTCCCTTCCCCCCACTTCCCACAAGAGCCGCGCGAAGCCTCCGCAGGGCAGCAGGGAGCCTTCGTCCTGCTGCCCTACAGAGGCTTCGCAGGGGCTATCCAAAAGCCAGAATAGCTAGAGCTGGTCTAGCTTTGCGCAAAGCCTCCGCAGGGCATGGGGAGCCTTCATCCCCGTGTCCTGCGGAGGCTTCTGGGACAGCCCGTGAAGCCTCCGGAGGGCAGTGGGATAAAGGCACCCCGCTGCTCTCCAGAGGCTTCACAGGCTGTCCCAGAAGCCAGAACAGCAAGACGGAGTGCTGCGCAGCGCTCCCTCTCCCTGTTCTGGCGTAGCCGCGCAGCCTGCATTCGCTCCATAAGATGCACACACATTTTCCCTTTTGTGTAAGGAGGGAAAAAGTGCATCTTATAGAGTGAAAAATACGGTAATTGGACGAAGAGGCGTTATAACAGCCCATTCTGTGTTGGCTGCATGCTTTATCTTGTTTTGCTCTCTCCACCTCCATTGTGTACACTAATTTCAGGAAAGGCGCTACCATGTGGATTGCTTCAGCTCAGTCCTGCAGAGCAGTTGTGTTGCTCGGGTTCCCATCTTCGCATGCGCTCCCACTTACACGCACGCCAAAACCGGCGCTGAAAGGGGGCGGGGTGGAACGGGGCAGCGGCAGAATGGGGGAACCCCAGTGTAAGTGGCTCTCACCGGGGTGCCACAGAAAGAACGTGTTTGGTCAAGGGAGCTGTGGACTCAAAAGAGTTGAAAACCACTGCCGTAGGGTATATAGTGGTACCTCAGGTTACATACGCTTCAGGTTACATATGTTTCAGGTTACAGACTCCGCTAACCCAGAAATAGTGCTTCAGGTTAAGAACTTTGCTTCAGGATGAGAACAGAAATTGTGCTCCGGCGGCGTAGCAGCAGCAGGAGGCCCCATTAGCTAAAGTGCTGCTTCAGGTTAAGAACAGTTTCAGGTTAAGAACGGACCTCCGGAACGAATTAAGTACTTAACCTGAGGTACCGCTGTATTCTGGACTGCACACACAGCTGACGTTCAGCACAAAGCAGTCCTGTTGGGCTCTAATGCTAAGTCAAACTATGAACACGCTCCATGTTTTCATGTGTGCTGTGCGCTGCCAGAGAATATTAGGGAAGCTGCCATTACTAATCTTCTTAAAAATGTAATACCTCTACTCAAGCTAGGCGCAGAATCCCATTTTTAATTGCGATCAACCAGCTGTTTGGGAGAAGCCCACAAACAGGGCATGACAGTAGCACCTGTAACTTGTTTGTGCTTCAGCAACTAGGACAATAAGGAGCCTTTAAGAAGACGGAGTCCCAGCCTTCCTGGAACACAGGTGGGAAACAGAAGGGTTGCCTGCTTCTGGAAGAGACTCCAGTATTCAGAATGTGGCCGCAGCCTGCCTTTGGAATGGTGTTTGACTGTCCCTTGCAAGCAACAGCGACACGTGATGTCCTCTCCCAGATGTTGCAAGGTGTTCACATAGAGACAAACTGCCGTGATTGTGTAGGCAGGCTGCTTATAGCCACACATAACTTCATCAAATGCTTCCCAGGCAATGGATGGGGTTTCACGATGAATCTATGAGATTACCCAAGCCATGTTTGTCTTAATAGCATTTCACACAATTTTCAAGGCCATTTTGATGGTGGCAATCACCCCATCGATCAGGCATGATTCCAAAGCTACCGGGTTCCTCCTCATGGCCCACAGTTTTTCCTGGAATTATTGCAGTTTTTACAACATAGTCAAAGAGTGTGTTTATTAATGGGTTCTTGCACAGTTTACTTTTATTCTTTAAAAAAACAACAACACTAAAGCAATTTCTGGTCAATAGTGTCTTTTTCCTTTCTTTATTTCTTTTGCTTCTCCCTACATTAAACAAGTGCATAGTTTAGGAAAGTGTTAAGGCATTTCATATGGTGAAAAACATGTCCTGGATTTCGGTTTGGTCAAACAGATGTGCCTTCCTTGGCAACGTCTTCATTTTCTCCCTGAAGCAGAATGAAAAGTAAGTTATTGCACTTTGTGTTCTAAACAGTTTTCAAGAAGCAGCTTGTCAGAACAGAAAAAAAATTAAAGAAACCTTGTAAATTAAGATTACAGATGTGAGGAATTCAAATGCGGTTTATACTGGGGTCTTACAGAGACAAAATTAATGTAGGAATTTCGGGGTTTCTGAGTTGTACAATCCCCCCTCCTCTTGCATAATACATCATGCGCTTATCTGCATGCTCTGATCTTACTACGTTGTACAAATTATATCTCATGTTGCAGAAAGCAATGGGGGGGGGGAGAGCAGTTGCTGGGCTACCACAGTCAACTGAAGCCCTATATGTTTAACCATGTTTAGTGCTGCCCTCCAAGTTCTTCAGTACCAAAAATTGTTTCTTGTTCCAATAGGAGACAATGCCAGGTTAATGTGGGCAGATGAGTCATTCAAGTACCGTTTCCTTAAGCTGTTCCTGCAGTTTTACCACTGTGTCTTTTTCCTTAGCCAGCTGCTCTTGGGTGACTTGCAAAAGCTCTTTTAGTTTGGTAGCTGCACATCCCAAGTCCTTTGTTAACTTCTTCTCCTTCTCTAGTGTTTCCTTCAGTTGGCAAAACAAACAAACAAACAAACAAACAAACAAACAAACAATTATTTGAATAATTGTGGTATTTCCAAGGAGGTGGAATTCAGTGTTGAGTTCCCACATCTCTGCCTTGTTCCTCCCTCTGCCTAAAGCAACCCAGTGGTAGAAGCCTTACCTGGAGCCGCAAAACATCTTCCTTGGCAGCCTCATTTCCACCAAGTTTTAGCTTCTCCAGTTCAGCCTGCAAGCTGCGCACCAAGTCCTGAGCCTTGAATTTCAAAAAAAGTTGAAGTTTAAATCAGCTGCACTCTTGAAGAGCCGAATTAACAAACACTTTAATAAAAAAGAGACTTATCAAGCTGGAAACTTCTCAGGACAGGCATTGGAAGGCGGATCATAAACACATAAAACTTCATCTAGAATATTTTTATTACACTAATGATGCTAATAAAATGTGGTCAAATCTGGTGCATTAAACACTGAAAATGTCAGGCCCGTTTAAAGATCCAGTATTGAAACCATTGTCCAAAACCACATACAAAGCTAAACTTCTAATACTGAACTGAAAACCATCCAGAGGGGCACACAAAACAAAGCCACTCCAGTATGGTACAAGCAGTAATTGCTGGGTATGATTAGACCCCATGCAAATAGCTGTGCTGATTTGGAAGCAGGAAATGTTAATGAAAAGTACATTGGGACAAGGACCTCTTTGTAATATAACGGAAATTTAGTTATTCAAGTATGGGGCACAATATCTCATAAATGTGTTACTTATCTATTAGCTCCCCTCCTGCTACTGATTGTCCCCTAAATCGCACAGCCGCAGTGTGTGTGTGTGTGTGTGTGTGTGTGTGTGTGTGTGTTAGAAACACACCAGAGAAAGCTCTTGGTGCAGACAAAGTGAGGAGAGGTTTTTGGCCTAATCTTGGCTTGTATGTGAAGGGATGAATCTTCCTCTCAGTAATCTCAAGAAGAAATTGACTCTATGCCAGCAATGAAAGGAAAAAATCAAGAGACACTGCTACATGCTATGCATAAAGCATAATGTGTGGTTTAGCCCAAAATGTCTATGTGAAGAGCTTGAGAATAAATTCACATACTAGTTTCCTGTGGATAGGGTTTATTTTATTTTATTTTTTGTATGGAACCCAAACCGACTTGGCTGAGGCTTGTGTTTCTTTATAGGACTGTCAACACACACCAGTGAAAACAAACTTGCTATTGTTAACACAATAACTTGTGGCAGTTGCAAGACCTCCAGATTAAGAGCCCCCAATCTTGACATCAGTGGCGAAGTGACTTCAAATATTGTTATGTGGGCTTGAGGTTTACCCGTGGCCTGTAAGTTTTACTATCCTATTGACAACAACGAGGAAACTCTGTCATGATGTAATCATTTACCTGAGCCAGCTCTTGGGCTTTTTTGAGTGCTTCTGTTTTTCTTGAGTCCAGGTGTTCTTGGGATTCAGATAACAGTTGTCTCAGCTAAAACACACAGAGACACAATTGCAGTGCCTTAGTACAGGCATAGGCAAACTCGGCCCTCCAGATGTTTTGAGACTACAATTCCCATCATCCCTGACCACTGGTCCTGTTAGCTAGGGATGATGGGAGTTGTAGTTCCAAATCATCTGGAGGGCCAAGTTTGCCTATGCCTGCCTTAGTATATAAACAGCGTTTATTTGAAGATGAAGAGCCATAACCTTCTGCGACCATATAACTAAGGATGGGGTCACTGCTTGTCTGTGTTCTTTCAGTGCTCATGGTTTTCACCATGCAGGTTCAGTTTGTGCTGAACCTTAAGTCTGTTTTGTATTGATGTAAACCTCTAAAAGGGACACGGGTGGTGCTGTGGGTTAAACCACAGAGCCTAGGACTTGCAGATCAGAAGGTTGGCGGTTCAAATCTCCGCGACGAGGTGAGCTCCCGTTGATCGGTCCCTGCTCCTGCCAACCTAGCAGTTCGAAAGCACATCAAAGTGCAAGTAGATAAATAGGTACCACTCCGGCTGGAAAGTAAACGGCGTTTCCGTGCGCTGCTCTGGTTCGCCAGAAGCGGCTTAGTCATGCTGGCCACATGACCCGGAAGCTGTACGCCGGCTCCCTCGGCCAATAAAGCGAGATGAGTGCCGCAACCCCAGAGTCGGTCATGACTGAACCTAATGGTCAGGGGTCCCTTTACCTTTAAACCTCCAGAATGTATTTTGTATAGCTAACTATTTAGCTCTATCCCCAGTATATCTTATCTTATTGCTATGGCTAGTGGCTAATGCAAATAAAGTTTCTATCTGCCTAGTCGGGCTCAGCACAGAGCAGGCGTCTCAACAGCGAACTCAGCTCTGCCACTGAGCTGAAAAATGCAGAAAATGTTGAGCTGCGGCTCAAAAATGTGACTGATGTTGACTCTAATGCAAATCAGCTGCCCTCAGTTATGTTGCAGAAATATGGCAAGGCAGAGAGCTCGACTCTTTTCTATGTTTAGTATTAATATAATACTTAGGCTTTTAAAAAACAAATTGTATCAGTGGTTAACAGAAGCAGGAGCTCAATACAGGAGGCAGTCTGACGCAAACAAAGCTCAGTCGCATAAAATTCCATGCATAAATCCATTTACAACAGATTTCTCCTCCATCCAGTGTGATACTTTATGGTATCCATCAGGGTTAAACTTAATGGTTTATTTCTTTTAAACAACAATTTTTAATTAAATATTTTCTTGTATTTCTGAGGATTTCCTGACAGCAGAAGGTGCTTTCTATTTAAGAACGTAGTTCTGCACCCTGTGCTTCAAACCCTCCGTCTTCCTTGATCTTGGTTTTCCCAGAACAGACAACCTAAGAATCTTATTATTATTATTATTATTATTATTATTATTATTATTATTATTTATACCCCACCCTCCCCTGCCAAGGCCGGGCTCAGGGCGGCTAACAAGCAATAATAAAAATAAGTTGAATGAATACAACTTAAAAACAAAATTAAAATACAACATTAAAATATTGAAACATTAAAATATTAAAATGTAGCCTCATCGCAGGAGGAGAAAGGAAAAGAAAAAAGAAAGAGGGGGAGGGAATCAAATTGACTCCAAGCCAAAGGCCAGGCGGAACAACTCTGTCTTACAGGCCCTGCGGAAAGAAATCAGGTCTCATGAGGCAGAGCGTTCCACCGGGCTGGAGCCAGGGTTGAAAAGGCCCTGGCTCTGGTTGAGGCTAATCTGACTTCCTTAGGGCCCAGGACCACTAGGGTGTTGCTGTATATGGACCTTAAGGTCCTCCGTGGGGCATACCGGGAGAGGCGGTCCCGTAGGTACGAGGGTCCTAGGCCATGAAGGGCTTTAAAGGTCAAAAGCAGCACCTTAAATCTGACCCTGTACTCTACTGGGAGCCAGTGCAGCTGGAAAAGCACTTGGTGAATATGCTCCCATGGCAGAGACCCCGGGAGGAGCCTCGCTGCTGCATTCTGCACCCGCTGGAGTTTCTGGGGCAGCTTCAAGGGCAGCCCCGCGTAGAGCGAATTACAGTCGTCAAGCCTGGAGGTGACCGTCGCATGGATCACTGTGGCCAGGTCGGGGCGGGAAAGGTAAGGGACCAATAAGAGCCTGCATCATGTTCTCACAGTGGCCAAAACCTGTGGGAAACCAGAGAGCAGGATCCAAGCAAAAGAACCCTCTTGTGGTTTCCAGGAACTGGTACAGTGGTGCCTCGCAAGACGAAATTAATCCGTTCTGCGAGTCTCTTCGTCTTGCAGTTTTTTCGTCTTGCGAAGCACGGCTATTAGTGGCTTAGCGGCTATTAGCGGCTTAGCGGCTATTAACGGCTTAGCGGCTTTAAGAAAAAGGAAACAAACTCGCAAGAACTCGCAAGCCCATAGGGAAATTCGTCTTGCGGAACGACTCAAAAAGCGGAAAACTCTTTCGTCTTGCACGTTTTTCGTCTTGCGAGGCATTCGTCTTGCGAGGCACCACTGTATTCGGAACTGTAGAGGCAGAGAACAGCCACCGTAGCCCAGTAGCCTTCAATAACCTTATGCCCATCAATTTGTCCAATTCTCTTTTAAAGCCATCAGGATTGGTGGCCGACACTGCTTAGTGCGGGACCAAGTTTCATAGTTTAACTGTGTGAAGAATCACTTTTTTCATCTGTCATGACTCTCCCAACATTCAGCTTCCATGGAAATTCAAGTGTTATGAAAGAGGACAAACACAACTTTTTGTGTTAATATTTGAGATCTATAACTTGACTTCTCATTTCATTTTTAAGCCATCCATGCAACTTAAAATCAAAGTAAAAGTTGATAAAGATTCTATTCACCCAGTGGGACTGCATTCAAGGAGGTGTTTTAACAATCAGGGGTCTAGATTATGAAATGGCAAGTCCCTTTTACTATTTCCCCCCACACTGAACCTGTGAACACTTTCTGCTGAATCACAGAATAGTCCTCTGTAACTCAAAAGAATGCCTATTCCTTTACCACGAGCTTGAAAAGGTGCATCTACTTTTCTTTGCTGACACCACATGATTATTTCCTTAACCTTTTCAGCCACCAATTCTCCAAATCATGATCTTTCCCTAAGAACTCAAATGTCTCACAAACACTTACATGCTCAACTTCTTTCATGTAATTCTGACGTTCGGAGTTGGCTGTTGCCAAGTGATTTTCCAGCTGTGCTTCCAAAAGAGAGGTGTATTCTTTCAGCTGTTAAAAAAGTGGGGGGGCAGGGAGAACAACAGGAAGCTGTTAAAATCACATTTCCCCCTTATACCAGAAAATTTGCATTGGGATCATACTTATACATTCCTGGACACCACAAGAAATCCTCCCTCCTCTTAAGGAAAGGCTGGGTTGGGATTCCCCATCCCAGTCATGCTTTGGGCTTGCTCCGCGTTAGCCAATTTCATGTCCCACAGTCTAAAGGAAAGAGGTAAAATGCCCCATTTTCCAATTTTTCATGTACTTTCCTTCTGGAGTCTTGGAATGCTTCCATACCTTGTCTGTATTCTGAAGTTCCATCTTTAACTTCTCCACATCGTCTTCAAGAGATTTCATTTGGTCCTGGGACTAAATGAAGCATATCCCACACCCAAGGGACCAGAAATTAGAGCATTAGTGTATAGCATTTACCGTTAATATTTTCACTTGAGAGATATCTTGGCACAGATATGCCATCTAGAGTTCTGCTTACATGCCTTGGGCTCAAGGAAAACAAGACAAAACACCTAAGGGCTATCGGCTGAAAGTGAAGTTGCAGGTAGAGAATTTCCAGCTGTGTATTATTATTATTATTATCATCATCATCATCATCATCATCATCATTATTAATTAATTAAATTTTATACTGTTCTTCACCCATAGATCTCAGGCAGTTCTTCCTTAACACATAACTGAAAAAGCTACACACGTTCACCTCCGTTATCTAAACCGCCTGAGGGGACGTGCCTAATTTTTGGACATGGAATAATATCGTTGGCAGAGGGGTAAACCAATGAGATATTTCACCATCTCCTCTGCGCTGCACAGTGGAAAGTGATGGTTGACCTGATCAAACACCTTCCTTGCACAGTGAAGTGCTCATACTGGTCACAAGGAGAAAGTGGTTTCGGTAACAACTCTAAAGCAGGCACGCGAATACACACACTCCCCTTCGGCAAGTACCTTCTGAAGTGCTTCTTCAGATGCAACCAGCTTCGCTTTCCACACCTGCTCCTCCTCCTCCACGCTCTTCTGCAAGTCTTTGAGCATCCTTTCCTAGTTTTGAGAAACAAAGCATGAAAACACAACTGAGAATAGAAAGGACTTTACATTTGAAGTTCATTCTCCTCATTAGATGAGTTGGTCCTCTTGCCACTAGCTCTGCAAATCTTGAGCAAGAGACTGCTCAGTTCCAGAACTTGGAAAAACTAACAACTTAAAAACTGTTAAACACAGAATAATTAACCACATCCGTTGTTCCGAGAAAACTATCCCTGAACTCCTTTCTTCCAGGTTGTTTCTGCTGTTTTCAGAGTCATAGTCTGGGAAAGGCTCCTGGGGCTGGAGGGTAGGGCAAGACAGGTGGAAAAGCCATTGCCTGCAGAAAATCTCTCTCCCCTCAGTTCTTCCTCTGGAGCAGAACAGGTCTCTTATAGAGTAGAATGTCCAAAAGTGGCATCTATCCCAGTGTTAAGTTGTGGGTGAACATATCAGACAACACAGCGATTCTTCATACAGCTCTTGTTTATTCACAGGCCAGAACAGAACTGAAGTGAAGGGTTCAGCCAGCCTGCTTATATAGAGCTCCACTACAACGCAACAGTAACCACTTTCTGTAACTATCCAATCACTGAATGTCACTTTCGATCCCTTATTTGCATATGTGGACCTGAACTATCTACAGTATCCTCCTGCTGGCCCAGGGTGAGAACTTCAGTACATAACACCCAGGACAAGCAAAGAAATGAAACAATGGCCCTTACGGGAAAACAACTTTTCTGAGCAGTACCCAGTCAACTGGACTCAATGTAATATGTCCATCTGGTATAAACAATTTCACTTACAGTCTCTGCAAGAATGGTCCTATACTGATCACATTCTGCTTGCAGGGCACTCATTGCCTCATTTGCTTCTCTTAACGGAAGTGTCATCTCCTAAAAACACATTTCAGAGACAAGCTTTTAGAGGAAACTGCACTGAGTAGATTCAATAACAGAGTTGAAAGCAGCCAAAAAGTCCATCAACCCCAACCCTAAAAATGCCACAAAATTCAGCATGCCAAAATCAGACTGGGTATGATATACTACACAAATGCATTTATATAATAATTTCAGAGAATACACAAGTAAATACTGAAAGGCAAAACTACTTGCTAGACTTGGCCAATATGGAACTAATTCATCCCATCCATGCAAGGATTTCCCCTTCTGCAATGGGACCTTCCTCCCCTTTAATCTGCCTGTACATGCTGCAAATCTCCTCAAATCTGCTCCATAGGGTTGAGGAAAACCCGAACAACCGATTGAGGGGGTGCATGTGGGCAGGACAGAGGGGAATGTTGTACAAGCAGAAATCCGTGTGCTGACAAAATCTTCACTTAGAGCTATACTGGCTACAACTCATCGTGATCGCTGGTGGTCTTCTCCAGCTTGAGGGAGGGTGCTTTTTTATTATAAAAAGTGAGTGAGAAACCCTCCCACGCCCAGGACTCAAAATCCTCCCCTGGTGCCATTTTAAATCGGCTTGACCCACTTTACATCTGGGGAAAATAAAATGTAGATTTGGATACTGTTTGTTTTCTCCTCTAGACTGTGATTTAGGATTTGCCATCCTCTTTTAAGCAAAATATGTGCCCATGCAACACGTTTTGCTTACTTAGACCTGTTACATTAAGGAGATTCAAGGCTTTCAAACTGTTGTGTGCACACTGGGGTGGGGAGAAGCAGAATATGGGAGGAGGAAGCTTCCAGGGCTTTGGAAGGTATTTTGACTAAGAGCTGCAGGAGGGGTGAGCCCAAATATTTTATTTAACATTGGGCTAAAGATATTGGTCATAATATACAGTTAGAAGAATGGGGGAAATTATGGAGAGAGGGAATAAATTTTACTGCCTGCAGTGCTTTAAAGGAAAATATAATGAAAAAGATGAACAGATGGTATATAACACCAGTGAAATTAGCTAAAATGTATGAAACAAATTAAACAGTGAAATTAGCTAAAATGTATGAAACAAATAATAAATGTTGGAAATGTAAGGAAAAAGAAGGTACTTTTTACCATATGTGGTCGGAATTTAAGAAAGTGAAGAACTTCTGGGAAATGTTTTATAATGAGATTTTTAAAATGTTGAAATATACATTTGTTAAAAAAACAGCCTAAAAGCCCTTTTACTTGGTATTGTACGTACAGAGATTCATAAGTGTGATAAAAATTGTTTTTATATGCAACAACTGCAGCAAGGATACTGTTAGCCCAACGATGGAAGCTGGAAGAATTACCAACAAAAGAAGAGTGGCATATGAAATTGATGGATTATGCCGAGTTGGCGAAATTAACTGGGAAAATTCGGAACCAGCAAGACCAGACTTTCCTGAAGGACTGGAAGAAATTCATGATATATTTGAAAGACAATTGTAATCAATTGGCATCGCTTGTAGGGTTACAAGAAGTTTTGTAAGGAGAACGATATGAATTATTGCGAAAGAGGACTAAGAAGGAGTTTATTTAGGATTTGGACTTTATAGCAATAATTATAATAATAAAATGCAAAATTAGAAAGGAAGTTAGAAAACCATCAGTTGAGTTTGATGGAAGTCGTAGGCTGTGATAGCCAAAGGTTCGTTATGTTGTTTAAAATGGGAAGTTACGTTTGGAAAACGTGTAAAAACCAATAAAAATTATATATATAAACAAATGTTTTATTTAACACCAAGTTATTAGCCTTCCTCAAACATGGGTATCTGCCACTAGACAAATAACCAAACTACACAATATGTTACAATGTGTGTGATTGTATCCAATGGGTCTGGTTTGTGTGATTTTCTGTTTGTTTCTGAAAGACCGTTCGACCTCCAAAACGTTCGAAAACCAAATTGCAGCTTCTGATTGGCTGCAGGAAGGTCTTGTAGCTAATCAGAAGCTGCGGAAGCCCCGTCGGACGTATGGGTTCCAAAAGAACATTTGCAAGCAAGCCAGAACAATCACTTCCAGGTTAGCGGCATCCAGGAGCCAAAATGTCCAAGTTCCAGGGCGTTCAGGATCTAAGGTACAATTGTACTAGCCACAGACAGGCCCAGTTGGGGTTCATGGGTTTCCTACTGCACTGGATTCCCAATAAAAATTGCCTCCCTTCCATAGGAGGGACGTTGCTATTGCTGCCCGTTCAGCTGCTATTCAACAAAGAAAACCTCCGCCGCTATTGTGTGGCTCAATGTCAAGTTCTCCAAATGAGGCCTTATTAGTATGGTCCACCCACGATATTTGTTACTGTGTTGTACAACACTTTTCATGTGAAGGTATTTGCAGATTATACCTACAGGTTCTGTTCTTGCACCCTGCGACTGAAGCGTTTCCAAAGCCTTTTCTTTAAACTGTTGCAACCATTCACCATACGCCTGAGAAGGAAACAAATAATAATAATAATAATAATAATAATAATAATAATAATAATAATAAATAAAAATAATTTATTACTTATACCCCACCCATCTGGCTGGGCCTCCCCAGCCACTCTGGGCTTATGAAGTGCATAAACATTGCTGAGTATTATATTCCCTTCCAGCTCATACTTTCAACAGTCTGTCCATATTTAAGAGCTTGTACTTGTCTAAATCACTCTGTCTCAATTTCTTCTTCCTTACCTTCTCTTAATCTCCCCTTATGGATCCCTTTTTAACATTGTCTGCTGCCTTCAAACACTCCTTCTCTCCTCAACCAGCTTAAGACTTTAACATCCCAGTCCAATAAAAACCAGTGACCCAGCAGCCAAAAGCACAGAAATCAACTGTCCTGGGTTTGGGATACCATTTTTTAATTTATTTATTTACACCATTTATAAAACCCTTAATATTTTAAAAAATATCTCTAATGTACAGTCGTTCCTCACCACTTTCTTGCGGGGAATGATTTTAACCAACAAAACTTTCCTTTCAGGAACACATTTGCTAATAAGACTTAAAGGAGCTTCGCAGAAAGGGCTTCCCATTGGACTTGGGTCCTTAGCATAAACTGTGTTGCTAGTATAAAGGTAAAGGACCCCTGACCATTAGGTCCAGTCTCAGAAGACTCTGGGATTGCGGCGCTCATCTCGCTTTATTGGCCGAGAGAGCCGACGTACAGCTTCCGGGTCATGTGGCCAGCAAACCAGAGCAGCACACGGAAACGCCGTTTACCTTCCCGCCAGAGCGGTACCTATTTATCTACTTACACTTTGACGTGCTTTCGAACTGCTAGGTTGGCAGGAGCAGGGACCGAGCAATGGGAGCTCATCCCGTCGTGGGGATTCGAACCGCCGACCTTCTGATCGGCTGTGGTTTAACCCACAGCGCCACCCGCGTCCCGTGTTGCTAGTATAGTTTGCATTAAAAGATGTGCCAGTACGACTCCATTTACTCACAGCCATTAGGTAGCTCACTGTCTTAATTTCGCTTTCCTGTGTAAGTGATGCCCCTTCATGGATCACTGCCTTGTCGTGGCGAAGGGGCTTGAATAACTCAGAGAAGCTATGAGCTATGCCGTGCAAGGCCATCCAAGACGCACAGGTCATAGCTGAGAGTTTAGACTAAATGTGATCCACCTGGAGAAGGAACTGGCAAACCACTCCAGTATTTTGCCAAGAAAACTCCATGGACATAAAAAAGGAGAAGCTTTGAGAAGAAAATGAGTTTCCAAGGCATGCTCTGGTTCATGGGGTCACGGAGAATTGAACACGACTAAGATGACTAAACAACAACAAATTAAGTGATGAAGCTGTCCATTGAACCATGGCGCCCCTGGACTGGCAGCAACCCTTGATGCCCCACTGCCAGAAGCATTTGTTACTGGAAGTACAGAGGACTGAACCCAGAAACATGCGTGCATAGCATTATTTTGCTGTGCATCTTTCCCTTTATTTATTTTTTTAATGTTATTTCCATTTGAAACTGCCTTAATCACAATGCATTTTAGGTCTGGAGAGCATTAAGCAACAATTGCTGCTTACCTGCTGATCACCTAACTGGATCTGTGGGAAGAGGGACAAGAGAACCTTCATTGTTTGTCCCTGAATTAATCCAAGCTGTTGCTCCAATGCTTCCTGGAAGAACAAAGAAGGACTTTCAGAAACTGAAAATGACTTTACACCTTTCTCTTGATTAACAGGAATCTTAAGACATCTTTGAGTATCTCTTGAGCGGATGTGTGTCAGTCTACGAGCCTGTCTGTTAAAGATATAAGTTTAATATGTATAAAATGTAATATTTATATGCATTGAAGTTTGAAAAATCTTAGGTAAAAGTTTGCATTTGCAAAGTAGGGAAGTCTGCACTAAGCAAGATGTTTCACTCTGGCAAATGCGGCAGAAAAGGTTAAGAGTTTTCTGTTTCAGTCTTTGGGTTAAATGATGACTCATCCCAGTACCCCAAGCTGCAGATCTCTGAAAGCAGGAAGGTGAAAACTGAGAAGGTCAGCTTCTTTGTCAGCAATGGAGCCAGCAGTTTATTAAACAGTATTAAGGACTAAAAGGAAGACAGGACCACATTGCTAACTTGTTAAACAGCAATATGTTCCTTTGTATTTTTGTAATATTTCTTTGTAACTTTTTAAAGATTGTTTTCAGTAAAGCTTTGAAACTCATTCTTGTGATGGAGAGCAAATTCTTTTCTACTCTATAGGGATCAGCGATTCTGTCGCAGCAACTCTAACACTGTCCACAGTCAAACAACCTTAAATGTACACCTAAAGAGTGAATGTGGCAGGCATGTATGCCAAACAGGTTCATTCTCCACGGAGACAGGACTGACTGTACTTCTCTGTTGAATGCCCACTCTGTTGCCAGAGAGCATAGGTTTGCCTCCAATTTGTCCCCACATTCCAAGTTTTGTTTCTCCATATTCTTTCTTAAGTCAACAAAAAATAACAGGCTACCCAAGGCATATGTGTTTGTAGGACCAGTGGCCACCACCTACTGATATGAAAAAGGGGGCACCGAGGGATTACTTATGCCCTTGGGTTACCCAGCTACTCCTAAAACAGAAGAATGCAGACCCTCAGCCAACTCAAGATGGTTGGTCTGAAAACCACCTTGCTTTAGGGATGTTTTTAATGTTTAATGCTATATTGTGTTTTTAATATCTGGTTGGGAGCCGCCCAGAGTGGCTGGGGAAATCCAGCCAGATGGGCAGGATATAAATAATAAATTATTATTATCATCATCATCATCATCATTTTCTTGTTTAGCCTGGAAGGGTATTAAGAGCAACACACATGGAGTGTGTTTTGTCTAGTTAGAAAAGGAGAGTTCTTCATATATCCAGGTCATGATCTTTTCTTTCCTGTCTATGAACCAATTTTGAACAGTACATGGGGATATTTTCTTCTGCCCCATGGGGTCCATGAAGGCCTTCATTAGCAGCCCCAATCAGAAGTCAGAGAGTGAGCTTGAATTTTTTTTTTTTAAGTCTCCAGCTCTTCCAGGAAAAAAAAGCTATGAAGCAAAATGTGCAGGTACCCTTTAAGAGGCTTCATGTTGCTCTGCACTGTGGTTCTTCCACTTCAATTGGTTGGGTGGCCAACTTTCCCCCTCCTCTGGGGGATAGATAAGGGGCAAGAATGGGTTCCAGCTCATCTCTTGCCTTCCCACTCTTTCCAGCACCAGAAACAGGGGTGTGGAGAGTGATGAGGCTCCCATACAACACATATAGACCAGGGGTCAGCAACCTTTTTCAGCCATGGGCCGGTCCGCGTCCCGCAGACCATGTGGTGGGCTGGATTATATATTTTTTGGGGGGGGGGGGGGAGGAATGAACGAATTCCTATGCCCTACAAATAATCCAGAGATGCATTTTAAATAAAAGCACACATTCTACTCATGTAAAAACACGCTGATTCCCGGACCGTCCATGGGCTAGATTTAGAAGGCGAGTGGGCCTTAGGTTGCCTACCCCTGCATATAGACAGATACTCTTACTTGGAAGTAAGAAAGAAGTCTTTACTTCTGCAACCATATTCAAGTACAAGCTGGAAAGCAGACCTGGTGCTCAGGAGTCACAATACAGAAGTTCTGGGGCAGCGTAAGGGGTTTAGAACTGGGCAGAAGCAATGAAGTTGTCCCAACAAGTTTCCCCAACCCTCTTTTAAAGACGAGGTGGTTTACGCTCACAAGACTTGTGGTAATGTCAAGATTGAAAATGTGTGCTCCTCGAAGACTGGGGAGTCTGCTTCCATTCACAAACAGGTGTCTAGTTTTAGGGGGCAAGACTGCACCCTCCAGTTTGGGCTCTTGTTCAGTTGTGGTCATCTGCTCAAATTCCACCACTGGCTGATCAAAGCCTTCCCTAGTCTTTAATAAGGCGTTTCACAGGAAAGTCTTAGGGGAGAGCCAGCAACCATGGGCCCTTTCCCAAAGAACAGACATAAAGGTGGGAAGGGGAGACCTCCTCTCCTGCAACTCAGGTTCCCACTCTTTTCCTGGTTCCTTCCTCTTCCTCCTCCTGCACCAGAGCCTGCCAAATCTAGTCCAGTCCTGGTGAAGCTGTGTGGCTCATATATGATGTCACTGTATGGTACAAAATACTGCAGAGTTTACAGCAAGGGTCCCCAAACTAAGGCCCGCGGGCCGGATAAGGCGCGAGGGACTCGTTTATCCGGCCCGCGGGAACCCCCACCGCCCACTTCTGGGTCGGAGGAGCATCAGAAATAGCTTGTGCACATGTGCAAGCATTATTTGCGCATGCGCAAGCATTATTTCCAGTGCACATCCGGGTCGGAGGAGGCCCGTGCACATGCGCACAAGCTATTTCTGGTGCTCCTCTGACCCGGAAGTGCGCCGAAAATAGCGTGTGCGCACGTGTATGGGCATGCGTATGGGCACATGCTCCCCCGCCCTCCAGCTCATCACGCGTTCAGCGCTGGAGACTCCGGCCCAAGGCGCGGTAAGTTTGCTGACCCCTGGTTTACAGGAAAGCTAACCTTTGCCTTAGTTGAAGACAGCAGCTTTTCTTCACATGCCTTTTCCACAGAAGCCAGGGCTTCCATGGCTTCTAAATTCTTCTCTTGCAGCTCCTGTTGGAAACAAACACCAGAAACAAACTGTTTATTTGTAGGAAGGCTGCCACAAAACTTTAAGGACAGCAATTCAACCATCCCCATTAGGAAACTCAAGTTCGTTTTCAAAACTGCTGGAATCTTTAATGTGATTTATGTTGCTGCAACTTAAATCAAATACAGTCATACCTCGGGTTACAGACGCTTCAGGTTGCGTTTTTTCGGGTTACGGACCGCCGAAACCCGGAAGTACTGGAACGGGTTACTTCCGGGTTTCAGCAGTCGCGCATGCGCAGAAGCGCTGAAGCGCAACCCGCGCATGTGCAGAGGGTTGCAAATGTGCATCCCGCACGGATCACGTTCGCAACCCGAGCGTCCACTGTATCTCTTTCTCTTGAGAACTACTTTTCTTCTTTATCGTCTTTTACATATATTCTCCTTTACTTGCTTATCTCCCAAATGGTTTCTTCTGTGTTTCTTTATTTTTAAGATATTGCCTTGTTAAAATATTCTAATTACAAATTTACGCCAGTTCCGTATTTGTGCCTGCAGACCCATGGAAAAATACATCTGCACATGGACGGACACCCACCCATACCCCTGCCTCCAGCTCCTTGTCAATCCATTTCATGTATTTGATACAGTTGGCTCTTTAAAAAAAACATACCAACATACACCAATTGGAACCCTGCAGTGCCTTTCAGGTTAAGTGTATTCTTTCAGTTTCCTATCTCATACTTGCTTTGAAGGCTAAGATACCTTCACTATGCTCCCTTCTTAATTCTTTCTAATTATTTCCTGGCTTTCATTATATAAGCAATCTTCATAGATACAAATCTGCAGGTGCCCAAAATGGAGGACAGCTCTCATAAAACCAGCCCAAAGTCCTCGTTATATTAGGGAAATAATACAGTCGGCTTAACTCACATTGTTTTTTATTTTCAGCTGTTCAACTGTATTTTTCAGTTCAGAAACTTCATTCTCTAATGTGGTGACCTGTGTGGATACGCCTTGGAATCTAAAGCAGAAAGAAGATTTACAGATTAATTATCTGTAATATTCCACAATATACAGTTTTACACACACACAATTATTTATTATTTTGAAGATACAGTGGTACCTCTGTACCGTTCCGGAGGTCCAGCTGAATCCCGAGGAATTCGCAACCAGAGGACCGCTTCCGTGCATCCGCGCAGCACGTAGAGTGCTTCTGCGCATGTGCGAGTGGCAAAACCTGGAAAAATACTTCCAGGTTTGCCACTTTCTCAACCCGAAGTTTATGTTACCCAAGGGTAACGTAAGCCGAGGGTCCACTGCACAGCACTCCCCCAGAGGATAACCTTTAAATATATGTTAATATGGTGGGATTCCTTCCTCAAAAGAATGATTAATTAAATTATGGAAACTGGCAACCCTACATTAAATAACAAAGGGTGGTGTTCAACTAAGTTTTATTCACAGTAGACTCACTGAAATTAATTTCAGTGGATCTACTCACTCTGAGTAAAACTTAGCTGAACACCACCCATAGCTGAACACCACAGATAAAACAAGGAAAGCAAAGAATGAGCCAATTTGAGCATCAATGGTAGCCATTTAGCAATTTTTGGAATGAAAGGCATGGTAGGATAGGGTGTGATTTCTTTATTGCAACACACAGGTTGGTTTAGCCATTGTTAGTCTAATCAACGTATGAAGGTGTTAAGAGCAACAGCTGATGCTGCTGACAGGCCAGAAGCCACCTTGGCTGTGAGTTCAGGAAGATCTGCTCCAACTGCAAAAGTTGAGGCTGCTGAAGAGGCCAGAGACCATCTTGGCTGTCTCTTAGAGCAGACCCAGGTCACTGAGCCTAAGCTTCCACAGCTGCCATCTGCCATGAACCACCATTGGCAGGATTGGCAGCAACAGCAGCAGCAGCGATGTTCTACGCTTGCAACAATATTTTATTTCCTTGCTATCTATGCTGTTTTAAATGCTCATTTTATATTTGACTTCCTTTAGTAATGTTTTATTTTGAAATCTTGAAGATACCGTATTTTTCGCTCCATAGGGTGCACCGACGCCTCTCGCTCTCCAGGCTTCAGCAAAAGCAACGCGTAGCCTCCGGAGTGCAGAGGGAGCTCTCCCTCTGCGCTTCGGAGGCTTAGCGTTGCTATCGCTGAAGCCAAGGAGCCTGCATTCGCTCCATAGGACGCACACACATTTACCCTCAATTTTTGGAGGGGAAAAAGTACATCCTATAGAGCGAAAAATACGGTAATATTTTAGCTCAGAGGTCGGCAACCTTATCCGAGGATGGGCCGGTCGATGCTCCGTCCGTCGGAGGATGGGCTGGAGCGTGTCCGTGAGCACACGCTATTTCTGGCGCTCCTCCATCCCGGAAGTGCGCCAGAAACAGCGTATGCACATGCGCACGGGCGCTTCTCCATCCCGCACATTCTATTTCCGGCACACATTTGGGTCGGAGGAGCGCCCATGCGCATCCACACAGGCACCGTCAGTCCCCGCGCTGCACCGCACCAGTAAGAGCGGGTGAGCAGCGGCGGGGGATGGCGGCAGGGGTCGGCATGGGCCGGTTAGATAAGCCTTGTGGGCTGCTACCGGCCCATGGGCCTTAGGCTGCCGACCCCTGTTTTAGCTTCCTGCTAATTATGTTGCTTTGAATATACTTTATAGTTGACGTTCTTCTGTACTTCTGTTTTATTCTGGATTCTTTTTTATGATGTTGGTTGTAAACTGCTTTGAGTTTTTTTCTTTAAAATACAAAGGATTCTAGAAATGAAACGAGCAACAACAACAGAGTAAACTATCCTGCTGGGCTTAGCTCACCTTGGGAGGTGCTGGGCAATCACGCCTGTGAGGAGGTCTGAGCTTGTAGTTGCAGCTAAGACCGCAAAGCTGCAGCTCAGACCGCATGGCTCTTATAAGCCACTCTTGAATTCCTATACCAATAATTTAGGGACTTTCACCACTAAAACTAAGCCAAGTTTTGCTGCCTGAGCAACTTTTTTCTGGGTGCTGTATGGAAAAGCTCATGAACCGTTGAAGAATTTGTAAGTAAACAAATTTTTAACTTGCAAGATAAGTGGTCTTTTCCTATGCTGGGGGAAGAGGGAAGTTTTGGAACTCACAAGGACATATTTTGAAGGACCAATAGCCTATATTTCCATGCTTTACTTTGCTGCATATTTTGTGATTTTAAATCTCTGCTGGGGTTCTCTCACCAAAGAGTACACGCCCCAAACCTGGATCTTGGCATCTAGGGAATTCTCCTTTTTATACTTTTATAGTTTTTTATAGTTCCCTTGACCTAACACTGCTGTCAAGCCAGGCATCCCACACATCCCATTTTTGAATCTGATCTTTCAAACCTAAATGTAACATTCTGCTCTCATCTCCGTTCTTCATCCTGTCAAGTACATTTCTAATCCTGTTTCTGTCTAAGGTATTATCTCCTCCTCCTAGATTGGTGTCATCTGATGATCATTCCCTTCCTGCAATTGTGTGTGTGTGTGTTTTAAGATGTTGAGCAACACTGCACTCAGGGCAGATCACTGCAGTACTCTACTTATCAGGCCTGTGCAGGTTGATGAGGAGACATTAATTAGCATTATTTGGATATAGTACATCAACCAGTTACAAATCCACTCAGAAGTAACATCACTTATTAGCCCACATTTTCCCAGCCTGTCAACAAGAACTTTGTGAGGGACCTTGTTGAAATCCTTGCTGAAATAAAGATATATTTCAGGGACAAAATCCTCCTTATCTGCCGCACTAGTAGCTCTATAAACAGTGCTTTTTTCTGGGGGGACGCAGGGGTACGCATACCCCTAAACATTTTGTGAATCTAAGTTTGGCCTCATTGAGGGGCAGTATTTCAATATGAGTAGGAAAATGAGAGAACCCCTAAACATTTTTTTAAGAAAAAAAAGCACTGTCTATAAATAAAAGATATAATAGTCTTGGCATGCTATTTTAAATCACAGTGTTCTTTTCTAAATGATCACCAACTATTTAATGATCAGTGTCAAAAACACAGTATTCTACCAGCCTTACCTTAACTGCACTTGGCTGGCGTCTGTTTGGTTTGCTTCCTGAATATACAGGGGGAGAAGGAAATGAAATTACATTACTGTCTTCAAAGCAGTCATTGTATCTAAAAACATAGGAAGCGGCACGGTAAGTAATAATGCCATGATGCTTTAGTAGTGTGCCATAAGGAGTGGCAACCCCTGAAAAAGAAGAAAAGTTATCGGAAGCAGAAGCTAGCAGGGAAGGACATTGCAAGACTCTGACCTGAACATCTTTGTTTTTCTCCGCTTCTCTCATTTGTCCTGCCTCTAGGAGGGCTTCGGTCGATTGAATCCTCTCTGCAAGCTCTGCATTCTTGGAAGTGGCTTCCGACAACTTAATCTGTAAACTGTTTAGTTCTTCTGCCTTACTCTTCACCATCATTTCAGAGTGCAGCAGTTTAGACTGAAGTTCTGTTAAAGGTGGATAAAACACTCGTGGTCATGCAATTCAGGCTACACCCATCATTCCTCTTGCTTACATCACAGGGATGCATCTTTTGGAGTCAATCTACCCAGGCCATCCTCCTCAGGGCCAAAGAACAGATCAGAACACAGATGTGCGAATTAAGCAATGGATCTGTGGCTTACGAGGTAGTCCCAGGGCAGCCACTACTCGGAGCAGCTAATATACAGTGGTACCACGGGTTACAGATGCTTCAGGTTACAGACGCTTCAGGTTACAGACTCCCCTAACCCAGAAATAGTACCTTGGGTTAAGAACTTTGCTTCAGGATGAGAACGGAAATCGTGCTCTGGCGGCACAGTGGCAGCAGGAGGCCCCATTAGCTAAAGTGGTGCTTCAGGTTAAGAACAGTTTCAGGTTAAGAATGGACCTCCAGAACGAATTAAGTTCTTAACCCGAGGTACCACTGTACTTGTAAACCTTTTAGAAGCCATCTTGGTAAATGAGCATTATATAAGTTAATAAATAATGGGCACACGGTAAAACAAAAACAAAAAAACCTCCTTGAATGTGTCATAAAATGTAGCCACTCTCGGGAAATTGTACGAAGAAACAGATGGCTGCCCCCATGAATTTATGCCGATAGCTTCCCTGCACCCAGCTCAACATCCCTAGTGGTCTTACAAGGACATTGAATGGGACAAGATTACGGCCCTCCATGTATTCCACCAAACTGGATGTGCAGATTATTTACTGTATTTTTCGCACTATATGACGCACCAGACCACAAGACGCACCTAGTTTTTGGAGGAGGAAAACAAGAAACAAAATATTCTGAATCTCAGAAGCCAGAACAGCAAGAGGGATCGCTGCGCAGTGAAAGCAGCAATGCATCTTGCTGTTCTGGCTTCTGGGATAGCTGCGCAGCCTGCATTCGCTCCATAAGACGCACACACATTTCCCCTTACTTTTTAGGAGGGAAAAAGTGAGTCTTATAGAGCAAAAAATACGGTATTTACTTACTGTGTGGAGGAGGTATTAGCTGCTTCGAGCAGCTGTAAAATGTTACAGAAAGAGGCAGCCTTGGGACGACCACGTAAAGGGTGTGTAATAAGTGTGTGTGTGAGAGAGACAGAGTAAAAAGCTTGACAGTTTTCTTAGAAGATTCCCCTTAAAAATTCCACCCACAAACGGGACAAGAGAGAAACCAGCATGGGATAGAACTAGGTTGATCCAGACATCTCATTACACCATACAAAAATCATTAACAGTTTGGAAACAAAGCTTTTCTGAAATGTAGTAACATTGTGCTGCGCATGCAGCTTGGTGGAATAAATAAAAGATAAAAATAAGCCCTGCTTGTATAAACAGCACTGGGAATAAAGGTGGGTGCAATTTCAGTATTCCATATACATTCTTGGCTTTGCCTCTGGAAGTCCAGGCAACCCCAAACCCAGCCCTCCAGACGTTTTGGGACTACAGCTTCCATCATCCCTAGCTAAAAGGGCCAGTGGTCAGGGATGATGGGAAGTGTAGTCCCAAAGCATCTGGAGGGCTGAGTTTGGGGGTTCCTGCCCTAGTCCATTTTCTTTCAGAATTCGGGCCAAATTAGATGAGATGGTGGCACCGGCAGCCACATTTATTTAACTGTGACCAAACATTAAAAGAAGCCTGCTGGATGACAGCCAAGGCCAATCTAATAATTATCCTTTTCTTCAGTGGCTAACTAAATGCCTATAGGAAGCCCATAAGCACAACAGCATCCCTCTCAGCTGATGATCAGAGGGTTACTGCCTCTGACACCAGAGGTGGTATACAGCCATCAAGACTAGTAGTCCTTGATAGCCTCATGCTCCATGAATAATCCCCTTTTAAAGCTGTCCAGGTTTGGGGGGGGGGGCATCATTGTGCTGTGTTGATGCAAATTCCACAGTTTTAGCTATGTGCTGTGTGAAGAAGTCATTTCTTTTTTCTTGTCCTGAATCTCCCACTATTCAGCCTCATTAGGTGGTCCCAGGTGTTATGAGAGAAAGAGAGAGAACTGTTCTCGATCCACTCTCTCTAATAATATTGTACGCAGGTATCATGTCTCTCTTGGTGCTGGAGGAGACTCTTGAGAGTCCCATGGACTGCAAGAAGATCAAATCTCTCCATTCTTAAGGATATCAGCCCTGAGTGCTCACTGGAAGGACAGATCCTGAAGCTGAGGCTCCAAGACTTTGGCCAGCTCATGAGAAGAGAAGACTCCCTGGAAAAGACCCTGATGTTGGGAAAGATGGAGGGCACAAGGAGAAGGGGACGACAGAGGAGGAGATGGTTGGACAGTGTTCTCGAAGCTACCAACATGAGTTTGACCAAATTGCGGGAGGCAGTGGAAGACAGAAGTGCCTGGCATGCTCTGGTCCATGGGGTCACGAAGAGTCGGACACGACTAAACGACAACAGTCATGTCTCTCCCTTATGTGACTTTTCTTTTCAAAACTGAAAGCTCCCAACCTTTACTTACTGGGGAGTTGTTTCAGTCCTTGGATCATTTTGGTTCCCCTTTTCTGAACCATGTCCAGGCATCTCATCTTCTTTTTGAGGTGCAGATACTGGTGGATTGCAACTCCCATCACCCCCAGGCAGAGTGGCCAAGAATCGGGGAGGAGGAGAGTCGCAACCCAACAACATCTGGAGGGCCACAGGTTACCTACCTACCTGTAGATGTTGAACATGATGGAGGAAAAGTTGTTGCTGTTGTTTGTAAGAACTGTATAGCATAAATGTCACAAAGCCAAGGAACAGTCCTTAGCACCAACATCTGGAATCTGCTTGCCAGATAGAGCTGGAGCCGCCAGAGGATGGTGCCAAGCTGTTTTTGTCCCAATTCAAGCTAGAAGTCAACTGAAATGGATGTTAAAAATCAGGATTATGTATCAGAGCCTGGAACTGGGCAACCACCATTCACAGAAGCACCATGACCCCAAACAAATTTACTATAGTGGATGCTTGGGTTGCGAACATGATCCATGCTGGAGGCACGTCCGCAACCCGCAGCGTCTGCAACCCACTGCGCCGCATCTGCACACGCATGGGTTGCGATTCTGCGCATGCGCGAGCGTTGAAACCCAGAAGTAATCCATTCCGGTACTTCCGGGTTTTGGCGTGTCTTTATCCCGAAAACACGCAACCTGAAGCGTCTGAAACCCGAGGTATGACTGTACTAGCTAATAGTTGGGGGGTCATTATAGTGGGGGGGGGACTTATTTTAGAGGGGTGTGTGCCAGACGGAGGATTTTGTGACATCCTCCCTACAATGCGATCTCACCAGCAAGACTGGACTGCTGCTCTTTTGCCTTTCCCAGCTCTTTCTGCAAGCTCTGATAGCTGGCGTGGGATTTGGAGAGTTCTTCGCCCATCTCTTCCAAGCTTTTCTGCAGTGGCGCCTCCTTTTCTTTTTGGGATATCTGCATGAAGGAGGTGGGATCAAAATTAAGATGGGAGACAAAAGCACAGGGTGACTTTTTGAAAGCCACGTGGCTTCTAGCATGTCATAACAGGGCACTGTGCATATGAGGTACAGTGAGGCAGTTGCCTCGGGGCAGCAGATCCAACCTCCATGGAGTACCCTCCTCACTGACTCTTGCACCTGTTGGCTGCCTCCTCATCCACTGCACACCAAGGCCCACCACCCGCTGCCAGAGGAGGAGGCAAGGGTGCTTTCCATTTTGCCTTTGGTGGCAAAACATCCTGGGATAGCCCTGATTATTGCTGTGACAATTCCCAAAGCATGCAGTACAGATCAAGATGAGCAGGTTTTTAGGTTGCCAGTGTTTAGCTGGGGCAATTAGAATAACATCCACTGTTTGACTATTGATTCAAAACCCTAAGATGTATTTTATATAATTGACCTTTTATTTCAATGCTTTGTATATCGTATTGTTGTTTTATTGCTATGGCCGACGCAAATAAAGATTCATTCATTCATTCAAGCATGCACACAGTCATGAAGACAGCTTCACAGATGACTCCATGGATATCACTGCTATTCAGGAACTTTGTCACACGTGAAGCACACATATTTATTTGTCACGAGTACCAGAAAGCAACAATTGCTGCAGCTTTCCAGTGCAGGTACATTCAGGAAAGCAGGTATAAATAAATGAATCTGCGTCCAACGCAGTTTCCTTAGAGTTGTTCATGAGCTTATTCCATTTTATCACCCTGAGATGTGCAGGCATGGGGTTGTTGTAATGGCAGAACAGTGAACAGCAGTTCCCGGCCAGATCCCCCCTGTCCACTTGTCTCTAAAGCCCATCATGCTTTCTGTTTGTTGCCCACTGGCCACAGAGCTGACACAAAGTATGACAAATTCCGGGACTGGAGGGATACAACAGTCTTCTTATCCCCCAATGTGCCATGCTTCCAGAACCCTAAACAGATCTGCTGAATGAAAGACCCCATCCACTGATTTCCTGAATGGAAAGGTGCCCTAGATCAGGCATAGGTCAACTCCGGCGCTCCAGATGTTTGGGACTACAATTCCCATCATCCCTAGCTAACAAGACCAGTGGTCAGGGATGATGGGAATTGTAGTCCCAAACATCTAGAGGGCCAGAGTTGGCCTATGCCTGCCTTAGATGCTGTGCCAAAAGGGTCAGATCTTATGAGACCCTTTATAATGGCCCCAGATGCATCTGATATAGATAAGAGACAGTTTCATATCAGTCTTAAGATGACTATGAAGTATTATGTATAAATGGAAAACTATTTCCTACAGAATGTAATTCCTATGCATTTTGTGATTTTTCTGTTGTGAAACACCTTGAGATCTACGGATGAAGGATGGTATACTAACTAACTAACCAACTCACTCACTCATTCACTCATTCTTTCATTCCTCCAATGTGGGGAAAAGGATTTGTCTATGAAACGGACCATTTAAACCCAAATGATTATCTGTTGAGTAACAAATTTTCCTTAATTACAGACTGTGCATCGGTCAAACAGCTGCATATGACAAGTCCATACAACATCAGGGTGCATAGATGAATAATAGCCCTGCAACCATGTGAACTGAATGGTAAGATACATGGCAGGGGGCAGGGGCCACCCTACTGATTTCCTGCCCCATGGATATCTGAAGGGCCTTTACAGTGGGACGCAAATCTGCCATGACTAGGAACAGAACCCAAATCTTTCAACTTCTAGCAATCTTTTCACCGTTAAGCACAGAATTATTGGTGCCTGTCTGTTACTGACCTGGAGCTGACGGATTTGCTCTTCAGAGGCAGCAATCTTCGTCTCCAAGACCTTTTTCTGTTCTTCCACCTGCTGTAATGTGCCCAACTTTTCAGTCAACTCTTTGCCTAGTCTGCTACATTCCTGACGCAGTTTGGCCAGTTCAGCGTTTTGTCTGAATTGCAAAAGTTGAAACAGTAAGGTGTGGGTCAAGCTTGCTTCAAAACAATTCCGATTTTAAAGAACTGTAAAATCTGCCTAGATGCAACATTTGAAAAATGAAAATGTGTCAGCAACTTGTTTCCTCACCATCCATATTTTCCTAGCAATATAGGTCACTATTTTTTTCTCTTGCCACAAGCATATATAAGGGACAGGAACAAGAAATAATGGAAATGGTTACAGGCAAATGTTCCACCTAAATTGTTATCTGCTGATTTGAAGGAGAACTATTATAATATTATTTGAGAATGATACTCCACATAAGTTAAATTTAATACTGTATAGATATTAGGGCATGATAACTGTTGGAGAAGCAGTTATTTAAAACAGATTTTATGCATATTTGGAAGGAATGTCCTCAAATGCAATTCTGGAATTCAATATCTGTGGTTATTTGGGAAATGCTATATACCTTTCATGCCCAAGATTATTATATTTGGTTATTTTAAAACGGTCATCTTAAAAAATGATCCAGAGGTGACAACTAAATTGATCGCTGCTGCAAAATCAGTGATAGCAAGAGACTGGAAAAAGAGAACAACCCCTACCTTTTTGGAGTGGGTTGGGGAAAAAATTGTCTATCATGACAATGATCAACTGTTCTGGATGTTGCCTACTAAGTGAATATTCTCAGAACAGAATTCACACAATAAAGAAATTATTCAGTGTTAGCACCTACTGTATTTTTCGCCCTATAGGGCGCACCGGCCCATAGGGCGCACCTAGTTTTTTTTGGGGGGGGGAATAAAGAAAAAAAATTATTTCCCCCCCAGGTGCGGGGCTGGGGCGGGGGAAGCCGAGCTTCCCCCGACCCCAGCCCCCAGAACAGGCTGCTATCTGCAAGCCTACGGAGCCCGGCGGGAACTCCCGCGGGCTCCCCAGGCTTGCGGATAGCTTCCTGAAGCCTGGAGAGTGAGAGGGGTCGGTGCGCACTGACCCCTCTTGCTCTCCAGGCTTCAGCGAAAGCCTGCATTCGCCCCATAGGACGCACACACATTTCCCCTTCATTTTTGGAGGGGGAAAAGTGCGTCCTACAGGGCGAAAAATACGGTAACTAACTCAAATACTTCACACTGAAGCCACACCTATTGTCTGCACAGCCCACTGCTATAAAATTCTTTCCTCTTACATTACATTTTCACATTAACTAAAATGCTGTTCATCTTACTTGCTTTCGGTCTGGCTTGTGGCCTGGTTTAAAGCATCTCTGAGAATGGAATTTTCTTGCTGCAAGCGAGCAAGTTGGGTGTTAGGGCCGTTCTCCAATTGTTCTTGTAGAGTTCGAATCTGGAAATCAATGAAGAAGAACAACATCAGAACAGCTCCCTGCTATCATTCACATCTAGATGCAGCAGCTCAGGATTCACCATGGAAAGTGTATAGCTTTACCATGAAGATTCTAGGCCTCTCTTTTTACTCTACACGGTTTTTTTCTTTTGTTTTTTAACTGAGAGTCAACAGGCATGTCAACCGGTATGTAGACTAGAACCCCAGCTCATGGGCCAGATGTCTTCACAGCCTAATGCAGCCCTCTGAGTCCCTTCCCAGCCAGCAGGGAGCAGCTGAGAAGGAAAAGGGCTTTGGTGCTGTTCCAAGTGTGCAATCGTAGCTCCTTCCTCTGCCACACAAAGGGAACATGTCTCCGCAGAGAAGAATACTTGGTTTCTGTTGCAAATACATGCAATTTTTATATGCCATTGCATTCTGAAGAGTGAGGCTTTGAATAGCTCTAAGGCAGGGTTTAGGAATGCGGGTGGCGCTGTGGTCTAAACCACAGAGCCTAGGGCTTGCCGATCAGAAGGTCAGTGGTTCGAATCCCCACAACGGAGTGAGCTCCCTTTGCTCAGTCCCTGCTCCTGCCCACCTAGCAGCTCGAAAGCACGTCAAAGTGCAAGTAGATAAATAGGTACCGCTCCGGTGGGAAGGTAAATGCCATTTCCGTGCGCTGCTCTGGTTCGCCAGAAGCGGCTTAGTCATGCTGGCCGCATGTCCCAGAAGCTGTACACCGGTTCCCTTGGCCAGTAAAGTGAGATGAGCGCCGCAACCCCAGAATTGTTCAAGACTGGACCTAACAGTTAGGGGTCCCTTTACCTTTACCTTTAAGGCAGGATTTGCAATTCTGATGGGTACTGATTATTTGCAATCCTCTGATAGCATTACAGAGTTCTTTTCACCCTTTGAACTATCGGAATAGATTAAAGGAGAGGTTTTTAAACCAATTTTGTTTTTAAAAGTCTACGGAGAAACCGGAAGGTGAAACTTTTAAGAATTAACTATATGCCTCAGTTTCCATGGGAAACAGCTTTGGGGTGGGGATTTTGTGGGTGCGCTTTGCCCCTGCCGAATTGCGGAATGCAATCACAGAAGTTTTCCACCATGGTAATGTGGCCTCCCATCTGAAAAGCTTCCCTACCCTTGGTGTAGACTGAATATATTTGAGCTAAAAAGAAAGGGGCCAAATCTAGTGTATGAGAAAGTAGCTATGAATGCTTCGTCACACAGCCAGTTGTTTATTTGTGCTTTGGATGAAGAAGATCCAAACAGGACAAAGCTCTAATATTGCTCTTCACATTCTTCCACTAGAAAAAGAATTCCAAAGGAATCCTTGACAACAAATAAAGCTGTGTTGAATAATAAGGTCCAGCGCCGAGGGCCTTCTGGCGGTTCCCTCATTGCGAGAAGCAAAGCTACAGGGAACCAGGCAGAGGGCCTTCTCGGTAGTGGCGCCCGCCCTGTGGAACGCCCTCCCATCAGATGTCAAAGCAATAAATAACTACCTGACATTTAGAAGGCATCTTAAGGCAGCCCTGTTCAGGGAAGCTTTTAATCTGTGATATTTTACTGTATTTTTTGTTTCTATGGAAGCCGCCCAGAGTGGCTGGGGAAACCCAGCCAGATGGGCGGGGTACAAATAATAAATTATTATTATTATTATTATTATTATTATTATTATTATTATATTAAGTCACTTATCCCACCTTTCCTTGCAACTGTTGGGTCTCAGTCTCACGATCCTGGTAACTGGCCTGCATCCGGGCTTGTAGAGCAGTCACCTCCTGCTCACGTGTCTGCAGTTGCTCCTTCAACTTATTCTCAACACTTAAGGCTTTTGCCTTCTCAGCTGTGAGTTCCTTCAAGAGAAGACATTTATAATGAGGTATGCATAAAATTTCTTCCCCTTCTATTTGCCAGGAGTTGATGGGACCAGTGGCCATGATCTTCGTTTTTTTGATGTTGAGCTTCAGGGGAAGAAATGGAGGCAGTGAGAGATTTTAATTTCTTGGGCTCCGTGATCACTGCAGATGGTGACAGCAGCCACGAAATTAAGACGCCTGCTTCTTGGGAGAAAAGCAATGACAAACCTAGACAGCATCTTAAAAAGTAGAGACATCACCTTGCCAACAAAGGTCCGTATAGTTAAAGCTATGGTTTTCCCAGTAGTGATGTATGGAAGTGAGAGCTGGACCATAAAGAAGGCTGATTGCCAAAGAATTGATGCTTTTGAATTATGGTGCTGGAGGAGACTCCCATGGACTGCAAGAAGATCAAACCTCTCCATTCTTAAGCAAATCAGCCCTGAGTGCTCACTGGAAGGACAGATCCTGAAGGTGAGGCTCCAATACTTTGGCCACCTCATGAGAAGAGAAGACTCCCTGGAAAAGACCCTGGTGTTGGGAAAGATGGAGGGCACAAGAAGAAGGGGACGACAGAGGATGAGAGGGTTGGACAGTGTTCTCGAAGCTACCAACATGAGTTTGACCAAACTGCGGGAGGCAGTGGAAGACAGGAGTGCCTGGCGTGCTCTGGTTCATGGGGTCACGAAGAGTCGGACACGACTAAACGACTCAACAACATGCATAAAATGTGGAGTCAAGGTCTTGAACATACAGTGTAGGACAAACTCAAGGCAGTGCTGATTCTTGGGATTACTCAGTATTACAGTAGGCCTCAGTTTAACCAAAACACAGATTTAAACCTGCCTTAATAACCCATTTGCTTTTGGATGCCAGCAGCATGCCATTCTGAACTATGCTCCCATGATTTCCTAGGTTATGACACACAAACTATACAAACTCACACATCATAGTCACTGTTTCTTTATGACAGGCGGGCGCAGCAGCGCCAACCCTTCCAGCTGTCTGGAGCCTCTGCTGTGAGACCCACCACCTCATGTGCCCTGCAGAGAGAGCCGGGTTTGTGGAAGAGACCCAAGGGCCGGACAGAGAGGCCTTCAAAGCCGTCTTCGGTCCTCAGCCTGAGATTTCCGACCCCTCGTAGCAGAGAACACAGCTCACACCTTGAACTTTAAGTGGGTTCATTTGCACTTTGTAGCTACCTGATGCTATAACCACTAAAAAGTGTTGAGGTCTCCTAGTTATAGGGTTGACCTGGAATGAAGTTACGCATCCACTTCAAAGTGTGGGTAGCTTCACAGATTAGATTGAAGCAACACAAGATGACTCCTACTAATCACTTTAGTTTCTAAAGGCCTGGTCTGCAAAAAGGTGTTATTGGAGGGTCACTTAGAAAGGGTTGATGGTGTCAGGTAAAGCCCCTGAGGTGAAAAGTGTCTTCTTCAATATAAGCAATGTAATATTTGATAACATTCTGTCAGAAAAGGCATTGACACCACCGAATGACAAACTTTTCAGTCTAATTTTGAGCATTTTCGTATAGTATTCATAATATTCACTTGAGCCCTGGGACTGTTCTAAATATGCTCCAAAGAATATCAGACCACAGCTCTTCAGGAGAAAATGACTGATTACATTCTGCAATACATTTCTTTGTATGTTGTACCAGGTCACCCAGTAAGCACCTCTTGTATGGACTGAAGCAGGAAGCCCATTGGTGCAGAAAACCTGTTGCCAAGATTTGATATGTATATTTGCAAATCCATCCTAAAGTGGGCAACTTCAGAATGTTGTTGTTGAGACTATGTAATTCACAGCAAACAGTGAAGCGCCACGATAATAAATAAATAAATGATTGAGAGCAGAATGAGAGAATGTTCCCATTGCCAGCAGGTTCCATAAGCAGGAAGGAAAATATGAATCACACTCTGGACACAGATAAGGAGCTTGTATCCGGACAACGGGGCCCAAAATGTAGGTTCTGAATATTTGAAGCACCACTTCTGAAGCCAGTGTAAGAACCTACCTTGGAGAGTTCTCTCAGTTTAGCTTTTGCGACAGTTACATTTTCTTGTTCCGTTGCAAGTTGCTTCTCTCTGTCCTCTAGCTGTCGTTTCAGAACAGCAACGGGATCGCCTTTCTGAGTTGCCTGCAACAAGAATCAATTCAATGCTGAATTAAGTGCTTCAGAACTACCACAGTATTCTCTTGTATGCCAGCCAGCTATCAGACCAAAAAGTGAGTGCTTAGTGCCATGGCTTGGTATCATAATGGCAATCAGTGGAAGGACAGAGTGTTATCCAAATTTTCTTTTCCTTGTTTTTCATCAGAAAAAGTAGATGCGTAGAAAATCCATGCTCTCTCTCCCTCCATTTTGCTTGATCAAGGCAAGCACGTGCTCCAGCCAGCTCCTGAATCCACAAAACCAGAACAGATTCTGTCTGGCAGAAAGATGGAGAAATCCAGCGGCAATTTCCACCAGCGATAATCATCCTTTCCTGTGCCCTGGGAGCAACTACCATCTTCCCAACTCCTGGCAAGTTTCAAACTAGTTACATGACCTGTGCTCTGATTGGCTAAAAAATGCCAACTATCACTGAGTCCAACGTGGGTGGGAGAGCCAATAAGAATGGGCAGCCCCAGCAGGGTCCATCTCCCTCACCTTCCATTCCAGGTGCCTGCACCACCCATCATAAAACTCTGCACATGAGGAGACCACAAGCCTCTTTGTAACCAGGTCAGGGAAAGGTAGATCTCAGCTAAAAAGCTCTCTTTATTTTCAATAGCCTGCTTTTGCTCTTTTCTCCTCTTTTGTATTCTTCATAAAATTTCATATAATTTGGCTGCTGAGGTCTGAAATGAGTTTATGTCAAACTCTAGGATTCTGTCTAGATGCTACTGGGGTGAAAAAGCAAGCTTCACTGGACCCCATGGTGCAGAAAGCAGTCAGACGCTTGCTCTGTTGTCCCTCGTGAACTGAGGGGAATCTTAGAAGAAAAGCAACTTTCTTGAACCCCAGGAAAGATCAAGGAAACCGAATGCTATCTTGGGGTCCCAGTTTTTAGTACTTCCATGAGCGCCCCAGAATCCCCTCCTCTCTGCACTCTGCAACACGCAATAAGTGTTGACAGATGGTGGTCACAGTGATTACTGAATAGTTCTAAGATGTGACTGGCCTACTTGCAAGGTTGTTGTGGAAGGAAGGTTATAAGCAGGCTCTCCTAGCCTCCTGCTTCCATTACAGTGGACACTCCACAAAAGCTTATGCTATAACACATTTGTTAGCAAGATCAGCCCTTCATTAACCTACCAGAGACCTTTGCCTCAAGCTCTAATTTTTTTAAATCACAGAAAAAGTTGCAAAATATCTAAATATAGAAATTTCACATAGACAATCTATAACTGCTTTTCAAAAAAAAACTCCATTCTAAGTAACATATATTTTATATTATGCAACTTTAATTTTATTTGGGGCTGATGAACCATATATATATATATATATATATATATATATATGTATATCTAGATGTATGTATGTATATATATATATATGGGTGGTTTCATGAACCAGAGATCCATTGGTTTATAAAATAAACTGAACCAAGTCAGAGGCTCTGAGTTACATCCCCCTTGATAGGAGCCTACTGTCATGGCCATTTCAATGGGGAAGGACACCCTAATTGAGACCTGCTGCTTTCTCAGCTGCAGAAAAAAATAACCAAATGGTCTGGCTCTTCCTTAGTCTGTGGAGTAGAGTCAATGTCCTCAAGATGAACATAAGAAAATAAGAGCATAAGAGCAGCCTGCTGGTCCAGACCACTGGCCCATCTAGTCCAGCCTAGATGCCTGTGGAAAGCCTGCAAGCAGGAACTGAACACAAGAGCCCTCTCCCCTCCTGATGTTTCCAGCAACTGTGATTCAGGAGCATCGTGAAGTTTATCCACAGCAGACCCTTGATGATCAAGAGATGTCCATACCATCAGCCATGGGTGCTGAGCGCCTCCTGCTTTCTCAGTCAAGATTTCAATCAGTTGCTGGGCCTCGCCTTCCCCAAAAACCATGCTGCTAATTATGGAACATAAGGTCTTGTAGGGAACATAAAGCATATTTTCAGCATCTGTGGAACCTATAAACAGAAGTGTGAGGAGAGAAGTAAGCTGGGAATTAAAAAAAAAAAAAACTATCAACAACAGCAACAACAAAAATGACAGTCTACCGAAAAATGAGGGACGCGGGTGGCACTGTGGGTTAAACCACAGAGCCTAGGGCTTGCTGATCAGAAGGTCAATGGTTCAAATCCCTGTGGCAGGGTGAGCTCCCATTGCTCGGTCTCAGCTCCTGCCAACTTAGCAGTTCGAAAGCACGTCAAAGTGCAAGTAGATAAATAGGTACCGCTCCAGCAGGAAGGTAAACGGTGTTTCCGTGCGCTGCTCTGGTTCGCCAGAAGCGGCTTAGACATGCTGGCCACATGACCCGGAAGCTGTATGCCGGCTCCCTCGGCCAATAAAGCGAGATGAGCACCACAACCCCAGAGTCGGCCACGACTGGACCTAATGGTCAGGGGTCCCTTTACCTTTACCCCAAAAATGTGAGAAATTTACCACTACTTTTTTCTGCTTACAGTTACATTTCCCCAGCCTTGCAACAAGTCCACTAGCTGAAGTCACAAACCCAGTCAAAATGTAATAAGCTGCCTATCGCATAGGCATCATTGTGTGGTTTGGAAGAAAATGAAAAACCTTTTGTAACTGCTGGTTTCCTGCCAAAAGTAACCAGGTGAGAGTAACCTGTACTTAGAGATGGAGGAGCAACCCATGCCTTTCAATGGATCAACACAGAAATGAGAGAACCCATTTCCTAAGGGGGGGCAGGAGGAAATGTCTTGGCCAAACATATAAAGTCTATGAAGGAGTGGACAGAAAAATCCATAAAAAATACCACCACCACCCCATTTTTCAATTTTTCCAATATAAGTTGGGGGGTATTAAAGGCGAAGTCGTATGAAATATTTTCTTTCCTTGAGTAAGTGAAAAGCTTTCCAAGGCAACTTTTACTCACTCAAAGCATGTAGTACCAATATTTTTGCATAAGATAAACTAGCACATTACAGAATGGTTTCTGGGTATACAACACTCAGAGCTGAGATACATTTTTCTAACTTAAGGGTGCTGCCTTCTTCACGAGAAAAGTATACAGGGCCTTCACACCTTCTTGCGAATTCTGTTCCACTGCAATAATTGCCTCCGTTCAGTTATGGAATTTATTTTCCTTGAAGATAATCACCATCTATAATTTTATACCTAGCACTATTCTGGCCATCAAAAGACTTAATAATAATAATAATAATAATTTTTTTTATTTATACCCCGCCCTCTCCAGCCAAAGCTGGGCTCAGGGCGGCTAACAAGCAATAATAAAAACAAGTTGAATGAATACAACTTAAAAACAAGATTAAAATACAACAATTAAAATATTAAAATGCAGCCTCATCACAGGAGGAGAAAGGAAAAGAGAGAGGGGGGGAGGGAATCAAATTGGCTCCAAGTCAAAGGCCAGGCAGAACAACTCTGTCTTACAGGCCCTGTGGAAAGAAATCAGATCCTGCAGGGCCCTGGTCTCATGAGACAGAGCATTCCACCAGGCTGGGGCCAGTGTTGAAAAGGCCCTGGCTGAGACTAATCTGACTTCCTTAGGGCCCGGGACCTCTAGGGTGTTGAAATTTATGGACCTTGAAGTCCTCCGTGGGGCATACCGGGAGAGGCGGTCCCGTAGGTACGAGGGTCCTAGGCCGTGAAGGGCTTTAAAGGTCAAAAGCAGCACCTTAAATCTGACCCTGTACTCCACCGGGAGCCAGCGCAGCTTGAAAAGCACTGGGTGAATGTGCTCCCATGGCAGAGACCCCGTGAGGAGCCTCGCTGCTGCATTCTGCACCCGCTGGAGTTTCTGGGACAGCTTCAAGGGCAGCCCCGCGTAGAGCAAATTACAGTAGTCAAGCCTGGAGATGACCGTCGCATGGATCACTGTGGCCAGGTTGGGGCGGGAAAGGTAAGGGACCAAGGATAAAGTGTGAGCATCTGGAACTATGAAAAGTGGCTTTGGGTGGCCAGAAAACGTAGGGAGAAGGAAAGATAAGGGTTTAATTGCCTCGGATTTTGTGAGTAGCTTACCCACCTTAAACCTTTGGGAATGGGTGAGTTATTAATCAAATAATTAATACACATATATACTGTAAGTACACATGTGTGGTTTACAGCAATTGACTTACTTGATTCCTTTTTCTTTGGGGCAATGGATTTCTTGTTGGAAGCGCCGTCGTGCCTTTGTTCCTCTCTGTTTCCAAGAGCTTGGGTTTTTTTGACACTCACGGAATTAGTTAAGGGAGCATTCTGTTGAGCCACAGCTAGTGGAGCAGCAGCTACTGACACTTCCTTGGAAACCACATCAGAAACTAGATCTTTTGAAGCAGTTATTGGTGGAGAAGACGCTGTCAGGCTGGGAACCGACTCTACCTTCCCCACTTTCTTCTCCTTCTTCTTCTTGTCTTTAGGAGACAGGGTTGGCTTTTCCTCAGGAGCTGGAAGAGACACAATGGGTGCCTCAAAGACTGGTTCAGGGCTTCCATCAGAAGCGTCCAGACCTGCGTCTGGCTCCAGCAGTCCATTGGGTTTCTCCTCCTTTTTCTTCGCCCTCCCTTTCTTCTCAGCAGGCTTCTCTTTCTTCTTCTTCTCCACCTTGTGGTGGCTGGCTTTCTCTAGCTCCTTGCGCTGCTTTGCCAAAGCTTCTTCGAAAGACGTCTCCTTCATGGAAAAGGTGGACACCAGGAATATCCCAACTGCTGAGACCAGCATGAATCCTCCAAAGACCATGACGCCCAGGGTCTGAGGGTCATAAAAATCCATTCTTGCTCTGTAGTCTTAACCTGCAAAACAGAAAGTTAATGCTGAGCTAGAAGGATGTTTGCAGATGCATGTTTACATAGCAGAATGGCCAGTTTGCACAGCTGACCTAGAGGCATTCTCAGAAGCGACCTAGGCAGAGTGTACTCAGAGTAGAATTCTACTCAAGACTAGCTTGTGGCGTTCCACACTATACAGTCGTACCTTGGAAGTCAAACAGAATCCGTTCCAAAAGTCTGTTCGACTTCCAAAACATTTGGAAATCAAAGCGAGGCTTCTGATTAGCTGCAGGAAGCTTCTGTAGCCAATCAGAAGCCATGGAAGCCCCATCGGACGTTTGGCTTCCAAAAATAGTTCGCAAACTGGAACTATTCAGGAGCCAAAATGTTCAAGAACTAAGCTGTTCGAAAACCAAGGTACAACTGTATAACTAGAAGTTTTGAACAATGGCAACAAGGCGCTCCTACTAAAAGAAGAATTAGAATTAAACCAGCAATCACATTCGATAAATGCCGAATTGCATGATCTGGACAGGATTGTGTTCCCTCTGAAGGAGCAGGTACAAAGTATAGGACTGCTTATAGATTCAATTTTGTTACTGGAGACCCGGGTGGCTTTGGTCGTTAGGAGCATTTTAAAATCAGTTTCAGCTGATAGAACAGCGCTGGCCATTACTGGACCAGGACAGCTTGACCACAATAGTTCAGGCATGACTGAAATGCTTTCAGTGTGGGAGCTTCCCTTGCACTTTGTCTGGAAACCACAGTTAGTGCAGAGCAACTGGTGGCAGGAGCGGGACACATATCGGGCAACAGTTATAGCATGGATCAAATTTTGCAGAAGCACAGGCAAGATAAATAGCTTCTCCAGCAGGGGTTAAAGGAACTCTCTCTTTCTCTGGAATTTAAATAAGCATTCAGCAAGAGTCATTTCATTAACAACACAATATGGAAGTTAGTTTGTCCCTGAAGAGGCCAACAAAGCATTTAACAGCTTTAATAGAAGTATAGTAGAATCTGAAAGTTAGGAGGGACCCCTGGGGTCATCTAGTCCAACCCCCTGCAATGCAGGAATCCCAGCTAAAGCATCCCTGACAGATGGTCACCCAATTTCTGCTAAAAAACCTCCAAGGAAGAAGAGTCCACCACCTCCAAAGGGAGTCATTTCCACAAACAGGATTCTGTGGAACCCCACGAGAGTAGCAGCCAGCAACACTGCAACATTGCTGCCGTGGTGGTGGGGGGGGAGGCAGTTCGTTTCAGCCAAAGACTTGCAACAGTGCAAGCAAGCAGAGAGTCCAGGCCAGGTGGTGGAGAGGTGACAGCGAGGAGCAGGAGGGGAGCGGCTACAGAAAAATCTGCAGCCGTGGCGTCGAGGCCGCTGCCCTCTGACCTAGGGACACGAGCCAGCATGGCGTGCGCAAAAACCAACAACCAGTGGGTCACAAGAGCAGCTTTGGTGAAGTAGAGGAGCCTGTTCCAGGACTGCAAGGGGTCTCCTTCCCCACAGACGCAGTTACCCCCGACGACCAAGCGGGCGGCGATCTCCTTCCTGCGCTGCGGAGGAGAAGCGCCCGAGCCCTCGAAGTTGGGGCTGAAGGGGCGATCACCGGTCCGGGACTCTCCGGCCAGCGGGAAAGCGGCCGGCTGCGGCAGCTCGGGCGGTGGAAGGCCCGGCTGGGAGCCCCCCGACGGCTGCGGAGAGGCAGCTGCAGGCGCTGCGGAGAGGGCAGCAGCGGGAGGAGCCCGCAGGACTCGGCGCCAGGCTCCTCCTCCCCGCCGGAGAGCAAGACACGTCGCCACTCGGGCCCGTCGGGGGGCGGCCCGGGGTCCAGGGTCCGGCCGCCGGGCCGAGGGCGAAAGAGAGCCCCGCGCCTGTCGGGGCGGCCCTCGCAGCCGAGTCCGGAGAGACTCGGTTGCAGCGAGGGCGCCGCTTCGCCCGCTCCTTCCTTGCAGCCGACCACGCTCTTCCCCGTCCACGCCGAGCCTCCTGCTCGACGCCCCACTCGGGCGCTCCAGCCGCCTTCCCCCTCTCGCGCTCCGCTCTCGGCGCCGTCGGAAGCATCCCCGCGGAGCCACCCGCCCCGCGAGGTTTCCCGTTCTTGCGCTGCATCCCTGGAGGGGCCGAGCGGGGCTCCTCCCGCTGCTGCCCTCTCCGCAGCGCCTGCAGCTGCCTCTCCGCAGCCGTCGGGGGGCTCCCAGCCGGGCCTTCCCCCGCCCGAGCTGCCGCAGCCGGCCGCTTTCCCGCTGGCCGGAGAGTCCCGGAGGAGGGGCCCCTTCCTCAGCTGCAACTCGGATCGCCGGCCGCCTGCTCGCACCATCCGACGGGCGCCCGAAGCGGGAGTCCAGGCGCCGCTCCGCGCTGCCCGAGCCGGCGCTCCGCCCGCCGAGACGGCTGCTGTCTCTCCGCGTCGCCCGCGGACGGAGCGCGCTCCCCGCGCTCACCTCGCTCCGCTGGCTCTCCCGCGCTCCCTTCGCGTGGCCCTCCTGCCGCGGGCGCGCTGAAGTCGTGGCACTTTCCTCGGAGAACCTCCCCAGCGCGGCCGCCGCCGCGAGGATCCCCGCCCCGTCGCCGGCGCCGAAGGAGGTTCCCGGGCTGCGGTTGGTGTCCGGCCCGCCAGTCAAAGGCGCTCCGGCCCAGTGGGGAGACCCGCGGCTCGGAAGTCCGCCCGAGGGGAGGGCAGCCGCTGCCAGGCGGACGAGGCCCAGCGCGAAGGAGGCGGCTGCCCGGGACCGAGAAGGAAAGGGGCGGGACGGACCCGGGCCCTTCGCCGCCTCCGCCGACCTCCGAAGGGGCCTGGGCGCAGGCAGGCAGGCAGCCGAGGGAGCCGGCGGCCCCGACGCTCTCTTCTCCCGGTCCCGAGAAGCCGGCTCCCACGGTGGTCTTCACAGACCCCTTGGTCCCAGCACGCGTGTTGCTCTTGCGCGTTCACACAGCGAGGCACGTTTCCCCAGTTGCACGTGGGGATTGAAAACAGATTTGCGGGGGAGGCACAGGCTTTCGATTGTTCTCAGGATTCTTTAGTACGTGGGGGGGGGAATGCCCAGGGCCCCCAACATTTGTTGTTGTTGTTGTTGTTTAGTTGTTTAGTCGTGTCCGACTCTTCCTGACCCCATGCACCAGAGCAGCCAGGCACTCCTGTCATAGCTGTCAACGTGTCCCCTTTTTTAAGGGAAATTCCCTTATTCCGAATAGGATTCCTCGCAAAAAAAGGGAAACGTTGACAGCTATGACAGTCTTCCACTGCCTCCCACAGTTTGGTCAAACTCATGCTGGTAGCTTCAAGAACACTGTCCAACCATCTCGTCCTCTGTCGTCCCCTTCTCCTTGTGCCCTCCATCTTTCCCAACATCAGGGTCTTTTCCAGGGAGTCTTCTCTTCTCATGAGGTGGCCAAAGTATTGGAGCCTCAGCTTCACGATCTGTCCTTCCAGTGAGCACTCAGGGCTGATTTCCTTCAGAATGGATCGGTTTGATCTTCTTGCAGCCCATGGGACTCTCAAGCGTCTCCTCCAGCACCAGAATTCAAAAGCATCCATTCTTCGGCGATCAGCCTTCTTTGTGGTCCAGCTCTCACTTCCATACATCACTACTGGGAAAACCAGAGCTTTAACTATACGGACCTTTGTCAGCAAGGGGCCCCCCAACATACAGTATTGGTACCTAATGCCTAAGTGGAGTAAGCCAGCAAACCCTCCCATCCCCAGCGCCTTAGTAGAGCGATAAACCTGCCATGAGGCTGGAAAAAGCTTCCCAGGAGGTGAAAGCTTTTCAGGTCTAGTTGTGGCGCTGTGACAGGAAGCTAACGGGTAACCAGTGCAGTCGGGCCAAGGTTGGCATGATAGACTCAAACTGTCTTACCCAGCCAGAACTGGCTGCTACAGTCTACACCTGGGTTTCCCAAGCTTGGATCTCCAGCAGTTTCCGGACTTAAGCTCCCATCATCCCTAGGTAGCAGGACCAGTGGTTGGGGATGATGGGAATTGTAGTCCCCCAATAGCTGGAGTCCCAAGTTTGGGAAACCCTGGCACCTCCGCTGTTTCTGAACCATCTCAAAGGCAGCAGTCTCACCAAGAGGCTACCAGAGCGTAGTCAAAAGAAGTTACAGTGGTGCCTCGCAAGACAAAATTAATCCGTTCCGCGAGTCTCTTCGTCTTGCGGTCTTTTCGTCTTGCGAAGCACGGCTATTAGCGGCTTAGCGGCTATTAACGGCTTAGCGGCTATTAACGGCTTAAAGAAAAAGGAAACAAACTCGCAAGAACTCGCAAGACGTTTCGTCTTGCGAAGCAAGCCCATAGGGAAATTCGTCTTGCGGAACGACTCAAAAAACGCAAAACCCTTTCGTCTAGCGAGTTTTTCGTCTTGCGAGTTTTTCGTCTTGCGGGGCACCACTGTATGCTGTCCCTGATCAGATAGGGCAGGGGTCTGCAACCCACGGCTCCGGAGCCGCATGTGGCTCTTTTACACCTTTGCCGCGGCTCCGGGGCGGATACTAGCGAGGGGAGGAGGCGCATTGTGCGCCCCGACACTCCCCACTGTGGCGGGTGCTGTACTGGCTGTGACGTCGCATGGGGGCGGTGCGTGCGTTAGTCACGCACCGTCCCGACGTCACCTTCCCACCCGCCCACCCGCTACATTGTAAGGGGCATGTACGCTGGTCACTGCATTGAAAGAGGCATGTACGCTGGTCACTGTTTTGAAGGGGAGTGAAGAACACACACACAAAAAAAGGTAACTTGTTAATTTAACGTTTATTTCTATGAGGAGGAGTAATTCTGAGGGGTCAAACAAAGAAATAATAATAAAAGTGACAAAAAAGTTATTTTTATAATGACGAGTTTTGCGGCTCCCAGTTTTTTTTTCTTCGGAAACGGGTCCAAGTGGCTCTTTTTGTCTTAAAGGTTGCAGGCCCCTGAGATAGGGGCACAGCTAGGCCACCAGCCGGAGACGATGGAAGGATACCCCCTGCTACTGAGGCTACCTGAACCTCAAGCAACACCAGTGGATCCAGAAGGATCCTCACGCTACGTACCTGCTATTTCAGAGAGTGCAGCCTTGACAGTTGTTGTGCGGATTGAGCTTCAGTTCATTGGCACTTATCTGAATCCATGCATGGGGCCATTCCTCTTGCAGAAGCAAAGGAGGAAGGAACTTTTCAGTGTTTTGTGGTTTAATGTAAGTTTAATGTTCATGGTTTGTTAAACTTTTAAATATATAAACATAAAAGTTCATTTGTAAATGAATTCTCTTAAAAGGGAGAATTCCCAACTTCTCCCTGCTAATTTTACACAGAAAGGTGAAACCTATTCATACCAGTTTGTGCCGAGTAGGGAGGGGGAGAAATTCAATTCAATTCACATTTAAAGGTGAACTTAACAAATTTGCATTTTCTGAAACAACAGGTAAACCAAAACATAGCCATCCTGCAAAATTTTGCACTTCTCCAAATTATGTGATGCATTTCCCCAGTCAAGTAATGCATATGTTGGAATAAAGTGTGCTTTTATTTGTGAAAACATACCAAAATGCATAGTATTAGGGAAGCAGCCTGAAAAAATGTGTATATTAGTCAAAACTGCATGCAGGATTCCTTTTTAAAGTCTCCAAAAACTACTACTGTGCTCAATTCTTGTGGCTCCTTTGCTGTGTTCTTGCATCTCTTGGGGGGAATGTCCCATTTTTAAGCATTTTATTGAGTTTTAGATTTGTTAACCATTGTAATATTTTTTAAAAAATAAAAAGTTGTATGTTTAAAATAAATAAAGTCCCAGCTGGATAGATAAATGCTTCATTGGTTTAATAACATCACGACTGCAAGAAATCATTGGTTTCAGGTCTGTGAGGGGGAAGAGGTTGTTGTTTTGAGGTGTGTGTGTGTGTGTGTGTGTGTGTGTGTGTGTTTGGGGTGTGGAGGATCCCTGTGATCCTACAGGAATGTGAGGCACCACTCCAAGAGACAGAGGGCACAGCGCTCAGCCTGGTAGCTGCTGGCTCCATAGGACAACTTCAGCCACTTTTGAAATGTAGCACATTCCTTCTTCAAGAGGAGGAACTGGCCCAGGAGGATGTACCCCTGGAAGGAAAATCAGGAAGCAGAATTAGTATTTTCCCCCAGTAGCAAGAAAAGCAGGCCTGAAATGAATGTTGAAATAAACAGAGGGGAAATGTGGCAAATCTGTGAATTTTGTCGTTTGGAATTTGAGATTGAAATTTGAGCCCAAAACATTCAGTTTTCAACACTTGATTTTTTTGTTGAACCCACCCCCCCTTCTGACGGGGGTGGGCGGGGTCAGTTTATTACCTATTCAGCTTTTCAGAATGGTTAGCTGAATAATGAAATCATTACAAAGTTTAACGATGGGCTTCCTAGTATGTTCAGTTCAGCCAAATGTGGATGAAACATTTGTCAGATATTCAATATCAGCACCCACAGTGGATAATTTTGAGGGAAATGTTAAGGGCCAAACTAGTTTTAGCCCAAAAGCTAGGCTGGGTTCACAGAGGAGGCAGTGCATGATTGCAGTTTAAACACTGTCATCAAACTGAGAGCCAAGTCCAATTCAGATGTTCTGAACGGGGCTTAAGTAAACACGCAAGGAAGAGAGAGACAGAGGAACTAGCACTGTCCTCGATCCTCATCGCCCTCCATGGGTTCAAAGGTGGCTGTGTGTAGCGGGAAAACTCCTGTACTCACAGAGGCCCCTGGGCATTTTGAAATCCTGGAAAACCAGGGCTTCAAAACATGGAAACCTCTACAAGCTCTGGAGTCCTTTCCCTTGGAGACAATCACCCTGGAACATGCAGAAGGTGACTGGGATGAGAGACATCCGTTTGGAACGCCTGGGCTCCAGCTGGTTTTGGCATCTGGCATCTGGAGAGATAAACGCCGCCATGCTCCATGGATGCAGAAAACCTGGGATCTCTTAACTGCTTGGCCAGAGGTTACAAATATAAAGTTTTCCATCTGGCAAGGAAGTCAAGTTGGCAATGTATGGAAAGTGGCCATGCAGTTCCATCTCCCATCTTGTGTGACCACTGGCAAGAATAAGACACAAGACTCCCTGCCTTCTAGACTCTATCTGTCATAATGTCCGCTTTGAAACTGGTCAGGAATGATCTAGCACTGGGGACAGGGCAGGGCTTCAACGGAGGTCTTTTGGGGCAGCATTTCACTGGACTGAGGTTGATGTGTCTGCACAACAGAAGTCCTTAACAAAAGTCCTAATAGTCACAGCCAGAGTGGAACGGGCTAGAAGATGGAAATATACCACCTCGTTATGTTCCATCTGTGAAGGATTTGTTTTTGAAGTGTGTTGAATTAGCAAAAATGGACACATTGACAGACCTGGTCTATAAAAGCAATGGTATCTTGTATAATACAAAATTTGCCCAATGGTGGTCAGGCTTTGCGAACTATTGCAACACAAATGTCAGAAATACCAGGTTTCAGATACATTTCTTTATGTGAATATGATTTAGGTAAATCATGAATTATGTGGGTTAATAAATAAAAAGTGCTGTGGCATAAAGCATTAAAACAATTACCTTGTCAAAGCCCTTTGCCGCTAGTTTTGCTCCAAGCTCCTCATTTATGCCATCAACTACTATAATAGGTTTGTCACCCATAGGCTCAGATACAAAGTCCTGGAACTTCCTGCTTCTGATAGCCATTATCTAGAACAGTAGTACAAGAGGAGGAGGCAAGACAGAGGAGTTATAATAGAATATAAATGAAAATACAAAGAATAAGGAGCCCCAGAAGTATTGAGTATAATAATAATAATAATAATAATAATAATTTTTATTTATATCCCGCCCTCCCCAGCCGAAGCCGGGCTCTGGGTGGCTAACAATAAAACAGTACAAAAGTACAGCACAAACAACACTCTAAAACCATTCATTATAAAATTAATTCATTCAAGCCACTGGCAACCATTGGGCCAGAGCTCCGCGAAGATTGCCGAGGGAGGGAGTCAGGCTGTGCCCTGGCCAAAGGCCTGGTGGAACAGCTCTGTCTTGCAGGCCCTGCGGAAAGATGTCAAGTCCCGCAGGGCCCTGGTCTCTTGTGACAGAGTGTTCCACCAGATCAGAGCCACAACCGAAAAAGCCCTGGCTCTGGTTGAGGCCAGCCTAACTTCTCTGTGGCCTGGGACCTTCGAGATGTTTTTATTTGAAGACCGTAAGTTTCTCTGTGGGGCATACCAGGAGAGATATACCTGCCCAGAGATGGATATCTGCTGGGGAAACCTCCTTAGACTTCCACCACCAAGGCCTTGTCCATGGCAGTGTCTCAGCACTGCAATTCGTTCTCCCTTGAGAAGGCTGCAGTTCCTCTGCATTGACGGTATTCCAATGCCTTTTTAAACCATGGCTACTGACGACACAAGAGCTCCCCACACTGGAGGAATGGCAGATGAAACTGATGGACTATATGGAACTGGCGGAAATGACTGGCAGAATCCGTGACCAGGGAGAAGAGTCGGTGGAAGAAGATTGGAAGAAATTCAAAGATTATTTACAGAAATACTGCAAAATTAATGAATGTTAGAGTGATGTTGGATTGAAATTAAATGGTTTCTAGCTATACAGGCTTTAAAGTTATATATAGATTAAGATTAAGGATTAGGAATAAAAAGGTTAAAAGAATGGAAAATTGGCTATTAATAGATAAAATTTTAATGTTATATTATATTAAGATTAAGGATTGGGATTAAAAAAGAGGGAAAGGAATTGCTGGACAAATAAACTAAATTGGAATACAAAAGAGGGAGGTATGAGGAGGTCCAGAAAATAAGTAACTTCAAAAGTAGTAATGAAAAGATAGAATTGATTTTAACTGTTTTTTCCCCTCTTTTTATTTTATTTTTAATTTTTAATTTTGTATTTTGTATTGTGTATTTTTCTTTTTACTGTTAAATTCTCTTTTATTGATGTGTTTCTTTTTATCTGAAACTTTAATAAATATCATTTAAAAAAATAATAAAAAAAAAACCATGGCTACTGACAAAGGTATTGTTTTTGTGGGGGGACACCCCACAAATAGATTCCATCAAACATCACCCCAAGTGTGGGTGGGAAATAGATTTAAACTGAAAGGGCTCATATGTGAATAAAAGTGCACATGGAAAAATCGAATCTGTGCAACACACACGTGCCTTAATAAGCTTGGTGCCTACCAGGGTGGATAAAAATAATATATTTTTTAGAAAAATAAAAAAAATCAATTCTAAAAAAATTAAATTGGATTTTTTAAAACAAAGTGCTTTTGGAGGAAAAACCTTTCTAAAGATAGTTTTCTATTTAAGTTACATTATAGTCCAAAGGCAATTCATCAGCAAATAAGGATTTGCCTTTAATTATGTAGCATGAGGCTTTATATGCAATGTTTAAATTTTTTGGTAAATGAATTCCATTAATCCGTTCACAATGTCATGTGCTTCCAGAGCTTTCTGTAAGATGATTTGGGGCAGTTCTTCTAACGAGAAGATATTATCACAGATGCTTGCTTTTGCAGTTCTCAAAAGTGTGAGTTTGTGTCTGCAGAGATAAATGCCTTTTCTTCACAGGAAAAATGTTATAAAATAAACATACAGTTGAGGGAAAAACCTTAATTCCATTGTTCCTTTGCAAATTTATATACACAGAATCAACCCCTTACCTCGTAAATGCTAAGTTCCAAGAGGTTCAGTGAATAGATTGTTTGGAATGGAATAGATCTGCCCAAGTAAAAGGTAAAGGGACCCCTGATCATTAGGTCCAGTCGTGACCGACTCTGGGGTTGTGGCGCTCATCTCGCTTTATTGGCCAAGGGAGCCGGCGTACAGCTTCCGGGTCATGTGGCCAGCATGACTAAGCCGCTTCTGGCGAACCAGAGCAGCACGGAAACAGCGTTTACCTTCCTGCCAGAGCGGTACCTATTTATCTACTTGCACTTTGACATGCTTTTGAACTGCTAGGTTGGCAGGAGAAGGGACTGAGCAACGGGAGCTCACCCTGTCACATGGATTTGAACCGTTGACCTTCTGATCAGCAAGCCCTAGGCTCTGTGGTTTAACCCACAGCGCCACCTGCGTCCCTATCTGCACAAGTAGCTAAGTGTAAAGCAGTAAAAATGAAAGTGCAACCTTGTGAGCAGAATACTCCATGAGTCTTGGGATCTTTGTGTAATAATTGTGCAAGTCAGTTGCATGTCTGTGCAATTCAGACTTGGGGCAAATGCTGAAGGCACTTCAGGGCTGGCAACCTTTTCCCAATTCCACTGGGTTCCAACAACTGCATTAACACTTACCTGTACAGAATCAGCACCTGAATGTAGAAGCAAATCCAAAGGGGTGGAAAAAGTAAATGGGATCTGTAAGTCCTTGGCGAGACTTTGAAGAGCTTGCCAGTCAACTAAAAACAGTTCACTGGTTCCAGGCCCTTCTCCCCAGGGCTCGCCTGACATTGTCCAAACAATAAAGTCTCTTCCTCGAACCAGTGGCGTAGCATGGGGGGTGCAGGGGGGCCCGGCCGCACCGGGCGCAACATCTGGGGGGGGCGCACTCGCAGCTCTCTGCCCCTACCTAGATCCACGGGTTAGGGGGCGCAAATTACTTGCCTTGCCCCGGGTGCTGACAACCCACGCTACGCCACTGCCTCGAACTTCAGTTCTGCAGCAGGAATCCCTGAAGATCTTTGCTCTAGTCCTTGGTTCCCCTTTTCCAGCTTTCTACCAGCCTGTTTCTACTTGGCCTGCTTTTTCTGCAAGCCCGTTCCAGCCTAGGCCTACCAACTGTATCTCTCCTCCCCTCTAGAAAAAGTACAGCAGAAAAGGTGTCCAAATATAAACAGTTAATTTACTAAACCTCGCAATAATTTCATAACTATCTCTATGCATTTCTAACAGCATAACTAAATCAGTAATTTTTGATATAACTGTAGAAACTACTCTGAATTTTTTTTATTCCAAATTTGAAACCTTATACCAGCAAAAATGAGTCTTTCTGTAAAATAATGATTTAAATCAAGCCTTACTGACTAGTGATTTAAATCGCTTTGATTTACATCAAATCCACCCAGGCTTAGTGTAGCTGTGACTGGGGAGGAACATGTCAATTCAAACGCAAAAAAATAGCAGCAATGGCGAGAGTTCAGTATCTTTGGAACTTGGATCTTATTGCATACCAAACAAAATTGTGATTTATGTTCCTGAGGGGACAGGGTGAGACTGAGGAATAATGCAGGATTTCAGTGTGTGGGGTGCCGGGTCTATGCTACCTTACTGTATGCTTGTGAAACATGGACCACTTATAAACGCCATCTCCAACTCCTCGATAGATTCCATCAATGGTGTCTCCGAAAAATTTAACACATCACTTGTGAAAACAGGTGAATTGATGCCAGTGTACTGGAAGACGCAAAGATCACCAGTGTCGAAGCAATGATTCTTACATCAATTTTGTTGAACTGGTCATGTTTGGGTGCCTGATTATCATCTTCCAAAGCAGCTACTCTATTCCCAACTTTAGAATGGAAAGCGAAATACCGGTGGTCAACAAAAGAGGTTTAAAGACTCTCTCAAGGCCAGTCTTAAAAAATGAAGTATCAACACCAACAACTGGGAAACACTGGCCTGCGAACACACCAGTTGGAGAACAGCCTTTAGCAAAGGTGTCATGGGCTTTGAAGACACTCAAACTCAGGACGCAAGGGAGAAACGTACTAAGAGGGAGGCACATTTGGCAAACCCACACTGTGATCAACTCCCGCCCGGAAACCAATGTTCCCACTGTGGAGGGACGTGTGGATCCAGAATTGGCCTCCATAGTCACTTCCCAGTAGTGATGTATGGAAGTGAGAGCTGGACCATAAAGAAGGCTGATCGCCGAAGAATTGATGCTTTTGAATTATGGTGCTGGAGGAGACTCTTGAGAGTCCCATGGACTGCAAGAAGATCAAACCTATCCATTCTTAAGGAAATCAGCCCTGAGTGCTCACTGGAAGGACAGATCCTGAAGCTGAGACTCCAATACTTTGGCTACCTCATGAGAAGAGAAGACTCCCTGGGAAAGACCCTGATGTTGGGAAAGATGTAGGGAACAAGGAGAAGGGGATGAGAGAGGACGAGATGGTTGGATACTGTTCTCGAAGCTACCAGCATGAGTTTGACTAAACTGCGGGAGGCAGTGGAAGACATAAGTGCCTGGCGTGCTCTGGTCCATGGGGTCACGAAGAGTCGGACACGACTAAACGACTAAACAACAACAAACAACAAGTCACTTACGAACTCTCTGTTAAAACTGTGTTCATGGAAGACAATCTTACTTGGCTACGAGTGATCGCCAAAGAAGAAGTATCCCTAGATGGACAGCCAGGATGCCCATTAAGAAACAGAAGAGTAGACCCAAGGGGTGGGATGCAAGTTTCTCAGAGGCCACGCCTTCCCAGGCTTCACCACCATTCAGGCACCAGCTCAGCCAGAAATAGTATGCCTGATCTGATTCTAGCCATATTTTTTTCTAGATGCAATATTTACTTGTGTGCACACGCATATTCCCACACCCCTCATGACGCTTGCCAAGTTCCTGCCTGTGTGAGCACTGGACTGTATTTGTATTTATGGAGACAGTGTGTTTATTCTGCTGCAGCCGGCTGCCCATTTCCCAACAACCAGAGTTGTTATGGAGGAGATTGAGAGATGTCTGCTTAGACGGACCATGGAGCCCTATGCACAATACCAATTTTTGTACCAGCTAACCCTAATTCAGGAATATTTTTCTCTGCCATTCCCCCTTCGCAGCCTCCAAACCTTCCCCTTTTTTTTTAGGTTTTGTGTTTCCATACAAAGGCTACAACTTCTGGCACACTTGACAGCAAACATATTGCACTCGGTAATGCTTACATGTGAGTAGACATACATATAATCAGGAGGCATGCTCATTATGTCACCTATAAGGTGTGTTTGTATATTTGTGTAAGTGGGTGTCTTATATATTTTACACTGCATCCCCAACAGTCACTTGAGGCTATTATCTATAGTGTACTATTATATTTGTGCTAAATTCTGCACCTGGTGTGTGTATATAAAGATCTCCTTTTCATGCTCACAACAGACCCTTCATTGTAGCTAAAGGAGGGGAGGGGAAGAGAGAGACTGCCTCACAATGGCATATGACTTCTTGTAAAATGTGTAAGATTTTGCATTTATGTTATGATTTGTAGTCTTTTGTCCTAATCTTTTTAGATCTTTCACTGACAATTGACAAAAGGGTTCCTTGTGTTGTGCAGTTGTGCTGTCACCATTACTGCTAGCCTGGATTGTAATGTCACAAGCAAGTACATGTTGCAAACAATAGTTCCTTGCATTCCTGGGAGGGAAAGGGACAAATGGGATGCACCCAGTGTTGTCCAACATCTTTAATAAACATCTTGCACGAAGGACTAGATGGGATGCTCATCAAATTTGAAGGTGGCACCAAATTGGGAGGGGTACCCAATACCTCAGAAGAATGGAGATTCGAGATTGGAAAACTGGGCCAAAACTAAGAAAAGGAATTTCAATAGGGGCAAATTTAGGCAGGAATAAGCAGAAGAAAACCTAAGATACGGGACACCTAGCTTGACAGCAGTATATATGAAAAAGATCTAGGGGTCTTAGTGGACCACAAGCTTAACATGAATCAACAGTGTGATGCAGCAGCAAAAAAAGCTATTGCAATTCTAGGCTGCATTAATAGAAGTCTAGTATCCAGTTTGCTGGTGGCAAGAAAAAATAGGTGTGAAACGACAATTCCTGAATGCCAAGATCCTAGTTCCCTTTGGAGCAAGTTCCCTTTGGTGAGAGAACCCCAGGAGAGACTTAAAATAAGCAGCAAAGCATGGAAATGTAAGCAGTTTGACCTCTAACATATGCCCTTGTAAGTTCCTTCCCCTAGCATAGAAAAATACCACAGATTTGGTAAGTTAAAAATGGTTTACTTACAAACTCACCAAAGGTCAGGTTCATGTGAGAGCCAGAAGCTCTCGGGATTCCAGTCTATCCCAGCTGTACCCGGAGATTCCAAGGACTGAATCTGGGGTGTTTGCTATGCATGTGTTCTACACTGAGCCACAGTCCTTTCTCTGATTTGAAACCAGATGTCATACTCTACCCGCTATGCTCTAGAGACAGTCAAGACACTCCACAGTAAGTTTTTGCTCACCTGCTGCTTTGGGTTATGTTAACTTGGTAGGCGCTGAAGTTGACCATCTCTGTAGTTCATGCAACCCTGTTCACAAATGGATGGAAATGTGTGATTAGGTATGTAGCAGTAGCCATGGTGCTTGTATCTAGGTGCTGATGAACAGACAATGGTGTCTGGCCAGGAGATAGGATGCCTCAGATCTTAACTTCCCCATCTTTCGGGGGAGGGCATTACATTTTATTTACATTACAGAAAAATACAAAAACACACCCATTAAGTTATCATATATAGAGAGGCATGAGTTATCATATAGAGAAATGATGAAAATTATAAAGTTTATTGTTCCAAAATAATACAAACAGCAACCATTTACAGAAAAAAAAATTCTGCTTCAATGGAGTTTGATTAAATATCAGACATTGGCCCCAGAAACAGACTTTCATTTAGTGCAGATGACAGGTAACTGGTATAGTATCACCAGGAGGGTAGACTCAACTCAGTGGCTTCAATTTACATGAAAGGAGATTTCCAACTAAACATCAGGAAAAACTTTCTGACATTAAGAGCTGTTCAACATTAGAACAGCCTTCCTTGGGAAGTTGTGGACTCCCCTGGTGACATACCAATGTAGTTTCCAAGCCATCAATTAATTCATTTTGCTGTTGTTGTGGAGTAAGGCTTCTTGTGATTAGGAAGTATCCTGGCAAATCTATGAATTACTATGACTTTATTGAACAGTAATCATTCGGGTGGCGCTGTGGGTTAAACCACAGAGCCTAGGACTTGCCAATCAGAAGGTCGGCGGTTCGAATCCCCGTGACAGGGTGAGCTCCCGTTGCTCAGTCCCTGCTCCTGCCAACCTTGCAGTTCAAAAGCACATCAAAGTGCAAGTAGATAAAAAGGTACCGCTCCATCGGGAAGGTAAACGGTGATTCCGTGCGCTGCTCTGGTTCACCAGAAGCGGCTTAGTCATGTTGGCCACATGACCCAGAAGCTGTACGCCGGCTCCCTCGGCCGATAAAGCAAGATGAGCACCGCAACCCCAGAGTCAGCCACAAGGGGACCTAATGGTCAGGGGTCCCCTTTACCTTTACCTAATCATTGTTTCAATTTATTATTGTGATTTCAATGTTCGTTTGTTTTTTAATGTTATGGTGGTTATTGTGAGCCACCTTTGTTGTTGGAAAAGTGGAATACAATTATTAAATCAAATCAAATAAACTTGTCTTTTTCTGTTGCAATACTAAGTCGCTTCAGCCAGTGGAACGAGAGTCACACTGCACTTTTCAATATGTAAAATAGACGTGGGACATAGATGCCTATTACTGTTGCAAGAGCAAAGGAGACTCCACATCAATTAAATGCTACATAAATCAAGAGTAGACATTTATTTTGTATTCAAGAGTACATACACAATCAAAAAATAGTGCAGTAGAGGTTTATGAAATTTAATGTTAATGCATTTCCTTACAAAACTGCAAAGCATTAGCTGTAGTCATTTGCACACGGAAATAGAGATATTTGGGTTATGGTATATATGCAACAGGCACCATGACAGATTGTAATTTCAAATCTTCCACTGCACAAACTCATTTCCAGTGCTAAGGCATTTTCCCAGAAACCAGTTTCTTCCACAATAGTAATTTACCAGTTATCAAACTCATACACATATTGTTTGCTTACCCTGAGGTTTAACACGTCAGTGGAAATTCAAGCAAATCTATATGTAATGCAATTTTTTTTTATCATTGAGATCAATGCATTAGTGTCAACTTGGTTAGGTTTTTAGCCAGAAAAAGGTGGTATAGAGAAACCAAGCTAGAAACAGTCCCATGCGGCTGTTTGAGTGCAATTTCCAAGTGCCTTCCTCACTCCACCCCCCACAGGTAAGTTGCCTTCAGTTCTTCTTTAACACTTCAATGCAGCTTTGTATGAGAGAAACATTATTCTGGAAGGCAAAAGAAGTAGTCCGTTAGGTGGAGGAGACAGGGAGCCATCAAACCTAACCACAGAATAAGATAATCCAATGTATTTTCAAATAGTCTCGTTCAATGTGCTTTTCTTGTTATCTGAAATACTGAAGTCAGTTTGGTAGTTTACATACATAAACTCAACACTGTAGCCCTATGCAGATGCAGTTACTATAACTGCCAGGTGAACTAAAGTATATCTGAAGGAGCATCTCCACCCCCATCGTTCTGCCCGGACACTGAGGTCCAGCGCCGAGGGCCTTCTGGCGGTTCCCTCACTGCGAGAAGCCAAGTTACAGGGAACCAGGCAGAAGGCCTTCTCGGTAGTGGCATCCGCCCTGTGGAATGCCCTCCCACTAGATGTCAAAGAGAACAACAACTACCAAACTTTTAGAAGACATCTGAAGGCAGCCCTGTTTAGGGAAGCTTTTAATGTTTGATGTATTACTGTATTTTAATACTTGGTTGGAAGCCGCCCAGAGTGGCTGGGGAAGCCCAGCCAGATGGCAGGGTATAAGTAATAAATATTATAAAGGTGGGTTAAATTCATTTTGGTGCAAAACTTTGAATGATTTCTAGTTCATCTTCACATTCAATACCTCCCCCTGCCAAACTCTTAGCTGTTACTTTTTTAAAAAAACACTACTGAGCATCAGTAAAGAAAGTTAGGAAACAAAGTGTGGAGGCAACATGGTATGACTTTATTAGCCAGATAGAGATGCTGCTGTGGCTAATGTCTTAAGTCACTGTTTCTAAACAATCAGATGGAGGGGTTTTCTTTATCTTCCCTGCTGAAGCCGTTTGCTCTCTTCCAACAGGAGCAACTTGCAACAAGTAATACAGAGACAGGGACAAAGTGAATGATGCCTTATGCCTTTAACAGCTGTGTGGCTGAAACATATTAAACAGTCTTTTCTGGTATGGGAAATCAATTGGGGGGGGGGAAACTTCACCTGTTGGTGTGTTGTTTGTCAGACAACTTATTGTCTGTGACCTCTGTTTCACTGTCGGACCTTATACTTCATCACAGCAGCTTATAAGATCTGAATGCTGATTTATTTTTCTTTTGCAGAAAAGAAAAATTTTCTAGACTAAAGGTTCATTTGGATAAACTGGAACTAGTTCCTGTATAGGCAGGATGAACCAGAACTAGATTCTTTTAAAAATGAACTTTCCAAGCACTAATAGACCATGACTAAGCTTTCTTTGCCACTGTGTGGAGGTGTATGGTCGGACACTGGGATTTTCTTGTACGAGGTCTCAAAATTGCATGGGAAGCCTTGAGTATAGCAGGTTCCTTTCTTCAGACCATCACCTTCCTGAGTTGAGGCTTGACATGAAAGAGCTTCATGCACTTGTGTGGAGGTTTTAAAATTAAGTAGACACATGAAGTAGGTCTTCTGTATAAGAATAAGAACAAAACATCCCTCCCCCTGGATATGGCTACGCAGTGTGAATTCTCAACATTTTGGGCACCTTGCTCTTAATTATATGCTCCAGTAGTCCCTCCTCCTAAACAAACCATGCCATTTCATAGCTGACTCTTATTCATATAAAAGGCTCTAAGAGAATGTCCTTAAAGGTCAGAGTACTCAATTCAGACATATATAAGTCCTCCCTGCACCCAGAGAAAAGCAGTGGCACAGAAGTTCTTTGAAACAAATTTAAACAAGTTTCCTGTCCATATTTGGAAAGTTTTACCATGTCAAAAAAAGACTTCAGGGCTTATTTAGTGATATTGAAAGTTTTGGTTGACAGCATAAAACACACTAATCTAAATCAAACTACTTAATTAGCAATTCCCCCCCCCCCCGAACAGTCTTCATATTGCAAAAGGCTTTTTTGCTAGCCCTGAAAGGACAAATAAGCTGAACTGCCCCCAAATGCATACTGTGGAATATTTTCTACAGTTAAGACAGCCTGGACAGCCTCCATCCAGTGTCTTACTTTAGAACACATACCTTTGCATGCTTGATCTCGAGCTCAGACATTTCAATTAGATTTTTACGAAATGCTGCTATTCGCTTCTGTTTGAAGTTGATCAGTTCTGCCGTTGGGAGAACAGAGACGTTAAATCACTTGGAGATAGAGTCTAGTTAGTGCTCCAATAGCTTAAGACACTTTCATTTTAATTGAGTTAAATGATAAACACATGAACAAATCATTAGCATAACAATGTTGAGTACTTGCCAACAGGAATGAGTAACTTTTACAGGCAGCAAAATGTTTTATGTCTTTTGAGAAACTTGGTAACTGAATTAACCCATTTTGTCAAACTATCAATAAGTGCCAAACATGCTGATATATATCTATTCCAAATAATACCCAGTTTTTCTGAAAGAGTTCCATAGCACTATGGAAAGGGAAATGCAGGCAGCGACCGATGAATGTGTGTACCTGAAAGATGCATGATCATGGACGTATCCATGGTGCCAAACCTGGAAGTGACCTGAAAACGTCACTTAACACGTCGCTAAAAGGGCGTAATGGGGGCAGGGCGGGCTCATACGTGTTCCTCCAATGCATGTGGGGGCCGTGAAAGGAACCCCCGTGCAAAATGGTTGTCGGCTGAATCAAAAGTCTGGGATGAAGGTAATGAATACTTGTCCCAAACCCTTAGTGTTAGCCCTAGTAATAAATTTAGAAGGATTTTGTAGAGGTAAAGAAAGGAAATAGCAATCAAACCAACAAAATTCATTCATAGAAATAGCTCAATGCTGGCAGAGCATGTACATGTGGAATACACTGGGTGAAGCAGGTGGGGTTTTATTTTCAGTTCATGCTCAGTAGGGCAAACCTTTAGAGACACGAAGAACAGAAATTATTATAGTTACCCTTATGTGTAATTCAAAACAAAAATAATACTAAACCATAAAATAAAACTCTAGTGGCATTTAAGGATGTCTTAACAAAGTTCTGATTTTTCCCATGGCAGCTGGTTTGGGGTTTTTTCTCTTTTTTGGGGGGGGGGATATCAAGTGTCATTTTGCTTCAAAAAACCCCAAACAAACTCATTTTTTTGCTTTGCAAAACGTAAGTCTACCCATTGGGTAATCCAGTACTCTTGGTCAGTGTTCAAATTACAAGGAAAGTGGTAGGGAGGCCATTAAAGAATTCATAAGCTTCCTGCTTCCTCACCTTTAAGACAAATCATGCTCTTGTAAAGCTCGACACAGTTACTGAGGGGGCCAGACTCCATTTGCCATCCCCACAATTCAGATGTTGCTTGTTGAACTTGATGCAGAAAAATGAGATCCCACCCATCACTTCAGAGCAATTTCAATGTTTATCCCTATGCTGATTGCTAGGGAATAAAGTCATCAGCACCCTAGACTGCATATCACAAGCAGAAGTTACATCTTTCTACAAGGCAAGTAAACTCTAGACTGAAAAACTCTGGAAGAACATCTCAGGCACATCCACTGCAAAGCTTTGCCTTAATGTGGTGCCCTGAAGCGGTTTTACCTTGTTTTGCAGATTCAGAAAGTTTCTCAAATCTTTGACAGCACTCTTGCTGATGTGATTCTGCCAACTGGACATCTTTGCTTTTCAACCTAGCTTTATCCAAAGCTTTATTTGAATTTTCATACTCCACAAGGGCCCGTGTACGTCTGTACAAGAGATCCTGAATAGGTTGAGTGGGGGGAAAAAACAGTTCTTGATCAGGGCATTTAACTCAAAGCTACACCCCATGTTATACAGATATGCAGCCTGATCTATAGCTCAAGAAGCATTCCGAAATGCACAAAGAACTTTTGAAGAAGTTTAAGATAAGCCTTGGTACCTTGGTACTTGAACGGCTTGGCTGCCAAACAAATTGACCTGGAAGTGAGTGTTCCAGTTTGCAAACATTTTATGGAAGCTGAACGTCCGACACGGCTTCCGATTGAGTGCAGGAAGCTCCTGCAGCCAATCAGAAGGCGCGCCTTGCTTTTTGAACCATTTCGGGAGTCATTTTGGGAGTCATAGCCAAGCAGAGATATGAAGCTTATCTCCTTAGCACAAGTCTGCCAATCTAGGTCCATGGTGCCCAACGTGGTACCCTCCAAATGATGCTGGACTCCCATCTCCCATCAGTCCAGGCGAGCAGGGCCAAGGTTCAGAGATGCTGGAAGCTGGGATGCAATATGCTGACCTTGAGCACTACAACCTCCTGATTTTTTCATGATTAGTGACATAGTTGAATCAGAAAGGGCTGCAAGTTTCTCATCAGAAGCAGATGAATAAGGTCGTGAACTCCAGGTGTGGCAATCGGTCTAGGAGTAGCCAAAGAAGTTCTGAACCTCAATGACAAAAAAATGTTCATCAACAATGAACATAGTCTCCCCATTATCTTGGTACCATTTCAACCTTCAGATTGCGATCATGTGGAGCATGTTAATGCATTGTTATCAAAACTGTGGTACAAAGTTCAGCCAAATTGTTCTCATAGTGTAAGTACTGGAGAAAACATTCAGAGAGGACTCACTTTTGCTGCTTCTATATTGAGCATATAGTATTTTAGTAATTCTGATAGTTTCAAATCTTCATCAGAAGAAACACGATTCTCTACTTTCTATGGAGAAGAAAACATATTTACTGTATAGACAAACAATTTAAAATTTAGTGCATATTGGCTGTAGCATCTTTAAGAAAAAAAAGTTAAATTCTGCAGAATAAATAGTTCCATTTCAATTTGGCCTTGGGCTGTTTAGGCATGGAAACAACCTTGGCTGCCCTGCTGAATGACCCACACAAGGACACAGGAGTGTGACTTGAGGATATGATTCTAGACCGGGCTTCCTCAACCTCGGCCCTCCAGATGTTTTAAGACTACAATTCCCATAATCCCTGACCACTGGGTCCTGCTAGCTAGGGATCATGGGAGCTGTAGGCCAAAAACATCTGGAGGGCCAAGGTTGAGGAAGCCTGTTCTAGACAGTAGTGCTGGGGAACTTCTATTTTACACCTTGGTCGTTTGCTTATAGGGTGCCTCAAAGATCAACCTTGCTGAGATTCTGGATCAGTGCCTGGGGCCTCCATGGACTGCCTGTAGGCTAACAAATGAAGCTTAATCCAGGAATAGCTATGGTGCTCTGCATCAGCAGGTATACTGAACTTTATGGCACTGTAGCTGCTAAACCATATCACACCACACACCACACATTTCCCCAATAATCCAACAAATCAACAAAGTTATCCAGAACAGAGCATGCAGAAACACAAGATGGTGTGCACATCAGTAGGGTTCAGTTCAGTAGAACTGCTGCTCTAGAAACAGGGGTTCAAGCTGTGTGGCACTAAACACAGGTTATTATTTTGGAATACCCTTGGACCCAACTCTGACAAATTATGTTCAGGTGACAGCTGCGGTGGGTATTCCTTTGCCCAGCACAAGCTGGTACACCAACTACAGATCTGGCCATGAAAACACATGTCTTAGTTACACCTTGTCTGGACTACTCTTACTGGATGCACTCTAAGTGGGGCTTCCTTTGAAAAGGTGTCTGGAAACTCAGTTTGGTCCAGAGTGCAATACTCTTTAATATCCATTATGGGGAGGAATTGAACGTTGCACTTTTCCAATGGTTCTGTCAGCGTAAGCACTTCAGCTTGCTGATAGAACATTCTCCCCTTTCCTCCCGCCAGGCACTGTTCTGGGGGTTCTCCAGACCCCAACACAGCCCCCCCCCCCCGAGTCAGTTAGCTGTGCTGGTTCCTGCTAAAGCACCTTCTTAGTTGAACTGGCCTGTGGTTTTTAAGCTAATGATACTAAAGGGACTGTTTTCTGCACTATTAACTGGTCTGCCCACTAAGATCATGGTCAGATGCCCTCTTGTGTGTCCCAACTGACCAGCGCAGTCCGTCAGGCTGTATCGAAGGAGAGATTTTTCTCATAGGAAGTCCCTCCTGATGAAGTGAATGCTGACCCCTCCCTTACAATAGTTTGTCAGATGGCAAATACCTTCCATTTTAGAAAGACATCTGGCCGATATGGTTTTATACTGATGACATGTGCCACTTGTAGTTTTTTGTTTTGTCTCCTGCTGCTTTTTCTGTAGATTACATTTTTATCTTGCTGCTTTATGCTACTTATGTTTTATAATACAATCTTAAATGTTTTGATTGCTTTTAAGAGGGATGTTATGGTCAGATTATTTTTTGTTGAAAGGTGGGATATAAATATTTTAAATAAAAAATAAAATAAAATAAAAGTTACCCGGAGTTTCTCAAAGAGCTCAGAAATTTTCACCAAGTACCTGGGGAGGAATAGGGTGAGAAGAGAATGTTAACTGTATCTCCCAAACCCTGAACTCACACCAATAGCTTTATATTAGCAGCAAACCTCCTGCACTGGGGCAAGGAGTTGGGCCACATCAGCTATGGCTGCCAAGTTAGTGGTTAAATTCATAAGTGCAGTGACCTGGCTCCACGCCTCCTCTGCCAAACTATTTGGCTTCTGTGCTAACTGTAGAGGAAAGTCTTTCCTCCACAACCAGGATAGAAACCTCCAGGTTGGATCACCTCCACCAGTCTACCTGGAGGAAAGCAATATTTTTAGTCTGTGTTTCCAGGCTGGCTGGGAAGGAGAGTGCTCCCCCTTTTCTATGGCCAGCACAGTGACATAGGCTACTAGCCCCTTAGCAGGCATGTAAAAGAAATGGCACTGCAGGTAACTTTTGTGGGCTTATTTATATAAGACTAGATTCTGATTCTACCTGCCTGAACAGATTGGCCTGTTCCGTAAGACTCCAGAGTTATGACGACACAGAAGAACACAGGGCAAGGAAGGAGGTACTAACAGTAGAGGTATGAAGCCATACGAAAGACAAGAGGTGCAGACATCCCTGACCAACAGAAGCTACCACACCTCATTAACTGGATAATCTGGTGAATGTATTTATGCTACTGAAACCTGCTAGGCAGTAATGAAATTTTAAGCAGAGTCTTCCAGAGGGAACTCAATTTTCATCACTATAAACAAGTCCAACAGAGATGAGTCAGGAATTATGCTTGAGGAAGATAATATAGTACTAGAAGACAACTTAGATTAGAGGTTGCCAACATGGAGCCCACAGGCATCAGTGTGCCCCCCAAAAAGCCTCAAAAGTGCACAACACATGAGGGACTATTTGGTCTTCGTGCTCAGTCCCTATTAGCACTGGTTTCCCCTTTCCTACAATGAACACTTTCCCCAAAACATGTCCACTTTTCATTGGATGCCAGGACTGGACACCCACCTTCACTTCTGTTCTGAACAGAGGGAAAATGTGGGGGTGCCTGATGTAGTGCCTCCCCCTAATTGATTGGAGTGGGGCAATGGGGCATGCCTGTGCCATTTTGTAGTCCTGCCTCTTGTTCTGCTCTTAGCTAAGGCAGCCATTTTGGTTTAGGCAACAACCCCCACTGCAGCCATTTTGTGACTGGAGCCCACAGCACTCTCTCTCACCTGCTGAGCCACAGATTTTCCAAGGGTTTGGTGTCTCCGCTATGCGTGTGTGACGGGAAAACTGTTGATTCTCTCCCACATATAATGTTCAACTGTCCCCTACATAGCATAGCCAGGACTAAATTCCTGGGTCCTGCTTTACTGCGCTTGGTTGGCAGGCCTGCTGAGTCACATGCCGCACTACTTTTGCAGGATACAGATCCTTCTGTAACTCTGCAGGTGGCGAGATTCCTGAATGCGGTTATCTCACACACAAAAACCACCAAAAACAACAACATCAAAAACTAATCGGACAGTTTTGAAGAGAGTGCATGTCGGATCTCGTCTTCAGTTTTCCTTTTTCTGGGATCCGTCCCTTGGAGCTCTCCGGGCCCCAAGCTGTTATCTGGCTCTGCTCAATGACCCACCCCTGCATCATGGTGTTCACCTTCTGGTGCCGAATATATCGGTCTTTATGCCTCTGTGCTTTTATGTTTGTACATACTTCATGGGCTAATAGCCGTAAATAAATAAATAAATAAATAAATAAAATAAATAAATAAACTCTCTCAAAATTCCAGATGTGCCCACTGGCCCAAAAAGGAGACCCCATAGAAAAAGAACGAGGGCTGGTGTTGTTCTGTGCAAAGAACCAGAAACATACATGGATCTGGAATAGAATGTTCAGCAATTGTACAGTTGTAAAATTTTAAACCTGAGTTTCAGAACACTTTTGTATCAGTAGGTGACAGCACGCTCAAGTGAATAGCACTGTACTAGCAGCAGGCGGTGCTGCGGTCTAAACCACTGAGCATCTTGGGTTTGCTGATCATAAGGTTGGCTGTTCGAATACCCATGATGGGGTGAGCTCCCATTGCTCTGTCCCAGCTCCTGCCAACCTAGCAGTTCGAAAGCATGCCAGTGCAACTAGATAAAGAGGTACCACTGTGGTGGAAAGGTAAATGGTGCTTCTGTGCGCTCTGGCACTTGTCATGGTGTCCCATTGCACCAGAAGCGGTTTAGTCATGCTGGCCACATGACCCAGAAAGCTGTCTGTGGACAAATGCCAGCTACCTTGGCTTGAAAGCGAGATGAACGCCGTGCCCCATAGTCATCTTTGACTGGACTTAATCGTCCACGGGTCCTTTACATTTACCTTTTACTGGCAGCAAAAAATACCATAAGGGGTTGCATTCAAAGTAGCGCTAATAATAAAAAATAATAATAAAATTTTATTTATATCCCATCCTCCCCAGCCGAAGCCGGGCTCAGAGCGGCTAACAACAATAAAAGTAAAACAGCATTCTAAAATCAATTCATTTTAAAATCAATTCAAAATCAAATTAATGGCAACCATTGAGCTAGAGTTCTGTCAGACTGTGCCTTGGCCAAAGGCCTGTGGAACAGCTCAGTCTTGCAGGTTCTGCGGAAAGATGTCAAGTCCCTAGTCTCTTGTGACAGAGCGTTTCACCAGATCGGGGCCACAGCCGAAAAAGCCCTGGCTCTGGTTGAGGCCAGCCTAACCTCCCTGTGGTCTGGGACCTCCAAGATGTATTTGTTTGAAGACTGTAAGGTCCTCTGTGGGACATACCAGGAGAGGTGGTCCCATAGGTATGAGGGTCCTAAGGAGATTGTTCCATAAGTACAGGCATTTCTGCTTGCCCAATGGAATGTTCTCCCCTCTCCTCGCTCTGTATGCTGTTCTGGGGGCTCTCAAGACCTTCCAGAGCAGATCAGGGTGTGGGTGGCAAGGAGAAGCAAGGGCAGTTCTCTTACCCTAGTGGGAATCATTACACTGGTTTCTGCTAGGGCAACAATTTAGTTGAATACAGCCCAATGAATCCACAGGAGTCAATTGCTGTTACACGAGAGGGTAAGAACAGCAGAATGCAGGGAGCAGAAGCAGCTAGCTGCCAGTTGAGAAATCAATAGTATTAAGACAAAAACAAAGAAATTTACAGACAATAGTTGATATCAACATTCATCATGCTCAGAGAAAACCCACTGAAATCAATAGGTCTATGCTGAATATGACATGGGACAGTATCCAACTGAACAGTTCCACTAGTGTAAGGATTCTTAGTTGTGCAATGGAAATTCTTCACCCTCTCCTCACCCTGCACACCCTGTAAATCTGCTCCAGAGAGGGGAAGGATCCCCTGCAATAGATTCAAAGGTCAAGTTGGAAGGGGGTGGCAGAACAGGGAGAAGTGGGGGTGGTTCTCTTGAACAGCTGAAAGTTCTTGTCCTAGAGAAACAGTACAGTTTCTCCCTAAGCTGGATATCACCTACTAGCAAAAAAGAATCAATAGGAAAGAAATACAGAAAGTGAAAATCGAAGGCAGAAAAATAAAAGGAAATAGCATGAAAACTAATCACATTTACAGAAGGCACCAAAAGTTAATATTCTGAATTCTAATTTCCCTTTAATATTGTTTTCAGGTTTGGCTTAATTATACAGGTCTCAACTGTGTCACCCCTAACATGTCCTGCTGCCATTTAAATAAAATAAAAAAGTTATCAGGATAGCAGATGATGAATCTGACACGTTACATTTACTTTGAACCTTAGTGGCCTTTGTCACTGTGACAAAATAAATAATAATAATAATAATAATAATACTTTTATTGTCAATGTACAACCTGTGTACAATGAAAGTTTGAGAATCTTTGCCAGAGCTATTTTTGAAGAGGAATGGAATGGACTTACTTTTTAATGGTAGTTGGTTCTTCTAGAGCCAGACTATTTAAGCAAGCCGAAGTATGAATATAGTCATCTGCAACATCTGTTGAGAAAGAACACAAAACACTTTCAGTCTTGTCTCTGAACTGAGCAGTATTTAGAAAATACTCAAGTGTCTCTATAGGTGAAAAAGTTACTTTTATGAGCTCTTGTCATCTTATCTGCCTTTGCACATGCATCCTTGATTCTGTTGTAGTAGTTTATAAGAAATGTCTTCTCTTGTCCAAAGAAATCATCTACTTCCTGGAAAGAGATTTTCGGATGATTAGTGTTTTGACCAAGAAAACACGAAAATTCGGCTAGAGTTACTTTCACATTAACCCTCTTTAGTAGGAATGCAATACGATCTTGGCTTTTGAAATCATTTACAAAATATTTAGGTACTTTAAGGCTTCCCTAAAACAAGTGAACATCATGTGAAGGTCTGTGTATGTGTGCAGAATTATGACAGCCCCAACACCCTTTTACCTGAAAGTTGCTTAAATCTTTTCAAAATAATCAGCCTTAAAACAAGAAAAACACTTTAAAAGTCTTGCTCTGTTAGGTTCACTGCACAAGCAATCTCCATTCCCTCAGCTCTGTTCCCTACCCCATAAAAAAACCCTGATAAGTTAGTTTTACTTTACAGTGGAAAGAAAAGTGCTGGGGAAGATAGCACTTTGCTCTCATCCAGGAGGGCTGTTGTTATGTCTATACCTCCAAAAATAGGGCGGAGGAGTGCTCACAGTAGTACTGAATTCATGGTGTCCTGGAGCCCCCGATTTGCCCCCCTCCAACCCACTCCATTGCTGAAGAATGAGCCTACGTGCTTGTTCTTAGCAACGCAATTTGCACAATTTCATGCCAGAAAGTCTTGAAGTGATTTACAATAAAACAGTTAACATACAAAAAAGGAGTTAAAACAATTGCATATATAAAGATTTTAAAAAAATAAATATAAAAGCAGTTCAAAACAACAACAGCATTTATATGAAATCAATTAAAATCCAAGAGAGCAACTGGAATAAAGGTTTTTAAATGCCAGTAATACAGTATACATAAGCAGGCATACAGATTTATGGAAAATAACGCAAGAGATAATCTAGCTTTAAGAACTCTTACTTTAACCCCAGAGAACAGAACTTCATCAGCGCTCTTCACCACAATTTTGAAGAAGCCACCAAACATTTCTTTTGTGTTTTTCCTCCGAACACTTAGCTAAGAGAGATAGGGAAAGAGACACGTTAGGCAGTGATAAACTATCCATTATCATTATGCTGGAATTCAAACCTGTGATCTTGGTGCTATTGGCACCATACCCTAACCCACGCATTTCCAGCATTCTACCCACGGAGCCCACTTTAGAGTGGTAGCTATTAATGAGGACTACGTGTGACAAATTGGCACTACAGGAACAGAGCCAGTTACAAAATTGTGGCAGGTGGAGTTTGGCATATTCAATCAGCAACTACAGACATAATTTTATTATTTCTAATCCCGTTTCAAAAATTGCTGAATTCTTTGCCACAGCACTTTCCTTGCGGCAAGGAGTTCCATAGTTCAGCTGTCTTCAAGTTAAATAGGTGTTATTTACGGAAGCAATGTAAAGTTGTATATAGCTTAAATGCAGTCTTGCCTTCCTTTGACAGGATTTTTTGGGGCTTGATTCTTTCAGTGGTTCTTGTAATTTTCTGGATTGTTTTATTTGGAATAATTTTGATTTTATATTTTAATGCTTATATTAATTATGAATTTTGATGTTTAAATTTAATGATCTGTAAATCATCCTGGAATATTTTTGATGAAGGCTGGTTAAGAAATAATGTAAATAAATGAAAAGCAGATGTGCCTTACATCCTGATCATACTCAAGGAAGACATGAAAGTTGTGATCTTGGCTGAGAAGAGGGTGGGCAGAAATTCGCTGAAGGAAGACTTCATGTGACGATACGGTTTTCTTGAACACCGCAAGGTACTCCCTGGAAGAAAAAAAATATTGGAATGGAAAAAAATGTGCCCCACATTGTGCACACTTCGGCCTAAGGTGCACCTGCATTGTAGTGGGCTGTGCATACAAGCATTGCAGGTATCTTCTTGCATAGAATCGAGAAGCTGGAAGGCACCCAAAGTGTCATCTGCCCCTCAGGAATCACAGCCAATTGCAGTCAAACCTTGGAAGTCAAACAGAATCTGTTCCAGAAGTCCATTCGACTTCCAAAATGTTTGGAAACCAAAGCCAATTGGAAGCTGCGGATGTTCAGCTTCCAAAAATAGTTCGCAAACCGGAACAGACACTTCCGGGTTTGCAGCGTTCGGGAGCCAAAAGGTTTGAGAACTAAGCTGTTCAAAAACCAAGGTATGACTGTAATTGCTTTCAATGATGAATGCCATAACTTCTAATTTACATTTTAGATGACAGATTAGATGCCACTCTCTCACCCACTAGTACAATCAGCAGCTGCAATGACCATATACCTCGAATTATGTGTACGGCTCCCGATCTGGCAGTAGGAACCACAAGCACAGCCACAGACTGGAATTATAGACCATCCCCAGAAACAGGACTTTGGGCACCTGCTTCACAGCAAACTCATCTCCCTTGCTGAACTTGGATGACTTCCATCACATACAATTCTTGTCAGAGCTTTTTTTCTAAAAAAATGTTTAGGGGTGCTCTCATTTTCCTACTCATATTGAGATACTGCCCCTCAATGAGGCCAAACTTAGATTCACAAAATGTTTAGGATACCCCTGCATCCCCCTAGAAAAAAAAGCACTGGTTCTTGTATCCAGATATGAACTTTAGCTTCTTCACACACCCCCATATCTTGATATTTTAAATCAGTATTCAACCTCTCAGACTTAAGACCTACCCTTTAATCCCACTAAAAAAAAATACTGCAAGGCTTTCTCTCATGGCAGGCTGATAAATTGACTGTGATGCTAAACTGATAAAGGTGCTACAAGCCACCATACATATCTGTCTCCAATGACAATGCTGAATCAAAGAGTCTACAAGCCAGATCATTCTAGGCAGGGATGGGGGACCTGTGGCCCTCCATTGCTGACTCCAATTCCTAATTTGATCCAGTCAGAATAGTCAGTCAATCTGGCCAGCCACAGGCTCCCTATCTCTTCTTTTTCGTGTGTGCATGTTAACTCCTTCCAGAACAGACTGAATACCAGCTAGCTGGACAGATGACATTCACACTAACAGCAACTCTGCCTTCAAACTGAATCCCAAGTTGATTTCCAGGCCTAATCCAAAGCACAGGTTCTTAACTTTAAAATCCTCAACAACTTGGTTCTAGTAATCTCTGAGAATGTGCAAATTCTCCCAGCACTTGAGAGACCCTATTTTGGGTCTTCTGAGGAGACCCTATTTTGAAACATGTCTTATGGGAAGCCTAGGTCACCCTCAAACAGGAGAGGAGCCTTCTTCGTAGCAGCTCTGATGCTCTGGAATAGTCTACCAGACAGGTCTGTTCTCTTTTTGGAGACTGGTGAATTCGCCTACCCCAACCTTTCACAAACACTGGATGACAGACTGCTATCATGTATTGTAGCTTTATTGAAATGTTTACTTATGTTATAGGTTTTCTTAAGCTTGTAAATGACAAATTGTCTGAATAGTGGTGTATAAACAGATTTAAATAACATGAGCTTTTAACTAGGACTGGGGAAACTGGCTTCAAATCCCCATTGGCACTTGGACTTTCACTGGGTGACCTTGAGCCAGTCACTACCTCAGAGCCAAACCTGCACACAAGGTTTGCTGAGAGGATAAAATCATAGAATTGTAGAGTTGGAAGGGACCCTAAGGATCATCTAGTCTAACCCCTGCAATGCAAGAATATGCAGCTGTCCCATAAGGGGACCAAACGTGCAACCTTGACATTATCAGCACCATGCTCTAACTAACTGAGCTATCCAGGGCCATATATTGTCCTTAGAATAAAGGGAGGATATGAATGCAACAAACTAAACTAAACTAAACTAAACTAAACTAAACTAAACTAAACTAACAGACCATGCAGAGGAGTGGGAAGACAATGCAAATTCAGAAAACTTACTAGGCTGTTTTAACCTGTAGAGTCTTGACAGTTCAGAAGCCTTCTTTACACTCGCATAGATTTGTCAGCAAGCAAACATTTACATGGGATATAGAGGGTCTTTTTGTTAAGTATGATCACACTCACGCTTCCAGCTCTTGCTTCATTTTGGCAAATTCCTCTTTTGTCATAGACATTTCTCCTTCCCCAAGCTTATGCATCTTCTCTCTGGGGCCATCAAAGTCAGGCTTTGCAGGTGCTGGAGGAATCTTAGACAAAAAGATCTGTTGTTAGGAACCTCCTTGTCCAAAAAGAGAACTTCAGTAATTTCTACTGTCTAGCAATTTCCACAAGAACACTGCAAGTCAAACATCTAATTTTTATGGAAATCCCTTCCAGCTGAGGTCAGAAAAGCCACCTCTCTGTTGAGCTTTCAGTGCTTTCTGAAAACTTTTTTATTCATTTTTTAATAGAATAATAGCTTTTAGTCATATTTAGTTTCATTGTATTGTGTCTCCTACTGTAATTAAGTAGTATATAATTTGTTAAAAGTAAATAATAGATAACTTAGGTACAGTATAGTATAACAATATTTCACTATAGAACAGCAGTGTAAATGCTGAAAAGATGTGAAATGAACTAAAATATGACCAATGTATTCAGAGTGTTCTAAGGGCAAATCTGTAGCTACAGATCTGGTGGGACGGAGATTCAGGATAGAAGGGTGGAGACGTAGCACATTACAAGTAAATGCAAAACTGCATCTCAAAAAAGTAGTATTGTATTGTATGTCTAATTTAAATAAAATGATGAAATTTGAAGTGTGCAAAGTCCTGACAATAATCTCATTGCCTTTGTATGAGCCCCTAGCACAAAAAAATAGGGGCAATTCTTGAGGGGTGTCAAATGCTCTTGCGAGCTGAAACTGAGAACAGCACTCTAGCACACACAAGAATACACACACTCTTGCTGCTAAACATATATGTCATTTCTCAACTACTTCAGTCTTCAATAAAACCAACAATCTAAAAAAAGTCCAAACCAACAATAGTACAATAAAATTTATTTTAACTGGAGAATACTCAGAAAACCAAACAATTATAAGATTAGCAAAATAAAGCAGAATTTAACTGCACTTCCGCAAGATCCACATCTCTGGCTCTTCTCAGATCTCCTTTTGGAGGCAATTTCACAAAAGAACCCACCAATGAAGTATCACTACTTCATTAAATTATCATCTTGCTGCCCTCAATAAGGTTTCATTATTTGATAAACTCAAAATTAGTTACAGTGGTACCTCAGGCTAAGAACTTAATTCGTTCCGGAGGTCCGTACTTAACCTGAAACTGTTCTTAACCTGAAGCACCACTTTAGCTAATGGGGCCTCCTGCTGCTGCTGTGCCGCCGGAGCAAGATTTCTGTTCTCATCCTGAAGCAAAGTTCTTAACCTGAGGTACTATTTCTGGGTTAGCGGAGTCTGTAACCTGAAGCGTATGTAACCCGAGGTACCACTGTACTGTAAAGAGTTGAAATGTGGTTACTTAATAGTGCAATCCTACCCATGTCTACTCAGAAGTAAGCCTCACTGAACCCAATGGGGTTTAATCCCAGGTTAAGTGGGTGCATAACTGAAATATCCATAGCAACCCCACTCATGCATTGAAATGAGTTTCAAGGCTACATATATATATCAATATACACTGGAGATTAAGAATCAGTACTATGAAATTCTAAAACAAAAAATCAGAAACCACAGAATTACTTGTTTGCAATTTGTAATTTCACTGTTTAGCAAATATGTCTGCATTTTAAATCAGATTTTGTAAGTACTTACAATTAGTCCTGCATACTCTTCTGTCTCAATAAATGTATCATGCAGCCACTCAAAATCTTCATGCTGTCTTGTAACGGAGAATTCTGTGCTCTGAAAAACTGGCAGTGTAGTCTGAAAACAGAAATAAGTTACTCCTTTGGACCTCATTAATACAAAAAATAAAAATAATAAATAGTGTAGGCTTTTGAGACTGTTAAGCTGGAACATGGGTGGGAAGACTTCAGGTTTGTAGGATCTACTTTTTTAAAAAAACTAGAACCCTGAGAACCACCAACTGGAGCCGGGTGTAAAGAAACACGTGTAAAATTAAAGGATTCTGAGACAAGAGATGAGAAATTTGTTCTGAATGCCAGAAATGGAGTTTACATCCCTTCTACACAAAACTCCACTCCTAGCTTTCCTCACTTGCTGTTGCAACCATATTCCATATTCAGATCCATGAAGGCAGCACAGCTGCCATCAAAACTGTTTAGAAGTCAAGATACAAACAAACAGAAAAGGACTGAACTGATTTTAAGTTTACAGACCCAAATCTCCCCGCCCCCCACTTACTGAAATCAAATCTGAATTACTACATGTTATTAAAAGCAGTAATATACCGTATTTTTCGCTCTATAAGACTCACTTTTCCCCCCCTAAAATGTAAGGGGAAATGTGTGTGCGTCTTATGGAGCGAATGCAGGCTGCGCAGCTATCCCAGAAGCCAGAACAGCAAGAGGGATCGCTGCTTTCACTGCGCAGCAATCCCTCTTGCTGTTCTGGCTTCTGAGATTCAGAATTTTTTTTTCTTGTTTTCCTCCTCCAAAAACTAGGTGTGTCTTGTGGTCTGGTGCGTCTTATAGAGAGAAAAATACGGTAATGTGTGAATACAAAGTGAGATTAAACAAATGAACCAAAAATCAGTATCTTAAATTTCTGAACCCCAAACCAATATCTTAAAATGACCCATGAGCAACATCTTCCCTGAAATATTGCTTTTATTCAATTTAAACAAAATCTCAGCTTATTTTGGCCATGGTTCATTTTTAATTTTATATAAATGGACATATATATTGGTTTGAAACATGATATATGGCTTTTCAGGTGGTTTTCAATACACTGCTCAATCTTGATTAGTACAAGAGGTATTTAGATGTATATGGAAGCAAGTGAAAAAAGAAAATATCATAATAAAAAGTACAGTGGACCCTCTGGATACGGATTTAATTCGTTTTGGGGGTCTGTACATACCGCAATAAAATCTGTAACCAGAGGCGCCGCTTCTGCACACATGCACGGTGCGACAGAGCACTTCTGTGCATGCGCGAGTGGCAAAACCCTGAAAAATACTTCCGGGTTTGCCATTTTGGCAACCCAAAGATTACATATCCAGAGAGGTACATAACCCGAGGGTCCACTGTAGAGGGAAGATTTCCCAAGAGATAATTTTGGAGAGACAGAGCACATCATCTTAAAAAAAAAAAACTGGCATAAAAATGCTTTCATTTCAATTTATGTGAGGTAAGGCTATTTCCCAAGCCATGTTCACTAACCTGTAACTTCATAGAAGTTACCTTGGTCACTAAACATGGCAAAGTTGTAGCTTTGTCCCAACTTTAATTATCCTTCTTCCCTGCCATCTTACCTTAGTATGGACTGTGAATTTCACTTTGTCTTTTTCACTGAGAGCATCAGGGATATCAATCTGCAGTGAAGGGTCAATATTTAGATCCACAGACACAGACCTCATCTAAAATGAAAGCAGAAGGAATTTAGAAGGCTGGAGATCTCAGCAATAGCTTCCTACACCAACTCCATACCCATCAAACCTCAGCTAGGAGGATGGGATAGGAATAGCAATTCTTTGGAAGCAAACTTTGGGTCACCTATTTACTGTGGTACTGCTGCTGAGGAGTCCTTACCAGAGTTTAATCTCAATTTGTAACCATTAGCAGTAACAATACATGAAAAATATATGAGAGGATTATTATAACATCAATTGAACAAAAACAGGACTTGGGGTGGGGAAGATAAAACTACTTTTTTTTTCTTTCCTTAGGAGCAGCATGGCATTTAGGTAGTTTAGAATTATACTGCAATCTCAGAGAAGCCTATGCAGGACTGGCGGAAAGTTAATTTGAATTTTATTTCAAAATTTATTTCAAAAGAAGGGCTAGAATTAATTTCAACATCGTTTATCAAAACTGGTTGCCCCCATGAGTTCCTCCCACACCACTCTTAGTGCATTAAGATCTTCAACTGAGGTCTCTCCCTGAGTTCCATCGTGTGTGTGTGTGTGTGTTTGTGTGTGTGTGATGGAAATCAGAGTCATAACTAGGGCTGTGTGATGTATCAATACATCGTCTGAAACCGGTCTGAAGTTCAGATCGCAATAAGAGTTTCAGAATTTTTGAGCTTGCAAGCGTGAAGATCTGTTGGGTGGTGATTGCTGGGAAGGACCACAGAGAGCGATTCACGTTGTGGTGGCCTTGGCAGAGGAAAGCCAAGAAGGTGCTCCTCTGCCTGCCTGCACCTTCCCTCCCTCCACAGCCCAGCTGCCCCTCCTTATTTCAGACATTGTAATATACTGGTGTACTGTACTGCGATGGTTAACTAGTGATATATCACTAGTTCTTGGTATCTGAAGAAGTGTGCATGCACACGAAAGTTGATACCAGTAACAAACTTAGTTGGTCTCTAAGGTGCTACTGGAAGGAATTTTTTAATAGTGATATATCACAATGTGAAAAATCAGATGTCGTCCATCTAGGAGCAAGGAACTGAAAGCTGAGCCGAGTGGAAAGGAAACAAACGAAACAGTGGAGCAAAGGCAGAGAGGGGCTGAGGTAGAGGTTAGGGTAGGCGGGCTGAAAAATGAGTTGCTACAGCCTTTGGAATCCTGGGTAGAGGGTGGGAATGGCCAGACCACAGAAGGACAGTTTGCTTTGGTCTTCAGTTGCTACCTGCAAAGTTAGCTGTTCATCCTGCTCCCCACTCCCAAGTGAGAAGGAATCCATTTAAGCATGTGAAAGAGTTTTGTTTGCTTATGCCAAGAGTACCACAAGGGAGTCTCTTCAGCACATCAAAAGGCACAGTGCTACTTTTCCTAGAAAAAGAGGTGCCAAAACTCACCATGAACACCTCACTCGTTCTCTCAGAATGGCAATGATGCCCACCTGAGAGGTGCTGAAACTGAGTTTCAGTGAGTTCAAGCTGAGAAAAAGCCCTGAAAAGGCTTCAGGGGAGCAGCGATGAAAAGGAAAGCCAAAAGCTCAATAGCTGGTGACAGCTTTTCAGCTGTTTTAGTCAGCAAGGAACACTACTCTTGCGCTCCTGTGGTGGTGATTTCTGTCACAAACAAGTGGCAGGATATCTATCTCCCCTTGGTCACAAGGGGGCGCTCCTTAGTTCCAAAAGGCGACTGGCTCCCGGTTAGTTTCAAATGCTGACGCAGCAGGCACATAAAAGTGCATACAAGTACCGCCTGTCTATATGTATGCATGTCTGTGACCCATGTGTACAAAAAGTGTGCACAAGTATAATCATGTCCACGTCGTCACATTTGCTGCTGCTATGTGCCTCTACGAACTTGGACCAACAGGGAGCGTGGCAAAAAATTCTTAAGTCATGTCTGCACTAGACTTCTCAGTATTGTAGCAGGTCTAGGGTAAAGAAAAGCCTGCCTGCTGCCATTCAGAAAACAGACAAATTGTTAATTAATTAATATTTTGCATATTTTCCCCTTTCCCCCTCCAAGATCATCTGACTTTACACTTACAGCCTGGTATAACCGTATATTGCATGTTGCCCTGTGTGAGGAACAGACCTATGAAGCTTGGTGCTCAACAGGCTCAAACGGACAGAGTTTTCAACCAATTTGGTTCCCTTTCCTTATTAATGTAGCAGGTGGTCATATCAGCCTCCCTCTGAACCCAAAACACATTTTGGGGGAAGCTGTTACATCATCTCAATCTTCTACCCTTTCCTCTTCCACCCTACCCATTATTTAATTTTCTGCTATTGCCTTTTGGAGTGTTTAACTGGCTAGATTTTCTTTTTGCTTTGTGTTATATTCTTGCTTGTTTGATGTACTACATTGTTCCATGCTCTGAAACTCTAAGAAAAAAATAGACCCTAACTTCTGTCACCTAGCGGGATCAGGGCTTCCTGCACTTCTGAAGTTACATGTATATACAGGCAACCCCCATTTTGTGTGGGGGTTACATTCTGGGTCATTGCACGCGTCAGTGGAGTGCACATAAGCCCACCCTGCCCACTTCCGGGTCCAAAAACAACTCCAGCATTTACGGTCAGGCACTCTTTGAACGCACACAAAACAGGAGTTGCCCGTAGACTGTGTGCCATGTCAGCACATTCAATTGCCAAAAGGTTTATACAGCTATTCTGAAGTTACTTATCTTAACTGCCCAGGCACATTCTGTTGTCAAAACAATATATATTGCAGAGTACATGGGGGGGGGGGGAGGATACTGGACAAAAGAAACAGCTTCCGCTCAGATAACACTCTATTCCAGAATAAGCAACAGATTATGCATGAAGTTCATAGTGCAATTTAGGATCACTTCACATTACATGCAGATTGGTTTCCAGCATGTCCACTTGTGGTACGCAATGCTACTCCTACTCAGAGTTGACTTTGCCTGCAGGCTAATAATTAATGATCCCAGTCAAACAAGGAAGGAAAGCTGTAGCCCTCCAGTGCTGTTGGACTTAGAGTTCCATTAGCCTCAGCCAACACACTCAACTGGCAGCAGTCAGAAACTATGATGGGAGTTGCAGTGCAGTCCAACACCATCTGGGGAACCACAGTACGTACTGTAAGGATTTATTAAGCATTATTCTATTAAAAATATAAAAATGTGGGTCACAAATTGAGGTCGACTTGATGTTAAGATGAAGGCATATTAAAAATGTGGGCACAGCATAATCATAGCATTCAACAGCTTTGAGTGGGGGGTTGTGTGTGTGTTTTTTATCAATCAATGGTATATACGTTCTACAAAATAAATTTTAGGCTGCAATTCTATGCACACTTTCCTAAGAATAAGCCTTACTGAAAACAGTGGAAGTTGCTTCCAAGTAAAGTTGCAGAGAATTGCACAAGAAGTCCCACTGATCTAGGGCTGAACTGAACAGGATGGTAGTAGTTCTTTGCACAACAAATTTTAAAAGTAAACTGACTGGAGATGGGCTGCAGTTCACTGGCATCGTTTATTTATTCCCCTCCTTTTTCTCTGACATGACTCAATCTGACTTACAGATAAAAACAAGAACCTCGAAAAGCACAAAGAAAAAAAATCACTGAAAAACTACTGATAGAATTAAAACTATATACAGATATAAAATACATTAAAATCATACCAATAATTACAAAAAAAAGCAAGGCACCAGCACTTTCATTAAAAACAGTCAGTTCCCCAAAGCCTGCTGTAACAGAAAAGTATTCACCTGCTGGTGGAAGGAAAGAAGGATGGAGCTAATCTAGATTCCCTAGGGAGGGAGCCCCAAAGTTTGGGAGCAGCCACCGAGAACATCCCCACCAAGCCTGCCTGTGAGGGTGGAAGGACAGAAAGAAAGGCCTCCCCCAATATCTCCAAACCTGGGCAGGTATATGAGGGAATACGGTCTTCCAGGTCATAACCAGCACTTTCAGTTGTGCCCGGAAACAGACTGGTAGCCAGTTGGGAGCTTCTTCTAGCAAGTCGTCTGCTCCCCTATAACAATCTGGCTGCAGCTCTTTGAGGCAGCTGGAATCCCTGAGCACTTTTCAAGCGCAGCCCTACACAGAGAGGACATCACTAGGGCGGCGTGTCACTGTGGCCAAACCGGACACCTCCAGCAACAGGCGCCCATCTCCTTTGCATACATGAAGTTCAGTCCTTAGGGTCTCCTGGTGGGGCTCGGAGGGAACCTCGGCCAAATAATAATAATAATAATAATAATAATAATCAGTCATACCTCGGGTTGAAGTAGCTTCGTGATGAATATTTTTGGGTTGTGCTCCGCGGCAACCCGGAAGTAACGGAGCATGTTACTTCCGGGTTTCACCGCTTGCGCATGCACAGATGTGCAAAATGATGTCACGCGCATGCGCGGAAGCGGCAAAACGCGACCCGCGCATGCACAAACACGCAGTCGCGTCTTACGTTTACTTCAGGATGTGAACGGGTCTCCGGAACGGATCCCGTTCGTATCCAGAGGTACCACTGTAATTTATTATGTATACTCCTCCCATCTGGCTGAGTTTCCCCAGCCACTCTGGGCAGCTCCCAATCGAGTGTTAAAAACAATACAGCATAAAATATTTAAAACTTCCCTAAACAGGGCTGCCTTCAGATGTCTTTTAAAGATAAGACAGCTGCTTATTGCCTTGACATCTGATCGGAGGGTGTTCCACAGGGTGGGCGCCACCACCGAGAAGGCCCTCTGCCTGGTTCCCTGTAACCTCACTTCTCGCAATGAGGGAACCGCCAGAAGGCCCTCGGCGCTGGACCTGAGTGTCCGTGCTGAATCCCTCGGCCAGCCCCTGCCAGCAGTACTGAGCTACCAGACCACAGGCCTGGCATGGTGGAAGAAGGCAGCTTCCTACGAGCGCATCTCCCCGTGTCCGGACTGCAGCCCGTCCCACCTCCTCCCCACCCGCGCTGGGGGCGCAGCCCGGAAGCGCCTCGCGGGGCTTTCCAAGGCAAACCTCGCCCCCTCCTCGGGGGGGGTGAAGCAGGCACCGCAGGAAGCGGGCCGGCCGCGTCCACACGGGCAGGCAGGCGCAGGTAAGCGGCCCCCTCCCCTCCCAGGAAGCGACGCCCGTCCAATGAGTTGATGAAATTGATGAAACAGAGGGTGTTTAATTATAATATTTTAAATTAAAATACGTAAATGAAAATAAGGTTGGAAGGATTTGCTGAAAAAATGATCCGAACTAGAATACAAAATTGGGAGGTGAGAGGAGGTCAAGGAAATAAGTAAAGGGAAAAAGTTATGTAAAGGTTTAATTTGTTTTTGTTTTATTTTAATTTAACGCATTTTTATATCTTTTGTCTTGCTTTTTTTAATATATTTTATTCTATTGTTCTCTTTTTTTCTTTTTGCTCTGTTATGGTTAAGCTTTTCTTTGTACTTTGTACTGTTTTGTTCTCTTTTTGTAATCTTAAACTTGGAATAAAGATCATTAAAAAAAATAAATAAATAAGGAAGCGACGCCCGTCCACAAGCGAAGCGGAACCGACTCGCTCCCCGGGAGCCGCCAGCCCGGACTCCGGAGGCCTTTTTCCGCTCCGCGCCTGGGCCTCAGAGAGGAGGGGGGGGGGTTCAGTTGGGTAAAAGTCGCGCGCATTCCCTCCCCCCCCCTCAAAATATGCGGGCGCCTGACAGAGCAGCGCTTCTCTGAGGGGAAAAGAGGCGGGGGGGGGAGGGGACGGGAAGCGCTTCTTCTCGGGCGGGGCTGTGGAGAGGCTTCCCTTCCCTCCCTCCCCCCCCCCCAGGCCAAGCCCGGAGAGAAGGGCTCCCCCTCGCCCGCCCCCCCCCCCGGCACCGCGCGAGACTCACCTTCTCCCGGCTCCCCTTCTCCTCCTCCTCCCGCGGCAGCTGCTCCTTCGCGGCCACAGACATGACAGCGCCTTGCCTCGGCGGCCCTCACTGCGCAGCCGCGGAGGCTCCCCCGCGCGCCGCCTTTTCTGCCGCTCGGGAGGAGGAGGCGGCCCCGCCCCCGCCCTAGAGATAAGAAAAGGGTAGACGAGCCCCGTTTGCAGCTGCCCGCGCATCTTCTCCTCCCTAAGCCGCCTTGAGTCCCGTGTCCGGGGATGGGGAGGAAAGGTGGGCAGCGCCGGCCCGCCCAGGAGGGAGAGCTGAGGCGACCGCCTTTCGGCCGGCAGGTCCCGATGTAAGCCTGGACAACACGCAACACAACACACCCCTCTATGGCCCAAGGGCTGCATTAACCCTTTACCCCCCCCAATTTTTTTTATTGGTTTTCACAACATTATAAACAAACAAACACATAAGACAAACAAACATAAATTGAAAATTACACTTGTTAACATTGTTAAGTGACTTCCTCGCTTCCCCTTGGTTGAATTTCATTGCATATCCTTTTAATGGTTTTCCAAATCACAGTTCTTATAAAATTTAACTTAAACATTAACATTCTTAGATCTTCACATTATGAAATTAAACATATTAATTTGACACTTAACATAAATAAAATCCTGAGCCAATTAAGTATCTGCAAGCTGTTTTCAGTTAACTTAACACATTTAACTAAGTAATCATTAAATTTAATCCACTCTTCCTGATACTCCTCCTTTAGGTTGGCGAGCTCCGAAAAATCCATAGGGCTGCATTAACCCTTGGCGAACCTCGCAGGAGTCCCCTGGCAGCGGTGGGTGTGGCCTCCAAATTCGCACACCCGGGGCTGACCCCCTGCAGGTGAGCGGAGGGCCAGGGATGAGCTCTGATTCTCAGGTGACTGACCTGACGGCTTGCGAAGGGGGGCACTTTGCATCTCCAGGGGAAGCTGGGGTGGGGAGGGCCACCCACATCTTGCAACGGCTACGCGGCGGGGCATTGGAAGAGCTGTCCAGGCATGCCAGTGGAGAGGCCGTTTGGGGGCGCTTTGCCGAGACCCCCCCCTAAAACCTGGAACCCTGTCCCTTTGTGGTCAAAGACAAGAGGCTTGGGCGGATCCCTCCCGGCATAGCAAGGACTCCCGACACAGAAAGCTTTTACTAAATCGCACCATGCAAAATGGCTTGAAGCACACAAATAAAAATATGCCCTCGGAGTAAGGTCAGGAACTGTGCTTTGCTTTTGGATTCCTCCCGTCGGGTGGGTGGGGAGAGGGAAGGGGAAGTGTATTGAAACCCGGAATATCCTCCCGCGCGTAGCATTCACCACGTTCTAGCTCTCGCCTTCTCCTTTTCCGCCCGCCTGTCTTCGCTTCCGGCGGACAAGGCGGGCGGAAGTGACGTCGTGAGGCCAGCGGCTGAAGGAGGCAGTCGGATTGTTCGTCTGAGGCCGGCGTCGCTCCCGCGGGACGTGGAGGTCGAGCCGTGTGACTCCCGCCTCTTATTCAGGTGGCTCTTAAGGAGTTGACTTTCTCTCCAGCCGCTTAGACGCATCTTCTTCCCTCAGCCGCTTCCCGTTTCGACTGCTCTTCTTCAAGGCTCCGGCCTTATTCAGCTGCGAAAGCTACCGTGGTGACTACAACTCCCATCATCCCTAGCTAGCAGGACTCATGGTCAGGGATGATGGGACTTGTAGTCCGAAAACAGCTGGAGACCCAGGTTTTGGGGGGAAACGGGTTATCTCTGATACTAATGGCACTTCCTTCTGAGGAAATGTGCCTCAGAGAGAATTGTCAGTGCAGCTAAGAAGACATGATAGTAGTTGGAGAGCCCAATACATTTTAGGATTAAATTGTGCCCCTCTTGGTGGTAAAATGAAATTATTTCTTGAATATGTCATACTTTGCTGCACTTCACTGTTACCTCAAAATCTGCTATCTGAAGCATATTTGATGTATCACCCTGACAGTAGTAGTGGCAGACCCAATGACAGCACACAGCAAATAACCAAAGCTTTTTATATTTATCTAATAGGAGAATTATGGGAAAGTAGAAGCATTTCTCAATGAAACATCTTCTGGAGTCAGCCTTCTGTAAATACTGCCTTGCAGTATGATGTCATTTCTCTGCATTAACAGAAAATGTTGGAGAGTCCCAATGTTGTTGAGAGGAATGTTGAACCAGGAAGGATTCAGGTTTAGATCACTTGCTGCTTCGTGCTCTCTCTATGGGAAAAAGAAAACAACCATCCGGTATGAAAACATTGACCAAGAAAAATACAGAGATTTGATCAATTACCTCACATCCTACAAAGACAGTTCTCAAAGACCTGAATTGGTATTTGAAGAAGGTAATATACTAAATGGACCAGAAAGGAAATATAAGAACTCAGACCAGGAGGATGAACCAAAAGTTTGTAGGAACTGGAGTCCTCTAATGAATCCCAACAAGAGCTCTTTGCCTCAAGAAACTGCTCCAGGACCGCCTTTGCAAATCAGTTTGCAAAGAAAAAACTTGTCTAGTGTGACAGCTGTTCTACAACAGACCATGCCTGTGGAGCAAGCTTTTTATCTGGAGAAGTGGAAACAGCGGATGATTCTAGAACTTGGGATAGAGGGTTTTGCCGAATACACTAAAAGTAAGCAATGACTAAATATGGGAACATCCATGGGTGGGTTGATTGAAATCACCAGGGGGAAAAGGGGTGAATTAATCAATGATTCCATGTTCTGAGTTTAGTAAGAATCAGCAATGCAATTTAGTAAAAATCACCACTGCCTTTTCCCTACCCCTCTGCTGCTGGAGGCCTTGACTGCTTTTACTAATGCACACATCAGTAAGTTTAGTCTGTTAGTCAAATCAGTGTCAGAAATGGAACCTCATTTTGCTCAACACCCACTCTGTATTTTCTTTCTGTGCTTTGCTATCAAAGCTGTGAGCTCTTCCTACTTGGATAAAGTGTAGTTGTTTCAAGACAGCACTTCACACACATCCCCTTCCCTCCCCTTTTCCAACTGTGCAAGCCCATCTGTTTGACCCCCATCCTAACAGCATAAATATAACACACCCAGAAGGGTTTCTGCTGTTGTTCTAAGAACTTTACATTAAGGTCACATAGGACAGATGCAGCTTAAAAACCTTTTCAGCCGCAGATACTGCATCAGCTACAAGCTAAACAAGGGATGAAATTTAAGGGTCACAGCATGCTCACAAATTTGGTTCATTCACCATCTAAAATCAGCCAAGCATGCAGCTGTTGCAAAGTGATTGTTCAAAGAAGTTTGCAACTCCAGCTTAAGCTGCAGCTGTGACTCAGCTTAGGTGGAGTGGAGTTCAGTAGCAAAAGGAGTCCAGTTAGTAGGCAGAGTTTCCAGCAATGTCAGCTTCAGGAAAAGCACCAGTGAGAGGAGCTGGGAACTGAGAGTGGCTTTATTTTCAAGCCACCCTTGTCTAGCACCTTTGTTGTTTGACAAGTGATTTGGGTGGGGTGACACAGCAGACTACAGGTGTCTGTTTTCACTTGTAACACTAAGTCATAGTTAATGTCAGTAAGCCAGCAACAAACCATGGCTTATTTTCATGAACAAGCCATCATTAGCAAACCATAGGTAAGGGACATACTGTGCAACCCAGGTAAAAAGGCACCCATTATAGACTTTATTAGTTTTAAGCAGCTGACTGGCTCAGTAGAAATTGGTGCAGGTTGGAACCATTATTGGTGAAGGAGCATCCTTCACCACATTGGTGAAGGAGCGTCTCCACCCCCATCGTTCAGCCCGGACACTGAGATCCAGCGCCGAGGGCCTTCTGGCGGTTCCCTCATTGCGAGAAGTAAGGTTACAGGGAACCAGGCAGAGGGCCTTCTCGGTAGTGGCGCCTGCCCTGTGGAACGCCCTCCCAGCAGATGTCAAAGCAATAAACAACTATTTTACTTTTAAAAGAGAACTGAAGGCAGCCCTCTTTAGGGAAGTTTTTAATGTCTGATGCTGTACTGTTTTTAATATTCAGTTGGAAGCCGCCCAGAGTGGCTGGGGAAACCCAGCCAGATGGGCGGGGTATAAATAATAAATTATTATTATTATTATTATTATTATTATTATTATTATTACTGTGAATCAGGTCATTCTTGGCACTGGAATGCTGTGGTTGCTTAGGCTGTTTACAGATTATTGAGGCTCAGGTGCCATGGGTCTTGGGTTATGAAGCACTTTCCCTACGAGTCCTAATTTAACAAGATGTTAAGTGAGAGTCCTTGAATGTGCATATACTGCCCTTCTCTTGACACCCCAAGTTGTCTTCCCCAGTTTTTGTTTTTATTACTTTCATACTTTGTATAGTGGACAAACTCAAAAGCCATCAAAATATACAGTAGATGACTATGAACAAGATACTGTTCAGTCAAAGCAGTTCATACAGTGATCTGCAAGTCATAAAGTTCTGAGTAATCAGGTTATGAAATAAAGTAATGTTCAATTTATGTGTGAAATGGTCCGCAGCATTAACCTTGCAAAGCCAAAGTTTGATTAAGTACTCAGTATAATTATTTTTTATTGTTTTGCAGATATCTTTCAACAAGGTAAATTATTCCATGCAGCCATGGAAACTTTACTTTTAGCTGAAGAAATCTCTGTGGAGCAGGAAGAAGACACCAATGTATCTGGCTACATAAAAAGTGTGCAGCATGTGCTGCAACATGTTACTGGAGTGAGAGTCCTTGAAAGTGCGGTACAGCATGAGACCCTTCATTATCAAGGCCTAGTGGATTGTGTGGCAGAATATCGGTGAGAGGCTAACTTTGCATAATACTGTACGTGAACACTCCAAACCATGTTAAATGCTTTAAAGTCATGTTGACTTAGGCATATGCTTTGCTTTCCCATTGAAATCAATGGGACAAAAGTGTCTAACTTCAGGTGCCTTGTGCCCTGAATGTTTAAAACTATCTAGATTTATACCTGCCCTATGCTGCAAACTGAGACACAGGAGTCCGCATCCCATTCATCCTCTCCCAAACTCTGGGAGTTGAGTCAAGAGTGAAGCCAAGGTAGCTTGCCCAAAGTGACTCAGTTAGGTCATCCTTTTTCCTAATAATAAATTTGGTGGCTTTGTACTTACTAGACCAGCAAAACAGGCCACTCAGAGAAAAGGTGCAGGGGGATTCTGCATAGTTATTGCCACCTTGCTTTTGTACCACCTTTGCATATATTTATTTCATGCATTAAATGGTTTGTGCTTTTTAAAAATGGTATAATAGCCAAGTAAAGTAGTACCTCTAGTTACCAACTTAATTCGTTCTGGAGGTCCGTTCTAAACCTGAAACTGTTCTTAACTAGAGGCATGTTTTCACTAATGGGGCCTCTTGCTGCTGCTTCGCCGCCGGCACACAATTTCCATTCTCATCCTGGGGCAAAGTTCTCAACTTGAGGTCACTCTTCCAGGTTAGCAGAGTTTGTAACCTGAAGCGTTTGTAACCTGAGGCGTTTGTAACTCAAGGTACCACTGTAGTAGATTGATAGATTTTACATTTAAATTTTACTGCTGTAAAGCTACCTTGTATTTGCTGCCATGGCAGCAAAGCTGCAGTACAAGCACCTTAAAAAAAAATAATGATTAAAACACACACATAACAAATACATTAAATCTGATTTCTCTTAAGATTGTGTACAAGCACTCTTCAGGGGTACCTTGTCCACAGTTCTTCACTCTTGAAGGACCCTACATTCCTTAGTCCCTTCATCAGATGAAGGGACCACCAGGAGAGAGGCTCCAGAGAGTTTTGGCACATCTAAATTGTCACCTCTGTTGAAGTAACAAAACAGGAGGAGAAAGAGCTGCCTCTGCCTTAGGCAACTGAGTGGCTTCCACAAGCTCTGCAACCTGACATCAGCACAAGTCCCCACTCTTCACCTGGGCCCTGGGATGGGCTCTCTCTTATGTTGTGCTGATTTTAGAAGCACTTGTGTCAGCAGTGAGTAACTTCGCTGATGAATTTATACAACTGGAAACAGCCTCATCTTACTGGAGCTGGAGAAGAGGGGTGGACTTGTCCAGTAGGGAGCCTCTTGCTCAGTGTGGTGTTGGACAAGCCCTCACCCCCCTCCCTCAGCGAGGAGGGTCTGTAACAAGCACAAGCATTTTGGCTGACCGATTCATAACTGTTTTCTTTTTACGCTTGGGCACACAGAGGGAAATTATGTGCAATTGAATGGAAGACATCAGGGAAAGCGAAACCATTTCTTCGGAATACGTTTGACAATCCACTCCAGGTTGCCGCGTACATAGGAGCCATTAACCATGATGCCAATTACAACTTTCAGGTCAGTAATCTGGGCAGCAGCTGAGTAGCATGACAATTCAAATAAGTTTTTGCACTTGCTGCCTCTTATTTCCACATGCTCATTCTGGAGGTGAATCTGTTTTATCCTATGACATTCCAGAAAAATAAGGACAGTGAAGGGTGGGGCAGGGGAAAAGATGTTGTTCCTATACCTTGGGTGAGCTGGGGCAAAGTAGCTTGTTTGCTTAGTTTCTGTGATGGGCATGGGGTAAGAGAGGCCTCTTTCTGCCCTCCTCCAGAAGGAAACCAGGTAAGTTGCCTGAGTAAGGACTGAGCTAATAGAAAAAGCTTCCTCCACCCACAGAGTGCTCCACCACTCACTTGCCCAATCCACACTGTAGTGTTAGCTCTATGTGCATGTCTAGCAAATTCATACTGTAGAAAGAGTCGAAGACTAAGTTTAGAACAAAAAAGTCACTCTGCTGAGCATTTCGCTTGCGTAACTTCTGCTGAACTTGCTTTGCTCCTCAGGTTGACTGTGGCCTCCTTGTGGTCGCCTACAAAGATGGTTCTCCTGCACACGCACATTACATAGACTCTGAGCTATGCTGTCAGTACTGGAATAAGTGGCTGCTTCGCCTGGAGGAATATAAAGAGAAAGGCTTTGGAATTGCGTGACCCTTTTTAAATTTAAGCCCCTTTAAGGCAGACTTTTTTTTTTACTTTGAAGCAAATGGAGGAACTAAATGCTACCAGGAAAACATAGTGGGTGATATTAAGCTAAGAGTTGCTCATTCTGGCAGCCGTGGTTGCATACAGAATTTTCCTTCTGGTTAATTCTGCCTAGCTGAGATACAATTGACTGCCTGGACCTCTGATGCAGGGAGCACAGATGTGCCTTCTCCCTCTGACCAGTCATAGTCATCCCACCCCCAGTCCCCTGGTGGTTCCCTTGGGGGTTCCCCACCTGGCGCCTCCCACCACTCTTTTGCATCCATGACAGGTGATTAACAACTCCCATCATGGTGAAGAGATCTTATGCTGGGTCTACTGTAAAAAAAAAAAAGGGAGGGTGGAATTCTTCTTGACACCAAAATCAGTCGTCCCTGGGGTCAGGACTGCTCCTGCTGTAGAGGGATTCCACTGTAATTTCCATTGCGTGAAAAGTTTATAACATGAATCATATTCCAAGCAGCAGATTTAATGGGAAATTGCACAAACGCTGATTGCCTTGCTCCAAACTGTTGAGGTGCTATTTTGAGGTGACCTGACTACAAACAATATATTCTAGGAAGACATTGCCTGAATAAAAAATGGTTTTCATAGATGGATTACATTGTGTTCCCAGGACATAGCTCTGATTCAATAGCTAATTTATTATTATTATTATTATTATTATTATTATTATTATTAGTTATTTATACCCCGCCCATCTGGCTGGGTTTCCCCAGCCACTCTGGGCGGCTTCCAACAGAACACGAAAATACAATAACCTATTAAACATTAAAAGCTTCCCTAAACAGGGCTGCCTTCAGATGTCATCTAAGAGTTTGGTAGTTGTTTTTCTCTTTGACATCTGGTGGGAGGGCATTCCACAGGGCGGGTGCCACTACCGAGAAGGCCCTCTGCCTGGTTCCCTGTAACTTGGCTTGTCATAGCGAGAGAACCGCCAGAAGGCCCTTGGCGCTGGACCTCAGTGTCTGGGCAGAACGATGGAGGTGGAGACGCTCCTTCAGGTATACTGGACCGAGGCCATTTAGGACTTTAAAGGTCAGCACCAACACTTTGAATTGTGCTCGGAAACGTACTGGGAGCCAGTGTAGGTCTTTCTAGACCTGTGTTATATGGTTATATAGCTGTGTGGAAATCCACACTGAAATCTATTGCTAATTTGGGTGCCATTCCAAAGCTAGCCAAGAGCCATCTGAGGATACAGTTGAGGTCCTGCTCTACCAGCAGAGAGAGAAGTCTGATGCAGGGAGGGGATTTACGCCACCCCATCCCACCCCAGTAAGCCTGTGGAAAGCTCCACAGCCATAGATGCCCTGCTGGTGTGGGAGCTGGGCATTGGACGTACACTGCCATGACTGAGGATCCACAGGCACCTAAGCCCTTTTGTTCCCTGACATGCCCCCAGAAGCACCTCTGACACCAGCCCTTTAGCTAGCATAGCTCAGTTCTCTTCCCACTAAGCACAATGGGATCTGGGTGGGCACCACAGAGGGAGCGCCACCACAGGCTTGGACACAAAACAGGCTTTCAAATAGAGTCATAAATAACTTTATTGGAATATTTCATAACAGACTTTGGTTTTTTGGTGGGGAGGGGGAATACAAATGATGGTTAGTGTGTTATTGACAAAAATATTTTATTTGAATTCTAGGCCAGTTACCTGTATTCAAATTAAATACATTTATTTTGGTCAAATACGTTATAGCCATAGGTAACTGTTTCTTTATCAAAGGCACGTATTAGATGTCTGTACAATTCTGAGAGAGAACGAAGCACAATTCAGATTGTGCTATGTACTGTACTATGTTCGCCCCATACTGGGGAGATTTTATTCACGTTCAGAAATTAAGTAACTAGACAGTTTGATCAGACCAGGTTGAGTGCTGTCTTCCTTTTGAATTCAGTTCTGGTCAGGGTTGCCATGTCTCCTAGAGTTCAGAGAATAGGGAGCTTAAAGGATGGCGCTTTGCAGCTCGGTAGGTAAATCCTGCAAGGTTATGAGCAGAGTTTAGTGACATCAGATGTAGGCTGAAGACAGCACCTGACAGGTCAAGGGAAGATTCTGATCTAATGGGCCTGTGTCTACTAACAGCGAGAATAGTTAAAAACTCTTAAGCCAAACAGATGCTAGCTTGCCTGCCCAAGAGATTTCAGTCTTCCCTTCCTCTAGGGATTTCAACAGGGCCACTAAAACCCTGAAATGTTTTGTCAGACCATGACACTTGGCAACCCGACTTCAGACAATTGTAAACTTCCAACTCATTTGGCCACTACAATGCAGTGCAATATTACTGTTGCTCCCCAGTCTCTTCTGGGCTCGTCTCCATTGGAGAGATCGGTTTGTTTTGCAAAACAGCTGCAAGTTTTTTGGATGTTTTCTTCAGAAGAGCACTTCCAGGATGAATATTACTGATGTGCATGTACAAGTCCTCTTGGGTTGGGCCTGTGTAGCCACAATCTTCACAGACATACAGTTTATCTCTTCGTTGTTTGTAAGCATATTGTTGCTGCACTCCGTGGATCTTTTTAAGGTGTGATTCCAGGGAACAGCGCTGGGTAAAGGCTTTGTTGCAGATCTCACATTTGTATGGGCGGATTCCTGAAATGTAATTTTTAGGAACTTTAAGGAACATTCTAAAAATAATCCCCAGCATTTAACTCCACTACATACATTTACAGATTTGATCACTGCAAACTGTAGCTGATGATGTTGTATGTTGTAATTCTTTGGGGGAAAGGTCTGAAAGTGGTTCAGGCCACAAAATTAATATTTCTGCAGAACTCAGAAATTTGCTTCTTAATAAGCTGAATATATATGTTTGAAACTACTTATAAATATTACCGTATTTTTCGCCCTATAGGACGCACTTTTTCCCCTCCAAAAATGAAGGGGAAATCTGGGTGCGTCCTATGGGGCGAATGCAGGCTTTCGCTGAAGCTTGGAGAGCGAGAGGGGTCGCACCGACCCCTCTCGCTCTCCAGGCTTCAGGAACACATCCGCAGCCTAGGCAGCCCTGCGGGAGTTCCCGCAGGGCTCCCTACGCTGCGGGTAGCAGCCTGCCGCCCGGAACGAGGGGCACCCTGAAGCAGAGCGCCCCTCGCGCCGGGCAGACATCTGCAGCGTGTTGGAGCCCTGGGGGAGTTCCCCGCAGGGCTCCCCATGCTGCGGATAGCAGCCTGCCGCCCGGCGCGAAAGACGCCCTGAAGCAGAGCGCCCCGCACGCCGGACAGACATCGGTCAGCCCCACAAGCTCGGGGGACAGCAAGGAGGCGCAGCGCCACCATCCTGCTGTTCCTCGACCTGGTTCGGTTTTCCCGACCTGGTTTTGGGGGGGGAAATAAAGGAAAAAATTTTTTCCTTTATTCCCCCCCCAAAAAACTAGGTGCGTCCTATGGGACGGAGCGTCCTATGGGACAAAAAATACGGTACCCAGTTTCTCTCTTACAATAGTTGCACCAGGCTTCATTGTCTTTTCCCTGCCCAAAGCTGTCAAAACTAGAGGGGAAATCTAGAAATTAGTTTAAAAATGCATGATTAATTATATAAAATTGGAAACAAAATATGAACGTTTGGGGGGAAAAGTGTGCTCAAGATTAACAGTGCAACATTTGCATTAGCTGAACGCTGCCTTTTAATTTGAAATGAACACAAAACAGAATACACAACAGCAGTGTTAGTATTTGCTGCTCCTTTTCAGAGGAATACAGTAGGCTTGCAACTTGTGCTAGGGTTATGTTCTGTGGGATTGCTTGTAAAGCCAAAATCGTGTATTATCAGAACGACCCTGGATAGTGCCCCAGTGCAACTACCCCTGCTTCCCTGAAGGCAGCAGGCCTTGCTCTCCACCTTGCTTACTGGGCTCTGGAGGCTCTTAGAACTCATGTTAAACCTTCCCAGAACCCAGAAGAGCTTTTTAGCGCCCTGCCTTGTGTGTGTCTAATTGGTGCAGTTTCAGCCACCTGGCCACCAGGCGCATAAAGCTGTGATTGCACAGCTTAAACGTGTTCAAGCTGCAAGTTGCCTGTTAGCAACCGTAGATGAGCAGGGGTGGAGAAAGAGGCCATGGCCAGCGGTATTGCCACAGTCAGTCCAGTGGGGTAAAATCACTAGAGAAGGGTGCAGAGCAGGGCCAGCAAGAGCGTGTGGCCTGGGCAGATTTCCACAGTTGGACACTGAGGTCTTGGGGTCCACACTTGTGCCCTGGCCCTGAAGTCCCCCACTCCTTTTGAACCAGAAGCTACTTGGTGTTTTCATATGCAAAAAGCAAATGGGCTTATCTGTTTTATCGTTGAGATTTCTAAGCTGCTCTGGGAACTTTTCTTTTTTTCCAGAAGAGTAGAAGAAAAATGCTTTAAATGAATACGCAAACAGTCAATAGTGCAAACTTTCCTATGGACACTCCGAAGGAATGGAAAGTGCACCTCATTTCTTACCTGTGTGTGTCCTTACGTGTCTTTTCAGATCAAAAGTATCATTGAATCCTTTCCCACAAAAGGTGCACAAGTGCCTCTTCACTTGACTGTGACACTTGGTGTGGCGGTTCAGCATGCGCTGCAGGCGAAATCCTTTGCCGCATAGCTCACAATTGTACAACAAGGCCTCGCCACAAGTGCCAGTCGTGAACTAAGAGAGGAAAATAAAACAGGATCTTAAGAGTCACAGGTCCTGACTGAGGAGCTGGTGAGGCCCCTCAGATCTTACCTAGCCTGAACTAAAGTATGTCCTGGAGCAAGTCTGCAGAACTTTAGATCTGCCAATCTGCGACTGACATACTATGTGCCTGCCAATTGCCTTATTTCCTTGGGATAATGACATATAGATATTTAAAAATATAAAATTTAAATATAATTTCTTATCAGACAACTTTTGTGATCCCCTTCTGCTCCTCTACTGGAATGTTAACTCACATGATTTCTTATTTCTCACAATTTTGGTGATTTCTCACAAGTTTGGTGTGGATGATAACATGGAGGTAGGGGTATGGAGGCAAGATCCTTACTGCCAGGGGCATGAAAAAAGCAATATCTCAGTACTACTCCCTAGACTCAGCAGCCATACAGTGCTCCCAATTCTTAATCCCAGGAAGACAATCCGAAAGGATACCATGGGGAACGGTACCAAAGGCTCCAAGATGAGGTCTTGCCCAACAGTAGCCTTGACTTGGTCAGAGGCCCTCAACCGCATTGATCTCAGTTTTGGCAAATGTCTGAGGTTTGTATCAATGCTCTACAAATCACAATTCCAACTTTATGAAACCTGATGGAAGGACAGGGTGAGTAGCTGCTCTACGCATTAATGGTAGGCAATGACTAGTGCTTCAAAAATGGAATCGGCTTCTAGTCAAACAATAGTCATTGTATAAGAAAGTGACTTTCCACTAGCAGTGACAAGAGTAGACATTTTCATTTACAGTTATTTATTTTCAAAATTCAAAGCTTGCATGAGCAATACTGACAGGCGAATTAGCTAGACCAGCCTGCTGTGTGTCCCTCAACATGTGCTGCTTGTCTAAATGTTGCTTCTTTATAGGTGTCTAGAAATGTTAAAATCATCTAATATTTTGTCAGATTAACCGCACAAGTCAGTCCCATGTCATACAGAAGGAACATATTTAAATTAAATTAATTTAAATTAATTTATTATTTATACCCCGCCCATCTGGCTGGGTTTCCCCAGCCACTCTGGGCGGCTTCCAACAAAATATTAAAATATAGTAGTCCATCAAACATTAAAAGCTTCCCTAAACAGGGCTGCCTTCAGATGTCTTCTAAAATTCTAGTAGTTCTCTTTGACATCTGGTGGGAGGGCATTCCACTACTGAGAATGCCCTCTGCCTGGTTCACTGTAACTTGGCTTCTTGCAGTGAGGGAACCGCCAGAAGGCCCTCGGCACTGGACCTCAGTGTCCGGGTAGAACAATGGGGGTGGAGACACTCCTTCAGGTATACTGGGCCGAGGCTATTTAGGGCTTTAAAGGTCAGTATCAGCACTTTGAATTGTGCTCGGAAACGTACTGGGAGCCAATGTAGGCCTTTCAAGACCGGTGTTATGTAGTCTCAGCAGCCGCTCCCTAGCTGCCGCATTCTGGATTAGTTGTAGTTTCCGGGTCACCTTCAAAGGTAGCCCACACAGAGCGCATTGCAGTAGTCAAAGTGAGAGATAACTAGAGCATGCACCACTCTGGCAAGACAGTCCACGGGCAGGTAGGGTCTCAGCCTGCGTACCAGATGGAGCTGGTAAACAGCTGCCCTGGACACAGATTTGACCTGTGCCTCCATGGACAGCTGTGAGTCCAAAATGACTCCCAGGCTGCGCACCTGGTCCTTCAGGGGCACAGTTACCCCATTCAGGACCAGGGAGTCCTCCACACCTACCCGCCTCCTGTTCCCTGACCACCTGTGACCTTCATTCACAATGACAGTCTGTACCTTGATTTTGGATCTGACTGTGGGGCGGCTCACTGCCGAGTCCAGGAGTGCCTCCTCTGGTGTGGATTCAGGAGCCGAGGTGTTGGCAGCCTCTGTGTCCCTGCTGCTGCTGCTGCTGCTGCTGCTGCTCTCTAAGCTGCAGCTATCTTCACTGCGATAGTTGAGAAGGGCATGCTTCACCTCTCCTGGAGATTGAGCACACGGTTAAATGACAGAAACAGGGAGCATTCATATGCATAATGATTTTTGCATCGTACTCCTGGAATTACTCACTTATTTGATAGGGCCTGATCTGTTTCACAGACTTGGGATACAGAACAATCAGCTAATCATTATGCATCACACCTGACTTTAAAAAGTCAGTTTCAGTAAATGGGTTGCCTGTGTGTTACATTCCCAGAGTTTGAAGCAGGAACTACTGTCCTCCTCCTGACATTGTTTTCCCACACCAGCCTCATCCTCTGATATCTGCATATTTAACACAGTTGTCTGCAAAATACCTCCTACACCTGAGCAGCTTGTCTGGGCTCCTTTATTTAAAAACACCGCCAGGAGACTGGATAACAACACCATAAGGTTGTCATAAGCTTCTGCAGAATCATATGGAATCAGGTTACAAAAAAGGAGATTCCGACTACATCAAGAAGAACTTTCTGAGGGCAAGAGCTGTTCAACAGTGGAATGGTCTCCCTCTGTAGGTGGTGGACTCTCCTTCCTTGGAGGTTTTTAAGCAGAGGTTGGATGGCCATCTGCCATGGATGCTTTAGCTGAGATCCCTGCATTGCAAGGGCTTGGAGTAGAGGAAGAGTCCTTTCCAACTCTACAACTCTATGATTTCCCATGTCTCTCTCCTGACAGTGGTCATCACCAGGGCCGTCTTACCCATAGGCACTAGGGGTGCAGGGCACCCGGGTGGTGGGCTCTCAGGGGCGCCAGGCCAAGAGTCGAGTCTGGGGAAGAGCCTGCCCGTCAGTCAGAGCACCATGGCAGGCTCTTCTGCTGCGGGCGGCTTTGCACCACAAGTTCGGGGGCGACCCAGCCAGCGAGGCGCTGAGGCGGCCGGCCAGCTCCGCCCTCCTGCGAGCCTGGAACTGGGCAACCTGCGGGAGAGGCCGGGTGGATCTTTGCACCCCGGCACCGCATATGCTACCCTATCATAAGCTACCCACATATGATACCCTATCATATAGGGTGACCAACGCAGTTTCTGTGCCAAAACTAGGCCTAAACCCTGATTGAAATGGATATTGAAAATCAGTTTCCTCCAAGAGTGGCTGGATCTGGTCTGCAACCACCCAATTAATAACCTTGCCCAAGAAGGGGAGAATAGCAGTTGTAGTTCCTTAGATGTTCTGAGTCCAGTGAGGGTTTCTTAAGGAGTGGCTTTACCTCTGCTTCCTTCAAACAGACAGAGACCAGCCCCATGTTGTAGGGAGGCATTGCTCACCTCCCTGGCCTTGGAAGAGAAGAGCAAAGACCCCTGATGCAAAGGCTGTGATGTGAGCACAGTTCAAGCAGACTTTGCCCATTTTCGCTCATGCTGCCAATAATATCAGAGAGGCCTATGCAGTTGTTCCATGTGTGATGATCATCCCCAGCTCTGGCACTGAAATCTCTCAGCAGGAATAGGTGTTTGGAGGCTGGAACTTTCCTGATAGCCTGGTCTACTTTCTCCTAGAACTGGTCCTTGGTCTGTATGCCAATGCACACAGTGGCAGCACGGATGCTCAAGGTGTTGACCAACCCGGAGGTGGTTGAGAGACGGAGGGAAAGCAAGTGTTCTGATCCCTCGCTGGGTGGTTCTATCACAAACAGAAGGGAGTTCCTCACTGTGAGGCTTATGTAGGGAATACGTGGTTCTTCCAGATGCCCTCCTTGGCAGAAAAACGTGTCCCTTCTCTCGGAGGCTGCCATTCCAAGCGAGTATGGTCTCCTGTAAAACATTGACGTTGAATGTTTTCAGCTCATGGTCAATGATGGTTGTCTTCCATGAGTCACCAACCTGCAGCAGGTCACTGGATAAGCCAGGACGCATGGTCCTGATGTTCCAGCTTACTAAGTGCAGGAGGGTTTGTTTATTTTCTTTGTTGCCTGATGCTGTGGTTCAGTCCACTTGCCGGGTGATACTTTGGGTTCCAAACATTCACTGAAGAAGGTGGACAGTGCCAGATTGGCACTTTATTGACTGAGGGCTGCCTGGCCTCAGGTGAGCAGTAGCTGACCAGTTCGATGCAATTATCTTTCCCACCAATGAAGGCAACCCAAAGATCTTGTACCTTACACCAGTCAGGTTGAGCTTATATCTTATAACTGCCTCCCATGTTGTTTGTGCTGCATTCGCAACACTAAAGTGACCTCTCCAGGGCGCAAACCTGGGCAATATATGTGGAGGTCCTGGGCTGCCCAGATGACAAGCCCTCACTGATGTGGTCCAAAGGAAAGGAAAACATTTGGCACCAGCTTGGCTGCAGGAATTGCCAGAAGGAGACATATAAGGCGCCATCCAACTGCCTTAGGGACTCCACTGCAGATTTGTGTAGGGTTTACTCCTTGGCCTTCTTTCAAAGATGTCCTGCAAGGCAGTGGATACTAATTATTCCTCAGAACTTACTCTGAAGCCTTTCTCATGAATGAGTATAGCCACAAGGCAGTAAGGGTTTAAGATCATAGTTTTCTTTCTCTTTGGTGGGCTACCTTCCTAGGTTAATGAGCCCCATCTGCCCCTCATTTCCCCAACAGCAAGTGCAGAAACCTCCTTCTCGACTGATGACAAATGTGGATGGTCCTTACCCAAGAGATGTTGTTTGCAGATGATGCAGCCTTGACAGCACATTCAGAGGAAGACCTACCATTTTGCCCCAAGCTTGCAGGGCGTTCAGTCGGCCTTACTGTCAGCCTGATGAAACATCATGGGTCAGGATGTCACCAGCACTAAACACATCCGCACTGGTGACCACACACTTGAGGCGGTAGATGATTTTGTCTACCTGGTTTCCACCATAACCAGAAACCTCTCCATTGATGCTAAGCTGGACAAGCGTACTGGCAAGGCAGTTATGGCAATGGCCGTAAGGGTATGGAAGAATGGGATGCTAATGTCCAGCACCAAGATGAAAGTCTCCCAGGCGTGTGTGTTGAGCAGGCTGCTTTATGGAAGTGAATTGCGGGTAACTAACAACCGTCAGGAGTGACTCTTCAACGCCTTCCACATGCGCTGTATCGGGAAGATTCGGGGCATGGCAGGGAAGTTTCAAACGAAGATGTGCTCTTCCAAGACTACATTCCTAGCATGTTTGCACTTCTGTCTCAGTGATGTCTATGCTGGCTTGGTCAAGAACGTAGAATGGAAGGTGGCAGGATACCCAAGGATGTGCTGGCTTCAGGCACCAGGCCCATTGGCAAGGCTGGCAACATCAACCCCACCATGTGGGAATCCCTTGCAGGCAATCGCAGTGCCTTCAGACAGGCAGGCCTGTATCCCCAGCAGTGACCACAGGTAGAGCAGAGGTGCCAGGTCGCTCCCAAGATCAGCACGCATTGTGTACATGTGAATCATGCACATGACACAGGAGGCCAGTGTTCGGACACTGGACTGGCATAGCTCAACGTGCACAGGGATGCCTGAAGACTGAGGAGGCCCAACCTGCTTAAAACAAATATTGAGGGGGCCGAGGAGCCTTTGGCCCCCTAGAGTTGGTAGGCCTGGATAGGAAGAGAAACACCCTAGTGCACCTGTAGCAGCACATGCCTTCATGCTTGCAAGTGAAATGGAGAATTCTCCTAATCTACAGTTAATGGCAATGCTCTGGAATGGGGGTGGAGTAACTTGAGTTGAAAGTTACTGAAAGTGAAATAAGAATGATCTTCCGAATGAGGGCTGATTAACTGGGGGCCATTCACTTTCCTCGTCTCGCGATCCCCACCGGGCAGTCCCACCTGGAGCGCGGGGCTGCTGCTGCCTTCGGGGGCCAGGAGCTCCCCGGGGGCGGCGCGGCAAACAAAGGCGCTCCCTCCCGAGGCCTGTTTGATCTCAGGGCGGGTCCCGCGGCCGCCCGGCGCCTCGCCCGCCTCAACCGGGAGCTGCTCGGCCCGCCGCCGAGCGCAAAGGTCACCGCGCTCCGCCTCGAGCGCCCCCCGCCGCCCGCTCCGGACGAGGCTCCGCCAAGCGCAAGCGCGCCCCGGGCGAGGCGCCGCCGCAGCTCCCGCGTCGTCGCGACACGTGTTCCGTTTGCCCTTTCGGGGAAGGCAGCCCTCGAGTCGCGCGCGCGAGACTAGCAGCCCTCCCGCGGGGCTCTTCTCCGCGGCTCTTGTTAAAAGCCAGAGAGGGCCGCTCGGTCTCTCCCTGGTCGTGTGAAACGGTGACACGCGGCCCCTTCCCGGCCGAGAGCCGCCGCCGAAGCCCCGCCCCTGACCTCAGGACCCCTGAGACCGCAATCCGCCGAAAGGGCGGCTCAAAGCCGGAGCCAAACAATGTTTGCTCGGAGTGAGTTCACTTCTGAGTATACACGGGTAGGATGGGGCTGCAATCCGATTCGCGTTAACTTGGCTAGACGAAGCCTCGTGGAAATCGGCGGCGGGGCAGCATTTATGAGCCGCCCTGCGGAGACTGGCCGGCCCGGGACTCCCGTCCCGTCCCGCCTGCTCCTAAGCGTGTCTACTCAGAAGTAACTCCTATTGACTTCAGTACGGCTCGCTCCCGGGGAAAGGAGGTTGGGGCTGCAGCCGAAAACGTTCTAACTTCTCCTGCAGAAACCGATTTCAGATCCGCCAGGGCTTAGCCGCAGAAACTTTTCAATGCCGGCGGTAACGTCTACGAAGTGGTAGCAAAGGTGCATCGAAGCATACGCAGAGTTCCCTTCTCTTCACTGCCCGTTGCTTGGGTCCCCTGCGGCCAGGATTCAGAGCCGGTCTCAATCCGGCTTCCAAGCTGTTTGGGGCAACTGCTGCCTCCTCGAGGAGAGCCTAACCGGTTTGGGGGCGGCGGGAGGAGCCCGGCTGAGGCCGAGGTGCGGTGGGGGGGGCTGCCAGGTGTGCTGCTTCCTCCGCCTTACCTGGGACATAAGTGTCGGCCCTCTCTTCGTCGGGCAGCTCGTCCCAGCTGCGACTGGCCGGCAGCGGGTTCCTCCTCTTCACCAGAAATACTCTGGGCATGATGAGATCCGCGATTTCACCTTTCCTCCTGGCCGTTCCGTTTTCTGGGAACTCCGCCCTTCCCTGGGGTTCCAGGTGAGGCGCGCTGGCAATGGGTCGCGGCTTCTGCTGGCGCCCCCCGGCCCGATCCCCCTCCTCAAGGAGAGCAAGAGACCCCACGCCGGAGCCGGAGGTGCCCCCCTTCACCCCCACCCCCTTTCCAAAGGTGTATCTGAGCAAAGGCACCACCAGGAAACTTGGAGGGAGCATGCGTGCTGCAAACATAACGGTGTCAACAAGCCTCTCTACCTGTCCGACCGGTTGGAGCAGCTGCTTTGTTCCAGCCCTTCCTTAGGCATGAATGTTTGCAAAGAATGTAACGTCTGAAAATGAGGAGGGGGAATTCCTAGGACCGTAGACTTCCCTCCCCAGGTCATTTCTGTCACCAGCAAGAGCAAGCACCCCCTTTCCTGACACTAGCAGAGACCCCCCACCAACCCAGATGGAGCCTTGCGGTTGCATGCTGCTGTCTCCAAGGTCCTGGAAGCTGATTTGGGCGCTGAGCTGCTCTCCCCTTGGGGCTCTAAATGTGTATCTGGTTGCCATGTACAAACACACCAGCTAATTTCATATTAATATAATGAATGCTTCTGCGGGACATGCAAGAATTTCCCTCTAGCTAGGTTTTGTGTGTGTGTGTGTGTGTGTGTGTGTGTGTGTGTGTGGACAGGCAGTGCATCCATGGGAAGTAACTACAGGCTGACATTCAAAGCCAAGCAGCTCCAGGCACTTGTATTAAGTTATTTTTTTGCTGTCTGCTTTGCATGCAGTCATCTTCAGAGGCCTCTCTCTCCTCTGAGGTTGGTGATGAAGATGCCTCCCAGCACTGCAAGGGGTAGGGCAAGGGTGCTTCTCCAGCATGTAAGCGTGAGAATGTCTAGATGAAACACGAGAGCCTACGATTTAATGTGCAGTAAAAAATAATAATGGATGGAGCTGCCTGCTATGTACATCAAGGGCTCTGCTGTGTGTTTTATGTAGAGCTCCAAAGCAAATATTGTAGAGTATAGGCCACTTCTCACTAGAACCAAAAGAAGGAAAAATGACCCCCGATTAATAAGGCAACAACATAAGATAAATAAGTCAAGGGTAAGAAACTTAATTGAACTTTATAATCTATCTATATACACAAAATCTAATGGCTGTGATGGCCGTAAAGAAAAAAAATACATAAAAAGAGTTGAATCTTATTATTAAAAAAGGCACAGAAAGGCAATAAAACAAAAATCCAAAAAAGTGAGTACCAAATATCTAAAACCTATAATACAATAACTGGGATGTATAGATCCATAAACAAAAGATGAATATAAGACGTGTGTCAATCACTGAAAAAAGTGGCAGGAACTCTATATCCCTTTTCACCAGAAGTCCCACCTTTTTATAGGAAAGGATATGAATTCAATATTAAATCATATGCTGTGTATATATTATTTCCTGTGCATCTGGTTCTTCCAAGGTTGCTGCTTCCAAGTCCCCACAATGTACAGGCTCATGTTTAAAATGCCTCCGTGCCTTTAGTGACTTCCATGCCCCTAGGGTGGCCTGCCCCTCATTCAATGACCAATACAGCATGGGATCAGACCCCGTTGTGGTGCTGAGGGGCCCATCTTGATCTCATGGCCACGATGGGCCTTCCCTCACCTACCATCCCTAGGTGACTGACCCCTGGCCAACAGGAAGACATTTCAAAGCTCTGTTGTCCTGAGGTCTACATTTTTCTTTGTATTTTGTAGGAGACACATGGGACGATGTTATACCCATGTCACAGTTAAGAACCCAAAATGTGAAATATGATTCTAGACTTGCCTTGTCCTTAATCCTAAACACACCTGCTCTTATTTCCAGCTGTGGCATTCAGACAGTTTTACTGACAAAGCCCTGTTCATCCAAGGTTTGTGTTTAGAGTCTTCTGGTGGAGTTAGAAGGCAGCAAGAACAACATTAGATTTTTTTGTTTTTCTTTTTAATATTTTTTTTTTACTGTACAACATCATGCACAAATGAAATAACACATCCCACTCTCGTCCAGAAGATGAAGTTTAGTCAATACAACAGAAATACAACCTAAACAGCATAATTACAGGTAAGTTCCTACCCCAGACAACTATCTATATAGGGGGCAATATACAGTTTATGCTAACCGAAAAGCCTCAGCAATTGGAGAATCGACTAAGGCAACACTCTCAAGGCCTCATCAGAGACTGTATTTACAGCAGTATCAAGATCAGCATGAAGGCGAGCCCTTCTGTCCTCTAAATGTCTAGCAATCTTGTCACAGCAGGTCTTTGACAGTTCTAGCACCCCGTCAGTCAGGCAGTTTTGCTATTCAGTCAGCTTCACTCTGCCACTTCCACGCTAGCCAGCTGGACATTGCCTGGCCTGCTTCAGTCCTCATTAATTTTGAGGAAAACTAAGGAGCACAATGAGTGGCGCAGTGTCCGAGTGGACGCTCCCAAGAGATTGAGTCAATAGCCCTCCTTATCTCCCTGGTCCACAGTGAGGTAAGGAGCTTAAGGGATTGCTGACATTGGAAAATCCCCATCAGATTCCATAAGTCGTCCAGTTGGGGCGACCCAGGATGTTTTGGCACTGGAGGCAAAACAGAATATTCTGTCCCCCTGGGGCGCTGGATTAAAGTTAGTGTGAGCAGTTCCCCAGCACAGGGCTCTGAGCTAAGGAGAGGCAAAATTAAGAAGATCCATACTTGAGAAGATCCATTTTGGGGCACTGAATTTTGACCTCACACAGGGCACCACCATCATCATCATCATAATAAATTTTATTTATACCCCGCCTTCCCAGTTCAAAAACCGGGCTCAGGGTGGCTAACAACAAAATTAAAACACTTAATTGTAAAAACAGCATAAAATACAGTATAAAAACATGAATAACAATAAAATTCAAAATTCAGAAATAAATTTAGGGGGAAATAAACATTAGATAATCCCCAGGGCTAGGTGGCTGAATTGGTCCTACTTGGGCCAGCGAGGAGGCCAGGGGAGAATTAGCTGTGGGGTCTCAGAGTGGGTGATCTTCATAAAAGGGGAGGGGGAAGGAAGAGAAGGGAAATAAAAGATCAGGCTGAATTCAAATGAAAGGCCAGGTGGAATAGCTCTGTCTTACAGGCCCGACGGAAGGAGGTTAAATCCTGAAGGGCCCTGGTCTCATGGGACAGAGCGTTCCACCAGGTTGGAGCCATCACTGAAAAGGCCCTGGCCCTGGTGGAGGATAGTCTGACTTCCTTAGGGCCCGGGGCCTCTAAACTATGGTTATTCATGGACCTTAAGGTCCTCTGCGGGGCATACCAGGAGAGGTGGTCCAGTAAATACGAGGGCCCTAAGCCACATTACAAACTATTACCCAAGTCTACCTCTGCCTTCTCCTCTACTGTGCACCCAACTGCCACCCACCCACTGCTGTGCCCCCACCTAGCAGCAGGTAGCAGCAGGTGGGTGCATGGTGGCAGGTGTCCATATTGCAGAGGAAGAGGCAGTGGCAGCCCACAAGTGTCTGCTGCCCTGTGGTCCCTGCTGCCCCTCGCTCCAGCCCTGTGTCCAACACCATGCCTGAGAGATGCCTTCTTAAGCTCCATCAGGGAGGCTGCTCAGTGTGGACAATACAGCAATAGCACCTCCATTGGACCTAATGAGATGTCTTTCAGACCACAGTGCACTGGTGGCTGCTACCCCCTGGACCAATTGGGGTGACCAGTGGCCAGGGAGGAATCATAGAATTGTAGAGATTGTAGGGACCAAAGGGTCATCTAGTCCAACCCCCTGCAATGCGGAATTTTTTTGCCCAAAGGGGGGCTCGAACCCACAACCCTGAGATGAAGAATCTCATGGAGAGCTCAGGTGGTAGAGCATGAGACTCTTAATCTCAGAGCTGTGGGTTCAAGTCCCACACTGGGCAAAAGTTTCCTGCATTGCAGGGGGTTAGAATAGATGACCCTTGTGGTCCCTTCCATCTCTGATTCTATGCTTGACTGCGCTACCCCAGAAGTTACTTGTAGGGAAGGCCAATAAAGTCACATGGATGGGGCCAAGTCGTTTTGCTTTCCCCCCTCATTGTCCTCGCTTGCAAAGGTGTGGACACAAAAGCATTGCAGTTGCATAAAGTACATAAAGTACATAAAGGTAAAGGGTAAAGGACCCCTGACTGACTCTGGGGTTGCGGCGCTCATCGCGCTTTATTGGCTGAGGGAGCCGTGTACAGCTTCCGGGTCATGCGGCCAGCATGACTAAGCCGCTTCTGGTGAACCAGAGCAGCGCACGGAAACGCCGTTTACCTTCCCACCTATTTATCTACTTGTACTTTGACGTGCTTTCAAACTGCTAGGTTGGCAGGAAGAGGGACCGAGCAACGGGAGCTCACCCCTTCGTGGGGATTTGAACCGCCGACCTTCTGATTGGCAAGTCCTAGGCTCTGTGGTTTAACCCACAGCACCACAGCACTGCCCGCATCCCTTCATAAAGTACATAGTACCTAACTAAAACAAAAAGCGTCTGACTTTGATTTAGAAGGGGTCCCTGACTCCCTGCTGTCAAAATTTCTAATGTGAGTAACTGTCACTATAGCCATGCGTTGCTCTGAAATAAGCCCCATTAAATGCCATAGGGATTACTCCCAGTTAGGACTGGAGCCTGAATTGGTTAGTCTTAAAGGTGCCACACAGAACTTCAATAGACCTTACAACTCCCAGGAAGTAGGGTTCGGATTGCAGTTTATCCTGTAATTCTAAACCCATTTACTTGGGAGTAATCCTTTCCCTATTGACTTCAACGGACTTTACCTCTGAATAGAACCATGGTTAGGATTAAGCAGTTAGTTGTCAAATTCTCTTCTACCGCTGGTGACCTGTTTTAAAGGGAATCCTACAGGCTGACTAAGCTTCTGTTATCTAGGGCTGAAACTGGATTAACTGTCCAATTCCTAGCGCAAAGCACAATTCCTGACAGGGGGGAGGTTTAATCCACTTGGAGACGCTCACATGAAGATTGTGCTTGTGTTTATTAAGGCTGCAGTAATAACAGCCGCTGCCCCCGTGGGCTGGAGTGGGTTTATCCCACAGTTAAGTGCAAAGGGCTACACATGTCTACTCAGAAGTAAGCTTACTCCATGATAAGTGTGTAGAGGCTGTTTGAAGCCTAACTTAGTTTCTTTTAAACGGCACATTGGACTGTTTTAAATAATAAAATGAATGCCACTCCTCCCTTCTTCAGCCAGCGCCCCCCACATCACAATGCAAGCTTCTCCAGAATTAACTCTTGCTTTCTGTTGCCCCCTCTCCAGCAATAAGATAAAGAAAAATACCCATCCTCTCTCAGCCAGATCCCTTTGCCATAACAAGACTCTCACAAGGGAACCAACACTCCCTGCATTTCCTAAGAAATGGCTGGCTCCTGAAGCATTGCAATTAATGGATTTAAAAGGGATTGGTGACCTTTTCTTTCCAAATCATAGGAAGGACTTTGGATGGCAGCTTCACCGTTTCCTTCATTTGGGTGCAGAAATTTTATTTTCCATATAAAAAGGACCATGAGCGTAGCCAGGATTTTTGTTTGGGGGGGGCAGGCCTTTTGTTGTGGGGGAGAACCTCAGTTTGCTATGTATTTTTATTGATTTTTATTGATGGGGGGTAGCTGCCCCTTCCTGTCCCCATTTGGCACTACGCCCACGAACAGGACTCCGTTTTTGCACTTAAACAGAGACACCACTCCCCGAAACATAAAGGTAAAGGGACTCCTGACCATTAGGTCCGGTCGTGGCCGACTCTGGGGTTGCAGCGCTCATCTCGCTTTATTGGCCGAGGGAGCTGGCGTACAGCTTCCGGGTCATGTGGCCAGCATGTCTACGCCGCTTCTGGCGAACCAGAGCAGCGCACGGAAACGCCGTTTACCTTCCCGCCGGAGCGGTACCTATTTATCTACTTGCACTTGGACGTGCTTTCGAACTGCTAGGTTGGCAGGAGCAGGGGCCGAGTAACGGGAGCTCACCCTGTTGCGGAGAGGAAAAAGGAAAACTGTCCCCCTTTTTCTCCTTCTCTGTCTTTCTTCTTCTTGTTATCTCCTGTGGGTGATAGAGGCAGAGGATTCCACATTCTATTTATTCTGTTTGCATATTTTGGGTAGCTGTTTTGGTTTGTTTTTTGCTTAAGTTTTTATCGGTGGTTGCAAGAACCAATGATCCCTATTATTCTGAACAAAATGCTTGTTTAACCTCGAGGTAGGATGTATGAATTGTGTATTGCTTTGTAACGATTTGTTGGGTCTCTGGACCGTAGTAAAGATTGTTGTTGTTGTTGTTTGCTTAGATTAGTCTTCTATATATTACTGAATTATGAACCACGTCCATAAAAATCTTACATCGAACTGAAAAGCCCGTGTTCCTCCCTCCGACCACCCCAGGGGAGTTCAAGCCTCGCGGCTGCAGCAAAAAAAACCGGGATTCTGAACCCGAACCAAAACTGTCATAAAAGACGCGCTGCCCGCTCTTTGCCCCTCTCGCGGCGCGGAACGGCCAGCTCCGAATGGAACCGGAAATCACGGCGGTCAGGAGAGCATCCAAGGCCTTTGCCTCTTTAAGCCGCGGCCGAAAGAGCGCTCGGAAGGCGCCGAGCCGCTGGGCATGCGCAGGAGGCCGCGCATGCGCCTTGGGGTCCCACCGGGCGCTGAGGGGAAGGCCGAGTCCGCCGGGCATGTCGACGGTGTCCAAGGCGGTTCTGGCGGCCTCCGTCGCGGTCTCGGGCGCCGTCGTCGCGGGCGTCCACCTCCAGCAGAGCCGCGTCAGGGAGGTAGGCCTCTCCCTCCCCCCCCCGCCAGGCGGGAGCATCGGGGGAGGGGCGGATTCGGCGGCAGAAAGAGCCCTTGACTTTCCGGGGCTGCGTTATTATTAGGGCGAATGCATGCGACCCTTTTGCCGAGTAGGGACTGAACGGTACTCGTGCTAACCAACGGGCAAGATGGCTGTGGGAGGCGCACAGGCAGCGGGCACGCCCCCTCCCCCCAAATTTGCACGGGTTCAGTGCTTTCCCCCCCCTAAAAAAATTATGCTTAGGGGTACTCTCGTTTTGACTCTAGAAAATCACCATTGTACAGTTCAAGTCGGGGGAAATAAATACAGTAAATGGACAAAAGTACAAAGAACATGCAACATTACCTCATACAGTGGTACCTCGGGTTGCATACGCTTCAGGTTACAGACTCCGCTAACCCAGAAATAGTACCTCGGGTTAAGAACTTTGCTTCAGGATGAGAACAGAAATTGTGCTCCAGTGGCGCGGCAGCAGCAGGAGGCCCCATTAGCTAAAGTGGTGCTTCAGGTTAAGAACAGTTTCAGGTTAAGAACGGACCTCCGGAACGAATTAAGTTCTTAACCCGAGGTACCATTGTATCATTCTTTCTTTTTGTCTTTTGTACCTATCACTGGAGAATACAGTGGTGCCTCGGGTTACATACGCTTCAGGTTACAGACTCTGCTAACCCAGAAATAGTACCTCGGTTTAAGAATTTTGCCCCAGGATGAGAACAGAAATCGCATGGCGGCAATGAGAGGCCCCATTAGCTAAAGTGGTGCTTCAAGTTAAGAACTGTTTCAGGTTAAGAACGGACCTCCGGAACGAATTAAGTTCTTAACCCCCACTGTATTACACAGCTGACAGCTCACAGTAATTTTCCTACTCATATTGAAATGCTGCCCCTCAATGAGGCCAAACTTCCATCAGTAAAACTCCACACATCCACATTCTACACTGCTTCATACATTAAACGCTCACTTCCGTCTGAGACTCAGGAAATGAGGCCGCCATTGGGGGTAGCAACAGATTCACCGCTCTAGAGAAGAAATAAAAAATTTGATTTTTATAGTTTCTTCTCCCGTTAGAGTGACAAAATGTTTAGGGGTATGCTTACCCCTGCGTCTCCCCAGAAAAAAAAGCACTGCACAGGTTCAGTATATACACACACATCACAACGAACCCCGAAACATTGTAAAGATGTCACTGGAAAATCTCTCAAAGGGTGGGACAGGGTGTCTGCGGTCTTTTCCAGTGAGTTTTCAATCGTATGCAATTTCAGCAATGTGTGTGGTGCCTCGGAAACCATGCTGTTTTCCCTAGAAAAAGAGGTGCCAGAACTCACCATGAACACCCCCCTCCTTCTCTTAGTATGGCAGTGGCACCCACTTGACAAAAAGCCCTGCTCCAAATGTAACACCCACACAAATGGGAGGAGGAGGGGGGCTGCCTGGACTGCCAAGTAGTCATGAGAATATTCCCTGGATTTCTGTCCAAAAGCCTGGAGGGATAGAAGTAGGAAATTCTCCTATATAGCCAGATGTTTTTTACACACACACACACATACACTTGCTATGAAGCCATTTCATATGTTTCTTTTCAAAAAGGTGTATAGGAGCTGGAGAGAAAAGGAAGCAAAAATGAACAGAGGTATTTGACACTTTGCATAGGAGGAGAAATTGCATCTGCTGTTGCTGCCCTTTCCCCCAATTCAACCATTCCTTTTTCCATGTTATCTTTGCACTTTGTAACATAAATTTCCCCCAGCATTTTATGCCCCAGTGTTTCATATAGCCACAGAAGGCCTCTTATTATTGGTTTGTGATATAGCGATCTTCAGGTAATGACCCTTTATGATTTGCAGATGGCTTAGTCCTGTATTGGAATAAGGATGTATACTTCCTACAGTTAGCAAAACCTTTGAAGTTACTTTTGCAGCAGTATGATTGCTTTGTAAGATTCACAGTTGGCTTTAATTTCCTATAGCAGTACCTTTACACTTTCTCAAGTTTTTGAAAAGTAGATTATTAAAAGATATATAGCATAATATGATGAGATGTCTCTTTCAGAGGCTACGTGAAGGAGTGCTGAGAGACTTTGAGAGGCAGCATCGTAAGCAAGAAAATCTTCGCCTTTTGGAGCAACAGATTGCCTTGACTGAGCAACTTGAAATGGAAAGAAGCAAAATGCTCATGGGAAAAGAATCCTCACAGTAAGGGCCAGGAAGAGTTGGGATCTCCCTTTTCATTTCAGTTATTTAAATGTCTTCGTACTTGTTGGAACAGTCTTTGTTTTGCTGGGCTTCTTGCATAATAAAAGTGACTGTCAATTCACAATGGATACTAATGTGTACATGAGCGAGATGATGAGCCGTCACGATGATGAAGCCACAAGGACATCGCCTTCAGAAGGGCTGGAAGAAGGAGAAGTGGAAGGAGAAACTCTTCTCATAGTAGAGTCTGAAGATCAGGCATCGGTGGATTTGAGTCATGATCAGAGTGGAGACTCTATAAATAGTGATGAAGGGGACACATCCTGGACAGAAGAGATGTCTTATTACTGTGAAAGATGTCAGAAATGGATACCAGCAAGTAAGGCTTCCTAATTCTTGATTATTTTAAATAATAAAAATGTGTCCTTTGTTTTGCCCTTCTGACCTCAAGGCCTTGGTCAGCAAGACCTACAAGATTGTGACTCTTGCTGAACTGGGCCTTCAGGAAGCAGATCAGACGAAAGCCAGTTGAAAGCACCTTCTCCCAAGGCACAAACCTAACAAAAGGGGATTCCTTTTTCCACATGACTTGTAGTCCACAATCATGAGTGAGTGGCAGACCTCAGAAGCTTCCTGGGCCTCCTGCTTGCTGGTAAATCAGCTATACCCCTTTCAGAAGAAAGAATGGGTGGATGTCCCATTCCCCTTTTTAAAACATGCGGAGGATTTCCCAAAGAACCCCATTGACAGGAAGGCAGAGATCATGCTGTGCAGGACCTACAAGCTCTCAGCCTTAGCCACCAGAGCCTCTATGGCAGCTTCCTTCATGGCGAGTGTATACCTCCTCTAAGCTCAGCCCCTTCTGCTGGATGTTGCTCATAGCACCATCCATAAGCACTAGGGACTATGAAAAGTAGTTAATGCCTGTGCCTACACAGAGATGCAATTGCATATGCTCTTCAGTTTTCAGCCCTAGCCGAGTTCGCTGGCATGTGGACTTCAAGGCCATGGCTAGCCTCTCCAGTGATCCCTTTAGAAGGGGCTAGACTAGCCTCTTGGGGAATGGCTAGATGGCGTTCACAAGAACTACATAAAAGCTATAGATAAGATTTTTTTATGTTTGAGGAAAAAACCTGCATGCACAATTCTTAAGATTTCAAAAGGAATTGCACTTATGATACATATATATGTGATATCTCCAAAATAGAGACAGATGTGCCCACCAATTGAGGTTACATGGATTTCTGTAAGAGGTGATTAAGAAAGCAAAACGCAGAGTGGATGAATGCTGTTGGGATGAACCCCATTTGTGCTGTTCTGGACCTTGCTCGTAATGTGTTGGTGTGTAGGCCCCATTTGTTGGGAAAGAAGGCCTAAGGTTTTGTTTGCTTGTTTACAGATCAGGTGAGAGAACAGATCACCTATCTCAAAGGTGATAATTTTTTCAGATTTACTTGCTCTGATTGCTCAGAAGATGGGAAGGAACAGTTTGAACGGCTGAGGCTAACTTGGCAGCAGGTAAGTAACAAGCAGACCCTTGGTAATTGCACCAAAACTGGATTTCACATTTCTGTGTATTACAATAAGGTGCAAGGGGGAGGGGTTGTTAGCAAGCTTCTAAGTGTGAATCTAAGGTTTTTTATTTGCTTACCCTTAAAGGTACATGACTATTTTGGAGTCTAAAAAACTCATTGCAAAAAGCCAGATTAATTTTTTAAAATTTGAGAGTTCTTTATTTGTTACGTAAACACAGAAAGGAAATTATCTTTTGGCCATGGATTGTTAAAATAATTGTTCCAAATTTAATCAGCTATGCTGCCTTTTTGGCATTGCAGTACACAACTGAGAAACATGGACTGTGCTCATAGAGTAGCCTTGACCCTCCAAAAAATCAGGAAGTTAGCAAGGTAGATAATACAACTTGTGCTGGGCCAACATCTCCTCTAGTACTCTGGTGGATAGACAGGGAACCACATTGACAGTAATGTGGACTGTGTGAAACTCAATGTGTTATATGTGCAGAGGGCCTTCTTGGTAGTGGCACCCTCCCTGTGGAATGCCCTCCCTTCAGATGTCAAGTAGATAAATAATTACACAACTTTTAGAGAACATCTGAAGGCAGCCCTGTATTGGGAGATTTTAACACTTAGTGATTTATGTTTTCAGATATGTTGTAAGCCGCCCAGAATGGCTGGGGTAATAATAATAATAATAATAATAATAATAATAATAATAATAATATCTTATGACTAGCCAAGGAATGATGCACAGCTCTGTAAATTGTTTCACGTATAGGAGGCCTGGTTTTCTAACTGTGTCAACATAGTAAGATTTTATATGGTGCTGAAGCTGGTACATTTTCAGTCACCACGTTGGCTACTGGGAAGCAGTGTTTTTAACAATAGACATACTGTAACAGACATTACTTCCTCTACAGTCACCTCTAAGTTACATTTCCAAGGCTGCTTTGATTTCTACATGTGAATCAATTTGCAAATGTTTGAAACAACCTTAAGCCATGTACAGGGGTACCCTTATCAATAACCTAGATATTCTGTATACCATGATATCACTTTAAGTAAGAGATAACATTTAGCAATAGCACCAGACTCACCCCAGTGTCCAAGGCAACACCACAAATACAGTGTGCTGAGCATACACCCGCATAAGCGATATTGACGGAGAAATGCCTTTTTGATACCGCTGTACCTCACCACACACAAATCGCAACCCCCACAAACAAGTATATATATATATATATATGTTTCAACAATTTGAGTGCACTTACTTTTGTAGTCTAAACCACTGAGCCTAGGGCTTGCTGATTGGAAGGTCGGCGGTTCGAATCCCCGCGACGGAGTGAGCTCCCGTTTCTTGGTCCCAGCTCCTGCCAACCTAGCAGTTCGAAAGCACATCAAAGTGCAAGTAGATAAAGAGGTACCACTCCGGCGGGAAGGTATACTGCTTTTCCATGCGCTTCTCTGGTTTCGCCAGAAGCGGCTTAGTCATGCTGGCCACATGAACCGGAAAAACTGCGGACAAACGTCAGCTCCCGTGGCCAGTAAAGTGAGATGAGTGCCGCACCCCAGAGTCGTTCGCGACTGGACTTAACTGTCAGGGGTCCTTTCCCTTTTTTTTACTAAAAGCATAGTAGATGTACATAGAAGAGTACATTCTAAACATCTTTGCATTCAGAAGCTTAAATTCCATTAAATATAACATGCACACACATACAACAATTCTTTCAAGAGAATGACATACAGAGAAGGAAGCATAGATAGTTCAGTATTGCACATGTGTGGGGAGAGAGCATGTATGGAGAAACTCCAGGAAACTAGTTCAAGTCCAACAGTGCCTCTGTAAGGGGAAGAAGACTTTTTCATGGGCTCCCTGCTCCTATTCCAACACTCTCCCAACTAGACAGTGGCCTGAAGACTACCGTATTTTTCGCCCTATAGGATGCACTTTTTCCCCTCCAAAAATGAAGGGGAAATCTGTGTGCGTCCTATGAGGCGAATTCAGGCTTTCGCTGAAGCTTGGAGAGCGAGAGGGGTCGGTGCGCACCGACCCCTCTCGCTCTCCAGGCTTCAGGAAGCTATCCGCAAGCCTGGGGAGCCCGTGGAAGTTCCCGCAGGGCTCCCCAGGCTGCGGATAGTAGCCTGGCGCGCTGGGCACCCTGAAGCGGAGCGCCCCGCACGCCGGGCAGACATCCACAGCCGGGGGAGCCCTGCGGGAGTTCCTGCAGGGCTCCCCAGGCTGCGGATAGCAGCCTGGCGCCCAGCGCGCGGGGCGCCCTGAAGCGGAGCGCCCCACGCTCTGGGAAGTCATCGGCCAGCCCCACAAGCTCGGGGGACAGCGGGGAGGCGCAGCGCCGCCATCCCGCTGTTCCTCGAACTGGTTTGGGGGGGCAAATAAAGGGAAAAAAATTTCCCTTTATTTCCCCCCCAAAAAACTAGGTGCGTCCTATGGGACGGAGCGTCCTATGGGACGAAAAACACGGTACTTATGCTACTCTTGGGCAATGTCTTCAGTTAAATTAGATATTATACTAGGTAAACTGTGGAAGATACTTTGCAGTTTGGCCAGACTGCTCCAGTGCGAAGGGACAAGTTGCTTTCACTCCTTGCTGACAGATGACATACCATAATGAAATAGAGAAAGTTCCATTTACATAGTGGCTTACTTGGACAAATTATATGTAGTCAGTTGACTGGCATGCTAATCCCATTCTCTAAATTGCCTCCTGAAGATACCTGAAGGAAATTGCAAGTAGGACTACTACCCCACAATACAGAAGAAAAACTATTAACTATGTTTTATTTGTAAATATTGGAGTCAAGGGAATGATGCTGGCTAATCTAATCAGTTATAAAATTTCTAAATTCCTTTAATAAATAAATTTCTCAGTTATCATTCTCCAAGCTGCAAATTGCCTAACAAGGTTTATGCTCCAATTTCTCCTTAAAACATACTGCTTGGTTAAATGTGTTTTAACCAAGTCTGTCATCAGATTAACTACATTGCAAGAGTGTATTTTTAAATTTCATTGATTTGTTTCTTTGTTCCAAAAATATTCTCATCTAAATAAAGCAAGGGATTAAATTGCATTGACATAGCAACATTGCAAAAGTTCTTTAATGCATCATCTTTTTTATTCATCATATATAACTTATTCTGCTACTTCCAATTCAATAGGAAATGCAATTTGAGTTTTTGCTGATTAGTAATTGCTGTAGTGAGTACTTGTGGAGAGATATTTAAAAATATACAGTGGTACCTCGCAAGACGAATGCCTCGCAAGATGAAAAACGCGCAAGATGAAAGAGTTTTCCGTTTTTTGAGTCGTTCCGCAAGACGAATTTCCCTATGGGCTTGCTTCGCAAGATGAAACGCCTTGCGAGTTCTTGCGAGTTTGTTTCCTTTTTCTTAAAGCCGCTAAGCCGTTAATAGCCGCTAAGCCGTTAATAGCCGCTAAGCCGCTAATAGCCGCTAAGCCGCTAATAGCCGTGCTTCGCAAGACGAAAAAACCGCAAGATGAAGAGACTCGCGGAACGGATTAATTTCGTCTTGCGAGGCACCACTGTAAATACTATCAAATGGTACAATTTTTTTTAAAGCTGAGATTTTCCCTTTTTAGGATATCTTCAAGTATGCCCATTGCAACAAATCTTCCTTAAACTCTTCCATGAGTTCCCATAGTAGTTAGGACTATAGTAGTATCAGATTTCTAAGTATTTAATTAGAAAGTCCCTCCATGGAATCAGATACTGTACCCTGTTGTTTTTCCCTTTGTAGTTCTATCCAAGTTGAAGCCCATCCATTCAGGCCTCGTGAAAATCAATTTGTATCTGGAGATTGCATTGAATTCTGTAAAACAAATTTAGGCATTTCTCAGATGACTTCATCCACGTACCAGTTAGTTTTAAATTGCTCTTGTCTGATCTTAGCTCCTTGTATTTCCATTTGTATTTTTATTGCCCCAGCTAGGGTAATAAAGGACACATTTGTCATGTTCCTCTTTAAGGATAAAACATATCTGAACAGTTGTTAACTGAAATAGATGCATTTAGGATAATCTTAATCCAGGCAGATTAATCCCCCCCCCAAACCCTCTTATTGTCTAAGAGTTGATTATTTTATATAACTTGTTAGGAGAAGAGAATCATTTTATTTCAGAAAAAAAAATATTTCTTACCTATTGTAAATGAGAGGTTCCTATTTGTGTTTCAGGTTGTTATGCTGGCAATGTACAATCTATCCTTGGAAGGAACTGGCCGCCAAGGCTACTTCAGGTGGAAGGAAGACATTTGTTCTTTCATTGAAAAACACTGGAATTTTCTACTAGGAAACCGGTAATGCCATTATGTTGTCTTGAAACTGAAGGTAAAGAACAAAACGTCCACATATAATTAAAATGTAGGAAAACATTTTTTTTCTCCTAGTTGAGAGTAAAAGAGAGAAGGTATCCATAGTGGGTGAAGGTCAATAGCTAGTTCACTTCTGTATAGTTCTGCATAGTATGACTTACCCTAGCTTGTCTCCCTCCAGTTGGCTTCTGCAAGCAGCAAAGGCCAAAATATATGGCCATTTTATTTCAAAGTTTATTCTGGTCTTTCAAAATAGTACAAGATTGCACCATGTTGAGAGTGTCTCTTAACATCTCCTAGCCCTCATTTGTAATTTGTCCTAAGATTTTGAGAATCCAGAATAAAATTTGAAATAATGCGTATACATTTCAGCTATAGTTGATTGCAGAAATTGATTCCTGCTTCCAGTCCTTGCTAGTGTGCTCATCCCATTAATATCACTTAAGATCTGAAGAGGAACTAGCAATCTGCTACCAATGTAGTAAACAGAGCTCTCTTTCAGAGACATTTTTCTCTTTCTTTGATTTAGGAAGAAGACTTCTACTTGGTGGAGCACTGTTGCTGGTTGTCTTTCTGTGGGGAGTCCTTTATATTTCCGTTCAGGGGCTCAAGAGTTTGGAGAACCAGGATGGTGGAAACTTGTCCACAATAGGCCCCCTACAATGAAGCCGGAAGGAGAGAAGCTTTCTGCATCTGCCCTGAAAACAAAAGGTAATAATTTGTAAACTGCATATCATTTGCACATTTAAGGGTGCAATAGTCTTAAAACTGGTGGTTTTGGCAGGGTGGGGGTACGTGAGGAGAGAGAGTGGGTTTGCACTCTTCTGTACTATTGACATTATGGATTTCAATCAAAATAAAAAATAAAAAAAAATTCAAATGCAGAAATTTGTGAAGGGTATGCTATCATGCAGACATCCTCAGTTTTTAAAGACCCGTGAACTTTCTGCAAAGCGTAGGCATTGTATAGGTATAGCTCTTGCCCCTTGTACATCCCGTTATATGTTTCTTGGTTGCTGCTTCTCCCTCTCAGCCACTCTTGTTTTCATTCCCTATCCACTCCCAAGCTCACCACCTATTCAGCCTCTCTATTCACCAGTTTCTTCCCCAGCTTCTTTTACCACTTTGCAGTTCTCCTTTTCACTCCTTCTTGCCTCTCTTCTTCCTCTTAAAAATTTGGTGGAAAACGTTCAATGTATGTGTCAAAAATATATTGCATTCCCATATTCTGTTATATGCAGTCTGGAATTAAAGAATGTTAGTACCTGCTTGTCACGTTTTCCTGTATCAGGAAAGGTGTATTTTTATTGTCTTTAAAAAGTTGTTTATGTTGGATACCTTCTGTAGAAATAGATGCTGCCTTTGTTTTGGAGTAATAATAATAATTTAATCCCGCCCATCTGGCTGGGTTTCCCCAGCCACTCTGGGTGGCTTCCAGCAAAATATTAAAATACAATAATTCATCAAATATTAAAAGCTTCCCTAAAGTTCTAAAATTGGTGTTCTCTCTGCATGTCGGAACAAACACACTACTTGTTCTCTGGCAGGTTCAAAACCATCATTAGACCCTATCATTACAGTGGAGGGACTTAGAAAGAGAGTGAGCCGCAATCCAGTAGAATCCGCCATGGAGCTGAAGGAGAAGAGATCTCGCACTCAGGAAGCCAAGGACATCAGGAGAGCTCAGAAGGAGGCAGCTGCCTTCCTGGACAGAAGCACATCCTCCACGCCAGTCAAATTCATCAGTCGAAGCCGGCGTCCTGACATTATACTTGAGAAGGGGGAAGTGGTTGACTTTTCTTCCCTGAGCTCCTCTGATCGAACTCCTTTGACAAGCCCATCTCCATCTCCTTCTCCAGATTTCTCTGCTCCCGGAACACCAGCTTCTCACTCAGCTACACCGAGCCTGCTCTCAGAAGCAGACCTTATTCCAGACATAATGCCACCCCAGGCCCTGTTTCATGGTAAAAGCTACTTTAACATTTCCTTGTCTATTAACCTCTATTGGATCTCATTTCCACAACCATTTCTTGACCACAGTTCTATTGTTGGTGGTATTTAACATCTACCAGGAACTGTGATACTTACTCTCAATAATTATAATAAAAAAAATCCTTCCAGTAGCACCTTTAAGACCAACTAAGTTAGTTCTTGGTATGAGCTTTCGTGTGCAAGCACACTTCTTCAGATACACATCTCAATAATTATATTCACTAACGTACCAAGGAAAATGTTTTCTAATGTGAAAAATATTCAAGCACTTATCAGTAATATTATTCCTTGTCTAGTGTTAATTCATATAGCAAATTGTGTACCCAACCAGTGCTTCTGACAATCACATATATGCCATCTGTGTTGCTAGATACCGTATATACTTGAGTGTAAGCCAACCCGAATATAAGCCGAGGCCCCTAATTTTAGCACAAAAAACTGGGGAAACTTATTGACTCGAGTATAAGCTGGTTCACCACACTACAAACCTGGTGGTGGCGGCAGTGACGGAGGAAGAACAAGCTTTCAGGCTGCTCATTCCGCCGCCGACAGCGGAAAAGGCGGTGGCGGAGGCAGCCCAAAAGGGCTCCTTTCGGGCCGCTCGTCCCTCCGCTGCTGCCTCTGCCACTCGCAAGAGCAGGCATAGGAGCCGCGGTTCGGAGAGGCACAGCACAGCCTCTCCTGTGCCTGCCCTTGCAAGAGGCTGGCGGTGGTGGCAGGACCAGCGGTGAGAAAGGGCTCCCTTTGGGCTACTCATCCCTCCGTCGTCGTCGCCCGCCTCACTCGAGTATAAGCCGAGGGGGGCTTTTTCAGCATTAAAAATGTGCTGAAAAAGTCGGCTTATACTCAAGTATATACGGTACTTGCTGGAATGTTAAACTTTCTCTGATGTACTCTTCTGGAAGCATATATATGGGCGAAAAAGAAGAAAATGCTGCAAGTGCTATTTCCTTAATACTATGTGTACTTGGTATTGTATAAAGGGCATTATTATAGTACTTTAATGCGAAAAAAATAATTTTCTCAACTGTACCAAAACAATCAAACAAAATAAGCAATAACACTAGAACATAGAAAAATGCCTTTTTTGTTTGCTGCTGTTTTGGTTTTGGTTGACCTTCTAGGTTGCTAGTTCTGGAGATTCCACCCCCTCCCTGTCAAAACAGTTGTGTTTTAACTTTCCTAATGCTTTATTATTGCTTGTTAAAATTTATGTTGCCTTTCCTTCAAACAGCTAATTTCAGGAGAGCTGAAAATTATGCTGAAAATATTTCACATCTGACAACCAATGCACCCCTTGGGTTTCAGATATTACATGGGTAGACAAGTCTAAAAAGCCTAGGACACAAATTTTCACAATCCTCTAGCGCAGCCTTTCTCAAGCTGTGGGTCCCCAGATGTTGTTGAACTACAACTCCCATCACCCCTATCTAGCAAGGCCAGAGCTCGGATGATGGGAGTTGTAGTCCAACAACATCTGGGGACCCACAGGTTGAGAACCGCTGCTCTAGTCTAGCGCAGTGATGGCCAAACTTGGCCTTCCAGCTGTTTTGGGACTACAGTTCCCATCATCCCTGACCACTGGTCCTGTTAGCATGGGATCATGGGAGTTGTAGTCCCAAAACAGCTGGAGGGCCAAGTTTGGCCATCACTGATCTAGCGGCTATGGTGGCTCATTTACCAGAAACGCTGTATTTAGCATTAATTCTGGAAGTGTATACTCGATTTTGACCAAACCAAGCCTCCTGATATATATTTTGCTGTAATGGAACCTCATAGTAAGTCTAATAGGGATGTGGGTGTTGCTGTGGTCTAAACCACTGAGCCTCTTGGGCTTGCCGATTGGAAGGTCGGCGGTTCGAATCCCCACAACAGAGTGAGCTCCCGTTGTTCTGTTCCAGCTCCTGCCAACCTAGCAGTTCAAAAGCACGCCAGTGCAAGTAGATAAAGAGGTACCACTGTGGCGGGAAGATAAACAGTGTTTCCATGCACTCTGGCACTCTTCATGGTGTCCCGTTGCACCAGAAGCAGTTTAGTCCTGCTGGCCACATGACCCGGAAAGCAGTCTGTGGACAAACACCGACTGGTTTCCTTGGCCTGAAAGTGAGATGAGCGCCACAACCCCATAGTCGCCTTTGAGCGGACTTAACTGTCCAGCGGTCTTTTATCTTTACCTTTTAGTAAGTCTAGCATTTCATTCTGACCAACTTGCCACAGTCTTTATATACATCCATTGAGTTATTGTTCCTGGCTATTCTATCAATATACTTTTAGATATATTTGTGCTACAGAAAGGCCTGTCTTTTCTGCTGTCAGATTTTTGTGGTCCATCTTCCTTCCTGAATTAAGCATCCTATTCAGAGCCACACTGGATCTACTAAAGTGGCCTGATTTTCATAAATCAAAACCTCTTTAACTAGCAAATGTGGAGAATACTACTTTGGAAAGGTCAGTCTCAACTGAATATTAATGGGGAATGGCTGTGTACCCTTTCATATTAAAGCCACAGTCTCCTAGGAAGAAAACACAGTTGTATTCTAGATTCAGGTAGGTAGCTGTGTTGGCCTGATGCAGTCAAAATAAATTAAAATATTAAAAAATTATCCAGTAGCACCTTAGAGACCAACTAAGTATGTTCTGGGTATAAGCTTTCATGTGCATGCACACTTCTTCAAATAAGTTGCATTCATTACACTGTCAGAAAATTTATGGAATATTTTGTTTTGTTTATAGATGATGAAGAGATGGAAGGTGATGGTGTTATAGATCCAGGAATAGAGTATATCCCACCCCCGAGTGGTCCAGTGGGAATGATCCGAAAGAAGGTGAAGACACCAGAGCAGATTAAGCAAGAGATGGAGAGCGAGGAAGAAAAAGCAGAGAGACTTGAACGTGACACTGAAAACTCTGATAATACTCGCACATCCCTTCAGGACCAGGGTCGAGACAAAAGGAGGATGCAGTTGGAACATAAGAACGCTAAGTTCGGCATGCCCAAGTATGCACCTGTTAGCATCTATGAAGAAAAGCTTCTCTTGAGGAACTTGGAGAGTTGCCCAAATGCTGCAGCCATGACCCCCGAAGCTCAGAGGCTGCGGCGCAAGTTGATAATCCGGCAGGCCAAGCGCGAGAGAGGCCTGCCCCTCTTTGACTTGGACAGTATTGTGAATGCAGCCCTTCTCCTGGTTGATCGGATTTATGGACCCAAGGAAGGAATTGCTCCCTGTCCCCCCGCAAATTACGCAATGTACAGAACTACCAGCCAGGATTTCAGAATCTTGGATCGATACCAGGTTAATGTTTCCAATTCAACTGTTTTTTTGATAGCTCCCATACTCTGGATGGGGATAGTGGGCTAAGGGAACACAACCTGCTAGTCCATACACCACACGTCTAGGCACCCTTTCTTAGGTCATTATCTGTCAATCACTGCCCATGATCACATCCATTGTGAAATTTCTCTTAATGGAATGGGGCAATGTATTCCTTGGCACTGGCTGCTCAATCCCTTCTCCTTTCCAGAGAGTGAGTGAGTGCTTTGCTGTTTTTATGGAAGTTATATGTGGCAATTTTCATTTACTTTATATCCATTTCTTCTAGGCTTACTTAGGTGATGCTTTTATGTCCAGAAGGACCAAGGAAGTGTTTTCAAGGGCAACAAAAGAGCCTGCCACCACAAAGCCTAGTAGGGCTCTGGCTCTCATCATTGTGATATACCAGCAGTTAAATTCCGCAATATGCTGATATACCACAGTGTCTGGTATATCGCCCAGCCCAAGCCGCCATACCGCTCCAGCTTGTGTGAGCCAGAGGGGCATCAGGACTTCCTTAAACTGATTAGCTGGAGGATGGGAAGCCTGCTGCTGCTCAGCTGTGGAAGCCCTCATACCGCTCTGGCTCAGGTGAGACGGAGGGACGGGGTGGGGGCCTTTCTCAAAGGTGCAGACAGGCAGGTAAGCAGAGCTTGAGAAGCTGTTCACCTTCAGGTGTTCACTTTTAGCCTCCATCTGCCTGCCTGCCTGCCTGCCTGCGCCTTTGCCGTCTGTAGGCAATTTGAGCTGGCACAATGTATTGCCAGCTCAAAATGTCTGAAGCTGGTATCGCAATCTGAATGCCATCTCGGTTTCAGACAATGTATTAATATATCACCCAGCTCTAAAGCCTAGACATGTGTTTATTCTTCTTCTTCAGCTTTAAAGGACCTTAGGAATTCTATAAATCCATAAAGCTCTAAGGAGCCCTCTAGTGAGGGATCTGTAGTTACACTCTTGGCTCAATGGAGATCATCCAGAAACACCTTAGCTTGTTTCTCTACTGCTGTAGACATCTGGAGCATTCTGTGACTCCTCGGTTCAATAGCTAACATTGTCCAAATCCTGGGAATGACATTTTATCTGTATATGCTTGGGTGTTAATGTACGCACTCATTTATAATTTACTGCTACAGAAGTTAATGGTTAACTGGAAACCAAGTTATGTTTTTATTGAGCATATTATGGGTGGAATTCAACATTGTGCTAGCAAAGGTTCCACCTGCGCAAGCATTTCAGCTTGCCACAAAAATATCCCACCTCTCCTCCCTCTGCATGCTTCACTGATGGTTCTGCTGATCTCCCTAGAGCCAATTTCAAGGAGGTGGGGAGAAGAGGTAGGGAAAGCCCTGCTGCACAAGCTGAAGTCCTTGCTTAGAGATTCTGCTTATGGGCTTGTAAAGTGAATCCCTCCTTGTGCCCTGAAACTGGGTGAGGGAGGCTTCTTCCACTGAAAGAAGATGAGTCACAAAGACATTTGCATAGCTCTGCCCTTGAAGCAAAAGGGGGGGGGGGAGCAAACAACTCCTGAGTAACCTCCATCCATTAAAGAGATTACAGTGTCACAGTAACTTCATTTTTAAGACCAGTAAACTAATGCTGCTTGAATTCCTAAGAGGGACTAGGTAATCTCAACGTCTTGCAGATAGGGTAACTTAGGTTGTGTTCAATGTGTAGTGCAAAGATTTCTCTTTGCCCAATGGAACATTCTTCTCCTCTCCTCTCCTCTCTCTGTGACCCCTAAACCTGTTCTGGGTCCCCCCCGCTCTGGTACACATTTGGGGATCGCATGTGGGGAGAAAAGGGAGGGAATCCCATTGTGCTAGTGCAGCTTTCTAGCTGAATACTGTCCATTCTCCTTTTTCAAAACTGGACTTGACAGTAGTAACAGCCACCTTGTGGTTGGTGCAAATTACCATTTATAAAATAGCCAGTGGTACACTGTAGTTAACTTGCCATCGGCATTTTTTTTACCAAGTTGCAAGGCTCAGTTGCAGATGTTATTTGTATTCTATCAGCGATAGCTCTCTTGTTTATGTTCATTCTAAGCTCATTTCCTTGTTTTTTGGCTTTGCTTTACAGACTAAGCTGTCTGCTGTGAAGGGGTTTCGACAAATGCCAACAAAATTTCTGTGCCGACTCGTAGGCTCAGAAGATGCTTTGACTGACCACAGCATTATCAGTCCCTACACTTCCCGTGTTTTGAAACCCTACATCAGGTACAGATCACAGAGCTGTTTTCACTTACGAGCAGATGGCTCTTTCTTCTTTTCCCCTCCAGATTTGTTCTCTTTCTGGTCAATTGTTGAACACTCAACTCTTAGGGCCATGACTTTAGGCTGAAATATATGTTTTAAAAGTTTGTAAAGACAGTCTGTTAAGTCTGCTCTGTTAAATAGATCACTGTTATCCCCATATTACAGATGGAGAACTGAAATTGGCAGAGGTGATTTTGCCACCAAGTAAGTCCATAGTCCATAGGGATGCGGGTGGCGCTGTGGGTTAAACCACAGAGCCTAGGACTTGCTGATCAGAAGGTCAGTGGTTCGAATCCCCGCGACGGGGTGAGCTCCCGTTGCTCGGTCCCAGCTCCTGCCAACCTAGTAGTTCAAAAGCACATCAAAGTGCAAGTAGATAAATAGGTAGGTAAACGGCGTTTCCATGCGCTGCTCTGGTTCACCAGAAGCGGCTTAGTCATGCTGGCCACATGACCCGGAAGCTGTCCGCAGACAAACACCGGCTCCCTCGGCCAGTAGAGTGAGATGAGCGCCGCAACCCCAGAGTCGGTCACGACTGGACCTAATGTTCGGGGGTCCCTTTACCTTTATCTTTAAGTCCATAGTCCTGGGAAGATGTATGGGTTCTCAGTGTAGGTGGCCTTGCAGGGCAGATACTCAACTGCCCCCTTTGTGTTTTATACCAAAAGCATGGAAACATGAAGTATTACTTGCTCATCTTTCCTGTTTTGGTGGTATTTCATAAGATGCAAAACACTCATGCTAGGAGGATTGTTTTTCTCTGCAACCCAGAGTCTATTCTTCCTGTGAGTATGCTAGAGTTGGGACAGAAACAAATACATTTATCAAATGTACAGGAGCACAGCATGCACAACTTTAGAAATTTTGTCTAGGTAGTGGAATACTCTCCACAAAAAGGAAGGTTTAATAACAAAGTAAAATAAAAGGCAATTTACAGCTTAATGAATTAATATGGAGCACCTTAAGGACTGAACAGATAGCAAAATATTTTCATCAACGGGGTCCCTGAATTGCTCTGAAATAGATGATATGGTTACCTTTTTGGTAGTTTGGTGGATGGACATGGTCCCAGATTGAAATATTTAGTGCATGGACAGAAAAGGGAAGGTGCCCTCTCCAAGTCCAGACACATGTTTTCCAGCATAGTATCACAATGAGACTTGAGAGACATCTGGAGAATGGTGCACCCTTGAACTTAAACATGGCTGTTCTCCAACTTGTGACTGGCTTTGACAACTAGACCCCAGCAACAACAAATCTCTCCTGTTCTCTGTGCACCATATCCGTGTCTTAATTTCAGGCCCGAATGAGTCTGACTGCTGTTATACTCTGAAAATGACAAATATTGCTGTTGTGTCCCCTCCAGGCGTGATTATGAAACCAAGCCTCCAAAACTAAGGTTGCTGAATGAGATTCGTGCCCATTCGCACAAGAATGATCCCAGCTGGACTGCTGAGCCAGAGGCACCCATTGATTATTGCTATGTGCGCCCTAATCACATTCCCACTATTAACTCAATGTGCCATGAGTTCTTTTGGCCAGGTAGGATTTACTAGGTGGTCAAGGGAAATAATGGGGCGACTACTCATTCCATTCTGGTAGATGTACTACAGCTCTAATGCTGCCACTGCTTCTCTTTTCCCTTCCCTTAGAGAATTTCAGCTGCCCCCCACAAGGCATACATTAGTTTTGAATCCTGAGAAGACGGAAGAAGGATGGGTGGGACAGTTGGAAAAGAAACCTAGTGGGTAGTAAAAAGCTATGAAGCTGCTTTTCTTGAAAAGGAAAAGAAAGGGTTTTGGGACGTTGATTAATGAATTTGTGCCTAATGTGTACTTAGCCTGGTGCCATCCTTTATCTGTGTTGAGGGGCTCGGCAAAAATACTTTTATTCTCACAGAATTTTGGCCCTTAATTTGGAGGCTACTTAGGTATGTTTGTGACGTCTTTTTGGGGGAGTGGGTTGAGTTGGCTATATATATTATGACTGAACATTGTGGGTTCTTATTTTATTATTGTTCTTATACATAGTTTAAATGTGTGTTTTTTTGCACTATGTTGCTTACAGTCACTCTTGTGGAATAAAAAGAAATGTAATAGTAATATTAATAAAAAGCCTGCGTGCATGTATCAGTGCATTTTCTATTGGCTGAAGTGACCTGTTCCTAATAGAACAAGCACCTATTTTTCTGATTGGTTCCCAATGGAATTTCATAACCTTATAAAACAGTTTTTAATTCTCTCTCATGACTGAATAAATGTAGCTTTTGAAAGTATATGTGGAAAAGTTGAATAACCTGCAGACATTTACTGTGATCTTGGGGTGTAATCCTGCACATACTTACTTCTGGTCAAAGACCCATTGAATTTAGTGGGACATACCTCCAAGTAAGCATGCATGCATACAGGATTCAACTACTGGGTTATTTTATTCACATAATTATAATACCTAACAGTATATTATTCCTTTAACGTGGAAATGTTCTTAACATTTCATTGTAGGATTATTTATTACCAGTCCCATAATTAGATTTTGAGTCCTTTAGGATGTTATGAACTAGTTTCCATGCTAATGTCAAATTATGAAAATAGGAGAGCTCCACATGAGCAAAGCTTTTTCTTTTTCTTTTTCTTTTTAAAAAAAGCCTTAAATAGATATTTATTATAATGTTCCTTTTCCATCAACAATCTGTGATCATTTGTGGTGTGCTTTTCTCTCCCACAGGAATCGACCTCTCAGAATGCTTGCAATATCCAGACTTCAGTGTTGTTGTCCTTTACAAAAAGGTCATTGTTGCGTTTGGTTTTATGGTACCAGATGTTAAATACAATGAAGCATACATCTCTTTTCTGTTTGTTCACCCTGAATGGAGAAGATCAGGAATTGCAACCTTTATGATCTATCATCTTATTCAGGTAGTTTTATGATTTATTATCTTGAAAAGTATGGTCTGTACCTTTTGCTTTAAATAAAAGTGCAAACAGGGCAGGTTTACTCAAGAAGATTTATATCCCTTTGATGACCTACTCGTCGTTCAGTTGTCGCATCTATGTTGTGCAGATCAGTGGAGGAGCTGCAGGGGCAATTCCCCCGGGTGCAAAATTCTTAAGGGCGCAGCCCATGTTATACCAATGGGCTGCAGTGGTCCCAAAGGAGCTGCAAAACTATGAGGGGGCTCCCTTCTCTAGCCTGGCAATGGGTGCGGCACGAACTTTTCCTGGGTGGTTGGGTGGCCTTGGGGAGTGGGTAGCTGGCCAGGCCTTCCTATGCCAGGGCAGAACCCCCTCTTGCTCCCTGCCCCCTTTGGTTCCACGGGTTCGTATCCTTAGCTTGCAGGTGTTGTGCTTCTTATGCCATGGCTGGTGCCGACGGTGTGCATGCCGGGTCGCTGCTGTGTTGGGTGGTCCCCTCATCTCCCTTCTGCCCTGGGGCCACCGCAGAGCCCCCAGCCCAGCCCTTGTACGGGAGCAGGCAGCCGTAGGCACGGCAGGTGCCGTTGGAGTGCCTGGTGTGAACGAAGAGGCAACCATGCGAGCCTCGGCTGGCAGCATGCTGGCTCCTTGGCTGGACTGGTGGAGCTTTCTGTGGGTGTGCTATAAGCAGCTGGAGCAGGGTGAGCTGCGGTGCCAGAGGGGCTCTGGTTGTGAGGTTGGAGTCCACGTCCAGCACCTCCCAGGAGAGCTCAGATCTTGGAGGTTGCACAAAAAAGGGGGAGGACCCAGGATGACGTGCTAGCCCCCTTCCCCATGGTGATGCTGCCATTCCTTTTGCACCTCGGCTCAGGCAACCCACGCTACGCTACTGGTGCGGATTCATTAAGGACGGGAGAACACCCTTGTAAAATTTGTGGCTTGCATTTGGGATTCAGGTACAGATGCCTAGTCGGTCCAATAGCAGCACAACCCTAAATTCCCAAAGGCAGTTTTGGCAAGCCCGGAGCAAACTATCTACTTTTTTATGTGTTGTCTTGAGTTCTGTAGCTTTCATATCCAGATTGAATGACTCAACAAGCTCCTCATCACAAAACCTGTTAGTTCATTGACCAAATTTATTATCTGCTGGGGCTAATTGTTTTACCCCGTTTGCAAGTAATGAGATACTTCCACTTTCCACCACTCTTCCAGCCCTTTTTTCTGGTACCTTTCTTAATTTATTCAGTGAAACTAAGGCTATGTCAGTGCTGCTGTAACTTTGCATCTTCTGAAGGTTGCTACTTCTTGTAGTTTACCAGTTGTAAGTACTGAATGACTGAGGTCCTTATCAAGCAGAATTGAAGGACAATCAATCTTGGAAGCTAGCAATTCTGAAAATTTTGTATCCTGAATTCATTTCCCCAAGAGAAACTGGTATTAGATGTAACCTGTGCTTTACTATATCATCTGTTATCCATCTATGATGTATATTAATGCATGATACTTCTGTCTGCTTTTAGTATCTCTTCCTCCTTGAAAGTTGTCTTTGATTGCACAGTGCTCCCATAATTAGTTATCTCATTTCCCTCCTCACATGTAATAAAACTCTTTTTTCTTTTCACAGACTTGTATGGGCAAAGATGCAACCCTTCATGTATCTGCAAGTAATTCTGCAATGCTGCTGTACCAGAAGTTTGGATTTAAAACTGAGGAGTACATTTTAGATTTCTATGACAAATACTACCCTTTGGACAGTAAGGAATGCAAACATGCGTTCTTTCTGAGGTTGCGGCGATGATACTGCAAGGGAAATCTGGTCACTACAATAAAATACGGTTTAGCGCTTTTACTGAGGTGCTTTGTTGCCTTTATTGCTATTAGGTTATTTGTCTGTGGTCTTTACTGAGATTAGTATATATATATATATATATTTATTACAATAGAGTCTGTCTGGCCAAGACAGAAATACAGAAACTCCTTCCTTTTTCTGTAAGGATGGAATTGGTCGTCCTGTTCTTCATGAAGAACCCTTTTGACAAACCAGTTGATGATTCCCAACGAGTTCTCATACTGAATGAAGATACAGATGTTCAAACTATTCTTTGCAGAAAGTAATAAAATGTTTGATTCAGTCTCTCTAGACATGACATTTATTAGGTGGAAAAATCTAACCCAGGCTTCCTCAACCTGTCCCTCCAGATGTTTTTGGCCTACAACTCCCATGATCCCTAGCTAGCAGCACCAGTGGTCAGGGATGATGGGAATTGTAGTCTCAAAAAATCTGGAGGGCCAATGTTGAGGAAGCCTGATCTAACCTGTCAAAATTCAGATTGGATATACACATAATAAAAAGACTGTGTGCAAATTCTTAGGGACTCACATAATGCCATGAAATTTATAGGATCCCTAATGTAGTTATTCAATACTAATAAAGTGTTATGAGGTGTGCAGTTAGCACATGTGGTCCTGTCACCCCTTTTGAGGATATTTTGGCAATGAGACCTGAACGTGCTCCACACGTTAACACTCCAAGAGTTAACAAGGACAACCAAGAGAAATCAAATGCAATTTTATTGTATCAGAAAGAGAATTAGCATACATGCTACTGATGCTAAACAGATATGTTGCAGGTATGTATCCAATTATTATATTGATATAGTCCATTATCAGGGATTTGTCTAGTACAATGTTAACTCTCATTTGCATTTCCTCCTGGAAGTAAGTAGGTTAGGCCTGCCTTTGGCCATTCACATCTCCTGCAGTCATCCATAAGTGTGATGATGTTCAGGTGAGCAAGGCATGCTGGCATCAAACATGTTCAAGGTGACCTCAGTCTGATGTCATGGTTTGTTGGTTTAATCATGCTACTTAGGGATTTTGTCTATTGTGGTGTTTCGTTAGAAACTTTATTTTTCCAAAGGCAAGGCAAAATGACTTGCAAGCAATCCCCGCCCCCCCGCCCGGCACATAGATAAATTAAAAGCAATTGGGGGGGGATACATTAAAAGCATCCTGCCCGATTCTAAAAGGCCACAGATAGTTACACAAGACCAAAGGCCTGGTTATAAAGGGAAGGTTTTGCCTGGTGCCTAAATATATGCAATGAAGGAACCAGGTGAACCTCCCCGGGGAGAGCATTCCACAAACGAAGCTGCCATAGAAAAGGCCCATTCTAATGTTGCCACCCTCTGGACCTCTTGTGGAGGGGGCACATAAAGAAGGGCTGCAGATGATGATCGCAGGGTCCAGTTCGGTTCATATGGGGAGAGGCGGTCCTTGAGGTATTGCGGCCCTGAGCCATTAGGTGGACTCTGCCTGTGTTGTGGAAGTTTTGTCTAACATCCTCTTTCCTAGCTTTCTAGCAAACAATGAAACTATTTTGTCAATGCCACTCTTCAGTGCCAAATCACAGGCTGACAGCCCTCTGGAATTCTTCTTCTTAATGTTTGCATTACATCTGTGAAAAAAAGACCTTTTATCAGGGATACCTCTACCCAGTGCAACTGCCTTTCTCTCGCTTGCCGGAAGGAGGGCTTAGATTGTTGTGCCAGGAAAATGAAGTCACGATTCTTGTTTCAAACAATGTTAATAGCTCTTACTGCTGTCAGCAGTTATAACAAAACTACATAAAAATGTGTTAATACTAGGGTTGCTCCCGGGCAACAAAATTAACTTTGGAGCCTCATTTGCTGTTTCAGAAAACAACATGCCATGGTGTGAAGCGAGGCCCATTGATTCGACTCATGGTCCATGGCAGCATCCTCTTCAGGAAAAATGAGGGTTTGTTCCCTCCCACTTCTTGCCACTGGGAAGTCAAAACTAGTTATACTTCTTTTCACAACAGGCAGAGTTTCCCCTATGGGGTTTTGTGGGTGTGGGTTGGCGTGATTGTTTTTTAAATTAAACTTTAAAAGCTCTCCAGCACAAAGTAAAAGCGTCTTTTTATTTTTAGGAAGAATTTCATTAAATCTGCAGGTATCATAGACCAGGGGTCAGCAAACTTTTTCAGCAGGGAGCCGGTCCACTGTCAGACCTTGTGGGGGGTCGGACTGTATTTTGAAAAACAATAATAATGAACGAATTCCTATGTCCCACAAATAACCTAGATATGCATTTTAAATAAAAGCACACATTCTACTCATGTAAAAAACACGCTGATTCCCGGACCATCCATGAGCCAGATTTAGAAGGCGATTGGATCACATCTGGCCTCTGGGCCTTAGTTTGCCTACCCATGTCATAGACCCACCCCAAGGGATGAATCCTGCCAAATTTCAGAAGGATAACTGCAGTGCTTTCCCCACATGGGCAACTTTTAGAGTTGGGGGGTGGGGCAGGTAACAAAAGGGAAAAAATAATCTTCACTAGTATTTCGAGTGCAATTGGTCTAAAAACAACATACATTAAAGTGGCATCCATAGCAGGCATGCTTCCAAATTTCAGACAAACTGGCCCAGCACTTGCATTCTAGGTGCCTTTAAATAGGGAGGTGGGATAGGGAGAAAAAAACTTGAAGGGATTAGTTTCCTACCAGTAGTTTTGTTTGTGGGCACTGATTCAATGGTGTTGGGTGGTACTGGACACAGAGCAGCAAGATTTGAGGGGGCGGCTGGTCTGGGTGCTGGAAACTTTCATTTCCTGGACCATACTTCCTCCTCTCCAGTCACCTGACCAAACTGCTCCTACTTCTTGGGGTGAGCAGAGAGTGAGTCGGGGCTTCTCTTTTCCTCTGTTTGGACACCTTTTTCATGCCTGACATCTCTGCCTCTGCCTCTTACCTAAGCAAGAGGAACTACTACCGTATGTGCAGGTGTAGAAGAAGAGTTTGGATTTGATATCCCGCTTTATCACTACCCTAAGGAGTCTCAAAGCGGCTAACAATCTCCTTTCCCTTCTTCCCCCACAACAAACACTCTGTGAGGTGAGTGAGGCTGAGAGACTTCAAAGAAGTGTGACTAGCCCAAGGTCACCCAGCAGCTGCATATGGAGGAGCAGGGAATTGAACCCGGTTCACCAGATTATGAATTCACTGCTCTTAACCACTACACCACACTGGCTCTTTAAAGGTGTACTTTAAGGCTGCTCTTGGCGTAGTCTCTGGAACTTTTCCCTGCTCAGCTTCTCCTTGCAATGCAGGCAGATGGCACAACTGGGATCCACCGCCAACTCGGGGGTCCCAGACTGCTGTGCCACTCAATCCCACTACTCCTGCTACCATTGTCAGAGAAGATGTAAACCTGCAGCTGTAGTGTATCACAATAACATGGCCTCAGTGTGGGTGGACTGTGGACAACCAGTTAAAATTTATTTTATAATGATGTATCTGTTAGAAGAACAGGGCTGAGTTACTAGAACTAACATTGCAGGGGGAACTAACATCACAGGGTCCCTTAATCCAATGATACTATGTCAACTCTCTACTTATCCTGAGAAGAAGTAGGTGCTGGATGCACTCAGCACCCCTTTTTAAGCCAAGGTTTCTCCGTACTTACCCTAGCAATGCATCCATGCATTCCCATCCTTCCAATCCAAGCAAGACTGCTTCATGTAGAGCTGTATTGTTAAGCCTGTGTAAAAGTAGAGCGAGGAAAGGGGACAAGGCGTAAGAAACCTAGGCTGCCAACTGGGAGGCCGGCTTGCTTCCAGCCATCACAAATGACAAGTAGCAGTAAGAACTCACCTTTAAATCATAACATATAAAATGGGAACCTGCTTTTAATTAACTACAGGCACTTATTATTATTTATTAGTTAAATTTGTATACCACACTTCATCTGAGTTCACAACATCATAATAACAATGTATAAACACACAAAATAAGAACAAAAACCAATATGCAATATGACTGCATACCAGAGAAGTTCATTTCCCCCCTGGTCAGATGGCTTGGAACTGACATTTTGATTGTTCTGTGTCCCATCTGCAGCATTCAGTGTGATTGTGCAGCCTTCATACAAAATACACATTTCCATGTGAGATTAAATGTTTAAAAAGGGGTGGGGGAGGACAACTGTGCATTGGGAGAACAGCTGCACATTGGCATGGCATATTTCAAACAACCTGTTGACTGCTTCAGGCAGCAGTGCAAGCCGTGTGAACTATATAGGCATGTAAAAATGCCATTTAGATTTCCCCCTAGTATTCAGAGTTACTTCACCAAACCTTTATCAGGTATTACAAATATAGGCCACCATAAAACATCCATATATAAAATTTTAAAATATATACAAATAAACAGCCACGTAAAAATATGTAACAAGAAGGATTGTCATTGGAGTTTCTTCCCGCTAAAAAGTATTCGAGTTCATTCTGTATGTTAACAGCTTCCATTTCCAAATAAACATAAACAATCAGACCAGTTAATCAGAATGCAGAAGGCTGACGTACGGTCTTGACTGATGGTCCACGTTGGCACCTTTCTGCACGAGAATGGGAATAACTTCATGATGCCTGTTCAGCACAGCCAGCGTTAAAGCAGGTTGGTCCTCGCTGTTGGTGCAGTTGGGGTCAGCCCCCTGGAGTGTGTGGGAAAAGTAGAGAATCAAACATACCTCCCTTCCTTCCCTCTTTTAAAGTACTGCACATTACACATTGCTCAAATGGTATTTGAATTACAGGAAGATCTGGTTAATGTTAAGTAAAATTACAACTGTTAGAATATATATACTAGGGTTGCCATATTTTTAAAAAGTTGTTGACCTTTTTTTTTTGCAAGATCTCAAAAAAAGAAAAAAGAAAAAAAAGAGAGAACTTTTTGAGCTACTTTTAAGGAAATTCGCAAAATCTACGCTTCCAACAGGGATTTCCGGACATTTAAGCAATTTCTGCCCAGACACTGTTTTTGATGGCTGAATCCTGGCAATGTGGTTCACATATCCACACATGTTTACTAAACTGGAGGAAAAGAGGATTGTGCATAATAAGTGGTGGCTATAAAAGCAGGACTTGCTGACGATTCACACGCAGGAAGCGGGGAGAGGAACAAGGCCGAGCTCACCAGCTCTCATCCCACATCCCCTTTACCACATGCAAATACTGTAATTTGTCTGAACTGCTTGACTAACATATGCCAGGGAAACTTGTACCTACAGAGGAAGAACTCTAAGTGGATCACCTATTCAAGCTTATACCTGTTAAGTGAGTAGCATAAAGAACTATGTATCGACAATCTAGGTACCTTTATGGTATACATCTATTGGATAGTTTGATTTTCTTTTGGGAAAATATTATTAAAGAAAAGAAACCAATGTATTCCTAATAGCTGAACAGAATGCTTCAGAATGCCACACTACTGAAACTTGCCTCGTCAATCAGTTGTTCTACTACGAAAGGTCGCCCTTCGCCTTTTGGACCCACTTCCTTCAGCAACTGCCTAGATTCAGTCTAGAAAAATGCAGAAACAAAACAGCTAATATAGAATGATCTATATAAAAACAAACTCAATGGTATGCAGCCTGCATATATGTTTGTTAAAAACAGCCATTTCTAGGCAATGGAGATGCAATCCTACAGCCAGGAAGCTGCCTGCTGAGTGGCAGTAGTAACCTGCAGGTGTGTCATTCAGCTCCTGGAGAGGGTGTTCCATGTGCAAGAGGTGCCTGCCTATACCACCACCCTGGGCTACTGGCAGAAATGCTCTATTTCAAAGAATACCAGACTGACCAAACAATGGCAGAGTGCCTATGAAAGCAACATGCCATGGATGGGTCGTGGGCATGGCTGGTGCATGCCACATCCTAAGCTCCATCAGTTACTCCATCCCTGAGGGCACAAAGTCTCATCTTGTCAAAGGCCAATATAAGTAATTGTCCTCCCACAGAGATCAATGGAAAAAAACTGCTCCCCACCTGCCAGACCAACCACTGAATAAGGGAGCTCAGGGTGTAGTTACTGCATGCCCCCCATCAGTATATAAACCCTCTTCAAGGTGATCTCAACCCCAAGTCAGGTGACAGGGCATGCAGAATGGAGCTATACATTGCTTGCTGGTAAGGTCAGTTCTGAATAACAGACGTCAGGATGGGTTTGTGGTGCCAGAATTGTGACATAAGTCAACCACACAATCATCCCCGGGAACTCCTTTCAGTCAAGAGGAAAACGATGAGCTCATTGGAGCAAATCAGCTTTGCTTCTAACAGAGAGGTGAGACATCCCACTGAAAATCACCATTTGCTACATATTGGAGAGCCATCGGCCCCAGTTTCAGAACAGATTTGTTTCGCTTTGGAAGGCATCTTTCCCCAGAGCCATGGTGCCAAGAGTGTGCATATGACCTTGAGGGAAGCCCTGTTCAGAAGGAACATCTGCAGGCACAATAACAGTGAGGAAAAGGGCCAAGGCACATGGTACTCTTGCTCAGAGACTCCAGTGACCATAAAAAGGTAAAGGTAAAGGGACCCCTGACCATTAGGTCCAGTCATGATTGACTTTGGGGTTGCGGCGCTCATCTTGCTTTATTGACTGAGGGAGCCAGCGTACAGCTTCCGGGTCATGTGGCCAGCATGACTAAGCCGCTTCTGGCGAACCAGAGCAGCGCACGGAAACGCCGTTTACCTTCCCGCTGGAGTGGTACCTATTTATCTACTTGCACTTTGACGTGCTTTCAAACTGCTAGGTTGGCAGGAGCAGGGACCGAGCAATGGGAGCTCACCCTGTCGCGGGGATTCAAACTGCCAACCTTCTGATCGGCAAGTCCTAGGCTCTGTGGTTTAACCCACAGCGCCACTCGCGTCCCTCTAAGTCAAGTATGCAAATTCCAAGGATTTATATAAGCAGTTCCGTTTGCATGAACAAAAGTGAGGTTGGAAATGAGTGCACGGCAGGCCAGCTGATGACTCACTTGTGACAGGATGGAAGTGTGACCCAATAGCTCTTGTCCAATATTTCCGCCACCCACCCACTTTGGTGCCAAGGCCAGGGATATACTGCGTGGCCTTAACCAGGCATGCACCTGCTCTACATGCTCTCCCTGTGGGATTGCTCTGGCTACCAAGACAAAAAAGGAAATGCCCTCCTCAGAGCAGAAGTAGGAGGAAGGGAAAAGGCAATGGAAGTAATAATATTTGCTGCGCTTTTCCTACCTCAAATAGTACTTTCCAGCTTGGTACTAACACTGCTTATGTTGCAGCATCCCTACAGAGGTGTTAACCGCCATACTAAGAGCAGATACATACAGTGAGCTTGTCTTCTTTTTCTAGACATGTCCCTGTTTTCATCATCCTTTTGACTTTCTCGCTGGGACTTGGCACTCTTTGACTCTCTTCTCGGGCTAAAATAGAGAACGCTACAATGATATTCAAGTGATGTCCATAGTATAGCAAAATAACACAGGAGCCCCACATAACAGCAGCATGAGCTATTTACTAAAGTTTTTTCTTTATTGCAATATTCTTAACAAATCCTGCAGTCTTCTCCCCCAAGAATATGTTCCGGTATTTCCACTGAGATGCCTGGTACGTTTTTCTTCTTTTTAAAGATGTATGGCTTTCTGACTTTGCTGCTGATCAAATTCTCTTTTTCAGGTCAGTGAATACCTGAAGCTCTTGATGGAAGCGCCTTTCCCCTCCACACCAAGAAACCTAGGCAAGAGGTGTGTGTGCCACCTCTTTTGGCTCTCGGTCTGTAGCTCACAGCCTGACATATAGCAGCAGGCTACATTTCCACCATCAAAGAGACCAGCATCTGAGATGGAAGCATCAGGCATCAGGTGAATTACAAGGCAAAGCCCCATGGGGTCATTGTGTTGAGTTGCTATAACTGATAGCCAAAGGCCTGGGAGAAGATGAATGTTTTTGCCTGGCACTTAAAGATATGCAACGAAGCCATTGGGCCAGCCTCTCTTGTTCCATAAGCAGGGAGCCACTGCAAAAAATGCCCGTTCTGCTGCCGCCCTCTTGACATGCCTTGAGACTCATCTGCTGTAATAACGGAGTCAAGGTCCCGGTGGATGCAAGCGATTTTGTCCTCAAAATGCTTTGCAAACAAGTCACAAGTCACAGTGAGCTACCATTGGTTCCACCACCTCCTTCGGGCCAGACTCACACTACCTGGAAAAGCTCTGTTGGAGAGCACAACAAGGATGCAATGGAGGCAGCCAAGTAAGCCACCTTTGCTGCCTTCTCTGCCACTAGGTAGGCTCCAGGATGAGCCCTCACAAGTGTTTGATTGCATTCAACTGGAGTTTTTCTCCACTTGCGTTTGAGCTGTCTCCCAGCTTCTTTCCTCACCCTAAGCTCTGGAGTATACCAGGAAGCCAAATCGGCTCCACAAAGCAGGAGAGGGCGCTCAGAGGATATTGTGTCAATGGTCCACGCCTTGTGGGTGTTCCAGAGGTTGGGGAGGGCTTTGACAGCAGCACCAGACATATTAGCTGGAAAATCCCCCAGAGCCATCTGGAAACCCATCTGAGGATGGACTATCCTCATAGGTCCCTGGCTCTGCAGAATGGAAAGGTGCTGAAAGCAGTGAAGGGTCCTTGGGAATACCATGCACTTGGGATCTACTTTAAGGTTTAATTTTCAGATGTGTTAAGTGGTACATACTTTTCTGGGTACAAGTCACTGTTTGAAAATGTACAAAACAAGGATAGCATTTGAACCAAATCACACCAGAATGCTCACCCAGACCGGCTTGACTTTCATATAATCCAGCTCTTCCTGCTTTGCTGGGGCTCAGTTCGTGATAGCCAAATGCCAGTGGTTTATTGGTTAAAATATCCTGGAGAAGCATAAACAGTATATTATATGACAACCTTTGCCATACCAACATAAGCTATAATTCAACACAGTGGTTGTAAACTGTATTGCAAACTTTCTTGGTGAGAAGATCTGTTATGGCAGCTAAGCATCTCTGAAAGTCAATCTGAATACCACTGCTTATCCTTCCCTATGATGTATAGCTACAGCAGGTGTTGGGAATAATCTTAGGTGCAGTTTGCATGTTGCATAAAAATTTAAATAACAGTTTAAAGACAAACAATGGTTTAATTTGAATGAGCACCATGCTGGTGCACCCACTCAATGTTCTGCAACACACCTCAACAGTCTTGGCTTGTTGAGTTATCCAACCAGGGCTCATGGTTTGTTTCCTTTGAACAAACCAAAAGTGGTAAGCCAAGAGCAAATCTTGGTTACAACTCATCGTGTGTAAGGAAGAAAACAGAATACAAGCCCACTCATGGCTATGAGGAAACAAACCATGAGCCTAGGTTCAGACTACACGACAAACCAGTCTCTGGTTGTTTTATTCACAGCGCAAGGGCAAGGGAAGAATGAACAAACTTTTGAGGAGCATCCACAAGTACAACACCTGTTCGTATTAATCTGTGTGGACTAATCCTTAATCAAACTCTCAATTCAAGCACAACAACAATCAATATATGGGTTGTTACTGGAAGCTATAAAAATAAAAAGTAGGTAAAACAAGTTATATGAATAGCAGTACAATCCCTAAGACCACAAGACAACAGTGATATAGATTAGATGTTCTATTTTAAGTGAAAAAGAACAAGGAATAAAAAAGGACCAATGTCCAGATGGGATAAGTGGAGAATTCTTCCAGGAATTTAATGGATTAATGGCACTTAGATTGACCACAAAAATTCAGTGAAGCAATAGTAATGCAGAGTGCCTAATGTTGGGGAAAGTGAATATACTGATTATACAGTAATCTGGGAACAATCCTGAAAAGCATGAACCATTATAGCCCTACCCCACTCCAGGATACAGACTATGATTTTGGTGGAGATATATATATATATATATATATATATATATATATATATATTCAAAGATGTTATTGATTTTCCAAAATTTATAGACAAACAAACAAACATAAATCCTAACTGTAATTATTCCACTCTTATTAACATTGTTAGGAGACTTCCTCGAATCCTCCTGGCTGAGTTTCAATGTATATCCTTGTGACAGTTTTCCAAAACAAATTTCTCATAAAATTTACTTAGTCAATTAACATATTTCTTTCTTTTCATTCTAACTTTGAACATATTATTCTATAACATCACATATTTAAATCCTAAGCCAATCTGGTATTTGCAAGTATTTCTATTTAAATTATCTTAATATATTTAGCTAAATAGTCTTTGAATTTCATCCATTCCTCCTGATACTCCTCCTCCTTCTGGTCACGGACTCTTCTTTGGTGGCGATATAAGCAGGAAGGATAAAGTGCTATTTTGGAAGAATATATAAAGGAAGATCAGATGGGCAATATATTAGAAAGCATATTTGTTAGGAGAATCTGCTTACCCAGCCTGTATTAAGAATGTGTCAAGAATGTTTGTGTAGGAAAAACTCAGCCTCAGATTAGATAGAAAGTAGACACTGATCCTCCAGAGTCAGTCATCTAGCTCTGATAATACAGGCATGCTTTTTCTCTGAGAATGTGACCTCATTTCTGCACATGTGTAAAGCTAAGGAAAGGGAATAAGCCTGTCTAATGTATAGTTACAAAAAAGGTGCAAGGATGGATAGATAGATAGATAAAAACCACCTCTGGAGGGTCACCCCTAATGTAAAATGCTTTAAAGCAGCTGCACACATATTCCCCAGTGAAGAAAGATTTCCCAAAAGGTAGATATTTGGAATACCACTGGTTTAAAAGAACTGCAATGAGCCTTGATTAGCCAAGTTGCGATTTACTGACTCCCGACTACCAATGATTCTCATTATAGCACCTTCCCATCTTTAACAGCTTTGATTTCCACACTGACCTTATTTATAGCAAGTGCATAATTTATCTGGAGACTGACTTGATAGCTGTCCTTGTGGACTGTAGCAGAAATAAGCTATAGAAGGGAAAAATGCGATTAAGTTTTATTTTCTTCCTTTAAAAAGAAAAATAGCTATGATCCTTACACACACACACACACACACACACACACACACTACTTTCAAAAAAGATTTTTCAAATCAGTGTACAATACAGCTAGGTTATATAGAAAACCAGTTAAAATCTTAGTTGAAAAGAAAAGCGGAATAGCAGTAAGAAAAATAAATCAGCAGTACAAAGCATTTTGAGATGAGTCTTGACCAGCTGGCAAGAAGATACCAAGGAGGGGACCAAAACACCGCCTGCAGAAAGGTATTCCACAATGTCAGAGCTGTAATGGAAAAGGCCCTGTTTTTTGCAGAGGCTACTGTGATCTCAACACAAGATGGAATATGAAGGGCTCTAGTTCTTTTTAACGTGGAGGTTCAAATGGCTGACAGGCAGGGAAGAAAAGGGTACTTCAAAGAACTTATCAGGACCTGGTCATTTTTGGTTTGGAAGGTCAAAACCAGCACCTTGTATTGGGTGCAGAAACTGGTTGCCAAAAATAGGTAATATATGATTATGCTGACTCAAGCCCATCAAGAGGCAAGCAGGAACATTTTGCACCTGCCAAAGTTCCCGAACTATTTTAAAAAACAGCTCCAAGTGGAGTGCAGTGCAGTAATATCCTCTGGTTAAACCAAGGTATCTTGGGTGTATCTTTCAGTAGCAGTGCAGTTGTTGAATCAGCCAAACCTAAAACCAAGGCAACCAGGAGCAACGCCAGACACAGTAGTACGTTCAAATGGCAAACCCAACCCTCACAGGAGAATGGAGAGTGTGATCCCATCCAAAACAGGCATGACCCCAGCCAAGTGGACCACTGAGACCCCATTATCACCAACCCTTTTATCATTAACTCTTACAACTGGCTTGATTATTAACCTTCTCCATCTCAGTCTCCCTGATCATTTTGATCAGGGAGATGACAGCATGCTCCCAATACTCACATATTCTTGGGGCCCAGTATTATCACCCACAGTGATTCTGTGGATGAGTCTCCCTCTTTGGGGATTTCTAGCTTGCTGGACTCAATGCTCTCTTTGACACACACAGAGACACCACCTCCGATACGTCCTTCCCATGAAGTGGATACCCAGAGACAAAACTGTGCCCCACTGATTCCTCCCATTCCATCAGGTTTCCATTATGTCCCATCTAGGCTTGGAGGCTTCTAGCATTAGTGTATAAACATTTGTAAACGGTCTCTCTCTTCAAGCATGTTTTGCACCTCCAGTTTGGCCTCTCTTCAGTCTGATGAAAAGAATACTACATAATGCAGACTGCTGGAGTCAGCAAGAGACTTAAAACTGGCCAGCTAATTTATAAAACTGAAGACTCACAGAATTTATAAATCTATAGAAAATATTACCAGAGAAAAGGATATCCATCCTAACATCGACCTCACTCCCACTGAGAAAGTGATATAAAACAAATCCAGATACTAACTTCTCTCACCAGTTGCTTGGAAAAAAGGACTGTCTCCCTTCTTCTCAGCAAGCCTCTATTTATTTAAAAAAAGCCAAGAGTCATCTCACCTCTTGCCTTAAATTACTACCCTAATTCCCTTTATGCATCAGCATCACAGGAGAAAGATTAGAGCCATAAAAGGTCCCTTCTTTCTCTTACCTTCCCCATTTGAGGCTCTCCAATCAAAGTCCTGAACTCCAGATTGTTTTGCGTGTAGCTTCTGAGGTGTGCACAAACATGATCTAGTTGCTTCCTCCAGTAACCTGAATGAAGGAAAATAGATTGAACATATCATTGGTGTTACAGAGTAGCTCAAGAAAGAGGGTCCTTCTAGACTGGTGGCTCTTGCAGGTGATTTCTACAACATGTCATAAACACAACAGTGGTGGATCCATATTGGACCATCCACAAATCATTTCATTTTATTAGTTGCTTTGCGATGCTTCCCCAATGTTATTACACTATTGCTTGGGTGGGTGGGCAACAAAAATGAGACAAAGAAACAACAATACAGTGGTGCCCCGCAAGACGAATGCCTCGCAAGACGAAAAACTCGCTAGACGAAAGGGTTTTGCGTTTTTTTGAGCTGCTTTGCAAGACGAATTTCCCTATGGGCTTGCTTCGCAAGACGAAAATGTCTTGCAAGTTTGTTTCCTTTTTCTTAAAACCGTTACAGTAATACAGGGTGCATTGCTTGAAGAGGTGCAGTTGCGACTTGACTTCGAGGAGCAACTCATAGCACGCGGTGTGGTAGCCTTTTTTGAGGTTTTTGAAGACTTTGGTGATTTTTGACGCTTTTCCAAAACTTCTTTTGCAGCCATTTGGTAAGTTAAACTTTTAAAACTTTTTTTGGGGTTTTTGGATTTTGGGTTGGGGTGTTTGGAATTCAAGGACTTGGTGTTGAGGAGGGGTTTGCAAGAATCTGGAAGCTTGTGGGTTTTTTTTCTGCATTTTTATGATTTTTTGTGACCATTGGGCCACTCTGCTGTTTTTTTAAAAAAAAATTCTGGGTTTGAATTTCTGTGTGGTGGGTGGCTGGGGGAACAGTTGAGGAGGGGTTTGCAAGAATCTGGAAGCTTGCGTGTTTTCTTTCTGCATTTTTATGATTTTCTGTGACCATTGGGCCACTCTGCTGTTTTTTTAAAAAAATATTCTGGGTTTGAATTTCTGTGTGGTGGGTGGCTGGGGGAACAGTTGAGGAGGGGTTTGCAAGAATCTGGAAGCTTGTGTGGTTTTTTCCTGAATTTTTATGATTTTCTGTGACCATTGGGCCACTCTGCTGTTTTTTTAAAAAAATTCTGGATTTGAATTTCTGTGTGGTGAGTGGCTGGGGGAACAGTTGAGGAGGGGTTTGCAAGAATCTGGAAGCTTGTGTGGTTTTTTTCTGAATTTTTCTGATTTTTATTGTTCCTTCAATTTTTGAATTTATTGTTCCTTCAGTTTTTGAAATGCTCTTTACAGTATGTGTGACTTTAAAGAGCACTTAATAAACTCTTGTTGTACCAAATTTGGCTTTGTTTGGACTTTTTTTGACCATAGGAACGCATTAATTGAATTTCAATGCATTCCTATGGGATTTCGTGCTTCGCAAGACGAAAAATTTGCTAGACGAAAAAACTCACGGAATGAATTAATTTCATCTTACGAGGCACCACTGTATTTCAGCAGGAAGGCATGCACTGATTGGAAATGAAGCCGTATGACTGCCCTGAAACTTTTGCAGGCGCAAACAGTATTGAAAGTGGGACTGCATGTAATGGCCCTGATGAACACAAACAACAGAGAAGGGAATCCTGTCTCCATTTTCCAGGAACTTATTGGGCCAGATCTCCCCTCTCTCCCTCCTTCCCCTAAGCAGCCAGATTGAAAACCTTGTTATTTATTTTATGTTTAAACATTTATTTTCCCTTCATTAAAAATATTTTCTCCAAGGTGGGTAACAAATCACCTTTAAAAATCAATAAATTGTGAATCCCCCAGACGGTATGGTTAATTGGGCAGTATACGATAATTAAAATCCCCCAATCAAAATCAATCACATATAAAAAATACAGCAGAACATACCATCATAGAATCATAGAATCATAGAGTTGGAAGAGACCACAAGGGCCATCGAGTCCAACCCCCTGCCAAGCAGGAAACACCATCAGAGCACTCCTGACATATGGCTGTCAAGCCTCTGCTTAAAGACCTCCAAAGAAGGAGACTCCACCACACTCCTTGGCAGCAAATTCCATCAAAATCTAAGAACCTGCATAAAAAACTGAACCTAGTACAAAAGGATAGCTGAAAGTTGCTGTAAGCACAATGACTCAAGTTCTTCATCTGCAAAGGAGTCTAGGGATAGGAGAACCCCAAGGGCTGTTTTATGAAGGAGTCATTCTGAATAGCATCTTTTTACCTCTTCCAGGACTGATGGCTGTGAGCAGAGGTTTGTGATAATTTGTCTCGTTCGATTTTTCCTTTTGAGAAAGGAGCTCACTTTCTTTCTTCTCTAGAAATTTGATGGATGGGTAGTACAAGCCAATGGTTTGAGTTCCTTGCTCTTTTTTCTCTAGTAAATTAGGTATTGATGGTGGCAATGAAATGACTGATTGCTGCCTGGTCTGCAAGCTGTTGCTCTGTTAAAGATAGGTTGTATTATAGGTAAAAAGGATGACACAGCTTATCAGAGACACACAAAAAATCCCACCAATATATTTACCCTAAATAAATTAAAATGTTTTCTGAAGGAACTCTGACATTCTCTATCTGATCCAGTGGTCTGAACATACATTTACACTCATCATTTGGAGGGTTCAAAATGAAGGAGTGCCTCCTGCAGATACTGTCTCATCAGTATTGTAGTCTAAATAGATGTGCATCATAAATGGCTTATATTTGTTCACTGTTATTTATTTTAGTTATAGGCTATAACAAAGTGCAATATACTGGCTTATTTTAAAGCAGACTCATTTTCATTTTCAGCCTAAGGCACATAGAAAATTCCTCTTCATTCTTTATTACATGCTGGTCCCACTATCGGAACACTCATTCTCTGAAAACTTAGTTACCTGAATCCAAAAAAGTATATCCAAACCTTGCTATACAAGTGGCTGATTCAGATATCCGAACAGCCAGAGTTTGCCGACTTTCTTACTTGCTTGGATTTTGCTGGTCAGAAGCAGCCATTTCAGGCAGAAAGCCCCACTGAACCCAGTAGAACTTAGATGTGTATAGGATTGTGCAATTGTCTGCTTGACTTCCCTTGAGCTACTGATAAGGGATACAAAGCACTAGAAAGTGATTTGTAGGCACCCAAATGAAATGCAGTTCTGTGTAGTAGCAGTCTAATTTATGTAGCAGACCTGGTTTTGATACTAAGGCTTTCATTCTATTATGCAAATTATACAGCAAGTAATCTGTAAAATATTTAATGGCATCTCACATGAACCAGATGACTGAGAAACTTGTCAAGTGGTCCTGGGTCTCTCAGATTGCTTGTGCGTGATTATTTTGTGCGGAAATTTCCTTACCATTTGCGCTTCTGGAAATTGGATCCCACAGACCACACACTGCGTAATGCAAATTGGATTTCCTGCTCCGCACACACAGTAGACTACTTTGCCCTTTGGATTACAGAACAAGCACATTTCAGTAAATGTAAGTGTCAAGCAATGTAGGAATATATCAGGTATTATGTCCTCACTGCTACAGCAGGAATCCCCCCCCCCCCAAGAAATCTTTTATTTTTACATCCACTCTGAGCTACCTTTTGGCGGACGCTGCCTTGTTCTTGCAGCCGTGGAGTCATCAGAGCTTCACATACGATACATGTTGGTGAGTTCCTGGGCACCATAGTCTGGCATTTGTTGCACAATTCCATCTGCAGGAAAATAACAGACACATTTGTACCCATCTTCTTGCCAAACCAGGACAATAATCCTCAAAGCTTGAAAGGTGAGAACTGTCAAAATCCGTGGAATGAATCACAGGTTAAAAGTGAAAAAAGAAATTTCACATGCATAGCAACAGGACGAAAAAGGCAACAGCAGCCAACCGCACTCAAGACTTTACTGTTTCAGCATGTCTATGAAAATACTAGGAAATTAATTCCTGGTGTTGTAGTGACAATGGTGGCAAGAACTGACACTGGTGGCAATGGAAACACTGGAGACCTGGTTGGGGCAAATCTGTGTGTCCACTAAGAAAAAGTCGAGATCTGCAAATCCTTTCTAACACTACTTCTTTATACAAGCCAGTGCAAACACTTAACATGCCTTTTACCCAACTAGCCACTTTCATTACCTGAGATCGAGGCATCCATGTGGCAGAATTAGACTTTTCTCCATCACTTGAGGTATTCAAGTAATTTTTCAACAGATGTGTTCCAATGATTTGTGAGGGCACAAATGATTTTTCTTTTGGCAAGCCTAAAATTACACACACATTTCATTTTATTATTTTTCAATATCACACTTCAAAAGAATGTTAACCTTGACTAACTGTGTAAAACGCATCTAAAGCATGTTCTGGAATGAAATAAATTAGAAAAGAGTTAAATCAATGACAAATTCACATATACCAAAATACATACATGGAAATAATAACATATAGAGGCTGCCCCGTAGTTTAGACGATTGTTGTTTTAATCCCTATTTATATTATTATATTGATAGTCTGTTCAATGGTTCAAAAATTGTACTAGGCGTATAATAAAGAACTGGTCCACAGGTGCTATTCCATATGGACCACGTTTGCACGCAATACAAAACACAGAGGAGGCGGTTGTATGCTTTGCATAAGTATGCTAATCAGTTGTATATGGTAAACTGGTAGCCTAAAGCTTACTGACAACTGGAGTGATAAAGTTGCACAAGGTCAAATTTACAGAACTGCCAGTTTCACTGGTCATTTTGATACAAAATTAAATGGTAATATCCAAGAGAGTAACTTTGAGTACAGAAAAGAATGGGTTCAGGAAGTTATCCATAAAGCTCATGTGCTGCCAGTTCAAATTCTTTGAACCAGTGACCTTTTTGGAGTTCTCTCAATTCTGGATTTAACATACAGTACCTTTTAATTCCAGTGCTACATCAGGCAAATGGAATCTGCTTTCAGCACTTGCTTCTTTCTTTCTTAGATTCAAATGAGACAATTCATCTTCCATCTCCTAAGAAAAAAGATTCTGATTTATAATCCCATATACATATTTTGGTCTGTTACACATGCTCTAACCATTCTGAAAGAACTCTTATCAGCCTGCTTTTGTAACAGGCCTTGTGGTAGGAATGAAGGAGGGAATTATGAATGGGGCAAGGTAGCAAGTGACAGGTTATGTCTGCATCTGTGGACACCCTACACATTGTTGGCCTCTACTGCTATCTAGAAACAACATAATCCCTGCATCTGTTGGCATAAATTGCTACAACATCTCATGCATGGAATGAAATGTTCCACTTAATCTTTGTATTATCTAGGTACACTCTACAATCCAGAGACATTTCAGGATTCCACCCATTTTTTATTTCAGAGCCATAATTTGATTAGGGATGGAGATAAACCAGAGGCCAAGACAAATGTATAGTTTACATTCAGCATGCCAGAATATTTCTTTTTTTCTTTTCTTTTCCCTTTGGAGCCTTTCATCCAGAAATTCTCTTTGGAGTCTTGTTTCCCCTTTTCTCTATGCATTTCCTGGCCCCTGCTATTCCTGAAGCATATGAGCTCTTGGCTGATTATCTCCCATGGCTCCTTGCCCATTTCTTTGGTGTCCAAAAAGGGGCAATAATTCTCTCTCTTCTTGTATCTCCTATTTATTTTTCTAAGTCTTACTAAAATCCTTTCTCCCCCTTTCCACCACATCTTCAACCATTAGTTGATCCCTCCATTGCAGGGGGATGGACTACATGATCCTTGGGGTCCCTTCCATCTCTACAATTCTATGATACCCATGGCCATATGAGCCCGTTGGTGCTGACAATACTAAGTTAAATGAACCAATGATTCTTATTTAATGTAAGGCAGCTTTCTATATTCCTTTGTAGGGAGACACGGGTGGCACTGTGGACTAAACCACTGAGGCTCCTGGGTTTGCCAATTGGAAGGTCGGTGGTTCGAATCCCTGCAACAAGGTGAGCTCCCATTTCTCTGTCCCAACTTCTGCAAACCTAACAGTTTGAAAGCACACCAGTGCAAGTAGATAAATAGGTACCGCTGTGGCCGGAAGGTAAATGGCGTTTCCGTGCGCTCTGGTACTCGTCAGAAAGCTGTCTGTGGACAACGCTGGCTCCCTCGGCCTGAAGCAAGATGAGCGCGCCACACCCCAGTCACTTTTGACTGGAATTAACCCTCCAGAGGTCCTTCACCTTTTACCTATCTCCCTTTGTACATTATAACAGGCTTGCACAACTTGTGATCCCTCCAATATGAATGGAGACCACCAGGTATGCATGAATAGAGGTTGGGGGTGGAGGGAATAACTTCTGCAGATGCTCAATATCTCTCCACTTTTTGTGACACCCCAGGCAAACAGGAAGAACATGGATTATTAAGCCACTGTTGTTCCCTAAGTTGCAGCAGGAATGGAAGAAGCCTTATTTGACCATGAACTTGCTCCACGAGGGTTCTGATGAGTTACTTAAATAGATGCTTCCCCTGTATAAACCTGAGTTACTTTGAGTTAGATCCAACTAACCCAGTGCACTAGTGGAAGCCAATGGAAGAACTCCTGCTGGTACAATGGGGCTTTCTCTCTCTCTTCTCCCACAAATCCACTCTGGAGGGTCAGGAGAACCCCCAGAACAGAACTTGAGAGAAGGAAAGGGGAGGTTGTTCCATTTGGCAAACAAAAATGGTCATGCTGATGGAACAACTGTGTTAGCGTGACGTTGAATTCTACTTTTTGTGTCCAGTACCTCAATGTTTTCTGAAACACTCCTCATAGATCTCTCCAGCAACAAGACCTATTATGCTGCAAGACCTTCATATTTAACAGCATTAATGATTCATAACACTTTTCAGTAGATTTAACATTTTTATAACTTGCCTGACTGATGAGATCTTCCAGGAAATTCTCATTCTCATCTTCATCAGGTACATGTACGTTGGGAGTTACATATTCTACTATAAATACTTTTGTTACAACGGTACTCTCTCTGCCGTCTCTGTAAGTTAAGAATCGAGAAACTCTAGACCAGGCCTGCATAATTTGTGTCTCATATAAGGGATTCTCTTCTTTTTGCTGCCTCTGGTAAATGTATAAGAATTTGGCTTTGCGGGTCTCATGTTGTCTGTGTTCTAACACAGTAGGAAAAGAATAGGTAAATAAGGATTACATGTGTTTCAACTTTATTACTTAATTTTTTTAAAAAATTATATCTTGCCTTTAAGTCCTCAAAGAGACTCCTCAATGCAGGTAACAATAATCAAAGTTAAACTAAACCAAAACCAATCCATAAAATAAACAATAACACAAAATAACATCCAACCAATACGTAACAGAAACAACAGTAGAAATTTCCACATGGAGATATATATTCTCGCATTGATGGAGGCTGGACTAGACCAGGCATCCCCAACCTTCGGCCCTCCAGATGTTTTGGACTACAATTCCCATAATCCCTGACCACTGGGCCTGTTATCTAGGGATCATGGGAGTTGTAGGCCAAAACATCAGGAGGGCTGAAGGTTGGGGGTGCCTGGACTAGACGATTCTCAGGGTCCCTTCCAGCTGTACAATTCTACAGTTCTGTGATTCTATGCTTCCATCTCATGAAATTTTACCTCTTTTGATCTGTAAGGTAAAGGTAAAGGTACCCCTGCCCGTACAGGCCAGTCGTGTCCGACTCTAGGGTTGCGCGCCCATCTCACTTAAGAGGCCGGGGGCCAGCGCTGTCCGGAGACACTTCCGGGTCACGTGGCCAGCGTGACGAAGCTACTCTGGCGAGCCAGCACCAGTGCAGCACACGGAAACACCGTTTACCTTCCCGCAATAAAGCGGCACCTATTTATCTACTTGCACTTAAGGGTGCTTTCGAACTGCTAGGTGGGCAGGAGCTGGGACCAAATGACGGGAGCTCACCCTGCCGCGGGGATTCGAACTGCCGACCATACGATCGGCAAGTCCTAGGCACTGAGGTTTTACCCACAGCGCCACCCGCGTCCCTTTGGATCTGTATCATGGTCCTAACAGAAATCTATTTGCTGAAGCTGCTCTTTGCATTTGGCACGGTCACAAAGCCTCTGTATAATTCCACCTTGTGGATGGCACCCTCAAGTGCAACTCATGACCCCAACCTTTCACTAGTACTTTAGTCTCTTATTCTGGAGATGGGGAAACTTACAGACTTTCTCCAGTCACTATGGGGAGGAAGAGCCAGCCCAACTTCTCCTGGTTCCCTGTTTGCCCAAATCTTGGGCATGTATTGCTGGAGCAACCTCATGGGAGATAAACATTAGAGTGACCTACCGTGACCAGTAAACCTTCAGCATCACAGTGTTGGACTAGGTCTGGGGAGACTTTGGGCCAGTCACTATCGCTCAGCCTAACCAGAGGGCTGTTGTGAGGATAAAATAGAAGGCAGGAGAACTAGCTAATGGAGTGGAGACCTGGAGCAGCATGAGGCAGAAAACCTTCAGAGATTTGTGCTTGGGGAAATAATTCCTTTGTCTAGATAGGGAAGAGGTGTGAGTTGGAGGAATCTTGTCTTGGGCTCTTCCTAACCAAAGAGAAAACACTATTGTATATCGCGCAGGAGTGATACTTGGTATTTGCCTATCCAGACTTCAAGCAAGGGAGTCCTTGGGCCACAAAATTTCTAAAAGGGCAGGCAGCGTTACAGTGTCAGCGAAGAACTGCTTCAAAATGTACATACCAGCTTTTGAGAGGGGATTTGTGTTGAGACAGTGGAAAAGAAAAGTTAAACTTCCTTTACCCCTAGACTGCTCAGGCTTCCCCTTGGTTGCTATTTACATTAAAAAAAATGTATACTTCAGTGGTGTTAATGCAATTATAGTCATATCTAGTTTAGCTTTAGAGGATAACACAGAGTAGTATTTCACCTATATTTGTTATATATCAAAGATGATACCAAAAAAATTAATTGCCATCAACACACACACACACACACACACACACACAAAGCAAAATCTGCCTTTGTTTAAAAGCTGGATTACATAGTGATAACACTTACTTTGTAACTGCCAGTGCCTTAATTGTTATTTTCCCATCTGGTAATGTGATTGGTCCATTATACTTAAAAGTATTATGATCTCTGTAATTAAGTTTCCTAAAGAGCTGTGGTTTACTTCCATCAATAGTATAATATATGGAGACATCAGGGGTATCTGAAAGATGAAAAAAAGGATGTTATCCTTCTCCCCTCAAACACTAATTTCTATATGAAAATATTCCTTTTAAAAACTCCACAAATTTAAATCACAAGAACAGACTTCCTGCGAGCAGGTGTCTATCTCCCCCTTAAAGACCATGAATGCATTTTTCTCTGTACAGTGGTGCCTCGCAAGACGAAAAGAATCCGTTCCGCGAGTCTCTTCGTCTTGCGGGTTTTTTCGTCTTGCGAAGCAAGCCCATTAGAGGTTTAGCGGCTTAGCGCTACAGTATTAGCGGCTTAGCCGGCTTAAAGATCAGCTGATAAGCGGCTTAACGATCAGCTGATAAGCGGCTTAGCATCAGCTGTTAAGCGGCTTAAAGATCAGCTGATAAGCGGCTTAGCATCAGCTGTTAAGCGGCTTAAAGATCAGCTGATAAGCGGCTTAGCATCAGCTGTTAAGCGGTTTAGCGGCTTGGGAAAAAGGGGGGGGAAAGGAAAAAAAACCCCGGAGGAACTCGCAAGACATTTTTGTCTTGCGAAGCAAGCACATAGGAAATTCGTTTTGCGAAGCACCTCCAAAACGGAAAACCCTTTCGTCTAGCGGGTTTTCCGTCTTGCGAGGCATTCGTCTTGCGGGGCACCACTGTACATAAAAATATACAGTATTCAGCTGCAATCTATACAGTATTTGTACAGCCTGGAAGCAAGCTTTCCCAAAGATTAGTAACTGCAAGTTGCAACCTACAACAATGTTGCGATTTAGCAGCCGCACCAAATAGGATTGCCTGTGTTTTAGCTAGGCGGAAACTGGAGCCTTGTTGTGCTTTTGGAGGATTCAGAAGGGAACCCCTTTCCCAATAAAGTGCTGAAAGGCTCTAATTCAGGGCTGTCAGCACTGAACCAGAGCACTTTATGGGGTGGGCAGACACTGTTGCAGAGTAAGAAAGGGAAGAATTTTCCCTTTCCCCATTCTCTTTCTAAACTCCTGGCACACATCTGATTTCTCCAGTGCTGATACACCTGATGCCCATCTACAGTGGTACCTTGCAAGACGAATGCCTCGCAAGACAAAAAACTCGCTAGACGAAAGGGTTTTTTGTTTTTTGAGCTGCTTCGCAAGACGATTTTCCCTATGGGCTTGCTTCGCAAGACGGAAACGTCTTGCAAGTTTGTTTCCTTTTTCTTAACACCGTTAATACAGTTGCGACTTGACTTCGAGGAGCAACTCATAGAACGCGGTGTGGTAGCCTTTTTTGAGGTTTTTAAAGACTTTGGTGATTTTTGAAGCTTTTCCAAAACTTTCCCCGACACCGTGCTTCGCAAGACGAAAAAAATCGCAAGACAACAAAACTCGCGGAACGAATTAATTTCGTCTTGCGAGGCACCACTGTATAGATCTGCAGAAAAACAGTACTACTGAGCCTCAGGTGTTGAAGGAGGCTTTCTCCGTGTGTGCATTTTCCTGAAAAAACATGCCATTAGCTTCAGTAGCATATGATTTTTATGGGAAATGAAACAGGAGCCATGTATGCCTCCTTCCAGGAACTCCTGCAGCCCAAGCTGGTGCCAAGCATATTGCTCTGCTTTCCTTTGGAGCACATCAGTGAACCTGAGAGTGGGTCTTGTCGTCTGGGCAGCATAGGACCCCCAGGCTTGCACTTTGCTAATGCAGCGGTTTGACTTCACCCCTGGAGTCACACTCCACTGTCTCTCAAGACAAACAGATGCCAACAACAGCATTTACTGAGAGAAGTGAATAATTTGGGGGATGGTGAGTTCCTTTCTTTTTTTGAAGTACTATGTTATAAACGCTTTTCCCATTTGTGGTGTCCCCCCCCCCCCAATTCCTTTATGTCCTTGCTAATAGTATGTAATAGCAAAGAAGAAGAATTTAATAATTTATCATTTCTACCCCGCCAATCTGGCTGGGTTTCCCCAGCCGCTCTGGGTGGCCTTCAACAGAACATTAAAAACAGAATAAAACTTCAAACATTAAAAACTTGCCCAAACAGGGCTGCCTTCGGATGTCTTCTAAAAATCGGATAGTTGTTTATTTCCTTGACATCTGATGGGAGGGTGTTCCACAGGGTGGGCGCCACTACCGAGAAGGCCCTCTGCCTGGTTCCCTGTAATCTCACTTCTCGCAGTGAGGGAACCGCCAGAAGGCCCTCAGTGCTGGACCTCAGTGTCCGGGCTGAACGATGGGGGTGGAGATGCTCCTTCAGGTATACTACGCCGAGGCCGTTTAGGGCTTTAAAGGTCAGCACCAACGCTTTGAATTGTGCTCGGAAATGCACTGGGAGCCAATGTAGGTCTTTCACGACTGGTGTTATATGGTCTCAGCAGCCACTCCCTGTCACCAGTCTAGCTGCCACATTCTGGATTAGCTGCAGTTTCTGGGTCACCTTCAAAGGTAGTCCCACATAGAGCGTGTTGCAGTAGTCCAAGCGGGAGATAACCAGAGCATGCACCACTCTGGTGAGACAGTTTGCGGGCAGATAGGGTCTCAACCTGCGTACCAGATGGAGCTGGTAAACAGCTGCCCTAGACACAGAACTGACCTGTGCCTCCATGGACAGCTGTGAGTCCAAAATGACTCCCAGGCTGCGCACGTGCTCCTTCAGGGTCACAGTTTCCCCATTCAGGACCTGGGAGTCCCCCACACACACCTGCCTGCCTCCCGTCCCCCCAAAACAGTACCTCTAACCACCATTTTTATGCTGTCCCAGATAAATGCCTGTAGTGGGTTGGACAAGAGCCAACAGGTGTGATTCTTACCTTTGTACATCAGGTTACATTCATTTATTTATTCATTCATTCATTCATTCACACATTCACACTCCTATGCACACCTCTCTCCATCCAGGACAAACAAGAGGCATTATCACAGTTCAAGAACATGCAACCCTTTTGCCCAGAAGGGTTTGGGGCAGAGCTGGAATGAAGTGTGATCTAGGGAGAACTGTGGCGTTGGTATTACCCTTAGGTCCATTTAGAGAGGCCTGGAGGGCTGTGTTTCATCTCTGGGCCTGAGGTTCCCCAAATCTGTTTTAAAGTGTCTTCCTTTTTACAAGATGAAATCACTTATGAAATGAAACGGAAAGACCAGCAGTGTGTGTGTTGCCCATATAAAATGAAACATATAGCATGCATTCTGAGCTGTTGCAAATACCTGATTTGATCTCTATAAGTGTATTTGTATCTATTTCATGTTTAGCTTTGCCTGGTGTTGACAATCGTAGTGGTATAATTTGAGGCACTAAGATGGATCCAGCAGTCATTTTTTCCCTCAAGGTCTATTGGAACAAAGCAAAATATTATTATTTTGAACACAACAATGCAGTAAGTAATACATATGTACATCCACTCCAAGACTGAGGCTGCAATCCTATTCATACTTACCCGACAGTAAGCCCACTGTAGCCAGTGGGATTTACAGTAATTCTATCTAAATAGAAATGGTTATGATCTCAACTGTGCATGCTATGAATTGCAGAAGGATTGCTGTAAACCTCTCCTCTTGGCATCCTTTAAAGGCTGTTTGCATGCCAGTATCTTCCAGTGGCACTGTCTGAGGCGCACTTGCTGAGTCAATGAGATAGGTCACCTGGATCTAGGCTCTACAACAGGTGCTAGGAACTTTTTGGCCCTCCAGATGCTAATGAACTACAATTCCCATCACCCCCAGCATGCATGCTCAATGGCCAGGGTTGATGGGAGTTGTAATTCAGTAACATCTGGAGGGCCAGAGGTTCTCCACACCTGCTCTAGGAATCCCTCATCCAGTGGGCTCACTTGGCCCCCTTAAGTTTTAGTCCTCAAAAATATCGCTGGAACCATTTTATGCTGTCTGAGCCTCAGAATTTGATCGTGATTATCCTGTTTTCAGTAAAAAAAACCCCACAAACCAATTTCATCATTGTTTTGTTATGTTCTGTAGGAAACTGGGGGATAAAAAACCAAGCATCACCCTTCGTCCTGTATCTTTTCCGGTCCTCGGCACCGGGGAGAACCACCAGGTGCAACGGAAGAGCCCCGGAGCCACCGCCCTTCCCGCCGGCGAACGAGACAGCCCAGCCGCCCCTCAGGCGACACTCACCGGCGGCCTCGCTCCGGGCCCAAGGCTCGTCCGTCGCCACGGCAACCGCGGCCTCTCTTTCCCGCCAGCCCCGCCCCCGACGGGCGCTTTCTGTTGACGTCACCGGCCTCGTCGCCACGGCAACCGCAGCCGCTCTTTCACGCCAGCCCCGCCTTCCCGACGGGCGCCTTCTGTTCACGTCACCGCCCCCACACGCGACTCGCCTGGTCTCGCTTTGCGACGGAGGCAATGGCGGAAGCGAAGGCCCCGGAGCCGCTGGAGATAGAGAGCAGGTAAAAGCCGAGCCCGAGTCAAAAGCGACGCCTGCACCCAGGGGACCCGGGTGTCGCAGGGCTCTGTCCTCAGCGACGTGGAGGAAGGAATGGAGGGGAGGCGCATCCACTCTGCTGGCTTGGAAGTGGGGAAGGGAAGGCAGGAGACAAGATTCCCTGAAAGGGATTACGGCGCAAGCGGGAGGGGAAGGATCTCAGGAGTGACAAAGGTTAAGCTCCTTCACTCAGGCAGGAAGAACCAGCTGCACAGATGGAGGTAGGGAGGGGGGCACCTGGCTTACTAGCACTAGTACAGTGGTACCTCGGGTTACATACGCTTCAGGTTACATATGCTTCAGGTTACAGACTCCGCTAACCCAGAAATAGTGCTTCAGGTTAAGAACTTTGCTTCAGGATGAGAACAGAAATCGTGTTCCTGTGGCGCGGTGGCAGCAGGAGGCCCCATTAGCTAAAGTGGTGCTTCAGGTTAAGAACAGTTTCAGGTTAAGAACGGACCTCCGGAATGAATTAAGTACTTAACGCGAGGTACCACTGTACATGTGAAAGGGACCGAGGGGGTCTTGGTGGAACACAAACTGAGCAGGAGTTCGCAGGGTGATGCGGCAGCAGAAAGAAGAAGAGCTGATGATATTCTAGGCTGCGTCCACAGAAATATACAGTCATACCTCATGTTACGTTTGCTTCATGTTACGTTTTTTCAGGTTGCGTCCCGTGGCGACCTGGAAGTACCGGAAAGGGTTACTTCCAGGTTTCACCACTCGCGCATGCGCAGCAGCACTAAATCACCCTTCACGCATGCGCACAAGTGCCAAATTGCACCACACACCTGCGCAGATATGGCACTTCAGGTTGCGGGCTTTTCACGTTGCAAACGGGCCTCCGGAACGGATCCCGTTCGCAACCAGAGGTACCACTGTAGTGTCCACATCAAGCGCCATTACTGGACCTAATGGTCAGGGGTACCTTTACCTTTACCTTTATATCCTGCCTTGGTTAGACCACACTTGGGAGTCCAGTGTCCAATTCTAGGCACCACAGTTTAAGAAGTGTGTTGACAAGCTGGAACATGGGCAGAGGAGGGCAACCAAGATGATCAAGGGTCTGGAGAGCAAGCCTTAGGAGGAAAGGTTGAAGAAGCTGGGTATGTTTAGCCTGGAAAAGAGGAGACTGAAAGGAGATATGAGAGCCACCTACAATTATCTAAATGGCTGTCTCATGGAAGACAGAGATAGCTTGCTTTCTCCTGCTCTGGAGGGTAGGACTCGAACCCATGGCTTCAGGTTACAAGAAAGGAGATTCCAACTAAACATCAGGAAAAACTTTCTGACAGTAAGAGCTGTCTGACAGTGGAAAGGTCTCCCTCAAGAGGTGATGGACTCTCCTTGCTTGTAGGTTTTTAAGCAGAGGTTGGATGATATATAGTTGAGATTCCTGCATAGCAGTGGGTTGGACTAGATGACTCCTAGGGTCCCTTCCAGCTCTCTGATTCTATGAGGAGTCTCTGGAGACACATCTTCCCAGGCACATTTTAGCACCATCTAGTATCAGCATATATAACTGGGAGATTTAGGCCACAGATAATAAATTAAGGCACAGTAGTAGGCAACATCTCACATTGTCAGATGGCAGATGATGTCCTTTTCAATACCCCTCCTGTCTCTTCCTCAGGGGAAACCGAGACAAACCAGACTTTTCTACCATGGTCTCACACCAGGTGAGAATCACTGTGCCTGACCTACAATGCCATATCCTGACAAACAGTGTAGGACTACCCTACCCCTGTAGCAACCCAAAACAGTCATCCCCACTGCCCACAACAGAGCTTGTTCTTATAGCAAGGCAAGCTCTGGACCACACTCCAGCGGCATACAGTCAACCAGTAGTCAAATAGCATCCCACACTGCAGTCACCACTCTTACCTGCAGGCAGATATCTCACTGGACAAACAGAATAATGCAGGCAAAAAACCATACAGTCTTGCTGGGTACCAAACCAGCCCCCTTTCCTAGTCTTTTGTCAGTCGGTCCTTAGGGCAGTGTGGCAGACACTCTTCTTGTAGCAACGCAGGCTGTGGACCAGGCCATATTCACTTAGCCAGCAATTTGACTTAGTTTGATTCTCCAGAAGCTTTTAGGCTTTTACTCCCTGGTGTAGAGTAAATGGCTTGCGTGTTAGTTCTTGATTATTTTTCTTATCGTTATAAAGGTAAAGGGACCCCTGACCATTAGGTCCAGTCGTGACCGACTTGGGGGTTGCAGCGCTCATCTCGCTTTATTGGCCGAGGGAGCCGGCGTACAGCTTCCAGGTCATGTGGCCAGCATGACTAAGCCACTTCTGGCAAATCAGAGCAGCACACGGAAACTCCATTTACCTTCCCGCTAGAGCGGTACCTATTTATCTACTTGCACTTTGATGTGCTTTCAAACTGCTAGGTTGACAGGAGCAGGGACCGAGCAACAGGAGCTCACCCCGTCGCGGGGATTCGAACCGCCGACCTTCTGATCGGCAAGCCCTAGGCTCTGTGGTTTAACCCACAGCGCCACCCGCGTCCCTTCTTATTGTTATAGGTGTTTGTTTTTACATCTTTTTTCTGCTGCTGTTTTCTCAGTGATAGTTCTTGTTTTTTTATTGCAATTTATATTTTTCTTATTAGTTATTTGGGACTTAAGAAAAGAGTAGATATAGAGGCATTATGTTATGTTAGTTGTGGATTTGTTCCATAATTAGTGGTACTTTACTTGCTATTTCTACTTTTGCCAGGATCATTGAGCTGTGCCATCAGTTTCCCCAGGGTATCACAGACCAGGTGATTCAGAATGACATGCCTCACATGGAGGCTCAGCAACGGGCAGTGGCCATTAACAGGCTGCTCTCAATGGTAAGACCATCCCTCGTTCTGTTCTTGGTTGTCTCAAAAGACAATAGAGTGCACCTAGTTCTTTGACAGTATTTAAACTGGATTATATATCGGGATAATGCACGTTAAGTGGTTAACGTGCGTAACAACCAGCTATTGTGCATATTCATGAAAACTCATGGAGAATGTGCACATAATCTGCTCATCAAGAAGAATTGTGTGTAAGGGGGGAGCATGCTTCTGGGAGACTTTACATACTTATTAGAGAATGTGCATATTGCTCAGAGAATGCATAGAATGCAGCCAGGAAATGGACCTTATTCAAAGCCTATTGGAGAATGTTTGTATCTTGGCTACATTCTCTGGGCAATATGTGTAACGTGCTGCTTTACTTTTGCTACTGCTGGCAGAAACACCACAACATTTGTGTTCTGCCCACTGAGCCCTCTGCATGTGAAGCAGGGGCCTCTGGTGGCAAATGGGGACCTTGATCATATCCCAACCCCGTCTAGCAAGCAACACCACAGATTTAAGCCTTCTCTTGAAGGCCGCTAATCTAGCTCATCTCCTAATCTTCATCCATTTGTCTAGCTTTGCTGCTTAGAACCATCTTACATACAGTGGTACCTTGGGTTACAGACGCTTCAGGTTACAGATGCTTCAGGTTACAGACTCCACTAACCCAGAAATAGTACCTCGGGTTAAGAACTTTGCTTCAGGATGAGAACAGAAATTGTGCGGCGGCGGCAGCGGGAGGCCCCGTTAGCTAAAGTGGTGCTTCAGGTTAAGAACAGTTTCAGGTTAAGAACGGACCTCCAAAACGAATTAAGTTCTTAACCCGAGGTACCACTGTATTGTACAACAGCAAATCAAGGTTTACTATAGAACATAGGCTCAACAGAGAACTGCAGCCAGATTTCCCTGACAAATATATCTGTTTGCCACACGTGCCCATAAACTTGTGCCATGCGTATCCATAAACATGTGCACACATTACAATTTGTAGAGTATGCCTAAAAATGTAATCCATTTAGGTGTCCTTCAGAGTCACGAAAATGAAATGTATAACATTTTAAGGGGAAAATATTTTTTTCTGATCCATTAAGAATGAATATTAATTATATAAGGGAATATGCAGTATTAAATTAATACAGTCTAAGTTTAGTACTGAGTGTCTTTCATATTGCATCCTAATGTCAAATCATTATTTTAGAAATCTGTCAAAATATTACAATAATGTCTATTCTCTTAGGGACAGCTGGATCTGTTGAGGAGCAGCACTGGCCTCCTCTACAGGATCAAGGAATCTCAGAATGCTGGGTAAGCTGTGCTCTCAAAGCATCAACATTTTTCTGCTTCTGTCACTGATGGACATAATTGTAATTACCATGATACTCTAGCTTGGAAAATCACCTTAGGTGAAGGAACCTTTCTAAATAACCAATAGAAAGCTCTCTCATCCGAGGTCAAATTCTAGTTTCTTTTTGACATCTCAAAATATGTATAGTATTTATTTATTTCATAAAATGTATATGCCTCTTGATTGTCGGGGACGACGACCTCAAAGTTGTTTAGTATTTAATTTCACATCGATCAAATCCACTCAGGTTTTCAAAAACTAAACACTATTCACTTCTTATTTTGTCTTTCTGCAGTAAAATGAAGGGATCTGACAATCAGGAGAAGCTGGTGTATCAGATTATAGAGGATGCAGGAAACAAAGGTAATGTGCTTGTCTGTCGCCTTGTGTTTTCCACTTTATGGTCTTCTTCACTGTAGCTTTTTAATTCCTGAATGCAGTGGAGTTAGAAAGGTTTTTATTTTACTTGGGGAAATGGCATTCAATACAGGAAAAGGATGTGGGGATGGTATTATGAGAACCTGGATACATGTAATATGTAAAAATATGGTTCATGCTGAAGATGAATTAATTTTCCTTTTTTTAAACAACCAAAACAGGTATTTGGAGCAGGGATATTAGGTATAAAAGCAATCTTCCGTTAACTGAGATCAACAAGATCCTGAAGAACTTGGAAAGCAAGAAACTCATTAAAGCTGTGAAGTCTGTAGCGGTGAGTAACAGAAGAAATAGCTCTTAAGAGTCGTCGTCTAATTGTGGTTTCACTTGTTAAATCATGGGTAGGCAAACTAAGGCCCTGGGATCCGGCCCAATTGCCTTCTAAATCCGGCCTGCGGACGGTCTGGGAATCAGCGTATTTTTACATGAGTAGAATGTGTCCTTTTATTTAACATGCATCTCTAGGTTATTTATGGGGCCTGCCTGGTGTTTTTACATGAGTAGAATGTGTGCTTTTATTTAAAATGCATCCCTGGGTTATTTGTGGGGCATAGGAATTCGTTCATTTTTTCCCCTTCAAAATATAGTCCGGCCCCCCACAAGGTCTGAGGGAAAGTGGACTGGCCCTCTGCTGAAAAAGTTCACTGACCCCTGTGTTAAATGGTAGAAATAATGGGTTTGTCTCTAATGAATGCCCTTGACTAGGAGCTGCTGCCATTCCTGGTTCCTGGAGGTGGTGGCCGTGGTTGGATGGGCCATCTGTCCTGGATGCTTTAGTTGAGATTCCTGCATTGCAGGGGGTTGGACTAGATGACCCTAGGGGTCCCTTCCAAATCTAAAAGTTCTGTGATACTGTGCACACGGGTCCTGCTTGCTGGTTTCCCACAGGCCTCTGATTGGCCCCTGTGAGAACAGGATGGTGGCCTAGATGGGCCACTGGTCTGATCCAGCAGGCTTCTTATGCTCTTAAAGAAATGAGCAGTGCTGCTGCTGCCCAAACCTCTGCCACGCACACTGCCAGAGCCACCCATAGCCCACACCATGGTTGTGCCTGTGTCTCAGGAGACTCAGGAATCGAGAAGATACCGACTTTAAAAAAAGAATGGGGAAAATTTATAATTTACTTAGGAGACCATTGTAAACAAATACAAAGGTTAGATGGACAGTAAAAATAACTTGTAAAGAAATGGATAATTTAGAGAAATGAAAACTTTAGAGACTTTAGAAATGAAACTTTAGAAATGAAAATTTAGAGAAGGTAGTGATATGGGGAAACTCAGCCAAATGGGTGGGGTATAAATAATAAAATTATTATTATTATTATTATTATTATTATTATGTCATACCTCGGGTTACAGACACTTTGGGTTGCACACTACACCGAACCCGGAAGAACCGGAATGGGTTACTTCTGGGTTTCGGCGCATGCGCAGACGCGCCAAATTGCAACCCGCGCGTGCGCAGACGTGGCACTGCAGGTTGCGAACGTGCTTCCCGCACGGATCATGTTCGCAACCCGAACGTCCACTGTACAGTACAGTGGTACCTCAGGTTAAGTACTTAATTTGTTCCGGAGGTCCGTACTTAACCTGAAACTGTTCTTAACCTGAAGTACCACTTTAGCTAATGGGGCCTCCCGCTGCTGCCGCGCTGCCAGAGCATGATTTCTGTTCTCATCCTGAAGCAAAGTTCTTAACCTGAAGCACTATTTCTGGGTTAGCGGAGTCTGTAACCTGAAGCGTATGTAACCCAAGGTACCACTTTATGTAGTTTTAGAAAAATATTTTAAGGACCCATGCAGGGGACGGGGGAGGTCGCAAGATCCAGAGAATCTCATATATGAATATGGTAAAAGCTTTTCTCCCCCATTATTTTGAATTTGTTTTTGTAAAAGCCAATGAAAAATATTTAAAAAGCAAAAACAAAATGAGCACACACAATGTAGGGCAGGTAGAGGGGAATATACAATTGTGCTTAAGCAATTCACTTTGGCAGTGTCAGAGAGATGCATGCACACAACTGCTTATGGCATTTTCCAGAATACACACATTTTCATAGAAATCATAGAATTGTAGAGTTGGAAAGGACCCCAAGTCCAACCCCTGAACCCCCTGCAATGCAGGAACATGCAGCTGTCTTAGACAGGGATTGAACTTGCAGCACTGGCATTCTCAGTCCCATGCTCTAACCAACTCAGCAATCCAGGCTTAATTTTTCTCTTTTAATGAAAGAGAACATGTGAACAAAACCTGTACCATTAATTCACTAGGCTTCCAAGAAGAAAGTCTATATGTTATACAATCTTCAACCAGATCGCTCTGTGACAGGAGGAGCTTGGTATAGTGACCAAGACTTTGAATCTGAATTTGTAGAGGTGCTTAACCAACAGTGTTTCAAGTTCTTACAGACCAAGGTGAGTGTCCTTGTTTTGTGCATGATTCTTTGTGCCATGTCAGACTGCAATCCCAATAATGTGCCAAAGAGATCTTTGCGGTTTTCACTGATAGCATATCTTGGCTGGCCAGCTGTGAAGCAGGAAGGAGCAGCTGCTAAGGAACAGTCTGCAGGCATAAACTCATAAAGTCCTTTAACTGTCTCCAGTTTTCCTTATTCCTAAAAAGGCAATCCCAAATACTGTAGAAGAAATATATTGTTATATTATTTGTCACCAGTGCTAGTCGCGTTTTTGGGAGTGCTGTTGTTGATGAGCCCTGATATTGTTAGTTTGAAGGGTTCCATCACACTCTAGTGTTACCCAGAAACAGAATATAGGATGGGGCTCTGCAAATATATTAGACACTAAATGCCTTCCATATGGTCGCAAGGAGCAAAGTAAACTCAGTGATTTTTTAAAAAAACCTTGGCGGTTTAAGGGTGTCTCATGTTGGTTCAAGCACCACAAAGCTGGCTGGTTTTAGTTAATTAATTTAGTTACATTTGTTTTGAATTTTACTTATTTTCACTATATGTGTATAATTATTTTACGTATATTTGTTTTTTAAATATTTTTGTGGTTTGTGTGTGTGTGTTTTTTTCTACATTTTTGTTATGTACAGTGGTACCTCGGGTTAAGAACTTAATTCGTTCCAGAGGTCCGTTCTTAACCTGAAAAGGTTCTTAACCTGAAGCGTGCTTTTGCTAATGGGGCCTCCTGCTGCCGCTGCGCTGCTGGCGCGCAATTTCCATTCTTATCCTGGGGCAAAGTTCTTAACCTGGAGCAACCACTTCCTGGTTAGTGGAGTTTGTAACCCGAAGCGTCTGTAACCTGAGGTACCACTGTACAGTGCTTAGAGACCTCTTTGATTAAACTGCATGTAAATATTCCTAAATTAATAGAGTAATAAACCTAAAACAATGCCTTAGCATGCATGCCCCACAATCAGCAATGATGCACAATTGTGATGCAAGTTGTGCTTCCTAACACATTCCATCCACTTGCAGGTTCCCTTGGCCTTTCAGGCCCAGATGTAGCAGGGAGGGATTGCCTGCTCACTTTCTCTCCTTCTGAAGGGAATGCAACTGGCCCCGTAGTCAAACCACTATGCTACACTTCCCCTCCACTGGGGGCAGGAGCACTGTGGTGCTAACAGTGCAGTGCTGGCAGGCAGTGTTGCCTAGTGGTTTGACCATTGGACTGGCTAAAGACATGCCATATGGTTCACAGGGATGCATTGCTATATTTCTCACATACTTAACCTCACTGCGTCCCAGAATGTGAGATTAAATACTGGAAGAGAATCACCCCTATGCGAGTGAGCCGTTTGGGGAAGGGGGTCCAGAACTTGATGCATGTGCTTTACCGCATGTGCCTTGCCACTGAGCCCCACGTCCAATAATCTCTCTAAAATTACGTTAAACTAGGAATGTATCCTCCTTTACCGATGCAGACTGGCTCTGCGACACCATGCTTCTCTCTGTATTTTGTAGGCCGAAGCAGCTCGAGAAAGCAAGCAGAACCCCATGATCCAGAGAAACAGCTCGTTTGCATCCTCTCACGAGGTGTGGAAATACATCAGTGAGTTAGGTGTCAGTAAGGTGAAGCCGTCGTTCTATTTCTTTCCTTGCATTTTCTGCACAATGATCAATACTGCATTGTAGCTATGGATAATTGGATTTTTTATTTTTTTAGCTTCAACTCAACTTCAGCTACATATTTCTCTGATGAGCCTATATTTTAGAAATATCCTCCCCAGGGAAATACTTACTTCTTTGTTGGTGTATAGGAGAGCATTACAGTGGTACCTCGCAAGACGAACAACGTGCAAGACGAAAGAGTTTTCCGTTTTTAGAGTCGTTCCGCAAGACGAATTTCCCTATGGGCTTGCTTCGCAAGACGAAACGTCTTGCGAGTTCTTGCGAGTTTGTTTCCTTTTTCTTAAAGCCGCTAAGCCGTTAATAGCCGCTAAGCCGCTAATAGCCGTGCTTCGCAAGACGAAAAAACCGCAAGACGAAGAGACTCGCGGAACAGATTAATTTCGTCTTGCAAGGCACCACTGTAAAAGCTTTTTATCGTTATTACAGTCTGCATTTGCGTAATCTTACTTTATCGGGTTTTCATTTCCCCCCTAAAAATTTCATCTCCTATGGTTATTTGCTAAAGTTTTTAAAAACAATGCTCAGTTAAAAAAAAAAAAGGACAAATATTCGGGCGTGGGCTTGGAAAGTGATAAAATAAACCTTATGGCTTCACAGTTGGGGGGAACTATGGGAGCAGTCAGTAAAACTTTTTTTTTACTGCTTGTTTTCCTTTGTCTGTGAAATCAGAGTGTTTCAGGTAAAGGCATTCAGCTGATTGTTGGCGCTGGCCTTGCAAGCACCGCCATGATCCCTGTGTCTCCACTCCCAGTGGGCTTCTCCATCTGGGCTGATCAGGAATAATCAGGAGCTTTCATTGCTCCTGTGGAACCGCATCCTTACCTGCTCCACACCTAATGTCACATATAATGTCAGGTGTAGGGCAGGTGGCCATGGCTTGGTAAAAAGGGCCTTGCAGGTCAAATGGAGACCTGTGCTGGTCCTAATTAGGCCTGTGGGTGGTCTAGGTCCAGCAGAAGATGCTGTTGTTGCACTACCAGCTCCTCATTCCCTCTTCGGCTCCCAAGAAGATGTAGTTAAGCAGTATATACATTGTTTTTAACAATAATAGATGAGGTTTTTTCCGTACTGCCTTAAGTTCCTGCTTGATAAACCTTTGATTTTCTTACTGTTATTTCCTAGCACCTCTAATTTCTGCGGCATTAATTTCAATTTTTGTGCAGTGTTAGTCGCAGTCTAGAAGTAATAATAATAATAATAATAATAATAATAATAATAATAACAACAATAATAATAATTTATTTATACCCCGCCTCCCCTGGCGAGGGCCGGGCTCAGGGCGGCTAACACCAAATATAAATTACAATAAAACGTAATAGAAAAAAAAGTTAATTAATTAAAATACGGCTTGAAATAAAGCTTAAAATATCGATAATTAAGATATCGATACATATTTTCTTTGTTTGAAAAAGCTTCTTCTGTTGTTTCATTTTTACAAATCTTATTTTAAGGTGGAATTGTCAATGGAAGATATTGAAACCATCCTCAACACATTAATCTATGATGGAAAGGTAGAAATGACCATTGTTGCTGCAAAAGAAGCAGCTGCTGGCAGCGTGGACGGGCACATGAAACTGTACAGAGCCGTCAACCCCATCATCCAGCCTACAGGCTTAGTTCGGACGCCTTGTGGACTCTGTCCGGTGAGTTACTTCTCAGGAATAACATGAAGATATTTAGCTAATCTGACATATTTAAGCTTATTTCTCATTTGGATAACCATTCAGGCAGGACTGCAGAGAACATACATAACAAATCCTATAAGCTGTAAAATGTTTAAGCAGGAATAGAACAGTCCAGTGACCCATGTAGTCCAGCATTCGGTTCTCACAGTGGCCAACCAGAGGCCTGTGGGGAAATCGCAAGCAGGGTTTGAGCACAAGCACAACACTCTCCTCTTGTGACTTCCAGCATTTGTTCTTGTGTTATTAGCTTCTATTTTGATATAACTATTTGGGGGTGGGGGAACCAACAACAGCTGTGTTTACAAAAAAATCAGAAACGTAGTAAGGGTAAAAGGGTAAAGGACCCCTGGATGGTTAAGTCCAGTCATAGGCGACTATGGGGTTGTGGCGCTCATCTCGCTTTCTGGGTCATGTGACCAACAGGCCTAAACCGCTTCTGGCGCAACGGGACACTGTGACGAACGCCAGAGCGCACAGAAACGGCGTTTACCTTCCCGCCACAGTGGTACCTTATTAAATCCATATGATCCCCCCCCCCATGCCCCCATATGATTGAGAAACTAACATGCAGTCCTTGGGGCTGAATGGGGGTGTACTGTATGCACATATAACTGAATTGATCTAGCAAATGGCATAAACTAATTGTATGTATGTTTAATTCTCTTCCTAGGTTTTTGATGACTGCCATGAAGGTGGTGAGATATCTCCATCAAATTGTATTTATATGGTAGAGTGGTTAGAATTTTAGCAGTAAGTGGAGAGAGCTTATTGCAACCTAGGTTGATCAACCTTCTAATTATGGACACTGCTTTTCTTGAAGAAGAATGCAAAAAATCCTTGACAGTGTCTTTGCTGTGGCAAAGACTCTGATCTCTCTTCGGGCACTGACTGGACACATGGAAAGAAAGGGGCCAAGACTCCAAAACTGCTTCCTGTATGAACTGTATGCAGGCACAGAGTTCTGCCTATTTTTTAGAGATGCAAGTTATATTTTGACCTTTTGGGAGATTTGTTGATTCCAAAAATAAATAATTTAAATTGCCATTGAGTCCCACAGTGTGCCTTTTGGATCATAATGTGGTAGAGAGCAACTGAACAAGAAGCAGCCCTGTTTTGTGGTATATGGGTGGGCACAATCCACCCAAATGTTCTCTTGTTGAAGCCTTATCCAAGTAACTGGGAGGTGCATAGGAACACAAGCTGGGGCAGCGCAGAAACGGAGATATTCTTGTAAGTTCTACATCTTTTGTTCTGGCAAATCTTTTCCAGGTGCTTGTCTTAAATTGTAAAATCCAATCCAGCGAAAACAATGGATTGTAAGTTGAGTGTGAGTGATGTCCAAGTGGGTTCTACTGGTTGGAAGGCAGGAAATTAGATCAGCAATTTTCTTTGCTTGTAGCTTCTCTCTGTTGACGGACTTTGAGCTTCATTTCCTGTCCTGCTTGGAGCATTGCCCACTTCTCTGTGTTATATTCTCTTACTTTTAGCTCTGCTGCCGCCTTTTCCTCCTCAACCCCCCACCCCCGGCTTCAGCAAGGAAAATGAAGGTCTCTTTGCCTTCCCAGCACATTCATGTGGTTATAAACTTGCACACACCCTCCAAAGGCCTGGCCAAATTACTGTCAAGTATTCAAACTTTAGTGTACAGGATGTTTCATAACTTGTTTTGCCTTGGGGTTTTATATGATCAACTTATATTTTTATATCAGTTTACAGCCATGACTTCTTCCTCAATATACTGGGTTTTGTAGTTTCCGGAGGGCAATACTCTGTTGATGATCCCTTGTCCTCTTTCCTCATATACAGAGAAATATTCATTTATTTCATGAAATTTATATTCCACTAGATTGTAAAAACCTCAAAATGTTTTACAAAGAGAAGAAAAAATCAGTAAAAACTTTTAAAACTATTTGAAACAATCAATAAAATGTTGTTAAAAAAAGAGAAACATTGGAAAAGATAAACTGAAGACAAAACACACATCAACATTCTGCATATCTGGGTAGGCTTGTCCAAAAAAAAAAAAAAAGTACATTGGTACCTCAGTTTTCAAACGTAATCCGATCTGGTAGACCATTCGACTTCCGAAACGTTCGAAAACCGAAGCATGCATTTCTGGAAGAATTTACTTATGGAAAACTCAAAATGGAAGCTGTGTAGCATGTTTGACTTCCGAAAAGCATTCAAAAACCGAAGCAGTTACTTCCGGGTTCTCAGCGTTCAAAAACCGAAACATTTGACTTTTAAGACGTTTGAGAATTGAGGTACCACTGTACAGTTAAGGTGACTGTCTGATGTCAGTAGGCAGGGAATTCCAAAGTGTAGGTGCTGCCACTTTAATACATTTTTTTTACAAATGCACTGTGGTCTAAACCACAGGGCCTAGGACTTGCCGATCAGAAGGTCGGCGGTTTGAATCCCCACGACGGGGTGATCTCCCGATGCTCGGTCCCTGCTCCTGCCAACCTAGCAGTTCGAAAGCCCCTCAAAGTGCAAGTAGATAAATAGGTACCGCTCCGGTCAGAAGCGGCTTAGTCATGCTGGCCACATGACCCGGAAAAATTGCGGACAAACGTTGGCTCCCTCAGCTAGTAAAGCGAGATAAGCGCCGCAACCCCAGAGTCGTTCACAACTGGACTTAACTGTCAGGGGTCCTTTACCTTTTTAAATAGGTTTTATGTGTGGTACCTGTAACAGTGCAAGTTCTGCAGATCGAAGTGGCTGAGCTGGCACATGTGGGGGAACATAATCTGGTTTTTAAGGACTTTATATACTCATAGTAACACCTTAAACTTGACCTTTTGGCAAACTGGCAACCAGTGCAAATCTCTGAGCGCAGGTACTATATGCTGACATTCCTGTCAGCAATTGTGCTACAGCATTCTGCACGGACTGCAGCTTCCAGATCTAGCATGAGGGAAGCCCCACATAGAGTACGTTGCAGTAATCCTGATCTATATTTTGCTCCAGGAGGCTTTTTTTGGTCAGAATCTAGTATATACTCCCAAGAGTTAACACTAAATACATTGCTTCTGGTAAGTGAGCCACTAGAAGGCCATGAAAATTTGTGTCCTGGGCTTTTTAGACTCGTCTACCCATCTGACCCATGGGACGCGGGTGGCACTGTGGGTTAAACCACAGAGCCTAGGACTTGCTGATCAGAAGGTCGGCGGTTTGAATCCCTGTGATGGGGTGAGCTCCCGTTGCTCGGTCCCTGCTCCTGCCAACCTAGCAGTTCGAAAGCACGTCAAAGTGCAAGTAGATAAATAGGTAGCACTCCGGCGGGAAGGTAAACGGAGTTTCCGTGCGCTGCTCTGGTTCGCCAGAAGCGGCTTAGTCATGCTGGCCACATGACCCAGAAGCTGTACGCCGGCTCCCTCGGCCAGTAAAGCAAGATGAGCGTCGCAACCCCAGAGTCGGCCACGACTGGACCTAATGGTCGGGGGTCCCTTTACCTTTACCCATCTGAAACCAAAGTGGCACATTGGGTTTCAGATGTGATTTCCCCCCGCCAGCTCTCCTACCCCACTGTAGGAGCTTTGGAGGGGATTGTATATTTAAGTGGGAAGGTAAATGTGAGGGGCTATGGGTTACAGTTCTTGGATTCCCTGACAAAGCAATCCTGAGACAATATATCTGGGAACTTGTATCTTCAGATGTGCTAAATAAGCTTTTTTTGGTTTCCCCAACCCACCTCAAGAACCTTTTTGCTGGCAATCTTTTCAGCAAGATCTTCTAACAGAGAGCCACAGCCAGCGATTTATTTTAGTGATGTTAGCGCTCCCTCTGCTGCACAATCTTTATTAAGAACTGGATTCTTTAATCCAGACAAAATAATACTTGGTGGATAATGTTAACATGGTAACTGTGTTTGCTTACATGATTCACAATGTCTCTCCCTTTTGTTGACATTCCCGCCCACCTCCCGGTGCATAGGAACAGGCATATTTCCTTTTCTTGTTCCATATTTTCTCTGTAAAATGACACACAGTGTGATGGTCCTCTTTAAACAAATAACAAAAACGGGAAGTATGGACAACGCTGCTGCTTCCTCATGTGAAATTCCTTCTTTCCTCATCTCTTTCATAATCACGAACAGCTGTAGTTTCTCATATTGATGGACCTCGTGTCTTTGTAAAGGGTTTATATTTTGCAGTTTGCAACATCCGTTCTCAGTTTAAACAGTGTGCAGGAGGGTTAAGACATGATGGGACAGTCAGAGTGGTAGACAGTGTTCAAGAGAGAATAGGAGCAGGGGCAGCTGTAATCGGGGTACAATAAAATTTATTATTATGTTTTTATTGTACTTTTACTGGTGTTAGCCGCCCTGAGCCCAGCTCTAGCCGGGGAGGGTGGGGTATAAGTAAAGTTTATTATTATTATTATTATTACATATGGGGAGAGGAAGTAGGGTTGTCCTTGCTGTCACATTTAGCAGGTGATAGTAGTGATCTCCGTGCCACGAAACACTTCATCCTGTGGATTTTGGCAGGTCACCCTACTGTTCACACTACACAAGAACAACTTGGGGAAGAGGGGGCAAATCCCTAGAATCTGATCCAAGCAGATCCATGTGTGTTGTTTGCTTTGGCATATCTAGGTTAGGTATAGGCTGATCATCACCACGCCCTAGATTTGTGCATTACCTCTGCTCTGGGATGTAGGCGAGACCACTCCTGTTCCCAGCTTCCTTGCAAATCCCACCTAGAGCCGGCCATTGTGCAGCTGGTCTACCTCCCCTTTCCTGTAGGTGGAGTTTCCCTAGGAAATGGCCTTGGCAGGAAGCTGCAGGGCGAAGTCTGCATTTCTAGGGGGGCAGAATACACACTCTCTGCTCTTTCCAAGCCCCCAGCTCAGGGGGGGTTGAGCGCTAGCAAGAGAAGCAGCTGTACAATCGCTGGCATTATCTGGAGAGTCTGATTTTCCTGCAGCAGAAAGGTAGAAATGGATCTTGCCTCTAAGGAAGGCTTTGTGTTCTTTTGGAGTCTTTAGACCTTTAGTCAACTTTCAGACCAACCCCACGTACAGAGGGGTTGAAATTTGCAATGCCACCATTCAGAAGAATGTCCTTGGCGTTATGTGTTCCGATATTGTGCTCTTTTTTTCTGCTGATGGATTGTCAGGAAGTTTCTACATTCACCATGCAGTATCAGATTCTGGAGGAAGTACAGCCTGGGACTGTTCTGGGAAGGCTGTCGGAAGAAATTGGCCGGACAGAGGGCAGTTGGGGAACCTTTCAGCTGCTTCAGTCTTCTGCGGTGTTTCCCATACAGATGGACTCTCGAGACGGTTTGCTGAGCACCACAGGGAGGCTGAACAGGGAGCAGCTCTGCCACCACAGAGACCCGTGTGTCCTCTCATTCAGCGTTCTAGCGGCCCAATACTTCACCCTGATCCATGTGGAGATCCACGTCTTGGACATCAACGACAATGGGCCTCGGTTTCCTCAAGCGGCACTGGAGCTGGAGATATCTGAAAGTGTATCTTTACAGACTCGAATCCCTTTGGGCCGAGCCCTGGACCCAGATGCTGGTTCTAATGCTTTCTGTTCCTACTTCTTGTCGCCCAGTGAGCACTTTGCCTTAGAGGTCACAGCCGGTTCTGACGGAACTCAGCAGGCAGAGCTGGTGGTCATTAAAGAAGTGGACCGGGAGCTCTACTCCTCGTTTGAGTTGGTCTTGACTGCAGTTGATCATGGAGTGCCCCCTAGATCTGGGACCACTGTTGTGACTGTGCATGTGCTGGACTCCAATGATAACAGCCCCACGTTTGCCCAGGGTTCTGTGTTGGTGGAGATCAGGGAAGATGCTTTACCCGGGACTTTTCTGATCAACCTCACTGCCACTGATCCTGATCAAGGACCTAACGGAGAGATTGAATACTCCTTCAGCAAACATGTTTCAGAGGAGGTGCTAAGAACGTTTGCTGTGGAGCGTCACACAGGCAGTGTCCTTTTGCAGCAGTCACTGGATTATGAGAAGAACTCAGCCTATGAGTTGGAGGTGCAAGCCAGAGACCAGGGTGCCAACTCCATTCCAGCTCACTGCAAGCTTTTCATACGTGTTCTGGATGTCAATGACAATACGCCTGAGATCCAAGTCACCTGGGCAAAACAAGCAGCCGTACTATCAGAAGCTCAACCCCAGGGCAGCTTTGTTGCTTTAGTGACAGCATTTGACCCCGATTCAGGCCGTAATGGGCAGGTGGATTGTTACCTCAGGCAAGGTGAAGAACACTTTGCCTTGAAAAGGTTCTCGCCTGGCAGCTACATGTTGTTAACAAATGCCCCCTTGGACAGGGAGAGCTGGACACAGCACCACCTGACCTTGCTGGTCCAGGACCGAGGGACCCCATTGCTGGCCACAACCAGACATTTCACTGTCCATGTCAGTGATGTCAACGACAACATGCCCTGCTTTGAAACAAACCATTATCATGTTTCCATTGCAGAGAACAGTGAGCCGCCTTCTGTTTTAGTTATGGTCAGGGCCCAAGACGCAGACTCAGGCCTTAATGGGAAAGTTGTGTACAGAATCCCAGATCCACTAGTTCTAGAGTGGCTCGCTATTGATGCCAGCACTGGGGAAATCAGGGCCCATGCGGCTTTTGATGCCGAGAAGATTACCAGCCTTGACTTTCTTGTAATAGCAGAAGATATGGGCCAGCCTCAGCTATCGGCCAACGTTTCCGTGACGGTCACTGTGCTTGATGTGAATGACAATTCCCCAGTGGTAATAAAGCCAGAGCTGGAAGGTGGCCGTGCAAGTGTCACTGCCCTTGTGGATCCTGACACTGGACATGTGCTGGTGCCCAAGGAAGAAGGGAGCTCCGAACTAGCCGCCTCGCTTAATGCACCCCTTCTGCTCACTATACTGGCAACCGATGCAGACTCCGGTCTGAATGGGACATTGCTCTACAGCATCCTGAGTGGCAACGAAGCCGGAATCTGTGTCCTTGATCCCCAGTCTGGGCAGCTTTATCTGAATGGTAGCAATGCTAGCAGCCTTTTGGGCAGGGAATGGGACCTGGTGATAGCTGTGAGTGACCGAGGCCCGGTGCCACTCTCCACCAGATTTCTGGTGAAGATCACATTCAAGAGGCATTGTGAGCGCATGCCTGATTCTTTCCCGGTGTCCCAGCCCCTCAGCCCCTCTGTGGTGACGGGGATCTGCCTTCTAGGGTTGCTTGCCATCTCTTTGGTAGGCTTGGGGCTGATTATGTCCCTGTGCAAAAGGGAGAAGCACGGCAGCATGGCATATAACTGTCGGGAAGCAGAGCAGGCTTACAGCCAACAGCAGCCGAAGAAACCCCCCAAACCCATCCAGAAAGCAGACATCCATGTTGTGCCTGTGCTGCGGCAGGAGGATGCCCAGCAGCCTCCGGCTGAGATAGAGAATCCATCGGAAGCTGCCTGGCTTAAGGCCTTGGGGGTACCATGCCACATGACCCCCACGCTGTACAGGACCCTCAGGAACCAGAGAAATTCCAGCAGCCTTGCTGAGCAGGCTCCTTGCTATGCTCAAAGGTTCAGAAGCCCCAGCGCCCGGGATGTGCAGCCCACGGATAAAAAACTGCTCGACTCCATCTTCTGGCCTAAAGACCACTTGTCGGGAAAGGCGAAGGCAGGTCCAGAGGAGGCTCCTAGTCGCCAGCACATCTTGAGAAGCCTTGTGAGGCTTTCTCTGGCAGCTCTTGCTGAGCAAGGCCCTGGAGGACAACTAGCCATGGAATCTGCCCCCGTCCAGGTAAGAGACTTCAGGACGGGAATAGGGTGGGTTGTGGGAAAGGAGTAGGTGCCACAGAATAGAGATATATAGTAATACATCTCTTATGCGTGGTGATGTGTAGTTGGCTATTGAAATAAAAAAAAATTATATTATGCTTCCTTTTCAGATTCACATAATTTTGTTTTCAAAGTGGTAGACAAGGCTCCAGATGCCAGCAAATGGATAGGCTTACTGAGGACAGCTGGTTTTCTTCTACTCTTTTTGCCTAACCTTGTAAAACAGGTTCATCTATTAAATATGGCTGATGGAGCGAGGAAAGAACAGGTCCTTCTGTTCAAGAAAGCCGTGACAAACTAGTCAGTAGGATCTGGCAGAATTGTATTTTTGCACCTGTTTCTGTGTTTTCTTTATCTGAGCAGTAAACACTTGTAACAGAAGTAGCAGGATTTATTTCTACCCCTCCAGCGTTGCTTACAGGGCAGTCCTGTGCAGGAGGTTTACTTGGAAGTTATGTCCCATGGTGTGTAACGGGGATTGCTCTGTATTACGTGTCTAGGATTTCAGCCTCAGATACGTCGCTCAGGTTTTACAAATCACTTTCCACAGAAGTCAGTCCAGGGGCAGCTTCTGTTTTGTAACTTCCTGCCACTTCACCTATCATCCTTTTAATCTGTATAGTGACAGATCCCAGAGAGACGAGGGACGAAAGGAATTGGGAGCCCAGGCTTCAAAACACTTAGCTGTGGCACTGCATGGCTACATCTTTGAGCTGCCAGTGGTGGGCAAGGGGTGAGATTTAGTTCCTCCGCTGTTCTATTCAGGGTTGCTAGATTTATAAGCAGTGCCAACCTACGTAGGCTTGCAACTAGAGTGTGCATTAGAAATTACTCAGAGGAAACTGTCCAACTTGGCAAGTTCAGCACCATTCAAACCACTGTAACGCTGCAGCGGTTGTCAGCTTTGCATGATGGGTGGTAGCTGCTGTGAGTAAACAGAAATGCAGATAGACACAAATGGCTTGTTTTCTTGCAGAGAGGGGAAGAGCACTAGACATTATAAATAGCTCAAGCGGAGCATAGGGGAGTGGGGATATCCTGTTAGGAAACAGCTCTGGTCAGGATTGTATGCGGATACCGGCTCTTCCTGTCTTTCAGCAAATCTCGCAGTTGTTGTCTCTGCTGCATCAGGGCCAAGTGCAGCCAAAGCCCAACCACAGAGGGAACAAGTACACTGCCAAGAATGCTTCTTGCAGGTGAGTTTTCTGCAGCTTATATGCCCAGCCTTGTAAAGCAGCTTTTCTCCTTCACTGGAAATGACTGGCCTATCCCTCATGTCCTCTAGAAACTTGCCTCCCTATCACAGGTGTTAGGTTTGCCCACTGTTTAATAGGTCCTGTACCTTTAAAGATAAGGGACGCGGGTGGCACTGTGGTCTAAACCACAGAGCCTAGGACTTGCCGATCAGAAGGTCAGCGGTTCGAATCCCTGTGATGGCGTGAGCTCCCGTTGTTTGGTCCCAGCTCCTGCCAACCTAGCAGTTTGAAAGCATGTCAAGTGCAAGTAGATAAATAGGTACCACTCTGGTGGGAAGGTAAACACCATTTCAGTGTGCTGCTCTGGTTCACCAGAAGCGGCTTAGTAATGCTGGCCACATGACCCGGAAGCTGTCTGCAGACAAATGCCGGCTCCCTTGGCCTATAGAGCAAGATGAGCACGCAACCCCAGAGTCATCCGTGACTGGACCTAACGGTCAGGGGTACCTTTACCTTTAAAGAGCCAGGCACTTTTGCTGAGAGGAAGTCTTCAGCAGAGGTGTAGCCAGTTCCTACATTTTTTAAAAGAGTCGACTGATAATGTGCTGAATGTATAAAGAACTGAATGTCTAACGCTTCTCTAATAATGAAGGTTGTATAAGGCACAGTACTGTGGTTTTGTTTATTAACAGTTAATGCAAGTTCTCTCTTATCCACTGCTGCTGTTGGGCATATCCCCTTAGGCTTGTTACTGTGGGATCTCTGCAAAGCGCAGACTAAGGACAATGGAAGGGGCAGGCACCCTGTGTTCGGTGAAGGCCCAATCACCTAAGATGCTTCTCCTTTTCCACAGGAACCCCAATTCAAATGTTGAGGATCTCATCACCAAGGAGGGCAGCGGCTGTGAACATCATGACTGGGAGCTGCTGGGAAAGGAGCTAGGAAACCTACTGGACTGCCCATCTGGTGAGATACCATCACTCATGTCTCCTCCGTCTCAGTGGTGCAGTCTCTGAAGCTGTACCCTAGCTGATCTTATCCTTTCACGGGCCCATCACATAATAGCTGACTAGGCACCCTTAGAGACACGTTTCTGTCTCTAATCCCTGTTCTGTGATATGCTACCTATGCTACCCATATGCTACCTAGGAAAAGACACAGGAAGAGTAGTGCATTGCTGGGATCCTCTTCCTAGTGATCAAGGTAGAATAATAGAATTATATAGGGTTGGAAGGGACCCCATCTAGCCCGACCCCCTGCAATGCAGGAATCCCAACTAAAGCATCCATGACAGATGGCCATCCAACCTCCAAGGAAGGAGGTAGACAGGCTTATCTATTTATTTAAAATACTCTCTTTTTCTCCAAGCTCAAGGTAGCATACATGGTTCTCATCCTCTTCATTTAATCTCCACAACAAGCCTGTGAGGTAGGTTCAGCTGAGAGGCAGTGACTCGTTCAAGGTCACCCAGTGAGCTTCAGGGATTTGAACTCTGGTCTCCCAAGTCTCTGTCCATCACTCTAACCCAGGCATAGGCAAATCACGGCCCTCCAGATGTTTGGGACTACAGTTCCCATCATCCCTAGCTAACAGGACCAGTGGTTAGGGATGATGGGAATTGTAGTCCCAAACATCTGGAGGGCCGGAGTTTGCCTATGCCTGCTCTAACCACTATACCACACTGGCTCTCTGCATAAAATCCTGAGTGCATAATTCATTCTGCTTCCGCTAGAAATGGAGGGGGCAGCAGTTAGGTCAACCGCTGATGAACAACAAAAATCTTATTGTGGTGTCCCCCCGACCCACAAAGCATTGGAAACATTAAGGGGTAGAAATTTGATTTTGATTTTAAAATGAGTAATGAGATTAACATGATGCAGAGTTTTGAAATCGGTACTCACATGGAATTACAGGACTCGTGTAGCCCCAAGTCTATCCTTATCAATGAAGCCTAATTTATTCTTTCCCCCACCCCGTAGGGCTGGATCTTGATCAGCTGAACGTGGAAGACCCGGCATGGATGGCGAGGCTGTCCTTTCCCATCTCAACTGACTACAAGGACAATATTGTCTCACCAGGGGCACTGCCGTCTCCACTGAGCGAGGAAACCACAGGCAGAGATGAACCTCACACTTTTGCAACCTTTGGCAAAGCAGCTGGGCACAAGCCAAACTCAGAAGAGACCAGGCTCTCCAGTACCTTCCTCTCAGAGATGAATACACTTTTTGAGAAGATCTTGGCTCAGAAAGTCAGTCCCCAGGTAGATTGATGATTGGGGCTCTTGAGCAACTCTCAGAATGTAGCGAGCCCCAAGATCTGACTAGAGATGATGTGGGGGCTGAAACGGACAGTGCTTTGGGCAACAGAACTGGCAATTGCAGTAGCAAGGAGACCTTCACCTCTTCCGGAACAGCTACTAGCGGCCAGTCCTCTTTGTTCTTACCACATCCCTGCTGCAGGAAATCAGCATACCTCTATGGGACAATGAAAGGCAAACTGGAGTATAAGGCTCCCTGCCCCCCCCCCCCCCCCGGCCACTATTTAATTATTTTGAATTGAGTGGGAGCAGGAGCTAAGGTAAGGAAATGCTGCTTCTTGGTCAGGCACTGAGTCTCCAGCAGGTGCTTCTTACCTATTACCAGGCTTTAATACAACAATGAAATTTAGAAGCTGCTGCTTGAGTCCGTTATTTATTTATAATAAAAATAAAACTCTCAGGAACCAAATTCTGTTCTTTGAATTATTCAGTCTACCTCCCAAACTCCACTTCCTGTTTTTATTCTATTGCATTAAAATTTCCTTCCCATTAGAAAGAAGGTCCTTTCGCTCCCTTAAGATTCTGAAACGTCGCTAAAAATCTCCTTTCCTTTCTGAACTGAAGGGGAGAACCAGCAGAATTCCTTGTGCAATTAACAAATTCAGTAAGCTCAAATCTGTTAGAGAAAGAAGACTAGGGCAGACTCCTTCCCCAATTTCTGACTACAGTGTGAAATCGCTTGCCTGATTTTCAGAAACCATTTATGATTGTATCTCCTTTTTACATGGGATGTGCAAGTCCACATCTGCTTAACTTCAGCACCAAGTGCTTCAAGACTTGGCCCTCAAAACTGCAGTCTATAGGCTCCCCGTGTTCATTTTGCGGATGCAACATTTGCTTCCATGGTGCAAGGGTCACTCAGCAGGAACCCTGTATCCTGACTCCATTCACAGGTGGATAGCCTAGGTGGATAGCCTCCACTGTATCATTATGCTGTGGGCAAACTGTCAAATAAGAAGTTATACATTTAGGAAGAGACGGAAACAGGTGCCAGCTATGCCCATGTGATTTGCCTCTTAAAGGGATCACTGTGGCAGCCAGTAACACAGCCACCATCTAGAGCAGAAAGTTTCTCATTAGCCATGTTATCCAACTGCTACTCCTGAAGACCACGCTAAAGACTGCAGCTTGAGGTTATCTGGGAAAGCTGTGGTAGGCATGCAGTTTGCAGAGCTATTTGCTGCATCCCTAAGGCTTCCTGTGCTCCAGGAGTGAAGCAGGCCAAAAGCTGGCTGTCCAAAGTGAGAAGCCGGCAGCTGATCCAGGAGCTGAAGGCAAGGGCTGGATGAAGAGGTTTTTGCTGCCAGTGGTGACTGGTCCCGGATCTGTGTAGCTAAGTGAGAGAGAATATCACATAATTATCACAACTGCAGTAGCCAACATTTCATTCATTCTCCAGTAAGCCCCCCCCTCCCAACTCAGTACCTGCTATCTCCTCCTGTGCCATTACTTTGATTCTCTCCTGTGCAGCCTTGGAGCCAGCAGCTGCTGCTTCCTGGTAACGCTGTCTTGCTGTCGGTGAGTTCTGGGAGACTCCAGTGCCCTTTTCATAGCAAACACACAAATGAAAGTTGCTTGAGAAATCCTACATGCAAGTACATGTGTATAAAGAGCATTAATCATCCACTCCAATGCACCTGAAATGCAGTATATTATTATTTTAGAACCATCCAATTCAAGGCAAAAGACCATGCTTCAGCTGTAAACACTGCCCTGGGCCTTTCCACATGCACTGCCTTTTAAAAAACTGCAAATTCTCCAAAGCCAGATCTATCACTATGCATAATTAAAAAGAAAAACCCAGCTGCCAAGGCTTATGTTCACTTTAAAAATACCTAGATTGTGGCAGATACTGGGGCTGCCATTTGTTTTAGTGAACTGAAGAATAGCTATCAAGGAACAAAGAAAGCCTAGCAAAAACAGGCATAGCAGCTCATGGATCTTGTGTTTGTGGCCAGATAGAAAGCAAGAGGAGCAGTTAAACAAGACAGAAGTACTGTTTTTGGGGGACAGGAGACGGGTGGGTGTGGAGGACTCCCTGGTCCTGAATGGGGTAACTGTGCCCCTGAAGGACCAGGTACGCAGCTTGGGAGTCATTCTGGACTCACAGCTGTCCATGAAGGCGCAGGTCAATTCTGTGTCCAGGGCAGCTGTCTACCAGCTCCATCTGGTACGCAGACTGAGACCCTCCCTGCCCGCAGACTGTCTCGCCAGAGTGGTTGCATGCTCTAGTTATCTCTCGCTTGGACTACTGTAATGCGCTCTATGTGGGGCTACCTTTGAAGGTGACCTGGAAACTACAACTAATCCAGAATGCAGCAGCTAGACTGGTGACTGGGAGCGGCTGCCGAGACCATATAACACCAGTCTTGAAAGACCTACACTGGCTCCCAGTACGTTTCCGAGCACAATTCAAAGTGTTGGTGCTGACCTTTAAAGCCCTAAACGGCCTCGATCCAGTATACCTGAAGGAGTGTCTCCACCTCCATTGTTCTGCCCGGACACTGACGTCCAGCACCGAGGGCCTTCTGGCGGTTCCCTCACTGCGAGAAGCCAAGTTACAGGGAACCAGGCAGAGGGCCTTCTCGGAAGTGGCACCTGCCCTGTGGAACGCCCTCCCACCAGATGTCAAAGAGAAAAATAACTACCAAACTTTTAGAAGACATCTGAAGGCAGCCCTGCTTTTAATTTTTAATAGGTTATTGTATTTTAGTGTTTTGTTGGAAGCCGCCCAGAGTGGCTGGGGAAATCCAGCCAGATGGGCGGGGTATAAATAAATTATTATTATTATTATTATTATTAGTTGCACAGACTGCAGTAGAATGCCTTGACTGAGCCAGCTGAGCACCTCTTCACCTAAGCATGCCAAACAGCTAAACTTCCAAGAGCAAAAGAAAGGAATTTTCATGTCACCCATGAACAGCCTACTTTTACTTCTGAACAGTACGCATAACTCTCCAAGCTGATGTTCACCTCTGTCAGCCCAGCAGCAGTGCCTTCGTCCAACAAACCCACGGCTTCCTGCGCATTTTCTTTCTTGTCTGCTCTTGGGCAGTGGCGGAGGAGGCACTGAGTGTAGTGGTGCTGGGCCATGGGGTGTCCCTGGCGAGCAGCCCGCTGGTAGTAGAAGACTGCCTAGAACAGAGAACAGGGACACTACTACACATCCTATAAACTGTGCTCCTGCCAGACAAGCAAGTGTTCCTCCCTGCTGGCTTCAGTCCCACACATGATTGGCAGGAAAGTGGCCTGGCATGTTAGCCCCAACCCCACTGCAAGGAAGAACTACTACAAAGTGGAATACCTGCCTGGGGGAGGAGGGGGCAGCAGCTGGAGACTCCTTCGGACAGCCCTGACATCTTTCTCTCTCTTGCTGAATGTTTTAGCTCTCTTGTGTGAAAACATTGGCTCCTTACAGGGTAGCTTTTGACTAAGCTGCAGGCCCAAGTTGCATAATGCAACTGGAGGCTCTGCTATAATGTGGACATTAAGTACCTCTACTGAGGTTCTCTTTGAGCTTCGGCATAATGGAAGATTCTTCGTAACTGAATAAATGAGTTTCTCTTGTCCTGGAACACTTGGGAAAGGCGCAACTTGGAGGACCGATATTTCCTGCCTAGAGCCTGACCTCCCTTTGAGCAAGGACGCAAAAACAAAGGAAGCTCAGGCAGCCTGGAGCAGGAGATGAACTGGGTCACTGCTGCAGTTGGAGTGGCTGTCCCCTACCCCCACCTCCATCGTTATGGCAAATGCTCCACTCTAGCCTGCCGTTGCACATAAAGCTGTTTTGTTGCTAGTTTCTTATGACAATGAGTTTCTTATGACAATGACAATGGCTACAGGGATAGCCATGCTCTCTTGGGATCAGCTGGGAAGACTATCTGGGAAAATCTGAGAATTACCTACAATGACCAGACACTGCATTAGGGGATATTTCCAGCCCTACCTGAAGATGCTGGGGATTGACTTTGGGAACTTTCACATACAAATCCAATGTCTGTGATGAACTGCAGCAAGCATCCCACTGCAGGTCTCTGGGTTAAAGCTTTTGACTCAGAAAGAGAAACAAATTATGTCTCCCAACACATAAAGTTTCCCCACACTCTCCTTCCCTCTTGTGCACAGCAGCAACACACAGGCCAAGAAACAAATGGGAATAGAGGACCTTGGCCACGTTCTTCTTGGTGCCTCTTCCATGTTCATAGCACAATCCCACATTAAACTGGGCTTTGCTGTAGTTCTGATCTGCAGCCAGCTTGAAGCAGGAAAAGGCCGTTTTCCACTGCTTGTCATGCATGTTCTCAAGCCCTGGGAAAATAATGTAAAAACAGTTGTGCAAATTCTAACCTGAGATGGTGATTGCACCTATTATCAAAGAGAGAATACCCTCAGGAGGACACTTATGCTTCAAACTATTCGCTAATTCAGAGGCTATCCTGCAGTGAAGATGAGGCAGGCAGTGGCAATTCAACATAAAATGTACTGATTCCAGTACCTCCTGTTTTGCACCTTCAAATTAATTTTCAGACAAGTTTCCACTGCACTACACTACATCCAGCAAGTCCTACTATCTCTGTTTTACAGCTAAAAACACACAGAGAACAGTACGTACTCAGGTACTTAAGGTGGCACGCAGCAAAAAATTGGACGCAGTTACGCAGCAAGCAGCTGGTCATGTAACTTCTGCAAAGTCTTCCTTTAATCTTATTTAACTAGGCAGGACATGACAATAGTGAAATAGGATGCTGTTGCAAAAAAGTACTCTGGTGAAAAAATGTTCAAATGCACCACACTCTCACCTACTTATCTAGTCATCACGGGATGAATGCTTTTTCTTATTTAAATGGGAAATATTTCACATGTCAATTCATGTACCCAGGCACACATTGAAAGAAACTACCTTAAAGCACAGCTCCTATGAAGCTCTTTTGTATGAAGTCACACCTTTGGTACATCTAGGCTTGGCATCTACTCTCAACAACAGCAGTTTTCATTGAAAGAAACCCCCCCCCCATGCCTTCTAACTTGAGACCCTTTGAAAATGTAGGTTGCTGAGGAATGAACCTGGGACTTTCTGGATTCAACACATGCTCTCTATCATTGCCACAAACCATTGAGCCGTGACGGTGAACCTTTTCCCCAGGTCTTCCCTAAACCCCCCCCCCATGGCCACCCATCCAGCACTGCACACAAAAATGGCCATGACTGAATCCAAAGTGCACAAATTATCCCGCCCCCCCCCCCCCCACGGACAGAGTGCGAAAAATTATTAATTATTATTTCCACTCTTATAAATCAATTTCTCCCTCAAGATAGTGCAATTAATTCATTCCATCCAATTAATTCATTTCCCCCCTCAAGACAGTGCAAATCACATTATTAATTCTTCCATCTCCTCTTCCCCGCAAACCCCCCCCCACAAAAGAAAAAACTCTATAAAGGTTTATAAATCATGGTTTCTAATTAATTCATTCCCTCCCCAGCCCAGCCCAGCATGTTAACTGTCTTTGTTATTATTTCAAGCTCCCACTGTATTTTAAGGCTCATCAGAAGGATTTTTGAGTTTCTCCCTGCTGCTGTGATGCTCAGGGCTCATTCACACTTCCTTCTGCGCTGCACTTCCTAGAGGAAGGTCTGTGCTTTAAAGTGCCAGGTCTGAGCACTCCCCCTCCCCCCAGTTCTTTTCCTGCGGAAACCTGCTCTTTTAACGCTGAAGCAGAACGAATGGCAATTCTGAGTTTTCTGCGGATTGCTGTTTGCTCTGATTCAGCGGTTAAGGGTGGGTTTTCATGGGGAAAGTACTGGAGCGGGGGGAGGTGTATACAAGATAACTGGCTTATACAAAGTTAGACTGGGTCATCCAAGAGAATGGAGCAAGCTAAGGTGATTTAACCAAAGACCAAGGAAAGGTTTAGCCATATAAAAAGGGGGGCCAAGAGGGAGTTTTTGCTGCATCCCAGAACAAACAGCTCTGCTCTCCCAGCAAATGTTACAAGATAAATCTATGCAGAATACTTATGAGGGCTGAGTAAACTGCATAAAACTGAAAGGAAAGGGACCTACAGAACGCTGTGCTAGATAAGTCCTTTCTCTGGGCCTGAGTCATTGCCCTTTTTAACATAAGTAAGTGGCTTAAACCTCTAGTATCTCTGTCAGGTCTATGACACAGTTGAAGACAGAAGCCCCTGCCTGACGAAGACTGGATAAGTAACTCTATAAGCTGTTACCAAGGATGTTTGATGCCACGGAAATGCTGGCTTGAAACACCTGGTGCACTTGAGAAGCAGCTTCACCAACAGATGACTCCTCTTCCAGATTACCCTGCACAGGAGAGGCAAAAATGAAAACCGTGTATAGGTTGCCCATCTGTGGACAATCCTCTCTTTGCACTAGCTTTCACATTACAGGCATCTTCCCCACCTACATGCGTTTGAGAAAGGAGGTTTGGAAGAAATGATTGTGATGGAGTTTGGTGGATTTGGGGCAGAGTTTGGCTTTTTAGATGGTGCTCCCCATTATATGCAATTTCACATATAGGAAATCCGCATTTTGTGCAGGCATTATGTTCCAAACCTGCACATTCCGCCCCTTCTGTGACATCTTTATGATGTTTTGGGGCTAGTTCCAGGTTCTGTACCAAAGAAATGCTCATACTGTGTGGCAATCCTACAGTCACCAGACATTTGGAGTGAGAATTAAAAGACTGTCCTTTCCTAATGACTCTTAACCGAAGGATCACGAAAATAAGAGAGGAAGAAGTGGATGGTTTTCTGGAGCAACTGCGGCAATTTGCAAGTGGACAGATAAAAACTATTTCATTCTCCCACTTGTGTTGAACACAAAGTCTGATTTCCTATCACTGCTGAGAATATCAAGACTAATATACTGATAATCATATCCTCCAGCAGGAGACTGGACAGGTGGAGTCATTTCCTGAAGTGTAGACTTGTCACTGGGCTTTGGGAAACTGCTGGTCAGAATGTTGCCATAGCAGTGACCCCGCAGTTCAGAGGTGCGAACTGACAAATGTCACAAGTGGCTGTCCTGGCATTTTCACACTGCTTTGGACTGCAGACCTTGGTGACATGAAATATGCTATCCTGGCTGTGAATTTGGTACTCTTTACAAATAAAATAATATACCAACTCCATGTGAATAGGCCCCAGCTGGAAAGAAGGAACTCAAAACTCAACAGAAAGATAGTGTAAGAGATCAGTTCAAAATATCCAAAATTGCCATTATCCTTTCTTTCTATTGGAGATTCCTTCTTTACCATGTTACATGTTTGTTGCACAATTATTGTAGAACAGAACTGTACTGCTTACACACATAAACTGTACTACTTTTCTAGAATGCATGCTAAATTTGCAGCAGTAGAAGAAAATTGCTCTCGGAGTTTGCTTCAGAACTGAATTGTGGTTGCATGTCTGTGCGTTAACTGACCTACATTTAAACAAAGGTCCCATTCTTGTAAGTCTTGATCAAACTAATTTTGCAACTGGGGTGTTTAGTCAAGATTCCCTGGAGGAATTTCCCTCAACGATTCTTGGGAACTATAGTTCATTAAGGGTGCTGAGAGTTGCTAGGAGACTTCTATTCCCCTCACGGTGGTTCATCAATCAATCCCTCTTCCCAGGGGTGTCCTACCAACTCTTAAGTCACTGATTATACTACGTCCACTGATTATACTTCATCCACTGGATCTACTAAGAGAAGACTTGGAACATGTCACAGAAATCAGGTGGCAGGGTGGTGGTGGGGGAGGGAAACCTCTTCCCAAGCCCTGGAAAACCACATTAGTGGGGAGATGGTCTAGGCAGTTCCACCTGTGGCACTCATAACTTACTGGCACTCAAGACTTTACATGCAGCTATAGCAAGAGCAGCTCTGCTTGATCACAGGGTTCACTGAGTCCAGCCTCTCTCAATCTGGTACTTGCAATGAACATTTGGAGAATCTCTTATCATCAGATAAGACATAGCCATTTGAGGTACATTTCACTTCCTGTCAGATGTTTAGAGGGCTTTTTAGGTGATGTATACACAATGATTTTTTGCCCTCTTAACTCTTCAGTATATCCCTTATTTCTTGACGTTAAAGTCAACACTTTAAAAGAAGATTTCAGAAAGTTAGCACATGCTAATTTTACTGAAGCCAAGTAAGTGTTTTATTTTTTCAGTGAATCTTTAGCAAATCTACAGAGTCAGCAATTTCAGTACTGGAATGATTTGGTGCCATCAGATGGCAGAAGTATATATTACAGGATACTCTTCATCTTGTCGGGATTCAGAGGTAGGAAGGACTGTTGCCAGAAAGCAAGATGGGTTAGTCCTTCCTTATGGAAAATTAAAAATGCTTTTGTATCAGAAGCTATAAAGCCTGGCTTGATAATAATACAAAAGATATGAATGCAGCTCTCTGGCATGAAAAGTGTGCTTCCAGATTTGGACCCAGAAATTACCCACCTGTCCCTGGCCCCTGTGAGCACCGGTGGAGTGCGGGTAAGCACACCCCCTTCCACCCTGCCCTGCCCCCATTCCACCCTTTTAGTGAAGTGTTTAGAGACTTTTGGGGTCACTTCCAGGTTTGGCATCGTTCACATGTGCATGATTGGGCATCATTCAGACGCGTGTTAATCGGTCATTGCCCGTATTTTCCTTTTGTATGGTATTTTGAGTGCAACATGCTGCAGGAAATAATAATACAGTGGTACCTTGGTTTGCATATGTCTTGGTTTGAATACGTTTTGGCTTACAAACACGTCAAACCCGGAAGTGCGTGTCCTGGTTTGCAACCTTTTTTTGGATCACAACCCATTTTTTTGGCTTACAAACAACAATTTTTTGGAGGCCCCATTGGCGAAATCGTGCTTTGGGTTACAACTTGTTCTGGTTTACAAACGGACCTCCGGAACGGATTATGGTTGTAAACCAAGGTACCATTGTAACAATAATAATAATAATGACAACAACCTGAATTCAAGAGTACACAGCCACAGCACTGTGTGAGCTCTTGCCCCAGCCTTACTCTCCTTGCCTCTTTCATCAATCCAAACTTCTACAGTCATGATTAAAACGCGTCTTGTATCTTTAAACATGATTTTAGTAAAACTGGAAATCCTAGTAAGGCACTAGGTGAAAAATTCCCGAACCATGTGTCTCAGGCCTGAACAACCTGGCAGACACAGCAAGGCTGTTGTTTAAAGTTCACTATCCAGTTCCATCTCCAATCTCGGTTGTGACACCATCATTTCCCCAAGTCTCTGTTTTTCAGCCCACATCTACTTGATACCACTTAGCTGAGACACCACCACTCTCTGTTAGATATTCTCCTTACCTGGACAAGCCTACTTCCTGCTATTACCATATAGCTTCTTCTATCTGTACAGCCATGTGAGCTTTCCACCTTCTTATCAGATACCACTTGGTCTTCTCTGTCCTGCTTTTTTAAAGGTTTCAGTCACTTTCACCTATCCTTCCCTTGGGTTCCTGTATCTCATCACACTAACTCAGGCTTCCTCAAACTCAGCCCCCCAGATGTGTTTGGCCTACAACTCCCATGATCCCTAGCTAGCAGGACCAGTGGTCAGGGATGATGGGAATTGTAGTCTCAAAACATCTGGAGGGCTGAGTTTGAGGAAGCCTGTACTAACTACTCAGCCTCCTTCTGAGGCTCTGCTCCATTCTGAGCTGTTCCTGGGCAGCCTTCCCCAATGTGGTGCCCTTCACATGTTTTAGACTAAAACTTGCATAATCTTGGACCATGGGCCATGCTGGCTGGGGCTGATGGACACTGAAGTCCAAACCATCTGGAGAGTGCCAGAATGGGGAAGGCATAGGAATTTTAATCCCAGCCAAAGTTGGTATTTTCTTCTTCTTTCACAGAAGCTGGAGAACGTTCTGTTGCTAGCGGCTTTATCCCCTGAACAGTTGGAGCATGCACATTGTGTGACTGCACATCAACCAACTGTTGTCAGATGAGTCAAGCCAAAATCTTTAAACACTTTTTATGTCAATGTATACAGTTTGCATTAAGTGAGCTGTCTCAATGTTTGGCACATTTCAAGAGACAAGGTATACCTGCAAATTCTGGGTAACAAAAGGAAATGTGGACAATACCGCTTCAGTAAACAAGCCAAGAGTCTTCACCTGGGGTGGTGCTAGTGATCATGGCCCAAGACTGTGTTGCCTTATAGCTCAATCTACGTAGGCATATCCATTTCTTACTCTCATTGTACAATCATGTCAAGGTAGGAGTTCCAAAGCAAACATTAAAATATGTGCCTTTGCTTCTACCCTGAATTTAGTTGGTCTCAAAGCTATCATGGATGTCCCTGAAGTATACCAAAATGTACATGAAATCCACATGATACTAATACGGCAAGTGGTATCAAGGTTATGCAGAGAGTGTGTTCATGCTTTCGAAAAATTAAAGACCCTTCCCTAGCTCATTATCTCTTACTTTAGAAACTCTGAGCTAAATTCATGCTAAAAGTCAAGTCCCACAAAAAGAAAAGAGGAATTACCTGCAAGCGTAATAGGCACGAGTCTGGTTCAGAACCTGTGCTGGATAGGAAGAGGATGTCCCCTGCAAATAAACAAAAAAAGATAAGGCAATGACCGTCTAGGCCTCAACACCGAGTTGCCTTCCCTGCCATAGTTCTGGTTGCACAGATCTGGAAGTTGCAGCTTCCTCTCCTACTCTTCTGTTAAATCAGCAATATTTTGTGATATGCCTTACAGCGGACAGCTCTCTTCTACGTCCCTTCAACTAACTTTCACTCTGAATAAACCCACTGAAATTAACAGGTTTAACTCAACCTTATCCATGAATTTAAATGGGTCTATTCTGACTCAACAGTCATCCTGCTCATCTTTCAGAGCTCAGTCAAATAAATAATTTGTCCAGAACCGTTCTTTGCACAACATGGGCAGCAACCTGTGGCACAGATCATGAAAGTGGAATAAGGACCAAGACTCTGTGACACATTTGGACAGAAGCAGGAGAGCCCAGTCAGGTACAGCACTATACTTAGGCCTATACTGCTGCCTGTCTCCACAAAAGCTCACCAGACTGGGATGAAACCTGTGGTTAATAAGGGGGTTCCTTATTAGCAGTTGTGTGATTAGATGGGCACGCTCCTGCGCCTCCACATTACCTTAGTGTAAGAACACGTGCTTTGCATATAGCAGTCCCAGGTTCAACCCCTGGATCTTAGAGGAGGGCTGGGAATTGCTATTGCAGAAACCTTGGAAAACAGTTGCCACCTGGAGAAGACAGTACTGGGCTAAACAGTAATTAGTAAGGAAACTTCACTGGTTCATAGAAACAGGATTTCTCTCACATTAGCCACAAGGCTACTGTACAGCTATACCCACTCTCTCTACTGAATTGTAGAGATTCTGTAATGACCCAAATACCTGTTGATTACAAGAACCCCAAATATATTTTAATATTCCCTTTCACCTATGGCCAGAAGGTAATTACCATAATGTAAACAATTTTTCTTCTTAAATTGCAGCTATTTGTGTTACTAATAGTTTATTGATGACTATGTTGCTCATCTTCAGGGGACGTGGGTGGCGCTGCGGGTAAAACCTCAGCGCCTAGGGCTTGCCGATCGCATGGTCGGCGGTTCGAATCCCCGCGGCGGGGTGAGCTCCCGTCTTTCGGTCCCAGCTCCTGCCCACCTAGCAGTTCGAAAGCACCCTTAAGTGCAAGTAGATAAATAGGTACCGCTTTCTAGCGGGAAGGCAAATGGCGTTTCCGTGTGCTGCACTGGTGCTGGCTCGCAAGAGCAGCTTCGTCACGCTGGCCATGTGACCCGGAAGTGTCTCCGGACAGCGCTGGCCCCCGGCCTCTTAAGTGAGATGGGCGCACAACCCTAGAGTCGGACACGACTGGCCCGTACGGGCAGGGGTACCTTTACCTTTACCTTTATGTTGCTCATCAGTTTGTTTCAACAAGACTTTAAACTTCCTCTTTTTATAGACATTTTTAAGTCCCACTTTCTCCTTTCATTAAAAGTATGAAAATAAGGGTGATATATTCATTCTAACCTGTCTTCCCCATTATTTAACAACCCAAATAAGAACAAATGCTTTTGAAACACAAGGTACTTGACTGGAAAGTTCCATAAAGCAGCTACTGATTGGAAAGCCCACAAGAGAATCTCCTGTTTAACCAGAGACATCTCAGGCAACCATGTCCCAAGCCAAATTCTCTCCAGGCTTCTGCCTCAGAACAGGCTGCTTGCAAGACTTGCTGATTTGCCTGTCCTCGTTTACAGCTGGCCACTACCCCATGCCTTCTGACGTGTCTTTGCATTCTAAAATCAAGATCTGTACCTGTTTCTGAAACATGTTGATATTGTTTTGGCTGTGAAGTTTTGCTAGATGGATTCTTTGGTGCATAGCTGGAGTCGTCTCCCACGAAGAAATGTTGTTCCTCTTTCCCACTGGAGCAAGCAGAAGGGGCTGTGGGAGGGACTGAAGGAGAGGAAACATATTAAAAGTACATAGGATGCTGTCTCAATCCCTATTTTACAAAGAGAGATCTTCAAACATCTAGGAGTCTTTACAATTCTGATACAATTTTGCTGCTGGAGTTTCAAGTGCATTACATATAGCTGAAGAGTGTGTGTGTGTGTGTGTGTGTGTGTGTGCGCGCGCGCGAGCAGTGTATTCTTCCCAGCACATGATGCTCTAGACTCAACTGTGCTATTCCCTAGCAAGCTTACCTGAATGTTGACTTTGGGGCAAAACAGCAAGATGACCCTCCAAATGGTAAAACCCAACATCTCCTCCACCTGGTTGCACAGAGCTCAGCCTTCGAACATGCTTCACCAACTCCACAGCAAGAACAGCCAATGCACTCTAACAAAGGAGAGCAAGGATTAGGGACTATCAGAACAGCTTTGTTAAAGGCTATATACAACTCTGTTCCTATTATAAAGACACCCTGGCTTCTGCCCCCCAAAGCGATCATTCTCTTCTACCATGCAATCATTCCAGGCCTACTTACCAAGGTGAAGGATGTGCAGTGATGCAAGAGGTTCCCACATCCACAACTTCTGTGCTGCTGGTGCCTACCATGCCGGCTTCAGAAAGAAGGACAAGAAAAGAAAACGGATATGGAAACCAGAAAATAAGCTTGCATTTAATTCAGCCTGCACCAAAGCTTTGGAGAAAAGGCTATGTGTGACTTACTCCACAATCTACACTCAGACACCACCTTTTCTTGTGGACGGGGTTACCCGCCACTCAGTTTTCATATTAATATTCATCTAGGTTTCTCCTGTATGTAAGCAGAGGTAGAAAAGTTAACTGAACAATTTTCTTTTTCCCCTATGAACTATTCACCCTATGTTTGCTTCGATTTAGTGTTAGGTGGATCCAGAACAATAGCACTGGAAGCTCTGGGCAAGTGTCCAATGTATAGTGACGTTTGAGTCGAGGACATGCTTTCCATCTGTGAACTTGTGTAAGCCTGATGCTGGCTGTGTTCTGCCTCTCCAGCATGGATGTAATTCAAGCTGGAGCAAAATGCAGATTTCTAGAGGATGATGAATTTTTTTTTTGGATTTTAGATTGCAATTCTGTACTCATGATCTCCTGGATATGGCAGAAACCCCTTACCGCCCCCCTGCCATGGCAGCAGAAGATGAGATACACTTTAAATAAATAGTTTATTTTTTAAAAAAACTCGGTAGAGAGAAAAACAAAACAAAAAAACCTCTGCCTACCCCTACACCTCAAGCCACCCTCATGATGCAGTAAAATACGATGCAAACCAGCACCCAGTTACAACATACCACCAACAGCCTATGAACCCCACAGAGGGAGATAACTCAAATGCTGGAGCTATTACTTTCTTGCCTCAGGGTGTGCACACTTAGAAGACACAAGGGTGATGGTATGTAGGGAGAAAGGGCACTCTGCACAAAGCAGCCTGTCAGAGCACATAGCTAACACTCCTTTAACTAGAACCCAGACTTGTACCTTGCCTTGGAACTCTAGACACAAATATTCAACAGCAACTCCCACTCCACCTCCACAACTGGAAGAAAGTCCCCCACAAAGGTAAACAAAGAAAGGCAGCAACCATGCCTCAAGGTATTGTTTCTGCAGCTGCCCCCGTGGGCAGTTGCACGTGCCCTGAACATGCTTTTCAGCACTGTGCTATATGTGTATACTGTGTCTTGGCCAAAATGTATTGCTTTAACACTGTGCTCTACCAATAGCTGGGAGCAGTGTCTCCCACAGACAGTAACCCCACACCTAGGACAGTATCCTGCAGGTGAGACAGGAAGGCATGGACTCAAGTGCAGGCCTGGAAAACTGTCCCTGCATGTGCAATGTTCCACTCGAAACCCCAAAGGGATAAGGGGGAAGTTCTGTTTAACTGAGAAAGCCAAAAACAGTAATCCTTCACCTTACATGCATTTGACTCATGCTATCTCAACAATACGATGTTGAAGGCAGACAGGTAAAGTTCAAAGGAAGGCAGGTAGCTTAAAAGATCTCTCTGAACTGGGTCCACTTGGCGCACCAACTTTGGAATACTCTCACAAGATCTCATGGGACAATCTGACTTTTGGGGGGGATCTCATGGCAGCACACCAAGCAGTCCTTGCTCCCCAAGCAAGGCGGAGATCTTAAAAGCTATTTTAGCACCAGGTCTGCTTTGGCAACCCAGTGTGAAAAAAGTTTTAAAGCTCTATGCTTTGCTTGCTGAGCAAGGCCCACTCAGCGTGCCAGATCTGGGAGTGCTGGGGATGCTCTCTCCCCACCTCCTTACTCACTAGCCATGGGGCGGATCCAAGGGCTTGATGTAACCAGGGCTTTTTTTCAGCCAGAACTCACCAGAACTCAGTTCCGGCACCTCTCTGGTGGGCAGCACTGCCATTATAGGAGAACAAGGGAGGCATTCATGGTGAGTTCCAGCACCTCTTTTTCTAGAAAAATAGTGCTGCGTGAAACCCTTGGATCTGAGTCCCATGTAAGATGAGGGAATATTGTATTACAGTTTATTTTATGGTTTACATCTAGCATTTGGAGCATTATTAAAGTCTTGAAATCTAATTCCTCAGTCTTCTCTGTTTAATAACCTGTGACCATGTAATGAACTGCAGTGTTATTAAATCTGTATCAGTAATGGCTGTCCCAAGTGCCTCAGGGATTCAGGGGGATTTAGGCTATGCTTGGAGCATGGGGTGCTAATCTGAAAACATGCACCAGCGTCCACATCAAAGCAATATTCTAATAGGGTCAGATTCCAGGGCAAAATCCTGCACAAACCACTTTCACAAATCATCACTTTAAAAAAGAAAAGAAAATGCACACCTAAAAATATAAAGCATTAATGGGGAGCTGCTTGAAAACAGATATATAATACAGGTACAGTCATCAGAGAAAGGACTGGCCACAGCTCCTTGCTGAGTTTATGTGTAGAGGTAGCAATGGAAAAAGAACTGGAATGACATGACCAGCTCCTCTGGCTACAAAAGAATTGCGCGGTGACAGTGGGAACTGTTTTCCAAGGAAAGCTGGCAGGCATAGCTGTTTTTTATTTATTAAGTTTCAAAACTAATATTCTGCATATACATTAACAGAAAAACAAACATGAGGCATAGGGCAATAACAATTGTTCATAATATTGCTATACTATTATATAAAGGATCAGTACGGTTAAGCTGACAACTAAGAAGTTGAGGGTCAAAGGATTATGTTGAGAAGGATTATGGTTGCGTTTCTTCCAGCCAAGGTGAGTATGGAGCAAGTTACTTGACCCAGAGGTCCGTAACTGCCGAAGGAACAGGTGGATGTATTTGATGGGTTTTAACAAAGTCTAAAAATTCCCCACCAGACTGTCATGAAGGAGCCTGGTTCTACCTTTCCCTTTAGGAATCTGAAATGTCGTCTCAGCTTTTTTGAAATGTTTGACATCTTTTGTTCTTATATGTGATGGAAGCCACCTAGAGTGGCTGGGAAAACCCAGCCAGATGGGCAGGGTATAAATAATAAAACTATTGTTATTAAATTATTATTATTTTCCTGAAGAGCAAAAGTTCCAAATCTTATTCCACTAGTTTGTAATATTGAAATCAAAAGTGTCTTCCAGCATTGAGTTAGACAGTCTGGCTGCAAGAAATCAGGAAGGCATGCAGTTCTTTGGATTTAATATCCCCATTTATTCCTTCAAATAGCCAGAGTAAAGCAAGTTTTGGAGAAAACTGAATATGGTCTTTAATAATTTTTAAAATGTCTACTTATATCTCAAACTATATTTGTTGTTTTGGACATTCCCACCACATATGTGCGCCGTTGACTGTATTCTCTCCAACACAAATGGTAGGACTCCAAAGAGATACCGGAAAAATTGACCAGTGTAAAATACCATTTATGAGCGATTTTTAATGCCTGTTCCCTTGTAAGAACAGTGTTAGATTTAAAGGGGCCTTCCCCCCACATTCCTGACCAGGTAGCTTCATCTTTGGTTTCCCTCAGGTTCATCTCCCAATTAGATTTTAAACTTGTTTAAAATCTCATAATACAAATTCAATAAGCTCTTAAACATTGCTACCACAAATACCTTTCCATTAGGAGAACAGATGAATGGCATGAGAGTGGACTACAGGGTCTTGCAATAGATCTAAAAGTTGATAAACGTGAAGCCATCTTACAGGTAAGGTTCCTTAATGTCAAGGTTAATTGCTTTCTTGAGATTGGGCATGAATTTTGGTAAAAATATTTCAAACAATAACCCTTTGGTTGTCAAAATAATGTATTCTTAAGAGAGAGGTCATTAGCTTTAGAATAGTACTTCATTGGCATTAGTGGTGAATATACGAACAGTATTTTTTCTGCCATTTTTTCCAAATGTCAATAGAGCATTGTGTGTATGTGTTTAATATTATTACAAAAGGCATGTGAAATTGGATTGAACAAAAATTGAGGAAAAGGTATGTTTCCTATTTGAGAGTTTCCTAATTGGACCCATGTCTTGTTGGGACAGAATATCATGCTTGCAGGCACAATTCTATGAGCTTAAAACGGATACAACACAACAAGGTGGAGGCTTGAAGTAAGAGAAAGAGGAGACGTGGCCCTCTTCCAAGGCACATTAGCTCTCCCAACCCACCCTTAACCATAACTATGCCCAAAATTCATCTTTGAAACAGCTGTAATGTGGAGCTGGGCAGACCAGAAGTCATAAAAGCACAGGTGACAAGAAGCTCAAAGCTTTATTTCCATAAGACTCCCAAAGATATTAAAATAACACAATCCTTGCCAAAGCTATATTGATAATCTATGTGTCTGCAGTGAGCAATATTTCCTGATCACTTTACAGTTGCCAAAATTTGACTACACTAAGGTGAAGATAGCAAACACTCTATTGAAGAGCCCTCATGTGAAAAGTCCTCCCTCTGAAATAGCTAAGGTTTCCCCGCTCCGCACCCCACAAAAAGAACCCCAGGGTGAATAAACTTTGCAGTTTCTAAAGCCCTTTATTTGTACAGTTTTGCAACCAAAGCCAATGAGCTCTGAAAAAGGAGCATGAGCTTGAAAGTCTTGTTCCAGAGAAAAAATGGCTTTGATCATTACAATCACATGCTGAGAATATAAATTGCACATATTTCCCTTTAAGCACACTGGAAATCTGCTTTAAAGAATGTAGCCTCAGGCAAACAAGAACTCTTCTTCTGGACAAATGCTTGAGCTGCCACCCATCTTGAATATCCCAGGACAGAACTAATGCTGAAAAGAGCCAAGGTTAGGGCTGGGATGGAGAACCTGTTTTCAGACTGAGAAATGAATTCTTTTTAAGCTAGCATTCGGGGGGGGGGGGGGGGGAGATACCAGTGCAAAATTAGAGCAACAAACTTTAACTTTAAGGTTGTATAGTAGACTTGTATTTACATACACTCAGACATCCCTCTCTATCCTCCATCCAAGAAGCATGATCAAAATCCAAGGACACATTCTAGCCAGGGGGTGTGGTGTGGGGAGAGTCCCATTTCTGCCTTATGGCCTGGTTTTGCCCAGATTCTGGGCTTGCTGTGAGGTGTCAGTTTAGGCCAGGGGTGAGAAACTTCTGGCCTGAGGGTCAATCTTGGTCAGCTAGGTCTCCTTCAACGAATGAACCAACGAACGAATGAACTAAAATTATACATTTCTTATTATTATCCTCACTATAGCAAATCACAATTCTATGCCATCATTTCTAGCCAATTTGTTTTTATTAAGGCCACAGCTGTGATACCATTTAAAAAGAAAATTTGCAAAAATACAGTGGTACCTTGGTTTACAACCATAATCCGTTCCGGAGGTCTGTTTGTAAACCAAAACAGGTTTTAACTCAAGGAGCGCTTTCAACAATGGGACCTCCAAAAAAAATTTGTTCGTAATAAAAAAAAAAAAGGGTTGTAATCCAAAAAAAGATTGCGAACCGGGACATGCACTTCTGGGTTTGACGTGTTTGTAATCCAAAACGTATGCAAACCAAGACATATGCAAACCAAGATACCACTGTATGGATTTCCATCATTTCTTTTGCACTTAGAATAGTAACAATTGTTCTTACCAATCCAAATGTAGTCTAAAGTTATAAAGCACTAAATTCATGCCTTATAACTTTATTTCAGCCACGAATGGTTACTGTACAGTAATAAATGATTGCCAGTTATGTAGTCCAATTTCAGAAGGTTTTTGTTTTAATATTGCTATATATATATATATTGTTGGGGAAATAAACAAGAAAATTGTCGCTGTTGTTTATTTCTCCTTTTGCCCCACTGATATAGTACCTGACTATACAGGAAAGTGGTTTTCTTTCTGTCAGTGATTGTTTTAGATTCCCACAAGCGATCCAACCCAAAACATGTTTCAGATTGCAAGCAAGGATAGATCTCGTTATTTTTCTGCTTTCACTGCCTTTTCAAAATCCACCCACACAGGAGCAAAGTCTGATTAAAAGGAAACGACAGCACTTCACTTCTTTCCACACAGCCATGCCTGCTGTGTTTCTGATGCTGCTCTCTACCTGAAGTCTCTGTGTAACAGCCAAAGGTTTATTGGCTGTTTCCCAAACTTTTTGGGAGCCCCTGTGGTTTGCATGGCCCGCTAAGAAAGACGATAACCCAATAAAATTCAAAAGAGCGACCAATTAATTGCATGTTTAATTGAAATCCAATTACAAGTTCTTCTCGTTGAATTAACGTAAGGGACGAAGCTGATCCAGCAGCTTTTCAAGGCGGAGGTGTGTGTGTCGTTTACACCTGCGCAGGTAACCCAGGGAGGCTCACCTGGCGCCATCGTTTCCCTGGGCAGCCCTTCGCCCTTTTCAGAAGCAGGTGGGATTCTTCCCGTCAGCCCTGCTTGGCGCTTTATTTTCCCTTGCGGGCAAGACGAAGCGGCTCACAAGCCCCAATAAATAACAGTGATAATGGCAATGACAGCCCCCCCCCCCCACGGAGAGCGCGGCTGCAGGTGCGACGGGGTCTCGGCGCCTCACCTGTCCTCGGTCGGCGAGGGGTCTCCGTCACAGGGCCGGGCCGGGCCCACAGGCCGGTGGCGGCAGAGGGCGACGGTGCCGCCGCCGCCTCCTCCTCCGGGGAGCCTCACTGCGCACGGGAGAGAAAGAGACAGAGATGAGGAGAGGGGCGAGAGGCCCCCGCCGCGCCCTCCCTCCGCCCCGAGACGGGACGCACCTCCCCGGCCGAGGCTCCACAGCAGCCGCCACAGCATCGTCCCGGCGACCATAGAGAGGGGCCTCGTCGCCCCCCGCCAGAGCGCCCGGCTTGCGTCAGGCTCGCGCCACGAGCGGCTGACTTCCGGGGGGTCTCCGGCGAGCTCCGGATGCCCCGCCCCTTCCTCTAAGAGGCCGAAGCGGGAGGGAGGGGAAAATAACGGAAGGAGCCTGCGCGTGCGCACTGGAGCCGAGCGCGCGGTTCGTTGCGTGCTCTCGACCAACGGTTTCAGGACGCGAATGCGCCTGCGCGCGACAAGGAGGCTTATCCTCGCTCTTTGCCATATTCCCTCAAGTGAAAATCCGGACAGATATGTTGAGATTTTTTTTGGGGGGGGGAAACAGCTCCCCCAACCAAAAAAGAAAGAAACAAAGAAGTTTGGGGGCCTTTTCGGATTTTTAAAGGGTTATTTTCAAAAGAAAAAAAGAAAATAAACCCCCTTGTCATATGTCCGGGTTTTGCCAATTCCGCAAAAAGCGCCCCGTTTCCCTGCCCGATTTGCAGACGTGACAGGGAAAACCCGGACGAATGGCAGCCGTAGTTTGGAGTGCGGCTGCTGCGCCTTGCTCCTTAAAGTGGCTGGGCAGGAGCTTTCTGGAAGAGAGAGATGAATTATTATGGTTATGTGGCTTATTGAATTTATACAGCACCACCCTTCACCCAAACTTGGCAGGGAGCGATTTACAGCGCAAGAAAGTAGGAAAAGCACAGAATACAGAGAGGAGAAATGCCAGCTCGCAATCTTTTCTAAATAAATTGAATAAAACCGCTTAACCCACTGAAAGATATATTTGAAAAATGCATGTTAAGGGGAACAATGCCAATTGTTAAGTATGATAGCTACAGTAACAGGGTGATGTGCTCCATTGTGACATGTCCCCCTGCTGAGTGACTTGGCTGAGAATTTGGGAAGAGCAACTATTTGAGGATAGTTCAAAAAAAAAAAAAGATGCTGTTTATATGAACTGTGTCTTCTGAAAAATGAAAATTTCTTCATCTCGCCTGTAAGTCGGAGCTCTTCTTCTTTCCACAGTCTGCTTCTTTTGCTATCCCTTAAGATTTATTAACATAGGGAATCAGGTCATGGTTAGATTTATTTTTGAAGATTGTCCTCAAGGCCATCTTAGATGCTCTGAGGGAAATGGCTTGCCTTCCCCCTTGTGGGCATCATCACAAGAAGAGCATCTCCCAATTTTGGCGGGTCCTTTGCCAAGATCCCCCCTTCTATGGGTTCAACTGCTTGCTGTACTCTCCAACAGAGGTTTCTGAAAGTAGGTTTAGTTGCCAGGTGCTCCAAATTCAGCACAGAGATACAGAGTATCAAGGAAGTATCTAGAACCCATTTCCTGATTATTTTCCCTCTTCTTCCCTAGGTATCAAAGGCTACATGGGCTGCTGGTCTCCCGTTGTCACATGCCAAAGATCCATCCCCTGTTCTGTGAGGAGGAGGTAGAAATATCGCCACATCAATGGGATGATGAAGTAAATGTAATTAAAAATGAGAAGGAGGAGTTAATGAAGATAAGAACCATATACGTATGACTGTATAACCAGTGAATGAATGCGACTGATGCCAATATGGATAGTGAGTGTTGATCTTTGTTCATGAGGAACAGGGAGGCCAGAGAGAATCTGGCTGCGGGGTGGGGTGGGGGGCAGCTCCCTGATTCAAGAAGAGTTCAGCGATGGAATGAGGAAGGAAGACAGGTAGGCTAATGTAAGCCACCTTGAGATTGTTGCAGAAAGATGGGTTATCAACATAATAAATGAAAATGATTCTTAATATTTTCATTTATTATTATGTTGATAACCCATCTTTCTGGGTTTCTTTTTTTATATATAATAATTTTTATTAACCGGCCAATCAAATCAAATTAAATCACATCACATAAATTCCGAATTACAAAGCCGAATTTTAAATTTTGTTGGGGGGACCCATATTTCAAGATCCGAAGGGGGATTCTGATCATCTTCTTGCTACTGCGTTAATGTCCAAATCAGTCCAAATCAGTATCTTTCTAGGTTTCTCGTCTTTTCTCTTCCAGGCAGCGACAGCAGTGAGGCCCGCAACTCCAATACAGCTCTCCTCCCACCAAGACCCAGTTCTATGGTATAGATATATACCATAGATTCCGGCGTATTAGGCGCCTGGGCGTATTAGTCTTATAAGCCCAGTTGCCTAATACGCTGGGCAGCTCCGTGCCGGGAGAAGGCCGCCCGGCACGGAGCGGGGCCCGCCGACCCTGCTGCTGCTGCCACTCTCTCTCGGTGCGGAGCAGAGGCCGCCGCAGCGGGGGGGGGGGGGCGGATATCCGGCGTATAAGGCGACCCCCGACTTTTTAACCTCTTTTTCGGGGTTAAAAAGTCGCCTTATAGGCCGGAATTTACAGTATTTAAAAAACACCATGAGTCTCCAGTGTGGTCCCTTAGCTTACTTGTCCAATAATGGAAAGAAGAAGTCCCAGAATGGATAGCAAATCTTATGAAATATGCAGAAATGGCAAAACCCACTGCTTACAAACTGCTTACAAAAGAATGGAAATATTTACAAATAAACTGTAAACAGATAAGAACATTGTAATAACCTGCAGTTTTATAAGAGTATATTTAAAGTAGATGAATAAATGAGCAAATTAAGTTAATTTGGCTATGCAGGGGAAAAAATATAAAATATTAAGTGACAGAAAGAGGGGAACGGAAGTTGAATTTTGAAATGTTAAAATGATTGTAAAGTTATTGAAATGTATAAAACTGAAAATCATAATAAAAAAGTAATGTCCTCCTGGACATTTTTGTCCTCCAGGAAAAAAGCCACAAGTGGGGTCCTGGGCCCATTGCTCTTCAATGGCTTTATAAATGACTCGAATGAAGGAGTTGATCATCAAATTTTCAGATGACACCAAACTGGGAGGGATATCTATTGCTGCAGAAGATAGAGTCAGAATTCAAAATGACCCTAACAGATTGGAGAATTGAGCACAAGCTAACAAAATGAATTTCAACAGGGACAAATGTAAGGTTTTGCATTTAGGCAGGAAGAACCAGATTCACAAATATAGGATGGGGCACAGCTGGCTTACTAGCAGTAAAAGTGAAAAGGATCTAAGGGTCTTGGTGGACCACAAGCTTAACATGAGTCAATGGTGTGATGCAGCAGCAAAAAAAGCTAATGCTATTCTAGGCTGCATCAACAGAAGTATAATGTCCAGATCAATGGAAGTAATAGTGCCGCTCCAATTCTTTTGTGAATGAAATAAAATGGTTTCAACTAGTTTTTAATAGCCAATAATCAAATGTAGAGCTTGGGGTACATCTAAACAAGGCTTAGATCAACTCCCCAGATGTTCAGTGTCCAGGGGTTCAATACCTGGCACCCAGAAACTCATGAAACGGGGGAGTCTGGCACTCACAGACTCATAACATTTCACTTCCTTGCAACCTAAGGAAAGCTGTTTATTGGCAGAACACACTGGGCAGAAAAAGAAAGAAACGGGGATGAGGAGGTCTAAGGGTGAAGTCTCGCTCCTAGCAACAAGTCATAGGAAATATCTCCCATTTTGTAAACTACTTTGAAGGTGGTGGTTGCTTTATAATCCAGCGGTAGATAAATTTTATGAAATTAATTGATTTGGGCTCCTCCAAACCACTTGGAGGAAGGAATGGAGGGGGTGTTAATCAAATCTGCAGATGACACCAAACTGGGAGGGGTAGCTAATGCCGCAGAAGACAGAATTGGGCAGCAAGAACCAGATGCACAATAGAAGATGGGGGACACCAGGCTTACTAGCGGTACATGTGAAAGGGATCTAGGGGTCTTGGTGGACCACAAGCTTAACATGAGTCCACAGTGTGATGCAACAGCAAAAGAAAAGAAAAAAAAAGGCTAATGCTATTCTAGGCTGCATCAACAGAAGTCTAGTGTCCAGATCAAGGGAAGTAATAGTACCACTCTATTCTGCCTTGGTCAGACCACGCTTGGGAGTCCTGTGTCCACTTTTGGGCACCACAACATAAAAACGCTGTTGACAAGCTTAAACTTGTGCAGATAAGGGCAACCAAGATGATCAAGGGTCTGGAGAGCAAGCCACATAAGGAACGGTTGGAGGAGCTGGGTATGTTTAGCCTTGGAAAAGAGGAGGCAGAGAGGAGATACGATAGCCACCATCAAGTATCTCAAGGGTTGTCACATGGAAGAGGGAGCAAGCTTGTTTTCTCCTGCTCTGGAGGGTAGGACTAAAACCCATGGCTTCAAGTTACAAGAAAGGAGATTCCAATTAAACATCAGGAAGAACTTTCTGACATTAAGAGCTGCTCGACAGTGGAACAGTCGCCCTTTGTAGGTGGTGGACTCTCCTTCCTTGGAGGTTTTTAAGCAGAGGTTGGGTGACCATCTGTCATGCATGCTTTAGCTGAGATTCCTGCATTGCAGGGGGTTGGACTAGATGACCCTTGGGATCCCTGCCAACTCTACAATTCTATGATTCTATGCCATGAAGAATCCAGAATAGAACTATATGGATAGAAAAAGCTTAATTCTCAGTGATTGAGTTGCAAGGAGGTTTCGCCTCCACTCCAATGGTTTGTCTTAATGTATCTCTTTGCGTTCCCCTATTCAAGTGAACATTTACCATTCTTGTTCTGCCTTTTGTCAGTATACAGGGATCTCCCTCACAGGGATCTAGAAGCAGGAACCACTCTTGCTACACAAATACACATACACACACCTAATGATGGGTGTTTTGCTAATAGATGGACAGACAGACAACAGGCAGCGGCAGCTTAGCTCCAAAGCCTGAAGACTTCATCTTCCGTGCAATGTTGGAGACCAAGAACCTGCTTTCATACCACTCTGTAACAGCAGGGTTTGATCTCCCCTAAATTGGTTATAGAGACATTGGATTAGCAATTTTGAGGTAGTAAGGATGGAAGATAAAACAAAGTGTGACAGGCTAAGCAGCCTCTGTCACTGGGATTGATCATAGAGCTAATATCCAGTGACAATAGCGCATAAATAACACAATAACCCAGCTTTGGATATTGGCACTATCACAGCCCTTTAACCTAGCAATAACTCATTGGGAAAGCGTAATCGTATCAGAGGCACTGCACAACGGCTCTTCTCCCACCTGCCACTTCTGTAAGGTGCTGAAGCCAGACCGCTGGCAGGTGTAGAAGTAACTGCATTAGCTCCTTTGGGGAATTTTTTAAGAGGTTCCGGTGAGCTGAAAGTACACTGCTTATCTGAAAGCACTGCACCAAGGAAAGCAAGCATGGGTTGTGAGCTCTCTCAGAGAGCACATGTCAGAATATCTATGTCTCCTGTCAATTCTTGCCATTTCACAGCGGAAGCTCTTCTGTTGGGCAAAATAGCCCTCCCAGCACCTCCAGAGCCATAACCCAATCTTTCTCCTGTCACAATCATTAATAAATTTTTCACTGACTCAAAGGCTTTTTAAATGCTTTGCCCACCTCTTCTTAGCCAATCAAAAATAATCACTGCCAGCAGGTCCCACCCCTGTCTCCAGTATCTCCATCCCACAGGAGCGGCTTTGGTAGGAAGGTGGAGTCTTTTGCTCATTCCCCTCCCTTCTCTTCCTCTTTAAGAAACCAAAGAGAGAGAGATAAACAAGCTAAGGTTTTATAAGAAGGGTGGGGTAGGGCACTGTTAGCCATTCCTGTCAGACAATCCATATTAAGCTTATTTTACAAATTTTTGACCAGTGTCTGGTGACTTCTATATTTAAAAATATTTAGGGGGGAAACTGAATTTGACAACTTTGTGTAATTTAGATTGAGTTGCAGGAGGAAAGTTCAAGCACGGTGTTTCAGATTCTGAGTGATTGTCAGTCCAGGCACTCAGTCACCCGAATGTTGTCTGACATCAAGGTCTCCAAGTCGGAGAAAACCAGAGTGATGTCATCAGCAAACTTACTAAGCATGTGGGCCATGCCATTTATTTTAATACCTTTAATACGATAATTTGCCTAACACTGTTTTACCACTGGTTTGATTGCTGAAATGAAAAGCTGGGGTGATAAAGGGCACCCCTCTTTGGACCTGAAATCTGGTCAAATATTGGTCATTCTGCACCACCTCCTTAAGGTACAATGAATCTAAGCTTCGGTGAATGTGTGTGACTGTTGGAGAAAGGGAGGGGTCAGCTCGTTCTTCTTTTACAATAATGAAGCTGTGAACTTAATAGGCATTAATTGGCAGGGATTGTGAGGGAGACTCTGCTGGCTGGAAGCATATGGAAGCAGCAAACTGGAACTGGTGACTGACAGTTAGAACCTGTGGTGCTCTCATAATTCCAACAGCAGATCTGTGATGGATGTGTCGGCTTCCCACTGCTCTGCCTTTCAGGCAGATAGACCTGCATCACTTCTGTTACCAGCTGCATCCTGAAAGGGAGAAAGACAAAATAGAAGGAGAGGAATGGAAGAGGAGGAGCTATTCTCTAAACTACCATGCATAATTTTTTCAAAATGTGTTAAATCTCTATGCCCTTGGTCCATATTATTAAAGTGTTCAACTGGTATCAATACAACCACCCGAAACTCTTATTTTTTTGGATTAGTTTTCCATGCATCTCTCGGTATGGATTGTGTATTTATGTAGTAATCCATCTTCGGTGCATCTGTGTTTATGTTCCTATCATTTTGATAGAAGTCTGGAGATCTGTGGATCGGTGTCAGAGGGGAGATTTCTGGCAATAAACTACCTTTCCTATGATGCCAGACCTTCAGTGCAGTATTGATGGTATAGTGGATTTTTTTATTTGCTATGTTTTCCTTTTTATTAAAATGAATGCCATCTGTATCTCCTGTGCCAATAAAGTTTTCTTTCAACTTGTACCCATTGTTTTTTTCCTGTGTCATTCATGAGGGTAATTAGGTATCTAAATTGGGATGCTTTGTTATAAAGTAAAGGTTGTGGGATCCACATCCACCTTCTAAAGGGGATTTGTATCTCATGGTTTTTACTATTCTGGGTTTTGTGGTTTTGAAGGTGAAAAATTCTATTTGTGATGCCATCTCTAGAGATGATGGTATTTCCCAAGGTAGTGTATAGAATAAGTACGTAAATGTATGTGAATCAAGGTAAGAGCATCATTTTTATGGTAGCTCTTCTACTGAAAAGTGAAAGATTCCAATGAGACAATGTCTATCTCTGGCTTCATTCTGGACCACAATCAACCATAATTATGGCAATATAGTTTATTTTTGAAGACCTGCACACTTAAATATCTAAATGAGGATACCACTAATGGTATTTGTAACATTTGTGCAAATTTAAGTTGTAATTTGGGTAGTATATTGAAGTCTGATCTTTGATAGTTCACTTTTGGGCCCCAAACCCATGGAAAAGTTGCTGAATAAACTGGATCTAATCTAGACTTTGATCTAATCTAAGATTTTGCCTACGTTCTTAAGATTATACCCACACTTCCTCCCTTTTCTGTATGTTCAGCTTTACCTCTGGCTAGAGCTTACAATGTGCATATCTCCATGCTCTTTGTGCAGTGTTCAGAATACTGATGCAGATCACAAAGAACTCCTCCACACATAGTCTCTGCTTAAAGGTTTGGCTAAATGTACAGAGATCTGGAAGAGGTCTACAGGTGTAATTCAGATTCATCATCGAATAGGGCTCAAGTGTAGAGTAAGAAGTATAGACAGGTCAAATGTTATACATGTAATACATGTCGATGTGAAGCAATTCCTGTATTTAAGGATATGTTATGATTGTGACAACTTTCGCTTTTGCTGTACTTCCTTGGTTCTTGTTCTGATATTTAAATAACACCTTGAAGGCAATGACTTTTAGGTCAAGGATCTATTAAGTAGAATCACCATATGACTGGATATTTCTTACATTTTCAGGTGTAGGGATGCAGGTGGCGCTGTGGTCTAAACCACTGAGCCTCTTGGGCTTGCCGTCAGAAGGTTGGTGGTTCGAATCTGTGTGATGGGCTGAGCTCCCATTGCTCTGTCCCAGCTCCTGCCAACCTAGCAGTTTGAAAGCACACCAGTGCAAGTAGATAAATAGGTACTGCTCTGGCGGGAAGGTAAACAGCGCTTCCATGTGCTCTGGCTTCTGCCTGAAAAGTGAGATGAGTGCCACATCCCATAGTTGCCTTTGGCTGGCCTTAACCATCCAGGGGTCCTTTACCTTTACTTTTACATTTTACATTTTCAGGTAAGAAATGACTGGACAAAGAAATTACATTTAAAAAGTGAGGTGGGGCAACGGGAGTGCGGTAAGTAAAATTCAAGCTTTTAAATCAGCTTAGAGTGCATTAATTGCTGCACTGTAAACCTTTTGAACAGTTTAAGACTAAGCTGATCTTCGGAGCAATTTAAGCAGTTTAAAATCCTCAAAGGACTTAACATTCTACCCAGGTTAACTAAACTCAAGTAGCTTAAAGCAGTAAAGTAAACATGGTCTCTCATAAGTTTAATTCCCACAGGGTGTAAGAATCAGCGTGCTCCAAAGGGAACAGTTCCATTTTGGTATCTTTTTTTGCAAAAATATTTGTGTCACATTATTGATGTGTAAACATTACTGAGTACAGTGGTACCTCGGGTTACATACGCTTCAGGTTACAGACACTTCAGGTTACAGACTCCGCTAACCCAGAAATAGTACCTTGGGTTAAGAACTTTGCTTCAGGATGAGAACAGAAACCGTGCTCCGGCGGCATGGCGGCAGCGGGAGGCCCCATTAGCTAAACTGGTGCTTCAGGTTGAGAACAGTTTCAGGTTAAGAACGCACCTCCGGAATGAATTAAGTACTTAACCCGAGGTACCACTGTACAGGCAGTGACCATTTTAGGCGCATCTCATATATGTGCGACCAGTCATGTGCACATCTCACTGAACCTGGAAGTGACCCAAAAACATCCCTAAAATGTTGTTCCTGTAATGTGGAGCAGGGACAGCAAAGACCAGAAATGGGAAGAATTGGCCACATGTCAGAAGCGGGAGTCAGGTGAAGGTCAGCAGCGACGACAACAACAACAACAACAACAACAACAACAACAACAACAAAACTGATGTCAGTGAAGTTAACTCTTTATTCAAATAAATCAAAACAGCACAGGCCTAGCGATTCCAGCTCTTCCCAGTAGGTCTTACCTGAATGAGGCAGTTGTGAGGAATGAAGGTCCCTGCTTCCCACAGCTGCCTAAGTCCAGGTTTTTCCCCCAAGCAGTCATAGACTGCACCTGTGCACAACCAACCTCTCCTCTGCCCTTTTAATTTCTCTCTGTGTTCTAGGAGACCAGGGGAGAAGGAAGCTGGTTCCAGTCTCCTCCAGCCTCCTCTTCAGCCTTTGAGTCTGGACTGTTCTCTGCTACAGCCTCTTCTTGCTCACTAAAACCTGTTGTCCCTTCAGCTTCCAAAACCTCCTCCTCTTCCCAGTTTGCTAGTCCTTCGCCCTCTGACCACCCATCGTGGATCTGCCCCCACTACTTTCTCCTGAGCTTTCCCCCTCCAGGAACTGATGTCGCCACAGCTGGTGGGATGGGACAGAGCCCCACAGCCCTGGGCAGTGGCCAAAGCTGCTCCCTCCTGCCCGCAACTGTTTGGGAAAGGAGGCAGCCCCCAAGAAGGGTTATAGGAAGTGTGAGCGCTGGGTGGGTGTCTGCTCAAGGTGCAAGGCAGCCGCACGGTGGGCCTTCCTTCCACCACCGCCCCTGCAGAGGAGGCTTCACAAAGGAGCCTGGGTATCAGTGTACACATGACTCACACAGAGACAAGGTCTCTCTCTCTCTCTCTCTCTCTCTCTCTCTCTCTCTCTCACACACACACACACACACCAGTGGCGTCGCAACAGGGGGGTGGGGGCAGTGTGCCCCGGGTGCCATGTCTGGGGGGGTGACAAGAAGGCACCTCGCGGGGGCGCGAGCAGCCATTGCGCTGCCGCCGCATGTGGAGGATCCTCTGTTCGCGGCTGCAGCGGTAAACCGCTATGTACAGCGCATGTGCAGCATCGTACACATGCGGCGTACATAACGACGATGCACATGCGCTGTACATAGTGGTTTGCTTCCAGCGCCGCTGCAGCACTGTACGGACGGCGGTGGGATCCCTCCGTTGCCACTACAGCCGTGAATGGAGGATCCTCTGTTTGTGGCTGCAGCTGTGAGCAGAGGATCCCGGCACCATCCATATGGCGCTGGAGCGCTGGCACCGGCAAACCGCTATGTACAGCGCATGTGTGGTGTCGCTACGTACGGCACATGCGTCGTATGTAGCGACGTTGCACGTGTCCTACATAGTGACGTCCCCGCCCAGGTGTCGTTCGCCCCTGACACACACACTGACTCCGTCAAACCAAAGGAGGCAAAAACTCACAACCTGTGTCCTGTAGTCATCATAAATTAATGCCAATTAAGCATTTTGCACTCAAAAGCGTGACTTGTCCGCAGAGCTGGATTCTCCTTTCATCAGCACAAAAGGAGAGAAAGAGAAAAGAGGGATCCTTAGGAAAGGAACTGGAAACAGAACTGGCAGAAACATGGTGCCGTTATACAAATCCATGGTGTGATCACATTTGGAAGACGGTGTGCCGTTCTAGTCACCTCAGCTCAAAAAAGATATTGTGGAGATGGGAAAAGCTTCTGAAAAGGGCCACCAAAGTGATCGAGGGGATCGAGCAACTCCCCTGTGGAGTAAGGTTGCTGCATCTGGGGCTTAGAGAAGGGGTAAGTCAGAGGCGACATGTTGAGATTTGTGCATTGCAGGGGGTTGGACTAGATGACCCTCAGGGTCCCTTCCAAGTCTATGATTCTATGGTTCTGCGTAGCAGCAGCAGCAGCAGCAGCAGCCATGGACCTCTCCTCTCATGTGATGTAGGAGTCAGTAAGGACAGAGGAAAAACTAGAACAGTGTCTAATAGGAGAGATACCTAATGATGCCACAAAGGCAAGGCCACACTCTTAATCATTGGCACCAGGTTATAAGAAGGTCAGCCAGATATATCTAAAATCAGGATTATAACAAGGAGATTATCCCACCTGAAGAAGTCTCTCTGAAGTTCAAAGAGCCAATCCTTCAAATATGTTAAACATCTCCCAAAGTAATTAACCAAAGCAACTCTGAGATAGGAAAATCTTTGCATATTTAAGGTACTTCAATGTGGACTTTTCTGCCTGCTTGCTGGGAAATACTAGCCTTTGTGGGAAGAAATCTGTATAAGCCCTCTCTCTGTTTCAGGCAGTGTCACAAAGAAGTCCCACAACTGAGGCATCACAGCCATAAGACCAGTTTAGGCTTCCCACTGGCTCATGAGGGGCCAGTAAAAACAAACAAGCCAGGAGTAGCTGGAGAAACCTTTATGTTATGGATTTGTGTGATGAGAAAATGGCATGTTTGATATTTGTTTATTTTATTTTAGACATTTCAGGTTTTCATTGCCTAGGCTTTCTGTGATTTAAATGAAACACTTCCTCTTTGCAGATAGATGTTTTGGTTCCTATTGATCCCTGCTGGGGAGTTAGTAATTTTGCCTCCAAAAGCCGGTATGTGGATTGTCTTGTACCATTTTTTGTGTGTGGAGTGCAGTGGAGCCAACTAGTGAGGGACATTGTTGGCTGCCTTGAGTTAGACTCTGCCATTCATCCCCCCCAATCCCCTCCCAGGAGCTCAAGTCCACCCCCTTCCCCCATTGTCAAATGTATGTTAGACCAAGAGACTGTGTGTGGCCTTGAGTTTTAGGGCTGCAAGCAGACACTTGGAGTTGGGCTGATACTTTAACTACTGTACTATGTTATAAGAATTTTTAAGGTCTCAAATATAGAATAAATATTCATAAATGCACACATATCTAAATATATAAACCATGTATCTGAAATAGTATGAGAGAGCAATCCTGAAGCCATTTTGACTCTCCCAATGACTTCAAGTATTCCTCTGCAGTAAGGGAGGCAAATTGGGAAAGCCTTCCCATTGCCTTTTTGCTTACAAATCCTGTCTTAAGGACGTGTTTGTGTATGAATAGGGTAAGCCTGTGACCAGGAACTAAAGTATTGACCATCATAAAAGAATGGCCAGGCTGCCCGGGTAATGCAATCAGTGACCATTATCTGGTATCCTGGCAGACAGGATTTCTGCTGTAGACCATCTCCTGTGAAGGATGTATGATATTTCGGTGTGGTCTTTGGCTAAGGGGGTTGGGCAATGTCAAAAGTCTTTAAAGGTTCCTGCACACTTTTGTTCAGGGTCTCTCCCTCCTTGGAAGGAAGGGCACGAACTCTGTTGCAACAGAAAAATAAATATCTGCCTTGCTCTCCGCTGGATCCTGCCTCCATCCATTCTTCTCTGACCAATCATAGTCTTAGGGGACTCAGAGCCCCATGGGGAGTTGGGCAGCAAAAGCCAAACCCCAATTTTCACATCAACTATAAATGAGGGGATTCTGAAGTGGGGTGGGGGGGAGGTTATACCCATAGCTGTCAACGTTTCCCTTTTTAAAAGGGAAATTCCCTTATTCCGAATAGGATTCCTCGTAAGAAAAGGGAAAAGTTGACAGTTATGGTTATACCTCACAAGCTCCCTAAATTTTCCACCACAACTTGGGGGAACATTGCTTTCAAAACCTTTCGTATAGCAAGTGCTTAAACGTCCAAGGACACAGAAGGCTGCTTTATATTTGTGAATCCAGAAATATTTCCCCTTCTCTGCCTAATGTTTTGTACTCTCACAGGTGCATCTCATTCCTTGCATTGTCCGGGTGCGTTGCCATGGCAACTCCTCTGCCAGGAACCCGGTGATTGCAGTGTCACTCTAATGGAGCCTGCCTGAAGTGTCGATGATTGTCTATCACATTGTCAGTCAGTGGTTGATTGAAACTGGTGAGTTTACCCGTGTTTGTTGATGCTGTAAGTGAAATATGCTGCAACAGAGTTTATTTCCTTGGTTAACCCCCAGAGAAGTCAGAGAACTGTATAAACCAAACAGTAATGGCTCTGTTTTGTTTCATATGTACAATTTCTGTTTCACCTGTCACCTGTCCAAATCCCACCCTGTGATAACTGCACTGGTAGCTTGCATATTCTTACCAGGCCACCCCAGTGCAGTAGGCTCTTGTGTGACCCTCATTCCTTTCAGTGAAGCATGTTCAGGAGAACATCCAGAAGAATTTTGTTGCTATAATTCTACTCTGCCCCCCACGTCGTGTGGCAGGAACATTTTCTCTTCATTCCGCCCTTGACTGATCGAGATATATTGTCGAGGGCGGCATTTCATATAGCTAAAAGTATCACACGGTCATAAGTAAGGAATAAAGTAGCCTGTGTCATCACATATTTTCTGCGTCATTGCGAGTGCCAGGCGTGAACAGCATGGGGATGCAGAAATGGTACTATCCCATCCCGGCTCATGCAGGCCTGAGGCTTGGGAAGAAGTCTAGTTAGAACAAAGTTATAAACTCAAGCAAAAAAGCAACCAGTCCCTGGCAGGACCCCTGGCCTGAGGTTGCCCCCCCCCCAGGCCTGACCCCATCCACAATTTTCTCTCCCTATGACCCCTTTTCCCTCTCCAATTTCCCTTTCCCTCTCCAATATTTAATTGTTAAGTTTGCATTTCGCAAATATAAATCTTCCCCTCAGGGTCTCTTGCTACTTCTTTATATTGGAAGGGAAGGGGGGGTGCAGTGGCGTAGCAAGGTCAGGTGGTACCCAGTGCAGAAAATTTCTTGTCACCACCCCCCACATTGAAATTATTAAAAGAAGGAAAAATAAGATACTTACAGTTGCAAGTGTTATTTTCTGGTTTATTTAATTAATGTTGTGAGCATAAGCACTTTAAACCTTCCCCCCCCCATGGGAATTTCTTATTTTAAAAACATATATTTTTGCCATTTTGTCACCCCCCTCAGTGATGACACCTGGGGTGGTCCGCACCCATCGTGCCCCCCTTCCTATGCTCTGGGGTGGGGTGCATAATACAGTTGTCACTGTCTTGGAGTTGGACAAGCCTGGGGCAGAAAAATCTTTCCCTCCATCTTTTAACACTTGCTTTTAGCCAGATTTCTCTCTTGCAAGCAAGTAATATTGGGTTTATGTTATTAAAGAAGTTTGGAAACCCTTTTTCATTTAATGAGATCTCCCAGATATGACTCAAAGGTCCCCCACTCCCTGTTTCAGATGCCAATTCAACTTACAACCTTTTGGTGTGACAAAGAACTTTCGAACACAATACCCTTTTGATCCATTGTGTGCCCTCTTGCTGGAGATTCTCCAGAGGGAGGTTCCCGCAGTCTGTTCAGGCAAACATTTTGCAGGTGTCCGGCAGAACACTGGAGAAGGAAAAGGAGGGTGATGCTGTTAGCAGATGTTTCCCTGCTCTTGTAGCCTTTTGCCAGCTGCTGAAATTGTGACGTGTTCATAATGCCATAGCCGTGCCAATTCAGGTGAATGTCGTCTAGCAACACGGGCACTTCCAGTTTCTGTGGGAAACTTTGTTTTTGGCAGAATCACAAAAATCTTGATGTCCTGGAGTGGTGCTGAATGTAGTTTTTCTTTGCTGGAATATGTCCCTGTTTGATGTGCCATTTTGTCTTACGTACTTGGTCCTCCTGTTCTTCCAGTGACTAGGATTTCTCCATCTTAAATAAAGTGCCTGGTTCCTTTGTGTGTTGTGCCTGAATGGTTTATGCCCTCCGTGAACAATGAGGTGAAAAGGGAAGTCCCACCTGCACCAGAGATTGTCTCCTGCAGTTTCTCTGTAGCTGGTATCAAGGTTTTATCTCTGCATGGCATATCCCTTGCTCAAATCCTGGAGGAAAAGCACTTGTTTTTCATTCCAAGCCAGTTTCAGGGGGTGTTTTTTATTCAAGAGTTCTTATTTTACCTGGTAATACTCAAGGTATATGACTATGTGCCATATGAGTTTCAGAGGTAGGTTTATATGTCAGATTCTATGGTTTTTTCCAACATCCATAGTCTGTAAGGCTAGATGGAGGAAGCCCACCCAGAGAATTCTGGGACCCCCAAACCAGTCCATCTTCTAACACAGTCCCCCAGGTTCACACCTTTAGCTGGAGTTCCTTACTAGCCGTTATAACAGACTGGATCCTTTCATTGTGCCTCACACCCATGCTGAACGCCTTGCTGGCTGCGGCCTCAGCTTCTGTGATTTTCATGTGAATTGTGTCCCTAGGAGTCTTAGGGCTCTAATCCACCCCTTTGTCAAGTCTTTTTGCTGCAGCTGCTTCTGTGGGAGCTGCTCCATCATCCCTTCAACTTTCTCTATGTGGTTTGAGGCCATTTTTGTTTTTATCTACCGGGGCCTTGATATTCTTGCGGAAAAGCTGGTCAAATGTGAGCTTGACAATGTAACCGTTAGGTGGATTTGTAGCTGGTTGACTGACTTAACCCAAAGAGTACTCATTAATGGTTCATCCTCATTTGATATGTTCTTTCTCTTAAATATGCACACACGCACACATAAGTGAGGGAACCAGACACCACGGTGCTTGAGGTGCACAAAGTAAGCTATATTATAGCAATATGAGTTTTCCTTTGGAGCATTTCCACGGTGTCACTCACCAGAGGCATAAAAGAGATTTATGACTCCACTGGCAACCAAGATATGGTTATAAACAAGTGAGGTAGTAAAAAAGATGGAGGCTAGAGAGATAATGGGATTAACGTCAAAAGCAAAGATGCCCAGGATGAAGGAGTGTTACCCAAGGACTCGAGGGACAGAAGTGGTATGGGAAGTTGAGGAGGGGAATTTTCAAGTGCCAGAAACTAAACAGAAACCTAGGAAGAATGACAGCCCTAAGATCTGACATTCTTATTGCTGATGTGTATTTAGCTGCACAGTATTGCAATCTCTGGAGTGCATAGGGTGTTAGGGGAGGGGTGGGACTCCTGGTAGGGGGCATGTTGTGCTCCTTCAGGGGTAGTTTGTCCACCTTGGGTCCTCACCCTGCACTCAGCTCTCACCTGTAGCTCCTAGAAGCTGTCAGCATGTGACAGCGGCCACAATCCCAGGAAACGGCTTTGACTGGCAGCCTAAACCAGGTGAGGGGAGCCAATGGGTCTCAAACCCTCAGTGAGTTAGGGACTTCCCCTGCAGGTGAATCACAAAAAAATGCAATCTGCAGAAAAAAACTATTGATATTTGTTCCGATTCAGCAGTAAACAGCGGGTTTTCCTGGGGAATGCGGTGGGACAAAAGACCCAAGACTAGAAATCACTAAACAAAGGGAAATGCGGAGAGGGAAATCTTAAGGCAGCTGTGAATTGTGCAGTGGAAAGGTTCATAGAAGTGCAGTCCAAATCACTCTGCCCTTTGCTAGAAAGGAGCCTGGACATAGCCAGGATTTATGTTTGTGGGAGGCAGGATTTATGGGGGGGGGCAGAACCTATCTATCTGTGATGCGAATGGTCAGTTAGTTAAGTATTTTTATTTATTTACTGGATGGGGGGGGGAACAGCTGCCCCCCTGGCTACTCCCATGGGAAAGGGTGGGGGTTTGATTTACTCAGAGAGAATGGCACAGCCGTGAGCTATCAGTGTACATTCACACTGCACATATGGCTTTGTGTATCACCTTCCTAAACACCTAACATTAATACGTAGGTGATCAGAGCATTGCCCCGTGAGATGACTGATTCCAGTAACCAACACAGATAGTCAAGAAGGAGTTACATTTCAGCTGGTGCAGCAGGATCCTCACCCCATCCCCATTTTTGCTAGGTCATAAATCACAGTCTCTCCAGGCACATTTGTAGAACCTTCTCTATTGGTGGATATATGTATCTGTGTATTCCTTTTGACGTTTTTATTATTATGAGATAGTTGCCCTGAAGGGGGATGAATAATGAAGGTGCTGCTTTTGTATATACAGAAATAAATATGGAACCCAACCGTGATTGTTCTAAGCTCGTTCCCTCCGGCACAAACTGCCCCCTTCCTACAATAAGAAATAACAGCAAAAGGAAATTTGCATCCAGGAATCAAATGGTTTAATTAGCAGGATGGTGCGATAGAGGTGTCACTGCTGAGCACAAATGAGATGAGATTGAAAAATCCACTTCCTCATTTGGCCCAACAAGGTTCAGGTGGAGGTGATGTTTGCAGCAGCCCTTGATGGAGGCAGGGAATATTTGTGTGTATTCCCACACTCAAGCCTGGCCCATTCAAGAGGCAAGGTGAGGCCAACTGTCTGGGATAGCAGGATCCATGGGGCAGCAGATCTGGCCTCCAAGGAACGCATTGCCCACTACTGCTGCCACGGGGGCAGTGAGATGCTCCTTGGAGCTGGATCTGCCACCTCCTTCTGAAATGTCATCTCTACAGTGGCCTCTTAGCAAATAAGAGGTGCTGCTGGTCTCCTCCCACCTTTAGAGAGGAAATGATGGGGGCTGCGCTCTGGGGTCTCCTGGGTTCTGCACCTGCCCCAGGGCGATTCAGAGTGGGCCCCTTCCCCCCCATTTGATTCCCAGTTCAATTTCCTCCTTGTTCCTGATGTAGATCTTCACCCACCCCATCTTCCCTGGCTGGGTTTTCTTTTGGCCGTTTTGTGGTTTGCCTCAGGTGCCGAAATGTCTTGGGCTGGCCCTTCTCACACTTCATCAGCACTGCTGTGAGTGGGCCATTAAAGCAGTGGCACACTCTCGCCAGGTCCTCTCAGCATTGCCACACAGCACTCAGCCACCCTCTTCTGTATAGCATGAGTTTAGCTACTTGCCTGTTATGTACTGAGCTGAATCCTAGAACAATAGGATCCAGAATGCAGCAGTCTGATTGGTCCGCAGGAGCCACCCAATCCAACTCCAGGTGGAAGTGAATCAGCGACCTGATTGGCCTGCAGGAGCAGCCAACCAGGCTCCTGGATGAAGTGAATCAGCAACCTGATTGGCCTACAGGAGCAGCCTGGAATTAGCCAATCACGCAGGGCCCATTGTGTAAATAATGTATAGACATTTTGGGGAAAGATTCATTCATTGCTACTACGAGCTGAATAAAGAGCATGAAATTCACACTCGACTCTGAGTATATTTCATTGTCCAAAGAGGCTGGATAAAGATATTTTCAAAAATTGCTGTTCACACCAGTGAACACCCAGAATCATCTTTAAGGTGATGGAGAATTCTAGAGACCTGCCACTCAGGGCTGTGGGGCCTAAGGAACAGTGTAAGGGACCCTAACTGGAGTCAGCCTCCCTCGCCCACTCAGAATTGTAGGGCCTGGAGGCTGGGGGACTCAGGAGGGCCTCCCCCAATGCAGGGGAACAGCCGAGGTGGAGAGATGGGATCATACTAACCCCAACTCGGAGTTTCATGCTCTCTGAAACTCTTGGCAGTGCCCTTGCCAAGGCACCCTGCAAATGAGTAGAGCTCTGCAAAGGTTTCCTGTTTGCTGCACATCTTGGTTTTGAAAGTTTTGATACAGTTAGGGCTCTAATTTACCCATTAATTCATGTCTTGAATCTCTGTTTCAGAGATGTTGCCAGTGGGCATAAAATATGTACTATACTGACAGTGTTTGAAATAATGTTAATTATGTAATACTTCCTTTTCAGCTTGGAATGCTGAAGCATATTTTCACAATGATAGATGAAAAAGCAGATATTAGATTGCTCGGAGGCTTAGCAAGGGCCTCAAATCCAGCCAGAATAGCATCCTTATAGTTCCTCCTTGGCTTTCTGCCTAAAACCTAAAATGATAAGCAGATACAAAGCAGATTCAGCCATCAAATGGCAGTGAAGGAGGAAATCAAGGGCATATGATTTTTCCTAGATTTTTCCCCAAGCCAAGTCCACCTGCCTCACCCCTGATATACTGTCAGGTGTTGGGCAGGTAGGGCTAAAATGGGGTTTACAGGCATCTGTGATCAGCTGATCAGTAGCACCTGCAAAACACTTTGCAATCCCTGACAACTGATTGTTGGAGCTTCAGAAGCTCTGTGGAAGCTGTTGGGATGTGTGCAAAGCTCCTTGAGCTGGTGTGATATTAGCAATAGCTAATTAAAGTGCTAAGAGCGAGAGATAAACCTTGGTGAGTAGAAGCCTCAGCAATTAACGGATTGTCACTGCTTCTGCCTGCATGGCTTTATTTCAAACACTGGCAGTGAAAACCTGACATCATTGTGACACCAAATGATTGGCAGGTGATTAGCCCTGCCCTCCCCTTCAAACATGGCCTTTGGTGGGCAGGGGCTGTAGATAAAGATCGGGTCCACTCTAAGATCTAATAATAATATAATAATAATAATAATTTATTATTTATACCCCATCCATCTGGCTGAGTTTCCCCAGCCACTCTGGGCGGCTCCCAATCAAGTGTTAAAAACAGTACAGCGTTAAATATTAAAAACTTCCCTGAACAGGGCTGCCTTCAGATGTCTTTTAAAAATAGGATAGCTGCTTATTTCCTTCACATCTGAAGGGAGGGTGTTCCACAGGGTGGGCGCCACTACCGAGAAGGCCCTCTGCCTGGTTCCCTGTAACCTCACTTCTCGCAATGAGGGAACTGCCAGAAGGCCCTCGGTGCTGGATCTCAGTGTCCGGGCTGAATGATGGGGGTGGAGACGCTCCTTCAGGTATACAGGACCGAGGCCGTTTAGGGCTTTAAAGGTCAGCACCAACACTTTGAATTGTGCTCGGAAACGTACTGGGAGCCAATGCAGATCTCTCAGAACCGGTGTTAGATCTAACATTAAATCAGTGTATACACAGGACGGGAACTTTTCAATAGCAGCATCTAGATTGTGGGGTCCCCTCAGAAAGTGTCCATGACTGCCTCCTGCTTCTACTTTCAGCCATTCTTTCAGCCACTGGATCTTTTATAATTAGCACATTTCTTCCTATTTTTATCTGCTTTATTTCTTTCCATTTTTCTGGCTCCTTATGATATTGTTTCTGTTTCTGTTAGGTTGTGGGCGAACATATCAGATGACACAGCGATTCTTCAAACAGCTCTTCTTTATTCTGAGACCAGAACTGAACTGAGCTGAAGGGCTCAGTCAGCCTGCTTATATAGAGCTCCAGTACCTTGTTATTGTAACAACTTTCTAAAACTATCCAATCACTGAACGTCACTTTCGATCCTTCATTTGCATAACAATCTACAGTATCCCCCTGCTGGCCCAGGGTGAGAACTTCAGTACATAACAGTTTCATTTTCTTCTTTGTTTCTTCTGCTTGTTTTTAATTTTGCTGAAGTTTATTGTTCATTTTAAATTCCTTATGCATTGCGTTGGAGGCCTTTGGCTGAAAAACATCATAGAAATAAATATCAGCATAATGTTGGATGCTTTTCAAATGAGGGACAGAATACACCTGGGAATGCCGTTACGTGATGGTGTTCCCAGAAGCACTCCTGGGGGGAAATGCAGCTGCCCCATGGGACTATTTGCAAAGTGTTCTGCTGCCCAGCTGTTGAACAACATCTGGTGGGCCAAAAATCCCTCATCCCTCACATAAATGCACACACATTAAGGCATCATCACTGCACTGCTTGCCATTTCACATGCTGGTGAGGTTAGTTTTGAATGGATAATAACGAGAGATTGTAAGAGTACTGTATTTTTCTTGAGGATGATTAACCAGGAAACAAATGTCGTGGGGTTTGGGGTTCGTTTGTTTTCTAACAACAGTACAGCTCAAGGAGTTGCAAAGGAAAGAAATAGACCACACAGCGGATGTAAAGATGTCAGCAATGTGCAACTGGAAGTGGAGGTAGGAATTAGGCAGTGATACTCAGTAATAGAGGTGTTGAAAGCCTGCCTCGCTTTTGATTTGTGAAATGCTGGAAAGTATGTTCATAGCCCATAATTCCAGCTTTTGGGGGAAGTTTAGGTTTGGCTGGTGGGACGCGGGTGGCGCTGTGGTCTAAACCACTAGCTTTGGGCTTGCCGATCGGAAGGTCGGCGGTTCGAATCCCCGCGACGGGGTGAGCTCCTGTTGCTCAGTCCCTGCTCCTGCCAACCTAGCAGTTTGAAAGCACTTCAAAGTGCAAGTAGATCAATAGGTACCGCTCTGGTGGGAAGGTAAATGGCGTTTCTGTGCGCTGCTCTGGTGTCGGTGTTCCATTGCGCCAGAAGCGGCTTAGTCATGCTGGCCACATGACCCGGAAAAACTGTCTGCGGAGTGGACAAACGCCGGCTCCATCGGCCTGTAAAGCGAGATGAGCGCCGCAATCCCAGAGTTGTTCGCTACTGGACTTAACTGTCCAGGGTCCCTTTACCTGGGTTTGGCTGAACTGAGGGTGTACAAAGCTCCCTGAGCTGCTGTGTTCTTAATGACGCCTAACTAAAGAGCTAAGAAAGAGATACTCCATGACAATAAGATAAAGTAAGAGTGGTTGGGATAAAATTGTGAGACAGAAGATGTGTCTGGGGAAGAACCCTGATGGTTCCAGGTTCCAGGTCGCACAATTATCTCTTTCCACCTCAAGGGCAGGAAGAGAGGCTGCATCACACAAGTAATTCAAAGCAAAACCAGACAGCGCCCTAGAGAGTATACACAAACAGTTTCTTGCTGTGACACGTAGACCAAAGCTTATCTTAACAGCAAATGCTGAGTAAAGTGGCAGTGCTGGTAGCCATAGCAACCCTTCAACACACCTGGAAAGCAAGTGCTGGGAGCTGGCTTTCTGACTAGGTTGGCTGCTGAGCTCCCTTGCTGTTTTCTGAGTGCCAGGGAAAGACTTGCTCCTCACTAGTGGAGGCTCAGGAGGGAATGGAGCACGTAAAATATTGCCGTGCCTTTGTCCAACAGACATTGTAATTGTAGTGCCTGCTAGGGATGAGCAAATCTGTCAATTTCAGTTTATCTCAGTTTCTCATTTTTCCAATCTTCAGTTCAGTTCTCCACATTTCCACATCAATTTGTGATTTTTTTCTAAAAGGTCCCCAGCATTTTAGCACCATTTTCTCCTACTACACACTTTCTTAATGCAGTTTTGCCTAATATGCACATTTTGGAAGAGCAATTTCCCCTATGATAATGCATGTTTGTATATATGTCATTTTCACTAATTAATGCATTTTGTGCATGCTTTACACTCGTATTTTTGAGATTTCTGAGATATGCACACCATGGGGAATACTGTACCTCTGCTCAGTGTTGGGGTTTTAGACTTAAGGATTTCCATAGAATCATAGAATTGCAGAGTTGGAAGGGACCCAGAGGGTCATCTAGTCCAACTCCCTGCAATGCAGGAATCTCAACTAAAGAATCCCTGACAGGTGGCCACCCAACCTCTGCTTAAAAAGGAAGGAGAGTCCACAACCTCCCAAGGGAGACCGTTCCACTGTCTTAACAGCGCTTAATGTCAGAAAGTTCTTCCTGACGTTTAGTCCTTTCTTGTAACTTGAAGTCATTGGTTCAAGTCCTACCCTCCAGATCAGAAGAAAACAAGACTGCCCTTCCTTCATGTGACAGCCCTTTTGATATTTGAGGATGGCAATCATATTTGCTCTCATTCTCCTCTTTTCCAGACTAAACATACCCAACTCCATCAACCATTCATCATAAGGTTTGGTTTCCAGACCCTTGATCATTTTGGTCACCCTCCTCTGCACGCGTTTCAGCTGGTCAACATCCTTCTTAAACTGTGGTGCCCAAAACAGGACACAGGACTCCAGGTGTGGTCTGACCAAGGCAGAAGAGAGTGGTACATTTACTTCCCTTGATCAGGACACTATACTTCTGTTGATGCAGCCTAGAACAGCGTTATCGTTTTTTGCTGCTGCATCACAGTGTTGACTCGTGTTCAGCTTGTGCTCCACCCCTAGATCCTTTTCACATGTACTGCTAGCAAGCCACATATCCCAAATATTTGTGCATCTGGTTCTTCCTGCCGAAGTGCAGAACCTTACATTTGTCCCTATTGAAAGTCATTTTCTAAGTTTTGGCCCAGCCTGCGTTTGCCCTCATTCTCACCCCTGAAGTAACAACCACAAAGGGAAACCCCCTGCCCACCACCAGGCTGCAAATAGCTTGCCTTTGTGGCTGTGGGGTCTGGCAGCCAGCCAATCTTCCTGGGCCCCTGCATAGAAAAATATCTCTATCTGTCTATCAACGTGGTTTAAGTTAGTCTTGACTTAAGTGCCACTGATTTCAGTAGGTTTACTGTAAGGAGGACTAAGTCTGGATTCAACCCACAGAGATCATGCTGTTAACTAACATCTCTATCTACACACACCACACCACAAAACAATTAAAAAACAATAAGGAAATGGGTAAAGGCAGGGAAACCTTGTGTGGAATGGATTGAAAATGCTCAAGGGGGCTGTAAGAGGTGACATGCAAGAGGAATGGCTGATGCATAAAAATGAAAAATAGGCTAGCAGAGGAACCTGCAAATGCTCCGTCTCCAGGGAGAAGGAATCCACACAGACGAAACAAACTTTTGCCTCCTTCTTTTGCAGGACTTCCACAAGCATCTTTCCTTGCCTTTGTAATTGTAAGGGCCTATGAGAACAGAAGACTAATAACAAGATGGAACACTTCTTCCTAACATGCCTAACCTAGGTCTGTTAATATCAATGGGTCTACTACAAATAGGACTAGCATTGACTGCAACCCGGGGTGAAATGTGGAACCAATAGGGGTTTGGTGGCTCTCCATAAGTCTTTTCCCTCCATGTGACCAACAGCCTGGCATTAACCCCTTTGAGCTTCCCCTTCCCAATCCCATTTCAGAAGCCAATTCTCCCTTCGATTTCACAGTCCCACTTTGAACCCATTTTCACTATCACACCCACACACCCACACCCTGCTCCTTTGGTCCTCCTTTTGTGCAACCCCCCTTGGCTCACAAACCACCCCATGGCAACTTCCAGCAACTTCTTCCTCCCCTACATTCAGGGAAGATGTCTCCTGTTTTGCTGCTTGAGGCTACCACTGCTTGCTTCCTGCTGCCGCTGCCCTGCTCCTCACCACCACTAAAGCCCCCCACCCACTTACCTGTGTTGTGTGGCAGGGTCTGTGGAGCAGTGGCAATGGCTTCTGGTGAAATTTTGGCAAGATGTTGCTGGAAACTGATGCAGCTGCCGGTCCACTTCTTGCTGGAGGCAAGGTGCCCGCAGGGGTTCCGCCTCATGGGCTTCTGCTGTTCGAGGCAGTCGCCTTACCTTGCCTCATGAGTGGGCCGGCCCTGCCTGCATTGCATTGCTGAGCATCCTTATCACCTTCTAAAAGGGGGTGAAGGTGGAAATGGGGTTGCAAAAAAGTAGGGGGTAGGAGGCATGGGAATGAGGTTGAAGATGAAAGCAGGGGCATGAGAGGGTCTGAAAAATGGGAGGGGTGGTAGTCCAGCTGGTGCCAATGGCCTGACCTTTGATGTCTCCAAGGCACTCGGATGCCGACAGATCTAAAAATGTTAACTTATGGATGTGCCCACTGGACACATGGACACCACATGGGCTCCACCTGGCACCAGCATCGCTTCGCTTCAGGGCATGAAGCTTCCCTGATCACCCCATCCTCAAAGCTTTGTAACTCCCACCTCTGGAAACTGCATCGTTTCATTTTCATCAGAGCAGCTGATGAAGGCAGAAGCCGAAACATTTTGCCACATAAATAAAAAATACTCTGTTTTGTTAATCACAGTAACATATATATTATTTAACTGATTAAATGACTCCTAAAAGGGATCCAGAGCAAGCTTGCATGAAGTGCTTGTTTGATGCTTTTATAATTGTCTACATGCATTCATTAAGAAAAAATACTGTTATTGTTTGAAGTTTGAGAATTTTATGTTCTCTGCCTCTGTGCACGTTCTTTATCATGAACCCCAGACCTTGACTAAAGAATTAGGAGACGTAGAAGTCACCTTGGCTCCAGGTGTGAGGGGCCCCTGAGCAAAGGGCCCCTTAGCAGTGTGAGTGGACTTGCCAGTCTAGGGCAGCAGGAAGCAGCTCCCTAAGCAGGGGCAGACAATTGGATCTAGCTGCCATTTTAATTTCCCACAATTCTTCAGAGTGATGTTACATCAGGGAAATTAAAATCAGAGCTACACTTCATCGCACGGTGCTGCTTGAAAAGCCAGTGAAGGAATGGGTTTCCCAAACCCAAAACTGACTGTGCAGGCAGTTTGAAACTGCACCAAAATCCCTATTTTTCCTTAGCTAAAATCCATTAACTTGAGCTCTGAGTCAATGTATAAACAAAAACCCGGATGTGCTCAAAGCTCTCTCCTTTATCAGTTTGTGACGGCAAGTATGGCCTTCACTGTACCAGTAGAACAGAGAAGACACGTCTGTGGCTTATCTTACGTCCTGACCACAAAGACCACAGACCCGGTCTGGGAACAGCGCCAGAGTGCGTTCTTGGAGATGATGACCTCTTCCTCCAAGATAAGAGTAGGAAGAGGAAGATCCTTTTATGGTCAGAAGTACAGGAAGGAAGATCCTTTTATGGTTAAGAATACCAGAGCAGCGTTCCATTCCACACGCAGTGATGAACAGGGAAAAGGATCTGATCTGATGAGAAGGGTTAAAAACACTATTAAGATGGAGTTACTACGAGCAAGTGACTACAGCCACAAATATGAAGAAAAGCTGCGGAAGGGCCATGGAAGTGACCTGAGGGCCTCGGACATAAGGTCACTGGGTTAGATTGAGGAATAAGGACTGACAAATCCCGAAACCAGGAGGAAGGGACGTTGGATTAAGATCGGACTTGTTTATATGCTTTTTTCTCTTTTTTTGTTTTTTAACTAACAGAATGTTTTATAAAGTTGATGAATGATAGAATGATAGAAAAATGAATGATAGAAAAATGTTGGAAGAAATTACCTGGCTTTAGTAAAGATGTATAAAGAATTATGAAAGAACATTATGAATATAAGAAGCTGGTAAGGTTAAGATCTAAATTTTAAATTTTAAGGTTTATTTTATAATAGAAAGATGGAAAGGATTTGTTGGGATAATTAATAATTATTAAAGAATTATGAAAGAACATTATGAATATAAGAAGCTGGTAAAGTTAAGATCTAAATTTTAAATTTTAAGGTTTATTTTATAAATAGAAAAATGGAAAGGATTTGCTGGGATAATTAATAACTGGAATACAAAGGAAGGGAGGAGGAGGAGGTCTAATGTTTTTTCTTCTTTATTATTATTTTTATTCTGTATTTTTTACTTTTTCATATTTTTATTTTTTTTACTTCTGTATCTTTTTCTTTTTTTGTGTAAGTTTTTGTATTTTCTATTTTTTGTTTTTTGTGTAATTTTTGTATTTTTTTTTTGAAATCTCAATAAATATTATTAAAAAAAAAAAAAAAAGAATACCAGAGCAGGAGCATATGTGATGTCAACCTGCGTACATAGGCTGACGTGGTTGGATTCCTAGGGAAGGAGGAAGAGGGTGCCTGGAGGATATATATACTGCATGAAATTTCTTATTTCTTTGGACTTGCTGTGGATTCACCACGCAAGTGCCTTCTGCTATCCGGAGAGCAGAATAAACTCCTTCTTTGAACCAACCTCGGTGTCATTTGACTTCCTTCCTCCTGTCCCGGAGCAACGCAGACCCAATCGGTGAACTCCAATAAGGCTACACCAGGTCACAAAAAGCAGGGGTGGGGTTAAAGTGGGCATCCGTGGTAGGCTCTTCTGGGATGCTGCTGGTGTGCCAGCTGTCCAAGGATGTCAGGTGCTGCTCTCTGCCCTGAGAATTGAGCTGAATGAATGTTTGGAACTCCTTTGTGATTCTGGAACTCATTTCTTTGCTAGTATCATATAAAAAACAAACAAACCAGGCCCTATTTGTTTCTATTTTTAATTTGAAACCATCACGCACCCCTATGAACTAAACTTATGGCAAAATTCAGCCACAGACCCTTTGAAATGCATTTTTATTTTCTGCTAAAATGGGACACTTCTCTAGTCCTCCACCGTGTGGGATGTAATCTACTGGGAGCAGTCAAATACAGTGGTACCTCAGGTTACATACGCTTCAGGTTACAGATTCCGCTAACCCAGAAATAGTGCTTCAGGTTAAGAACTTTGCTTCAGGTTGAGAACAGAAATCGTGCTCCGGCAGCGCAGCGGTAGCAGGAGGCCCCATTAGCTAAAGTGGTGCTTCAGGTTAAGAACAGTTTCAGGTTAAGAACGGACCTCCGGAACGAATTAAGTACTTAACCCAAGGTACCACTGTACAACATTCATTGTTTTGCTAGAGTGGACATGCAAGGGAAGAAGAAGAAGAAGAGGAGGAGGAGGAGTTTGGACTTGATATCCCGCTTTATCACTACCCTTAAGGAGTCTCAAAGCGGCTAAAAATCTCCTGTCTCTTCCTCCCCCACAACAAACACTCTGTGAGGTGAGTGGGGCTGAGACTTCAGAAAAGTGTGACTAGCCCAGGGTCACCCAGCAGCTGCATGTGGAGGAGCTGGGAAGCGAACCCGGTTCACCAGATTACGAGTCCACATGCAAGGGAATGTTTGGTCCAGCCAGTCAAAACTTCCTGTTCCTCCTGGCCTGGAGCATCCTTCCCTTGCATGTGACTAGTGGGTGGGCGTGACCTTTCCAGACCTGGTAAAAGGCCAAGGCATGCTGCCACTTCCCCTCCTTTTGCATCTTCTTTCCACCCTTGAACTTCCCGGACTGCTAACTGCAAGGGTAAACCTGTTTGCATATGCTTGTAACTTGAAGCCTTAAGCCTGCCTTCAGGGATCACACTGTGCTCTGCCTGATCGTGAGCAAACTTTATTTTTATTGCTTATGAATAAGACTGTGGTGTCTTTATTCTTTTAGGAGGGATTCAAGGGGTCTTACCAGGAAAATATTAGACACATTTCAATCTGGACATGCCAGATTGAATTACATATTGTCTTAAGAAACTCAAACGAGTTTGCAACTAGTTTTCTGCTATGTAAAGGGGAATGCACTCTGCTAAGTAAAGAAACTTGCTAATGTAAGTTAGGAAGGATATTAATAAACAATATATCTTCTCCTGCCACCCTGAACATTCCCACAAAGGGTTATTGGCCCCAGTGTTGCGTATTTTTGAGTATTTTTCAAGGATTACAAAGGATTGAGATCCTATGCTAAAGAGTATTTTTCTGAGTGTACTTCCTGGTAAGCACATGGTCTTCTGTTCCATTGTGTAGAGGGGATTAAGCAAACGCCCCCTTCCCTCAGAGTTCACAGTGCCCAAAGCAGTGAAGATTTTGATTTTGAAATTTTGGCGAACTTTTGAAATTTTTATTTCCCCCCCAAATTTTTGAATTTTGAGATGGCTAGTGTAGCTTTTGATAGAGATGCAGGGCAAGGAATGCCTATGCTGAATGAACCCTACGGGCACTGAATTGGAGAAACCCACTATAAGCCTATGTTGACTTTAATCCGTTTATTACCATGCCTTCCCAGAGAATCCTGGAAACAGGAATTTGGTGAGAGTGTTAAGGATTTTGTATTTGAGAACCGATGATACAGAAGTACAGTTCTTATAACTATACAGAATCACAATTCCCAATATTGCCATGGGGAGGAAATAATGATTAAAGTACTGTAAATCTGTAATACTGATACTACAGCATTAACAGAATTAAGTAGGAGACCTCTGCAGTACAACTGTGTTTAACTGATGCTCTCTCGTTTGAGTCTGTGATTACTTCCCAGTCCTTCACGGAACAGCATACGTTGAGTTTTAAGTATGTGACTTTAGAGGAGGTGATATAGCATTCAGGATTTAGGTATGTTGAGCAGCAGCGGCAAGCCAAGTAGATAGAGCCCAGGAGCCCAGGGGTGCATGAATGAATGTGCAATAAACAGCAGTGGCTGCAGTTCAGCCTCCTTGCTTCAGATGGATTTCTCTGTTGCATTTTAATTTGGCTGCACAGATTCCCCACTACAGTTTAATGAGCTAATTCACCAGCATATTAAACACTTCTGATCCCTGGTGTTTCCTTCTCTGCAGTTCCCAGTGGTTCCGCTACAAGAGCCGTGCTTGTTAATGTTGCCATTCTTCCAGTTTACACAGAAGCAATGCAAACATTTTTGTGCATGGGGTGGGGCGAGTACATTTCTCCCAGTCTATTGACAGAGCGGGATAGATATTAAATTCTATAATTCTTTTGCCCGCTTCTAAGCATCTTTGGCATTAATATTTGATGATGAAGGATGCTCATAATCAGGCCCGGATTCCCCCGTGTCAAAATGCTTTATAGGATGCCTTTGGGACCTTAATTGTGAACTCAGCCCTTCAGAGCTTCCTACTCAAACCTAATAAACCCCTGCTATTCTGACACAAACCCTCATATATCTCCATCCACAAGATTTGTGCTGGGATACCAGCAAAATATTATGGAAGGAAAGATGGGCTTAGAGAGGATAAGGCTGGGAACTAAGGCAGCATATTAGGAGGGTGCCCAGGAAGCTGGAAATGGAGGCTGCCAGAGCTGCTCATGCTCCAGAGACTTTTGGGGAGCAAATTTAAAAAGCAGAGTTTCCTCCCCTCCTCATTTTTCTCAAACAGATTTTGCTACCATGGCAGGATACATACAGTTCCCTCCGGCCATCTTGCTATATGGTGCCTCGATGTGAGGAAGGACACTACATCACTGTGGGGGTAGGTGGCCCCAAAGAGTCATGAGAGTGCCACTGCTTTGCCACAGCTGCAAAAACCGTTTAACAAAATGTTAATTGTGTGTTCAGACCCAGAAACCTCCCCCTAAATAAATTCACACTTGACTCAAATTTTAGTTTGGTTTTTGGTAGAATTTAGGCCACAACTTTATTGATTACAGAAAGTGAGTGGTTCATAGGCTCTGGTTTGACTAGCTCCCTGCCACGCAGGTAGCGCTGACCCAGGGTTTCAGCATAGGTCAGCCAAGGGTGAACACCTACGTAGGCGAAAAGCCGGGAACAGACTATGTCCGCCACCCAGATGTCCCCCTGGACTCAGGCATGGGCACAACCCCCTCTCAAGGGTTGACCAAACCATTTGAGTCCCTGGATTCCTTTAACGAAATACCCTTCACATAGGGATGGCGAGACTGTTCGCCCATCCCTATCACCTGAACCAGAGCCTATCCACCACACGAGCACCTGCGCTCACTGCCAACCACTCACACCTGTAACCAATCCCTTAACCCCGCTGACACGGAGGTCAGCCACAAATCATTCCCAATCACAGACAGATGAACCCCATCAAGCCTGTAAAGGGACACATCCCGGAAGGTAATGCCTGGGTGATGGATCACCGTCCCTCCCAAGGCCAAAACCTTCTTGGCCACTGTGCTCTGGATGCGCCTCCTGGCCCTTTCGGTGGCAGCTGGGCACCAGCTACCTCATCACACACGTTGCTGCAACAGCTGCGACCAAAAAAATTTGAGTCCGGGAAGAGCTGCCTTCAACTCTTCCAAGTCCTCCTGCATGCGTGTCCACAGGCTCAAGCCAGGAGCTTCCGACAAATCGTTCTCGCCCAGCTGCACCACCATCGCCACAGACGTGCCTTCCGCAGACACCTTCACCCGCACCGTAGGGAGAAGTTCCTTCCAACGCATTCCTCGTCTGGATATCAAGCCATCTCTCAAAAATTCTCTCCACTTTAAGAGAGCTGGCCTTGCCTTTCCCCGAAATAGCCTGCTTATCCTTGTCCGGGCATTCATTAGGGGGAAGGAGTTTGAAGATATCCACATAGTGACCATTGAGAATCCTATTTCGCAACCTGGAAGGCAAATGCGCACTGGGAATAATATCCCTGACAGCATTGGTTGAGACTTTAACATCTTTGACTGGTTCGCCATCTATGCATTCGAGGGGAAGGCCATACCTAGCCCTGTGCATGTTGGCTCTACGCTGCCACGGCCACCTGGGAAGGTCCGAATCCCCCTCACCATGGCCCCAATAAAGACCCATAACCATATCTGAATCATCGTCAGAGGACTGAGAAGATGTACCAGTAGAAGAAGAGGAATCACCACCTTTGCGCCTCTTGGCCCTGCGTTTGGAGCAACAACTCTTCTGTCGCTTGCCACAGGATGAAGGGACCCTAGGCACCGGGAGATCCTCCTCCGAAGACTGGATGCTGAGCGCCTCTCTCGATGGAGCCGACCGATCCTGCACAGAACTAAAAACATGTGAGGTACTCTGCTGGGAAGAAGTCCCCCCTCCCATGTTGTGCAACTGAAGGCCCTGAGCTCCCAGACCCCGGAGGTGCCGACTGGGAACGTGGCAAACCAGACCGAAACGCCTGCTGAACCATGGCACCCATACTCCTAGGACGACCCCTAGGACTAGCTGGGGCTGGGATCCTAGAAGGTTGGAATTGGGAGAGCAGGGCCCCAGAAGGGTCATAAGCCTCGCTCCCTTCACTCGCATCAGAGGGACCATGGGCCTCAAAAACAGTGGAAGATGTGGAGGGGCCAGACTGAGAAACAGGCTGCCTCCCAAATTGCTGAGCCAATGACTGAAGCTCCGTATTAAACCTTGTCAAGGCCGCAGGGTCTGAACCAATATTGGCCACAATAGCACCCAAGCGATCCAGCGTATGCTGAGGAACTGCTGGGTCCTGCACTGAATGAAATGACTGAGACGGGCCTCTAATTACCCTTTTTGAAGGGAGAGCAGGACTAGGGTTCCTCTTAACAGGTGTTTTAAACCCTTCCGTAACAAGCAGGGATACTACAACAAAATTAAAGACACCCAGGCAGCAAAAAAAAATGACGCTCCCGCCAAAACAAGATGGTGCTCCCACCACACAAGATGGCGTTCCTGCCAAAACTGCAAGCGCAGCTGGACCCGATATGAAAGGCAGCTGCTCGAAGAGCCTGAGGGGAAGTGGGAAGCTCTGTAGACAGGGAGCGCTCAGAGGCACAGGCCCGTTAGGCGAAAAGCCTTCAAAGGAACTTCGCAACAGCCGCTGCTCAAGGGGGAGCCCGAGGACGATGCTACATAGGCAACAGCAAGCTCCACGAACCAGCAGCACTCTGGAGCAACTGCTCCGTGGGTGAAGGCTCCTCTAAGGAACTGAATTAAACACCGCTGCACAAAGCAACCCAAATGCGATTGAACAGGCAGAGGAAAGCTCCGAACAGGAAGCACTCCGGGGCAAAAGCCCCGAGGGCGAAAGCCCTTCTAAGGAAATGAATCAAAAGACTGCTGCGCAAGGAAACCAAAGGTGATTAAACGGGCAGCAGGAAGCTCCGCAAGTAGGAGCACTCAGGGGCCGAAGGAGGGAAGGGAAAGGAAGGGAAAGGAGCAAAAATTAACAAAGAAAATAAATTGGATTTAGGAAAGAAGGGAAAACGGAAAGATATCACCAGGACGATCCATCAAAGGTAAATAGCCCTCTCTTGGACGCACAGAGGACACGCTGTTGCTGTTCCGAATGCACACGCTAAAAGAGGAAGCTCTGGGTCACGTGCATGGGTATATAAAGGTCCCTCGATCCGTTTGGACTGCACCCCATTGGCCAGATTGAACCCAGCATCGAGGGACCTACTGTACCAATTGGGTGTTGTGGCTGACCAATCTTACCTACCCACAACACAGGGTTTCGGTTGCCAGGTCTCACCACAACACTTTAAGGGAGGACACAATATACCTCATTTCCCCAAAGTCTTTAGGTTGAGATTCCAGTGCAAGGAATAAAGATGGTGCTGCCCCATGATAGAGGTGCAAAAAAGAAGAAGGCATGCTTTGATCTTCCCTAGAAATAGTGTTGTGATGGACTGGCTGTGGGGTTGGCACAGCCAGAAGAGAACAGGTTAGAGCAGGGTGGGGGGAAATTCAAAGCTATTTTTGTGTCTCTGGTGTTTTGCCTGCCATGGATGTCTTCTTGGGCAACCAAGAGAGCATCATAATGTAAGCCACCTGTCTGAAGAGATAAAATTTTGTACTAAGATGCTGCTACATCTGGTCCTTGAATGGTTGGTGAACAGGGCAAAGGAGTCCATTGGCATCCCTACATTGCTCATCACAGAGCCCAAGCAGACTCCCCATAAAAGTGAGGCAAGCACCCCAATTCCATGTGCCTTCCCACTTTAGTCCAGTATTACAGAGCTAATGAACTAGGAATGGAGAACAACTGGCCAGAATTTAGGCCCAGGAAAGGGCCAAAGGTGGAAGGCGGAGTCCAGGGTGGGTGGCAGTGTTGGAGCAGAGGAAGCGTCAGGTCATTTCAGGGAAGAAGCCAGGCCAAAATGGTTGCTTAAAAGAAGAGGAAAAGAACAGTGTGACTTGCGGCTTCATCTGGACTCAGTGCCACCTACAGCGGCAATAGCAGCTTTAAATCTACATCACAGAAAAGAATGCGATCAGCCTGGTTCATCTGGATTCAATTTGACACCGGCTGCCCTTTATTTCCACATCTTCCCAAGTGTAGTTTTGGTGCTAAAGGGAAGTGGCTGATGGTGGGTGGAGCTTGGTGAGCCAGGGTGGCATCATGGATGGCTCAGTCGGTTAGAACGCTGTGCTGATAACACCAAGGTTACAGGTTCAATCCCCGTATGGGACAGCTGCATATTCCTGCATTGCAGGGGGTTGGTTTAGATGATCCTCAGGGTCCTTTCCAATTCAAAAAAATTCTATGATTCTATGACCTTAGAGATGCCTGATTGAGGGAGAAGATGGTATCAGATGAAACCACTGGCTGTTTCATCAAGGACACAGAGGTGCCCAGGCCACTTTCACCTTTTGGGGCCCCTAGCCAGAATCAAAATTAAAAACAATGGTCAACACATAAAAACAAAATAGGGTGCCCCCTTCCTTCCTTGCTTCAAACTCAGAGGAAGGAATAAAAGCAATCTGCATGACAGCAAGTCTGAGAACCAACAAGGATATTGAATGGGAGATATTGGACAGTGGAAACTCCTCAGATTCTCAGGTCCCGCTATTCTCCCACTCATTATGTGAAAATCATCAGCTCGTTATGCGATTGCTCACCTAGCAAACAATTTCTTGGGAATGCATTGTGTTTGATAAGTGAGACCTGTGTGTAATTAGGCTGCAATCCTAACCCCACTGAGGCTGCAGGGGCAAAACTAGGCATTCTTTCACTGGGTCAAAGACCTGGTTTGGCACGCTCCCAAATGCATTTGTGCGCGCGCGCACACACAGGCTGGAAGCATCAATGGTGGCCCTCTGGGGGCTTCACCTGGGGCAAAAATGCTGGCTAGCCCCCCGCCATAACTACGGCTCTGCTTAGGGGGAGGAAGCCCCACTGAGTTCAACATAACTTACCGTAGATTCTGGCGTATAAGACAACTTTTTAACCTTGGAAAATCCTCTAAAAAGTCGGGGGTCGTCTTATACACCGGGTATGGGTTTGCTGGGCAGCAGCAGTGGGCGGCGGGCTCTGCGCCGGCAGGAAGCCGCCCAGCGAAGAATGGGCGTATAAGTCGTCTTATACGCCTAGTCGCCTAATACGCCAGAATCTACGGTACTGCTGAGTAGACATAAGGGTTAGGATTGCACTGTAAACTGCTTTGCAAATGGCATTTTAAAAATATGGTTAGACTTTGTTGGCACATTTCTCCATTTGAGGAAAGATTTTTGCTTTAAATCAGAGGGGAAGCAAACTATGTATTTTGCCATAGTAAGTGTATAACATGTAGGTAGTTTTCGTAAAGCATTTTATATTTGGCTACTTTATCCTATGAGTGTTGATAGAGTATGCTGTGGCACATGCTCAGTAGGAAGCTGTGTTGCTTAGCAACAGCTTCAACTTCAGAACTGTTGTCTATGAGGGTCTCTGGGACAAGCCTGTTTTGTAGCTCCCCCCGTTTCGTAGTGGTGTTAATAATGCCACAGTACAGTTTGATCCTATAGAAAGCAAAAGGGCTTTAAAATCTTCCTTTTTGCTGTCGTCATTTCCCTCAATTTTAAAAGAATGTAAAAGAAACACATAGGAAGAGAAAATGAACAGAGCACAACTTTGCAGAAGATAATTCCGAAAATACCTAAGATCAATGCACAATTAACCAAATGAACTTTTCATGATGGTAGTTCACTGCAACATGTGCAGAGTGTCCATTAGCGTAGCCCAGTTTCTTGTTTTGTTTCTGTTAAGTATAATTGTTTAATTCACACTGAAATGGAGAATGCCTGTGTGCATTGCTGAAAGGGTTTAAGTGGAAGATTCCATTGAAGCTAAAGAAAAGCTCTCTAAGCACATAGATGGGTTGATAATTAACTGTCACTGTCTCTGCTAGCTAACATGTGAGTGTTTAACTGTAGATCACATGAGAGTTATTGAATTGCAGATTGCCATCTTAGGGAGTTGGTCTTTGGTGGTCTTTTGTTCCCAGGCTCTGTGGGAGAAAGATGTGTGAATGACTCAGTCCAGGAGCTCAACAGCCTTGGGGTTGGAATACAGGCTAATGGAGCCTGTGTGTGAGATATTTATCAGCTCTGATTGTAAGTTATTTAATTTCGAAGAAGCTGAGCCTGTGCTGAACATGCACATGATCTTCTGAAAATGTTTGGATGTACTGTTTTTTTCTGTTTTGAAGAAAGTTCTGCAAGTAAAGCTTTGAATCAAACTTATGGGTCTGGACAATGTTTTATTCCAAAAGGAGACAGTTCTTATGCATCCAGTTGCTTCAAGCTGCACAATATTAGTATCTGCAATAAGTAAAGGTAAAGGGACCCCTGACCACTAGGTCCAGTCGTGGCCGACTCTGGGGTTGCAGTGCTCAGCTTCCGGGTCATGTGGTCAGCATGACTAAACCGCTTCTGGCGAACCGGAGCAGCGCACAGAAACACCGTTTACCTTCCCGTTGGAGGGGTACCTATTTATCTACTTGCACTTTGATGTGCTTTTGAACTGCTAGGTTGGCAGGAGCAGGGACCGAGCAACGGGAGCTCACCCCGTTGCGGGGTTTCGAACCGCCAACCTTCTGATTGGCAAGTCCTAGGCTCTGTGGTTTAACCCACAGTGCTACTCCAAACCCCCACCCCAGCTCTGTCCTATCCGCAATCTCATTTCCTCTGCCTGTGGAGAAGAGTGTACATCTGCTATCTGATTCACTCCTCTTGTGTTGGCCACTGAGGAAGTCAGACATATTTTCCTATCTATCATTCTATGTGGATTGTATTGGTTGCCTGCAACATAGAATGGTCTTCTTCTTCTTTGGTGATCACTTGTAGCCGAGTAAACATGGTTTTAACAATGAGTCTGTAAGTGACTGTGGAGGCCAATTCTGGATCCACACGTCCTTCCACATAGGTTTCTGGGCGGGAGTTGATCACGGTGTGGATTTGCCAAGCGTGCCTTCCTCTTAGCATATTTCTCCCTTGCCTCCTGAGTTCGAATGTCTTCAAAGCCCATGACACCTTTGGTCAAGGCTGTTCTCCAATTGGAGTGCTTGCAGGCCAGTGTTTCCCAATTGTTGGTATTTATACTACATTTTTAAAAATTTGCCATGAGACAGTCTTTAAACCTCTTTTATTAACCACCAGCATTACACTTTCCATTTTTAAGTTCGGAATGCTTCAGTTGTATGGACTCCTTGTGTCCATTCCAGTGAATAGACAAAACTGGGACTTAGGTTCACCCCTCTGTCACTGACAGCCTTCTAGCTCCAAACTGAAACTAAGGGGGTGTAAAGTGGAGTCACTATGCTAGCTTCCTGGCAGGTGTGTTGCTGTTGTTCACTGGGACTGAAGGGGGCAAGGTGGCAGGGAAGTTTGTATGGTGCAAACGCACCAGCAGGTGTGACAGTTGGCTCCACCAGTCCATTTGCACCATGCCAACCTCTCCTTTCTTTACCCCTCCATCTTCTGGTAAGCAGCAGAGACCCACATGCTGGGAAGCTAGTGTAGTGACCCCATCTCATGAGCTGCTTCTGAGCTAAAGGTAAAGGTAAAGGGAACCCTGACCATTAGGTCTAGTCGTGACCGACTCTGGGGTTGCGGCGCTCATCTCGCTCTATAGGCCAAGGGAGCCGGCGTTTGTCCGCAGACAGCTTCCGGGTCATGTGGCCAGCATGACTAAGCCGCTTCTGGAGAACCAGAGCAGCACAATGGATAATTGTACAAGTAGTGTAAGTCCAATCACGGAACGGCAACCCCATGCCGCCACAACGGCAAGGGTAACACACTGGGTTGCCGTTCTATGATTGGACTTATGCTACTTGTGGAACAGTTCATTTATCCAGTCTGTATAACGTTTACTGCACATGTAACTTGTTAAGATACAGTTGTACATCTATCCACTCCATGTTTACAGTATTTCCAGGCTTTGTCTTGCACATGGCACCTTAGTATGTTTGTTGTTTGAATGGTTACAAGTCTATCTCTATTCTAGCTATTATTCTTATAAATTTGGTTTTATACTTATAAGCCAGTTAGTGGTGTTGTTGTTTTATTATTACTGTCACCACATTTGGTACTTTGTGTGTATATGCTATATACCGTAATTGAAAGTGGCACCAAACATTTCCCCTTTGTGAGATCGCCCTGGCTAGTGGTTGGCACCTAGCCAAGTGAAGAAGGTTGCTTGTAGCAGGCTTGGGGGGGGGGGACAGGAAGCCGACACCCCTCAGTTATTGCTCCACTAATACATCACCTTTAATTGAGCAGGAGATTCACATGAAGGGCAAAGCGTGGTGACAGGAAGTGACAGGGCTAGCGTACAGGAATTTAACACAAGGGTCTGGGCATTTTCTTGCTCACTGCCTCCCTTCGCCTTGCAGCTGGCTTTGCACTTGGCATAGCTAGGCAGCCCGAGGGGTGAATGTGCCTTTCTCCTCAGCCAGAAGCTGGGAAACCATCAATTCACAGTGCTGATCAGTTAGCTCATCTGATATTTCAGATCCCGGTGTATTCTTGCTCTATTAGATGGGGAAATTCACCAGTTCATCTCCCCAAGCTGTTCACCTCACTTCATAAATGCAAATTGAATCCACAAGACAGTATTAAGGCAAATACAACGTCACTGTGCTTTCTACTAACCAGTTATTCTGCTGCTTCCCTTTTGTGCTTACCCACAAGATCAGTAAGCCTCCAGACATTCAGGTGATTTCACATCTTGGACCGACAGCTCTGGGTGAACCAATAGCAGCCCTAGATTAATGCTATGCACTACCTAAGAGACCAAAAATTCATCGAGGACTGGGGGAAATTTGTGGAATATCTGGAAAGTATAAGTGAGGGACAGATAACGCTAGAGGGGTTTAAAAAAGCACTGTGAAAAACTAAGAAGTGTTGTTTAAAGAGAAAGGAAACTAAGGGTATAAATAATGACAATATAAATTACGAAATGCGCATTTAAAATAATGATTTACTGAGAAGCTGAAGGAAGTCCAGAAAAGAAGCAATTTGTGAAAATTGGATGTGAAAATTTTTATGTATGTTTTGTTTTGTTGTAAATGAATAAAAAATTTTATGAAAAAAAATAGATTAATGCTATGCACATATATATGTCTGCCCAAGATTATCCAAAATCTAATGCAAGAAAAGGTGAATTGTTAAACCTGCATTGTTCCATAAAAGAGTAGTATAAAACAATACCATTATGAGAGCCCCACAAAAAACACACACAAAATAGAACGCAATACTTTTCACACAGATTCTTCTCCAGAATTCTGGTGAACTAAAAAACCTGCATATGCTTTTGGGACTGAGCCATCATGGGTTACTTGTGCTTGTTCAAAAATCTATATGAAGCAAACGTGCACAATTTCCTCCTAATTTGTATTCTTTATTCTGCATTTTTATCATTTTGCATAATTTTGTTCTGTTTCCCTTTCCTGAACTTTCCTTCAGAACTTTGTAAGATTCTTGGAACAACAAACTTTTTGGGTTTTTTGTGAGCTCCTGTTGCCCTGTAAAACCTCCAGAATGAATTAAGTTCTTAACCTGAGGTACCACTGTAATAATAATAATAATAATAATAATTATTTATATATACCCTGCCCATCTGGCTGGGTTTCCCTAGCCACTCTGGGCGGCTTCCAACAAAATACAGTGGTACCTCAGGTTAAGAACTTAATTCGTTCCGGAGGTCCGTTCTTAACCTGAAACTGTTCTTAACCTGAAGCACCATTTTAGCTAATGGGGCCTCCCGCTGCCGCTGCACCGCCACCGCTCGATTTCTGTTCTTAACCCGAGGTACTATTTCTGGGTTAGCGGAGTCTGTAACCTGAAGCGTCTGTAACCTGAGGTACCACTGTATTAAAATACAATGGTCTGTTAAACATTAAAAGCTTCCCTAAACAGGGCTGCCTTCAGATGTCTTCTAAAAGTCTGGTAGTTGTTTTTCTCTTTGACATCTGATGGGAGGGTGTTCCATAGGGCGGGTGCCACTACCGAGAAGGCCCTCTGCCTGGTTCCCTCTAACTGGTTCCCCAGGCACCTGAGCAGCTTCCTCCACCACTGCTGGCAGGGAGCCCCGCTTCCTCTTCTGCCTCCAGGCCCCTATTGGCTTCCTCTCCCCACTCCCCTCTGCAGGACGTTCCCTCTTCAGGTACTTACCTGTGATGCAGGAACTAACTAGATGCACATACAGAAGCCCTCCTTCCTTTCACTCAGCCAGCCCAGAGTGAGGATTTGGCTTCTACCAACAGGGAGTTTTTGAGAAATGGGGCTGGGAGTCCCATGAGAGGCCAGTGAAGGAACTCTGAGCTAATTGGTGAGATTTTTGTCATTAGTGCCAAGGCAATTTTGCCCTCCTCTCTCTCATCTCCCTCTCCCACCATTATATATGCAGTGCAACTGCTTTTTGTATTTGTATTTTGTATTTGGGTGCTACGATTGCTCTTATACAAACAGCTTCTCTCTGTCAGTTTTCTTCCTTTCCGGCGCTTTATGAGGAGCTTGGATGTGCTCCCTCTGGACTAATTTGGAGAGAGATGATTAACTTGTTAATATCTTTTCCTTCTCAAAAGTCTCAAGCTCTCTGCTATTAATTCTGTCAGATTTCGGCAGGCTTTCTGGTCATATGACAAAGCACACAAAGTAGTGAATGTAAGTAAATATTGGGGCTGTGCTCAGACTCCAGCAGATTCAATTCGTGGCTCCGATTTGTAAATCCGGATCAGGCCCAGTCTGGTCCAGACCGATTTAGACCTGGTCCAGCCCTACCCAGATTTTCCAAATCTCAGGAAATCCGATTGACTTGCATTGCAAAACTAAAATGGCCACAGTGGACTTGCTTTTTGACATAGGGGCATGAGGTCTAACAGTTCTACCACACAGGCTCTCCTGTGCAGTTGAGATGCCCAGCTCAGGCATGGACTCCTCAGAGGATGAACTAGACACCACACAGGCACAGGAGCAGACAGGGACCCCTGAATGGAGCGCTGAGGTTCCCCTTGGGGGCACCTTGCGGACTGATATCTGATGAAGAACTCCTGGGAATGTGAGAATAAAAAGTGTAGTGCCCCACCCCCAGCAGCCATCAATAATAATAATAATAATAATAATAATAATAATTTGTTATTTATACCCCGCCCATCTGGCTGTGTTTCCCCAGCCACTCTGGGCGGCTTCCAACAGAACACAAAAATGCAATAACCTATTAAACATTAAAAGCTTCCCTAAACAGGGCTGCCTTCAGATGTCTTCTAAAAGTCTGGTAGTTGTTTTTGTCTTTGACATCTGGTGGGAGGGCGTTCCACAGGGCTGGTGCCACTACCGAGAAGGCCCTCTGCCTGGTTCCCTGTAACTTGGCTTCTCGCAGCGAGGGAACCGCCAGAAGGCCCTCGGTGCTGGACCTCAGTGTCCGGGCAGAACTTATAAGACTTATAAGGGGGTCTATTTGTGAATAAGGGTCTACTCCTTATGAGGACAACCTAACGTCCTTAGGAGGACAACCAATTTAAGCACAAATTCAACCCACAGCTCTGAGGCATTCGCGAGCTTTTTTGCGGAGAAAGTCCTGTTGCTCTGCTGTGACCTCCCTGCCAATTTAGATACAGTGACTGAACTGGAGGCCCCTCGACTGTCTTCAGGTCCAGTGTTGGACCATTTCGATCGGATACTCCCTGCTGATGTGGATAGATTCCTCCAAGCTGGTAGGCCCACCACCTGCCTCCTCGATCTGTGCCCATCTTGGCTGTTTAGGGCGTGTCCAGATGTCGCACGGACCCCCCTGGTTGAAATTATCAATTTATCCCTTGGCACGGGGACATTCCCAGGGGAACTGAAGGAAGCAGTGGTGTGTCCGCTCTTAAAGAAAACTTTACTAGATCCTTTAGACCTATCCAATTACCGCCCAGTTTCAAATCTTCTATATCTGAGCAAGGTAATTGAGAGAGCGGTTGCTGAACAGCTTGGTAGGTTTCTGGAGGAAACATCGGCTTTAGATCCATTTCAGTCTGGGTTCCGTCCTGGTTTCGGGACCGAGACAGCTTTGGTTGCCCTAACAGATGATCTCCGTAGACAACTGGATCGAGGCGGGTCAGGACTGCTGATTCTTTTAGATTTGCCAGCAGCCTTTGACATGGTCGATCATGATCTTCTGGACCACCGCCTCGCCAACGTGGGGATACAGGGCATAGCCAGTAAATGGCTGTGCTCTTTTATCTCTGGTCGGGGACAGAGGGTGGCGCTAGGGAGGGAGATGTCGCCGTGCCACTCCTTGGTGTGTGGAGTGCCGCAGGGCACAATCCTCTCCCCGATGCTTTTTAACATCTTTATGCGCCCCCTTGCCCAGAGCTTTGGGCTGGGCTGTCACCAATACGCTGATGACACTCAGCTCTATCTGCTGATGGATGGCCACACCAACTCAGCCCCGGACACACTGACCAGATGCTTGGAAGCTGTGGCTGGATGGTTTTGTGGGAGCCGATTGAAACTAAATTCTTCAAAGACAGAGGTCCTTGGCTGGGTCGGGATGGTATGGGGATGAGGGACCAACTCCCTTCTCTTGCTGGGGCCCAATTAGTGCCATTGCCTTCCCTTAAGAGTTTGGGTGTAATCCTTGACGCCTCCCTTTCCATGGAGGCGCAAGTTACAGCAACAGCCAAGGTGACATTTTTCCACCTTCGCCGCATCAAGCAGTTGGTCCCTTACCTTTCCCGCCCCGACCTGGCCACAGTTATCCATGCGGCAGTCATCTCCAGGCTTGACGACTGTAATTCGCTCTATGCGGGGCTGCCCTTGAAGCTGTCCCAGAAACTCCAGCGGGTGCAGAATGCTGCAGCGAGGCTCCTCACGGGGTCTCTGCCATGGGAGCATATTCACCCAGTGCTTTACCAGCTGCACTGGCTCCCGGTGGAGTACAGGGTCAGATTTAAGGTGCTGCTTTTGACCTTTAAAGCCCTTCACAGCCTAGGACCCTTGTACCTCTCCCGATATGCCCTACTTAGGACCTCAAGGTCCATAAATAGCAACACCCTAGGGGTCCCGGGCCCTAAGGAAGTTAGATTTGCCTCAACCAGAGCCAGGGCCTTTTCAACACTGGCTCCGTCCTGGTGGAACGCTCTGTCTCATGAGACCAGGGCCCTGCAGGATCTGATTTCTTTCCACAGGGCCTGTAAGACAGAGTTGTTCCGTCTGGCCTTTGGCTTGGAGTCAATTTGATTCCCTCCCCCTCTTTCTTTTTTCCTTTCTCCTTCTGTGATGAGGCTGCATTTTAATGTTTCAATATTTTAATGTTGTATTTTAATCTTGTTTTTAAGTTGTATTCATTCAACTTGTTTTTATTATTGCTTGTTAGCCGCCCTGAGCCTGGCCTTGGCTGGGGAGGGCGTGGTATAAATAAAAATTATTATTATTATTATTTATTACTCAGGAGTAAACATTCTCTTATTCACTGCCAGCAGCAGCAGTTAGGGTGTGGTTACTGCTCATCCACATTTTAGCTCCAGATTTATTTCAACCGTATTACATACTGATTAATTACCTCAGGTCTGGGAGCTTTTCTTGTTGTTCTACAACTGTGGCCTGTGAAAATGCAATCTTATCCTCTGAACTGGAGCTTGGTTAAGCAAAATCTCTCTTCAGATTTTCCTCGTATCCGTTTAGATCCGATTTAGTGGGTAAGATGTATTGAACCAATGCCCACTCTACTGCCCAGAAAACGAAGCGAATCAAAACAAAAAGTGCTGAACCTAAATTCACATTCAGTTCTGAAGTCAGTGCAAAGTCCTAGTTTCCAGCTCCTCATAGCTGGAACGTATATTTATCCTTTCAATGCCTCTTAACTTTCCAAAACTGCTACGCTGGGTAGCTGGATCTTTAAAATGTGGGATTAAAGAAGCCACAAATCAGGAAGGGACAAAAAATTAGTAGAGCAGAAAACACCAAATGACATGGAGCAAATTCTGTACGTAATAGACAGGCTGGCAGGCTTTTTGTTCCACAGTGTAACAACTAGATGCCTTTGCTGCCTGCAAAGAATGGCGGGGTCCCTGCTGGCTATTAGTTGGGTGAGCATCTGTTCTACCTATAGAGAGCGGCAGCTGCCTGATTTAGTACAGAGAAATGCATGCCCTGTATACTGCCCCCTGTGGTTGATGTGTGCACATGTGAGTTGTGGTGGGAGGCAGCGCTTTGTGGCGGTGTCCGTTGCAAACTCTGCCTCAACCTAATGCTATGGATGGGGATCAATAATAATAAATAATAATAATAATAATAATAATATCCTGTTGTGGTGCCCATTTTTCTTTCCCCAAGAGCTTGTATTTGCTGGAGTTCCAGGTGCAGATTAAATCTACTGCCATGGCACTAGATCTGTTGTTATTTTTCTCCATGGAGCTTGCAGAGGAAATGGGTGGGTGGGAGAGAGACAGACAGAAGACCTGCTCAACCAATTTCAGGTCATGTTTTCTCTCTCTCTTCTAACGCAGAGCTTTAGCATCACGTCCCTTAAGTGCCCAGCAAGCACGCACCTCCCCACATACACCTCGGCTTCCTCGTGCTGTGCTGGGTCTCCCTTACCAGTGATTGTTAGCTTCACAATAATTAGGCAAAGCAGCATCTAACACAATTGTTTCAGCTCGAGCAAGCAATTAGGCCAGGCAGTGAGGCCTGATAATGAGCAATATCCGCCTTCTCCCCCTCCTTCCCTCGCCCCATCACCGGGCAAGCCGTTGTTATTGCTTCACAAGCTTCCTAACACACTCTGGCGCTGGCACTCAGAGCAGCCCCACGGCTATGGGCTTCACCACACACAAGCACAGCAGCAGGGAGGGAGACCTAGAAGCCGGAGCGGTTTTTCTGTCTTTCGATGAGGGTTATCGAAAGGTTGACCGGGTGCAGGAGCCTTTGCCTGCAGGTTGCTCTCTGGAGACACAGAAGCATGCCAGTGGCAAGCAGCCCGATTCCTCATGGGCTGAGCTAAAACGGCTTTCCAAAATTCTCCATTCTTTGTGGGCAGCAAAATTGGGATGCTGACTATTCCGCTCATTTAATGGAACTCTATTACGAGTTCATTTTGGTGAACGAAGGAATCAGTGGACCAAGGAGATGACTGGAAAGAGTAGGATTTATTGGAACATCTGGAGCAAGAAGAACAAGACTGAGAACAAGGGCACTTGGCCCACTTTATATACCTTAAGCCGGCCCAGGCAAACCTCACCTGCGATAGGTCACCTTGAAATTAGCGAATCACAACACTGGCCCTATCTCAGCAGGGATTGGCTGTCTGCCAACTACGAACAATGTCATTGGTGGGTTTTTTTAATCCTTTCTGTCTTTTGTTATGCAGATGAAGCTCCTGAACTCCAGGAGGCCAGAAGTCCTTGGCCTGCATTGCATGCAATACATATAATCACCTGCCCTGTGAGATGGGAATGCCAGCCAGCCAAGGACAATACTGGTACATGCAATGGTATTTTATAGCCTTTATCTCCTATAGCATTTTAAAATTGCATAGTCTCCAACTGCCCCCAGAATGCTAGGACCATCATGAAAAGCCACCATGGCTTCTTCCTTTGACACGCAGGGTCCTAAATAACTGATGCTCTGGGGCACCTTGAATGATGGCCAAGTGTGTTGTGGGTTGGGGAAGCTGTTAAGTTGTGGGTGAACATATCAGACGACACAGCGGTTCTTCAAACAGCTCTTATTTATTCACAGGCCAGAACAGAACTGAACTGAAGGGTTCAGCCAGCCTGCTTATATAGAGCTCCACTACAACGCAACAGTAACCACTTTCTGTAACTATCCAATCACTGAACGTCACTTTCAATCCCTTATTTGCATATGTGGACCTGAGTGAAAACTATCTACAGTATCCCCTTGCTGGCCCAGGGTGAGAACTTCAGTGCATAACATCAGCCGTAGGCAGCACTGGCTTCCCTCCCTCCTCTTAGATAGATATAATCCTCCAAGTCCTCTGAAAGGGTTAATGACACCCCCCCCCCCGGTTTTCCCTACCTCTTGGCTACCTTGTGTTCTACAGTGAGCATTTTTCTTTCCTCTCCATCTTTGCGTTCTGTTTGGCTGTGGTGCTTGCACGCTCGGCTGTAGCAAAAAAACATAAAAGCGAGCCGAGCCAGACTCCATGCGAGACTGGTGCTCATTTATTAATTGTCCACCGAAAGGCTGCTGGTGGAGGTGGAGAGAGGAAATGGGGATCACACCCATTCAAGGCTCTGCCCCACCACACCCTCACACCTTCCTTCTTTTCAGGCTGCTGGGGCCCCGATCCTGGTGAGCACCTTTATCAGATATGAGGTGAGGCTTGTTTTGGGGGGGACAGAGAGGAAGAAGGCAAGAGGAGACTTTTCCTGCTTTCCTGCTTTCCCCACCACCGCCTTTCTTTATACCTACTGGAAAAAAAGACCCTTTTGTTCAGTCTGGGATATTATAAATGATGACATGGGAGGGGAGGGGGGAATTTGCGGGGGGGGGAGCAGACTGAGTGTTGCAGTCCTCCCCACTCCTGCATTTCTTCCTCTTTACCCCCACCAGGCAGGAGGAGGAGGAGATAGTCTCTCTGCACGGGATCCACAAAACCGGCCCACTATTTGAACTGGCACTTGTGGTTTTTCCTTTGGCCAATTCCGTCTCTTTCCCCAGATTCTAATGGAATCTTCTCAGCTTGCAGGGGAGCGAAGCATGAGTGCCTGCAAGTCCTCTGCTTTCCTGCTGGCAAGTGTCCCAGCGGGTTAAACTGCATCATGGGGAGCAGAATTTGCAGTGGCATAAGGAGAGGTGGAATGAGGGTGGCGCTGTGGGTTAAACCACAGAGCCTAGGACTTGCCGATCGGAAGGTCGGCGGTTCGAATCCCCGTGACGGGGTGAGCTCCTGTTGCTCGGTCCCTGCTCCTGCCAACCTAGCAGTTTGAAAGCACGTCAAAGTTCCAAGTAGATAAATAGGTACCGCTCCGGCGGGAAGGTAAACGTATTTCCGTGTGCTGCTCTGGTTCGCCAGAAGCGGCTCAGTCATGCTGGCCACATGACCCAGAAGCTGTACGTCGCCTCCCTCAGCCAATAGAGCGAGATGAGCGCCACAACCCCAGAGTTGGTCACAACTGGACCTAATGGTCAGGGGTCCCTTTACCTTTTTAATAAGGAGAGGTATCTTTGCCCAAATGTGTCTGTTTTCAAATTTTTGTATTATTATCATTTGTTAATAATTTATAAATTATCATAGAACTGCAGAGAGAAAGAAACAATAAGAAAAATTCAATAATACAGTATATCCAACTAAAGGCAAGGGCATGCAAAGCCTAAAAAATATTAATAACACCCAATTGAAAATCATGACAGCCGTATTTCTCTAGATGGCATGGGGAGAGATACATATATATCTGAAACTAAAAAATATGAAATAAAATCCCACTGCATTGTGTAGAAATTATTACTATTACTATTATTATTATTATTATTATTATTAAATTTGTATTCCACCCATCACTTGAAGGCTTCTCTAAATGCAATACAAAAAGTCAAAGATTTAAGTGCTTAAAACACTGCCATTTCCTCTAACTTTTGTACTTGACCAGGAAGAAATGCTTAAGGAGTGATACTGCTGTAGAATAGAATGTCCCTATTTTCATCTGAGGAATGTTGGAGGGTATGAAGTTGTAAACTGACTTGTGTACTTTGGCTCAAATACAGCTATTTTCAAAAAGGGGAAAAAAGAGGACCCAAATAATTACCGCCCAGTCAGTCTGACATCAATACCAGGGAAGATTCTGGAGCAGATCATTAAGCAAACAGTCTGTGAGCACCTAGAAAGGAATGCTGTGATCACCAATAGTCAGCATGGATTTCTGAAAAATAAGTCATGTCAGACTAACCTGATCTCGTTTTTTGACAGAATTACAAGCCTGGTAGATGAAGGGAACGCAGTGGATGTAGCCTACCTTGATTTCAGCAAGGCATTTGACAAGGTGCCCCATGATATTCTTGTAAAGAAGCTGGTAAAATGCGGTCTTGACTATGCTACCACTCAGTGGATTTGTAACTGGCTGACTGACCGAACCCAAAGGGTGCTCATCAATGGTTCCTCTTCATCTTGGAGAAGAGTGACTAGTGGGGTGCCACAGGGTTCTGTCGTGGGCCCGGTCTTATTCAACATCTTTATCAACGACTTGGATGATGGACTCAAGGGCATCCTGATCAAATTTGTAGATGACACCAAACTGGGAGGGGTGGCTAACACCCCAGAGGACAGGATCACACTTCAAAACGACCTTGACAGATTAGAGAACTGGGCCAAAACAAACAAGATGAATTTTAACAGGGAGAAATGTAAAGTATTGCACTTGGGCAAAAAAAATGAGAGGCACAAATACAAGATGGGGGACACCTGGCTTGAGAGCAGTACATGTGAAAAGGATCTAGGAGTCTTGGTTGACCACAAACTTGACATGAGCCAACAGTGTGACACAGCAGCTAAAAAAGCCAATGCAATTCTGGGCTGCATCAATAGGAGTATAGCATCTAGATCAAGGGAAGTAATAGTGCCACTGTATTCTGCTCTGGTCAGACCTCACCTGGAGAACTGTGTCCAGTTCTGGGCACCACAGTTCAAGAAGGACACTGACAAACTGGAACGTGTCCAGAGGAGGGCAACCAAAATGGTCAAAGGCCTGGAAACGATGCCTTATGAGGAACGGCTAAGGGAGCTGGGCATGTTTAGCCTGGAGAAGAGGAGGTTAAGGGGTGATATGATAGCCATGTTCAAATATATAAAAGGATGTCACATAGAGGAGGGAGAAAGGTTGTTTTCTGCTGCTCCAGAGAAGCGGACACGGAGCAATGGATCCAAACTACAAGAAAGAAGATTCCACCTAAACATTAGGAAGAACTTCCTGACAGTAAGAGCTGTTCGACAGTGGAATTTGCTGCCAAGGAGTGTGGTGGAGTCTCTTTCTTTGGAGGTCTTTAAGCAGAGGCTTGACAACCATATGTCAGGAGTGCTCTGATGGTGTTTCCTGCTTGGCAGGGGGTTGGACTCGATGGCCCTTGTGGTCTCTTCCAACTCTATGATTCTATGATTCTAGATCCAAAGTTCTATCCAAAATCCGCAGGTGGTTTTGCCTGGTATTCTGCAGGAGAGAAAGGCTCAAAGGAGAAAAACCTTCAAAAATTTTCCACAAATTTTTTTTTTACTCAGTCCTAATTTCTCTGATAATACAGTATTTGCTCATATATGCTGGTCAGCTAGACTGCTGGGAAACATATTGGGCAGTTTCTGTGTGAATGCAGTTTAAATTATTGGAATCCTCCCTGTCTGCTTGGCAGTGAGGAGAAGGATGAACTGTCGCATGTCTGCAAACACAGTGGCACAAAAGTTCATGTAAATGTTTTCCAAGTTTTCATCTGCACAGGTAGATTAGAAAATGTTATGCCAATTTATACCCATAGGTCCATGCCACAAATCTTTTAGGTAAGTAGCAACACACTGGTTATGGATAACTAACATGTTGGAGGAATTTGAAACTCTGGAAGAAGGTCTCTCTTTGCTGTGCAAAGACATCATTTAACCTTTTCATGAGCCAATCAGAGGTAATAAATACCTTTCTAAAGAGAGTCGTTAGGCTGTTCCTTAAGAAAGTCACACCAGTCTACTCAAGCACTTAATCGTTAGCTGAAACTAATCAAAAGAATAAATTAAAGAAAGAAAACAAACACACCCACACACTTGGATTTTCAGTATTATTCTGTTCATAAATATATTTTTGGGTCAAGATCCCTGAGTGGGAGACTGCTGCTCTTGTCCATGGCAGTGATGCTGTGTAGCTCAGCTCTGCTTTGTCCCCCTTGCTGTTCAACATCTACAACCACTGTGGTCCTCCAGATGTTTGAGTTGAGGTATCATTAGGTTTTAGTTGAGGATGCCCAAATCCTTTCCCCTTTTGTTTAAACCCGGTGAAGCTGTATCCCTGTAATGCCTCTGCATAAAGACAAATAAACTGAAGCTATGTCTTGACAATGGGACGCGGGTGGCGCTGTGGGTTAAACCACAGAGCCTAGGACTTGCCGATCAGAAGGTCGGCGGTTCGAATCCCCGTGACGGGGTGAGCTCCCATTGCTCAGTCCCTGCTCCTGTCAACCTAGCAGTTTGAAAGCACATCAAAGTGCAAGTAGATAAATAAGTACCGCTCCAGCGGCAAGGTAAACGGCGTTTCCATGCACTGCTCTGGTTTGCCAGAAGCGGCTTAGTCATGCTGACCACATGACCCGGAAGCTGTACACTGGCTCCCTTGGCCAATAAAGCGAGATGAGCGTCGCAACCCCAGAGTCGGCCACGACTGGACCTAATGGTCAGGGATCCCTTTACCTTTTATGTTTTGACAAGTTGCTATGTCTTGACAAGATGTTGGTTGGTGGTTCATCTGACTTGGAGGATGGTGTTTTGCTCTTCTGCAGGTGCATGGACCATTTCTTCAGCCTGGGGATGTGGTTAGAGCCAACCTTAGCTTGATCCGAATGGCCTCAGTGGACTGAAGCACCGTTCACCAACTGAGGCAAGTGTGTCCCTTGTGGTTTCTCGTAGAGAGTCAGAGACAGCTTGAGACATAGTTTATCATATTATGGTAATATCACATTTGTAATGTGGTACCTCTGGTTGCGAACGGGATCCGTTCCGGAGGCCCGTTCGTAACATGAAAAGAGTGCAACGCACAGCGGCACGTCTGCGCACGCGCGGGTTGTGATTTGCCGCTTCTGTGCATGTGCGAGTGGCGAAACCCGGAAGTAACCCTTTCCGGTACTTCCGGGTCGCCGCGGGACGTAACCTGAAAGAACGTAACATGAAGCGGACGTAACATGAGGTATGACTGTATTGCAATGCTTGTGGGGCCATCTTTAAAGAAACTACAATTCACAGGCTACAGTTAGTGCAAAGTATGGCAGCTAGGTTATTAATGTGACCTGGACATATCTTGCCAGTTTTAAAATAGCTGCAGTGGCTCACAGTCCATTTCCAGGCCTAATTCATTGTGCTGACTTTGATCTTTAAATGGTGTGGAATCAGGATTTTTGAAGGACTGTCCTCTCCTACACATGCCTGCCCAGGTATTAAGGTGCTCCTCAGAGGTTTTTCTCGGGGTCATTCCATTACCTGATCATAGGACCATGAAGTGAGGCAGGTGATAAAACGATTTAAGTTGTGGCACACTATCTCAGGAATGCTCTCGGCAGAAGGCTAGCCTGTCAGGAGCTCTGTTACCATTTCAGCACCAGGTGAGGACCTTTTTTTTTATTCACTCAAGCTTTCTAGTTTTAGTTCTGACCGGTGGCACTATCTGGCTCTCCCTGCTGTTCTGTTTTCATTGTTGGGCTGTATTCCTATGATATTTATCTCTCCCTCTTTATCCTGCGTTTACTCAAGTTCGTCATCATGCTGTGATGACAGTCTGGACCACTAGGCGGCAGAAGAGGCCCATGGAGTGACCTTTTCAGAATCAAGTCAGAACCTGAATGGGGCTTCTCAGGAGAAAACGTGGTAAGGAGAGGCTCTGAGGGAGGGTGACATCATCGTTCTGGGGAGCAGCTGTGGATAGGAAATAAGGTGGTCTCAGGAATGGGGACCTGTTTGTGAGTTTGGAAGCTGAGGAAGAAAGAACCCGTGGTGGTCCTGGGGAGGGAAAAGGAGGTAGGAAAAGAGAAGATGTTGTCCTGAAAAGAAACATCCATTTTGGGGGAAAGGAGATTGTGGTCCTGGAGAAGGAAACCCTGGGGGAGGCCAATAGTTTAACACATTCATCAGCCACTTCACAAGAGCCGTACTTTACAAAATAGCTTCTAAAATACAGTGGTGCCTTGGGATGTGAAAGGGATCTGTTCCGGAGCCCCGTTCGCATCCTGAAGCGAATGCAACCCGCATCTGCGCGTGCGTGGGTCACGTTTCGCCGCTTCCGTGCATGCGCGTGACATCATTTTGACTGTCTGCGCATGTGCGCACGGCGAAACCCGGAAGTAACGCACTCGGTTACTTCCGGGTCGCCGCGGAGCGCGACCCGAAAATACTTAACTTGAAGCACATTTATCCCGAGGTATGACTGTAGTCATCAAAACATAACCGATAAATATATAATTTAAGACCTTTTAAAACATCCATTTTAAATAAGTAAATTAATTAATAACAGTTGAGGAGGAACAAGGTTCTTAAGAGGAACAGGTTTCTTACGTTTTCAAATCTTTTTCTGTTTGGTTTGCTAGATGCCAACACAAATCAAACTCTTACATCTGATTAAGAGTGAATAGGGAGGGTGAATGAATTAGGAAAGCGGAGGGGAACCAGAGAAGGATGCAAACGTTTCTCTCTCTCTGCAAATTATTCTCCAGATGGACAATATCACACTTTCCTAGAATTCATCTCATTTGCGATTTCCTTCCCAGAGGTGACCTGTGTTTGCTAGGTCAGCACAGTTCTGCGTCCTTTAAATTTATCTCCCTCTCTCCTTTTTGTTCTAAATGCTGTTTGCAGCATCCTGTTTAGCATCCTTTGCAAATTCAGGTGGCTTTCTAATGCTCCTCCTCTTTTGCCTCACAGATCAAATGAGGATGTCGAAGGAAAACTGAACCCGGTTTATTGTGACAAAGCTTCCTTGGGCTTCAGGGCATGGTGAAGTTGTCAAGAAGAGCCAGTATTCCAGAGAACTAATGTGATACTACAGAGGACTTCACAAAACCAACTCTCAGCAGGTATCAAATGGATGCTGTTGCCAGCCTGACTCCGTGAGCTGCCTATAATTCCTGGGTCAGCAGAAGACCTGCGGAAGTTCCAGTCCTAGACAATGGCTCCCAGAACCATCCGTCTCCATCAGGGGTGCCACCTGAATAAAATAGGGAGGCAGGGAAGCTCTTCCCTGCGTAATCAGTTACAAGATATAGGGCAGGGGTAGGCAACCACAGAGCCTAGGACTTGCCGACCAGAAGGTCGGTGGTTCGAATGCCCGTGACGGGGTGAGCTCCCAGTGCTCGGTCTCTGCTCCTGCCAACCTAGCAGTTCGAAAGCACGTCAAAGTGCAAGTAGATAAATAGGTACCGCTCTGGCGGGAAGGTAAACGGCGTTTCCATGTGCTGCTCTGGTTCACCAGAAGGGGCTTAGTCATGCTGGTCACATGACCCGGAAACTGTACGCCGGCTCCCTCGGCCAATAAAGCGAGATGAGCGCCGCAACCCCAGAGTCGGTCACAACTGGACCTAATGGTCAGGGGTCCCTTTACCTTTACCTAGGCAACCTAAGGCCCAGGGGCCAGATGCGGCCCAATCGCCTTCTCAATCCGGCCTGTGGACGGTCTGGGTATCAGTGTGTTTTTACATGAATAGAATGTGTGCTTTTATTTAAAATGCATCTCTGGGTTATTTATGGGGCCTGGCTGGTGTTTATACATGAATAGAATGTGTGCTTTTATTTAAAATGCACCTCTGGGTTATTTGTGGGGCATAGGAATTCGTTCATTCCCCCCGCCCCCCCCCAAATATAGTCCGGCGCACCACATGGTCTGAGGGATGGTAAACTGGCCCACAGCTGAAAAAGGTTGCTGACCCCTGTTATAGGGCATGCACATCATTTGAATGGCAGCGCCTAGGAGTGGGCTCCTTTGCTCTCCATGGCGTGCTAATGGTTTTCCACACTGGAAAGGGACACACATACTTTCAGAATTTCTCTCACTGCGTCTGAGAAAATCTTTGTTGTGGCAAACCTGGTAAAGAAGGTGCCATTTCCAACAGTAGGGATGGTTACAACAGTGTGTAAGGCCGTACATGTGAATAACTGGGTCACACACATTCCTAATTCCCATGACCATTAGAACATGGGGAAAGCTGCATGTCTGAGCTGCACTTGTGTTGTTCGTGCCCCTTCAAAAGATGGTAAAGAGTGTCATCTCTTTAAAACCTTAAAGGACCGCAATACTTCAAGGACCATCTCTTTCCATATGAACCTACCCGGACCCTGAGATCATCTTCTAAGTCCCTTCTTCATGTGCCTCCTCCATGAGAGGTCAAGAGGGTGGCAACACGAGAAAGGGGCCTTCTCTGCAGTGGCTCCCTGTCTGTGGAATGCTCTCCACAGGGAAGTTTGCCTGGCGCCTTCACTATACACTTTTAGGCGCCAGGCAAAAAACGTTTCTTTTCAACCAGGCCTTTGCCTGACGTGATTTATATCCTATACCCTTTTTAAAAAGGCTGGCTCTTTTGGTTGTGTGTGGTTTTTTTAATTGGGTTTTTGGTTTTGTTTTGATTTTATGTATTTGGTATTTTATGTGAACCGCCCTGAGACCTTCGGGTTTAGGGCGGTATAGAAAATTAATTAATTAATTAATTAATTAATTCTTCCTGCCAATAAAATACATCTGAATGTCAATTTGCATTTCTCCTCCATCTCCATGCTTATGGAAGAGTGTAATGTTCTCTGTGTAATGTTTTCCCCCTCTCTCTCTCGGGAATAGATTGTACCCACTGACACCAACTGCGCCAGCTTTCATTCTTTTACACTGATTCTTCCGCATGCTATGGATAGCTCTGCTGGTTAGAGCTTGGTGCTGATAGTGCCAAGGCTGCAGGTTCGATCCCTGTATGGCTTGGTTGTATATTCCTGCAATGCCAGGGTTGGACTAGACCAGGGGTCTGCAGCCTTTAAGACAAAAAGAGCCACTTGGACCCGTTTCCGAAGAAAAAACAACTGGGAGCCGCAAAACTCGTCATTATAAAAATAACTTTTTTGTCACTTTTTTATTATTTCTTTGTTTGACCCCTCAGAATTACTCCTCCTCATAGAAATAAACGTTAAATTAACAAGTTAACTTTTTTTGTGTGTGTGTTCTTCACTCCCCTTCAAAACAGTGACCAACGTACATGCCCCCTTTCAATGCAGTGACCAGCGTACATGCCCCTTACAATGTAGCAGGTGGGCGGGAAGGTGACGTCGGGACAGTGCGTGACCAACGCACACACCGCCCCCATGCGACGTCACAGCCAGTACAGCGCCCGCCGCAGTGGGGAGTGTCGGGGCGCACAATGCGCCTCCTCCCCTCGCTAGTATCCGCCCCGGAGCCGCGGCAAAGGTGTAAAAGAGCCACATGCAGCTCCGGAGCCGCGGGTTGCAGACCCCTGGACTAGACAATCCTCAGGGTCCCTTCCAATTGTACAATTCTACAGTTCTCTACAATTCTATTATGTGTGCGTGTGTGTGTGCGCACACACACACACACACACACACACACACTTCACCTTGGATGCTGCTGTCTACTACCTACGTAGGCAGGAACTGAAAAATTCTTTGGAGCCATCCAAGCAAAATCCAAAACGTGTACTCTCTCCTTATGTTTACATAGGAGAACATCACCTGACAAATTCCAAGACAATCTTGTCTGACTGTACTCATGCACCAATGGATTCCTGAGGATCGATGTCTCCCGAGGCAGACAGATGCCAGCCGATCCCTATTAACACAGGTCATTGCAGCTTGTCTCAGATATAGCAGTAATAGCTGTTGTTTAATAATGCAGATAAGCTGCATGTTTCTCTATTGTGAAACACGGTTCCTCTACTATATTATTGTAATACAAGTTGGGTCCTTCTTACAGATTGGAAATAAATGATGTTGTTGGGATCTGTCTGTCTTGAGATACGAGGAAGAGAGCGCCGGGGGGGGGGCGGATTTAAACCATTGGAGAGCTTGAGCACCTGCTGTGGCTGTGGAGACCGACATGGAAGAGAAATGTTTTATTGTAAGTGGAGCAGATGAAGACGTCTGGTTTACAACCTATTTTGTTATTCTAGACTTTGTTTTGTTGATTTCCCTTCTATCAGGCAACCCAACTGAAATATACTCGGAGTCGAGTGTGAATTTCATGGTCTTTATTCAGCTCGTAGTAGCAATGAATGAAGCTTTCCCCAGAATGTCTAGCTATACAGTGGTTCCTCGGGTTACATACGCTTCAGGTTACATACGCTTCAGGTTACAGACTCTGCTAAGCCAGAAATAGTGCTTCAGGTTAAGAACTTTGATTCAGGATGAGAACAGAAATCGTGCTCCGGCAGCGCGGCAGCAGTGGGAGGCCCCATTAGATAAAGTGGTGCTTCAGGTTAAGAACAGTTTCAGGTTAAGTACGGACCTCCGGAACAAATTAAGTACTTAACCCGAGGTACCATTGTATATACATTATTTACACAATGGGCCCTGCGTGATTGGCTAATTCCGGGCTGCTCCTGTAGGCCAATCAGGTTGCGGATTCACCTCCTCCAGAATCCTGATTGGCTGCTCCTGCAGGCCAATCAGGTCGCTGATTCACTTCCACCTGGAGTTGGATTGGGTGGCTCCTGCAGACCAATCAGACTCCTGCATTCTGGAACCTATTCTTCTAGGATTCAGCTCAGTACATAACACCAACCATCAATATGGTGCACCATGATTCTTAGTCAAAGATCCAAACACATATCAGGACACAACTGTTACAAGAGCTGCCGTAGCACCAGGTGGGGGTGGTGAGGAACCTGACTTGGGCACAGAGACTGAGACAGCCTTCCTGCTGGCTGTGACAATAGACAGCTGGTGTCTTGCAGCTATCCTTGAAGCACTATTGTTATGAAGGGTGCAGTTGGCACACAAGCCAATATTCCTCACATGGCATCCTGCTACCCATTTCTTGGGATTGTTTGCTGTTGGAACCTGGACACACTCAGATGTTCCAAATGCATGGACACATATGAGTTAGTTTCCTATAACAGTCTGAACATGCAGAAATACACTGTATTGTAAAAGGTAAAGGGACCCCTGACCGTTAGGTCCAGTCGCGGATGACTCTGGGATTGCAGTGCTCATCTCGCCCTATAGGCCAAGGGAGCCGGCATTTGTCCATAGACAGCTCCCGGGTCATGTGGCCAGCATGACTAAGCCGCTTCTGGCAAACTAGAGCAGCGCATGGAAATGCCGTTTATCTTCCTGCCGGAGCAGTACCTATTTATCTACTTGCACTGTGACATGCTTTTGAACTGCTAGGTTGGCAGGAGCTGGGACCGAGCAATGGGAGCTCACCCCCATCGGGGGATTCGAACTGCCAACCTTCCGATCGGCAAGCCCTAGGCTCTGTGGTTTAGACCGCAGCGCCACCCGCGTCCGCATACACTATTGTACACAGCTCTTTTTGTTGTACTTTTTCTTCAAAATCAACCCAAAATATTTTTTTAAAGGACAGTTCATATTTCAGGCAATATCCAAAGCAAACTGGAACAAGGAGTTCCTTTAGCTGAGTGTTAACATCAGTGTGATTGGAAAGACATATAGTCTTGCTTTTTTTCTTCACCCAGTGTATGCCTTTTGTGTCTCTTTCTTCAGCTGGATGAGATTCTTATTTTTCGTGTCTTCAGACTGGTTTTGACAAAGCAGGAAACAGCTGTGGATGAGATTACCTGGCCTGATAAGCATCTTATTGTGAATGCTCTCCTAGATTAAGGAAGGGAGGAATTGAAAAGGAAGGACATTACACAATAGCCCCCAGTTGAAGGTAGGGCTTTTCCAGGAACTTTGCCCTTCCTGCCCTAGTTTAGCTTCTTGGAGCAGTACCTTGGGAATTCGTTCCCTGTGACCAGCTGCTGAAAGCGACATCTACACCAGTAAAACTGTAATATCTAAATGACATTTGTATGTTGTTTGGTTCAGCTGAGATATGTGCAAGAACCAAACAACAGATACATATGTGATTCATATGCATCTTCTAGATTATCAAATAGCCACAAACTGGGGTGGGGAAAAGACGTTAGCCAGGGGTTTCTGGCCTTGTTTGAAAATATAGGCTATATATTAAGCAGCGACCAATGAGAATGGGTCCCTCCCAGAGATCCCTGCCTGAAATGTTTATGAAACAGAGCAGGAAACTCCAACTAGTTTATAATAAAAGATCCGTCATTTCACAGAAAACAATTCATACTGATGTTTGTGTGTGATCATTACCTGTGAACTATCCAGTTCACAGTACGTTGACTATCTAGTACAGTGGTACCTCGGGTTAAGAACTTAATTTGTTCTGGAGGTCCGTTCTTAACCTGAAACTGTTCTTAACCTAAGGTACCACTTTAGTTAATGGGGTCTCCCGCTGCCGCCGCACGATTTCTGTTCTCATCCTGAAGCAAAGTTCTTAACCCGAGGTACTATTTCTGGGTTAGCGGACTCTGTAACCTGAAGCATCTGTAACCCGAGGTACCACTGTACTGTATGTCCTTTTTGAACTAGTGGGGACATTTTGAATTTTGAGAGAATACTGGGGGTGCTAGTCACAAAATGACTACCGTGTGAGGTGTGGCACTCACAGAATTAGAAAATCAACCACCCGCAACAACTTCATGCTTACCACAGGAAGTCAGCTATGTCCTGCTGCTCCTGATTTTACATGCACCCACCACAGTGATGCTGTCACCACCTAATAACAACAGGGAACACTCCTCGGTTCCAGTTCCCATTTCACAGAAATTACTTAGAAGAGACCTGCACTTTCTGTTCCATATCTTTCTTTCTAGGAGAGCTAGGTACCTTTTATTGAAAGCTCAGAGTCTGGGTTTGGGGCACCCATGTCATGGGGCTTGCAGGCACTGGGCTGGTGACCCCTGGAGTATAATGATACAACTTGTCAGGTGGTCAACCACAGGCTCCACTGTGCCTCAATGTTCCCAAAAGGAAACAAAGACCCTGGTAAGCATCTCTTGGAGTTTGGGGTGGTGTATTTCAGTTAGCAATAACAGCAAATGAAAAATGAGAATCTGCTTGTTACATTAATGGATATTCTTCATTTCCCCATTCTGTGACTAGAAATTTATGCTACACAGCCTTCTTTTTTCACTCAGAAGTGTATATAGATGTAGGAAGGCAATGACAGATACTTCCAAAGCGATCACATTTCTCCCACATTTTTGGTTTATCAGAATCTTCTTCAGTAATATTGGAAGGAAGAATTGTTCATTACCTTTGTTACTGAGATTGATTTCTCTTGACCCATCTCCATGTTGCCATCTGTCTGTATCATTTTTATTACTGAATGTAGTCTAGGTCTCCTCTCCCCCCCACCACTCCACACACAATATTGTACATGTTCTCTCCCCCAGAAACACCAAATCAAAGAGCCAGGCAGTTGCACATTATGGATTTCACATCTTTTGCAGTGGTGGCATGAAAGGTTTCCATGGCAACCCCAAGGCTCACTCTCTGACACCGGGCTTGAAAACGCAAACATTTCCAGTTCTTTCACAATAGCAGTATTTCCACAGTCACCCTCCTGAAGGGCGGCTGATGTGCCATACAGTATTTCTGTGCATTAAAGAAGGTGTGCGGGTGCCTTTAATAGTGCCAGTCTGTACCAGACACTGAATCAAGCAGGTCCCAAAGATATAAAATAGTCACGTTTTGTTAGACAGAACTCCATCTTGTCTAGGGCTGTTTATTCGGACTGGCAGCAGCTCTTTAAGATCTCAGGTAAATAATCTTTCCAAATGGTACTATGTGAGAGCCTTTTAAAACTGGTGATAATAATAATAATAATAATAATAATAATAATAATAATAATAATAATAATTTATTTATACCCCGCCCATCTGGCTGGGCTTCCCCAGCCACTCTGCGCGGCTTCCAAAAAAATATTAAAATACTGTAATACATCAAACATTAAAAGCTTTCCTAAACAGGGCTGCCTTCAGATGTCTTCTAAAAGTCTGGTAGTTGTTGTTCTCTTTGACATCTGGTGGGAGGGCGTTCCATAGGGCGGGTGCCACTACCGAGAAGGCCGTCTGCCTGGTTCCCTGTAACTTGGCTTCTCGCAGTGAGGGAACCACCAGAAGGCCCTCGGTGCTGGACCTCAGTGTCCGGGCTGAACGATGGGGGTGGAGACGCTCCTTCAGATATACTGGACCGAGGCCATTTAGGGCTTTAAAGGTTCGCACCAACACTTTGAATTGTGCTCGGAAACGTACTGGGAGCCAATGCAGGTCTTTCAAGACCGGTGTTATATGGTCTCGGTGGCCGCTCCCAGTCACCAGTCTGGCTGCCGCGTTCTGGATTAGTTGTAGTTTCTGGGTCACCTTCAAAGGTAGCCCCACGTAGAGCGCATTGCAGTAGTCCAAGCGGGAGATAACGAAAGCATGCACCACTCTGGTGAGGCAGTCCACAGGCAGATAGGGTCTCAGCCTGTGTACCAGATGGAGCTGGTAAACAGCTGCCCTGGACATGGATTTGACCTGTGCCTCCATGGACAGCTGCGAGTCCAAAATGACTCCCAGACTGCGCACCTGGTCCTTCAGGGGCACAGTTACCCCATTCAGGACCAGGGAATCCTCCATACCTGCCCGCCCCCTGTCCCCCCAAAACAGTACTTCTGTCTTGTCGGGATTCAATCTCAATCCTTGATGCCAAGGATGTGATCTGTCACTGAGCTATGGCCAATGGTCGCTGGTCGCTATCTATTCCTACCAAAGTGCTGCTGTATTTCACAGGATCATAGCATTGTAGAGTTGGAGGCTCATCTAGTCCAACCAGTATTTTTAATGAACTATTTCCTGTTTCTTTAAGTGCGAGCCTGGCAAACATTTGCTGGACTCTCTCATCCATATTGTTTTCTTTCTTTCCAGGAAAGCTGAGAATGTGAGCTTGGAGCTAGAGGAAATCTCAGCTATGTGACCACAGCAAACCCCCCTCTCTTAGCCACCAATCATAGCCACTGAGCTATCTTGTAGATCATTATAGTTAATTTATGTGAAGTTCAGTAAACACTTGTGCAAAAAATTGTGGACTTCAGTTGTAGTACAAACATGTATGTTGTAACAACTAACAGGTCTGAATCTATTCAGAAGTTCTCCTGTAGGAACAAGGGGGGGGGGGAGATGATATACTTGCATTTCCCCAATGCATATCCCCCAAAATAAGCATTTTTGTAGGCACTTTCCCCATAAAATACTGTTATCACTTATCTGAGAATGCTATTTGAATCTCAGAGCAACCATTGCATAGGGTGGGAATGTGAGTAATCAGATTTGAGGATGCCCACCCCTCCAGCGACCAGTCATGGGCCTGAGGACAATTGTGTCACAACACAACACAACAACACAACACAACATTTCAGGGGTCTTTTTTATTTTAAAAATATTTTAATTAAATATTTTCTTGGGTTCTTTCAAGGGTCTTTTCATAGAAAAGAACAGAACATGTAAAGCCTAATTTAGCCCAAGATCCAGTAGTTGTTTTCTGAGACCTGAACTACTTCTTAATTCTTAAGGGCAATCGTGCATTCTTTTTCTCCATAGCTTCTTAAGGAGCAGTTGAGTGGGACCATCACTCCTATATCTATATATTTTATGTCTGTTCCCAGTCCTGCGGCTGCATGCAGAGGCAAACCAGCAAGTCCTACAAGTTTTCCAAGTCAATCCTCACATTGCAAATAGATTAAACAGAGGAGGCTGGTCCACTAGGTCTACAGGTAAATATAACTGCAAGTAAAAAAAGGTAAAAGCCCTTCCCCTCCATAAAACTAACCAACCAAAGCCACACTCTTTCCTGGTCTCCACGTACTCTTATCCTTCCATCTGAATTTAGAGAAACTCCTGAAAATAGTTCCAGTTACAGATAGGTAGCCGTGTTGGTCTGCCATAATCAAAATAAGGATTTTTTTTATTTTGATTATGGCAGACCAACACGGCTACCTATCTGTAACTGGAACCATGGAAGGCACCACATTGAGCCGCATGAAATGGAAGTCCATCAACCTCACCTATCTGAAGAAGTGTGCTTGCACACGAAAGCTCATACCAAGAACTAACTTAGTTGGTCTTAAAGGTGCTACTGGAAGGATTTTTTTTATCCTGAAAATAGTTCTGTCAATCTTCCATTCTCTGACCAATCAGCTCTCTGCACAATCCAGCCAATCCCCATTCAGAACAATATTGCTGTGGCCAGGAGGTCCCTCCCATCCATCTGGGATGGGTTGGGGGAGGGATGTGAAAAATCTACATTTTGAACTGCAGACTCCTGAGAAATAGCACTTTGCAAGTTATCCTCCCTCCTCCTTTCTCCTAATCTTAAATGCAGATTTGCATGCTGAACACTGTTGTTTTTCTTGCCTTATGTTTAATAAATAAAGCTTGTGAAAATAATAGAAAAGAAATGCTGAGTGATGAGGATAGTAGTTTTCTTGGCTATCTTGTATTAGGTAGATGCTGTGTTTCTTAAACTTGGTTCTCCAGTTGTTGTTGGACTACAACTCCCATCACCCCCAGTTTGCAGAATCAGTGGTCAGGTGTCGCAGGAAATCCCCCCCAATCATTCAGTTTGTACAAACTCGACACACACACACACACACACACACACACACACACACGACATATGCTACGCTTCTGTTATAAATTCATAGAAAATGAACCATACATCGGATCTGCACCATTCCACTTTTATTTTACTCCATGAAGGAAGGACCACAAAATGGGGAAGGTTTGATACAGGCCAGCCATAATCCCTTGAGCATACCAGCACATACACAAGAGCCCTGCCCAGTTGCTATGCCAACCCTGATGGTTCTAGACAGAAGACCATCAAGGTCACAAAGGACTTGCATATGGGAGTGGATTCAACAAGGACAGGAACAAAGGACAACAATCAGATCTTCCCTCTGGGGGCAGGAAACTGCCAACTCCCTTTTGTCCTCTGGAAATGACTCATGGGGAGGGGGAGAGGAGGAACCAGCCAGGTGACAAGATACTCAGGTTACCTCCACAACTCCTCCCTCAACCCCTTCTTTTTGTGATGTGTCAATGATGTAGTCATGATGTAGTTGTGATGTAGTTCTAGGGGTGTAGTTTTATTAGTAACTAATAAAAGTTGGGGTCTTTTTTTTCTTCAGGGCTTCCATCTTGTTCCACCTTGTGGCAGGTGGGAGTCCTGTCGCGACAGTCTTCAATAAAGACCAAGCCTACTGGCTGCTGTTTTGCTCTGGTATTCCTGGCTGGTGTCCTTGTTTTTTTTTGTCCAAGGGAGCCCTCGGATTTCTCTGTTAACATCAGGGATGATGGAAATTGTAGTTCAAAACCAGCTAGAGAACCAAGTTTGAGAAATACTGGTTAGTGTCTGACTAGGGCAGGGGTCGGCAGCGTGTGGTCCATGGGCCAGATGTGGCCCACAAAGACCGTTTTACCGGCCCATGAACCGAGCCGCCCGCTTGGCAAATCCTCCATGCGCTGCACTAAGCCAGCCCAGCGTGGCGCAGGGACTCACCGAGTGGTGCCACAAATTGTGTCTGCGCACGCGCAGATACCAGAAATCACGTGTGCGCATGTCCAGACGTCGAAAATTGCTTCTGCGCAGGTGCGATTTTCAGGGTCTGGGCATGTGCAGAAGCAATTTCTGGCACTGTGGACATGCGCAGACGCTATTTTTGGCGCCACACTGCGCCAGTCCAGCCCATGGAAGATGGGAGTGATCCGGCCCATGGCAAGTAAACCTTGCCGACCCCTGGACTAGGGCCTGGGCAAACGGGGTTCAAATGCCCACTTCAGCCATGAACCTCACTTGGGTGACCTTGGGCCAGTCACAGTCTCTCAGCCTAGCCTACCTCCCAGGGTAGTTCTGACACTAAAATGGGAAGGAAGAGAAACGTGGGCAGGGAAGGTGGCATGCAAATGCACTAAAATTCTTAAGGATGAATTTTATGCACTATCCATTCTTAAGGAAATCAGCCCTGAGTGCTCACTGGACGGACAGATCCTGAAGCTGAGGCTCCAATACCTTGGCCACCTCACGAGAAGAGAAGACTCCTTGGAAAAGACCCTGATGCTGGGAAAGATGGAGGGCACAAGGACAAGGGGACGACAGAGGACGAGATGGTTGGACAGTGTTCTCGAAGCTACCAGCATGAGTTTGACCAAACTGCGGGAGGCAGTGGAAGGCAGGAGTGCCTGGCGTGCTCTGGTCCATGGGGTCACGAAGAGTCAGACACGACTAAACAACTAAACAACAACAACAACAAATGCCCTAAAAAGAAATAAGATTTCTCAGTTAGTAAGCTGTAACTTTGGAGCAATGAAAGCTCCAGTTAAATTGCGGGGTGTTTTAAACGCTGGAACCGAAACAGAAATGTCATGTAAAACATAGTCTCCGGAGGGGGCTGTTCGCTTACAGCCTCGACCTGGGGCCATTTACTGTGTAAGGAAGTGTACCGATTGCTGCTGGAACAACTGAGTGCAGCTCTCAATTGTTGTTAATACTGTGGTGATGGTCGGATTTACTCTTTAAGTGGAGGTTGATGACCAAATCACCTTATTTAGAATAAAGTGGAACACACATTAGGCATAGGGGGAAAAACACAGCCACCAGCAATCTATTCCTTCAGCTGCTTCAGGCTGCTCAGCTTTTTGTAAAACATGGACTGGAGCTGCTCTCGGCTCTAGTAAATTGGAGCGCATAAAATACAGACTAGATTCCCTTAACATTACAGTGATGACTGCTTGCCCCCCCCCCAAAAAAACCCACCTGTCTGCTTTTTAGACTAGTAAATGAAAGGCAGTGATTCTATGCATCACGTGAATGACAATGACAGGGAGGGGTGAGTTATATTTCAGCTGTTGAGAAATCATCTTATTAAATACAGTGGTACCTCGGTTACATACGCTTCAGGTTTCATACGTGTCAGAGTTGCTTCCAGATCCAAGCTCACAGAGGATCACGCTAGCCAGCGATCATTAAATAAAAGTCTTTATTGAGTTACAGTTTCCATTCTCAAGCTGCTGCGTGCAACCCTACGTCTAATGGTTAGATCGGCGAAGCTCCATCTGAGTCTCCGCCCCTTGTACACCAACTTAATATCCTAGCCTTGCTCCACCTTTTCCGCCTGACTGTTCTTCTCTGGGTCCCTCTGCCCCCCGGGGTCTCTTCCTTCCGGGATTTCTCTGACGCTGACGCTGACCCCCCTGACTCTTCTCCCTCCTTTCGGCGGGCTTTAGGACCTGGCTCCCTTTCCGGGCTGCCTACTGCGCCACCTTCCTGTGCATTTGAACTTGTCGCGCGCGCCCAACCTTCCACCTTCCGTCTGACCGTTTCTTCGCTCCCCGATGGAGGTGTGGCCACTCCTGACTCGTGCCCTCCCCCCTGTTGTGAGCTGCCAGCGCTTGATCCCTGGCGCCCTTCCTCTTCCCTGCTCTCTGGCGGTGACGCTGGTCCCGATTTCCAACTGCTCCCCTCTGAGTCCCCTCTGGCTCTATCTTCCTGGGGTGTCCCCCTAGGCTCCCCCCTTGCCCTGGCCACTGGTGCTCCTTTCTGTGAATCTTCTGATTCACTGGAAAGACTCGGAGATCTCGGGTCGTCGTCATCACTCATCTTTTCTTCTGCCTCCTCCCCCTCGCTCTCTGTTTCCTCCCTTGCCCTTGCCTCTGCTCCTGAACCCCTGACATCCATCCCCCCCTCGAAGCCCCCTCTTCCCCCCTCCCCTCCTTCCGGTGCGGGATCTGGGTGCTGCCGTGTCAGGGGGACGAATGTCGGATACAGTTCGCTTCCCGTGGCGGGCCGCCATCCGAAGTCTTCCGGTTCTTCCTCCCTGCTCTCGTTGACGACGGTCACCTCCGCTTCCATCTCTGTGCCGCCGTGCTCGAAACCCGGGTCGTCCCCGAAAACGTCCATGTCCGTCTCTCCCTCGTTGCCTTCTGGAGACGTTGCTCGTCCTGGACCCTCCAGCCACCTTCTGCGGAACTGCTCCTCTGGTCGATCATCCCACCAATACGAGGGTTCTGAAGCAGATCCCGAGGGTGACCCCTCCGGGGAACGGGCGTCTCGTGTCGGTTCCTCGTCCGAGTCGAACCCCCGGAACGTGCTGGCTGAAAGCGTGGGCGTGAAAAGCCAGTCGTCGAAAAAGTCTGCTGGCATTGGCCTATGTGGGAAGAGGGCATGAAACTCTTCTTTGAGCAGAGGTTCGTCTAAAGCGTAGCCCGGCACCCAGCTGTTGGCACTGGCCGGGGTGCCCTCCTTGGCGAGAAGGTATTCTACCCCCTCTTCCCCCCATCTGGAGTCCAAAATCTCCGTGACTTCGTTGATGCGCTCCTCCTGTGCCACTCCCCCTTGCCCGGTTCTCTCTCGGAGCGGACCCGGTGCCGTTCCTGGTTCCTGAAACCTGTGAGGTGCCTTGTAGGGAGTGAGCACCGATCTGTGGAACACCGGATGCATTCTGGAACCCTCCGGAAGAGCCAGCCTGAAAGCCACCGGGTTGACCTGTTCGTCGACTTGGTAGGGCCCCAGTTGTTTATGCCCTAGTTTCTTCTTCGCCAACGACCTGGCCGGCACTGCGTGGGCTGCTAACCAGACCCAGTCTCCCACATGGATCTCTTCGCCAACCCTTCTGTGTTTGTCCGCTTGTACCTTGTATGCGTGTTTAGCCAGCTCCAGGTGCCGCCGCAGCTGATCGTGGACCTCCTGCAACTCCGACGCGAACGCATCTGCTGTCTGCGGCTCCCCCTCCCCCATTCTTTCCAGTCCCGGGAAGGTTCTGGGGTGCCTCCCGTTGTTGGCGAAGAACGGCGTGACCCCCGTGGACACGTGCTTCGTGTTGTTGTAGGCGAACTCGGCGAGAGGCAGGTAATCCACCCACGTCGCAGGCTGTTGATTCGCATAACATCTCAGGTACTGCTGCATGATGGCATTGACCCGCTCCGCTTGCCCGTTGGTCTGCGGGTGTCTAGCCGACGCCAGGTTGATCTTGACGTTCAGGAAGCCCATCAGCCTCTGCCAGAAGTTCGAGATGAACTGTCGCCCTCGGTCGGACAGAATAGACCGCGGCAGACCGTGAACCTTGAACACGTGGTCTATGAACAGTTTGGCGGTGTGTTCCGCCGTGGCCACCTTCGCACACGGAATGAAATGTGCCATCTTGGAGAACAAGTCCACCACCACCAGCACAGCCGTCTTGCCCCTCGAGCTGGGCAGATCCGTGACAAAGTCCAGGGCCACTCTCTCCCATGGTTCGAACGGAGTTTGCAGCGGTTCCAGCAGTCCGGCCGGCGGTCTGTGCACTGGTTTGGCCCTCTGGCAGGTGTCACACCTCGCCACGTAGTCCGCGACTTCCCCTCTCATTCCGGGCCACCAGAAGTCTCTGGCTACTAATTCCACCGTCTTCTCCTTGCCAAAGTGCCCGGCAGTGGGCGCGTCGTGCAGCTGCTGCAGTACCTTGGCGCGAAGTTCGTCTCCCGGCACGTAGATGGCCCCTTTACGGATGAGCAAACCATCTCGCAGCTGGAACTCGTCGGTCGCTGCCGTGCCCCTGTGCACCTCTGCCATCTTTGCTTGCGCGAAGGAGTCATCCTGCAACGCTCGTCGCACCGCATCCAGGTCAACTGTTGCCGCCGCGCACGCCCACACTGTCGGTGCGAAGATGTGCATGGCGGCCGCTGGCGTTGCCTCCTCCAGATACTGTGGCTTACGGGAGAGAGCATCCGCCATGATGTTGGTGTCCCCCGGGACATACTCTATTCGGAAGTCGAAATTCGCAAAGAACTCAGCCCAACCTATCTGCCTCTGGTTCAGGAACTGTGCCGTGCGCCAGTGCTCTAGATTCTTGTGGTCCGTGCAGACCTGCACCGTGTGCTTGGCGCCGATCAGGAAGTGCCTCCACGCTTTGAACGCTGCATGAATGGCCAGCAACTCCCTGTCCCAGATGGTGTAGTTCTGTTCGGACTTGCTGAGCTTCCTTGAGTAAAACGCTCCCGGCCTCCAAACCCCCTGCGGGTCTTTCTGCAGCAGGACTGCTCCCACGGCTCTGTCCGAAGCGTCTGTCTCCACCCTCATCGGCCTGCTGGGGTTGACATGAAGCAGCTGCTCTTCCGACGCGAAGAGACGCTTGAGTGCCTGAAAGGACTGCTCCGCCTGCTCTGTCCAGATGAACTTCTTTTTCTTGGAGCTGAGCGTGTCCGTGATGGCCGCTGTCTGCATCGCAAAGCCTTTGATAAACTTGCGATAGAAGTTCGCGAAGCCGACAAACCGTTGGACCTCCTTCCGGTTGCGTGGGCTTTTCCAATCCAACACTGCTCGGACCTTGGCGCTGTCCATGGCGAGCCCTTTATCAGACAACTTGTAGCCCAGGAAATCCACCTCCGTCACGTCGAATTGGCACTTCTCCAGCTTGGCGTAAAGCCTATGTTGCTGTAGCCTGCTCAGCACTTCCTTGACGTGTCTGTCATGCTCCTGCTGCGATTCCGAAAAGATCAGGATGTCATCCAAGAAACAGACGCACGTCTTGTAGAGGAGCCCCGCCAACACGTGATGCATGAAAGCTTGAAAAACGTGGGAGCCATTTTGCAATCCAAAAGGCATAACTCTATATTCGTAGGTGCCCAGGGGCGTGAACATGGCTGTCTTCCACTCATCTCCTTCCCGCATGCGAATGAGGTTGTATGCCCCTCGCAGGTCCAACTTGGTGAACACTCTGCCCTTCCGTACCTTTGCGAGGAGGTCGTCGATTCGGGGCATGGGGAAGTCCGATGGCTTGGTCACACTGTTCAAGATGCGAAAGTCCACTACAAGTCTTTTTTGGGGCGTGTCCCGCTTCTTAACAAAGAATACCGGACTGCCCCCCGCTGCCTTGGACTCTCGGATGAAACCGCGCTCCAAATTATGATCTATGAACTCTTTGAGTTCCTGCAGTTCGTCCTCAGACATGGAATACAGCTTCCCTTTGGGCAGCGCCGCCCCCGGCAGCAGGTCAATTTTGCAGTCATATGGTCTGTGGGGGGGTAGCCTGTCTGCCTCCTTCTCGCAGAAAACCTCCAAAAATTCCGCGTACTTGTGGGGAACCGCTTGCAGCGTGCCTAGCTGCAGCTGTGACTCCTCTTCCCCTCCTTCCTGCCTGGGCACGATGCAGTGTTCAGCGCAAAAGGAAGAGCCGAAGGTCAGCTGCCTCTGGTACCAAGCCAGCGTCGGGCTGTGCTTGTCCAGCCAACTCATGCCCAATACAATGGGCGTGTCCGATAGTTGAGTGACATTGAAGCTGATGATTTCCCTGTGATTCCCAAGTCGCATCACCATTGGTGGCGTCTGCTTCACCACTTGCCCCCCTAGCAGCTCCCTGCCATCCACCGTGACAACCTGCAGGGGCAGCGTGGCAGGCAGCAACTGTATAGCGTGCCGGTCGACAAAGTCCTGCCCTATAAAGTCCGCATTGCTTCCGGAGTCAATGGTGATTGGCACGTCCATGGTGATTCCATTGGGCAGCTGGAGCGACGCGGTGAGCCTCACTACCGGTTTGGGCGGGAGGGGGTCCATGGGCTGTAAAATCTCTGGGGACTGCTTCACTGACACGTCTGGCTGGGCCCCAGTGCCTCTTCCTCCAACCAGACTCCGTCGTTTCCCTGCTGTGGTTGTCCTTGCTGCGTTGCTGCAGTTACCATTGCTGAGGCTGCAGTGTGCTTGTGGAGCCTCTGGGGACACTCTTTCGCCGTATGCTGTGGATCATCGCAGATGTAACACTTCCTGTTCCCTCTAGGAGGCTTCGCTTTCACTGCTGCCGGTGCTAGGGCTCTGGCTGCTGACTGAGCCCTTGCACCTCCAACCTCCATAGGTTCCGCTCCTCCTCCTGGCGGAGGCGTGGATTGCGCACGCGCTGCTTCTCTGGGAAGGAAGGAGGAGCCCCTGGCTGGTTCGCGCCCTCCACGCCCTTCGCCACTGCTCCACGGACGTCCTTCCAGCCGCACCCCCACCGCCAGCGCCCTCTGAACGATCTCCTGCGTGGTCCGGGGTCTCTCCCCCCTCGCAATTTCATCTTTAACCGAGCCGTGCAATCCCTCCCAAAACAGGTCTCTTACAGGAGCCGAATCTCTGTCCCATTCCAGAGCACTGACCAAAGCGAAAAAGCGGGCATGGTACTGCCTTACGCTGGCCCTCCCTTGCTTCAGTCCATGTATCTGCTGCCGAGCAAGATCCACGTCAATGCTTGACAAAAAGCACCCATCCATCGCTTTAATAAAGGCATCCGCATTTTGGAGCGCCGGATCCTTATCTCTCCACAAATTGCGCAGCCATGCTTTAGCATCTCCATGCAAATGGGACATGATGAATCCCACCTTCTCTTGCTCATCTCTAAAGTCTTTGTTCAGCAGTTGCAGTGCACACATTACATCTGCTCTAAAGTTGGGGTACTGTTGCAAATTCCCATCGAAGTGAGAGACCAAACCGCCTGTTCGTCTCCCCAACCCAATTCCCTCCGGTTTGGGTGTCAGTTGCCCTTGCTTCGTAAGCACTTCCAACCTGACCTGGAGATCCCTGTAGGTGGCAGCTGCGTCCTCCTCTCTCTTCCTGGATGCAAGAGCCTCGGCATTCAGGCGCGACACTGCTTCTCTGAGTTCCACTATCTGCTGTTCGGCCGTCATGTTGTCTGCCGTTCGTGAGCTCGCTAGTAGGCACCCGCTTTCTCTCCTCTCCGCGAGGCTGTAGATGCCCACAATTTAAGGGATGGAGCTTACTGTCAGAGTTGCTTCCAGATCCAAGCTCACAGAGGATCACGCTAGCCAGCGATCATTAAATAAAAGTCTTTATTGAGTTACAGTTTCCATTCTCAAGCTGCTGCGTGCAACCCTACGTCTAATGGTTAGATCGGCGAAGCTCCATCTGAGTCTCCGCCCCTTGTACACCAACTTAATATCCTAGCCTTGCTCCACCTTTTCCGCCTGACTGTTCTTCTCTGGGTCCCTCTGCCCCCCGGGGTCTCTTCCTTCCGGGATTCCTCTGACGCTGACGCTGACCCCCCTGACTCTTCTCCCTCCTTTCGGCGGGCTTTAGGACCTGGCTCCCTTTCCGGGCTGCCTACTGCGCCACCTTCCTGTGCATTTGAACTTGTCGCGCGCGCCCAACCTTCCACCTTCCGTCTGACCGTTTCTTCGCTCCCCGATGGAGGTGTGGCCACTCCTGACTCGTGCCCTCCCCCCTGTTGTGAGCTGCCAGCGCTTGATCCCTGGCGCCCTTCCTCTTCCCTGCTCTCTGGCGGTGACGCTGGTCCCGATTTCCAACTGCTCCCCTCTGAGTCCCCTCTGGCTCTATCTTCCTGGGGTGTCCCCCTAGGCTCCCCCCTTGCCCTGGCCACTGGTGCTCCTTTCTGTGAATCTTCTGATTCACTGGAAAGACTCGGAGATCTCGGGTCGTCGTCATCACTCATCTTTTCTTCTGCCTCCTCCCCCTCGCTCTCTGTTTCCTCCCTTGCCCTTGCCTCTGCTCCTGAACCCCTGACAATACGCTTCAGATTACAGACTCCGCTAACCCAGAAATAGTACCTCGGGTTAAGAACTTTGCTTCAGGATGAGAACAGAAATTGTGCTCCGGCAGCGCAGCAGCAGCGGGAGGCCCCATTAGCTAAAGTGGTGCTTCAGGTTAAGAACAGTTTCAGGTTAAGAACGGACCTCTTAACCTGAGGTACCACTGTACAGGGATTCCTCACTGGTCAAGCAGGTGCCCTCTGCACATGCTCATGCTGTGTATTTCTGAGGTCCATAATTCTTAGCCACACCTCCCCCACCTTAAATGAACCCCCTTAGGCTGCAGCGTGTTTTGATTGGCCTCACATTTTCCTTCTCTGTAAGCCAAAATAATACACTTTCAGCCAACTAGCCATGGTTTGCAGCAGAAATGCAACACTTAAATGTAATACTGAACAGTAGCTCAGTAGTAATTTGAAAAAAGAGTACAGACAATATGCATAGGTTTTCATGTATTACCAAGAATAAGGCTTCTGAGGCATTGGAGTTTGAGAAACTTTAACAGAAGGAAGATATTCTTTAGGAGACACTCTATATGACCAGATCTCCCCTCCCATGTGGCGTAGGACCCAGGGGTCTGGGGTGCCATAACAAGTGGCTTTTTTTGTTTCAGAGAAGGTGGAGGGAAGGGAAAATTGCAGTAGGTCTCAGGAAAAGCCTGGGAAAATAGGTTTAAAGAGGGGGAAAGATGCAAATCTGAAATATACTCAGAGTCAAGAGTGGATTTCATGCTCTTTATTCAGCTCATAGTGGTGAGGAGGAATGGAAGTTCCCCCAGGATGTCTGCTTTATGTACATTATTTACACAATGGGCCCCATGTGATTGGCTAATTCCGGGATTCACTTGTAGGCCAATCAGGTTGCGGATTCACTTCCACCTGGAGCTGGATTGGGTGGCTGCTGTGGACCAATCAGACTGCTGCATTCTGGATCCTATTGTTCTAGGGCCAATCAGACTGCTGCATTCTGAATCCTATTGTTCTAGGACCAATCAGACTGCTGCATTTTGGATCCTATTCAGCTCAGTACATAACAAAATCATTACCTATTCTTCCCAAACGGGTGCCACAGAGAGAACAGTGGAAGCACTCATTGTATCTTGGCTAGATCTGCTTTAGAGTCCAAGCAGAGCAGAGGGTCATTGATTTGGTATTTTGCGAGTTTGCCAGAGCAAAAATAGGGAGAGTGGGGATGAGAGATCAATCATTACGGCCAGCCACCTAGCAATTGGCCTATATGATTGTTTGAATGCTTCTTCTTCTTTGGCGATCACTTGTAGCCAAGTAAGATTGTTTTCCATGAGCATGGGCTTAGCGGTGTGTCTGTAGGTGACTGTGGAGGCCAATTCTGGATCCGCACGTCCTTCTACAGTGGGGACATAGATTTCCGGGCAGGAGTTGATCACGGTGAGGGTTTGCCAAATGTACCTTCCTCTTAGCACGTTTCTCCCTTTCATCCTGAGTTTGAGTGCCTTCAAAGTCCATGACTTTGGTAAAGGCTGTTCTCCAATTGGAGCCCTCGCAGGCCCGTGTTTCCCAATTCTCAGTGTTTATACTACATTTTTAAAGATTTGCTTTGAGAGAGCCTTTAAACCTCTTCTGTTGATCACCAGCACTACGCTTTCCATTTTCATGTTCAGAATAGAGCAGTTGTATACCTCAACGAATAGGACGCGGGTGGTGCTGTGGGTTAAACCACAGAGCCTAGGACTTGCTGATCAGAAGGTCGGCGGTTCGAATCCCCGTGATTGGGTGAGCTCCTGTTGCTCGGTCCCTGCTCCTGCCAACCTAGCAGTTCGAAAGCACGTCAAAGTGCAAGTAGATAAATAGGTACCACTCCAGCGGGAAGGTAAATGGCGTTTCCGTGCGCTGCTCTGATTTGCCAGAAGCGGCTTAGTCATGCTGGCCACATGACCCGGAAGCTGTACACCGGCTCCCTCGACCAATAAAGCGAGATGAACACTGCAAGCCCAGGGTCGGACACGACTGGACCTAATGGTCAGGTGTCCCTTTACCTTATACCTCAACGAAGTTGATGTTGAAGGATCATTGCTTCAACACTAGTGATCTTTGCTTCTTCCAGTACACTGGTATCAGTTTACCTGTCTTCCCATGTGATATGTAAAAATTTTCAGAGACACCATTGGTGGAATTTTTCAAGGAGCTGGGGATGGCGTTTATAAGTGGTCCATGTTTCACAAGCGTACAGTAAGGTTGGTAGTACAATAACTTTGTAAACAAGCATTTTGAATGCATGCTTAGTCCACATCCACCACTGGGCATCAACCTCCATGTTATATACACACTCTTGACCTCAAGCATCCTGCCTGCAGTTTGGTGGTTACTAAGATTTTGCTTTCCCCCAGTCTCTACTTTTCCTCTCCTTCCCTGGCCTTCTCCCTCCACCACAGCCAATCTGCCTTAGTTGTAGCATGTGAAGTGCTTTGGATTGTCTAATCCCACTGGGATGTGGGCTCGTGATTCTCCCATCTGCTTGTTCTGAGGCAGACATTAGCAGCGGCACTTTCACTGCACGAGCTTTAATGCAAGCAAATCTAATGAGATCAGCGCAAACGAGGGACACAGCAAGAGAGGACAGATAGTCTTCTTTTGGTTGGCTATTTATCCATTGAAGGTTGGCCATCTATTTCATTATTTCAGCCTTGAGAAGCCAGATGAAGAACCTTCTAGATGGATACACTACTATTAAGAGTAAAACAATATAAAATGGCAAACCCGTAACACCATGCCTTATCTTGTTAGGGCCTATGCACCATAGCTGTCAACATACAGATTTGAAAATAAGGGACCAGCAGCCTTGAAAATAAGGGACCAGCAGCCAAAATAAGGGATTTTAGTCAACCAGTTAAAAGGGACCAGATAATTTGGGAGAGCAGCGCAGGTTTTTAGCCCTTTGTTTCCAGAGGTTGCTGCTCAAGACACCAGCCGATGAAACACTGCAATTAAATAACTACAAGCAGCAACCACTTTTCACGCAAAACGAAGTCCAAGCTACGAAGATGCTGCTGCAGTTCTGTATCTTTTCTCTTGTGCTCCATCTGCAGCTCTCAATTCCATCAGGTGGGGCGGGAGGAAGGGGGGGGGAATAGCACCTGAAGTAAACCCGCAGATCAGACCATCTATGCTAGTCTACCACTACAAATCTATGGGAGAGGCGCTTGCGGTCCTTCCCTTGTAGCCCTTGGAACGCCTGCCTGCGCCTCCGCCTCCTCCTCCTCCTCCTCTCTCTGAACTGCTTTCTCTATGGTTGGCCGAGGCTGGTGAGAGGAGGCCGGAGGGGGGCGGGCCGGGCAGCCAAGCAACACAGTTGGAGCATCCCTCCTCCCTGGCCAGCAGGGAGGGAGGGAGAGGAGCTGCTTCCTTTGAAACCCGTGAAATTTAAGGGACATCCGTCAATAAGGGACAGCAGCAGGACATGGCGCTGGGATAAGGGACTGTCCCTCCAAATAAGGGACGCTTGACAGCTATGCTATGCACATGAAAGAAGATCCACATAAATATTCACAGAATCATAGTTCATAGAATCATCTAGTTCAGTGATGGCCAAACTTGGCCCTCCAGCTGTTTGGGGACTACAGTTCCCATCATCCCTGACCACTGGTCCTGTTAGCTAGGGATGATGGGAGTTGTAGTCCCAAAACAGCTGGAGGGCCAAGTTAGGCCATCACTGATCTAGTTCAACCCTCTGCAATGCAAGAATCCCGTGTGGCTTGAACCCATGGCTCTGAGATTACGAGCCTCACACTCTACCAACTGAGCTAAAGATCACTTTGTAGTACAATTCTCCACTCTGGATCTGACATTTAGTCAGCACAGGAGGATGGTGGTCTGCATGTGGAGGACTTTCTTTGAACTCCCTTTTCAAACCCTTTCCTAATGGGAGTTCTCCTCCCCCTGCAGGCTGATACAACCACGGGGTCCACCTGTGCAAGCGGATGGATTCTTGAAAGCCTTTGGGAAGTTTCCACCTAGCATGGCTGGTGCTCCTGTTGACGCCTTGGCCAGTCTTTCAGAGATAGCTTAGACTACAATTGCTCCCATAAGTTTTCTTAAGAGAAATATTTTTATATGCCACGGCGGCGGCCCGAACACTAGTAGCAAAAAATTGGAAAGGGGAAAATGTTCTGACTTTAATGGAGTGGCAGAATAAACTACATGCATATGTGGAAATGGCGCAATTGACCAACAGTTTAAGGGGTAATTCAAGACAAGAATTTGGGAAAAAAAGGGACAAATATAAGAGATATGTGCAAAAACATGCCAGTGGTTCATCGTCTATGGCAACACTTGATTGACCTTGGATAAAGACACATATGAGAAATAAGATCAACGGTACAAATTGTTGTAAGAATGTACAGTGGTGCCCCGCAAGATGAATGCCTCGCAAGACGAAAAACTCGCTAGACGAAAGAGTTTTCCGTTTTTTGAGTCGTTCCGCAAGACGAATTTCCCTATGGGCTTGCTTCGCAAGACGAAACGTCTTGCAAGTTCTTGCAAGTTTGTTTCCTTTTTCTTAAAGCCGCTAAGCCGTTAATAGCCGCTAAGCCGCTAAGCCGTTAATAGCCGCTAAGCCGCTAATAGCCGCTAAGCCGCTAATAGCCGTGCTTCGCAAGACGAAAAAACCGCAAGACGAAGAGACTCGCGGAACGGATTAATTTCATCTTGTGAGGCACCACTGTATTAGAGAATATATAAAGAATAGAGTAATAATGGTAGGTGCATTCACTATCAAAATAAAATTATTCGATGGGAATTGACAGGAAGTCCAAAGTCCTTAGAATATTTTTTGTTAATAATTTTTGATGAGAATTTTTGTTAATAATCATGTAAAAGGTAACATAAATACAGCAGAAGTTCAAGGTAAGAAAAGATAAAATACCGTATTTTTTGCTCTATAAGACTCACTTTTCCCCTCCTAAAAAGTAAGGGGAAATGTGTGTGCGTCTTATGGAGCGAATGCAGGCTGCACAGCTATCCCAGAAGCCAGAACAGCAAGATGCATTGCTGCTTTCACTGCACAGCGATCCCTCTTGCTGTTCTGGCTTCTGAGATTCAGAATTTTTTTTTTCTTGTTTTCCTCCTCTAAAAACTAGGTGCGTCTTGTGGTCTGGTGCGTCTTATAGAGCGAAAAATACGGTATATGTTTTTCTTTTCTTTTTGTGCGTATATGATTGAAACTTCAATTTACTTCATGAGATGTATCATATATTTATGTAATGTATTGTAAGACTATTAATAAAGGGGGGGGGGAATAGACCACAATTGCTCCCAAGGACCCTCTCCTGCTGGCAAGAGGTCACAAAGTTTGATCTGGGTGAGTGGGAGCAATGAAGCAGCGGGGACAATGCTAAGATGGAGGACGTCTTGAAGAACTCTCAGCTAAACTTGAGTTTAGAGTGTGTTTTAGGGCAGGGGTAGCTAACTTTTCTAAGGCAGAGGGCCAATATTGACCCAATGCTCTGGAAGGGCATTTCAAAGTGGGTGTGACTGAACTGTAAAAGTGGGTGTGGCCTTTAAAAAAATTCAATGAGCAGCTTTCAAGGTCTCTTGGGAGGCGACAGTTTTTGGTATTACAGTGGTAAAGGTAAAGGACCCCTGACAGTTAAGTCCAGTCGTGAACGACTCTGGGGTTGTGGCGCTCATCTCGCTTTACAGGCTGAGGGAGCCGACGTTGGTCTGCAGACTGTTTTTCCGGGTCATGTGGCCAGCATGACTAAGCCGCTTCTGGTGAAACCAGAGCAGCACACAGAAACGCCGTTTACCTTCCTGCCAGAGTGGTACCTATTTATCATCTTGCACTTTGACGTGCTTTCGAACTGCAAGGTTGGCAGGAGCTGGGGCTGAACAACAGGAGCTCACCCTGTCACGGAGATTCGAACCGCCGACCTTCTGATCAGCAAGCCCTAGGCTCAGGTTTAGACCACAGCGCCACCTGCGTCCCATTACAGTAGTAGTGGTCAGAAAAAAGAATTAAAGTGGTATCTCAGGTTACATACGCTTCAGGTTACATACTGTCAGGGTTACAGACTCCGCTAACCCAGAAACAGTGCTTCAGGTTAAGAACTTTGCTTCAGGATGAGAACAGAAATCGGGCTCCGGTGGCACGGCAGCAGCGGGAGGCCTCATTAGCTAAAGTGGTGCTTCAGGTTAAGCACAGTTTCAGGTTAAGTACGGACCTCCGTAACGAATTAAGTACTTAACCTGAGGTACCACTGTATTGCTTTTAAAAAACATATAAGGCGCAGAGTTTGTGGACCCCAGTGGACCCCCCCAACCCCCCCCAACTTGACAACATAGTATTAAAGAAAGATGCCTAAAGGCGCAATAATAAATTAAATAAATAAATTCGAAAAATCAATTTGGTGGTGGTGATGATGGTGATGATAAATGAAATTGGGTGGGCTTGGAGGGTCTCCAAGATTGACCACTTGGTGGAGCATGGGACAAGGAGGGTTGATCGATTATGCTGGCAGTCTATCAGAAGACACCATTGCTCCTCCTCTGGCAAAAGGCTCCAGAGCTCCCCTCCTCTGTGTCCTCTCTCCACAAAACCACTGGGCAACGTGCTTGAGCAGGGGATTACCATGCAACTCCATGTTGATTATTTAGATTCATTCCAGTTGGGTTTCCAGCCTGGTTTTGGCACTGAAGCAACATTGGTCACCCTGGTTGATAACCTGCACTGGGGCTGGGGCTGTCATCTTCACTTCCAGGTCCAGCAAATAAAGCTCTGCCAATTGCTTCGAGACACTGCTAAGACAGCTGTTTGTTGTTTTCCGCTTTAGCTGCAGGGCAAAGTGTAGTTCTGAAACAGCACCCTTCCCTTCTGTTTTGGAACCCCAGGCCTGTTCCTTCCATTTTGCTTGGACCACCTTGACCAGGGGTCAGCAAACTTTTCCAGCAGGGGGCCGGTCCACTGTCCCTCAGACCTTGTGGGGGGCTGGCCTATATTTTGAAAAAAAGAAGAAAAAGAACAAATTCCTATGCCCCACAAATAACCCAGAGATGCATTTTAAATAAAAGCACACATTCTACTCATATAAAAACACGCTGATTCCCGGACCGTCCACAGGCTGGATTTAGAAGGCGACTGGGCTGGATCTGGCCCCCGGGCCTTAGTTTGCCTACCCATGACCTTGACAGTGGTCGTCATAGTTGTAAATGAATGAATGTTTTGGCTTCTGTCAGCAGCCTGACAGCATTTTCTTTGTAACTTGGGACACAGTCACCTAGCACTAGTTACTCCTAGCTACATCTGCTGCATAGGGCAGCCACCATGCAGGGGCATTTTTCATGGGAGCACAATCTCATAAAGCTGGAAGCAAAAAGCCATTGATTCCAGCCTTTTCCTGTGCAACCCAATCAAAGCCCAATCAATCATCTCTGAGGCCGGCACATTTTGTGCAGGCAATCCAGGTCACAGGAATAGTAACAAGAGCAGCAGAAATGTTCAGGAAGGTTTTTGGGCAGGGCTGCTGGGGTGGGATACACTGCTGGTATTCAAGGATCATTCCCCAAGAGATGGCTTCCCCTCTCCTCATATTGCAGGGCTAAGACTGGGCAGTGGGGTGGGAAACGTTGTCATTTGATCCCTGGCTGTTCAGGGAACAATCCCTGAAGAGCTGGCACGAGGCAGCTTTGTGTCTGGTGTCTGTGTTTGTGTCCATGGGCATATGCGTGTGCTGGTCATGCAACCTTCAAGCTGACTGTCAATGTCAATGGAAATGGTTCACCAGTCCTGATCTAGGGATCCCTTTTCTCACTTGGGACCCCACCTAGGGGAACCTGGGACCCGACTTTGGATGACTTGATACCCATTCCCCATCACACCTCCTGATGCAACCACCTAAAATGTGATCAAATGACTCTATTTACCAAAATGAACAAAAAGCCAATTAAAAGTGCAATAAAGGGTGAGAAGCGTTTCCCTTTAGTTAAGGTGAGAGGGGGGAAAGTTCACTTTCAAGATTCTATAGTTCATAGGAATGACACTTGCTTAGCTAACACCTTGAAATTTTGCATTCATGATCTGCACGATGAGGTCTACAACCATTTCAGATTTCAAACCAATCTGATGAAAATTGCCACTGGTATAGCAAATTAAAAAGTGCTGAAAACTGATACTGCCCCATTTGTTTGTTTGTTTGAGAAATGATCCAACACATTTCTTTCCAATCTTAGTGTGAATGACTTACGTACTTTATTCAGGTTTTCCATGGCAGACGATCATGCATTGGTTGGGAGAAGTTCTGAGCAGCAGTTCAGAAGTTATTAAGCTTTCCCTGCCCCACTGAAGCCTATGGAAACCAAAGTACTGGCAGGTAGCACAGGGCATGGTCAGATCCAAAAATGAAGCCACACGTCCCGTCAGAAGTACAGTGCTTGCAGAGAGAGCCACCTAGTGGCTGCTATGTGCAATGCCTACTTTTTGTTGTTAAGGAATACTGTACATCAGTTTGGTCAGGCAAGGGCTCACCGATATTTCTGCAGGACATTTAATATTTCCAACATTTAATGTGGGAACATTTGGAAACCTGAGCTGTCATATAATATCCTAACCTTGCGCACTGCAAACTCCAACCCTACCCCCGAAACAGTGGTTGCAGTGTGGTAAGGTGTAGAATGAGGCTGTGCAGGAGTTCTTGGGAATGTTCAGGATTCTTCTCCAGCATTTATCCTCCCAGCAACCCTGAAAGGTAGGCCACATGGAGGGATAATGACTGCAGCAATGTATCCCTTTGATATGCATGTCACATCATCAGCCTCATGCCAGCATTCTGCACGAGCTGCAGTTTCTGGATCAATCAATAGGGAAGCCTCACATCGAGTGCAGCATTCAGGTCTTGAAGTCACCAGTGCCTAAACTGCGGTGATCAAACTATTTTGGTCCAGAAACAGTCACAGCTGTTTTACCAGCTGCAGCTGAGGAAAGGTGCTCCCGGCCACTGCTAAACAAAATGGCTCATTTGCTCTCTCACCTCTTCTTGCAATAAGAGCCAGGCAGACCTTCATTTAGCTTTTTAAAAATTATCCACAGATCCTTTATCCACCAAGACCTGCGCATCTGTGCTTGCATTGCTACTGCCAGGCAGAGAGAGCCATTGCCTAGACTTTCTGTAGAGCCGACTGCGGAAGACTCAAGAGTACTTCAGACCATCAAACAGATACTGTTGCTACATACAATATGCAAATGAGATCCCCCCCCCGCTGTGTATTTTGGGTTTCCACCATTTGACAGTTATAATTTACATTCTTTTGAGGTTCTATACCATGCCAAGTGTCCATACTTTCCAGGGACAGTCCTAGAATTACGAACAAGCAGGCAGTGGCTTCTGTTCCTTCTCACTACCATGTGGAAGAGCAGTCCCACGAGGCTCCTGTTAGTATGGTCAGAATCAGGGTTTGGGCCCGTGGAAGGTGCCTGACTTTTGATGCCTGACCCCACTGTCAGTGCAAGTCTACGTGGCCTTAGCGGCTCAAATGCACACTGGATTTTTTTCCTGTTAAGCTAATCTTGACCAATTACTCCCACGATGCGGTGAGAAATACAGACCTGTCTCTTGGCAGGGGTGCAGGCATCTCTCTCATAGCTTTGTACCTTTCAGTCTGAAATTCAGAGAAATCCTGAAAGCAGCTTAAAATGCTTATTGTTATGTACTGAAGTTCTCATCCTGGGCCAGCAGGGGGATACTGTAGATAGTTCAGGTCCACATATGCAAATAAGGGATTGAAAGTGACGTTCAGTGATTGGATAGTTACAGAAAGTTGTTACAGTTACGTTGTACTGGAGCTCTATATAAGCAGGCTGGCTGAACCCTTCAGTTCAGTTCTGTTCTGGCCTGTGAATAAACAAGAGCCGTTTGAAGAATCGCTGTGTCGTCTGATATGTTCACCCACGACTTAACACTTATGATCCTGGCTCCTTGTTTTTGAGTGCCTCCGATGAGCTCAGCTGAGGAACCTCAGAACATTTTATTGCCAGTGCTATTTGCACGAGAAACTGATCCATGGCTTTTGGACACCCAAGAGGAAGGACTGCTGGTTCAGAGATCTGGGATGAGCACTTCCAACACCAAGATGCAAAGCGAGTTGAGATGACATGCTGCTTTTGAGGACAGAGCAGTCACATGAAGTCCAGGGTGTCAGGAAGCCCACTGTACCTGCCAGCATTGAGATCCAGCCAAAGGACAGCAAGTGATACCCAAGCATAACATCAAGATATCCTTCAAGTCTCCTTCCTACATCTGGTCCTTTATTTTCTGGGAGTAATTGCTGTAGAGAGTATTAAGTCTGGCTTTTCAATCCTGCCTCTTACTGTAGATTCAGTTAGGATTCAGTTAGGAAGTGGCTGTGTATGTGCAGGTCTATCATATATCCCTGATTGCCATGGCTATGAAAGTCTCCAGTTTTGCAGACCACATGCCTAAACAAGGCATAAACAAGTTATGATGTCACTCCCGAGACTTGTTTGAATGCTATATTGCTCCCATCGGATATGTTGTCATGTGAATTTCACCCACTATTCTGCGAGACATTGGGTAGGGAGACTTTTAAACAGTTTAGAAAAGAAAATTCTCAGAAAAATGTCTCAGAAAAATCTCTTCCAATAAATTTAGATTCATATAATACTGAAGAAAATCATATTAGTAATTGAAACTGATGGATGAAGGAAGTAAGGCTAAGAAAGGCTGACTGGAGGGAATAGGGCCAAGCCCATTTTTGCTTTCAAAAATATTAATATATACAGTATTAGGTTAGATCAACAGCTGTACCTAAAATTCACCACCCTACCTTGAGATGTTGAAATAGAAGTGTTTTTTTTTTTTATTCTCCTAGGTGAGGTCCAACAAGAAAACGCTACTCCTCTGTGCATTGAAATGTCACATTTGCACATGAATCCTGCAATTCTCACATGCTTCATATGTATCATTTGATTGGGAGCTGCCCAGAGTGGCTGGGGAAACTCAGCCAGATGGGCGGGGAATGAATAAATAAATAAATAAACAAACAAACAAACAAATAAATAAATAATTATATTGTGTGATACTCCACATCCTGTGCTGTTTTCAAAAGTTTAGCATGGAATGGGCTGTAAGGTGGTGGACTGGGCTGTTCAGTACTATGCACCAACTGGATGTGAGAGGTTGGCAGCGGCTGGTGCCCAACTCCACAGCCGGGCCCAACTGGGTTCAAACCAGGGTGTGCCAGAAGTGCTGTTGTGCAGTAGCAGCTGGTCACCCGAGATGCCATCACTTCCTCTACGAGCACCTAAGGGTGGCAAAGCCCCACTTTTAATTATCCTGAAGCCCTTTTCTCGAAATACAAAGGAAGAACAGGGTGTAAGTTATGGAAATAAGGAACTGAAAAAATATATAAAACCATAAAGCAGTTTTCAAATAATAAATACTAAGGAGGCGGCCACCTCCCCCTGTCTACACTTATTTTTACTTTGATCAGGATTTCCTCCTGTTCTCAGTCACACACTCTGTGTCAGCGCCTTGAAAGAAAAGTTGTTCCCTTCTGCTGACACCCCCACTCCACCGGGTTTCCTTTCCAGACAATAGCTATTCTGGTCTCCCTTTGCGGATTTCCTTCCAATGAATCGCACCAAGCCGTCAACTCAATGGCTCCCTTCCCCATTCCAATCTAGGAAAGCTAGCAGGGAAAGGCTGGATATAAGCACACCTGGTATCACAGGGGACGAGAGACTGCCCAGAGTTCAGCAGGCAGGCTCAGCTTCTGGTCTTTTAGCACCTAAGGCAAAAAATTACATTGCATAGCCATATGCTTTCCTCCCATTATGGTGGGCCCTTCTTCCACTACTTGGGCTGCGGTCCTCATCACGATGCGTGTTCTTGTTGGGATCCTCACCTCCAGCCTACTCCTCTCTGTGAAAACTAGCTCCCGTGTCCCATCTGCTGATATTGCCAAATTCTGGCAATAACCGTAACAACATCTACAGTGTAATTCTATGCTTGTCTACTGCATTTGAAGTACAGTGGTACCTCGGGTTAAGAACTTAACTCGTTCTGGAGGTCCGTTCTTAACCTGAAACTGTTCTTAACCTGAGGCTAATGGGGCCTCCTGCTGCCGCCGCGCTGCAATTTCTGTTCTCATCCTGAAGCAAAGTTCTTAACCCGAGGTACTATTTCTGGGTTAGCGGAGTCTGTAACCTGAAGCGTATGTAACCTGAAGCGTCTGTAACCAGAGGTACCACTGTATTTCTGGTATTTCACCTTATTGAAATAATTCTTGGCAGCCCTGTGGGGCCCTCCCCCATCCTGTTTGGCTGCCGTCCGAAGCATAGTTACTTGAAAAGCTCAGTTAATAACGTTCATGTTCACGTTCAATAGCATTCATGACAAAGAAAATGTGTGTAGGTTTGATTTTTGTATACTCAGCTTTGCCATGAATTCTCCAGGTGTTAAAGGTCTATTAGGTCCAGCTGCGGATAACTCTGGGGTTGCGGCGCTCATCTCGCTTTACTGGCTGGCATACAGCTTCCAGGTCATGTGGCCAGCATGACTAAGCCGCTTCTGGCGAAACCAGAGCAGCGCATAGAAACGCCATTTACCTTCCCGCCGGAGCGGTACCTATTTATCTACTTGTACTTTGACGTGCTTTCAAACTACTAGGTTAGCAGGAGCAGGGACCAAGCAACGGGAGCTCACCCCATAGCGGGGATTCAAACCGCCGACCTTCCAATTGGTTCAAGTCACATCAAGCTTGCCCCAAAGATTCAGAACTATCTCAGAGCTTCACAAGGGTGTTTTGACATTTTCCTGCAACCCAGTTTGATATACGTTTGTTTTCTCCAACCAACCCGCCCCCCCGGCAAGCTCTACATAAGTGGAAAATGCCCAGCATAGAGAAGTAGCTCTATATGTGCTCTCTATGCGTTTCCTTTGACAGGAAACGATTTTAACCACATTTTACTTCCAGTAATGTGGAGGTACAGTGGGCCTACCTTATCAAAGGCAAAAACGCACAGAGGGGAACCCCCAGAACTGCTCCCAATCTCATGAGGTGGTGGGTTGCTTACCTGGTGCAACGGAGGGAGGGAATATAAATAAATGGGACAGCAGAGAATGGTTTTCCATTAACCTATTTGCTTCTCCCTGCCGACTAAAGCAAGCACATCTGGTTAAGGGATGAAGCTCCCCAAGTTGGCAAGTAAAGGGTGGACTTATGGTACACATCAGGGGAGATCCAGGGCTGATTCCACCTCACTTGGCCCAAGCCCTTGGCCCAAGATCCTCCTGAACTGATCTGACTTTGGGTTTGGCTGAATCCAGTGCACAGCCCTGCTAGTTACCTCCAAAGATTCCTGGTGGAAGAGATACTCCCCCTATGTGGATTTTGGGAAATGCTGTCAAGAGATCTCTATTGGCTTGTGCTGGGGAAGGCATAGATCCGGGTTAAAAAACAGACCCAAACTCCTTTCCCAAATCACTGGAGTGCCCCGGGGAAATGATTCACTGAGAACAGGGCCAGTCCACCCATGAGGTACAGGCATCCGGCAGGATTTCCCCCCCACCCCAACGGGACCAGCACCCACCCTTGCCGCCACATGATCCCAGTAAGCGAGGCTTGCAGAGTGGGGAGGGTGGTACCAGAGCCGTAGCTAGGTGATCTTGCGCCCCTGGCAGAACTGTCCAGATTGCGCCCCCAAATTAGCTCTTCTTTCCGCCTCCACTCTAACCCTCCCCCCCCATTCAATTCACCCTCTATTAAAAACCTTTTCTTATGAGGCAATAATCAATATTTTTATTTATGGACATATTTTTAAGCCAATTTTGTGTGCCCTCTTGCCTGCGCCCCTTGGGGGGGCCCACCTCACCACCCCCTAAGTACAGCCCTGGGCGGCACCTTCCTATTTTTCCTCAGGTGGCCAAACAGGCCCCTGCCATCATAAGAAAAGATCTCCCCACCTTTCTAAAGTTCTGGACACAGAGCCGTCTTTCCCATAGGGCTTAGTGGTGCATCGTGCCAGGGCCTCTCAGGCGCACCCCAGCAAGTGGGGGAGCTGTGGGGCTTTGCCGGTGGCCTCCCCTTTCCCTGCAACCATAAGGCTGGCGGGCGTGCAGCTTCCCTCCCAAGTCTCTGCGGGGATCGTTCTCCTCCCGAGGAAGCTTGGGAGGGGCGCAACTTCACTCCCAAGCCTCTGTGGGGATTGCTCTCCCGCAGCAGCATGGGGGAGAGTTGCACCCCCCCAATGGCTGGCAGTGCGCAGCTACGACCACCCCAACACTATCCATGGTAATTTGGGGGCGCAGGGTGGATATTTGCGCCTCAGAGCTGCATCTGCAAAAGACAGCCCTGTCCGGGCATTTACCCAGGCAGCCTGGTTTCGTTTCGGGAGAGAGGAATCCAGGAAAACTGCAGCTGCAGCTACTCTGTGGGTGTCCCAGGTGTGGGGCAGACAGCTTTCCCAGATGAGAAACAATATCCCTGAGGTCAGGCGGAACCCCACTTCCTTGATCTATCTGGTCTAGGCTGAGTTTCAGTTTATTCGCTCTCATCCAGCTGTATTACTGACCTCAGACACTTGTTCGACAGCCTTCTTAAAACAGCCCCCCGGGGTGGGGGAATTGGCTCAGGGCAGCAGGGCACACAAGGGATACTTTAAATTTTATTCCACCGGGCCATTTCCTTGCTCACTGAAGCTGCTAAAAGTCTCACAGGGGATGATGGAGGGAGGGAGGGACTTGATACAACACAGACTATTGGCACAACGCAAATAAAGACTATTAAAATTATTTATTAAGCTTATAGTTAAAGCTAGCGTGGTTAAGAGTGTTGGACTAGGACTAGGACTAGGACTTGAAGCTCCGGACTTGGGCATAAAGCTCACTGGGTGAACTTAGGCTCACTGCCTCTCAGCCTAACCTGCCTCACCGGGTTGTCGTGGTGATTAAATGGCAGGGAGAACCATGTAGCTCCTTGGAGGAAAAACTGGAACATAAATGCAATAATTGAATAAATAAAATGAAATGAAAATTTCATGGACTAGAGTTCCACTCCATCATATGCATAATTATCCTTCATTGGATCCACAATGAAGTGGATCCACATTATGCCAGAATAAAATCGGTCCAGTATATCTGAAGGAGCATCTCCACCCCCATCGTTCTGCCCGGACACTGAGGTCCAGCTCCGAGGGCCTTCTGGAGGTTCCCTCGCTGCAAGAAGCCAAGTTACAGGGAACCAGGCAGAGGGCCTTCTCGGTAGTGGCACCCACCCTGTGGAACGCCCTCCCACCAGATGTCAAAGAGAAAAACAACGACCAGACTTTTGGAAGACATCTGAAGGCAGCCCTGTTGAGGGAAGCTTTTAATGTTTAATAGACTATTGTGTTTTAATATTCTGTTGGAAGCTGCCCAGAATGGGCGGGGTATAAATAATAAATTATTATTATTAATATTATTAAATTGCCAGCCTTTAACATTTTGCCAGCCTTTAACTTCTGTCTGCAAAATGCCTTATGAGAACTTTGCCCTGAAAGGCAAGTCAGATATATTTAAGCTAAGTTTATAAGAGGCTACACGACTGGTTTTTTTTCTTGCTATGAAAATGGGCATAATATGGATGTCTTTCCCTCCTGTGGGACAAATATCAACTGGCAGGGGGCACTGAGCTGGGAGAATTCATTGAATCCCCTTCCCTTCTTCTGGTGCTACTGCTCCAGGCTAACTAACCCTTATTTACAGCCTCGTGGTGTTTTACACACACACACACACACACACACACACACACACACACACACGGAGATCTAGTCATGGGTCTTCCTGGTTGCATATTTTGTCCTTCAGAAATGATACGGAAAGAAGCCCACGGTACACATATCTAACACCTAACCTAACTGATCTGCCGAGACAATAAATCAGATCAAGCCAGAAGGTTTTCACATTTTTATTGTAAAGCTTTGGGAGGGCTAATTACAGTGGAGTTTGTCATCTGACAGCTCAGCAAACAAACAGAATGGAAGAGAACAGAAAAGGGCTCACGAGGTGTCATGCTCACTGTTCCAAACAAAAAGGATTACAAGGGAATCAATTGTGCTCATGGCGCCTGGGGAGAACGAAGCCCCGGGCCCAAAGCCTTCCCAGTGCAAGGGGAATGCATCACATTGAGAGCAATACAACCTTAGCAAGAGAGGCAGCGCCTAAACATAGGTCACCATCTGAAAAATAGTTGGGTACTCTTTATTCTGCCGTAGGATTCCTCCTTTTAGAAAAAGCTACACCTGCATGTACATAAAACTGTACAAAAAACAAGGCATCACAAGCAAGGAACTGAAATCTCATATAAATAGAACCAACACGAAGAGCTACAAAGGGGTCACTTGGCTCCATCTTACACAGCTGGCCTGTGCCTGGCCTCCCACCTTTGGTTTTACCCCTGGCTTGTCCTAGTGCAGTGCTCAAAAGTGTCCTTCCCTCCCCCCTCGCCCTTCAATGTGCTTGTCTAGCCCAGGACCCTTGAGCTCCTCCTCCTTCCCCACCCCATCTCTGCGCACATAGGCTCTCTCCTTCTGGCTTTGACTTGTGCAAAATGAGCTTCTCCTGGTGGCACCTGGGCTCTTGGAGATGGCCTGCACCACCCTGTGGCACCTCCCTATTCTGTGGCCTTTCAGCCCAATGGCACTACCGCTGTCCCCCCAAAACATCCTCACCTCTTCTGCCGCACACGGGAGGCAGCTATGTCTTGAACGTGGTTTTCCTCATGGTTTTCCTTCATGGGACCAGAGACCAAGCCCCCTTCTCTTTCCTCCCTCTGCCTTCTTTTATCCGATTTTCCAGGGGCAAACCAAGAGGGAAGAGGTGGAAGACTTTACACACACACACACACACACACACACTCACACCATGTCAGATACCATCAGATACACCAGTGTGGATTGATCCAGCCTGTCATTCACATTCACGTATCGGCCTTTGCCTAACTGAGAAGGGGACAAGCAACTCTAACCTGCTTGGTACATGCTCATTTTGCTCCACGGAGCGCTGTGGCAAATGCATCCAAGGATGGGAGCAGCGTTCGGCTGAGGGCAGCCTTAAAATGCCCGTTGTCAAGTGAAAGGCCTGGGCTTTTCCATTGTGTTCTTTTTGCTTTCTTTCAGCAGGCCCAACTTATGGACAGGCCTATTTGAATGTCCCATTCCATAGGCATTTTTATTATTATTATTATTATTAAAAATGAAATAAGGTAACCTTACCTGGGAACCACAGGTATTCTCTGGTGAGTGAGCCTGGCTCCCATCTATGCCTTCCACAGCAGGGAAGTACTAATATGGAAGAGCAAGAGGGTCCTGCCCCCTCTCCACCTTAGAGTGGCACTTTAAAGTGTCTGGAAAGGACAATGTATGGTTCAGGATGGGTGGCTGAAATCCCTTTGATCCCTGGGCAGAGCAGATATAAGCTTGTGTTTGAGTGGGTATGGAAAGAACAGCCGTTTCCAGCTCCTTTGAGGTCAAAGCTCACCACTGGCCACCCAGCCTCTTGGTACCAGAATAAAAAGGTAGTCCAAGGCGCCCCCTACCATCTGTGAGTTGCTTCTGGACCAGCCCTGAGTCTCAGAGAGTGTAGGCAAAAGACCAGGAAAGTCCTTTGCTCTCGTGCAGACTGCAAGTCACCAGGGATCGCAAATGGAGGACTCTAGTACTCCAGACACCTAATTCTCTGGTTGGTGGCAGCCGTTGAAGGAAGCTGCTTGTTTGCTCTGTTCTGCACTTTGGTGTCACCAATGCCGATGGTCAGAAGATGATAGTTTAGCAACCTACTTGGCGGGAGCCAGATGACACAATGGGACAAGAGGGTCCTGTAAAGCTTCTGGCTCTGGCCTGGCTGTTCAGTCTGAGGAACTTGGAGACTGTCCCTCCCCACCTACCTGCTTCCAGACTGTCAGCCCGGACACACACGCACACACACACAACTGTACCACAAAAGCTAAGGAGAAGTATCCCTGCAGATACCACGAGGTGCTTCCCCCCCTTCTCCCCAGATCCATGCAACAGAGAAAGTTGAACAGAGACACAGCAAAGGGTGACGACCAGTCTGCCTCCTGCAGCCCAGCTAAGAAGAACACATCCATGACCCATGGCAAAATGTGGGGAGGGGGCAGGGTCTATGGGCACCAGAAGAACCAAGTCCAATGCAGGGACCAAGAGGGCTGAGCCGGGCCCAAGAAGTATCAGTGGTCAGGTGAACAGAGGTCCCACACTGGAGTTTGTACCAATGAATGTTGTGCGGGACAAACAGTTGTATCCTCCATTGCCATGTAGATTGGAGTGAAGCCCCACCGCTCACAGGGTGGACAGGTTGATGGGCAGGGATGGCCACGAGCTCTTGGCTATATGGAGCCAGGTCCAATTAAGTCAGGACACCTACGAGCAACTGAAGAACCAAGTTACTTGAGCAGCCCATGGGTGGCTGGAGGTGGAAGAGTGCCCCTCGCCCAATTGGGGCTGGTCTTTTCACCCATCCAAGGGGACAACCCACTGCGGGGATCAATGCTTCCAAGGGTAGTTCCATTATTTGTTATAGGGCCCTGCTGGAACCACGATACCACCAGAGAGTTCCTATGTGGCTAAACCTGTGGCACCCAAAGAGAACATTGGAGCCCTTGAGGCTGGCTCTCTGGTCTCAAGGCAGAGGGAGGGAGGGGGGTGACTCCAGCATACAGAGGCCTCGTGGCCCCCAATGTGACCCTGAGTCAAAGCTCCATTCACAAAGGCAATGGTGGCTTACAGGCAGACTTTTCAAAGGCCGGGATCATGGCGCTGGGGCCCAGTGACCCCATGGGAGTTCCCTGCCTCGCGTGAGGCAGAAGAGATACTGGGAAGTTAGGGGGTTGGACGTCTCTTCCACCTTTCCAGCTGGCCTTAGCTCCACTGTCCAGGGGGCAGGGGCAAAGGAGGACCAGATGGAAGCCACAACCAGCAGCTCTAAGGCTCCTCCTCCTCCTCACATGTGACGAGAAGAGTTGCTGAAGTCTGGAAAGAGATTGGGGTTGAAAGCTCTGCAATGCCCTTCCGCCCAGTCCTGGCGACCGGCCAGAGCTCTCCCCTCACCAGCCAGTGCCCCATCCTTTTTACACTGTGGAAGGCGAGGGTGGGCTGCTTGGAAGCACTTGCTCCCATGTGCTCTTCTGTGTGGTGAAAGATTCAAGCTGGAAATTGCTCCCTGTGGTTTTGTTTTGTTTCAAAGTCTTTTTGTTTCAAGGACAATAAAACTTCTGATCAGGCAGGACGCAAATGTCATTCCTAAGATTCATATTTACAGGAGTCTACAGTAACAAGAGAGGCAGCTTTTCCCCCTGGACCTGTGCCAGGTGCCCTTGGCCCTGTGCCCAATGGACTCCACCAAGTCTACGTGGACCTTTGGTAACTCAGCCCTTCCCCCCACCCCCAGCCCTGAAGCCATGAGGCCAAGACCTCTTCGCTACGTTCCTCTCTCCCTCTTTCCAGGCATCTAGGGACCACTCTACTGAGAGCTTGGTAATTCATGTTGACATCGGTTCTCTTGCCCTGGGAGCAATGAGTTCATAAAAAAGTGTTCCTGTGCCCAGGGCCTGGGCAAGGCATTCTCACCTGGCAGGCACAGAACCACCAATGCGAGCGATAAAGCATCACAGTTTGAAAAGTCCCTTCTTTTTATTCTTCTTTGAAATCCAGACACTGGTCTGAGGTGTTTCACAGGCACCTTCCATGGTCCTCTTCATCTCACAGGTAGATCTCCCGCTTGGCAGTTTGGGACGACGGTGTGGTGGCTGCCTGGAAGTCCGAGGTCTGGGTCAGAGGGATTTCCTCCATGGGGGAGTCCTTGCAGGGCTCATGGCTACTGTTGGAGAAGGCACTGTACGTGGGGAGCAGGTGGAGGTTAGCCATTTTGGTGTTGCGCTCTTCTGAGAGTCTGGGGCTGCCATTCCCAACTTGTTCTTGACTCCCTCTGTCTTGATAAGGCACAAATGTGGAGAGTTTGAGGGCGTTCTTGGGCCTCCGGCTTGGAGAGGACTGACCTGGCATCCAGCAGGTGTCAGAGTGACCAAACTCTGTGCATTCCCGGGTGCAGTTCCCTGTCATGGCTACGTCAGGCAGAGGCCGGAGATCTGCACAACACAACAACAACAACAACAATAAAAAGGAAGGAGAGGGAAGAGGATTAAACATGCATAGAGACACAGTGCGCAGTGTGAGAAGCTGCTATGGCCAAACTTCAGGCAAATCATGCCTGGGAGTACACACCCTTAGGAGCCATCTTCCTCACCAGTCCTTTCCATTATTGCAGCGTTGCATTCCTCACAGAAGAAGTACCAGAAGTGAGGACTGGAGCAGAGGCAGAGATGGGGGAGCACAACTGGTTCAGACACTCTGGGCACAGAAGCCTGGGGGTGTGTGGCACCACTAGGATGCAGAATGCAAGGCGAGAGGGTGCCAAATTTTGGTGCTGCGCAGGGCACCGCTGAAAGTTGAGGACCCAAGGTCTGCAACGGACTAGAGAGTCAAGCAAAGCACTAGTCCTCATGGGTTAGGTGAGTTGTATTACTATAAAGGTAAAGGGACCCCTGACCATTAGGTCCAGTCATGGCCGACTCTGGGGTTGCAGCGCTCATCTCGCTTTATTGGCCGAGGGAGCCGGCGTACAGCTTCCGGGTCATGTGGCCAGCATGACTAAGCTGCTTCTGGCGAACCAGAGCAGCGCACGGAAACGCCGTTTACCTTTCCGCCGGAGTGGTACCTATTTATCTACTTGCACTTTGACGTGCTTTTGAACTGCTAGGTTGGCAGGAGCAGGGACAGAGCAATGGGAGCTCACCCGGTCGCGGGGATTCGAACCGCCAACCTTCTGATCGGCAAGTCCTAGGCTCTGTGGTTTAACCCACAGCGCCACCCGTTTCCCATTGTATTACTATATGCCAGGCAAAAAGACTGAGGCCTGGTCCAGACAACAGAATGAGGCTGGACTGATATATAACCGAGTCCAGATGGGGCAAAATGAATGCTAACACTTCAGACTGTAGAAGAGGGATCAGATGTGTGACTACTCTTCTACATTAGGAAAATCTTTACATGCAGAAAACACAGCAAAGGAGAGAAAAGGCTAGAGAGAAAATTTCTCCCGAAAGGTTTTGCTTTTTTACCTGCAGATATATATATTTTTAAAAAATTGGCATTCCTCCCACTTACAGTCTGAAATGGCTATACAGTCTACCTCCTCCAGGATTCTTTCATCTTATTTACCTTCACGTGCAAACCAAGCCTATAGCTTAGGCCAGTCTAAAGAACTCTGTCTTTCTGTTTACCTCTGGTTTGGTTTGGTTTTTTGCACATGTGCGTATGCACAAACATACCCCCGAACCCACACCCTACAGGATCGTAGTACCAGTTTTCATTTCAGCCAGATTTCCTTTATTTGCCAGCAGAGCCCACCTCTCCTTCCCAAGGGGGCACCTGCGCACCAAAAACCAGCGGCCGCTCCCCAAGGTGGCAGCTGCTCCTCTGCCTAGGCTACAGCTGACGTGGACATAGGAAAAAAAACACATATACCCACATTTTTCGCTCTATAAGATGCAGCAGACCACAAGGCGCACCTAGTTTTTGGAGGAGGAAAACAAGAAAAAAAATATTCCGAATCTCAGAAGCCAGAATAGCAACAGGGATTGCTGCACAGTGAAAGCAGCAATCCCTCTTGCTGTTCTGGCTTCTGGGATAGCTGCGTAGCCTGCATTCGCTCCATAAGATGAACACACATTTCCCCTTAATTTTTAGGAGGGAAAAGTGAGTCTTATAGAGCAAAAAATACGGTATATGTATGTTGCGATGAGAATATTTCCATGCACAGAACTGAACCCTAGATGCCTAAGTACTTGCAAGGCACCTCACTAGTATTTGGTACAGAGGCTGGAGTGGAACTTCAACTAGGGAAACCTGGATTCAGCTCCCGCTCAGCTGTGAAGGCTGCCAGGGGACTTGGACAGTCATTCTGTCCCATGCTGGCCTATCTCGCAGGGATGCCTAGATGGAAAAGAAAAAGTAGCTCAGACTACTTAAATAAATTATGTTTCTGCTTTTTGGTGTTTATTGCTTCTGCCCAACTGTAGCTGTTTGGGCCAAAGGTGCATAACAGATCTCTCGCCATGCTTTTATAACAAGAATTTTTCACTGGGGAAGGGCATTTTTAATCATGCAAAGAGGAGGGCTTAGCCTTCCATTAAAATAAAACCCACACTACGAAGCAATATTGTGATAAGTGTACTTTAATTTAAATGTGATTTTTTAAAAAAATAGTATTTACATTTAAATAAAAACATCCAGATTTCCAAAATAGTAACTGCACGCCCAAGTTGATATTTTCTGCATTCTGCGCCATGTGACTTTCCAGCCATGGATGCTTCTCCCTCCCTCCCTCCCTCCCTCCCGCTGCCCCCCTCAGAAACCTCACTGCTTTGTGAAGCTTCAGTGGAGGGGGATTTGCTGTGTTTGGTTTTTTCAAATGATTCCATCACCTGCAATTGCTTGCCTTTACTAAGAAGGGGCACATAATGGGTGAGGTGGGCCAAGGGAAGCAGGCTGGACAAACAGAAAAGTGGCGACACTTTGAGCTCACTAGAAGGCAATTCACAAGGGCTGGAGGAGGAGAATTCCCCACTACTATACATGCTTAAAAATAACCTGCAATATCTCTATTTATGGGCCCATTCCTGCAAGCTTAGACACCGATTATCCACTCTAATTATTGTGTCTACCAATTAAGGAAGGACAAGTCAGTCTAAGATATTGTGTGTGCGTGCATGTTTCTCTGTGTATCTTATGGAAGTTTGCCCTGTCCCACTTTAAAGTTGCCCTAACAACTTGTAAAAGGCTATAAAATACTGGTGTGTTGCAGACTGCAGGCAGATACACAAATAAAATAAAATAAAATAAAATAAAATAAAATAAATAAAATAAAATAAAATAAAATAAAATAAAATAAAATAAAATTCTGCCACCCATCCTGAGCACTCCAATGCTAGCTTTGCTAATGTCCCCTAAGGCTTATGCTTATGCTTACCAGGAAATCGTGTTACAGCTATACTTCTGAATGCTCCACTGGTTCACTGCTTTGCCTGAAGGGATCACGTGGATCACCTTTCCTGCCCTCCCACATAACCACGCCCAAAATGCCAAGACTGATTCCTCTTGCCCATTGGCATTTGTGATATATACTATAATCGCTGCATAGGATTCACACAGATGGGGAAGCAGACTAAAACACTTCAATGAATAAGCAAATCAATGAAGAACAATAAAGATGGAAATCATGAGCTGAGCTCAGCCACCTCCCTTTCCCTTTGCTTTCCGTCACCCAGAGATTCCAGCAACAACAGAGGGAAGAAAAAGCAAAGGGACTGGATAATATATCTGCAGGGAGACTCAGAACATGCCAGTATCCTCCCTTCCTTAGCTTTTGAAATTGCATCAGCTGTCGCCTGTTGCACTCTTTGCCCCCAAGAGCATGCGTTTCCCCAAGTCGTGCAGCACTGAACGTTTCTGTTTGGTTTTGCCCCATTTTTGGTAGCAGCAAAGCGGAAGCACCTCCCTCTCTCGCTCTCTCTCTCTCCGCATTCCACCCACGCCAGTTTGCCAGCAGTGCCCTTGTTCCATCTCCCAATGCTGCCTCCCAAAACATCTCCATGCTGCTCCAAGCGGGGCTGGGCTTCCTAGAGCCCCACGTCCATTGCCTCCCCGCAACCCTCTCAAGGCGTGTGTGGGATTCGTAGGTCCCTGCGCCCACCACTCTCTCCCTGGAAAGCCATGCACACCTACCTGGGCACAGAGCCCCCTTCACAGTCTGCTCCATTCAGGGGACACTAATGAGGAGCAGAAAAAGGAGGAGAGGGTCACTCAGGATCAGGGCCGGATTTAGGTTGGATGAGGCCCTAAGCTAATGAAGGTCACGGGGCCCTTTCTATGTCCAGCTGTCCTTTGTCAACAACAAATTGTCGCTGCTTTTTGTGTTGAATATATGCTATATGGTCATTTGTGGACCTAATGGGTATCAAATGCCACTTGCCACTGTTGCTGTATATAGGTTTTATTTTCTTTGCTTTTTATCTTATATTTTGGAAATGTACATCCAGTTTTTTCTTTCCTTTAATTTTTTGGGGGGTCCCAAGAGAGTGGGGCCCTAAGCTATAGCTTGTTTAGCTCATACGTAAATCCGGAACTGCTCAGGATACAGCCCCACTCTCAACTCCCTAAGCGTTCACTGTCCCACCTATCCATCCAGCCATCCCATGGGGCTTTCACCACCAAAGAAGGGCAATGCTATCTCTCTGAGACCTGATCCTGGCCTCCCCCAGAAACAGCCAGTTCTGGAACCCATGAGTATTCTGATTCATATCAACACCTTTTACAGTCTTCTCCCCCCCCCCACCTTCCAAATTGACAAAGTTTGTGCTCCTAACCTGCATTTTCACACATCGAATCCCAAACTGTGGGCCAGGCACATTTGTGTAAAGATTAGAGGGATGCACTAGGCCAGGGGAGACCCAAACTAACAGGCAAATTAAGCAGCTGAACAGATTGAGCAGCAGGGAAAGCAGACAGCACAGACCACTCTGCCCTTTGAGCTAACAGATTCAAAGGTCCCAAGGAAACTACTGTATTTTTTGCTCTATAAGACTCACTTTTTTCCTCCTAAAAAGTAAGGGGAAATGTGTGTGTGTGTCTTATGGAGCGAATGCAGGCTGCGCAGCTATCCCAGAAGCCAGAACAGCAAGAGGGATTGCTGCTTTCACTGCGCAGCGATCCCTCTTGCTGTTCTGGCTTCTGAGATTCAGAATATTTTTTTTCTTGTTTCCCTCCTCCAAAAACTAGGTGCGTCTTGTGGTCTGGTGCGTCTTATAGAGCGAAAAATACGGTAATTCAATAAAAACAGGCATGCAGGTGGAAAGGCACCTGGGGCGTGAGCCTAAGAACCAGGGCCAAGGCTTGTGAATCCAGGATCAGCAAGAAGGAGTTCCAGACTTCGTGGGAGCTGAGAAGTTGTTCCAACAAGTATTCACACCCACCAGCCAAGCTTTAAAGCTGAGGTGGGGTGCAGTCCTTACTCATGAGAATCTCTCCTTGCAGGTCTTGCCTCCAAGCAGGTGCTACATCTAGATGGTTGGGTCTCCTGCCTCCCCATAGGTGCTGCCTTCCCCTGGGAGAGAGCGCTGGACCGGCCTCCACCTCTACCTCCTGCTCAGTCACCCCAGGCTGTGGCTCAGAGCCCTCCCCAGACTCCGACAGCACTCTTTCCCCCACATGAAGCGGGGAAGAGGGTGGAACTCCTGTCTCAACTTTGGGGCCGTACGTGTTTGGAGAGAGGGAAAGGCTTCCATCCAGGGGCATACGAAGTGGGAGGCGGGCTGCCCCGGGTGCCACTCTGGGGGTGTGTGTGACAAGATGGCTCCTGCCCTCCCCCCGATGTAGAACGGCCAAGGGCGCATGGCGTCCGTACGGGCTGACGTTCTCTCGCACCATCCGTATGGGCTACCTCTTGCACGACGACTGCACAGGCTGCCGCGCGTGCGCACTCCATACAGGATGCGACACATGCACAGTCCGTACAGGCTGCCACTTGCACGATGACTGTACAGGCTGTTGCATGAGCAGCATCCCATATGGACTGTGCATGTGCTGCATCCTGTATGGAGTGCGCATGTGCAGCAGCCCGTGTGGTCGTCGTGCAAGAGGCAGCCCGTACGGATGCCCGTATGAGATGGTGCAAGAGAGCCGCACATGCGCAATACGTACGGGCTACCCTGCCCCGGGTGCCAGAGAGGGTTCCTCCGCCACTGCTTCCATCTCCTCCAACCTCTGACTCAGCTCCCTCCTGAGTCTGCCATCCGGGTCTGAGCTCGTCGGTACTAAGATTGTAACGACATGGTTGGGTCTTGCAAAGCACCCTCAGATTTCCACAGGGACCTTAGAAGTTTCTATTGGGAAAGAGCAGCTAGTGATTGTTTATTTGAGGCCCCCTTATGAGACATTCTGCTACTGTTCTTTAATTTTTTTTTTATTAAAGATTTTCTTGATTTACAAAAGTGTTTGCAATGTCTCTCTCTTGTATTCCCCCCCCCCATGTAACATTTTTACAAATCAGTTTCATTTGTTGAGACATTAGGAAGAAAAGGGGGAAAGAGGTGGAGGGGGGAAAGATAGGTGGGGGTGAGGTCGGGTGGCGATGTTTCTATTTTACTTACTATATGTAGGGTTTGGTGTCAGTGTTGCTTGCGCAGGTTCTTTGCTGTTCGCTTGTGTTCCTTTGGTGGTGAGAGGTTGGGGTTGGCCTAGGGTGTGGTTATTCATTTGTGGTTGGCTGTGGTGATCTTTGTTTTCGTGTGTGAGTGGGGTGGGTGGGTGTTTTGGATCAGGTTAGCCATATTGATTTGTATGCTGTTGGTGGGTTTTTGTCGTCTTATTGGGCTGTGTATGTGATAAAGGGGAGCCATACCAGGGTGAAGGCGTCTTCTTCTATTTGTCCCCGTGTTGGTTTCAGTTTATTGGTTAATTTTTCTAGTAGGGCTGTTTCCCATACTATTTGGTACCATTGGTCCATGCTTACTTCTGACAGGTCCCTCCAGTGTCTGGCTATGATGCTTACATTCTGCTACTGTTGACATCTATTACTGCCCGCACCGGTGCAGAACATTTGGTGATGCCTTTCCTGAAAGCACCTTTCCCCCAGTGTTTGTTTCAAAGCATTTACTGCTAATGAGCTTTTCCTTTAATGTGCAGTGTGCAATTACATTTTTTTGCATTTATTCCCTGACAGAATAAGCATCAAAGAACTCAAAGTAAGCAGGATGTTCATCAATGGAACTTCCTGCCACTGTAGAGCAGGCAGTGAGATTGCTGTAGGAACTTACATGTATTGATGCTGCTAATGTTTGTTTTGCATTTGCAGCAGGAGGGACCCGTAAAAGGAAAACGCCGCAGCTGGAAACAATATATTCCCTAAGCCCAGAGCTAGGAATAATAGCTAGCTAGTAGAGTTGGAAGGGGTCCTGAGGGTCATCTAGTCCAACCCCCTGCAATGCAATAATCTCAACTAAAGCATCGTTGACAGATGGCCATCCCATCTCTGCTTAAAAGCCACCAAGGAAGGTGAGTGCACCACCTTCTGAGTCCATTCAACTGTTGAACACCTCTTACTGTCAGAAAGTTCCTCCTGATGTTTAGCTGGAATCTCTTTTCTTGTAACTTAAAGCCATTGGTTGGAGTCCTACCCTCCAGAGCAGGAGTGCTCCATCTTCCATGTGACAACTCTTAATATATTTAGTGATGGCTATCCTATCTCCTCTCAGTCCCCTCTTCTCCAGGCGAAACGTACCCAGATCCCTCAACCGTTCCTCATAAGGCTTGGTTTCCAGACCTTTGATCATTTTGGTTGCCCTCCCTACCTCAGATTCAGAAGCATTTCAGGGAAAAGATTTGGAGGTAAATGCAGCAGGCAACAGGCCTGCAAACAGATCCCCAGTGAAGGAATTGGAAAAGGCCTGTAAGGCATTGGAATTAATGGGGCTAAGCTAGTCATGTCGATTCATTTCAGTGGGTTTACTCTGAGTAGAAATAACATTGGCTACAACCCAAAGGTTTCAGGCATTGGATAATCAGTGGTTAAGATAGAAGGAGAGAGCATGCAGGTGGTGCAAAACAAAGACAGATTGTTTCAATTGTTTCTACTGCCTTGACGCCAACCCATTAAGGGACAATACCCAAGGACAGGTATTAAATCTCCCTTCTCTCTTGGCAAGCAAGCCTAGCAAAACCCTCAGGGTCTCCCTGCTTCTCCATCTTCTGTTTCCAGCCTAATCATGTCTCTCTTTCTTCCCCTTGCTATTGTGAGTTCTTCCCTCCTTAGATGGCATCACCTCCAAATCTCAGATCCATCTTTCCTCACGGTCTATAGCAACCCACTGGAATTTCAGGCTGGCAGGCAAAGAGTGCACTTTGCAGCAGATCTGTGCCACAGAATGCTTTGTATGTCTGCTCAGGATTAAGTCCCACTATGTTCAGTGTGGGGGCTTCTTCCTTGGTAAGTGTATTTGGAATATTCAGTAATGGGATTTGTATAGTTTGAAGGATATAAACACTATTGACACAAAGAGAGCATAATTAATGGAGCAGTCCAATAGAGAAGTCTATGCTTTTGGTTCCGGATCCAAATCAACAAGAAGCAAGGGGTGGTACCAAAGGGGGTCTACTAATGTTTGGTTGCCCAAAGAACTACAACAACCTGGAGCCAACCCTTCCATTCATCTTAGAAGCTTGGCTACATGTTTACTATGATGGTTCACCTGAGAACAGGGACTCCTCCGAAGTTATTTTCTGCAAATACTACAGCACAGTAAGTGGAAATGCAAAATGTGAAAACTTTGCAAAGAGGATGCTTCTGTGCAGGAGCTGAAGTCCAGCTACTCATTAAGAATTCACTATATAGCTGACAAAGGTCCGTATAGTTAAAGCTATGGTTATCCCAGTAGTGATGTATGAAAGTGAGAGCTGGACCATAAAGAAGGCTGATCGCCAAAGAATTGATGCTTTTGAATTATGGTGCTGGAGGAGACTCTTGAGAGTTCCATGAACTGTAAGAAGTTCAAATCTATCCATTCTGAAGGAAATCAGCCCTGAGTGCTCACTGGAAGGACAGATCCTGAGGCTGAGGCTCTAATACTTTGGCCACCTCGTGAGAAAAGAAGACTCCCTGGAAAAGACCCTGATGTTGGGAAAGATGGAGGGCACAAGGAGAAGGAGACAACACAGGACGAGATGGTTGGACAGTGTTCTCGAAGCCACAAACATGAGTTTGACCAAACTGCGGGAGGCAGTGGAAGACAGGAGTGCCTGGCGTGCTCTGGTCCATGGGGTCAAGAAGAGTCGGACACGACTAAACAACAGCAACTTATAGTTCTTATAGTGCAATGGTATACAGATTCATGCGTACATTACTGTACTATGGTGTGTGGATAAAAAGAGTAAACAATATTATTATTGTGATTTTGTTGATGTATCTTTATGTTACTTCAAAGCTACATTGGGAGGATTTGTATCCTGATATAAATAAATGTAATGAAAAATAAATGGACAGGGTATATTGAATTTCGACAGGTATTTTGTCCAATTTCATTCCCCTCCCCAGAGCTTACATGTAGGGAATTTTTACGTGAGGAAGTATCCAAAAATATGATCCTTTCCAGCCCCCATCTGCAATCTGATGTTTTACTGAGAGTAAACCCATTGAAATTAATGAACATGGCTTAACTTAGGCCCATGAACTTCAACAAGTGAGTCTACTTTAAGTAAAACTTAGTTGAATATCACCCGGTGTCTAGAATTCTACCACCCAATTCTATCAAAATGGTTTGCGAAACTTGCAGAATGGCTCAAAAATGTTGTTCTTCAAGATATTCTGAAGGTCTGAGGGAAACCAGTTGGAGCTGTCAGCTATGGATTTTTGGTGGACATAAAATACCTGGACTTGCTTAGTGAATAAAATCATCAAACGAGGGACTTATCCTTTTTCCTTATGTTACATTATGTTAGGTACATTTAAGGCAGCACCTTAAATCCAGCACCTAGGCTGGATTGAGTTACTATTGCAGAGCTAGGTGGAGGGATCCTCAGTGCTTGGAATGAACTCCTTTAGTTGAACCAAGTTCACTGAACTAGCTTAAAAAAAATAAAATCTGAACTACACACAAAAGTAGTTTCCCAAAGTTGCCAGGTAAACTAAAGGTGAATTAAGTTCATTTTGGAGTGGAACTTTGAATAATTTCTAGTTCATCTTCAAGTTCATTCTCTCCCTGCCTCCATTGGGCTCCTAGCTTACATTTTTAAAAAGGAGTCAGTTCGACATCTTTAAAGAAAGCAGAACATGGAGGCAACATTCTAAGGTTTATTAGGCAGATATGGAGGCACCGCTGTTGCTAAGGATGCTTAGTCACTTAATCACTGTTGCTAAGCAACCAGAAGGAAGGAATGTGAGGGATTTTCTGTATCTTCCCTGATTAAGAGATTTGTTCTCTTCCAACAGGAGCAGCTGGCAGTGAGACGTACAGGAACAGGAACAAAGTGAATGATTTCTTGTGCTTTTAACAACTATGTGGCTGGCACAAATTAAACAGGGCAAGCCTTTTCTAGCATGGAAATACAATTGTGAGGCAAGCCTTACCTGTTCATATACTTGTCTTTCAGACATCTTTTTACTTGTTTCTGGCACTGGATTTACTTGTGGATACTATATTTTAGCACAGCATCCATCATGTAACACCTGAATGCAGGTATATTATATATATTTTCCCTCCCCCCCCCCCGGGTTCTTGCAGGAGGAAGGGCAGGCTATAAATTTAATAAACAAACGAACAATCTCTCTGCAAGACCATGAAACGTATGTGTCCCCAAACCTGAGTGCAAGGCAGGGGAAAGGATCTGATACCCAATGCACAAAATCACCTCTTTCAAGCCAGTTTTATGCTCCAACAGGAACCCATTTCACAGAAGGAAAAGTGGTGATACTAGCTAAGGAGACAGTTAACTTGCCCCAGAACCCAAGGACAAAGGCCGAGGTGGGGGCTGATGCCAAATGCACAAAACCATTCCTTAAGCCACAGTTCTCTCTTTCAGGATCACCCACAACTCTCTTTTACACACATTCCCTCAAAGCACACTCACACTCAAAACTTTCACACACACACACAAACATCTCATCTCCCTGTTACTTAACCTCCTGTTGCCCCTCGCCCCGCCATTAAAATTCAGTGGGGTGCATTATTTCATTCAAGTGGTGCTGGAAATCTTAATAATAAATTGAGGTGGGTTATTTTTGGCCTCCTCTTTTTCTTCCCTCCTGCTTCCTTAATCCTTAGCAGCCAAAGGCAAGCATGTACCTGAGCTGCTGCTCAACATGAAAATTTCTGTCTGTGTTTTGGGGTTGCAAATTACCTGATCTCATTTCTACATAAGTGTTGATACATTAAAGGTAAAGGGACCCCTGACCATTAGGTCCAGTCGTGGCCAACTCTGGGCTTGCGGCGCTCATCTCGCTTTATTGGCCGAGGGAGCCGGCATACAGCTTCCGGGTCATGTGGCCAGCAGACTAAGCTGCTTCTGGCGAACCAGAGCAGCACACAGAAACGCCGTTTACCTTCCCGCTGGAGTAGTACCTATTTATCTACTTGCACTTTGACGTGCTTTCAAACTGCTAGGTTGGCAGCAGCTGGGACTGAGCAACGGGAGCTCACCCCATCGCGGGGATTCGAACTGCCAACCTTCTGATTGGCAAGTCCTAGGCTCTGTGGTTTAACCCACAGCGCCACCCGTGTCCCATGTTGATGCATTAGTGATATGCTATTCTTCCACTTTGTTTTCTGGACTTTGCAGTTTTCTGAGGTCCACAGGCTGCATCTTCTTTTCTTACTGTTTACAGATGTGCACCAGTACATCTGGGGACTGACTAATTTACAACACGGAAAGGAATGCGAATCCTATTGTGTCATCACATCAAGGTCCCTTTTTGCCCTGTGCATATGTTCTGGTGTGCATCAGTAACCACCAGCAGCAAGAACACAGATGCAAACTGAAAACGGTGCACACAAAAAAGGCATGCACCAAATCAGAAATTATGTTGAGAATTACACCAAGTTACGTGGGAAGGTAGACTGAACAGAATGCAGATTATAGCAAACTCATGGAATGGTATGGAGTAAATCCATCCATAAGCTGAATAGTCTGCTACAAACTCATGTCCTGAAACCCTCTCTCTGTGTCTTCTGCTCCTTTCATTCCTCCCCCATCTACTCTTTGGATATTGATCTGTCCGAAATTTTTACAGCAAATTTACTATTAAAGTATTTCCCCGCCACTGTTCATGTCCGATGCACAATCCTGTTCTGTTCCTTGCTTTGGTAGCAGCAGTGAACGCTCTTTGGCAAGTGGGACCCAGATCTACTCATACTGGTGGGTTTCCTAAAGAGCCTTAGCCATTTTGAGCAGGGTCCTTACCATTCTCAGGGTGCTCAATTTCCCCAATGCTGCCGTCTGGCGTGGTGCGCTCATAGTGATCCTCCGGCAAAGCCAGTGGTCCAATGCGGGGCCCCGATGACGACTTGCTGCTTGGTGTTTCTGACTCCTCAAGGCCACTGTCATAGTAACTGTGTTGGGAGGGGTCCTGCAGATCTTGCGCCTGATTGGCTGCAGAGAATGTCACTCGGCGATGAGGTAACTGCGCAAAAACAAAAACAAAACAAAAAAAAAATCACAAAAACATATTCCATAGGTGAACTGCAAAATGCTGCCACTACAATCAGGGGCGGACGAAGGCGTCGTGACACCCAGGGCAGCAAACTGCTACGTACTGTGCATGCGCCAAAGTAGCGATGCTGCACATGCGCCGTACATAGCGGTTTGCTGGTGGCGCCGCTCCAGAGCCATACGGATGGTGCTGGGATCCTCTGCTCGTGGCTACAGACGCAAATGGAGGATCCTCCACATGTGGCTGCGACGGTGCAATGGCTGCTCGCACCGTCACAAGCCCCCGCGAGGTGCCTTCTTGTCACACCCCCCCAGACATGGCACCCGGGGCACACCGCCCACACCGCCCCTGTTGCGACGCCACTGACTACAGTGAATAATAATAATAATAATAATAATAATAATAAATTTTATTTATATCCCGCCCTCCCCAGCCGAAGCCGGGCTCAGGGCGGCTAACAACACTAAAATAGTGCAACATTATAAAAACATTATAAAAATTAATTAAAATCAAAATTGATGGCAACCATAAACTAAAGTTTTGTAAAGATTGCCAAAGGAGGGAGTCAGGCTGCGCCCTGACCAAAGGCCTGGTGGAACAGCTCTGTCTTGCAAGCCCTGCAGAAAGATGTCAAGTCCTGCAGGGCCCTTGTCTCTTGTGACAGAGCGTTCCACCAGGTTGGAGCCGCAGCCGAGAAAGCCCTGGCTCTAGTTGAGGCCAGCCTAACCTCTCTGTGGCCTGGGACCTTCAAGATGTTTTTATTTGAAGACCGTAAGTTCCTCTGTGGGGCATACCAGGAGAGGCGGTCTCGTAGGTACGAGGGTCCTAGGCCGTATAGGGCTTTGAAGGTTAAAACCAAAACCTTAAACCTGATCCTGTACTCCACCGGGAGCCAGTGCAGCTGGTATAGCACCGGATGAATGTGATCTCGCAGCGAAGACCCCGTAAGGAGTCTCGCTGCGGCATTCTGCACCTGCTGGAGCATGGAAGCTCAACTTATCAATGCAACCTGAGAAACACTTCTCCATTAAGAGAGCCCACCTAGATCATGAGATGAGCTAGACCGTACCCAGTACATGCAACAGTAATAAATACTAAGAGCTGTTAGCAACCTGAAGATAGTCAAGGCCAACGATCTTTGTACTAAACATAAGGCAGAGATTCAAGATGACTTCTCACACTTTGTGATGCTGCCTCCTCAAAAGTAGAAAGCACATAAAAGGTACATCTAAACCTCCAAGATTCCCTGTTTTGTGTGTGTGTGTGTGTGTGTGTGTGTATCTATAGATCTACATCTATATAATAAATCACTGTTTTACATATTTTTACCCTTGTCTTCAAGTTATGTACCTTTCAAAGTGGTTTTTTTGCTCATAAGTGCCATAGTCACAGAGGCATCTGATGAAGTAGACGCCAGTCCCCCAAAATGTATGTCGTGGGGGTGGCGGCTTGCCAGCGTGCAAGATGGCTGTATAATTTAATCTCTCCCATACCCACCAAGGTCCTTTTTGCTCTATACCAACATAACTTAGATGCGCTAAGTTGTTGAGACGGACAATCTAACAGGGGAATGCAACTGGCATCTGGTAGGAGACATACAAAACCCCCTGAATTAGATCTGCCTGAAAGAGAACATTCTTAGTTGGGGCTGTCAAGCGCCAATGAAACTGATACCGTGCAGGATGGGCTCCGACCAGGGAAAGGCGTGAAACTAACAACCTGTCAAATGGTGGAGACATTGCTCATTACTTTAAATCACCCCACAATGACTTAGCAGTGGACTGGCAAGCAGTGATTGCACGGCTTGGTCTGAACCGTTCCAATTTGCAGGGATGGTGGACACGGCAAGCAAGGTGTTTGAACTGCCTCTGCCTCCTATCTCAGAATCCCTTTCTCCCTCTGGCAGATCTCACCCATCCCACACAGGGCTCATGGCAACCCTCTTGATTAACCAGGTCTGAAGCTCCTCTTTGCTGTCCTTACTTCAAGGTTGAACATGGTGGTGTGGTGATACCTCAGTACAGTTTGAGCATATTGCACCGATCCTGACTAGACTGCACTGGCTGCCAATTAGCTTCCGGGCCCAATTCAAAGTGCTGGTTTTGACTTATAAAGCCTTAAATGGCTCAGGACCGCAATCATATGTCCAGCTGTCCTTTGTCAACAACAAATTGTTGCTGGTTTTTTTGTGTTGAATATATGCCACATGGCAATTTACGGACCTAATAGGTATCTAAAGCCATTTGCACATAACAAAAAATGTATTTTATCAAAGTAATTGTTGATCTGTACTGTATATAGAAATGAGCAAACCAGTGATATTTTAGAGAGCAGGCTAGCAGGTGGGACCCATTACTTAAATCATAGGAGCCTACACAATACAAAACACTGTAGCTGTACAGTGGTACCTCTGGTTATGCACATAATTTGTTCCGGAGGCCCGTTCTTAACCTGAAACTGTTCTTAACCTGAGGTACCACTTTGGCTAATGGGGCCTCCTGCTGCCGCCACGCCACCAGATTTCTGTTCTCATCCTGAAGCAAAGTTCTTAACCCGAGGTACTATTTCTGGGTTAGCGGAGTCTGTAACCTGAAGCGTATGTAACCCAAGGTACCACTGTATGTAGGTTTTATTTTATTTCTTTTTTATCTTATATTTTGGAAATGTACATCCAGTTTTTTCCTCCTTTAAATTTCTTGGGGCTCCCAAGAGAGTGGGGCCCTAAGATATAGCTTGTTTAGCTTATACATAAATCTGGCACTGACCGCAATACCTCAAGGACCACCTCTCCCCATATGAACCAGCCTGGACCCTGTGATCATCCTTTGAAACCCTTCTTCATGGGCCTCCCTCACAAGAGGTCTGGTGGGTGGTAACATGAAAATGGGCCTTTTCTGTGGTGGCTCCCCATTTGGGGAACCCTTTTCCCAGGGAGGTTGACCTGAGGCCTTCCTTACAAATCTTTAGGTACCAGGCAAAAACATTCCTCTTCTCCCAGGCTTTTGGCTAATTAAACCATCTATGGCCTTTTAAACTCAGGTGGTGGGGGTTACTGTTTTGTTTGTTGCTATGGTATATGTTTTTGTGATTTTATATTTTAAACTGCCACGTGATCCTTGGATGAATGGCAGTACAGAAATTTAATTAATAAATCCATCCATCCATCCATCCATCCATCCATCCATCCGGGTTTCATTCTGACTAGGCAGACTGCAGATTCTATGCATAGAGGTTTTAAGGTGGTGGCCCATAGCAACTCTCAAAAGGTCTCAACATCCCTGAGTATTCTTGATATTTTTAAAGTATTCAACTAAATCGCAAAATTAATAAAAGCAATAGACACATTAAGCAACAAGGCATGGTTTTTTTTGGAAGACAAACAAAAGGAAAAATAAAATGGAACAAAGAGAATTAAAAACAAATAATTATAGTGGGTGTTGTTTGTTAAAAAACAGAATGTGATTAGAATAAATAAATAAATAAATAAATAAATCACATAAATAAAAGCCGTACAACTGAACTAAGGCAGGGGTAAAATGGAATGACCCTATACTGATCCCTCCTAAAAGTTTGCAAAATAACAACCAAACTTACACAATCTGGAAAAAATGAAAAACAGCAGAATGAAGTCAAATTGATTGAAGTATTGATTTTCAGTTGTTTGCTAGGAAACAGAAAGCAACTGGGAAGAATGCCAACAGTCCACTGTTCTTCCAAGCCCCCTGCTTTCTCAGGCAGAACTCACAGAACAGCATCAAGGAAACAAATGCTTTTTATTTACTTCAACATTCCTCCTCCAAATCATTGTAATATGTATGCCTTGGAAGACTATTTTGTTCTCATGAAAACCTAGACCTGACCACCAAAAAAAGCCCAACTCTCCACCCTCTTCCCACTTGAGCTCAGGGTGTTTTTTGTTTAATTGCAATAGTTGCTTTATGTTAAATAGGAAAATGTCGTGGTTTGGGGGGAGGGGGTGGCTAAGTCCACAGATCAACATCAGACTTTAGAGGGTCCCTGGTGCAATGTGAGATGCCTTATTACGGGTACAGTCCAACACAAACATGTGAAAACCTCACCCAAATTCACTTCATAATTTGGGCTGCATATCCCTAATACAATCACATGTAGATTCATTCCTAAACAGTCTGTCCTCAGGGTCAGAAATTAGGCAAAGTTTTCACAGAATCGTATCATTCATAGCATTCTGGAGTCAGATGAGATCTTGGAAGTACTCTGGTCAGTGCAGAACAGCCACTTTTACTCTAACCAAAACACAAACTAGAATGTAGGAACAAGAGAGTCAAACAATAAAAGAAATCTGGCAACGGAGGAGCAGGAAGTAGGTTTCTTACTCACATATATCATACAGAATCAAACCAGAATTCAACTGCTATATAGTAAAACCTCAAAGCTGGAAGCTGTACAGTGGTACCTCAGGTTACATACGCTTCAGGTTACAAAAGCTACAGGTTACAGACTCCGCTATCCCAGAAATAGTGCTTCAGGTTAAGAACTTTGCTTCAGGATGAGAACAGAAATCGTGCTCCGGCGGCGCGGCGGCAGCAGGAGGCCCCATTAGCTAAAGTGGTGCTTCAGGTTAAGAACAGTTTCAGGTTAAGAACAGACGTCCGGAACGAATTAAGTACTTAACCTGAGGTACTACTGTATTTTAATTTAGATAGTAAAGGTAAAGGAACCCCTGACCGTTAAGTCCAGTCGTGGATGACTCTGGGGTTGCAGCGCTCATCTCGCTTTCAGGCCGAGGGAGCCGACGTTTGTCTGCAGAGAGTTTTCCGGGACATGTGGCCAGCATGACTAAGCCACTTCTGGTGAACCAGAGCAGCGCGCAGAAACGCCGTTTACCTTGCCGCTGGAGCAGTACCTATTGATCTACTTGCACTTCGTGCTTTCGAACTACTAGGTTGGCAGGAGCAGGGACAGAGCAACGGGAGCTCAGCCCGTTGCGGGGATTCGAACCGTAGACCTTCTAATCGGCAAGCCCTAGGCTTAGTGGTTTAGACCACATCTTCAAATATCTAAAAGGCATGGAAGATGCAGCAAGCTTGTTGTCTCCTGTTATGGAGGGCAGGACCCGAACCAATGGTTTCAAGTTGCAAGAAAGGAGATTCCGACTAAACATCAGGAAGAACTTCCTGACAGTAAGAGCTGTTTGACAGTGGAACAGTCTCCCTTGGGAGGTTGTGGACTCTCCCTCCTTGGAGGTTTTTAAGCAGAGGTTGAGTGGCCATCCGTCATGGATGTTTTAGCTGAGATTCCTGCATTGCAGGGGTCTGGACTGGATGGCCCTTGGGGTCCCTTCCAACTGTGCAATTCTATGATTCTAGCCTCTTTAGTGTTTCCAGTAGTTTCCTCCCTCCCTTAATCTTGTCAAACACTAAACTTTTTTCATAGATTGCTTTCTTCCTGTGATCTGAGGCAGCCACCTCAGGTGGAGAAGTGAGGATAAACAGTTGTGGCTTCTGGTGAGATCTCATGGGGTTCTTGTGATATCTAACCAGAAGCTGCTGTAGTCACTTCTTCTGCACTGAGGGAGAACTCTGCCTGACCCTGCTGCCATGACTGCTCAAAAAGCAAGGGAAAGCAGCATCTTCCAGGTTTCCGTGAGATCTTGCAGGCCTCTTGTGAGATCTCACTGGAACCTGGAAGCTGCACAACCCTCCTAAGTGAGGTTTCAGCAGGAGGGCTCTTTCCCATTTCAGCTCAGGTGGTGAAATGGGATGGACTGTCCCTGGGCCTACCACCTGCTCACTTGACCCTTGCCTTTTAGGACTGGGTGTCTAGGCTTCTGAGGTAGCTTAATACCTCCCTGAGGGAAGGGTTTGTTCCTATCTGCTTCAAGGAGGTGCTGATAAGACTACTTATGGACCCCTTGGTCTCAAATTTCCCTCTTGAGGGCAAGGTGCTGGATGGGTGGTTACCTCTTAATTCCAGACAGTCTTGGGTGATGGTGATTATTTGGATCCATTCCAGTCTGGTTGCCGGCCTGGTTACGGGACAAAAGTAGCTTTCACTGGTGAATGGATGGGTTATGTGCTACCATATTAGTCCTGGACCTCTCATAGCAGCTTTCAATACCACCTACCATGGTATCCTTCTAGGTCACCTGTTGGGGTTGGGCTAAAGGGGGCGCCATCTTACAGTAGTTCTGGTCCTTCCTGGATGGCTGTACTTAATAGGGTGGTGCCAGGGTTTACAGAGTTCCATGGGAGTCTATATGATTTTCAGCCAATGAGGAAAGCCATCTAGAAGTTTGCAGTGTTGTTAGTACATTGGTGACACACAACTCTACCTCTCTTTGTCATCCTCTGATCCAAGGTGTTGCTGAAGTTCTGAACTGATGGCTGGAGACAGTTCTGGGGTGGGTGAGGGTGAATAACCTGAGTTTAAATCTGAGCAAGATTGTGAGATCCCCAGATCTAGAAGAAAGTTTACAACTGGTTCTGGGTGCAATAGTATCCCCCTTGAAAGACCAAACACACCGCTTGGAACTCACACAAAGACTAAATCCATATAAAAAGATCCCTGTTCAATCCTTTTTGTATGGTTTAATTAATGTGCATAATCACACTGAAAACTGCAGCAAATTGCACATGACAGCAAGCTTGAGGAAAAGGGATTGCAAATGCATCGCTGCCACTCCTCAAATAAGAAATTTCAGAACTCTGAACTTAAGAAAGAAAACCAGATTGTTGCCCTCATATCTGTTTGCTCCATTTAATTCAATGGGATTTTCTTCTGAGTATACATGCATCCCACAATATTTGTTGCAGCTTACTTTGTTTAAATAATAATAATAATAATAATAATAATAATAATAATTAATTAGGAGTTCTAGAAAGTATGGAATTTAAAACAACACACTGGAGTGTGTCTCTTCCAAAACGATGACCTTTAAGAACTGCAGTCTCAGAAAGATTCCAGATTGCCAACAGCAGGGTGGTTCCTTTCCTCTTAATATATTGAGGGCTGAGGGCAGTCCATTTCTGTTGCTTGAAAAGGAGCCTGTTCTAACCAGCTGATATTCTGATGCAGAGGTGGGCTGGCAGAAAACGCTTCCTGGCCAGCACATTTCACGCTCTTTTGATTACTGTTCAGCGTGATATGGAACATCTTGGGGAACAAATCCCTCTTTAATGAGGCATTTGGTTTCCTGCAACACATTGCAAATTTGGTGTGAACAACACCCACACTTCTTGGTAGTCTGGAAACAGAGGAGGCTGCCTTATATCAAGTCAGACCAGTGGTCCCTCTAACTCACTGTTGCTGCTAGTAACTGGCAGTGCTTTTCCAGGGTTTCAAACTAGAGTCTGTCCTTGCCTTACCTAGAGATGCCAGCGACTGAAGCTGGGACCTCTGCCTGCCCTACCCCTGAGTCACAGTGCTTCTAAGACAGCAGGTGAACACACTTATTATCATTCAGTAATGTCACTACCACTTGGTTTCCTGACCAGCAACACCTGAGCCAGCTCTGGGTGTTTTTTGGGAAGAGTTGCTTGGGCTCTTATCACTTCCACTGCCTGCTGCAGTTCGCAGCGTACCTTCGTTGCTCTGTGCTCTGGTTCCAATTACGGAGTTTGTTTCCTTCTCAGCTGCAGCCACAGGGACACCTGCTGGTAGATGCTACTCAATACTTACTCACTTTTATGTGGCTATCCATCTCATCATTTTGTCAAGGGGAAGCAGTAAGATGAGAAGGAGAATTATGCCCTTTATATGCAAACTACATTATTAAACGTACACTGTTTGCCTGCAAGCCTAGAGTTTACTCTGCATTACCTTTAAAGAAAAAGAAAAGAATGCCCCACAGAGGAACTTACATTGGCCACAAGAAAAGCTGAATCTGTAACCTGCATAAATGATGTAAATTAGCATTATTATTTTGAAAGATTTACCCAGCATCTTCACTAATAATGCTTTCTATACTAGAAGTCACCAATGTGGGGCCAATGGGCTCCATGGAGGCTTGCAAAGCTATCTACTCCCCTCTGTGCCAGAAATGTTGCCAATGACTATGATTGAAATAATGGTAATAGCTGCTTCTTCCCAGTTCCTGCTTGACCCTGTCTGTGCATTGGGCCTGGTGGGGCAGAGGACATGGCAGTGAGTGGTAGGTGGAGCTAAAAGTTGGTGTCCCCACGTCCTCTTGCTTTGCCCATAGGAAGCGCAATGAGTTCCAAGTAGCAGGGCTGGCTGGATGCAATGGATGCTCCTGGAGAGGGTCTCAGTGGGGTTGGACAGACCCTGCCAGGGGCTTGCGGATGAGGATCCAGGAGAAGGTGCTAGTTTGGCGGGGTCCTCTCTCCCTGATCCCATCACCCAGGCATGCAGCTTCTGCATCTCAGGAGTTGCCAGGGTCCACTCCAGACATCTTGCTTGTGAGGCTAATCCTGCCTCCAAAGGAATCTGAGTCTGTCTCTGGTTTGGCCCCTCAAGAGAAACCTGTTGGGTCACCCATCCTGTCTACTCCAGAGGATTCACAGCACAGGCCTGAGCCCAGTCTTCTCAAAGGAATGCCTGCTTGCATTTCCAGTCTAAGGAACAGTCCTGCTTGCCGGGCTAAGTTTGTGCCCATATCATGGGATCATAGGTGAGGAGGAGGTTGCTTGTTGGACCAACGTCTTAGCTTGCTTAGCCATGCATTGCATCTGCAGGGTCTTGAACTTCCCTTTGTTTACGTACTGCACTGATTTCAGTATTAACGGTTTTGTTGAACCCATAATTTGAGTTCTTCGCCCAGTGGGAACCAGGACAGGAAGCTGCCAAGACAGACCTTCGGTTCCTCTTGCTCAGTACCGTCTGCACAGCACTTGTCCGCGGATTCAGGCAGGGACCTTTCCTTTACCTGGAAATACCAGGGATTAACCCGACAGGACCTTCTGCATGCAAAGAAGATGCTCTGCTACTGACTTGCACTCCTACTCCTCCAGAATGCTAAGATTAAGAAATTAAACAGATGAAGCCATTCATCACCTGGCTAGAGAAACTTCCATTCTGAGCTTCTACATGTATAGTTAGAAGTAAGTTCCCCCGTGATGAAAAGATTTTATTCATTAGTGCACAGGACTGCAGCATTGATAAGCTTACTTTTCGTTCTCATTAGCTTTTTGTGTGTATCTGGCTGCTGCTAAATTCACAAGAGCAGAGCCAATGAAAAAGAAGCAGCTGGCATTCCTGCTGCCAGAGAGATGCCTTGCAGAGACAAGTAGGGCTACCACCATTTTTCACAATCCTCCAAGGACCACCATTTTGGAGACATTTTCTTTTCCATTCCGAGTATCATCCATTTTGAAGTAAGCAAAACTGTACGCATGTTTTATGTTTGAGTACCAAGTACAAAATTATCTCCCCAAAGCCCTGAGATTCCCGATAACTTGTCCCCAGACAGAAACAGCTCGGACCTGCCAATGGTTCTACTTCATTTTTTCCCTACAAATTGTGGAGAATTTTGGGAAACTCCACAGAATTGCTCTCCTTTACAATGCTTTGATGGGCTGAATGGAACTCCCCTATCTACCCATTGACAACAGGGGAACAGAGCAGGCAGGTGTGCTCAAAATATTAATCCACTGGCTCTCCCAAAGCTTCTCTAAAGACACTTCCTTAAAGGTCTAGGGCAGGGGTCTGCAACCTTTAAGACAAAAAGAGCCACTTGGACCCGTTTCCGAAGAAAAAAAAACTGGGAGCCGCAAAACTCGTCATTATAAAAATAACCTTTTTGTCACTTTTTAAATTATTTCTTTGTTTGACCCCTCAGAATTACTCCTCCTCATAGAAATAAACGTTAAATTAACAAGTTACCTTTTTGTGTGTGTGTGTTCTTCACTCCCCTTCAAAACAGTGACCAGCGTACATGCCTCTTTCAATGCAGTGACCAGCGTACATGCCCCTTACAATGTAGCGGGTGGGCGGGTGGGAAGGTGACGTCGGGATGGTGCGTGACTAACGCACGCACCGACCCCATGTGACGTCACAGCCAGTACAGCGCCCGCCACAGTGGGGAGTGTTGGGGCGCACAATGCGCCTCCTCCCCTCGCTAGTATCCGCCCCGGAGCCGCGGCAAAGGTGTAAAAGAGCCACATGCGGCTCAGGAGCCGCGGGTTGCAGACCCCTGGTCTAGAGCAAAAGTACTTTCTCAACTGCCCTTTATTTCAACAGCTGCCTTTGCCCTTACTGTATACTCACAGCGCCTGCTATCCAAATGCTCATTGTACAAAAATTCACTTATCCAAAGATGAGGAATTAGTGCCCAGACCTCGCAATACACACCACAGGTACCCAAACAGCCAGACCTACATGTAGTACTGTAAACACATAAGCAGCCTTAAACAAACTTTGCTTTTTGTGTTTTGGTCTGCAGCAACCGTTTCACTTGCAAAAAGCAAGCAAATAAGCAAAAGGTGCTCTCTTATTTTTCTGCTGTCTCCCTTTCCCTCCTTTTGCAAACTTTCAGAGGTTTTCCAGGTTTTTTTTCGTGTGTGTGTGTGTGTGTGTGTGTGAAAACTCCATGTTCAAGAATGCATTAGAAATTTCCCTATAGTAAGCAATGGAAATCGTTAGCTCGTTATGTGAAACGTTCACCCAATGAACAATTTCCTGAAAACGCGTTGTGTTTGGATAGCAGGACTTGCGTGTGCACACTTACTCCCTCCAACAGAGGTGAAATTCCCAGAGTGGTTTAACAATAAATCTCTCTTCCCAATGAACTCTGGGAAGAGGATGGGAAGAGATGGGAAGAGGAGATTCCCTTGAGATGGGAAGAGGAGTCTCCTAACAGCTCTCAGCACCCTTAACAAACTGCAGTTCCCAGAATTCTTTGGGGGAAGCCATGAATGTTCAAAGGGAGAGTGAGACTGCTTTAAGTTCCTGTGCATGTTCCCATGAGGGTCTTAGGAAAAGAAGGTGGCTCCTCTCCATACAACTTTTGTAAGGAGTGGGTAGCCAGACCCCAAATTAAGAAGGAAGAAAGTTGGCAATGGGTATGGAGACTTACATAACCTCCCTTCTCTCGGCCAAGTCTTCTCACCAACCGCTGCTTCTCGCATCAGAACAGGAAGCAGATTAAAGAGGCAAATTAAGGTTCCTTTATTTCTACTGCTGCAGCCAGCCATCAGAGAAGTGTTGAGGGGCAAGGAGCAAAAGAATGACTGGGAGATGAATTATGAACCTGGATCATGAATTATGCACCCACGGTTTTCCTGCACTGCCATAGGATTATGACAATAATTACAAATCACGAATAAATGGCATGCTTGCAGCACTATCGGTATGCAATAACTGGTTGCAATTGAAAATTTAGGAGAACAGGTCAACAGAAAGAGCCTTATAAACTCTCACCAGTTAATACTCCATACCCCAGCCTCCCTTTCCTGTGTCTGTTCTGCCCAATACACAGAAGTCTTCAAATGCTGCTAGATGAGGTCACAAAAGGTCCTTGGCTTGATACCAAGAGGTAGTAGATAATGACTTGCTCCAAAGGGCTCACAAGTTCTAATAAGCAAACAGCAATGCAGCTGAATGTGCGAGGCATGAGCTACAGTGCCGGGAATATCAATCAGAGCTACTGGCATCCCTGCACACCAGAGAGAGAGAGAGAGAGAGAGAGAGAGAGAGGGTGGGGTGGGGTTGGGGTTGCAAAAAGCTGGGGCTTTTATACACAGAAGTACTTCTGTACGGATTGGAAAGTGGTGCAAAGGGTGGAGCCACTGACGTAGCTTTCAACAGAGTCAAACACTTCAGGCTGCACTGTCATGGCACACAACAACAACAGTTGTTATTATTAGAATAATAACAATAATAAAGTTGTGTTGATTATTATTATTATTATTATCATTGTTGATAATAATGATATGCTATCTAATGATATGCTATCTAATGATAATGATATGTTATCTATGACAAACCTAGACAGCATCTTAAAAAGCAGAGACATCACCTTGCCAACAAAGGTCTGTATAGTAAAAGCTATGGTTTTCCCAGTAGTGATGTATGGAAGTGAGAGCTGGACCATAAAGAAGGCTGATCGGCGAAGAATTGATGCTTTTGAATTATGGTGCTGGAGGAGACTCTTGAGAGTCCCATGGACTGCAAGAAGATCAAACCTATCCATTCTTAAGGAAATCAGCCCTGAGTGCTCACTGGAAGGACAGATTCTGAAGCTGAGGCTCCAAGACTTTGGCCACCTCATGAGAAGAGAAGACTCCCTGGAAAAGACCCTGATGTTGGGAAAGATGGAGGGCACAAGGAGAAGGGGATGACAGAGGACGAGATGGTTGGAGAGTGTTCTTGAAGCTACCAGCATGAGCCTGACCAAACTGCGGGAGGCAGTGGAAGACAGGAGTTCCTGGCGTTCTCTGGTCCAGGGGGTCACAAAGAGTCCGACATGACTAAACGACTAAACAACTAAACAACAACAACAACAACAACAACAACAACAACAACAAATGCTATCTACATTGTGTTCTACATTGTGTTTGATAGGTTCCTATCACAGGAGCTTACAGTTTTAAAATAAATACAAGTGAAACAACAGCGGAAGCGGAGAATGGAGGCAGGGCAAAAGGGGAAGAGTATGTGATCATTGCAATTACATGAATTTTGGCTTAGTTACAACAGGGTGCTGGCTGTTCCAGAGGCTCCCTGCAAAAGGTGAGTTTTGAGGGGCAACTTGTAAGGGAAGGGTTGAATTCTGGGAGGGAGCAGTCAGTAATTTAATTTTTTTAAAAAGGAATTTAATGGACAAATTTGGGGGATCTTGGATCCCCCCAAAAAACTTTTGACATCACAGTATCACAGAGTGGGAACTTATGGGAATAGTCATTTAAAAAAATAAAAAATTAGGGTCAACTTTTTTGATCTGCGGAACTGTGCGCAGTTACAGGTGCCACATAATATTCATTCTGCTCTAGAAATCATTATTCTAGTGTGGCAGCACCTACACTTTGGAACTTCCCTGCCTACTCAGTGGCGTAGCGTGGGGGGTGCCAGGGGTGCCAGCCGCACCGGGTGCAACACCTGGGGGGGCGCGAGTCCAGAGGGAAGGGACAAGCAATCGAGGCTTGGTTGGGGTGGGGGGTCGTCGTCTCCGCCACTGCTTCTGTTTTCCGCTGCGCTGAGGCGAGCTGGGCGCGGCCAGGCATGCAAGCGCAGCGCCTGGCCAAGCGCTGCAGCCTGGGGAGCCGGCGCCTTAGCGCCTCGCCGTCGGCGGCGCAGCCGTTGCCCAAGCTCGACAACTCGTGGAGGGCGCCTCTCTCTCTCTCTCTCTCTCTCTCTGCCGGGAGGGGAGGGGCTTTCCCTGCTCTTTGTTCCGTTTGAGCAAACACAGCAACGAAACAGAGCAGGGTGGGCAGTAAGACCCTGAGGCAGAATGCAGGAAAGCAGCCACTTCCTCTTTTCAGGTTTCCCTTCTCCGGTACCTACCCACCCACGTTTATTGCGAGGGAAATCTAGCTGACTGCAGGGAAGGGGTTGGGTGCATGTAATGTGTAACAAAGACATCAGGTGTACGTCTTTGGTGGAAAGGGTATAAGGGTGGGGAGGTAGAGTGCATTTAAAAAAACCAAAACATTGTGGATTTAAACAAGGAAAATGTAGCATAATCTACTGTTTGTAAGGGCCCTTTGGGATTGGTTTTACCCATCTCAGACAGTTAGCTCATAGTGTAAATAAAGATGGCTGTTGTTTACATTTTTTTAATAAAAGCATCAACAACGATCCTTTTGCACGGTCTGTTGTGCTGTGTTGCAGAACTTTTTGCAGTTGCAGGATTAGGGATGGTGTTCTGTGCTACAGTGGCGTAGCGTGGGAGGTGCAGGCTGGGCCGGCCACACCGGGCGCAGCATCTGGGGGGCCGCGCTCCACGGGTTAGGGGGCGCAAAATCCACGGGTTAGGGGGCGCAAATTACTTGCCTTGCCCCGGGTGCTGACAACCCACGCTACGCCACTGTGCCTACTGATATCTGGAAGACACCTTTGCTGTACTTTTTTCGGTGCCTGTTTAAAATGTTTTTGTTTAGGCAAACTTATCCAGACATGTAGAAAATTCACATCTGTTTTAATCCCCTTTTAGCTTATATTAGATACCATTTCATGCCATTACTTTTTAGCCTCAGGACAGTTTCACCAGCAGTGGATTAACTCTGTTCTATCCATTCCACATCCATCTATTTCCAGCACTCATCATTTCCCACTTTGTATATGTTGTGTATAAATACCACAATATCCAAAGTTTAACAGAGTCCCTCCCCTCACAGACATCAATATAGATTTATCCAGCCTTGAGGAACTGCTAGCCCATGCAGCACTGCTGTTAAATGGCATTAAAATACAACACAGCAAGGTTTGCAAGAAGTTTTGTAAGGTGAATTATTTGAAATATTGCAAAAAAAGATAATGAGGAGAATTCTTAGTTAAAGATAATTAAATATGAAATTAAGAAATGCATAATAAGTGATAAGAATGGAAAATCATCAGCGGTGTTGACGGAAGTCCAAAAATTATTGTATAAGATGAGAAGTTTTGTTGTATGAATGATAAGTAATATGTTAAAAACTAATAAAAATGTATATAAAAATAAAATAAAATACAACATAGCACTTTAGTAATTTCCTCCCATTTTGTAACACAGTCAATTTTTTGTTCTATCTCCCACGTGAATAACAATTTGATATTTTTGGGACAATTTTTTTCCAGGTTTTTGACAAATTGATTTCTCAAACTTATTTGGCCATTTATTTTAAGAATCTCTAATTCAAAAATATTAATATAATATGAATTCTACATTATCCAAAGCTTCCCTCGTTTGATCTATAGACATTATTTGATTATTATCAATTTGTTCAACCATAATTTTCCAGCCCTCCTTTATGCCAGTTAACAAATTACTCCATGGTTTCATTTTTACTGAATGGTGGATAAAATAGCAGAGATGTAATTAGTGATGTCAATAGACACAGTTTGCTTTTTATTTATCCCATATAGTGCAAAGTGCTGGAGAAACAACCCTTCTCCAATATTCTGTCTTTTGGGTCCATCCATAATAATAAATTTGATGGGATTGTTACAAAACATTCCTCTACTGCTTCTATTTCTCCTTGTCCTGGTTGATAATACCATTTGGTAATCCAAATTATTTGCCTGAAATTCATTTATTAAATCAGGAGATGACAACCCTCCCTTATTTTTGTTGGTGTACGTTATTTTAGCTTTAACTTGTGGTGTTTTTGTTTTTCAGCCCATATAAAACTGATATTTAATCGTTGCCAAGTTATTACCTTGATGTTGCCCTCTCTGCAGATTAAATTTTGTAGATAAGCTTCCTTTCACTAAAACTCTTGCTTGGAGTAAACTGAATCTATTTTATAAAACTTGTTCCGAAAACAACTTTTTTCAGCACATATAAAAGATAGGACCATTCAACCCTATCAAAAGCTTTTTAGTGTCGACAAAAGTGATAAATGATTCCCCCATTGATGAAATTATTATATTTATCATTTCAAGGATATTATATGCCATTCTCCTTCTAAGAAAAACCTACTGTTCTGTATAAATTTATTTATGCATTACCACATCAAAGCTCCTTGCCAGTGTTGATGCAAATAATTTTAATCAGAATTTAATAATGATACTGCATTATGCTGTATGGGTAGTAATAAATTCTTTTCTGGTTTGGGAAAAATCATGACTGAATCCTCATTCAATGTTTGTAGGATTTTATCTTCCCTCAACATGGAATTACAGGAATTGCCCCATGTCCATGTGATCAGCACGCATGTGCCATTTACAGCACTGCAAGGGGGTGGGGCTGGTCATGAATGCACTTCTGTGTGAGTGGGGAGTTTCCTGTAAAACATACAATTGTATATTTGGAAGATATCCCAATGGTCATCTAGCCCAACCCCCTGCAATGCAGGCAAGTGCTTTGTAGAACTCAAATGAAAATCCATCAGGTCTGGACGATTTTTGAATTTTGGCTTTTGCTATTATTTTCCTTACTTCTTTTTCTTGAATTGGAGCATGCAAACATTCTTTTTCTACACCTGTTAGGAAAAAACTTTTGTTTTTTCTTGTATTTGTGGACTTTTGGAAGACATAACTTGATATAATATTTCTTAAACCCTTCCTTTAGTTCTTGCTCATTAAGAACATATTGATTATCATCCTTCCTATTAAGTGGAATTACTTGCTTTCTAAACTTCTTTCTTAAATAATATGCGAGTAATTTATCATCTGTTACCTTTTTTTAAAAAAAAAACCTGCTTTCTTGCTAAACCAAACTGTGCTTTCACTGTAATAGCCTTTTAGCCTCTAATAATTTTTCATTAATAATTTTCCTTGCATCCTTTCCCCCCTTAGATGCACCTTTTTTTAACCCCCCCCCAAAACGGCCGTAGCCAATTCCCATAATATAGAATCATTAATGTTTGGGGTATCATTATTATTTAAGTTCCTCTGAAACAGTTTTAACAAAAGACTCACTCCGTATTAAGAACAAATTAAGATTTGCATTATATTGTAAAGTTAATAGTAAAACTAATTGGGCTGTGATCACTATATAGAGCAGTACCAAGAGTTGCATAGTCAATCCTTTGTGTTAATTCTGATGATGTAAAACAAATATTTGTGAATAAATATCAGGTACTCTGGAGTAATATGTATAATCTCTGTAATAATAATAATAGGCTGGTTTTATTTTAAAGTATTTCTGAGATTACTCATAATACGTTTAGAGAATGCAGTAGCTAGGTTGATGACTGGAGCAATTTATCACCGGGCTGCCGTGCCTCCCAGAATATTTGAGGGCTCTTTGCATCCTTTCTCTCACCTGAGACAACTGAGGAATGGAAGGAGAAGTGTAAAACAGCCACCCCGCCCCTTTGAGTGTCCTCCCTTCTTGCCGCATTCAAAAAATGGCAGAAGTCTGAGTGAAGCAGGGTGGAATAACACGGAGGGCTTGTTTTTCTAAAAGCAAGGAAACAAAGCAGTTTGAAGAATGAGAAATAGCAAGAGAAGCTACAATGCAGAGGCTTTCCCTAACTTCCTTCCTGCTGTCCTCAATCCCTGTTTTAAATTGCCACTTTCCTTCCTTCATTGTCACCCCTACTCAACACTATTTTAACCTCTGCCACCGTTTAAAATCTCTACCATTTCGTTTCCATTGGTGTTTCATTCAAACCTCTGCTGTTGTTTAAAACTGCACTCCTGCTTTACTCAAATATCTGTAGTTTAAAACAATTTTTTCCCTTAGTGTTGCTTTACCGCTGCTTTACTCAAACCTCTGCCCTTATTTAAAACAGCCACTTCTTTTTCAGTGTCTCTCTTTTTATTCTCAAACTTCTTCCTCAGCTTCCTCATGTGAGAGATAAAAGATGCAGAACTTTACTCAGACCTCTGTCATGGTGTAAAACTGCCATTTTACTCTCAGTTCCCTCCACCCGTTTTACTCAAATGTCTCCTGTTGTTTTACGCCACCACTTTCCCTGTCTGTGGTGGCTGCTGGTGATGTACAGCCTACCATCTCTTTTGCTCCCTGACCTGACTCTGAATTTATGCAATTTCTTCAGTGGGGGCTGTGCTCCGACTTCAACGAAATCCGGGATTGTGATGCAGCACTAGAAATGATAGCAGCCTTGCATTTTTATGTATATAGGAAGATATTTGCAACACTAACCTGGAGAGCATGGTAGTGAGTCCAGGTGTGGCACAAAGCCTCAAGCAAGAACATGAGTGCGGGAATTGCTAGTTGGTTTTGTCCTCACTTAGGGACGCAGGTGGTGCTGTAGTCTAAACCACAGAGCCTAGGGCTTGCCAATCAGAAGGTTGGCGGTTCGAATCCCCGCAATGGGGTGAGCTCCCGTTGCTCGGTCCCTGCTCCTGCCAACCTAGCAGTTCAAAAGCACATCAAAGTGCAAGTAGATAAATAGGTACTGCTCCAGCGGGAAGGTAAATGGCATTTCTGTGTACTGCTCTGGGTCGCCAGAAGCGGCTTAGTCATGCTGGCCACATGACCTGGAAGTTGTATGCCGGCTCCCTCGGTCAATAAAGCGAGATGAGCGCCGCAACCCCAGAGTCGTCCGCGACTGGACCTAATGGTCAGGGGTCCCTTTACCTTTGTCCTCACTTATTTTTGTTGTCTTAATCAGTAACAAGGGGAGCATTGGCCATGCATCTCCTCCCCAGAGTATGGTGGGAGGGCTTTCTTGCTCCTGAAGGTGTGAAATGGAGTTTCTTTTGCAAGAGGATACACTAGAGGAGGTATCAGGGACGGGTGACGCACCTATGGCCACTGACACCTAAGAAAAACGATGCAGGAGTTAGTGACTAAGGTTGAGTATCGTCTCTTCCCCTATCCTGCCCATGTGAAGGTTCTTGCATTTTGAGAATCTTTGGCTAAATGCCCAGTGACTGAGTGGTTACCTCCAAGTGAGTTATGAGCACTGCAAAGAAGAGAGGTGGTGATGGAGACTGTGGACGAGCAACAGTGGGAAGGAGCAGCAGCAGATGATAAAGAGCTGCTGACACAAGGGGAGGTCTGGTGATGGGGGTGGGCAATGCACACTAACACACAAACCAGGGCAGGGGGCACCGGTGGCTGTTGACTTAGCAGCAACAGATCAGGGGTCATCAGCGGGACTCCCAGGGTTTTTATCGCGAAACATTTTTTGATTTATAGGTTTGGTATTCCTGGATTTTAAAGAACTGTGACATTTTGGGAGCTGCTGTGACTTTCATTATATTGCTTCTGTTTTTATGCTGTGTTTATATACTGCGGTTTTAATTTCATAGGCAATGTTTTACCTTTATTGTAAGTCACCTGGGGAACTCTTGTTATTTGGTTGGCATATAAACGTTGCAAACAAATAAATCAAAATTCAAGCAGCCTCTAGCCTGAAAATACAAATTAGCAAAAGAAGATGGGCAGACCTGAAGCACAAAGCCTCATTTTAGTGGACAGTGCAATTTTATAACAAACTGCGGTTGACAAACTGCAACCAATTTCCATATTACTGACAGCAACCTGCCACAAGATGGAGATAGCAGGTAAGAGAGGAGACCCTACCTTTCCAACTAAAGTTTGTGTGCAGTTAGACCCGGACAGCAAGCCCAACTGAACTCAAGGAGATTTACTTCTGCATAGGACTGCACTGCAAGTCACAGCAGCTTCTGCTACTGAATTATTTTAACATGTCTTGAAAAAAAAGCCTTTACAATCTAATGAAAAAGAATCTCACCAAAGCTACACACACCATTGGAACAGTTCACCGTCCATCGTGGGCACACTCTATGCATTTGAAGCCATAACCTGTGCCGTCTTATTTTATAAAATAAATCTTATTAATTTTTAAAATATAGACAAAATACAAACAACACAAAACATATGGATAAACAAGGAAAGAGGGGCGAAGTGACTAGAGTGGATAAAAGGGAGGGGAAGGTAATAGAAGATTATAAAGGTAAAGGGACCCCTGACCGTTAAGTCCAGTTGCGGACGACTCTGGGGTTGCGGCGCTCATCTTGCTTTACTGGCCGAGGGAGCCGGCGTACAGCTTCTGGGTCATGTGGCCAGCATGACTAAGACACTTCTGGTGAACCAGAGCAGCACACGGAAACGCCGTTTACCTTCCCGCCGGAGTGGTACTTATTTATCTACTTGCACTTTGACGTGCTTTCGAACTGCTAGGTTGGCAGGAGCTGGGACCGAGCAACGGGAGCTCACCCTGTTGCGGGGATTCAAACCGACCTTCTGATCGGCAAGCCCTAGGCTCTGTACCCTACATTAATTAATTAATGTACCCTACATTAATTCATGTGATGCAGCTTTTATAGCCACAATCCAAGGCATTAAAAAAGTATTCTACCATAATCTTCTAAAATATATCCTCTCCACAGACTTAATTGGACCATTGAGGGTCCATGTTCCGTCTCTGCTGTATTGACATATATCAATGATTTAGACCAAATAGCACAAAAAGGATCTGATTTATGTTCTCCCCTCATTTTTTTTATTTTTTGGTATGTGATGTGCTTAAGGGCTCATAGTCTTATTTAAGGGTATGAACCTGTTTCAGATGAAGCAACAAGTTTATTCTGCTTATGGCCTCAAAGACCACCCTGCTGAAGCCTCAGAACCTCATGGAAGGCTAAGATTTCCACCGGTTATGTGAAGGGCTTCAGTGACTTGCTGCCATGCCTTTATCTGACCTGGTACCAGACATTTGTCCTCAGAGACAAACCAGAAACAGCACTGGTTAAGGAGCTTGGAATCAGTGCTGAGAAGACCCACTGAAGAGTCCTTGGTGTTGTCAGAAGAGGAGGTCCTTGTGAGTGCTGGCACCAAAAGATCAAGGTCCAGGCCAGACAGCAATGACACAGCATGTTTCTACAATCCCAGAGTTGTCGCCTGGCCTCATGAGTAAGCAATCTCGGAAATGCCTTCATTACTAGCTGCAGTAGTGTGATCTAGAAGGGCAGATTAAAGGAGGTCTCCTTCTTGAGCCTTCCAGTTTGTGGAAATAACTCAAGCTGCTGACTCCTTGGTCCAGTTACCCCTCCTTGTTGTGCTGTATCTTGCCTGAAGTCCCTGTGATAATGACCTTGAGCTGTCCCCCCCCCCCCCACCTCTGGGTTGTATTTTGGACCTAGATGGATTCTCTGTGCTTGACTTTGGCTTGTCTGAGCAGTGCTGCACCTGCAACCCTGCACTCATTTTGGTATAAGCTTATACCACCTGAGATTGGGACCCCAGACCCTGAGGATACCCACTGGACCACGGCTCCTCTTAGATCCTTGCCTGCTCCCCAAGATGAGCAAAACTAGGATCTAGATTGGTATCGGAAAGCTTTTAATGTTTGATGTTTTGATGTGTTCCTTTACATTTTGTTAGAAGGCACCCAGAGTGGCTGCAGCAACCCGGTCAGTTGGGTGGAGTACAAGTTATTATTGTTATTATTATTATTAACCATCTCTCTCTGCCTTTTTCCTTCTCCTTAAAGCGAAATTCACGTGCACACACTCAAAAAGCCATGAAAGAAAATAGTGCTGCTGCTATTGACTCCCCCTAGGTCAGACAATCCACTTGCAGGTTCCAAGCCATCAGCAGAAGGCTAGGTGTACAGGGAACCAGTGGAAGCTGGTCCACCAGGGTTATCAGGGCACAGCCAGGGCTTTTTTTTCCGTGGGAACTCACTGGAACTCAGTTCTGGCACCTCTCAGGTGGGCACCATTGCCATTCTAAGAGAACGAGGGAGGTGTTCATGGCAAGTTCCGTCACCTCTTTTTCTACAAAAATAGCACCGGGCACAGCCCTCCTAATGTGTATGTCAAGCATTTTAAAGATAAACTTATTTCAAAGCTACACTCTCTTTCCCGCCCCCATTTTATAATTCTGATTGAAGTCTGAGGTTCTGCAAACGTTGCTGTCAATCAGCTCTCTGCCCCACACAGCCAACCCCAAATTCCTCCCATGCATCTCTAAGCAAAAAAGGCAAGTGATTGAATGGACTTGTCCAGCTAAAAAATCTGTGGTTAAGAGGGCTACCCAGCACAGCCACTATAGCAGACTTGGGAGGTGTTAGGACTGCCTCAAGAACAGCCTTAGCCTAGGTCAGAACCAGGCATCTGTTCTGAGCATGCTCAGAGCTGTTTCCTTGAAGACCACACATACCCAGCCAGGCCTTAGGAGTGCACTTGTTCTCTGAGCTCCCTTTTTGTGTAACTGAGCAGGACTGGCTGCAAAGTGGCTTTGTTGTCTTTCCCTATGTATTTGTTTTACTTATACAATTTTTGTTACATGGATGGAGATACTGGGAGCAGTTTAAGGGTTTGCAAGTGTATTGTTACATAAATGTTCACGGTTTACCACAAATGATGCATCGGACGAAGTGGACTTTAGCCTCCAAAAGCTTATGCACTAATAAACGTGCTGGTCCTTTCCCTGTTTTGCTGAAATTGTACTGCAATACAATCTATTTTAAAGGCTTCTAAGGATAAAAAGAGTATGGAACACTTGGGCAAATTTAAATTGCATTACAAAAGGCTCAAACAAGAACACTGTGCACGGGTTGCAGTCTCTTCTTGCATACCACACCCAGGCAAGCCTGTTGCAACAGGCAAGGCACTGCTGGATTTGCTGAAGAGCTACCTATAAAGTCTTATGTTTCTAGGTCCGCATATCGCAGCTGTAGACCAGATCATTTCCCCCTTTGATTTTGGGTTGCTGTTTTTCATTTGTTTGTTTAATGATTCCAAACTGGCCCTCCACACCTCCCCAATGCAAAACCAGGGGCAGGAAGGCTGGAAATTTACTTTTTAAACAATTCTCATTTCTTTTAATCATTATTGGGTTTGTGTCCATTCCACCCTTCCTCCAAGGAGCTCAATTCAAAGTGTTGGTGCTGACCTTTAAAGCCCTAAATGGCCTCGGTTCTGTATACCTGAAGGAGCGTCTCCACCCCCATCGTTTTGCCCGGACACTGAGGTCCAGCACCGAGGGCCTTCTGGCAGTTCCCTCACTGCGAGAAGCCAAGTTACAGGGAACCAGGCAGAGGGCCTTCTCGGTAGTGGCGCCCTCCCTGTGGAACGCTCTCCCACCAGATGTCAAAGAGAACAACAACTACCAGACTTTTAGAAGACATCTGAAGGCAGCCCTGTTTAGGGAAGCTTTTAATGTTTGATGTATAGCAGTATTTTAATATTTTTTTGGAAGCCGCCCAGAGTGGCTGGGGAAGCCAGCCAGATGGGCGGGGTATAAATAATAAATTATTATTATTATTATTATTATTATTATTATTAGGTGGCAGTCATGGGTCTCCTTTCCCCCATGTTATCCTCACAAAGACCTTGTTAAGCTGAGAGACTGGCCCAAGTCAGACAGTGAACTTCATGACTGAGTGAGGATTTGAATCCCGGTCTCCCAGCTCCTGGTCCACTTAATATCCTTTCTCCCTATTCCACATTCTGGAAAGATGATGTAGAAATGACTAAGATCGCTGTATCCTCCCAAACAGTGCCTGTGGGGCACCTTTATGACTAACCTACTCAGGTTGCAATTCTGTACAAGCTTATGAAGTGGCAATCCCAGGGATTCATTGAGGCCTGCTTCTGAGTAATGTACGGTTTCTTTGACTTGAACACACACTAGAAATTGTGGTGGCAACTCTGAATCAAGGCACAACACTTAGGTATAAAAAAAATCCACTGTTTCATTGCAAAGGGAGGGGGAGAGAACCAGAACAGGTGGGGCCGCACATATTTCTTTCCTGCAGAGAAGCAACTGTGGCAGCAGCTGTATCCTGGCTGTATCTGTAGTATCTTTGCAAGGGAGCCGGGTGGAGAGAAAACCAGAACTGGCCACACCCATAAGATCTCATTGGCCATGCCCCCATGCTTCTGCTCTTGGAGGCGAGTGTCAGTACAGAGGCATGCTCAATAACTCAGTGATGGGTTTCACAACAGCCAATTCATCCTTCATCTCTGGTCGCTGATATCCCCTGTAAGAGATTAGAATTGAGCCACATAAGTGGAACCTGACCAGCGAGTGACATAAGTCGGCAAAGTGCTGTTCTGGGCAGGCCTTAGGTGGTTCAAAAATCTTCATAAAGGCAGCCAAGAAAGCATCCCAGGATGGAGGAGTGGGCTTTCCCATTCAGGGACGGAGATACCCAGTCAAGATCTTCTCTCCATAGTGCTAGAACCAATTCAGTCTTGTCCATGTGACAGGTCTCAGGCTGCAGCATAGACAATAGCTTGGCACTGGGCAATAAAACTATGCAAGTTTGGGTGCTATTAAAACATTTGTGTAAAGGCATTTGGAGCTGTGAGTTCCTGGCTTGTGGTACAATGGTTATCTGATAGTCTTCTGTCTTGTCTAAGAACAACTAGTTTTCTGCCTGGTGATGATCTGTTCCTGCAGAGCCTGGGACCCAGTTGTGGCTCCATCCATTATGTTTTTGGGAGTACAGTGGTACCTCGGGTTAAGTACTTAATTCGTTCCGGAGGTCTGTTCTTAACCTGAAACTGTTCTTAATCTGAAGCATCACTTTAGCCAATGGGGCCTCCCGCTGCTGCCGCGCCGCTGGAGCACAATTTCTGTTCTTATCCTGAAGCAAAGTTCTTAACCTGAAGCACTATTTCTGGGTTAGCAGAGTCTGTAACCTGAAGCGTATGTAACCCGAGGTACCACTGTAATGTAAACCCATAGATTAATGGAGTCTGAGCAAACTGTCAGGAACCACTAGAGGCAGAGAGTCCAAACAGGCTCACAATCAGCTTCCAACCAAAGGAGATAATGAACCAAAGGGGTGCTGATCAGGTTCTAGAGAAAGATCTCCAGAGGGCCTTCTCCCAGCCAAGTGGGAAACCAGTTTTTCTACTGGAAATGCTGGGGCTTAAAATCCCAGTGGCATTCCTGGCAGAAATGGATGCACCAGGGACCTGGAGCATCTGCTCCCACCTCCGCTGCCAGTGCAGGCAAGATGCTGGTCCTTTGGAATCAGAAGGGATGGGCAGGAGGGCACTCCACAAGCAGCCTGATCATTCTGCTGGTGCTTCAACCAGACGTTCACAGGCTTTTAGATCAGGCCTTGAGTTGGTGGTTCTTCCATGGTCGGGTTCCAAAATGGGCAAATGATATGATGAAGTGAACTTGAGGGAAGGCAGAGCAGGCATCTGTTTAGCATCTTCTGTCATGGGTGAGTTGCTCAGAATGAGGAACCAAACCTGAAGCAAGAGCTAGATAGGAGTTCCTTGCGGCATATGCTATGGCCAGAGTGCCAAGCAGCAACCCCATTCCTGGCTTTTACTAGGGCACTACTGCAACACAATAGAGATGAAGCTGGAGACCCTCTCTTCCCGAGGGCTTCTCTGGTGGTGCACTGGGAGCCTACGGGCAGACTTCCCGATTCAAGGTCCCAGACCCCTTACACTTGTTCAATCCCCACCTGCTTTTGTAGAAGCACCAGAATGAGGGCAAGAGAGTAGAAGAGCAGAGCCCGGACTTTCCCACGGTTGCATATTCCCAGCAATCCCCCTAGTTCTTAGAAGGATTCTTGGCTTAAGGAACATGATTGGTCAATGTCACAAATGACAGCTGGTGTGATGGGGTCACTAGAGGATTGGACTAGGGCCTGGGAAACAGGGGATCAAATCCCTGCTCAGCTGGGAAGCTCACCAGGTGACCTTGGGCCAGTCTAACCTACCTCGCAGGGTTGTTGTTGTGGGGATAGAATGGGGAGGAAGAGGAACCACGTGTGCCACCCTGTGCACCTTGGAGGAACGGTGGGATATAAATGTAATATATAAATAAAACAACAACAACAATAACACGAAATAATTATGGCTAGGGATTTTAATGCTGTCACTTTCTATGGACACTTTTGAAAACCCAGAAAATACCGTATTTTTTGCGCTATAAGACTCACTTTTTCCCTTCTAAAAAGTAAGGGGAAATGTGTGTGCGTCTTATGGAGCGAATGCAGGCTGCGCAGCTATCCCAGAAGCCAGAACAGCAAGAGGGATTGCTGCTTTCGCTGCGCAGCGATCCCTCTTGCTGTTCTGGCTTCTGGGATTCAGAATATTTTTTTTCTTGTTTTCCTCCTCCAAAAACTAGGTGCGTCTTGTGGTCTGGTGCGTCTTATAGAGCGAAAAATACGGCACCCAATACAAGTGTTTAGAAAGGTGTACTCTAACCCACCCGCCGCCTGCCACTCCCCAAGCTGCTCTTGCTCTCCCAAACATGAACTCTATTCTCCTTAGCATCCTCAGCAGGATGGAGCAAAGGAAGGGTCCCTTTCGCCCTCCCTCCTCCTTCCTGCCATTGCTCTCCGTTGCACAGACTAAAGGCAGGGTGGGATGCTAGAGCGCTTATGAAGAGCTTCTCCAATGCAATGCAATATGGAAAAGAAATCAAGATCACAGGCCCAAACTTTCACCACCCTAATACCCAGAAAGGGTGTGCAAAAGAAAAGAGGGCACACTCCCTTTGCGTATCCCCACTGAGCTGAATCACCCTGCTGGACTTCTCGAAGAAGAAGAAGAAGAAGAAGAGGAGGAGTTTGGATTTGATATCCCGCCTTTCACTCCCTTTAAGGAGTCTCAAAGCGGCTAATATTCTCCTTTCCCTTCCTCCCCCACAACAAACACTCTGTGAGGTGAGTGGGGCTGAGAGACTTCAAAGAAGTGTGACTGGCCCAAGGTCACCCAGCAGCTGCATGTGGAGGAGTGGAGACGCGAACCCGGTTCCCCAGATTACGTGACTACCGCTCTTAACCACTACACCACACTGGCTCTCAAAGAAAATGGGAAGGGGCAGGAGCAGCTTCTTCCTCTTCCTCCTCCTCGGAACGGCCATACACTTGCCAGCTTTAGTAGATGGATGAGGAAGCAACAGCCGCCGCCCTGTGCCACCTGCCCTCTTTGGTCCAGGAGAGGGGAGAGAAGGTAAACCATTGCCATGGCTGCCACAGAGCGAGGAAGGGGTGTTGCTGAACCCTGCAGTGATGCTCTCAGGGGCTGCTGCATCTCCACAGCCACTGGTCAGCAGTTGGAGATGGTGGGGCCTAATAACAGTGGCAATTTCTGATAAAGTTCTTCTCCTGCTGGTGCTTCAGTTAAGTAGCACAACCTTGCTTCCAAACCAGCTCCTGATGACTACACGGCTGGCAGTTTCATGTGTCTGTCCACCCCCACCAATTTTCTGCTCCTCCTTCTCCTGCGCAAGCTCCACCCAGACTTAAACCAACATCAAGTTTTCGAGGGTATCCTATCTGCTGCTGCTTTGGGATTAAGTGTAGGCCAGCATCTCTTTCTTCCCCCATCCCATCCACGTTGCAGAGAGTCTCTGCCTCCCCTTGCGCTGTGTGCAAATGGGCCGGTCCTTTGTGCAATTTTATTATTATGCTGTTACCATTTCATTTATGAATCGCTTTCTATGAGGTGTCGTGAAATGATTTACATAAAAGCAAATATAAAACAGCTACATATGTAAAAACACTTAAAACAATTGCACTTATAGAAACAGTTTAAACAACTACTATGAGACACGCCTTAGCAGGATGATGATAATAATAATAATAATAATAATAATAATAATAATAATAATAATTTATTATTTATACCCCACCCATCTGGCTGGGCTTCCCCAGCCACTCTGGGCAGTTTCCAACAGAACACTAAAATACAATAGTCTATTAAACATTAAAAGCTTCCCTCAACAGGGCTGCCTTCATATGTCTTCTAAAAGTCTGGTAGTTGCTTTTCTCTTTGACATCTGCTGGAAGGGCATTCCACAGGGCGGGTGCCACTACTGAGAAGGCCCTCTGCCTGGTTCCCTGTAACTTGGCTTGTCGCAGTGAGGGAACCACCAGAAGGCCCTTGGCGCTGGACCTCAGTGTCCGGGCTGAACGATGGGGGTGGAGACGCTCCTTCAGGTATACTGGGCTGAGGCTTTTTAGGGCTTTAACGGTCAGCACCAACACTTTGAATTGTGCTCGGAAACGTACTGGAAGCCAGTGTAGGTCTTTCAAGACCGGTGTTATATGGTCTCAGCGGCCGCTCCCAGTCACCAGTCTAGCTGCCGCATTCTGGATTAGTTGTAGTTTCCGGGTCACCTTCAAAGGTAGCCCCACATAGAGTGCATTGCAGTAGTCCAAGCGGGAGATAACCAGAGCATGCACCACTCTGGTGAGACAGTCCACGGGCAGGTAGGGTCTCAGCCTGCGTACCATATGGAGCTGATAAACAGCTGCCCTGGACACAGAAGTGACCTGTGCCTCCATGGACTGCTGTGAGTCCAAAGTGACTCCCAGGCTGCGCACCTGCGCACAGCTACCCCCACCTCTTCACCCTGATACTCTTCCCCATTTGACTGCGTTTGAGGCTGGGGCAGAGCGAGGAGGGCGCTTATGTACATCCTGCCAGTGTGCATGGTGCCTTGGAACACAAACCCTTCACAAATGGGGAGTTGCCTGTAATCAAATGAGTGCCTTTGTTGGTGGTTGTTTAAAGACAAGATTGACCCCTTACTTAATGAGCCAAGTCACAATTTAACCAGGTGGGGAAAATGTTTTTGTTGGATAGGAAGGCTTCCGGTTGTTAAAATGAAAGCTCCCTCTCCCTACCTGTGACCCTCAAAAAACACTTAAGAAGATTCAAATCCACTTAATTAATCCATCAATCCATTGGAGGGTGAGGGACACAAGAATTAGCTTAGAAAATTCACAGTAATTGGTATCCAAGGATGGCTTGAGACTTCTCAGCATGGCAACAATTATTACTACGCTGCCATTTTAATGGTTTTATCCTTTTGGTGGGAGCCAGGTAGTGAACTTGGGGGGCGGTTTGTAGAGCAAACAGGGATAGACCTTGGGAAGGGGCAGAGAAGGAGAGGAGCTCTATAAAATTAAAGAATCATGTAATTAAGTCTGCAACTGTAAACATCTGGGGGAAATATAAATGGATTTTGGCTCTGGGAGTGCCCCTAGTATCACCAGCACTATAGTCTAAAATTTGGGCGCTGAATATTTCTCAATAAGTAGGATAAGTATTGTTTTGGGGATGGTAAAGAAAAAATTGAGCAGATACTGTGATGATCAATATAATTTTACCTTTTGCTGCTATAATAAATAATTACAGAACTACCAACATTAGGGATGGGGTTCTTAATGTCCAAACATGATATAATATAAAAAGGAAACAAACAGGGCAACCTTATGCAGGTCAACTCAGAAATTGTACTCAAAAGTATTTACTCCCATGCGAGTGTGTATAGGAGCCACAACATGACTTTGGAAATATTGAAAAGGGTACATACTATTACAACAGAGGCTGAACCATTTTCAAGTAAGGTAAAATGGGAATTGGACCTGCAGGTGTGTTTTTCAGATAAAGATTGACAGTACCTATATAAAAATTAGCAACCTCTGTATCCTTAAATGTGACCAGTAAAAAGAATTAAAACACTTGTGTGTTTATTTGGAACATGTACATACACTACACTTCAACAAAAAGTTCTTAAGACACTTTGGCTTACAACAATGTATTGTTAAAGCTGTTTACATTCTCAGCAGGGACACTTCTACCCCTGAGCAAACTGTGCTGCAAATCTGCTGTGTGCGTACTGCAAATCTAACCCTACAGATGTTTAGCAGATTTGCTGGTTATGTAAGAAAATTAAATACTTAGGGCCCCCATAAAAACACAGCATGGTGTATTGACCACGGTGTCAGACTGGGACTGGGGAGTCTCAGCTTCAAATCCCTATGCAGTCATGAAGCTCCCTGGGAGACCTTAGACCAGGTAATATCCCTCAGCTTAATCTCCTTCTAAGGGTGGTTGTGAAGATGACACAGGGCCAGGGAGAGTCATATAGGCTGCTTTCTTCTTCTTGGTGGAAAGGCAGGATATAAAAAATTGAAATCCCTGTTGTTCTGAGCACCAAATGGGTGTGAGAAACAATACAAACAGTTCTTTGGATTAAAATAATGCTATCTAGATTATACACTGATAATGCAGCAATAACGCCTCGTGCCAAAAACTGGAGCTCTTAAAAAGTCCTTTTTATGAGGATTTTCCTTCTTCTTCTTTTTGCAGAAAATACAGTTTGTTATGAGTGCACACAAAGTCACTACTGTGATTTAAACCCATTTGTTTTGTTAAACAGAAATGCATGTGTGTGGAAACAACTGGGGATTTTTTTTTTTTTTTTAAATAGTAGGTCCCGTTGGGATAATGCTATAGCAGTATTCCAAACTAATTTGTGAAATATTGTTCATATGGTATTCTTTTAAAAAAGACACATGATTTAATGTGATTCCCCCCCATATTCCCCTTTTCCTGCCCAACATACCATGTAAAATAATAATAAAAAATACACAAACAGGCCATATTAAATTACAAACAAAAAAGGAACAATGGAGGATACCAGTGGCAAAATGACTTCTGGAAGGAAAGTCCTTCCCTCCTCCTCATTCTCTTCTCCTCCACTGGCCCAGAGGCTGCGGTACAACAGCCAGACATTCACACTTCACAACATGCTCACTAGCAACGGGTATTTTATTGCAACCCTTCAATAGGCAAACACCTTTTCACTCTGAGGACATACAAGTCTGGATGGAAGGAGAACATGGCACAGTATCAGGGAGACAAGTCCCCTCCTCTTAATACTTTGGATCTGTTGCAGAACCCTGCACAGAAAACCCTCTACAGGTCACTAGCTTGAAGCACAGACAGGAAAGGACAAAGCCTACCGAAGCCACACCGCCTACGGACTTTCCCGGTGCATTAACCAGTTTGCAAGCCGGAGGTCTCTCTCTCCTGTGCTCCCAAAGCTGCCAAGTACCCTGTCATGCAGTTCAGAATCTCTTATTTCAGCAGATACCAGCCCTTGCTTCAAACACAGCAAGAACAAAAAGAAGAAGAAGAAAGAAGAAGAAGCAATAAGCTCTGTGCCCTACATGCGCTCAAAGCTAACCTCTTTCTTGTACTCCACGGATGTATCCCAACACATGCACAGATAACCCTCAGAGCGGAGGCGCACTCAAAGCAGCAGAGAAGCCCCAGCTGCGGGGGCAGGTGCCATTTCCACATGCATAAGCCTTGCAGCCACACCCTTTGTGCCACCGCTCAAGATACTTGCCTTTCTTACCCTGCGTCCTCAGATACACTGAGGCTCTCGTGTCATCAGGCTCTGCGGCAGAACGGGGACAGGCATTTCTGCATCTTGCCCGAGGTATAAGATTTGTGAGTGGAAGAGTGGCTGGAGCCTGGGACACATATACAAAGACCCAGAATGCATGCCTTCCGACCCGTTTTATTTCAATGAGCACCATACATGGAGGGCTCCGTGAAAGGGCTCCAGCAGAAAGCACAGAGACCCCACCCGCCAGTGGATCCTGCCCCTCCCAAGCAACATGCTTGCTTCCCCCCAGATGCCACCTGCCAGCTCCTGTTCCTTGCAGCCAGAAGGTCTCCTCCCGCCTCCCACACAGTTGTTCCCTCCACCGGCTGGGCTGGCAGGAGGCCTCTTCCCTGAGCAGTCCTGTCCTGAGCAACTGGCACCTGGACACCTGCAGGCTCCGGCCTGCAACATGCCAAGGGGTCAAGGTCCATTCATTCAGGGTGGGCGGAGTCCACGTCACTCCCACACTTCTGTCCATATGGCCCGGGTGCGGCGTGAGGGGGTTCTGGGAGGGTGTAGGACAAGCTCTCCTACCTGCTTGTTGGTGTATTTCTGAGGGTTGGTGCGGTAGCTGTAGTCTGAATACTGCTCCGAGCCTGTGGAATTGCTGTCCCCTGTGCCCACAAAAGTATTGGTGGCCGGCAGGTCCTGCACCACCTGGTGCTTCTTGGAGGCAGACGGCGACTGGGGCTGGAGCTGGATGGAAGGCAGGGGGGAGTTGGAGCGGTAGTGGCGGCCCAAGTCAGGGCTGCCAGGGGGGTAGTTAAGGGGCAGGTGGATGCGGGGGCTGTCGCTGACCGAGTCATTCATCAGGTTGAACTTGAGGGATTTCTGCAAGCCCGTTTCTTCCTCATCCTCGGCTGGTTTGGGCGGCTTGGGCGATTTGTTCTTTTTGACCTTGCTCTTGGCTTTGTTGCCTTTGTTGCCTTGCTTGGGAGCGTACAGGTCCTTGGTTTCCTTCTTGCCCGCCTGGTAGCCGCTCTTGGCCTCCTTCTGGCGGCAGTAGCGCACCAGCACAACCAGCACAATGACCAGAGTGACGGCCACTATGCCTGCAATGACCCCGAAGAGGATGTTGCTGCGCTGCTTGCTGCGCTCGTACTCGGGGTCGCCGGCGATGTCAATGTCGATAGGCGTGTCCAAGCTGTGTCCCACCAGAGTCTCCAGCAGCGTGCGGTTAGTCAGGGTCTCGTTGACGTAGAAATGGACCAGAGCGGTGCCGTGGCGAGACGGCTTGCCCTTGTCATTGACGCGCACCACCAGGCGGTGGAGCCCGTGGTGCTTGCGGAGGATCTCCTTCTCCAATGTGATGTTTCCGCTCTGGGGCGAAATCTTGAAGAGCTCAAAGGGGTTTCCACCCATGATGCTGTACTGCAGCTCAGCGTTGATCCCAGAGTCAATGTCTTCGGCTCCGACACTCATGACCTGCTGCCCAGGACTAGTGTGTGGCTGGATATGCTTGTAGGAAGCGTTGGATGGAGAAATGATGACAGGAGCGTTGTCGTTCTCGTCAAGCACATTGATGGTCACCCCAACATAGGCAGACCTGGGTGGGTCACCTGAATCCACAGCTTTCAGTCGGAAGGTGTAAGTGCTCTGCCGCTCGCGGTCAAAGGAAATGCTGGAGAGGATGGTGCCAGTACCATTCTGGATAACAAAGTCCCCGTTGTCCTGCTCTACTGAGAGCTGAATGAAGGCATTCTCCCCTTTGTCTGCATCGATTACTGTCACCATGCCCACAGGACTCAGAGGGGGCATGTTTTCCATGACGGAGAAGTTGTAGCCACTTAGCATGAACTTTGGGTCATTGTCGTTGCGGTCCATGACGTTGATGGCAACAGAGGCCGTCCCCTTCCGGCTAGGGCTGCCCTTGTCCGCTGCGACTACCAAGAATTCATAGCGTTCTCGCTGCTCACGGTCCAGGACAGTCTTAACCCGGATTTCACCAGACTCTGGATCAATGGAGAATATGCCTTTGGATGAAGGCTCTGTCACTAGGGAGTACACCAGCTTAGCATTGGACCCGCTGTCTGCATCAGTAGCACTCACTTCTACCACCAAGTCATCTGGGGAATTATTTTCTGGGAAAGATACCTCTGTTGAGCTCTGGCTGAAAACTGGGTCATTGTCATTAACATCCACCACCTGCACCTTGAGAGAGTTGGTGCTGGACAGAGGTGGATTGCCAGAATCCACAGCCACAATCTCAATGGTGTATTCTTTCACGGCCTCATAGTCTAGTGGCGTTGTGGTCTGGAGAAAATACTTCTTTTTGCTGTCACTTCCGGTGTCACTGGCTTGTCGCAACTGGAAAGGTACATCACCAGCCACCACACAGGTCACAACAGCATTCTCACCTTCATCCCGATCAGACACCTGTACCAGAGCCACAGGTGTCTCAACCGGCACATCTTCTGAGATATTAGCCATGCCATCTTGGTGGGTGACCAAGCCAATACCACGAATTTCAATGGATGGAGCGTTGTCATTCATATCCCTGACACTAATCACCACCTGGGCACGGGCAGTTTTGGGGTTGGCCCCTTTGTCCTTGGCCAACACAGAGAACTTGAGCACATTGATGTCTTCACGATCAACGGGACCCTGAACAGTGATAAGTCCAGTGGCTCTGTCCAGGCGCAGCAACCGGCGAACCACATCGGAAGCTTGGTGGAAGGAGTAGTCAATCTCAGCATTGGCACCCTGGTCAGAATCATTGGCCTTCACCTGCAATGAGAAAAGGAAGTGGTGAGCAGGTACCTTGATAAATTATGCCTGAGAAAACTGAGCTTGCTGACCTTAAGAATGTGCCCCAACTATCCCTTGTACCAAGGAGATGACAGAACACTTCAGCCATCGCAAAGTGTTGCATCACATCGTGTGATGTCAACTGAATCAATTGCACCGACACCAAGAGCACTAGTTCACTACAGCTGCTTCTCACTGGGCAAGATGCAAGCCAAAGGGAGCCATCCCTGTCAAAATTCCAAAAGTTACCTATATTTTTCTTGGTGATTGCCAATAAAAGTTTCACACTGAAACTTTTATAGCACTGTTGTCTATAATAGCGGTGGGCAGAAAGTACATCAGGATCTACAATGGTGATTTGTAATAGGTTGGCAACTCTTTTTTACTCTTAACTGTAGAACAATAGCAACAATGAAAAGGGTTGTTTTTCCCCAATCTGAATTTGATTGTCTAAATGAAAGACAGCGAGGGAAAGCCATGAGTGCATTCTTGTATGAATGGTGTTCCTAGACTGAAGATGTCCTCAGAGGTTCCCTCATCTTTAATCTTAGGTGTAAGTCTACCTCCAGGAATCACTATTTTTCACATAGCTCTGGGCTGTTCCACTTCTGGTTCTCACAAAACAACCCTGCAAGCATGAGGCATGCCTTGTCTTGTCATAAAAGCATTAAAAGAGATGTTGTAGTGTGGACTCTACAGCTTTGGATCTGTTCGTATCCTCTCTCATCCATAAATAATAAGAAAAATTAAAGAGCTTTGCTCTACCTACTTCAGCATCCTATTTCCATCAGTGGCCAGCCAGGTGCAAACTTTGCCCCCTTGAAACTAGCATTTAGAGATACACTGCCTTTGAACATGGAGGTTCCAGGTGCCTCTTCTAACTGATAAACCGGTCTTCCATGAACTTGTGCAATCCCCTTTTAAGCCACTGTGACGCAGTGGCCATCCACACCCTGCGATGGAGGAATTACAAAGCAGGCATTGTGTTCTTCCTTGTCTGTCTGGAATATACTAGCTGAGCTTTAGGTTTTATTGGGTGGCCCTGCGTTCTAGTGTTCTGGGAAGCAGACAGAAATATATCTCCATATATTATCTGCACATGAGACATAATGTTATAAACCTCTGTCATGTCTCCTTTTCTCTAAAACAACAAGTTCTTTATTAAAAAAACCCAAACCCAAGCATATAGGGAAGGTGCTACAATCCCTTGGTTGGCCTTTTGTACATATTTTCAAACTCTGTTACAAACATTTTCAAGATGGGGTGACCAGAACTCTACACAGTACCTCACCAGGCGATCTTGGTCCAGTCTTTTTCTCAACCTAACTCAATTGCACAGGGTTGTTGTGGGGAGGATAAAATGAGACAATGCCCACGTATGAGAAATGGTGTGGTAAAATGCAACAAATGGTCTCCTTAATATGTAGCAGTAAGTCAGGGTTATTGAGAAGTGTGCTAATGAATGCTGCTGGATCACTCCCTACTTTGTTCCTCCTCTGGTGCAAGCAGCAGCAATAAACCATAAGGCCTTTGCCTGTCATTACAGCATTACAAATCTGGGGTTGTGGTTCTCCCTAACAAACCACAATCATTAGCCAACATGAAGTCACGGTTTGCTGTTGACTTGCTGATCATGGTTTGTTAGGGAGAAACAAACCGCAACCTTGGTAATGAAAAGCAAAGGCTTCATGGCTTCCTACTCCCACTTCCACCAAGGGAGGAGCAAAGCCAGAGTGATCTGGCCGTCCCCATCGTCATTAAACGTGGTTTATCACTACATGCAAATTGTCCCAATTAAATAACCACTATTACTACATCCTGCCATTCAAGTCCTCTGTTAGTCAAAGATGACACCCACAGTCCATACCTGATACACCCAAGCACTGTCTTCTAAGTGCCCCAGCTGCACATACAACAATGCCCCAGCTAACTCCATAACCCACATCCCATGACTCCAGCAGAAGCTTGCTAGGCTCCTCAGTTCTTTCAGCTCTTGGCTAAAAGCCCAGGTCTTGCCTGAGACTGACAGGAGGCATTTCTCTTTCTGGTGGAACTGGCTTGGCTGGTCTAGCTGAGAGGCCACCTCTTCCACTCTGGTATGCAAAGAATTAACCAAGAAAACCAATCCAAAAACCACCCAGCAGGTCCCTGACGCTGAGCAATATAAAGAAGTGGGGCTGTGCCAAAGGCTTTCTGCAGAGAAAGTCCTTACTGCATAAACCATTGAATGACTCCCTAGCTGAGAAGGGGCAAACCCAAGATCAATACTAGGGGAGCGAGTTCCATAGTTTAATTACATGCTGCGTGAAGAAGTGCTTTCTTTTATCTTTCCTAATCTTCCAACACTCAGTTCAAGTGTTATGAAAGAGGGACAAAAACCTTTCTCCGTTTTCTCCATGCAATGCATAGTTTTATTAACTTCTGTCATACTACCTTCTCACTTGCTTGTTCTCTAAGCTAAAGAGCTTGAAATCATGGGGCCTTTCCTCACAGGACAGGTGTTCCACACCTGTGATCATTTTGGCTGCCCTTTCCTGAATCTTTCTCAACTCTTCAATTTCCTTTTTGAGGTGAGGCAACCATAGATCTGTATGTGCCTCTTGGGTTGTGGGAAACCACACTTTCCTTTTGCATTCATTAGAGTGGGGTGTCAGCTCCAAAAATCAGGACTCAGAGGTGTCAGCAAAACCTAGAGGAAACAGTGAGTCTCACAATGGCAGGTGCATGGTGGGCATCAACAATGCCTCATTGTGATGACTTGCTCCTGCAGTGGGACTGTCCCAAGGGTACATCTTTGCCCGATCAGTTACTCGTTAAAATACGAGATAACTAATCTGACCTGGTGCTATCGAGCATCTTTTGAATAGGCAGGTATAAGATTGCACCACTCAGTAGACAACAAAGGGGGCTGTGAAGTAGCAGCATAACAACAACAACACCACAGCCCTACTGACAAGACAACATGTCTCTCTGCTGTCATCAGAAAATGGATATTCAGCAATTGGCTTTAATTATAAACATGGAGAAGATATAAACTAGCCAAGCAGGGCCACAGCAAGAGCAACAACAACAAAAAATGCAAGAAAGAAAAATGGTGAATTGCAAAGACCCACCCCTTCCTCTTCTTGCTGCACACAGTTCCATATATGCCCAAGCTCTTATATTGTGTCTGAAGGAGAAAGTTTACCTGCAGTAACTTAAGCCACTTCAGGTGTTACATCTAGACAAAAAGAGATTTGTTTTACAAAATACCTAACAGAATGATTGAAAGAGCTTTTGCGAAAATGCATATGGCACACTGTGAACACATGAAAAGCACTTTATAAACACGGATTTCACAGTTTAATATAATAGTTTACAATTTAATGGGAATAATTCAAAAGGGAGGGGAGCCAATCCAGACACATTGTATGAGATTGTTCTGGAAGGGAAGGTGGAGAAACCAGATGGCGATTGGCTCCAGCCAAGCCAATGGCGCCTCATAGACTCCCCTCCCTCCTGCCAGGTAACCAGATAGAAGCACTTTATGAAGCAACAGGAGCTGCAGTAACAGAGGTTGCCAGTCACCTTGGCCACAGATTACTCATTTCTCAAAGCTGTGCCCTATTCCAAGAAATCACCCCCATACTCATTGTTTGCTTTTTTAAAAGGTCTGCCTAATGTTTGCTTTTCTCTTACAACCAGTCATTTCTGTTCTTGTTTGTTCCTCTTGCTTATCATTTTGCTGTACTGGATGGATGGAGGGCCCTGATGTTAAATGTCAATTCCAGGTATCACCTTCACACCCTTCTCCTAAAAAAGCAGGAATCAAATGCTCACACCCTCAGCTTGGGCTGCTGCTTCATAAACCGGTGATACCCCAGCAGAAGAGTGAAAAATTAGAATTTAAAACCCACAGTAAAATTATCTAACCCCAAATCCTAGGAATCCCTTTCAGTGCCTGAGCATCACCAATTTCACCTATGCTAGGAGGAAAGGTTCTGACCTAAGTCATCTCCTGGATATATATGTGTGCGTGTGTGTGTGTGTGTGTGTGTATACATACATCATCATTATCCTGATCCAACAAGGTAGTAATTCTCTCTCTCTCTCTCTCTCTCTCTGTGTGTGTGTGTATATATTACGATTATGATAATCTTTATTGTCATTGTCCCATACAGAACAATGAAATTGAAAAAATCTATAAGAGCATAAATCAAACATCAGATGTGCCATCTGCATTCTGAAGTGATGAGGTCTCAGCCAGGGTTGGGCCAGCACTGAAGACGGTGTGTCCCAGGCACACCTCTGTTTTTTCTACCCTTCCCACCCAAGCTGGTTTTCATTCCCCCATGAAAATCCTTGCTAAGCCACTTCTGTGTTCCCCACGCCCTCTTCCCGCTCTCCACATTGTCAAACAGCAGTGAAATTTAGCTGGGAAAAGCAGCGGCATATCTGCACGGCCTCTGAAAACGCCAGTCATTCTAAACCTTGAGTCACACAACCTTGCCCTGCTTTTCAAACAGGAAATACATTCATCAGTCCCACCTGAGAGCCGTTTAGTTCCCCCCATTTCCCCCCGGAAGGAGGGGCTCACCTGCAGCACGGAGTGACCAATGGGGCTGTTCTCCGAGAGTTCGGCCTCGTAGAGGGGCTTCTCAAACTTGGGCGCATTGTCATTCATGTCCAGGATGGTGATGCGCAGCAAGGCACTGCTAGCACGTGGTGGGTTGCCCCCGTCCTGTACTTTGATAGTCAGGTCATAGGACTCCGATTGCTCCCGGTCCAGGCTTCCCATGACGATCAGCTGTGGCTGTTTCTCCTCTTGGTCCTCTGCTACCTGCAAGCCAAAAAGCTTCTGGGCATCTGAACCAGGCATGAGCTCATAGGAAGCCACACCGTTGGCGCCAGCATCACGGTCCATGGCCAGCGGAATGGGGAAGAGTGTCCCAATATTGGTGTTTTCAGGAATGGCTAATGTGATAACGGGAGAGGCAAAGTTGGGCGTATTGTCATTGATGTCCAGCACCTCAATCTGCCCTTCCAGCAGGCGTGGGCTATTGTTCATCAGGTCCGTGATGGAAACCTCAAACTCCAGGAAGCACGGGTCCCCTGGAAACAGCTGCTGGCATTCTCGCAGGCTCTCTCGGTCAATGGAGGTCTCTGTAGTGTAGATGTCACCAGTCTTACCATCCACACGCAGGTAGGGGGCACCTACCTCCAGCTTATACAAGTGCCCCACATCTGGGAAGCCATAGTCTGCTGCCAGGCTGCCGATGAGTGTGTTGGGTGGCTGCTCCTCCTGTACCTTGTAGACCACACGTGTCCCGGAGCTCAGGCAGGGGAGCTGGAAGAAGAGCCACAAGCCCAGGCAGGAGATCAGTTGCTGCATCCTGAATGGTGGCAGAGCTGGAAGAAAGGAGGGAGAGAGCAGGCATTAGTACACTCCAAGAAGTCTTCGCCTAATATTCGCAGGAGGCAGCATGTTAGCTGCTGAAGGCTATGTACACAGTCCTCTGTGGAGCAGGCAAACACTTGTATGGGCCTTGCCGCCTCCTGGAAACAGGTGAAGAGTGCCCAGCCTCGGAGGTGCTGACGTCAATCATCCCAACCCCGAAACCAGACTAGCCACGCCTGCCCGACCCTGTAGGAAGCCGCACCTCCCACTGCTCTGCTCCTTAGTCACCACAGGAAGACTCGTAATCGCTGCCAGGGATGCAGAAAGGCGGGGGGGGGGCAGCTACAATGTCCCCATGGACTCCTGGTGGGCAGACAGCGCCATCCCAGCGAGACAAAGAGCCATAAATGCAGACTATGCCACGTACCAAGTCTATGGCGTGAGCTTTCCTTCACATAAATGTCTGTGTGCATATCATAGCTGTCAACTTTTCCCTTTTCTTGCGAGGAATCCTATTTGGAATAAGGGAATTTCCCTTAAAAAAAGGGGAAACGTTGACAGCTATGCTGCATATACCTAACACGAGCATGAAGAAAGCACAGCTGCTCTTTAAGAACACACCCAAACACCAGTATTATGCTCTCTCTCTCTCTCTCTACACACACACACACACACACACACACACACACACACCCCTATACACCCTACACAACGGCAACAGTCTCTTATGCTATCCAAACTGCACAAGTCAGACCATGAAGCAGGTTTTGCCAACACTGCCATAGGAATGATTTTTTTAAAAAAAGGCCAGCATTGCACACAAAGGGGAAGGTGGCATTATCAACAGGCCGGCAGGCACACTGGTCTGGGGGGCAATGGTATAGCACAGGGGTCTGCAACCCGCGGCTCCGGAGCCGCATGTGGCTCTTTTACACCTTTGCCGCGGCTCCGGGGCGGATACTAGCGAGGGGAGGAGGCGCATTGTGCACCCCGACACTCCCCACTGTGGCGGGCGCTGTACTGGCTGTGACGTCGCATGGGGGCGGTGCGTGCGTTAGTCACACACCGTCCCGACGTCACCTTCCTGCCCGCCCGCTACATTGTAAGGGGCATGTACGCTGGTCACTGCATTGAAAGAGGCATGTACGCTGGTCACTGTTTTGAAGGGGAGTGAAGAACACACACACAAAAAAAGGTAACTTGTTAATTTAACGTTTATTTCTATGAGGAGGAGTAATTCTGAGGGGTCAAACAAAGAAATAAAAAAAGTGACATAAAAATTATTTTTATAATGAGGAATTTTGCAGCTCCCAGGTTTTTTTTCTTCGGAAACGGGTCCAAGTGGCTCTTTTTGTCTTAAAGGTTGCAGACCCCTGGTATAGCATCAGTCTGGGCAGGGCAGGCTGCCAGCCCAGTGAAAGTTGTGGGGCTCACCTCTGCCCCAGCCAGAATTGCCAACAGTCACTCACGGACTAGGGGGCCGCAAGCTCCCCGCCCGTGAGCTATGGCACTTCATGCAGAAACACCCGGACGTGTTTTAGGGAGTCTCCTCTAAATCTCTGTGCTGTTCAGGCATAACTTTTTTTTCTGCCAGCCAGCAATTAGATCTCATTAATTCCTACATGAGGAGTGGCAACAGGGCTTCTTTTTTTGGGGGAAGAAATAAATGAAAATGGTTGTGCGGCTGGCTGTTCTGCTAACAGTTACAAGGGACCATCCGATATCCCATTTTTTAATTTTACATTTCCACTCACTCCATCCCAGAAAAATCAAACAGTTAAAATAGCTAAATACTACTCTTATGCAAGACCTATTTATTTATTTATTTATTTATTTATTTATACCAAATGGAAATGACTATTACCCCTCCCCTCCCATTTCCCCCATTATGGGACATGATAACTAAGGGCTGGCAATGTTTGTTCTCATGATCTTTGAGTGATTTTTTTTTATTTTTTAAATGTGCGCACACAGGTATACAAAATAAGCACAGCCTGGATACATTAGGCCAAACTCTGGTGTGGATTCCAAATGATGGAAGTGTAATAAAATGGGAATTAAGCGGGGTTTTTTTTTATAAAAAAAGAATGTCATAGAGGAATGGACTGGGAAGTCCTAAGAGAATTGACTTGTAATGGAAAATATGTTATGTATATATACAAAAATCTGGGAAATGCATAAATGAATGAGGGAATGAAGCTAATGTGAACACATAAGAACTGCATTTGAATGACCTGCAAGTGACCCACAGCCACTGTCCAAAGGCACCCAGAGTATAAGCAGAACTGGGGCAGGGGTCTGACCGAAGGCACCTGTTCCTACCTCACAGGTTCTGCAAACAACACTTTGGAAGAGATAATCACAACTTAATTCTTGTGCCATACCAAGCAGAGACCCACTATTTCAAGTTCTCTTTCTAGGAGACACCACCTGTCCTTTTCTTCCCCAAGAAGTCAACTGCTAACAGGAGGGAAGATTCACTTTATCACTGTTGCACACACACGCTACAATAAGGGGGAAAGAACATCTGGAGACGGATGTAAATAAACTGACTTGCAATCCCTGATGTAAATGGTTAATAATTATATACACAGCACAAGTCTATCCAAGTCTACTCAGAAGTAACACCCATTGAGTTCAATTGGGTTCACTCCCAGGTAACTGCATCCAGGACTGCAGCCTTAGCATTTAAATAGCATTTTGGAGCATTAAAATGAAGGCAGTGCAAATTGTTGTGCCCCCACTTGATTCAGTTGTTGCCCCGACCCAACCACTGAATCTGAACTGCAATCCAGAAAACCACCACCAATCCTTGGAAACCCCACTGACTTGCCTTATCTGATAGGCAGATATGCACAGAAAAATAACATGGGAGACTTCTTACTCAAATCCCTGTCTTGTACGAGGCAGATTGTTGTCAGCAGCAGTGGTGATGGGAAAGAAAGAATTAACGGAGTCGCTTTTTCAACGTGAGAGGGACCCTGTCATATATGGGGCAAAATGTTGCCAGCAGCAGTAAAATGAGAGAGAGAAAATAGGAATGTGTATTTTGATTCCAGGCCCTAAAATCTAGGAGGCAGTAACAGCACCAGCAATCATACTGGGATGAACACAGTGGACACGGACTAGACGAGGCAAATATGGGGTTGCTGCAACCAGCCTACCTGCCTAGCAGTCTTGGTTGGCACACCAATTTCCCCGGTCCTAGGGAAGGAAGAGGGGGCTGGTAGCGAGAGAGGGAGAGAGCAGCAGGCAGCTGGCACCACAGAGGGAGACCAAGGAAGAAGGCTGACATGGGGCAGCTGAGATGGAAAAACCACAGCACAAGGGATCCTCATGGCCCTGCAAGACAGGGGGCTGGGGGCAGAGTGGTGCCAGCAGTCTCCTGGTCAACACTCAGCATGACTGTGAGAAAGGAGGACCCATGAGGAACTGCAACACGTAAAATCCAAGGAAGTACCTGGAAGCGGAACACTAAACACAGGGCTGTCTTAAGCATATCCGGCGCCGTGGTGCAAAGATCCCTCTGGCGCTCCCCCGGCAACACCAAAACAAGGGAGGGGGCGGTGGAAAATGTCCTCTGCCTCCCCCACCGCCCTGATCCCCAGCATGGTGGCGGCGATCAAGCAGGAAAACGTGCTGGTGGATATGCTCTCCGGTGTTGGGGCACCCGAGAAGGCAGCCCGGGAAGGCTGCGCACCGCCTTTCTCCAGGAAGCAGGAGAAGGACAACGACCAGGAGCAGGGCCGTCTTTACAGATGCAGAGGCTTGGGAGGGAAGCTGCACGCCCGCCAGCCATATAGTTGGCGGGGCGCAGCTGGGGGCGTGCAGGGAAAGGGGAGGCTACCGGCAAAGCCGCGCAGCTCCCCCACTCGCTGGGGCGCCCCTGAGAGGCCAGCGCCCTGGCGCAACACACCACTAAGACCAATGGGAAAGACGGCTCTGACTAAACAACAGGACTCTATGTCAGGGTGGCCCCAGACATACAAGGTGCAGGAAGGTTGTCCAGCTTAGCCTGGGGTGGGGTGGGAGTGGGAGGCCGTCAGCCAGGCAGTTGAAGTTTCCAATGCCAAATGCACTGGACAACTGAGGCAGACCACTGGAAGCAGGCAGGCGGCAGGAGCCCAAGTGGCAGGCTCTGAATCAGATCTGATGAGCCACGAACAGCCACAGCAAACGGCCCAGGGAAACTGAAAACAACAACAACACATAGTGCACGCACAGAGAGTGCTGAGATTTTGGGCAAGTGAGGGCTAGCACAGTGGCAGGTACTCGCCCCTGGCAGACAAGCGGGTGGGTCTGGGTGGCCAGCAGGAAGAGAAGAGGCGGCAGAGAAGGAGGTGACTCAGGCAGCAATGCAGGTAGGCAAGGAGGGAGGGGGAGGTTAGGCAAATAGCAGCCTTGGAGATGGAGATGCTTGCGGGGGTGGGGGCAGCCGGACAGGCATCCGGCACAGCTGGCTCTGCAGGCTGATTTCTCCAATCCTGGAGACCGGAGGCAGGCAGCTGTGGTTGCCAACTTAGTCTGACAGCAGAGGCATGCAGCTGGGGCAGAGAGGTGTGAGGCTGTAGAGCCAGGAAGCAGTTGAGAAGAAATGATGGTGGGGCTGTCTGCTGGGGGTGGCACCCCCCACTGTTGCAGGGTGAGGGAGTCCTTTACCTCCAGGGCTTGTGATGGATGGGTCAGTGGGTGGTGAGGGAGGAGAAAGGGCTATTCAAAAGTCTTTTGACGCTGTCCTTTAAGAAGAAGATCCATTGGAAGGGGGTGGTTGTGGGGCACACTGACTTCCTTGAGCCCAGGGGAAGAGATAGCAAGGGAGTAGGAAGTCTGTGAGGCAGCTGGCCATAGCAGAAATAGAAGGCACATCACAATGATACCCAACATGGGGACAGCTAGGTAGCCATGCAGCAGCTGCCTCTGCAGGCCAAGCATTTTTTACTGACCCCAGAGATCCCTGAGACAGGCATGAAATGATAAAACTGCCCAAGAAAGCAACATTCCAAAGTACACTAGCCCTGAACGTGGAGGCTGCATTAAGCTACCAAAGCTAATAGCCCAATGTATCAGCTCCCCTGTAGCACCCGGTCAGGGATGCCCAAGAGGCGCAGGGATGGTGGTGGCTCCAAGGCTGACTTTGGTGTTTAAAGCCCAAATGGCCTAGGACCAAAATCTGCAAGGAGCAGACCCCCTTCTTCCACACTGACCTGCCTGCGCTTTAAACACAGGGCCCACATGTGGAACACCCTCCCCACTGAGGGACTGTTGCCCCCAACTCTTTCTGGTCTTAGGTGACTGGTACAGCCTAGACAGGCAGCATTGGATCTGGACCGCTACTGGGGCAACTTACACAGGAGCAGGTAAGATGTTGCTTTGGCAGTAAGGGGCTGTTTAGGTAACTTAGGTAGGCAGCCCCCCCCCCACAACAGGAGCAGGAGGATGAACTAGCCTGACTGGGAGAGAACCGGTCTGGCCAGTGGTGCTTCTGCTGCTGCCAGCACCTCTGCCGCTTGTGCCTCTGTTGGCACCATGGTACTGCCAGGCAGGTGCCTTGATTTATTATCATTTCATTCTGTGCTATGTTCAATGTGTGATGTTGAGATGTGTGTGCTCGTACAATAGTGGATGCACACATGCAAGATTTACCCAATACACATAACATACACAAGGCAAAGCTACAGTTAAGGTAGAAAACACACAGACAACGAACAGCCATTTTGCTTTTAAAACTACTACAAGGAAGGATGGGAAATGATGAATTAGGAAAGGACTGGAGAAGCTGCAAGGCTGGGTACTGGGCAAGAAGGGTAAGGGAGACTGGGTGGAAAAAGGCAGGGTCGTAAAGCAGCACTAACGGAAAGACAAGCTGTGGGAAGAACTGCTAAGAGACATGCACAACCCGGGAGAAAACATCTGTGCCCATGAAAACAGGTTCAGAATCGAAAACTAAGATAAGACTCAGACAACAATTATTATTTTAAAATAAGGAGGATGGGACTGAGAATGGGAAGGCTGGGAGCAAGCAAATACAGATTTAAGGCCGGGAGGGACTAAAGGAAAACAAGACAAGCTGAATAATGGAACAAACCCACCAAACAAACTCTGCCCACCAGCTCTTTCAAATGTTCTGTCTCCCTCTCTCTCTGAATTGACAAAAGAGTTAAGCCAGAGGGGGAAAGCTCATGCTTTTGAGACTTGGCCATCGCTCCTCACAGGCACTGTGTTTGGAAGCAAGAGGGCCGTTTCAATAAGCAAAGCCCCCCTCCCTCTCCAAACATCTTCGCCCTGGATGTACAGGTACTAGCTGTCAATAAACAAAGTCCAGAACTCTCCTACCCCCCCCATCTCCACACCATGGCATTTTCCTTTTATGGTGCCTGCTTGACCTTACATTTCAGTTTTGGAAACATTTTGGCACCAGAAGCGGTTCAGTCATGCTGGTCACATGACCTGGAAAGCTGTCTGTGGATAAACGCTGGCTCCCTTGGCCTGAAACGAGGTGAACGCCGCAACCCCATAGTCACCTTTGACTGGAACTAACCCTCCAGGGGTCCTTTACCATGCCTTTTTAGTGCTCCCCTCCCACAATGCCCCCCAGGTGTCGTTTCTTGCTGGTGAATACCCACTTGAGGACTGAGAATGTGGTCTAGTTCTTGTGAACGAAAAGGGAACAATAAGACAAGCCCTCCCCTTCAGGACCCACCCACCCTACCATTGGGCAAGGTGAGGCAGGTGCTGAAGACAGTCACTCCTCAGCCATTCCCTTCTGTTGGAGGAGAGAGCTGTAGATCATTCACAGTGTGTATTGCTCCCCGCCCCATACCTGATGCCTCTGTCCTATCATTAGTGTTGAATTAAGATTCAGATACCAGTCCAATCAGCTGCTGTACGTGGGAGGCAGAAAGGGGTCCATTTTGTCATTCGCTTCAGGCAGAGAAATGTCTTTGGTCAGTTCTACTTTCCTTCTGTTGGTATGGACCAGGGGTGGGGGACCGAGGGCCAAATGTAGCCCTCCAATCCTGTCTATCCTTGCCCTTGGGACTCTCCCCAAGCCACAATCCATATGGTCATCTTCTGGGCGCTCCTTGAGAGCTTTCAGCTGCCTGGAATGTGTCCTTGAACTATGGTAATGCTTCTTGGAAGCCGAAATGGAAGATGAAGAGATGCAGACAGAATAGTCACTCACAAGCCATAAGCTTAGTTTGCTTGAGGCTTTGACCGGAGTACCATTTTGGAAATTCTCAGCCTCACAATAGTTTTTGATCATGGTGCCCTTTTGGAACAACTCAAAGGACTGGAAGTCAGAGGCTCTGCACAGTGGTTCAATGCCTACCTATGTGGTAGGAATCATCACCAGAAAGTACTACTACTACTAATTTTATTTAGACCCTGCCCATGCAACTACACAAGAATAAGGCTGCTAGGTTGGTCATTGGAGCAGCCCAAATGGACCGTATCTTGCCAGCTGCAAAAGCTCTGCCCTGGCTGCCAGTGGGCTACTGAGCCCAATTCAGAGTGTTAGCACTAGCACAGAAAGCCCTACATGGCTTGGGACTCAAGTCCTTGATGGAGTAGCTCTCCTGCATCTCCTCCATCTTGGGACTCTATGATCAGCAGTGGAGTTTTTAACTGCTTTAAATATGTTTTTATCTTATCTTCAATTGTGTCACTTTAACACTTCAATGTTTGCCATCTTGGGCTCCCCTTTGGAAGGAAGAATGGCACAGAAGTGTAATGAACTAATTTTTTTGGGCAGTGCAGCCTTTGCCATCCTGGTACCTGCCAGTTGTTTTTGACTATGACTCCCATCAGGCCCAGCTGGCATGGTCATGATGGCTGAGGCTCATGGGAGTTGTAGTCCAAGACATCTGAAGGTCTGCAGATTAGAGGAGGCTGTGGTACTTCGGGGAAGCAGAGAGGTGTTTGTGATGGAAGGATCTAGAGGAAGGTCTGATGGCCTGCCCTTAGGTAGATCAAACCTATGCAGCAAAATTGAAAGGGAACCATCCTTCCCTGATTTTTAGAGCATTATAGCTGGAGTCACCCATGCTTCTGAGGAGAAATAACATGAATGGAGACAGAGTTGATTCCACCCCCAGTTATCAAGGTTACATTTGCCAAACTAAAATGCATCCAATTCTAAACATTTCCATTATTTCCAGAATGTATAGGCCCTATGGAGCCCCAATGTTCAGAAGAAGAAGAACCCCCCCTTTACTTTGCAAAATATTTGAAATTTTAAAAGGGTACTTTGGGGCTCCAAATTAGGATTTCTAAGTCAGTATGTGCATTTCACGTATGTTAATGGTGAGCAAAATATTATATACTAACTAGATTCCTCCCCCCCCCCCCGAATAGTATGTCTATGTATTTTGTGGTATTGAGATTATAGAAGGTTTAGTGTCTGAAATATGCATTTAATGTGTATTTTTAAACAAATTTATGGCAATTAAATATTTGGAGGAAAGGGTATTACATTTCAATTTGTAAAGATCTTTTTAAGTACTGTGTCACTAAAATGCTTTGTACAATGCAAAACTGTAACTGGAGAAACTAAGTTTAATAAATATCAAACAGATTTTCTGGATTAAACTTTTAAAAGAAGAGGAGGAGGAGGAGGAGGAAGGAGTGTAGCAACTAGCAAGTGTGCACATGGTCCTCTCGTGGACTGAGGCATTTTTAAATAAAGATGGGATTCCCCCCCCCCTTACACACACTTTTGTTAAATATAGTATTTTCTCAGGTACATTGACTATATTAAGAGGAGGCCAGTTTGTTTTGAACGATACCGTTCTGTGTGAGGATTGCAGACTCTAGACATGCGCCAGCGCACAGCGGGTGGCAGACATCACTCCTTCAAGAACAGGAGAATCCCACCAGGCCTCCTCCTTTCCCCAACTGTTTGCAAAGGAAAGGTGAATCATTGCTGCAAGCATCTTTCTCTGCAGGCGATTGGGCGGGGCGGGTGGGCTGAATAACAATCTACATGATCCCCAGCAGAAAATGAGGCTTCCAGCATCTTAACTTTGCAAACAGCTGGGCGGGGGGGGGGGGGGAGAGAGGACTGGCAAGGTTTTTCCCTTTTCCAAGGAAGCTGTCATATTCCTGGCTCCCAGAGTGTGTGTTCTCTGATCCTTGGGTAATGAGACAGTAGGCAGTGGAAGGCACAGCTTGGAAAAAGTTCAGCAGTAATTAAGTTCTTGCAACATCCCAGATGTGGTCACCCTGATAGGGTGTGGGAAAAACTGTGTGGCACAGCCCTTGTGCCACTTTCCAGAGGTAGTTGCGTGGGATGACTAATTCATCTGAGTGCAGTGCTCCTTAAAACAGCTCGTCATGGACAAAATACTTTTGACGCAATATTGACGGAAGTACGACCTACCCAGTTAAGACAGGAGATATTAGCTTCTTTTCAGATACTGATAACTCGCAACTTATGCACATTTAACTTGCCCGCATTGAGCTTTACACATTTGGCAATTAAAGAAAAATTAAAAAGGAAGGCCACCTGTCATTGCACCCAGTGTGTTTTGACTATATGCAATTTTGGCTTTATGTGCCGTCCCAGGAATGTAAACTAATGTCTGGCATTTTATTATATTTTTATATGTGCTGGAAGCTGCCCAGAGTGACTGGGGTATAAGTAATAAAATTATTGTTATCCTTATTGTTATTACCTACCTAAGCAAGCAGTTGGCTGTTCTGCATTTAGGAAGTCAGCACTTCTGACACAGACAGATCCCTTGTAGTGGTTGCTCAGTAATGGAAGCCACAGGTACAGTAACTTCCAAAACCAGCTGCATATAAAGTGAGCACTTGTCACCCAACACTCGCCACTGGTCTGACCTGGTAGGCCAGCTCTTAGTGTTTATCATTATAATGCTAAGGGCTGATATACCAGGGGAGGCCAGGGTTCTGTCTTGTCCTGTATTCTCTGCAGTAGCCAGGGTTGTGGGTTAGGTGTGCATTTATGCGCACATTTCTAAAATATGCTGCTTTGCCAAAGACCTAGTTGCAATGAAGAACACTAAAAATAAAATTTGCATATTACTAAACTTTAATATGGGACGCGGGTGGGTAAAACCTCAGTGCCTAGGGCTTGCCGATCGTATGGTCGGCGGTTCGAATCCCCGTGGCGGGGTGAGCTCCCGTCGTTCGGTCCCAGCTCCTGCCCACCTTAGCAGTTCGAAAGCACTCTTACGTGCAAGTAGATAAATAGGGACCGCTTTATAGCGGGAAGGTAAACGGCGTTTCCGTGTGCTGCGCTGGTGCTGGCTCGCCAGATGCAGCTTGTCACGCTGGCCACGTGACCCGGACGTGTCTTCGGACGGCGCCGGCTCACGGCCTCTAGAGCGAGATGAGCACGCAACCCCAGAGTCGGACATGACTGGCCCGTACGGGCAGGGGTACCTTTACCTTTACCTTTAAACTTTAATATAAGTGCTTTTAAAAAAAGAAAATAGGAAGTTGTAAGATAACAAAAATAAGAAGGATATCTGTTCTTTTCCTTTCCATTATATTAATTCTCCAGAACCAACACAGGGTATGACACATAATATACAGACAACCAAGATGAAAATTATTTCTCACCTATTATAGTTGGCCCTCCATTGGTTAATCAGTAGATTAATCAAGTGAAATTGTAGCTGACAGGTGTGCAACTCTAATATTGCTAAATGTTTGCAAAATCCTGTTTTTGCTCAAAAGTAATTCTTATTGTGTTAATCAGGATTTAGTCCTTAAAGGGTGTTTAAACTGGTTAAACCAATAAATTAAAAGCCTTTCCATCAATTAAAAAAGTGCCTGCATTACACATTTGCAACTTTTTAATAGAAATACTTACTCCACTCACATGTACAACATGCACCTGTGCCCACAAACAACTGCACCGCTACATAAAATACTTCCAGAAGCGAACTGGATTGTGATACATCCTTTGTTTTCCAGGGAGCAAGGCACAGCTGCCATTTATCCCAATCACCGACATCCTATTTAGACTTGTGTCCTCCACACCCACTTCCATGGCCTCAAAACAAAGTACATTCCTTTCTCAGAAAGGATCTTCAAACGCTATCTTGCTTACATTCAAACAAAGTCATTACCCAACTTCAGCTCAGCCTACCCAATAACATGCCAAAGTGCAACCCAAACTCACTTCCTCCAAACAGTGTGCAGCGCATTGAAGTCACAACATACCATCTGCCTACCATCCTGTTTACCAGTCTCACTGACCCAGACTTCCTCCCACTCATCATTCCTCCTCCTCCTCCTCTAAATAACTCCACTAGCCATACATGATACGACACCAACTTCCCAGGCAATTATCGCAAAATAGAAAACAGGCAGTTATAATCCTTGTCATAGCAAACCTCGTGTCAAATTAAACAGAGCCTGCCCTAACATATGTGAGAATTTTTTCGGGGTGGGAATTACCCCCTCCCCCAGCATTTCCTTAAAAACCAAAACCACACAACAGCTGAGTGGATAACAACACAAGGCTAGCCAATATTATGGATGGGGCAGGTACCACTAGGATGGGAGCAATGGAACACCCAATCTCAGTGACCATGGTCAGCAGCAGGAGCGGCATTAGGACCAGAACATGGCATTACCAAGGAGGCAGGTTTAGTCACTATCTGAAGGCTATCCCAGAAGGATACAGGTGTCAACAAGGGTGTCCCACATGACTTGAAGGTGCTGCTCTGCAGCGCCAGGTCAATGACCAAGAAAACCAGTGCCATCCATGACTTGATCATGGCTGGGGGAACTGACCACATGTAACAGAGACTTGGTTGGATGAAGCAGATGGGCCTGTTCTTGCTGCTGCTTGTCCACCATGTTTCTCTTACACACAGCAGCCCAGGTCATGTGGGTAGGGAGAGGTGAATGCAGTGGTTTTTAGGAAGCCTTCAGTTTTCATCAGGTGTCCTATTAAGGAGACCCAGTTCTCTGAGTGCATGTTCTAGAACAGTGTTAGAAATTAGCCAAGTGCTGGGCACATTTTACAACTGGCAGGTCCAACAGTGACCATGTGGAGATCTCTGGATGCCAGGTTGGTGAATGGGAAGAGCAAAATGTCACTCAGATAAGGATCTGAAATAGTTTCCTTGGAGCTTGAATTTGTTTTATTCTGGATTGTTTTATTTGAGGTTTTAATGTGCTGTAAACCACTTTGAGATTTGTTCTTTAAAATATAAAATGCTATAGAAATGAAACTAACAACAGCAACAAATTCCAGTTGTGGTGGGGAAATGCCACCTAGACATTCCACTGTGGCGACTAACTTAGGTTTAAGGTGCCATTTGGCAATTAGATTATTAATATTATTAATATTATTATTATTAATATTAATTACATATCTAGATTTCCTGCCCACCTAGCAGTTTGAAATCACGTCAAAGTGCAAGTAGATAAATAGGTACCACTCCGGCGGGAAGGTAAACGGCATTTCCATGAGCTGCTCTGGTTTGCCAGAAGCGGCTTGGTCATGCTGGCCACATGACCCGGAAAAACTGTCTGTGGACAAATGCCTATAGAGCGAGATAAGCGCGCAACCCCAAAGTCGTTCACGACTGGACCTAATGGTCAGGGGTACCTTTACCTGTATATATCTGGATTATATAACACTAGTTCTGGAATTTGGTCAATAGAGGCAGTACAGGATTCCTATTGGTGTACCAACCTCCCTGCGGCACCAAAGATCCCCTGCCTGTTGTTCTGGAGACATTTAACCTGGTGGTCCTGGGGCAATGGTTTTCAACCAGTGTGCTCTGGCACCCTGGGGTGCCTTGAATGATGGTCAGGGGTGCTGCGACCTTGCACACCTGTTTATTGCAGCAGCCCTGGCTATAAGCTCAGCAGGCGAATGATGCCTCTGGGGCAGGGCGGGGGAGCAGCTCAGAGACCAGGTATGGCAGCAGCAGCTACGCGGAGGACTCCCAAGGAGAAGAGGAGAGGAGGATGAGGGGAGGTGTTTTAAAAAGGGTGAGAGGCGATCAGCTCTGCAGGCAAGGGGTGACATAACTGGGCTCCTTGGACCCCACAGGGGTGCCACAGAAAGAATGTAGCTGGTCAAGGGAGCCATGGACTCAAAAAGGTTGAAAACCTCTGTCCTAGGGCATTTTAACCTCCATGCCAACTTCAGGATTTTAACCTCCATGCCAACTTGACCATACAAGGGGCTGCTTGAGACATTGTGGAAAGCATGGCTTCCATGAGTCTGTCCTTGCATAAATCTGACCCTACTCAATAGTCATGGACACGCCGTAGATTTGACATTTTCCTCTGTGGAAGTGGGTGATCTAACACTAAGTTCCAGTAGAACAAAAGAAGTGCCATGGTCAGATCACTTCCTGGTGCAACTAGACTTTTCTGTGACCCTTCCTTTCCACAGGGAGGGGCGACAGATTTGAATGGCCCACCCCTGCCACTTAATGGATCCAAATGGCTTCCAGAAAGTGGTAGGGAATGAATTTTCCCAGGTTGATGGCCTCTCAGCTGATTCCCTGGTGGCCTGATGGAATGCAGAGTTAAACAGGGCTATCAACTGTCTGGCTCCAAAGTGCCCTCTCAATTGCATGGACCCCGGATGGCCTCAAGGTTTTCCCCAGGGCTGAGTCATAACTGAGAAGGCTAGAATGCTGGTAGCGAAAAACTCATTTCATATCGGACCAAACACGGGTGAGAGCTCAATGGGTGAGAGCCTACCTAGTGGCGATAGCAAAGAAAATTTATTCGCCACCTCTATTGCATCCACAGAAAACAGTTCCAGGAGACTCTTTCAGGTGTTTCAAAGTTTAACAGAACCACCTTCACTATTGGGGTCTAATAAGGACTCCAAGATCTCCTGTAAAGGTTTTACTCAGATGGCGTTCAACAGATTGAGGTTAAATCCTGACAAGACAGAAGTACTGTTTCTGGGGGACACAGGGAGGGCAGGTGTGGGGGAGCCCCTGGTCCTCAAGAGGGTAACTGTGCCCCTAAAGTAGGGTTGCCATATTTTGATGAGCAGAAAAGAGGACACATTTGCTGACCTCTACTTTTAACTATGGATCGCTATGACGACTCTACCCATGAAAAAGAGGCCATGTCCTGGAAAAAGAGGACATATGGCAACCCTACCCTGAAGGACCAGGTGAATAGCCTTGGTGTCATTTTGGACTCCTAGCTGTCCATGGAGGCACAGGTTAATTCTGAGTCCAGGGTGGCTGTCTTCCAGCTCCATCTGGTACGCCAGCTGAGACCCTACCTGCCTGTGCAGAGGGGTACCTGCTCTGGTTATCTCCCGCTTGAACTACTACAATGCACTCTACGTGGGGCTACCTTTGAAGGTGACTTGGAAATTACAACCAATCCAGAATGCGGCAGCTAGACTGGTGACTGGGAGTGGCTGCCAGGACCATATAACACTGGTCCTGAGAGACCTGCATTGGCTCCCAGCACGTTTCCGAGCACAATTCAAAGTGTTGGTGCTGACCTTTAAAGCCCTAAACGGTCTCGGCCCAGTATACCTGAAGGAATGTCTCCACACCCATCATCCAGCCTGGACACCAAGATCCAGCTCTGAGGGCCTCCAGGTAGTTTCCTCACTGCAAGAAGTGAAGATACAGGGAACCAGGCAGAGGGCCTTCTCGGTGGTGGTGCCCGCCCTTTGGAATGTGCTCCCATCAGATGTAAAGGAGATAAACAACTATCTGACTTTGAGAAGATATCTGAATGCAACCCTGTATAGGAAAGTTTTTTTAATGTGTGATGTTTTACTTTGGTTTGATAATTTGCTGGAAGACTCCCAGAGTGGCTGGGGCAACCCAGTCAGATGGGTGGGGTACAAATAATAGAATTATTATTATTACAGGACTAAATTGCAAGGCGGTCATACATTACCCAACAAAAAGGGTCCAACACTGAACTATTTTGCGGGGCTGGTGTAACTTGTACTCTCTAAACCATAAGCCCAGCTCCTGAATAAAAACGATGGCGTTTATCAGTGCTTCTTCCCCATCACATTTATTTTTAAAAATAAACTGGGGGGTGGGGCATTAAGTAAGATCTGACTAAGGAAAATCATTAATCCTGCTGTCATTTTTTTTCTTTGATTTTGGGTACAAACACTACTACCCAATCACAGCTACTCTCAAATGCTGAATTTCTAGTTTTGCTCTTGCCCTTTGGGGCAGCAATCACTTCTTCACCAGAGAATGAACCAGGAAGTTTTTCTCTCTAGCCTTTTCTTCCTAAATATGAACCATTGCTATGGGTTATTGTTATTGTTCCTGCTGCTGTTTTTCAGGAATAGTTGTTTTTGCTCTGGGTTAAAAATTGATGCCTGGACACCAGGTCAGCCACAATGGAAGAGTAGGTGTGGTACACGTGTCTTGGGGACCAGGTCTACCCAGCTTGGTAGATTTGCTGCCCAGGCTTCACTGCCACTTACTCAACAGATCTAGTTTTGTACACTCATGCATGTACTTTGCACACACAAACCCTGGAAAAATGGCTGCCGTTGCCTTTGGGCAATGGAATGGGAAACAGTGATGACTTATGGAGCACAAGTTACTGATCATTTGAACAGGATTTGTGCAGGAGCGTGCAGCAAGAGCAGTAGCAGAAACTTTATTGTTGGCTATCTATCGTTTTTGCTTTGTATTTATATACTTCAGCCTAGATTGGTTTGTTTTTTTGTAATATTTAATTTATTGTTTGCTAAATTGTTGATTTTTGACATTTTATATATTTGCATTTCTTACATAGTCTATATATTTGTATTTCCAATGTCCTCTATTTGAATGTTTTCAGCGTTTACTGTAAGCTGCTTTGTGCACAGCTCAATGTGGGAAAGTGGCATATAAGTTAAATCAGTCAACCAATTTCCTGGTGAATTGTGACCATTTGGGAGAGAATAGGGCTTCTTTGGGTAGAAGGGCACGATATACATTTAATAAAATAAATAACTAGCCATTTAGGTTTTCCACATCAGACACCAAAATGCCTTGGATAAGGCATCACTGCTAATTAAACCCTTCTTAGCAGTCATAAGTGCTCTGGGTCTTTATCATGAGACTTTAGTTAGAATTTGTATTCGTTGCTGTCTTGGAACTACCCAAGATACCCAAATGGGAAGCAGCTAGTAATTGGTTTGATCTGTGGATGCAAACTTACAGATAATAATAATAATAATAATAATAATAATAGGCAAACTGAGAGCTACTTGTGATTTCTTTTTACATTTGAAAGGACCTCAGTGGGAGTTGTTGCCTAGCAACAGCCAGCAAAGACAGATTGTTCCCGTCCAGGTCTGAGCGAGATCCAGCTGCTCAGCCCCACTTCCCTGCCTCACTGGATTTGACAGGAGCTTTTGGATGGCACGATACCAGGGTAGAACCAGGAAGGGGCAAAAAATGCTGCGTGGATAAGGCTGCCTGCTGGACTTGAGAGGTGGGGAACGCTTCTCAGCCCAGGGGCCTCCTTCCCTTGCTCGGTCCCTCCTGCCCCCCAGATGAGAGCCAGCGTGGTGTAGTGGTTAAGAGCGGTAGACTCATAATCTGGTGAACCGGGTTCGCTTCCCTGCTCTTCCACATGCAGCTGCTGGGTGACCTTAGGCTAGTCACACTCTCAGCCTCACTCACCTCACAGAGTATTTGTTATGGGGGGAGGAAGGGAAAGGAGAATGTTAGCTGTTTTGAGACTCCTTCGGGTAGTGATAAAGCAGGATATCAAATCCAAACTCTTCTTCTCTAGTCCTTCCTCCTAGTCCCTTTTGCCTGCTCCGTTTACTTTCTCCTGGTTAGCTGCCTCCCTATTCCTGCCCATTTCCTTTCACTAGACTCCTTTCCTTGCTAACCCTGCGTGACCCAGCACTTTCTCAGCCCAATCCTTTTTCCTGTTCTGTATCAGGAAGTTGACCAAGCACCAGGCATACACATTCATACAACAACAAGGAGCTAAAGGTGAGCTGAAGGCAATATGTGCCATTGCTTGCTCTGCAGCAGTGCAGACCCCAATACTCCTCTCTTGGCTTTTAATTCCCTTCTCCTCAGCTACCTACTGTGCCCTGAAAAGATCCCAGAAATGCCATCCTATATCCCACCTGCATCATCCACTAAACTAGGGCCCTTCAAATGTTGGACTCCAACTCCCATCAGCCCCAGGCCAGCATAGCCAATGGTCATGGAAATGGAAATTGTAGTTCAAAATTATCTAGAGGGCCCATCACTGCACGAAACACATATTGATAATCTTATGTCCTTGTTTTATTCCTTCCACCTAACTACCTGGCCTCTGCAATGTGTTGAGCTCTCAAACTGTGAACATTTAATTGTTTAATTGTTTGCAGTGCTTATGTGCTACCCGGTAGCAATGTTACCTGGGTGGCTTACAACAATCTAGCATTAAAATGTAATGACAAACCAGCAATAAACAATAAAAAGTAGCACAAAATGTTTCGTAGCAGCAGCAGCAGCTAATAAAACAGTATAATAAGATTCACAGCATTGCTAAAAGTATGCTGCAAATGGGGATTATAAATGCACAGGTCAAAAAATAGTTATGATTCCTAATCAAAATACACAAGCTTTTGCTTTCCACCAGTTCACACATCATGGTAACCAAAACCCTGACTTAGCATAAATGCAAGAGCATGTGCATTCCCAGAGAGACCACAGCTGTTTTGCTCCTACTTGGGTCCTCCTGCTGCATCACTGAGAGCTAAGCAATGGTTTGGTTCGGCATATCATCCGTACCTAGGTTCATGATTTGTCTCCTACAAAAAACCCCACGAGCAGTAAGCCATAAAACAAACCGTGGCTATAGCTCATCATTTGTCTGGAGTAAGGGAAACTATGAGCCCAGGTTCCAATGACACACTAAGCCTAACCATGGCTTAGCTCACAGTGGTGCAGCAACAGGCACTGAGGAGCAGCAAAGCAGCAGCAATCTCCCCTGTAGGAAGGAACCCACATCGATTGGCTTAGCATACCATGTGAACTGGGTCTGTACTGAGTTGCAACTGCACGGGGCTTTTGGACAATCTAGGAAAGGGGTTAGCAACCTCTTTCAGCCATGGGCTGGTCCACCGTCCCTCAGACCATGTGGTGGGCTGGACTATATTTTGGAAAAAATAATAATGAACAAATTCCTATGCCCCACAAATAACGCAGAGATGCATTTTAAATAAAAGGACACATTCTACTCACGTAAAAACAAACTGATTCCCAGACCATCCATGGGCCAGATTGAGAAGGCGATTGGGCCGCATCCGGCCCCTGGGCCTTAGGTTGCCTACCCCTGATCTAGGAGCAATAGGGAACCTTTGGAGGTCAGTCCACATGTCTTTTGTATTGGAGTATTCTAAGTGTTTTCTGCTTGGCTTTTATCTACTTGGATATAATCCTAATTTTATTTAGTTATAACTTCATTAGGGTCTTACATATGTAAAGATACTAAGCAAGATCATGTATGTGGAGTTTAAGGCTGTGGTTTTATGGACAACTATTTGGAAAGAAGTTCCACTGAACAAAGTAGGGCTTACAGTCTGGTCCTATCCATGTTTCTGAAGAACTGTTCAGAATTTTCCAGAAATAAGGCACCGAAGGCACTAGGCAATTTTTAAAAATGCTATTATGGCAACTAGTTGGTATATATACATTCGGGGAAGAATTGAATTCAACAAAGCATTTCTTTTTTAGAAAAGAATCACGGAAATACACAAAGCCAATTAATAATCAGAATAAAATACACAAAACCAATTAAAAACCAGAACAGAAACCAGAATAGAGCAAAGCAAATGCCCTTAGAAACAACAGTCAAAATAAATACAGCACAGAGATAGCCCTGCATATTGGGAGGGGGTGGGGGTTGTAGCTGCAATGGAACTGGACCTCCTTCATATGGAAGCCAACCTTGCCCCCCTCCCCACCCAAGATAAACTTTGAAGCAGGCCCTACTATTAGACCTTTATTGCTGCGGATGTTTGATTTCAATCCACCTTGTACGTGAAACGTATGGACTCTGCCCCTCAGATAGGATGGGGGTGGTTGTCTGTAAACTATAGAGATTATATCCTGATGGGCAGTAAAAAGGGAGGGGGCAGCGGTGCCGTGAGGAAATGAGAGAAAGCCAAAATGTGGGAGGGATTTGCAAGAGGATAAAGTGGAAGGAGGCATGCTACAATACAGGGCAATGTTTTGCAACACGAATCACCCAGAAATACTTTGTACTTAGTACCCAGTATAGGCCAATGCAATGGAAGGAACCCTGTTAAAACAAAGAGCTCCACTTCTAAACATTTAACAAAACCCAAGAAAGCAGATAGCCAAGCAATTCCTGAACTGCATTTCAGTCATCTAATGATGCAGCCAACATGGTAGGCCTGCAATAGGGAGCAGAAAAAGGAACTCATACTACTGCCAATTCAATTCAGAGCCTAGCAACAGCAGAAATGTGGAAATAGGATAGCCAAGCCTTCCTTAAAGTCCATCGCATTAGGACTTCATGGGATAAAAATGAAATAATTGCATTTCCTAACGTAATTACCTGTGCAATCTGACCAGATGCAGGCAAAGGAAGATAGCTGTCTCTGGGCATTGAGAAGTTCCCGAAGGAACTTGCCAGTGGATTGTAACCATTCTTAATTACTAAAATAAAGTCACCATTTTGCATTTCCACCTCAAGCACCATATTTTGAGCCACACCTGGCTAAAGAATGGTCAAGGCTGCAGCGTGAGTTGTCACAGTAAAGGGGCCCACGGATTCTGCACCGCATTTGCCCTTGAGAAATTCATTGTTGATTACTTCATACATGTGCATACCCAGTAGAAACAAGCACATCCATACAGTCCTCTCTATCCATGTCCCTGTACAATATGAGCACGCATGTGCATTATGAGCTTAAGCCCTTGCAGCATTCCTGCAGAATGATGCTCAACACACACCAGCTCAACACCAGCCTTCAACACAGACTATTCATCGTCTCACAATAGTGCATTTCTTATTATTTTTGTGCGATCTTAGAGAAGCCACATTTCATCCAGGAGAAGAAAAAAACAACAACACAGAACAAGCCAAAGCTCTTGCCTAACAAATCCAGCTCCACCACTTCGTTAGGCTCCTTCTGCAACGCTTCTAAGCCAGAGTCAGGGTCAGAGCTTTAACCTTGTCGAGCTGCTTGCCTAGTCTAGTCGGTGCTGGATTTGTGCACAAGCAAAATAAACTGCAGCTTGGGGCCTCAGATTATGAGAGGCCTCTAAGTAAAAAACAAACTAAACTAACCTAAATTTGGAGTTTTGCATAATTGGTTAATGAAGGAAATAGGAAAACAAACTCAATCTGATATGATGAAATATACTCAATGGCTACACAATAATTTGTCATGTTGTGTTTTTATATCTATTCAGAAATAATAATATTGTTTTAATATATACTAATAAATCATATGGTATTTTCATAAGCAAGCAGGCTTATTGCAAGATGTGCAAGATTGTTAGTTTTTAGTTCCATCCTAGCCTATGCATCAGCATGTATACAAATACAATAGTTCATTATTTCTATTTTCATTGTCCTTCTTGTTACAATAATACAGTCTGGGTAACGCTCAGGGGCCTCTTAAAACTGCCATAGTTTAGGGCCTCAGCATGTCTTAATCCAGCTCTGGGTCCAGAGGCCGCCAACAGGGTGCACACCAGGTATTCTGGAAGACCACTCCCATCCCTAAGCATGGCCATGTTGGCTGGGGCTGAGGATTATGGCTTTGGCCCATGATCCATGACCTAGTCTTTTGCCCTGTAGGTCCCACTGATTTGTTGCAACCCAGACTTTTGGCCAAAGGCCTATGCTGGCTGAGATGCTTTCAAATCCCCAATGAAAGCACCTGCTATCTACACCTGGCTTTGTTAGACCAATTTTTCCTTCCTCTTACAACTGGCTTAGCAAGACCATTCTCCAACTCATTTAGGTGTAAACACATTAGCATATACAAAACTATTCAGCAGGGCTTAGGCCTCCTGGCTCCTATTTGGAAGCACATTCTGCCTATAGGGATACAGTGGTGGTGGTCTTTTGTAGCATTTGATTCTGGGTAACACAGAGATAACAGATCTGCCTTAAGGCAACTCAGAAAGCAATAAAGATTTCTTTAGAAGTCGAGTCCTAGAACCCCTTGGGGTCACCAGCAGCTGGCAATGGCAGTTAACTCATAACTTCCCTATCAAAATATCAAACCCCTCTACCTTACTAGAAGATGCAATAGGATGAAAGCCATACACTGAAAACACTGTGCACAGGAAACATCCCAGAATAAAAGCTCTCTGGCCAGCAGAACACACACTCAGGAACACCAGGAAGCACAAATGAGAATTAGGGCTTGGGGTCGAAATCAGATTGTGCTGTGCACAACGATACAAAACCCTTAAAACAGCAGCTACCTAATTCACGTAGTGATGACAGATAAAAGGCACAAACTTATTCTCTGGTCTCAAATATTGTGTTGGAAAGAATACTTGGATGTTGCTGCAGTTTGGTTTTTTTAAAAATAATCATTGGTTGGGTAACACATAAGAAACATTCAGTACTAGCGCTGGGAAAATGAGAGGTCCCCAGATGCTGGACTAGAAACTTACAGTAACCACAAACGGGAAGAGGAAAATAGAGCATGATTCATAGTTAGCATCTGCATACAAGGCTGCATATAAAGGGGACTCCGCCTCACCCCACCCTTCCAGCCCCTCAAAGAGGTCGGGATAAGAGCGAATGGCAACAAGTAATCCGGCAACAATACAGTAAATGGCTTTTTGCACAATCAAATCCATACAGCCCCTCTCGCAGGGCACACCTAACACATCCCTCACTCCTAGGAACATCCTCATAGGATACACACGCATCACATGCCCCTCCTCCATAGGAAAGTACATGCACCGCCACCGCCACATCTTTCCAGCCTGCCTCACCCCCCGGGATACCCAGGGGCGCCTCTTTTCTGTGCACCTTCCACGTCTCCCCCTCTTCCACCCATCATACTTCATCTGCGCGCACACACACGCCGATTCACCGACGACATGCTACGGACGCGAGTTCTCACGGAAAGCGTACGCCAGCGCAGAGACCCGGGTCTCCACCAGCCATGCATGCCCACTTCCTTTACATGCCCAACACCTGAAGTTCACCTCAGACCTGTCCGCTCTTGCAGGCACACGCACCCCGTTCGCCTTCCTCCTCTTTCGTGCGTATTCCCCAGCCTTCCCTTGGGCTGCCTTCTGCTCCTTCCCCAAGCACTCCTCGGGGTCTCTCTCCGAAGGAGGCGCATCTACACCCGAACCCGCTGCGCGGCAGCACCCTTTCCCGTGCAGGCGCTCCTCGAGACCCCAACCCCGGAGCAGCAATGCCCCGGACAGAGCGCGCGGGGAGGGGGGACCTGGCAAGGGCGAGAATGCAACGCACTTTTCACCCGGGGAAGAGGAGGCGCGCTTGCCGCCTCGGCCATCCGCGCGCAGGAGCGAAGCACGAGCGCCAGCCAGGGCAGCTGCCAGCCTCGCCCGCCCGCGCCCCCCCCCCTCCTCGCCGCACCAGCAAAACACGCGCAGTCCGAAAAGGCGCTTGCAGGGATGCCACGTCCCCGGAGCCCGCACACAGGCAGGGCATTCCGGGGCAGGGGCAGGCGTCGGGGCGGGGGGGGGGGCACACGAGCGAAGCGGAGTTCTCCCCACCCCCAGCACCCAACAAGTGGCAGGAGGCGAGGGTGCTTGGGTCCTGGCAGGAGCCCGACTACTTGCCCCCCTTTCTGATCCGGGAGGGGGCGCACACAGCGCATCGGGGTGCAGCCATCGGGGGGAAGCCAGGCGTCGCCCACAAACGCCTCCCTGTCGCCCCCCCCCCGCTGCTTCTCGCCTGTCACGGGAGGGGGGTAGCAATGTGCGCGGAGCCCTCACTGACTCCCCCCGGGAGCTGCTTCCGATTTCGGGGGCGCTCCCGTCTCCGCAGATTGGAAAAGATTCATTGAGACCCCGATCCGTGAAAAAATAGGGTGCCGAAAAGGAGGGGCGTGGGGGGGAGAGAGAGAATGAATCGAATTGGCTCCGGGAGGGAGAGCAGCAACAGAGGCGCCGCAACTCGGGGGGGGGGGCGAAGCAGCTGGATGCGGCGAGAGGAAGAAGGACCCGGCGCAGGACCGCAGGCGAGTCGCCTGCCGGCTGGAGCAAAAACTTGACCCCCACAAGCTGCCTACCAAGTATCCCCATCCTCGCCCCTCCACCCACCCCTCGCCCGTCCCTCTTCGGGGAGCTGCGCGGCTGCTCGCCCGCCTCTGCTCCCGCCACCCGCAGCCTCGAGCGGGCGCCTGCCTTGCTCGCTTCCCTCCAGCCCGGCGCCCGCATTCCGACACAGCCGCGAGCCGAGCGCGGTCCTCCGCCGCGGGGTCCGCCCTGGCCGCTTCCCGGCTGCCCGCCCGCCCGCCTGCTCGCCGCGCCGCGCTTCCTTACTTCGCGGCGCCCGGGGCTTCCTCCTGGCTCGCCGCTCCTCGCCGGGCATCTTCGCCTCCCGCCGCCTGCCCGCTGCTCTCCGCAGCAAATCCGCCAGCAGCCGGGCTCTCCGAGCCCCCCGCGCCGTCGCGCTCCGCTCCAAATCCGCGCCGCTCCGTTCAGTCCCTTCCACCCGAAGGAAGCCCTCCCTCCTGCCCGCCTGCCCCGCTCGTCCGCGCCACGAGCCCAGCCAAGCAGCCGCTGCTGCCGGGGCGCGCGCCGAGCCGGGCTGTGTCCGAGCCGGAGCTGCTCTCTCGGTGTGTGTGAGGAGGAAGTGCAGGGGAAGCGCAGCCCAGGGATTGCATCGCCGCCCCCCCCCCCGCTCCTCGCGCGCGCGCGCGCCGCCGCCGCCTCCCTCTCCGCGCTCGCTCCCTCCCGGCTGGCCTCCTCCTCGCCGTCGTCCTCGCTGCCCGGGGAGAGGGAGGCGGAGCTCCGGAGCCTTGGCAGAGCCGGTGCCCAAGCCAAGCTCCGCGCGGAGGTGGCCGCAGCGCCAGCGACCCAGCCAGCCTCGCGTGCCTTAGCCGAGCCCAGCCGCGCGCTCGCTCGCTCGCTCGCTCGCCTCCGAGGAAGGGGACAAGCTCTCCCCGAGCGCCTCCGGGAGCATCATCGCGACCCGCGCGCCGCCCGGCTCCTCGGCCACCGACTTGCCTGCTTGGGGGGAAGCGATGGGCAGCCCCGCGCTGCCCGGGGAACTCGCCGCGAGATGCCCGCCCGCCCCGCGGATTTGCAGCCCGTCGCTGCAGCTGCCCGAGCCGCGAGGTCGCGCGCCGGCGCCCGGCAGCAGGAGGCGTCCCACTCGCGGCGGCGGCGGCCACGGCCACTAGGGGCGCGCGAGGCCTGCTCCCCACGAGGCGCGGACGAGGCCTGCCTGCCTGCCTGCCCTGCTGGCCGGAGCCGCTTGGAGCGCCGCGCCGCCTGCCCGCCGTTCGCTCTCCCCGCGTGACTCCCGCTGACCTTGCCCCCGCCAGTCCGCCCGCGCGCCCTGCCCTCCTCCTCCTCCTCCTCCTCCCCCGCTGTCCTCGCGGCCGGTTCCGGTGAGTCACCCGCGCGTCGCCGGCTGCACCTGCCGGGGGAGGAGGGAGCGAGCTGGGACTGCGCACCTGCCCAGCCGCCCGCCCTTCCCCCTCGCCGCCACTGCAGCAACCCCGAGGGGGCTGGCCAGTGCCAGGCCGCTGCCCCTCGGGGATCGCGCGGCGGAGCTGCCCTCGGCATCCGTCTCCGGAGAGCCGCTTTCGAGCAGGCGGCGACCCTCCCGCAGGCCCGTTGGGGCGGGCGGGCGAGGGGCTTCCAGGGAGAACTCCGGGCTGGCGAGGCCAAGATGGTTGCCAGCTGCCCCGGCATCCAGGGCGGCCGAGAAAACAGCGGGGACTCACACGCGGGGAAGCGGCTGCCGAGCGCCGGCTCCTCTGCCCCTTTAAGCGGCGCGGGCCCTGCTCTGCCAGTGGTCCGGCTTTCCAAGGTGGATTCTGGTCCTTTGCCAAGGACTGAGCGCTCGTTAACATTCAGCCTGGCGCTCCCGGTGCCAAGCTGCCAGGCTCCAGAGATTCCTGGCTCTTGGGCCCCTGCAGGCCGGCCGCGTCAGGCAACTCAGCAGGCGCCTTGCGGAGCCCTACCGGGGTGGGGGGCTGCCGGGCCGCCCTGCTGGCGAGCTCCCAAGTCCGCACGGTGTACTCTCTAGCATCGTTAGGAGTAGATTATGGGCAGAGCCAACCTGTTAAAAACACGTGTTGCTTCTTTCCTGCAGCTCCAGATTTTTTACATGCTGCTCAGCTCTATGAACCTGTTGCGCAGCGCAGCCCCCGCGTTCCTTCTTCCCATACATGCTCCATTCGCCTTCCATAACCCACTGCACCATCTAGAGGCTGCTTTGTCTTTCAATGGAATGACGGGCTTTATGTGAGTTTGAGTCCTTGGGCTGTGTGTGTGTGTTAAAAAAGAGAAAGAGAGAGTATCTCTGCATCTTCCTGGGAGAGAGGGGTCTTGTGAGGAATGTGAATTTCTTATCAAAAGACCCCCCCCCCCCAAAAAAGAGAGTCTCTTAAGGATTCCTGCTGCTCCTCTTTGCTCCTACTCATCTCTCCAGGCTAATCCTCCACTCCTTGCTTGCTCCAGGCTTTTCTGCTACTGCCCACTGCTCTGGAGCTATGTTTAACTCCCCCCCCCCCCCACTTTTGTTTCATTTCATCTTAAATTAAATCATATCCAAGGCTTGACGTTTGCTTTTCCCTAGTACATCACTCGATGCTGATGTTTGGAAAAGCAACGCACTGCAGTGGAACTGGCCACTTCTAGCTTTTAAGTTTGATCTTCACCCAGTAGTGAACTCTGACCCCAATTAGGATGGCGTTTGCATGTTCCCATTGTAGCTACAAATCTGGCTAAGGTAATGTGCCTGTTGCCCAGCCCAGTCTCAATGGACTTTGCTCTGTTTACTTTGTAGGTAGGCCTGCAAGGCTTTGTTTGCATAAGATACCCGGTAACTGGTGTGAGGCTGCACCTGCGTTAGAGACTGGGGAAGGGTTATTCTAGTTGGGTGTTAAGACTAGGAAGCATGCAGCTGGTATTCAAAAGTTACCTTTTCCCTTTTATTTTCTGTCTGCTTCAAAAGCTTGCTGGAGCATCAAGGACGTTGATGGGTTGAGATCATGTTCAGCTACATGGTCTTCCCAGAAGCACAGTACACTTCCTGTTCCTGTTCCTTCAGGTGTTTCCAGTTCTTAAAAGAGAACTGAATGTTACTCTAAGACAGATTTATGAGGAGAGAAATTGAAGTAGCAACGTCCCTCCTCTTAACTCACACAAGAGTCAAAAGGAGGGAGGTTGTCACTTGAATGTCCCTCCTTCAAAATCTGTACCATTAATTAAATCCCATTAATTTCCTGGTGGGTGGTGTTCAGAGGTCTGCATTTGTTTATCTCACACCGCAGTCCTTGAATGGCATGATCCTCTGCATTTGCCACCTGAGGCTGCTCCTTGCCTGCGCCTTGTGGGTACAGCTGCTTATGACTGAAAAGGCCCTGCCCATGTCCTTCAGCTTGGTTCCTACTGTGTTCAAGGGGAGGAAGCGAATCTTCGTGAAAGCGTGGGTGATCCTCAGAAGAAGAGCGACTCTCAGCATTGGCTTCTCTCCCTCAACCACCCGCAGGTTTTGATGCTGCCCCTTCCGGAGGACACTGGGGAGCCCAGCATGGCGCAGAAGAGTCCATCAGCCCTACCTTGCTGTGGCACATTGCACAGAGACAGCTGCAGTGTGGTGCCACGGGGCCTTGTCAGGAAAACAAAGTCTGTGACGGGAGAGTAGCCAGATAAATCTCCAGAAGAGGGGAAATATAGGAGAGCAAATGAACCTTACATGAGAATAAATACTCTTCCCCCAACACAAATGCTGCAAACCTGGCTGCTGGTTGCTGTGAGCTGTTTCAAAGGCTCCTCTGTTCTCTCATCAGCTCTGGGCTCCACAGGAGGGGGGAGGGAGAGGATTCGGGCAGCTAATGCTAATAACACAGATGTTCTGACAATTCTCTCCTTCCTACAATTAAAAACAAAAGGCACTGAAAAACAAACATGAGGAAATGAGCAACATGAAAGACTCTAGGCTTTTTTTCCTCTTCCCCCCATACAGTATTGCTCCTGCAAACAAATACAAGGCAAAACAAAGATGGGTGTCTCTGTGTGGCAGCCTGGGCACCATGCTAGATCTGAGCGCAGTGTGGATTTTTCAAGCCAGGTTCTAATAGTATCTAGGGCACACTTGGGAAGATGCTCTGCTGATAAGAGGACCGCCTGGGCTGCTTTTAAGAACTGACAGTACCAAATGGGTGGGCAGAAAGGAACCACTGATTGGGGAGGGGGCTCACACTAAGGGGGGTGGGGAATAGACATGAAATAGACAATGCTGTGGTGGTTCAAAGACACAGTGCTAATTCCTGGGTGTTGATTGTGATGACAACCTCAGAGTTGTCGTACTGATCAGCAAGTATAGGCAGGAAGTGTGCCAGTTTGGGGTCCTCAGATAGAATGCATGTGCTGATACTCTTGTATGATATTCACATGGATTTGGGGTGCGGCATCATCCTGAGTCCAGGTTATAGTCAGAAGGGTGCCAGACATTGTGAGACCTTGGGCTGGGGTTGTCAGGAGAGAAGGTTTTGCATTGATTTGGGGTGGTGGGTTTTTTGTTTGTTTGTTTCTGTTTTTTGCAGCATCACTCACATATTGGAGTGGCACCAGGAAGGTGTTCTTGTGTAGGTGTGATTCCTGTCGCACTGGGCTTTTCATGGAGGCCATGATGTATGCTCTTCCCTGGAAAGCTTTCTCTCTCTCTCTCTCTCCTCTTGCCTGTAGGATACATTCTGCCAAATTATCAAGAGGTTGTTTTTATTACTGTTTTAACTCTTTCTTTAACCTTGTTTTTCTCTCTGCTGCACTTTCACTCACTCATTAATTTTGGTATTTTTCTCACGGTATATAACCCCTGTCACGGCTGCCATGGCAACAGGAGGGAATGCGTTCAGTGCTAAAATATCCTCTCAAAAATAACAAAAATAAGAAAACACAGGCAGCTTGTGTCAGCCACTGCAAATGCCAGTTTGATGCAGACCTTGCGGTGATGGGAGGAAGAGGAAGAGGCTGTGAGCTAGAGGAGAATTCCCGTTATTAGCCCAAGGCCCCTCGAGTCGTGGTCTTGTCTGAAGATTACCAGATACAGATGGCTGCACCCACTGAATGAGAACCCTCTGAGTTGATGTTGCCCTTTCCCGCTCCCTTTGATGTCAGTTTTCCTTCCTGACTGTTGATTCCCCTGTTCCTTGAGAAGCAAGTCCCAGAAGGAAATCTGGAAGAGAGGGAAATATTGGCTGCTAATGGTTACATCACTGGTTTGCTCATGTCTTTCAGATTTCCCCCTATGAGCCTAGTATTCCAAATACCAAAAGAAGATGCCAGTCCTTTTTAAATATTCCCTGTACAGTATAGGGTGCTTCTTCGGCACCCTGAGTTCTGCTGCTTCCCAAAATGAAGCAGCATTTCTGCTCCCACCCATTCAGTCTGCCAGCTCCCTCTCCTTTGGGTCCTAATTTGTTACCTTGGCCTTTGGAGTCCACACAGAATGCAGAGCACGGACCAAGAGGAGGAAGTGAGGGACCACTGCCCCAGGGGAAGGGAATAGCCCAAATTGCTCAGCTCATTTTTCCTTCACCACATAATACTTCATACCAAAATCTAATAAAACAAGGGATTTTTTTATTGGAGACATTTTCATGGGGGGAAATGGAACACAAACATCTGAGCCATGATGGCTATTCTTCCTCCATGGTTGGAGGCAATGGATTGGGTACCACAGCTGGTACCAGATAATATCTTCTGCATACCTTCATTTCTATGGTGCTGTGCAGACAACAGGACCTTCCATGTATGCAGTTCTTGGTAGACCACAAGGGAGGCCTCACAGCAGTCCTAGCAGCAGGGTGCTGAGTGCTCCCAGCTGTTCCTCAGTGTGGTGGACGACCACCTTGTTCTAGTCAGGTTCCTGCACCTTTGCAAGTTCCATGAGAGGCACTTCTATAACAGGCAAAGAGATACGCAGAACAGAGATGGAGTTACAGGCAATGTGACCCCTCCTGTCCTGCTGTTGGCCATGCAGCTGTCAAAGGTAGAAGAGCCCTACTGGAGCAACCACTTGGCAAACCCATACGTGTGTCGCAGAAACCCCTCCCCATCCCTGGTGCTGTTCAATAAAAGTTTGTATCTGTCACAGTGAGTGAGCAAACAAGGAGTCCATGCCCCCCTCATCGTGGTAATTCATTGTTGCTACAGATGAGTGTCATGGGACACTAACAGGAAGGGGAACCAGGGACTCAGTTGCTACTGCAGGGGTTACTGTTAGTAGCTCCTCTACTGTGGGTATAGGTGATTCATTCTGTGTTTCTTGGAGAGGTACAGAATACATTCTACCAACACTGCAACAGTGCAAATGGCCTGCTTGAATAGCAGAACCATAAGGCTGTCCATTATATCTTGAGAACTATGATACATGGAAGATAGCATTTAGATTTCCAGTGCCATCTCTAACCCTGAGGCCCTGATTTGGGCAAGAGCACAGGTAAGATCCCTCCATTAACTTACCCCATGTTTTATAGACAGTTGCATTTTGCATGGTTAGAGCACATTCCTGGTAAGCAGTAATCCATGGGACACTGCTATGGGGATGATAACAATCCTCATCCACCTTACAAGAAACTTGGAAGGATTCTTGAGTGATTCTTGAAACACAGGGAGTACTTAATTGTTAATATACTACCAAGAACCAGAGTGACATGTGATAATGAGGTAATGTCTTCCATCCCCACAGCAGCCTCCACCATGGCAAGCAATGGGGGTTACAGTTATAAGTGGAAAGGCTTTTTTAAAATTATTATTAACCTGCTTCAGCCTTAGGTAGCCCTAAATAAAGAACCCCTCAGTGGTGTTTACTTATGTGCAGAGATGCTCAGGTGGGCAACCTTTCTGGGGTGGCCACTGTACTGGAAAGGTTTGCGTTGGCATGATATTTGGAGGTATTCTTGTTTGGAAAAACAAGTTACCAATGCAGTAGAGTCCGCTTCTTAAATTTATAGGTATCTTGTTTGCTGTAATGTAGCCTTATACCAATGGATGAATCCAGTTTACCATGCTTCTCAGTAACAAAACACATAGTTGCTTCCCAGCCAGCAAGGTCACATAGATTAATAAGGTGGCATTGTGGAATGATTTGGGGCCCAAGAAGGACAGGGGTTTATTTATTAAGATAAGCCATACTCTTTTGAAATCTCTTTACGGTTGTTAACCATGAAATAATATCCAACTTTCCTGCCAGTTTAGTTTCATTTAACCTGTGAGGTACTCGTTTATTTTGAATTTGTAAATAAAGCAGGATATTAAAATAATGCTAATTGCAATGCTCATTAAGAAGAGCAAATTATGCAAAGTGTAATGTAATGTAATTGGGTTAATCAATTTATCTTCAGCCCATAACTATTGTTATACGACAGAGGGGTTGCTTTGGTTGACGTCAGTGGCTGCCAATCAAGCCTGCGATGTTATCTCTGCAGGACTGCTGAACTGGTCAAACCAGTCTCTTTATTAAGTTTATGTCCCTGGGATGGGCCTGTATGCACTCCATTTACATGCCTTAAGAGCTGGGAAAGGACAGGTGTGTCACCACTGCAACAACTGGTTGGTGGTGCTATTTCAGGAGGGGGTAGGCCTCCCCCTTCACTCTGCTAGAGGCTACATCACCTAGGAGAACAAAAAGCCAATGGGTAGTCTTCCCTTTAGTTTGGGTTGAAGCTGCATGGGTTTTGCTCTCTGTGCTGAATCAAAAATTACGGCTTTGGGGACATGCCTATAAACCGAACGGAGAAGCCAGAGCTGTTTGAGAGTCCATGCTGTAAGCCTTTCTATCTTATGCTCATGTCGTATATATGTGTGAATCAAATCACAAATCCTAAAGACATTACAGTCTCCAGTGATCTTCATTCCAAGGAAACAGAACCCTGGGTGAGAACTGGAACGGCTGGAGTCTCGTACCACTCAGAGATTGGGGTGCAAGCAACAGCATGCTCAGGATTTCTCAAAGTTAAAAATTAATCCATTCACATGTTTGCGTGTGAAGGGGACAATAGTCATAAAAGAGTATGGTGGAACCTTTGGAAGTGGGTTCTAGTATATCAAAAGAGACTAGCCAATAGAAGCAAGATGGACAGGAACAGAATGCTAGGAATGAGGAGGGAGAATTCCCCCATCCGTTCTAAGGCATGAGCTGAATAATGGCCTTGGTTCTAACTTAAAATATGTGAATATGTGACAATTCTCTGGCAAGCAAAGGCATTCTTGGCACCCTCTTCCCCTGCTGTCAAACTCCTTGTGTCACACACATGAGTCACACATGATCCCAGACGAGTGAGCAAATGTCAGCCCTTGTAATAGGTTTTGTGCTTAGATGATGCTCAAAGCCAATGTGTTTCAAACATAGATTCTGTGGGTAGCCTTCGGCAAGTCTCAGCCCCAATTGCCCACTTGAAGAATGGAATTATTTATTGGTATTTCTATTGTTATACATTTATGAGCCACTTTTTCTCAAAGTGACTTGCAGCCAATTAAAATAGACCTTATAACCATGCAGTTAATTAAAGTGATTTTACATAACTTGACTGCTGGGATAGCTCAGTCAGCAGAGCATGAGACTCTTAAGGTTGTGAGTTTGAGCCCCACGTTGGGAAAAAGATTTTCCTGCATTGCAGGGGGTTGGACTACATGTCCCTTGTGGTCCCTTCCAGTTGTTTGAAAGCAATAGATGTAAGGGAGAAGAAAGGCATTAAACTGCCAGAATGCCTAACTAGCTAAAACCCATGAAATGTTTACTTGGGGGTCAAGGTACAAGAAGGGCAGCTTCACACATAATGCTGATCTCAATCTGACCCTCAAAAATCATCAGAGGCAGTGAATGGGGGGGGGGGGAATCAATTTTGGTGATTGTAAAGATGTTTAAGGAGTCCTTCCTTCCTTCCTTCCTTCCTTCCTCTCTCTCTCTCTCTCTCTCTCTCTCTCTCTCTCACACACACACACACACCATTGTAAAGCAGTGGGTGGCCATGCAGCTGTCCAAAGTGGTGGCTGTGGGCTGGTGCCCACCATTTAGTTTTTGCCCTAATGCCCCAGATATAGCTTCATTCCAAGGCACCTGGGCTAGGATGGGGGGGGGGGGCAGCCACTACACAGGCACACAAAGCTGCTATTGGTGGTAGAAAGTTTATTTATTTATTTGCTGCAAGGAGTCACTTAGTGAAAGAGACCCCTTGCTGGCCACCAATGATCTTAAGAAATCCACCACAAATCCCTAGTTCTCCCACCCAGATTTGTGAGCCAAATGTCCTTGAGCCTGTCCACATGTGGCCGTGGGAAACCCCTCTCAGCAGAAAGCAATACATGGGCACAGGCTTCAGCTGGCCAGGCTAAAGGGCTGGATGGCGGAAGGGAGGGAATGGCCTCCTGCCTTCATCCTTTCAACTCCTGCCATGCATTTGGAGCCAATGCAGGCCCTGAATTTGCTAACCACTTCAGCTCTGAACCCATCAGGAGTATGCAGCCTGTTGGAATCAGGGTTGCATTCATCCTCTGAGCTCAAGGAAAGGCCACCACCATAGAGCTGAAACCAAAATGGAGCAGCAGCAGCAGTTCTTTATAGCAGTGAATTCCTCCCACAATTAATAACCAACAGATCTACAAAATTGTAACAGGATTCATGAGTTTCAACTGAAAATTCAAAGCACATTACAAAGAATCTGTGTGACAAACTGCTCATGATTCCAGTACCTGCCATGTTCCACCTGCACATGCCAAAGCAGACAGGCAGGTGGTGAAAAATGGTTTCTGGTTTAGTGAAGTGGTGTGTCAGTTTGTGTGTTTTTTCCCCTGATGGATGGGAGGGCACTATTTGAATTTTCAGTTAAGGTGCAAAAAATTGGTCAATCCTGCCAAAGAAACAGGTTGTTGTTGTTGTTTAGTAAACTCCTGCACACAGTATTTGCTCTCTGCAGTCATCTTGATCATGAAAAATGTATAACAAACTCTCTCTCTCTCCTCCCATCTCTCTCTCATTGCTCTGTGCACGGGATCTTCTCCAGTTTAGCATCTTTGAATCCCATTAGTCTAGGTATTTACTCTATCTCTAAGATCACTAGGGAAAGGTGTTTAAATAAGATCACCGCAGTTCACAAACAGATACCGCCTCATTCTCTGAAATGCTGACACCTCTCATTATCTTTTATTCAAGATGTTCAGCCAGCTTTCTGTCCAATTGACAGCAATGCATCCATGCCAATGGATTTAATTTTGTGAGGAGGACTTAATGAGACAGAGCATTAAATTTCTTAAAGGACGTCTAAAGAGGAACATCCTACTGCATTCCTTTCCTCAGCCAATCAGGCTCAAATGCTTCTTTAGTGTGTTTGCTGTTTTATAAAAACAGTAAAGATTATTCTTACTTCCATTTAAATTGGAACTTCTCAAAAAGATCAGGTCTGTTCTGCTCATAGTTCTGATGCTGCTATTTGATGATTCATGATGCATACTGTTGTGAGTTTGAGGGGTTTGTCTTTATGATGCCTGAATCTCTTACCATCCCTGGAGAGCTGGACCCAGCAAGGGTTAAACTCTCAAGGAGGATCCCATTGTTGGACTGAGAGAATGCCCATAGTTACCATCTAAGTATGGTCATTAGACTGACAAGGGAAGCTGCTCTGAGCCAGAGGGCAAATGACCTTCCTCACCTGGCTGATATAAAGAAAGATAAAGGCAGAGAGCTGAGCTGGAAGGAGGCAGAAGCTAGGAGCCCAGAGCCACGCTTGATTTCAGCTGGAATCCAAGGCTGTGCGGATGGGAGAGGCAAGATGTTCTGGAGTGTTGTAAGCCCCTCCATCGTATGATCACGTTGTACATTTGTGTAAATAAACCACATATCATAAAGATGCCACAGTCTCTGCTCTCCCTCATTCCAAGGAAACAGAAACCTGGATTAGTGCCGGGAACCCCTGGACTCACACACTGCTCAGAGGTTGGGGGGCATGCAACAACTCTCGCATAGGTAAAAGGTAAAGGTAAAGGGACCCCTGACCATTAGATCCAGTCGTGGCCGACTCTGGGGTTGCGGCGCTCATCTTGCTTTATTGGCTAAGGGAGCTGGCGTACAGCTTCCGGGTCATGTGGCCAGCATGACTAAGCCGCTTCTGGCGAACCAGAGCAGCGCACGGAAACGCCATTTACCTTCCCGCTGGAGCAGTACCTGTTTATCTACTTGCACTTTGACGTGCTTTCGAACTGCTAGGTTGGCAGGAGCAGGGACCGAGCAACGGGAGCTCACCCCATCGCGGGGATTCGAACCACCGACCTTCTGATTGGCAAGTCCTAGGCTCTGTGGTTTAACCCACAGTGCCACCCGCATCCCAACACTTGCATAGTAGCAGCCTTATTCCAGACCATGACACACCTTCCATGCTAGTCCCACCCAAAGCTTTCTGTTGCCCAGGTGCAACTCCAGCAACAGAGACACTGTATTCTTGTCTCAACTAGGGCCTAACCCTGCCCTGGACGTTCTGTGTCTGAGGCAAAAAATGCAAAACATCCCGCCACCAAAAATGATCGTAGTACACAGTATCGCTGCCCTTGCAGATTGTCCAGAAGATGTGTTTGCTGTTTGGAGCTAACCAGTACCAATGCATCACAGCTTTGTCGAAGCCACTGCACTAGTGGATTATCTGCTGACCAAGTTCTTAAGAAGTCCTAAATAGGTGTGGACCAAGTTACTCAAGAGACCGCCTCTCCCTTACACCTCTGCCTGGCAGACGCCTTCCCTGAGGCAGCCCCTAAGTGCAGAATTTCCTCCCTGTAGAAATGTCTCCAGCAGCTTCATTAAGCTGCCATTTCTTCATCTTTTCCACACAGCGGACTTACACTTCCTTGTTTTGCCTCTAGCTCTGAACACAGTCGAAAATCCCTTATTGTGATTTTTTTACCTATCTCGAAAGCCTAAGCTCATTCTGAGCTTTAAGCCCCCTGACACTCCTTCTGTTTCCTATACATGTCCCTTTAAAATATGAGATCATCAGAAAGCTCCTTTTGCACCCACCCAAGTTTTCTTGCTCTGCAATTGTTGGCTATTGTGCTTTCAACATCCTACTTCTAACAACCTCCCAAGGCTAACAGATTTATTATGGCACAAGGTTTTGAGGACTACAGTCCACTTCATCGCTGCATTGAAGTGTTATCCTGAGTTACAGGCATACATACACAGGGTTGCAAACAGCGAGACCAGAGGGAACTGAAACGCAGAAAAGTACAGAAAGTGATAATTACGTAAACATCAGTGGCAATTCACAAAGCAGCTTTTGATAATACAGACATTCCAGCATTGGTCAGCTAATTAACATATGAAGGATCTTGGAAAATTATTTGTCTCAATTCAATCCAAAAGTAATTGCACTGAACATCTTGTTCAGTTGTAATACAGAGGTTTCATGTTTAAGGTTCGTTTGCTCCTGGATGGCCACTTTAAGGTCATTTATAGAGTGTTCTCAGACGTTGAAATGTTCACTCACTAGCTTTGGAAAATAGTCATTTAGTTATTTGTGTCTATTTATTATTTTGCATGGAGACCAGCCTGTTTGTAGAATGCAGAAGGGCATTGCTTGCAGATGATGGGCTTTATCATATTCAAAGACAGGCAAGTAAATGAACACTTGACGTTGTGGATGAAATTATTAGGTCCTATACTGAGACAAACAATTTCTAGCACAATACCTGTATCAATTTGGGACGCGGGTGGCACTGTGGGTTACACCACTGTGTTGCTTGGGCTTGCCGATCAAAAGGTTGGCGGTTCGAATCCCTGTGATGGGGTGAGCTTCCGTTGTTTGATCCCAGCTCCTGCCAACCTAGCAGTTCGAAAGCATGTCAAAGTGCAAGTAGATAAATAGGTACCACTCTGGCGGGAAGGTAAACGGCATTCTCTGCGCGGCTCTGATTTCGCCAGAAGCGGCTTAGTCATGCTGGCCACATGACCCGGAAAAACTGTCTGCGGACAAACGTCGGCTCCCTCAGCCAGTAAAGCGAGATGAGCGTTGCAACTCCAGAGTTGTTTGCGACAGGACTTAATTGTCAGGGGTCCCTCTACCTTTACCTGTGTTAATTGGTTTACCGATGCCAGGATGTTCGTGTTATCAACAACTGTGTTGTTATTTGTCACTGTTATTTGCTTAATTATCACTGTCTGTGGATTTCATTTCCCTCTGACCTCACTATTTACAATCCCACCCTCTGGAAAAAAAGTGTGTCTATTATTGTAACTGTATCTCAAGCAACACTTTGTACTACACTGTAGTCCATGAAAGCCTATGGCATCAAACACTTGCTAGGCCTCAAGATGCCACAAAACTCTTTGTTCTTTTTCTTGAATCTAAATACCCTTGGGGGGGGGGTACTGGCAACAGTAGCTGGAGGAAACGTGTTTCCTTAGACCCTAGTGGCATCCTTGGAAAGGAGAGCAAGCAAATCGGAGCGTTGCTGTTGCCACCACCACTAACCGAGCTCACAATCTCAGAGACTATCTGGAGCTATTGGACAAGTCATTGCAGAATCATGCTTTATTATAAGTCTGAACATGAGCAAGTACAGCATTAAAGAAGGATCAGCCCATAAGGATTAATTCAACACAGCGCCGGGGGATCAAAAACAGCAGGGGAGTGAAGCAGCAAATGATGTTTAGGACAGAGAGGCCAAAGGCACAAAATCAGACACACAGCCCCAGGGCGCATGCGCACAGGAGAGATCTGCTACTCCAGGGCAGAAGAAGAGAAGGGACAAGGGAGGAGCAGAGGAAACGAGGGTTGTGCACAAGAGTCTAAGCAGCACCTGGAGTAAAAATGGAAACTCCCAAACAATTGCATGAATTGAGACCATTGTATTAGTGGACCATTGACAACTGAACTCCTTCAACAGCAGTTTCAGACAAAGAGACCTAGTGTGGCACAGTGGTTAGAGTCTTGGTCATAAAGGAGGGAGGCCTAACTTCAGATCTGTGAAGCTTTTGGTACGATATTGAACCAGCCACTACTTTTCTGCCTAATTTGTCTCACAGGATAGTTGCAAGGCAGGCACAGCAATCAAAAACACAGGAAGTCAGCACAATTTAGGCTGCCCTGTCCCACCACCAGAGGTGGCAAGTTCCATTTTGCCACCTGAGGTGCCCCACACCCCTGCCAAAGCCTCCCTTACCTGAGTCATGTGGTGGCGCCCATGAAGCAGTCACCAAGCAGTCAACAACTCGCCATGAAGTTGTAACAGTAAGTGACACCCTTTTAACATTGGAGAGGGGGTTGCTGGTACTGTATATCCTTGAATACCCCCAGAAAAAAAGCACTGACTATTTACAGTCTGTTATAAATTACAAGACTTTGTCTTTTCTGAAAACAGCATCCACCCAGTAGTAGGGAGGACTTTGAAGAGCCTGTCCTGGCCAAAAGAGTTAGTACTGGGCTAGACACTCTAGATCCATATAGAAGTGCCACCCTGTCCTCTCAGGGCAGCAAGAGGGTGGGGAGCCAGGGCTCTGGCCGGCTTTCTTGGATTTTGATGCCTCATCATCAGAAGGCAGCACCTGGTTCCCACACGCAGTGGCTGTTATCAATGACAGAGAAGCTCTTTGCCTTTCCAAGATGACCATATCCTGTCCTGATGGAAGACTGAAGTCTTGGCTGCATTCTCTTGGCCTCCCCCAGTGATTCCAATGATCACCCTCCCACTGGGGAAGTGTCCAGTTGCCCTTTGCTCTCACAGCACGACCAGAAGTCTACCTATTGTGACTCCTTGACTGAAAGGACCCTCTTCCTTCTCCCCCAGCCCTGGTTCGGGTTGAGTTTGAGCCCGCCATCATGACGCCAACTCAGCCTACGAAGCGCAGCCAGAAGCAGTTTCCGCACACAGTTATGCAGTAATATCCAAATCTGCTTACTGTCTGCCACTGTGATTGAAGAAGTTTCTGCAATAATGTATTAGCTAAAGCTTCCAGATTATCCCCGAAACATCAGCTTTAACAAAAGGGTAATGCCTCTTTAATCCCTGCATGATCCAGGTTCCAGTCTCTGCAGGACATTAATTCACAGCTAATACATGGATTCCCTGACAGTTTGCTTATATGGTTGTACAAGAGGCCCTGGCATGTCCAGTTGTCCCAATTGTAAGCTGCGCCAGTGCCAGCCAAAGTCCTTCCCTCTCTTCTCATCATTTCAAGGTATTAGACACGAATCCTGCAGCCACTGAGAGTGAAAGGGGTCAGTGGGTGGCTGGAACACACTTCCCAAACCTTTAGGATGTCCAGACCACGTGCATGCATGAATTGTGATGCAGGGTTTTAACCACTTTGGCTCAGTGCAGACAGGGATTGGGCATATAGCATTATTTATATTCTCAAAAAATGGGTGGTACAGATCCCAAATTCAAGTGCTACATGCCCTTGATCACGGCCAGCCCACCAAAGTGGGTACCCATGGTTGAGAACAGCAGTCCACAAGTTTGTAGCTACATTCCTCATGGCAGAATCCATCAAGCTTTCCAGATGTTTCAGGGTGCAACTCTGATCAACCCCAGCCAGTACAGCCAGGAGTTCAAAACATCCCGTGGGCACCAGGTTCATTATTTATTTATTTTACAAAGTTATAAACTGTTTCACAGACTGAAGCCCTCAAAGTGGTATACCACGTAAAAATGAGATAAAATACAAAAAATAAATAATAAAAATGCAAGCTCTAAAACGATAAAGCACGAAGTGACTGGGGAAACTTTCTTAAATAAAAATGTCTTTAAAGGTAAAGGTAAAGGACCCCTGACAGATAAGTCCAGTTGCAAACGACTCTGGGGTTGCGGTGCTCATCTCGTTTTACTGGCCGAGGGAGCCAACGTTTGTCCGCAGACAGTTTTTCCGTGGCCAGCATGACTAAGCCGCTTCTGGCGAACCAGAGCAGCACACGGAAATGCCGTTTACCTTCCCACCGGAGTGGTACCTATTTATCTACTTGCACTTTGACGTGCTTTCGAACTGCTAGGTTGGCAGGAGCAGGGACCGAGCAACGGGAGCTCACCCCATTGTGGGGATTCGAACCACTGACCTTCCAATTGGCAAGCCCTAGGCTCTGTGGTTTTGACCACAGCGCCACCCGCGTCACTAAAAATGTCTTTAGGTAAAGGTAAAGGGACCCCTGACCATTAGGTCCAGTCACAGACGACTCTGGGGTTGCGGCGCTCATCTCTCTCTATAGGCTGAGGGAGCCGGCGTATGTCCACAGACAGCTTCCAGGTCATGTGGCCAGCATGACTAAGCCGCTTCTGGCGAACCAGAGCAGCACACAGAAACACCGTTTACCTTCCCGCGGGAGGGGTACCTATTTATCTACTTGCACTTTGACGTGCTTTCGAACTGCTAGGTTGGCAGGAGCAGGGACCGAGCAACGGGAGCTCACCCCATCGCGGGGATTTGAACCGCCGACCTTCTGATCGGCAAGTCCTAGGCTCTGTGGTTTAACCAACAGCGCCACCCGCGTCCCAAAAATGTCTTTAGTGGGGGCCTAAATGTCATGGCGCCACCTGCCTGGCTAATTTCAGCCAGTAACTTATTCCAGAGGGCTGACATCATGGGTTAAACTCATTGGATGGGATAGATTATGTAGACTCATTACAATTTGGGTCCAGACCTGACTTCAGAACTAAGTAAGCCTTGGGGTTTGCCCACACTTTCCTTCCTCTGTGCTTTCCAGGCACAGTCCATGCTTTAAAGCTTCATTTTTTTTGCCCCAGAGCTATCCTCGCAAAAACCTGCTCTTTATCGCTGAATAGGAACAAACGGCAATCTGTGGAGAAACCTAAAGGCAATGGTTACATTTCAGCTTTAAAGAGCAGGTTTTCACAGAGAAAGCTTTGGGGCGAAAATAAATAAATGCAACTTCTCCTTTTCTTGCCCCAGCTGTATGTTTAATTAATTAGCCTTTCGCTGAACCAGGTCCAGGGTGGGGTGGATGGTCCCTGGGCATAGTTGTCAACTTACAGACTTGAAAATAAGGGACCAACAGCCAAAATAAGGGACCTACAGCCTCACCTGTTCCAGGCACTCCAGTCTTCCTGTCCTCCTGCAGTCTGGTCAAACTCATGCTGGTAGCTTCGAGAACACTGTCCAACCAACTTTGTAACCAGATGTTCAACTGAATAGAATCTGAATCACATGCACCACAAGGCCTATGCAGCCTCAACTTAAGATGGCTCCCCGGCCTGGCTTTGCACTGCAAAGTTTGCAGCAGCACGTGCAACAAAATGGCGTCCAGCATTCAAAAACCCCCTTAGCTTGCATTAACTAGCCACACACAAGGCATGCAAGCTCCACCCCCCAGTCATTCTTAGACTTCTTTTTGGGTGAGCAACACAGCCAAGCAACACAGTTGGAGCCTCCCTCCTCCCTGGCCGGCAGGGAGGGAGGGAGAGGAGCTGCTTCCTTTGAAATTTAGGGGACATCATTTAAGGGACATCCATCAATAAGGGACAGCAGCAGGACATGGCACTGGAATAAGGGACTGTCCCTTCACATAAGGGACACTTGACAGCTATGTCCCTGGGTTGGCTCAGGGTGGGTCAACCTGATTGGGGACCCCTCCAGATCAGAGCCATGAGGCAGAGTGGGTGAGCTGTGTGCAGCCCTGTTACAAATCAGAGAACTATCCGCATCTGAACGAGCACGCCAATTTTATTTGCACACATGAGAGTGTGCACAAAAGTGCAGTGCTAAGTGGTGCTCTGAAGAGCTTTTTAGAGCAGCCAAGAGCTTACTCTTCTGCTCCACTTGATTTCAAAGTGCAAGATTTTTGCCCATGTTCTTTCCAGTATATCCTTTCCTCCCTAAAGGCTAGACAACGACTTAAAAAAGAAAAATGAAAGCAAGCAGAGACTTCTAGGAAGCAGAACTCAACACGGAATATCACATTCTATATTGGGTGAAGCCAATATTTGTCCTTTTAGCCAGAAGTAAAAAAGGGCAGTTGTTGTAGCAGCAGTAGTGGGAAATGATCATACTTGAGAAAAAGAATTCTGGGTTAGCTGAAAATGTGATTTGTTCTGTTTGTGCTCTAGTTTTCACACACACCCATTTTAAAGCTTGATTTCTATTGTCCCAAGCCATAGAATCACACTTGCTTTTAATTGTTTTGTTTTTAGTTGTTTTTAAGTAGGAACTCTGTTCAAATTCTCTCACAGCTATGATATCCAACTCCCTCTGCCCCATTTCTAACATGCTAGCACAGGCTCCCTGATCACTTCAGTTTCATATTAAGCTACAGATCATTATTTTTTTTTAAAAAACACCCTGATGTCAAATAAGGGGTGGCTAGAAAACACAGTCAGCAGGGGGAGAAACTCACTGCTTGTTAAATGAATGGTGGATGTTCATAAATTTTCTGTGGTGACTTTTAACTTAAATGCTCACAAAGTCTCCTCAGAGAGACAACCTTTCAATTTTAACTTGAAAGGAATCAATGAACTGAGATGTTTGCCTTTGCTGAAATCTGAAAATGGTACCCATGCCCAGAGCACCACAGCCAGTCTTTCCTACTTAATATAAAACCCAAATAGATCTACACATGATATTCACTTTTGCTGGTAGGTTATCCTGCTATGAAGAAACAGTCATGAGCTCCTCATGGGCATATGTTTTCCCATCTCATCCAAAGTGTGGATGCTAACTGACATCTGAAGGCCTCTAGCTCCAATCCCAGAATGCTCTCTCCCTACCCTTCCTTGCCTGAACTCTGTTGCCCCCCAGCTCAGGCTGATGAAAAGAATGCCTCTTATTTTTTTAAAATATCTGTAATCACAGATCCACAGAGCCTGATCAACACCACACAGTAGAAACAAAACCACTCCTATCTTCAAAGGGCTCAAAATCAAATATAGCTTCCTGGAAGCCTCCAAAACAGAGGCTACTGAGCCTCATAGAATAGGCTCCCTACCAGGGGAAAGATCCTAGAGCAGGGGGCCACTCCAGATGTTGTTGGATTCCCAGCATGCTCAGTGGTCAGGGGGTGCTGGGAATTATAGTCCAACAGTACCAGGGGAGGGGGTGTCACAGGTTTCCTACCTGCACCCTAGAGGAAAGAATAAACTTTGACTGAGTAGAGCAGGTGCTCCTTTATTCTGTTGACCCAGCAGAAGCAGAGGGTGGGATTCAGCTAAGCAGCCCTACCAGCGGCAGCCCTGTGCAAGGACTTCCACCTGTGCAATGGGACTTTCTCCCATCAAAAGCCTTACTGAAATCCAGATATACTACTACATCCACAGCATTCCCTTGATCCACTAAGCTTGTAACTCTATCAAAAAAAGAAATGAGATTCGTCTGGCATGACTTGTTTTTGAGAAACCCATGCTGGGTCTTAGTAATCACAGCATTGTTTTCCAAGTGCTCACAGACTGACTGTTTAATCATCTGTTTTAGGAGCTTTCCTGGTACAGTAGTTACCTGGGTCTTCTAAATCTATGCCATGTTTGAGAATTCATTGTCTATTTCATGGTAAACCCACAGATAATTTTTTGTATGTGCAATGAGGTTTTACTGTGATACCCACAAAAGACTTCTAACAGCCAGCAGCACAATTACGTATATGCTCATGCACCACGTTCATTCTCACAAGGGGACACCGCTTGGATTTTCCACCAGAATGAATGCAGAAAGTCCCAGGTTCAATCCTCAGCGTTCCAGTTAAAATAATTTCAAGCAGCCGGGCTAAAAAAGGCCTCTGTCTGAAACCCTGGAGAGATACTTCCATTCAGAGTAGACTAGATGACAGAGTAAGGCAGTTTCATATGTAAAACTATTCTTATCTTCTTTGCTGCTTCTGTGATGTCAATAAAGCAAAACACAGTTCATTTTCCTTTTCCTACATCTTAGCAACGCTGTGGGACCTGCATTGCTTCCTAATTAGTTTCCTGGTGTGATTTAAGATGTTGGTTTTAATTTTATAAAGCTCTGAATGGTTTTCCTCAGAGGCCGACACCTCTCCTTTTGGTGTAATACCAAGGCTGCGAAGAGACTCGGAGGCCCTTAGGTGTGTTTAGAAATAGAATAAAGAGTGTTTAAAAGCAAGGGTGGATTGTATGTGTCTGTATTTGCTTTACATTATCATTTTCTTTAGCTAACACTAAAACTTTGGTGTAGACACATTAGTTGACTGTAGGCTCTCTCCAGTGCATGAATAAGCTCAATACATCTGACATTTGTTGTTGACTTTACAAGAAAGGTCACCGAAGGTCAGCCAGTTCATGTGATCTATTTGTTATGGAATTCAGGCTGTAGAGATATCATATGTAAAAGCTCCTCTAAAACAAATGTGCATGCAAAATTAGCTTATCATGGTGAAGATTCGCCTAGAATCTTTATCCACAATGTGTTAGTTTTGTGCATGCATATGCACAAGTTTGGTTTTGTGGGGACCAAAACAATGAATTCACTGGGTTTAACCACCATGACCCCATTCCAAATTGGGGTCAGAGTTCTCTAGAATGAAATTGACCCTCATGTGTGATGCCCCTTCAACCACAACTGCCCCTTCTCTTACCCAGCCCCAGATTCAGCCCCTATCGGCAAGGAACTCTTGCAGGGCAGCCTCAAACAGATTCTTATTTCTGCTCCTACCATCCACAGCAGCCATGATTCCTGGTGTTCCTGGATGGTCCTGTGCCTGCTTAAGGCAGGATCTAAGACCTAATAGAGGCCCTGCTGCAAGGCCTCTACATTGCTGCTACCAAAAATGCTTTGGAAATGGAAACGGGGTTATGGCTGGATGGTGGGAGAAGCCCTCTGGACCCTAAAATGACAGTGATGACATAATTGGGTGAGGGCATGACATGGTCTTGATTATTAATGGTCCTAGTTTAAAGCAATTTAAAATCCAAGCGCCCATTGAACTCTTGTCAAATGAATTAATTTTAATCAGGCTCATTAAGAATCAGACTTGGAGGAGGATACCCATCACTAAGGGCAAGGAAGCATTTTCCATGAAAAAATATTTAAACATTTCACACCCTACCTGCATCCCAAACAGATATATAGTGCAGCAACAAATATAGAACACAAACCTGCTGATCATGTGTTTCAGCTTTAGGTTACGTATACCTGGTTCAAAGAGATGATGGGGAGCTCTCAAGTTTAGAAAATCTGTTCACTTTCCATGTGTATATCATATGTACACACACACACACAGCAGGAACTAAATATGGAAAGGTGTAATAGCACAGGTGGTAGCACACCTTGATTTGTGGCCAGTGATGTTTTGTATTCAGAGGAGAGCTGACGCTAATGTGGCGTAAGGAATGTGAGTCTAGTAACTCTTGTTTATGTAAGTTTAGGAAGTCAGGCCCACGTAGGAGGCAAGGCTAGAAGTCAGAGCAGCTAAATATGACCTATTGTACACAATCATTTAATAAAACTATTTCTTGTTCAATTTCTCTGACCTGCTCATCATTAAACAGAGGTAACATTACATGGTACTAGGAGTGGGGTCAGCATGGAAAGTAAGGGGCAGAAAACTGAGATAAAAAGATGTAGCAAGGCCTCAAGAGAGTTGAGAGTGACAATGCAACAGAATCTTGGAAAATGTTTAAAGAAGGCTTTGCCATCTATATGCAAGCTAGAGGAATGAATGAAAGGGACGCTCAAAAACCAACCACATATTTGCATATAGCAAGGCAGGAGGCAGCTGAAGTTTTCCGTGTCATGCAAATAAGCCAGAGGAGCAGGACAGTTTTTCAGGCATTCTAAAGAAATTAAGAGGTATCGCATGCCCAAGAACTATGAATATGTTATGCAAGGAGGAGAATCAGTAAAATAATTCCTTACTGACATTAAACTGATGAGTCAGGCATGCAACTTTGGGACCCTAACAGAGCCGTTGCTTTGAGCTCAGATAGTGTTGGGAGTTAGAGACAGCTAATTGCAAAAAACAAAACAAAACAAAAAGACTTATGGAAAACTGATCTGGCTCCAGAAAGGGCAATCAGGCCTGCGCAAGCGACGGCTGCAATAGAGGCTAGAATGCAAGTGGGGGACTGTGAGCATTTCAATTGATAGTTTGTGGAGGTGGAAGCCCCAGGAATCCTAAATACAGCAGGAGGAGATTTTCACAGAAGAGACAGCCCTGGAGGGGAACGGCACAAAGAGCCACAAAGAGCCAAGAACAAACCAGGGGCCAGATGAATGCACAATTCCTTTAAAAACAAATGGAATGCTACTGGAATGCAAGTTGGACAAAGGAGCATGGGTAAATGTCATCACTGGCACAATCCTTCAAAACCTTTTTTAAAACCTCATCCCATAAGGTTACCAGATGTTTTTCAATGAATCCGGGGACACTTTTCAACTTCAGTCGAATTCAGTGGATTTTGTCAGGGGACTGATTTGTAAATCCGGGGACTGTCCCCAGGAAACGAGGATGTCTGGTAACCTTACATTAGAAAACAAAATGTAAGGCTGAGGGTTTCTACTGGGAAGTAATTCCACACAGAGGGGTCTGGGGGTTGGAGATCAGGTTCCAAGAGCAGAGAGAGGCCATCTCATTTGTGACCGTGTATTGGAACACCACTTCTTGGCTACAGCAAGTAGTGCTCTGGGTTCGCAAGGAATGGGATGCACCCAAACTTCACCTTTGAGCTTTAGAGTGTCAGGGACCGGGCAAAGGAGGAATAGTGGAGACTGCCTCCCCGTTCGGACCCTTCCAGGGAGGAGGAAGAGGAAGACCGTATAGATTTACAACAGCGGTTTGAGGGTGGTAGCAGCTCAGAGGCAGATGAGGGGGAAAGCTGGGAAATCATGGGAGAGCCAGAACAACACCCAGCTGACACCTTGTCATTAGAAAGCATTCCAGACCCCCCATCTCCCGGCGGGCCTTAAAAGTAGGAGAGCAAAGAGCTCAAAGGCAGAGGGCACTTGGCAGCACCTGCAGAGGACATGATGAGAATGATGAATGAGGTAGTGGGAGAGACGGGGTGGTGGTGGAGATTCCCTCAGGACAATACCATTATCCAAGAGGCTGGGTTCTATAGCCTCTCTCTGTAAAGATTGAAATAAAAAAGGTTGGTAAGAAACTTTTCCTTGTCTTAATACTTTCCTGGGAAACCAGCCAGGAGGCGCTGACAGCATCCTGACATAGAGGGACCAGCCCAATATCATTTCTTTCTCAGTCTCATATGTAGCACAGTGGAACCTCGGTTTTCGAGCATCTCAGAAGCCAAATGTTTTGGTTTTCAAACACTGAAAACCTGGAAGTAATTGCGTCCGTTTTCGAACACGCCTCGGAAGTCGAATGGCTTCCGAGGCACGTTTATCAATTTTCTCCATTGAAATTGCTGACTGTCCATTGCGCCTCGGTTGTCAAACGTTTTGGAAGCTGAACGGTCTTCCGGAACGGATTACGTTCGACAACCGAGGTTCCACTGTATTTGAATCCCTTTCAGCCAGAATTAAGGTGAGCCACCCATGGCAGTTCAGTCTTGAGTTTGCTATGGGGAAAAAAAACCACCTCAGCAGGATTGAGAGGGATAGATGAAGTATGAGGAATCAGCAGGGGAAACACCAGGAGATAAACACTGAGCCTCACACAATGAAGAATCTTCGGAAATAAGTCTGAGAAGGCCCAGCTAAAACCAGACGACTCCAAAGCACTGCTTTTTTTTTTAGATTCTTTAATTGGGGGATGGAGATTGCAAAAAGCAGGGACAGGTTCTGAAGGAGAACATTCCAGACCAGATGAATGAGAACAAGCAATGTGAGCACTAAGGTTCCTGTTCTTAAATCTCTGTCCCACCCGTCCTCCCAAAGGAGTGTGCCATTAAGGAGCCTAACCTAAGCAGTAAAGAGGTAACAGCTGAAATGCTCTTGAAGCAGGAACAGGAGATGGAGGAAGCATTTGATGCCACCTACGGAAGCAAGGGTGGGGTCTGGTTCTGAGATGGGCCCAGTGAGGCATGGATCCCTCAAAGGCGTTTAGTCTCGGTGCAGAAGGAGCGTTGGCTACAGCAAGCAGTGCTACTTGCTCAATTATAAGTAATCCCAACCAGGTATTTATTTTAAATGTGGGTATTATTTATTTTGCACAGAAAGCAGCTTAATTTTTTTTTAAAAAAAACAACAACTACAAAAGCATAGTACGGTACAATATAATCACAAAACATTTAAAGCAGAACATATAATCAGTGGTGGAGGAACCCCCTCTGGCACCCGGAGCAGGACCCAAGGGGCGGGGTGAACTGCGTGGCGGCGCATGCATGACGTCCGTATGGACTGTGCATGTGTGGCAGCCCATACAGACGACTATATGGACACCACATGCAAGCAGCAGTCCATACGGACGCCATGCAAGCAGTGCCCATACTGACTGTGCTTGTGCCCTCAGCCACTCTACAGCTGGGGGGAGGCAGCGGGCCATCTTGTTGCCCCCCGGGTGGCACCCGGGGCGGCCCACCCCCCACCCCCCTTGTATGCCCCTGCATATAATGTAGCAGAAGGCTTAAACTGAAACAACATAAAACATAAAATGAAGCCATCATCTATGGGGTAGTTCCACAGTGAACAATGTAGCATTATTAAGCTTCTTTACATAATATTTTGTGTTTTAGCTGGGAGGAGAAGGCAAGCTCAGTTGGCAACTCTCTCTTTCCCCCTGCTTCCCCCAACATGAAGCCATTTCCAGTGAGCGTACTCAACAAAGATGGGAATTCGGGGCTCTGTGTGACAAAGTGAGAAGCCTTATGGGTTTTCATTACGGTCCCAGCATTTTTGGAGCAGTTGGAGACCATGGTGACTGATGTGATTCATTGATAGGCACTCACAAATCAATGCCTCCAAAGCAAGACCCTGCGCATAGGATTCTTTACTATGCATTCACAAGCTGCAGGTCAACATTAAGTCCAAGTGGGAAGTTGTATTGTCCACAGGAATTTAAATTTACGTAGCTGTGGGAGCACCCTAAGGATTTGTTTCTTTTCAACCCAACACTGATAATGATTTAGTTCCCTTTGTTAAGAAGAGGGTTTAATACTAATGATTCACCACCCACACTGCTGTAATGTTTGCCTCTGTGAATAGCTCGCAAACCGGGGAAGTCTACATATACCAATTCTGCAACAGGTAGGGGTGTGTGTGTGTGTGAGAGAGAGAGATCCATCGTTCTGCAAATCTCTTTGTTCACCTCCACTCATGTTTATGAAAGCAAGCAGGTGGAGGAGGACAGCAGAATTGTTTGAGGGAAAGGATGCGCTTCAAAGGTACAAAGAGATTACTTGTGATTGTGAACAGGATGAACCTGTAGGACAACTACGGTGTGATCATGTGATATAGTTTGGTACAGTATATCGCCATATTGGTGTCAGAATGTGAGATTCTCAAAAAGTCACCCAACAGAAAAAGCTGGACTAAACTCACTTTGATTGTCTCATTCATAAAACACCCTTGCTGCAACAGCTCCACGGGCTGTTTATGGGCACAGCTCAAAGTGCTGCTGTTAACTTATAAAACCCAACACGGCTTAGGTACAAGTTAGCTGAAAGACTGTATTTCCTCATATGAACCTGCACAGGCTCTGAGATCTTGTGGGGAGGTCCTTCTCTCAGCCTCTGGGCCCTCACAGGAATGCTTTGCAGAGACATGGGAGAAGGCCTTCTCAGTGACTGCTCCCAGGCAACTTTGCGATTCTCTCCCTGGATAAGCCAGACTGGCTCCCTCCTTGCTGTCCTTCCGCTGGCAGGTGAAGGCCGTCTTCTTCCAACAGGCTTTTGGGACCTGGCTGCTTTAAATGAGGGGGCAGGCACCATGCTGCCTTTGTTGTGATTATCTGTATGTTTTTAATAGATGTTGTATATTAATAGTTTTAATTCTAGCAATAATTGTTTTTAATGATTTTTTTTGCTATGTTTTTAGCTGTTCTTATTTTATCTGTAAGCCACCCTGAGACCCTGTCAGGGAAAAAGGCAGGATATAAATAAATATTATAGTAGTAGTAGTAGTAGTAGTAGTAACAGTAATAGTAATAGTAGTACTACTAGCAGTAGTAATCCGTATGCTGGAAGTGCAAGAAAGGGGAATCCCTTTGTGATTTTGAGAACTGTCTATTACGATTTGGACAATGGCACTGTGACAAAAAGGAGAACTTGATAATTGTTTGGGATGGTAGATTATGGTGGAATATCAAATTGAACAAAATGCATTTCCACTGGATTAACTCACCCAATTTATTGCCTTGAGACAAAAGGTCAAACTACATGTGACATTAACAGAAGAATGTTTATTCAGGAATAAGCTCCACTACTTCCCCCCTACAGTGGTACCTCGGGTTAAGTTCTTAATTCGTTCTGGAGGTCCGTTCTTAACCTGAAACTGTTCTTAACCTGAAGCATCACTTTAGCTAATGGGGCCTCCTGCTGCCGCCGGGCCGCCGGAGCCCGATTTCTGTTCTTATGCTGAAGCAAAGTTCTTAACCTGAAGCACTATTTCTGGGTTAGCGGAGTGTGTAACCTGAAGCGTATGTAACTTGAAGTGTCTGTAACCTGAGGTACCACTGTATTGTACATTTAGGATTGCACCCTAAACATGATTTTGGATCCCAGAAACAGAATTCTTTGTTTATTTCTCTTTCTCTCTTTTTCAACTCACAGCAGCTACAGGGGATAGTAGACTGTAAACCCTGCCTGATTTTTCTGTTGAAATCTTCCCCAAGTGGCTCCAGGGTGGATTTTCAGCAGGAAAATGGTGCAATAGAGAAAGGTTAAACTCTCCCTCCCCAGTTCTGTTCCAGGTCACCCCTGCCCTCACAGCCACGCTGACTTAAGAGAGAGACAGAGAAACAGAGAAGCCCAATTATAGGATTCATTTAGCATTATGTGTAGTTTGACCCTAGAGCCATCTTATACAATCAGCAGAATCAAGTAGTAAAGCTCTGCCTGAGTTTTATTACTTTGACTGCAGGTGTGGGGCTGTTTATTTGAAAACGTTACCCCTGCAAAACAATCCATATGTGAACAAAACAGCAAGTTGGGGAAAAGGCTAGGCTTAAGCCTTCTTTCTGAAAAGCTACTTTTCCACAGGCAAGGATTTTATATATTTCTCTCTATGAACTTGCACACTTGTGGGCGGGAGACTGTCACAGGAGGGAGGGAAGCATCACTTCATTTCTGGGCTCAATTCAAGGTGCTCACATTAGCATTTAAAGCCCTAAATCAGGCTTCTTCAACCTCGGCCCTCCTGATGTTTTGAGACTACAATTCCCATCATCCCTGACCACTGGTCCTGCTAGCTAGGGATCATGGGAGTTGTAGACCAAAAGTATCTGGAGGGCAGAGGTTGAGGAAGCCTGCCCTAAATTATCTGATGCCCCAAATATCAGAAAAACTGTCCCATCATTTGCACCCCGTGGTCCCCAGGGGTCCCAGGGCCACATGACATCAGTGCTCCATGTGCTCAGCACGCCATGTACTCAGCATGTGTGCATGACGTCAGTGCACCCCATGGCATGCTGATATCACACAGGCACACTGTGGGGCATGATGATGTACATGTGGATGCCCTGTGGTGTGCAAAGAAGTTGGGGGGGCCCTGGCCCTTTGATACGGACATTTAGGAGGGCTAAATTACTGACCTAATCAGATGTGAAGATCCACAGAAGGGATCCTTCTTGGAAGTTCTGCTACCCTCAGAAGTGCAGGGAATGGCAGCCGCACAAAGGGCTCTCTGTCTCTCTCTATCTCTTTCTCCCTCTGGCATCTGCTTCTCTCATCCTGCAATTTTCATCATGTGCTGAAGACTCATCTTGGCCTTTGATAGTTAAGATATGGAGTTTCATATGTGTGAACTGCCTCCTTTATGGAATTTATATTGCTCTGTTCCATTTTGGAATGGGTTTATGTGTTTTAAAATTGTATGTTCTATTTGTTGTAATTCGACCTGGGACCTCACAGTGAAGGGCAGGTAACAAGTCCAATAAACCAACCAACCAACCAACCAACCAACCAACCAACCAATAGCTCACTCTTAGCTGTTCATGACGCCAGGCTTTCCACCCCTCTGCCTGGAGAAGGCAAAGCAAGTGCTCCAGTTAGTATCATCTTTTTGTTTTTTTTGCATTATCTAATTCTTATACAAGTGAAACTCTCCACTTGAGCTATTTATGCCGCATCCCTCCAAATGCTGCTACTTAAAGAATGGGTGTAATTTCTCAGAGACCCTTTTGCCCATTGTTTGTCGCTAAAAGAAATATCAAATTCTTCTTCCCATCTACATTTTAATGGCACCATAGGAGGCGACTGTGTATTTTCATTCTTAGCTGAGTAAACAAAAGAAATAAAAGCTGTGATGATTAAACTGCAGAAGAAAGAGCCATTTTCAAAAGGCAAAAGCTTTCCCCTGCTGATAAACACAGAATGGCTGCTCAGAAATGTTCTGTCCCTGGGAGAAGATGCCCTGAGTTGCACAGAGAGCCCTCTAATTTGCCTCTGGAGGGAAGCAGAACAGACACTCTGATTACTGGGCCCTGGAAGTGCAGTCTCTTCCTGGGTGGGTGTTAAAGGGAATGCTGGAACCAGGAGAGGATCCCCCCCCCCCACAGCCGTACATCTTTGCACTGTACACATCAGAAGTGGCAGCAACTTTACTGGAGTGAGTAATCCCCACTGACTGTGAGTTTATTCAAGTTATTTAAACATGTAGGTGTTTCACTTTGCTGGCTGCAGGGTTAAGCACCATAATCAAATGTCTTTACAAAGCCACAGCCTGTTAGTTAAACGGAATTACAGGATGCAAGGAGGGTAGCTGTGGCTCCGTAATGGCATATTCATTTCCCAATTGCATACTTCCCCACCTGCACTCTGACTGACTTAAGAGCTGGACTGGCAGTAATTTTACATAATCATCGTATGGGTAGCCTCAGTTGGCCATTCCTGCACTTCGATTGGCTGCCAGAAGAGCCCATGCTAATGAGGCTTCAGAGGCTGGGTACTTTGCATTTGGGATGGCTGCATTTGCCTAGGGATCAAAGCCATGAACAGGCAAACCAGTCTAAACACAAACACGCAGATGTGCACTAAGGAGCCATCCGTAGCAACACTGCCCTGCCTACTGCAATTACAAAATAATCTCAGCCTCCTGTCCTGCAAAGAGCAGGGGAGTCTATTTCAGCACATTATAGACAGCTATAAAATGGCTATTGGTCTTAAAAATTATCTGCCTGCCAGCTTTTCCATAGAGGACAATGTTGCAGGGTTGAGGTGTGGTACAGTGGTACCTCGGGTTACATACGTTTCAGGTTACATACGCTTCAGGTTACACACTCCGCTAACCCAGAAATAGTGCTTCAGGTTAAGAACGTTGCTTCAGGATAAGAACAGAAATCGGGCTCCGGCGGCACGGCAGCAGCAGGAGGCCCCATTAGCTAAAGTGGTGCTTCAGGTTAAGAACAGTTTCAGGTTAAGTACGGACCTCTGGAACGAATTCAGTACTTAACCCGAGGTACCACTGTATTTCCATCTGAGTGAGGAGAAGTGAGGAGAAAGTGCTGTTCCCTTTCCAGTGGATCAAAGTGTGAATGTCAGATGCTTATATGCCAGGGGTAGGCAACCTAAGGCCCGGGGGCCGGGTGCGGCCCAATCGCCTTCTAAATCCAGCCCACGGACCGTCTGGGAATCAGCGTGTTTTTACATGAGTAGAATGTGTGCTTTTATTTAAAATGCATCTCTGGGTTATTTGTGGGGCATAAGAATTCGTTCTCCCCCCCCCTTCAAAATATATTCCGGCCCCCCAGAAGATCTGAGGGACAGTGGACCGGCCCCCTGCTGAAAAAGTTTGCTGACCACTGTTATATGCCTTCATGTCCACCATGGCAACCAGCAGACCCAACCACATCACCTTGGCAAAGACCCTTGCCAGGCAAGCTCATTCCCTGGATTACTACTTACTTGTTGATATATTTGGGGTGCGTGGGGTGTTAGGGGAGGGGTAGTACCTCTGGTGGGCAACATGTCATGTTCCTTCCAGGGTAGTTTGTCCAAATTTGGGCCCCAACCTTCACTCAGTGCTCATCTGTGGCTCCTAGTAGCTGTCAGCAAGCAACAGTGGCCACATTCTGGGAAATGGCTTTGACTAGCTGGCTAAAACAAGGTGAGGGGAGCCAATGGGTCTCAAACCCTCCATGAGTTAGGGTCTTTTCCTGCATGCAAAGACAGGGTCCAATGGACTAGCAGACAAGACCAGCAGCAGGTCCAGCGATCAAGAAGGCAGTTTCTGCACATGCTGTAAAGGGAAGTGAGGGGCGAATGGGGTTCCTCAACCTGGGAAGGTTGACCTAGGAGAAGGGAAACTCTGGTGGTAAACCTCTGCTGCCTTCCGAGATATCTTTGGGAGAAGAAAAGGCTAAGGAACAAGCCCTATACAAATCCGGAATGGAGTCCCTAAGATGGTTGGATGATGCCTTGTATGCCTCCTTCCGGAAACTCCTGCAGGCAAGCTGGTGCCAAACTATTGCCCTGCTTTCCTTTGGACCACATCAGCGAGGCAGAGAGGTGGGTCTTGTCTAAGGCAGGCCAGGACCTCCATACATACGGCCCAGGTTTGTGCCCTGGAGATGTCACTTGGGAACTGCTAATGGAACAAAAACAACGTGGTTATGAGCAGTTATGAGTTACCAGTCTCTGCAGCCACAGCAGGTGCTGTGATTCCTTGGCGGTTTGACTTCACCCTCAGAGGTACACACCATGGTCTCTCAAGACAGACGAAAGCCAACCAAGTTGATATATTTATTTATATACTGCATACTTGCCAAAAAGGCTTCTAAACAGTTTTAAATCTATTCTAAGCAGACTGTTCAGGAGGAGCAAAATGTTTTAGGTTCAGAGCTGAGGTACAGCATTGAAAGAATGACAAAAATTACGGTACATGGTCAGAACTGAGGGACTGAATCCAAAGGCAGGCGGGAAGGCAGAGGATGCAAACTGTAATTACGGCAGTCTTGTGGCAGTCAACATGCAGCTGCTGCAGCAAAGTGTGTCGAGTTCAGAGGGTAAAAAGCCAAACATTTTCAGCCAGATTCAAACCAGTTTTGATTAATGTACACATTTTTGCATGCCATTTCCACTAACATAATTCAAGTTTGTTTGGTATTTTCACTAACATATGCATTTGTATGCAAACTTTCTCCTAATACAGTTTATATCAGGAGACAGGGATCTTTGGATTATTTCTGACTGCGCCATCATCCAGAATTTAAACAGAAGGTCTGCGATTAGCACCTTTGCAGGTGGCGCTGTGGGTTAAACCACAGAGCCTAGGACTTGCCGATCAGAAGGTCGGTGGTTCGAATCCTCTTGATGGGGTGAGCTCCCGTTGCTCGGTCCCTGCTCCTGCCAACCTAGCAGTTCGAAAGCAGGTCAAAGTGCAAGTAGATAAATAGTTACCGCTCCAGCGGGAAGGTAAATGGCGATTCCGTGCGCTGCTCTGGTTTCTCCAGAAGTGGCTTAGTCATGCTGGCCACATGACCCGGAAGCTGTACGCCAGCTCCCTTGGCCAGTAAAGTGAGATGAGCGCCGCAACCCCAGAGTTGGTCATGACTGGACCTAATGGTCGGGGTCCCTTTACCTTTATAACTGGGGTGATCTTTCTCATCTCTTCCTGTTCAACAGGATATGTGGAGTTGCAGGTATGCTTAGGATGTAACAGGAAGGAACTCAAAGAATGGAGATCATTGTCATTGAAACCAGGTAAAGGGATTCTTAAAGCAACAGGTGTTGCATGGTTAGCATGCCTTCAGAGCCCCTTTCTGCCAAGCACATCTTGCTGAATTTGCAGTGGGTGTATGTGGGAGGTGTGCCAGGAGCCCCCAACCTCAGCTCATCACTGCCAAGGATTAGACCAAGGTGTCTCCACCTTCACTCTGCTTCCAACAGTGACCATTCAGGAAGTTCACCAGCAAAGCATGAAGGCAACACCTAAATGCTGGAAGCAAGAAAGCGAGATAGCTAATGCCCTGACATAAATGTAGGCCTTTCAGATGTCAGTTGATACCCACACAGTGCATCTAACCTGTACACATATAATTAATATATGACAGAGTATCTCTAACAGAGGCTAGGAGAAAGCAAGATTGTATAGGAGACAGATTCCACAGCATGCCTTTTGGGGGGAAATGCAGAAATACATGCTGAGCCAGAATCCAGCATGTAATAGGAAACTGCTGTTGTTACTATGACAACATCCAACAAATTACTGAAGTCCAACATAGCTGTGGGCAGAGATGTTAATAATGATAAAATGAATCCTGTAGAAAGTGAGGTAGGGGTCTAGGTGGCTCCTGATTCTGGCGGTGTGCTCAAACACCTGAGCCTTCAAGTCAAAGGGAAACTGACCGGTTAATTAATGAGACAGATAATTGAAACAAAGACAGCACGGCACCTTATTGACCAGCACATTTCTTATGAACTCTGGTCCACAAAGTTCTTTAAGTGTATGGTTCAGATGCTACGTTTGTTGTTTTTCTAGCAAAGATGACTACCCATGCTGGAAATTAAAACAAGCAAACCTGGCCAGGCCATTGGTGTCCTCCTACAGTGACTCCCGTGATACATTTCTGTCAATGTCACACAGAATTATACCTGTTCCATCTTACCTGAACCGTGCCTAAGCCTGCATTCCCTAGCAAAGCTTGGAACAAAAGCTGGTTTTAAGTGGGGACTGTATTTAAAAGCAGAGAAAAGCAAGCAATGGCCCTCCTCTGGTTCCGGTGGCACATAAACATGCATCTAGCAATCCTCGTGCCTGGAGTGTTCCCCTCTTGCTTTTATTATTATGGTTTTTCATTTTGTAACACCCTGAAGTGCATGCTAGGTTTTTTAGAGAGAAAAGAAGGCACAGAAGCTTTGCTGCAAAGAGCTTATAGCTGGAGTGGCAGAGGGCCAAATCACTCTCCCTACAGAAAGTTGTGCCCCATTCACCCACAAAGCAGCATTGATCAAGATTTCACCCACTATGAAAACCAACACATTTGCTGTTGTGAGGCGACTGCTGCATGAGCTTGCTTAAACAACGCCTCTCTTTTATAGGTGCATGGCAGAAAGCATGTCATGGCAGTGCTATGTCACACAGTGTGGCAGTATGACTGCGCTGAACGTCTTTGATGTCATGGTCTTTCTGGTCACTGAACAACATACCTCCAGCAGAAATACCTGCTAGGTAGCCAGATTATGGCAGTGTTGAAGGACAAAGACCAGATTCTCAAATATCAGTGGAGCGCTGATGTCAATGAAAAAACGCATTAGCTTGGTGGAGAACCATGTTGCCATGGTAACAGCTGTATCCAGGAGTCTTTCTTTGGGATTATCATGGGGGTTTGCTCCTCTGATCAGTGTTGCACCTCTTGAGGACAATGATGACAACAGCGCTGGCATCAGTATGGAGATAGCCCATCTGATCCACCAGACAATATGGTCCCATCAAGTTAAGTGCCGGCAGATGCCATCTGACCATATCGCTAAGAGCAAGGATGATCACTTGGGAAGGGAGTACAGTACAGAGACAGTAGCTTTCCCTTGCAAAATGTTTTCAGCTCCTCCTTTTGATGTGCAAATGTGTAGCCACCTCAAAGAGCTTTGGAATGGCTGCTATGGCAGCACAAAGGGAGCACCTCTCTATCGTGAAGCTTCTAATAAACCTCACCAAATGCAAATTCTTGCATTTCCAGCTACTGAACATTCCTTTAAATTTTTAAAATAAAAGTCTGTTGACTGCTCCCTCCTCTACAACACCACCTTTGCCACTTTGTCGAGCTTGCCAGGGATGCATGATAGAGAGCTTCTCACGACAAAGATGTGCTATATCACTGCTTTACAGTGAGACACGATTGCATCTCTGCTCACAATTCCATCTCCTTCCTATGTACTCTCCTTATACACTGTCAGGCTGTAGGTCAACTCAGCCGACTGCCATCTGCTCAGACTAGCTACCCCAGGACAGTAGCTCTTTCCCAGCTTACTAGCGAAGATCCATTTTTAGACTAAACATAACCAGGATTGAAACTAGAGCAGTTTCCCCCCCAAACAGTCTGCTAGGACCCACCGTTGGGCCACTTTCAGGTGGGTATCAGTGCCACAACCTATCCAGGGCCTCTTCACTTTCCAGCCTGCCCATATCCTTTTGGTTGGACAAGTGTAGGCACCAGCAACTCCAGGCATGTGGAGTAAAGGGGATCAGGAGATGGACGTCTGGGTGGAGAGGGAGGGGAAAGGGCCAGAGGAAATGTTGAGGGAAATTAGGAAGTGAGGAAATTGTGAACTATTATTATTATTGAAGCAAACAAACAGAGAATAGAAAGAAAGGGAGTAGGAGACAGGAGCTGAAATAGGAGAAAAAAGTGAATGTAAAAGGACCGGGGAGGAAGGGTGAAAGAAACTGGCAATTTGGGAAGATTGGATGAGGTGAACAAGGAGAAAGGGAGGAGAAATTATAGGAGATGGGTAAAAATAATTTGGGAGGCATATGGGGGCTGGAAGTGAAAAATATAAGAGAAACACCTTTTAGAGCCTCTGAATCAGCCTGGGCACTTGAATTCTTGGCAGAGACAGCCTGAGCAGTCCCTATGCTCCTGGGGTTCTTCTTATGTCAGTTAAGTGTGGCAGCACCCAGGGCCGTCTTACCCATAGAGGCTAGTGGCACAGGGCGCCCGGGCACCAAGTTCTGAAGGGTGCCAGGGAAGAGGAGGAGGCTGGACGCAGCGCCTCCTGGCATCAGCTCGCCGCCCTCGCCCACCTCCGCCATGCTGCGCCGAAGCAGCACCGTGCCCGCCTCCTCCAGCCCCGCTGGCAGCGCCGTCCTCCCTAAAAAGCTCTGGGAAATGGGGTGGGGGTGGGGTGCTTTGCACCATGGTGCCGGATATGCTTAAAACAGCCCTGGCAGCACCTGCCCTTTGGGATGTGGTTCCAGTGATCATCTGGCAGGTGCCTACAGTATCGCCATTCAGGAGCCTGTGTAAAGCTGACCTGCTCACCCAGGATTTTCCTGGAGCGTTTTCCAGCTATGTTGATGTATTTATCTAAACTACTGATTTGTGATGTGTTTTTTGTTTTGTGGTTGCAATTTTATTGTTTTTTATGCTGATCACTGACATGATATTTTTCCTTAATGTTCACCACACACACACACTCTAACCCACCTCCCCCCAGAAAAATGGGTTTAACGATGCTGGATTACTTTTGCACAGCTAATGGAACCCATACTCTCTCAGTTCCAGCCCTGCAGTATGAGCATAATGATGGATTTTATCTGCACTGGCATTAGCAGAGTAATTTTAAAAATGTCTTTGCATGAAATAAATCCTAAGCTGGAAAGATAATGAACTCCTGTCTTAGCTTCTACCTTTTGTTTTTGAGTCAACTCACTACTTTCCAAACAGTTACACTAAAATCCTGCATACCGGAGTTATGTGCCAGCAATCACTCCTCCATGAGGGAAGACCAGCAGAAAACGCTAAAAAACAAACCAGGAAGTTCCTTCTCTACACAATTATACCTAGTTGTCTAATTGGCTAGATGATCTGCTTTCCTTAAGTCAAAAGATTTATACAGATGATCTGCTTTCCTAAATGTCAGTTATTGCTTTGACTTCATTCATTGGCTGAAAACATTGTAAGGTGGGAGCAAGCTAGTTTTTCCAACAAAAAAAGGGTGAGAAATGTGCCTGTATGTTTTGCCTCATATAACTCAGGTTCTACAAACATTAGATTTTGTTTTTTTTTAAAAACTAAACCTGTGAATTGGGGGATTATGTCTCATCCAAGGAGGCAATTACCCCCTTGCCCAAGCTTTCTGTTTCTGATGCCTGCCTTACCTAGGAGTGCAAAAATTAGGATTGTCCTAATTTGTTTGGCAAATGGGCTGTGTCCAGTTTGGGGGTCACGAGTGATGCGTCCAAAACCACATTGTGACGTGGCTGTTTCTCTTTTACCTCTTTCCTCCTCGCCTGTCTCCTGTCATAAACGATCTCGAGTTAGGAGTGAGCAGCGAGGTGGCCAAGTTCACTGACGAAGCTAAATTGTTCATAGTTGTTAAAACCAGATTGTGAAGAACTCTAAAAGAGCCTCTCAAAACAGAGGGAATGGGTGTTAGAATGACAAATCCAATTCAATGTTAAAAAAAAAAGGTAAAGTGTTGGGTTGCAGAAACTGTTAATTTCACATATGTGAGACCTTGCGATCACAATAGATAGTTTGATGACGATGTCAACCTCCAGTGTGCTGTGGCCATGAAAAAGGCATATTCCATGCTGGGTATCATTAGGAAAGGAATGGACAATAAAACTGCCAATATCATAATGCCATTATACAAATCTATGGTGTGACCGCATTTGGAATACTATGTACTGGTAAAAAGGTAAAGGGACCCCTGACCATTAGGTCCAGTCGTGGCCGACTCTGGAGTAACGGCGCTCATCTCGCTTTATTGGCCGAGGGAGCCAGCGTACAGCTTCCAGGTCATGAGGCCAGCATGACTAAGCCGCTTCTGGCAAACCAGAGCAGCGCATGGAAACGCCGTTTACCTTCCCGCTGGAGTGGTACCTATTTATCTACTTGCACTTTGACGTGCTTTCGAACTGCTAGGTTGGCAGGAGCAGGGACTGAGCAATGGGAGCTCACCCCGTCATGGGGATTCAAACCGCCGACCTTCTGATTGGCAAGCCCTAGGCTCTGTGGTTTAACCCACAGCGCCACCCACTTCCCACTGGTACTGGTAGCCTCACCCCAAAAAGGATTTTGTAGAGTTGGAAAAGCTGCAGAAAAGGGCGCCTCACATGATCAAGGTGATGGAGCAAGTGCCGTATGAAGAAAGGCTGCAACGTTTGGGACTTTTAGGGGAAAGTGCGCAAGAGGCAACAGGACGGATGTTTATAAAATTAGGCATTGACAGGAGAGAGTGTGTAGAGAACGGTTTTTTCTCCCTCTCTCACAGCACTGGAACTCGTGGACATCCAAGGAAACTGAATGTCAGACAATTCAGGGCAGATAAAAAATTGATGTCCATCTGTGACTGTGTGCTAATTCCTTTATCCTGGTTTGCTGCATTCTCATCAGGGGGAAGGGAAGGGAACCTGCAAACGTGCTAGGAGTCTGCCGTTCTAGTAAAATGCATTTTCTCACCTTTTTCCTGCCTGGAGATGGATGGGAGGGACCTCTGGCCACAGCAGTATAGACTCCACATCATACATAATGCTTAAAACATATGACTCTCCCCCCCCCCCCCAAGTCTTGGGAACTGTAGTTTAATCTTCACAGTTCCCAGTGTCCTTAGCAAATTAATTCCCAGAATTCTTGGGAGGAACTTACATTCTTTAAATGTATTGTTGTGAGTTGGAGAGGGGGAATGTTAGGCTGTATAGTGCCTGCATCTCTTACAATTCCTGGAGACCTGGATCCAGCAATCCACTGGGAAGATCCCATTGTTGAACTGGCTGGACAAATTCCTTTCTGAGAGAATGCCTGTAGTTATCGCCTAAGGGACACGGGTGGCGCTGTGGGTTAAACCACAGAGCCTAGGACTTGCCGATCAGAAGGTCGGCGGTTCGAATCCCTGCGACGGGGTGAGCTCCTGTTGCTCGGTCCCTGCTCCTGCCAACCTAGCAGTTTGAAAGCACGTCAAAGTGTAAGTAGATAAATAGGTACCGCCCTGGCGGGAAGGTAAACGGCGTTTCTGTGTGCTGCTCTGGTTCGCCAGAAGTGGCTTAGTCATGCTGGCAACATGACCCAGAACTTGTACGCTGGCTCCCTCGGCCAATAAAGCGAGATGAGCGCTGCAACCCCAGAGTCGGCCATGACTGGACCTAATGGTCAGGGGTCCCTTTACCTTTATGGTCATTAGTCTGACAAGGGAAAGAAAGAAAGAAAGAAAGAAAGAAAGAAAGAAAGAAAGACAAAGGCAGGAGAGTTTTGAGAACTGGGCAAGAAGCAGGTAGGAGCTAGGAGTCAGAGCTGTGCTTGATTTCCGCTGAAATCCAAGACTGTGCCTATGGGAGAAGCAATACCTTCTACGGTGTTAATGCTATGGATCACTCCATCATAGGCTCAGGTTGTATATCTCTGGAAATAAACCATACATCATAAAGACGCTACAGTCTCCGCTCTCTCCCACATTCCAAGGAAACTGAATCCTGGGCAAAGAGCCTGGAATACCTAGACTCACACTGCTCAGAGATTGGAGTGGTGTGCAACAGTATTGCATGTATGCAGCCATACTTTTGGGTTGGGATTGGCTGAGTGGTGCAGAGAACTGATTGGTCAGAGAATGGAAGTCTGACACAAATATTTCCAGGAGTGTTTCTAAGCTCAAACAGAAAGATACAAGTCTACAGAGAACAGGAGGGAGTGTGGCTTTTTTTTTGGTAGCAATATTTTAATGCAGTTCTAATCTGCTTCAAAAGTTACACACACGCGTGCGCACACACAAAGAGTATTGCAGAGGAGAGGTTTGGTTGTACTTGCTTTATACATCAGTAGCTAACAAATGTTTTCTTCCTTCAAACTAAGAAAGGGGAGGTGCTGCTGCTTAGATCACCCCCCAAACACCCCAATGAATCTGCTGTGAACATGGGCTGTTTTGTGGCAACCTTACCATTGACTCACCAGTGGCTGAGCTTCATGGTAGACAAGACGTAGATGGAGTTTTTGAGAAGTGTTAAGTAGGAACAGAAGCAGGGAAGCAACTTACAGAAAGAAAAGAGAATGACTGAGAAGCAATAAAATGTGGGAGAATATTGCAGTGGGAAGTGACCTCCGCCTCAGTTTCCTGATGAGGATTTCAAGGGCTCAAATGCACCTTGACCAAGGGAAAAGGAAAGTTCAAGCAGCTACAAAAAGAACACCCCCCCCCGGCTTGCACAGTCCAGGGTGTGGTCATATAGTCCAGGTCCCAAACACACAGCAAAGACTTTTTTAAATAGCCCAGCAGCAGGATTGTGAAAGCAACACTCTGCAAGAATTGGAAACCAGTGAGTCTCACACTGCAGTAGACTTGTGGCCTGTCAGTTCTTTGGGGAATCCCACCTCAGAGCTTTTACAAGTCCTGGACTGGGATCCTAGCCTTCCAAAGCACCTTTTTAGTTGGGGCTCCATTTGTGAGGAGCCAGGGAAGACTTTCTTCCTCACTAAAGCTCATCAAGGCTGCTCACGATCTGCTGACCTTCTTGAGCAACTGCCTGCCACTCTTCCTTTCTCTTTCTGATCTCCTGCAGGTCTGCAATTCTCTTCTGACAGCCAGCACTGCTTCAGCCAACCACGAGTTCGCCTCTTCCTTTTCTTTTATGGCCTTTTGTAGGAATCTGCGCTGCTTCAGAAGGTCCGGTACAACAGCACTGTGGACGTCTTCCTCTGGGATTCCACTGGTGTACCGCTTTTCTTTGCTTCTTCCACAAGTTCATCTAGTGATTTAAAGGGCACACTGAGATTCCCTTCTTCATTCAGATCTCCTGGATCTCCTCCCAAAAGGAGGTTTGCCAGTGGGAGATTAACTGATTGTAAACACACTTGGTGAGTTCAGGTTGCACTTTGTAATGATGACTGTAACACTTCGCAAACCTATGGTAGCTGCCTGCTTCCACAATCTTCTGCAAGGAAACGTTGACGATGTAGTCCAGGAATTGCTCCCGGCTGGGGTTGGTCAGTGGCTCAGCAGCAGCAGCGTCGGCGGCCTCCTTCTCCCCGTCAGCCACCTCAGTCCCACCCCCTCAGTCACCTCAGTTGCCATTTTGGGCCTGCCACAAATCCAAATGCCTCCGAGTCTGCCTTTGAATATATATATGGGAGAAGTTAATTGTTTGCTTGCAATTCTGCTTACCAGAGTCATGTCCCAGTGCATCTAGCGGACTAGCCTCAACTGTGGTATTTCTGAATACAGTGGTACCTCGGGTTACATACGCTTCAGGTTACATACGCTTCAGGTTACAGACTCCGCTAACCCAGAAATAGTGCTTCAGGTTAAGAACTTTGCTTCAGGATAAGAACAGAAATCGGGCTCCGGCGGTGCAGCGGCAGCGGGAGGCCCCATTAGCTAAAGTGGTGCTTCAGGTTAAGAACAGTTTCAGGTTAAGAACGGACCTCCGGAATGAATTAAGTACTTTACCCGAGGTACCACTGTACAGCTTAGAATGAGTTTCTTTGCATGCAGTAAATTAGCACAGTATAGTGAGGGCTATGCTAAAGCTGTCTCACTGATGAACTAGTTGGTTAAATTCAGGGATGTCTTGGTTTTGTTTAACATGATGGGCACTGAAAACAAGAATGCACGACCCCCTCCCATGCTGCAGTCTGAAGAGGCACAGTTCAGGATTCTACCGTTTCCTTCTGTTAATGTGGGCAACAGCTGTTAGTTACAGCCATTTGTGGTTTTTAGAATCTGAGCTCCATGGAAAAAAATCTAGGGATCTGAAATTACTGATGCTCTCCTGGAAATAAATGGATGGCCTTTCAAATGCAGTATTCACCATATTGCCCTTTCCACTTCAAGGTTGTTATTATCCCTAATTTCAGAAAAAGAATGAGGAGCTTGTAGACTGAAGCTCAGAATGGCAAACAGAAAAAAGCTGAAAGCTGAAATAAATGTATTCTTACATTTAAATCCTTATATTTCCCCAGATAATTCAGAGTAGTATACATGTTTCCTCCCATCCTTTTATCCTTACAAGTTTGCAATATTTATTTATAAAAAAGATATATACAGCTGTATCATAAAAAGTTTACAACAATATCCTTATATAATAAAAACACGCAAAGATTTAAAATCAAAGGCCATCAACTAACCATTATGGTAATATTTTATTTATTTTTGCTTGCATAAGCTTGGCAGCATAGTAAGTTTTCAGCAGACATTTAAAGGTTGAAACAGAAGGTACCTGCTGAATCTATATTGGCAGAGCATCCCACAGGACTGGGCCAGTGACACAAAACTCTCAGCTTCTTGCTGTTGTCAGATGAGCCTTGCCAGTTGGGGACAACCAACGATCCTCCTGCAGATTAAGTCCAGTCAAAGGTGACTGGGGTTGTGGCGCTCATCTCACTTTCAGGCCAAGGGAGTCGGTGTTTGTCTGCAAACAGCTTTCCGGGTCATGTGGCTGGCATGGCTAAACCGCGTCTGGCACAATGGAACACCGTGAGGGAAACCAGAGTGCACAGAAATGCCATTTACCTTCCCACCGCAGCGGTACCTATTTATCTACTTGCACTGGTATGCTTTCATTTTTTTTAAAATGATATTTATTAAAGTTTCAAAAAAGGTTACAAAAATAGAAAAAAGGGAAAAAAAGAAAAAATACAAAATACAGAAAAGTAAAAACACTTCTTTCATTTACTTGTTTCCCTGACCTCCTCACACCTCCCTTTTTTGTATTCCAGTTCAGTTAGCTAATTCAGCAAATCCTTTCCCTCTTTGTTTTTATCCTAATCCTTTAACTTAATATATTGTAACTTTAAATTCTCACCTGTTAACAATCCATTTTTACATACTCCTTTGTAACATTGCTGCTAAAACCACTTAGTTTCATACTGACATCATTCTAACATTCATTAATTTTACAGTATTTCTGTAAATAGTCTTTAAATTTCTTCCAATCTTCTTCCACCAACTCTTCTCCCTGGTCTCGGATTCTGCCAGTCATTTCCGCCAGTTCCATATAGTCCATCACCTTCATCTGCCATTCTTCCAGGGTGGGTAAATCTTGTGTCTTCCAATACTTTGCAATAAGTATTCTTGCTGCTGTTGTAGCATACATAAAGAAAGTTCTATCCTTCTTTGGCACCAATTGGCCAACCATGCCCAGGAGAAAGGCCTCTGGTTTCTTCAGAAAGGTATATTTAAATACCTTTTTCATTTCATTATAGATCATCTCCCAGAAAGCCTTAATCCTTGGGCATGTCCACCAAAGGTGAAAGAATGTGCCTTCAGTTTCTTTAAATTTCCAACATTTATTATCGGGCAAATGATAGATTTTTGCAAGCTTGACTGGTGTCATGTACCACCTGTATATCATTTTCATAATATTCTCTCTTAAGGCATTACATGCCGTAAACTTCATACCTGTGGTCCATAACTGTTCCCAGTCAGCCATCATTATGTTATGTCCAACATCTTGTGCCCATTTAATCATAGCAGATTTCACCGTTTCATCCTGAGTATTCCATTTCAACAGCAAGTTATACATCTTTGACAAAATCTTGGTTTTGGGTTCTAACAGTTCTGTTTCCAATTTTGATTTTTCCACCTGGAAGCCAATTTTCTTGTCCAAATTATATGCCTCCATTATCTGATAGTAATGAAGCCAATCTCGCACTTTATTTTTTAGTTTTTCAAAACTCTGCAATTTCAATTTGTCTCCTTCTTGTTCCAAAATTTCCCAATATTTCAGCCATTTGGCCTCCATATTGAGCTTTTTCTGAGCCTTCGCTTCCATCGGTGACAACCACCTTGGGGTTTTATTTTCAAGTAGGTCCTTGTATCTTATCCAGACATTAAACAATGCTTTCCTGACAATATGATTTTTAAATGCTTTATGTGCTTTGACCTTATCATACCATAAATATGCATGCCATCCAAATACATTATTAAAGCCTTCTAAATCCAAAATGTCTGTGTTTTCAAGAAGCAGCCATTCTTTCAGCCAGCCAAAAGCTGCTGATTCATAATAAAGTTTAAGGTCTGGCAGGGCATCTTTCCTTTGCATCCGTTAGTATTTTAAATTTTATTCTAGGCTTCTTGCCCTGCCAGACAAATCTAGAAATATCTCTCTGCCACTTCTTGAAGCAATCCATTTTATCCAAAATTTGCAATGTTTGAAACAGAAATAACATTCTAGGCAATACATTCATTTTTATCGCAGCAATACGGCCTAGCAGTGAAAGCTTCAAATTTGACCAGATTTCTAAATCTTTTTTCACTTCAGTCCAGCATTTTTCATAATTATCTTTAAATAAATTCCCATTTTTAGCTGTCATGTTAATCCCCAGGTATTTCACTTTCTTAACCACTGTTAAACCTGTCTCATTCTGAAACCTCTCTCTCTCGCACTGGTATGCTTTCAAACTGCTAGGTTGGCAGGAGCTGGGACTGAGCAACGGGAGCTCACTCCGTCGCAGGGATTTGAACCGCTGACCTTCCGATTGGCAAGCACAAGAGGCTCAGCGCCACCTGCATCTCTTGGGATGGTACCTAAGGTTCCCTGGATCTAAGTTTTTGGGGGGTTTGTACATTAATGCAGGCTTCATAGTAGATGAGCAGCCAGTGCAGATGCTTTCACAACGGTGTCTTTCCAACATCCTGGCCACCAGCTGGAGCTTCCAAACCAGGTCCAAGGGCAACCCACATAAAGCACATTGCACCTACCCAAAGAGCCTCTTCCCTGGATTCAAACACAGGTTTTTTTAGCCCTCCTACAATCCACCATGACATTCAGAAACTGATCTAGAACTTTCACACCCTCTCCTGATTCAGGTGATATGGAGAAAAAGAGCAGGGTGCCGATGACACTGTGCTCAAAAACTCCTAATGACCACTCCCAACAGCTTAATACAGATGTTAAATAGCAGCTGTTAGGAGCTCTAAACCTCTGGAAACCCTAGAATAAACATTTTGACCACCCACATTATTATAATGGACATGCACAGACTCAACTGTAACAGCAGCAACAGCAGCAGCAACAACTACAATAATACTTTTATTATTTATACCCTGCCCATCTGGTCGGGTTGCCCCAGCCACCCTGGATGGCTTCCAACACATATAAAAGCATAATAAAGCATCAAACATTAACCACTGTAGTGTTGTAACTGTTGCATCATAAACTTCCTTTTTGTAAGAAACACATTTATTGAAGAACACAAAAGCCCACCACCAGCACCACATTCCACAAGAACAGTTTTCAATTCATTGAGAAAAGGCTGCATCCCATGTTACCACCACTTCTGGAAGATGTTGCCATGCTCTCTTCCTCTGGAAGCTACCAGAGGAATATTTGGCAAGACGAGGAACTAGATTTTGCTCCCCTGAATGTACACCTGCTCTAGTTGTGCCACACGCCCATCTCTGTAGGTCACTGTGATGTTGGACATTTGGCAACTCATGTTGTCCTCGGCCTCAGTGAGCTTTCCCTAGTACACTGCTTCAGTATTCGTCTCACAGGTCGCAATATGACTCTCTGCTTCATGCAGGACTTGAATTGCCACTCCGATAGACATGACTGAAGCCGGGCATGTTCAAACCACCAGGCGCTCCCAACTCTCTGCAACGGCATGCCTTCATTTCCATGCCCACTGATGTCGCAGCATGCAACATGCCTCTGCATCATAAACTTCTTGATGGGCTTCTCTTTCCTGTTATTTCTTCAGGCCTTTCAGCTTTTGGTTTATATACCAGATTTCCAAAGGTTTCTATGTTTTGAAAGGTTTAAATCAGGGGTCAGCAAACTTTTTCAGCAGGGGGCCGGTCCACTGTCCCTCAGACCTTGTGGGGGGCCGGACTATATTTTGAAGGGAAAAATAAGAACGAATTCCTATGCCCCACAAATAACCCAGAGATGCATTTTAAATAAAAGCACACATTCTACTCATGTAAAAACACGCTGATTCCCAGACCGTCCACGGGCCGGATTTAGAAGGTGATTGGGCCGGATCCAGCCCCCGGGCCTTAGTTTGCCTACCCATGGTTTAAATACTTGAAGCAATACTTTGCCAAGGCTCTGAAGATCCCAATGTATACCAAAGACTGTTGCCATCCCAGTACAGTGGTACCTTGGGTTAAGTACTTAATTTGTTCTGGAGGTCTGTTCTTACCCTGAAACTGTTCTTAACCCGAAGCACCACTTTAGCTAATGGGGCCTCCTGCTGCCACTGCGCCGCCGGAGCACGATTTCTGTTCTCATCCTGAAGCAAAGTTCTTAACCCGAGGTACTATTTCTGGGTTAGCGGAGTCTGTAACCTGAAGGGTATGTAACCCGAGGTACCACTGTACTGTTTCCAATCTCCTCATTTCCATGCTTCATGCCTGCTCCTCAGGAGGAGGATGTGCACTCTCTGCCCTTCTAAAAGCTGCCACAGCGCCAGCAGCGTAGCATATGCCCGTGCTGCCCAGGGCGGGTACTCTCCTGAGGGGGGCAGGGCGCGGAGGGTGCCCTCCCACGCACCACAGTTCAGGGTAGGAGGGGGCAGGGAAACTGCTGCTCCTCCTGCTCTCCGCAGCTGGGTCAGACATGACCCGGCAACAGAGCTGCTGCGGCCGGGTGCGCCTTGCCACAGCTGAGGAGGGATGCTCTCTGCCGCCAGGTCAGAAGAGCTGCTGCCATTGGGCGCGAGGTGTGCCGCCCACTTGCCTGCCATTTTGTCACCCCCCTCAGTCATGACACCTGAGGTGAGCCGCACCCACCGCACCCCCCTTCCTACGCCTCTGCACAGCGCTTCTCAAATCCACTCACACAGTAACACAACCTGAGAAAAACTGGGACCTCGGATGTATTTGAGGAAAGCGGAGTAGAAATGTTTCCTCTGCATCAATCCTATGGCGACTGCTCTGTTGATCTTGAGCCTGGAGGAGACAACCCAGTTGGACACATTTATTCCCTTTCTCCCCTGAAATACGGAAATACCTGCAGGGGTTGTGTCTGGCCATCTGTATCCTCAGCTAGGGATGTATTAAAATGCTTGATAGAACATCAAATCCCAGAATAGATCTGGTTATAAAATGGCTTCAAACTTTACTACCTGGATTGTGGTAGTTTGGGGGGTGCATTTGAAAATGCGTCCCCAAAAGGCAAAATACAAACTGTGTTTTATCAAAGACAAGGAAGGAAAAATAGAGACTGCCGTGGTAAATAAGGACAGGGAACATTTGAAGAACATTTGTCAGTTGTGTATAATTCAAATATATACATGCCATTCTGCCACATCTGGCTATAATCAGGTAGCCCAAATTACAAGGATTTAAAACAAAATAAACTATTAAAAAATCCACACTAAAACCCATAAATTCAGTATCCCCAGAGCAAATAGCAACACCCAAGGCCTTTATTGTAATTTTCTTTTTTCAAAGCGGAGAAGGAATCAAGTTGTGGGGGGGGGGGGGTAAGGTAGAAGGTTTTAACTGGCCCTGCAGAAATGATGCTGAGTATGATCACTGAAGAATTGATGCTTTTGAATTATGGTGCTGGAGGAGACTCTTGAGAGTCCCATGGACTGCAAGAAGATCAAACCTATCCAGTCTTAAGGAAATCAGCCCTGAGTGCTCACTGGAAGAACAGATCCTGAAGCTGAGACTCCAATACTTTGGCCACCTCATGAGAAGAGAAGACTCCCTGGAAAAGACCCTGATGTTGGGAAAGATGGAGGGCACAAGGAGAAGGGGATGACAGAGGATGAGATGGTGGGACAGTGTTCTTGAAGCTACCAGCATGAGTTTGACCAAACTGCAGGAGGCAGTGGAAGACAGGAGTGCCTGGCGTGCTCTGGTCCATGGGGTCACGAAGAGTCGGACACGACGAAACGACTAAACGACAACAATGAGAGACCAGCACAATGAGCAGAAGCACCAGGCTTTGCTGTACTCCCTTTACTCATGCCTTGCGATATGGACGGGTGACTCTGCTCCACACGGAGATTTGCCAGTCAAGACCAGTGTGGTTAATGTTTAGAGCGGTGGCCTTGCAGCATAACTTCCTCCTCAGGGCTGCGTCTCTTGGGTGCCGCCCAAGGCAACTGCCTCACCTCGCAACATTGGTGGGCCGGCCCTGCAAATGGGAAAGGGGTATGACGTGGCACCTGCAGTTGTGCCAATTCCGCTGACCCAAGTGGCTGAGTGATCACGTGTGGGGCAAGGCGATATTGTACAGCAAACCATCTACACTAAACAAAATCCTCGTACTGTTTTGTGTGTCTTTGGCTTGTATCATTTATGATGTATTCAGTTTGTGCCAGCTCTTTCAGTATTGCCACATCAAAGTAGCATTTTCTTTTTTTCAGTTCCCCTATATGATGAGTTGCAATAGGAGAGCTGGGTTGTTCCTTGGGATACATAGCAGAGATCTGCTTATCGGTCACTCTCCTTGATCCCACCTTTATAATCAGAGATTTTCAAACTGATTAGAAAGTACACAGTGATTCTGGAACAATGCAAATCAGTTAAAAACACACACACACGAGAAGGAAATAAAAATCACAAACTGAGCAGGGAGGCCATGAGGAAGGACATCAGTTGCTGGCAATGTTTGTAATGTCTGATTTTCAGGTTTTCTGTCAAAACTTATTTTTATTGCATAACAAGTTGCATCGCCCTCTAGCCACTGGCTCTACCTCAGCAGTAGAACCCCAGATCAAATAGATCCCACATGTGCAACCATGGATGTGATTAGAAGCCCTCCTGGAAGACAATGCAGTCACAACACTCAAGAAACGACCATTTCAGTCAGCCAGAGCCTTTCAGCTGTCAATCTGTTAGACAAATAAGTATCAGCTGGAGATGCACAGCTGAGCTCTGTAACAGCAGATCCTGGTGGTCTGGAAGTGTCTATAGGTTTTGCATGGAGAGGATGAGGAGATCCCAAAACAGAGGCCTCCTTGGTCATAGTGGGGCTGCAACGAGCACCCTGGCCTATAGCGGTTGAATCTTCTGGATCACAGGAGGAATCAGAGTAACAAGAGGGAATGTTAACAGTGAGCCTCAATGACACCATAGAATAAAATATCCACTCCCCATATGGGAAGCATGAGATGAATGCCCCAAGCTGTGCAGTGACCAAGGACTCAGCTACATTAGTCAAAAAACAGCGTTCTGAATGCGTTATAAACATGCAACACCAGATGGCGCTGGAGAGTAAATTTCCCATAGCATTTCCCTCCCCTTTTGCTGTAACAATTTAATTTCTGACTTATTTATAGCTCCCCCCCCCCCCGTGTGTAGATCCACCCCAGGTTTGCAAAGAGGTCTATCACTGGCCAGCCAAATGGCTGCCCTGAACATCCAAAGCCCAAGACTTCATACCTAGGCAAATAGGCCAAAAGTCTAGGCTGTTGTTCCCTGGGTTGAGCTCAGCCTGGTTGAGACAGGCATGCCCAGTGGCGTAGCGTGGGGGGTGCAGGGTGGGCCGGCCGCACCGGGCGCAACATCTGGGGGGGGCGCGCTCGCACTCGCAGCTCTCTGCCCCTACCTGGCTCACTCACTCTCTCTCACTGCAGTGCTGGCTGTGCGAATCCGATCCGAGCCGCTGGGTCGCCGCCCACTGTGGAGGGGGTGGGTGCCAGGCGTGCGGTGTGGAAAGAGAGCAAGGGACTATCTGGGGGAGGGACAGTGCAGCGGCCACCCAGTGCAGCGCTGAGCGCGGGAGAGAACCACACCAGACCAGCCCAGGCAGCAGCAAGAAGAAGCTGGCAGCGGCGGCAGGTTAGGGTTTAGGGGGCGCAGATTACTTGCCTTGCCCCGGGTGCTGACAACCCACGCTACGCCGCTGGGCATGCCAACCCACCAATAGGCAGGATCAACCTATGTAGCTCCTTCAGAGTCATTCCCTCCAGTAACCAGGGAGGCATCTGCCATCACAGAGGCTCCTGCATCACTGGGCCTGGAATAGTTACCTGGATTCTCATAGACCCTGGGATGAGAACGTGGAATGGAAGCAGAAGCCGCTGAAGGGACTGAGGGAGAAAATGCAGCCACCAGAGCAAGTCAAAGCACGACACCATCATGCCCTGTAGCTGGGTCCAGAACATGAAATGCATCTGAGACACTTCCTCGAATCCTGAAAGCAAATAAGAAAGAAAAAACCTAATGGACATCAGTCAGTTTAGGTAGTTTGACTTCACCCCCAAAGGTGCAGTCCTTCCAATGGAGCATTGTCTCCCGAGATGGATGCCAACTAACTCCAAAATTGCCAACTAACTCACAGCCAATCATCTGTGAAAGAGCTTCCCCAGCCTCTATGAACTGGGCAAAGTTTACCACACAATGAGAGCCTGAGCAGAGCCAGCCACCACCACCCATAAAGCTGCGGCTTAAAGCAATGCAGTGAACCACTAGAAGGCTTAAAGATTTATTTTCCGCTCAGTTAGGCAATACTAAAAAAGGCATCTTCTTGCCCTTGATTCTATTAGACGCATCTTCAGAACTTTCCAAAGGGACTATCTGTCAAAGACATAAAGGAAAAATTATTTTCTATTTAAAGCATTCCCTTAATTCAGGATCCAACAGTCAAGATGTAGGATGAAAAAAGTAATAGTATCTGAGCAACCATATATTTTCATTGGGCAAGGCTGAAGATAAACCCGTCTTGAAGTTGCATCCACCAAGGTAATGCAAACCTATTCTCTAGGCCAGGGGCTCCTAAAATGTGGTCTCTGGACTTCCTGTGGTCCATGCATGTCATTCAGGTGATGTATGGTATGTGAATGAAGAACATCCACCTTCCATACCAATTTTAATTGTATTTTTCATACCAGCATTCTTATTTATTTTTAAAATGTATTAAAATTTGAATTTCATATACATCACCTAGCGCAGTGCATTGCAATTGTTGAACAACAGGCAGAACTTGCTGCAAGGCAGACCCAAAAGAGAAAATAACAGAACACCACTAGTAATCACATACAGCTCCCAAGTTAAAACAGTTCAAAGCATCATCAGAGATTTACAACCTGTCCTAGACAATGACAGTTCTCTTTCCCAAGCTCTGGGAGGAAGACCTTTCATTGCCTATAGACAGCCGCCCAATCTTAAACAACTCCTCACCCACAATAATACAGCAAGCAGACTTAACATGGACACTGGTACCAGAGCCTGCAATAAACCCAGAAGCCAACTTTGCTGCCGCATACACCCAGACAACACCATCACTGGACCCAACAACATCAAACATATCATCTCAGGCCTATTTAATTGCTCATCTTCTAAAATTGTGTATGCCATCAAATGCCAGCAGTGCCCTTCAGCTCTTTATATTAGACAAACAGGCCAAACCCTATGCCAAAGGATAAATGGACATAAATCTGACATCAGGAATCACAAGACAGAGAAGTCAGTAAGAGAACACTTCAGTCTCCCAGGACATTCTATACAAGATCTCAAAGCAGCTGTCTTATTACAAAAGAATTTCAGAAACAAACTTGAAAGAGAAGTTGCTGAATTACAACTTATCACTAAACTGAAAACTATGGAGAGACCTGGTCTTAATATTGGATTCCTGTCTCATTACATATGCTAATCATCTGCATACTACCCCCTGCTTTTTCCTGTAGGACTAATTGCAGTTGTTAACAGTTGTCAACAGATTTACCATACCCATTGAGTCAATCACCCATCTCCTATTACCCTCCTGATAAAAACCCCACCCCAGCCTCCCACTATATATAAGGGTCTGGTGACTTATGTTTCAGTGTATCTGAAGAAATGTATATGCACACGAAAGCTTATACCAAGAACAAACTTAGTTGGTCTCCAAGGTGCTACTGGACAATTTTTAAAGTATATTTTTATATATTTCGACTGCGTCAGACCAACATGGCTTCCTACCTGAATCTAGAAACAGGCAGAAAAACCACTATAGTGGTCTGCCAAGACCCCCTTAGCAATTTTTCAAGTGGTTTTGGGAACCATGGCTCTTAAGGGCTATTATGAATTAAAGTTCAAACTGCAGCCAATGTACTTTTGGAGAGTTTCCAAATATGTGCATTACAGGGCCTCCCCATGGGGGTGGGGAACAACTTCTTGAATCTTTATGACAAAATTCCAGAGGGAAATTGTATTTATTTATTCATTTACTGGGCTGTGGCCCCCTATAAGGAGGCAACATGCTACCTGTTGCTCTTGGAAACACTTCCCTGACCCTTTGGGTCTTCGCAGGGGGAGATGGGGGAGGGTCAAATCTCAACAGAGAAGCAATGTGATCCTGATACTCTACTGCAGCCTTGCTCAACCTTGGGTTCCCATATGTTGGGTCGCCACTCCCATCATCCCTGACTGCTGCTCCTGTTGGTTCTGGATGATGGGAGTTGCAGCCCAACGATGTTGGAGACCCAAGGTTGAGAAATTCTGTTCTAGTGCCTTCTGGGGGGAAAAGGGTGGGGAACAGCCATCAACGTAGGAAACCAGAAACCAACTTAACTACATTGGGGAGAAAATCCAGCCAGCCTGCCAAGCTTTACAAGAGACTTGTGAAAAAACACTGTAGGTGATAGGCGAGATCAGAAGGAGAAACTTTAGCACATGTGGTCAGATAGTGGGACGAGGGCTCAGGGATGCACAGGCTGAACTGCAATTAACACAAAGGTCTGCCACAGCAGACTCCCCCCCATGGCGTGTTCCAGCACTAAATTTATCCCTGCTGCCTTTGTGCTCCTGGAACTCCTTTTCTCTCTCTCTCCCTTATGCAATCTTTTTGGCAGAAGACCTGTTGCTAAATGGCAGTACTGAGAGAGTCCTCCATTTCATTGGAAAGAAACCCTTTAACCCAGGACAGGAACTTGGGGTAGCAACCACCTCAGGATCATCGACCCACAGAAAAATGGGAACTCACCACTTCATGCTCAGTTCATGCTCACAGACCATGGAGGCAATGCTTCTGAATACCAGATGCTGGAAACTGTGGGAGGGGAAAGTGCTCTTGCTGGTTTCCTATTGGGGCATCTGGTTGGCCACTGGCAGAACAGGATGCTGGACTAGATGGGACATTGGCCTGATCCAGCAGACTTATTACATTGTTATGAAACTTCTGAGCTGGGTGGGTCAAACATATGTTGGAAATGTAAAGAAAAGGAAGGGACCTTTTGCTATATGTGGTGGGAATGCAGAGAAATTAAAATTTTTTGGGAAATGATATACAATGAGTTGAAGAAAATGTTTAAAATGACATTTGTAAAAAAACCAGAAGCATTTTTGTTAGGGATAGTAGGACAAGACCTGCCAAGGAAAATAAAGAACTTATTTATGTATGCAACAACTGCGGCAAGAGTCTTGATAGCACAAGGACGGAAGAATGAGGAAACCCCAACAAAAGAACAGTGGCAAGAGAAATTGATGAACTATGCAGAACTGGCGAAACTGACATGCAAATTGCGAGTTAAGGACAACTGTGACTTTAAAGAAGAATGGGAACTTTTTACAAATTATTTAAAAAGACAACAAAATGAACTGGACTCCTTGGCAGGTTTTGAATAAACATACACAAATTTATTGAGGGTTAATATAAGGGGACAACAGAGGACGAGATGGTTGGATAGTGTTCTCGAAGCTACCAGCATGAGTTTGACCAAACTGCGGGAGGCAGTGGAAGACAGGAGTGCCTGGCGTGCTCTGGTCCATGGGGTCATGAAGACTAAACGACTAAACAACAACAACAACAACAACAATATAGTGGATAGATAATATAAGGATGTATACAATTTTACAATATGCAGAGAACAATATGAGTTGAGAAATCAGAGAGCGGAGCTGAGGGAAGTCTTGGGGGGAGGGAGGGAGGGTCTATTGGGGGGAGGGGAAAAAGGGGGGAAATAATGAAGATGATTTGTTTTGACAATTTGTTATGTTGAAATTGTTAATAATTTTTTAAAAAAAGAAACTTCTGAGCTAGGATGCCCCTTCTGAGCAAGGTCATGAACCATACACAGACCCCTGTCTCCCCATCCTTTGATCTTCTCATAATTGTCGCTATCCCAAGAATGTGGGTGATCAAGAAAAGGGACAAGAGGGGACTTTGTGGGGCCTCATGTTTTGACCAATGTTTCTAAACCTAAGCCGTTGGTTCCTTCTGTATCTCTCAAATGTTTGTATTGTTATATGGTCCGTATAGTTAAAGTTATGGTTATCCCAGTAGTGATGTATGGAAGTGAGAGCTGGACCATAAAGAAGGCTGATCGCCGAAGAATTGATGCTTTTGAATTATGGTGCTGGAGGGGACTCTTGAGAGTCCCATGGACTGCAAGAAGATCAAACCTATCCATTCTGAAGGAAATCAGCCCTGAGTGCTCACTGGAAGGACAGATCGTGAAGTTGAGGCTCCAATACTTTGACCACCTCACGAGAAGAGAAGACTCTCTGGAAAAGACCCTGATGTTGGGAAAGATTGAGGGCACAAGGAGAAGGGGACGACAGAGAACAGGATGGTTGGACAGTGTTCTCGAAGCTACCAACATGAGTTTGACCAAACTGCGGGAGGCAGTGGAAGACAGGAGTGCTCGTGTGCTCTGGTTCATGGGGTTATGAAGAGTTGGACATGACTAAATGACTGAAAGCCACAATATGTGATTAAAGTAACAAAAAATTAAGGGGGGAAATGTTACTGACCCTATGCCCAATAATAGTTCTTTTCAAGGGTTGTGAATGAAATGACCCAAATTTGCATGTTGTGTGTGTTACGTTTACTTTTAATTCAGCTGTTTCCTTGCTTCCTTCTCGTATGTTTTTGACGTGCGTGTCCTTTCTTCAACGAACACAAATTCAAAAAGGAAAGGAAATAAAGGAATTGTCAACATTCCCTAGAGGCAGGCAAGAAAGGCTAGGCCCAGGGGCAGTGCCAGCATCCTTAACAAAGTGCAGCTGCCAGTATTCTCTGGGGAAGTCAAATGGTGCAAGAGTGCCTCAAATATATGTTGTGGGTGTGACCTGGGCAAAGCTATATAATTCAGCCTCTATAGTTTTTCTTTACCCAGTGCCTCAACTAAAATTAATCTCTGGCTGTGCTAATGTAAAAATTGACGTGCTTCTCTTTATTGCTGTTCTGTATCACAATGGAACTTCTAAGGCTTGAGAGAAATCCAGAGGACTGCTAGTTGTTGAATTTTGAATAATGAAGACTCAACTGCTGTGCATTTTTTCCACCCCATCATCCCTATATCCAATCTGACAGCTGCATAGCACCTAGCAGAACCAAATCTATTAAATTTCTTCTACCCCAGTGTGATGCTGTAACTATCTGGGGCCCTGTTTGCCCTCAGGTATCCTCTCTTTCTGGCATGTCACTAAGATCTTCAGAATTATCTTGGCCCCCCACTAAGCCTTATGAGGAATGGTTGAGGGAGTAGGGAATTGATATGGGGGAAGGGAATACGTAAAGGTAAAGGGACCCCTGACCATTAGGTCCAGTCGTGGCTGACTCTGGGGTTGCGGCACTCATCTCGCTTTATTGGCCAAGGGAGTCGGCGTACAGCTTCCGGGTCATGCGGCTAGCATGACTAAGCTGCTTCTTGCGAACCAGAGCAGCGCACGGAAACGCTGTTTACCTTCCCGCCGGAGTGGTACCTATTTATCTACTTGCACTTTGACGTGCTTTCGAACTGCTAGGTTGGCAGGAGCAGGGACTGAGCAACGGGAGCTCACCCCGTCATGGGGATTCGAACCACCGACCTTCTGATCGGCAAGCCCTGGGCTCTGTGGTTTAACCTACAGCGCCACTCGCGTCCCATGGGGGAGGGTAGAACTCTCATAATCTGTACATTCATTGGAGGGTTAGGATTTGAGCAAACTCATAAATGCATAAATTTAGCAACAGCCAGGAAATAGTATCTGCTAGGTTCCCCAATGGCCAGGTTTGCTTGATAATAGAAAGCGATCATCACACCATCAGACTCTCTGCCCCATTAGGATTACCTTGGGGTAGGATTATTCCTGGCCTGAGGTAAACAACAGGGAAAAAAGAAATGCCATTTGCAATCCGCCCGCTTGAGAGACAGAGGTTGCCAGGATGATGGGGGGGGGGGGATGGATGGATGCTGGAAGCGGAAGGGGGAGGCATTGTTTTCTGCAAGTGTTGCTGGGAAGGAGAAGGAGGAAGGAGACAGAACTTCATGGCAGGGCTGCAGGGCGGCAACCATGCTGGCTGGCTGGAGCAGGCTGCTGCAGAGAGACAGGGGTATGGTGCTTAGGATGCCTCTGAATTCAGTGCTATGCTTCTGGGAAGGACAACCCCCTCTGGAAATGTGAATGCTGCAAACTTCCTCTGCATCAAAGCATTTGTAAAATAAACTATATTTCTTAAAAACCCTAGTCTCTGTGCTTCCATGTTCCCTGTTTTTCCCAGAAGAGACATAATTAGTACACTCACTGTTTATGGAGAGAATGCAGATGCTGTTACAGTGGTACCTCAGGTTACATACTGTCAGGGGTTCAGGAGCAGAGGCAAGGGCAAGGGAGGAAACAGAGAGCGAGGGAGAGGAGGCAGAAGAAAAGATGAGTGATGACGACGACCCGAGATCTCCGAGTCTTTCCAGTGAATCAGAAGATTCACAGAAAGGAGCACCAGTGGCCAGGGCAAGGGGGGAGCCTAGGGGGACACCCCAGGAAGATAGAGCCAGAGGGGACTCAGAGGGGAGCAGTTGGAAATCAGGACCAGCGTCACCGCCAGAGAGCAGGGAAGAGGAAGGGCGCCAGGGATCAAGCGCTGGCAGCTCACAACAGGGGGGAGGGCACGAGTCAGGAGTGGCCACACCTCCATCGGGGAGCGAAGAAACGGTCAGACGGAAGGTGGAAGGTTGGGCGCGCGTGCCAAGTTCAAATGCACAGGAAGGTGGCGCAGTAGGCAGCCCGGAAAGGGAGCCAGGTCCTAAAGCCCGCCGAAAGGAGGGAGAAGAGTCAGGGGGGTCAGCGTCAGAGGAATCCCGGAAGGAAGAGACCCCGGGGGGCAGAGGGACCCAGAGAAGAACAGTCAGGCGGAAAAGGTGGAGCAAGGCTAGGATATTAAGTTGGTGTACAAGGGGCGGAGACTCAGATGGAGCTTCGCCGATCTAACCATGAGACGTAGAGTTGCACGCAGCAGCTCGAGAATGGAAACTGTAACTCAATAAAGACTTTTATTTAATGATCGCTGGCTAGCGTGATCCTCTGTGAGCTAGGATCTGGAAGCAGCTCTGACAGTAAGCTCCATCCCTAGATTGTGGGCATCTACGTCCTCGCGGAGAGGAGAGAAAGCGGGTGCCTACTAGCGAGCTCACGAACGGCAGACAACATGACGGCCGAACAGCAGATAGTGGAACTCAGAGAAGCAGTGACACGACTGAATGCCGAGGCTCTTGCATCCAGGAAGAGAGAGGAGGACGCAGCTGCCGCCTACAGGGATCTCCAGGTCAGGTTGGAAGTGCTTACGAAGCAAGGGCAACTGACACCCAAACCGGAGGGGATTGGGTTGGGGAGACGAACAGGCGGTCTGGTCTCTCACTTCGATGGGAATTTGCAACAGTACCCCAACTTTAGAGCAGATGTAATGTGTGCACTGCAACTGCTGAACAAAGACTTTAGAGATGAGCAAGAGAAGGTGGGATTCATCATGTCCCATTTGCATGGAGATGCTAAAGCATGGCTGCGCAATTTGTGGAGAGATAAGGATCCGGCGCTCCAAAATGCGGATGCCTTTATTAAAGCGATGGATGGGTGCTTTTTATCAAGCATTGACGTGGATCTTGCTCGGCAGGAGATACATGGACTGAAGCAAGGGAGGGCCAGCGTAAGGCAGTACCATGCCCGCTTTTTCGCTTTGGTCAGTGCCCTGGAATGGGACAGAGATTCGGCTCCTGTAAGAGACCTGTTTTGGGAGGGATTGCACGGCTCGGTTAAAGATGAAATTGCGAGGGGGGAGAGACCCCGGACCACGCAGGAGATCGTTCAGAGGGCGCTGGCGGTGGGGGTGCGGCTGGAAGGACGTCCGTGGAGCAGGGACGAAGGGCGTGGAGGGCGCGAACCAGCCAGGGGCTCCTCCTTCCTTCCCAGAGAAGCAGCGCGTGCGCAATCCACGCCTCCGCCAGGAGGAGGAGCGGAACCTATGGAGGTTGGAGGTGCAAGGGCTCAGTCAGCAGCCAGAGCCCTAGCACCGGCAGCAGTGAAAGCGAAGCCTCCTAGAGGGAACAGGAAGTGTTACATCTGCGATGATCCACAGCATATGGCGAAAGAGTGTCCCCAGAGGCTCCACAAGCACACTGCAGCCTCAGCAATGGTAACTGCAGCAACGCAGCAAGGACAACCACAGCAGGGAAACGAAGGAGTCTGGTTGGAGGAAGAGGCACTGGGGCCCAGCCAGACGTGTCAGTGAAGCAGTCCCCAGAGATTTTACAGCCCATGGACCCCCTCCCGCCCAAACCGGTAGTGAAGCTCACCGCGTCGCTCCAGCTGCCCAATGGAATCACCATGGACGTGCCAATCACCATTGACTCCGGAAGCAATGCGGACTTTATAGGGCAGGACTTTGTCGACCGGCACGCTATACAGTTGCTGCCTGCCACGCTGCCCCTGCAGGTTGTCACGGTGGATGGCAGGGAGCTGCTAGGGGGGCAAGTGGTGAAGCAGACGCCACCAATGGTGATGCGACTTGGGAATCACAGGGAAATCATCAGCTTCAATGTCACTCAACTATCGGACACGCCCATTGTATTGGGCATGAGTTGGCTGGACAAGCACAGCCCGACGCTGGCTTGGTACCAGAGGCAGCTGACCTTCGGCTCTTCCTTTTGCGCTGAACACTGCATCGTGCCCAGGCAGGAAGGAGGGGAAGAGGAGTCACAGCTGCAGCTAGGCACGCTGCAAGCGGTTCCCCACAAGTACGCAGAATTTTTGGAGGTTTTCTGCGAGAAAGAGGCAGACAGGCTACCCCCCCACAGACCATATGACTGCAAAATTGACCTGCTGCCGGGGGCGGCGCTGCCCAAAGGGAAGCTGTATTCCATGTCTGAGGACGAACTGCAGGAACTCAAAGAGTTCATAGATCATAATTTGGAGCGCGGTTTCATCCGAGAGTCCAAGGCAGCGGGGGGCAGTCCGGTATTCTTTGTTAAGAAGCGGGACACGCCCCAAAAAAGACTTGTAGTGGACTTTCGCATCTTGAACAGTGTGACCAAGCCATCGGACTTCCCCATGCCCCGAATCGACGACCTCCTCGCAAAGGTACGGAAGGGCAGAGTGTTCACCAAGTTGGACCTGCGAGGGGCATACAACCTCATTCGCATGCGGGAGGGAGATGAGTGGAAGACAGCCATGTTCACGCCCCTGGGCACCTACGAATATAGAGTTATGCCTTTTGGATTGCAAAATGGCTCCCACGTTTTTCAAGCTTTCATGCATCACGTGTTGGCGGGGCTCCTCTACAAGACGTGCGTCTGTTTCTTGGATGACATCCTGATCTTTTCGGAATCGCAGCAGGAGCATGACAGACACGTCAAGGAAGTGCTGAGCAGGCTACAGCAACATAGGCTTTACGCCAAGCTGGAGAAGTGCCAATTCGACGTGACGGAGGTGGATTTCCTGGGCTACAAGTTGTCTGATAAAGGGCTCGCCATGGACAGCGCCAAGGTCCGAGCAGTGTTGGATTGGAAAAGCCCACGCAACCGGAAGGAGGTCCAACGGTTTGTCGGCTTCGCGAACTTCTATCGCAAGTTTATCAAAGGCTTTGCGATGCAGACAGCGGCCATCACGGACACGCTCAGCTCCAAGAAAAAGAAGTTCATCTGGACAGAGCAGGCGGAGCAGTCCTTTCAGGCACTCAAGCGTCTCTTCGCGTCGGAAGAGCAGCTGCTTCATGTCAACCCCAGCAGGCCGATGAGGGTGGAGACAGACGCTTCGGACAGAGCCGTGGGAGCAGTCCTGCTGCAGAAAGACCCGCAGGGGGTTTGGAGGCCGGGAGCGTTTTACTCAAGGAAGCTCAGCAAGTCCGAACAGAACTACACCATCTGGGACAGGGAGTTGCTGGCCATTCATGCAGCGTTCAAAGCGTGGAGGCACTTCCTGATCGGCGCCAAGCACACGGTGCAGGTCTGCACGGACCACAAGAATCTAGAGCACTGGCGCACGGCACAGTTCCTGAACCAGAGGCAGATACGTTGGGCTGAGTTCTTTGCGAATTTCGACTTCCGAATAGAGTATGTCCCGGGGGACACCAACATCATGGCGGATGCTCTCTCCCGTAAGCCACAGTATCTGGAGGAGGCAACGCCAGCGGCCGCCATGCACATCTTCGCACCGACAGTGTGGGCGTGCGCGGCGGCAACAGTTGACCTGGATGCGGTGCGACGAGCGTTGCAGGATGACTCCTTCGCGCAAGCAAAGATGGCAGAGGTGCACAGGGGCACGGCAGCGACCGACGAGTTCCAGCTGCGAGATGGTTTGCTCATCCGTAAAGGGGCCATCTACGTGCCGGGAGACGAACTTCGCGCCAAGGTACTGCAGCAGCTGCACGATGCGCCCACTGCCGGGCACTTTGGCAAGGAGAAGACGGTGGAATTAGTAGCCAGAGACTTCTGGTGGCCCGGAATGAGAGGGGAAGTCGCGGACTACGTGGCGAGGTGTGACACCTGCCAGAGGTCCAAACCAGTGCACAGACCGCCGGCCGGACTGCTGGAACCGCTGCAAACTCCGTTCGAGCCATGGGAGAGAGTGGCCCTGGACTTTGTCACGGATCTGCCCAGCTCGAGGGGCAAGACGGCTGTGCTGGTGGTGGTGGATTTGTTCTCCAAGATGGCACATTTCATTCCGTGTGCGAAGGTGGCCACGGCGGAACAAACCGCCAAACTGTTCATAGACCACGTGTTCAAGGTTCACGGTCTGCTGCGGTCTATTCTGTCCGACCGAGGGCGACAGTTCATCTCAAACTTCTGGCAGAGGCTGATGGGCTTCCTGAACGTCAAGATCAACCTGGCGTCGGCTAGACACCCGCAGACCAACGGGCAAGCGGAGCGGGTCAATGCCATCATGCAGCAGTACCTGAGATGTTATGCGAATCAACAGCCTGCGACGTGGGTGGATTACCTGCCTCTCGCCGAGTTCGCCTACAACAACACGAAGCACGTGTCCACGGGGGTCACGCCGTTCTTCGCCAACAACGGGAGGCACCCTAGAACCTTCCCGGGACTGGAAAGAATGGGGGAGGGGGAGCCGCAGACAGCAGATGCGTTCGCGTCGGAGTTGCAGGAGGTCCACGATCAGCTGCGGCGGCACCTGGAGCTGGCTAAACACGCATACAAGGTACAAGCGGACAAACACAGAAGGGTTGGCGAAGAGATCCATGTGGGAGACTGGGTCTGGTTAGCAGCCCACGCAGTGCCGGCCAGGTCGTTGGCGAAGAAGAAACTAGGGCATAAACAACTGGGGCCCTACCAAGTCGACGAACAGGTCAACCCGGTGGCTTTCAGGCTGGCTCTTCCGGAGGGTTCCAGAATGCATCCGGTGTTCCACAGATCGGTGCTCACTCCCTACAAGGCACCTCACAGGTTTCAGGAACCAGGAACGGCACCGGGTCCGCTCCGAGAGAGAACCGGGCAAGGGGGAGTGGCACAGGAGGAGCGCATCAACGAAGTCACGGAGATTTTGGACTCCAGATGGGGGGAAGAGGGGGTAGAATACCTTCTCGCCAAGGAGGGCACCCCGGCCAGTGCCAACAGCTGGGTGCCGGGCTACGCTTTAGACGAACCTCTGCTCAAAGAAGAGTTTCATGCCCTCTTCCCACATAGGCCAATGCCAGCAGACTTTTTCGACGACTGGCTTTTCACGCCCACGCTTTCAGCCAGCACGTTCCGGGGGTTCGACTCGGACGAGGAACCGACACGAGACGCCCGTTCCCCAGAGGGGTCACCCTCGGGATCTGCTTCAGAACCCTCGTATTGGTGGGATGATCGACCAGAGGAGCAGTTCCGCAGAAGGTGGCTGGAGGGTCCAGGACGAGCAACGTCTCCAGAAGGCAACGAGGGAGAGACGGACATGGACGTTTTCGGGGACGACCCGGGTTTCGAGCACGGCGGCACAGAGATGGAAGCGGAGGTGACCGTCGTCAACGAGAGCAGGGAGGAAGAACCGGAAGACTTCGGATGGCGGCCCGCCACGGGAAGCGAACTGTATCCGACATTCGTCCCCCTGACACGGCAGCACCCAGATCCCGCACCGGAAGGAGGGGAGGGGGGAAGAGGGGGCTTCGAGGGGGGGATGGATGTCAGGGGTTCAGGAGCAGAGGCAAGGGCAAGGGAGGAAACAGAGAGCGAGGGAGAGGAGGCAGAAGAAAAGATGAGTGATGACGACGACCCGAGATCTCCGAGTCTTTCCAGTGAATCAGAAGATTCACAGAAAGGAGCACCAGTGGCCAGGGCAAGGGGGGAGCCTAGGGGGACACCCCAGGAAGATAGAGCCAGAGGGGACTCAGAGGGGAGCAGTTGGAAATCAGGACCAGCGTCACCGCCAGAGAGCAGGGAAGAGGAAGGGCGCCAGGGATCAAGCGCTGGCAGCTCACAACAGGGGGGAGGGCACGAGTCAGGAGTGGCCACACCTCCATCGGGGAGCGAAGAAACGGTCAGACGGAAGGTGGAAGGTTGGGCGCGCGTGCCAAGTTCAAATGCACAGGAAGGTGGCGCAGTAGGCAGCCCGGAAAGGGAGCCAGGTCCTAAAGCCCGCCGAAAGGAGGGAGAAGAGTCAGGGGGGTCAGCGTCAGCGTCAGAGGAATCCCGGAAGGAAGAGACCCCGGGGGGCAGAGGGACCCAGAGAAGAACAGTCAGGCGGAAAAGGTGGAGCAAGGCTAGGATATTAAGTTGGTGTACAAGGGGCGGAGACTCAGATGGAGCTTCGCCGATCTAACCATGAGACGTAGAGTTGCACGCAGCAGCTCGAGAATGGAAACTGTAACTCAATAAAGACTTTTATTTAATGATCGCTGGCTAGCGTGATCCTCTGTGAGCTAGGATCTGGAAGCAGCTCTGACACATACGCTTCAGGTTACATACGCTTCAAGTTACAGACTCCGTTAACCCAGAAATAGTACCTCGAGCTAAGAACTTTGCTTCAGGATGAGAACAGAAATCGCGCAGCAGCGGTGCAGCGGCAACGGGTGGCCCCATTAGCTAAAGTGGTGCTTCAGGTTAAGAACAGTTTCAGGTTAAGAACAGACCTCCAGAACGAATTAAGTTTTTAACCTGAGGTACCAGTGTATTTGTAAAATGTTGCAATCCATTGCAATTTTCTGTGTTGTCTTCCCATTTCCCCTCCAGAATCAGTTTTTTGGGTGGTTGTTGTTGTTTTGCCTCTGAATGGAATTTCGATGCCATTAGAATTATAACTCAAGGTAGAGCAATAGATTAGTTAGAGGGGATGCAATGAAATCATATTCATTTCTTCTGTCTTTGTTCAGATGCTATATAGTACAACACTTCCTCTCAAATATATTTCAGACTTTTAATATAACCATGTATTCAGTTGTGTGGTTATTTTTAAAAGCATTTTAAAAAACAAAATCCAACTTGTGAAGTTTATGGTCACTCCTAACCTGCATATACATGTTGAAGCTATGCTTCAAAAGCAGAAAAGGGAGAACACATACATTTATTTTGTGTTTCTTTATAATTGTGTGAAGCTCAATTCCAGGAACATGTTCTCTGACATAGGTATATGGGTAGAGGGAAAACGAAGGGTATCCAAGTAGCCACTGAGACAAATAGTCTAGTAAAAAGAGATAGTTAGGAGTGCTTTACCAAAGCATTCCCATAGGATTCCATGTGTGGATGTCATGGAAATTGCAAGAAGCAAAGTTTATTTTTTGTTTGAGGGACAGCAAAGGAAAAAAGGAATACAGCGGTACCTCAGGTTACATACGCTTCAGGTTACAGACTCTGCTAACCCAGAAATATTACCTCGGGTTAAGAACTTTGCTTCAGGATGAGAACAGAAATCGTGCCGCGGCGGCGCAGCGGCAGCAGGAGGCCCCATTAGCTAAAGTGGTGCTTCAGGTTAAGAACAATTTCAGGTTAAGAATGGACCTCCAGAATGAATTAAGTTCTTAACCCGAGGTACCACTGTATGTTGAGATCTAGTAACATGGGATTTCCCTATTCAGGTAAACTGTAGCTGCACAGCCCGCTTTTACTACAGGCAGAATTTGTCATTGAGTTCTCTTATGCAAGCTCTAGCAGGGACTGAAATAATCAGGAACATAGTCCAGGAACAATTTTTTGAATGACCCATTTTTGTAAATTGAATAGAAAAACCACATTAAACAGAATGCACATTGTTGCTCTTTTAAAATTTCCTTAGCACTTGTTGGGTACCATTCCTGGTTGATGTTTAGTCAGAATCTCATTTCTTCTAACTTGAATCCCTTGGTTCAAGTTCTACTTTCATTTGCTTAAAGGGAGATTATACGATGTCATGCCAATCAATTTTTATACTATACCACCAGTACATTTTCTTGTCACTTTCATTACTGCAGAAAGTCTAGGGGCCTTTTTGGGAAGTGGGTTTGTAGTGCAAATTTTTATTATGCAGCCTAGATTTGCCAGTATGGCACTGAATTCTGCCCACAAACTTGCGGAAATTGTCACAGTTTAAAATATTATTTGCATTTTCTTTGGTGTGTTTCCCACATTTTATAAATCCCCCCAGCTTTCATCTCTTTCAAACATGGAGCATCTTGAATTGATTTCCTGTTTAGACATAAAGCCCATCCAATTCCTAAAACAATAAGCAGATTAATAGCATATTGTTATCTTAAGAACATAAGGTGTATCGTATTGGATCACCCCTTAGCCTAAATATAGTCCAGCATCCGGTTATTCACAATGGCCAACCAGATGTCTCCAAGGCTACAAGCAAGGCATGAAGACAACCACCTTATCCTATGATTGCTATGCAGAAGTTGGCTTCAGTAACATATTATCTAGGACTCCATAGGTTATTGTAGCTATCATGACCAGCAGCTGTTGACACTATCATCCTCCTTGATCTTGTCTAACACTCTTTTTCAAAGCCATATGCTGAAGGTCATCAACACATCTTGTGGTAACAAATTGTATAGTTTAAAATGTTGGTGGCAAGGAAAAATTGTATAAAGGAGAATTCGTGGATGCCAAGATCCAGGTTTGGGTTACTCTTTGGTGAGAGAGCTCCAGCAGAGATTTAAAATCACAAACATGGAGTAAAACATGGAAATCTAGGCTGCTAGACCTTTTCCTTCCCCTTTTCCTTTAGCATAGCAAAAGACCATACGTTTCGTAAATTAAAAGTGGTTTACTTACAAACTCTCCAAAGGTCAGTTTCAAGTATTTTTCCATATAATAGTCAGAAAACACAGGGAGTAAAACGTGACTTAGTTACACTGGTGACAGTTCCTAAATTGTTGGCATAGACAGGGTTTATCCTGAGTCACAATGCGGCAGAGGTCAATAGTCAACATGATTTTCTCATTGCGCCAGCTGCATGAGAAATGCTCAGAGCAGAGACACATCTTGTACATTGCCTTCATAGACCCGACGAAGACCTTTGATCTTGTCAGCCCAAAAATACTCTTCACACTGCTCAACTAGATAGAATGATGCCCACCTATGCTTCAAAAGATGATCATGTCCTTTCACAAAAACATGCACAGCACCATCCAGTATTGATGGCTCACCCTCAGATGACTTCCCTATAAAGAGCAGTATGACGTCCGCCTGTGTTCTCACCCCAACTCTCTTCTCCCTATTGCTCTCCTTTACCTTCAGTTCAACTGAAGATGGTGTATACTCCCATTTAAGGAGTGACCAGGGTCTATTCAACATGGCACATCTCCATGCCAAGACAAAAGTAGGCAGGTTCTCATCTGAGAGATGTTTGCAACTGACACTTGCTTGGCAGCACACTCTGAGGAAGATCTATAGAGACTCATCAACTGTTTTGCCCAAGCCTGCATGGAGTTTGGCATCACCATCAGCCTGACAAAGACCAACATTCTGGGCAGGGCATCGCCAGCACTCCATGCAGCAGAACTGGTGACCATACTACCTGAGGTGGTAGACGATTTTGTCTTCCTGGGCTCCACCATAACCAGCAACCTCTCCATTGATGCTGAGCTGGACAGGTGTTTTAGCAAGGCAGCTACAGCAATGGCTCACCTCTCCAAAAGGACCAAGATGAAGGTCTACCAGGATTGCATGTTGAGCATGCTGCTTTATGGAAGTGAGTCGTTGGTAGCTTACACCTGCCAGGAACAACACCTCAATGACTTCCATATGCTCTGTGTCAGGAAGATTTTGGGCATCACATGGCAGGTCAGAGTCTCAGACAAAGATGTGCTCTCCCAAGCCCACATTCCCAGCATGTTCACACTTCTGTCTCAGTGACGTCTATGCTGGTTTGGTCATGTACACAGAATGGAAGATGGCAGGATTCCCAAGGACATGTTCTATGGGGCTTCAGGCACTAGGCCTGTTGGCAGACCAGCTCTGTATTACAAAGATGTCTGCAAACGTGAAGGCTGGCAACAGTAACCCTGCCATGTGGGGATCCCTTGTAGATGACTGTAGTGCCTGGAGACAGTCAGGTCATGTATCTATAAAGGTAAAGGGACCCCTGACCATTAGGTCCAGTCGTGGACGACTCTGGGGTTGTGGCGCTCATCTCGCTTTATTGGCCGAGGGAGCCGGCGTACAGCTTCCGGGTCATGTGGCCAGCATGACTAAGCCGCTTCTGGCGAACCAGAGCAGCACACGGAAACACCGTTTACCTTCCTGCCGGAGTGGTACCTATTTATCTACTTGCACTTTGACGTGCTTTTGAACTGCTAGGTTGGCAGGAGCAGGGACTGAGCAATGGGAGCTCACCCCGTCGCAGGGATTCAAACTGCCGACCTTCTGATCGGCAAGTCCTAGGCTCTGTGGTTTAACCCACAGCGCCACCTGCGTCCCTCATGTACCTATAGCAGTGACCAGAAGAGGAACGACCACTGGGAGGTGCACAGAGAGAAGAAACACCATGGTGCATCTGCAGTAGCACAACCAGGTTCCTTCATCTTCCCGAGCTGCAACAAAACATGTCTCTTCCATATCGGTCTCTACAGCCACAGTTGGCACTATAGCTTTCCCTGAAGCTGCATTCTTCCATTGTCTCCAGAGACAAACGGATGCCAACCACAGATCAATATTGCACTAGTCTTTCATAAAACATTTAATAACTATTTTTTCTGAACATTGAGCTACCTTTGAAAATTGTCTGCTTGCTGCAGCTGTTGAAGAATGTGGCTGCCTGTGGAGTGCAAAGTGGTGCATCAAGCCAGAGTCAAGTAACACTGATTCTGCAGGATCTGCACTGCTAGCCTCTACCCTACAGGGGTCCAATGACTTGTACAGCAGGGAGAGCATTTGTGGTGTGTATCTACAAAGAAATGTGATGATCACTACCGCAGGAAAGCCGTTCACATTGAACTGATAGTCCTTATGGCCAAGGAAGTGTTAGAGAACATCCAAAAGAGGTTTGACAAACTATTAGTCTGTCATACTTGGATTGCATGCCTGATTAACATTGCTCTGAGAAGATGTCATTCACAGTGAAATTTGTTGACAAAGATGGGGGCAAGATTTGTGTAGGATTCGCAACAGTTCATGAATCAACCAGAGAAGGATTTATGGAACTCTTGCTGAAGGAAAACAACATTAACATTAAGGACTGAATGATAATGGTGCCAATGTGAAGGGGCAAAAAAAGAGGCTGTCCCTGCAAGGCTTGGTTCATACACTGCCTCTGTCATTCTCTCTGAATCTGGTAGTTTCAGATGCCGCCTCATCAAAGGAAACTATTACAATGCAGGGACATTCCTGAATTGCAGGGAATTAGACTAGATGACTTTTGAGGTCCCTTCCAACTCTACAATTCTGTTCTCCTTTTTTGGCATGCTACAGGGCATCTTTGTGCCATTCTGTGCCTCTATATGACAGTGGCAGATACTAAAAGGCCACTTGTTCAGCCTCACTGTGAAGCCACTGAGTGGGGCTTGCTGGAATGTGGCAAGGACTGTGTGATACCTATTCAATATCAAAGGGGTGCGGGGGTTATGAAGCTGTGGTGGAAGTAGTGGAGGTGCCTCAAGCAGATGCCTGTCTCTTCCATGAAGCATGGTGTTGAGCAGAGTAAGGGACTTGAAGCTCTTGCTGTCAATCATTGCATGGTGCCACCATTCCTGGTCCACGTGGCTACTGGAAGCACAGCTATGCAATGTCTTGCAATGGCCATTGTAACTGCTACCTCCCTCATAAAGAAGGTGCACAGTTCATGACATTCTATTATTATTATTATTATTATTATTATTAGTTCTTTACCACCCTTCATCTAAGGATCCCGGTTTATAATAAAAAAACACAAAAATGCATAACAGGGGAAGTGGCAATGCAGATGGGGTTAAAGCCTGCAGAAGCCCCTGATGCGAATGCCACTTTCAAGGAGCCCCTGTGAAGAGGCAGTTTGAATATGAGGGTTGGACACATGATGTGAAGTGCAGTTGTTGTTGTTTAGTCATTTAGTCGTGTCCGACTCTTCGTGACCCCCTGGACCAGAGCACGCCAGGCACTCCTGTCTTCCACTGCCTCCCACAGTTTGGTCAAACTCATGTTAGTAGCTTCAAAAACACTGTCCAACCATCTTGTCCTCTGTCGTCCCCTTCTCCTTGTGCCCTCAATCTTTCCCAACATCAGGGTCTTTTCCAGGGAGTCTTCTCTTCTCATGAGGTGGCCAAAGTATTGGAGTCTCAGCTTCAGGACCTGTCCTTCCAGTGAGCACTCAGGGCTGATTTCCTTCCAAATGGATAGGTTTGATCTTCTTGCAGTCCATGGGACTCTCAAGAGTCTCCTCCAGCACCACAATTCAAAAGCATCAATTCTTTGGTGATCAGCCTTCTTTATGGTCCAGCTCTCACTTCCATATATTACTACTGGGAAAACTATAGCTTTAACTATACGGACCTTTGTCGGCAAGGGGCTGTCTCTGCTTTTTAAGATGCTGTCTAGGTTTGTCATCGCTTTTCTCCCAAGAAGCAGGCGTCTTCCTTCTTGTTGAAACGATTCATGTTTTAGCTGAAGAGCATCTTGAGGAATTTAAATCTCACAGGAATATATGGGGATTCTTGTGTAACCTTGAAAAACCACTGGGAGAAATGCTTAGCTACTACCCTCTGAATGGATCTACACAAAGTCCTCACTAATGGCAACCACTCCAGCACTGATGGTACAGATCTTTGTGTTGAGTTGGGCCATCTCCATCACATCTTACCTTCTAGAAATGGCTCACCATGAGATGCCCTGAAGTACATCTATGATCCCGAAATGACTGATGTCTTCTGGGTAGCACAATGAATTCTTCTGACACTTCAGTCAGTTGCCAGTGGTGAGCACAGTTTCTCAAAACTGAAGCTCGTCAAAATGTACATGCAATCTACCATGGCAGATGAGAGGCTCACATCACTTGCTATCCTATCCATCAGGAACATTATTGCTCAAAAGCTTGATGTTTCAGGCACTTTGTGACTGTTTGCACAAGCCAAGAATGAAAAGCCATATTCTGAGCAATGGAAATGTGCTCTGTGACACAGCAGAAGTATCAAAGGTTTGGAGAAAATGCATATATATATATATGCATTCTTTATTTTAGAATATCCATTTAAAAAACCTTTAATAACAACAAATAAAAGTTATAAAGAAAGAAAGATATCCAGCAGACTTACAGCTTAAGTTTGCTATTATTTATATAGTGTTTATACTATTTGAAGCGCAAAGTGCTCAGTAACATTGCCTCAAAGCAAAGCTGACTTTTACCTAGCACAAGTGACCTCAAAGTAGAAATGGAGGGTGGGTTAGTTTAAAGCTAATTGAAAGAAGGTCATTTTTGTATTCAGTACCCAAACAGCCGGCACCTTGAGAAAGAGGTGGCAGGTACTTACTTTTTGCCGCTGCAGACCAAAATTTAAAACGATATATAGATTTTTAAAAGCACAGCCACTGAGCTCAGCCCCAAGCTCAGCACCCTCAGCACCCAGCTCACCCCCCATAAGGCTGGCCCTGCTACTAAGTTTACTCAGGAGCTTTTGGGGGAGACATTCTCAGAACAACCCTGTGAAGGAGATCGCTATTATCCCCTCAATCTTTTATCAAAGTCCCCCCCCCCAATACAACAAGATAACAGCTCCAGAAACTACAAACATAACAAGTAGAATAAGTAGTGTTGTCCTAGAGTCAATTCTCAGCCCCCACCACCTACAGAAGGTAGCAGTCCCTCCCAATTCTCCCCCAGGATCCCTCTTTTTTGCTCCCAGCCTTGGGGGACCAACACTTCCCCGTCTTGCACCCAGAGTCCTCTATCAACCACCCACCAACCCTTGGACCTTAAGGAAGGCCCCAAACATAGGACTCCAAAAGAAACAAGAAGAAAAAAAGGAAGGTGGGGGGGGAGAGACAAAAATAGAAGAAGAAAGACAAAAGGAAAAGAAACATTAGAGACAGATAAAAAGTGCTTCCAACTTTCCACCTGCCAGTTACATAAAAAAACATTATTTAAGACATTCCATCTACGTTAGCATCCATTTTCTTCACTTTCTGTTAAACAATATTTCTTTTAAATCATAGTGTCTCAGAATCATTTTTCCCATGAAAAGACCAAGAGGAATTCCCAAATTGTTATTATTATTGGTAATTAACTTCACCTCAGTTAATCCCCACCCCCATTCCTCTGTATCAAGTAATAATAAATTCTTCACTATTATTTGTGTATTAAAAATAGAAATTGTGGCTGAGATATATATTGGTGGATACTTAAGATGTCATTTGACCTATATTTGTTGCAGTAGGCTTGAGTAAAAAAACAAAAAAGTAGCCATCAAGCTATGAAAAACATGTAAAGAGTCAATATGCCTTTTGTGGTGCCAGCCTTTTTCCTTTTCCTTACGTATATTGCTCTCCATGGTTTGCCACAAGGAGAAGTCATGATTCTTGTCATGTCAGCAGTGAAGGGGGCAAGACATTTGTCCAAATACTAGCTAATGAAAAAAGCAGCCCAGAGACTCTCCAGCTGATTGAGGAATCAGCAGGGTCATTCTCTTGTGCTCTTGCACATCCTCTTACGGAGAAGAGCTTGCCTATGAATTGCGCAAACTGACCTCTGAAGCGCATGCTGGAAAAAGCATAGAAATTCCAGTTGTTGGGAAATTCAGGTAAACATACCTGTTCCAAAATAAACAGTGTCCACTGCTGCTGACCAGGTGGGAAAGGTCACTGGCCAAGGCCAGAGCTGGCTCAGCCAGAGAGGCAAACAAGACAATGTCTTGGGATGCCACCACTTCTGGCAGTGCCTGCCTAACCTACGTACATATGTACCTTGGGGAGGTGGCCGGTGTTTGTATTTTGGAGGTAGGTTTGCAGTTCATCTGCAAATTTTAATTTGCCCACAGCAGTTCTGGCTCTGCAGAGACAAGTGGCACAGTCAGATCATGCAGGCATATAGATTTGTAAGCCACATCCCAAAGAATGGAGTCTTGTGGCCCCCTAGAGATTCATACATTTAGTATAGCATAAACCGATAACACAGTTCTCTTAGCATTGCTAACTTAATTAACACCTGTAGTGGACGCAGAACCAGAGAATGTGAAAAAACAACTGACAATTTTATCAAGAAATTTTCACTGAAAACCCCCACGGCCAATGGATTGATGGCAACACTTGAATTGGAAAAGGAAAGCATAAGACAAGATGGGATGACCAATAATCATACAATTGGTGCTTTGTTACATGCTCATCATCAGGCATAGGATAATGGCCAAGCCACCAAAGTACCTTTGATCCAGCCAGATTTGTGTTTTTCCTTGCCCCACTGTTTACCACAGACAGGAGTCATGAAACATCAAATCAGCAGAAAACCTGAAAGTATTCATGACTGGTTATTAGGGTTACTGAACAGATGTCTACTTGCTTGGTCAGAATTTTATCCAACTAGCCAGTTGCCAGAATGTAACTGTTTCCATTTTCATCTTATTGCTTGCACCACTTTCATCTTATCTGCATCACTTATTTATTACAGTGGTACCTTGGTTTACGAACTTAATCCGTTCTGGAAGTCCGTTTTTAAACCAAAGCGTTCTTAAACCAAGGTGTGCTTTCCCATAGCAGCGGGGGACTCAATTAACAAATGAAACACACTCAACAGGAAGCGAAACATGTTCTGCTTCCAAGGCAAAGTTCACAAACCAAAACACCTACTTCTGGGTTTGCAGCGTTCTTAATCCAAGTTGTTCATAAACTAAGCTGTTCTTAAACCAAGGTACCACTATATTATTATTTATTAAACTTGTATACCACCCTATACCCACAGGTCTCAGGGCGGTTCACAAGATAAAATCACAATATAAAATCACAAAATACATAATAAAAATTAAAACAAGATCAACCCAATAATCTCCCCTCCCCAACACATTTTAAAAGGGCACTGGATGTCAAATAGCGAAAGACCTGGTTCAAGAGGAACGTTTTGCCTGGTGCCTAAATGTGTATCATGAAGGCACCAGGTAAACCTCCCAGGGGAGAGCATTCCACACAAACACTTAATGTTTGACCTGTGCTGTAGTTATAGTTATTATGAGGTATAAAAAAAATAAGCTCAACAAATCTTTTTAGAATACACTGCATGTCTCCTCCTCCTCCTCCTCTTCTTCTTCTTCAAATTTATATACTGCCCTTCACCTGAAAATCACTGGGCACTTTACAACATAAATGTTAGCAATTTAATTCTGAATTTACCCAAGCATATGCATCTGAACCTTGGTTGCTGTAAATTTTAAAGCTCTCTTGATTTAAAACAAAACCAAACCAAACCTGGTCTTGCACAGAATGTAATCTCGCCAGCCTAAGATCAAGTGATGAAATAGCTTCTAAAGCAAGACTGGTTAATGTGAAACTTGGGGCAGAGAGCAAGGCTATCGCACCTTTTTACTTTTCTAACATGGAAATAGCAATTATGGGGAAAACTTCGCCTGTTGACATTCTGATTCTCAGACCTCTTTGTGCTTGCATATAAAATCTCTGATTTAGTTTTGGATACAAAATTTCCATACATCTGTGTATGATGCAACACATATACAAATGCACACCCTATTTTGTGTGTGGGCAGCAGACTAATTCACATACTGCGTACTAGCTCCAGAAAATCCTGTTGGAACCCCTGGCAGGACCTGCAACAATTAGCAGGCGATGGCTTTTGATTCAATACCTTCACCTGCTTGTTTGTAGAGATAGCTATTGAAAAAGGGAGAATCACGTGGGCTGGTTTAAAAGTTGGCAGTCCTACAGCTTAACTTTCTGGGAGCAAAGTTCCAGGGTCTGATTTTATAAGAGCTGGCACAGAATGCCACACCGTAAGCAAATTACCAGCAGAGCTGGTCTCAGGGTTACAGGAGTACAACTTCAACTGCACTGTTGGGAAAGCAAGGCCTGCTGTAGTTGACAGGGACTAAGCTAAGGCATAAAATGCTCTCCAACTTTAATTCAGTAATTTTATTTCATATTTTATTTCCTCCTTAAAAGAAAAAAAGTTTTCAAAGTGTGACCTAGCCAAATGTTCATATTCTGATACACAACAGGTTTTCATTAACACAATTCATTCAAAATGTTGGACAAAATACCTCAAGAATTATGGGGGTGGCTGGTGCCCTCCAAACCAACACACATTTTGCTGTCCTTTGTGAGTTCTAAGTGGGAAATAAACTTACTGTCTTTTGCTGTTTCTGTTTGAGTTGTTTAAAATTTGTTTTCATTGTAGTGTCAAGTTACAAATTTAAAGCAGACAACAGGATATGTAGGGTACGATGTTTAATACAATCAGGTTCTATGTGTAATATAGTATTATAATATATTTTCAGAGAGCAGTCCGCTGGAATAGGAAATGGCTGAGATGCCTCCCTCCTCAAATCCCTTGAGGGGTTAAGCAGTCCCTTTCACTTCCTTCAGCTGTTTTTCAGTAAAATAAGATATAAATAAAATAACCTATGGGGAGGCTGTTTGTGCATCTTCCACATAACTATTTTGGCCCAAACTAAGGAGGTTTACACCCCCTATTGAACCAACCAACTTCTTTTGTGTTGAGCCAGTATGAGGCTTTTGAAGTTGTGCAGAGAAACTATTAAAATATCCTATTTAACCTCCACTGACCTCCACCCTCTGCATGAGGATAGAAGCAGAGAGATGTTGTCCTCATTGCATTCCCATGAAACCAAAATACCCTATCCCATTCGGAAATCAGCTTAGTTTGACAATATTTTGTTTTTAGAACATTTCTTTCATATAGTAGAAATCCCCTGTTTCCCCTCTAGATGTTTACAAATCGATTGATGTGTTCTTTCCCCTAAAAGCTTCCTGGGTACAGAAGTCAAGCTCACTGATCTATATTCCCAAGGTCCCTTTCTGAGGACTGTTTACTGTTCTCTGATCTGTTGGGGCCTCACTTGTCTCTCATGAGTCTAACCAGGGCTAAATGGTAAAGGAAACATCCGTTACACACAGAAGCCATGTTCAAACAGAGGAAAGCAGAAGGTCCTCAAAATCTAGCAATTAGTTTACAAAAGGATGACCAGCTTGGTTGATTGAATCCACGCCAAAAGTCAGGCTTATTGAGTCCAATCCTATGTATGTTTACTCAGTAGAAAGTCCCACTATGTCCAAATGGAATTCACTCTCAGATGTATACGTAGAACTGTAGTTATGTACTGTAAAGGTAAAGGGACCCCTGACCATTAGGTCAAGTCGTGACTGACTCTGGGGTTGTGACGCTCATCTCGCTTTCAGGCCGAGGGAGCCGGCGTTTGTCTGCAGACAGCTTCCGGGTCATGTGGCCAGCATGTCTAAGCCTCTTCTGGCGAACCAGAGCAGCGCATGGAAACGCCGTTTACCTTCCTGCCAGAGCGGTACCTATTTATCTACTTGCACTTTGATGTGCTTTCGAACTGCTAGGTTGGCAGGAGCAGGGACCGAGCAACAGGAGCTCACCCCGTCGCGGGGATTCGAACCGCCGACCTTCTGATCGGCAAGCCCTAGGCTCTGTGGTTTAACCCACAGCGCCACTAAGTTATGTACTGTAAACTATAGTAAATTAGCTATTAGTTTTCAGGAAAGATTTGGTTGCTGAATCTCGCAAAAATGGCACACCAGCACTCTGTTCCAACAGCCAGTTGTCCCGAGACTGCAAACTTTGGCCATCCATCAGCCACATAACTTTAGGCTGCTGAGTTTTGTGTGTGTGTTTTATATTATTACAATCCATTGTAAGCTGCCCTGAGGATCTTTTGACCAAAAGGCATTGTACAAATATTCAAAAAAAAAGAAGGGATATAAAAGGGCTGTGGCCTTCAAGAAGGTAACAGAAACACTGTACTCCTCCTTTGTAATACAGGTTTCCCAGCTTTCAACCAGCTCTCATAGCAACGCTATGAGATTCTGGAATTAGCAGATGAAAAGTTGTTGATAGGCTGGAGACAGTAATTCTCAGCTAATTGCTGCAGATCAGACCCTAGCATACTTGCAGCAACTACAAAGGCCAAACTGCTAAAGTCCTGATGCTTCAGAGAATTTCACAGTGAAGTAGGAATAAGTATATCCTGGCCTTTGTTTTTGAATAAGCAGCCAATAATTAAGCTCTTTTTCACAATGGCTCAACAGTTTGAACTGCCAGGCCTTTTGTAATCTAAATTCAGAATCATTATAGAGATGTAACTAGCCTCTTAGGAGTTTTTGTGCTCTCCAGTGAGACCACTGCCATTAGAGATGGTACTTACCGTACTTTGCCTTTTGGGGGCAAAGAACAATTATTCTTAGGAAAAAGATGGGCTTTCCTGTAAAGATGTCTCTGTTTGCCACAAACATGTGGTTACTCTCACCCTGGGTCTTTTGGGAAACATCCCTTAGGACAGGGGTTTCCAAACTTTTTTCAAATTGGGCCAGATTTGATGAAGTGAACATGTGTGAGGACTGACCAAAGGGCTGACCAAAGTTGTTGACTTTTTAAGGATTTTACCCCAGGAAATAAACTGCCACAGGGGCCGGATTAAACCGACCACTGGGCCGGATTAGGCCCCTGAATCGGACTTTGGACATGCTTGCATTAGGATTTCAAAGATACTTTCTCTCAGAATCTCTCACCTTCAAACAACTCTGCACATGCTCTGAAATCCAAAACTGCTCAGGAAGGTAACTAGCACATTTAGATTGAGTATCTCTGTGTTTGATAATTGCTATCCCTTTTCCTTGCTTTTTTTCTTCTCTGCCCCAATAAAAACATTTCACTGCTCTGATTTTTAAAGGTAATTCTCTGCCATTTCTTTATTCATGTGTAAAGATGACATGGCTAAGCTACATCTTTGTGTTCCAATGACAGTTCAAAGATTGGAGTTTGGTTTTTTTTGGAATAGTAAGTATTTTTTTTTAATTACCCCCCTCCCTGAACTGGGCTGGAGGACGGTGTCCTCAGAGGAGTCTGATCTAGCCTTGCAGCAGCTGAAAATCCTTCTTCTTTTGAGATGGAGCAAAACTGGCCAATAAGGCAATCCATCACACCAGATGGAAAGTTTTAAATCAAGAGTCCACATCCACTTTATGTACTGTGAAGACCAAATGAACAAGAAACATGACTGACATTTTATTTATGGGTGCCAGCTTTGGAACCAGCCCCTGTCACAGATTTTTAAAGAACCTTTGGATCTAGAAGGGCGATACGTGGGCTTCTTGCCATGTGGAGTTCCACCTGCCCCCTTTTCCCATAGGAACATGACAGGAAAAGGTTTTTCCCCCCTGGATAACAGGCAGCAATTTAATCAAAAACATATATTTCAATACCATGCAAGAAATAAAGGAAAATAAAAATTAAAGATACAGGAAAATTGTTCAAATTTATGTTGCTGCATTTATAAACCCTGGGAATAATAATGATGACGATAATTAGGTATCTCTAAAAGATTTTGTTTGTTTGTAAGTATTGGGGAGTTGTCCTCAGGGTCTTAAGATAATTGGCAACAGAACCTATTTATTAAAACATTTCTAACCTGCTGCTCTCCCAATTTTGATTTAGATTTGCAATTAAAAATAAAACCCAAGGAAACTGAAAACAGAAGCTGAAAAATATTTTTTGAAAGGCCTGCAACCTTAACTAAATGGCAACAGCAGATCTAAACAATGTGAAATACTAGGGCTGTGCACAGGCTGCCCAATAAGATGTGGGACACACAGGTGAAGGGAAGCAGTGGGGAGGAGGGAGGGTTAGGTTGAATTTGGGAAATAAAATAATATACGGGACAGTAAAGGATATAGAATAGTAATATATTGTAACCAGAATAGAAGTTCAAAAGGGGAAGTAAATGTATTTTCATTATTGTAATACTTATTATTATTTCCTATCGGTAGAAGGCAATGTTAATTTAGGCTTCTTCGTTTTGCTGTCTGTATACCGTATTTTTCGCACCATAGGACGCACTTTTTCCCTCCTAAAAAGCAAGGGAAAATGTCTGTGCGTCCTATGGAGCAAATGCAGGGGGGAGGCAGGCGGGAAAAGCCCCCAAGAGCCAAGAGCACACAAGCTCCATGCGCTCTTGCGGGCTTTTCCACAGGAGGGAGAAGGGACTGACTGGCCGCATCAGTCCCTTCTCCCACCTCCCAGAAAAGCCAGGAGAAGCCGCGATCTCTTTAAAGGGGTTGCGCGGCTTCTGCGGGCTTTTGGGAGAGGTGAGGGAATCCAACCACCTCCCAGGAAAGCCAGGAGAAGCCCTGCGCAGCATCTCCCGGCAAGGAGAGGCTGCACGGGGCTAAAGGGGAAGCCAAAACAGCGAGCGGGATCCATCCCGCTCACTGCCTTGGCTTGTGCCATAGCCGCGCGCAACCCCTCCGGCAGGGAGAGGTTGTGCGCAGCCTGTACGCTGCTCTTTGGGGCTGGGGGGGAAAAGATTTTTTCCCTTGATTTCCCCCCCTAAAAACTGGGTGCGCCCTATGGTCCGGTGCGCCCTATGGTGCGAAAAATACGGTAATTTTCTTAAGTCAATAAAAATTAAAATAAAAATAATTATAAAAAAAGATGTGGGACGCAATTCAGCCCTTTGGACTGGCCCCAATCCAACCTGGGGCAGTCTGGGGATGACCTGAGCTGGGTCCAGGCCCTGAACCAATTCAGGACCCTTGCGCAGTCATGCGGTTGGGGTGGGGAGGAGCAGTGGCGGAGGAAGAGGAGTGTGGGGGGAGCGTCATGCCCCTGGCAGCCCAATCCCAGTGGGGTGCCATTGTGACTGCCCCCCTGCCCGTGCTAGGCGCCACGCCCCCAGGACACATGCCACGCCCCCAGGATGCACACCAGCCCTGCCCCCACCATGCCTCTTATTCTCTCTCCCCTCTTGATCATATGCTTATTCAGGGGTTGTTAAATGATTAGTGTCTAAGCCTAAGTGGGACCTCCAGTTTCAAATGCAGAGTACCTGTGGACATAAGTTGCTGAGAAGCAATGTTGACTTAATGCCTTGTTTGTGGGTTTCCCAGAAATGTATTGCCATCCACTGCTGCGAATATCACATTAGACTACTTGATCCTCATACTATAGCCAGTCTGACTGAGCAGCTCATTCCCTATACAATGGTGCCTTGGTTCTCAAAATTAATCTGTTCCAGAAGTCGGTTCCAAAACCAAAGCGTTCCAAAACCAAGGTGCGCTTTCCATAGAAAGTAACGCAAAACAGATTAATCTGTTCCAGACTTTTAAAAACAACCCCTACAACAGCAATTTAACATGAATTTTACTATTTTACTATCTGATGAGACCATTGATCCATAAAATGAAAGCAATAAACAATGTACTGCAGTCACACAATCAATCAGTAGCTGAACTGGGTTCCCCACAGTCACAAAAACAAAACAAAACAAAACAAAACAAAACAAAACAAAACAAAACAAAACAAAACATGAAGGTACATTCTTTCACCTTTGGTGGACATGCCCAAAGATTAAGACATTCTGGGAGATGATTTATAACGAAATGAAAAAGGTATTTAAATATACCTTCCTGAAGAAACCAGAGGCCTTTCTCCTGGGCATGGTCGGCCAATTGGTGCCAAAGAAGGATAGAACTTTTTTTATGTATGCAACAACAGCAGCAAGAATACTCATCGCGAAGTATTGGAAGACACAAGATTTACCCACCCAGGGAGAATGGCAGATGAAGTTGATGGACTATATGGAACTGGCGGAAATGACTGGCAGAATCCGAGACCAGGGAGAAGAGTCGGTGGAAGAAGACTGGAAAAAGTTTAAAGACTATTTACAGAAATACTGTAAAATCAATGAATGTTAGAAAAATGTTGGAAGGAAGTTATATGGCTTTAGTAGAAATGTTATAAGGAATTAAGTATAAATAGATTAATAGAGTATTAAAGGAAAAAATAAGGTTAGAATGAGTTAAGATAATTATAGGATAGAAAACAGAGGAAGATGGAAAGGAATTGCTGAAATAATTAACAGAAGTGGAATACGAAAAGGGAGGTGTGAGGAGGTCGTGGAAATAAGTGAATGAAAGATGGGATAATGAAATTGTTTGATTTATTTTATTGTTTTGTTTTGTTTTGTTAGTTTAATGTATTGTATTGTATTGTCTTTTTAGTGTTTAAATTTTTGGAAAAGTAATAAATATTATTAAAAAAAAACAAAAAAAAGCAGCAAAAACAAAAACGCAAAATAAATAGCAAAAGCAGGCAGACCTCAGCATAACACTCAAAACGGAAGAGTGGCACTCAAAACAGAGCATGTTCAACTTCCGAAAAAAGTTCTCAAAACGGAATACTTATTTCTGTGTTTGCAGTGTTTGGTTTCCAAGTTGTCTGAGTACCAAGGCGTGTGAGAACCAAGGTACCACTGTAATCTTAACTCATTGTGCCTTCTTGTGGAGGAAGATTTCTTTGGGATGCAGGATGGGGTGGGGAGGAGGAGAGTAGAGCATGTCTGGCTGGGGAGGGTAAATAGCTGGTGCCCTGGCCAAAGGACTTCATGCTTGGGCTCAGGAAAATATTACACCCCCTCCCTTTCCCAACAGGACTCCCTCTCTGCTCACCTAAATATTTAGCCCTCACTCCAGTGTGGGCAGCCCTACAGCATGACACAAAAGGAGCTATTTTCATCCTTCCTGTTCTTGAGTGTGATTCATTCTTTTGTTCCTTATTTCAACACTTAGACATTTGCTCCACTCCGCCTTACAAAAAGTGTATTTTGCTTCGCATTTATCCTGCATCCCACAGAAATCTTCCTCCAAAGTATTCTGATCCAAAGATATTTCCCCATTCTCCTACCCAGAACTTCAGACCATTGAAGTGTCCCTATTTTCCAGGGACATCCCTGATTTAGAGAAGCCATCCCGGTTTCTGATTTGATCCTGCAATGTCCCACTTTTCCTTAGGATGTCCCTGTTTTTACTGGAAAAATGCTGGAGGTTATGGAGTTATCTGACCCCCAAGCTGCCTGAAGGCAATCCTGTATAGAGAAGTTTTTTAAAAATGTTTAATGTTTTATTATGTTTTTATGTATGTTGGAAGCTTCCCAGAGTGGCACGGGCAACCCAGTAAGATGTGTGGGGTATAAATAGTAAAATTATCATTATGGAATGGGATGTCCCTATTTTGGAGAAATATTGGAGGGTATGGAACTTTCATCACTCAAATCAATGGTAGCCAACCAGATGCACAAATATAGTCTGGGGGACACCTTACTTCCCAGTAGTTCATGTGAAAAAGATCTAAGGGTCTTAGTAGATCACAAGCTTACCATGAGTCAACGATACAGCAGCAAAAAAACCCTAATGCAGTTCTAGACTGCATCAGCAGATGTCTAGTTCCTGATCAAGGGAAGTAATAGTAGCACTCTTATTCTTTTTTTTTTTTTTATGCTGACAAATAACTTTATTTCAAGGCTTGAACCATATCTGCATATAAAGACAAAATGGAAAATATAGATATACAATAGTGCTTTTTTAAAAATACATAGGGAAAAGGATTATTTTAAGTGTTTACATTTAAAAATGCTTTCCTAGCTTTCTTTTCTGCAAATTCTTGAATTACGCAGGAAAAATCAAGCAACTTCGCCTTATCGTGGTTTATGTTTGCACCTCCGCGTTCGCCCCAGTGCATCCCCTGCAATTGTGAATATGTAGCACTCTTATTCTGCCTTGGCCAGACCACTCCTGGAGTACTACTACTACTACTACTACTACTTTTATTATTTATACTCGGCCTATATGGCTGGGTTTCCCCAGCCACTCTGTGTCTAGTTCCGGGCACTACAATTTAAGAAGGATATTGATCAAGGTGTCTCCCCTGCCAGGTAGGTATCACAATTTAAGAAGGATATTGACAAGCTGGAACATGTGCCAATTGCAAGCAGAAATGAAAATGAAAGTGAAACTAAAATATAGTTACTATTTTGCTCCAAGAGCTCAGTTCAAAATGACTAAACTAGTGTGGAACTATAAGGGAGAAGAAACACCACTTCCTAAGAAGTCAGAAGCTGCTCCAAATTTATTTCGGTTAAAATAAGTAGCAGCTCTGTAAAGAAGAACACATTCTAGCCAGAATTTAGAATGATAAACATGTCAGATGAACTACTGGTTTGATGGAATCAAAAGGTAATAACTACAAAGTTATTTTAAAATATAAAAAGTGGTTTGAACCCTTATATAGCAACTTTGAAACTCCACAGAATCAAAACACAGAACTTAAGGCTAAAAATTTGATACTGATAAATAATTATTTGTCAGTGTTGCACTAATTGGGGAATTCTGCTGCAAAAGCATAGAAAAACATGAGCAAATTGGGTTTTTAAAAATGTGCTTTAAACTGGAGTCACTATCAACACTGCTTTTTTGCTTTTGGCAAAATGCTGTAATTAAAATGTGATCTGCTTCTTTTCCCCCAAGTAGTTGTTCAATCACCCATCTGTGATGAGGACCATAGCTCCCTCTCCCTCATTACCAGCTTGTCTGAGGATTGTTCCCTCACTTGTCTGCAAAACTGGGGCAAGCCACTCTCAAAAATAGTCATGGAGGAGGTTTCACAAAGGGCTATAGGAGCTTCAGTTGTCTTAGGAGGAAGGTGTGTGTGTGTGTGTGTTTGTGTGGGGAGAAGAACAATGACAGGGGACCAGCAATCTCCAGACAGCACCAAACACTAATCTGCAAACATATTGTTATGACTTTGTGGGTGCCAGAACTCTTTAATGACTGGATCTAGCAAGTGTTAGAATTTAGTCAAGGTTTGGGGTGTTAAACTGGGTGCCAGACCTCTAAACCCTGGATCCAGCAGGCGTTAAAAGCAAATGAAGCCAGGCTGGGAGATGAGCTATTAAGGAGACAAAGGGTGTAGGGGCTCATGTGAGATGCAAATGGGGGGAGTCCCCCTCCCTCATGGATGAAGTCAGAGTTTAGAGTAGAGAGGTTAGAGATTTATGTGACCGAGAAGCAAGGCAGCAAATTGCAAAGTCAGAGAGCAGAGAAATGGTTGATCTCTCTTTGAATCCAAAGCTGCAGCTATGGGAGAAGGAAGGCCATTTGGGGGTATTGATTCTGTGAACCCCTCCATTGTAGGTTCAGGTTGCATATATGTGTAAATAAAACATATATCATAAAGACACCACAGTCTCTGCTGGGCCTCATTTCCAAAATGGAACACAAGCCCTGGGTAAGCTCCTAGAGCTCCTGGAATCTTGCACCGCTCAGATTGGGGTGGAGTGAAGCAATATCTAGGCTCACAGCTTTCTCAAACAAAGTGCCTTCACAAATTGGCTGTAACTGGGGGAAATTACATTTGCTGGTTGTTTCCCCACACTTGAGCTGGAATTACTGTGCCTGCAAGGCTTATTTTCTCTGTTCATTTAAGGGATTATTCCCTTCAGACTCTAGCTTCATTACCTAAGCTCTTTTCTAGAGGAACCCACCCTTGGATATTCCTCCCCCATGAACAGTACCTGTTGATAGCTTCACCATCCATGAATTTATCTAAACCCCCTTTAAACCCACCCAATTTGGTGGCCATCACTGCTTCTTGTGTTAGCTAATTTCATACATGAACTGTACACTTTCTGTATAGTAAAGGTAAAGGGACCCCTGACTGTTAGGTCCAGTCGCGGACGACTCTGGGGTTGCGGCGCTCATCTCGCTTTACTGGTCGAGGGAGCCAGCGTACAGCTTCTAGGTCATGTGGCCAGCATGACTAAGCCACTTCTGGCAAACCAGAGCGGTGCATGGAAACGCCGTTTACCTTCCTGCTGGAGCGGTACCTATTTATCTACTTGCACTTTGACGTGCTTTCAAACTGCTAGGTTGGCAGGAGCAGGGACCAAGCAATGGGAGCTCACCCTGTCACGGGGATTCGAACCGCCGACCTTCTGATCGACAAGCCCTAGGCTCTGTGGTTTAACCCACAGCGCCACCCGTGTCCCTCAAACTTTCTGTATATCCGACTTCAAATAATATGTTCAGAAGCCTTAATATACTCTGGAGGGGCTCATATGCTTGCAGATTTCATCTACTCTGTGTGTGTGTGTGTGTGTGTGTGTGTGTTGATTCCCAATAATAGTGAACGGGCGTAACAGATCTTGCTATAATGTGCTCCTGCACTTTGAATGCCTGGTTCTGCCCCTCACCCATATGGATAATCATAAACACATTTTCACCCTCACTCCTGAGGGATGACTTGTCCCAAAGTCAGCTCCTGTTGACTTCCCACTAGCAATCAGATTTAAAACTGCTCTGCCACTATTTTGATCTTAAGTGCCAACAGCCTCATTCCACTCCAGTTCAAGTGATAACATCTACTCTCTTGTTTTCTAGCATGGCTTGAGAAGCTCACTCACTCATGGTTTATCAAAAGGTGGTGGTGGTGGGGAACCTTTCTTTTCCAGAAAGGCTTTTGGAGCGTCTGCTTATTTATATATCTCTTCTCAGTTTTGATATTGCTGCTGCTTTTTAGACTTTTTTTGGTATTTTTATATCTTCTTGTTATGCCGATAGTTACTTTTAATTTTGTTTTTATTGATTTCTATTGTAAATTGTCCTGAGATTTAAAAAATTGATGTACATTTGGAAAATAAACAAATAAACAAATAAAGCCATTATCCCTCTAGCTGATATAGAAAGAGGAACAATGTGCTGCTGGAATTTATCACTAGTGAGTAAAATGCTAAACATACACAATCGGGTCGAATCTTGATTTTTCTCTTGGATTCCCACCAAGGGTTTGGAGGGTGTTTCAAAGGCCCTGTTTTATGGCAATCTGACGCTTACCTTTAGGGAAAGTCATAGAGTAGCACTGAGGGATTGTGTTCCTTACCACTATATTGTGGGCCCACGCGCTAAACCCTGTGTGTGGTACCCTTACCCCCAAAGAATGAGACAAGAGACCAGAGTATGGGTTCAAACTGGCCACAACTTTATTGAGTTTCAGAAGCGGGAAACTTGGCACAGGCCTTCGCAGGTAACCCTCTCAGCCCATCTCGCTGAGGATATGCAGGCAGATGAGGTCCAGTGAGAGGAGACTGTAAAGCACAAACTTACATAGCATGCCCTTCCACTGACCTCAGCCCGGGAGTTTGACCTACATGCCACCGCTCTAGGGCCAGGGACTCCTGGTTTTTGCCCTTTAATGGGCCCTGCAAGCGCCACCGCATGGGAGGGAGCATGAATGCACCCCCCAACTTGATGTTAGACTAAAGGCCACCTTGCCAAGGCCTAAAACCGCCAAAGTTGTGACAAAATGCAACGGGGAAGGCGAAACCTGCCAATGCAGGGAAAATCGCTTCCTGGTTCTGAATACAGCAACCATCTTACGACCACAGCAGCGCCCGCTGACCTGGAACGCATAATATTAGTCTGTAAGGAAAAAGTATCATTAACTTGGTGACCGCTGACCTAGGATGAAATTATTTGGAGGCAAGAAATTATTAATTTGAGGGAGGGTGGGTGGGTGATCCTGGAAGGAAGAAAACCAAAAGAGGCTTGGACAAAGGGGTCAGCCTCTTTTCTTTGGCCTTAGCCCCACCCCCGGCTCGCCATCCATTGTCCTCCCTGGCCGAGGGCGGGTCAAAGGTCGGCCCAAGCAGGTGGGAGGCACCCGCCCAGGTGAGCCCCCGCTCTGTGCTGCAAACCCTGCCCACCTGTGGGGAAGGGAGGGCAGAAATTGTCTCCAATGCTATTTAGCATCTCTATGAAGTCATTGGAGGCAGTCATTAAGCGCTTTGGAATGCAGTGTAACCGGTATGCAAATGGTGTCAAGGGAGACTGTGCATGTTCTGGATGCAGTATGAAGGCTAATGAATGGAGACCGAATCCTGATGAGACCCTGGGGGTGGAGGGTTCCTCCGTCTGAGAAGTGGGATGGCTGCCTGTTCTGGACATGCTTTCATGTCCAGAGTGCCTGGAGGCGGTTGGAGGATGGATGGCGGCTAACAGATTGAGGTTGAATCCTGACAAGACAGAAGTACTGTTTTTGGGGGACAGGGGGCGGGCGGGTGTGGGGGATTCCCTGGTCCTGAATGGGGTAACTGTGCCCCTGAAGGACCAGGTGTGCAGCCTGGGAGTCATTTTGGACTCACAGTTGTCCATGGAGGCACAGGTTAATTCTGTGTCCAGGGCAGCTGTCTACCAGCTCCACCTGGTACGCAGGCTAAGACCCTACCTGCCCGCGGACTGTCTCACCAGAGTGGTGCATGCTCTGGTTATCTCCTGCTTGGACTACTGCAATGCGCTCTACGTGGGGCTACCTTTGAAGGTGACCCGGAAACTACAATTAATCCAGAATGTGGCAGCTAGACTGGTGACTGGGAGTGGCCGCCGGGACCACATAACACCGGTTCTGAGAGATCTGCATTGGCTCCCAGTACGTTTCCGAGCACAATTCAAAGTGTTGGTGCTGACCTTTAAAGCCCTAAACGGCCTTGGTCCTGTATACCTGAAGGAGCGTCTCCACCCCCATCGTTCAGCCCGGACAATGAGATCCAGCGCCGAGGGCCTTCTGGCGGTTCCCTCATTGCGAGAAGTAAGGTTACAGGGAACCAGGCAGAGGGCCTCCTCGGTAGTGGCGCCCACTCTGTGGAACACCCTCCCAGCAGATGTCAAGGCAATAAACAACTATTTTACTTTTAAAAGACAACTGAAGGCAGCCCTCTTAAGGGAAGTTTTTAATGTCTAATGCTGTATTGTTTTTAATATTCAGTTGGAAGCCGCCCAGAGTGGCTGGAGAAACCCAGCCAGATGGGCGGGGTATAAATAATTTATTATTATTATTATTATTATTATTATTATTATTATTATTATTATTTCACTCTGCCAGATGACACAAGTGCATAGTTCAGAAGTGCTTGTAGATCCAGTCTTGTCAATAGAGGCCCAAATGACCTCTTTGGCATGGAGTGCTCTCTGCCAGCTCTGGTTAGTGCGATAGCTATGCTCATTTCTGAACAGGGGTAGCAGTCCCTATATTGGGGCTCACCCACACGTCTGCTTGTCCTAGCACTTTCCCCAGGGAAGCCTGCTGGTTACCACCGAATAGGAACAAACGTCAATTTTTTCTACAAATTGACATCTGTTCCAATGAGAGCAAGTTTTCCTGGGGAGAGCAATGGGAGAAATGAAAAACCGCTCGGACCCATGCCTAGGAAGCAGGGAACAAGCAGAAAACCTTTTGGACCCATGCTTTCTAGGCTGAGGGCAAGTGGAAGTGTACGTGAGCCCTTAAGATCCACATGCTTCAATCACTGTAAGATGTGTTTTTTTTTTGTGGGTCTGCCCTTTCTCTTGGAAGCTGCAGCTACAGTACTGAGTGGCACGTCTAGCTGTGTGCATATTATACTCTTGCTCAATGATCTACACTGGCAGCTTATTTGCTACCAAGTCAAGGCGAAGGTTTTTATTACGGACATGAAAAATCCTAAGCAAGTTGGAATTAGGATATCTAGCAAACTGCCTCCTCTGCTGCTGGCCAAATCGACTTTTACAAGAATCAGAGCAGACCCTGCTGACTGCACTGCAGCTAGCAGTTTGCCACCTGGAAATATCTCAGAAATGGGCTTTTCAGTTGTAGCATCACAAGAGTGGGTGTGGTTACTTGATCCACGTCTGAAAACCATCCACCTGTTTAAGCCACCCATGCCTCTTCCTCCCTGCAGATGCCCCTGCTGAATGAAGAAGGAAGTAGTGATGGCTCACCTGTAGCATCCTTGGGCAGGTGTGGACACCCTCCAGCCAGGAGTGTTTTATTGTTTCCAAGCAGACACACTCTTGGATATTGCAGAATCATTGTGCAGTATGCCTTTGTTTTCAGAATGAACGCAGTTTTTCAAGAAGTACTTTTCATGTGCATAAGATATGCAATAGATCTAGACTGTGTGCGGACCACATAGGAAAAAACAAGTTGTCAGAAGAAAATGTTGCATGTATGCATTCTCAGTTATATGACTAGGCCTATTTGGATATGTGTGTTATCCTGTTCAGTTGCTGAGCTGATGTTTTAAACTATGGACTTTTTACAATGTATTTATTGCATTTTTATAATTTTGACTATATATATTTTGTAAACTGCCTAGGTTTTTTTTTTAAAAAAAAATCAAAATTGTTGAACAGTGTATACATTTTATAAAGAAATAAATCTCCGAGACTATTCATATACGCTGCATTGCAGCCATTACCAAGTTGGGTGTTGGAAATAAAATAAATAGGATCACGATGGCTATGTGCCTGGCAGGGACGGAACTCGCTCCAATTTTTGCATTTGCTTGTTTTCAGAATTATTTGGCACCAAATCAGCTTGTTAAGGCAAAATGCCTTCACCTGTGCAAAATTGCTGTCTTTTTTCTGTGCTGAAAACTCATTTTGCCACTGATTGCATAACTTAAGGTCTACTAATGTGGATCATTGTTTGTCATCTCAACAAGTGGCATTGTTCTCAGCAAAACAAAGCTTTCTCTTCACCTTGCACTTCCTTCAATAATCACACCTTCCTGCAATTTATTTTCTCCTCCAAGAAAGACTCAACTTGAAAAGGACCACTCATTCTTGTGGTCTATTGATAGTTTAAAGTAACTGTGATTTTCCTACCCCACACTTCTTGGTCGATTTGAGTCGTCTTTTCCTGACCATTGATTATTATTTATGTAGTGTGCCTGGGGTTTGGTGGGGGCAACACTGTTTGAATTATTGTATGACTGTTCATGTGGTAAAGCAGGTAAATGATTTCACAGTTTAATAAGAATGCTTGTGTGCACATCTGAAAATGTATACTGACCTTATATTCATAGAGAGAGGGAGGTTGCAGAAATGTGACCAAAAGGGGAGGAAATGGCAACTGTAGTCTGTGGCGGTTTACTGGGAAACTGACAGGTTAGTACTTGTTACTTCAGGCCTTTTCTTATGTCAGGGAAGCTGCAGTAATATTTTAAATGGGATCAATATTTTGTTATGTGGCACGAGATGTGTGAGTTGGAGACACCTTTGCCGTGAAAGCGGCTGCATTGTTACAGCTGCAATCCTTGGCAAATCTCCTACAGAGTAAACCTCACTGCAGCCTGACTTATTTCTGTGTAATCAGGGGTCAGCAACCTTTTTCAGCTGTGGGCCGGTCCACCGTCCCTCAGACCATGTGGTGGGCTGGACTATATTTTTTGGGGGGAAATGAAATAATTCCTATGCCCCACAAATAACCCAGAGATGCATTTTAAATAAAAGGACACATTCTACTCATGTAAAAACACACTGATTCCCAGACCGTCCGTGGGCTGGATTGAGAAGGCGATTGGGCCGCATCCAGGCCCCGGGCCTTAGGTTGCCTACCCCTGGCGTAAATGCATACAGGTATGCTTGAGCTGCGGATAGTGCAATCCTTCTACACTTAGAAGCCCCATTGACTTGCCCTGGACTTGCCCTGCCCAGAAGTGTGCATATCCAGTGGATCCTGGATTTTTATTTTTTTAATACATTTTTATTAATTTTAACATACAAATTATAAAACGTACCACACAAATTATTGCAAATACACTTTTTTTGGACTTCCATCAACACCTCCGATGATCTTCCATCTTAACCTCTTTTTATGCATTACTTAATTTTATATTGTCTTTACCTCTCTTAACTTATCTCCCCCTTTCCATTTTTACAATATTTCCAACAATACTCCTCACAGAACTTATTGCAAACCTACAAACGTTGTTTGATCATCACAAATACTTTTCATATAGTTCGTAAATTTACTCCAGTCTTTGGTAAATTTCTGGTCCCGCTGGTTTCGGATCCTTCCTGTTAATTTGTCTAATTCTGCATAGTCCATCAACTTCATCCTCCATTCTTCAATCGTTGGCAATTCTTCTTGCTTCCATTTCTGGGCTAATAGTATTCTAGCTGCTGTTACTGCATATACCCAGTGGTTCCTGGATTGGCAGACTTGACCCATCCATGTGGGAGGCAGTGGTGCCACGAGGAACACTGTCTCTTTGTGTGAAGAAATCCCAGGCTCTTGAGGGCAGCTGACTGAGACACACGGGTGGAGAGTCAAGACTCAAGATGGTTGGGGTGGCCGGGAGAGGAACTTTCAAGAAAGCTTTGGCTCTGGACTCTCCTCTCCCTTGCTGGAAGGTAGGCAACACCCACCCACACCCACATCCACACCCACACATACAAGCTGTCCACAACCTCCAAAGGGAGTCCGTTCCACTGTCAAAGTGATCTTACTGTCAGAAAGTTCTTCCTTGTGTTTTGTTGGAATCTCCTTTCTGGTAACTTGAATACATTAGTTTGAGTCCTACCCTCCAGAACAGGATAAATCAATCTTGCTCCATCCTCCATGTGACACCCCTTGAGATATTTGAAGATGGCTATCCTATCTCCTCTCTGTTTCCTCTTCTCCAGGCTAAGCATACCCAGCTCCCTCAACTGTTCCTCATCAGGCTTGGTTTCCAGACTCTTGATCATCTTGGTTGCAATCCTTTGCACACATTCCAGGTTGTCAATAAATTGTGGCACCCAGAACTGGACACAGGAATCCAGGTGTGGTCTGACCAAGGCAGAACAGAGCCCTCCAGGCTAGCAGATAGGACATAAAAGGTGACAAAGAGGGAGGGAAGATAACAAGGAATGCTGCTGGCTGCCATAGACAGAGTAAATGGGAATACATTGGAAAGTGGAAAAACAGACCTGACACAGAAAATGGTTGTGCAATTTGAACTCCCATTTCCACTAAGATGCAGTCTGACTTGTTTTTTCTGCAGCAGTTGTAGGAACAGGTTCCTGTATTCCTGCATTGAAGGGGGTTTGACTAGATGACCCTCAAGGTCCCTCCCAACTCTACAATTCTATAAATATTGAAATGTCACTCATTATTCACTCAGTAACATTGCTGACATTCACAATCAAGAAAATTTGTCTCTGTTGGAATGAAAACTTGACTTTTATGCAGTGCTTTTTTTCTTAAAAAAATATTTAGGGGTACAGTGGTACCTCAGGTTAAGAACTTAATTCATTCTGGAGGTCTGTTCTTAACCTGAAACTGTTCTTAACCTGAAGCACCACTTTAGCTAATGGGGCCTCCTGCTGCCGCTGCGCAGCCTAAGCACGATTTCTGTTCTCATCCTGAAGCAAAGTTCTTAACCCGAGGTACTATTTCTGTACTCTCATTTTCCTACTCATATTGAAATACAGTGGTACCTCGGGTTACAGATGCTTCAGGTTACAGATGCTTCAGGTTACAGACTCCGCTAACCCAGAAATAGTACCTTGGGTTAAGAACTTTGCTTCATGATGAGAACAGAAATCATGCTCTGGCGGTGCAGCGGCAGTGGAAGGCCCCATTAGCTAAAGTGCTTCAGGTTAAGAACAGTTTCAGGTTAAGAACGGACCTGCAGAACAAATTAAGTTCTTAACCCGAGGTACTACTATACTGCCACTCAATGAGGCCAAACTTAGATTCACAAAATGTTTAGGGGTATGCGTACCCCTGCGTCCCCCCGGAAAAAAGCACTGCTTTTATGAAATTTGAGTACAGTACATCCTTAGTGCCTAGATGCCACGCTAGTCATAGACTGGGAGGGCCACAGGGCAGCCCCCTGGCCCCATCTCTCAAGAATGCCGTAGACTGAGGGAAGGAGTGAACAACTCTACTGTGTCTTCCAAAAGTCCTCTGCCATTTTCTAGGTTTAGGTAGCATTCTCTGTGCATAGTGCTATGACCTTGTATTTGGCTGTGTTAGTTATTGCGAACTGCCCAGCTGGCGAAAAGGAGCTTCTTGGGCTTCTCCCGTGGGGCTGGAGGGCTGGGGGGGCACCTGTACTGCAGCAGGTGTTGACATTTCCAAGGAAATCCATGTGGACCCTCTGGGAGAGGTGGACAGGCAACCAGCAAGCCAAGCAGGACAGCAATATTTCTGTTGTGTCAGCTAAAAGGGGTGGGGTAGAGGACAGCTGACAGCTGGAGGTTTGTAATAAGGAGAGTTTCAGGAAAGAACCACCGAAATGAAGCCAGCAGAAAGCCCCCTGTAAGAAGGGCTGAGTACAGAGGGAGACAAGGAGCAGAGTCTGGGAGACAAGGTCCTGACAGGCTGCAGCGATAAACAGGAATTAGAAATGTGCTAGAAGCAGCTTCAAAGCATCCATGATTGCAGCTGCACATCTGATAGTGCCAGTGCTTTCAGATGGAAAGGGCAGGGGGAAAGAGACGACCCTCACAAGGGAACTCTGCATCCCTCTCCTTACCAGAGTACGGCTCACAAGCACAGGTAACATCTGGAAAGCTAGACTCATACAGACCCACAAACCACATGCATCATTTCATTGGTATGCCGCCTTTCCATGGTCAAAACCATGCTCAAAGAGGTCATAAACAATAAATAAAAAAGTGCACAACCAAATCAACAATTTCCACATCAAATCATAATAAGATATAAAAATAAATATACAAACAATTAATATCAATAACAGCAACAAACAATGCCCCAGCCCAGGAGACTGTTCATCAGCCTCAGCTTTTGCAGCTGGAGTCAGTCCAGGCCCCGCCCTCTCAGGCCAAGTGGAAAAAGGCCTGCGAGGCAGGAAGCAGGTCTTTCAGAACTCACGCCCAAGAATTACCAGAAATACAGGCAAGTTCATAGATCAGTGCATATCCATGCACCCACATGATGGGATATTCGCATGGTTTAGGGATTCTGTACTAATCTGGTTGCCCTGTGAACATCAAGACATGTTTACATGAAGTCATTTGCTGCAGTCAGGCCGAAGAGGTAATGTTCTTCCGGAAAGATCCCTTGGAAAGGCGGAATAGTAGTGCTCCTTTGCCTTTTCAGAAGCACACCAGGCAGCAATACTGTAAGATTTATATGAAATAATATTGGCAATTGCTTTCCTGAGTGGGAAGAAGTTCCGAGGGCAGTGCTACAGGGTTTATAACACAATTGTATGAGTGTCTACTCAGACATATATCCTACTAAGTTTAATGGAATTTAAGTTCTAAGTAAGAGTGTAGGATTGGAGTCTTCATTTCATTTGGCTAAGACAGCACTTAAATTGTTTTATTTACAAATGCTGATGCAGAGCAAAATAGAATATATGGTTACTCCTAAACCAGGGAGCAAATTTGCCTGCTACTGCGCTGGATTCCCGACAAGAACTTTTTCACCCCAGAGTAAATAATTTTCAGTAACCTCGCAGCTCTTTATTTCTGAATCCAAGCGGCCAAACTATGTCCCTGATAAAGATCAACTGTGGGTTTTGGAGTTTTAGCTCCAAACACTTTGGGGAGGTATCCCTTCCAAGAAACTGTTAAGCTGATGCATGTTGGTATCGGAAGAAGTGTGCTTGCACACGAAAGCTCATACCAAGAACTAACTTAGTTGGTCTTAAAGGTGCTACTGGAAGGATTTTTTTTATTTTGATTATGGCAGACCAACACAGCTACCTATCTGTAACATGTTGATAATGTTTAGTGAAGGCACTACCCTGGAAAATTGCCAACTCAGAGCATGGCTCAAACATCCTTACATAAAGTTTAATATCTACTTGGTATTCTAAAAAACAGTGAGTGCACTAGTTCCAGATACGTCAACAATCATAAAGTAGACAAAGTGAAAAGTTATGGAAAATATCTTCTTCTTTGGCAATCATTCGTAGCCGAGTAAGATTGTCTTCCATAAACACGGTTTTAAGAATGAGTCCGTAAGTGACTGTGGAGGCCAATTCTGGATCCACACCAGTGGGGACACTGGTTTCCGAATGGGAGTTGATCACGGTGTGGGTTTGCCAAGCATGACTTCCTCTTAGCATGTTTCTCCCTTGCATCCTGAGTTCAAGTGACTTCAAAGCCCATGACGCCTTTGGTAAAGGCTGTTCTCCCAACTGGAGCGCTCGCAGGCCAGTGTTTATATTGCCAAAGCTGAGATGCAGTGGCCTAAAACTCACACAGGGATTATGCTCTGTGGGTCCTCATGCAAATAGATAATTGTGTAGTCAGAAGACTCCTGGAACTGTCCTACCCCATGTGACCATCCCTACCTATCTGATGCTGGTGCACTGAGCAGGCAAGCTCTTGAGAGCCTTGCAGGACCTTCCAGAGTCCGGAAAACAAGACAGAGGCTTAGAAACTCTGCCCATAGCAGGAAAACCCCATGCAGAAGAGCTTCTGCTTTGCTTTCCAGGCTCTAGGAAGGTTGGGAGAACTCTGAAGACCCTCCTTAGATCTCACGTGGCTTCCCCAATCCCCCTCGGTCTTGCACCCTCTTTCTAGTTATTGCTGATTCATTTTTCAACAAAACGTGCAAGGCAGTGATAGCCTAAGTAAAATGCATGCAAGTTGGGGGGCTGCTGTAATCATCTGTTGTTACTGACCTGGGAACTGACCTCCTTGGGTCCTTCGTAGCCTCCAACATGACTGTGGAGCCTTAGGCACAAATGCAGGCCGCTTTACCTGGGCCTTGGGTACCCTGCCTTGGCCACACACTCCCGAGGATGTTTTTGCCTGACTGGAATGGGTCATAGAATCATAGAATCATAGAGTTGGAAGAGACCACAAGGGCCATCGAGTCCAACCCCCTGCCAAGCAGGAAACACCATCAGAGCACTCCTGACATATGGTTGTCAAGCCTCTGCTTAAAGACCTCCAAAGAAGGAGACTCCACCACACTCCTTGGCAGCAAATTCCACTGTCGAACAGCTCTTACTGTCAGGAAGTTCTTCCTAATGTTTAGGTGGAATCTTCTTTCTTGTAGTTTGGATCCATTGCTCCGTGTCTGCTTCTCTGGAGCAGCAGAAAACAACCTTTCTCCCTCCTCTATGTGACATCCTTTTATATATTTGAACATGGCTATCATATCAACCCTTAACCTCCTCTTCTCCAGGCTAAACATGCCCAGCTCCCTTAGCCGTTCCTCATAAGGCATTGTTTCCAGGCCTTTGACCATTTTGGTTGCCCTCCTCTGGACACGTTCCAGTTTGTCAGTGTCCTTCTTGAACTGTGGTGCCCAGAACTGGACACAGTACTCCAGGTGAGGTCTGACCACAGCAGATCTATACTCCTATTGATGCGGCCCAGAATTGCATTGGCTTTTTTAGCTGCCGCGTCACACTGTTGGCTCATGTCAAGTTTGTGGTCAACCAAGACTCCTAGATCCTTTTCACATGTACTGCTCTCAAGCCAGGTGTCACCCATCTTGTATTTGTGCCTCTCATTTTTTTTGCCCAAGTGCAATACTTTACATTTCTCCCTGTTAAAATTCATCTTGTTTGTTTTTGGGCAGTTCTCTAATCTGTCAAGGTCGTTTTGAAGTGTGATCCTGTCCTCTGGGGTGTTAGCCACCCCTCCCAGTTTGGTGTCATCTGCAAATTTGATCAGGATGCCCTTGAGTCCATCATCCAAGTCATTGATAAAGATGTTGAATAAGACCGGGCCCAAGACAGAACCCTGTGGCACCCCACTAGTCACTCTTCTCCAGGATGAAGAGGACCCATTGATGAGCACCCTTTGGGTTTGGTCAGTCAGCCAGTTACAAATCCACTGAGTGGTAGCATAGTCAAGACCGCATTTTACCAGCTTCTTTACAAGAATATCATGGGGCACCTTGTTAAATGCCTTGCTGAAATCAAGGTAGGCTACATCCACTGCGTTCCCTTCATCTACCAGGCTTGTAATTCTGTCAAAAAACGAGATCAGGTTAGTCTGACATGACTTATTTTTCAGAAATCCATGCTGACTATTGGTGATCACAGCATTCCTTTCTAGGTGCTCACAGACTGTTTGCTTAATGATCTGCTCCAGAATCTTCCCTGGTATTGATGTCAGACTGACTGGGCGGTAATTATTTGGGTCCTCTCTTTTCCCCTTTTTGAAAATAGGGACAACATTTGCCCTCCTCCAGTCTGCCGGGACTGGACCCTTATGCTGCTTTTTGCTTGCCTAGGTGGAGGATGAAGATAAATGCATTTGCTGTGTGCCAAAAAAAAGCACAAAGTAAACTTTGCACCTATTTCTCTGCTTACTTTTGTTTCTGGCTTCGTCCCCCACTGGCACGGGGTCCCTGGAAGGATGCTCAAAGCGTAATAGGGCCAAAATAGCCCTCCTGGCTTACAGTAGCCATCCTAGATGTGCAGGTGCTGCGCACCGTGATGTTAAAAGGTCACCCTTCCTGCACTGCACCTATTTCAGGAGGAAGGTAAAGAAAAGGGATATTTTCCCCAGGAATCACTGCCCCTTCCCTAGTATATAGAGGAAGCACACTATAAAGATTTCTAAAATAAACTAGAACATTGCTCTGGTGCCAAAAGCATTGCTAGCTTACTTAACAGACTCGGCGTACAGGGCCATGATGCAAAAACTTGCACAAAATTTACATATGCATAGATTGCAATTTTAGGCAGGCTTTCATGGGAGTGGGGACAAAGTCATAGGACTTTCTCTGAACTATGGATTGCCAACAGGATTTTCTAGGCCCATGGGTGGAAAGAGCCCTCCACCCCGCTCTGTTGGCAAACATACAGTACAAATTATGCGCATGCACATGCCTCTGGGCAAATTAAGACAGGAGGAGGCTGGGGCTCAGTGGTGGGATAATCATTTGCAGGGTCCTGCGGTGCAGCCCTTTGTAGGGTGGGCTATTCATTCAACTAAATAAGCATCAGTCTGTCAGAAAATATGACAGAGCTAAATGCGAAAGAATGAGATAAATAATAACGTGGTGTTGTTGTTTTTAACTGTTATATTATTAAGCAGTGCTCTTTGCTTCCAATTGATGGTATACATATAGAGATAGGGAAAAGAAAAACTCTTCATCTAGAAATGAACTTCATTTAAAGGAACAAAAGGAATGAAGATTCAAAGATTTTTGTAAAATATTCATCGATATGCATAAAATTTATATGTGTTTTCGTCAGCATTTCCTTCGCACAAAATTGTTGATTAACTTGTCATAATGTGCATCTTGCATTACAGAACTTTAGATCACTAAAACTGGTGAGCTCATTAAATGCTCTGGAGAGATCTTTCAGCAGTTACATTTGATATAGGTTGGGTTATTTTACTTTTTTTTTATTTAAAAAATTGTCTCTACGTTTTGAAATGTGGCACTCAAACCACCAATAACGAGCTTGTAAAGTGCAGTGCGAGACTTTGATGATGTAAAGTCCTCACTGTTGACAAAAGGCAGGGAGTGTCGCAATTCATCTTTACAAATAACAGAGCCAATGTCCTCTGAGTCCATATCCAATAATTTCTGGATGCTGTCATCTTTTCCCTTTGTTCCATTCTTCTGAACCCTATGAAAATAATTTTTGTGGAGACTTTAAAACTATTTCCTTCCTCCCGCCTCGTATTCTTTTTTCAGATTCTTTATTTCACCAACATTTTCAGGTTTGTTTATGATACAATCTTGCATCGGATCTGATGAAAGCGAGTTAGGCCAAAAAGAGTTTCCATTGATGTAAGGAAGCTCTCCCAAAACCTATCCTGTCTTCTGCTTTGGCTGGAGTACTTTCCCCATTGGATGTAGTTGTAGTTTGCATAACTTCTTTACCTTTACCTTCGAAAGAATCCAGCGTTTTGCTTAATTCTACCCCTTCGCTACTTGTAGCTGCTCCAGTTTCTCCCATCGCCTCTGATGCATCATAAACCTGACAAGCAAGTTTTATTTTAAAGACAATAAACTATATTTCTGTTTTTCTTCATGCTCTTGCCTTTCTCTCTATTTTTCTTCTTTTCGCTTCCCAACACGTAATGACATTTCACATTACGCGTTCAAGTAATACCACACAATGAGCCTGTGGCAGAGAGGAGGGATTTATATTAGGCCTACCAATCGATTGGTGGGCTATTTCGTTTTGTCTCTCTTTTTAAAAAAGTGTAAAGGCGAGGCTCTTGTCAATGGGCTGACAGAAAGGGCAAATGTGCAGGTAATATTCTACCTAACCAAAGCATGGGGCAAACTAAAGGGGTTAAATTCAGTAGGGGGAGACGCGGCAAAGAGCTCCATTAACATGCCCCTTGACTGTTTTTCTGCCTGCAGACAAATGGGTGGGACTCAGATTTGCTGTGTGGTGCAGAGACCGGGCTGGCCAGGGGATGGGAGGCCGACAGAAATGTCAACAGAAATGTTTCCCTGAGCCTCTTTAAGTGCAGATGGATTATGGAAGGATGGGTGGGACAGGAAAAGAATGGGGCTTTCAGATTTGGGGGGATAAAAAACTAAGCAAAAACAGTTTGACAGTTCACTTGGTAGGAGTAAACCCTAAGAGCCTTCACTGACTTTAATCAAGGAGGAGAAATGAATGGAAACGATGCTACCATATAAAATACTAGAATTCAACAATGGCAATTCGTTGTAGTCATGCTTCAAAGGTATTCTCTCAGTTAACAATGTATGCTAATACCGGGGTGGTGGGTTACCGTATTGGCCTGTATATAAGCCCCACTCCCCCCCCCCCAAATTCTGACCGTGAGAAGTTAAAGTGCTGCTTAAATTCACAACCTTACAAAAATTGGCTTTTACGATACCGCTGTTGAAACAGAAATACGGTAAAATGGAACGGGTGTGAGTGCCTGCAAAATTTTAAGGGAGCAGCTTATATTCGGGAATTGTCTTTCTCCCTTCCCCCCCCCCCAATTTTTTAAAGGTGTTGCTTATATTCGGGCGCGGCTTTTATTTGGGCCAATACGGTAATACCCAGGAGCAGCCCATCCCGTTTCGCTGCCTGAAGCAAGATGGGAAGGTGCCACCTCCCTGCCAAAGCCTAGCAAGGGATCCACAGGATTTTGCCGGAACCTGGAAGCTGAAGCCACTTCTACTCACTTCTCTGTCCCCTCCATGGGAGAAGCAGTGGAAGCAGTGCCATCAGACAAGAGTTCAGTGAGGTCGCACGAGAAGCTGCCATTTCTCTGGTGGGGGGGGGAGAGGGGGCTGCAGGGGCACCAACCCCTGGGATTCTGCCACCTGAGACAGCTGCCTCAGTCTGCCTCGTGGGCGCTGCGGATATCTCTTTATTTGCACTGCACTGGAATTTAGATTGCCCTGTAAGCAGTGTCAGTGTCCCAACCTGCACCCCAGACCAATGAGGACAAGTGGCTGGATTTTATCATTCTTTACTGGTGTCAGGAATGAGCCAGCTCCAAGCGAAGGTTTGCAGCCAGCTGCAGAAAGCAGCCAGGAACAGAGAGGCTTAGATGTTAGGCAGGGGAGAGCCAGCAGCTGCAGACTTCAGCTCTTCCTGACCTTGATGGGCAGGCTGATAAGGCAGTGGCTGAGAGCAGGCTAGAACACAGCCAAAGCTCGCCAGAAGCACAAACAGGAGTGAATAGATTCAGAGACAGCCTCTCAGAACAGGAAGAAGTTGGAGCTGATCCACTAAGTCCAAAGAGTCGGCAAATGGGAAGGCTGCTTGATACGAAGCAAAACAAGAGACATAAAGGTCGTAAGTTCAATATCTTCAGTAGTTGCCAGAAGGAGTCTTCAGAAGGATCATCTTGAGTAATGATGTCGGAGGCTTTGTCAGAGCTGTCTGGAGCTATCTGTTTGTTTTTGCAATAAATCCTCCTTTTTAATTACCTACGCTTACTGTGTTATCAAGCTGGGAACCTGGACTCCTGACAACTGGTGAAACACTTGTTATATCAGCTCCTAATGTGCAAGTGATATACGATGAAGCTCCTCTCCAACCAGCCGCCTAAGCAAACAATAACCGCAGATCTGTGCCCATCTCAGAAGGTTGGAGCAACAGAGTATTTGCACATGTCCCTTCATAAAACGCCTTGCCTGGCATGTTATTTGGAGCCCCTGTTGGCTCCTCCTTAGTGGCTGCTCTATCTATTCCAATCCCTTCAAACTGGGTGGGGAGACAGCAGCAGGGGAGGGGCACTTCAGGGGACCCCACCCTGCAACTCCAGTGTCTCTATGGGTTCCAGGATCTTCTCTCGACTCCTGCTCCTTTCCCCTGTGCCCTTGCTGACCCGTCTCCTGCTCTCATTCCCCACACAGGAGGGGGGCACACAACCCCACAAAACTCTTCCCCCAGCTCCTCCTCTCTGTCTCTCCTCAGCCGGCACCCCTCTCCTCAGGCTCCCACCTGGCCTCCTGCCAGTCTATTTAAAAAACTCAGCCGCCCAGCTGAAAGGAATCAGTATTTGGGTGCCCTTGGGCCACCCGCAGCAACGCAACACAGCAGAGAAAGGAGGACGGAGTGTCAGCAGGCATGAATCTTGACTGAGTGTCCTTTTAGACATAAGCCAGATACCTGTAATTGTTTGCTCTTGGTGGTTTGTCCAAGCACTAACCAAAGACAGTTATCTGTAGCCTAAGGGGATGCTCAAGGCAACTTATGTTGCCATTGTCTCTTTCAATGCCTTGGGAATCCACATAAGAGGGGCAGGAATCAAAGTGCGCAACTTTGAAACTTAGACCAAGTTGTAGACATTCAGCATCACGAGGCCACGTGTGCTAAGGGCTTGCCAGCCACCACCCTTTGAGAAAGGGCTTACAACTCAGCCGCAAACATTCAGCTGGCATTGCTCAGCAAGAGCCTAGGACTGACTGTCGACTGCTCTGGGAGACCAGGAGGAGGACTTTTTGGGGAACAGTGAGGCTCAGAAATAAGAGGTATTTTTGAAAAGTGAGGCATTCTTGCCCAATGGGGATCATCTGAAAGGCAAAACAGGGATATGGTTGAAATAACACCAGCAAGATGGCTTATGGAATTCATTCAAGTGTTAGGAATATCAATCACAGCTCCCCCAAGTGTGCAGGTGCTTGCAAAAGAATGCATTTTTCAGCACCGATGAGGGTCAGTGATAGTCTAGAACACGGGTGGACAACTCCCAAGAGACTGCGATTTACTCACAGAGTTAAAAACTGGCAGTGATCTACCCCCTTTTTAGGGGTTCAGGTCAAAGTTGTTGAACTTTTTTTAGGGAGGGGGAAAGCCATGTTTTTATGGGTGCAGGGCAAAAATGATGAGCTTTTTTTAGGGGAGCCAAACTTGTTGAGCTTATTTGGGGGGAGCCAGTGATTTACCACAGATGTGCAGTGATCTACCGGTAGATCACAATCTACCTGTTGGACGTGCCTGGTCTAGAACAGTGCCGGATTCAGGCTAGTTCCCACACACAGAGTGCCAAGCCAAGGGGGACAACAACAACCACCACCACCTATATTTATATGGGTACCTATCAAGAAGATCCATAAAAAAGCAGCTGTATTTATTTATTTTGAAAATAAGGAATACTTTTTTGTTCTCACTCAGGGCACCATATTACCAATGTCCACCCCTGGTCTAGAAGGAGGAGGAATAAACCTTAAACCCAGCCTGTGACATTACATTGAATGGGAATTACACTTAAGTAATCCGTGCACTGCTCTGGTTCACAGTGTTTCCGTGCACTGCTCTGGTTCGCCAGAAGAGGCTTAGTCATGCTGGCCACATGACCTGGAAGCTGTACGCCGGCTCCCTTGGCCAATAAAGCAAGATGAGCGCCGCAACCCCAGAGTCGGTCACGAGTGGACCTAATGGTCAGGGGTCCCTTTACCTTTAAGTGTGTAAGAATTGTGGCCTGAACAGTAATTTCCAGCCTAATATTTGGAATCTCAGGGTGCGTGTGTTTGATGTGATGGTTTGTTAGCCATGCCTGCCAGAATGCAGAAAGGAAGCCCATGCCTGCAACTTGCCTGCTATGTTGGAGAAGGAAGGAACGGAGAAGGGATCTGTGAGATCTTCAAAGCGATGGAGGAGGAAGCACATGTTGCTGCAGCTTTGTTGCGGGGGTTTCTATGGACGCGGTGTATGTTGGCATCAATGCCATGGGGAAATGTACGTATAGTCCTGGAAGCTGAAGCGCTCCCTGTTCTGCGTGGAGAGACAGCTGAAGAGTCTCAATGCATTCAGGAGACCATCATGTTGGGAAGAGGGTTTTTTTGTTAGTTAGGCACTGGGGAATGTTTTGGAACAAGCCAAGCTTGTACAAAAGCGCTGGGCTCCACTTGAACCAGGATGGAACCAGTCTGTAGTGCTTAAACTAAAAACAAAAAGGTGACACTTCTATTTTTTTTTTTATAGAAATTTATTGGGTTTTACAATAGAAATAAACATAATAAACAATGTAACATATATCTTAACATAATTTCACATTTTCTTTGGACTTCCTCACATCTCCCGCTCCCACTTTCATCGTTATAACATTTTGTCAGCAATTTATTATCTTATTTACATTCTTACATCCCTTCTATGTTTCATAATCTTCTAGTTCTCAAAAAAAAGTTATATTTTCTCAATTCTCACTTATTTTCTTAAAATCATCTAAATTAGTGGTGCTCAGTTATTTTGATCTAGCATCCTGTTTAGCATTCACTCAAATTGCAATATTTTTGTAAATAATTCTTAAATTTCTTCCAATCCTCCTCAGTCCTCTCTTCTCCCAGGTCACGAATTCTGCCGGTCATCTCAGCCAATTCCATGTAGTCTATCAGTTGCATCTGCCATTCTTCCAGTGTGGGTAGATCTTGAGCTTTCCAATGCTTTGCGAGTAATATCCTTGCTGCTGTTGTTGCATACATAAAAAATGTCTGGTCCTTCTTTACCACCCCTTGGCCGACAATACCCAAAAGAAAGGCCTCTGGTTTCTTAGTGAAGGTATATTTAAATACCTTTTTCAGTTCATTATAAATCATTTCCCAGAACGCCTTCACTTTAGGGCAAGTCCACCAGAGGTGGAAGAATGTTCCTTCACACTCTTTACATTTCCAACACTTACTGTCAGTCAGGTGGTAAATTTTTGCAAGTTTGACTGGGGTCATATACCATCTATATATCATTTTCATTACATTTTCTTTCAAAGCGTTACATGCAGTAAATTTCAATCCAGTACTCCACAGCCTTTCCCAGTCCTCAAACATAATATTATGCCCAATGTCCTGCGCCTACCTTATCATAGCCGATTTAACCATTTCGTCTTGTGTGTTCCATTTTAACAGCAAGTTATACATCCTTGAAAGTACCTTACTCTTAGGTTCTAACAATTCTGTTTCTATTTTCGATTTCTCCACCTGGAACCCTAATTTCTTGTCATTTTTGAAAACTTCTTTAATCTGAGCGTAATGTAACCAATCTCGCACTTTATCCTTCATTTTCTCCAAACTCTGCAGTTTCCAATTGTCTCCATCTTTTTCTAAAATTTCCCAATATTTTGGCCATTTGGCCTCCATATTGGGTCTTTTTCGGGCCTTAGCTTCCAAAGGTGAAAGCCACCTTGGGGTTTTATTTTCCAGCAAGTCTTTATATTTTGTCCAGACATTAAACAGTGATTTTCTGACAATATGGTTCTTAAAGGCCTTATTTGCTTTAACCTTGTCATACCATAAGTATGCATGCCATCCAAAAGCATTGTTGAACCCTTCCAAATCTAACACATCAGTGTTTTCAAGAAGTAGCCAATCTTTTAGCCAGCAGAACGCTGCGGCTTCATAATACAACTTTAAATCTGGCAGGGCAAAGCCCCCTCTTTGTTTTGCATCAGTTAATATCTTAAACTTAATTCTGGGCTTTTTGCCCTGCCAGACAAACTTAGAAATATCTCTCTGCCACTTCTGAAAGCACTCCGTCTTGTCCAAAACCTGAAGTGTTTGAAATAAAAATAACATCCTTGGCAATACATTCATCTTGATAGCAGCAATTCGGCCTAACAAAGAAAGTTTCAATTTTGACCAACTATCTAAGTCTCTCTTAATTTCTGCCCAGCATTTTTCATAATTGTCCTTAAATAGACTTAGGTTTTTTGCTGTTATGTTTACCCCTAGGTATTTTACTTTTTTAACCACATTAAGTTCCGTCTCTTTCTGAAACCGTTCTGACTCTGTATCTGTCAAATTTTTTCCCAAAACCTTAGTTTTCTGTTTATTTAATTTAAATCCAGCCACCCGACCAAAGTCATTAATCAGTTGTAATACTCTTTTCGTACTAGGCTCTGGCTTCTCAAAAAGGTGACACTTCTAAACTGCTTGCCAGGGGAAATCTGACAGGAGCTGAGAAGGGGTGAGAGTGGAATGTTTATGATTATCCATTTGAAGGAAGGGCAGGACTACGCACTGAAAGTCCAGGGGCACATGGCAGCATTTCAAAGAGGACCAAATGTTGTAGGGTCAATCACATATGCCAAAGATGAGCCAAGATGAGCAAAGTGGTGTGTTCAGCAGCAGAGGAAGCCGCTTGGGCACCTGGTGTGGTGTGCCCAGGGGCAGGGCGAGCTACCCATAGGGGTGGGGCGAGGGCAGGGTGAGCCACCCATAGGGACGATGCGCACTGCAGGGCCTCGGGATTCTGCCTACCGCCTCTGACTGAGCCGTCCTACAGCTGGGGTGGGGAGGCAGCGGGCGGACCATTTGGGCAGCGCGGAGCCTGCGTGCCCCCAAGCCACCGCCTCTCTCCCAGGAGAGACATGTGGCTCGGGTGCACTGCAGGCTCCGCAGTGAGTGCCGCCCGGCATTTTGTCACCCCCCCTTAGTGGAGTTGCCCGGGGTGGACCGCACCCACCGCACCCCCTTCCTCCGCCCCAGGTATGCTTGGTTTTAAGGGAGAACATAGATAGAGGGGGCATATAGGAAACCGGGTATGATGGAGAGAATCAGTGGGAGAGAGTTATCTCTGGGTGCAAACTATATAGGAAGAACAAGGGAGGGACGTGGTATTGCTCTGTGCATCAAAGAGCCAACAAACTGTAAGTCCCCAAAGAGACAGATTTCTTTCACAGAATCATTGTAAGCGGCAGTAGGAGAAGTTTAACAGTAGGAACATACCTTCCAGCCTGATCCTTGAGTTGGAAATTGAAATCAAGGAGGAAACTAAAGGAGGGAGTGCTGTAGTAATACAAAAAATTAAGGTGGTGTTTGGTTTTACAAAACATGTTTGTTGCTTCATTGTCCTATTTTCTGCGAATATTTCTTATTTCTTATGTGCACTGTTGCGAAATGCAAATAATTAAGCATTCTATAAATGTATTAAATAAAAACAAATAAATACCAGGGTGGGTGGGTGTTGGCTCTGTGCGTACTCCAAATAATGAGGTGTACTGGGGTGGGTTGTTTTTGTTAGTGAGTTGGATCACACCATTAACAGAGCATGTTGAGGTGGATCAGAGAGTCCCCTGCCTTCTGAATGCCCAGCTGCCCACTGCCTTGGTTTCCCTCTAAAGTTAAACACACAGCCACCCCTCGCCCCTTTTCTTTTCTGAGAAATGAAACTAAGCTGACGTGGAAAATGACAAGAGCCTGTGAGGAAAGGAGATGTAGAGGAGAGAGGAGGGGTGTAGATCAAGGCGGGGGAACCTTTCATTTTGATGGACAGGTCAAGCTTTGAATCAAAGTGAATTATTTCCCCAATGCACTCCAATCACAGTGATTTGCAGGAGGGATGTTGAAGTAAACATGTGGGTCATTATTCTCCTGAGTTTTCACTTTCAGAACAGGGCATAAATGGAGGAGTGAGACTATTGGGGGTTTCTGTTTCCTTCCCAGAGTGGCTGGGGCAACCCAGACAGATGGGCAGGGTACAAATAATAAAATATCATCATCATCATCATCATCATCATCTGCCTTGTGGGAGAATTGCTGCACCCATTCTTTTGAAAACTGGCAGGCTTCATCCCTTCAGAAAGAGTGACCATACCTCCGTTTAAAAATCCAAAACAAAAAACATTTAATGGTTCACTGAACAAAAATCTCTGGATACATCTGCCTGAAATTGAGCCACTACAAATTTCATCCACTTATCAGAAAAAGGTTATAGTGATTTTTGGCTTCCCCGTTATAGTCAATGGAAGCTAAATGAAGCTTCAGATGTAACAGATCAGATTTGAACTCAAATAATGGATTAAATTTGAATGACAAAGAACAGATCCAAAACAGATCAGGCTACAGTAAGCCCAGAATGTGCAATTAAGTTGTGTGCATTTAGCTTTATGTCCAGGATAATCCAGACATATGGCAGCCCGTGTCATAAGTGTAGATTTTGGCGAATTTCATTAAAAATAGCTCCAAAACTTCTTTAAAAAATGAGTTCAACAATTTTGGGCAAAACTTGAAAAAGCTCAACAAATACATGGTGTGACCTGCACTTGTAATGCTGTGTACATTTCTGGTCACTTCACCTTGTAACGCTGAGAAGGGTTCAGAAAAGGCCAAGCCCATGAGGAAGGGTTACATTTGGTGCTTTTTAAGGGGGGGGGTGAGTAAAGGGGGCTTTGAGAAACTGCTGCTCTCAACATTTGTTGTTTGGGGTATTTTTTTGGGGGGGGTGAATTCTCATATCACTACTTCTGGAAATGGAGCAACAAAACAAAACAAAACAAAACAAAACAAAACAAAACAAAACAAAACAAAACAAAACCCTGCCTTTGCAGACAGAAGCAACTGGTGCAAATGCCCTTTTACCACATAAAGCAACTGTAAAAGTGTCACGAGAATCTACACACTCCCCAACGAGAATTCACAACAATTAGGCACTAACCTGATGATCTACAGGCTGTTTGAGAATCAACGCATTAACGTGACATATGGCTTGAGAGTCTGCTCATGACTTAGGAAATCAGTATACTTGTATTTCTAGATGTTTATAGCTTTAGGATTTATGCAATCTTGAGAAAGGAAAGGAAATGAAAAAAGGAGAGACTCACTTCCCCACTCACTTCAGATTAATTTGGAAAAGACTGTATAGTTTTGTCCTCCCTAAATTCAAATAATTTTCTGAGACTCAAAAAATGTTCAATCACAGACAAAAAGGACCGCCAGTTTAGGCAAGCCTGATGGTCCCTTATGAGTTGTGGGTTTTAACCCTCTCAGATTCAGTTTTTCCAGTGGCAGTTTTTCAAAGCACCTACTGCCTTGCTTTGCTTATGGGGATTGCCTTGAAAATTGCCCAAAGCCAATCTCTGCAGGGAACACCTTGGGCAAGAAGGTTCTCAGCAGCAGCATTCCATGGGCCAAAGGAGCCACCTGGAGGAATTAAATGAGGCAGCCTTTTCTTGATAGCCAGTGACCCAAGTGATATTAGTAGCCATAACAGCAATAAGTAATGGACAGCTTTCACTGGAAAACCAGAACAATAAAACCTTGTTTTAAAAAAAGGAAAGAAAAATGCTGAAAATATGTAAACTAAAAATATGTAAAATACGTTCAGGGAAGTTTTTTTTTTAAAAAATTAATATTTATTGCATTTTAAAGAGTTACAAAAAGAAAAAGTTAAAAAACAGCATATTTAAGAAATACAAAACATCACATCACGATAATATCAAAACAAACAAAAAAAGAGAAAAGAGAAAAAAGAAAAAAAATACAATACATCTTCCCATAACTTGTCTTTCATTTGCTTATTTCCTTGACCTCCTCACACCTCCCTTTTTTGTATTCTAGTTCAATTAACTATTTCAGCAAATCCTTTCCATCTTTTCCAGTTTTTGTCCTCTATTCTATCTTAATATAATGTAACTTTACTTTCCCTCCTTCACCATTTAACAATCTATTTTTCCTTAATCCTTTATAGCATTTCTGCTAAAACCACATTATTTCATTCCAACATCCTTCTAACATTCCTTAATTTTACAATGTTTCTGTAAATAAACTTTAAATTTCTTCCAATCTTCTTCCACCAACTCTTCTCCCTGGTCTCAGATTCTGCCAGTCATTTCCGCCCGGGAAGTTTTTAGTGTATTTTTGGTCTTTGTGGAAGCTGCCCAGAGTGGCTAGGGAAACCCAGCCAGATGGGCAGGGTACAAATAATAACTTATTATTATTATTATTATAATTATTATAAACATTCAGTTTCACTCCCCACCCATGAGAGCAATAACATAAAATATTATAAGCTAGTGTTTTTCAGATGCCAGCCTTAGAGATACCTGTGCTGAATGAGGAGGTTCTACCAAGTTTGCCCATCCAAACCTTGCAAGGTCCAGAACAAAACATGGTAAAGTTGATGCAAAGCACAAAGGTTGCCATAGATCAGGCTTCCTCAGCCTCGGCCCTCCAGATGTTTTTGGCCTACAACTCCCATGATCCCTAGCTAGCAGGACCAATGATCAGGGATGATGGGAATTGTAGTCTCAAAAAACATATGGAGGGCTGAGGTTGAGGAAGCCTGCCACAGATGGAATGATAGTTACAACCATAATCAGTTTCTACCCTCAACAACACAGTAAAAGTTGTATCTAAGGGATAGCAACTCATGCTGAAAACTCTCAGAGCTCCATTCAGATTTGGTTGATTGCAGTTTGTCAATATGTGATGTCCAGGACCATCCACTTGGAGCATTTTTTGATCATTAGCCAGGTGTGATGGCTCAATCAGAACAATAATGAAGCATACACCTTTGCTTCTGGGCCTGAGAAACTTGTGCAGCCTGCTGAAATTATTTTGGACAGTTCAGCATGTTTATTTGATGGCCTGAACTCCGCACAAAGAACCAAGTGTGACATTTTGGATGTAGCAGACAATGTGTTTAGAAGTCTTCTGTTAAAATGGCGTCAAAGCAAAAGAACTGATGTTGTGTTTTATGTTTACTGGATCACACTCATAAAAAACCCAGAAGACTAGAGGTGGTGATAATGTTCCACAGAACATCGTAGAAGGCCACAAGATAAAGCAGCTGTGAAGATTCTTATCAAGATCATCTAACTAAACAAATCCTGTAGCCTTTCTAGGAACAGAAATAGAAAAGGGGAGGGGGACATTTTTAGTAGCATCTGAGAACTTCTGCTATGAAATTCCTCAATACACTCTTGAAGAAGTCACAGAACATCTACCAAATGAGGAAGAAGCAGATACTAGACTTCTTCAAAGCCCAACATGCAGCCAAGGAAGGCAATCATTATTGTCTGTGAGGACAGAAATGCAACGTGCAAATGTTTCAGAAGCTAATAACTGTACAAGGACATAGGCTATCAAAAAGGCTGCCTTGTTTAATCATTTGAGATGGTAACACAGTCTGTCAGGCCCAGCCAGAAGTGCTGAGTTTCTGGGATCCATACTTTTAGCTCCTCCAGATTTATTATCTGTAGCAGGAGTCTGGCAAAACAATGATTTCCCAAAGTTGAGTGACAATCGCATGAAGTGCTTTGTAATCCCTACTATAGCTAAACGTTAAGATTACCCTCATAGCACGGTACTTTTGATAAGGAGGTAGCAACCACATGTGGACTAGTGTTAGTGCCATTTGACACACATTTCCATTCCCAGTGCACATAAGGTATATTTTTTCGTGTCTGAAATGAGCCTGCTGAAACATTACATTCCCTGCCAGAGGCTCTCTTCCATGTTTCTTTGTCATCTGAAGCTGGGCAGGTGGTGACAAGGATTTCTCAGCTGGAGTGATCCATATGTGGAATACCTTCCCCAGGGAAGTCTGCCCGGTGACAAATTTGATTTCTTTCCAACAGCAGACAAACATTATTTTATTTGCCCAGGTCTTCCATCATTTGACTTCAGCTTATTTGAATGGTTGTGTTTTATTCTATTTGCTGTTTTAACTATGTGTACCACCTTAGAGTTTTTTTAACTGAATAAAATTAAGCTGTAACAAAATTAAGTACCATTTTAAAGTGGAGTGGGCAGTCCATATTGGATTTGCATCCAACTGGGAAGTGGCTCAGCACATTTCTGAGCCAAATCCGAAATCACTCCACCTTCCCATCTCAACTCCCATCTACAGCCCCAGCCACCAATCTGGATGGCTTCAAAAGAGAATTAGACCGATTCACGGAGGAGAGGGCTGGCAATGGCTAATAGTCACAGTGACTATGTTCTACCTCCACAGTTGGAGACAGCATTGCTTCTGAATCTCAGTTTCTGGAAACCACAGGAGGGAAGAGTTGCTCTTGTGATTGAATCCTGCTCTCTGGATTCCTACAGGCATTTGCTTGGACACTGCGAGAACAGGATGCTGGACCAAATGGGCCATTGGTCTGATCCAGCTGGCTCTTCTGATGTGCACACCTGTCCATTTCCACCACTGTAGCAATGCTCTGGCCACGGGGAGAGTGAATACAGTGCTCTGGCCACGGGGAGAGTGAATACAGTGCTCTGGCCACGGGGAGAGTGAATACAGTGCTCTGGCCACGGGGAGAGTGAATACAGTGCTCTGGCCACGGGGAGAGTGAATACAGTGCTCTGGCCACGGGGAGAGTGAATACAGTGCTCTGGCCACGGGGAGAGTGAATACAGTGCTCTGGCCACGGGGAGAGTGAATACAGTGCTCTGGCCACGGGGAGAGTGAATACAGTGCTCTGGCCATGGGGAGAGAGAATGCAGTGCTCTGGCCATGGGGAGAGCACCTGGACACCCTTTCAGGATAAAAGGTCCCAGCAGCCCCCAGGAAACTCTTGGGAAAGCTGCCACTGGTGCCCTTCATCTGGTACAGCATGCCAGACACCAGAAAGGGCAGGTGAGCCCTCCTTTCCTTCTCTCTGCGACCCAGATTCAGTTGCTAAGTAGACTTTAAAGGGAAGAGGGGCAGGAGGCTTTGCGGGTTATGGGGTTGTGAGGAAGGTAATCCAGCAATTCCCCTCTTGTCTTGGAGAATAAGCCAGAGTAAAATTTGCATTACGTAATGCTTCTATGCTTTGAGGTGAGCAAAATGGCTCTGAAAAGTTTGTATCCAAGCTCAGAATCAATTACATTTGCTGGCAACTCTTATCGCAAAGGATGGATGCAGGGCTTTTCTTTCCCAGAAAAAGAGGTGCCGGAATGTGTTGACCTATTTTAAGGAAGCACCCGGCCAAAGATTGCCCCTAAAAAAGCTTCTCTCCTTACACCTTCACCACACTGCACCGATCATCCAGCCACCCACAGCCGCTGTCGCACAACAGAGAGGCAATGTGCCAAAGAGGTGCTGGAACTCAGTTCTGGTGAGTTCCAGCTGAAAAAAAAGTCCTGGGTAGATGTGACAAGCATGCACAGTCATACACTTGCCGGGGACTCAGGATAGACTTGGCTTCCCCAATGAGAGCGCTATTGGCAGCAAACTTGGGTTCATCTCTCTGCATAATGTTTGCAGTGCTCCTAGGAAGGAGGTGATCATTTCAGAGCTTGCAGGACAGAGCTGTGTTAAAAGAACATGTGGAACAGGGGATTTTGGTTTGGACCACCTCTCTTGAAACTGACCAGTCACAAAAACTTCAATCTTTATCACAGTTACTGTGTGGCAAGTCCCATGGAACCAGCAGGGCTTTTATCCCTGAGAAGATGGGCATAGTATCATGCCCCTCAAGCCAGTTGGTTCGTTGCCTGGCATGACTGACTGGCATGCTGACCCTTCTCTCACAAACTTAAGAAAACTTGTGTTACAATTCTTCTGTCAAAATACTGATTGTGAAGTTTAGCAATGAATGAGGTGAGTGTCAAGGGTGAAGGGAAAGTTGCAATGGACTGAATTGTAGTATGGTAAATTCTTAAGTACTGTAACTGAATAGCTGTGCAGTTATCAGTTATCTGTGAACCAGGCCTGAAATGCCTGCAAGGCCAGTCCTATCATTAGGCATGGAGGCAGCCACTTCAGGCATTGGATGCTGTGGGGTAGTGACAGTAGCAGCCCCGCTACCTGCCCAGCCTTTTCTTCTAAAACCCTCCTGGCCATCCCCTTACTTTTGATCCGGCATCCTGCTGGTGAGACTTGATAGCTGCTGGCTAGGGCTGCGTGTCTGTCTCACCTAATCACTCTCCCAATGCATCACAGGCAAAACCATTCAGAAAGGATCTTAGCTGAGCCAGCAGGCATCCCTTGCGCTGCTCCCCTGCTCATGGCAAGAACCCCAGCAGTGCAGCGTTTATTTGAGCTGGGACTGGCTGCACCCTAAAGCAACCTCGGAAGGACCAGATGCACATCAAGGGCTCAGAAACCGATTCCTTAGGCTTGGGGGCAAAGGAGAAAACATGTAAAGCAGGGGTAGGCAACCTAAGGCCAGTGGGCTGGATGCGGCCCAATCGCTTTCTCAATCCAGCCCACGGACGGTCTGGGAATCAGTGTGTTTTTACATGAGTAGAATGTGTCCTTTTATTTAAAATGCATCTCTGGGTTATTTGTGGGGCCTGCCTGGTGTTTTTACATGAGTAGAATGTGTGCTTTTATTTAAAATGCATCTCTGGGTTATTTATGGGGCATAGGAATTCATTCATTCCCCCTCAAAAAAATATAGTCTGGCCCACCACATGCTCTGAGGGACGGTGGACCAGCCAATGGCTGAAAAAGGTTGCTGACCCCTGATGTATAGGGTTTAAATCCCAAAGCAATATTTTCTGTCACTGGGGCTCCAGGGCTCAGAGGGCCACACAGAGAGTTGTGGGGGTTCAAATCCTACTCCACAGGATCAGGATCAATGAGATGAATGTGCTTACCCCCCTCCCAAAATGTTTAGGGGCAGCACCTCAAAATAGCCGTTTTGGGGAGAATCCTGTTGCTTTGACATGAAGTAGGTCTTGTTGTCTTCTCATAAGAATTCTCTCCCCCAGCCCCAAAACACTGCATAAACCCACAAGCACTTTTCTCTCATGCACGCACATCCATCCTTCGAAACATGCAAGAGAACGCAGCTTCAACCTGTTATAGCAAAACTCTTCAGTTTGGCAACAGTTATTATTATTGCAGGGAAGAATTTGACACCATCAGGGCTGAGACATAGACAGCAGTCTGGGAGGAGCTGGCCAGCGGGTTGAGTGGAAAGACCAAGGCAGAAGTCATGACCAAAGAGCAAAGCAGAACTGTTATGTACTGAGTTGAATAGGATCCAAACTGCAGCAGTCTGATTGGTCCTAGAACAATAGGATTCAGAATGCAGCAGTCTGATTGGTCCTAGAACAATGCAGCAGTATGGTTGGTTGGCAGGAACCACCCAATCATTCTCCAGATAGAAGCGAATCCACAACCTGATTGGCTTACAGTAGAATTCCGGAATTAGCCAATCATGTGCAGCCCATTGTGTAAATAATGTATATAAAGCAGATACTTTGAGGGGACATTCATTCATTCCTCCTCACCACTATGAGCTGAATAAAGAGCATGAAATCACTTTGCGACTCTGAGTATATTTCAAGAACCAAGGGGCAAAACAGGAGTTCAATCAACAGATACAGTAATGCACCAAAGCTCATAAATTGCTCCAGCACTGCTCAACTGGAAATGTTCATATTTGCCTTGCCGTTAAGGAGAGTTCAGTGGCCCACCTGAGTGAGAGGCAGAGATTCTCTCTATGCTGCAATCTGCCACTTAGTGGATCCACACAGATCAGCAGCATAGAGATCCAAAGACAACCCCATTGCATTGGAGAGCGCTCCCAGACAGCAGTTTATTGTGGACTTATCAAAATACCATCCCCACAAGGAATCCCAATGGACTATTTCTACAGGTTGTTTTGGTCAGATTTACTTATCAGATTTTCTGCTGAAACAGTATATCTGGATTAAATCTTCATCTTCGCCTTCTTTTAATTTGTGAATCACTTAGCATACAATATCCCAAACCAATTTAAAATATTATCTATAAGTTACATATATAAAAATAGGTTTAAAAAATGCACCTTAAAAAAAGATAAACCATCAAAGGCAGATACTGACTGGAGTAGAGGGGCTTCCAAAGGGTAGATGCCACCACGGAAAAGGCCCAGTTCTGTTTTTTTAAAAAAATGATATTTATTACTTTTTCAAAATTTCCAACACAGCACTACAAACAAAGAGAAAAAGAAAAAAAAGAAAAAAAGAACAAATCAAGCAAAAACAAACAAAAACAATTTGAAAACACCTCAAACATTTTCAATATCTTATATTTCATTCACTTATTTCCAGCGACTTCCTCACACCTCCCTTTTTGTATTCCACTTCTATTATTTGTTTCAGCAATTCCTTTCCATCTTACTCTATTTTCTGTTCTATAATTATCTTAACACATTCTTGCCATACTTTTCCTTTAATTTTCTATTAATCTATTTATACTTAATTCCTTATGACATTTCTACTAAAGCCATGTAATTTCATTCCAACATTTTTCTAACATTCCTTAATTTTACAATATTTCTATAAATAGTCTTTAAACTTTTTCCAATCTTCTTCCACCGACTCTTCACCCTGGTCTCGGGTCTTGCCAGTCATTTCCGCCAATTCCCTATAGTCCATCAACTTCGTCTGCCATTGTCCAACACTTCAGTGTTTTCAAGAAGCAACCATTCTCTCAACCAGCAAAAGGCAGATGGTTCACAACGAAGTTTAAAGGTCTGGCAGGGCAGGTCCACCTCCTTCTTTAGCATCCATCAATATCTTAAGCTTAACTCGAGGCTTCCTGCCCTGCCAAACAACTCTAGGAGCATCCCTCTGCCACCTCCTGAAACCCTCCATCCCATCCAGAGCTTGCAATGTTTGAAACAAAAGCAACATCCCCAGCAACACAGCAGCCCTCATCCCCACCACAATGACTCGGCCCAACAGTAACAACTTCTGATTTGTCCATATTTCCAAATCCCCCTTCTCTTCAATCCAACATCCTTCACAGTTGTCCTTAAGCAGATTCACATTTTTGGCGGTCATACTAACTCCCAAATACCTCTCTTTCTCAACCAATGTTAGTCCTGTCGCCTCCTGAAACTCTGTCAGGCTTTCCTTTTCCAATTCAGGTAGGGCTCTGGTCCTCAAATTCATCCGTTCTTCTTTAAGTTCAATCATAACGAATGTCAGCTTATGTTCATCAAGTTGTCTTTGTATGGATGGGACTCTCCTCTCCAGTTGTATTACTTTAAATTCAGCAGCAAGGGTTTTTTCCCTGACTTCATCTGCAGTTTGCCGTATCAGAGTAGATTCCTGTATCAGTTTCTGGGTGGTTTCTGAATTGGTATTCACCTTTTGTTCCAAATTATTTAAACTTTCTACGATTAAATCAGTTTCAATATTTGCAACATCCAATTTCACATTTATCGCATCTGTTTTCTTATGGAGTTGTTCCAGCGAATCGTTTATTTTCAATAATGCAGCCACTAAGGCCTCCTCTGTCGACATCCTGTCTGTTTTTTCCTTTCCGTTTGCCATAACACTTAAGAGATTCAAGGTCAATTCCAAAGTCTCACACTTTTCTTATCTTGCAGCTGGAAATTCCCCTAGCCCAGCTCCTATAAAGTAGCCAATTTCAAAAGCTTCCACTAGGGGAAAACAGGTTGTATTTGTATCGGTCAATATGTCCTCTTTTAAACACAGTTTCAATAATCCGAAGTTAGTTTAAATTTTCAGTTACTTTCCTCCTTTTTTAAAAAACAACCGGAAACAGTAGAAACAATGTGTTTCTCTTATTTAGCTAGTTGTCAATGAACGTTCTAATCGCTGTCAATGAACATTCCAAAAAAAAAAAAAGGAAAAAAACCAACAGTCTTACTAGCAGCCCGTTTCCAGGGTCAGAGCGGCAGTATTTTAAGCCTCTTCCCTCTCTCCCGCAGGCATACTCAATCCGCAACTTCCCCCTCTCTTCTCCTGCCTCCAAGAGGGGGTTTAATGTTCTTTACCGTTGGAAATTTGATCTTTTACAAAAGACCTTCCAGGACTCCAGCTTGCAACTTCGTTGCCTCAGTCTATTTACAAAAAGGGAAGGCGGACTTCCTGTTTTGAACCTCCCCGTTACGATACCAAATTAAACTTTTAGAGATCCAATTCTTCCGTTTCAGCTCTACTCACGGGTAATTACTTTAAAGTCAAATTGTCCACAAGAAAAGGTCAGTGCTCTCCGGCAACAGCTATGCGGCTTCGCTCCGTGGAAGAAGCAGACGATTCAATGCACTGCGCCGCTCACCCCACGTCGCTCCGGAGCCCCAGAAACCGGGGTTCCCTGCGAGTGGGGGAGGCGCAAAAGGTGCCCGCTGAATCCCACGTTCACAGGCTTCTCCCGCCTGTGATTTTAACGGGTCTCCGCCTTCGCCGTGGCGGCCAGACCCAGATTTCCACGGAGCAGATTCCTCCCGGTCAGAGGAATTCTGCCATTGCTGGAGGTGCCTCCCCCGGAAGTCCCAGTTCTGACCCTGTGATAGGATGGTGTCTGCAGGGTAGGAATGTATGGGGTAAGGCAATATTTTAGGTATCCTGATCCCATCCTTAAATGCCTTTGCGCTCAATAGCAGCCATGTGGCTAATTGGCAGCCGCTGCGATTCTTTCAACAGAGCCGTAAAGTGCTGTCAATAGTCTGTCCCATTCTGTCCCATATTCTGTCCCATTTTGCACCAGTTGCAGCTTCTGGGTTAGCCTGAGGGGTAGGCCCCTCCCTGAACACATTGCAGTAATCCGATGTGGAAGTCATCAGCACAAATATCAACAGTGTTCAGACTATGCTAGTCCAGAAATGGGTGTAGCTGTCGTCTTCTTCTTCTTCTTCTTCTTCTTCTTCTTCTTCTTCTTCTTCTTCTATAAACATTTCCAATATTCAGGATTTAACATGGTAGCTTAACCTGAGGTGGCCAATGTGGTGCCCTATAGTTGCCGTTGCACTACAACTCCCATCACCCTTGACTATTGTCTGTGCTATGTTGTGGTGATGGGAACTGTAGCTCAAGATCTGTAGAGGCAGATTGTCTACTTCTACTTCAACCACTTTTGTTTTCTGATTAAAGAATGTTTCTTTTTAAAAGGGAGAAAGTGGAATGAAAGAGAAAGCAAGCAAGCAAGCAAGCAAGCAAGCAAGCAAGCAAACATAGACTTAAAGGACTCCTTAAAATTTCCTAAAACAAAACTATGTTTGGCATATTTTCAAGATGAGGGAGGAGGAATGAAAATGGGTGCGTCCAGTATGGGGACAAGTTGAGTTAAGAGAGTGCTGCTGTGCTCCTGTCCTGCTCATGGGAGTCACATAGGCGTCTCGTTGGCCACGCTGGCATCTTAGGCTTGTATCCATTGCAGGAATAAGTAGCTGCCCAATCAGAACAAGGATTTATGCTTGCTCATTGAGACTCCCTCCCCTCCTTCCCCTGCACACACCCCAAATCCGTTCTGGGATTTTCCCCAACCCCCTGGAGCAGATTTGAGGAGGGGGATGTCCTCTAGCACAGGCCCAAATCCCAGCGCTAACACAGGAAACTTAATTTGATCAACTTGGCTGTGAGTTATGGAAGACCTGATCCCTGCTTTGCAGGCCTTTTCCCGCTTGTCCAGGCTGGGGGCTGGGGCTGGACTGACTCCAGCTACAAAAGCTGAGGCCGCTGAAAAGGCTGTTGGTTTGGCAGCATACGTACCAAATAAAATTATTGACTGACTTAGCATTGCATTGGTCTGGAAGGGTGGGACAGCGTAGGCTGCAGTGAAAGAGCTTAAGACTCTCTTAACGTGCAATTGTGGGAGCCCAAAAAATAAAGGCAGTTTTCTAGTACCTCATACTGTTTTTAATAATACGTTTTCTGTCTGAAGACTGCATTAAAAAAACAAACCCTTCCTGTATCTTATTTTGTTATACCAATTAAAACAGCTCACTGATGAAAGACTTGAGCATTCTTCAACTGATAAATAAGTATTTTTAGCACCAGTGTGAAGCTTTCCCCTGCTTTTTTTTGCTTTTGAAATGGTGTTTCCCTTCTCCTGTACTGCAAGTGCTGAGAGCCACAAAGGTGAGGTTCTAGGACCAGGTTTCAATGTCGCAATAAATGGATCATAACACATGGCTTATATTATGCTTCTTTGACAGCATCACTGAGTAGAACACGCCTGAAACAGAGAGCCCTTGAACATGGCAACTAGCTGCAAAGGAGGGCGGGGGGCTCCTGTACATAATCCATGGCCACATTCACACCGCACAGTTAGAGCACTATGACACCACTTCCCCCAAGGTATCCTGGGAACTGTAGTTCATTAAGGTTGCTGAGAGTTGTAAGGAGACCCCTGTTCCCTCACAGAGTTGCGATTCCCAGAGAAATTTAACAACCAATCATTCTTCCATGGGAATGCTGGTAATAATTATAGCTCTCTGAAGGGAACAGGGGGTCTCTTAAAACCACTAGCACCTTTAATAAACTGTAGCTCCCAGAATTCTGTGGACTGTTTAATAGGGCATCATAGTGCTTTAAATTTATGGTGTGAATGTGGCTTGAGTGTGTGGAATGCAACTGTTCTGTAAAATAATGTTGCCGCATCATTTAAGAGACAACTTCCTGTTTGTTGGGTCTGGAGAAGATGAACACTGCATGTGCAATTATGAGAAAGGAATGTTTCTTTACTTATTTATATCCCGTCGTTCCACTCCAAAATATATCTACTTATAGCCCATCTTTCCACTACAACGTAGTGTGGCTCACATCATTACAACTATAATGACAATTTTAAAAAGAAAAATAACAAAAAGAGACAGTATGACAGACAAGTAAGCATCCTTGTTTTATAAGCCTTTGTTGTTCTTATACCTTAATCCTTTGGTATTTAGCAGGTTGGTCCTTTAGTTGGTTGGACTGCCTCATATCTTTGGTGTGAAACTATACACAATGCTAAGCATGTACAGTGGTACCTCGGGTTAAGATCTTAATTCGTTCTGGAGGTCCATTCTTAACCTGAAACTGTTCTTAACCTGAGGTACCATTTTAGCTAATGGGGCCTCCAACTGCCGCCGCACCGCCAGAGCACGATTTCTGTTCTCATCCTGAAGCAAAGTTCTTAACCTGAGGTACTATTTCTGGGTTAGCAGAGTCTGTAACCTGAAGCGTATGTAACCTGAAGTGTATGTAACCCGAGGTACCACTGTACAACTGAGCTGAACACAACACATTATTTTCCTGTTTCCAACCTCTCCTCCTTCCCCCTCTTCTCTGCACTCCCAATGTGTAGTTTTAAGGTTGTAAACTCATCAGGGTAGGGGCCTATCTTTATTTTCTAAAGCATCGTGCACAACTGATGGCACAACAAGAAACAACAACAGTTGTGCAGAAGAGGGGGTTGGGGCAGGTGCAACTTCTCATGATAAGCGTTGCCTACCAAAATGTCCTCTCCAACACAACACAACAGAAATCTCACTGCCATCCTTGGTATCATTTAGAGTGACCAGCTGCAAAGAAGGACAGCAGGACTCTTGTATTTTTTATCAGTCGCGTGGAAGAGGGAATTCTAGCAGGTGTCGTCATACAGGATTGTGAAGAACTGCTCCACAATTTACGGTATAGGAACTCTGCCGTCCTTCTTGGAGCTCTGGGCTATGGGGGTCCCCTCGTCTTCTCCGGCAATGCGAGACCTGCAGAAGGTAGTCCTGAGATCTGACTGAAGGGGGAAGTTGCAAATGACAGCTTGTCCACCCATTTGTCTGTAATTAAAAGTTGTGTACAGATATTTCCTGTGACACATCCCAGGGGCCCAGCAGCAGACATGGTGCTGATGAAACCAGGAGATGCTAATGAGGACTTCTGCATATTAAATACCTTGTTTGCACTCAGACAACAGACGGTGCTCTTCCAACGGGAAGGGGTGTTGCAATATTCATGCGGCCCTCCCTCCCACTCACCTTACAGGCTTCCTTTGCCAGCACTCACAAACAGGACCCACCTGTTGGCCAACTCTGCATAGATAGGAAAGGTATCTCCATCAATGGCCTTTTAAAAATTTTAAATGCAAGGACACTCCCAAGGGAGGACTGATTCACAGGAGGACTGCATTTCTTTGCATCAACCTGCACTCAGAAAGGAAGTTTAAACAGTTGGAAATAAGAAATTGTGTGAAGTCGTCTGCTGCTGATCTCACACATTTCTATAGTGGGAATGGAAGTCTAGAGGCTCACTCCGTGGCCCTCCTACCCCAAAAGACAGTGCCTGGGAAAGGGGAAGAGTCTCAACTGGCTAGTCTAATAGGAAATGGAGTTCCTGGCCCACAGTTCTGTTATATTCTAGAAACAACAGTTATAATTAAAAAGGCCTACAAATGTATTTGTTAGCATGCTCCTCTTTCCATATGGCTTTGAGAGACTCCAAAGATAATAACCAGCTTGGTAAGTAGGGTTCATCCTCTAAAATAACTAGGTAGGCTGGGCCTGTCCTGAACTCTACTCCTGAGGCTGTTAGTGGAAATTGCTTCCAAAGCCATGTGAATATCCCCCTCCTCCCCACACCAGTCTGCAGATAAGAGCTTCAAAGCTTTGAATCTCCTAAACGGAACAGGTCTAATAAAGCCATAGGGGTTATGTAAGCACAGGGTTTGCTGAAATCTGGATGGAAAATCCTAAATGGCAAAGTCTAAAAGAGAACAAGAGCAGCATCTAAGGGCTCATTCAGACTTCCTTTTGTGCTGTATTCCTAGGCACTTGAAAGTGTCCTGTCTGCTTCCCCTCGCTGCAAGCACATTCCCAATGAAGTCCTGCTCTTTGATGCTGAATCAGAAGAAATGGCAATCCGCGTAAAACCCGAATTGCTGTTTGTTCTGATTCAGCATTAAAGAGCGGGTTTTTGAGGGGGAAGTGTGGGGGTGGGGGGAAGTACTCAGACACAGCACTTTAAAATACAGGCCTGTGTCTAGAAAGTGTGGGGCAAAAGGTAAGCATGGATGGGCCCTCAATCTGCATTTGAACTTCCCCAAATGTAGATCAGGGCCAAGCAGAATGAAAAGTGCACATCTGGGCGAGGGGAATTTAAGTTCACTGGGGGATGGATTCATGAGGGTGGGGGGCGGTGGAATTTCCTTTGCATTTGATATGTTAAAAAACAACAACACTCCTGCTAAAAAGATCCTAGTGCAATTTTAGCAAAACATCAAAAAGAACAGTACTATGTAATTAAAATGAAATAAAAGAACAGTGCTAGGACCTTACAGGCAAACACCTCGATTATGGCATAGGCTTTTTGGAGCCACTTCATCAGATATATAATTCTTGATAATTTATGCAGTAATACATTTGCTGGTCTACTGGACTATTGTTTGATTCCTCCTATAATTCATGCCTAGGCCTTTGTTTGAAAAGGAACCAGTGTAACATACTCAATGCCACACCAAGAGCCTGTGACAGAGAGGAGGATTTTGAAACTAGGCACCAGCTGCAATTGCTCTCCAGCACATGCCCCAGAAACACACACAGACCATATATCAGTTGACTGAGCTGCACACATGGGAACAGTTGCATGTATCTCTTGGGACCTTGACCTACCTGATAACTCATACAATTTAACTTAACTAAGGCTTCCGCTTGCCCAGCCACTTTCCCCAGGGAAAAGCCACTCTTTACCGCTGAATCGGAACAAATGTCAATTGGGTTTTCTGCTGATCTACTCTGATTCAGCGCTAAAGAGTGGGTTTCCCTGGGAAAGCAGAGGGGCAAAGGGAGAACCGTTTAGACCCATGCTTTCTAGGCACAGGAGAAGCGGAAGTGTGGGTGAGCCATAAGACAGAGTTTGACTGGTTGACCAGCACCCACTGAAATGTCACTGGAGGGTAGCATTTGTAGCTGGAGGGAGATGGAAGGACTGTTGGAGGCCTGTTTGGAGTAGACAGACTCCAACAACACTATAAGCATCTTGGAGCCTTGCCCCAGTTCCCTGCCTCAACCCCAAAGCCTCACCAGCTACCCCCGCAGTCACTATAGAAATAAGAAATCTTCCCCAGTTTGCAACGTTTCCCCATCTCCGCCTCTATGATGGGGTGAAGAAACTAAGGTCCTGCAGATGTTTTGGACAACAGCCCCCATGATCCCAGACCGACTACTAGCTGAGGCTGATGGGAGCTGGAGTCCGTCCCCACCCCACGGTTTCCTCTCTCCCTACATGCAAACCGTGGCCATGCTTCCCTTCCCCCATCAGGCCATCTGGGGTTTATAAAGTGTTGGGTTGAAATAACGACAGACGAGTAGCAGGTGTCATGTGAGAGGCATCTCTCGAGCAAGCCCCGAGGAGACTCTTTTATTGAATATTCCAACATTGCCACAGGTACGCTCGTTGCTGATTGGTTAACAGGAATACACTGTAAGGGCATTAATCATGAAGGTTGGGAAAGGGAACACATGGTTACTAATGATTGATATTGCATGACTTGAAAGAACATAACAATCGCAGTCCGTAGATGTGGTCAACAATGCATTAAGAACAGGTCAAGGTACACTGTTTCATGAACTCAATGGGAACTGTTCAGAACATTCTCAGACTCACGTGCAGAGGCAAAAACTTCCCAGCAATAAAGTCTAGTCCTTCCCCCCCAAACTCAAGACTAGCAGTTGCTGCACACCACCACATACGGGCTCTGCGGCTCCTTTCCCCCCATTTATCCTTCCCTACCACTCTCTGCACTTCCCGATAAAGCAACAGGACACCCCCACCCCACAACGTGCAGCTCTGGTGGTGCTGTAGTTGTGATGGGGTGCTCTGCCCTCTTGTGGGCAGGGCAGATTGAGGAAAACTCTCTCCCCCCCCCCCACTTCCCACATGGTTAATGGAAAGGAAACTTCTTGCATCAGGTTGGGGGCTGGTGTAAAGCTGCCCCGGCAGTGGGGGCATGAAGGACTCTAGGGTATGGTGTAAATGTGTGTTTCAGCTGATGTGCAATGACTCTGGTGGCCTCTTTATCACGGTGATGGTTCACCTGGCATTCTGCCTGGGCGGTGAGGCCTCTGTCAAATCCTGCAGCCCCTCAGCTGGTGGATCTCAAGTTTAGGACTGCACTCAAACAAAACAAAACAAAACAAAACAAAACAAAACAAAACAAAACAAAACAAAACAAAACACAAAACAAAGGTATGAGCTCAGCCACTCTTTTGGATTGTTATGCCTCTTGCACTTTTCCTGTTTGCCCATTTGGACCTCAGGCACGTCCAACAGGTAGATCATGATCTACTGGTGGATCACTGGACGTCTGTGGTAGATCACTGGCCTCCCCCCCCAAAGAAGCCAAACAACTTTGGCTCCCAACAACTTTAACCTGATAAGGAACTAAGTATAAATAGATTAATAGAGTATTAAAGGAAAAAATAAGCTTGGAATGTGTTGTTAATTATAGGATAGAAAACAGAGGAAGATGGAAAGGAATTGCTGAAACAATTAATAGAAGTAGAATACAAAAAGGGAGGTGTGAGGAGGTCGTTGAAATAAGTGAATGAAAGATAAGATATTGAGAATGTTTGATGTGTTTTAAACTGTTTTTGCTTTGTTTTGTTAGTTTAATGTGTTGGTGTTATGTAGTGTCTTTGTATTGTATTATTTTTGTAGTGTTTAAATTGTTGGAAAAGTAATAAATATTATTTTCAAAAAACAAACAAACAACTTTAACCTGAACCCCCCAAAATGGGGTAGATCACTGCCAGTTTTTATTTTTTATTTTTTTAAATGATATTTATTGAAAAAAGAATTTTTTAAAAATTACACAAAATAAAAAAAATAAAATAAAAATAAAACTATCATTCTCCAATTCTCCACTTTCAATACCTTCTTTCCTTGACCTCCTCCTCCTCCCTTTTCCTGTATCCTGTTTTATAACAATCACAGCAAATCCTTTCCATAATTCATAGTATTCTGTCATCACATTACCTTGATCTATTTTCGTCTTATCTTATAGAAAACCTTAAAGTTTAAAACTTAAATCTTAATTTTTACCAACTTCTCCTAAACCTTAACATTCTTACCTAATTCTTTAGACATTTTTATAAGAGCCAAATAATTTCATTTCAACATTTTCCTAGCATTCATCAATTTTATAAGACAGTCCTAATGATAAAAATAAAAGAAAAAAGCAATCCAATCTTCATCCAACGTCCCTTCCTCCTGGTCCCGGGTTTTGTCAGTCCTTTTTATCCTATTAATCTAGCACATTAACCTGGCAATCTTATATCCGAGGCCCTCAAGTCACTTCCATGTCCCTTCTGTAACTCTTCTTTATATTTCCCTTTTATTCGTGGGAACTCCAGCTTGGTAGTGTTTTTGACCCTTTTCAGCAAAACAATCCCTTTTCCATAGTCCAAGCTAGGCTCAATGTAGTATTTACAAACATGTTCCAGATTCCCTTCAAAGTTGAGAGCCCCCACAGCTCCAGACATCTGACGGCCCCTTTCCAGACTTGAAGAGTCCAAATCTCCCTGTAAAGGGGGGTCTATCCAACCCCCCATTTCCAAACCAAACCAGATTTTATCTTTCCAAGTCTGGTTTTTTCCAAGTTCATTTATCAAATCCAAAAGTTTATATTCCTGCTGGGCCGCAGCTCTCTCCGTCTCTGGCGCCCAAGATTCAGCAAGGTCCTCTTCTCTCAGTTGTTCTGTCATGGCACGCTCCTGTTTTGATTCCTGGGTGGGCTCCGTATAGTTTCCCACTGCCTGTTCAAAGGTTCTGGCCGCATTAGTCATGAAATCCGTCTTCTGGCTTAACTGATCCAATAGGGCATTTATTTTACAGAGAGCACCCAACAGTGCTTCTGAAGACATTGTCCTACAAGGTCACAAATCCTTTCCCACAGTTGTAATCAGTGACAGCTGCAAGTTCCCAGGAATTAGTTACAATTTCATAGTTCCCCTCTAGGGGGAACAACTTCTGGTTGTTCTTTCTCTTGAAAACAATAGCAACAAAGTTTCTTTTTTAAGATATTTTGTCCATATTTATTCTTTTAAAAGATGAAAGGAAACAATGGAGTCACTATGTTTCTCTTCTTTTAACTATCTGTCAAAGACATTTGTTTCTGGTCAATGAGCTTCAAACGTCAATTCTGACACCCCGCTCCAGGATCCGGACGGTGGAAAATTACTTTGCTTTAGATTCACTTCTGCAGGTTTAAACAGCTCAGAAAAGATCCCCCTTCTTCTCCTGCTACCGAAGGGGGGTTCAGCGATTTTAAATGATGAAAGTCGATCCTTTAAAAGTGATTTTTAAGGCTCTAGTTTGCGTTGTCTTTGCTTTGTTCTAACTACAAGGAAACGGAAGGGTGACTTCCTGTTTAAACCTTCCCGTTTCAGTACCAAATTAGGGTGAATTTTTAAGTCCAAATTCCTTTTTATTTCGCCAGTTCTTATTTGAAGTCCAAATATTCAATGTTCCAGTACTCACGGTTGGTTGTTTTAAATGCCAAATTGTCCCAGGAAAAAGGCAGCGCTCTCCGGCAATGGCTATGCGGCTTCGCTCCGCAGAAAAAGCAATTGACTCACAGCACCGCGCCACTTCCCCCTCTTCACTTCGGAGCCCGTTTGTGGGTTCCTTTGCGGGTTGGGGGGCACGCTAAGGGTGCCCGCCGAGTCCCACGGTCACAGGCTTCATCCGCCTGTGATTTCCAGAAGGGTCCCCGCTACGCCGCAGCGGAAAAGACCCATTTCATGCGGAGCAAGTCCCTCCATTTCAGAGGGAGTCCGCCATTGCCGGTGGCGCCACCCCGGAAGTCCCACTGCCAGTTTTTAACTCTGTGAGTAGACTGAAGTCTCTTGGGAGTTGGCCACCCCTGGACTAGATTAGATCAGCAAACTCCAACCGGTTTTTGGTGCAAAGCATGCTGAGAAGGTGTACCTCACACACAGGCTCTCACACACACACCAAACCTTTGCCATTTGGGAACAAACCTTAGAAGAAGTTTCCCCTCCACTCTTCCTTTTACAAAAACTTTCCTTGCAGTTTCTACTTCAGCTTTTTTGTTTGCAGTGAACTGTCCTTGGGGTGTGTGCGTGCGGGAAGCCCTCAGGCTAGAGAAGTGCCTTTCTTTCGTGTCATGTAATTTCCTTCAGGTGCTGCTGAGATACCAAGGGTTTTAACGAAGCAACCGTCCTGTTCTTTCACTTGGGACTTTGAAAAATGTTGGCACCCCTGCACAATAATCCCTGAGCGCAAAATTTGCTAAGACTGGACCTAAAATAGCATGCATTGTACTGGGGGAATAATTACAAGTTGTCAAAACTGCTGTGGCAGAGAGCAAGAGACATCCAGGCTCACTGAATCTGGAATTGTAGTTCACCCCTGGATCCTGCAATCTAATTCTCTCCTGCCCCACCCCCACCCCAAATTATTCGTTTAGCTAGATAGGCTGCTTCTATAGCTGAAGAAGCAATGCTAAAAGACCAGCTCCAGCCACTCTTCAAAGAAACAGATTTCCTAGAACGATTTCAATTAAGCTTCAGGTCTAGTTTGGGAACAGGAACTGCTCTGATAACAGTCTCTTGCTTTGGGTGGTCCATTGCTGCTATTCAGTACTCATTTAGCTGTTTTGGAGTTTTTATACGCATCACTTTATGTCTCTCTCTCTCACTCTCTCTCTCCCCCCCCGCCCCCCGCAAATCACTGGGTTTCCCCACACTTGCTAATGCTCCCTCTTGTGCACATAAGGATCCACACACAGAAAATAAGTTCACTACTAGCTCCATAACCTCTGAGTCAGAAGAAGTGGTGGACTGGCTGAAGACCAATGAATTGAGTCTGGAGGTTTGAAATATTGTTGCACACACCCCAATGCAAGATTTCAGGGGTTCCAGGTGCTTTCCCAGGGTTCATGTTTCCTTTTTGAATGAGGCACAGTGGAGACCAAGATATCTTTATGATATATAGTTTATTTATACATATATTCAACCTGAGCCTACAATGGAGGGGTTCACAGCATGGACACTGCAAGAGGGTCTTGCTTCTTCCATAGCCGCAGCTCTGCATTCCAACAGAAATCAACCATGGCTCTGACCCTCTCTCCAGCTTGCCGCCTTTAACAGAATGCAACCTTTCCCCTCTAGATAACATCCCAGCCACCTCTAACAACTCTTGAACCCTGGCTTTGGTTCTTCTAATGAACTCTCAGCTGAAGGAGAGGCCCCACTCACTTGCCGTCTGGCACACAGCCTTTGTCTTCTTAATGGCTTTCTTAATGGACCTTTACTTTCCTTTTGTTTTCTTAATTGCTTATCTCCCAGGCGATTACCTCAGGAGACTGGTCTGGCTTATACAGGCATCCCCAACCAGCGGTCCTTCAGATGTTTTGGCCTACAGCTCCCATGATCCCTAGCTAAGAGGACCAGTGGTCAGGGATGATGGGAATTGTAGTCCAAAACATCTGGAGGTCGGGGACGCCTGGGCTTATATTTTAACTCTTGCTGGATCTAGGGGTTCAGGTGGCTTGATTAAATTCTAACATTTACTGAATCCAGGAATGCAGGGTGCCCAGCACTCAACAACTCTAACACTATATATTGGATGATGCTGATTCTTACACACTCTCTTTTACTTGAATGGACTTGTGTTGAAGAAATTTCCAGTGGATTGTGCCCTATGTTTCTCTATCCGTGTGGGCACATTTGTGACTTCAGAGTGTGCACCCTGATCTTTCAAAAACCGCTTGAGAAGCAGTCCCATTATTGCCTATGCAAAAGGGGAGCCAGTCTTGATTTTGCACTTCTCTCTTTACAGAGATGTCTGCTTCCAGAGAGGTTTCATCACCAGCTGGCTTCCTAATGCTCTGGATTTGTTTTACCCCTTTTTAATGGTGATCACACATATAAGCTTTGTTCAGCATCCTGCTGCTAAATCCCAGCCCTCTCTCTTCATTGTTGTGGCCTCTGAGGAGCTCATTTCCTCCGCTGTTTCAACCCTCAAGCCCAGTCCTTTACTGAGCTCCATTCTGCTCATGGAATAGGAGACTCTTTGTTAGGGGTGTGTGACTGGGTCTTTGGAGGGCAACTCAGAGCCTAGGCAGAGCTGGGATGGGGAGCGGGAGGCAACACCACCAAGACATCAAAGAGGTCATGTGCCTTGAACTGCAGCCAGTCTGCCTCCAGCGAAAATTGTGTGGCAGAGAACGCTCTGCTCAGTTCTATGGTTTGTTGTTTTACACCCTTAAGGAGCAAGCTAGCAGACAAGGAAAGGGCAGCTTAAGTGCCCAAATAAATAAAATAAAAATAGAAAGGAAAGGGGGAAAAGGAACATCCCAACATGCAGAGAGGTGGGGGGAACATTGCTCTGGAATGTACTTGCCAGGCAGTAGCAAGTTTCAAGGATAGCCTTTTAGAGGGTTGTTTTTCTTGTGGGGAGAGAGTACTGAAGTCTTTTGCTGTTTTGTAATATCTCCTTACTGCCAAATGCATGAGCTGAGAAGCTGGGAGAAGTGCTAACCTTTACAGTTCTTCCAAAGCAGCAGCAGCAGGACCTTGGAAACCATCAACTTCCTTCCTTCCCAGTGAACTGTAAAACGCGGACTTGTTTCTCCTTTGCTGGCCATGACCCAGTTCCTTCATCCTTCCCACCTCAGCCAAGGAGAAGCATGCCTGGAAGATAGGAGCCCCTAGCTATCAAAGGTTGCGCCAGAATTTTCTTCACTTTTCAAAGCCTACAAAAGCCAAAAGGAGAAGGCTTCTGTGCCTATCCATGGAGGATGCTCACAGGAGTAATTATGGTACAGTGGTACCTCGCAAGACGAATGCCTCGCAAGACAAAAAACTCGCTAGACGAAAGGGTTTTTGTTTTTTGAGCTGCTTCGCAAGACGATTTTCCCTATGGGCTTGCTTCGCAAGACGGAAACGTCTTGCAAGTTTGTTTCCTTTTTCTTAACACCGTTAATACAGTTGCGACTTGACTTCGAGGAGCGACTCATAGAACGCGGTGTGGTAGCCTTTTTTGAGGTTTTTAAAGACTTTGGTGATTTTTGAAGCTTTTCCAAAACTTTCCCGACACTGTGCTTCACAAGACGAAAAAAATCGCAAGACGACAAAACTCGCGGAACGAATTAATTTCATCTTGCGAGGCACCACTGTATATTAGAATGGCATAGACACAGTTACCCTCCAGAAAAAAATTAATCTAGGCAGCATAGCCACTAACAGCAGAGACAGGGACAAGGCTACAGAAGTTCCAATGTAAGAGTGTTTGGAAAACACCAGGAGATAATGATATGCCAATAAGCTACAAAAATAAAATCCAGCCAATGGCACAGGAAAGAATTGTATATATAACGAAGAAGGCCCCTTCATTAATAGGAAACAACAAACAAACAAACAATGATCCAAATGACAGAAGGGTCAAAGGACAGCAGGAAGGTTCCACCTCCAATGGCAGTATTTTGTTGTTTGGAAAATGTGGTTGTCTTTACATGTGCTGACTCCTGACATACTCCAGCATGTTTTGATCCAGAGGGGAAGCGTTTCAGGGCTGGCACCTGAATTTGCCAGCATGTGATTGAATCCCACCCCCAAATAGCAACCGTCTGGAGGTGCTTGCTTTATGTCGTGAGCTGGCAGATGGGTGCCCTTTTCCTTATGCTGCCACCTCAAATGCCTCTATGGTTGCGCAGTGCAAGAGTTGTCAGCATAAGAGAATGCATTTTGTATTGCTGCTTCACACGATGCCACAAATATTTCCAGCCCTGTGTCATTTTGACAGCATTTAAATAAAAGGTTTCAGTTTATTTTGTATTAATTTCTCTTGAGACAGAGTGCTTTTTGCCCTGCTACTGCCACAGGGTTATTTCTGGTAGACTTTTAATCTATACTGACACCCTTAGCAATTTCCCCTTTCCCATCAGTTGCCTTCCAGGCCTTAAGCTCCCACTTTCCTAGCAATGTTGGAACATGAAGCTGGAGTGGTGGAGTGGACAGACTCTTAGTCTTGGCTTGAGGAAACATGGGTTCTGCATTATAGTCCTTGCTTATTCAAGTCGCCACAACTGCAGGGACGGAGCTTTGTGTGCATAATGGTTTTGCAAACATGCAGCCTCTTTCAGATCTTCTGCCCAGTGTGCATATGGGGCAGGAGAAAGGCAGGGATGAATGATAGTCCCCTTCCTTTTGTACTTATATTCAGATACATGTCTGCATATGACTTGACTCTCCATGCAATCTATAATTTACTACTGAACGAAACAATTTTTTTTGTCTAGGTTGTATTGCTTCACACCGATGGTGGGAGTTGACAAGATGGAACTCACAGAAAAACTATTATTTTATATAGAAAGCTAGCATGTTAGGAAATCTCTCTAGGCTAGAGTCTCTCTCCCTAACATGCCCGTTTTCTGAGTGCAGTCAACCCTTCTCTTTTAATATAGACAAGCAGCCCATGATGTGAGTCTCCACATGTAATCTGAAGTTGTATCGACACACAGATTTACCACCTCAGTGAGAGCCTGGGCTGTCTTCAAGAGCTGTTGTGAGCATAAAACAGAATTGAGCCTCATATGCTACCCTAAGCACATGAGCAGGAGAAAAATGTGGGCAACAGGAGCCCCTTTCTCATTCCAAAAGGCCATTCCCCCAACCCAGTGATGCTGCCTGCAACAAGTTCTCTTCTACTTTCATCCTATAGAAATAAGAGTGAGAGTTCCTGCAGAAAATACAAATGTGTTGCTTCCAGTCATCCGAATGCCCCTCCTCCTCTGTTTCCAGCAAGGGCTCCCAGCATCTCTTCTTCCCAGGCTCCCTGGTTGCCCTGCATGGTCTCAGCTGCATGCCTCTCTCTTGCATCCCTTGTATGGTATTAAAAGGCCCTGGGAGGTTTCAAGGAAACGTTATGAGCTGTTTCTCATAAATGTGTCCAACTTTTTAAATAGACCCTATTCCCAGTGGGCCTTGATGTTGTGCTGTCCCTTCACAGCTGCGGAAGAAGCAGCATTTCAGCCCCATCCGGACCCATAGTTGAAGCAGCAGCATAGCTGCACCCCCAGCTCTCGCAGGTCAGCCGTTTAGCTTCCCACTGCCTCCTACAGCCCCTTCTCTCATTCATGTCCTTCTTCTGCTTCAACTCTGATTCTCTTCCCTTCCTTTGCAGCAGAGATGACCTTCCCATGAGGCAAACCAACTGCTTCAGCCAGAAGATTTTGGATGCCATGAGAAGTATGAGACAGGCAGCCTGAACCCTGCCTTCAATCAACCTACTACTGGGAAGTTCTCCTGCACAGGCCACATTGAAATCAACCAGTCTCCTGTTAATTTAAATGAGCTGCATTGGAGACCTGAGTGAATTATTATCTGTGTTAATTAAGAGGGCCAGGGGGATCCTATTTTGATTTTCCACCTTGAGCTGGGAACTGTTTTGCGCCAGTCCTTTTCAATGGACAGATCAGAGCAACACATACAGTAAGCTGAGGTCTAGTCTGCACATGCAACAGAATGCATTAGATATGCAGTAACAGAGTCCAGAGATGGTGGAATGGATCACAATGGAGATGCCATTTTCAAATGTTTCTCTGCATATAAAATAAACTTCTGTACAAGAAAGAAGTAGACTGGGCTAGAACCTTTCTCCCCAATAGATGTGTTGAGGGGGCACCTGAATATGTGAAGGCTCAAACCACTGATAGAAACAGGGGCATGAAGTCAAGTTCCCCCACCCCCATTGTTGCCCGGTGCATGGACTCCTCCAGAAATGCACAAAGGTCTGAAGGGGGTTTCAAAGTGTGTTCTGTTAATGCCTTAAAAACCTCTCTGTGACAGGGAATCAAGACAAGTCAGGGCTGCCAGTCACAGGGAGGCTTCTAAGCATTTTCTGTAGAATGCACTTAAAAAACTCCTTAAATGTGTGAAGTTCTTAAGGCGAATCATGTATTCAGGGGAGGCAGGGTTCACATGTCCTTTGGGTGTGGTGCCCAAGAAGGCCCCTGGGGAATTTCACTTAATACATATTTTATCTTACCCACAAGGTTCATCAGTAAAAGGAGTTGTGTTCTGTTAAATATGCTACCTTTGACCAAGCGGTCAAGTTGATCAGGAGTTTTGGGAAGGGTGCACTTTTGGCAAAGTGTGACGTGGAATCTGCGTTCCGCTTACTTCCTGTCCATCCACTTGATTTTAAGTTACTTCGCTCCCAGTTGGATGGAGCTTATTATGTGGATAAGGCCATGCCGATGGGCTGCTCTATATCTCGTGCAGCTTTTGAAGCCTTCAGTACATTTTTGGACTGGGCCTTGTGTACCAAGACAGGTTTAAGGGGCGTGACCCATTACCTTGATGACTTTTTAGTAAGTTCTGCAGCCAATTCTGGCGAACGCTTGCTATTGCTGCATGCATTTAATGACCTAACTAAGGAGTTGGGTGTTCCCTTGGCAGCTGATAAAACTGAAAGCCCAGTCATGAGGTTGTCTTACCTTGGAATCCAGTTGGATACTGTGGCGCAAACTTCCTCTTTGCCTGAAGGAAAATTGGTGGCCCTGCGTGACATCATTATGGAATTTTTGCCAGGGGAAAAGGTTAGAAAGGAGAGCAGGACTGGGATTCCTTTTAATAGGCATCTCAATCCCTTCCTTAGCGGGTGGGGGTACTAAATCAACTTCACACAAATACTAAAAGCACAGAAGCAAAATAGATGGCACCCCCACCAAGACAAGATGGCGCTCCTGCCAAAACTGGGCAGGGCTGACCCTCTTCTTGCAGAAAGAACCCCAAAATGGCAGCTGGAACAAAAGGGAGTGGAATTTCCCACCCTCAGAATACCCAACCGGCCACTACAATAATGGGGGGGGGGGGGACACAGCAATCGCTGCTAAAATGGAGAGGGAATTCTCAATGCAGCAAAACAATGTAACAATTCTTCAAAAGTGCCCAGATAGCGACAATCGCGAATCGCCCAGGCTGCGTTGGCTATGAAGGCTCAAAGCTGCAGCCACAGCTAAATTACAACGACACTGGCCGCTGCAAAAGGGAGCCCGTGGGCAGGGATCAACAGCGGCAGGCTCTGTAACCAGGACGCTCAGGGGCTGGAGCCCCGTGGGGCAAAGCCCCACGAGAGGAAGGGAAGAGGAAGGAAGGGAGGAAGAGGACAACTTTAAAGGGAACAATAAAGAAGGAATTAACGAAAAAGCAAAGGGTAAATAACGGAAAGAAATCACCAATCTCTGTCGCACAGAGGACACGCTGTTAGCTGTTACGCATGCATGAGCCAAAAGAGAAGCTCTGAGTCACATGCATGGGTATATATAGGTCCCTCGATCCGTTTAGATTGCACCCCATTGGCCAGATTGAACCCAACATTGAGGGACCTACCAATCGGGTGTTGTGGCTGACCAATCTTACCCAACTACAACACAGGTGGTCAGTCTCCAGGTCTCACCGCAACACGTGCCCTCTTTTAGGGAGGACACGATTTGTGTATTCAGGTAAATATGTGAACATGTCTAGGATGTCTTTGCTCTTGTTTATGTGGGGACTCTGGGGAGGCATTGTTACCCAGCTGCATCCTGAAGTGGTGAAGCTCCAGATTCTACCATCCTATTCCCCTTCATGTGTCCACTGGGTGTCATTCTGCTGTCGGCAGGCCTCCTGTGGTCCCAGCTCCAGTTTGCCGCCTCCCTGCATTCCCAGTTCCCACCTCCCGGCTCACCCCACCTGGGTCCATCTCCTCCTCCTGCTTCCTGGGGTCTCCCCACCAGCAAGTCGCTTTTGTGTAAGGGCTGCTGGTAAAAGGCATTTAAAAATGTTAATGCCAACATTTCAGATTTGTAGTAGAAACTAATTAAAACTGTTATTGTTGGAGGATTTGAATTGCCCAGGTGTGAATCATTATCCTCATTAAAATAATCAGGGAGACAAGGATGTGACAGGAGAGCAGATGGATGGGAGCTGTACACGTGAGATTCCTGTTCCCTCCAGGAGTTTGGGGATTGGGGAGGGAAGAGGAAGAGGAGCACTTGCTTGGCTTCCCCTTGTCCATTTAATCGTCAGGCATCCCAGGAGTATACAAAACCCATCCCGGTGTGTTTGTGCGCGCATGTGTGCATACTCTCAAAGTTGACCAAGCCTAAAGAGAACTTGTGCTCTGTTTGACCACAATCTACATCTGAGGGGAGGGGAGGTGTGGCCTTCAAATGTGACCATATTTAGTTGACTTAAACTGAGTTGGTCATTGGGTCATCTAGCCTGGCGCTGTCTGTGGCAGCAACTCTCCAGAGACTTAGACAGAACTCCTTTTCCAGCTCTGCTACATATGATACGTTGGTTGTTGTTGTTGTTTTTAAAAAAGTCTTAATTGAAATAATCTTAGCCTTCATATAGACATAATCAGGGAGAGAGGGATGTGGCAGGAGAGACATACAATATCTCAGGAGCAGGGATGGGGTGTGGCAAGTAAACAGAATGCGAACATGGGCAGAACATTGCAACATAGATTCTACTCCATCTGCATCTGAATATGAACAAGAGATCAGGCCAAAACCAACCGATCTAAATGGCTTCCAGCTTTCTTTGATTGTACATATTTGTCTTGTTGGACAGTGAGATGCTCATTATCTTAAAGATCAACATAGTCATACAGAATTTAATTTGTCCTACGTTTTCTGACAACGTGACACAGCTTCCTTTTGGTTAACCCCTTCCCTGCCGTCTATTCTCTCTGGCAAAATTGTTTCCTGAAGGAAAAATGTGAGTCCTGCAAGGAGAAAAGCAGCTGGAAAGGGGTAATTTTGAGAATGCACCCCCTTCTCCCCTCCTCAGCTTCCGACTGCATCCTCCAGCCACTGAGAGAAAGCTTCATGGAGCTTCAGGTGCCTGTTAAAAGGCTGGGCATGTTAGTGTGCATCTTGTTTGAGCTTTGGGAACTATTTGGGTTTCGGTTTTAATCTATTGTTTGCTTGGCATGGGTCTCCAGGATAGGTTTACTCAAACGTTCAAATGAGATAAAACATTGCTAAAGCCTTTAGGGCTAGGCAGCATATTCTCCATGGCCAGACCATAGTCCTCTGAGGTGCCAGCTTGTTCTTCCTCCCTTTTTAAGCTGAAGAAAACACACCACTGCTAACTGGGATGGCATTAAGGAAGGGTCAAGGCGAGGGGCAGGTCCCCCTTGAAGCCTAGGGAGAAGCGAAGAGCATGTGGCAATGTATGTATGACAAGAAGGCAAGAGAGAAAGACACTCTTAAAAGTTCCCAAACTTATGGAAACATGTTTAATGTTAACAGCATCATGTGAAGGCAGGAGATGTTGGGATGAGTATGGGCAGGATGGACCCAAGACTTTTCACTGCCTTAGGCAAAGCCAACCAGACTGATAGCTGCCTTTTACTTGGGCACTGGCAAAGAGGCCGCCTCCTCCTCCTCCTCCATTGCAACTAGAAGCCAGTAGGGTAGTTTAGAAGGAACAGGGAGGGCTGCATGGTGTGCACACCATGCAGTGTATTACAACACCTCTCTCCTGCTTGCTCACCTGGGCAGCTGGCCTATAGTTCTTCCCCTTGGTCAGATGCTGCTGGTGGCATACAGCTTATTTCTCACCTACTGTTCCACAAGGGGCCATATCTCTGGTGGGGGATACATTGTGCTGTGGGGTAGTTTGCCCACTTTTGGTCCCCACTCTTCACTCAGCTCTCGCCTCTGGCTCCTAGAAGTTGTCAGCATGCGACAGTGGCCACACCTGGTTGACTGGCTGGCTAAACCAGGTGAGGGGAGCCAATGGGTCTCAAACCCTTGGTGAGGTAGGGACTTCCCCTGCATGCGAAGACAGGCTCCAGTGGATTGAATGGACAAGACCAATAGGGGGTCCAACAATCAAGAAAGCAGTTTCTGCCCGTGCTGTAGAGGGAAGTGAGGGGCAGATGGGGCTCATCAACCCAGGAAGGGAGCCCATCTAGGAGGAGGAAAACTCTGAATCTAAACTGCCACTGCCTTGTGGGACATCTTCACAAGAAGAAAAAGGAGTAAACCCTACACAAATCCAGAGTGGAGTCCCTAAGGAGATTGGATGGCGCCTTGTACACCTCCTTCCAGCGACTCCTGCAGCAAAGCTGAAGCCAAACGTATTGCTCTGTTTCCTTTGGACCCCATCAGTGAGTCAGGGAGAGGGGTCTTGTCGTCTGGGCAGCCCAGGACCTCCATGCACACTGCCCGGGCTTGTGTCCCAGGGAGGTCACTTTGGTGCTGTAAATGCAGTGGTTTGACTTCACCCCCAAAGGCACAGTCCATTGTCTCTCGAGGCTGATGGATATCAACAACAACAACTGTTCCTCAGGCTGTGGGACCAGGACCCGCTGAAAGCCACAGTTCTGACTTGATATGTTGCACATTCTACAGGTAGAAAGAGGGGTCACTAGCTAAGGAGAGTGAATAGGTTTTCTTTGGAGAAACAGATGGGCTCTTCAGGAAAGCTTCATAGGAAATACTCAAGAGTTTTAAGGCATCTGGCAAAGCTGGTTGGTGCATTAAACAGACCTAAGCACAAGACCTAAGAAACATGTGGGCTTGGGCTTCTTTCTGTAGGAGGTACCTTCTGATTCTTTAATTTACCTGGTTGAAGAGAAAGTTTTGATCCACGGGAGTAGGAAGACTTGGATAAAGAACAGTAATTAAAACCGGAAAATCCGGGGCCTGGTTCTTAGTACTGAAACACTGGCATTCAGGCCAACTTTCTACATTATTAGAACAGTATGACTGAATATGGGGGCTCCCCTCTCCCCTCACAGTTTTTAACTGGTGTGCTTAACACCTTCCAAGCCACATGGGTCTTGCTTCCCCCAGGCAACATCTTTCATAGTTACTTCTTTCTTTCAGTTACAGCAGCAGAGAGACCATTCTAGCAACCTCTGCAGAAGAACTTGGTGATGAGGGCAAGCCAGGGCGAGGCAGTTGCATCAAGGGGTAGACAGTGTGGGGCGGTGGCATCAGCTCCCCAGCCATTCTTCTTGAATGCCTGGCCATTCTTTTCTGTTGGAAGACAGGGCTGTGTGCCGAGTGGCCTCTCAGGTGTGGTGGAGGAGATGACCATGTTGGCAAAGGTGAAGCAAGATTCAGCTGGCAGTCTCCACTTGGCTTCTGAACGTGGAATGGGGCAGGGAGATTCCTCATGTCCTTTCCCCTGGCAGAAAACTATCTTTGCTCAGCCCTGTGGGTGATCTCATATCATGTCCCAACACAGTGGTCTGTGTCATGCTGCTTGCATGGAAAACAGATGTGAGCAATATCTTTTTGGATGTCAGTGAGGTTCCCACTGGAAATCTTGATTGCCATGGTTACTTTGAAGAGCTGCAATACTCTCTGTTTCACCCCCTGTTAAAAGAGGATTTTACTGAAGGACATGGGATAATTTTTATAAATAAACAAACCTTCATTTCAGAGTCTCATGCCAAATCTCCTTAGTGTCTAAATAAAGGGGGAAAGCTAGATGGTTCTTCATAAAATCCCCGATTCCTGACACACATGCCCTCAGTTTTAGCCTAATCATCTTCCCCATAGCCTGCCAGAAACAGAAGCAGTGATAACCAGTGAAAGCTGCCGGCCTCTTCTGGCTTGCCTGCCTTCTAGCATGGAGCCCCCACCTTCCTATAGGAGAGCCAAACTTGAGATGGTGACAGTGACAAAGCAGTGTGGGAAACAGAAAATTCTTGCCAATTGTGCAAAAAGAAAGGCTGGGAAGGCCCATTTTTAACAGCAAAAGGGGTGCATACATAGGCAAGGGGTACCCTACTCTCTCCTTGCCCCATGGTTTATCTCCCTGCATGGTTCCCTCCGGCCAGGTGTCTTTCTCCTTAGTCAAGTTAATATTGGAAGTGGCTGCAGGGAAACAAAAAGCACTTGGAGGGAGGAACCATGGGGACATAAGCAATGGGTATGAGGAGGGCTCTAAACTTTTCACCTCTCCATCCCTTCAAAAGAGACACTGCCTACCCTGATCCATGTGTGGACACATGTGTTTATCTGCTGTTGCTGTTGCTGCATCTGGTTTGATCCAGATGCATCTCTCCCTTTCCACCCCTGGCGCTGCCAATGCTGTACTTTCTGAAGTGCTCTTGTTTGGATGACTAATAAAACCTGTGGCTAGAGCCAAGTGCTTCACTTCTGCAATTGATTTGAATGGATAAGGGGGCTTTCTGTGGAATAACAATCAATAGTGCTTGATGAGTCCATTAGGCAGAGCCTGGCAGCTAACCTTGTGTGCATCTCTGGAGCTGACAAAAAGACCTGGCACTTGATTCTCAGGAGCGGAGCCTTTCTGAAGCTGACCCCTTTAAGGAACATGATCAATGCCCAAGCAGAGGTTGCCCTGAATATGTACAAACAATGGGCACATGCTTCAAAACCACGCTGAGCAAGAGGGGACTGGTTGTGTCGGTGCAGAGGCATTCCAAAACTCCTGGCTGTGCAATGCTCTAGGACCTTCCCCTGGCTCTGCTATGTCTTGCAGTGCAGGCAGATGGCATGCCTGAGATTCCCTGCACATTCAAAGTGGTCCCAGGCTTGTGCTTGCTACAGCTACTGGGGCTGCCTCAGAGCACGGCCGAACCTGCTGCTGCTGCATCTTGCTTCTCTTGCTCTGCAACAATGATTGTGTGTTTGCAGGGCCGTCTTAAGTATATCCGGCGCCATGGTGCAAAGATGCCCCCCGTTTTCCAGAGTTGCTGACCTTTTTACGGCGCAGACGGCAGCTTTGCGGGGCTGGAGGAGGCGAGCAGCGGCTGGAGGGTGGCTCTCTTCCAGTGGGGAAGAGGCAGAGGCTCCGGGCATGGTGCTGCTTCAGCGAGGTGAGCAAGGGCAGTGAGCTGATGCTGGGAGGTGCCACGCCTCACCTCGCCGCGCCTCGCCCAGCCTCTGCCTCTTCCCTGGGGCCCGTGCCATGGTGGCCACAGCAGGTGGAGGCTCCGGGTGTGGCGCTGCTTCGGCATGGCATGGCAGAGGCAGGTGAGGGCAGCAAGCTGATGCCGGGAGGCACTGTGTTCAGCCTCCACCCCTTCCCTGGCAACCTCCAGAACTTGATGCCCTGGTGCCCTGTGCCACTTGCCTCTATGGGCAAGACGCCCCTGTGTGTTTGAGTTTGTTGGTTTGAGTTTGCTGGTCCCAACACCTCTGCCTGTCTGTTGTACCAGAAGCGGTTTAGTCATGCTGGTCACATGACCTAGAAAGCTGTCTGGGGACAAACGCCGGCTCTCTTGGCCTGAAAGTGAAATGAGCGCCACACCCCATAGTTGCCTTTGACTGGACTTAACCATCCAGGGGCCCTTTATCTTTACCTTTGCCTGTCTGAACCACCTGTATCCCTGGGTGCTGGTACACCTTGGGCATGTAAGTGCAGCTTATGAATGATCACACACAATACTGTACAGGACAGGCTGTGTTTTCTGCTTAAACAGCAGCTGTGATATTAAAATAATGTAGGCTAAGATTATGCAACTTGCTTTGTCAGAGACAGGTGCATGAACAGTGAGGGGCTGACTGGAGTGTCTGAGAGAAGAAGACGGAGTGAAAAATAAATAAAACAACTCAATTTAATTTTTTTTAAGGTATGCTCCAATGCAAGGTCACAGACCCAGAGGGGGAGACATACAGAAAAGGAAATTACAACAAGAATGAGACTGAATGGAATCACATGCAAATACCAGCCCTAAAACTGAATGGAAGGGGGCAAGGAGATAACACTGCACAGAATAAAAGTTTGCACATATAATAATTGAACAAACTCAAACTGGGGGGAGAGGATATTATAAGATGGAATGAAAAGGAGCCCAACAACTAAGAGTGAGGGCAGTGGGAGGTGATAATACGACACTCTAAGGAAGCCTTGCACAATAGGACCAAAACAGAAAAGGCAACATGAAGAAGAACAGAATGAAAATATGTATTGTTGGTAATCAAAATGGAAATTAATTGGAAAAGGAGTGTGGGAGGTCAGACGCAGCAGGTGGCATGGCTTGGTCCAGCAAAATTCTTCTGTGTGCTGCTCAAGAGAAACCTGCTCAATGGGGGCCTTGCAGAGATCCCACCCCAGGCAAGCCCCAAAGCAGCCTCAAGCAACACAGTTCCATTTGTGCTTCGTACAAAGCTGTTACACCTTCCTGCTACTTAGTAGTTGTTGCATTCAGACCTTTAGCATCTGGTTTTTAGGGTTGTTGTTTCTAATCCAGCCTTTCTGATATCTACGAGAGCAAAAGAAACAATAAAAATGCAATTTGAAAGCAATATACTGTACAGGGCAAATATATCACCCAGGGGACGGGCCTCTCAATAATCAAATATTATTGGACTTTGGTATAGCTTTCTCACTTCTGCATCCGATCCTCATTTCTTTCTGATTTTCTTCTTTGGCTTTGAAAGATCAAATGAGCTTACTCCATATGATGCATCTATCCAGGGTGATTACTGATGAGATCCCTTTATTCTCTGCCTGAGGCTCTCCACATGCTAAGGGCTACCGTGACCATTGGGACTGATGAGTTTTGGAGTCCAAGGACAGCTGGATGGTCACAGGTTGCCCAACCCTCCTCTAAACAATTGCTCACTATTAAATAGTAGTGAATAAGGGCTTAGAATCATAGAATCATAGAATCATAGAGTTGGAAGAGACCACAAGGGCCATCGAGTCCAACCCCCTGCCAAGCAGGAAACACCATCAGAGCACTCCTGACATATGGTTGTCAAGCCTCTGCTTAAAGACCTCCAAAGAAGGAGACTCCACCACACTCCTTGGCAGCAAATTCCACTGTCGAACAGCTCTTACTGTCAGGACGTTCTTCCTAATGTTTAGGTGGAATCTTCTTTCTTGTAGTTTGGATCCATTGCTCCGTGTCCGCTTCTCTGGAGCAGCAGAAAACAACCTTTCTCCCTCCTCTATGTGACATCCTTTTATATATTTGAACATGGCTATCATATCACCCCTTAACCTCCTCTTCTCCAGGCTAAACATGCCCAGCTCCCTTAGCTTGCCGCTTGCAGTAACAGTTACAAATTATTCCTCAGAAGGATCTGTCCGAGGTACTTACTTCATGTTTACTTCTCCTCCTATTAACATAATCTCTTGCATGGGAGATCTTCCATAGCCCCCTGGATTTTGTGTGGAGCTTGAACATGAGAACGCTCAAGTGGGTTGTGCAGTGGAGATGAATCCTGTTACCCTGACTCATGGAAAGGTCACGTCTGACAGGAGATCTGGATATTGCTGGCATTAGCAACAGTCTTTAACCTGCAACTGCTGAGGAGAAAAAGCCACTAAATGGTTAATGTGTCCAGGAATAGAAAACAGCCTTCCTGAGTTCATAGAATCATGGAATTGTAGAGTTGGGAGGGATCCCTAGGGTCATCTAGTCCAACCCCCTGCAATGCAGGAATCTCAGCTAAAGCATCCAAGGCAGATGGCCATCTAACATCTGCTGAAAAACCTCCAAGGAAGGAGAGTCCACCACCTCCCAAGGGAGACCGTCAAACAGCTCTTCATGTCCTAAAGTTCTTCCTGATGTTTAGTCGGGTTCTAGGAAAAAAATAGGGGTTGGCTTTTACAGCCCAACTCCCCATCAAGGGACTCAGTGTCCCCTAAGTCCAATATTGGTCAGAGAAGAATGGATGGAGGCAGAATCCAGGGAAAGCAAGGCAGAACTTTATTTTTCTGTTGCAACGGAGTTCCTCCACTTTTTTAGGAGGCAAAGACCCAGAGCAAGGTGTACAAGGACCTTTAAAGACTTTGGAAATTGCCCGATCCCTTAGCCAAAGACCACCCAAAAAACATCATACATGTGTCACAGAAAGAGTTGGTCTACAACAGAAATTTGGGCTTGTCTCCTGTCTGTCCAGAGAATGAATGCTTTCTGATTGCATTACCTGGCCAGTCGGGCCTTTCCTTTGACATGGCAAATACCTTAAATACCTTAGTTCTTGAATCCAGGTCACAGGCCTACCCTATTCATACACAAAATATGCCCTTAAGGCAGGATTTGAAGGATTTGTAGGTGAAAATAACTACTGGGAAAGGTTTCTCCAAGAAATTTCTTTCTGCAGAATAAATATTTATAGTCATTAAGAAAGCCAAGTTGGCTTTTTGGGGGCTTGTTCTGTGTGCTAAAATAAAGTGTAATTTTCTCAGGGAATATTTCCTAAATTCTGAAGGGTGGTAAAGCCTGTGACGTGTGTGTCTGCTATGTGTGCGCGCCATAAAAATTTATAAGAGTTGGGATCTCTTTAAAAACAAACTAAAATCTCTGATGAGCTCTGAAGAGCTGGGGTGCAAGAAGTATTATTTTCTTTCAATGACTTTGGATGGTGGCTCACCTCACTTTCAGGGGAGCCGTCGTCAGTTCAAATGCACATTGTACAGTATTTGAATGAAGCTGTTGCACAGCCCTATTAGACAGGACAGGATAGTGTGCCTGTGGGGAGTGAGGTCAGCCTATCATACCCCCCCCATAAAAGGGCCAAGCAGATGACAACAAGAGAGCCAGGAATGTCCAGGATAGATGGAGGGCTTTCTGGATAAGCCAGTGTGGAGCTTGTTCGGCCTGCAGGGCAAAGGCAGCCTTATGGCCAAAGTGCTTTTTCTTCTTGCAGGCACTCAGCGCTGAACAAAAGCCCCTTTCTTTGAGGAAGAATGAGCCACAGTTGCAGATGGCCCCCCGGGTGGGGCAGGAGCTTTGGCCCTGCAGCACAACTATAAGTGGCTATAAAAGCAAAGGAAACACCAGGGTGCTTGTGTCTGACCTGCTCAGCCTGGGTCAGCGACCTTTCCAGTGAGCTCAAGGCTGGGGCTGTGGAAAGGATAAGGGGTGACTTCACAGGGAAAGAATGCCAGACCCCTCGGTTTATTAGCAGTGCTGTGCATTCATACTGGTTGTTTCTCAGATAATCCCTGACATTTTGCTCTGCACTGTCATTTCATCCTTCGAGACAAACTGTGTGTGTGTGTGTGTGAGAGAGAGAGAGAGAGCAGGGGGACTGCATTCACATTGCAATTTAGTCCATCTTCCCAACGTTTCCCTACCTGATAATTTTTGCATTTTATTTGATATTTCACACAACATAAAAGTCCCTTCTGGAAGTCTAGTGAAATGTAGTGGAATTTTAGCACCCGTTTCCTTGCTATTTGCTTCTAATGGGGAAAGACTGTTGGCAGCCCCCTTAACCCAGAAAATTGCAATTTTGTGCTGCAGTTTCCCCTCCATTTTCATGGATCGTGTCATGTGAGAAAAATTGGGGTGGTTCTCTGGCATACAATTCTTTTCTGCCCGTTTCATGTTTGCATCGTGGAGGAACAGAAGCACCCATGTGCATAAAGGGCGGCAACATTTCTGACGACATTGGCTGTTGTGTCACATGACACCCACTGGTATGAATGAAATTTTGGAAAACATGGCAGTATATGGGTCAAAGCCCCAGAGTTCCATAATATGGCAGGTACTGCAGTGTGGAAGCAGAAAATGGGAGAGAAGCACTAGCAGTATAACCAGGAAAACCAACACAATAAACCCCATGTCTATTGCTCTGGACGTACACCCTAGACAGACAAGCAGAGGAGAAGGAGATGCCATATGTCAAAGTGTGACTGCTACAAATAGCTTTGGGTTTTTCACTAAGCTGTAGCCGCTCCCCGCATCACACGTTCCTAACCAGGTGCTGTGCTACATTCTCCTTGGGTGCCTTTACCTGGGTGAAAAAAATAGTTTGGAGTTTTTGCATGTCTTCAGTCTTCGAAGGCAGGGCCACATACAATGCACTGTGGTAGTCTAATCAGAAGGTTACCATCCAGGAAGAATCACAACTGATGAAATATATTTCTTCCACAGAAGCTGCCTGGCTCTCCAGCGGTGATGCTAGATGTATGCATCTTTCTTTTGTAAGCTACCCTGTGATCCTTCGATGGACGGTGATATAGAAATTTAATAACTAAAAATAATAAATCAGCACCCCACAAGAGTGCACACCTGATCCTATGGTTGAGAATGGGTTGGTCAGCTGACAAAACTCACAAACAGCACCTCTGTGTTGTGCAGGCTGAGCATTTGCTTAAGAGATTATTGTAAAAACATCACCAGGGGAAAGGACTAATCCCCACTCCCTGCTGTTCTCATTAGATTTACAGCAGTTGAGGGGATGCATTTCAGCAAAACAAACAAACAAGCCCATCAGTATGTTATCACTGGGCATGGTGAATTAACTGCACTGCCCCCTTAAGGAGACCCCAAACCAGTCTCCAAACTCCCCACCCCCCTTTAAACTAAGAGAAACCCAGTGCAGGCCTGGTATGGCGTTCTGGCAGGGAGTTGTATACAAGTGCATAAATAAACCAGCTAATTTAGCATCTCTGGGCTAAACCACTGAGCCTCTTGGGCTTGCTGATCAGAAGGTCAGTGGTTCGAATCCCCATGATGGGGTGAGCTCCCGTTGCTTGGTCCCTGCTCCTGCCAACCTAGCAGTTCGAAAGCACGCCAAAAAAGTGCAAGTAGATAAATAGGTACCGCTCCAGCAGGAAGGTAAACAGTGTTTCTGTGCGTTGCTCTGGTTTCGGTGTTCCGTTGCACCAGAAGCGGCTTAGTCATGCTGGCCACATGACCTGGAAAAACTGTCTGCGGACAAATGCCAGCTCCCTCAGCCTGTAAAGCGAGATGAGCGCTGCAACCCCAGAGTTGTCTGTGACTGGACTTAACTGTCAGGGGTCTTTTACCTTTACCTTTACCTTTTTTATGTGGAGACTGAATCAAGGTTCAACAGGCAACTTAATCAGGAGATGGATCCTGCGTCTCCTGGAGTCTTGTTTAGTAGGTCCTATTTCAGGAAAGGGACATGGGTGGCACTGTGGTGTAAACCACTGAGCTTTGGGCTTGTTGATCGGAAGGTCAGCGGTTCGTATCCCCGCGACGGGGTGAGCTCCTGTTGCTCGGTCCCAGCTCCTGCCAACCTAGCAGTTCGAAAGCACTCCAAAAAAGTGCAAGTAGATAAATAGGTACTGCTCCGGCGGGAAGGTAAATGGCGTTTCCATGCACTGCTCTGGTTTCGCCAGAAGCAGCTTAGTCATGTTGGCCACATAACACAGAAAAACTGTATGCGGACATATGCCAGCTCCCTCAGCCTATAAAGCGAGATGAGCGCTGCAACCCCAGAGTCGTTCGCGACTGGACTTAACTGTCAGGGGTTCTTTACCTTTTACCTTTTTATTTCAGGGAAAGAGATTTTGCGAGGCTGGGGAGAGCATCTTCCTCCTCACAGCTTAGTGGTTGTCCCATTCTGGCCCTGCAGAGAAGCCTCTAGGGCAAAGCTTGTCAAAGCACCAGGAAATGCTCCTAGCCAGTGCTCCCCCCCCTTCCCTAAAAAAATGTTTAGGGTTACTCTCATTTTCCTACTCATATTGAAATACTGCCCCTCAATGAGGCCAAACTTAGATTCACAAAATGATTAGAGGTATACGCACCCCTGCGTCCCCCCAGAAAAAAAGCACTGCTCCTAGTGAACCACTTGCTCTGACAAGGTGTAAACAAGTTATCCTCCTTTGGATAACTAGTCTCTTAAAGGGCCAGCCCTCTGGCCTGGGCACAGTGGGAGGCACTACCCTGCCAGTCTGACAGCAGGAAAAGGAGACCAGTTGGCTCCTGACTGCCAGCCTTGGGTTCAATGGTTTACTAGTCACCAGTGTCAGGCTCACAACCAAGAGCATGGCCCAGGCCTTGGCCAGTGATGCTGTAGCCTCCAGCTCGGGGTCCAGGTCGCTGCTGGACTCCAGAGTCCCCCAGGGGCTCATTTCCTGATCTCAGATAACAGGGCTTTCTGGCTGAGACTTTGGGGACATGCTGCCAGGCAGAAGAGAGCACTGGCCCAGGTGAACTGGCCTGACTCAGTACAGCATAGTGGCTGCTGTCTCTGTGTTTAGTTGCCCGCGAGATGCTGCTCCCTGGACAGGCTGCCCCAGGTTTGCCTCATGGAAGCCTGATCACTCCCAGATTTGCAAGCAACCTCTTGTCCTGAGATTTTGAATTGTCTGAATAATGGCATTAAACAATTTGCTTATCAAGGGACAAATTATTTGTACATATACTTTCCCACTTTTCACCCTGCTGTGCTCAATCTCAGATCAAATACACCATTAATTCCCTTCAGTTGGAAGATTCCTATTATGTGAATCATGAAATTATTTGACGATGTTTAAAAATAATAACAAATCAAATAGCTATCCACTGTGTCTGACAGAACACAAAAGAGACAGCTTCCTCTGAGCTATACAGTGGAGAGGAGCAAACTGTTCTGGAGTGGCTCCTGATTCTAAATAACATTAAGGGCTCATTCATGCGCTCATCCCGCTGCAGGAATTGTATCCCGCTATATAGGGCAAATAAGTCATCCTATACACAAAAACATGGCTTTGCGCAGGCAGTCCCACAACTGGATTGTGGGGAGGAAGCAAACAAATAGTGCTTTTATTCCATTTGTGTATAACTCCTAGCCAAATAGGAGGAGGAACAATATTTTATAATGGGGAAAGGTTTTACTAAAAACAGATAAATAGCCAATCACAAAAGCTTGCTTTTAATTATAAAAATTCCAAGCAGTCCCCAACCTGCGCTCAGCTCTCACCTGTGGCTCCTTGAGGCTGTCAGCATGCAACAGCCGCCTCACCCCCGGAAATGGCTTTGGCCAGGGGTCAGCAAACGTTTTCAGCAGGGGGCCGGTCCACTGTCCCTCAGACTTTGTGGGGGGCTGGACTATATTTTGAAAAAAAATAATGAACAAATTCCTATGCCCCACAAATAACCCAGAGATGCATTTTAAATAAAAGCACACATTCTACTCATGTAAAAACACGCTGATTCCCGGACCGTCCGCGGGCTGGATTGAGAAGGCAATTGGGCCGCATCCGGCCCCCGGTCCGTAGTTTGCCTACCCATGGCTTTGACTGACCGGCTAAACCAGGTGAGAGTTGCCGATGGGTCTCAAACTCTCAGTGAGTTAGGGACTTTCCCTGCATGTTTGAGAAGATGAGACCAATAGCGGGTCCAGTGGTCAAGAAGGCAGTTTCTGCACATGTTCTAGTCTAGAGGGAAGTGGGGAGCAGGTGGGGCTTGTCAAGCTGGGAAGGTAGCGCATCTAGGAGAATGAAAACTGTGGTCCTAAACCTCCGCTGCCTTGTGAGAAAGGCGTTGGGAAAATCTGTACCTGCTGCCTTATGGGACATCTTAAAGAGGCAGAAAGGCTAGGGAGTAAACCATAGGGTTTACAGATTCATATTGAAGTCCCTAAGACTGTTGGATAACTGCTTATATGCCTCCTTCTGGCAACTCCTGCAGCCAAGCTGGTGCCAAACGTACTGTCCCCATACATGCTGCCCAGGCTTGTGCCCTGGGAAGGTCACTTCAATGCTCCTAACACAGGGTTAGACTCTGGAGGTACACTCCATTGTTTCTTGAGTCAGACGGATGCCAACAATAGATATTTCAGCAGGGCCATTTGCCATGGATGCTTTAGCTGGGTTTCTTGCATTGCAGGGAGTTGGACTAGATGAACCTTGGGGTCCCTCCCAAATCTACAATTCTACGATTCTATGATTAAGAAACAAAGAGACAATTGACAATGCAAATACCTAGTGGACAGAGACAGAAGGAAGGAGGGGGCGGTTGCCAGGGTTACAGGGGCATGATGTCATGCAGGAAAGTGTGCCTTTTACAGGAGGCTTTTGAAAGGAGCAAAAAGGAAGGAGGGACAGAACTCCTTGTGGGCTGGTGGGGAGAGGTTGCCCCAGAGACTGGGGGAACATGGCTGTCTTCTGCTCTGGACCCAAGCATGCTGAAACTATGAGAGAAGCAACAATAGACACCCTTGTAATGTTCTGCACCCCCTCCACAGAAGAAGAGTTTGGATTTGACATCTCGCTTTATCACTACCCTAAGGAGTCTCAAAGCGGCTAACATTCTCCTTTCCCTTCCTCCCCCACAACAAACACTCTGTGAGGTGAGTGAGGCTGAGAGACTTCAGAGAAGTGTGACTGGCCCAAGGTCACCCAGCAGCTGCATGTGGAGGAGAGGCGAAGCGAACCTGGTTCACCAGATTACGAGTACACCACTCTTAATCACTATACCACACTGGCTCTCAGGTTGTAAATATGTGCAAATATATATGTGCAAATGTGAAATATTTGTAACTATTTCATGCAGATATTTTAGCCTCTGTTGCACCTTAATTTTCTGAAGGAAACACAATCCCTGCGTAAGGGATAAGACCCCTGGAATCTTTTGCACTGCTCTCTTGTGCAGAGACTGAGGTGGCCAGTTGCAATATATGAGTTGACCTGTAATATATACAATGGTTCATGAGAATGGGAGACGATAGGTGAATTTCTTGTAAATATTTTTTCATCAGACTAACATTTTTGGGTTTGGGAGAGAAAAAGTACTCAGAGATTCCCAGATGACACAAGAATTCTTAACCAAAGACAGCTCAATCTTGCTTAACTGGAGACCTCTAGTCAGCTGTTTCTCATAAATTCTTCTGTTCGGCAAACACAATGCAAGCTAAACTCAGCCATTTATAATAATTCACTGGACTGTATTTTATCAAAGGTCCAATGCAGAGGCATGCATTTAAACAAATATGGATGCTGATAAGGGAAAATATCATTATCCTGGTTTTTCTGGACACTGAAATGGTGGCTACTCTCTGAAAAATATTTCCAGTGTTCAGAACTCTGACAGCAAATATTAGAGCTGCTAACTTTTACGTAAAAATGGGAAAGCTTGCTTGCTTGCTCATACATACATGCATGCGCGCGCACACACACACACACACACAACCAACAAGATGTTAATTTAGCCATTAAATAACCTGCATTAATGAAGGTTGTGGGATCCTGCAACTGCCATGAGGACAAGACCAAGAGATGTATTTTATCACACCTGCTAGCTGTGGCAATTCAGGCTCGTGTGGCACATGTGTTCTCTTCTAACCCTGCTTCAGTGCGCCGAACAAACATCTTACAGTAAATGTCAGGTGATTATTGTTCTGCTTACAAAGATCAAAAGGGGAGCGGCTGTGATATTACACAGTTGTTAATTGGTGGGGAATTGATTGTCATGCTATTCATAAAAGCCAGCACTCTCCCTTTCTCTATGCTTCCACCCACCTGATAGCTTCCATCTCACCCACCTCTAACTGTGGCTTCTTCAGTCTTCACACTCCACGCATGATTCAATCGCCTCCCCTCTCATTCTCCCACCATCCCAACACTTTTGCATTCTTCTGAAGAAAAGGAAAAGGAAAAAGAAAATCCTGGGACTGTATATATTGGGGGGGGGGGATGAAAATAAATTGAAAGCACAGAAAGCTGCAGCAAACTGCAAGTGTGCTAAGTTCTGGAATTAATCTTAGAAATTCTCTAAGTTAAATGGAATAAAAGGCAGATGGGCACAGGGGGCAGAGTGAACCTGCAGAAAAAATACTGGCACTGACTAGGGGAAATCTGCTCATCTCTCATCCCTAATTACTGTATTTTTTGCTCTATAAGACTCACTTTTTCCCTCCTAAAAAGTAAGGGGAAATGTGTGTGCGTCTTATGGAGCGAATGCAGGCTGCGCAGCTATCACAGAAGCCAGAAGAGCAAGAGGGATTGCAGCTTTCACTGCACAGTGATCCCTCTTGCTGTTCTGGCTTCTGAGATTCAGATTATTTTTTTTCTTGTTTTCCTCCTCCAAAAACTAGGTGCATCTTGTGGTCTGGTGCATCTTATAGAGCGAAAAATACGGTAGCAAGAGCAGCACAGGGGGATCAGAAGCTATTGTGCAAAACCAGGGAGAAGGAGTCGTTTGCACCCTTTTGCTAACAGAACTCATCTGAACTGGGCATTTGCATTGAAGATGGTGAACTGGAACCCTCCTGGAAAAGTCCTTTAATTTAGACTGGTTAAAATGCCCAGGAATTAAACCCAGTAATTGTAACAGATTAATGACACACCAAAACCTCAGGGGAAATGCCTAACAGCCAGTAGGTTACACAGAGATGTGGCTGTGGGAATAAGGGGTTGGGAAGTTTGTTGCCATGAGGCCGACAATGGCGCAAATGTCCCCTTTACTGCGTGCATTGCTCACTAGTTGCTATGTAAGGGTCAATTAAACGCTATCTGCAGACACTTGTTAGTGCAGGCAATCAGCAAGAGGTCCTCAGAGGGCCCCGATGGAAGGACCATGGCACCAGCCAGGCAGCCCTGGGGACCTCAGCTTTGTTTGCTTCTCTCGCCTACATTAGAGGCCAGCACTGCTGCTATGGTCAGGCTTCTGCAATTTTCTGCTGGGAAGAGTAGTGGTCTTGCCAATATCCTGCATTCAAAACTCAGCTCACACCTATCAGTGTGTGTGTGTGTGTGTGTGTGTGTGAGCGCGTGTGCATCTATCCATCCTGGAAATGGTAAGGGAGGCATATTCAGGACTGCATGGAAACATTTGAAATCCTAAAATCAATTTCAGCGCCAAGAAAACATGGCTTCTGTAGCCCACATCAATTTTGCAGATTAACAGGGATTATGAATTTTGTATAATTTATTATGCAATTTTACTATTTTGCATAATTTAGTCATAATTTATTGCCAGTCGTGGGGAAAGAAGTTACGCAAGATCCTTCCAAGCAACTACAATTTTATTCAGCCACCCATCTGGCTATTGAGATTTCACCAGACATGGCTCACACCCTTCCAGACCTTGCAACCATACGAGCTAGAAACATGTTATTTTAAAATGAAGCCTGGGGTCAGACTGCTTAATTTTGTATACAGTGTCACATTCTTCACTTTTTCTGTGCTCCCATGACATTTCAGCATATGTCCAACCTGGGTTATTTATTCCTTAAAAGTGCTGGTAGCGCTATTCACTTCAGCATCAGTTCAGCATTTTCGGTGGTAGTGTTCTCTTTGAGTAGAGCTCTCATTTTCCAGCTCCCAATGACTAGCACTGTTCCTCAAAAAATAAAATAAAATAATAATTAAAAAAATTCTCAGGGAGTGATGATGGTCAGATTTGATTGATCATTTAATTTTTATATTGCTTAATATATTAAAAATACCTCTAAGCGATGTGCAAAAAACTGGAGCAACAACAGACAACTTAAAATATTGAAAAAGTACACAATTGCATATAGAAATGTTCCATAGCTGCATCCCACTCATCTTCCCTCTTCACACCCAGTTCCAGGTGCAGCAGGTGTGTTGCATTTCCCAGGGGGTCCAGAAGATGGGGAAAGCCCCCCCCCCAGGTCTTTCTTCACCCTCTGTACTCTTCCAATTCACCATTGCTCCTGCCACCACAAAATGAGAGAAGGCCCAAGATACATGTGCTGTTGTTATTTCAATTATCCTGCTTTTCACTATCTAGCTCTCAAGGTGTAATACAGTCATACCTTGGGTTACAAATGCTTCGGGTTGCGCAATTTCTTTTTTTTATAAATGATATTTATTAAAGTTTCAAAAAATACAAAAAATACAGAATACAAAAAGAAAAAGAATAAAGTTTTTAAAATATAACCAAAAAAGTAAAAAATAAAAAGAATCATACCAAATAAGACAGTTAAAAAGACATTAATTTTCCATAACCTATCTTCCCTACACTTATTTCCCCGGACCTCCTCATACCTCCCTTTTTTGTATTCCAGTTCAGTTTGTTAGTTCAGCAAATCCTTACCATTAAGCTTTTACCCAATTGCAAACCTTTTTTCATGTCTCTTAAGGCATTACAGCTAAAAACCTCTTAGTTTCTATCCAACATCCTTCTAAGATTCCTTAATTTTACAATATTTCTGTAAATAGTCTTTAAATTTCTTCCAGTCTTCTTTCACTGACTCTTCTCTCTGGTCTCGGATTCTGCCAGTCATTTCCGCCAGTTCCATGTAGTCGATCACCTTCATCTGCCATTTTTCCAGAGTGGGTAGATCTTGTGTCTTCCAATACTTTGCGATGAGTATTCTTGCTGCTGTTGTGGCATACATAAAAAAGGTTCTATCCTTCTTTGGCACCAATTGGCCGACAATGCCCAGAAGAAAGGCCTCTGGTTTCTTCAGAAAGGTATATTTAAATACCTTTTTTATTTCATTATAAATCATCTCCCAGAAAGCCTTAATCCTTGGGCACGTCCACCAAAGGTGAAAGAATGTACCTTCTGTTTCTTTACATTTCCAACATTTGTTATCGGGCAAGTGATAGATTTTTGCAAGCTTGACTGGGGTCATGTACCACCGGGTTGTGCAATTTCGGGTTCCACACTGCACCACACCCGGAAGTACCGGAATGGGTTACTTCCGGATTTCAGTGCTTGTGCATGCACAGAAGTGCCAAATCGCAACCTGCATGTGTGCAGACATGGCGCTGTGGGTTGCGGACGCTGTGGGTTGCAAATGTGCTTCCCGCACGGATCATGTTCGCAACCTGAGCGTCCACTGTATATGCAACATACAATATTTAAAACATAAGTCAAATCTCAAAAAATCTAATAAAAATCAAAACATCGGTAATTTGAAATCTCACCATGGTGTCTGGAGCATTCATTCACTTTGCCCAGGATGCCAGATTTAAAAGAAACACCTTGATTGGAATTTAGAAGTTTACATTGCACCATTTCTGACCCAAGTGGACCAAATCTGTAAAGGGGCCACTTCTAGTCAACCAGAAGCAGTGGAATATTCTCTCATTGCCACTGGCACCCGCTGGCTGAGAAAACTGTCTGATGTGGTCGATACCCTGTGTGAGGTGACATCCTTTGTGTTTCTACATCGCCACAAAGGTGTTGGGGGCATTCTATAATTTTCTGTGTGGCATCTACCAGGTCAGAAGTAGAGCCATCCAGATTCTACAGGTTAGAGGGCCAGGTGTGGGACAATGTAAAGGGACCCCTGACCATTAGGTCCAGTTGTGGCCGACTCTGGGGTTGCGGCACTCATCTTGCTTTACTGGCCGAGGGAGCGGGCGTACAACTTCCGGGTCATGTGGCCAGCATGACTAAGCCGCTTCAGGCGAACCAGAGCAGTGCACGGAAACGCCGTTTACCTTCCCGCCAGAGCGGTACCTATTTATCATCTTGCACTTTGCCGTGCTTTCGAACTGCTAGGTTGGCAGGAGCAGGGACCAAGCAACGGGAGCTCACCCCATTGCGGGGATTCGAACCGCCGACCTTCTGATCGGCAAGTCCTAGGCTCTGTGGTTTAACCCACAGCGCCATCCACGTCCCGTGGGACAATATACTGTAATGCAATTCTAGGCAGACCCCGGCCGGGTGAAAGAGTGATCCCGTTTACCCAGAAGCCTTTGCGTTGTCTGTTCATTGGAACAGCTCTGTTCCCCTTGCAATTGAATAACTGACAAAATGGTCATGGGCTGGTGCGTTCCCTGCCCCCTCCCAGGGTGACAGACTTCTCTGTGGGCAAATCCCAGCTTTTTCATGGTAAAAAATGGTCTTGTACTAAGAAGCCCTAAACTTGTTACAAACATGCTATGATTTGGCAGAGCTGAAAGTCAGTGGAGGAGGAGAATGGGGGATGAGTCACCCAGTCTGTGGGGAACTTGATTTTGCTGTCTCTGATCCTACATTGCTAATTAATGCTTGTTCAATATACAACCCCAGCCCTGTTCGTGCCTGGCTGAGCTAATAGGAGAGAGTTAAATCTGGAGTGCTCATTTCAGACCAAGGAAACTCCCACGTGGAAACCTGCAGCTTTGGTGGAGGCTGCTAATTTATTCTCCCCTTTCAAAAGCAGCCTTAAAAGAGCACGGCGTCGACAAATGTAACTGCACCAAAGCCTCTGTGATCAGATGCCTCAGCCAAGCTGCTAGGTGCATGTCTCCAGGTCCTTGTCTAATCTCCTCACATCGGGAGACCAGTGTTGCTGCACAAGGCAGAGCGCTGGTGGCTGTGACGTCTTTGGAAATTGCTTCTGGCTTCATTACCGGAGGAAACCTTCCCAGATGAAACAGGCTGTTTGAGGGCAACAGGCAGAGAGGTTGACAAGGCTTCATAGAAGCAGCCGCACTAAATCCAAGCTCTTCCCCTCCAGGCTGCAGCCCTTAAAGGGAAATTGCTGAAAAGGCAACCGTGTGATCCAGGGCGAGGTGGGGGCAGCAGGTGGCTCCAAAGAGAGGGAAGAGTAGAGAAGAGAAGAGAAGAGAAGAGAGCAAGGTACATTTTCCAAAGAACTACAAGAACTACACTTTGGTCCTTCCTGTTTCCTTGGGTCTTTTCCCTGCCTTCTGATTTGTTGAATCAGTTATGCCAATTAAACACTGATCGGGCATGTGCACAGATAACCATGTGCGGGTGGCGCTGTGGGTTAAACCACAGAGCCTAGGAATTGCCGATCAGAAGGTCGGCGGTTCGAATCCCTGTGATGGGGTGAGCTCCCGTTGCTCGGTCCCTGCTCCTGCCAACCTAGCAGTTTGAAAGCACAAAGTACAAGTAGATAAATAGGTACCACTCCGGTGGGAAGGTAAATGGCATTTCCATGCACTGCTCTGGTTCGCCAGAAGCGGCTTAGTCATGCTGGCCACATGACCTGGAAGCTGTACGCCGGCTCCCTCGGCCAATAAAGTGAGATGAGCACCGCAACCCCAGAGTTGGTCACGACTGGACCTAATGGTCAGGGGTCCCTTTCCCTTTCCCTTTATGGTTGCCATATTCAAAAAGTGAGAATCCGGACAGAAAAGTTGTTGAGATTTTTTTAAATAAGAACTCCTTAAAAACTAAAGTATTTTACTTATTTTTAAAGGAAAATCGCAATACAAACAAACAACACTGACAGGTTTTCCCAGACATCTCAGCCGCTTTTCGAAAATTCCGCCCAGACACCATTTTCGATGGGCAAATTCTGGCTATGTCTGGGGAATTCTGGATGTATTGCAGCCCCAGATATGCACACCGTGTTTGGTTTGGTTTTTTAATCCCCACACAGGAAGCACACAGTCAGACAAGTGTAAATTCTAAGCAAACACTTTTGGAGTTTTCTGATTTTCTAGGTGCAAGATTCAACTCACCAAAGGCTCAAACAATATGATTATTTAAACCGGCAATGTCCTCTATATCTGGGGCAGGGGGATGCCATTGGCCATGGTTTGCTTTCATATGTACTCTAAACCAGAGCTTTCTAAACTGTTCATGTTTGTGACATACTTTTTAGACATTCATCATTTTATATTTACTATATAAATATATATATTTACTATATACTATATAAAGGTAAAGGTACCCCTGGCCGTTAGGTCCAGTCGTGGACGATTCTGGGGTTGCACGCTCATCTCGCTCTATAGGCAGAAGGAGCCGGCGTTTGTCCACAGACAGCTTCCGGGTCATGTGTCCAGCATGACTGAGCTGCTTCTGGCGAATCAGAGCAGAGCACGGAAACGCCGTTTACCTTCCTGCCTGGAAGTATTTATCATCTTGCACTTTGACGTGCTTTTGAACTGCTAGGTTGGCAGGAGCTGGGACTGAGCAATGGGAACTCACCCCATCGCGGAGATTCGAACCGCCAACCTTCCGACTGGCAAGCCCTAGGCTTTGTGGTTTAGACCACAGCACCACCAGCGTCCTATATACTATATACTATATACCCTTCTGTTATGAAGCTGCATAAAAATGTTAATAAACAGCAATCATGTTTGCAACTCTATGGGAAGACCATCAGGCCACAGTTGTCTACACCAGCCTTAGTCTTGCTGTAATAATGAATTATCTGAGATTCTGATTTGCTGTCTGATATTGCTGCCTCTTTATGCAGCTGTCCTTTCTTTGGCACATAACTAACAAAGGTCAAATCTCTGAAAACAAAAAATGCTACTGTTCAAATGCCTGGATTTGGGGACAAGGATATTGTAGTTTAACAGTGTAAATGTGGTGTAAATTTATTAACCACTGCCTGATCTAGATTTTGAGATGCCCAGGCACTCACATATATCAGCATCATAAACACATGATGTTTCAGATTCATAACACAGCCATACTATATGGATTTAAATGGCATATATGCGACCTTATTGGACACTTGTAAGAAGCACTGCAAAATAATCTCGCAACTGGGGTCAAAATTCAAAGGCCAAATTAGTAACATGATCGCTATGGTTTTTAAAAACGAAAACATGTTTTGCAAGGTGACAAGGAAGGTCTTAACTTGATAGGAATATAATTCATCTTTTCTGTAGCTAGCATCTTACATTAGACACTGTCATTTTCACCTCTTATGATGTTTCATCCTCAGCTCAGTAACCAAGGCCTGTGGCAAGTCATTCTACTGAGCTGGTAGTATAGGTCAGGCCATTTCTTTCTGATGATCCAATGGCGCTGGGCCAAAGATTTGCACAGTGTATAAATAATTTCATAAAGTGAGTACTGTGTAGTTGAATGTCTGCTGGTATTATATGCAAAAACAACTTACTGAACTTTTAAATCTCAGTCCTTCTGGACTTCACTCACCAGGAAGTTTACTCTTGCCACTCCTGCATTACTTCCAGGGTGGGCATGTCTTGACTTTGGTTATCTAGAGGAGCCAGCACACTCCCTGAATCAGCTTGATCACTGCAGATTCAATTTGGTGAGCCGAATTACAACGCAGCATGCTTCATAAGCATATATGTCACACTCTGGCACATATTTTCCAGTGGCTATGCCACACATACCTCAGAAAGGTATCATATACTACTGGCCGATACTCATCCCCAGCTGGTGTTTCTGGAAGTAGCCCTTTCAGATCTGTTTGAATAAATTCCATGGTTTCATAGACTGTGGCATTTCACCCTAATGGTTTTTCTCTCTCATCTTGCTGGTGCTTTATTTTCTTGGCAGATAAGACAAATGCACCCATTGTTTGACATCCTTTGACATGCCAGGTCAAAAAAAATCTGTCCGACACCCAGCCAAGAGTGCTTTTTCATACCCCAAGAGTATGAATCATCATCATCATGAAACCATTCAAGTTCTGTTCTCTGTAAAGATGCTGGCATAACAAATAAGTTTGTAACAGAATCAATGGATATTTTTTTCCTTAACGGGGCCAAATCTCCCCATTCTAGGTCTCTTTTGATACATCTGTTGGCACACAATAGGCTTAGCCAGTTTGGTCAGGGATGATGGAAAATGGAGTTCAGGAGCTGGACCATAAAGAAGGCTGATCGCCAAAGAATTGATGCTTTTGAATTATGGTGCTGGAGGAGACTCTTGAGAGTCCCATGGACTGCAAGAAGATCAAACCTATCCATTCTGAAGGAAATCAGCCCTGAGTGCTCACTGGAAGGACAGATCCTGAAGCTGAGGCTCCAATACTTTGGCCACCTCATGAGAAGAGAAGACTCCCTGGAAAAGACCCTGATGTCGGGAAAGATGGAGGGCACAAGGAGAAGGGGACGACAGAGGACGAGATGGTTGGACAGTGTTCTCGAAGCTACCAGCATGAATTTGACTAAACTGCGGGAGGCAGTGGAAGACAGAAGTGCCTGGCGTGCTCTGGTCCACGGGGTCACGAAGAGTCGGACACAACTAAACGACTAAACAACAACAACAACAAATCTTCTGATGGACCATAAGTTCCCCATCTCTGCTCTCTAGAAGGACAGGGATGGGTGTACTGGGGTGGTGTCATCCATATGACAAAGACTGCAGAAAGTGTCAAATATAAAATTTCAAAAGGGGATGACTCCTTCATAGAATCACTATGGGCAGCAATGCCAAGCCAAAAGTAATTTAATAATAGAGACATTGTCAATTAATTTTTACTCAAAGTAGACCAACTTGAAATTAATGACAATGATTTGCTTAGGATGATTAATGTCAAACCATCTGCTCTGAGTAAAAATTAGTTGAATACAATATCCATATTATCACCCCTCTGACCAAAATATTCAGGGTGATCTTCAGATGGAGAATGAAATCACAGGGAAATTCAAAGAAGAAAATGTTTCAGTAATGGGTGACTTCAGTTACCCTTACATTGACTGGGAATGTGCATGTTCAGATGACCCTGGAGTTAATTTTAAGTAGCACCCAGGACCTGCTGTGAGATGTAAATGTTCTTGAATCAACTGGAAAGAGTCGCCATGGTGCTACTAAATTCAGAGTGTATGTAATGATTAAAACATGCAAAACAGTCATATCTAACTTAAAAAGAGGATGCTTCTCAGAAATTAACCAGGATCCACCTTGGTGAACAACTCTCTTCAGATCTTATGCATCTTCATTGGCTTTCAGTTTGTACCTAGGTAAAATCTGAGGCTTTGGTTTTTACCTTTAAAGCCACAAATGGTTTGGGACCAGGTTATCTTAGGACTGTATTCTCCCGTATGGACCTGCCTGTGGCATTCACACAGAGCCCCCGGTCGTTCCACAGACTATTGACCCTGCACCACCACGGCTTATCTCTTCCACTTCCACCAGCCAGGTTTCCCCGGTAGTATATTCAGACTCAGTCAGGTTGTAACGTATTAACAAAGATTCCAGTTTATTGTGAATGCAAACAAGTTTTAAATACTTTGAAACACTGTAATCCAATTCACTCTCTCTGTCTCCCCTCTGTCTCTAACTCATTCTGACTCCTATGCCTCCCACCCACAAGAAACCAGCCAAACTAACTGTCAAAACCCCTGTGTTGAGCCTTAAACACAGTTAGGCTCTGCCCCTGGGCTTTCTTATTGGTCAGCCTATTAACCCTTTCTCTCCCCCCCCACCAGTACGACATTTCCATAATGAGTGGGCAAACGCCACATTGCCTATCAGTTAAACCTTCACCTGAAGCTCTTCTAGGTGCCCTTGACTTTCAGTGGAAAATTATCCTGGTGCCAACATTTCCGATGGTAGGTTAACCTCTTCACTCACATTTTTAACAACAACTATCTGTATTCAGTAGTATTTTTAGTCAATTTTTAATATAACTACCCAAGCCTTCATCTCTATTTTAAAATCCACTATTATGCATTTTTTTGTTAAAACTTTCATCGATGATACTCTGTTGTGTTGCGCAATGCAATCCTATGCAAGTTTACTCCGTCACAGTGTTCAGTGGGGCTTACTCCCTAGTAAATGTGTTTAGAACTGCAGCCTTAATTGGAGTTTTGTGCACTGCCTTGAAGGCTATTTGCAATGGAAAGTTGGGATATACATTTTCTAAATCAGTCAGCCAATACATTTCCATTTTTGCACCAGCTAATGAAGCAAAACCACTGGATTTTAAGCTAAAAGAGAACATCTATTTAGCATTCACTCTTTCAGACATACAGGGAGTACAGAAAAGCCTTCCTTGTAGCTAGGGATGGGGATAAATTTGATTCACTTCACATTTAAAGACAAGGTTACTGAATTTGCAGTTTTCAAAACAATATGCAGGCTGCAACACTGCCATCTTTCAAAAGCTGCACTTTTCCAAATGTTGCCATGCAGTTCTCCTGCCTAGTAAGGTGTACTAAAGTTCATCTACCAGGGTAAGCATGCATGGTGAAAATAACGTGCAAAAACATTTTATTAGGGAAAACCACTTTGCAAAGACATATATATTAGGAAAAGTTGTGTACAAACATGTGTATATATTAGGAGAAATTCACAGTAAAATGCTGATGAACTTCCATAATGTCTTCTTTTGAAAACAACAGTGACAGAAACTAATGTGGAAATGCGGAAAACTGAATTTAAGACTGGGAAAATGAGAATCAGAGAGAAACCGAAATTGATATATTCAGTCATCCCTGTTGTGGGACTTTCTTCCTTGCCAGTCTTCCATGCTTTATTTTGGGTTGGGCTTTGGAGTCTGGAGTTAGGCTGCCTGCAGATGGGGGAGATCAGGAACCTGCTATATTTCTCTCACTAAAAAATAAAATTTACAAATCTGCATGTTCTATGTCTGATTTAAATAACTACTACTCACTCTCTTTTTTATTTTTAAAGAATTTTTTTATTTAGTTTTTCAAATTCATTCACCCTCAAATTCATCCGTAATAAAAAAAATTACACAAGAATCTCCGAATCTCAAGACTTCCCTCCTCCCCTCTGTGGGTTCTTTGAATAACTTTTTAACTGCATATTATAAGTCCATCCATTTTACAGTCCTCCATTGTGTCCAAAATCTATGTATCATTGCAAGAGTTATTTAAAACCTGCTAAAGAGTTCAAGTGTTTACAGTGGTCTTTCAAATATAACATAAATTTGTCCCATTCTTTGCTGAAGTTTTGATCAAAACTACTACTCACTTTCAATAGGCTGTGGACGTTTACAAAGAGATAAATACAGTGGTACCTCAGGTTAAGTACTTAATTGGTTCCGGAAGTCTGTACTTAACCTGAAGCATTCTTAACCTGAAGCGGACTTTCCCATTGAAAGTAATGGAAAGTGGATTGATCCGTTCCAGACGATGAAAAAACACCCCCTAAAACAGCAATTTAACACGAATCTTACTGGTTCACGAGACCATTGATCCATAAAATGAAGGCAATAATCAATGTACTGTACTATAAAAAGCTATAAAATAAAATAAAGACAGTATTTTAGATGAAAAAAATTAAAATTTATTTCCAAACTCACTGTTTGGAGGGGGCTCAGGGTCCTCTTCCACAATCACAATTGGCTTGGCTCCCTGCATTCGTGGAGGCCTCAGAGAGCTCCTGCGGCTGGAGCCCAGTCGCAGAGCCTCTGCAGGCACTGCAGATACCGGGGCTTGGTTCCCGGCATTTGTGGAGCCCTGCAGACACCGCGAATGTCAGGGCTTGGCTCCCACCATTTGTGGAGCCCTGCAGACACTGCGAATGTCAGGGCTAGGCTCTCACCATTTGTGGAGCCCTTCAGACACCGCGAATGTCAGGGCTAGGCTCCCACCATTTGTGGAGCCCTTCAGACACCGCGAATGTCAGGGCTTGGTTCCCGGCATTTGTGGAGCCCTGCAGACACTGCGAATGTCAGGGCTGGGTTCCCGGCATTTGTGGAGCCCTGCAGACACCGCGAATGTCAGGGCTTGGCTCCCGGCATTTGCGGAGCCCTGCAGGCACCGCAGATGCCGGGGCTTGGTTCCCGGCATTTGTGGAGCCCTGCAGACACCGCGAATGTCAGGGCTAGGCTCCCGGCATTTGTGGAGCCCTGCAGACACCGCGAATGTCAGGGCTTGGTTCCCGGCATTTGTGGAGCCCGGCAGACACTGCGAATGTCAGGGCTTGGTTCCCGCCATTTGTGGAGCCCTGCAGACACCGCGAATGTCAGGGCTTGGTTCCTGGCATTTGCGGAGCCCTGCAGACACCGCGAATGTCGGGGTAGGCTCCCGGCATTCGCGGAGCCGCTCTAGGCTCTGTGAATATCGGGGCTTGGTTCCCGGCATTCGCGGGGGCCTCCGAGAGCTCCGTAGGCCCCGCCAATGTCCGGGTTTGCCTCCAGGCAGTGGCGAGGCCTCCGAGAGCTTGGACAACTTACTTCCGGGTTACAGTCGTTCGTAACCTGAAAAAATGTAAGTTGAAGCGTTCGTAACCCGAGGTACCACTGTAAAAATTCACCAGAATGAAGTAAAAAGCAACACCAACAGGATGTTATGGCCCTTCCATGTGCTCACCCAGGGCTGTGCTTCCACTGGGAAAATCAGGGTGCAGCAGAAGCTAGTGTCTTTAAGAAATGTGGTTTATTGCACACATATTCACACCTGGGTCTACTTTGGAGAGAGTTCAGAGCATAGCATCTCAAGAGGGGCTTGTAGCCTACAGCAGTACAGCGCTGGAGTCCGGGGAATCCTGCATGCCTGTGTCCAAGCCTGCCAAGATGGTTCTGCCCTGCACCTGGAGTTCTGGCTCCACCCTTCTCCTTCCCAAGAACACCTGCTCCAAGGCATCTCCTCCCCACCTGCCCGTTTGACCTCCGTTTTTCAAAAAGGGCACTTTTTTCTTGTGTGGCATCACAGCTCTTGTAACCTCCCCCTCCCAACTCTGCTAGTCCTTCTGCTGACTAACACACAGCTGGGGGAAAGGACAGCACCTGCAAGCTGAATTGTTCTTCAGTGGCCTGGCACTTAGTTCTCCTTGTGTTCTTAAGGGGATTGCTGTCCATCATCTCCTGAACAGGAGAACTGGTTCAGCCTGTATTTTAAATATAATGTCTGGTATATTCCCTTCAATAAAGGTAAAGTTAAAGGGACCCCTGACTATTAGGTCCAGTTGTGGCCGACTCTGGGGTTGCGGTGCTCATCTCGCTTTATTGGCCGAGGGAGCCGGCGTACAGCTTCTGGGTCATGTGGCCAGCATGACTAAGCAGCTTCTGGCGAACCAGAGCAGCGCACGGAAACGCCGTTTACCTTCATGCTGGAGCAGTACCTATTTATCTACTTGCACTTTGACGTGCTTTCGAACTGCTAGGTTGGCAGGAGCAGGGACCGAGCAACGGGAGCTCATCCCGTCATGGGGATTCGAACCGCCGACCTTCTGATCGGCAAGTCCTAGGCTCTGTGGTTTAACCCACAGTGCCACCTGCATCCCATTCCCTTCAATACTACAGGTTTTATCTAAATTCTACCATTTGTTAATTTCTAACATTCACTAACGCTATGGGTGCCCTTGCACCCCCAAACTCTGTTACCCCAATTCTGTACCATTATACAGTGGACATTCTTGTTTGATTTGGACACATCCAGAGGGGGGGTAGGATGAGCACTGCGATTTGCTTCCACATCAGCTGTCCCTGTGGAACTGCCCTGCCACATTGGAGTGAAAGTGCACCTTTTGCACAAGGTCTACACAGGGAGTGATGATTCAGATTGGGTGTTATGCTGCGTATGATCTAGACCAGTGGTTCCCAAATGTTTTCAGGCATTGTTCTGAATAGCGCTTTGTATGACCTACTTGTTGTTGTTTAGTCGTTTAGTCATGTCCGACTCTTCATGACCCCATGGACCAGAGCACGCCAGGCACTCCTGTCTTCCACTGCCTCCCGCAGTTTGGTCAGACTCATGTTTGTAGCTTCGAGAACACTGTCCACTATCCCTTCATGGATCACTGCCTTGCCGTGGCGAAGGGGCTTGAATAACTCAGAGAAGCTATGAGCTATGCCGTGCAGGGCCACCCAAGATGGACAGGTCATAGTGGAGAGTTTTGACCAAACATGATCCACCTGGAGCAGGAACCGGCAAGCCACTCCAGTATCCCTGCCAAGAAAACTCCATGGACAAAGACAACAGGCATGACCAACTAAGGAAGGTTAAAACAGAATAAATTTCAAAACAGTAACACATTTATTCAAAATCCAATTAAAACTATTTAGTTTAATTAATTAAACTTAATTGATGAACTTGATCCAGTGATATCGGCTTTTCAAAGTCTGATAGCCATTTAGCAAGAGTCTTATATACCACATTTAGTAGCTACTTCACTGTTCAGTAAATTCTTAATGCAATGGGTGGGCTTGATGAAGTAAGACCAGTTTCCCAATGTCTCTTAATGTCACTTAGCAGCAGGGCATACCTAGAGGGTGGTCAGGCTGACCTCTGCCAAGGGCGCAGGTCCAGGGGTGTGTGTGAAAAAATCACACCTCTTCTCTGTGGCTCAGGGTGGCTAGGAGCCCATCTGCCCATCTGCACTCTCCCTAGGCCACTCCTGAGCTGCTCTTGGTTGTAGAGGAAGTCACTGGCAGAGGGTGAGAGGTGACTGTCAGGGACTGGGCAGAGGATGAATGGTAGTAGTAGAAGAAGAGTTTGGATTTGATATCCCACTTTATCACTACCCGAAGGAGTCTCAAAGCGGCTAACATTCTCCTTTCCCTTCCTCCCCCACAACAAACACTCTGTGAGGTGAGTGGGGCTGAGGGACTTCGAAGAAGTGTGACTGGCCCAAGGTCACCCAGCAGCTGCATGTGGAGGAGTGGAGATGCGAACCCGGTTCACCAGATTACGAGTCTACCGCTCTTAACCACTACACCACACTGGCTGGAGAATGCCTCCCCATCTGGACCCTTCCATGGAGGAGGAAGAGGAAGACAGTATAGATTTACAACAGGGGTTCACAGGAGGTCGCATCTCAGAGGCAGATGAGGGGGAAAGTTGGGAAATCATGGGAGAGCTGGAACAACACCCAGCTGACACATTGTCATTAGAAAGCATTCCTAACCCTCCATCTCCCAGAACTTGGTGAGCCTTGAAAGTAGGAGAGCAAAGAGCTCAAAGACAGAGGGCACTTAGCAGCACCTGCAGAGGACATGATGACGATGACGAATGAGGAAGGGGGAGAGATGGGGTGGTGGTGGAGATTCACTCGGGACAATGCCATTATCCAAGAAGCTGGATTCTATAGCCCCTCTCTCTCAAGTTTGAAATGAAAAAGGGCTGTAAGAAACTTTTCCTTGTCTTTATACTTTCCTGGGCAACCAGCCGGGAGCCGCTGACAGCACCCTGATAGCGATGAAAAGTAAACTTTTTTAGTTTCTGGTCCATGGGGTGGAAGAGATGCCAATTCATCTCTTTGCGAAGGGCACAAGGAACAGGGGGTACTGATAGAGATCCTTGCCAATGGTGCAAGGAAACCTAGCCATGCCTCTGCTCACCACATCCAGACCCCTGCCCTGCCGCCCCCTTGCTCTTGGTGCTCCCTAGGTAATTCCACTGCCAACATTGGGAACCACTAATCTAGATTATGGATGAGGAACCTGTGGCCTTCCACATGCTGTTGTCCTGACCCGTGACCCAGATATCATGCAGTGTGTTGTGGAGGACTCAGAGGAGGTCAGCCCCTGGCTGTATTGAAAAAGGCCTCCCTGAATTGGCCATATTGGATAATTATCAGCCAGTTTCCAAAATCCAAATTTTGGGGCAAGGCTTCTTCTGAATTATTTTATGGTAAGAAGGATGGAGTGGGGCCCCCCAATGGATTATGGAGGAAGGTGAATCCACTTACCTTCTCCCACAAAAAGCCCCTGGACCTATTTGGCATACTTAATGCACTCTGGAGTGGCTTCTGTGCCTGTAAATTTCATTCACTTTGTTCCCCCATTCATCACAGTGAACGGAGAACCACAGAGCTTAGCTTCTTCAGAGTGGCTCAGTACCTGAAACACAGATCAAAGCTGAGAGAGCACAGCAAAGCTCAGAAACAAACCAGGATATATATTTTTAATGCACAGGTACATGCTCCCCTCCCCCGCCCAAATAGTAGCATGTCATGATCACCTGCTGACTAGTGGCACTGACTTCACTAGTGACTAGGCAAGGAAATATTCTTCCTTCCCAGCCCATGTTCTGACAGTTTGAGCATATTTTATAAAGTTCTCCATTTGAGCCCAGGCTAACACGTTTGCTCCCCTTCAGTGCTGAAGTTTACACGCCCTGTATTTAATTAAAGCAGCTGCAGCAGATAAACCCCAGCTCTAATCTAGAATGTGTGCTGGATCAGCGTTACAGAAAGTCACTGATCCAGGGTGCTGGGGAGTTTTCTAATATGTATTTAAAGGCCCAGCAGATACAAAAGCTCCAAAAGAACCACAAACATCTTGGCAGTGAATCTGACTAATTTGTGTTACAAGTCCGTTGTTCCTGGTCCTGTAAAGCCTGGTCATGGTGCTTAAGTTGTTACAGAGATGTAGACATAATAACAAAGCAATTTATTAATTATAACTGGAACCAATAGGGCTATTCAAGTTCGAAATCATAGTATTCATTTTCATTAAATTCAGCAGATCAGAGTATTCTGGGTGTTTTTTTTTTTTTTTAATGAATATTCACATAGGAATTCACAAGCTTTGAAAAACACCACTGACTTGTCAGGCTTTGAATAATTTGAATAATTTGTGATTTGCAATTCATTCATTTGTAATTCATTAATGCATAACTTCACAATTTGTAATTCATGACTTTGCAATTCATACATAGTTGGTGACTTTGCAAGTTGCTGTTTTGATATGTAAGAAACAGCACCATTGCAAGGCTGTGCAGAATCGTGTTAATTAAATGATGAAATAGACATGCAAGTAGCTAATTACAAAATAACAAGTGATGGGAAAAATTATGACCTCAGAAACAGGGAAAAAGAAACTCCATGAACTCTAGGAACAATTCACTACAGAGTCCTCTGACACAGACACCACTGAAGTGCAAGGCAGCTACACAATAGACTAGTAGCAGCAAGACAATGCAACTTGTCCCAGGGATGTTCTTGCAGGATCACTGCCTTCTATTGCAGTGTGGAACTAAGTGAGAAGAGTTTGCAGACCATACATTATGTCCCTATGTACTGCACTGCACCCATCCCTCAGGTGCAAATATGCACAGATTTTATGGCTGTGCAATGGCCCCCTGATCCAATTTGGGACCAAATTCAGTGCTTTGGAGCAACCCCATCTGACCCAGGATGGTCCTGGGCTGACCTGACCCCATTGTAGGCCTCAAATGGCTTGTGAGAAGGGCTTGCACAATCTTGCAGTTGGAGAGGGGAGAAGAAAATGAGTTTTTTAAAATAAGGCAGTGCACCGGGTTTGACTGGGGCCCAAGTTAAATTGGGTATATTTGGAGGGACTCAGGCATTGGACGAACCAGCTACAGATGGCCAAAGATCACTACAGAGAAATCTGTGGTTGTCAGGGGTCAGGATGTCATGGAGGAAGGAGAGGCAGGCATCAGGCAGAAAACGCCATGGAAAGACCAAGACTGCTGGCTGTTTCTGGGAGAGGGTAGGAACCCCGCCTGACTCTCATTCCTGCAGAAAACGACTTGCAAAGGAACAGGATCAGTGTCTCTGCTGAATGTGAAGGTGATGTTCAGCTGCCACAGCCTCGGATAAGTTGGGAACAGAGTAGTTGCTTTGAAAGACGATAATCAGGCAGCCAAACAACATGACCAGCCCAACGAAGTTGAAGTTGAAGAATCATTGCTTCGACACTGGTGATCTTTGCTTCTTCTAGTACACTGGCATTAGTTCTCCTGTCTTCCCAAGTGATACGTAATTTTTTCCGGAGACACCATTGATGGAAGCTTTCGAGGATTCGTGGGGTCACCTTGTCATGTTGAGTGGGCTTGCACGTTCCTATGATCCTTGTGAGCGAAGCTGTTGGAGTTTCGTACTCCCAAGTAGGGTCACCCAAGGTGGTAAGGTCAAAGGGGAGGAGATAGACAAAGAATGATCCAAGAAGTCCTCAATGGCAGAACAGGCCATTGAGATAACAAGTGGTGGGTTCACCTGATTTAGGACTCCTAGATTGAGGCCTCAGGGTGGATGGGGGGCTGTGCATAGTACTCAGTTTTTAAACCCTGATTAAACAAGACACGGGTGGTGCTGTGGGTTAAACCACAGAGCCTAGGACTTGCCGATCAGAAGGTCGGCGGTTCGAATCCTTGCAACGGGGTGAGCTCCCATTGCTCGGTCCCTGCTCCTGCCAACCTAGCAGTTCAAAAGCACCTCAAAGTGCAAGTAGATAAATAGGTACCACTCCAGCGGGAAGGTAAACGGTGTTTCCATGCGCTGCTCTGGTTCGCCAGAAGCAGCTTAGTCTTGCTGGCCACATGACCTGGAAGCTGTACGCTGGTTCCCTCGGCCAATAAAGCAAGATGAGCGCCGCAACTCCAGAGTCAGCCACGACTCGACCTAATGGTCAGGGGTCCCTTTACCTTTACCTTTAAACAAGTAGTTGGGAGGGGGGAAAGGAGATCCACGCAGGCTGCCTGTGTGCTACCTCCTCTCCTCCACCTCACTGCCAGGCTGCACCCCTTTGAGAACCCCAAATAGCTCCAAGTGGCCCAGGTCTGGGGCTTCCTCATTTCCATGCAGTCCAATCCACCCTTTCCCTCCAAAGAATGCATTTTCTATCAAGATCTCTCTTTAGGCAGACTTTAGTTACAGATAGGTAGCCGTGTTGGTCTGCCATAGTCAAAATAAAAAAAATCCTTCCAGTAGCACCTTTAAGACCAACTAAGTTAGTTGGTCTTAAAGGTGCTACTGGAAGGATTTTTTTTATTTTGACTAGGCAGACTTTGCAATTGAATAATTCCTTGTGGATATCTTTATATCTTTTAACATCTGCCCTATTCCTCCCCACCACCACCACCGCCCAATGCTACCATTTATTGTACACAAATGTTGTATCCACTTTTACTGTTCTACCTGTATATATTTTTGTTTAAACCCAGGCTGTCAAGCTGCTAAGGTGCTAGAGAGCCGCCAAAAGAGTCACCAGTTACAAAACACAAAGCACAGCCATTAATCAAGTGCAAGTAATATTTATTACTTACAATAAATAATGCAGAAAAGCCAATGCTTTTTGAGCTTCCCTTTTTCATCAAAGGAAACCTAAACCCGGAGAAAAACACCTCTTAATGTTAGTAAAGTCCTGTAGTTTGCAGAGGCCACCAGCAGCAATACCGAGCTGGTGACGGGATCAAGGATGCCTTCCATTTGCAAAGAGGGCAGATTATGACAGCTAAACAACATCCCCGGAGACCTGAGTATTACATTTACAGGGCACAGACACGTCCTTAAGGCAATTTTTGTGTGTTCATTGTAAGAATCTGGATCTGGCAGATGACAGAATGAGCACAAAGCTCTCACTGAAAACTGAAAGGCATGCAAGCCGTGACCATCTTCACCACATCCACAGACATGCAGTTTGGAGAGGGATCCTTGCATCAGTCACTTGACAGTGCCAGAAGGGTGGCAGAGTAAAAAAAACCCCAGATATTTGTCATTCCACAGCACATGCTAATAACAACAATATCAATGCTATTTTTATAGGAAAAAAGGTGCCGGAACTCACCAGGAACAGCTCCCTTATTCTCTTAAAATGGCCATGGTGACCACCTGAGGGGTGCCGGAACTGAGTTCCGGTGAGTTCCAACTGAAAAAAAAGCCCTGATATATCTATAGGTAAAGGTAAAGGACCCCTGGACAGTTAAGTCCAGTCAAAGGTGACTATGATGTGCGGCGCTCATCTCACTTCAGGCCAAAGAAGCAGGCATTTGTCCACAGACAGCTTTCCAGGTCATGTGGCCAACCACTTCTGGTGCAAGGGAACACCGTGACAGAAGCCAGAGTGCACAGAAATGCCGTTCACCTTCCTGCCACATTTAGCCACTTGCACTGGTGTGCTTATTATTATTATTATTATTATTATTATTATTATTATATATTTTCTTGATTTACAAAAGTGTTTGCAATGTCTCTCTCTCATATTTTTCTTCTTCGATGTAACATTTTTACAAATCAGTTTCATTTGTTGAGACATTAGGAAGAAAAGGGGGAAAGAGGTGGAGGGGGGGAGATGAGTGGGGGTGGGGTCAGGTGGCGATGTTTCTATTTTACTTAATGTATGTCAGGTTTTGTGTCAGTGTTGTTTGTGCAGGTTCTCTGCTGTTCACTTGTGTTCCTTTGGTGGTGAGAGAGGTTGGGGTTGGCCTAGGGTGTGGCTGTTCATTTGTGGTTGGCTGTGGTGGTCTTTGTTTTCATGTGTGAGTGGGGTGGGTGGGTGTTTTGGATCAGGTTAGCCATATTGATTTGTATGCTGTTGGTGGATTTTTGTCATTGTCTTGTTGGGCTGTGTATGTGATAAAGGGGAGCCATACCAGGGTGAAGGTGTCTTCTTCCATTTGTCCCCCACTGGTGTGCTTTTGAACCGCTAGGTTGGCAGAGGCTTGGACAAAGCAATAGGAGCTCACCACTGTCACGTGGATTTGAACTGCCGACCCTCCAATCGGCAAGCCCAAGAAGTTGGTGGTTTAGACCACAGCACCACCCGCGTCCCATGTAATATGTTCACACAATGCACTAGCCCCACAGTTAAGGAAGATAAGATGGGAAGAGAATAACATTGCACTCTAATAAAACTTTGCACTAACATACTTAAACTGAAGAAAAAAGAAAAATGGGTTGAAAGTTAGGGTATTTCTACAGCTTTTTGATTTGATTTTTTTTGAGGGGAGGTTTGTTTCTTACCACCTGCACCTTTTGACAACTGTAGCTGTACCTGGGAGACTGAATGCTCTTTCCCCATCCATGCCAATGGCTGGGTGTGTCTGGTAGGCCTCACATCCCATCCCATTCTCATGTTCCACTGCCTAGTAAATGTTGGGAGTTATGTGTGTGCGTGCAGGGTGCTGAGAACCCATCTCCACTTGCGTATAGCACCTAGCATTACAGAAATAAACCCTGTGGGAGATTGGGAGAATAGAAGGAGCTACTTGTGTCAGACTGAGCTATAGAGAACCTGGCTATTATGATTAAATTTTGTCTGCAGCTAATGATCGCTGTCGTGGGCAGTGTGTTGACACAATATCTCTATGCACAACTGAGAGGGAGACGGTGATTTCTCAGTCTACTGTCAAGCCTGACAGAAAGCATGATTAGAGCTGTAGGGCAATGCCCACCAACACCCACCCCTTCCATACAATGCAAGGGACGCTACTCAAACACAAATGAAAAAAAGCAGAGAACCCATTCCAGATCTTTCACACACGCCAGGTTTTTGTGGCAGAAGAAAAAGGAATTTTAGGAGTATGCTATTTGAGAACGGCACCTGAATGGTGTTGTGTAGAAGTGTGCCAACAAATCCAAAGAAAACAGCTACACCACAAAAGGTAAGTGTGGAAAGGCCCTAAAATAATTAATGGTAGTAAATATATTATTGTTGATAAATGGAAAGCTATTGGAAAGGTCAGGGGTAGGTGGGATTGTAAAGTAATTAAATTTTTTTTGGGAAATGATATACAATGAACTGAAGAAAATGTTCCATTTAACATTAGTTAAAAAACTCGAGGCATTTCTGTTGGGGATTGTAGGGAAAGACCTGCCAAAAAAGTTGAAAAACATCTTCATGTATGCGACAACGGCCGCGAGAGTTCTGGTAGCACAAGGATGGAAGACTGAAGAAATCCCAACTAAAGAATCATGGCAAGAAAAACTGATGGATTATGCAGAACTGGCAAAATTGACACATAAGCTATGGGACAAGGATAACTGTGACTTTAAGGATGAATGGGAACCTTTCACAAAGTATTTGAAGACGCAACAAAGCGAACTGGACTCCTTGGCAGGTTTTGAATAAACATCCACAATTTTTTTTTACTGATAATAATTAGCTAAACAGTTGGAGGATCTATACAATTCTGTAACATGCAGAAAATAGCATTATTGGAGAAACCAAAGACTGGAACTGAGGGAAGTCGGTGGGTGGGGTAGGGCGATGGGTTTTGTGGGGGGGGAGGGGGGAGGAAAAATGGGGGGGGGAAATAAGGATATGTTTTTGGAAAATATGTTTTGTTTGAATAAAAAAAGAATTAAAAAAAAGGAAAGGTCAGGGGTAGGAGAAGGGATTCTTCCTTGTCCACCGGAAGTTTACAAAGCATCCCGCTCAAGAGAGTTAAAACTTGTGAAGGAGCAATGAGCATATTTATTGCCCTCAACATTCCTTCCACAAAACACTGGAGAAAAATGATTGTCTAATCAGTTAAAGACCTAGGTGAAGAGGAAAGTTTTTGCCTGGCACCTAAAGAAATGTAACGAAGGTGCCAGGTGAGCCTCCCTAAGGAGAACACAAGCGGGGAGCCACCACAGAAAAGTCCCATTCTAGTGTTGCCATCCTCCAGACTTCCCACACGAAGAAGTGCCTCGTTATTCCTGTGTTTCTCAGTCCTGGTTTGTAGCAAACAAAAGCAATTGCTTTCCACTTACAAAGGAAGGAAGGAACAGGGTGAAGAAGACACATCCTCCAAACTCCTTAAAGGCTTGTTTATGTAGAACCAAAGGTCTGAGATAGCCTTGTGTTGAACAAATTGATGCTTATTTTGATTTAGTTCTGTTGGTATCCATTTAGAAACCTGGTAGAAAAAGAGGGGAGATTAAACATTCTGAATTAAAGCAACCCATTCCAAACTGCATGTTACAGATGCAAGGTAGAAGAATAAACACCAATTTAGGGTCTAAGGAATGGGGGAGGGGCTGAGTAGGTTGGAAGCCTCAAGGAAACCTCTGTAATGTGCATGCCTCATTTGCAGAAAGTCAGCATCTTGGAGATGTATGGATCTTTCCCCCCTCATTTTTCATTCTTGAGCTTTTGCCCTTGTTTTGATTGACTCTTACCCATTGATCTGAACTGACCTTGCAATCTAGTGAAACAACAAACAGGCTGTCCAACTTGGGGGCAATTCCAGGAACCTTCCTCCTGTAAGACTATGTTGGATCATGCGGAGTCAACCCTCACATTTAGCCAACAGGTTTAAGGAGTAAGCCCAGGCAACTCACAGAGTGGTAGTTAAGTGAAAATGCCACTCATGGCTCCATGGAGAAAGGTTTAGATATAGTAAAATCGAATCGTTTTCTGACCGTTGTATTCCTCCAAAGACCAAAATCCAAGCCACTCAGTATATATATTGTAACATAATGAACATTACTAACAATCCAAAGTAGCAGAAGCAGGGTATTACATGTAAAGCAAACAAAGAAATACACAACATTGAGTGGAAGAAGTGGCAACACCAGTAAAAATCCAGGTACCCATATTTCCTGAGCTGGTAGGGACAGCGAATATTGTGCATCTTTTTTTCTGAAGGTTCAGAAATAAAATTCCCAGCAGATGACATAAAAGCGTTCTGGGTCCTCCATCCCTCTCAAGACATGCAATTATCTTTCTTTTCTGCAATAGCCCAAGTCCACAGGTTCTTATGCTATAAAGAGAAATGCCGATTATCTTCAAGGTTTTCCATTGCTGGGCTACAACATTGTTCTTTAGCGTGATAATCTTCCATGTTATTAGTCCACATATTCCATGATGACAGCCATGGGGATGCCTGAAGAAGTGATTTAATTATTTTAGATATTTCTTGATAGGCTTGGGGCCAGAACAATGAAACCCAAGGGCATTCCCACCAGAGATTTAAGAATGTCATTTGGAGCCCACAGCCCCGTCGCAAATCCTATGATGACTGCAATGAGGCAGCTGTACAGGTGTAAAATGCCATTGGTGCAGAACTTTGAGGGAACATTCCCTCACACAGGATGAAGCAGATTTGTAAGGCATGAGCATCTAAATCCTTCTAAGAAACTTCAGGGCTCCCCAAGGGACCTAGTGGTAAGCGCTAAAAGCTCTGCATATATAATAGCGTTCAGTTCTGCACCACGGAACCACTGAAACACCATTTCCATCTCCACCACTATTACTGACTTCCCTCCCTCACAAACATGTCTGCATACTCATTGCTACTGAAGGCAAGAATTATAAGATACCCATAGCTACTGTAGTTAAAGCCCATCTTTCTTAAGGTGTGTTATAACACGACTCAGGACCTCTCCCCATACAAATTGACTCGGACCCTGTGCTTGTTATCTGAGAGGTCTGGAGGGTAGCAACACAAGAATGGGCGTTTTCTGTGGTGGCTCCCCATTTGTGGAATGCTCCTCTCAGAGAGGCTTGCCTGGTACCATCATTACATGTCTTTAGGCAGCAGGTGAAAGCATTCATCTTTCTCCAGGCCTTTGGCCATTAAACAATCTATGACCTTTTAAATGGGGGGGGGGGGCAGGACAGTTATTCTGATTTTCTTTCATTGATTGTTTTATTTTTTAAAAAAATAATGCAATGTAAATTATGTTTTAAATCTTGTATACCTCACTGGGATTTTCAGATAAATGTAATTTGTTGTTGTTAATCAGGCAACTTGGGGTCAAATTTACACTTTACTGGCCTATAGAAAAAAATCTGACATGGAAGACCATCCATATTTGTGGGAAAACTCACTTCAGATAGGAAGGTCTTTTACTCACAGAAGCCCCTCATAAATTGTGGCGTCCTGAACAGGAATTGTTTAAACTGATAGACACTGGTTTATAAGCTGTAAACAAAGCTTAATTAGAAAACAACAATGCATGCTCATCATTTCTAAGTGATGCCATCAGCTCAAGTGAATTTATGGTCACTTTGAGCCCCCGAAACTATGGGGGAGGACTTGAATTACATCCTCCTGCTTCTGAAGTTGAGGGGGGGCGCTCCACTCCCCCAATTCCACCCCTCATGATCAGCAGTCCTCCATGCCAGATGTGCTCAGCTGCCTATATATCTTTGTATATTTCATCTACTGAACATGCTACAGGTCATTAGCTTTAACTAGGAGGGGGAGAATCATGAAAAGGCAAGTCCCAAGTACAATTAATAAAGCCTCTTGTTAGATCTTTTCTCTCAACTGAGCTGTTTTTCCAGGCTCTGCCACCTCCCAGCTGTAAAATGGCATCCGATATTTTTTAGAAGCAATGGGGCAGATGGCACTTGGCCTGCCCTTTCCAGAGAATTACACACCAAATTCAGCAGAAATCAAGGATGCTACACAAACAATAGGTAGACATTTCTCACTAATCACTACCAAAATATTGGATGTGTGTACACTCTCTCTCACTCTCTCTCACGCACCTATAAACAAAATTTGCACCTCTCTCTCTCTCTCTCTCTCTCTCTCTCTCTCTCTCTCTCTCATGCACCTATAAACAAAATTTAAAAACATAAACCACATAGATTATCACCACTGCACAAGCTCAATCCAGCAGCTCTTCCCACGTAGCAGCTAATGACCCAGATGGATGAGCAAGTCCAGTGGGCATCATAGATGAGCATCATTAAGTGGAAGAGAATGCAGCTTCAAATGTCCATGTGCATACCTACCAACATTTTACAGGCGGACATGGAAGCACTCTTGTAACACCTCTGTTTTCACACTAAATGACCCCAGGGCTGACCTCCTCTCTCCACATGCAGGCCTACAATGAGCTAAGAGCAAAGAGGGTGTTGGTATGGTTAAAGATATAGTGGAGAAACCCAACTGCCCTGTAATAATATGTCACCAACAGTTAACAATGAACCTCACCAGCTACGGCATGTGAAATGGGAGGCCTCGTGGCAGTGGATCTGGAGCGTCATCTCTTTAGGTCCCAAGCATCCTCAAGATCGCCCATGGTCTCCTCTCTTCTGATAATGACTGCATGGGCGCCTTACTCGAGGATGTTTGGTTGTCCCTTTTCATCAACAGACATCACACTTTTAAATTGCTTTTCTTTAGTATTTGGGGCTAGTTCCGTCTTGCCTTCCACTTCCTCGCTACGCAGTGCCTTCTTCTATATCCTTCCCCTTTCTCTTTGCTGACTTGAAGCATGGAAAGAGGGCCCAGAACCTGCTTTTCTCCTCCCATTCCATTCCCCACACTCCAGTTTGTGGCAGCCGCACTTCCCGACCCTTTGTAGTCTGCCCTGTTCCTATCCCCCTCCTCCTTTGCCTTCCCCAGAGCCTTTTGCTTTGTTCTTCTCATTATTCATTCTCTTTCAGTCCTGCCCACTCTTCTACCTGGGATCTGCAAGGGACAATGTTCTCTGGTGCTGCCCTTTCATCTGCTCAGTGTCCTCCCGCACGCCCACCTCCAGCTCCCTCACCTCAGCAGTGTGTCGCTCAGCCATGGAGCAAAGCAGGGAACGACAGCATGCGTCTTCCCATGGAGATTCAGCACTGCTGCACCAGCAGAATGGCCACAGTTTCCAGTGTGGAACACACAGGAAAACACGAAGATGGCATGCTGTATACCTATTGCATTATGGAATTGGGTTTATCTGATCAACACACTGCCATGCCATAAAGGTGAAGGTAAAGGTACCCCTGACTGTTAGGTCCAGCTGCAGACGCCTCTGGGGTTGCGCGCTCATCTCGCTTTACTGGCCGAGGGAGCTGGCATTTATCTGCAGACAGCTTCCGGGTCATGTGGCCAGCATGACTAAGCTGCTTCTGGCGAACCAGAGCAGCGCACAGAAACACCGTTTTACCTTCCCGCCGGAGTGGTACCTATTTATCTACTTGCACTTGACGTGCTTTCAAACTGCTATCCCCATCGCAGTGATTCGAACTGCCGACCTTCTGATCGGCAAGCCCTAGGCTTTGCGGTTTAGACCACAGCGCCACCCGTGTCCCTCTGCCATGCCATGCTAAATTCTAAGTACCATTCAAAATTACCCCCTGGGAAGGGGGATTGAGTGGTAAATGGCTCTGAAAGCTGTAGCTCTCTGTGATGTGGAGGCAGGGGGAGGAGGAAGCTACAACTACAGACCTTCAATGCTCCCTAAAATCTGGTTGAGCAAAAAGGGGGGGGGGGAGCTTATTGATCAGTTCTGCTTCTAAAGTGTAATGAGTGCAGCTATATTTGCTGGCAACAAATCCCCTAAACATGTTTAGCTCCACCTGAAAGTCCCACTGCTGTTGCTGCCCCCACCTCTTGCTGTTGAGATGTTCAGGATAATGTGTGCAGAAAGGAGCCTCCTCTGTGCATGATTTAGAACTCTTGCTAATTAGGGTTGTAAATTATGTTAAGGACACATAAGGCTCCTATCTGTCTTTGCCTCTCCATAAAGTCTGTTTCTCACTTCTCGAAGAGCCATGTGTTCTCAGCCGGTTGGGCTATTTATTGTTCGTTTTTCTTCAGCAATACTTCTATTGCTTCCATATGCTTGATCATTTTGCCTTTAATCACCTTTGCACCAATTTACCAAGGACAGACGGTTGAATTAGTGGGCCTGTAATTTCGTAGAATTTAAAATCTAGACCCACTTCTTAACACAAAATCATAGGTTAATCTTGTCTAGTGCCTTGCCAACGGAGGAAATCTACCCCCTGCTTAAAACTTTTAATGAAAGAGAGTCTACCATATTCCAAGGGAGTCAAACAATTCATACCATTAGGGAAGTTCTTTCTAATGTGTAGCCAGAATGGTCTTTCTTGTAATTTGAATGTAGGGTGCGGGTTTTTTTGGGGGGGGGGGTTGGTATGTTATTTAACAAAATCTCATTTGGTGCAGCTGTGCTTCATCCATTGACAAAGTAGCTTTGCTCTCTTAAGGGTATTCCTAACAGTTTTGCATTATAAGGTATTATTGATGCCTCATTCAGAAAGTTTCAGGGAAATAACAGTCCAAAGTTCAATGTCATGTGATCTACAAACACATGACATGAACAAACTTTTCTATTGTTCTCAGTCCTGCTCGTTTGAACAATAAATGTAAATGTGCCCAAACACTCTTCTCCTTTCGACATACACATCTTTTGGGTAAGCTTCTTACTAAGGGATATCTGTCATATTTTACTATACCCCAGATCAAGATGAGCTGCCCTCAGGTACCTGGTTATAATCACCTTTACAGCCACAAACATATGGCCAATCAAAGTTTTGTAGAAGTTCATATATCCATACCCCCAAAAAATTCAGAAGTGCCTATCCTGGTTGGGCCCTGGATTCAGCTAACCTGGCGTGCTAACAGAAGCCAGCACAAGAACTGCCACTAGTGCCCTCCCCTGCCACGCCAAACTCACTCTTGTAGGAGAACCCTAATAACAACAATAATAATAATACTTTTTATTTATACCCCACCCTCCCTGGCCAGGGCCAGGCTCAGGACAGCTAACACCAAACATGAATTACAATAAAATTACAAGGTCTAGAATTATAGAATAATAGAATTGTAGAATTTGAAGAGACCCCAGGGGTCATCAAGTTCAACCCACTGCAATGCAGGACTCTCAACTCAAGCATCCATGACAGGAGAGTCCATAACCTCCTGATGGAGTCCATTCTACCGTCTAACAGCTCTTACCATCAGAAAGTTCTTCCTAATGTTTTGTTGGAAACCCCTTTCTTGTCATTTAAATCCACTGGTTTCCTACACTCTGGAGCAGGAGAAAACAAGCTTGTGCCATCTTCCATGAGACAGCCCTTGAAATATTTGAAGATGGCTATCTTATCTCCTCTCAGTCTCCTCTTTTCCAGGCTAAACATACCCAGCTCCCTCAACTGTCCCTCATAAGGGTTGGTTTCCAGACTCTTGATCATCTTGGCTGCCATCCTCTGCAGCCAAGGATATTGCAGGTTGTCAATATCCTCCTTAAATTGTGGCACCCAGAACTGGACACAGGAATCCAGGTGTGGCCCGACCAAGGTAGAACAGAGTGGGACTATTAATTTCCTTGATATGGACATTATACTTTTGCTGATGCAGCCTATAATAGATTTCTCTCCCCCCTCCCCGCTGTATCACACTGTTGACTCATGTTAAGCTAAGACCCATGGTGTAGTGGATGACACTGTGGTCTAAACCACTGAACCTCTTGGGCTTGCCAATCGGAAGGTCGGCAGTTTGAATCCCCACGACGGGGTGAGCTCCCATTGCTCTGTCCCAGCTCCTGCCAACCTAGCAGTTCGAAAGCACACCAGTGCAAGTAGATAAAGAGGTAGCGCTGCAGCAAGAAGGTAAACTGCATTTCCGTGCACTCTGGTTTTCCATTATGGTGTCCCGTTGCACCAGAAGCGGTTTAGTCATGCTGGCCACATGACCCAGAAAGCTGGCTTCTTCATCCTGAAAAGTAAGATGGGCGCCGCACCCCATAGTTGCCTTTGACTGGACTTAACCATCCCGGGGTCCTTTACAATTTACCTCTACTAAGACTCCTAGATCCTTTGCACATGTACTACTGGTGTCCCATGTTTCCCAAATCTTATCATTGTAATCATTGTAAATTATTTTCTCCATAGACTTCCATCACAGTGGCTTAGGGGAGAGAGGTTGAACTGTATAAACAGAGCTGTTCTACCTATGAGTTGGCGTTTTCCTCCAAGTTTTGCCTGTGAGAGCAAGGCATACATGGATTCTATCCTTCCTGGGGAATTCATGGCCCTTTTTGGGCACTATTAAATTGTAAGCTTGAAGGAGGTGCTAACCACACCTCTCCTGCCCGGCTGTGTGCAATTTTACACTGGAAGCTGCTCAGGGCAAGAATCCGACTTCACATTCTTATTCTCTAAATTGCTATGCATATTGATGGTATCACTGCCAAGAGAAATGGGTACTAATTGTGAATGAAGGCACCTACTGGCCATTTCCCTCCATCCCAAATCCCTCTTGTATCCCCTTATGACCACTCCCAGTTATTACCTCTTTCCTTGACCCAAGTATCATGCAATTTGCTCCACATAGCAAAGTTTAACAGCTATATTTATTTGGCAGCCGTGGTAAAGAGGTAGCAAAGAGGCCTTTTAATCCTTGTGTGCAGCATCCGAGAAGGACAAAGTCAGGATAAAGGCAAATGCAGAGAAAGGAGAGATATGAGAAGGGGGGAAATGGTTGGGGAGGGAGGGAAACGTCTTCTGATTTCCCCTCTGTGTCCATTCCATCTGGGTTGGTGAAATATACTCAGAGTCGCAAAGTGATTTCATGCTCTTTATTCAGCTCATAGTGGTGAGGAGGAATGAATAAATGTCCCCTCACAGTATCTGCTTTATATACATTATTTACACAATGGGCTGCACATGATTGGCTAATTCTGGAATTCTACTGTAAGCCAATCAGGTTGTGGATTCACTTCTATCTGGAGCAGGATTGGGTGGTTCCTGCCAACCAATCATACTGCTGCATTGTTCTAGGACCAATCAGACTGCTGCATTCTGAATCCTATTGTTCTAGGACCAATCAGACTGCTGCCTTTTGGATCCTATTGTTCTAGGACCAATCAGACTGCTACAGTTTGGATCCTATTCAACTCAGTACATAACACCCCTCCCCTCTAAGTTCCAGTCCTGCCCGGGAGGTCGCATTCATAGTCCTCAAGGTATGCCGGCGGCCTACGTGTGCGTTGTGGCCTGGGGTGTTCCCTGGTCCGGGCTCCGGGTTCTGGCTCGTGTTCCAAGGATGCTGGCTGTGATGCGGCTGTTTGGTCTGGTGCAACCGGCTCGCTCAGTCGTGGTTCTGGTTCCGGTGTCCTTTCGGCCTCACGGGTCCTCTCTGTATTTACTGATTCTGCCTCTCCTGCTGGCCCCTCCTGCTCTATGGGCCTCACTGCCCCGCTGTTCCCTTGGGACTCCTCTGACCTGTCCTCCTCCTGGTTTTCTCCCGGGAATCGTCGCCGTATCTGGTCGCAGTGGCGGCGCCAGCATTGCCCCCCATCCGTTAGCACCTCGTACGACACGGGGCCAGTGACCCTGGTGATTGTGGCGGGTACCCATGCTGGGCCTGCCCCAAAATTCTTTGCGTACACTGGGTCCTGGGCCTCGAAGGTCCGGGGGTTCCTGCCTTCCCCCACCACTACCTCATCCTGAGCTCTATCGGGGTGAAGGCGGTCCAATCTGATTGCAAGGCGCCGACCCATTAGTAGTTCAGCGGGGCTCCGGCCAGTCGTTGAGCTGGGGGTGCTGTGCTGTGCTAGAAGGAATGTGGCAAGGCGGTACTCCCAGTCCCCTTGCGTCATGCGGCGAAGGGTGTCCTTGGTGGTCCGCACCATGCGTTCTGCTTGGCCATTGGTGGCAGGGTGGAACGGCGCCGAACGGATGTGGCGGATGGCGTTCTGCGCTGTGAAGGTTTGGAATTCTCCTGACGTAAATGCAGTCCCGTTGTCTGAGACGAGAGTGTCAGGGAGCCCGTGGGTTGCAAACAGCCTGCGTAGTACCCGGATGGCTGCGGACGTGGAAGTGGACGGTACCAGTGCGACTTCCAGCCATTTGGTGTAGGAGTCCACCACTATGAAGAATGTTTTCCCCCGAAAGGGGCCAGCGAAATCCACATGCATGCGTGACCATGGTGCTCGGGCGGACTCCCAGGACTGGACTGGGGCCCTTGGGGGGTCTGGGCGGGATTCTTGGCAGGCCTGGCAGTGTTTGACCCAGGCCTCTATCTCTCCATCGATCCCCGGCCACCACACATAACTCCTGGCAAGGGCCTTCATTCTTACTACCCCTGGATGTGTCTCGTGTAGGGCTGTGAGGACCCTTTTGCAGAGGGGCTGGGGAACAACGACTCTGCTTCCCCATAACAGGCACCCCTTGTGGGCCGACAGTTCATGTTTGCGGGTTGTGTAGCCGGCGAATTCTGGCCCAGGGCTGCTGCTGGGCCATCCCCTCCACACCCAGTCCAGGACCCGGGAGATGACCCTATCTTTCTTGGAATGGTGTGCAACTTCTTGTGCCTGAATGGGGCGGTCGGGAAGCAGCTCCAGGCTCATAACCTCTTGTGCAGGTGCTGGGTCAGGGCCTGTTTCCGGTAGTGGTAGCCTGCTGAGGGCGTCCGCATGGCCCATCGCCTTCCCAGGTCGGTGAATCAGTGCATACTGGTAGCTGGCAAGGAAAATTGACCACCTGAGGACGCGAGGAGACAGCACTTGGGGGGTCTGCTTTTCGGGGGCAAACAAGCCAAGCAACGGCTTGTGGTCAGTCACCACGGTGAAGGGCCGCCCGTACAAGAAATCATGGAATTTTTTTTACTCCCTTTACGATTGCCAGACCCTCCTTGTCGATTTGCGAGTAGTTCCGCTCGGTTGTGTTGAGTGTCTGGGAAAAGTACGCCACCGGTACCTCTCTTCCATCCGGGAGTTGGTGCCCCAGGACAGCTCCAATGCCATAGGGTGAGGCGTCGCATGCTAGCACCACCGGCAGCCTCTCGTCGAAGTGTGCCAAGACCGAGTTTGAGACAAGCAAGTCCTTGACTGCCTGGAATGCGGCCTCCTGGCGCTGGCCCCACACCCAAGGGGCCCGCTTGTCCAGGAGTCTGTGTAGGGGCTCCGCTACCGCCGCCTTGTGGGGAAGGAAGGAATGGTAAAAGTTCAATAGTCCCAAGAAGGCCTGAAGTTCAGTCTTGCTCTTGGGCGCTGGGGCATCACAAATGGCCCGTACCTTGTCCCCAGTCGGGTGGACCCCTTCTGCGTCCACCATAAATCCCAGAAAGTCCACCTGAGGCACTCCTAGTAGACATTTTTCCCGCTTCACCTTGAGACCCGCCGTCTGGAAACGGTGCAGAACGGTGCGGAGGCGGTCCTCAAACTCCTCTGGTGTGGGGCCGGCAATCAACACATCATCGAAGAAGGGGGTGACGCCAGGAATCCCTTTAAGGAGAGAGTCCATTATATTCTGGAATATGCCTGGTGCCACGCTGACACCGAATTGCAGCTGCTTTACCCTGAACGCTCCTCTGTGCGTCACAATCGTCTGTGCCTCTGCTGTGGCCTCATCTACTGGCAGCTGTTGATATGCTTGGGCCAAGTCCAGCTTGCCAAAAATTTTCGACCCAGCCAGGGTGGCAAGGACATGGCTGACCACTGGCACTGGGTATGCGTGGGCCGTGAGGGCCTTGTTTATGGTACATTTGTAGTCTGCGCAGATGCGGACCGAACCATTAGGCTTGACGGGTGTGACGATTGGGGTTTCCCAGGGAGCATTAGGCACCGGCTCCAGCACTCCTTGCTCTACGAGTCGGTCCAATTCCTCGTCTATACGGGGTTTCAAGGCGAACGGGACCCGGCGGGCCTTGAGCCTGACCGGTCGTACTGCGGGGTCAAGCTGTAGCGCAATGGGGGGGCCCGTATACTGTCCCAATTTCCCATCGAAAACCCCTGGAAATTCCTTGCATATGGCGTCCACGTCCACTTGTAAGCTAGTGTGGTTCACCCCGGTGACAGCTAGCCCCAGTGGTCCAAACCATGCCAATCCCAGTAAGCTAATGTAGGGGCCCTTGACCACAAGCAAGTCCAGTTGCCGCGTCCGCCCTCGGTATTGCACCCTGAAGGTCCCCACCCCCATTGTGGGGACCTTACGTTTCTGGAAGTCCCGGAGGGTGAATGGGGCCGGCCTGAGTTTGGGACCCCCAGTGGGACACAGTTTCCTTAAGGTCCTTGCCGAGATTATGGATAGAGTTGAACCCGTGTCAAGCTCCATGCGGCATGGGGCCCCCTCTATCTGTACCTCTACATAAATTTTCTCTACGTTGGGGTGGGGCAACTGGTATACCTGGAAGTCCGTGAGCTCCGTCGAGTTGCCTTGGTGCGTTGGGCCCCGGGACCTGGGGCTCTTGGATTGGTCATCTGATGCCTGGTGTCGGGTGGGCCGAGCCCGACACACCCGGGTGATGTGTCCCGATTTTCTGCACTGCCTGCACTCTGCGTTGCGGAAACGGCAGGTCCTCCTCTCGTGACTCTCCCCGCAGCTTGCGCAGTTCCCTCCTTCTCGTCGAGGCAGCTGTGGTCTGTGCGCTGCTTGAGTGCGCTGCTGTACTCGGTGCACCTCCTCCCTGTCGGATCCTGAGTCGTCGGTGAGGTCTTCATGGTGGACCCTCGGTTGGGATGGCAGGCTCGGCCGTGCCTCTTGGGTCGACCTCTCGGCCGCTTCTGTTGCCAGGGCCTCCTCCAGAGCGACCTGGAACGTTAGGTCCTTCTTAGCGTAGAGGCGTCGTTGCAGCTTCTCATCCTTCAGGCCACCGACGAGGCGGTCACGAAGCATGTTCTCCAGCTCTGAGAAGTTGCAGAACCGGGCGGCTTGGCGGAGAGAGGTCACAAACCCAGTTATGGTTTCCCCAGGGGCTTGCCGCTTTGCGTAGAAGGCATTTCGACGAGCCACCACTGAGGGCTGCGGCGAAAAGTGCCCCTTCAGCTGTTCCATTATTGTTTTGTATGGAACAGTAGCGACGTCTTCAGGCGCAAGGAGAGCCCGGGCGATTTCAAACGTCTCCTCTCCGCAGACGCTGAAGAATATCGCCCTCTTCTTGGCGTCTTCTTCGTCGGTGACCCCTTTGGCTTCTAGGAGGAAGGTGAAACGGGAGGCGTACGCTTCCCAGTCTCCAGATGCTGGGTTGAATGGCGAGAAGCTGCTGTTGGCTGCCATTCTGAGTTCCTTGTGCCCCGGAGCTGAAGCCTGGATACACGGTGCGAGGCAGCGGTGCGGCAGTTGGCGGTGCTGCGGTGCTGTGTGTGGCAGTCAGCTCAGCGGGATCCCATCCTCGTCGCCAGTGAAATATACTCAGAGTCGCAAAGTGATTTCATGCTCTTTATTCAGCTCATAGTGGTGAGGAGGAATGAATAAATGTCCCCTCACAGTATCTGCTTTATATACATTATTTACACAATGGGCTGCACATGATTGGCTAATTCTGGAATTCTACTGTAAGCCAATCAGGTTGTGGATTCACTTCTATCTGGAGCAGGATTGGGTGGTTCCTGCCAACCAATCATACTGCTGCATTGTTCTAGGACCAATCAGACTGCTGCATTCTGAATCCTATTGTTCTAGGACCAATCAGACTGCTGCCTTTTGGATCCTATTGTTCTAGGACCAATCAGACTGCTACAGTTTGGATCCTATTCAACTCAGTACATAACACCTGGCCTGCAGCCCATCACCATTTTTATTTGAGCAGCAACCAGAGCAATCCCATGATCCACATGCATTAGAGATTATCAAGGGGTAAAACCTCAAGGCTTAGGTGGGATCAAGAGGAGGAGGGATGGATTTGGAGTCAGTCCAGTGGGTTAAGCCACTTCTACTACCTGAGATTAAACACATGAGGACAGATGTAGATGCAAAAATTCCTGTGCTCAGCTCCAGGAAGGCAAAGGTAGGGACACGACATACGTATTGCGTCTGGCAGAGGAAGATGAAAGCAGAGGAGAAAATGAGAACAGCTGGGAGTGCACTAAACTACTAAAAGGATTTCTTTTAACTGTATGGATTTTACCTTTCTCTTAAAACAATACACATTTTACAACATTATCTCACCAGGAATCCTCTGTGAAGTAGGAAGCTCCACACCAAAGTAAATGCAAGAAAATGCTTCCACCCCAGGTATTAGTTGATGCTTAGTTATGATTGATCCACAGAAACAGTTTTTAACTGTTTTAAGTGTCACGCTGTTTGTTATATATTTTAATTATGGATGTTTTAATGTAGCTGATTTACTCTGTGTTTTAACTACAAGTATTCTAAATTTTTATAATTGATTTCAGTCGTCATTTTACTGATGGCTTTTATTTTCCTGGGAACCGCCTTGGTGTTTCTTCTGGAAAGGAAAGGTGGTATATGAATTATTTTAACAACAGCATCTTCTTGGAACAAGTTCTTACTATTCTCTAAGGCTGCATATACAGTACATAGCCTTCCCCAGCAAAGAATCCTGGGAAGTGTAGTTTATCCCTCCCAGAGCTATAATTCCTGGCACTCGTAACAAACCACAGTTCCCAGGATTCTTTGCGGGGAGCAACATGTTTTGAATGTTCTTTAAAGGTGTGGTGTGTATGCATCCAAGAGGCTGGCTTTGCACTCTTTTGACAATGCTGGGGGTGACTAACCTAATGGCAGATGCATTGCCTTTAGTAATGAACCTGTTTTAGATTGAGGAGTATTTACACAGTGTACTGAATGCCGATCATATGTTCACGTGCTGCCGCTGTGCCTGGGCTCTCTCCCAATTTTCTCTGTCATCATCTCCAGCAGGCACGCTTAGGCTTGCACTAGTAATTTGCAGCCATAGCAATTATTCTGCTCTCTCCATAAATAGCAGGGTTTCTCCCCCCTCCCTCCACCCTGTCAGCCCAGACACTTTTAGGGAGTGTGGAACCTGCCTGGTAATTACCTTCCCATCCATCATCAGCAAAGTGAAGAAGTCCAAGCAAAAGACTATGGCTAGACATGGAAGGTCTCAATCAATTGACTCTGGGTGAATCTACACTACAGATGCCAGCTGATTTAAGAGGCTTCTTCTAATAATAGGTGAGGGTGGGGTGGGATGTTCTGGTTTTCCTTTGATTTGAGGAACAGCATTTCCTCCAGGAGAACTGGTTATCACTTGATGGCTGCAGCCGAGAGAAGAAAGTGCAGGCTTAGGTATGAATTAATATATAGGAGGTGGCAGCGAGAATGTGTGTGTTGGGGCAGGAGGTCTAGTAAGGGTGAAGATGTTATTATTATTATTATTTTTTATTAAATTTGTATACTGCTGCCCTATACCTGCAGGTCTCAGGGTGGTTACAACATAAAATCACAATATAAAAACAGAAGATACATAGTAAAAATAGAACCTTCCAAACAAACTCTTACAAAACACACATACACACCACCATCGGCATCAGTTGAGAAAGTGAATGTGTGGGGATTCTGAAGCGCAGTGCAATGCACATGAATAATTATTTCATGGGGAGTGTGGTGTCTTCCTCCTTTGCCCCTTTGCCCCATTCTCATTCCTCGGCTGCTCTAGGCCCTGACTTAAAATGGCGTGAACTGAGCACCTTCTTTTTCCAGATTTCCTGTCCGTTGTGTGCATATGAGTGCGGGGATCTCCAGCTGCTATTTGTCTTGCACCTGCAAGCGTAAATACGCACAGGCCTCCTGCAGGTGCATTGCTGCTCATCACTACCTGTGGTGTGGGGAGGCAGCACTGCTTACTCAACCTCCTGACAGGCAAGTCACTGCTGCTTACCAGGAGGGTGAGGAGGAGGGGCAAGGCGGTGAGAGGGGGCAGAGCAGTCTTTCCCATTGGGTTTACTGGTGTGTTGCGCCAGGGTGCCGGCCTCTCAGGGGCGCCCCAGCGAGTGGGGGAGCTGCGCGGCTTTGCCGGCGGCCTCCTCTTTCCCTCCTGCACGTCCGCCAGCTGTGCCCCATCAACAGATGGCTGGCGGGTGTGCAGCTTGCCTCCCAAGCCTCCGCAGGAGGAGAGTGATCCCCACAGTGGCTTGGGAAAAGGTCGACAACTCGGAAATGGTGGGTGGGGCGCCGGGGGGATCTTTGCACCCCGGTGCTGGATATGCTTAAGACGGCCCTGGGAGGGGGGTGTCAGTGGGATGCAAGCACACTGGTGAAAGGGCTGTGTTGGTGCCACAGGTGCATTTGCCACCCACTGTCTGCTACGGATGACATGTGAGTGCAGCTCTTGTGAAAATTGCATCAGTAACCATGGCTGCACCCGTTCGAACAGCATAGGTTGCGCAGGTCTTATTTTTTACAGTCGTACACCACCCTGATATTTTACGATGCGGTGATATAGAAATACATAAATGCACATATATCACTTGCACAAGAGTAGGCATGGAATCTGGATTAGCCTGATCCAAGTCGTTCTCAAGTGACTTCTGACCTGTGTACCCTTCATGAAAAAATCTGGAGACCAATACAGCCATGCTATATAGGCCACAGGTGGCAAACTTCTATATTCCCGAGGACTGCAATGTTCTCCAGATAATGTCTATGTCTTGGAATATTTTTGTCCACAAGCCATTTTCCAGAAGCTGGTCAATATCTTTAATTATTCTGCAGCAAACTCTTTGAGGTTATGGAGTACCAGGGGCTGCTGCTGCCCTTGTTTGTTCTGTTCATTCCACTTGCCAACTCCAACTCCTCCTATCCACAAATCCCCCCTCCCTTTACACCTCCTTCACAGCTTGCTTTTAAAGGAGGGGGAGGCACTTTGGAGAGTTGCTTTCTGAAGTCTGCCCCCCTCCATTAAACCTCACTGCAGCAGTATTTAATGGAGGAGGGAGACACTTCACAAACTGCTTTGTGATGCATCCCTCTCTCTGTTAAACAGCTTGCCTTAGCCACCTGCCCCCCATCCCCATGCTGGAGTTGGCATGGCCACCTGTTGGTGGCCACATGAACTGCAGCATGACAACAGCCCTACGTTTTTATATAAATAGAAATAAATGCACTTGGGCACTGCAGGATATTGCATACAGAACTCAAAGCTTACAACTTAAAAGCATTTTTCTTGTAAGATAAATTATAGTCAAGCATTTTCCTATACTGATTGAAATTTGGTAGTATCACCAGGAGCTCCAGGGGCCTCATCCTGCTTGTGAGCTTTCAGATGACCATCCATATTTATTTATTTATTTGTTCCCATTATTTAGATCCTGCCTTCTGGGATATAAATCCTACCACAGCAACTTACCAGTTGCATTCAGTAATGCATTTTTAAAGCACAATGAACAACATTATCAGTGGATGGTACATGGTTTGTGTGGGGAAAATATTCCAGTTGGAGGAAGCCCTTAAGTGTTTTTTTGCATGACTCCTGGAATCCTCATTGTCGAGTTCAAGCTAGCAGTTCAAGAAAGGTTCAAAAACACGGGCATGGGCTTAATTTCTGGAGTTGCTGCCAGGCCAGTTTGCAGACAGTCCGGTCAGGATTGCTTTGTCTCAGCTGCCCCAGGTTTCTTTAACCTTTTGGCTGTATGCATTGCTATTAAAAACAGTTTGAAACAACTTACAACTACAAAAAGTTGGGTCCTAAGTGTCAGAAGCCTGGGTGAAGAGGTGCATCTACAGTAATTTAACAGAGAACTGAGACCTCTGAAAAGACCCTGACGAAAGCCATTTTGTACCTATTGACCAGTGAAGCAACTTTTGTGAACACTGAACCACACTCTCATTCCAATGAGATCCTTCCAGAGAATATGTTATATTGGTGCCTGCGTGGAACACAACCAATTCTTCCTGGTTTTACTGACGTACTGGAGTTCCTGAAGGAGATATGGTAACCAAGTAACCCCAAGGTCTTCTCTCAGGCTGAGGAAAAGTGAGAGGTGTTTCAACAGATGTGACTAAAAGATGAGAGACCCAGGGACATGTACAGTGCTCTGTCTGCTTTAATATTATGACTGAAGCTGGGAGAAGAGAAATGAATGAATGAATTACATTCGTATGAGCTATGGATTTTTTTTTATACACCCTTACTTATTTTTGACCTTTCTGAGCCATCCTGTTTCATTAATATACAAAAGAACGTATTTTCATAATAAAAGGTTGAGAATGAGGAATCATAGTAATGGAGAGTTGGAACATAACCCAGGGGTCATTTAGTCCCAACTCCTGCAATGCCCACAGCCTTCCCTGGGCTCAAACCACCAACCTTCTGGTTTACCGCAAAATGCACTGGCTCATTTCACCACAGGATCTGCCCTTGTTCCTATTTGCCAAAACAAGACTTTGTTATAGAGCCAGCTTCCTTGAGGGACCTTCTTGTCCCTGCAAAATTCAAGGCTGGTAACACTGGTGGCCTCTCGCATTCAAGGGAAGAAGCTTTACCACTCAGGTAGGATCTCTGACAAAAGTCCAAAATGAAACCTTGAACTAGTCTTGGTAGCAAATAGACAGCCAGTGCATTTCCTTTAGCGCAGGTGTTACATGTCCACAGTAGTTGCTGCACTAAGCAACCCAGCCAATGTGTATTTCATCAGCTGCAGCTTCCAAAGCAACACCAATGCAATAGTTTAATCTAGAAGTTACCAATGTGCAGGTCACTGTAGCTAATCTAGGTTTGCAGCTGAACCCAAGGATACACAGAGCCTTCATGCTACCAGGATTCAGCTTCGGTTTAACGGGTCTCATCCTGTTGGCTCATTTAGCCTGGTGAGAAGATCATCTAGCCTCTGAACTGTATCTAAGCCAGGCTGCTGAGGTGTTTTGGAAGTGCAGTAAGACCTAAGTGCAGTAAGTGGTTGGCACTTCGAGGAGGTTGACGAAGAGACTTACCATCATTGCCCTTCCCGATAATTGCCTTTTCCTGCCTTCTCTGGAGGAGAGATGGGGGAACCAGCTGTATGCCACCCCCACCCCCCGAACTGCATTTAATTATTATTTTTTAATAAATAATTTTTATTAAAGTTTTAAACAACAAAAAAAGAAAAGAAAAACATACACAATACATATCTCAAAAAAAGATAACAAAAACACACAAAAAAACCCACAATTCATCAACAAAAAACATAACAATTAAAAACAATATCTCTTTTCCATTTCCGTTTTTTTAGTTTACTTATTTTCTGGACTTCCTCATACCTCCTTCTTTTGTATTCCAATCCAAATTGTTTGTCCGGCAGTTTCTTTTCAACTTTTTTAATCCCAATCTTTCACTTTAATATAATATTGTAATATATAACTTCAACTTCTTTAAACCTAATCTTTAATCTTAATATAATATAACATTAAAATTAAAATTAAAAATTAAAATTTTTCCTCTTTTTTCCGAACTGCATTTAAACCTTTTTTCCGAACTGCATTTAAACCAGGCTCCTTGGAGTGCAGCAAGTCCTCAGTTGTGCCTCGGTTTTCAAACAGCTTAGTTCACAAACAACTTGGAACCTAAATGCTGCAAAACTAGAAGTAGGTGTTTTGGTTTCCGAACCTTTTTTGGAAGCTGAACGTGCTCCGTTTTGAGTCCCCCTGTTTCCTGTTGCGCTGCTAATTTGCACACACCTCCAATTGTAATTCAAGTCTTCTGTTTCCGATTGCAGTGTTCTGAGGTGATATTTGGAGCTTATATTTGGTGCTTTTGTTTTTGCTATTTATTTTGTGTTTTTTTGTTTTGAGGCTTTTTCAGCTAAATTGTTTTTGTGACTGTGTGGATCCCAGTTCAGCTACTGATTGATTGATTGATTGATTGATTGATGGATTGATTGTGTGACTGCGGAAATGGATAAAAGCCCCCCATCCAAACAATGACTATCATCAGTGCAGGTAAGAAATTTTTTAATTTTTATTTTTATCATCTACAGTACTGTTTTATTTGTTTTATAGTACAGTACATTGTTTATTGCTTTCATTTTATGGATCAATAGTCTCGTAAGATAGTAAAATTTATGTTAAATTGCTGTTTTAGGGGTTGTTTTTAAAAGTCTGGAACGGATTAATCCGTTTTGCATTACTTTCTATGGGAAAGCGTGGTTTTGGAATGCTTTGGCTTTGGAACAGGCTTCCGGAATGGATTAAGTTTGAGAACCAAGGTACTACTGTACCAGAAACTTTATTGTTGGTTAACTCATGGTTTGCTTTCTATTTATGTACTTAAACTTAGATTATTATTATTATTAGTTGTTGTTGTTTTGTAGTAGTAGTAGTAGTAGTAATATTGAATTTATTCTGTCTGCCAAATTACTGATTTTTGTCATTTTTGAATTAGTGACATGTTCTGTCTTTTGTATATTTTGTATATTTGTATTCCCATTGCTCTGTGTTTTGATATTTTTTAATGTTTGCTGTAAGCTTTTTTAAGCACGGCTTCATTGTGGAAAAGCACCACGTAAGTAAACTCAAGCACCTGACTCAGATGGAACAGAGACTTAGAATTGAGTGTCATCAGTATATTGACGACCCTGTGCTCAAGATCCCCCTAAAGATAACTCCAACAGCTTCATATAGAATCCATACTCTATCCCAACAATGAGCACAAATGACATGGTTTGTAGTATTTGCAATGACTGCTGATCTGTACCCAGGCCAAGTTCAGGGTTTTGATACTATCATATAAGGCCCTATGCAATAAAGGACCACTATACCCCTTATCTACTTAGTAAGTCAGCAGGGATGTGGGTGGCGCTGTGGTCTAAACCACTGAGCCTCTTGGGCAGGGGTCAGCAACCTTTTTCAGCTGTGGGCCGGTCCACCTTCTTTCGGACCATGTGGTGGGCTGGACTATATTTGGGGGGGAGGAATGAATGAATTCCTATGCCCCACAAATAACCCAGAGATGCATTTTTTAAAAAAGCACATATTCTATTCATGTGAAAACACACTGATTCCGGACTGTCCGTGGGCCGGATTGAGAAGGTGATTGGGCCGCATCCGGCCCTTGGGCCTTAGATTGCCTGCCCCTGCTCTTGGGCTTGCCAATCAGAAGGTTGGCAGTTTGAATCCCCACGATGGGGTGAGCTTCCCGTTGCTCTGTCCCAGCTTCTGCCAACCTAGCAGTTCAAACGCACACTAGTGCAAGTAGATAAATAGGTACCACTGCAGCGGGAAGGTAAATGGCATTTCCGTGTGCTCTGGTTTCTGTCACAGTGTCCTGTTATGCCAGAAGCGGTTTAGTCATGCTGGCCACATGACCTGGAAAGCTGTCTGTGGACAAACACCAGCTTCCTCAGCCTGAAAGTGAAATGAGTGCCGCAACCCCATAGTCGCCTATGACTGGTCTTAACTGTCCAGGGGTCCTTTACACTTAGTAAGTAAGTGAATTCTGCAGAAGAGAGCTCCTTCAAGTCCCAGAAATATCAGAAGCCCCTTGCACAGGAACTCAGAGCAGGTATTTCAGCGTGTTGGCCGCATTCTGTGGAACAGTATCCTTTTTGAGATATGACAGGCACCCACAATACGGAGTTTCCAGAAACAACTGAAGATGAGCCTTTTTGTTTCAAGCAGCCCTTCCAGCTGAATTAAAAGGCCTCTGCCTTTAGGTGTTTATTCTGTATTGTTTTTAAACCTATTCTTAGTTGTCATTCTTTGCACTGTTCGCAATGCTATTTTTAAAACTTTAAAAATAGCCTTTAAAACAATACAAAAACACTTGTTTACTGTTTTCAAACCTATTTTAAAGAGCTCAAAGTTGTTTTTAAATGTAAACTGCCCATACTCATGTGGAAGAAAACTCAAATACTAATAATACAAATAATAATGATGAAATAATCACACCTCTTTAAGGAAAATAATGGAAGAATCTTTTGTAATTTGGGCTAAATTAAAACTATCAACATTTGGAGGAATAAGTGCAAAAAAGAGGAATGTTCTACTGCAATTAAATGTTTGATTTATTTTATTGTTTTTGTTTCGTTTTGTTAGTTTAATGTATTGTATTGTATTGTATTGTCTTTTTAGTGTTTAAATTTTTGGAAAAGTAATAAATATTATTTAAAAAATAAATAAATGTTTTATTCCCGAAAGCATAATATAGAATAAATAAATTAAAACCACAAGAGTCACAGAATAATATTGATAATCATTATCATAAGAGCAGCAGCAACAGCAATGTCCTTTGGTACAGAAAAGCACAAAGCTAAAGACAGGAATGGCAAATAAGTCATGGTCAAATATATTATTATCTGCTGCAGCTCCAACCCCCCTCACTGCAATTGTAAAGAAAAATAGGGGGTCACATAGAAACAATTAATTTAATAGCACTTTTGAGGGGCTCTAAGGGACGCGGGTGGCGCTGTGGGTTAAAACACTGAGCCTAGGACTTGCCGATCAAAAGGTCAGTGGTTTGAATCCCCACAATGGGGTGAGCTCCTGTTACTCGGTCCCAGCTCCTGCCAACCTAGGAGTTCAAAAGCAGGAAGTGCAAGTAGATAAATAGGTACTGCTTTGGCGGGAAAGTAAACGGTGTTTCCGTGCGCTGCTCTGGTTCACTGGAAGCAGCTTAGTCATGCTGGCCACATGACCCAGAAGCTGTATGCTGGCTCCCTCGGCCAGTAAAGCAAGATGAGCGCCACAACCGCAGAGTCGTCTGCAGCTGGACCTAATGGTCAGGGATCCCTTTACCTTTACCTTAAGAATGATAGGACAAGATTGTGAAAAGTTCAGATCCAGTAATTGGGGTTGGATTTACGTTATTGTTAAGCAGAAGCATGGGCTGGAAGCTACCCCATGGTCTAAAGTGTGCTAATGGTATGTTAAAAAATATGTAAACAGAATCAAATATATTGAAGTGTATGTGTTTGTTAGCCCAATTATGTAATGTTTGGAGCAAGTGCTTTTTGTATTTTTCTAATGGCTGCCACCTCCTGCGGGTAAGAATGGGTCTCTGTTGCCTGGCATTAGTCTAGCTCCCTTCTCCCAGCACACCCAGCTTCCCTCCCAGGAACTGGAATCTAAACAATGGATCTGTCCTGGAATCCACTATAAAGTATGGAACGGCAAAATCCTGTCCATAAGACCTGATCGATGATATTCGCAAAGGGAGATCTATTTCTGAACTCTTTCATTTAGCTCACATGCGACCACCACATAGATCTGTATAACATGACGGGGGGGGGGGGTTAAGGAGAGAAAAAATGCTCCTGAGATGTATTTAAACACAACAACTTGTGTGTGCTATAATCTGGGCATGGAATTTATCTGCTTTCACAGAGCAGTTGTGTTTATAGCAATACTTATTGCATTACAGGGATGCGCTATAAAAGAAAAAATGCAGCACAGGAGGGTATGGAGGAATGCAAAGTGGATTTGGAGAGGGAGAGAGGAGAGCCAAGCGAATGCCTGGCATGCCTTTGATTCTTCAGATTTGCACATGGGCAGGTGCTTTGCAGCCTCCGTGTGTCTGAGAGCAGCGTATTAAAGGTTTATGTGCTGTTCTTTGAAAACCAGGGAGGGAGGCAAGGAAAGAAGAGGTTGCTATTGCATTGGTAGTGAAGGGACAAGTTTGGTTACAGGAAGAGGACACTTTTGGCTGGGCTAAAGAGAGCTTTAGGGCAACCATACTCTGATAATATTCCCCACCCACCCCCCATTTATTTTTAACCTCTATGCTCCGAATAGAATAATTTGCTTCACACATTATAATGAAGGACACTCACCTGGCGCCATCATTACATATCTTCAAGTGCCAGGCAAAAACATTATTTTTTCATCAGGACTTTGGCTTTTAATTATCTATGGCCTTTTTGCATGAGTGGGATGTTTTAATCTAGTTTTTTTAAAAAATAGGATTGTCTCTTAAGATTGTTCCTCCTCTCAGTGCTGGTTTTAATGTATGTACGTTTTTGTTTTTTGCTTAAAATATTGTAAGTCACTTCAAGTTGCCATGGCAAACAAGTACGAAATAAATTTAATTATGAATTGATTCCTGCATTGCAGGGGTATAGACTATATGATCCTTCTGGTCCCTCTTCAACCCTCCAATTCTATTATTCTAAACCACCACTACAAATAATAATACATTCATAGGGGCGAAGGTTCTGTCTTTGCTGTTGCCATTTATATGGCATAAATGCCAAGATCTGGCAATACCTGGATCTCCAAGCCATCACCAGCAATTCAGGTTTTGATCAGAGGTGGAAGAACAGGCGATGCTGCTTCTGACTGGGTTGTGGGTGGCAGTAAATGGTCAACTACATATTTCAAAAATCACCTTCCTTGCAAGTGGAAAACAAAGGCTGGGGCTGGACCTGAGGGCATTGCTCGGTACTTGGGCCACACTCTAGTAATGCCCCTGGCTGTACCCGCTCTGGGTGCAGTACTATTCAAACAATGGCATCCCCCACCAGACCCAGGCTGCTCTAACTTAGGGTTACCAGACGTCCCTGGTTCCCAGGAACAGTCCCTGGATTTAAAAATCTGTCCCCAGACAAATTCCATCCCCGGAATGTCCCCACATTTGCAAATCTGTCCCTGGGAAATGTGGCAGCGGCAGCCTCAGCAGCCCGGAGCCAGTCTGGTAGCGCAGTTGGCTCTGGCTGGCTTCAGGAGCTGCTCGCTGCTGTGGCGCCCGCCATTTTTCCTCACTGCAAGTCCCCTTGTGCGCTGTACCGGGGACGTCCAGCGGTACAGATCTCCTGCCCCCTTCCCCCTTTGTTTTGACTGATCGGGGGAGGCTCGGGAGTTGTAGGCGGGCGGCCGTTGCCCAGTTTTTTAAAAACTCTGCACATTTGTGTTGCACAGGGTGCGAAAGAAGGGCTTTGCACCTTTATACAATATGCATGTGTGCTTGGGCCCAGGGTCTTTTGCCTCACCATCCCCACTACTGACTCCCTGTTGCTACTCAGCTTCAAAAAGAAGTAGTAGTAGTAGTAGAAGAAGAAGAAGAAGAAGAAAAAGAAGAAGAAGAAGAATGTGTCCCCAGATTCATTGAAAAAAATCTGGTAACCATACCCTAACTCCTCCCCTACCCTGTATTTTGCTTAGGTTAGTTGTCTTAGGGCCAAACCAGATGGGGCATTAATTTCCACCAGCCAATTAATGTGCATTGTTTTGTGTGTGTAGGCAGCAGCAGCAGCAGCAGCAGCAGCAGCTCAGGAGAAGCCTGAGCAGGTGGAGGTAGGGAGGGAAAGTTAATTATTTCTCTCTCTCCCACAGCCCTGACAAATATCATCTCTGAGGCTGCTATTTGCATTTCAAGCTCCGTTAGCACCAATAAGCTCTTGCAACTATGACAGGAGCTGTCCAGCAGCTCTCAGACAAGAAGGAAGACCTTGTGGAAGCTGGAGTTCAACTGCTTTTCCCTCCATTGAGATCCCCTCCCCAATACATGCTTTCTTATTGCTGCTAGGTGTCCTTCTGCACCAAGATTTTGTCAACCTACAGGGAGAGCTTGGTAGACAGTATATGCTTGGTTTTCCCCAAAGCTTTTGACACAAGCTCTATTTACACATTACTCACATGTAGGACATAATCTTGTTGACTCTAGACTGAGGGTGTGCTTTGAGCTCTAGCCGCATTGCTATGTCTTCTTTCTCCAACAACTGTGTGCATTTCAGTGTTGTTTAAGAAGAAACAACAGTGTGTCAGCTTCAGCTCACATGGAAGAGCTCTACATAGTTGGGATGCCTGATTGTGTGGGTGTCTTGATGGTGTAGCACCCCTGCGCACGAGTAGGTGCTTGTGCACAGGGGTTTCCTCACAAACAGCCACAGTTCAACAGTTAAACTAGCTGTCACTTGGACAACCTTATTCTAACATTCTTAAATAATAAAAAAGAATGCATAAAATTAACTGTACATTTGAGAAGAAATACACACTCCTTTTCAATCAGGTTGGTTCAGCATCCCCCTGTAGAATTTCTAAGTTGTCTACTACCAGTAATTGAATTCTGCGCAGTTCTTCAATCTTTTTTTTTGATCTTCCAGTCAACAATGCAACACAAACTGTTCTTATTTTAGGGAGTCGTAATTGGATAAAATTGATGGAATCTTTAAAACGAGGATTAGTTGCTGCACAATAGAGATATTTAATGAAACACACTGCAATATTGTGTGCCCTGTTCAGATTCCCCCACAATTTGAGGTTTGGTGAGTGGTTAGAAACAGGAGTGGCAGCCAGCAACGCAGAACTCTTTAGCAAAGGAACTCTACCTGGGGAGCTTGTTTCTGTCTGTTAGAAAGTTGTGTGGGTTTCTGTCTGTTAGAAAGTTGTGTGGGTTTTTTTCGACTTTCCTTTCCAGGAAAGCATTTATCTACGAAGTGTTGATGTTGTGGCAGGCTGGCATTAGGCTGCTGTTGGCAGCATATGCTTCACATAAAGTATTTTAATAGTTTTATTGCAACAGTTGCTATTATGTATCTATTTTATTTTGTAATTATTGGGAGTTACAGTGGTGCCCCGCAAGACGAATGCCTCGCAAGACGAAAAACTCGCTAGACGAAAGGGTTTTCCGTTTTTTGAGCTGCTTCGCAAGACGATTTTCCCTATGGGCTTGCTTCGCAAGACGGAAACGTCTTGCAAGTTTGTTTCCTTTTTCTTAACACCGTTAATAGAGTTGTGACTTGACTTCGAGGAGCAACTCATAGAACGCGGTGTGGTAGCCTTTTTTGAGGTTTTTTAAAGACTTTGGTGATTTTTGAAGCTTTTCCAAAACTTTCCCGACACCGTGCTTCGCAAGACGAAAAAAATCGCAAGACGACAAAACTCGCGGAACGAATTAATTTCATCTTGCGAGGCACCACTGTACTTTATGGATCCTAGTGATCAAGAGTAACCCTGCTTATTGCAATTCATCCGCAGCAATTGATTCCCCACTCCAACCAGGCCAGGCTGTGTCCCAAGAACTGCTGGTACCACCGGCAGCTCAATGCAAGTGGAATCAATGACAGGACAGGCAGGTGGTGCAGTCACAAATCCAACAGGGCATTCTCAAAAGTGGCTCAACCGGCATTGAGAAATGAGTCCCGGGAAGGCCCCTCTTGGCTTCTCAGATCACTTGAGCCTTTTGGGCTTCATGCTCGAGTATGCTTTTCAACCAGTCTAGAGGCGGCAGCACAGCTATAGCCAGCCAATTCCATTGTTTACTAGGAGGTGTCCCTTTTCATAAAACCATAGAGTTGAAAGGGACCCCTAGGGTCATCTAGTCCAACCCCCTGCAATGCAGGAATCTCAGCTAAAACATCCATGGCAGATGACCATGACTATCTGAAAATATGGACTCCATGAGTTGTTTTTGTTTCCAAGTTATGTTTACGATGTTACTATTGAAAACCAATAATAATAATAATAATAATAATAATAATAATAATAATAATTTTATTATTTATACCCTGCCCATCTGGCTGTGTTTTTAAAAAAACATATTAACCACCCCCCAGCAAGGAAGCATCACACAAGTCTCATGGGGGGCATGTGGTGACGTATTGCCCCCATCCTGGCTACAGGACCAGCTGGAAGCCCTGAAGAGCACTAGGTTATTCTCTCTTCAGACTTCTCCCCCATGCTGATGCTTAGATAGCCCCCCTCCATGTTCTCACATTCTTAAGTGTCTTTCTTTTCTTCCTTGTCGGAGAGAGTGAGTGAGAAGCCATCATGAGCACAGACACAATAAATATAGGAAAAGGGTTAGTAGTCCAGCACTGCAGTTCAGTTAGCGAAGCTCCTTTTAAAAACCACTGTGCTGCCTCCCTGCTGTCGCCTCCTCCTCCAGAAACAGGCAGATCCTGGGGGGACCTGGCAAGACAATAAGGAAAAACCAAAATTGCAGGCAGGGTGTTTAGGGGTGGCGGCGGGGAGTTGTTTTGCTCCTCGTGCTCTTCTCCAACATCTTGCTCTTCCGATCTTTTCTCTTCCTCTCCCTGAAACGAGGGTTGGCTTTTGTTTAGCATTTTACCCCCCCCCCTCCTCCCTCCCGCCAGCCATGCTTCTCTGAGCTCAGAGAGCATCTGCTGTGCTCTCTCCTTGCTCTCAGCATCTCTCTGGAGCACGATTACTCCACGCCCTGGGTGAAAGCGGGAGAAATATGTGCTGAGATGACATTTCGGTTATACATGATGCCATTAAAATATGATAAGAATGCTATTAACATTAATAATCCTTTTCATTGTATCATTTAGGGAGCAAAACAAGCCATTAAATATTACAGAGACATTGGTGTTTTGATGGCTTTGAGGAGGGAAACATTTGGACTTATTTGTCTACATACCTCCTCTGGAGACAGAGAAACCCCAACGTTATTTCTGCAAATGGTGTTCTGCCTTTCTGCATCTCCAAGGAGCCTGGCATGGCCAAGGCAAGCCTCAAATGGGCTTCTGGCTCTGGTCAGCGGGCCAAATCCTTCTCTCCTCCACCTTTGGTGGGCCAAGCGGGACAGGGGGGTGGAGTCCCCTGTCTGTCAGTCACTGTTGATGAATTTAGCAGCAGGGACTTTTTGGAGTGGTGTTTTTGCTCAAAGAGAAGAGCGTGTCAGTGATAGCTATGGGCAAATGGAGCCAGATTGAGAAGAAGACCTATGAATGTATCTGAAGTCCTTAATCTCACAAGTGATGAGTGTTGGGCCAACTCCAGCTGGGGAGCACAAGTAGCCTACACAACAGAGTTTGCTTCCTCTGTTGTTAACGGAGCGGCTTATGTACGTGCCAGCCAATGTCTCACGCAGTATTTATTATTCATTTTTACAAATACCATACTGAAAATAAAGACACGGATGGTACCCAGAGAGAGAGACACACACCTATAGACACCTACAGACATATATTTACATACTTATGAATACAAATGCAAACACTTTTACATACATAGATTGAGTGGGTTCCTTCAGTTTAATATAGAAATCTTTTTTTTATGTTTCACTCTCTTTTCCTCTTGTTGAAGGTAGGGCGTTCTTAGGGAGAGAACGTGCTTGGCTGTTTCAGGATCTCCTTCTCCTTACCCTGCCTTTTGTCTCTGTGACATTGCTCTCTCCTGCCTTTTCCTTTCAGGGTTTGTGTTATGTACTGAGTGAGCTGAATAAAGAGCATGAAATCCACTCTCGACTCTGAGTATATTTCAGTTTGTATTAGGAAGTGTTCTTGGTTAGGTTGGCCTGGGTAAAATAGGAAGGGTGACCTTCTACCAAAGGAGGTGGTGGGTTCTCCCTCATGGGAAGTCTTCAGCCAGAGGCTGGGGATCCATTTGTGGAGACACTCTAGCTCTGCCCTTCTGTCTTGTGCAGCGGGTCCAGCTCTATGCTCTCCTTATAATATGGTTCTGGCAATAGTGAGGTGACTGACTGCTACCAGAGAGTGAAGATAAACTGGGGGAGGAAGTGTCTTGTGGGAGTCAGAGAGGTCAGAAATGTCTGTGGGTTTCTTTAACACCTTCTCTAATGATCTGTCAGAGACAGTAAACAGCAAAGCTCACTGTATGGCATGATGAGCTTGACCTGCTGTACTTTGTTGGGACTGTATTATTCACAAATACTTGGAGACTTGTGAGAAGATGAAGGGTTTTTTAAATGGTTGGGTTTTTTTTGCACAAACAATGACTGGCTGGAAAATCTTTAATTTCAGTTATGAAGAATCAGCCACTTGGTCATGTGATCTGGGTGCCCAATCACAGAGCACTGAACAGTGCAAACAACCAGCCAAAGGGAAGAGTTCCCAAATAAGTGTATTCACGTGATTTATTCATAAATGATTGCAGACAACAAAGGCCCGAGCAGATAAAAGAATACAAAAACCCAGAAAGAGCAAGAAGGTTAAATTCTCAGTCCATTTTTTTTATATGAATAAGTTGAACAGCTCCAATAAACAGCTACTTAATGACATTCAGTGATGTAACAAAAGTGAAGAGAGATCAAAGAAGCAGATAGGAGGGGGCAGGTGAGTCTGAGATGAATTATGGATGAGAAAAGAAAAGAAAAGAAGGAGAAAAAAGTAGATCTTTTTGCGGAAGAAAACACTGCTGGGTGATTTTATTCTGGTTGCAGTTTGTGCAATCCAGTGCTTATGCTGCTTGTATTGCAGCCGCAGTAATAACTTTTATTTCTTTTTCCATATAGAAAAGCGAGTGCAGTGAGTTTCTGTCTGGGGCACAAGTGGCTGGAGTGACTTTGGATCAGGCTTGGATCTCTCAAATTCACAGGGTTGATGTGAGGGTGAAAGCTGCATCTGTCCTCTTGGTTAGAAGGGAAGGTTAAAAATGGCATCAGGTGGAAGTCAACATCACACGATGGTGAATGTGCTCAAGCATTTCAGCTTGCTGGAGAGAACATGCTCCCCCTCCTTGACCCAGGTGCTTCTCTGGGGGTTATCCCAACACCCACCCCAAGCCATTTTCAAGGGGTGCAGGGGAGGCACAAGGGGGGGGGGAGGAAAGTCCCAATGTGCCAGCAGAAATCCTTCTGCAGGGCTTCTGCTCTGAAGATGAACTGCACCCAGAGTCTGCAGACTGTCAAATACTGCCAGCGACCACGTAGTCTGAAATCCTGAATATTCAATAATGGTGAATATTGAGTGCCAATTACGGAACACCGTTGTGTGTCTAATGCCGACAAGCGGATGCGTAAATTTCCACAGATATTCAATATCTAGATCTTGAGATAAGGGTTTGCTGGGGGAAATTCATTTCAAGCTGCGCCAGCTGATGCCTTTCATCCAGAGTGTTGACCATTTTTGCCTCAACAATTCTAGTAGCAGGGTAGACCAAAGAGGCAGGGCCTGGAGCAGGATAAAGAGTTGAGAGCCTGGAAGCAGAATGAACACAAAAAGCTTTCTGATTGGTCTCATGGCTGGCATTGGTAGATTCAAAGAGCCAAGCCCATATATTACTGGCAGTGCTGCAACTGCTCAAAGCTGCAACTGGTTTAAGTCGTTGCCATGTCACCTGTCTCCTTCCCCTTAACAGAACCTGTGATGGAAGGAAAGGGATTGTTAAGGGAGCACTTGAGCCCAGCCATTTCTCAGAGGGCAGCTTGTATGACAGTGGGCTACAGCTGGAATTCAGTAGCTCTGTTCCTTAGCGCTCATGCACAGCCTATGTAGTTCAAGTGCAATTGAAAAGAGCGCTGGCAGCTTTTTCCGAAAAGGAACATTCCAGCTATAGAAAATAAAATCTGGCAACCCAACCAATTTTTGGTTTTTACACCAGTAAAATAAAATAAAATCTAGCAATTGCTTTAGCAGAAGGCGTTAGTTGTTTGTTTCTCTTAGAAAAGCCAGTTTGCATCACAGTTTCCTAAAGAAGAATTCCTTCCGCGCCTTTGTGGCTGAGACGCCTGAGTTCTAAGATGAAGGTACCAAGTAGACAGGAAAATGACAGCCTTTATCATCAGAACATGGCAAGTAAAAGGACAGGATACAAGCCCTAAATCTGAGGCTAGGGGAATGACCCGGAGCTGCCATTGTCTAGGTTCCTTTGCAGGTTGTCACCAGCAAAGAGGAAAGAAGATTTAGCTTGCTAGAAGCCACAGCTTAAGCTGATAAAAAGTACATTTGAGTGACAATTGTCAAAGGTTCCTTATTTCTCCTCCCAAAATACCTTGCAACATTTCAAAAGTGAAAATACAGCTGTGTGTTTGGTACCACTTTTCACAGTGAGGATTATGATCTGCTTCTCCACCCTCTCGCTGTTACACATCTCTGAAGACTCTCCTTTGCCTCTTGCTCATTGACGATGCAGTAACTTGTCCTGTGCTCACTCTTGAAACAAGCTGCCTATGACACTTTGCCTTAAAAAAATGCAGTGATTTTTATTAACATATTTCATCTTGCAACGGATTTGTCTGTACATGCTGTCAATCCGTGCACCTCAACTGCAGTCAGCAACATGGACTGGAGGTACATTTTAAGGGGTGGACAAGAAGCCGTGGACCAGCCCTGCCTCTGCCCATGTACCAACTTTAGGGTGTATTTGACCCTCCTACTTGGCTCTGGAAACCAAAGAATGGCAACCCCTTGCAACATGGTTGTTTCTTCATAGGAGCCTCCAAAACCTCTTCAGAAAACAGAATAGGGACAATGATTTAGGAGGGTCAGTCACCAGAAATCGGGGACTACCTCAGTACAGGCAAAAAGGTGTTACGTACTAAGCTTGGATCCTAGAACAATAGGCAGGTGGGATCCTAGAATGCAAGAAGTGATTGGCTTGCAGGAGAAGACCAATCAGGCTCCAGGAGGAAGTTAATCAGCCTATTAGGCTAGTAGGATTGTAGAATGCAACAACTGATTGGCCTGCAGGAGAAGACCAATCAGGCTTCAAGAGGGAAGCAGAATCAGCCAATCAGATGAGACTCATTGTGTAAATAATGTATATAAAAGCCTGAGGTTTGGGGGGAAATTCAATCACTGTTTTACAAGCTGCAATAAAGAGCATGAAATCACTGCAGGACTTCAAGTATATTTCAGTTATCCTTTCAAGTCATCAAAGCACTTCAAGTGCATTATCTTGCTGTAGTCCTTACAACCGGGATGGTGGTATTTTTATCTATTTATTTTAATTTTTGTCATGCAGCTGCACTAGGGTTTCTAGCCTTAGAGCCAGACAACAAGTTTGGAAAGTGCCAAAGTGAGCAGGAGCACAACGTAGCCAGTCTGGAGAGAGGAGCCTCTAGCAACAGCCAATGGCTCTGCTCCAAAGCACATCTGTGAAGGGGAAGGAAGAGCAGGTGAAGGTGTGTGAATTAAAAAGAGAGCAAGAGGCACAGAGAGATCAGGCCATCTGGGGGCAGTGCTTAGAAACACTTTGGTGTGCTTCTGTTTGGGGAGAGAAAGTGCTGGGGGGAGTCTCGAGAAAGGAAGTGGCGGGGAGAGAAAGGGCAGTTCACAATGTCAAAATACAAGATAAAAACACAAAAAACATAATAAAAACAAAAGAACACAAACCAATAACACCCCCTTCCCCACAGAAGGTTGAAAAGATCTGCGGTGAAAGCTTGGTGGTGTCCACCCCAAGGTGCCGATGTGTTTGTGGGTCACTGTTTCTGTTTGTGTGTTTGTACACCTTCATCCACAAATCAGTTTTCAATTTTATACCTCCCAAATCTATTTTGATGTTGCTTGTCCACCCTGTTGGGTGGTGCTCTATGGAACGGATTTGCGCCGGGTGTTTTCGCTTCTCTTTTCAACTTGGGGTTTCCCACCTATCACACATTTTGGAAACCTGAAGTCTGGTGTGGCCATGTGTGCAGGTATTTGCCTGTGCCCCATTAAAAAAATATTATTATTGAATATACACACACCAGATTTGCAGAATTATTTTTTCAATACAGTGGTACCTCGGGTTAAGAACTTAATTCGTTCTGGAGGTCCGTTCTTAACCTGAAACTGTTCTTAACCTGAGGTACCACTTTAGCTAATAGGGCCTCCCGCTGCCACTGCACGATTTCTGTTCTCATCCTGAAGCAAAGTTCTTAACCCGAGGTACTATTTCTGGGTTAGCGGAGTCTGTAACCTGAAGCGTCTGTAACCCGAGGTACCACTGTAATTGCAGAATTATTTTTTTAAAATTGGTTTGTCCTTTCTAAGCTAGCAAAGGATTTGGAGTTGCTCACATGGAAGACTTCAGTTTCCTTCCTCCCCCTTTATTTTCCTGCCTCCTCACATTTTACTTTTAATACTGCTCTTTTGTGGAAGAGCACTTTTGCACAAAAGAGTTCTCTTAAAAATAAAAATACCACGGATCTGCCTTCAGCAACAACCAGGCTGCATCCTTTTATTTGGGCTGATGGAAACCAAAATGGATCGTAGCAGGTGTGGCAATACATGGTATTCACCCATTGGAGAAAATATGCCATTTTATATTGCCTTTTCTTCCTTTATTGGATTATCGGAAAATTGGAAAAATACAAATTTAGTGAAGGGAAAGTACAGACTGCTACTTGGATGAGAGCATGTTGTGTAGACACAGGAACAAGGGATAAAGAAGAAGCACTTCAAATTCACATCATTTTATTTATTTATTTTATTACATTTCTATACAGTGGTACCGCTGGTTGCCAACGGGATCCGTTCCGGAGGCCCGTTTGCAACATGAAAAGCCCACAACCTGAAGCGCCATATCTGCGCAGGTGCGTGGCATGATTTGGCGCTTGTGTGCATGCGCGAAGCATGATTTAGCACTACTGCGCATGCGCGAGGAACGAAACCCGGAAGTAACCCTTTCCGGTACTTCCAGGTCACCGCAGGACGCAACCTGAAAAAAATAACATGAAGCAAACGTAACATGAGGTATGACTGTACTGCCCTTCAGCCAAGATCACAGGGAAGTTTACAATATAAAAACACAAAAATATGCAGCATAATAACAAACAAAAACAACATCCCGCCCCACAGTTTAAAAAGCCAGTAAAAATGTTAATGTTATTTTATGTTATTTATATTTATGTGGTCTAAATGTTTAGGTTTTGTTGGTTGTAACTTTTATGGTCATTATCTAATTTCCAATATCTTTTTATTGCTGTATATTTTTTCTTCTTCTGTTTTGTTGTTGTTGTCCTGATGTATCAATAAAATCATTTTTAAAAAAGCCAGTTGCAGTTGGCATCAACCTGTCTTGAGGGACAATGGAGTGCATCTCTGGGGGTGAAATCAAACCGCTGCCTTAGCAGCACCAGAGTGACTTCCCCAGGGTGCGAGCCTGGGGTATGGAGTGTACTGACATGGTGCAAAGGAAAACAGAGCAAGACATTTGATATTAGCTTGGCAGCAGGAGTTCCTAGAAGGACCCTACTCTACGCAAGGCCTCAGGGACTCTACTCCAGATTTGTGTAGGGTTAGGAGCCACAGCCCTTAATTTGGGGACGTTTGGGACAAGATGCACACTCCCAGTCCCTTCCCTGTGTAAATGCCCCATGTTTCTGATGGAAGCTGAGCACAGCTCAGGTAGCTCTGTTTGCAATTCCCTGTGAGCATGTGAGGGTCAGGCCTGTCCTCTGGAGCTGTCTTGCTACCAGCCTCTGACTCAGAGGCCAAGTTCCATATGGCCATAGCACTGCAACAACAGCCTTTGCTTTGCCGGACTCATAGTTGTCAACTTTTCCCTTTTTTAAAGGGAAATTCCCTTACTCCGAATAGGATTCCTCACAAGAAAAGGGAAAGCTATGGTCGGACTATGACAAAAGCTGTCTCTGTCTACGGCTGGAGACAGATCACACAATTTCCAGTGCTGAAAGTATGACAGAACCACCATTGCTCATGGTGTGTCCCATTGCAGTTTTTTCAAAAATCTTCTTGACATAAATAAGCAAGCAAGCAAGGGCAACGGTGCTTTTGTCATTCCACTTTAAAATCCCTTAAAAAGAATCTTCTGTCTTCAACCTTCACCAGGTTTGAGAGGCACAATCACCTCAGCAGTGTAAGAATGACAACACCAGCCTCTCCATTCTGTAGGCACTGCCACAAAGAACACAAATGTGGATATGGTCATTCCTGCTCCTGCCTGCTCTTGTTTGCTGAGATCAGCTTTGTTCTCCATACTGAATTACAATCAGAAAGAAATGGAGTCTGTTTATTCTGGTAAACTAAGGAAGATGCTACACTTGCAAGTTGTACAAAAGAGCCTCAGCATCCCAAAACCAACTTTTGGGTGCAAAAAGCAGCCCTTATTATGGGATTGCCAATCTGTTCACTCCTTTTTACAGAAAATCCAGATTATGCCATTGCCATGTAGTTGCATTCCATTGTTTTCTGAGTTGTCCTCCTCTGTTTTCTCTCTCTCCAGACCTGCTATGTATCATGGAAGTGGAAAGAAAGCAATAAAATGGCAGCCCTGTTTACTGAGACTTTTAATGGCTATTGTGCCTTAAATTAGCTTCTGCCCCTGCTATTCCTTCCTGTTCAGCATAGCTTGGACAGTAGTGAAGAATTGCCCCTTAATTAATCAGTTCCAGGAGGGAGTGATTCCTCCCCCCTTTTATAGTGAAATAGTACTACAGTATGCTATTGTAAAAGAAAAGAAAGTTAAATAAATAGCACACAGGATGCAACAATGGGGTCCCTGAATTCACCTTTTCCCTGCCTCCTTTATTTTATTATATTATTTACAATAATGTATATCCCACAAACCAATAAACAGACAGCAATAAACCAATAAATGTGCTAAGGAAATGTGCTGAAAGAGAAAGGCATTCAGTTGGCATGGAAAAAGCCCGTACAGAATAGAGGCTCACCAAGGTTCAGAGGGCAGAGCCTTCTGCAGCCTGAGAAGACCCTCGGATGAGCCATCCATTTCCGGACCTTTGCCAGTGATGGGTACCCTCACATGTTCCTCCACAGCTGACCTCAGATCCTGGGCAGGATTGTGTGGGGAGTTGTGTTCTTTCAGTTACCCAGGTTACAAGCCATTTAGGGCTTTTGAACATTTGGCCGCCCACAGATATGCATGTCGTTTTGGGGGAAACCAAAGCACTTCGCTTGAGGACTGAGGGCAAAACCTTCCTTCTGTGCTTGATGGTAACCAAGATTCCATAGGTGCTTCAGTGGTGGTGGTGCTGGGGCGGAGCACTGCACTACTTGTATGCAGGGCTTTTTTTTCAGCTGGAGCTCACCAGAGCTCAGACCTGGCACCTCTCAGGTGGGCACCATTGCCATTCTACGTAAGAGAGCAAGGGAGAAGTTCATGGTGAGCTCTGGCACCTCTAGAAAAACAGCACAGCTTGTAAGTCTTTGTGACATACAAGCTCATTTTCCACACACCTAACATCCAACACAATGACAGACATTTTGCTAGGATATAATAAAAAGTAAAGAAATTCAAGAAAGCTCAGAAGCTCAATGAAGCATGAGATAAGAGCCACATTCACTCTCAGTTCTGATATAATGTACCTTGACTTTAGTGAGACTCTTGACACAGTTCCCTATGACAGTCTCATAAGTAAACTCAAGAAGAAACTGCCATCACGTTGGGTACACAATTTCTTGATAATTCACACTAACAGAGCAATTATGGCTGGATCAGTGTCAAAGAAGAAGGCTATATGAAGGCAATCCTGGGTCTAGATCTGCTTGACATTTTTATTAATGACTTGAGCTGAAGCATTAGAGAATATGTGTATAAAATTTTTGGACAGAAAAAGTGGAAGGGAGAGCAATGCCCTTTCGAGGACATGATTAGCATAAAAAAAAAGACTCTTGATACATTCAAGGGTTTATATAACGATGCAGAAAAGAATTAGCCTAGTCCTGACAAATGGAAAGTTTTATACCTAGAAAAGAAAGGGGAAAAGTGAGTGTGCCTGTAACCCAGTGAGTGTGCCTGTGGGTTGAGGATGCTGTTCAGCCACCTCTTCTTCACTGGCAGAGAGGGGAGCACCGCTGTGGTGGAGAGGCCTCATAGTTGCCCAAATGGGTGATAAGCTTCTGCCAGTAGTCCCTCTTCCAGCAGAAGCCCTGAAGTAGGGCATTTCAGGGTGGGATTGGAGGTCAGGGTGCCAGAAGCTTTGATTGCATGATCTCCTAACAGGCGTGATCTTCAAGCCTCTCAGGTGCAACAGCTTGGAGCAGGTGCAGCAGAAAATGAAAGAAACATCCTCACCACTCACACCTTCTGCCCTGGTATGTAAAGGTAAAGGGACCCCTGACCATTAGGTCCAGTCGTGACCGACTCTGGGGTTGCGGTGCTCATCTCGCTTTATTGGCCGAGGGAGCCGGCGTACAGCTTCCGGGTCATGTGGCCAGCATGACTAAGCTGCTTCTGGCGAACCAGAGCAGTGCACGGAAATGCCGTTTACCTTCCCGCCAGAGCGGTACCTATTTATCTACTTGCACTTTGACGTGCTTTCGAACTGCTAGGTTGGCAGGAGCAGGGACCGAGCAATGGGAGCTCATGCCGTCGTGGGGATTCGAACCGCCGACCTTCTGATCGGCAAGTCCTAGGCTCAGTGGTTTAACCCACAGTGCCACCAACGTCCCTCTGCCCTGGTAAGCAAGAGCAAAAAGATCTTTGGATGTGGCAGAGAATCCGCTGCGCTGTACATCCGTGGCCCCATTAGGATTCTTCTACCTGTCAAAAACAGGGTGAGATTAACCAAAGGCAATGAAAACGTCTGAAAATAGAGCTGTGCGTAAACAGTGCCATAAAAAAAAAATATGCCACTTAAAAAGACATCAGTTGTTATCCCAGTACGCATTATCAGAACTTAAGAGTTCTGGCTAGAATGTTTGGATTAAGACCTGGCAGGTCAGGGTTCAAATGCATACTCACGTATGAAGCTCACTGGGTGACCCTGGGCCAGTCACTGCCTCCCAGCCTAACCTACCTCACAGGGTTGTTGTGAGGATAAAATAGGCAGTGGGCAAACCACATTTGCCACCTTGAGCTCATTGGAAGAAAGCTGGGATATATATGTAATAATAATAAGAGTATTGTTGCTCTTTCTCGAGTGCCAGAACCAAGGCCAGTGAGAACAGAGAACTGGTGGAGCCAGAGGAACAAATCTGAGAATTGACAAGATGGAGAAAATCTAATTTAATGCCAACCCCACTCCATTCCCCAAAGGCACGGGGGTAGTAGAAAAGCAAAGGAACTAGGAAAAGGGTGGAAGGGAAGCCATATGATATATGTATACGTGTTGTATTTGGTACAAAGTTGTAAATGGGACAGGGGGAGGGGAGGGGGTTAAATATGCTCTCTTTTCCTGTTTTTGAAAATGCAAATAAAAAAAAGAAATGGAAAAAGAAAAAAAGAAAAGAAAAAAGTTCCCCCCTGATTTTGTGGGTTGAAAATCTCATATATCCTAGCCTTCCCATACCACAGGCATCCATGTCACCCAAATTTTAGATTGTGCCCTTCAAGATCTAACAAGTGGCTGTTCTTCAGTAGAATCCATTCTTTCAACCAAGATAAACATGATGCGTCAAAATATAATAGTAAGTCAGGGAGAGCAAAACCACCTCCCTCTTTGGTATTGATCATAATTTTATGTTTTATCCTGGGTTTTCTCCCCTGCCAAATAAACCTAGATAGATCTTTCTGCCATTCCTTGAAATTTCAAATGTCATTAACTATAGGAACTGTCTGGAAAAGGAATAGCATTTTGGGGAGTGTGTTCATTTTTTATAGCCGAGATTTTGCCCAGCAGAGGCAGTTGCATTTTACTCCATATTTGCAGGCCTTTATTTATTTATTTCCAAACCTTTACATGGTTATCATTAAAGAGGTTATGCTTGTTTGCTGTTAACTCTAGAGGTGTCATCCTCTCAGAAGGCCAACAAGGTGCCTCATACAGCTACCTTGGGGGTGGCAGGAGGGGAAGCCTCCACCTCTCTCATGCTGAGGCCAAGACAAGGAGATCTGAGGGCTGAACAAGTGCAGGCCTAAAATGTCTCCTCAGAAGGAAGTGCCATTGCACTGGAAGGGCATAGGCTCAATGGAGACATCTCTAAGGTGTCCTTCATCCCTAACCTCTCCTCCTCTCCAGTTTCATTCTCTGCTTCTTCTAAGGAAGCTTCTATTTGTTGCTCCTTTTGTGGGAAGTCCCTCCTGCAGCCCCAGGCCCTCCCCACGTCTGCCGGTACCCATTTTAAGATCACACTAGCAATTCCCTTCCTATCCCTGCACAGAGTGTCTCCCTGAATGTTCTTCAAGGGTCTACTCCAGGCTTCCTCAACCTCGGCCCTCCAGGTGTTTTTGGCCTACAACTCCCATGATCCCTAGCTAGCAGGATCAGTGGTCAGGGATGATGGGTATTGTAGTCTCAAAACATCTGGAGGACCGAAGTTGAGGATGCCTGGTCTACTCTCACTGCCCCCTTTGCTCCTGGAATCTGCTTCAGCTGCTGCATTGCATTTTATGTGGCTTTCTCAACTAGCCTCTCTCTCCAGGATTAGTTTGTCGCAATCTTTTGCTCTACTTTAACTAATAGTCTCTGATAGTACTGCACATTCCACCTAAATGCCTCTCCCATAACACTGTGAATTGCAGTGTCCTTAGCTGGTGAAATAGAGATTTCTCTTTTTCCTCCTGTTCAAAACGCCTCCCCCTTTTGCATTTTCCTCCTTCGGCTGCTGCATTCTCCCACAGGGTGTTATATTGTCCCCATTTTTAATCTGTAACTCACCATCACCATCACCAGGAGTGTGTTTGGGTAAAAGAAACAGAATGGTGAGGAAGCCAAACAGGTCTGGCAAGCCAAGTTGCTTGAAGAGGAGTCGGCGTGCAGGTTACTGTGAGCAGCTCAGCTAACATCGGCTGGGCTGTTGCTGCCCTGCTTGCTGCTTGCCCCAGCTGCACAAGGTAATGAGGGGCTGCACCTTTTACTGTCGCTTGTGGTTGTTAAGGATTAACAGAGATTCAAAAGGGACAGAAGACATCATCCAGTCACTCTGTGCGGGAGAATGTTTGTTCAGTTATTTTATCTGTACTGAAGAATTGGAGCAAGCAGGGTTCCCACTTTCGAAACAAGGCTGGGGCGAACCAATCATTTTGTTACCACTCCATTCTGTCATTTCAAACTACCACCTTGAACTGCAAGGGCAGGGGACTAAATACCAAAAACAAATTGACACAGAAATTAAATAAGTTCCAGAGGGAAATAAAAGAGAGGTTGAGGAAAATAATCAGCAGAAGCTAGATTTTTCTCTACTTTTCTTTGAGGAGGTTCTAGCACTGGCCCGGCCCTATTGTGAGCCACGATGAGCCACATGGCATAGCTGTCAACTTTTCCCTTTTCTTGCGAGGAATCCTATTCGGAATAAGGGATTTTCCCTTAAAAAGGGGAAATGTTGACAGCTATGCCACATGGCTCAGAGATGGGCAGCAGATTATGACCTCTGCACCTGCTGCCTGTCAGTCCACCCTTCACTACTACGGTTGTGACTACTACTGCTCACAACACTCCTCTGTTGCTTCCTTCCTTCCTTCCTTCCTTCCTTCCTTCCATCCCAACCTGAGTCTGAAGAGGTCTTGCCATCCTTTGGAGTTGACCTAAACCAGGGGTTGCCAACCTTTCTGAGACAGTGGGCACATTTGGAATTCTGAGCAAGTTCCATGGGCGCTAGTTACAAAAAGGCTGCTGTTCACAAAATGGCAGCCACATCTGAAGGAGCATAAAAAGAGGCACAACCGCCCCCCCCCCATGGGGAAAAGGCACCTCCATCAGCCACAGCTGATCTTGCTCACAGACACCTTTGCACCTTTCCTGTGTTAACCAGAGAAAGTGGGTGTCCAGTAGGAATGGTGCAGAATTTCTTGTGAGCCAGATCTGCAGGACCTAATTGAATAGTTGGAAACAGACACCTGACTTGGTTTTGTTTTCAACTGTGGGTTTAACAGTAAATCATGATGGTAGTTCTTGGTTCAGTCCCTGACTGCTGTGTCATTTCAATGCAAATGAAGTAGCTAATAGCCCATCAATTAGCCATCTCCCCACAGGAACTCTTTTGGGACTGGGGAGCTTGACACCTAGGAGTAAGACTGGTTTATGCCTATTCAAAGTAAGTCCTGCAGAATTCAGATGGGCTTTCTCCCTAGTAAACATTTAAAACATAACATTCTTAATGTTTGCAAGGCTGTCTCACATTGTTTCTGAACCATCAAGGAGATGCACCAATGGAAGAACACAGAACTATTTATGGCAAGTGTTCCTGGGTAGTTCAAAAGGATATTGTCTGCTAGAACTAGAGCCATCAAAAGCGAAGAGTGCTCCCTGACATTCCAGTGGTGAAGTCTGCCCTCCTGGCTACCCACCCACTGTGTAATAACTGTTTCCCAAAGTTGGAGGTTCATACATTCCTTAAGCTGGAATGTAGGCTGTTTTCTCTAGACTGACAGTGCAATCATATGCAGTTCTACTCAGAAGTAAGTTCCATTAGGATCCATTGGATTTATTCCCAGATAGGTCTGTGTACAGTTGCAGCACTGATAAGATTATATCGTGCAAGGTCCAAAGAAGATTTGGTTGCACCAAGTGGTACAGTCCAGGATGCAAGTGGCCACCATCCCTTTGGAAATACACTTTGGCAAAGAGAGGAGAAGACAGACAGCAGCACCTAGTGGGCAGCCATGGGAATAGCTGGGGGGAAGGTGGGAGGGGGTAGCTGCACCCCCAGTCAAGTAAATCAATAAAAAATACTTTTGTAATTAAGGGATGTCCTGGCCAATTTGGGACAGTTGAGCAGTATGGAATGGAAGAGCAATGGAATAGGGTAGGGGGAAGAGACCTTTCTTTAACCAACACACATTAGGACAGAAACCGACAACCCATTCCATCTCTAGCATCCATTCCTGTCATCAAACATGGGGATGTCCACACTTCTGATTGTCCTCCACTTCCCTGCCCCATGGGAAAACCTGCTCTTCACTGCTGAATCAGAGCAAATGTCAGTCGGGTTTTCCATGGATTGACATTTGCTCCGATTCAGCAGTAAAGAGCAGCTCTGCCTGGGGAAAGTGCCAGGGTAAACGGAAATCACTCAGCCCCATGCTTTCTAGGCATGGGGCAAGTGGACAGGTGGACAATCCCTGAGCCAGGGCACAGACAGAGGGGGATGAGCAAACAGGATATGCTGGATTTTGAAGGGATTGTTTATGAAGACTTTTCATGGGAGCCATCCTGGTGGCGACAGGTGCCTTGTTGGCAACCCCTGGTCTAGACTCTCAAGAAGCCCACTCCCCCACTTAACTTCCAAGGCCCACCCCTCACTGTGAGGATGGATTCTCCAATGTGAGGATGGATTCTCCAATCCCACTTCATTTTGTTTCCAGGTCAGACAGAGATTTGCCTTATTAGCTCAGGAACTGTGGGCAAATGGGCAGCTCTGTCCTGAGGTTGCCACTGTCCCTGAAGGTAAGGAGAGAAAGGCTGAACCCAAGTTGACTCCTCCCTTATGAACTGAGACTCTGGATTTTGCACTCTTGCTTCTTGCAGCTTCCTTGAACTGCTGCTGTTGCCTTTTGGCTGGGAGCTTGGAACAAAGTATTTGTGAAATTAATTAAGACAACAGAGGCCTGAAGAAAGCAAAAGTTAATTAGTTACGGCAATCAGTTAGATTTGATCCAAAGGAACAAACAAAGTGTTAGAAGCGTGTCACTAGTGGGCTGCTTCTCTGGAAAAGGGATTATGCGGAGATTTCCACCAAAGGGGGATGGCTTTGTACTCCTGCTCCTTGTGTAATTGGGGATTTAGAAGCAGCACAAAGAGTCATTACCACAAAATTTCTTTGTAAGAGAAAAAAGTTGACATTTATGAAGCACAGGAGGGAACAGCAAAACAAGGCAAATCAATAGGCATGTACATCAGCAAGAGGCCACTTGGAGGAAGGCAAGGGATGTGGGGAGAGCAGTGCTCTGCCTGCTCTTGGATGTGCATTAGAGGAAGGTAAGGGACACAGGATGTTGCTCCCCACAGCAGGGCCCAGGGCACCTGGAAAAAACAATCCATTGTGCACAGAAAGGGTTTGCGAGAGCAAGCTGGGCCGTCTGCCTCAACGCCATTGAATCTGGAGAGATGGACGAAGAGCATCTCTCCTTCACCTCTGCTTTATGCTGTTTGTTTCTCTGCCTGATAATAAGAAGAACTGAAGGGGCTGTATTCTTGCTAGCAGTGAACAGTGAGAGGGAAGAGCAGGCTCCATAAAAATAAAACAGACCAAGCTGGCTCCTAAAAAGTGGCTATCATGAAGTACACACAAAAAGACTGAAGAAAATGTCTACTCTGTGAAGAAATGGGTCAGATTTGTTCCACTGCAAGACTAGAAGAGTGTGCAAAATGCATAACTGTTTCAAGATGATCTGCAGAAAGTTTTCACAAATTCTGAGTGCCAACTTTGCAACAGGCAGCTGTAGATATGTAGCTAGTAACAGATTGACCTTAGCAGACGGAATGCCGTACAGTACTTCAGAAAGCTTCCCCAGTTGGTTCTTGCTCATCAAGCTGCTGGCAGGTAAGTTCCACCTCTCCCCACACATCCGTTGGCTGCCCTGTAACAAATACAGGGTTAAAGGGCCCCTCTGCAATATTGTTCATTTAATAATGTTTCTGGGTGTACAAAGATCAGGAGGGAGTATCTGTGCAACAGTGCACTTAGCTGCAAAGCTAGCGAGGCTTGAGTCATTGCAAGCTACCGTATTTTTCGCTCTATAACACGCACCCGACCATAACACGCACGTAGTTTTGAGAGGAGGAAAATCCGTAGGCATGCCACCCGTAGGCATTCCCTCCATAACACGCACAGACATTTCCCCTTACTTTTTAGGAGGAAAAAAGTGAGTGTTATGGTGCAAAAAATACGGTATTTGTTATCATACATCTAGCAAAAATGAGCTTGGCAGGGGGTAGATCTAGTGAGACCTCTTTGCAGCCCCATTGCAAATCCAGACTTCCAGTCCCATTCAGCACTAAACCCATTGCCACAGAATGACAGAGCGAAGGACCAAACTTCCTTCTCCAAATTTGGTGCTGCCCTGATTTCCCTCAATCAAGCATAGCCTGAGAAGGAGATGAGCCACACTTTCCTAACATTTCCCCAAGCAGAAGCTGCACTCTCAGTTTGGGAAGGAGAAAGCAATGAACTTCTCAAGCTCTGTTCCTTTTTTTCCTTTTTAAAAAGATGAGAGTATTGGAAATACACCATTTCCCCTCTTCCATTCCATTGCAATAAAACAAAATTAATTGGCTATATGCATGTAGTTAACTGAAGATCAAACCTATCCATTCTTAAGGAAATCAGCCCTGAGTGCTCACTGGAAGGACAGATCGTGAAGCTGAGGCTCCAATACTTTGGCCACCTCATGAGAAGAGAAGACTCCCTGGAAAAGACCCAGATGTTGGGAAAGATGGAGGGCACAAGGAGAAGGGGACGGCAGAGGACGAGATGGTTGGACAGTGTTCTTGAAGCTACCAACATGAGTTTGACCAAACTACGGGAGGCAGTGGAAGACAGGAGTGCCTGGCGTGCTCTGGTCCAGGGGGTCACGAAGAGTTGGACATGACTAAACAACAACAACAAAAATGTAGTTAAATAATATACATATAAAAAGATATAAACAATAAAACCCATCTGGTAACACAACACAAGCAACCATCCTTCTCAAAAGCGACAGTGATGGGTCGGGGCGCAACATTGCACATGTGATGTCAGGATACCAGATGGAACCGGGGGCGGAGCCAAGCACAGCAGCCACACGGCTTTAATGGCCGGCGGCTCCTTTTCTGCCACCACTGGCAGGGAGCTGCTTCAACCCTGCTTCCCCTCTGCAGCAGCAGCAGGAGAAGGAGAAGGAACCAGCCACTAGAGTCATGCTCAGCTCAATGCTTCGCCTCCACACTTTTTGGACACTGGGAGGCTGCAACCCACCCCCCAAAATATTGTCTCCAAAAGGGCACGGTCCCTAGGAGCTGCCGCCTTTGCCTCAAAAGGAAGACCCCCCCAAAAAAACTTGGTGGTGATCTCACGCCTTACTTCAGAAGATGGAGGGACGTGAAACAGGGAAGAGGCAAAGAGGTGCCCTCTGTGGAAATGCACACATATGCGCACAGTTCTAGCTATGTTGGGAAATGGTCTCTGCTGCAGAACTTGCCAACCTGAGAGGTTATGAAGAAAAATAATTACTCTTGTGTGTCTCCTGTTTGTTGCTGGAGAATTTCCCAATGGACTGTTTCAAGCGCCAGAACCGCTTGTTCCGCTCTCTCCCACCCTAAAGGGCACCCTGCCGCCTTCTTTTGCTTCCTGGTAGAGGATGACCCTGCGCAAACTATCAAAAGCAGACAGCACAAAAGCTTCCTGACCTGCCAGTTGTCACTAAAGGTAAAGGTAAAGGGACCCCTGACCATTAGGTCCAGTCGTGGCCGACTCTGGGGTTGCGGCGCTCATCTCGCTTTACTGGCCAAGGGAGCCGGCGTACAGTTTCTGGGTCATGTGGCCAGCATGACTAAGTCGCTTCTGGCGAACCAGAGCAGGGCACGGAAACGCCGTTTACCTTCCCGCCAGAGTGGTACCTATTTATCTACTTGCACTTTGATGTGCTTTCGAACTGCTAGGTTGGCAGGAGCAGGGACCAAGCAACAGGAGCTCACCCCGTTGCAGGGATTTGAACCGCCGACCTTCTGATCAGCAAGTCCTAGGCTCTGTGGTTTAACCCACAGTGCCACCCGCGTCCCCCCAGTTGTCACTAGGAGCTGACAAAAGGCAAACTCTTTGGCAAAGCAGGGTTGGGCCTCTGAGACGGGAATGCTGCAGGCAGTGAAGCTACCATTTTATGCCTGAGCATCCTCTGCTATCTCTGCCTTCTCCGCTGCAGTTAGCAACTTGAATTATTTACTCTCCTTACTCCACCTAGCAGTTGTGTTTCCTTCTGAACAGGCAGAAAGCTTTCTGCTAACAGTGCCTGTACCTTGCTCACTAAAGCAAGAACAGAACGAATCTCCCCCTGGAGGGCAACTGGAAGCAGGAGAGCCTCACTGCCTTGGGACCCCTGGGGGACACGGCTGTGAAACTCAGAGAATGCATGAAGGGATGAATATTGATGACGAAATCTGGAAATTACGACCTGTATATTCTAAGATAAATATTGCTGGCTTCAGACTCCATATAGTTTAACAAAAATATATCATATTGTTATTGATGTTTTTGGGGAAATAATGCAAGCTGGGAGATTTCCTCCACGCTTGGTGTAGTTGTGATAAGATAAGTGAATTAGCTTGACACATACAGTATAAACAAGGTGATTGGGTATCCTACAAAAAAACTTTCAGATATTTTGTTAAGTTGTCTCAAAGGCAGTGTTACATTCCGAACACTCAAATCTAGTAGGATACTATTTAACGGCAGCCCAAATCCTAATTGCATCCAAGTGTCACTCACCCAGTGTTCCGACTGAAAAAATGTGGCTTAATAAGATCTGACAATTGGCTAATAAGACCAGACTTTCTGACCTGGAATGACTGAGGGAGACAAGACAAAAGAGAGAAAATATTGAAAGACTATGGTTTATTGTCTACAACCAGAAATTCAAGATAGATATGGGTATTCCACTGCTGGTGTCCATAATATTATTCTATTAGTGCAATTATTTTTCTGTATTATTTCACAACATTTATAGACCACTTGATAGTGGAAAAGCTCCCCCACCCCGACCACAGATCAGACAGTCAAAGAAACTACATCGGGGCCCCTTGATGCCTAGCCCTGGCCATTCACTTTTAGTATCTCTGCTGTTATAAACAGCACTTCATTACTGTAAGCTCCACGCCTGTGATATATGATGGGAATCTATCAGAGGCCGGCAGCCTGCAGTTTGATGGACTGGGCCTTGCTGACAGACGCTGGTGGGGCCCCCATCACTCACAGCCAGCACTCAGTCCTGCACTTTTATTTATCATTAAACTCTTGCCAATAGTTTTTTGTTGTTTTTGTTTTAATAAAGAGATTAAATAAGAAAATGCAAGGGAGTGGGGTAGGGACTGAAGCGTTTATGGGGCCTCTCTGACTTGAATGAATTTGGGGTTGCCCCAATGGTATCACTTTAATTTTTTTAAAATTATGCAAGATACAAAAATGCTGCAAGAAAATAGCAGCTGCGTTGGAATCCGCACTCTCTGCTCGGTTTGAAGGCTAGACCTGTCCCTCTATAGCTGCTCTAATAATGAACCTCACAGTAAGGTGATAACTTGAATTCTACTGCATTAGAAGCCCCTTTCCTGTCTCAAGACTAGATGATTTCTATCCTTCATATACTGGCTTTGAATTAATAAAAGAGCTCTCTGTACATTTCCACTGTGGCTAGGAATGGCGCGAGCTTGCTCAGCTTTGAATAGCTTTGTAATTGTAAAATATGGTACCCATTTCCCAAGAGCTAATAAAGAACAACTTCTCCTTCTGCCTTCTTTCCAGCTTGCATGAATTTCTTCAGATTGCAAAATTGATCAAAACAATTTTTACTGAATGTTTCATTCCCCTGCTCATTCAAATATGTGGCACATGTTTCAGCCCCATTCTTAGCAGGAGTGTCAGGGATGAGCCCGTTCACCTGATGGCAGAAAACTCCAGCAAATGCAACATCCACATAGAAGGCAATCATTTGAAGACCCACTTGATACAAAATGGATAGACTCCTTCCAGACAAGGCACAAGACACCCAAGAATCCACTTACAAGCCAATGCAAATTTCCAGCTGCCCCAAATGAATTCACACCATCAGAAAAATCTAATCAAAATGCAACAGCATTGGATAAAGGAGAGTTTTGTATCTTTCGAAATACGGAAACTTTCCAAGTATGGTTCAGTCATACACACATGTAACTCGATTTATCTACCTACGACTATTGGCAAAACTGAAAACGCATTTGTGCTTGTAGTATTATGCAAGTTCAGCTTGAGAACGACAATGCCCCCTTCACATGCACAACCAACCAACAACTCGCAGCACAACCCTAAGGCACAATTACCGGTACACTAGCTGAGCAGCACACTAGGAAGCAGCAGAAGTAGCTGGTAAGTTATACTAGCAACATGACATAATGTTGAAATTTCCCTGCTAAACTGGTGGGAGGTTCCGACAGAGAAGGCAAAAATGAGGCACGTTGGCAAGGAAATATGACCTTAGTCACAAAGCTGGCCGGGTTAGATATATCAAATTATATTTCTCTCCTCGGGAAATACTGACCCATCTCATTCTTGTTTTCTCTTATTTATGATTCCTGTCATTCATTGTCCTTTCTGGACAGATGCCCCCAAAATGCATTATAGCCTGAGAGGGCCTTATGACCCTGGGCCTATCCTGCTGATTTTATTAATTTTTTCATAACACTGACACCTCCACTATCTGGGAAGACTGGCAGGGATATTTCAGAAACGATGGCAGTCCACTGCTGTGCTAAGGTGGCTTTCAAAGCCTCATTGTGGTCAAATTTTTCTCTCAAAAACTTCCTCACCGTTTTGTAATTTACCTATTTCTGGTCCTCAGTGGTGGAATTTGAATTTTTCTGTATGAACCAGCACAGATTCCTTTGATTCCATAGGGCAGCACCTGACTGATTTGCTCTTTCTGTAGCATCCTCCCATCTAGAGCAGTTGTTTTTATTGTGCGCAGAGAAACATGGGGTTCCTCATCAGGAAGGTCAGAAATGGCAAGTATGCTTCCTTGAAAGTCAGTCTGCCCACCAGTACCAGTTCTACTGGGAAAGGGGGTGTCAGATGTGTCTAGGGTACTTTCTCACTTCACATAGGAACAGCTCCAACAGTCCTTGGCAACAGCTTCAGAGAAATAAGTGTGTACCCTACAACATGTCACAAAATAAGGGTGCTTAGGTTGCGGCTGTTGTCCACTATATCTGGCAGGGCTGCAAGAAGATCGCAGGGGCAGGATGACTGAGTTGCTCAGGGTTTCTTCCTAGCTTCCTCCCTTGCAAAAATACTGTCGACAAAAAGCATTGCAGTTGTACAACTAATCAAACTGAAAAGCATCTTCCTTTGGTTCAGAAGCAGTTCCTGCAAGTCACAGTTGTTTCAATCCTGGGAGAAAAACTATGTGACCTCCACCAGGTTTGGTTCTCTCCCTACCATCTTCCTTTGCAAAGAAACAGTGGACACTTACACATTACAGGTATATATATAATTTTTATTGGAATTTTATTTACAACATAACATAAACCCCCACCCCAATACACAAATCCACCCTCATTAAACGTGAACATAACATACAAGGAGCATAACATACAACAATACAAACAACCAAATAAAAGACTTCTTTTATCCTGTATCTGGCCTCCTTATTTTCTTCTTATTAACTGCTTCCCTTATGAATAATTATTAAGATTTTTCTAAGTCCAGGTATGTATTTTAGGGCACTGTTTTGTGAAGTATTCTCTGCATTTTCCCCATGCTTTTTGAAACTCTTGTCTGGTGTGACCTCTAATTGCCTCTGTTAATCTAGCCAGTTCAATATACTCTAACAGTTTGTCTTGCCATTCCTTTCTTGTTGGCACAGTGTCTTTTTTCCAGTTTTTAGCAATTAGGATCCTTGCCGCTCCTGTGGCATAGAAGAATATTTTCTGATCTTCTCTTGCTATACCTGTGTCCGTTATTCCTAGTAGAAAAGCTTCTCTATTTTTCATAAACCTATACTTAAACATTTACATTACAGGTATATTAATACTTAGCAATTACATGTCTTATTTTGGCTCTGAAGGCTGCCACGCTGTCACTATTTCTAATGTGGGCTCATGGCACAATCACTGCATGTCACTCAGAAGCAAGCACCGCTCACAAGCAAGAGACAAGGGAAAATATAGAAAAAAAGAGAGAAAAAACATACAAAATACAAAGTACAGAAAACACAGACAAAAAAACCACTTAAAAACAAATTAATCCTTCCGTATCTTACATTTCGTTTCCTTGCTTCCCTGACCTCCTCTCACCTCCCTTTTTTGTATTCCAGTTCAGTTGGTTAATTCAGCAATCCCTTTCCCTCTTTGTTTATGTCTTAGTCCTTTAGCTTAATATATTATAACTTTAGCTTCTCACCTATTAACCATCCATTTTTACATACACCTTTATGACATTGCTGCTAGAACCACTTAATTTCATTCTGACATCATTCTAACATTCATTAATTTTACAATATTTCTGTAAATAGTCTTTAAATTTCTTCCAATCTTCTTCCACCGACTCTTCTCCCTGGTCTCGGATTCTGCCAGTCATTTCCGCCAATTCCATGTAGTCCATCACCTTCATCTGCCATTCTTCCAGAGTGGGTAGATCTTGTGTCTTCCAATACTTTGCAATAAGTATTCTTGCTGCTGTTGTAGCATACATAAAGAAAGTTCTATCCTTCTTTAACACCAATTGGCTGACTATGCCCAGGAGAAAGGCCTCTGGTTTCTTCAAGAAGGTATATTTAAATACCTTTTTCAATTCATTATAGATCATCTCCCAGAAAGCCTTAATCCTTGGGCATGTCCACCAAAGGTGAAAGAATGTACCTTCAGTTTCTTTACATTTCCAACATTTATTATCGGGCAAATGATAGATTTTTGCAAGCTTGACTGGTGTCATGTACCACCTGTATATCATTTTCATAATATTCTCTCTTAAGGCATTGCATGCCGTAAACTTCATACCTGTGGTCCATAACTGTTCCCAGTCAGCCATCATTATGTTATGTCCAACGTCTTGTGCCCATTTAATCATAGCAGATTTCACCGTTTCATCCTGAGTATTCCATTTCAACAGCTTTGACAAAGTCTTAGTTTTGGGTTCTAACAATTCTGTTTCTAATTTTGATTTTTCCACCCGGAAGCCAATTTTCTTGTCCGAATTATATGCCTCCATTATCTGATAAAAATGAAGCCAATCTCGCACTTTGTTTTTTAGTTTCTCAAAACTCTGCAGTTTCAATCTGTCTCCCTCTTGTTCCAGAATTTCCTAATATTTCGGCCATTTGACCTCCATATTGAGCTTTTTCTGTGCTTTCGCTTCCATCGGTGACAACCACCTTGGGGTTTTATTTTCCAATAAATCCTTATATCTTATCCAGACATTAAACAATGCTTTCCTGACAATATGATTCTTAAATGCTTTATGTGCTTTGACCTTGTCATACCACAAATATGCATGCCATCCAAATACATTATTGAAACCTTCTAAGTCCAAAATGTCTGTGTTTTCAAGAAGCAGCCATTCTTTCAGCCAGCAAAAAGCTGCTGATTCATAATAAAGTTTAAGGTCTGGCAGGGCAAATCCACCTCTTTCCTTTGCATCTGTTAATATTTTAAATTTTATTCTGGGTTTCTTGCCCTGCCAGACAAATCTAGAAATATCTCTCTGCCACTTCTTGAAGCAATCCATTTTGTCCAAAACTTGCAATGTTTGAAACAAAAACAACATTCTAGGCAATACATTCATTTTTATCGCAGCAATACGGCCTAGCAGTGAAAGCTTCAAATTTGACCAAATTTCTAAATCTTTTTTCACTTCAGCCCAGCATTTTTCATAATTGTCTTTAAATATATTCCCATTTTTAGCTGTCATGTTAATCCCCAGGTATTTCACTTTCTTAACCACTGTTAAACCTGTCTCATTCTGAAACCTCTCTCTCTCCATCGTAGTTAAATTTTTCTCTAAGACCTTTGTTTTTAACTTATTCAGTTTAAATCCTGCAACCTGACCAAATTCTTGAATCAGTTCCAAAACCCTTTTAGTACTAGATTCTGGCTCCTGTAACGTCAATACTAAGTCATCTGCAAATGCTCTCAACTTGTACTGTTTAGCTCCGACTTGTATACCTTTAACCAACTGGTCCCTTCTAATCATATTCAGCAGGACCTCCAGGACCGATATAAAAAGCAATGGGGAGATTGGGCAACCTTGTCGTGTCCCTTTTTCTATCTTAAATTCTTCCGTCACCACGTTATTTACAATTAATTTAGCCTTTTGTTCTGAATAAATTGCACTTATACCGTTTTCAAAACCTTGGCCTTGGCCTAGGTTCTTCTTCATAAAACTCCAAGAAATGTTGTCAAAAGCTTTCTCCGCGTCCACAAATATCAGAACTGCCTTAGTATTTATGTTCACTTGTAATTTTTCTAAGATATTGATTATGTTTCTCACATTATCAGATAGATGTCTACCTGGGAGAAAGCCTGCTTGGTCTTTATGCATCTCTTCCACTAGCACTCTTTTTAGTCTTTTAGCCAAAATGTCTGCAAAGATTTTGTAATCCACATTGAGCAGTGATATGGGGCGGTAGTTCTTAAGCTGGGTCTTTTCAGTCTCTGATTTCGGTACAAGTGTAATATACGCTTCTTTCCACGACTCTGGTGCCCTTTTCCCACCCATTATTTCGTTACAGACTTCTTTTAAAGGTTGTACTAGCCATTCTTTTAAAGATCTGTAGTATCTAGAAGTCAGTCCATCCGGTCCTGGAGATTTACCTAGTTGCATATTCTGAATGGCACCTTCTACCTCCTGTTCAGTTATTTTATAGTTCAACATTAATTTATTTTCTTGAGAGATTTTTTGTAATCCATTTGTTTTCAAAAATCGGTCTACGTCAATTTCTTTCTGTGGCCCTTGTGTATATAGTTGTTTAAAGTACCTCTGGAAACAGTTTCTAATCTCAGCTGGGTTCTGTATATTCCTTCCTTCCACTTCTAAATTTGTAACAGTATTTAATTTTTGTCTTTTTTTCATTTGCCAAGCCAACAATTTCCCACATTTATTAGCCGACTCAAATGTCTTTTGTCTCATTTGTTTAATTTTCCATTCTATCTCCTGATTCATCATTTTCATATATTGTACTTGATATAACTTTATTTCTCTCAATATCTCTTGCGACTTTGGTTTTGCTCTCAATTTCTTTTCACTTTCCTTTATTTTCTCCAATATTTTATCCTTCTTCTCATTTTGGATTCTCTTCTTTAATGCATTCTGTTGTATCAAGAACCCTCTCATAACAGCTTTGCTTGCGTCCCAGATTACTCTTTTTTCAACATTGGTGTTCATATTTATCTCGAAATAGTCTCTCAAGGTTTTTTGGGCCTTCTTAATCACTTCTTCATCTCTAAATAAGGTGTCATTCATCCTCCATCTGAAGGAACCAGTTGGTGTTAGTTTCATTTCCATCTTAACAGCATTATGGTCGGAGCAGGTTTTTGGGCAGATTTCCACTTTTCTTGTCTTTGGTGCCATTCCTCTAGTTACCCATATTTGGTCAATTCTTGTCCATGTCAGTTTGGCTTCAGAGAAGAAGGTTCCCTCTCTAGCCAAGGGATTCTTTGTTCTCCAAATATCGACTAAGTCCAAGTTGTCTGTCATCTCAAAAAAGGTTTTCGGTAGTCTACCATGCTTAGTGACTACCTGTCTTTGTGCCTTATCCATATGTGTAGATACCATTCCGTTCATATCTCCCATCAAAATCACATTATAGTCCAAATAGTCCATCAAGGTCTCATGCAACTTTTTAAAGAATTCAGATTTCCCCTCATTTGGCGCATAAACTCCTACTATTAAAAATTTCTCTCCTTGTATTTGAATTTCAATTGCCACAAATCTTCCTTGGTCATTTTTGAAGATAAATTTCGGTAATAGTCTCTCCTTTGCATAAATCACTACTCCTCTTTTTTAAACTTTATCCGAAGAGATAAATTCCTGGCCCAGTCTTTTATTGTTCAATACTTTCCTGTGTAGCCCTGTTACATGTGTTTCCTGTAAACAAATCAAGTCCAGTTGTTCCTTTTTTAGTAAATGAAACACAGATTTCCTTTTCTGAGGGGAGTTCAGACCATTACAATTCCAGCTTAATAGTTGCAGAGCCATGATGTAGTTACTTTACTTCTCCCCCAACTGCACCAAGTGCTTGTTCCTGTTCTGTAGGTGGTATCACCTTCTCCAGGCGGTCTCTTAATTCAAAAGGTAGTTTTGGTTTGTCTAAAATTCCTCTTTCTAGTATTCCTGGCTCTTCTCCAGCTTCTTTCTGCAGGTCTTCACCGTGGTCTCTCAAAAATCTTACTTTGTCGTCCTCTGATCTTATTTTTATCTTTCTTCCTTTGGAATGTCCTTAAATATCTCCACTTTTGACTGGTGTATTTCCAAAGTCTTCTGGAAGTGCAGACTCAAGATTTTGTCTCTCTCCTCTTTTGTTCGGAGGGTGATCAAACAGTCTCTCACCCTGTTCTTCTTCCCTCCTCTTTCAAGCCTGAAAGCACTCACTATCTTGAAGTTATCCTTCTCCAAATCTGGGTTCCAAAAGTCTGCAAATTCCTGCGTAAGAAAATCAATCAAGTTGTGTTTCTCAAGTTCAGGTACAGCCCTGATCCTTAAATTCGTTTGCTTCTCCTTCAATTCAATCATAGACAGTATTGACCTATGGTCTTCAAGTTGCTTGTGTATCGGTGGTAACTTCTCTTCTACAGCAACTGCTATTTCCTTTGCTTCTTCAGCTGTCTTTTGGGTCGAAGTAGATTCCTGTAGCAATTTCTCAATAGTTTCTGTGTTAGTATTTACCTTCTGTCCCAAATTGTTAATGCTTGTGGTATTTTGATCAATTTTATTTGATGCTTCAGCTACTTGTTTACTTAATTTTTCCAAAGATTCATTAATTTTACCTAGTGCCTGAGCTAAAACATCTTCGGCTGCCATTCCTTTGGGTTTAGATTGTACCAATGCAGCTCCTGTTGGTAAACCAGGAGGGCCAGATGTTGATGCTCTTCGCTGCAGCCCAACGTCTGTGCGGAACACTCTACCAGACCTCATTGCTTTTTCCTGTAGCAAGTCTATTTTCTCTTTTCCATTTGCCATAACAGTCTAGATAATACCCAAGGTCAGTCTCACGATCAGAGTTTGTTATGAAGTGGAAAATTCCCCTGGCCCAGTTGTTATTGTAACAATCTCAAACTTCCTCTAGGGGGACACAGTAACAGGCAACAGTTGTTACCTTAAAATAAATAACCTTTTTCTTTTAATCCGCCAGCTCACAAAATAGACGACAGTTTTAATTTCAGTTATTTTCCAGTTACTTTGAAACCAGGGGAAGCCAGCCAGAGATATTGTATCTCACTTGTATCACACTTGCGGAGTTAGCTGTCAAAAAGTACTTTCACCAACAGCGCATTTCACAGTACGGCATTCTATTTTTCATTGGCAGTCCGTTCCCAGGTTTTAAGCAGTGGATTTTTAGCTTCCTTTTCTCTCTTTTTACAGTAAAATACGGTTCAGACCTTTCCCCCCTCCTCTCCTGCAATCAAGGGGGGAAATCGCTTGTTTTAGATGATAGAATTATAGTCTTTTTCAAGCGTCTTTCAAGGTTTTAGCTTACAAGTTCATTGCTTTCCTCTATTTACAAAGAACGGAAGGCAGACTTCCTGTTTATGCCTCTCCGCTTCGGTATCCAATTACTTATTTTTTTCTCTCCTTTATTTCCCGAATTAACCTACTCACGGATCGTTGTTTTGTAGCCAAATTGTCACAGGAAAAAGGTAGCGCTCTCCGGTAACGGCTGTGCGGCTTCGCTCCACGGAAGAAGCAGTTGACTCACAGCACCGCGCCGCTTCCCCGCTTCACTCCGGAACCCGTAATCGGGCTCCTTTGCAAGTTGGGGGGGGGCGCAAAAGGTGCCTGCCGAGTCCCACGGTCACAGGCTTCACCCGCCTGTGATTTTTGAAGGGTCCCCACTTCGCCGTAGCGGTACAGACCCGATTCCCGCAGAGCCGGTCCCCTCCGAGTCAGAGGGAATCCGCCATTACCGATGGCACCACCCCGGAAGTCCATCCCAGTACAGCTTTCGCCACTCTTTTGTTGACTATGAGGGCCACTCCATTTCTTTTACGGGATTCCTGGCCACAGTAGTAGATATGATGGTCATCTGAACTGAATTCGCCCATTCCTGTCCATTTTAGTTCACTGATGCCCAGGATGTCAATATTTATTCTTGCCATCTCATTTTTGACCACATTCAACTTACCAAGGTTCATGGTTCTTACATTCCAGGTTCCTATGCAATATTTTTCTTTACAGCATTGGACTTTCCTTTCGTTTCCAGGCATATCCGCAACTGAGCGTCCTTTCGGCTTTGGCCCAGCCGCTTCATCAGCTCTGGATCTACTTGTACTTGTCCTCCGCTCTTCCTCAGTAGCATGTTGGACGCCTTCCGACCTGAGGGGCTCATCTTCCAGCGTCATAACTTTTATATGCCTGTTGCCTTTGTCCATGGAGTTTTCTTGGCAGGGATATTGGAGTGGCTTGCCGGTTCCTGCTCCAGGTGGATCACGTTTGGACAAAACTCTCCACTATGACCTGTCCATCTTGGGTGGCCCTGCACGGCATAGCTCATAGCTTCTCTGAGTTATTCAAGCCCCTTCGCCACGGCAAGGCAGTGATCCATGAAGGGGTTGTAACCCTACAAGCATAGTCAAATGACTACAATTGTCTTTCAGATAATTTACAAATTTACTTGTCTTTCAGGAACGTCTGGTCGGGCTGTTCTCGTATTCTTCCTGTCATTTTTGCCAGTTCTGCGTAATCCATCAGTTTCATCTGCCATTCTTCTTTGGTTGGTAATTCTTCTTGTTTCCATTTCTGTGCTAGCAATGTTCTTGCAGCCGTAGTTGCATATAAATTTTTTTTTTTTATCTTGTCTATTTATTTTGGTATCTACAATTCCAAGTAGAAATGCTTCTGGTTTTTTGACAAATGTATATTTTCAACATCTTTTTAAGTTCATTATATATTATTTCCCAGAAGCATTTCACTTTCTTACATTCCCACCACGTATGATAAAAGGTACCTTCTTTATCGTTACATTTCTAACATTTATTGCTTGCTTTGTACATTTTAGCTAGTTTCACTGGTGTTATATACCATCTATACATCATTTTCATCACATTCTCTTGCAAAGCATTACATGCAGTAACTTTTATTCCTTCTTTCCATAATTTTTCCCAGTTTTCTAGTTCTATATTATATCCAAAATCTTTAGCCCAATATATCATTACAGACTTAACTTCTTCATCTTTCAGATGCCATTCCAATAGCAATTTATACATTTTCATTTTATTCACTTCTATACCCTGTTGTGATGATAACATAAGGAGAAGGAGACCCATGAATGCCAAATTGAGCTCCTTGGTGGAAATATGGGATGGATATAAACGCAACACTGACAAAAATAAAAAGTGTCTCTCCAGCTGTCCTGTCCGAGATTTTGAATTGGGGGAGGAAGGTTAGTTTTGGAATTATTAAAAAAAAGTAAAAAGAATAAAAAATAAAAGGAATCTGGAACACAACCAGCATGTTCAGGCCTACAAACACTGACTTTTGCATGTAGGTCCACAGCAAATCCAATGTGTGGCTGTCTACTGGGAAAGGCTTGCCTGAGGTGGGATGCAGGCAAGGTGCAAGCCTTGCTCCCATCAGACACAGAGGCTCTGCACACTAAATTCTCATCTGATCCATCCCTGGCACCATTCTCCAATATATATAATAGCAATTTAAATTTGCCAAAGTGTTTTATAGTCTTTTTTCTCCTCACAACCCTGTAATTTTTTTTTTTAAATAAATAAATAAATAAATAGCCAAAAGAACAGCACTGGCACCTTGAAAGGTAAAAAATTTACTGTGGCATAAATGTTTTGGATAGATCAGATGCATCATTCTTGGTAAGACATGAAGGTTTATAGAATAACATATTTGCTAGCCTCTAATATGCCGCTCGACTTTTGTTTCATTTCTGCTGTAAGCCGTGGCTAGTTCACTATCCCTTTGATGGAAAGGATGCCAGGGTACTGTGCCCAACACAACACCATGAACCAGTGACCGAGAGGAGGATTTTACAGTTAGGTCTCCAGGTCCTCTGGTGTGCTTGCTTTTTAAAGGTATAAAGGCGAGGAGGTTCCTGCCAACTGGCTGAAGAAGGAAAATGTGCTGGCAGCATTCTACCCAGTCAAAGTGTGATGCAGCCTAAGGGGAGTTATCTGTTAACAGAACCACCTCCTGCTCACAAACCACAGCCTCCTCCCACAGACTTGAGCAGGGGAGACAGGTTAGGAACAGTGTGCCCCAGAAATAAATGATGCAAGTATGGACAGCATGTTTCTGCCTCATCAATGAGGAAACTCTGTTTGTATTTAATAAGGTGATTTCACAAGAGGCATTCTGTTTTCACAGTCACCAACCTAAAACACACACACACATACACACACACAGCATTTAAAAAACCTAAATATAAACAGAAATGCAAAGCCTCCATGCTTCCCTCAAACACACAGACACACATTTATACCTGCATCTCCAAACTTAACTACAGCACACAGGCAGATGGAGAATTTTTAAACCTAAAGGAAAACAGGAAGGCAAAACCTTCAGGCTTCTCTCAAAGCTAAAGACACACACAAACCCTACAGCTCTCACAACACAAAAGTGTTGGAAGTTGCAACACAAACAGAAGCTGCCACCATTGCCCCTCCCCAGTTCGCAAAACTAAATGCAACTGATTAAAAATAGAGACTCGTACCATCGCTAGCTCCCAAAAATATCCACGAGAAACAAGCTGCTCAAACTAGCAGCCCCGCCCTGCTCCTGGCTAGCTGCAAAGATGGTGCTGAGAGGTGTTTGGAGGCCTCTCCTTCAAGGAAGCAGCTCTGAGCAGGCTCAGAGCAGACACATTGGCTCGCAGGTCAACCTGCTGAGGATAGATTCATTGCCAGCATGAGAACAGGAGGGCTGGAAAACTGCCAGTGTGGTGTAGTGGTTAAGAGCGCTAGTCTAGTAATCTGGGGAACCAGGTTCGCGTCTCCGCTCCTCCACATGCAGCTGCTGGGTGACCTTGGGCCAGTCACACTTCTCCGAAGTCTCTCAGCCTCACTCACCTCACAGAGTGTTTGTTGTGGGGGGAGGAAGGGAAAGGAGAATGTTAGCCGCTTTGAGACTCCTTCGGGTAGTGATAAAGAGGGATATCAAATCCAAACTCTTCTCTTCTTCTTCTACTGCACAAACAGGGCTAAGGGCCAATAGCTCTTTTAAGATTAAAACTTATTGCCATGTGTTATTTCTGCCAGGAGACACATGAGTCAGACCTCCTGGCTATAGCTGTATTTTTGGACTGAGATTGGCAGAGAGCTGATTGGTCAGGGAACAGGAGATTGACAGAAGTGTCTCCAAGAGGAGCCCTCCAAATTCAAAAGGAGTATGGAAGGATGTATGCTGTGCTAGCATGCTGGAGTAGACATTAACTGGGAAAGCCTAGATGTGCCTTGCTGTGCTGGTCCGGGAGGGGGGGGGGAGATTACCGTGAGGCGTGGTCAAAGTCCGGTCCTGGGCCGAGGGTCTGGAGACTGTCCACCAAGGGGGAAGCAGGGTCCAAAGCAAGAAGCCGGGCGTGGTCGGGAACTCTGGAAGAACAGGTCTGGGTGCCGGCAGAAACAGGTTTCCAACGTCGTTGCTCCCGCAACCTGGGACTGGGCTGACTGGCCTTTATCTTCTCTGAGGCCAGGGGCGGTCCCGGCCCACAGGTGACCTGCCTCTCCTGGCTTTAAGGCGAGCACTCCTCCTGAGAGCTTAGTTCCCTCTGCCTCTCTGCCCTGAGCCCCTGCAGCTCAGGAGAGGCTGGAGGGTTACTGGACCCAGGAGCAGCTTCACCTTCCCCTGACAGGGCTGGGAGAGGCGCACCTGCAGGCAAGGGGTCCTCAATCACCTCCGGAGCCAGAGTGGATACATCTGGTGTCTGCTCCTAAGGACCCGGCACAGGTGCAGGCTCTTCAGATTCAAGGCCCTGCCCTGGCTCAGCCGGCCCTGGAGGCGGGGACTCCTGTGTAGGCTGGGACTCCTCAGATTCAGCTTCTGAATCAGATTCCCAGGCCATCACACTGGCAGTCCAGGATGCAGCCTGATAGTCAAGAGACAGGGATGCCCAAGCAAGCCACAAACATCCCCGACATCCATTCACACGTTCATATGGCATTTTTCATTCAGCGGCAATTGGTTTATTTCACACAATTATTTCTTCCATTTCATCACCAGCTGATGCAGATCACACACATTGTAGTGCAACATATCTCGGCCATCAAGAAATGTTTACTTTCTGTGTGGGTTATGCAAAGTTAAGGAATTTCCAGAGGGGCAGCCCAAGTAGTCTTTTGCAGCAAAAGCAAGAGAGAGTTTAAAGACCCATCTATGGCTGAGACGCTAACCATGCCTACTCAGAAGCCCCACTGAATTCAAGGCAATTTACTTCCAGATATGTGGGATTAGGGTTGCATTTTATTCTGCTAGTTTGGTTTCACAGTTCAGTAAAAAGCTTCTCATCCTGTCTTGTTTCCCTCACATGGGAATTGGCTGCCCCCAGATGGTGGAATCCCCTCCCAAGAGAGACTAGATGGGCTTCCCTCCGTGGTGTCCTTCTGCTGGCAGGCTGAGACCTTCTTGCGCAGCCCAGCCTTTGAAAGATAAGGTGCAGGTGATGCTAACCACCGGACTGGATTTTAATGCTGGTTTTAAATGTGCTTTAATGTATTTTGGCTACAGTAAGCCCATAATTTAGATGCAGTATATGTTCCTCTAACTGAGTCCAAAGCCAAAACTGTGTATAGTTAAAACACATTGGGTTCAATGGTGGGTGGGATTGCCAAAATCTTTTTCCCCAGATGCCTGTCTCCTTCTTAATATATATATATCTATAATTTTTCCAAGTGCGTAAAGCTGAATGTGCACAAGTAAAATGCACATAACTTGTGGACTTACTGTATTGATTTTATTACTTTGTGTTTTATTGTCATCTTTTAAAGATTTGTAAACCTTGAATCCCAGTTTGGGAGAAATTAATTAATTAATAAGAGCGGCAATAAGATGGCTCACTAGAACACGAGACTCTTAATCTCAGAGTTGTGGGTTTGAGGTCCACACTGGGAATTGCAGGGGGTTAGAATAGATGACCCTCCAACTCTATGATTCCCCAAGGACAGGCAATTTAATAACATTGATCTTAAAGCAGCAAACACTCTCTCCCTGTCGAAAAAACAAGGTGCTGCAAAATATGATTGGTTTGATAAGGTTGGGTTTCCATGAATCAGTTAAATCAGGGGCAGTCAACCTTTTTATACCTACCGCCCACAAATGCATCTTTCTTGATGGTAAAATTTCCTTACCGCCCACCAGTGCTCGATGGAAGGAGGATTCAGCTTGTGCCGTAGAAACCCCTACCTACCGCCCACCTAGAATCCTGAAACGCCCACTAGTGGGCGGTAGGGACCAGGTTGACAACCCCTGAGTTAAATGAACAAATGTGAGACATAGTTGCTTGCCACCTCAGATGTCACTGTGGAGGTGCTACATGCATCTGGTTTCCAAGTGGAGCTTGACACTTGTCACCTGCTGTTTCCTTGCTGGGGCAAGGAATCTCATTCTTGTATAGGTACTTTGTCTGTACTCTGTCCTGCGATGGCACTTGCCTTGTGTCAGGGTGGTACCAGTGACTGCCGGCTGGTTGCCCAGGAAAGTATAAAGACAAGGAAAAGTTTCTTACAGTCTTTACAGAGAGAGGCTATAGAACCTAGCCTCTTGGATAATGGGATTGTCCTGAGTGAATTTCCACCACCACCCCATCTCTCCCACATCCTCATTCTTCATTGTCATCATCTCCTCTACGGGTGCTGCTACGTGCCCTCTGTCTTTGAGCTCTTTGCTCTCCTACTTTTAAGGCTCGCCAGGTTCTGGGAGATGGGGGGTCTGGAATGCTTTCTAATGACAATGTGGCAGCTGAGTGTTGCTCTGGTTCTCCCATGATTTCTCAGCTTTCCCCCTCATCTGCCTCTGAGCTGTGACCTCTCTCAAGCCCCTGTTGTAAATCTAAACTGTCTTCCTCTTCTCTGGAAGGGTCAAGCTGCGGAAGTGGTCTCCACCATTCCTCTTCTGCCCAGTCCCTGACATCTTGTGTTGTCTTATGGTTTAAAAAATAAGTACATTTGAAAAAAATAAAAACATTAAGGGGGAAAAACCATTATGCTGGAGCATTGCTGGGTCAAATCAAGCCCAGAGCTACAAGACACTTCAAAGAGAATCTCTGGTAGGATATTACTAGCAAGCAACAGGTTGTTGAACCAGGAGCATGAAGGCTGCCCCTGCAGGAGATGGACCAGGCGAAAGCAGGTCTCTATAACCAGGCTTTTGCCTGATTGACATCCTATGGACTTCTAAATGTGTTTGTAGGAGAGGGGTTATTGGTTTGCTTTTTGTTTGTTTCATTATGTATTTTGTGTTCTCATTTTTTATTTTTATGCTGTGAACTGCCTTGTGAGCCTCAGATGAAGGGGTGGAATACATATGAAATAAATACGCTTCTGTTTTGGAAACGTTTCAGCTCCTGAATGATTCCAAATGTTTTTCAGAAGCCAAACGTCTGATGCAGCTTCCGCTTGAGTGCAGGAAGCTTCTGCGACCAATCGGAAGCTGCGCCTTGGTTGTTGAACATTTCAGAAGCCAAACATTCGACAACTGAGGTTTGACTGTACTGAATGAGGTGTAGCTTGATCTGCCTTGTGATGACAAATGCTGTTTAAAACAAGCTAAAATTAATTTCAGAGCACTGAGTATTGAGGCTTTAAGAGAAACAGAGTGTTGTTCCGAAGAGGCTGAAAAATGGCACTCCTCTCTCTGTCACACACACACCTATCTCTGAATGAAAACTACCTTAAGGGACTAATCTTTTTCTGGTTCAGTGAGGCAGAGTGTGGATGAGCTAGCTCCTGTAATGTAATGGGTTATGCTGCAATGTTTCTGTTTAATCCAGATTAATTATGCAAATATATTCAAATTACTCCAGGGTGACATGTAAATTGCCAAGCATCATGTGACGACTTGGCTATTTGCCTCTGGGCAATCATTTTGTGAGAACAAACTGTATGTGTACAAGGAAGCTGTTACATGGTGGTTCATCTTCTGTGTGTGACAAGGCCCCCAGGCAGAGCAAGTGCCGAAAACAATACGGCACTGTGCTGGACAGGATGTGTCCGTGTTTTAAACATTTTATTTCTCCTTTATTTTAAATACTTAAGGTGAACAAATTAAAACAATAAATCAAACATGAGGAATGCAAAATTAAGCTACAACTACAGTTAAGAAATCAACATCTGTATATAAGCTGCAGCGGTGAAAGCCCTGTCTCAAATGATATGGCTCAAAAAGAGAGATCTCAGCTTGCCATTGAAAGGTAAGAAGCAATGGAGCTGGGTAACCCTTCTTGTGGCAGGGTATTCTACAGTCACCACAAAAAAGGCCCTGTCAGCCATTCCTTCAAGCGTCCCAACTCTACTTCTATGGATGGTGTTGTTGTTGTAACAATGGGTGCCAGTCTGAACTTTTTCTGTGGTTTAGTACCACACATCATAGAATCAGTTAACTTGGCATAACTCGGCATGCAGTCCCCAATGAACTGTTTTAACCCTGGCACTGGTAATTATCTTAAACATGAACATGAGTAAATATTCTGACATAATACCTAAAGACCAGTGCACTAATCCTGTACAGTTGGTACCTCAGGTTACAAACACCTCGGGTTACAAGCGCTTCAGGTTACAAACTCCGCTAACCCAGAAGTAGTACCTCGGGTTACAAACTTTGCCCCAGGATGAGAATGGAAATCGCGCTGCGTTGGTGTTGGGAGGCCCCATTAGCGAAAGCACGCCTCAGGTTAAGAACGGTTTTGGGTTAAGAACGGACCTCCGGAATGAATTAAGTTCGGAACCCGAGGTACCATTGTATTATCACCTTTTGTGGGAAAGAATGGAAATTTGCACAGACAATTGAATCTACTTCCAAGGATAAAGTCATGATTCAGGAAATATACAAGGTAGCTACAGTAGTTAGTCCTTTCTCCTACAAACTGGGCAAGCTAAACTAAATAGCAAACAGGAACTTGAAGAAAGTAAACAAAGGAAGAAAAGAAGAAGAGTTATGACACTCACCCAGAGAGACCCCCCCCTTCTCCCTAAGGAGACTCAAACTTGGGTCTCCAGCTGTTGTTGGACTACAACTTCCATCACCCCTAGCTAGCAGGACCTAAAAATACTCAAACCCCAGATTTTTAACATTGTGTAGCTCACAGCTCCAAGGGGAGTCCCTTTGCCCTCTACACTCTCAAGAAACAATGCTATGCTTCGCTGGATCACAGACAAGGAATGAATGAGAAAGAGAAGCTGTATTTTTTCTGTATTTTGTATTTTGTATTTTTTCTATTTTACTTTTTCCTATATATGTAACTTTTTTTTGGAAACCTTAATAAATATCATTTTTTTAAAGAGAGAGAGAGAGAGAGAGAGAGAGAGAGAGAGAGAGAGAGAGAAGCTGTAGCCTGGTGGGTATAGGATACTGGCTAGGAGAGCTTAAATGGCACAGATCTCTGATCCTGGACTTAGGTTCCAATTACTTCAGGACAGCTATGCTCTTCTCCTCCGACACTCAAGTATTTTTAATGTGAATCTGTGGCAAATTGTTATACCTACCACCCAGGCTTTGGGGGTGGTTAGGTATCCTTTTTACTCTCAAGATCAAAATATGTCTCCTGCGATTTACTTCCCACTTATATTGTAACGTTGCTCTCTGAAAATGGCATCCATGTACTCAATATCACCTTTAATTCAAATAATAAACCAATATATGTTCCTTTAGTCTGGGCATAAGGTCAAGAGTAGGAATACACAATGGATACACATTTAACTCCAGGAAAAGTTCCTAAACATCTTTGGAGTGTGTGTAAGAAGACATGTGGTTGGTGGACACTGGTGTAGGTTCAGACACCACACAACACGGTGGCAGGTTTTGCCTGCCAATCTATGATGCGGTAGACCACTGGTCACTAGCATCAGGCTCAGAGCCAGGAGCCCACTGCCTGAGCACTGTAGCTGCTCTTCTGGTGCTCTGATCACTGCTGGACGCCAGGGCGGTGGCATGTCCCAAACACAGAACTTGACCTGCATCCTCTGTAGGTCCTATTCCATGCAATCACTTGCCAAGAGTGAAGGTCCTTGGCTCCTCACAGCTGTCTACATTTCCTCCTTTCCATGGCTTCTTGTGAGCAATCAGACTGCCCCTGCGTGAAGCCAACCTGTCCTCTGCCCTTTTCATGCCTCTTCTGTTTGTGGGAGACAAGGGGAGAGGGGAGCCTGTCACAGCAGGAAGGGGAGACACCTCCCACCTCCCCTGCTCCAGCTTCTGCCTCTGATTCTGGACTTCTCTCTGCCAGAGACCCCCCGCCCCGTCCAGCTCAGTAAGCCCTGTTACCTCCTCAGCTTCCAACACCTTCTCTTCCCAGTCTTCTCCCTCTTCTCCCACTGACCACTCGTTGTTGTCCCACCACTGTAGGAATAACGAGGACGATGGGAGGTTGAATGCAGGTGAGCTGTGCAGAAGCACGCTGGCAAGTATGCTCCAAGCAAGCTGCCGGCTAGCTCTGTAGAGGCTCCTTTTATTAGCAGAAGTCAACAATTGGAAACAGTAGTGAAACCACTCTGAACATGACGTATTTCCATCTAAGCACATTTCCAGTGTTAGCAAATACACATGTCAGCAGGTGTTTCCCTAAAATGTTTTCCCCGATACTTGATTATGTCTGTGTCCCCAGTCATGCTCCACCCAAGCGTTATGTCTAGTAACCAAATCTGTGAGAGGACAGACGGTCAGGGGAAAAACCCTGTTTGCTAGCCAAGAAGGCAAAAGGTCAGGGAGCGTGGGCACAATGCTCCTTTGCGCACTGTTGCATGCTTGGTGTGAGGTTTGCCTCAGCACAAGCTGAGCGTCACCTCCACACAGCACCATTTCCCAGGCTCTGAGCCTTCTTCCCTTGGTGGGTCTCCAGCTGGTTCCTCCCACCGCTCCTCTGTGTCCAGCCAGCTCAGGACACCCCAGGACAGAACTCTGTGGCACCTCACTCCTTTACACCCTCCTAGTGCTGCAGCAATAAAACTACTAGCACATTTGCAAAGCTAAGTTGTGTCTGGTATGGTTTCAAATCGGATGGGTGCCATGTGTTGAGATACTTGCATTGCAGCGGGTTGGGTTACATGACCCTCAGAGTCCTTCCAGCTCTATGGTTCTATGTCTTGCCATTTCCCTCCAGGCTGATGAGGAGCCAATGATTGCTATTCTTTTGGTATCACCAGTTAACTACAAACACACCTTGATAGTTACTTGCATTTAAAGATGAAGACAGCATTTGCTGAAGTCCAATCTTAGTGAGTTTTTTATGAATACAGTGGTACCTCTGGTTGCGAACAGGATCCGTTCCGGAAGCCCATTTGCAACATGAAAAGCCCGCAACCTGAAGCACCGTATCTGCACAGGTTGCGGCACGACCTGGCGCTTGTGCGCATGCGCGAAGCGTGATTTAGCTCTTGTGCGCATGCGCGAGTGATGAAATCTGGACGTAACCCTTTCCGGTACTTCCGGGTCGCCTCAGGATGCAACCTGAAAAAACGTATCATGAAGCAAACGTAACATGAGGTATGACTGTATTTTAATCCTGAGGTTATTTAATCCTGAGTATAAAAAGTTTCAAATACAAGCAACAAAGTATTCTAACAGAGGACACTACTTGATGCATCTGATGAAGTCCACACAAGCTTATGCTATAATTAATCTGCTTGTATTCAAGGTGCTACAGGACTCTTAGCTGTGTTGCACATAGCTGTAGCACACGAGATTTCTGTATAACGTTTGAAGTGGCCCTCAGTTTGTGCCAGACCCAAAGGCCAGAAAACAAACGAAAAACTCCTGCAGGAATCAAATTGTTGCCGGGTCACGTCTAATTGCAGCGTCTTTGATAAGACCTTAAAAACTGAGCATTTATGTCAGGAAATGAAGTTTATTCCACCATCTGTGGCATACCAAAGCCCTATTTTGGCCCCTGCCAAATTAACTGCTTGACAGGAAGGCTGCTTGTCTGCTTATTTGTCAGTGAGTTTATGCCAGTGTTATTTGAACAAAATGTGCAATCTTTAATTAATTGGAATAAAAACTGAACCGTTACAGGCTCACGTAAAAGTTTCAGATAGTTCTTTTTATTGCCAACCTTTCCCTGAAAATGTTAGATACAGCCACATTTCAAACAAATGCCATTTTCTACAGCATTCTTAACAACCATCCTCGCCCATCCACTAGGTTTTCCAGCACTCTCAGTTTGAACAGAATATTTTCATTGAATCACAGAATTATAGAGTTAGAAGGGACCCAAAGGTTCATCTAGTCCAGTCCCCTGCAAGACAGGAATTACAGACAAAGCATCGAACCTCTACTTAAACCCCCCCCAAGGAAGGAGATTCTATCACCTCTTGTGGGAGTTGGTTCCACTGTTGAACAGTTGTTACTGCCAGAAAGTTCTTCCTGATGTTTAGTTGGAATCTCCCTTCCTGTAACTTGAATCTGTTGGTTTGGGTCCTACCCTCCGGAGAAAACAAGGTGGCTGCATCTTTCATGTGACAGCCCTATGGATATCTGAAGATGGTATCTGAAGTACTTTGCCTATTGCCTCTCAAGCAACTGGTGTTATTTCACAATATCTGAGCCTTCTCCAATAAATCCATCTTGTGAGTCAGGGGACAGGTAATGAGCTGATATCCGCTCACTCCTTTTCTGTGACTCCTCTACATGTTCCTGAAGGATGAGGACCTACCTGGAGAGCAGTTCAACGAGTCCTAAAAACTTTCCATTGTTTGACTCACCAATTTGATGGGATGAACCAGTAAATGCTAGACTACATTCTCCCAAGACGAATATGACATCAAGGATGCACTTCAAAAGGTTGTTCATTACACAGCTTCAGTTTTGGTTGATACTTCTAAGATGATGTCAACTCCTGTCCCAGACAGCAAGTATCTTTCTAGTTCTCACCAAGCTAAATAACATTCTCTGTGACTATTGCCATTGCCCTTTCCATGTTTGGTATCCTGTAGGAAAATTTCCACCACTTCCCCTTTAGAATTCCAGTCTTCAGCAGATACCAGAGCAGACTTAGATGCAGAAGTGCTAGTCTTGACTGTCTCATGCCAATATAAGCTTGTTTGTTTCTCCTGACTCCAGACAAGCCCCACTCTTATATATAGTTCTTCCTTAGTGCTCTGAAATTTCAGTATGCTTTCTGGGAAAACTTTATTGCAGGTGTCTTTTGGGAATGTTTCAGGCAGAGGGATGTGACCATAATATATATTTCTATTTCCTTTTGAGATGGAAACTCAGTTGTGATGCATCCAGGGTCAAGGTCTACATTAGGATTACTCCTCTCATCTTCCAAATTCACTTCCACATGTGCCTGTATGACTGTTTCTTTTTCTTTTGTATTTCCTTTTTCTGCATCGGCCCCTTCATCTGTGCATGATTACCAAAGTCAACTGCTCCTTGTCTGGGGATGAGGTTTGCAACAGTTTCTTCTTGCTATAATTCTATAGATGAGTTCAATTAATTTTTTTTAAGACACAATTAATTCAAATTGAAAGCTTTGGTCAACCCCATTTTCATTTTTCTAGTCTCTTCCTTTCTCAGCTCCTGATTTGTGAAAATACATTTTGGATACCTGATTTACCTTTATATATGAAAAAATGACAGTTAGACAAAGTATTATATACTAATAATTTAGTAGCAGTAAAAGCAGTGGTAGCTGTGGTAGTAGACTAGTAGTAATATTTCCATGCTTTAGTAGTCACACTTGTACCAAATCTGGTACATTAACATCAAACGCTGCATTAAACACTTCCATAAAACAGCACAGAAGCGGTTGCCATGGTGATATAGAAAAATGGAGAAGGGATGGGGTAAATATGACCCCACTTACCCATTTAAGGGTTAAATTGCACTGATGCAGTGATGCTGTTCATTATACCTCTACATTTCCCAATACATAATATTATGGATCATAATTTCTACAAGTAGAAATATATAAAACTACGCAGACTTACACAAAATGAGCACACTGGTATTCAAGACCTGGTATTCAGTCAGAAATGCAATGGTGGAGTGTTATAAGTTATAGTTGTGGGGGATTTGCTATGTAAATTCATATACCTTTAATACTTTTGATATTAGAAGTGCCAACGCCATAACCATTTGCTCCTAAACCAGGAATGGAACATCTTGTGAATTCTTTTGCTCACTTTTCCCAACTGCTCTTTATTTATACAGTGGTATCTCGGGTTAAGTATTTAATTCGTTCCGGAGGTCCGTTCTTAACCTGAAACTGTTCTTAACCTGAAGCACCACTTTAGCTAATGGGGCCTCCTGCTGCCACTGTGCCGCCGGAGCACAATTTCTGTTCTCATCCTGAAGCAAAGTTCTTAACCTGAGGTACTATTTCTGGGTTAGTGGAGTCTGTAACCTTGAAGCGTATGTAACCCGAGGTACCACTGTATGAGACAAAATTAATGGGATGCATTTGGAGTGACATTGTTGGGATGGGAGTAGCTAAAGCTGCCTCTTTGCTCTGTAATAAAATACCGCATGCGGGAACTGATCTCCTTCTGTTCAGCTTTATAAATGTTCTTCAGACTTCACCATTCTTTCTGTCAGTTTCAGCTTTACTTGTAACTATAAGTACAAGTAGCTGTGCTTGTTTGATCAAAACGACCGCAGTGCAGCAAGAGCTCCCCTGCAAACTTTGCAACCTGTTGTAAGTTGGCCAAAATAACGTGAGTTGTGCTCAGTTGCAAAATTACTTTACAATTCCTTGTTCATTGTATCTGAGCAACACTGTTTCTTAAGTTAGCCAATAAGTCCAAATTAGCAACACCTTATGTCAGGAAAAGCCCTAATTGAAACACAAAGAGATGAGTCTTCTATTCATAGTACAGTGGTACCTCAGGTTAAGAACTTAATTCGTTCTGGAGGTCTGTTCTTAACCTGAAACTGTTCTTAACCTGAAGCACCACTTTAGCTAATGGGGCCTCCTGCTGCCGCTGTGCCGCCGCTGCACGATTTCTGTTCTCATCCTGAAGCAAAGTTCTTAACCTGAGGTAATATTTCTGGGTTAGCAGAGTCTGTAACCTGAAGCGTATGTAACCTGAAGCATATGTAACCCGAGGTACCACTGTATTAATAAAGCAGAACACCATGAAATCTCTTAGGTGGGGGTTAGGGGTTGGTTGAGTGGTTTGTACTTTTTGATTTTGTTTTGCTTTTATTATACCTTGACCAATAGAAATTGAATCAATGCAAATATTGACAATCTCCTGATTCTTAGAATCATAGAGTTGGAAGAGACCACAAGGGCCATCGAGTCCAACCCCCTGCCAAGCAGGAAACACCATCAGAGCACTCCTGACATATGGTTGTCAAGCCTCTGCTTAAAGACCTCCAAAGAAGGAGACTCCACCACACTCCTTGGCAGCAAATTCCACTGTCGAACAGCTCTTACTGTCAGGAAGTTCTTTCTAATGTTTAGGTGGAATCTTCTTTCTTGTAGTTTGGATCCATTGCTCCGTGTCTGCTTCTCTGGAGCAGCAGAAAACAACCTTTCTCCCTCCTCTATGTGACATCCTTTTATATATTTGAACATGGCTATCATATCACCCCTTAACCTCCTCTTCTCCAGGCTAAACATGCCCAGCTCCCTTAGCCGTTCCTCATAAGGCATCGTTTCCAGACCTTTAACCATTTTGGTTGCCCTCCTCTGGACATGTTCCAGTTTGTCAGTGTCCTTCTTGAACTGTGGTGCCCAGAACTGGACACAGTACTCCAGGTGAGGTCTGACCAGAGCAGAGAGTTGTTTGAAGAAAGACAATTTTACCAACTGTAGCCCGTTCTTTATCTGTTTGTGATGATAATGGTGGCAATGAGTTGCTTCACCCTCCTCTGCTAGAAGGCAGGCCACTGACAACACTGACACCCACTGCCCTTCACTGGCCCCTCAGTGGGCTGGATGCATCCCCTGCAGGAGAGGCAAGGCCAGCCCACCTTGCCAGGACTTCAGCACCACCCAGGGTCTGCCCTGAATCTTAATTCAGCTTCATTGGGTGTCTTCCGATTATAGTATTGTGAGAAAGAGAGAAAAATACGTCTCTATCCACTTTCTACACACCATGCATAATCTTATACCTGCCTGTTACGTCCCCTTACTCAGCTAAGTTTTATTTAAAATTTCTTCCCTTGGCCTGTCTCACGGATGTCACACACTAGGTCAATGTCTTAACTGAGGTATCCACAACCCCCAAGGTCTTGTTCCTGGTCAGTCACTGCCAGTTCAGGCCCTAAGGAAGCCAGACTACCCTCCACCAGGGCCAGGGCTTTTTCAGTGATGGACCCAACCTGGTGGAATGCTCTGTCCATGAGACCAGGGCCCTGCAGGACTTGATCTCCTTCCGCAGGGCCTGTAAGACAGAGCTATTCTGCCTGGCCTTCAGTCTGAATTAGCCTGATCCTCTCTTCCCTTTTCCCCTTTCCTCTTCTATGGAGAAATCTTTCCTGGGACCCCATATTTAAATTCTTATTCACACACCTCCTACTGGCCCTAGTAGGACCAACTTGGCCAGTTAGCCCTGCTGATCATTCGATGTCTACTGAGTGGGGTTATCCCCCCAAAAAATGACCCCTGAATTTTTGAATTTTATTGATATTGATGCTGCATTTTATGTTGTATTCTATGCTGCTTTTAAGTCACATTTTAATCAATGTTTTATATTTGCTGTTAGCCGCCCTGAGCCCGGTTTTTAAACCAGGAAGGGAGGGATATAAATTTGATACTACAGTCATACCTCGGGTTGAAGTAGCTTCAAGTTAAGTATTTTTAGGTTGTGCTCCGTGGCGACCTGGAAGTAACGGAGCATGTTACTTCCGGGTTTTGCCGCTTGCGCATGCGCTCAAAATAACGTCACACGCATGCGTGGAAGCAGTGAAACGCGACCCGCAGACGTGCAGTCGCGTGTTACGTTTACTTCAGGATGTGAACGGGGCTCCTGAACAGATCCCACTCGTATCCAGAGGTACCACTGTACTATTTCTTCTTTACATTTGCTTCTATTCAACCACATTTGTCATTCCAGCGCACATTCACCTGCTTTGGAGAGATCCTTCTGGAGGCCCCTTTTTGTTTTAACTAACCTGAACAATTTGGGAGCCCATCGCTAATGGGATACCTGCTGGCTACCTCGCTGTTCACCCCCAACTCTAGATCATTTATGAACAAGTCATGTGACCCTCTGCTTCCTGTTCCTTAACCAGTTATTGATCCACCTTTGGCAACTGCTGTTGCAAAGCCCTGCAAAAGCAACTTACAGTACATTTCCGAGCACAATTCAAAGTGTTGGTGCTGACCTTTAAAGCCCTAAATGGTTTTAGTCGAGGATACCTGAAAGTGTGTCTCCACACCCATCGTCCAGTGAGGTCCAGTGCTGAGGGCCTTCTGGTGGTTCCCTTACTATGAGAAGTGAGGTTACAGGGAGCCAGGGAGAGGGCCTTCTTGGTAGTGGCACCCGCCCTGTAGAACACCCTCCCATCAGATGTCAAGGAAAGAAACAACTATCTGACTTTTAGGAGACATCTGAAAACAAGCCTGTATCGGGAAATTGTTAATGTTGAAGGTTTTACATTTTTGTGTGTGCTGTAGGCTACCCAGAGTAGCTGGGGAAACCCAGCCAGATGGTAGGGTATAAATAAAATAATAATAATAATAATAATAATAATAATAATTATTATTATTGCCAAAGATGAAAAGGAGACAACTATGTAAACCAAGAAAACTTTAATAAAAATATTTTTTAAAAAACTATGAACAACAATGCTAGAAAAGGAAGAAATTTCTGTCCAAACTTTATGCTGCTGCATAATTTATGAAAATGGCCATTATTTCACCAGGCAGGTGTTCACATTTACATGACAATTTATGCCATAGCAGGAGGGCCACGAGATTCCTCCTTCTGACATCTTTGCCCATTCCTTCTCAAACACCTGCTCTCTGTTGCAACAAGCTCTCTGATGAGGTGGCTGTTCCTTTGCCGTGCTCCCTACAAAGGGCTTCTTAAAACCTTTTCTTCTTAAAATTCCTGTTGCGACTGTACCACCTGGGATACGCATAGCCACGGTGCGCACACTAACTCCAGCCTGAAGTGGAGTCCGATGTCTTGGGCTGTTTGCAAGCATGTATGTGTCAGTGATTCTGGCATGGCGCTGCTCCCCAGGCTGTGGGGTGTGAAAAGCTCGCTTCAGCCTCTCGGGAGAGGGCAGGGGGCAGAGGAGGAGCAGGGCTCTCGTCATCCAACTGCAAGAACATGACAGCCTCTCAGATCCGCTCTGCTCTGCCCTCATTTGCTTAGCGACTGTTGCCAGCAGCAGAGAACAGAGGACCCACAATCCCTGCTGTTTAGGAAAGACTCATTTGGTTCAGAGTTGTCAAGCTCATGAAAAATGCAGCTGCTCTTTGAGTGTGACATGGAATCGGTTTTAGCCTGGAATTTAATGGGGAGTGCTGGGAAATGGTGGATTCCTGTGGTGCTGTCAGAAGGGGTGTAAGTGGAGACACAGTGCTTCTTACAGGTGCCTTCTCAAATCTTCTCTCCTTATCTCTTTCTCTCCACACAGCCACTATTCCTCTTCTCTGCCACCCTACCCAATATCCTCTCTTACCCGTTGTCACTGCCCATCTTCGCCACATCAAGCCATTTTAAAAACAGCTCCATGTTAGCCAATGCAGCAGGAGGCTGCACAAGTCTCCCCACCACCCCCTGCCATAAAATCAGAAGGGGAATTTGAAGAGGGCCTCCTAGACATTTTCACCCAGATATAGTGCATTCCCTTAATTTCCATTCCTTTTGGGTGAAATGCGGCTATGTGTGCACCTGTCCAATGTAACCTTTGAAGCCTCTCCCTCACTGCTTCCTCTTCACTCCTCCATTGAAATTATCAAATTCATATTCACAGATGCTCCAGCTGTTTTCTCAGATTTTACCATCTCCCTCTTCACCACAAGCCTGCTCAGCCCCCTCCTTCCCTTCTCATGGCTGCTGGTGCTGGTGGTCCATTCTTTGGTTAGGCTTCCCTTATGCCATAACCCCAGTCCACACACACACACACACACACACACACACACACAGCCTCCCCCAGCAACTTAGAGAAAGTACACATCTCTAGGCTACGTCTCAGTCTGCCCATCTCTGATCAGCTGTCGCTTATTTTCATTTTCATATTTGCTGAATTTTTATTTCACTGAACTGCTTATTTGTGAGAGTGAGCCCACTAGTGACAAGTCTCCTTTTTGTGCGATAAATGTTTTCTGATATCGTTTTGGTTTACTGGGTGGAAAGGGGGTGGCTGAAAATTATTGCTTTCAAAGGATGTGTTTTCTAATCCTGCAGCAGTTCACCTTCAAAGAAGCCGATGGAATAAACTGGATAATCAATTATACTGGGAAGGAAGGGGGAGTTTCTTTATTCACAGGCATGCTGCAACACGCATTTCTCTTTGGATCCTGTGAATCTGATTTTCTATTGGTAAAACCTGTCTGGAACTGCTCTAGTCTCTGACTGGCCTTACATTGCAGTGATCACTATCTGTTGGGGCCAGAGCCAGTTGCTTCTGGGATTTCCCCCCTGGCATTTTGGTAAAATAATAGCACTAATTCTATGTATTATGTGCCTGACTACAAACAGAGCTCATCTTCAGGCTGAAGGTAACGTTGTGGAATCATCTTATTAAATACAAACAGAGTGTCTGCACTGGGGAGGCAGGGGCTAACAAGTCACAGCTAGGGGTAGCCAAGGAGTCACGGTTTGCCGCAGAACGGTGGCAAATGGTTCCTTCACCAGGCTCAGTGCAAAAATCAGGACTAAAAATGAATTAAGAATCACAATGGAAGATTCTTAATGCATTAGCCCCACTTTGGAAACAGGGCCAGATAACAGAAAACTCAAAAAAAATCCAAAGAAAAAGACTGTGAGAAATTTGACAGCATCTGCAACCATTTAGCTAATGCAAAAAATATCAAGACAGTGGAAATTTCTCACTGACTGAGCAGATCCTGTGAGGTTTTATGAAATAGTCCGGTGAAGGTTTCTAGTGTGCAGCATATGCACTGAGGAAGGACCACTTGAAACAGGGCTGTGAAAAAGTGAAACCCAGCATAGATATATTTAATGCCCTCTCCTCTCCAAAGTCCAGCTGTGAATGGTTGCATTCCCCCCCCCACACCCCAGCACCACCCACTGAAGAGCTGCCAGAGGATGGAACTTTGCTTGCCTGCAGGCAGCTTATAAGCAGATGAAATAGCTGTGCATCTTAGATCAGCCAGCCCCCCGCACAAGTTGTGTCCCAGCAGGCTGAATGTAACCCAGCAGGCTGTGGCCACCCTCCATGCCTGTGGTGCCATTGCCGCTGGGTTGTTTTGATCAATTGCTTTATTATATTAATATTGTTCTGTGTTTTTAATACGCGATTTGTGAGCTGCTCAAAGGGCCCTATTCAAAGTGGAAGATACAGGATGGCTATAATCTTCTAAGTAAATAAATACCACCACTCTTTTTTGTAGTCCTAGGCAGAGAGCAAAGCAGGAGGTTTATGCTTTGGAACAAGGGTGGATACCACCTGCAAAGTAAAAGCAGGTTTAGTGCTATAGTTCACAGTTGACACCTCAATTACGTCCTGTCTGGACTGCTATAATGTGCTCCACTGGCTGCCCTCTAGGTCAGGAGACCAAACCCTCCCATAACCCCCCCCCCCCCGTAATGTAAGAAGTTACTGTACTGTATATGGGGCTAGGTCGTTCCAAGTTTTGAGGAGCTCTTAGAAAAAGACTTGAATATTTCCCCCCTAAGAATTTTCTGTAAAGGCCTTGGAAAGGCACAGCCCATTTCAAATTAAGATGAGTAGGTCTTACCTGCCACTATTCAAAATAATATGCACACGTGCATTGTGAATGCAGAGATGGATCAAATCTGTCGGAAAGATTATGACAGGCTCACAGTGAAAAATGCACAAGCACCCACAAGCACACCTGTGTGTGCACTGACAAATGCATAGACGTGCCAGTCCATCTGTCAGCTTTTCATCCCTTTCTTAGACACACACACACACACACACACACACACACACACACAGTAGAATAAAGTGGTAATTTCCTCCCTCCCCCCCCCGCATGTCAGCGACAGGTATGTAGTGATAGGCTGCATGTTGGAATGTTCCTTATCTGTGGAGAGAGGTAAGCCAGGGAGCAAGATTCAGCATCACCTTCTCTTTGATATGCTATTTTTCATGTGCAGGGGAATTTGTTTTGTGGGGCAACAGCAACATTCAGTCCCCACACACACCTGCCATCTGAGCTGGTAGGATCCTGGAAAGGCTATTCCACTTGAATTTGCTGATTGCGTAAGCTCCCCTCCACCCCCAGCACACACAGGTAACGCAGAACAAATGGCTGTGTGGCACCCCCAAAGGCACAGGCAGAGCAGCCCAGAATACAGAACAATGTTACCACCTATGTGCAAAGATAGATGCTCTCATGTATACAAAGATGCTTGCAGCCCTCTCACCCCTCATTATAGGAGAAATGGGGGGAGGACAGCCCCCGGGGCCCTGCCTCCCCTCTCCTCAGCGCAGCTGATAAAGGCTTGGCCTATGTAATGACTTCTCCTTTTTTTCCTGTGGGAGATACACAAGTGTGCCAATGTAAATTGCTCCATTTGGAGGGGCTAATTGCACTAAAAGGCAGCTAGATCTGTGTTTTTTCTCTCTTTTACATTAGCAGCTGAGCTGTCAGATCTGAAATGGAAACTCATTTTTAAGGCTTTGCATTTACAGTGGCTTCAACAATGAAAAATGTTCCCTGACAGTAATAGAAGGCAAACCTCATTAGAGAAACTTAAACCAAAGCGGCACAGTGCTAAAGCCCTCAGGCAGCTTCCAAGCATCTTAAGAGGGAATGAGAGCATTTTTCACATGACTCTCTCTCAATCCATGGAGTGCACTGGCTCTGCTAGACAATTGCTGCACCCTCAGGAGCTGTACATCTGACATGCACAGCCTTTCAAGAGAGATGGCAAATGGCTTTGGGGGGGCGGGGGGGTAGGGGACTGGGAAAGGAATGGCAGAGTTCCTTTCCTCTACTGCTGCTTCGGCTGTTAGGCATGATGGCCAGGATATCGATTAAAAAGGGGAAATCTGGTATGCTGTGCATGTGTGAGTCACAAAACCTGGAGGGGAAATCTCATGTCATATGCACACACCAGAGAGGAAGCCACCTCCAGTTTCCTACCCCAGAGGGAGTTTATTTAGCAAGGAAATTACCAGGCACTTCCAAGGCACAACTTCTATACTGAAGTGTGTAACTGAGAAATTGGAGGTGCGTAGAATCTTCTACGGGATGCGGGTGGCGCTGTGGGTTAAACCACAGAGCCTAGGACTTGCTGATCAGAAGGTCGGCGGTTCGAATCCCCACGACGGGGTGAGCTCCCGTTGCTCGGTCCCTGCTCCTGCCAACCTAGCGGTTCGAAAGCACCTCAAAGTGCAAGTAGATAAATAGGTACCGCTCCGGCGGGAAGGTAAACGGCGTTTCCGTGCACTGCTCTGGTTTGCCAGAAGCGGCTTAGTCATGCTGGCCACATGACCCGGAAGCTGTACGCCAGCTCCCTCGGCCAATAAAGTGACATGAGCGCCGCAACCCCAGAGTCGGCCATGACTGGACCTAATGGTCAGGGGTCCCTTTACCTTTACCTTAGAATCTTCTACCCAGTGGCATAGCATGGGTTACCAGCAACCGGGGCAAACGGGGTGTGTGCACATGGAGGTGAAGTAGCCTGCTGCACCAGCCCAACCCTCACTGCCACCAGAGTTCTCCCCCACTGGAGCCAAGTGGGGCCATGCTGTGCTGCCTGCCCACCTGTGCAGGGGTAGCCCAGTCGGCCAATGTGGCCCTTGGCAGGTGAATCCCCCCCAACACCCACGGAGAGGTGTGACTCATACTTAATGGACATTCTCAGGCTAGCTTGCCTTCTGACATGCCTAAATTCAGCACCTGGCAGCCAATCTTAATATGCCAAGCATTGATGAAACTCCAACATCAACTAGACCCAGGAATTTAGGGGAGCCAAGAGACAAACTCATAACACCCCACTTTCCAGCTCTAGAGCATGCTTTTTGAGGCGCTGCACCACAAGTAGTGCACACAAAATTATTTCAAGTTGCAGTAACCAGAGGAGGAATGGCTGCTGGGAGGAGCGCAAAGGGAAGAAATGCCCTGGTGCATCTGCCAGATGCCTTCACCTGCCCCAGCTGCAATAAAACATGTCTCTTGTGTATTGGTCTCTACAGCCACAGCAGGCGCTGTAGCCTTCCAACAGTTTGACTCCCCCCCTCACCCCCGGCACACTCCTGCATTGTCTCCTCCTCCATTTTATTTTCACTCTCTTTCCTAATGATCCCTTGAATTGTAGGTGGGCAGGATTTCTGGAGCACACTGAACTTCAGCCTCTGGAAATCTTATTCAGTTCAGTATCTTTGCAACTTCCAGACAGCAGACAATTCCGAGTGTATATTTGTAACGTAACCAATGAAGGCAAGAAATTTACTTTTAAAAAGCGAACACTAACATTGCCAGGAAGTTGAAATTGTGCCAAATGCTCTGTGCTCCCACAGGATTATGGGATTACTCCATGTTTCCCATCCTGTGGAGGACAGGGGCCTGCACTGCATTGAAGAGGGCAGCGTGTGTTCTAGGAAGATCTTCATTTGACTGGCATCCTTGGCAAATGGCCCAGGGATCTGCGCGGGCCTTGCCTATAGTGAATCTGGGAGGCTTGCTTTGTGGCTGATGGAACTGCGGAGAGATGTTGGGGGTTTATGCCACAACTTAGCCTTGCCTGTGGCGCTCAAATGGTATGCAACGGTCCTGAAGTAATAACTATCTCTCAGTGTTTCTTGAATGATTGCTTCCAATACAAATCATTCTAAAACATGGCACAACTTCCTGGCTTTAAGGGCCTTGACTATTTTATCTCGTCTCAGGGCTGTTTCTGCAAAGAGCCTCTTTTCCCCATCCTGGCGAGCTCAGTGTCCGTCCGCCTCCCTCTTTCCTTCAGACATGTTTTCTCAGGTGTTTCTATGACCCCAAGGGCCTGTTGGTGTGCAGAGTGTCTGACGGTAATTGGAGGAAGGTTTTTTGAGTTAAAGCCTTCAGGTGAAGTGATGGGTTTCCACTTTAAAAATGGTTCTAATGCTTTCTGTCCCTCATAACTCAAAAACAACTTGGTGTAAAAATGACACATTTGTTTTATTGCAGCTTTCTCACAGAGTGGAAGTAATATAGTCTCAATTCTCCACCATTTAGGGGAGCCAGACCTTTCTCTGTGAGAGGCAGCACTATATGCGTTGCCAGGCTTCCCCTGGTCTGGGGAGAGGGTCTTTCTTGCTTCGAGAAAATTTCCATTAGACTCCCCATCCAGAAATGGCAGCACTTATAAATAAGGAATGTCAGACACACTGTTCTGTGGGAGCAGGAAAAGATGATCACAATGCCCTAAACTCTAACCAGGAGCAAGCATATAATGTTAGTTTGTCAGAGACCAGGCAGAGCCGTCATTCCTATTGGGCTTACTGGTGCGCTGTGCCAGGGCACAAGCCTCTCAGGGGTGCCCCAGTGAGTGGGGAAGCTGTGTGGCTTTGCCAGTGGCCTCCCCTTTCCCTGCACACCCACCAGCTGTGCCCCATCAACCATATGGCTGGCGGGCATGCCGCTTGCCTCCCAAGCCTCCACAGGAGGAGAGCTGTGCTGGTCCCGTGGGTTACCCGAGAGGTGAAGCCCAAGTCTGGTCCATGCAACGTGGAGGCAGTCTGTAGTAGCTGAAGCTGGGTTCAGGACAGGGAGTCGGGTGAAGTCAGGAACAGGCATGCATGCAGGGAGCCAGGGCAGGTCAGGAGCTCTGGCAGAAAAGCAGGACAGGGTTCAGGCAGGAACTAACAACCAACAATGTTGCTCCCACAACTTGGGACTAGGGCTGGCCGGCTTTTATCTGCCCCGAGGCATAGGGCGGCCCCGATCCCCTGGTGACTCGCCTCTCCTGGCCTGGAGGCGAGCACTCCTCCTGCAGGAACTTAGTTCCCTCCGCCTCTCTGCCCTGAGCCTCTGCAGCTCAGGAGAGGCTGGAGGGTTACCGGACCCAGAGGCAACCTCAGATTCCTCTGACGGGGCTGAGAGTGGAGCACCTGCAGGCAATGGGTCCTCCATCACCTCAGGAGCCAGAGCAGACTCAGCTATGGCTCCAGCACAGGTGAGGACCCTTCAGGCTCATGCCCCAGCCCCGGCTCAGCTGGTTCTGGAGGCGGGGAATCTTGTGCAGGCTGGGATCCCTCAGGTTCAGCATCCGAGTCCGAATCCCAGGCCATCACAAGAGCAATCCCTGCAGAAGCTTGGGAAAAGGTCGACAAGTCGACAACTCTGGGAAACAGGGGGTGGGGTGCCAGAGGGATCTTTGCACCACAGCACCGGATATGCTTAAGACGGCCCTGGAACAAGGTATACTAAAGAGCCCACAAGAGGCAATGCTGATTTCCTTATTCTCTGTGACAGCCACCTCACAGCCATTCTGGGTCCTGTGCCAGCTGGGAAAGGGTTTTCCGCCTAAAACAGAATGTACCCCTTTGCACAACCCACTACTCTTTTAGAGTCCACAGCTACCACCTGAGAAAGGGTGGATTTTCCCACAAAGCTGCCGCTTTTCCCAGTGGTGTAGCGTGGTTTGCCCAAGGCCGGTGCACTCACACCGGGGGGGGGGGGAGGGCAGAGTGCAGAGGGTGAACGGAGCCCCCTGTGCCAGCCCATCCCTCACCACTGATGCCGCTGGAGCAATGCCAGCCCCGAGCCGCTTTGCAAGGCTAATCCCAGCCCCGCAAAGTGGCTCAGGACTGGCAGGGCAGTGTGAGAAGGATGCAACAGCCAGGTGCCCTTTGATCTCAGCCAAGATTGAAGGGCACATGGCTGTTGCACCTGTCTCATGCTGCCCTGCTAGCCTGGAGCCATTTTGTGATGCTCCAAGCCTCACGAAAAATGTCACTGCCCCAGCAGCCCCACCCATGCTATGCCCCTGCCTTACACATCAGCCTCCAAATCCCCCTGGGTCTCTCTAGGTTGTGTATATAGGGCCTAATTAGCCTGTCAATGGAAAACCTGCACAAGGACTTCCACAATGAGGCTTCTCCTGCTCTCCTCTCTCTGCTTCCTAAATTGGCTAGAGGCGGGGTGTTTTCTTTAGGAGAACCCCCAGAATGGTGCAAGGGAGAGAGGGGTTCGTTCATTCCATCTGGCAAACTACAGTTGTTGCGCAGAAGAACAATGTTCATAACTTCTAAGTGCCTAGGTGCTAAAATAAGAAGAGACTCCGCGAGACAATGCACTTTTATGAAAGAAGTTTGAAAGTTCACTAAAATGGGGGGGGGGGGAACAGTTTTAAAAGGAAGATATGCAATACATAGCTTACAAAAAGTCTGTGTACCCCTTTGGAGCAGAACAGCAAAAGAATGAGAATGAAACACCATCCGGATGAAACCTCCCAGACTCTCAGTGGTTTGTTTGCCTTGTTCCTTTGTCTTGTCTTGTCCCACCTTGAGGTAACCAACTTCAGAATGGCTACCTGTTGACCTTGCCTCTCATGAGCTTCTCCCTCTGGGTTCAAGGGAGTTCAGAGCTTTTAATTTTCCTGCCCTTGGACAAGAGATGTACTATTGCTCACATCCACAGTGGAGTTCCACTGCCTTGATATTTGAGCCTCAGGGTAGAGATAGTTAACCCTATAATCCCCAGTGAACAAACAGGTAAAAATATGCATTCCATATAATATACAACAATCTATACAGACAGTCCAATTAAACAAAGCCTAGAAAATGGGCATTCTTGTATAAGTAAAATGCAACAGTCCATTGAAGGAAGGTCCAGCCTCTTCACATCCTCCATTTGTACGAAACTTGCTTTTTCAAGTCTAGAGGTAATGTACCTACCTCAAAGTTAGTCTAGCCTTCCATGTAATAGGAACCAAAATGTTCAGTCACTGAGTAGGTGCACAGAGGGGAAGAAATCCAAGATGTGACGCATAAAGATACAGTTAATGAACTGTGTTCTGTCCCTGTAAGAGCTGGGCAGTAGGGATGAACGAATCCGTCAATTCTGATTTCTCTCAGTTTCTCATTTTTCCCATCTTATGTTCAGCTCACTGGATTTCTGCATTGATTTGCAATATTTTTTTAATGTGCATTTCTCTTAATAGACAATTAAGTATGCAATTTTATCTAATATATGCCTTTGGGGGAGTAATTTCCCTAATATAATGCGTTAGTGTGTATTATTTACACTAATAGACACATTTTTGTACAATTTTTGTTGTTGTCGGGGAACTGCATCACAAAATTAAGAGACAGACAAGTTTCAAAGTGCAGCTGTATGTTAGTTCTTGTATTGTCAGCCAGTTAGGTATAATTAGGTTGATTCATACTCGAAAGTGAGCCAACCCAATTCATCCCCCATCCCTGTGGCCTTGCCTCTCAACTCTTTCCCTCCCCTGCCCCCCCCCCCCAGACTGGAAGAAACCCTTGTGCTATAAAGATTGGTTTTGTGAGCTGTATTTGGATGCTCTGAATGACCTCTCCCTAGTATTTTGAGGTGGCCAGGGGGTGAAAGGGCAGGGATATCTGCAAAAGTTGCATCTCAGCCTACAGAAAGTTTACAGAAGCTGGGCAGGAAAGGCTCACTGCAGCTCCGAGAAACACCTGCATATGGAGAGAATTTTTCTCAGAACAAGACCATGGCCTAGCTGGAACAACTGATGAGTATATTATTTAGCAGCAGTTATTAATAGATGACTATGTCTTTGCAGATTGTGATTATATGTATAAAGATAGGATTATTAGGAGATCTAACTCAAAAGTTATTGTGGCAATCACACAGGGTCCCCGGACGTTTCACCGTCTATTGATCCCTGTGCTGCCACCACCCAGGCCCTACCTGGTACAATACTGAGTCCAGTCAGGTTTAAATTGGGACATAAACTTCTGTTTATTTATTGCAGTTTAACAAGCGTGTAGTTTCATAAACGGTATCAGTCAATTACAATCATAGGGTGGCTATCCAGACCTATAACTTCCGCTACCTGCTCTCACTCACTAAACCACCTCTCAGATATTTACTCGTCTTCCTAGCTCCTAACTGTTCCTGACGCAACTTATTTTGCTACACTAACTCAACCTACCCACAAACTCTACCCCAATTCACTCCCACTCCAACCAACCACCCAACTCCCAACAAACTCCCCTTTTGCCCCTCCCAGAGCTGGTTTTATAGTCCCTCTGACTCCCCCCCCCCCCGGGTTCTGATTGGGTAACTTGTTTAACTATTTCACCTCCAGCACTCTCATATGTTAACATCACAGTAATCTACAGTCATTAGTGGCAAGTGATGTTGAGTGCGGAAAGCCTTTCCTTAAGCTGTTGAGTCCTGCTCCACAATATGTCTTTTAAGCAATGGCTTGCCCTCTGTACCTCTCCTCATGGTTCTCCAATTTCACAATTCCAAGTATTCTTTATCCACTGTCAGGGAGCCAGCTAGCAATAAATCACACTGGAAGGAGTGCGGAGAGAAGCAATGCTATGGTGCATCTGTAACAGCACAACCGGACACCTTCCTCTGCCCCACCTGCAGCAAAACATGTCTCTCCTGCATTGGTCTGTATAGCCACAGCAGGCGCTGTAACCTTCCAACCGTTTGAATTCATCCCCAAAGGTGCCCTCCTCCATTGTCTCTCAATACAGGCGGATTTCAGCTTGTATGTTTCCCCTCTTCTGCATGTAGCATGCAGTGGAGATGTTGACTTATACCACCACCAGCATATGAGCACCGTATCTCTGCTCCCATCATAATATGGGCATAGGGATCTTCTTCCTCAAACTGATGCAAGCTCCATGATCAATACAGCGCAGAAAGGTAGGCAGAAAACGATGACTTCATACCATAGCAACACAGCCACAGAACGAGCCAGTAACTAGGGGTGGAGCAACAGCATCCAGAAAACACTTCAAAGCCGTCACACTTGCCGGTATTCCTGCTTCTCGGATCCTGTTGAAGAAACAGGCATGTACGCCTTCCTATTTCCACATAGTCAGCTGCATACCTGCGTTCACTGAGAGCTATGCTTGTTACACTTTGCAGCTTCCTGTGGCTTCAGTTTATAACGTTTGCAGAGAAGATATTACACTCCTTTGCATCTTGTATGTGTTGGCGCTTTGTGTTTCTCCCCTAGGGCTCCCCCAATTTCAACCCCTTCCCCCTTCTTCGGAGCAGCTGAATGGGATGAAGGGAAGGGCTTTGGGCTTCTCTTGCTTGCATGAAATGTGGGGTAAGGATGCAGGAGAATTCTGACAGCAGTCCGGAAATTGCCGCTGACCGCATACATGTCTCAGGTGTGGAATGCAAAATATTGTTGGTATTCACCGACAACGCTAGTGCTTTATTATTATTTTTTTTAAAGCCCATAACTGACATATAATTAATGAGGCTCTTATTTACATTGTTTTGACAGTTTCCTTACATAAGACAATAACATTAAATTACATTAAATGCTGCTTTCTGCAGGGCTGAGCTCTGAGAAGGAATTCTCTATGAGGCAACTCCCTGCATGCAGACAACCAGGGAGGATATTATTATTATTATTATTATTATTATTATTATTATTGCTTGTCCATCCGGATAATGTGTGTGTGTGCATGTTTTCGTGTGAAATCCTGCTCACTGTAGGGTTGAGCAACATGTGGATGTGAAATTGTGTAATAAGGGTGAGAATAATTATGACAGAAATGAGGCTACATGCCATCTTGAGATGTGAGGAAAATACTAGGTGGCAGTGAAATGAATATAGTCCTGGTTGGTGGAAGTGAACTGTAGAAGAACAGAAACACCATTGTTTATGACAAATATGTATAAGAAAAGACATTTTATTTTATTTATGCATCTTTCCTCCAAGGAGCTCAAGATGGTGTACATAGTTCTCCCTTATCTCATTTTATCCTCACAACAACCATGTGAGGTAGGCCAGGCTAAGAGACAGTGACTGGCCCAAGGTCACCCTTTCATGGCTGAGTGGGGATTCGAACCCTGCCCTCCCAGGTCCTAGGCCAACACTTTACCACAACTGTTCCCTTCTTACATTCAGAGATGGGGGGAAAGACATAAATTCTCCCCCATGCAAGGCTATTCTCCGCCTTGCAAGGCTATTTACTGTGAAGAGGAAGAATGAATAACTATGGAACAAGTCAATGCATTGTACAGGAACAGGTAGCTTGCCTCAGAGAGATGAAACCTTTTGCGTGTTCAGACCCAGAGACCTCCCCCCTAAATGAAGTCACACTTGACTCAAATTTTAGTTTGGGTTTTTGGCAGAATTTAGGCCACAACTTTATTGATTACAGTAGGCGAGTGGTTGCATAGGCTCTGGTTCGACTAGCTCCCTGCACCCTTGCAGGCAGGGCTGACCCAGGGCACCAGCATAGGTCAGCCAAGGGTGAACACCTGGGTAGGTGAAAAGCCAGGAACAGACTATGTTCACCCTCCAATGCTCCCCTGTCAGGCATGGGCACAACTCCCTCTCGGGGGTTGACCAAACCAGTTGAGTCCCTGGATTCCTTTAAGAGAATACCCTTCACATAGGGATGGCGAGACTGTTCTCCAATCCCTATCACCTGAACCAGTTCCTATCCACAACCTTACAAGTTGTGATGATTTGCTACACGGCAGGTGAAACCCAAATGGCACCAGCCGATCAGCCAAGTGGGGAAATTCCTGCCATGCCCCTGTCCCAATGACAGATGACACATGACGGCATAGCAAGGTCAATCGCAAAAAATGCCCTAAAAGTAGGGAGAGGTGGGTGGGTGTTGCGAATGCACGAGCCGAAAGAGAAGCTCTGGGTGCATGGGTATAAATAGGTCCTTTGATCTGTTTAGACTGCGCCCCATTGGCCAGATTGAACCCAACACTGAGGGACTACCAATCGGGTGTTGCGGCTGACCAATCTTACCCACCCACAACATAGATCATCGGTCTCCAGGTCTCACCGCAACACGTGCCCTCTTTTAGGGAAGATAGAAAGAAGGGGAGGTTTGCTTCTATAGTTGCCATTTTCTCCAGAATTTGTCCATTCACTTCCATCTACAATGTAGTCACCCAGGGAATGAAAACCCACTCATTAAAGGACAGAGCTATTCTGAACAGGAGGCAGTAAGATTGTCAGATCCTGCATGGAGGAAGCTTCTTAAACCAGTGGTTTTCAACCAATGTGCTGTGGCACCCTGGGGTGCCTTGAATGATGGTCAGGGGTGCCACGGGTACCATTAGCCTCTGTCCCTCTTCCCTTCCCTCCTCTGATGCCCTCTTGCATCTCTGCCTCACAAAGGCTTGCATGGCTGTTTGTTGCCACAGGCCTGGCTACAAGCTCACCAGGTGAATGGTGCCTTTAGGGCTGGCCAGGGGATGCTTCCCAGATCCCTGTGGGGCAGTGTGAAGAGGCACCTCTCTTGGTGGGGGTGGGGAGCTCAAAAACCAGAGGCAGCAGCTGTGGCTGCCCAGAGGACTCCCAAGGAGAGGGGAGGAGGGGCTGCTGGTTCTGCAGGCAAGGGGTGACATAACTGGGCTCCTGAGCCCCACAGGGTTGCCGCAGAAAGAATGTAGTTGGTCAAGGGAACCGTGGACCCAGAAAGGTTGAAAATCTCTGTCTTAAACTAATGTTGCAGGGGACATTTGCTGGATGAGATGAACTTGAAAGTAAACATCACAGAAGGCTCTCAGCCAGAATATTACACAGCAATTCCTCAACAGTATTGAAGTCGCCAGTGTGGAAGCAACTCTGGCCTCTGTGAAACCTGACATTTGCCTTCTGGGAATACATTGCTGTGGCTGCTGCTGGATCCTGGAATTTGGATACAAGACTTCTGCAAATAACTTGGTTCAGTGGGTTGCATTCCACATAACAACTAAGCAAGTCGTTCTGCCAGAGCAAGGATTTCTGCTTGTGCAATGGAATTTTCCCTCTCCTCCCTTACATCCCCCCTAAATCTGTTCTGGGAATTCCCCTCCAGACTCTCGAGTAGATTATTGTAAACCGCTTTGATTGTAAACTTACAAACAAGCTGCGCTGAGTGGCGCGGGGACTCGCTTTCGCAGTGCCGGAAATCGCGTCTGCGCAGACGCTAGAAATCACGCGCAAACGCGCACACAATTTGGCCCACAGAGGGATCTCCGCTGGAGTGAACCAGCCCAGGCGAGGTAAACCTTGCCAACCCGTTTTAGTTGAAAGCCACCCTCTCTTTTCTCATCTCCTACATGTGCAATTTAAAGGCCAGACCAGGAAGACTAGATGCAAGCAGCTTACAGCATCACCTGGGAATCCTTTGTGAGAGACAGTTGACTCTGCACCTCAAGCTGTCTTGTTGCAATAGTCCGGGACAGGGTGAGTGGATTGGGTCCCCTCTAAAGTTTCCTGATTAGCCATAACCCTTGTAATTTGATTAATAGAATACCTGGCCTCTAGTGGGCGGGGCTTTATGCTGTACACTAGAATCGGCCCCTCCCTCAGGTGGTCAGTTTATAAAGGCTAAGTGTCCCTTACTTCAAGGGCAAGCGGAATCTGAAGTATGGCTTGTTTGTGTTTGAGGACTCTCGGTGCGCATCTACTCTGCAGTAAGTCCTGTTCAGTTGGGCTTACGCCCTGTTAAATAGGACTCCCACAGAGAGTTTGTACATGCCAATATTTTAGGACTCTGGCTGCAATCCTAAACATGTGTATTCTCAGAAGAAGAGGGGCTGCAATCTAAGCAGAAAAGGGGCACAAATGGAGCAGGATCCTGGAATTTAGAATCTCTTCAAATGCACAAGGTTTATTTGGATGCCTACTTGCATGGCTCTCTTGGTCAGAAAAAGCCAGCGGCCACTCCCTCATGAGAGGGGGAGAGAGCCTTGAAAAGTGGAACATCTTCCATTCCACCAGGGAGCTGACCATCACAGCTGCCATTAGACAAAATATTGTATCGCAGGTGCTAGTTTTAGAGTGCTCTAGCTGCCTTTTAATAATCTGTTGGAGCTTCTGTCTGCTTTCTAACAAAGTTTCACAGTTTTACCGCTGAAGTGTACGTGTGATTGCCAACCTCAGGATTTTGGAATCCCCATGTGTCTAGATATTTGGAATCCAGGCTACATTAAAAAGGAAAGAGAAAAGCGCAGCAGCCCACAGAGACAATGCAACACACATTCAATTGTAAAAGAAGCTGAGAGGAGAGGAGAGGAACCCAGGTGTGATTTTTGCACAAACAGTGGGAGAGGAAACAAGAATTTAGGGTTATATGCTGTTCAATAGATCTCTCCTGTGCAGGGGGAAATAGGTCTGTATGCAAACATGCAATCTTTTTAAAAAAAAATGAATTTTGAGACCACTTTTTAAGAGCACATCCCGAGTTTTGACTGACTGCACTTCCATTCATGCAAACCATTAAAGGGACCTCCATGCCCACAACAGTTGCAAACTGCATCACTTGGAACATGGACATCATAGTATACATGAAGCTGTTGTTTTTGCAAACAGTAGTTGCAGTATTTATTATTTTAAAAAGCTTTAAAATGTTTATGTCTATGTAAAATTTCAAAGCACAATGCAGTGTTAACAATGTGAAACAACATTTACAAAATAAAATATATTTTTGGGGCTAGGCTTTTTGTTGTTTCAACACTGCACCCTGTTGCAACCAATAATGTGAGAAATCTTGCTCTGCTTTTTACTTCTCAGTTTTTAAAAATATTTATTATTAATGTATCCTGTAAGCTGCCTTGGAGATTCTGCAGTTGAAAGGTGGGATATGAATCTTCTAAATCTTAAAAAAGCATGAAAAAATAAGAAGCACGTTGGCAGTCATCAAAAGCCTTCTGAAAGAAGAATGTTTTTAGCTGTGTCTGAAAGGAGAGGAGAACCTGATTAAACTGTAACTTAAGCAGTGCAATTTCAGGAAGCAGGTAGAGAATCGTGCAGAAAAAGCTCCTGCTGGTGGGTTCCCCCCCCCCCACTGTCTACCATGAAGTCTTGTCTCTCCATCCTAGCTCCCAGTAACCAGCATTGGCCCACCTGCTAGGAATCTAGCATAGCAGCATTGCCACACCTGATGAGCTGCACTTGGATTGCTTGACTGAAGATGCTACTTATGTGTGTCTATAATATTGTTTCCCCAATCTCCAAGGATCGGTGCACAAGATTCCAGAGGTTTCAGATGTTTACCCAGGGTTCATGCTTACCCAGGGTTCATGTTCATGTTTACACCAGTGTGGTGTAGTGGTTAAGAGCGGTAGACTTGTAATCTGGTGAACCGGGATCGTGGCTCCGCTCCTCCACATGCAGCTGCTGGGTGACCTTGGGCTAGTCACACTTCTCTGAAGTCTCTCAGCCCCACTCACCTCACAGAGTGTTTGTTGTGGGGGAGGAAGGGAAAGGAGAATGTTAGCTGCTTTGAGACTTCTTCGGGTAGTGATAAAGCGGGATATCAAATCCAAACTCCTCCTCCTCCTCCTCCTCCTCTTCTTCTTCTTCTTCTTCTTCTTCTTCTTCTTCTTCTTCTTCTTCTTCTTCTTCTTCTTCTGGAAATTAGGCCTAGCGGAGACTATGGTGTCTTTATGATATATGGTTTATTTACACATATGTACAGCCCAAGCCTAGATGGAGAGAGTTTGGAGCATTCACATTCCTAGAGGGTCTCTTGCTTCTCTCGTAGGCGCCACAGGTTTCGGTCTCAGAATGGGGAAATCAGTCATGCTCTCTGTCTCTTCGTTACTGTTTGTCCCAGTCAGCCCACATGGTGCTCTTTGCCCCCCCCCCCCGTCCCTGCTAACAGACTGCAAGATTTTTCCTCCCACCCAGACAGGGCAAACTGAAATCCTAAATCCCTTTTTGTCTCTGCCCACTAACACACAGCTGGAGGAGGGGCCCCATCCCTCTTCACTGTCCATCCCTGACTGTCCTGATGACTTAGCATTTGTTAGGGTATCACCAGTCTTTGTCCCCCCTATGGTTTTCCCAGTAGTGATGTATGGAAGTGAGAGCTGGACCATAAAGAAGGCCGATCGCCGAAGAATTGATGCTTTTGAATTATGGTGCTGGAGGAGACTCTTGAGAGTCCCATGAACTGCAAGAAGATCAAACCTCTCCATTCTTAAGGGAATCAGCCCTGAGTGCTCACTGGAAGGACAGATCGTGAAGCTGAGGCTCCAATACTTTGGCCACCTCATGAGAAGAGAAGACTCCCTGGAAAAGAGCCTGATGTTGGGAAAGATTGAGGGCACAAGGAGAAGGGGACGACAGAGGGCGAGATGGTTGGACAGTGTTCTTGAAGCTACCAACATGAGTTTGACCAAACTGTGGGAGGCAGTGGAAGATAGGAGTGCCTGGCGTGCTCTGGTCCATGGGGTCACGAAGAGGTGGAGACGACTAAACAACAACAACAACAACAAAATGAGCCCCCCCACAGCTAGCAAACCCAGGTTGGCCTGGCTCATTAGCATAAGCTGAATTCAGAAGTGTTTGGCACAGTTTAATCAAACCTTGATTATTTATATCTTTTAATAAATTTAGGAATTATGAGGAGGATCCAGCACTCAGGAGTTTAGAGAACCCCCCCCCCAAAATATAGCATGTACCCACACAGTACCTTTGAATGGTCTGTATTTGTATTCTGGCCTCATCAAAGTGTCTGGCTCCACCAGAGTCTGTCTGTCGAGTTCAGGATTTGCAGATGGAGTCCTGCTGATGGTTTATGTGGTTCTGCCCTAGTACGTGCTGTAACTGTGAGGGAACAGGGACAAGTCTGGCTTCACACCCACTTAGTCGCATCAAGAGGAACTGATCCAGATGGGTCTTGGTTTGTTTGCCGCAAAAACAAAGACAAAGAAGCAGAAGCAGCTTTGACTGTGAATTAGAGGGAGTAAAGAATATTCATGGCAATAGTGTGGTGGACCCCTTTGATACTGGATGGTTGATACGCACTCCCAGAGTACAAATGCTCTTATCAATAGCTGTTAGTTATCTTGAGGCACAGTGTGCCTCTGCAGACCAGTCACATGGATTTCTATTGGTATCAGAATATGTATTGGATTTGTATTGGAGGCTGGTGGACATTGGACCTGGCAGGCCTGCTTGGTGGTCAAGGTGGTCATGGGGGTGTGGCCAAGTGTTTCTGGGTTGCTCTCCTCCCTTGTGAAGATACTGTGGACACTTAGGAATTGCAGTTGTACAAACACCCAATACCCAGCTAAACTCAAAAGTGTCCTGTTTGGTTTAGAAGTGGTCCTTGCTGTGCCAGTTGCTTCTTTGCTGGGAAAAAGGTTGTGTGGACTCCACTAGTTCTGGTTCTCTCCGAATCCTCCTCCACTTCAAAGAAATATGTTGGGAATCTGTGTATCTGCAGCTACTCACACAGAGTCAATGAAGGTTTGGCTGACAGCCAGAAGGCAATCTGAAGGAGTAAGTCTGGTGATAACAGAGGCATGGAGACAGCTCCCTGATTGGTCAAGCTCTCTCAAGGGAGGGATAATTAATGGCCTACTGACTGGAATGTGATAGTTCAGAATTCAGAGGTTCAGAGTTCTGTGTCAGTGTAGGAGTTGTGAGTCGTGTCAGAGAGAGCTAGCTAAAGATCTGTGTTCTGTTCCTGTAAATAGTCCACTGTATATAATAAACACCTAACTACAAGTTCCTGGTTCCTGCTTCGTCTATCCTGTCTGCAGCCAAGTCGCCAATTGCTTCCGTGGATTCTGCGTGTACTCTGCTAGGTCTGGCTAAGGTCCTGCAACTAGTCAGAAAGTTGCGAAACACCAAATAGGTTTTGCCAATAAAATAACGGTCACTTCTATACATTGCACAAATGTATAAATGCTTAGCTACGAATTGTCTTACCTTGGTTCAGAAAGGGTGCGTGGTGTCACAATTTCTACTGCGGGGTCATGCTACAATAACTGCACATTACTCAGAAGTAAGCCCCACTGAGTTCCATGGTGTTTGCTCCCTGATAAGTATGTACGGGACTGTAGCCTCAAATGGTTGTGCCAAACAGGACTGTTCACAAGTCCCATCAACTTGAAGACCTCACAGTTGCACCATGCTTCTAACTGTTCTCCATCCACCCAGTGTGCTAATCAACAAAGCCTCATTGTACCATAGCAGTCTATCTTTTTTGTTGGCTCTGTGGTAAGCGGATGAGGAGAAGCATTGTGTGCCATGTGTGTCTCCTTGTAGGATCTACTGTAGGATCTACTGATTCATAAAGCCTCCCTGTGCAGCAGTAATCTATCAATGTGTATTGAAGCAGTGCTCAGTAACTAGTTCTCCCAATGTCCCCTGCAGCCCAGAAATTCCTATCGACTTAACAGGACAACAGTGAGGAGGGAGGGGGAAAGTCCCCCATGATATTTTAAACCAAGCTGCAGAAGAACTTTGCAGATTGTATAGCTTGCCTTTCATTTTGAGGTGGGTTTTCTGGGCCTGGCTTAGGAAATCTCTGCTGGCACTTCTATTAGCTGCATCTTGCACTTTCTGTAATTTACAATCTTCACAAGAGGTTTTTTTTAAATCTCTTTCTCTTACATCAGGAAGCCAATATCATCCAAGGTTTGTGTACTCATCATACCCCTGGCTTGCAAGCTTTTGATTTGACTCAAGAGCTCAGCTCTTTCTTTGAGCTCTCCTTTCCACCACTGGACTTCTTCATGGCTTTTATTTGGCAACAGAGAGAGATGACATTTAAACCCTTGCAACAGGTCTCACTTGCTCTCAAAAAAAAGGCTGCATAAAGCCACCAAGCACTTCTATTGCAGATTCTTTTTCTGCCTTTCACAGATGCTAACTTGCTGGTCCTTGTCAGAGGATAGCTTGGATGCAGTCATTCCAACAATGAAGAGCAGACCCGGCTCCCTGCCACTGAGAATCTATAGGCTATTTTCATCGTCACATTTCCCAGCATGAGAAGCAAGACCCATGGGAACCTTAAACAGAGAAGCACATTTATATGTTCATACTGAAACAGGTTTTTTTTTTCCAATGGTACTGCAAAATATTGCTGTTTTAATTTGCCTTTATCAGAAACCTTAGAGAGCAGGATAGCATCTTTGTAAGAGAGAGTTCCTTTTCCACATCAGAAATAACTTTGGCTGCGCTCACATGAACACAGCTGGAGTTACCTCTAAGGAGATGTCGTTTAGAGCCCATTTCCATGCCTTTTGGTGCATGAGTGAATTTGTAAGCACTTTTAATTCTTCTCTTAATCTGAAGGGTTGGTAAAATCTAGATATATTTATTATTCATGTGCTGTTTACTATTGAGCTTGTGTGATGTAATGGCTAAAAGACTGAGCTACACACCAGGAAATTCCTGGTCAGAATCTTGCCTCTGCCAGACAGAGTTGTTGGAGGACAAGAAGAAAATATTATCAAAAATGTATAAATTACTATTAGAATGGCATACAAAAGATGAAGAGGTCAAAGGGTTAATGATACAATGGGCGAAATATTTTGGTTGTAATATTCAGTTAGAATCATGGGAAAGATTATGGAATGAAGGAACTAAGTTCACAGCATGTAGTGCATTAAAGGAAAATGTTATGAAAATGATGTATAGATGGTATTTAACCCCAACTAAATTAGCCAAAATGTATAAGACAAGAAATAAGGAATGTTGGAAATGCAAAGAAAAGGAGGAAAATTTTTTATCACATGTGGTGGACTTGTAGTAAGGTAAAAGCTTACTGGGAAATGATATATAATGAGTTAAAGAAAATGTTTAAAACAGAGGCATTTCTGTTAGGTGTAGTAGGCAATGAGATCTCAAAGAGAGATATAAAACTATTTATGTATACGAAAACAGCAGGAAGAACTCTTTTAGCCCCAAAATGGAAGCAACAGGAAATTCCATCATGAGAAGAGTGGAGGACGAAGATGATGGACTATGCAGGCAAGGCTGACCGGGAAAATCCGAAACCAGCGCGATCAAGCTTTCCAAAAAGCCTGGAGTAAATTTGTACAATATCTGAAGGACAATTGTGAACAATTAACAACACTAGCAGGGTTGTTGTAAGAAAACTTGCAATGTTATGGATTTGTACCTTTTTATCTTTTATTTTAAAATTGTGATTAACGGAAGAAGTGAAATGTAAATGGGAAAATGTATAAATGCTATGAAGTAATAATGAATGATGGAAACCATGAGATGGGAGGGAGGGAAGTCGAAGCTCGATTGAAGAAATATGTAATGAGTATAATAAGGATTTGTTTAAGTGTGATAAAATGGAAACTTAATAAATATTGTGAAAAAAGAAAAAAAGAATCTTGCCTCTGCCATAAACACACTCACTATGTAGCCTTAGGCAAGCCACACACATTTTCTATCTGCTGTCTCACCCCCTTCTCTGTATACAACATGGGAGGCATAGCTGTCAACTTTCCCCCTTTTTTAAGGGAAATTCCCTTATTCCAAATAGGTTTCCTCGCAAGAAAAGGGAAAAGTTGACAGCTATGATGGGAGGTGATAATAAAAACGACCCACTTTAGAGGGTTGTTATGAAGACTACAACAAGACAGTGTGTGGGAAGTACTTCGAACGTTTTAAAATGCCAAGTACGTATATAAATGCCAATAAATTCATAGTTGAGAACGTAGGGATTACCCATTTAACCTGCACAGCAGCCCAGGCTGACAGCTATTGATAAGCCATGTATGCATTGCAAATGAACACTCTTGTGTGTGGTGCAGTATTTATTCTCTGCACTAGGCTTGCTCCTATTTGGCTCCATATTATCCAGCCCACGAAAGTGGCTTACAAATAGCAATAATAAGACAGTCACTGGAAATAAAGACCAGTTGGAATGGAAACAGTTATTAAAAAACAAAGTGCGAGACTGGCTTCATTATTATCAGATAATGGAGGCATATAATTTGGACAAGAAAATCGGCTTCCAGGTGGAAAAATCAAAATTAGAAACAGAACTGTTAGAACCCAAAACTAAGATTTTGTCAAAGATGTATAACTTGCTGTTGAAATGGAATACTCAGGATGAAACGGTGAAATCTGCTATGATTAAATGGGCACAAGATATTGGACATAACATAATGATGGCTGACTGGGAACAGTTATGGACCACAGGTATGAAGTTTACGGCATGCAATGCCTTAAGAGAGAATATTATGAAAATGATATACAGGTGGTACATAACCCCAGTCAAGCTTGCAAAAATCTATCACTTGTCCGATAATAAATGTTGGAAATGTAAAGAAACTGAAGGTACATTCTTTCACCTCTGGTGGACGTGCCCAAGGATTAAGGCTTTCTGGGAGATGATCTATAATGAATTGAAAAAAGTATTTAAATATACCTTCTTGAAGAAACCAGAGGCCTTTCTCCTGGGCATAGTCAGCCAATTGGTGCCAAAGAAGGATAGAACTTTCTTTATGTATGCCACAACAGCAGCAAGAATACTTATTGCAAAGTATTGGAAGACACAAGACCTACCCACTCTGGAAGAATGGCAGATGAAGGTGATGGACTACATGGAATTGGCGGAAATGACTGGCAGAATCCGAGACCAGGGAGAAGAGTCGGTGGAAGAAGATTGGAAGAAATTTAAAGACTATTTACAGAAATACTGCAAAATTAATGAATGCTAGAATGATGTTGGATTGAAGTTAAGTGGTTTCTAGCTGTAATGGTATAAAAGAATATGAAAAAATGGATTTTTAACAGGTAAAAATTTAATGTTATAATATATTAAGATTAAAGATCAGGATAAATTAAGGAGGGAAAGGAATTGCTGAACTAATAAATTGAACTGGAATACAAAAAAGGGAGGTATGAGGAGGTCCGGGAAACAAGCAAATGAAAGATAAATGATAGAAAGATTGAATTGTTTTTAACTATTTTTATTTTGTATTTTTTCTTCTTTTTCTTTTTTCATTTTGTAATATTGTGAAAACCTTAATAAATATTTATATTAAAAAAAAAGGAATGGAAACAGCTGAGGGAGAGGAGAAGCTAAAAGCAGCTGGTCTCTCTCAGCAGAGATGGAGGAGCTTTATGGGAAAGACCTGCAGAACCTCATGCGAGAAGAAACAGGATTTGCATTAGCAGAGAGCTGTTTTTTAAAAAATGTTTCATAATAAAAACTGAGATAGAAACAGAACTCTTCACTGCTATTATTGTGGGACTACGTGGACACACTCATAATTTAGGGCAAACAATTCAATTTCCTCAGTTCCTCTTTTTTCAAATCTTTAGCTCAGTTCACATTTCTATGCCAGTTTGTGATTTTTTTTTTAAAGTCCTCTGGAAAATTAGTCAAGATTTAAGTGCAAATTTCTTCTACTCTGTGCACTTTATATGCAATTCTGCATAAATGCACATATTTTTCAAAGCCGTTTCCTCAAGTCTATTCCTTGTTGTACACATTACTCGGCATTGCAAAATTTGGAAAAGTGCGAATTTTGAAGGATGGCTATGTTTCAGTTTGCATTTTGGAAAGTGTGAAGGAGGTAAGTTCACCTTAAAATGCGAACGGAATCACATTTCTCCCCCAAACCTTCTCACAACCAATCCCAGCTTCATTAAAATTTTGAAGTACTCTTTCATGTCTGCGGGCATGAGAACATTTAAAAATAGCTTCTCAGTGTGAACTGGGAAGTTACTCGTCCAGAAAACAGGATGGTTCTCTCTGCCCTTTTAATATTTATTTTACTTTTCCTCTGTTCTCTTTTGCTAATTTCTTGGAGGAGGAAAGAGAAGGAGATACATGAACAGAGACTGATATAATCACCCACCTTCCAATCTCCCTGTCCCTCCTTTCTTTTCCATTTAGGATCTCCTCCAGGTGTTCACATCTCTCTCCTCCTTTTCCTTTTCAAACTGACTTTTTGAACACACTCATGTTTTTAATCACATTTTTATCTGGAATTTATGCTAATATGTTCTGCCTGGTGTCATTGTTTTTTCTTAGATGTTGTGGTTTTATTATGATGGCGTGATTTTAATTGTTGCAAACCGCCTTGAGTCTTGCGCATGCATCAGAAGGGTGGGGTAGATTTTTCTATTTAAATATAAAATAAACTAACTAAATGGGCAAGGAATTTGGAATTCAAAAATAAAGCTTCATGTTTTGTTTCATTTAGTAAAGCTGAATTCAAGTGCACACTTATAAAATAATTTTGGATAACAATGAGTTCACTTTTCAATGTGTGGAACAATAATCCATTACTTTTATAGTCAAACTCCTCCGAATATGGCTGATGCTGCAGATTGTTGAAATTAGGCCTTACAAGTTTCATTATTTTAATACTGGGATTCTTCTGCATTTGGCTGAAACTACAATTACTTACTTAAATGGTTGAAATTAGATGTTACAAATCCACACATTAGAATTTGATACATCAATGAATTAACTATGCAAGTTTTCACACTCTGAATTGCAGATTACAAACCAATGAAAAATTGTTGGCAACATTTCCGTTAGCTGTGAACGTGGAGCTTACCATTAAAGTGAGAATTAATGCTCCAGTTTGCACTGGCCTGGATCCAAAGACGCTTATGACTAGTCCCGAACGGCCATGGGAGCGCTGGACTTGGGCTCCTCAGTCCGCAGCTCGTTCCTGTGCTTCACATAGAGCTTTTTTTTGAAACTGAGGTGAGCTTCAAGAGTGGTTTGTTTGTGATATGGCATGTGGGTCTATCATCCCAAAGAAAAAAGTGAGATGACCAAGCCTCTGAGTGTACTTAAAATAGCTTTCTGGAACCAGGCCATTGTGAAGACAGATAAGAGTGTCTGACTCACTAATTCTGGATTTTGGCATTGCTTTTTATTTTCCAGAAGCCGTCCTTAACAGTAACTTGGGAAAAATCACAAAGCTTCCAGACTTAACATTTCAAGAGCCTGGGTCTTTCCATTTAAAGGCCACCATCGTGGGTTGTTTTAGGAGCTGGCATTTTATCACATAAACTGGACTGGCAATGCCTGCAATGTGGGAACTGCTAAAACACACACACACACACACACACACACACACACACACCACCTCACACGGTATCTTACACTTCCAGGAGATGTCTTTTGGGTTTCTTACGGAGTTGAAAATATCCTACTACAACCACTTTGGGATGTTCATTAATAACCCATTTCAAAGGGAACTTTTTAGTAGGGCTGTGCATTCCCCAGAAAAAAAAGGGAGTATGTTTGCAAAGTCTGTTGCCAAAAGGCTGCAGTCTCGGTTATACAGTACAGAAAGGAGTGGGAATGGAAAGCAGAGGGCCAAGGGCATGTGGGATTTAGTTATGAGGGGCCAGGAGCAAGCTTGAAATCACATAGGAGATTCGTGCAGATATTAAGCAGCATAAAGGAAAAGATGGAATCTTATGGCATCCAAGAGGACACATGGCAGAACAGCCATCTTTTGGAGACTTTCTGGAAACAACCCGCTAAGAAGGACCAAAATCCCTGCAAAACATTCCCATTCAGGCAGACAGTACAGGAGGATACCAGAGTTGATGGTACAGAATGTCACTGAGAGGTTCAGCAGAATGCACACACATTAACAATTTTTTTTCTAAAACACCCTTCCCCCTCCAAATAAAGACAAAGCAGGGGCAGAATTCAAACTAGTTTCCCAGAGTAACTATCAGAAAGTGAAACAATTGGAGCACATGGGGAATAGAGTATCCATTGACTCACAGTTTTGCTCAGTTCCTCTGAGTATATCTGCAGCCTGCTTCTCTGCAAAGGCAGACCTAACCCCACTGAAATCAATGGCCTTAGGGATGCTTAACTCTGAAAGTTGTTGGGCTGCACATTGAACTGGAACCTAATTTGTTGCTGCAGGTAATGATGGCCAGGCCAGGCCCTGAACAGCTCCCAGTGGGCCCTATTAGCTGAGTTTAGGAAGATGTGTCAGCAAAAGCTTAGAGTCACCTGAGGCTGGCGGGTCTTGACCTTCCAGCGGCTCCATCCTGCTGGGGAAGCTGCGTGCAACATTTGAAGGTTCTGTGGCCTGTTCTACCACCACATGCTTCTTCATGGTAAAGAAGGTGAGTCAGCCTGCTGCCTCTGAGGGTACTGGAAAAGTCATTTTCTCAGCCCAGGGTAGTTTAGAAGGTGGGTGCTGAGCGTTCTCCCTCAAGCGGGGAGATGGTGCATCATCCAGGTCAGAGTCCTCCTCAGGCAAACTCTGGGACCCCTGACCATGACTGTCTTTTCTGGAGGATCTAGTTCATTTTCAATCTAGATGTTACCTTGGATTTGTAATAGAAACTGACCTGGTTGCTATGGTTGGTGACATATGTAAGGCTATGTGCAATGCATGTCTGTTGGTTTTGTTGAACCCTGGCATTTTTCTGGTTGGGATGTGTGCAAGTGTCACTCTTTTGCAAAATCCCAAGTCATTCCCAGAGAATGCCTAAAAGGTGGTGGTGTTTCCTTTGGCTTATGGGACTCAGCAAGGTTTCCTCTCTACATGCTGTCTACCATTTAACACTTGGAAAAGCCACCTAGAAATCTGAAAGGCAATGTCTTCATGATTGTCCTCTGTCTTTCTCCTTCCCATCTGAACCCAGGGAGGCTACGGAGGTACTAAACTGGCACCAGAGAGCAGGGCTGGATGTGAACTAACTGAAACTTGATGGAGCAAAATGGAAATACTGTTGATTGTGATAAAGTTCACCTGAAATTAGGTATATAATCTATTTAGGTCTGAGTTAACCACAAACATACTCTAAGACAGTTCATCTGAAGAAGCGTGCATGCACACAAAAGTTCATACCGATAGCAAACTTAGTTGGTCTCTAAGGTGCTACTGGAAGAATTTTGTTGTTGTTGTTTTGTTTCAATACTCTAAGACAGGCATAACCAAACTTGGCCCTCCAGCTGTTTTGGGACTACAACTCCCATCATCCCTAGCTAACAGGACCCAGTGGTCAGGGATGATGGGAAATGTAGTCCCACAACAGCTGGAGGGCCAAGTTTGGCTATGCCTGCAAGAGTTCTATGGTTGTTTTAGATCATTGACTTGGAAAAAAAATATTTCCAGTTAATCCAGGAGCTGCTGAATCCAGTGTGTTTTAAACAATGGCTTATGAAACAGAATCTGTTCATCATTGACTAGAGTTTATGTAACAAGAAGAAGTAAATAAGTTTTTAGATTGAAACAACTGGTGATGGAATGCAATTCCTTGCTAATTCTTTGTCTTGAATAAGTATATTCCTTGTGAGCAGTCATTGCATTCTCCAGCACCTGAGCCCCTTCAGCTAGACAAGAAGGTGATTTGTACACAGCCTAGTTCCAAGAAGTGGTGTGGGTGTGTCTCAGCCTTTTGCAGTCACAGAAATCAAAAGGTGTGAAGCAGCATAGCTGGCTCATACCTGAGTTAGGGGTGGTCCACAATGCTGATCCCATTGCATGAGCTGTTACAGAAGAATGTGGTGTTTCAAACCTCCAGTCCTTTGTTCCATTCCTCCACAGAGCTGACACATTTTGACCTTAGTTTATAAAGCCCCCCAGCATTTCTCTCATGCATGACCAGATGGCTCAAAGAAATTGGATTTGCATCCTACACCATGGTGCAAGCTGGGGGGAAATGCCCCTCAACTAGACAAGTAAAACCTAGTAGAACCCTTTGGAGCCAAGACATGCCAACTCTGTTTTTATGTATTCATCATCTTTCAAACCACAGGACATTATTCACAATGGTGAACATAACCCACTATGACCTCAGTCCAGTATACCTGAAGGAGCGTCTCCACCCCCATCGTTCAGCCCGGACACTGAGGTCCAGCTCTGAGAGCCTTCTGGTGGTTCCCTCACTGTGAGAAATTAGGTTACAGGGAACCAGGCAGAGGGCCTTTTTGGTAGTGGCGCCCGCCCTGTGGAACGCCTTCCCATCAGATGTCAAGGAAATAAACAACTATCTGACTTTTAGGAGACATCTGAAGGCAACCCTGTAGCAGGAAATTTTTAATGTCTAATTTTTTAAAAGAAATTATGTGCTGCAAGCTGCCCAGAGTGGCTGGGGAAACCCAGCCAAATGGAAGGGGTATAAATAATCAAATTATTATTATTATTATTATTATTATTATTATTATTATTATTACCTATACATGAAGCAGTGCGCTCTGTTGGCCTACCAACTGCCCACTTTCTGTTGCTGGTGAAGGCAGTAGATTACCATTGCCAGACTCCAAAGTACCTGATCCAGGAAATAAAAACTTACTTGTGGATTTGCTCAGTTAAAAACTGGTGAGAGCAGAGCCCATCAGCTGAGAAATGAACAGGGATATGGAACCAATGCTCATTGTGGGCTGAGTGCAGAATTGTGGCCTGGAAGAATGTAGGATAAGGTACCCCACCCAATATGAACTGGGATTTCATGTAGGGCGCCTCATGACAGAACTACTCCACAAGCTGAATAGGCAGGTTTTGATTAGACAACTTGAAACCCACCCAGGCAGGGATAAACCAGACTTCAAGGGAACCTGTGGCACAGTCCGACCAGTGGCCCCCTCCATCACCAGTGTCCCTGCTGTTGATGGACCCCCCACCTTGTCTCATAGCTCTGACAACCTCCTCTCTCCCACCCCGCCCCATTCCTCTTGCTGTCTCCCATGCCCCCTCCCCCCATTATGGCTGCTGGCTGCTTCCTAGGTTGCCCTGGCACAGCCACACTCAACCTGGGTGCAAACATATCAGGCAAGTGGAAAAGGTCATAAAGAAACTCTCAGCACAAATTCGGCCCCATCTACTCATGAATAAGTACCACTGAATTCACTGGGACTTGCTCCAAGGCAGCCATGTCCAGGATTGCAGGCTCAGCCGTGACGCAAGAGCTGGCTGGCTGGCTTTGCAAGCAACATCCATGCAGTGGGATCCACTCTCAGTAGACTTCCTCTGCAGCTTTCTCCAGATGGTCTGTGGGTGGTATTCCCAGCAAACTAGTGCAGGCACCTTGATGAATGGGCTGTAGAATTTGGTGAGATAATTAAAGAACCTGACTTTCACAGTGAACCTGATAACAAATGAGGTGTCTCTCTGCCTTTGGCTGTTTTGCACAGGAATTGTATTTCTTAAGATTAATGGATTTACTGTTCCTATCTCAACAATGTCCCCTTTCCAATTTACCTCCCTGATGTCTTCCATTCCTTTCATCTCTTGGCTTAGTTTACCTAGGTTTGCATCCACGGGTGCCGAAAGAACCAACAGTCAGGGTGAAGCCGTCCCCAGTATCTTGTAGAGTACAGAGTATGTGCTCATATTTCAGCTGTCGTGTAGGTTCCTGGATATTGACCATCTCCCAAGATGCTACTCCTATGAGTTAAGCTAAATCTGTTAATTTTTTGGATATTTTATTGTTAGCCAACTTGGGCTATATATTTGCTTAAATAAAGTATCTTACATATATATGTTAAAATAAGTAAATTATCTCTGTCTCTTACCTTCATCTACTCCCTTGTAGTCTCCCAATACAAGCTCCAGATTTGAATGGGGCATGGGTGGGTATTCTGGCAAGTTGTCGCCTTGTGGGCCCTGTTGATCTATGGAGATGTTTCTGAATAATTACATTACAGTTGCACCCCCTACTACTACATTTTTTGCTCTGTGTGCTGAATCTGATGGCACACTACTGCAAATTTCCAGATGTTTTAGGCTTCCAGATGTTTTAGGCTGCAACTCCCATGGCAAAAGGTCAGGAACAATGTGAACTGCAGCTGAACAATGTCTGAAGAACACCAAGTTGGGAAAGCTGTCCAATGTTCAGGTTAGCTTATTCTTACCCTTTGGTGCCATCTCATGTATTATGTTTTCATGCGACATCTTCATTCATTCATTCTTTTTTGTCTTTTGAATTTTGCGCTCAGTACAACTGCCCTGTGACCCTGCCCACGCTATGCCACTGCCTGAGCCCTCTCAAGCCTCCCCTGTCATGGCAAGTGTGGCAAGACACCAAATGATTCCAGCGAGGCCCCCAAAGACCAAGCCTCCCCCTATTCATGAAGAATGGAATAGCAGGCTATTAGTTTGAGGTCTTTTTTTTTTATTAAAAAAACTGTGGTCAGCAGGTCCTTCTTCTCTAGGGATAACGGTTTCATAGAATCATAGAATTGTAGAGTAGGAAGGGACCCAAAGATCTAGGCCAATCTCCTGCAATGCAGGAATTTAGACCCTTCCCCTGACCTGAGCCTTCCTTTCTACTGAGGTAGTAGCAGATTTCTGCTAGGCCTGGAAGGCTAAGCCTTCACTCCATGCGGACAGCACCTAGCTCAGGTGTTAGCAACCTTTTTCAGCCATGGGCCAGTCCACCGTCCCTCAGACCATGTGGTGGGCCAGACTATATTTTGAAAAAAAAATATGAATGAATTCCTATGCCCCACAAATAACCCAGAGATGCATTTTAAATAAAAGCACACATTCTACTCATGTAGAAACATGCTGATTCCTGAACCGTCCACGTGCCGCATCCGGCCCCCGGGCCTTAGGTTGCCTACCCCTGACCTAGCTGCATTGGTGCCACTTCTGAGAAGGTGATTCATGTTGTGACCCGACCAAATATGTATTTGTCCAAATAGCCCAAACTGATTTTTAGTTAATTAAGGTTAATCTGAGTGGAAACCTAAGTTATTTTACATTGATATAATAAAAATTAAGGGTTTTTTTGTAGCCACTTGTGTATTATAAATTTAAAAATACTTTTAAAATGTCATAGGCATTTGTTTCGTAACTCATCCCTGTTAGGGCTGCTAGTAACTTTCATTGTTATGTGTTCCCCCCTTTTAACGTTTTAAAATTAATTTTCTGATACAAAGTCAGTAACAAAGAATTCACAAAATAATTATTGCCATTTCTTTGTACAGTCATAAATCCTGAAATATGACAAAACTAACGAAAGTGGGTCATTGGGGGGTAAATACAAAACATTATTTTACAGTACATAATCATGAGGCAATTACAATAAGCCAAATCTATTGATTCTTCTGTAAATGAACTTGGATAACACAGAACAGTAGGAGTAGAACTAAAGAATAGTATGAGTGAACTAAATAATATTGCCTGCTTATCTATGCCATATAGCAGTATATGTTGTAGGTATTTCTCGTCCATGTGTTATTTCATTTGTAAATTTAATAAAATCATTCCATTCAGTGTAATTTTTTTTCTTTTTTATCATTTTTAATATTCTGTTGGGAGCCACCCAGAGTGGCTATTATTGTTCTTAATAAATGTGTAATTAATTCCTTACTTCTTAGTTTGTCCATATCTGAAGTATATAAATTAAGTAAGGCTGTGGCTGGGGTTATTGGGATTGTCCGAGCTGTAATCTGAGTAATCTCTTTAAAGCCTTCCTTCCAAAATTGTTCTATTTGTGGACATTCCCACCACATTTGTTGGTATGTACCTAAAATCAGGCATCATCTCCAGCGTAACGGGGAGCTATTGAGCTTTATATAATATAAGTGCCTTAGTGTTAAATATAAACATGCACCTAATCTCACTTATTCCTGATTTCCACTCATGGGAATTTGGATGCTGCATACTGTTCTGCTGAGATGCTTAGGTGTAAAAGGAGACTGCCTTAAAGCAAATACTTTGACAGATTGTTGGAGAACCTTGCCATTCATGGTGCATGATGTTTTCCAGCAATTTTTGTGTATTTGACCACACTGATTCAGAATCTGAGTAATGCCACCTTCTCCCACAATTTCAAGAGGGCATATTTTCAAGGTAGCATCCTCAACATTCACCATAACTTGGAAATTAGCCATAACTTGTCAGTGTTTGAAAAGGAAAAGATTCTGACCTCCTTTGCCTGGTCCTCAGACCCTAGTCGGCACAAGGAGTCCTTGAGAAAGAGTACTTTGCAGAATGCTGCTTTTATTCTTAAAAAGTCTTCTTATCTAACCAAAACCAACAGCTTTTACACACACCAAACTCAGCCAACTTTCTACCATCCAACCAACCCACCACCCACACAACCAATGACCACTCTGTAAAACAGTCATGCAGGCTTTGCCGATTCATTGTAGGCCACTGGCTCATGCTGACTCAGTTCCTTTTGTATTAAAGAAACAGCGGCTAATTTTAAGCTGTGACATAACTTAGCTTCTGCAAGAGGTAGAACAATAGTTTATGTATTTCATTTCTGTAGACTACCAAGATTTGGAATCATTCATTAAACAAGAGTGAAGTATAGTTGCTGGGAGTATGATTAAACATTATGCCTCAATGAGGTAAAACATATCATTTATTAACTGTCCACTGAAAAGAAAGTAGATGTTGGCAAAATACAAAACACTGGTACCATACATCACCCAGAAGTAAGTATGCAGTAAAGAATAATTATTACAAAACAAGAGAAACCATGGTTTCACATTCGTTTCAGGAGCAATGGTTGGTATATTGCTGAAATGTACACAAAAAGAACACTACACATCTACATATTGCAAGTGCATTTCTCGTTCTCAATTACCTTGTTTATTTCAGCAGTTGTTTGTTCTGGAACATCTTATAAATCAGTTCAGGCTAGGAAATGCACCATAGCAACATCTTCTGGTCAACCATTTGTTCCCATTCACATGATTACAACTCAACATCTTCAAAATGTCATTGTGTGCCAGTTGAATCCTTAGTGGTGTTAAGATAGAAATGAGAGGTTTTGTATCATTCTCTTTTTTCTCACTCAGAACAAATAGGATCCATATCTGGAGAATCTTGCTTCACTGCTGCTCTCCAAAGGCACTTTGGAGGATGAAGTGGAATCACAACCAAGGTATGGTAAAATGGCTTTATTTTCCATTGGTGATGCCTCAGTATTAATAACTATTCTTTCACCTTTCTTCCATCAAGATTGTGAGCAAGCACTTGCATCTCAGACAATCAAACATCAGCAACAAGAAAACATCCATTGCAGTTAATGCTGACTCAGATGACACATTCCATTCCACAACATATATCATTTGCTGGACAATAATTACATCTGCATGAATAGACTAGAGATTTTCCCACTGTAAGACGAAGCCTATAAGAAACTCCTTCAGGACAGAATCAAAACCCATTAATATGATTTTTGGGTAATGAGCAGTCACTGCTCTTTGGAATTACAGCAATGTGTCTAAAGTTGCTGTCAAATGAGTTACATGTATAAGAGTTTGTTTTCTCAGACAATAAGTAGTAGATCCTTCTGAGGAGGGAAAGTGTAGTGAGTTCCAAGCAGGTACTAACTTGATCCCTTGAGCAGGGCGCTATTAATGCTATACTCATAGTTTGTGTCAAAAAAAAGAAAGAGTTCACATTCAGCTAGTATCCTACAGGTTCAACCTATGAATCTGCCAATGTAATGAGGGACAGTAACTTGTGAATGTGGCGATGTTTATTATGCTGAATGATCAATTGCTAGTTCTTCTTTTAAATGCTTCTGTTGTCATTACAATTCTTTTATTGCCTGCTTCATCAGACGGTGATGTTAATATTGGCACCAGCACATACATTAAAATGTTATTGAGGTCCACCTCACATAGAGCACATAGCCCTGGAATAAATTAGCTTGTTGATAAATCACATCGTAATCTCAACTTCGATCAAATTCTTAGATGTTTTCATTGCTTGTGACTTTTTCTAGTTAGAAGTCCACTGGAGTTTTCCAGTCAGGTCCTGTCATCATCGTGCACTTCTCTTCCATGTCCAGCATCCAAGTGCCTTGGCATTGTCCGCATTTACATTTTTGAGGAAGGTATTACCAGAGATTGTTTAAGACTGGTGATCATTAGTATTGATGGGATCAGTAGATAATATTTAGTCTCTTCCAACGGCTATTTTGTTGGTTGAATGAAACAGAATGCAAGATGGCAATTTCTCATTGTGTGCTTCAGCATTCCTGTTCAGCCTGACCATGTCACCTGGTAGACCTCATCTAAGGAAGGGTAGGGGGAGGCTCTCCAGGGACCTCTGGCACAGCTGGGACCGATGAAGAACCCACTGTCACAGTATGGTAGCCTGAGTGGCCCAGCTCCAGCTCCAGCCATAGGACTTCCCCTTTTTGTGCAGGAAAAAGCGGCAATGGGCCTGGCAGAAGACAAGTGCTCATCTGACAGCCAGGGGGCTTTGCTGTCAGGGGTAAACGCAGGAGGCGGCAGTGGCCAGGAAGAAGGACAAAGCGTGCTCCAGGACCCACCAGGTGACCAAGAATGGGGAGAAGCTGCCTTAAAGACTATCAAGCTCCATACCTCTCTTGGGTTTGCGTTAGGGATTGACAAATACGTCCATTTTGGTTTCTCTCTATTTCTCATTTTCCCAGCCCTTCTGAAAATTCATCAGCATTTTAGTGCAAATTTCTTCTAATTTACAGATTTTTTTATGCAGTTTTGCCTAGTCTACATATTTTTGCAAAGCAATTTTCCCTAGTGTCTATGGTCTTATTGTCACAAATATACGTATTTATATGCACACTTTGCCCAAGTATATGTATATTTGTACACGTTACTCAGCTGGAGAACTGCGTGGTAAGATTCATTGAAGTGTCCATTTCAAAAGACGACTGTGTGTCAGTTCAGATCTTGTTTCAGAAAGTGAAAATTAAGTAAGCTCACTGCTAAATGCAAACTGCATCAAATTGCTCCCACGTCCCTTGTGAACAGTTCCCTTTTGGGATCCCAGCTCCACCTTGTTCCAGTTTGTCAAGCTCTCTAAGGCACCTGTCAGTAGACATTGCTGAAGCTTGCATTTTCACCCCACATGCAAGAAAAGTGGGGTGAAGTGGGGTGCTGCACTTATAGAGACTTAACAATCAGATTTCCAGAACACACTGATCCAGTGTTATGCCATCCAACCCCCTAGGACTGGAGTGTGGGGAATTACATGTTTTCCTTGCATGAACTGTGGCAATATTTCTACTGAAAGTTGCTGTTATCAAATAATTCAATATATATCTAATAGAATGCCAGTGGCCAGCTGCAAAGGAATCATTTCTTGAGCAGCGAAAAGGTGCAATGGAAATTCTCTCATTCCTTTTCTTACTGCTCTTGCAAAGCATGTTATCAACATCTATGAAACATTTCATCTTTGCATAATAAAGGGCAACAGAGGGAGAGAGTTTACCACAAATATTAAAGCTATCAGCAATATTAAAGCAATGCATCCACTGAGTTGAAATGTTTTCTTCCACATACATTAGGAAGCTGAGCAAATAGGCACACACACACACACACACAGAGAGAGAGAGAGAGAGAGAGAGAGAGAGAGAGAGAGAGAAAGAGCGAGAGAGAGAGAGAGAGAGAGAGAGAGAGAGAGAGAGAGAGAGAACAACATTGTCCTCTCTCTTTGAGGAATATATTAGGTTATTTTTCCATTTTGTTCTTTGAATTACCTGTTTATTTTTTAAAAAATTGTTGAATAGCACATAACAGGATACAATTAACAAAAATAGTGGAACCATAACATAACAGTGCACATCAATTGCTCAAAGAGGTGTGAGGGGCCATGCTGGGAGGGTCATATCCAGACACAAAGATCAGATCCAGACACAAAGAAGATGGATGACTCAGATTCCAAATCAGGATGGTCAAAATATAAAAAAAATGCTGAATATCATTTTGCACCCAAATGTGAACCTGATTCTGCTACTCCTCTTTCCTGAATCCTTAGCCAAATACAAATTTAGATGCATCAACACATTCATGGGTTGATGATCTCAAGAGAGATTTCCTTCCTTAGTGGCTTCTGCTCTTAAGAGATGTTATCATGTGGCAACAACGTTAAACAACCAAGTTGTCATATAATCATTGCAACAGTTCCAATGAATAAAATGTTAGCCTGGATGTACCATCATCCTGCAAAAGGCCACTCACTAGGAAAAGAAAAATCCCAAGTTCCACATGGAACACTCTAGGATCAGCAACGACCCTTTTCCTGATAGTCCAATATCCTGCTTTAGACACATCTGGAATGTGACTCCAGTCTCTGTTTCCTTCTGCTTTCTCACCAGCCTGGGCATTAGCTTACCTGAGCTATTCTTTTAATGCATTCTTGCAATCATCCAAGGACTCTGGCCAAGGAAGGCAGCACAGTAAAAATTCAAATTGCTATCTCCTTGCACAGAATCCCCATTAGCAGCCATAATGCTCTCACATCATTCATAAACGAGGTGGCGCCAGCGCAGTTCACGGAAAAGTAGTAGTGTTGGATCTCCATTGATCTGTTTGGCTTCATCTAGGAAACAGTGTTTTAGTCGAAGGTTTTCATTTCAATTGCTCACACTGACATCACAATGTACTTGGTTTTCCAAGAGTCACTGCCAGGTTCTTTCTGCCAAATGGCTTTACCGTGTAACAAATGTTACGTCTGCTTCTCCCTTTTTGTGCACCATCCACACCTCATCTCACAAGATAGGCTGCATTTTCTGAGCAGTCGATGTTTGGTTGACTGTATTACTTCAGTAGATATCTCAGTGGTAGACCACAGACTTTCCATGCATGAGGTCCTAGGTTTAATCATCAGGAACTCCAGTTAAATGATCGCGGGTTAAAAGTAGCTGGAAAAAAGGGACTTCTGCCTGAGATCTTTTAAAGTAAATGCCACAGTGGATGGCAAAGGGCTAGACAGAACAATGGCTTGACTCAGCAGTAAGCGGCTTCATAGGTTCAGTGTTATCCTAGTTAAAATGTTCCTGTACTGCATAATGCTAACATAGTTGATGTTTTAACTGGCGTGGTTGTGATGGTTTTTATTTTTTACTTTTTATACTGGATTTTATTGCTAAGGGGCTTAATTCTTGGCTGTGTTTTGTGAACTGCCCTGTCATCTATTGGATGACGTGTGGACTTAAAATGCAACAAAAATATATCAGTAAGGCAAGGATTTGCCTGCCAACAGCTGTGGAACTTGTAGAATTGGAAGGAGGTGCAGCCTAGAAGAGACATGCTTGCTGTATTGATTATTCTGGGCAGCAGGCTTTGTGCTGAGCTAGCAAGACACTGAATGCTGCCCACGCCTTGCTGGCACCAAGGCCAAAATGCTGGTTGTCTGTCATGATGCGCCGGAGTGCTGGCAGCCGCTACCGAGCCTGCAAATGAGATGATCTGGCCAGGGACCAGCCCACGCCTCTTACAAACAAAGTGGTCAGGAGCTGGATGCAGATAAATCTTCGTTATTATCTAGTCTGCCCTATGTGGATCCAAAATGTTGCTGAATCTTCAGTCTCTGCAGGCATTATTGTTTCTAACTGGTAGCTTGGGTTGGAATAAAATCCAGTCTTTGGATGCTGAGGACCATGCATGCCAGAGGATCCATATCAGCCACCCCAAACCTGGTGCTCTTCAGATACTTTGGGCTACAACTCTAGGCTGACTGAAGGTGATGGGAGTTGTAGTGGGGGAAGGCTGATCTATATATAGTTTAGGCAGTGAGATAATCTGACTGTAGGGGGGAAATAGTCCCATCCAGAGTAATATCTTCATTATGGCCTCATCCAGACTTCTCTTTGTGTCATGTTTCTAGCCACAGGTCCACACTTCAAAGCTCCTTGCCAAAGCACTTTTCTTTTCTTTTTTTGCCTCAGCGCTTTCTCTGTGACAAACCCACTCTTTATCGCTGAAAACAATTCTGCAGAAAAACCAACTAGCCATTAAGTATGAAAGAGCGAATTTTCCTGGGGAAAGTGGCAAGGTAAAGAAAAAGAGAAAAAACACTTGGACACAAACCAGGAAAGTGTGGACCTGTGCCCAGAAATTGTGGGGCAAAATATAAGTGTGGGTGAGCCCTATGTCTTTTTATGCTAGACTGGTGGGGAGGAGAATGTATTGCCCAAGGACTACATTCAGAAATGGCATGAAACCAACTTCATTTTCTTCAGAATCACCTGCACGTTTGCAATCCCCTACTAAAGATTGCACAAGTTGTGTAAGATCCACGAGCCTTTTCTGAGGAGGCTCCCTGCTCGTGGAATGCTCTCCCCCAGAAGCCTCACTTGGCACCTTCATTGCATATCTTTAGGTGCTAGATGAAAACATTCCTCTTCTCCCAGACCTTTGGATCATCAAATCATCATTCAAACAGTGTGTGGGGGAGTATTGTTTTTGTTTGTTATTATGGTATATATTTTTGTGTTTTTACATTTTAAATATATTTGATCTTTGGATGGAGGGCAGTATAGAAACTAACTAACTAACTAACTAACTAACTAACTAACTAACTAAACACACACACACACATACACACAAGTGCCTGTTTCTCATTACTTTTGAACCCAAGCAAGAGCTGCCCTGGCTTTGAAGGACCTAAAGTGTCATTCCATCCTATTTCCCTAGCTACTTCCCCAAGGAGAAGTTGGAGCTGTGCCACAGAAGGCAGAAGCCACCTTCTGCAGATCCTGCATGAAGAAGAAGCCTGTTAGGGTATCTGGCATTCAGTACTAGATTTGTTGCGTGTTCAGACCCAGAGACCTCCCCCCTAAATAAAGACACATTTGACTCAAATTTTATTTTTGGTTTTTGGCAGAATTTAGGCCACAACTTTATTGATTACAGAAAAGTGAGTGGTTGCATAGGCTCTGGTTCGACTAGCTCCCTACACCCTTGCAGGTAGCGCTGACCCAGAGCTCTATCATAGGTCAGCCGAGGGTGAACACCTGAGGCAGGTGAAAAGCCTAGGAACAGACTCTGTTCACTCCCCAGATGCTCCCCTGGACTCAGGCATAGGCACAACCCCCTCTCGCGGGTTGGTCAAACCAAGTTGAGTCTCTGGATTCCTTTAACGGAATACCCTTCACATAGGGATGGTGAGAGCATTCTCCCATCCCTATCACATGAACCAGAGCCTATCAGCAACCTTACAAGTTGTGACGATTTGCTACGCGGCAGGCAAAACCCAAATGGCAACAGCCAATCAGCCAAGTGAGGAAAATTCCTGCTGTGCCCCTGTCCCAACAACAGACGACACACGACGGCATAGCAAGGTCAACTGCAAAATGCCCTAAAATTTGGGAGAGGTGTGTGTGTGTTCCGATGCACGAGCCGAAAGAGGAAGCTCTGGGACATGTGCATGGGTTTGTATAGGTCCCTTGATCCATTTAGACTGCACCCCATTGCCCAGATTAAACCCAGCAACAAGGGACCTACCAATCGGGTGTTGTGGCTATCCAATAGACCCACCCACAACCAGGAGGTCAGTCTCCAGGTCTCACTGCAACACATGCCCTCTTTTAGAGAGGACATGATTTACGAGGTGTACATTCAGCCCAACAGTCTGCACTTCAATAGTGCAGAATCTTTAAGATGTGTATTCCATGCCTCCAAGTCAGCCATTCCCAGTTCCTGTATCTTGAGCAACAGGCATTTTGCCTGAATCCAAGAGGGAGCAGGAAGCCTTTTCGAAGCCTGGCTGGCTCCAGGGGCCTAGGGAGAGAGCCAACCAGTCAAGGCATCTCTGAAATGTGCTTATATATTATATAGACATTTAAATTAGGTACCTGTGCAAATCAGCAGGTCATTAATCACCCATTCACTTAATTGGTTTCCTTGCCAAATTGGTTACAGATAAATAATTAAAGCTAAAAAGTAGGTTTGGATGCATTTCACTGGAAAGCAGGGTAAGTGGCTGTAAGGAAAATCTTTTAACCCTTTCCCTCTCAGAACTCCTCCAGCTGGCAAGAAAACAGAGAGAAGAAGCAGGAGAGACAAAGTGTGGCTGAGAGTTGGCAGGGTGGGGGGCACTGAGGAGGAAGAGGAGCAGAGAGATGAACTGGAGAAGGGAGCAAAGGCAGCCAAGCGCCAGAAGAGCTTTTCCAGTCACATCAGCAGAGCCTGGCTCTGCACTCCATTAAAGCCAAGCGAGGTGCCTCTCAGAAAGAGCCAGAGTGCCTGATTATGAAGCACATATCACTGAGGGCTGCTCAGCCATTTTTCATTGCCAGGCGAGGCCTGCTAGTGTAGATTTTTCAGTGAGCTTGGCTGCTAATCATGCATAATAATCGCATTTGCAAGAACACAAATGTCACTTGGCTGAGTGCTTTTATTTACTGCCCTGTAAACATGCCCCGGGGAATCCAGGGCCTATAAAATATTGACAGGGTCCTCATTTTTAATGCCATCCCCAATGCTTCTCCTCTCAATATATAATGAGACCACTCCACGGCACCAGGTTCTCCACGTGCAAAGAAGTTTGGAGGGGCCTTGTTTGGCAAAGGGAACAGAATGGTGGGCAAGGGAACATAATCTGTCATAAGCAGCAATGCAGAGTTTCTTGTGCTGGAGCACTTTGCTCCTGGAATGCAGTTATGTGATTCTGGGAACCTGTTGTTCTTTGGTGAATGAAGGCCAAATGTAAGAAGGCTACATCAGATGGACTGAGACCTCCTAAAACAATGGTGCACTGAATGCAGCAAATGCATTTAAAGACACAGGCATTGCAAAGGTACATCCATCCAAGAACTGGGGTTAGCTGGTCTTGTGTATGCTTTGTGGCTATTCTGTGCTTGCTGACACATCATGTGTGTGTTTGTGTGGGATTGTTCAGGGATGCAGGAGAGGATATATTGCTTGATTATATCCTTTCCAACTTGTGTTAACAAGTTCTACAATTTAGCAGAGTAACATTCTCCTTTTTAAACTTGCACAGTGGATGCATTTGCTTGGGCTCACTAAAGCCTCTAAAATAAGTTACCTAGTAATTTCCCCTTTAGTCCCTCATAAAAGAAATAGACACAACACAGTCTTCTATAAAAGTATAAAAAGAGTTTACTCACTCATTCATTCTGTTCACAGATGGATCCCAGAAGGCAGACTTAAGTTACAAAAGTAATATACCTGGAATCTATCCCACAAAGAGATAGTCCCTTTGTCCTCTCTTGGCTGGAAGCCAAGAGAGCATCTTAGGCTAAGCAGATGTTGGCTGGAAGCCAAGAGAGCATCTTAGGCTAAGCAGATGTTATTTCTTCGACGAATGTAGTCAGAGAGATAGAGATGTCAGCCAGTCCTATGCTTTTGTTACCTGCACAGGTGAGGCCACGCCCACCTCTGGTCACATGTAGAGGAAGTCTGTCCCAGCCTAGGAGAAAACAGGAAGTTCTGACTGGCTGATCCAGACATCCCCTTTTTATGTCCACTCTAGGGATGTTGTACTTGACTGCTCTGTGTTTCACATCCCACAGTTTGCCCTTCTAAACATGAAGTTCTGAAGCAGAGACCCTGGCTGGCAGAACTTGACACCAAAGTATAACCATAAATCCTGCTCCATGCAGTATTGCTAAACATAAACAGACTTGATTAGCCTTCTCAACCTTGAGCCCCCAGCTGTTGTTGGACTACAACTTCCATGATTTCTAGCTATTAGGACCAGTGGTCAGAGATGAGGGAGTCCAACAATAGCTGAGGACCCAAGGTTGAGAAAGGCTGGAGTAGATTGAGCTACATCTTTCCAGAGGCTCAGTGGCCAGTGAGATAGCAAACCTGTGTCTGGACAGACTGAAGACTGGGATGTTTTCTCCCCACAGGGCATTGTGATATTTGTTATATTGCCCCCATATTGTCTCTATATTTACAACTGCTTTAATTCACCCATTGTGGATCTTTTAGAGACCGATGAAGTCTTTGCATTTATTATCATGCGTTGATTCATTGTTCCTATAGTATATAATGTTTAGACCAGTTCCCAAAAGAAAGGCACCCCTCTGCCACTCTTATTTGCATGCAAGAAAAACTGTCTTCTTGCCCTGTCTTTTCACCTCACCCGTACCATTTAACTCAGTCATGTTCAACCACCCATTAATGCTTCTTCTGCAGCGAAGTATTTGATCATCTACATTTATATGTTGTCCAAGTTTTGCTGTTCATATGACCAATAAAGTTAAATACACATGGAAGTGTGAGTTGGATGTGAGTTCAACTGACTGGATAAACACATCCTGTGTGTTGTGGCCGAAATGTTTCTCCATGGGGCAGGGAAACAGACACATAGGAAACAGGAATGTGTGAGAAAAGGTTAGACTTTCCCGCACTAATTTTTTGATTTTTTTTGATATGGAGGAATGTCATATCATGTAGGCTCCTGCCTGCAGTCTGAAGTGGTAAAGTCCACCTCTGTGAGACCTTGATCTCACGTCCATGACACGTTCATAATGAGCTCTGGTGATCTCCCTCTGATAACCCTTGGTCTTTTTTGAAGACTGTCTGAGGGGGCTGCTGGAAACAGGGCTGGGGAGCCTGCCAGTGAGATGAAACTTATACTGCTGGAAGTCCCAAGCCTTTGCACCATCTCACAACCTCAGCATCTGCAGCCTTAGCATCTGAGAGACATAGAACACTTTTAGAAAACAGAACTTGTTGTTCAGAGAAAGAAGACCTTCTTCATTGCCTCTATTGCATCTGTGGAAAACAGTTCTAGGAGACGCTTTCAGGTGGTTAGTAGGCTAACAGAACTACCTTTGCCATCAGGGTCCAGCAAGGACTTCAAGATCTCCTGCAACAATTTTGCAAAGTGGCCCCACTCATTTTTCCTTTAGACACTTCCCACTTCTCCACAACCGGCACTTAGCTCCCAATCGCTTTCCCCTCAGGGAATGCAGCACTCAGCTTCAGAAAAGGTTGCCCACCTCCATTAGAGAAGATGATGTTTCTGCTTTGTTACATTTTGCTTTGTAGATGAGCTGCACATGTTCTTTACTAGGAAGCAGTGGAACAGAATCACTAAGAACCCTGAGTTCTTGTAGCAACCTGAAAGAGAGTGCTCCATGTCTCAGTGAGGAGGGGTCAACCCTCATTCATGGTCTGGTAGTAAACTAAAAATGGGGTTTAAAGATGTCCTGGCTAGTACATTGAAGAAGAAGAAAACTAAGAAAGGCAACATGATTTAAAGCTTGACTTAATTGTATGTTTACCCTTAAGTAATCCCAATGAGTTCAGTATGACTTCCTCCCAACTACACGTGCATAAGACTGTCCGGCCCTAGAGCTGCTAGTCAATTAACTTATTAAATAACCTGCCTGATAAATGGCACAATTCTTCAGATGCACAGAAACTCACAGGTACAGAATTCAGCATTCATAGAATTTCATGTTTCTTTCAAAATAAACATGTTTGCAGCCCTTACGGCTGTGGAAACCCAGAAGTGCTCAAGCAACACCTGCCGAAATTTCAGAAGCCCAAGGTACCCATGATTAAATACTTGGAAGCAGAGTTTCAGTGTCCTGCATAGATCCTTGACCCACTTCATGACTAGGAAAACCAAAATAATTTTTCAAACTAATAAAATTTACAAGATAAAGCATGAAAAAATAAGAGTAATTATGCAAGTTTGCTTCATTGGCATAATTTATACAAGTTGCAGAATTGAGCTTTCCATGGCATAGAATTTGGAATATTCTGGGGAAGGGTCTAGACTGTGGGCTTTGAGAATCTGGATAATTGGATGTAGCTTGTTTCAACTAGGCTAAAACCATGATTCAGATCTCTCACTTAAGGAAACACTTGAGCTAAAGACAATCTTATCTTTACAGGGTTTTTTTAATCCATAGGTATCATATTTGGGGTAGAGGTTCAGTACAAATGAAGACAGCTTCAAAAATTTTCACTTTAATCCACCAAATTAGGTCTTCCAAACTATAACACTCCCTGGTTTCCACATGGCTTTGTAGTAGGTTTGCTGCCTGGAAGATGTTTCTGGGGCCACCCTGAGTCCTTGATTCATGCTGGCTCCATGTTGCAGCATGTCTCGCTACTTTTGCTACCCATTGAAGAATCCTTTATTGTGTCAAAATTGCCTGACTCTCTTTTTCATTTGTTTTTCTTGTTAAAGGCAGATTTCAATAAGTAGTTCAGTAATTCAGCCATTTGAGAATCATCATTAATTTAATAACCCTTCTCATTTATTAATGACCCTACTTTGTCTGATATTTCCTTTTCCCCTGGTATATTTGTAAAAGCCCTTCCTATCCCCTCAGCCCCTTTGGTTTGCACTAAATTTTGCTTTCTTTTTGCCTTTATTATTCATTTCAACCTTACATGACTTTGTATGCACAGCTCTTGGACTCTTGTTCCCTTCATCCGTGAGTTCAGGTTCTTACCCACAGTTCCTTGCAAACACCATGTTGAAGTCATTTGAGGAATAAAGCAGAGATGGTAGGGGAACTCTGCCGCCTCGCTTCTCCATGGGTGTGATGCTCCTTAAGTCAAGATTTCCCCCTCTCCTTGAACAGTTCAAACACTATGTCTGAGGTAGAAGGAGCCACTGCAGGTGTGGGGCTGCAGGGGGTCTGCCTTAGGAACCCTCCATTCATGACACCTGCATGGCTCCCAAGGCAGACTTTGGCTCACTCATGATGGGTGACCACAGTGCCTCTCAAATTCATCATCCATAGTTAAGCAGATGATGACTTGAGAAAGAAGTTTTTATGCTAGGGAAACTCACCTAGTGCCAACCTTGTTGGACTTTTGGCACGTGCCAAGACTTTTGTGGTCATTATTTGTTGAGTCATGCCAGCTTGTTTTATAACTGACTCTAGTTTGACGCTATATCTCTGGTGGATTTTATTGGCTGTCTGGTTGCTGTTCTTGTTCTGTTATCTTTGTTTGGTGTTTATGCTTTTGTTGAACGTGCATTACTGATTGTACGAGTTCCCTGGGAATGTTATACTGAAGAGTAGCCCAGACATTATCTTGAATAAATAAAATTAGAGAGAATGCAAGGAGTGCCCAGAACATCTGTAGATAAGTCTAGACACACCAATTCCTATTCTGGAGGATTACCTTGCTGCTTTGTTTTCAGCTTCTGAGGACAAATTTTGCAAGAAAATGGGATGCCTTGAGTGAGCATGCTGTTCTTCAAAGCTCATTAGTATGAAGATAAGGAACTAACAAGAATCCATAACAACTGGTATCATCTTTTCTTGACTAGCGGCATCAGGTATGGGGAATCTTTGGCTTGCTAGATGTTGCTGGACTGCAACTCCCATTATCCCTGGCCTTGGCCATGCTTGCTGGGGCTGATGGGAGTTGTAGTGCATCAACATCTGGAGGGCTAAAGGGCCCTTACAGTGAAGACCAGGAATCATAAAATTGTAGAGGTGGAAGGGTCACCTAGTCCAACCCCCTGCAATGCAGGTATTCCAGCTAAGGCATCCATGACAGATGGCCATCCAACCTCTGCTTAAACACCTCCAAGGAAGGAGAGTCCACAATCTCCCAAGGAAGACCATTCCACTGATGTTTAGTCAAAATCTCCTTTCTTGTAACTTGAAGCCATTGGTTTGAGTCCTACCCTCCAGAGCAGGAGAAAACAAGCTTGTTCCATCTTACATGTGACAGCCCTTGAGATATTTGAAGTTGGCTATCATATCTCCTATCCGTCTCCTCTTTTCCAGGCTAGACATACCCAGCTCCAGGCTATGGGGAGTTTGCTTGCTCCAGGAATATTACAACATATCCCAGAGGCCTTGATTTCTTGAATTACAGCAGTGGATTCTAGGTGCTATTGAGAAAAGCAGATCGTCTCCCCACTGAAGTAAACTAGAATTGTGCAAGGATACTACGGCAGTATTTAAGGTAAAAGACACAAGGTGTCTCAGTACATTCAGAGCAATACGTCTGGTATCAAATGAGAAACTTCCATTTTGAGTGGCAGGTGAGATGACGGAAGGTTTACATCTTAGAGATGTAAGATGTAAACATAAGATGACGGGGATGGTGACTAATGACTCTGGGTCTCCTCTAAGCCTGTGGTTTTATGGGTATAAGATTGGATTCTGCACTGATACAGGTGAAATCAGTTGGACAAAGGTAGCCTGGCAGGTTCCCTTTTGTTTGGAGGATGGATCTTCGTATAGTTAAAGAGTTGGCCAAGTACAGGTGACATGTTGCCTCCAAACCTAAATAACTGGAGATCCTTCTCCCTGCCTCAGTCTGAAGTGATGTCATCAAGGTCTCTAACATTATTGGAAGTGCATTTAAGGAAAAAGGAAAGCTGCCCCAAGTTTCTACTAGGACATGTGAAACCTCTCACTGATCAGACTGAGGTAAAGGTAACATAAAGACTGAACAATCTCCCCATATCTGATCAGGGCCATACCAACCAAGAGTGGCCTTTCAGTTGGTACATGAAATGAGGGCTATGCGTTACATTAACCTTGTCTAAGTTTTATGGAACAACCAAATTGTTGTGTAAAGACCCAAGGTAAGGCCAAGCAAAGCATGTCAGAAGAAAAAGAAATGTGCATTAAGGTCAGGTTACCTGCTTGATTAGATGTACGTTGACAAATAGACTCCTGTACATAATTCATACCAGGGTAATAAACAAATGGTATTACAGAGCCTGAAGATTTATATAGCAGCTTTGCCCTACTTGAGCTGCCACAGAACCGTTTGTTCAGTGACTTTACTGCTAGTTGACAGACTCTTTGGGGAAAAGGCGAGGCAGGGCCATCAAGAGGAGCAAGGGCTCCTGGAGCTCACCAAGGAGGGAGAGAGGGATTTTCAGAAGCAAGTTCTGATTGGGAAGACTGTGAATTTGCAGCATACACTGATTCCCTAAGCAAAGCCAGCTAGCCTTCAAGCATCAACACATATTAGCTCCGAGTTTATAGGACGACCCCACAGGAAAAGCAAGGAATGTTGGAGGCACTCAACCTCGCAAAAGGAGCACTCTCTTTATCCATTTAGATGCTGATGTTATAGTGTACACCTGAAATTGAATGATGCATCCATACCAATAGCTAGAAGAATTAATTTCAGGTTGGTTTTTATCATTTGTGGTGCTGAAACCAGTCATTATTATCACTAATAATGAGGTCCATCTGAAAAGCAGTATAAAAATACTGCAAATAAATAAATAAATATTAATTCAATTTCCTCTCTGACCTTAATCACAAGGTTCCATACATTCTCCTTTCAGTATTGTTGTCATGGGTTTGGGGGTTTTCACCTTTCCTGTTTTGAAAGAAAGTATGTTTAGGAAATACATATTTAGATATTAATGTGCAGAGGAAGCGACCAAGATGATCAAGGGTCTGGATACTAAGCCTTATGAAGAACAGTTGAGAGTGTTGGGTATGTTTAGCCTGGAGAAGGGGAGACTGAGAGGATACCTTCAAATATCTCAAGGGCTGTCACATGGAAGACGAAGCAAGCTTGTTTTCTCCTGCTCTAGAGGGGAGGACTCCAACCAATGGTTTCAACTTATGAGAAAGGAAATTCCAACTAAACATCAGGAAGAATTTCTGACAGTAAGAGCTGTTTGACAGTAGAACGATCTCCCTCAGGAGGTTGAGAACTCTCTTTCCTTGGAGGTTTTTAAGCAGAGGTTAGATAGCCATCTGTCATGGATGCTTTAGTTGAGATTCCTGCGTCACAGGGGGTTGGACTAGATGACCCTCGTAGTCCCTTCCAACTCTACAATTCTATGATTTCATGATTCTATGAAATGTCTTTTCATGTGGATTAAAAATAGGAGTTTAACACAGAAATTCTATGCAATGGGCTTGTGAGTGATTATAAACCAAAGTGACATGTCCTAGAAGTAGACTGAAAGGTTCATCCCTAAATTGTACCCTGCTGATTTCAAATACAAAATGTATTTGTTTAACGTGCACACACACACACACAGCTGGTCAACAAGAGGTTTAGAGTGATCTCTGAGATCATGCCTATTGAGAACAGCTGCCGGACTTGGACACTTTGCATTTTCCTGGGCCAGCAGGCAGCTGAGATATGCTTGCTCTGATCGAACGATGGTGCTTCTGCAAGTGTTACAAGATTTGGGAACCCTAGAAATACAATGGAAGTATAAAGAAAGGCACTGTAGTGCCTTTTTGTGATCAGGTGAGGAGGTTGGGGGTGGGGTGCCCTAGCTCTGCTTTTTGAGGGGCAGCTGGGTGTGGAGGGCTGGCTGAAAACAGAAGCCAAAAGAAACCCAGCCGAATAGAAACCAAAAATGCTGACAAGGTGCTCAGGAAATGGTAGCGAAAAGCCTTTTTTGAGAAACAGAATCGCACTCCTGCCGCTTTTGTTGGTTGAAGGTTGAAAGAATGGCTCAAGAGTTTTCTACAGAAGGTTGATAGCTCTCCTCTGATCAGTTTATGCTTCACTTAGGGATGTTGGAGGAATGTGCTGAAAATGGACTATCAAGTGGGTTTCCTTCCATCTGCCCATTGTGGCATGGATTCCTGCTGTGAAAGCTGTTCACCTTGCTTCTCTAAAATGATCTGCTTTTAAAACATAGACACACATTATATGTAAATAAACACATAAAGTGGTTTGCATTATACTTTATTTGCATATACAGGTGCCTCTGATTTCCTTCTTCATTGGCCATCTGTTGCCAAAGACTGCAATCCTAATTATGTCTACTCGGAAATCCTATTGAATTCAGTAAGACTTACCAGGTAAATGGTGTAAATGGCCTTAATAAGCTTCCTATTATGAATTTTAAAACTCAATGGAATTCATCGTTCATTATTGTTATTTTCACATGGAAAGAAGCCTTTTCTGTTATATTGTGCTCCTCATTTAAAGTCCTAGCCTCTTTGTCAAAGTGGGGAGAAACATTCTTATTCAACTGCCAATTTTTTACTACCCTGTATCTTGTATAGGGAACTTAAAGGAACTTGAGGAAAGTTCCATTTCTCCCTTCACTCCTTGATGCCTGAGTGAGGGAAACAAGATAGGATGACAACTTTACTGTTGTGTGATATCAAGGTATTTAGAATGGCTGTAATCCCAACCCCATTTTCCTGAGAGCAAGGACCCCTGAATTCAGTGGGATGTTCTGTTAGGTGCTTTGTGATGAGGCATTAGCCACTTCATAAAATTTAAGATTAATGTCACCTGGTTGTTTGTTGTTTTTGCTGCAAAATACAAACAGGAAATTTATTAACTTTTAAAGGCAACATGCAGGGAAGATAACGGATTTGTATTTTGATGGCTGAGATATGTAAGTCTATTGCAGTTAAACAAAAAAGTGTATATTTCTGCATCAGAGAATGGGAAAACAGAACACAAACTTGTGCAAAATGAACCAATTGTAGCAGAACCAAAAATGCCAGATGAAAGTGTAAATAAATATTGGAATGGATTGGTGTGTGTTTGTACCTCCCTATCTACATAACAAAATTATAGTCACATTATTTCCGTTTACTTGATTTGCCTTTCTTTAAAAGAATTCTGGGAAGTGCAGTTTGATGAAGGCACCCAGAATTCTCTCCTGGACATCATCATTCCTGCACCACAGAACCACTCTATCCAAGCATTTCTTGGGTAGAAAGAAGGACTACTAAAGAAGTTTAAGTCTACAGAAGAACTTAATGTTTGGAATGTTATCAAAGATTTTTTTTATTTATTCAATTTATATCCAATCCTTCCTCTGAAAGGAACACAGGGCAACAGTTTGGAAGATGTTGGAAGCATCAAAGATGGTAGTGCATTTAAAATGTAAGGCATGCATGGAAAAGCTGAAAGCAGTCAGAATGTTCATTCTAGAGAACAAGTTAAGCTTTGTGTGTTATGGAGGGCAGGGGGACATAACAGTTTTCAATAATTAAAAAGCTGCCATAAAGAAGATTGAGATGTGCTGTTTTCTCTTGCCGCTAAGAATAGGTGAAAGGCAATTAAGTGTAGAATAATTTATATATTGGGGAAAACTTACTGAGATTCATAACATGAATGGAATGGAAGGGCAGTGGAAAGTATTGCATGACCTTTTCACTGGGAGGTTTGACAAGACTGAACAAATAAAAATACCAGGGATGCTTTAGGTATGGTAGCCCCTGTCTTGTGAAAGAAGGCAGCCGGGCACATCTCCACACCAAGACAAAGGTGTGGTGGGTTCTTATCTGAGAGATGTTGCTGGCAGATGACCCAGGCTTGACATCACGCTCCAAGGAAGCTCTATAGAGACTTGTCAACCATTTTGCCCAAGCCTGCATAGAGTTTGGCCTCATCATCAGTTGGACAAAGACCAATATCCTGGGTCAAGACACCACCAGCACTTCGTGCATCAGCACTGGTGATCACACGCTTGAGATGGTAGACTATTTTGTCTACTTTGGCTCCACCATAACCAGCAACATTTCCACTGATGCTGCTGGAGAGGACTCCCAGGTAAGTTCCACCCTCTATTGTGTGGGCAGGGTGGTCCCACCCTACCTGGTCAACTCCCCTGGCAACGCCCCCCCCCCGGGATTGGTTAACTGTCTGAGGTTAGGTGGGAACTTCCACATATCCAGCTTGGGAGGGGGCAAAGCCAGGTTGTATTTTAGGGAGCCGCGTAGAATCAGGAGGGGGGCTGCGCACGACCACACAAAAAACACCCACCATTTGATGTGGGGAGCAGTCATTGTTTGCCTTTCCAAAAGGTTATGGGGAAATGTGATGCTCACAACCAATACCAAGATGAAAGTCTACCAGGCTTGCATGTTGAGCATGCTGCTTTGAGATGTGGGCAACTTACACCGACCAGGAGCGATGCCTCAACACCTTCCACATGCTCTGTGGAATTATAAAAAATGCATTATTTTAGGAGATGTATTTCCCCTTTTCTCCGATACAAAATATTGCCTCCCAAGATACAGTACTTCAAAAGTGATTACTTTTACTCTTGTTAAAATTCATGCAGATTTAGGGCACAATCCTATTCTCAAGAGCTTCTGGCTGAGGGGCTAAGGAATCAGCAGAAGGCCCATGACACCATCAGAAAATGAGGTTCATGGCTGCAATGGCATTTATGCCAGTGGAACTCCCTCCCATGAGGTGGACTGAAGCAGCCAATGTCATGCAATCCCAGGAAGTGAGTCAGAGGAGCAGTAGCACCCGGTGACACGGGGCAGGCCACCCCTGCTCAATACACTATTGGCAAGGAGAAGCTGAACTGTGGCTGCAAGAGAAGCATTTATGTGAACTCCTCCTATACTGCTTCAATTCACAGCCACACCTCTTGTCAGTAAAACTTCACATCCTTCCCCAACTCAATATGACTAATTTCCCTTCCATTGACTTCCCTTCGAGGGGGGAATTCAAAAAAGTCACCTAACATCACCTCTAAAGCTGCCCACATTCTAGGGAAGTTCAAAGACCACCAGAGAGTCACCTTGTATCTGCTTCAGATCCACACTGTGTCATTCTGATTCTGTCCGTTAATTCAGGTCCAAATATGATCTGGTGAAATTCAAAGATGTCCCCCCCCCCCACTGAGTATAATGGGGAAATTAAAAATTGCTATAACTTTTGTTTCCTTTTCAACTAAGTGAATGAAATTTTCAGGCAAAGGAGCCCCTTCAGAGCACATCAAGCATGCCACCTGGGGAGCAGATCTACCCAGTGGGTTTTTTTGTGGGGGGAACCTTTATAGCTTTATAAAACACACACACACACACACACGTGTATTTTCTGCCAGAATTGGTTGCAAACTGCAACCATGGTTGTTTCTTCTGTGGGGATGAGTCCTGCCAAACTATAGAAAGGCACTGACTCATCTGCAGACTCAGGAAAGCTCACGCATCCTTCCAAGCACTGTTAATGACAGACAGATATAATAATAATAATAATTTTATTATTTATACCCCACCCATCTGCCTGCGTTTCTGCAGCCACTCTGGGCGGCTTACAGCATATATAAAAACATAATGCTATAGGTGAGAGTCCCATGGACTGCAAAAAGGAAATCAGCCCTGAGTGCTCACTGGAAGGACAGATTGTGAAGCTGAGGCTCCAATACTTTGGCCACGTCATGAGAAGAGAAGACTCCCTGGAAAAGACCCTGATGTTGGGAAAGATGGAGGGCACAAGGAGAAGGGGACAACAGAGGACGAGATGGTTGGACAGTGTTCTCGAAGCTACCAGCATGAGTTTGACCAAACTGCGGGAGGCAGTGGAAGACAGGAGTGCCTGGCGTGCTCTGGTCCATGGGGTCACGAAGAGTCAGACACGACTAAACGATTAAACAATAAATAGGTGAAGTTGTTCCTAACATGGTGCTAGGGTGACAGATTGCTTGCTTGTTTGTTTGCTATGATGTGGTGGGCAGGGACTCCTTCCCCCACCCTGGTAGGATGGGACTCTAAGGGGGGCTGGCAACTTGATGGTCCCAGTGGTTCAAAACTTTCAACAGCGCTTGGCTGCAACTAACATTTAGCACAGTAGTTCCCAATTGGTGGTCCATGGACCCCAGGGGATTCGCATAACTCACCCAGGAATCCATGGCAGTGTTCACATAACAAAAACTTAACATAGGGATACCAAAATTTTCAAAAGTAGGGGGTTCATGGCTTGGCTTTTGAAAAACAGGGGTTCTGAAGTACTTAGCTAATTGGCAACCACTGATTTAGTGCATTGTGCAGTTTTAAAATCTGTTATTAACTGTTCAGCACGTATCTTTGCTTTTATATTCAAAATTGCTTAAAAATAATATTTAGTGAACTGGGGTAGTACATAACTAAGAGTCTGAGCTATGAATCAGGTGGCCTCTAGTTTGAATTTCACCTCTGCTATTAACTCACCAGGCAACCGTTAAGCAAACTACTTTCACAAAGCCTTGAAGCCTTACAGCAATACCATAACATAAAGTCAGTGTACTTGTACACATCTTTAAGCACTCATGTGAGGAGAGGCAGTCTCTGAAGACCAGGGAGAGCTCTGGAAACCCAAACAAGCTGTCTTTGTCTGTGTGTGTCTGCACATGCACACTTGCAGATGGAGTTATCCTGAGAGCAGGAAGGTTTATGAAGTGAGATGGAGAGCCAGGGTTGCAGGAGCAGGAGCATCTTCTGTTTTCCTAGACTGTATCACAGCTTTCTCTGGAATATGCCTGTCTGTTTGAGCTCTTTGAGCTACTTGACACTGGTGGCAGAGTGTGGGATTAGCAGGCAGTGAATAAAATGGCTGATGACAACAGGAATGAGGAGAGTGGCTCACAGCAGATAGTCTCAGGAATCAAAGGAGGTAGGACAAAACACCTTGTTTTCATGTGCGAACTTTTCTCAGTGGTTGAGGAAGAACTGAACTCCCGGTTTGTGTTGGAAATCCTGAAAGTCAAGACCCAAGTTTGGTGAAAGAACCCCAGTAAAAATGTAACATGGCAAAACATGCAGCAAAGAAAAGTATGGAAATATAGGCTGTGAAACCTTTAAAATGTATTCCAGTGACTCTCAAAGTATCCTAATCCCATAGCACACAGATAGACCACACATTTGGTAAGTTATAAAATGGTTTACTTACAAACTTCCAAGGTTATATTCATGTGCTTTTCCATACAGCAGTCTGAAAAAGTTGCACAGGCAGTAAACCATTGCTTGGTTACAAAATGGTTACAGTAGTTTAAGAATCCAGGCAGCTGGAGGGAGCAGCTCAGAGCTCCTCATACATACATAGAGTTCATATGTAGGCTGAGTACAACAAAAGGCTTGGTTGCCCATTTCCTCCCAAGGTGAGGGGAAGTGACATAGGCTAAGCCTGGCAGGACCAATTACTCTATGGTGTTAACCCCTTCATACATTAATTAGACTCAAGCATGCTGGTTATATGAGGCTGGTTACCCTACAGTTTGCACATTCTGAACATCCTTCCAGGGTGAGCAGATGGCTTGACGAGGAAAGAGTGGATTTTCTGGTACTTCTAAAACAAAGAGCCCATCAAATGTTTGTTTCTTCTCACCTGATGCAGGATGATTACAAGTTTTTATTTTTTTAAATAAAACAGTTTGAGCTTCCATCTCCTGAGTACTGGGCTAAGAAACCATTCACAGAGAGAAAATGGCAACTAGGAGAGTCTCACAGAAACCATGAAAACCACGTTAGGAGGTTGGTGGTTTCCTGGGATGGTAAAGTGCAGGGCAGTTTTGTGCTGCTAGGTTGCCCTGTACTGTTAGCACTGCCAAAATACTAATGCGGGCCAAGGGGAGATCTGGATTTACAACACCTCTGTTACTTGATGAAGCTATGGCACTCAGTAGTGAGCTGAACCAGATTCATGAGCTAGAAAAGCAGAAGGAAACATCATCAAGAATTAGCCACGACGCTCAAGGACTCAGCGGTGCAGTTGCAGGGATTGACAGAACAATTAAAAGTCTGAAAGATGTAGTGGGAAAACTGACTAAAAAGGTCAGGCAGCTTCAGACAGAATGACAACAAGGAAGATCTTGGAAGAAACCTCAGAAAACCATAAGACAATTTCAATCAAGACAATGTTGGTGTCCTAAACAGAGATGGCTTGGATCGGGGGGGGGGGGATCTTTGTACACTGCAAAAGAAGTCTGCTGGAAATGCAATAAACCAGGATGCTATAAACTAGAAGGTCCGCTTGCTAAAGCTCGCCTCAAGGGACACAGAGTAGGATTGGGGAGGATTCCAGTTTGCTCTTCATTTTGAAGCTATCCATCCCATGTCACACCCCCTCAGACCCATGCACGGAGCAGAACGCAGATCTGCAGATACTGCTGCATAATCTGCTTCCTGAACTGTGCCTGGATCGTGCCAGACTTGCAAGGTGGCCCTGTCCCTTTCTTCCTTGTAACATTTTAAGCTGCTTACATTGGGTGTGGGGGGGGGGGAGAGGGGCTGCCCACATAGCTATATGAGCACAACCACCTTTTTCTCTTCTACCATCTCCAGAGAATGGGCTGCACTTTATGATGTAGAGTCGCTTCCTGGGAGCATTTTAAAACAGACTTCTTCTTCTTCTTTTTTTACTGTGCACACCTCTCAGTTCTTGAGGAAAATCCACCCACAAACAGAATGAAAAAGAGCCAGTTTTATAAAAATAAAAATAATGAAACTGGTGTGGGACAGAAATAGGGTCACCCAGCCTCCTCTATTCCAGAGTCCCTCCCTGCTGCACCTATTAATCTGGAGCTATTTCATCATGTTGTGGTAAAAAATAGGATCTATTTGTCTGGACTTGTGCCATGTGAACTCCTACTTGATCCTGGGGCACAACTGCCTGTCGTATCTGATACTTTATGGAAGGAAGCATCGCCAGGTTGTTCTCAGTAATTAATTCAGGGTCATCAGGGTGGGAAATGGCCAGAAACTGACTATGATGGGAAACTGGGAAACTACCATCTGAACTGATACCGTAGCTTAGTGGCACAGCACTCAGACATAGAAACATTGTTGGGTACTGACTTCCATTTAAATATGGAGTTAACCTGAACCTATGGAATAAGACTTGCAGCACAGCTGGGAAACACATTCCTGTCATTTGCTGCACTGCACACATTATATAGAGCCAGTGTGGTTCAGTGAAGGGAAGTTTTCTTTCTGCAGCTCTCTTACTGCACATAACTGTGGCATTGTGGGAAAGTCTTGCTTTTAGCACTATTGCTTCTTCTCTTGCATTCTGGGAAGTCTCGCTCATAATCTTCTCTCTGCTTCTGCACAAGAGTCTGAGAATGTTCTGAACAGTTCCCATTGAGTTCATGAAACAGTGTATCCTGACCTGTTCTTAGTGCATTGCTGACCACATCCACAGAACGTGATTGTTGTATTCCTTCATGTTATGTTCCTTCAATATCAATCTTTAGTTATAATTTAATTAGGAGGTTTCATGCCTGTCTAGTTCCAGCTCTGTTTCCCAGTCTTTGAACTATCAGTGATTAATGTAATATGTTATTCCCGCCTTGTTTTTTTTTTTTTTTTAAATAATATTTATTAAAATTTTCAAAAAAAAAAAAGAAAATACAGAAAGCAAGAATTTACATATTTTCATATATCCTTATTTTCATATATCCGCTTTCTGGGACTCCCCCCTTCCCCCACCCCTACCATATTCCTTTTTCATATTGTTGGCTCCACAAGCTCTCAATTCTAATTAAAAACTTAATTTGTTAAACCATTATTCGAATTTAAAATTTCTGCACTCCACATCAATACCCTTAATAAAACACAAAAAATTTCTTTCCCAAGGCCCACCCCATTTTCATTCCACAATTTCCCTTTTTTTAATAATAAAAACTCCCCACATAATAAAAGTATCAGAAATAAGAAATAAAGAGTATAATAGATAAGACAAAGCTAATTCAAAAAAAAGAAGTTAACAAGCCTTTGGATTATAGTTCTCCCCCCCTGTCCCCGGTTTAATTTCCCCCTGACCACCAAACCATGTTATCCGCCTGGGATTCTTACAATCCATAAATCACCTATTTCCCCCGACTCCTTGCTGGTTTTTTCTTTTCTTTTCTTTTTTTTTTTCCCTTTCATAAACATTTTTAGGACACTTAACTTCAGATCTGTAATAAAACTCCCCCCATTGTTCTTTCCAAATTGTAGTCCAGTTTTCTCTTGTTCCGCTGCTGAAACGTTCTAATTCAGAAGCTTAGTAAGTCTGCAGGGATTATTATTATTCAGGAACAAAAACTTGCGTTCAGTCCCTTCCTTTCTTCAATAGAAAATTCTATTGTCTCCTTTAGCTGAACACCCTGTAGACAAAATATTGTTTCCGTTTCGCAGCTTTCCCAGAAGATAACCAGTCCTGTAAAATTCCAATGGTGTTTTTTTCACTTACGACCATCTTTGTAATGTCCCGAAACTCCTCTAGGGGGATTGTTATAACTTTGTCTTCTCTAGTCCAAAAGTCCGATTGTTATCCATATTTTCGCCATTTTGTATCCAAGTTTTAACAAATTGTAGCAAATTGTAACAAATTTAGCCAGCAAAGTTCTCATAATAAAATCCTCTCTGCTTTCCGACTTTGACAGCTACTTTGACAGCTGTCAAAATCTCCGACTCTTTTCACCAGGCTCTCTCTTCAATCACCCCGGTTCCCAGGGGGGGGGGGGTTACGTTTCTTCTCCCTCAGTTCATCCTCCAGCACAGTTCTTATAATTCCCCATCGTGAAATTCTTAGTTTTTATCAGCAAACAAATCTTTTTGGACCTTGGTTACCCCGTCCTTGTCTTGAAAGGTTTACAATAGGGGGGGGGACTGACTTCCTTTTTGGATCCCCCACCGCTCGTATCCAATTCAAAAAGAAATTCTTTTTTTCCTCCTTTTAAACCCAGTTTCCAAATTACTCACGGGTTGTTGTCTAAAAGTCCGAATTTTCAATAGAAGAAGTCAGCGCTCTCCGCCGGATGGCATGCGGCTGCGCTCGGCAGGGATAGCAGAGGACTCAAAGCACCACGCTTCTCCCCGGCACCCGATCCTTAGCCTTTAAAAAGGCTCCTTCACGAGTCGGGAGGGCGCTAGCGGTGCCAGCCGAGTCTCCATGTCCACGACCCTCGTGGCCGTGGTTTTTAAGGGTCCCCGCATCGCCGGTGCGGTAGGACCCAGCCCCTGCCGAGCAGACTCCCTCCGGAGCTCGGAGGGAGTCCGCCATTCGGCGATGGCGCCAACCCGGAAGTCCCGCCTTGTACCTATGTTAACCAATCAGCAACAAGATGCTTTGTGTTTGTATCAACCAATCAGCCACAAGCACACCTGTGGCAATGTTTGTAATATTCAATAAAAGAGAGTTCCCGGGGCTTGCCCCGGCAGACGCCTCTCCTTTGACACTCACCACTCGTCTGTCGTGATTTCAACCCAACATCTGGTGACCCCTGACGTGCCAGATCCCTTACGCAGCCAAACCTCATACTTCACCCGACTGGAAAAGTCTCAGCGCGCTACTTCGTGAGTATGGGAGGGGACTTGACTAAATTCCAGAAAGAGCATGCTAAAGAATTGCTTTATTTAGTTAGACAGCGGGAGGTGGGTGTTAATATTTCCTTGAAAGAAATTGAACAATTGCTATGTGAGATTTCTTGCCAATTTCCCTCCTATCCAGAGAAAGGATCTTTGGAAGTAGAGACTTGGCAAAAGATCGGAAAGACCCTTTTTGCAGAACCTAGGGCTCCGATTCATTGTCTGCTCACTTGGCAGAAATGTGCTGATGCCGTTGCTAAATTACCACAGGCGTCTCGCTCGCCACCAGCACTTTTCGCCATCGCAGACAATCCCCCACCTTATCCGAAACTTTTACCTCCTTCTCCCAGCCAATCCCTCCCTGCGTCTCACCCTCCTCAGCCTGCATCCTCCCCCCCCATCCCTCCACCTCAGCCTGATTCCTCCCCCCCCATCCCTCCTCCGTCTGCCACAGCCCCTGTTTGCTCTATAGGAGCTGTGCGCGCTGCGCTCTCTCTGGCAAGGCAGAAAGGGCTCCTGTCCTTAGAGGAGGAGTCTGAGTGGCCAGGTGAAATGCCGTCTGCTTTCCCTATCTCTTATTCAAACCCTGGAACTGCTCAACAGCAGATTTATTATGAATCGCTTCCTTATTCTGTAATGAGGGAATTAAGGAAAGCCATTGCTGATTCTGGTCTGAAATCCTCTTATGTGACGGGAATGCTAGAGGGCATAGCAACTGGTTACATTATGCTACCTCAGGACTGGAAAGACCTGATGCGCATGCTTTTGTCCCCTGCTCAGTATGTGGTGTTTGAGAGTGAATTTAAACATAGCGCTTCAGCCCTGTCTGATCCGCAACATACTGCCAATGAACTTTATGGCGCTGGTCAGTTTGCTGATATAACTGCCCAAGCAACACTGACACCTGTACATTTTGTTCGCACCGCGACCTGTGTACAACGCGCCTTTCGGAAAGTCCCTGTTTCTGGGCAACCGCTGAGCTCCTTTGTAAATATTAAGCAACAGCATTCGGAGCCATACCATCAGTTTATAGATAGATTGAAAGAATCAGTCACTAGGCAGATTGATAACACCACTGCTCAAAATGAATTGATGAAAAAATTGGCCTTTGAAAACGCAAACACTGATTGCAAGAAAGCTTTGCAGTCAATCATACATCGCCCTAAATATGAACTGGCTGATATGATTCAAGCTTGTGCGGATGTCGGTAGCCAGAGCCATGCGATGTCTTTGCTTGCCGGCGCAATCCAAGCAACCACTAAGCCTACTGGAAACTGCTTTAATTGCAAGCGCCCAGGCCATTTTGCCAAGCAATGCAGAGCCCCTGGCGGGGGGGCACACAAGGATGGTGCTGCCTCTAAGGCTAAACCTTCTAAAAAGTGCCCGAAATGTGGCAAAGGCTATCATTGGGCTAATCAATGCAGGAGTTCGGGAAACTGCATTACGGCCTCTCTCTCGGGCCAGGGCAATTAGAGAGATTTCCAACTTTAATTTCTGCTGCTGCAAACTTTTCCAAAAACACACCCTCTGATTTTGCCATTGATTTGATCAATCAAGAGACCAAAGACTCTGTTTTACCTGGTGAAATTGTGCTTATGCCCACTCAATTGGCAGGTCCCCTGCCTCCTAAAGCCGCAGGTTTAATTTTACCCAAATTTTCTGCGGCAAAGGAAGGAATCCAGGTTATTCCTGGAGTTCTGGATCCTGACTATGTAGGCACAATAATGGTTCAACTCTGGAGCCATATGCCCATGCAATTAAAAAAGGGTGAGTCTTGGGCGCATTTGGTGGTGCTCCCTTCTCATCCTACTGCTTCTATTATGGATACTAATTTGCACGAGCTCTCTTCTTTCCCTCCACAGCTGTTAGCTGTAGTCCAGAGGATTGGTGAGAAGAAACTTCTTCGTAAGTATAAAATCAATGGTATTGTGCTGGAAGGCTTGATTGACACAGGCGCAGACGTTTCTGTAATTTCTAGTAGTTGCTGGGACCCCACGTGGCCCCTTGAGTCTGCCTCTGCAGTCTGGGGTGTGGGTGGCCCCCAAACCTCTTCCAAAAGCGTACAGTGGCTGCCTGTTTCTCTGCCTGATAGCTCTGAAACCATTGCTTACATCCAGCCCTGTGTGCTGAAAATCCACCTCAATCTGTGGGGAAGAGATTTGCTACAACAATTACAAGCTACCATTCAATTTAATGAGTAAGCTTGCACTTCCCCTCAACTGGAAATCTTCTGGTCGTGTCCTGGCTATACTTTTAATTACATTCCAGCAAACATCAGCCATGGAACACCCTGTTGTTTAAGCCGTTTGTCCATCATTTTACCCAAGAAGCATCATTTATCCCGCTCTCGATATCGCCGCAATATTGAATTGACTAATGATTGTGATGCTTTTGTCTCTCTTCTCAGTAGGTCTGAATATATCTCTTTAGCTGTTTCTCTCTTAGGAGTCCCTGGATTGGCTGTACGGAATCGTATGAATATTAATTCTCTAGCTTGTTCTGCAGCAAAAGCGCTGAACTATACTTCTCAAGCCCTTCACCTTTTGAATAAAGAACAGAGTGAACTATATAATGGACTTTTACGAAATCGTGCTGCTATCACTATTTGCTCATGCTTCATCATTATGGCTGTGAACAAGTGAATGACATGTGTTGTTTCAACATTACTGACAATTCAAGAGCCATTCAAAGTCAAATCTCTCATTTGCAAAATCTTACACATCACATTAAACAGGACATTGGTTTTCCTGGCCTCTGGGATTCTTTCACCCAGTGGCTTACCGCTTGGTTGCCAAACCTTAATTGGCTCCGTAATTTTTTTCAATATGCTATTTTCATAATTTGTATTCTTATTTTACTATGCTGTTTCCTTCAATGCGTTCCTAGCCTCATGAGTCTTTTCTCTCGGCTTCTCTCTCCCCCTCAACCACCCAGTAAACTCCTTGCTGCTTACTTTGCGAAATGGCAACACCAACAGTAAACCTTAGGGGAGATGTGGGCGGATTTATTTTGGGCATGCGCTGGCAAACCACGTATCCTGAAGTATTTTTGTCCCATCGACCCTGGCAGGCTTATTTCGGGCATTCGCTGGCACACCACTAATCCCGAAGTATTTTTGCCTTATCTACCTAGAACGCCTCGCAAACAAGAAAAGAAAGGGGGAGATGAAGGGAAGCTCTCTTACTGCACATAACTGTGGCATTGTGGGAAAGTCTTGCTTTTAGCACTATTGCTTCTTCTCTTGCATTCTGGGAAGTCTCGCTCATAATCTTCTCTCTGCTTCTGCACAAGAGTCTGAGAATGTTCTGAACAGTTCCCATTGAGTTCATGAAACAGTGTATCCTGACCTGTTCTTAATGCATTGCTGACCACATTTACGGAACGTGATTGTTGTATTCCTTCATGTTATGTTCTCTCAATATCAATCTTTAGTTATAATTTAATTAGGAGGTTTCATGCCTGTCTAGTTCCAGCTCCGTTCCCAGTCTTTAATCTATCAGTGATTGATGTTATATGTAATTCCCGCCTTGTACCTATGTTAACCAATCAGCAACAGTTTGCTTTGTGTTTGTATCAACCAATCAGCCACAAGCACACCTGTGGCAATGTTTGTAATATTCAATAAAAGAGAGTTCCCGGGGCTTGCCCCGGCAGACGCCTCTCCTTTGACACTCACCACTCGTCTGTCGTGATTTCAACCCAACAGTTCAGAGAGATGGACTCGTAATCTGGTGAACCGGGTTCGATTCCCTGCTCCTCCACATGCAGCTGCTGGGTGACCTTGGGCCAGTCACACTTCTTTGAAGTTTCTCGGCCTCACTCACCTCACAGAGTGTTTGTTGTGGGGGAGGAAGGAAAAGGAGAATGTTAGCCGCTTTGAGACTCCTTCGGGTAGTGATAAAGCGGGATATCAAATCCAATTTATTTATTATTTTATATAGGGAGAGAAAATCATCCTTTTAAAAGTATCCCAGTATGTTTCCGAGCACAATTCAAAGTGATGGTGCTGACCTTTAAAGCCCTAAACGGCCTCAGCCCAGTATATCTGAAGGAGTGTCTCCACCCCCATCGTTCTACCCGGACACTGAGGTCCAGCGCCGAGGGCCTTCTGGCAGTTCCTTCATTGCGAGAAGCCAAGTTACAGAGAACCAGGCAGAGGGCCTTCTCGGTAGTGGCGCCCACCCTGTGGAACACCCTCCCACCAGATGTCAAAGAGAAAAACAACTACCAGACTTTTAGAAGACATCTGAAGGCAGCCCTGTTTAGGGAAGCTTTTGATGTTTGATGCATTACTGTATTTTAATATTTTGTTGAAAGCCGCCCAGAGTGGCTGGGGAAGCCCAGCCAGATGGGCAGGGTATAAATAATAAATTATTACTATTACTATTAATAATAATAATTAATTAATTAATTAATTAATTAATAATTAATTAATAACAATATAATTATAATTATTATTAATAATAATAAGGCAAAAGTAGTTATACATGCCCACAGTGATATGGTAGAGGTAAGAATGGGCCTACCTATCAATTTTGATTTTTCTTACTCTCTTACTTCTCCAGCCTTAAGTTGAGTTCTCCACTTTTCTACATCAGTTTGCAATTTTTATAAAAGAAGTCCCTCTGGCACAAAATGTCATGTTCCCACAGTTGTTGTTATATTGTGGCTACAGTTTCTTTAATAATAATAATAATAATAATAATAATAATAAATGTGGGTTTGTGAAGATGTGAAAACATGTGTTTGATGTTCTGAAGGGGGGGGCAGTGTAACATCAAGTCAGTGTATGTCTACACATTTTTAAAGGTAATCCCTTGTGGGAAAGGGATTGGTGGCGAGGTGGGGGCTGAGGCCAGAGTGGGATTTTGGAGCCTAAAGGCAAAGGGGGGGGGAGCAGTAGAAGAGGAGTTATCTTGAGGAGAAGTTTGGGAAGAGTCGGCTAGAATTTTATTAGCTCAAAGATGGAAAAGTGATGAAAGGCCAACGAAAGAACAATGGCAAGAAAAATTAATGGAATATGCCGAAATGGCGAAGCTGACTGAAAGACTTAAAGATAAGGACAAAAATGACTTTTAAAAAGATTGGGAACCTTTTATGATGTATATAGAGAAACAATGCAATGAAGTGGACTTACTTGCAGAATTTGACTAAGACACTTACAATTAACAAATATAAACAGAAAACATAAATATGAGGTTAAAATGTTAATAACAGATTAATACGGTACCATTTTAATTTCAGCATACAAGGCATATAAAATTATAAGCAGAAGAAACGAATATGTTATAAACCAGAAAGGGAAGTTAGGGGAAGTCATGGGGGGGGGGGGGTAATTGAAAATGTAAAATGTAATTTGAGTTTTTGACTAGCAATGATTATGCTAAAACTTCTTGTAAAATTTTAATTAAATTTTTTTTTTTTAAAAAGAGAGAAGTTTGGGAAGAGAAAGCAGGAGAGATCACAAGATCCCAGGATGTGTGAGGAGTTGATCCATAATGGCACTAGTTGCTTTTCTAGATCTTCTCTGGAAGTCACCTGCCTGTTTGAGCTGCAGAAGTAGGCTACAAAGGTACTCAACAAAACTACTTACCCTACAGGGATGTTGTATGTTTTAGAGTCAGCAAGATAATATACGTAAAGCACTTTGAATACTGTTTTTAAAAAAGTCATGAGAGGGAATAATATTTGTGAAGAGTGAACTTTGGTAGTTGGTTGTTTTCTTACCAATATGGAAACAGTGCTATCGAGAAATGAGGCAGTAGCATCTGGATAGTCAGGAGACTCCCTTGCTTTAGAGTAAAGTAAAAGAAAATGACATTTTTACAAACTTTTGCCCCTCCCCTAAAAAAGCCTGGCAAGGAGCCCCCACAATTTGGGATGGGATTCACATCTTGTGCCTGCCCCCCCCCCTTTATTTAGAGCAAACTTGATCTGCTGCAATTTGTGCTTAGTAAAACACATGAAAACTCAGCCCAGTCTTGCTGTTTGAAAAAATGCCATGGCGCTGTGGTCTAAACCATTGAGACTAGGGCTTGCTGATCAGAAGGTCGGTGGTTCGAATCCCCATGATGGAGTGAGCTCCCATTGCTCGGTCCCTGCTCCTGCCAACCTAGCAGTTCGAAAGCACGTCAAAGTGCAAGTAGATAAATAGGTACCATTCTGGCGGGAAGGTAAACGGTGTTTCCGTAGGCTGCTCTGGTTCACCAGAAGCGGCTTAGTCATGCTGGCCACATGACCTGGAAAAACTGTCTGCGGACAAACGCCGGCTCCCTCGGCCAATAAAGCGAGATGAGCGCCGCAACCCCAGAGTCGGCCACGACTGGACCTAATGGTCAGGGGTCCCTTTACCTTTACCTTTTTACCTCGGGTTACAAACTTAATTCGTTTGTCAGGTCCATTCTTAACCTGAAACCATTCTTAACCTGAGGTACCACTTTAGCTAATGGGGCCTCCTGCTGCCGCCACACCGCCAGTGCACAATTTTCATTTGTAACCCGAGGTACTGCTTCCGGGTTAGCAGAGTTTGTAACCCAAAGTGTTTATAACCCAAGATGTTTGTAACCCGAGGTACCACTGTATTTGATTTTCCAGATTGTGGTGTGAAAGCTGATTGTACAATGGATTTCGCTGTTTACAGCTCTGCCCATCATCAAGTAACAAAGTGCATGCTCTGAGGGGTTTGTAATTTGTCTGTCTTGTTTGTGTCTCGAAAATAAGAAGTCCCAATAAATGTTGCAAGGGGAAGGGGATAGAGAGATAGTACTTTGGCTTACTGTTTGGCTGTTTTTAAAGTTGACTCATTCATCAACCCTCAAGTTGTGTTACCACCCCAACTGGTTATTGTATATTGTTTTGCTTGTATGTCTAGTAATTGCTCAAAGGTTTTGCAAAACTTGCTTTCTTAACTTTTGTTTTGGAGGGGAAAATCACTTTGGGCAATACTATACTAGTAGAAGCCAACAGAAAGGTTATTGCAAAAACAATTAATTTCTTTAAAATAAGTATGGGAAGGATGTGTTTTTCTTGATTTCATCTGTATGTATGCTCATCCTTCTCATACCCCTTCATTTATTTTGCAAATGTAGTCACAGATCCTGTTTATCAGCTCCCTGTCACTTCTCATTTGAAATCTATTTGGATTAATAAAAGTGAGCCATTTATGGGATTCTCATGCCTAATTTAGCTTAAGCAACCTGCAATTCAATAATTTGCAAGGAGTCTGGTATGGTTAATTGGTTAATTAGACAGACTTCATCAGAGACTATGTCTGCAATTCAGGATTGCTTACTCTCTCCCCTCTGCTCATACCTATAAACGGCCCCATGGCTGTTGCGTGCCTTCTTGTCAATGCACATCCGTCCCAGTGCAGATATCATTGATCAATCACTTTCTCCATGAAGGCTCACGACTGTTGAGGGGGTAGCTTTTTGGGAGGGAGGGGAGGAGGTGGCAAAAGAGAATCTATTAGAGATTTATAAAATTATGAATGATTGGCATGGGCATAGCCTTGCAGAGCCAGGTAGAGGCCTGGGCCAGTTATCCTGGGCCAGTTATCCTGGGGATAACTGAAGTCTTATAAATAAGTATATAAATAATTTTCACAAAAGTTATGCTGACAAATAATTTTATTTCAAGGCTTGAACCGTATCTGCATATAAAGACAAAATGGAAAATGTAGATATACAATAGTGCTTTTTAAAAATACATAGGGAATGTAAGCTGACGGAGGCCCCCTTTGGAATCGGAGGCCTGGGCCAAGTGGTCCATATGGCACCCTCTCTGTCTGGGCCTGGGGAGGGGCAGCTGCCCCCAATCAATAAAAATACATAGCAAACTGGGGTCTGCCCCCCTAGCAAAAGACCTGCCCCTCCCAACAAAAGGCCTGCCCCCCCCAAAAGAAATCCTGGCTACACCCATGGTGATTCCCTAAACAGAATCAAGAATCTCTAAGCCTCCATGTTCAAAGGCAGTGCACCTCTGAAAGTCCGATACTGGAGACGATAGCTGGTGGAGTTCCCAGAGGATCCAGTCCTGACCAGTGCCAGTCAGTGCTCCTCAAGTGCGATCCTTTGCATGTAGTGAAGAAGCTTGTGATGCAGCAGTGCTGAGCGTCAACAGGATCACATTCTCCCACTTAATGGCGGAAGAGGCAGAAGATATTTTCAGGGCAGCACAATGTCCCAAGCCAAATAACATCTCTATCCAAAGTGTGTGCAAGGCAGGGATTGAGAGAGGAAAGACCCCGAGTCAGATCCACGGTTCAACTCACCTGGGACGCTGCTTTGTCTTCTGCTTTAAGGGATTCTGAATGTGCACTGGTGCATCTCTTGTCAAGCATCTGCCAGTGGTTGTTAACAGTTGTTCCTCATAGCTAAGCTAGTCCCCAGGACAATATAGGTCTTTTATCTCTTTACCACAGTTGCATCTCGCACTTCTATCTGTGAGTTCAAGGTAGTGTACTTCAGAGCTGTCCCATTTTATCCTCACAACAGCCCTGGGAAGTAGGTTAAAATGAGAGCCGGTGACTCGTGGCTGCTGAAGAGGGATTTCTCTCTAGATTTGTCATTGCTCAGCCAAATTCTGTTCAATGAAGCTGCATTTTATTGATGTCACCCCACTCTTCCTCTAAAAGAGCTTGGCCAGGAATGCATAGTCCACCTGCTACTGTGCCAAAAGAGGACATCTTCACAGCAACAAGGAGCTTTCACTGCCACAAATCTTGCTCCCAAGTGGGACAATTTAACCCTTCCACCCCATTGTAAATTTCAAACTGAGTATTTCTGGCTTGCTACTGGGTTAATTCCTCCTCCCCATTTATGCTTACCCAAAAAATTATGAGATAGATTTGCTTGAGAGAGGGCAACTAGCTCCATCAAGATTACCCAGTATGCTTTATGGATGAGCAAGGGTTTGAGCAGAGGTCTCCCCAGCCTCTGATCACTACATCACACTGATTTTCACTGGCTACAGCATTTGGAAGAAGCAATGCCCCGTAAACTTGTATAAAAACAGTAGAACTTTGCAGTGCATCTATGATGTAGGTGTACCCTTGCATGGTGATACTATGAATGGGGGACAAATTTGATTCAATTCACATTTAAAGGCGAATCTACCTAATTTACACTTTCTGGCACCATAGGAAAACCGTATAGCAGCTATTCTTTGAAATTCACTCTTCTCCAAATTTTGCAATGCAGTTCTCCAGCCAAGTGATGTGAACAAAAGCTATACAGAGGTGAAGTGTGCATTAAAATACTTATGTTAGTTTTAAAATAATATACAAAATGCATATTAGGGGAAATAGTTTTGCAAAAAAAGTGTTTATTTAATTACACAAAAATGTGTAATTAGCAGACATTTGCACAAAAATGGTGATGATTTTTTAAAATAAAAATAATAATAATTGAGGCTTCTTTTAAAAAAGGATTCACAAACGGATATGGAAATGTGTAGCACTGGATTTAAGATTGGTGAAAGGGAGAAACAGGCAAACCAAAACTGACAGATTTGCTCATTCCTGTTGATAACTGAGTCATTCAGGAGTATGAAAATCTCTTTTGTCTCTTGAATCTCCTCACCTCTAAAAGGATATTTGTAGAGATGGAAAAGGTTCAGAAAAGGGCCACCAAAATGAACGAACAGAAGAAAAGGACTTTAAAATCGTGTCAGCTTTCAGACTTGGAAGATTCATAAAGAAGGAGAGGCCCAGAGACTGTTTGATAACATTGAGATCAAAGGAGGAAAGGGATAAGATCTTGGGCCTACATTTCGTAAAGTCACTGGAGGTTTTGGATAGAAGAATTGAAATCTATAAAGATATCCCAAGACTACTGCTGGATCTTAGAGCCGCCTATTCTGAACTTGCTAAACTACTAAGGAGCAACGCAATTCCATTCAGGTGGGAATTTCCCCAAGGAATATCTTTTACCTTTAGAGGGAGAAAGGTTAAAGTAAGAACACTGGAAGAGAGAGACAAATTCCTGTCTACATACGGAGAGGACCTTCAAAAAGGAATTGAACTACCTTCTGGGCCTGAGGCAACGCCAGTACCAACACCAGCACCTGTGGAACCTGAAGATCCTGAGAACAAGATACCACCCCTTGAAAAATAACCAGATAATTCAGGATGTCTCTGCAACTGTTGAGCTGGAATATTAATGGTTGTAACATTCCGGAAAAAAGGAAGAAAATATTTCATATATTAAAAAAAGAACAATTGGACATTATTTGCCTACAGGAAACACATGTGACAAGGCTCCACAGAAAAGTGTTAATAAATAAAAGATTGGGCCAGGAATTTATATCGTCGGACAAAGTTAAGAAGAGAGGCGTGGTGATATATGCGAAAGAGAGCCTGTCACCTAAATTCTTATTTAAAGATGAACATGGAAGAATTTTGGCAATTGAGATACAACATCAAGGAGAGAAATTGTTGATATTAGGAATCTATGCACCTAACGAAGGGAAATCGGAATTTTACAAGAAGCTGCAGGACACAATGCTGGATTATCTGGACTACAACAACATCATAATGATGGGAGATATGAATGGGGTCGTATCAACTAACATGGACAAGTCACAAAGTCAAAATGTCACAAAAGACGGCAGACTACCTAAAACCTTTTTTGAAATGACAGACAATATGGATTTGATTGACATATGGAGGACAAAGAACCCACTAGGAAGAGAGGGAACATTCTTTTCTGAAGCCCAACTGACCTGGACAAGAATCGACCAAATATGGATTTCTAGAGGCCTGGCACCTAAGGTCAGAAAAGTGGAAATCGGCCCAAAGACCTGTTCCGACCATAATGCAGTAAAGATGGATATGATACTATTACCAACTGGATCCTTTAGATGGAAGATGAATGACAATTTGTTTAGAGATCAGGAAATTACCAAGAAGGCCCAAAAAGTTTTGAAGGATTACTTTGAGATAAACATGAATAATATGGTGGAAAAAAGAATAATCTGGGACGCAAGCAAAGCTGTAATGAGGGGATTCTTGATACAACAGAATGCAGTAAAGAAAAGAATACAAAGTGAGAAAAAAGATAAGATCTTGGATAAAATAAAAGAATTAGAGAAGAAATTAAGAGTGAATCCGAAGTCACAGCCAACTCTGAGAGAAATTAAACTTTATCAAACACAATATTCTAAATTGATAAATCAGGAAATTGAATGGAAGGTTAAATTAATGAAACAAAAAACGTTTGAGTCGGCGAATAAATGTGGAAAACTGCTAGCTTGGCAGTTGAAGAGAAGACAAAGATTAAATACTGTTACAAACTTAGAGGTTGACGGAAAAAACATCCAGAATCCAGTGGATATCAGAAAGTGTTTCCAGAGATACTTCAAAAAATTATACACCCAAGGGCCGCAAGACGATGTAGAGATTAAACAATTTTTGGCAAAAAACGGACTATCTAAATTGTCACAAGAAAACAGGACAATCCTGAATTCTAAAATAACACGACAGGAGATCGAACAAGCCATCCAGAACATGCAACTTGGCAAATCCCCAGGACCAGATGGGCTGACCTCCAAGTACTATAAGACATTAAAAGACTATTTGATACAACCTTTGATGGAGGTCAGCAATGAAATTATGGAGGGGAAGAGGGCACCGGAGTCGTGGAAGGAAGCGTTCATCACATTAATACCAAAGTCGGAAGCTGAAAAGACACAACTTAAGAACTACCGTCCCATCTCTCTTTTAAATGTGGATTACAAAATATTTGCAGACATTTTGGCAAATAGATTTAAAAAAGTTTTAAATGAAGTAATTCACAAGGACCAGGCCGGCTTTCTCCCAGGTAGACATCTGTTTGCTAATACAAGGAACATTATTGACATTTTGGAACTTTTGCAAACAGATATAAATACAAAAGCAGTTTTAATTTTTATAGACGCGGAGAAGGCCTTTGACAATATCTCCTGGAAATTTATGATGGGAAATTTAAAAGAGATGGGAGTGGGACGGGGTTTTGAGAATGGGATTGAGGCGATATATTCAGAACAGAAAGCTAAACTGATAGTTAATAATGTGGTTACAGAAGAGTTTAAAATTGAAAAAGGGACACGACAAGGTTGCCCTATTTCCCCTTTGTTATTTATTTCGGTTCTGGAAGTGCTATTGAACATGATTAGAGGGGATCGGTTGGTGGAAGGAATTCAGGTCGGTCAGAAACAATATAAATTAAAAGCTTTCGCAGATGACCTGGTTTTGACCTTGCAGAAGCCAGAGCCTAGTACGAAAAGAGTATTACAATTGATTAATGATTTTGGTCGGGTGGCTGGATTTAAACTAAATAAACAGAAAACTAAGGTTTTGGGGAAAAATTTGACTGATACAGAGTCAGAACGGTTTCAGAATGAGACGGAACTTAATGTGGTTAAAAAAGTAAAATACCTAGGGGTAAACATAACAGTAAAAAATCTAAGTCTATTTAAGGACAATTATGAAAAATGCTGGACAGAAATCAAGAGAGACTTAGATAGTTGGTCAAAATTGAAACTTTCTTTGTTAGGCCGAATTGCTGCAATCAAGATGAATGTATTGCCAAGGATGTTGTTTTTATTTCAAACACTTCAGGTTTTGGACAAAACGGAGTGCTTTCAGAAGTGGCAGAGAGACATTTCTAAGTTTGTCTGGCAGGGCAAAAAGCCCAGAATTAAGTTTAAGATATTAACCGATGCAAAACAAAGAGGGGGCTTCGCCCTGCCAGACTTAAAGTTGTATTATGAAGCCGCAGCGTTTTGCTGGCTAAAAGACTGGCTACTTCTTGAAGACACTGATGTGTTAGATTTGGAAGGGTTTAACAATGCCTTTGGATGGCATGCATATTTATGGTATGACAAGGTGAAAGCAAATAAGGCCTTTAAGAACCATATTGTCAGAAAATCATTGTTTAATGTCTGGACAAAATATAAAGACTTGCTGGAAAATAAAACACCAAGGTGGCTTTCACCTTTGGAAGCCAAGGCCCGAAAAAGACCCAATATGGAGGCTAAATGGCCAAAATATTGGGAAATACTAGAAAAGGATGGAGACAATTGGAAATTGCAGAGTTTGGAGAAAATGAAAGACAAAGTGCGAGATTGGTTACATTACGCTCAGATTAAAGAAGTTTTTAAAAATGATAAGAAACTAGGGTTCCAGGTGGAGAAGTCGAAATTGGAAACAGAATTGCTAGAACCAAAGATTAAGGTACTCTCAAGGATGTATAACTTGCTGTTGAAATGGAATACACAAGATGAAATGGTTAAATCGGCTATGATAAGGTGGGCACAGGACATTGGGCATAATATCATGTTTGAGGACTGGGAGAGGTTGTGGAGTAATGGATTGAAATTTACTGCATGTAACGCTCTGAAAGAAAATGTAATGAAAATGATTTATAGATGGTATATGACCCCAGTCAAACTTGCCAAAATTTACCACCTGTCTGATAATAAGTGTTGGAAATGTAGAGAGTGTGAGGGAACGTTCTTCCACCTCTGGTGGACTTGCCCTAAAGTGAAGGCGTTCTGGGAAATGATTTATAATGAATTGAAAAAGGTATTTAAATATACCTTCACTAAGAAACCAGAGGCTTTCCTTTTGGGTATTGTCGGCCAAGGGGTGGCAAAGAAGGACCAGACATTTTTTATGTATGCAACAACAGCAGCAAGGATACTTCTCGCCAAACATTGGAAAACTCAAGATTTACCCACACTGGAAGAATGGCAGATACAACTGATAGACTACATGGAACTGGCTGAAATGACCGGCAGAATCCGTGACCTGGGAGAAGAGAGGATTGAGGAGGACTGGAAGAAATTTAAGAACTATTTACAAAAGTATTGTAATTTGAGTGAATGCTAAATAAGATGCTAGATTAAAATAACTGAGCACCACTAAATTTAGAAGTTTTTAAGAAAATAAGTAAGACTGTGAAAATTTAGCTCCTTCCGAGAATTATAAGATTATGAAATATAGAAGGGATATAAGAATTTAAATAAGATGATAAATTGCTGACAAAATGTTACAACGATGAAAGTGGGAGCGGGAGATGTGAGGAAGTCCAAAGAAAATGTGAAAATATGTTAAGATAAATGTTATATTGTTTATTATGTTTATTTTTATTGTAAAACCCAATAAATTGCTTTAAAAAAAAACAAACAAAATGAACGAACAGATATATATATATATATATATATATATATATATATATATATAGTTTTGTGAAAAGGTAGGAAGTGACATGATAAGAAGTTTATAAAATGTTGCACGGCAGGGAGGAAGTGGAGAGAGAAAGATTTTTCTCCTCTTGTAACACTCGTGAACTTTCAATGAGCCAAACATTGGACGATTCAGGACAGATAAAAGAAAGCGCTTCTGTACACAGCACACAGGGTTGTTTCTTAAAAATGTTTTAAAAATTTATTTTTTACCAACTACCAAAACACAAACAGCGAAACCCCCCCGGCGGCTGATACATTGGGTATGCATAATCAATAATAACATATTCAAATCAACCATATGTACAATTTTATATATGTTAACACTCCTCCATCTACAAGGTTTATTTAACGTTTAACATTTTAATTGCCCCAAATTGTTCAAACCTACCCAAATAATTCAATATCTTCTCAAACCAATCCTCCTCTTTCTCACTGACCTTAAACCCTTTCATTCTGTGTATCTTCACAGTTAGGTATTCTAAAATTATAAAATTATTCAGTTTTTTCCTCCATTGGTTCACCCCTAGCTCTTCTGCATTTTTCCAATTACTCGCTATAACCTGTCTGGCTGCAGTTACCATCAATTTTACCCATTTACATTCCTCTTTTGTTTTTAACTCGGTGCTACTCAGACTAATAAGAACCATTAATTTAGATATTCCCACCTTCCTACTCACAATTCCCGATATTTCTATACCAATCTGTTTCCAAAATTCATTAACTAACAGACAATCCCACCACATATGACTGTATGTTCCCATCACTCCACATTTCCTCCAACAATTCTTACTTCCAGATTTTGTAATATGATATAACCTTACAGGTGTATAATACCATTTTCGTACCAACTTCAACCCCAGTTTCTTGATTATCCTAGAGGTCACAACAAAGGGTGGTTGCCGAAAGATTCTTTCCCAATCTTCATCTAAAATCTGTTCCTGAGTTTCTAATTTCCAGTACACAGCACACAGTTAAATTATGGAACAGTCCTCCACAGGAACCCGTGGTGGCCACCAAATTGAATGGCTTTAAAAGAGGACAGGATGAATTCACTGAGAAGGCTATCAGTGCCTGCAAGCCACAATGGTGCCTTCATGGTCAGAGGCAGTGATGTTTCTGGATCCCACTTGTTGGAAACTGCAGGAGGGGAGAGTTGCTCTTGTGTGTGGGTCTTGCTTGCAGGTTTCCCACAAGCCTCTGGTTGGCAACTGTGAGAACAGGATCCTGGACTAGATGGGTCAATAGCATGAGATTCACCAGGTAGACTGTGGATGTAGAATCATAGAATTGTAGAGTTGGAAGATACCACTAGGATCATCTACTCCAACCTCCTGCAATGCAGGAATTTTTCACCCAATGAGGGGCTCGAACTCACAACTCTGAAATTAAGAATCTCATTCTCTACTGACCGACCTATGCCTCATGGACTTCATAAGCAGTGAGTGCAGTTAGAACCTGGTTCTTTATGTATGTGTTCCTTTTTATCACATTTGTATACAGCCTTTCCTCAGAGGAATTCAAGTTGGGGTACATACCCCCCTCTCCATTTTATCCTTCAACAACCCTGTGAGATAGTCTTCCAGATGCTGATATTCTCCTCCAAACCAACCGTCGCCCACCTGCCTGCCCAGAGCTCTAAATGGACATTTATGTACCTGGAAGTCCAAGCAGACCACAGCAGTTTGACAAGGAAGTTAAAAGGCTTATGTATCTCTCCTGACACACCTGAGCTGAAGACTGCCCCTGCCAAAATCTGATTTTCCCTGGACAAAGCAGCTGCTAGAATTCTAATACATACATTCAAGAGTAACATCTGGCATTGTCCTCAATACAATATTGGTGAGGAGAGGGTGTGGGATAAGGGGGCACTGCTAATAATGAAGACACAGAGACAGGAAATAAGCACTAGAAAGAAACCTGCGGTTGTGGGCTTTGACAGCCAGATATGCACTGGCTACATTCCTTCAAAACCACCATGTGAACGAACAATGCCTTTTACCAAATTACTCAGTACACTCAATGCATAGGGTGCAGCTACATCTCTTGTTTCCATTTCATTAAAAGGTTTAGGGACTTCAATGGCACATGAGGAGGTTTATTAATTCCCTCTGCATCATTGCCATCCAACATGGCTGTGAAGTTTAGGGGGAAACTTCACGCTGGTGTCCAAGTGAGCTTTCTCCCCAAGCCTCATAGCAATGTAAAGGTAAAGGTAAAGGGACCCCTGACTATTAGGTCCAGTCTCGGACAACTCTGGGATTGCAGTGCTCATCTCGCTTTATCGGCTGAGGGAGCCGGCGTACAGCTTCCAGGTCATGTGGCCAGCATGACTAAGCCGCTTCTGGCGAACCAGAGCAGCGCACGGAAACGCCGTTTACCTTCCCGCCGGAGCGGTACCTATTTATCTACTTGCACTTTGACATGCTTTCGAACTGCTAGGTTGGCAGGAGCAGGGACCGAGCAACGGGAGCTCACCCCGTCGCGGGGATTCGAACTGCCGACCTTCTGATCGGCAAGTCCTAGGCTCTGTGGTTTAACCCACAGTGCCACCCGTGTCCCCCCATAGCAATATAGGGCCCCTGATTTTCAAAAGAAGTCACACTGGGCTCCCCTCTGGGGGGGGGGTGTCTGCAATTAATTGGAGAAAAGCAAGAGATGTAGCGACACATTAAGCATACACGTGCTTTGCCCTTTAGACACCCAGTGGTGCTTTTGCTCTAATCCCAGAGTGTATGTTGGCTGCAGAGTGTGCAATTCTCCAGCAGAGTACCAGCCAGATATAAAACACTCTTTTTTTATTACTCTTGGTGTCTGTGTTGTGAGGTTAGCTTTTTTTGCCCAAGTGGGCTGCACTTATGGTGCCAGATCTCCATCAAACGGACCAAATGACATTGTACCTTTTGTACAGTGTTTCACAGATGCTAAGAACTGTGTTTTCTTGTGGGTTCCCTCCCCCTTCTGCGCTCGCAGCTGAGATGAGCAATGAGAGCATCATCAACGCACTCATGAATTGGAGCAGAGGAAATGCTTTGACTTTGAACATGCAGTGCAGTAAGTAATGACTTTAAAAATGTATCATTCTGAACGCTAATTAAGCAACACAGCTGAATCCAAAGCCAGCGAATTGTGAGTAACTTCCATCAGGCTGGCAAAGAGAGAGAGGGAGCAAACTTGCTACAGATTTTAACCCCATGTGTTCACCTACAGGCAGGCAAACTCTAGTGAGGCTTCCACTTTTCAAACTTTGAAGTTCTCTCCTTAGGCCTATCCTAACTATACTTGCCAACTACACTCAGTTCCATTTTGGGTCAAAAACTCCAAAATGACCAAGGGGTTGGAGGTTCATCTTCCCTATGAGGAGAAGTTAAATGTTATTTAACTTCTCCTCATAGGGGAGGAGAAGTTAAATAACATTTCTCTTATTTTGAGAAAATGATTAATAGGTAAGTGAGGAAGCTTGGTAGAAGCCTTAAAAATTCTAGTGAACGTGGAAAGCAGCTCCTTCTGTCCCTTGCTCGCTATATAAGTAGGATGAGGACAGACAAAAGAGGCAATTTTCTTCACACAACATCTATTTGACTTATCAGGGCGAGCCCAAGACATTTTGGCACCTGAGGCAAACCACAAAATGGTGCCCTTCCCCACCAGGGAAGAGGCGGGGAGTGAAGATCAAGATGGGGATCTGTTGCCCCTGTGGATCTGCCACCTGACCATCTCCTCACTTTGCCCCATTGGTGGAGCAGACTTGTGCAATTTGGTACTACAAGATTATGACGTCGACTTCTGACCAAAATAGCTTTCAATGCAGATTCAGCATGATAAATCTGCCATAGAATCATAGAATTGTAGAGTTGGAAGGAACACCAAGGATCATTTAGTCTAACCCGCTGCAATTCAGGAATCTGTTGCTTGGAATGGGGCTCAAACCCTCGATCCTGAGATTGAGAGTCTCATGCTCTGTTGACTGAGCCATCCCAGGCTGTAGCAGCTGAACAGAACCTTGAGGTTCAGAAACAGCATAAATGGCAATGGCATGTGGGTGTGGTACCTTCTTGCCCTACTTGTGAGTGCCCTAGAAAAATCTGATTTCTATTGGAAATAAGATGCTATACCCAATGGGGTTTTGAGCCAATTTAGTGGGGACGGAGGTTTCTAAGGTTTGGGCATCCTTAAATGAGAGATATCTACAATTCACACAAATCTTGGCAAACAAAGAAACTGTCCCCTACAGTCAACCTCAACAAAGTTAAAAATCTCCCCAGACACAATGTTTTGCAAGGGAACCTTCATTAATTGGGGACTTTGCATGTTGTCACAGTTAGTGGCTTTGCCTTTTGCCTGAAAACAGGGCGAATGGCAGGGGAGGGCACAAATCGATTCCTGAGATTGGAGAAGATGAGGAGACCTTCCAAGGCAGTGGGGGTCTGCTCACCTCTCTACCATCCTGTTTAAAAGCCATTGGCTCTTCCAGGAGTTTCAGCAGTCCAGAAGCAAGGGTGGCTCCAGTGGCGTAGCGTGGGGGGTGCAGGGGGGGCCGGCCGCACCGGGCGCAACATCTGGGGGGGGCGCGCTCGCACTCGCAGCTCTCTGCCCCTACCTGGCTCACTCACTCTCTCACACTGCAGTGCTGGCTGTGCGAATCCGATCCGAGCCGCTGGGTCGCCGCCCACTGTGGAGGGGGTGGGTGCCAGGCGTGCGGTGCGGAGAGAGAGCGAGGGACTATCTGGGGGAGGGACAGTGCAGCGGCCGCCCAGCGCAGCACTGAGCACGGGAGAGAACCACACCAGACCAGCCCAGGCAGCAGCAAGAAGAAGCTGGCAGCGGCGGCAGGTTAGGGGTTAGGGGGCGCAAATTACTTGCCTTGCCCCGGGTTAGGGGGCGCAAATTACTTGCCTTGCCCCGGGTGCTGACAACCCACGCTACGCCGCTGGGTGGCTCTCTGACCATTGTTACCCTCCATGTGGGCAGACTAGCACCATCCTTCCCAGTGGCTTCTTCTGCCCTGTTTTGCAGTTTGCTGCTGGGAATGAAGGCTGGCAGCTTTGAGGGCTCTGCCCCTGCTGCTGCACGGCTGAAGCTGCCAGCAGAGACACCAGCTTTTAAGTAGTATAGGAAGGAAGGAAAACAACTTCCTTGGGGTGCCCAATAGAGCCAAATTAAACCCCCTAACCACCAAGCAGGTATTCTAGGTATGCAGGGACAAACATTCAGTCTGCGGCATGTAGAGTGCCAACAAGGTACCATATGACAGAAGAAAGAGCTAAAGCATAAGGCTACATTCACCTTAAGATTTCAGCTGAATCTCACTTTGAAGTGAGGGTTCCTGCCCAGCTCTGCTGAGGTCCGGGCAACAGAGATAACACACCTTCGCAAGCTAAGACCCTTTAAAAGTTTTGTTATGTACTGAGTTGAATAGGATCCAAAATACAGCAGTCTGATTGGTCCTAGAACAATAGGATCCAGAATGCAGCAGTCTGATTGGTCCTAGAACAATAGGATCCAGAATGCAGCAGTCTGATTGGTCCGGAGGAGCCACCCAATCCAGCTCCAGATGGAAGTGAATCTGCAACCTGATTGGCCTACAGGAGAATCCCGGAATTAGCCAATCACCTGTGGCCCATTGTGTAAATAATGTATATAAAGCAGACAGTTTGGGGGAACTTCCAGCTGAATAAAGAACATGAAATCCACACTCGACTCCGAGTATATTTCAAGTTTATTTTATTTTATTTAAAAAACCCATATGCCAGCTTCAGAGCTATCATTCATTCTCTTTGTGGTGGCACTGTCAATCATTTTATTGTGCTAGATCCACGTTTACCAAATGTCCTGTCTTGCCAGTCATCACAACCTGCCCTCTCCTCCGGTTTTCATGTGTGTTTGTCCCTGCTGAGATTCAGAAAGAGCAAAGCTTCTCAAATTGACTCTTCAAAATAGTAACAAGGTGGCCTAACTAGAAACTACAAGTTATTCCAGGTTAGCAATGTGTTTCCCCTCCATCCCTCCCTCCGTCCTTCCCTTCCAACTATCTGCAATTTTTATCAGACAAGCAACTCTTGACCTATATGGCATAATGCTGATTTTGGCTTTTCAGCAAACATCTATTCAGTTAATGAAGCAGAGTGAGACTTACTGTGCATCAAATAAGCCTACCTGAAACTTTAAACTGGTCCCATGCTATGGAAAGTCCCCCCCCCCCCAATAGCCACCTACAAATCAGATTGGGGGTCCAGCCATTTTGGTCCATTTCTAAATTCTCTCACTAAAACATTTTTTAAAGTCTGGACACAAACGATCCAAATTCTGAGCCAAGAAAATGTGAGTTCAGTAGTTTACAAACCATGCACATTTCACTTAGCTCTGCAGTATTTAGTATTCTGCACTCTTTCCTCTGGTTTTGCTGGCCAGGGGGTTGAGCCCAGGAGCTGGCCACAACCATGCCCTATTCATCTCTCTGGCTTTTGGGACACACTTTCAAACTTATCTTACCTGCCATATAGGCTACAGATATGCCATGAAAGGCAGAAAGAAAGCCGAGGAAATGAAATTCTGCACCCAGTTGGTGGTGGTGTTAAAATTTGTAATTCCAAATATGGATTTATCTAGTACATAATGTTGGGATGCATTGTGAATCAAGGGCAACGTCCTCAAGAATTCCTTCTCTAGGAAGGAAGAAACCGTGCACATGCAGGCAGTGTATACGCTGGCAGGCTACTTCATACGCAGGCCAGGGGCAGGAATCATGGGCTGCATGCCAATGGTGCCTGTGTCCTGCCACAAAAGCGGGCAGAAAAACGGGCATGACACTTAACCTTGTGCAACAGGCAACATTCCAGGTAGAAAAACACCAGACGTTTCTACACCCTCACACGGTCCTCCATTTAGGCAAGCAAGAGACATTCCCACTTCCAGCCAGGAAAAAAAAAACTCATGGAGGGCACACAGCAGTGCTGCTGAGGCTGCCATGTTGACCGGAATAGAGGAGACTTCAAGGGTGAGGCCTTAGGGGTGCATTTGGCCTCCAGGCTGAAGCTTCCCCACCATGGCAAGATTTATTTTACATAAGCCTCTTGTTCTTGATCAAGCTCTTGTTGATTGCAGGGAGCTACATGAGCAGACAACCAACTAAGCAGTTTTTTTGTCTGCTGAATGTCATCTTTGTTTGGGTCATTTCTCTCAATTGTTTCTTACCACTGTTTTGTGTGATTGTTGTGCTCCATTCAGATCTATAATTGTCGGTTCGTACTGAATGTGTTTGTTTTGGGTGCAAGAACTCCCAACTCCTCTGCCAGCTGCACGAGGGAGGAAGGGGGTGGGAGGGGCAGCCCTGACTCTTCCGCCAAATGCTGTCCTCTGCTCCACTCCTGTGCTGGTTTCCAGGGGCAGGGGGGAGACTACCTCTGCAGGGCTACTCATTGATGCCATTGGAAAGTATCAGCCCTCAGGCATGGCCCTTCAGAGAGGACCTCAAACACAGGGTGAGTTTGTTGAGAAGCCTGTTCAATTAATCATTCTAAACTATAAATGTCAACATGTGGATACTAGGAAAATATCCAGTGACTATTCACCATCAAGATCTGCAGAGGTGAATCTTTAGGAGCAAATATGTTTCAGCCCAACTAGAGAAGAAAGTGATTCTTGGCTCCTGGCCACTCGACTTCTATTAAGTGAGAGTTGAACTCAGTCAGAAGAAATGCTTTAGAATTTTACTGCACCTGAGGTGTCTAGAGCACTGTCTACTCCACCTGTACGGGATCAGTTTAAATGACTGCAGCCTGAGGACGTGGACAAACTGCTTGAAGAAGTGCAGCCAACCACTTGCCCACCTTGACCCTTGCCCACCTTGGCTTCTTAGAGCTAGCCATGGGGAGTTGACTGGGTAGGTCCAGAGACTGATTAATGTTTCACAATAAGGGAGAGGTATTTCCTCAAGAATACCTTCCTGGACCCACTTGGGACAACTATCGCCCAAGTGTCAAATATCCTTTTTAGAGGCAAATCCTCAAGAAGGTGGTGACAATTCATATATGTGCTATTTAAGACATATATAAAGCCTCCTAGAGTCATAGAATTGTCGAGTTGGAAGGAGCCCTGAGGATCATCTAGGATCCTCTGGGAGATGTCATCAGTAGTTTTGGAGTGAAGTGCCACCAATATGCCAACGGTACCCAACTCTCTCTTTCTCTTTGTTCAAACTGAATCAGGAAGGGGAGTTGAAGTGCTTGAAGGTGGTGATGGGCTGGATGTGGGCCAATAAACAGAAGCTGAATCCTGAAAATGCAACGGTGTTATGTGTCCTGAGCTCTCACACCCAGGAGGTGGGCAGGTGGCCAGCCTTGGATGGGGTTGCACTCCCCTGGAAGCAGCTGCTATGCATTTTGGGGGTGCTCCTGGATTCAACACTGTCACTGGAAGCTCAGGTGGCCTGGGGGACCAGGAAAGTCTTTTTCAGCTTTGGCTGGTTCTTTGGAACATAGATGATTTGGCCACTGTACTCCATGCTTTGGTGACTTCCAGATTGGATTTTTGCAATGTTCTCACATTGGCGTTTAAAACCCTAAATGACTCAGGCTCCAAATACCTGAAAGCCTGCCTCCTTCCCTACAGACACTCTTGAGTGCCAAGCCTGGTTGTTCCACCACCCTCAGAAGCTCAGGGATGGCGGCCCAGGAGAGGGCCTTCTCTGTGGCAGCCCTTAAGTTGTGGAATTCCCCACATCTGGCTCCTTCATGCTCAGGTGCATACATATTCTTTCCCTTTTCCACTAAGTCATAAATTCTCTGACTGATCTTGGGTTGTCCTTTTTTTCTGCTCAAGTAAGATATGCTGCTTAGGCAAAACATGGGAGGAATTCCAATAAAGATAAAAGGGTTAAAAAAATCTTACTGGCCAAATTTCTCAGGAGTATTTTGTGCATCCTTAGATGTCCACTGAATTCTGCTTGAAGCAAAATTCAAAGTGAATTTGTAAGTTTTTCCTATCTGCAGAATTTCAGATATCCTACGGAGCATCTCCTAAACAGAGTCCTGATATGACTGGTGACATTTCTCAGAGTCCCTCCTTACTTGTTCTCATTCTTTCAGGGGCTGATATAATCTCAGGGGCAGGCAACCATTTTGCCTCAAGGCTGCATGTGGCTGTGGGCTGGGTCACAGCCAGTGGTGGGAAGTGTCTGGACTTCCCCTCCTCTCCCATGAAAGCACTTCCCCTACTTCATTTCTCACACAGAGACACATAGACCTCCCCCCTCCTCCTGGTTCATGGTGATCCCTACTCTCTGCCCAGCAGATTGGTGCTGAAAACTGCACCTTGACACACTCTGCAGCTTGGGGAAGGGGCTGTTGACTCCGCTACGAAACACAGAATGCAGCTGCTCCAAATAGCTCAGTATTGTCAACACTGATTGGCAGCAGCTGTGCAGGGTGTCAGGATGAAGTCTTTCTGTGCCTGATGTGGAGATGTTGGGAATTACTTCTGAGTTTGCCATTTTGTTTTCTCTAGCAGGGCAACATAGCAAAGATCTTGGGTGAGGGAACAACATAAAAGAGAAATGGTTAAGCATCATCTTCTTGCAGTGTCCCCTAGCGGTTGAGACCAGGAATGGGCCAAGTCACAGTCTCTTTTCCTTTCCACATCTTCTCCAGCTCCTTGAATTGCTTCCTGTGGGAGATGCCACGCCTGCAGAAGCTTGCAAAATTCTGGCTCCAGGCACAGCTGCTTTTACACGCTGCAGCTATCAGAATAATCCCTCTTCTCTGGCCATGTGGAATAAAGTGCAGCAAAGGGAGTGCCCACTCCTAGCTGTTTGTTTGCAGTTTTGATCAGTGACTTGGAACGAGCCTGGCTTGTGTGTCTCCAGACAAAGAGCTGCTCCGAGGAGATTAAGGCCCAGGGAAGAGGGCTGTAATTACCTTCCATCTCACTTTTCATAAATATGTAAAAATATATATATTAAGAAAGTGCACTCGGCAGAGCCCACCCGCACCACAGTGTGACCTTTCAGAAACAATATGTGCTGGGAGGCACATCAGCACGCCAGGCAGGCGTTGCCATGGCAAACACCGAGCACAGAAACACATTGCAATTAAAGAGAGAGGGAAGGGGGGCACCCAAGAAAGCCCCTAGTATGTGTAGCAGGGGAGAAGCTCATTCTGTTTCAGTAAAATTCCCTTTTGCTGCAAATAAATGTTGTAGAATCTTATTACTCCCCATCTTTCTCCTTCTCATGAAGGAAGCATGCAGTGTCAGAGCCATGAAGAGTGAAAGGAAGGTCTTCTTGTCTGGGCTTTCCTTGAATTGTAGAGTTAGAGGGGACCCACATGGTCCTTGAGACCAACCCTCTAAAATGGAAGAATCTCAACTGCATTGTGCATGATAGATGGTCACCCAACCTCCAAGGAAGGAGAGCTCACCACTTTCCAAATGGGTCTGTCCACTGTTGAACTGTTTACTGTCAGAAAGTTACTGTCTAGTCGGAATTTCCTTTCTTGTAACTTGAAGCCATTGGTTCAAGTCCTACCCTCTGGAGCCGGAGAAAACAAGCTTGTTCCATCTTCCATGGGACAGCCCTTGAGATATTTGAAGATGGCTATCATATCTCCTCTCAGGCTAAACATATCCAACTCTCTCAACTGTTGGTTTGGTTTCCAGACCCTTGTCATCTTGGTTGCCCTCCTTGGTTGCCCGCACGTGTTCCAGCTTTTCAATTTCTTTCTTAAATGATGGCACCCAGAACTGGACACATTACTCCAGGTGGGGTTTGACCAAGGCAGAATAGAATGGTAGTATTACTTTCCTTGATCAGTGTACTTTTGTTAATGAAGCTAAGAATAGAATTACCTTTTTTGCTGCTGCATCACATTGTTGACTCATGTTAAGCTTATGGTCTATGAAGGCCTCTAGGTCCTTTTCACATCTACTACTGGTGAGTCAAGAATAAAACCATAAATATGAACTTTCTTGCTTCTTCCTTGATGCTGCTGGGGCAGGATAGAATCCCCCAAGCCTGACATTGCTTTGGCATTGTTGGTCACCTTATCCAAGACCAGGTGGGATTTTTTCCCAGTTGGCAAATTGGATCCAGTCATCTGGTTTTTGCCACCCTCATAGCAATCATCCTAAATTTGGTGGTTTAGATATTGGGTAGGTGCAGCCTTGGATGGAGGAGAGGTTGTAGTCTTTGCCTGGTGCTCAAAAAAGGGGGTTATCCCATTAAAGCCAGTGTGGTGTAGTGGTTAAGAGCGGTAGTCTCGTAATCTGGGGAACCAGGTTTGCGTCTCTGCTCCTCCACATGCAGCTGCTGGGTGACCATGGGTTAGTCACACTTCTTTAAAGTCTCTCAGCCCCACTCACCTCACAGAGTGTTTGTTGTGGGGGAGGAAGGGAAAGGAGAATGTTAGCCGCTTTGAGACTCCTTCGGGTAGTGATAAAGCGGGATATCAAATCCAAACTCTTCTTAAAGGGATTCAGGGCAGATTCTTCTGTCTGGATGCCAAGGCAGGGTCAGGATCACAGCACTCCCCAGGTGCAATCCAGTGGGGGAGTTACTCCTTTGTGTAGTTTAAGAACTCTCTCTCTCTTCCGATTGACTCCACATGTGTTTCCAGCAGGCGGGCCAGAAGTGGGTGGTCCTACCCAATGTCTATGCCAAACCTCTTACATCTGTAGTTCATAAAGTTGTAGTCTGATTTGACCCAAACACTAGTTGCCATGTCTCATTAATCATAGAATTTGGGTGGTTCCTTGGGCAGGGGAACTCCTGGGCATGCAATCACACACACATCATCTTGTTGCATACTGGGGAAGACTCTACACCTTTGGGTTTTTATGATTCTTGGTTGCTGTTGGGACATGTTCTATTTGCCAAATGAGCTTATCTCGTGGAGTTCAGGAATTTGGGGTTCTCTCTGATATCAAACCACAAAATATTCTTAGAATTAGGTCCTATGGAGCACAGTAGCAGAACAACAGCAAATCGCTCTTGTTTTCAGAACCCAGCACAATGTAATTTGTCCTTGAAGCTTCTCTAAGCTTTTATTTTCAGTAATGATTCATGAGCATCCCACTGCTCACTCTCAAAGGATGATAAAGGCCACCACAGGTACTTTATGCTACCTACTACCAAAGCATTCACCACAAGTGCCAGTTGGAGGAAGTCTGCTTACGACAAAGGTGTTGTGACCTGCCACTTTCCCCAGTGGAATAAAAGGGATGTGGGGAGATCAGTGCTGTGTAGGTATCAGTGACTGTCTTGGAAGAATTGATAAAACTAGGATCATGTGTGGTAGAGACTTGCAATGGCAACAGGTATAGAAAGAACAGAAGACACCTGATAGGAGTGGCTTCCGTTTTTCCTGAGCCAGTCACCAGGAAAGTGGAAGAAGAGCAGGTATCAGCTGAGGTGCTGGTTCCAAAACATAGGTGTCTGCCCAAGAGACTGAGACACTTGCATCTCCTGAGAAGACTCTTCAGGTAACCATCTCAACCTGGGCTTCCTTCGCACTAGAGCCCTTTAGTAGCATTGATAAAGCATTTTCTCAAACAACTGACTATTTTGCTAATGATGAGATGCCTGTTCACAGTGGAAGACTCCCAGATTGATCTGAATGAGAGGTATGTTTGCACAGGGTGTGTCAGGACAAACACAGATAACAGTGTATACTCCCAACTCAGGCAAAACAGAATTTGTCTGCTATCTGGCTGCATAGACACCATATATTTAAATCACATTTGAAGCACACACCCCTCCCAGGAACCCTGGAAACCATAATTCACCCCTCACAGAGTTGCAATTCCCAGCACCCTTAACAAACTACAGTTTCCAGGATTCTTTAGGAGAGAGAGTTTTTAAATGAGCTTTAATGTTATGGTGTGTGCATGGCTCTGAATGTTGGTGGGGAGCTCAGTTGTTCTTTAGGGTTTTTGGCAGAGAGCGAGCGAAGCTGCTGCTGCAGCCGTGACAGGGGGGCTTCCCTTTGGGGGCGCCAGCAGGGAGGAGGAATGGAAGAGGAGCAAGGGAGTGATCAGACATCTCTCTCAGCATGTAGAGTTTGCAAAGGGGCAGAAGAAGCAGCAGCAAGGGATCCTGCCGTGAGCTGCAGCTTCTTTCTCAGTGGCAACAGCCCTTGCTTACGTTGGGTAGCGCTAATAAGAGAGTGTGCAAAAAGCAGTCGTCTTGTTATTACTTAGGCCTTCTGCAGGGAAGAGGATTGGGCTGTGAAGCAAAGGGAAGGCAGGAAAGGGAGGCATCTGTCTGTGTTGGAATGAATGGTGCCTGGTAAGCAAAAGTGAGAAGGAAGGGGGAAATATAAGGGAGAAAGGATTTAAAAAGAAGTCATGGAAGATAATGGAAGCTGGAGTGAGAATTGCATTTGTTCTCACAGACTCACTGGAGCTAGTGTTTGGCTTTCTTCGTGATCCAGAGGGACCTGTTTGGTGTGGATTTTGAGTCTAACCCACATATTCACTAGGGCTGCCATATTCCCAAAAGTGAAAATCGGGACAAAGTGACCCAGATACCATTTTGACAGTCCTTTTCCTGTACATGTCCAGGTAAACGCAGACGTATGGTAGCCCTATATTCACTAACGTTGGCATTACTGTATGTACTTGTCCTTGATTTGTGCTTGTGACGGTCTAGAGCAGGGTTTCCCAAACTTGCGTCTCCAGCTGTTTTTGGACTACAACTCCCATCATCCCTAGCTAGCAGGACTAGTGGTCAGGGATGGAGACCCTAGTTTGGGAAACCCTAGTCTGGAAAATGTTATAATCCTGCACACACTTACCGGGGAGCAAACCTAATTCTCCAGCGTCCCTGGCAGCCTTGCAAGCAAAGGAGCACCACGATTTGCAACTACATTTGCCTCCTCCAGTGGCCTTTCAGAGGAACTTGTTGCCTTTCATGCTCTCCTTTGCAGACATCAAGGGGATGCCAGCTTCCCCTGTCAGCTGATCTCCATGCCGGCATGCCTCATTTCTATCAGAGAGCACAGCCTTGCGAGTTCTGCATTCAGCAGAGCTGGTATGGAGATGGAGCTTTCAAGTCTAATCAGCCTTTGCTACCTTTTTTTCGCACTGACTGATCCTGGATCTTAGGCCAAGCTATTACTAAAGCTTTGCTTTAGGGCTTGTATCAGGTCTTGCTGTGAAAGGGAAAGGCACAATCACCTTGCCATGTGTGCGCATCATGTGCCCTCTGACCTAACTCAAGCAAAGGCAGCCTGAAGCCAGGGGGAGGGGGATTGGCAAGGCCACGCTTTGGAAGCGAAGCTCACAAAGGTTTTGCTACATCAGTGAGACGGAACTTCTCACAGCACCAGCAGCCCACCCCATCACTCCCCAAAAGAGTCCTTGGAGTCTTGCATCAGCTCCAATATATTTTTTAACTTGCCTGCCTGTGGCTAGAGGCAAGCATTTTCCTCACATCTTCTCTCCAGTAGTTACCATGAACAGGGGCAGAAGAGATGTCACCCCTGCCTTTCTCTTTCCCAGACAGTTCTTGGAGTTGTTGTTTGGGGTATAGCTAGAACAATGGATCTACTTGGCCATATTAGGAGCTGAGGAAACCAAGCCAGGGACATAAATCTGGAGCATCTTAGTGTCCCTCACTCCATGAGCTGGGTGGGCATTCTTCTGTATCACTCCTCTCTGCAACACAGAGGGTGCGTTTGAGTTTGGGGGAGGGACTCAAATGGGTAGGGTTGTCATGACCAAACCTCTGCCATGGGTAGTGCCAGACCTGCTGACAGCCCTGTGGGATGGGCCCTATCCAACAAAGTGCTTCCACACAGAACCAGCCCACCCATGAGGCAAGGTGAGGCAACCACCTCAGGCGGCAGATCCAGCCTCCAAGGAATGCATTGCTCACTGCTGCTCTGGTGTGCTGCTTGAAGGCCAGATTTGCCTCCTTCTCGGCAGTCTCCCCTCTCCCAATGCTGCCTCTACAGTGGCCTCTTGGCAAATGGGAGGCACTGCTGGTCTCCTCCCACCCTTGTTCCCAATGTATATCTTTATTTCCTGCCGTCTTTGCTGGCCAGGATCTGTGTGCCATTTTGTGGTTTGCAGAGAGAGAGGCACACACAGTTGGGGGCTGGCAAGTGTCTGAGGGAAGCGGGGTTGGATCAGTAGCTTTTTAAAAGAAATAAAGAACCACTAACTATCATTGGCCTATTTTATTTCATCATCGTCGTCATTATTACTACTGTTGGCCGAGATTAAGCAGTTCCAATCTTTGGCAGATCGGAAAGAGGGGTCTGAGTCCAGTGTCTCTGAGAAGCAAGGTGTGTGGAAAATACATAGAACAAAATAACTCAAGTTTAATTAAAAAGATTCACACGCAAAGTCCCACACCTCCTCCCAAGGGGGAGATAAATCCCTACTAGCAAGAATAAAATGGAGTGAAATCACTCACAAATACTAGCCTGAAAACTGAAGGGAGGAGGGAACGAAAGGGAGGTTGCTAATACTGCACTATAGCATTCTTGTTTCTTTGCAAAACTTCAAACCAAAAACAAAGGATACCAAAAAAGAAAACAGAGAGAAAGAAATGAAAAGGAACTCAAATGCACCACCAGCCCTTTAGCAAAGGAGATAACACTGTTCTCTAATAAACCTTTGCACAAACTCAAATCAAAAAAGGAGGAGGAGGAGGAAGAGGCAGCACTGTAGCCGGCCAGCCTTGTTGGGTGAGGCAGACGTATTTCTAGCTGAGGCATTTGGACGGGGCACATAGTGCCAGACAATCCCGACTCCACTCACTGGTGGAGGGGAGGTAAGGGCCAGGCCAGGGAAAGGCAGAGAGTGTTTTGACCTACATAATGGGATATTATTATTATTATTATTATTATTATTATTATTATTACATTGTTGCACACCACCCCAATCTCCGAGCTGGGCGAGATTCCAGGAGCTTACCCAGGGTTCGTGTTTCCTTTTGGAAATAAGGCACAAAGGAGACTGTGGTGTCTTTATGATATATGGTGTTTTTTTACTGGGTTCTATCCTGGGTCCGTTGTTGCTCTATGTCTTTATAAGTAACTTGGGTAAATGAATTGAAGGTACGCTCATCAAATTTGAAGATGAAACCAAATTGGGAGGGGTAGCTAATGCCACAGAAGACAGACTTGGGATTCAAAATGACCTTCACGGATTGGAGCACTGAGCCTAAACTAACAGAATGAAATTCAGTAGGGACAAATGAAAGATTCTACACTTGGAATAGCCAGCTACACAGATATAAGATGGGGGACACAAGGCTTGCCAGCAGTACATGTGAAAAGGATCAAGAGGACTTAGTAGAGCACAAGTTTAACAAGACTCAACAGTGTGATGCAGCAGCAGCAAAAAAAGCTAAGGCTATTCTAGGCTGCATCAAAAGAAGTATAGTGTCCAGATCAAGGGAAGTAATAGTCCCACTCTATTCTGCTTTGGTCAGACCGCACCTGGAGTACTGTGTCCAGTTCTGGGTGCCACAATTTAAGAAGGTTGTTGGCAAACTAGACAGTGGAACAGACAGTAAGAGCTGTTCAACAGTAGAATGGGCTCTCTTGGGAGGTTGTAGAGTTAGAGGGACCTCTGAGGGTCATCTAGTATAACCCCCTGCAATGCACAAAGCTCAACTAAGGCATCCAGAACAGATGGCCATCCAGTCTCTGCTTAATATCCTCCAATGAAGAAGAGTCCATTACCTTCTTTGGTAGCCTGATCCACTGATGAACAGCTCTTGCCACCAGAAAGTTATTTTCCAGTCAACTATCTCGCTGCAGCAATTTGAGCTAGTTGAAATTTCTGGTAAAGGTCAGGTTAACAGAAAATTTATTATGAACACCAGAACTGGCAGTGCCATTTTTCTAGAAAGTGAGGTGTTGGAACTCATCATGTGCACCTCCCTCATTATTTTAGAATTATTATTATTATTATTATTATTATTATTAATACCCCACCCATCTGGCTGGGTTTCCCCAGCCACTATGGGCAGCTTCCAACAGAATATTAAAATACAATAACCTATTAAACATTAAAAGCTTCCCTAAACAGGGCTGCCTTCAGATGTCTTCTAAAAGTCTGGTAGTTGTTTTCCTCTTTGACATCTGGTGGGAGGGCGTTCCACAGGGCGGGTACCATTAGCTGTCGTTTCCGGGTCACCTTCAAAGGTAGCCCCACATAGAGCACATTGCAGTAGTCCAAGCGAGAGATTATGGTGCCCACCTGAGAGGTGCTGGAACTGGGTTCCGGCAAGTCCCAGCTGGAAAAGTGCCAGGAGAACTGGCATATTTTTTGTTTCATTAAAAAAAGGGGGATGTTAAGCATGCAGTGAAGACGGGGATACCAAACAGTGTGAAGCAAACAAGTTTTAACTAAGAAGTTAAATACTCATGTGGAGCTTGATTTCTTAAAAAGTCAGTTTTAATCTTGTATTATGTCAAAACTAATACAATAGAGAGGGGCGCGGGTGGCGCTGTGGGTTAAACCACAGAGCCTAGGGCTTGCCGATCAGAAGGTCGGTGGTTCGAATCCGCACGACAGGGTGAGCTCCCGTTGCTCAGTCCCTGCTCCTGCCAACCTAGCAGTTCAAAAGCACATCAAAGTGCAAGTAGTTAAATAGGTACCACTCTGGAAGGAAGGTAAACGGCGTTTCCGTGCACTGCTCTGGTTCGCCAGAAGAGGCTTAGTCCTGCTGGCTGCATGACCTGGAAGCTGTATGCCGGCTCCCTCAGCCAATAAAGCGAGATGAGCGCCGCAACCCCAGAGTCGGTCATGACTGGACCTAATGGTCAGGGGTCCCTTTACCTTTACCTTAATACAATAGAGACTGGTTAAGAAACAGAGTAAAAGCACACTGCAGTGCAACCACAGCCGAGCATTAGGGACAGTGGTGCTGAGAACAACAAGCACAACTTCCTTGCTGAAATTAATGAGACTGAAACCTGCATAACAGACTTATAAACATGCTTGATAAACATGCAGGAAAGCTTTCTAAATGGTAGGTTCACAAGACACACACACGGAGGGAGGGAGAGGGAGAGAAGTGCATAGCATCTCAAAATTATAACTTTAGAACAGTTGCAGCTCCCAGTTTTCCCTAGAATTAAAGAAAAAATGTACCCAAATTAAGATTAGCTATCCTTCCTTACAGTAAATCCCCATTGCTTCTCATTGCTTCTCTTCAGCACCATGTAATGGTTTGTACAGTTTGGTTATAAGTCAACGACTTGTAGTTACATGTCAGAGGCACACACATACCCCCCAATTATTTCTGCCAACACCCACTGTTGAATGTAAGAAAAGTATTGTTGGCTCAAACTCAGGGTCCAGCTAGTCCAACAGCCTCCTTCCAATTGTAACTGGACCAATGCTTCTGTGAAGTCCACAAGCAGGGCAAAATGGCCACACAATCATTGCTGTCCCACAACTGCTATTTGGTGGCATACTGGCACTGAACCAGGGGCTTCTATTTGCACAGCCAATAGCTGCAGGTAGGCTGTGCCATTTTAACATTCACCTAAGGTAGTAGCCATCGCCACATTCTATGACAGTAAATTCCATAAATTGATTAAATATTGTATGAAAAAGTAATGTCTTTTGTCTTCAGTGAATCTACTGTTAATGAATCATTGTGAGACTACAAGTTTTAGTGCTATATAAGAAAAAGAAAACGCTCTACTCACTTTCTCCATAAAATGTGCAATTTCCTAAACCTCAGTCATGCTTTGCTTCTGAGCAACTCTATCTGGAATGAAGTCTTTGAATATTAGAGACTGTATATTATAACTCAACTAGTGGAGAGTGCCTGGTGCTGCCCAGGAATTTGAAGAAACAAAATGTATTGTGATTTTTATATGGGCAGTGTAGCTTGTGAGTGTTGAGGCTGTGTGCACACACATGCACACACACACCAACCCAAAGGTCTGTCCTGACCCATGGAACGCCTGACTCAGCCCAGAAACAACTTGTGTGTGGGAGGATGCTAATGTTTAATTATGGTTTGTTTGATCCATCATCTTGATCCAACATGGTGTCTGGCATCCAAATATAATGAAGCCTGTCTCCTCCAGGTTGCCAGGTTGGGTGACTCTATCTCCAGAGCTATCCAAATTGGAGCAGGTTGGATCCATCATGCCAAATTTTGGCATAGTAACTGGGTAACAATATCTTCAAGTGTTTACAAAGCACGTTTGGACCCAATTTGGTAATTGGGTGGAGTCATGCCGAAGTCACGGGCTACCATCTTGATTCAAAATGGCCTCTGGCATCCAAACGTAGACAGAAATGGCTGCCACCCCCTCAGAAACCCTTGTGCTGAGTTGGGTGACAATATCTTCAGAGGTATCCAAATTTGAGCAGGTTGGAACCATCAACAGTATCTCCAGAGCCATCCAAATTGGTGCCGGCAGGATCTGCCACACGAAATTTGGCGATGCCTTGCCAAATGTGGCAATGATATCTTCAGAGGTGCAGTTTGGACCCGTCACAGCAAAGTTACATTTTGGTCCACCAGCCTCAGGGACCCTCGTGCCAAATTTGGCGATGATGTTTCAAGAGCTGTCAGGATGCATAGAGAACAAATGGACTAACCCTTTCCCAAAATATATAGTAGATATGTATATTATGCAGTCCCATGAGAGTCCCTTGAGAGTCCCATGGACTGCAAGAAGATCAAACCTCTCCATTCTGAAGGAAATCAGCCTTGAGTGCTCACTGGAAGGATAGATCGTGAAGCTGAGGCTTCAATACTTTGGCCACCTCATGAGAAGAGAAGACTCCTTGGAAAAGACCCAGATGTTGGGAAAGATGGAGGGCACAAGGAGAAGAGGACGACAGAGGACGAGATGGTTGCACAGTGTTCTCGAAGCTACCAGCATGAGTTTGACCAAACTGCGGGAGGCAGTGGAAGACAGGAGTGCCTGGCGTGCTCTGGTCCATGGGGTTACAAAGAGTCAGACACGACTAAACGACTAAACAACAACAACAACAACAACAACAACAACAATGTATATTATAAGTAATATGTACAGCACATAGTAAGTGGGGCGACCCCATCCAAAACACTACTTATTCCCAAATGCAGAGAGTCACCGGAAGCTGCCCTTTGTAGCTCAGTACTTTCTGAATGCCAGGAAAGCCACTGCTTGCCACTCTATGCTGGCTGGCAGTGGCTTCCCTAGCTTCCAGAAAGAAATATTTCCCAGCCTTACCTGGGGCATTCTTCATGCAAAGCATGAGCTACACTTTCTCCTCAAAACACTTTACCCTGGAATTCCTTTAAAGATGAAATCTGCTTGTAGCTGTGCTGAAGGCACGTGGAAGAAGAAAATGCATTGTTTGGGAAACAACACATTGTGCTGTATCTAATTTGCCTATGAAGTTCTGCTTGTATGTTAAAAGGGATACTGTTGTTGATTTTAACAAAAACAAATTACTGACGCCTTTAAAGCAAATGCTGTAAAATTTGTAGATTATACACAGTATGTTGCATGTAAGATTAAATTTAGCATGTACTAATAGAAAACCCATAGGGAACATAAATCAATGCACCATCAAACCCAGTGATCACAATCTCTGTATATCTGCGTGTTCTGTAGCGCATGTCTCTGTAGGTGTGAATCTGCATATCAAGTTCTGACACAAATCTATTCACCAGTGCACATCTGCGCATGGCTGTTTTTATGTGTCAATGTGTGTGTGCTTCTGAATTACAGAGTACTCCTATTAGCTATTTATTTAACCTCATTTTGCAAGCGGGTGAATTCCCTTAGCTGAAGCGCACGGCTTTATTACCACCAATCAGGGATATTACTCTTCTTTCAAATGACAAAGGAATTGCAATTAGTGGTTTCTTTAGCTCGAGGCCTGAGAAATCAGCTACAGCAAACACTGGGGAGGCCCAACACGTAAGAATTAATGCAGTTGGGGGGGGCATGTTGGGAAGGTAGGCGCTAATGCTCCACTTTGAGTGATACTTATGGTCTTGTGTTTCTTGGTCCCTGGCTGTGACGATAGACATGTGGATTCATGTGTGTTTGTACATGCTGCACATCTAGTTACCTGCTAAAAAGAAAGGAGGACAAACACGCAGGCCCAAGGGTGATAGGTCAATTATGATTTCTTGAACTTTCTTATTTTTCTAGTCTTAAGAGTTCCATTGTCCACATTTCCACATCAGTAAGGATTGGGGGGGGGCAGTCCTCATGAAAATTCATCCGCATTTCAGTGTGCATCTCTCATAATAAACATTTTTTGTAAGCAGTCTTGCCTAATATACACATTTTTGCAAAGCAGTTTCCTCTAATATATAATATAATATAGTATGTTAATTTCACCAATAAATGCATTTTCATGCACACTTTACCCTAATTGGAGTGTAAAATTCAGAGAGTTGCAATTTTCAAAAGATTGCTGTGTTTAGGTTCGTATATTGTTTCAGAAAGCGCAAGTTAGGTAAGTTTGCTTTTAATTTCTCTTCCATCTCTACCAGACACACATATGCAAATAAACACATCCATGCAAGCACATATGTGTGATCGACCATCGTGTGTGTGTGTGTGTGAATGCATTTATGACCAGCAAGATACAGCAACATGCATGACAAGGACTGAGAGTCTGACAGAACCAATGTCTCTGTTTGCATGCATGTGTGAGATCAATTCTGGTATCCTTGTGGCACCTTTATTTTATTTATAAAAGTATTTATAGACAACTATGGCATTAAAATAGGGGGACGAGGGTGGCGCTGTGGGTAAAACCTCAGCACCTAGGACTTGCTGATCGCATGGTCGGCGGTTCGAATCCCCGCGGCGGGGTGCGCTCCCATCATTCGGTCCCAGCGCCTACCAACCTAGCAGTTCGAAAGCACCTCCGGGTGCAAGTAGATAAATAGGGACCGCTTACCAGCGGGAAGGTAAACGGCGTTCTGTGTGCTGCGCTGGCTTGCCAGATGCAGCTTGTCACGCTGGCCACGTGACCCGGAAGTGTCTGCGGACAGCGCTGGCTCCCGGCCTATAGGGTGAGATGAGTGCACAACCCTAGAGTCTGGCAAGACTGGCCCGAACGGGCAGGGGTACCTTTACCTTTACCTTTATGGCATTAAAATAAATCAAGGGCATTTACAACATTATATATACATTTTCTACCTAGGAAAAATCCCACATGTGCACAGGGACACAATCCTTTACAGAAGCATTCCTACTTGACATTGCATCCATGTGCATGAACTATACAGCTACTCCTATGGACCCAGGTGGTTTGCTAGGAACAAAAAGAAGTCTTTCAGGGCCATTGTGCCCCAATGTGCCAACAACACCTGGATTCATGCCATCTTCTTTTCAACCTGCAGCCACCAAACAATGACTTGTGAGCCTTCAGATTCCCAGTGGTTGCTCTTTTGTTGGTGCATCTCATCCTTGCCTCAGTCCAACCCCCTCTGCAGAATCCTTGGCTATCCTACCAAGGGCATTTCTGCCTTTCTTGGGATATGCTTATCCTGTTTGCTCTCCAACAGCTTGAAGGGGCAACTACCAGGTGGGGGTGATTGGGAAGATGAGTTGCCAAGCATCCAAGAACCACTTTGCCCCATACCCTGAATGAATAGCCTTCATTAACCTAAATGCCAACATCATTTCCACAGGTGGTTGTTATGGGATTTTCCCTGCCAAGTTGGCATCTAGGGATTTCCCTCCCCTGGTGCACATGTCAGGCCTCAGCCACTGAAAATAAGGCAGCCTGGAAAATGTTTTGTGGCATTTTGTGCAGAGATGTGTGCTTGTTTGTATGTGTTGTCCTGTGAAACTGAGGATATTGGTTGCCTGAATTGAGGTCGTGGCTAAAATATCAACCGTGTGACGACAATGACATTGTGGGGTCTTGCCAGCTTTAGTACTGAAGAGTTGGATAATATTTTCTCCTCCTCCTCACATACACCAGCATATTAATAACATTGCTATGTCACATTTATATAGCACTGGCATTATCACACATAATTCAGCGGCCAGGTTGCTCATCAGGGCAAAACGGTTTGAGCTTATTGCAATGATCCTGGCCCAACTGCACTGGCTGCCAATTAGTTTCCAGGCCCAATTCAAAGTGCTGGCTTTGACCCGTAAAGCCTTAAATGCACCAGGACTGCAATACCTCAAGGACTGCCTGTCTCCATATGAACCAACCTGGACCCTTCTTCAAGTGCCTCCTCCACGTGAGGTCCAGAGGGTGGCAGCATAAGAATGGGCCTTTTCTGCAGTGGCTCCCCGTTTGAGGAATGCTCTCCCCAAGGGAGGCTCGCCTGGTGCCTTCATTACACATCTTTAGGCAGAAACATTTCTTTTCAACCAGGTGTTCAGCTGATTAGCATTCTATGGTTTTTAAAAATATGTTTGTAGGAGGGGGATTATTGGTTTCTGTTTGTTTTTGTTTTATTGTATATTCTGTATTTTCATTTTGCATTTTTTTCTGTTGTGGACTGCCCTGGGAACTTTGGGTGAAGGGCGGTATACAAATTTAATAAATAATAATAACAAATATCATGTTGAAATCCTTGTTCTGTAAGTAGGTCAGTGTTATCATCTCCATGGTGTATGGGAGGTGCGAGGAGGGGGGTGTTGGACTGAGAGATTGGTCTGCCCACGGCCATCCAATTAGTTCCCGGCAGAGGCAAGAGCTGAACTAGGGCCTCCCTGCTTTATAGCTCAGCCTCTTAGCCACTCAGCCATCAGCACTGGTCCCTCCCTTTCCAACCCAACGACTTACGCTCCCAGCCATGTGCTCGTTCCATGTATTCCGCAGTCCCTGTGACTGAGTGCTTGTTCACTTACAAATGGTGCGATGGACAGTGTCATGCCTTGTGCGGCCCAGTCTCTGATGCTCCGGGAGGCCCTTCCCTTTCTCGGCCGGGAGAGGGGTCTGATTCCCTCCCCTCGCCGTTGCGCTGAGGCTGGGAGCCAAGGGATGTCACACAGAGATACATCCACAGCTCCCGCAGCTTTGATATCACAGCGAACAGCTCCTGCTTTGATGGTGCCTGGAAAGGACACCAGGCGGATGGTGAAGTGACAGGTCCAGAGATGCCGAGGGGTGGAAATGAAGCCGCTTCTGACAGGAGCGCTCCTCATCTTGTGCCGCCCTGTAGCATTTCATCTTTCTCAATACAGCGTTTGCAGAGTCCCAAAGGCTTCAATTAGCCATAGCTCAAGTGAGCCCCTTTTCTAAGGAGGGGGGAGGGGGGGACTTGAGGCTGCCTCCAAGCCTGTGCAGAGAGAAGCACCAGGCAGCAATGCAGGCTGCCTGGCAAAGGACTCAGCACGGAGTCAGTTAATGCTCAGCAGAGGATGGGAAGGAGCAGAGGGAGGAGCAGCAGCCGGTTCCAATGAGAAAGATGTGGCTGGTGGTGGGGCACTGCAGAAGAGAGCCAAGTTGGCACGGCGCATTTGGTAGTGGTGCACAATGGGGCCACTTGGGTGGGACAGACAATATAAAAGCAAGTTCTGCAGCACCAATAGAGCAATATTACTTTTGTGTGCAATCCCTGCAGCGGAACTGTAAATGCAGGTTGCAGATGGAGCGTGAGGCTGACACAACGGCCACTGACCTAGCCATAGCCACAGGGGACTTCCTGGCTCACAGCTAATACTCTTAGCCACTGCAATAAATCACCTAGAGGCGGAGGCATAGGTAATATGTGCATTAAGGATGTTGGCCCAGACAGCTCAGTGCAACCTTTGTATTCAGAGGCAGTGATAGACCTATGATTTCCAGATGCTAGAGGCAAACAACAGGGGTTGCCTCTTTCCGTCTTGCTCTACTGGAGGCAGAACGCTGGAGCACATGGACCCAGCATAGGCTGTTCTCATGCACAGAGAACTGTGTGGTACAGCATTACAAGGTATTGACCCAGGACAATGCTACAATATTCACAAGCGGAGATAGCCAGCATTTATGGCCACACAACAGCACACACTCTCCCTGGGATGCAGGTGACAATGGAGCACACGGCAGATGCCACCGTGGGGAGGGTGCTGGAACTGCAGCCCACATCGCGTTGCAGCCTTCACGATTCTCAGCGAGATAAAACAAGCCAAGCCAACTTAAATTCTGGGCCCGTTTTGAAAAGGCAGCTACTGCTGCTGCTGCTGACTGTGCTGTATGCCTGTTTGAATTGCTGATGAAGGTGCTTACAGCTGCTTTATTGCACACCGTCCAATAAGTCGGAGCTGCGAGCAGCTGCCTCTGCATATTCCCCCCATCACCATGTAATGCTGAGGTCTTTGCAGTTGTTATTAGGCATAAAGCACAAGATGTCTTGCCTAGCTAGAGTCTAATAGGCTGCCTGCAACTCCACATAGGGGAGAGCGGGGCTCCACGTCTCTTAAACTGTTAACAACCCAGCTCACATTGGAGAAAGCTGTGCTAGGCTTCCAGTCGGCCTCTTGCGCAGATGGGAGATGAGGAGAGCAGAAGGCTGGGAAGGGGGGGGGAGGGTGCTAATACGAAAGCTCTTGTTTCAGGAAACTAAGCACCAATGAGAACACTGGAGCAATGAACAGGAAATTTAGTAACGGCTTTGGGAATTCGCTTCAATCTTCCCAGCGCTTTGCCTGCATCACAGAACTCTTCCCTCCCACTCCAGAAAAGCTAGTCTCTTCTTGCCTGACACTGTAGTTTCAATAGGAGTGAGAGACAACATTCAGAAACCAGGTGATGATGACCACAGTGCAAGAACTAGGAGTTGAAGCTCCAGATTGTCCATAGAGATGGGAGGGAACCACGCAGGGTTGCAAGAGGGAGGAGCATTGCACTGTGGAAATGCAGAACTACTGGAGGTCACTGCTACCACCAGCCTTCCCTCCATGGCATGCTCCTCCCAGAACAGATGTACCAGGAACTGGAAGAGCTGTTTTGGGGGCCCTGCTCTTTGTTCAGAGCCTGACAGAATCTGGAAACAATCCTGAGAACAAGCCGTCACATGTTGTGGCCGTAGGAAGTGTTTCCCATCCCTGCTTCCTCCGGCACACTTTGCTAAAAGGAGTGCCAATAATCCCCTCTTGTGCAGTAATTGGAACCCTCTAAGGTCAAGCGATGGGACGTAGTGAGGGTTGCTGCCAGACAGCTTTTAAATCAGGCTGTTTGTGGTTTGGTTGTTGCTCCAGCCGTACTTTCTCCAGTTATCCACAGGTTAGCGTTGGCCAGTGGACTTAACATTTGCATTCACTGCAGATTATTCTTTTCAACAAAGCAGGGGTGTTGCCTTTCAGACCCAAAATGCACTGGAGCCTTGAGAAAAGAGGATGGTGGGCAGTCGAGGCTGGTTTCTAGCTGCTGCCTTGTCTCTTCTGCCGGCCTCAATCCCTTCCCATGGCAATCACTAACATCATAGTTGCACGGCTGTGCTTTTAAATTCAAAATGTAACAGAAAAGCCCAGTATTAAATAGAAGAACCTTGCCAAACCTCCCTCCCTAAAGGAACCGGCGGTGGGGTCGGGGAGAGGGAAACTGACAGGCTGCTTTTCAAAGGGCTCCACTTGCTTGCTTGCTCCACCTCCTCCTTTCCTTTGCCACCATCCAAATGAATGTGAGATTCAAGTCAATTGGCTCTATGTAAAGGCAGAAATTGCAGGCAGGCAGAATCCTTTTAATGACCGCAGAAGAATTGCATGAAGAATTTGTAAAGTCAGCTTCCTAATGATTCAGGTTTCTTGCTCCCCTAAAGCAGGGCAGCATCTCCACAGAGCTCACCCAGCACAACAGCAGTATCTGTCAAACACCGAGGGCTTCACCAGAGGCTACGCACCTGTCTTTGGGGTCTACACTCCTCTTCTCAGAGCCAGCAAGGGTGTTTTGAAAGGAGGGCCCTGGGCTGCTGGGCTGAGCTGGGAAGGCTGCACTGACAACATTTTCCCATCAGAAATCCAGCAAAGAGAGATGAGATGCTGTGCACATGCGCACATGCACATGACTCTGCTCCTGCTCAGTCCGCTGGCGAACCCTGCCTACACACATTGCCAACTTCCCACCCTTCATTATAATAATAATAATAATTTATTTATTTATTTATTTATTTATTTATACCCCACCTTTCCCCCGACAAGGACTCAAGAGGGATTACAGATAAAACAGGAACTTCTAAAAATGGGGTGGGGAACAATAAGTAAAAATCAAGTCCAGGCAGAAATCCATCGTGCATAAGAGACTGTGGGGCATGGCAAAATGCAAATCTGAGCAAACAAGGGGGGACTTTTTCCTACTGATGTTATGCAAAATCGCACCTGGTGCAAAAGGTAGAATAAAAAGAATGTACGAAGGGCATCATTAGGGTGAAAAAAGGAATGAACAAAAAGGAATGAAAAAAGGAATGAACAAAAACCAGAGGCTAACAGGGCATGTCCCAGTTCTGGAATCTGTCTTTGGAATGTTTGTAGTTAAACCAGCACTCAGGAGGAGTGGAACACAGAGCATATTGAACCAGAGGGGAAATAAAGGAAGGGAAGGGGAAGCCCTTTCACCCCTCCTTTTCTTAAAACAAACACTTGAGAACCATGAGGGTGTTTTATCCCATAGGTGTTTGCTCCCTGCAGTGTTTCTTCCATGCAACTGCGGAGGCATCTGTTTCACAGGACCCTGTTCCTTCCTGGGTTTTCAGCTGGGAGTCAAGATGGAGCCAGTTGGGAGCAAGGATGAAGTGCAAAGTCGTCATTAGTAGCAACTTCTTCTAACTGCTGACAGTTTAGGCTTTAAAGAAATACTGCCCCTCAATGATTCACAAAATGTTTAGAGGTATGTGTACCCCTGTGTAACCCCAGAAAAAAAAGCACTGCCCTCGCTTAAAGGGGTCACGGTGGACCAAGGAAATGTGCAGAAGTAAAACAGACTTTCATACCAACTATTAATGAGATCTTAAATCTTAGCATAACTTGCATATCCCCCAGCTCTCCATATTTGACCTGTCTGAAACAACCCTGAGTTTTTGGCCCTAGCAACATTCCAGATGCTTGTCAAAACCTGCTCTCAGTCTTTCTTCAGATGGCCTTGCAGGCATGGGAATGGTTAACAGCAACACATGAAAACCTGTCCTTTCTGGACTGGGTGCTTTGGGCTAGGAATATTTCTCTGTTAGGCCACCTTCGCTGCCTGTTGCAGATTCACAGGCTCACGGCAGAAGAAGAGGATTCAGTCTGTCATGGTGGCCAGGAGAGAGTGATGGTGAAGGCCAAACTGCAAATGAGTTGCTTGTCCTTGTCTGTCTTTTCCCCTTCGAAGTCCTACTGGTGGGATGGAGGACATAAATGGGTTGTGGTATGGCAGATATTAGGAGCCCTACGTATGTTATTGAACCACAACTCCCACCACTCCTGGCCATTGGCCATGCTGGGCGGGGAGTCCACAAGCATATGGGGACCCGCAGGTTCACAACCTGGGTGTACAGGGAGGGGGGGTGGTCTTCTTCTCCCAAGCTGCTTCCTGATGAAAATCCCCTCTTCCCAAAGTTGCTCTTTGCTACAAGAGAAAAGCCACCATTTGGTGCCAATTGCAAATACACACGGAAGAACAAACTATGAATTTAAGACAATGTGTTTTCAGCAGGCGGTGATGACACCTGCCTAATGTCAACAGCAGGGAGTTCCAAAGACAGGCGCTGCCACACTAAAGGAATGACTCTTTACAAATGCAGGATGGATATTTTATGGCATTAGCTACCCCTCCCAGTTTAGTGTGATCTGCAAATTGGATGAGTACCCCTTCTATTCCTTCATCCAAGTTGTTTATAAATACGTTGAACAACAACGTGCCCAGGACAGAACCGTGTGTGGCACCCCACTTGTCTCTTTTTTGCAGGATGATGAGGAACCATTAATGAACACTCTTTGGGTTCAGTCAGTTACAAATCATGCACTTAGCATGTTTATGAAGAAGCAGGAAAGGATGCAAGGGCACACTCAGTACTCTGTGCAACATGTACAAATAAAAAGCACACAGTAATGGAGAATTCAGAATGTACTGGTTTGGGGGGGATTGGGGGGGGAGTCTGTTAATTTGAAATTCTCAAATCCAGGGAGAGATTCAGATGATAATTTCATAAGCACCCCTAATTCAAATGTGCTGGTGTCATTGGAGTTCCCATTGGCTGATCTTTGCTGGCTGACCATTGCATGGAGTAATTGCCCTCTGGACCCCTAAACCCTCGCTGAAAACTGTGCCTAATTGTCGTGTGCTATTTTGTGGCGCTCTAAAGGTGAGCTCCCACTGATGTTTCATGTATGCGTTTTCATCTTCAGATCCTTGTCTGCAGGCTGTTATGGCTCTGTTCCAAATTATACTTACAAAGTGATGCTAAATGATCTTCTGTACCACACATCTTAGCTAGCAACTGCCCCTGAAGGGCAGTTTGGTGTCTTGGCTTAAAACTGCTCCTTTTAAATCCTTTTTACCCCTTTGGCTTAATTTTGGAACCCTTATTCTATGGCAACCAGCTCATAGCTGTCAACTTTTCCCTTTTCTTGTGAGGAATCCTATTCGGAATAAGGGAATTTCCCTTTAAAAAGGGGAAACGTTGACAGCTATGAACCAGCTGCTAATAGTGAATGCAAGTAATTCTTCTAATGTAATCTGCCCCTGTTTCTTCCTCACATAGTTACACATTCACATACAGGGGGACAAATGTTTGGCCCTGTGTTGCTGCTTTTCTTTCACTAATAGTCAGGGTGAGGGAGAAGAAGCCAGGCTGGGACTGTGTCAGGGGGCTGGCCAAAGCTTACTCACAAAGAATCATTTGCATTGCAAACATTCAAATACTTTTGACATTTCTATGCAGCAACTGGAATGTGATGCTATAGGATTGTGGGGTAACATAGTTGGCATCTTTGGGGTCCCTGCCAACCCTGTGGTTTCATATCTTCCCCTGAGTGGAGGGGAGAAGAACGAAGCTTGAGGAACTGTCACCATCCAGCTCTCACAGTGGCCTCTCCCTCCCCCCAAAATGTCACCACAGCAGCTTTTGAAGGACCATCGTGCCCTGAGTGGAGGGGAGAAAAAAGAGGTGGATTTAAAATGGCACCCAGCATCTAAATATTGACAGAGATTGCTGCCATTACCTGATGAACCCTCGTGCCAAGCTTGGTGACAATATCTCAAGAGGTGGCTGAACCTATACAAAAGAAAAAAGGGCGAAGTCACACCAAAGTCACATTTCAGTCTGCCATCTTGATTCAAAATGGCGACCTGCATCCAAAGGTCAGCAACAACCACTGCCCCCACCTCAGGAACCCTCGTGCTGAATTTGGTGATGATAACTTGAGAGGGATCACTGCAGATGGTGACAGCAGTCACGAAATTAAAAGATGCCTGCTCCTTGGGAGAAAGGCAATGGCAAACCATAAAGATGGCTGGACCATAAAGAAGGCTGATCGCCAAAGAATTGATGCTTTTGAATTGTGATGCTGGAGGAGACTCTTGAGAGTCCCATGGACTGCAAGAAGACCAAACCTCTCCATTCTGAAGGAAATCAGCCCTGAGTGCTCACTGGAAGGACAGATCCTGAAGCTGAGGCTCCAATACTTTGGCCACCTCATGAGAAGAGAAGACTCCCTGGAAAAGACCCTGATGTTGGGAAAGATGGAGGGCACAAGGAGAAGGGGACGACAGAGGACGAGATGGTTGGACAGTGTTCTCGAAGCTACAAACATGAGTCTGACCAAACTGTGGGAGGTAGTGGAAGACAGGAGTGCCTGGCGTGATCTGGTCCATGGGGTCACGAAGAGTCGGACACGACTAAACGACTAAACAACAACAACAAGCTTGAGAGGTAGACAAACCTATAGACAACAGACATACAGGTGGACAGACAGACAAACCACTTGCAAAAACGTATGGTAGATTAGCCAACTCTGTGCCAGCCTGCAGTTCGACTAGTCTTATGGTCACATAACCTCATTGTTCCTTAGGTCAGCTTCTCAGTGTGACCTGAAATGGGCAGATACTCTTAGGGGGAGGGGAAACTACTGGAATAAATAATAGCATTTTAGCTGTCAAAGGAAGCGAGTTCTTACGTCCTCTCATAATTGTCCAAGGCCAGATATCACAATCCACGTCCGCAAGGGCAATTCCACAAGACCAAGCCAGGGCAGTTGCCTTCATTCTCCTCTTTCACCCTGCTGACTGGAGCTTGAAAGCAAGCCTGTGGCGCCATAAGACGGCTTTGACAGGGAGGGATCTTTGATTTGATCTTTTTTGATTACAGGTCATTTAAAACTTTCTGCTTCACATCCACTGTTATTCAGCCCAGTTGCTGTGGCAGGAGCGGATTTTGTTATCACAGACACACAGAGAAAAAGGTTTCTGTGTTTTTCTGAGCACATTTTGTGCCATCAGAATGACTCAAGCTAAACTGCCAATCAAATGTGAATATTGGTTTAATTTAAGGACAGAAACAGTATTTAGGTAGCCTTTTTGTTTGGTGTGGTGGGGGGAGGTATTCTTAAAGGGCAACGAATTGGCAATTATTTAGTTTATGATTTTTTAAAATTCATTTACAGAGTGCCATTTGCATCTTCTCATTAGGTCAACGATGTGTTTTGGGCCATTCAAGTCGTATGCTGATGGACTTTGGGGTGGTGCTTATCGCTCTGTTTGTTATTATGTTACATATTTTTGTCTTTTTATACTGCAAATTGCTCTGAGATTCTTGGATGACGTGCATATATACATTTAATAACTAATAAGGTGATGATGATAATTCAGGAGATTCATAGAAAAACACAGCAAATTTTGAAACCAGCTCTACAAGATCACGTCCCATTCAAAAATTGTGTATCTCTGGAGTCAGACAATCCCGTTATGTTGAGTCTTGGTGAGTCCTCCTTGTCACTGATACTGTTATCCCCCCAGGGAGTTCAAATACATTGCCAACCTCCTTCATTGAAAAGTTCAAGCTGTGTGTTTGCTTGCTTGTTATACTCATATTTATCTTTTGCCCACACCACTCAAGCTTATTAGGGCAGATGCACAGATATTCCTTGGTGATTTTGTTTGCCCCGTTCCGCCCTTTCTCTAGCTCTGTGAAGCCCTTTTCGAAATGGGAGGATCAGAAAAATCGCTGCGTGTTAAGAGATTTGACTGCACCATGGATTTATGTAAGCAAATAGGATTAAAAAATGCAGAGAGGAAGGAAGCATGATTGCCACTTTGAGCTCCTTCGAGGGAAGGTGGAATATAAATAAATAAATTACTGGAAGTTTTATTTTCTTTCATTTTCCCAATCTTATATCCAGTCATCCACATTTCCACTTCAGTTTGCATTGGTGTTTTGTTGTTGTATAAAAAAAGCCCCCACAAAAATTCATCTGCATTTTAGTGTGAATTTCTCCTCATATAAAGAACTCTGTATGCAATTTTGCATAATAAGCACATTTTTACAGGGCCTGTTTTCCACAATATTCATACTTTCCCTAATACAATTAAGTTTTGTATGTAACCTTCCACTGATATATCTCTTTTCTTCTTTTCTTCTTTTTTTTTTTTTTTTTTGCACACATTGCTTGATTTCAGAGCCACGTTGCAGAATTCAGAGAAGTGCAAAAGTGGGGGAATGGTCTAAGTTCCTGTTCACATATTGGTTGAGGAACTGTGAATCAGGTGGATTCACTTTTAAATGTGAACTGAACTTCTTCCCCATCTCTAGCTGTCAGCTACAATTCCAAATTCCAAACTAGCTTTTCTACTTAGGAGATATATACGCACATGTATTTTTGCTTAACCACATTCTGCATCACTTTTCACTTGCTGACTTTGAACCTAATTTGCCATTTTGTTGGAGAGATCCTACTGCAGATCTTCAAAATTAATTTTCATTTTCACCATTCTGAATAATCTGGTGTCAGCCACCTCACAGTCTTGACTGAAAATTATTTATGAACAAGTTAAATGGGACCAGTACCTCCCAATACAGATCCTAGGAGAACAGTAATTTTCACTTCTTTCCTTTGTGACAACTGCCAATTTCCTTTTAACCTCTATTTCTAGTTTAACTGGTTTATCCATAAGGGCACCCTGGAGAGCTTTGATCCTCTTCAGCTTCATTTCAATTAATATTCTGTCTCTCTCTCTCTCTCTCTCTCTCTCTCTCTCTCTCTCTCTCTCAACACAAGTTTTATTTTTTGGATTCAAATGTTGTGAGCCTGGTGGGTTTTCTGGGCAAGCTTCCACTTACAGATATGTTGCATTTGACAGCACTGTGATCACTGTTAGTGGCGTAGCGTGGGGGGTGCAGGGGGGGGCCAGCCGCACCAGGTGCAACATCTGGGGGGGGCGCTCGCACTCGCAGCTCTCTGCCCCTACCTAAAATCCACGGGTTAGGGGGCGCAAATTACTTGCCTTGCCCCAGGTGCTGACAACCCACGCTACGCCACTGATCACTGTTCCAAGTTTGGTTGGACAAGAACTTGAACCAAATCCTGGGCATCATCCAGGATTAAGTCCTGATAACACCACCCCATATCTTCCTGTATAGAGTAGGAAGATCTGAAGGGGGCTTTTAAGTATATTCAGCTTAAAAGTTTCCCCTAGGTTAGAAAGCCTGACTCTATGTGGTTCCAGTTCACAAGGAGACTTGCGAGTGTGTTTAGCCAAGTGCTTGGGGGCTTCTATTGTCAGCATTTAAATACCTATACACTGTATTCCTCTCCAAGTGTATTTTGTGTGTGAATTGTCTCCTACAGTGCTTTGGTCAGTCATGTTCTTCTACATGCTCAATGCCCAGTTAGATGACCATTTACAACCTGTTTTTCAGTAAGCAGAACTTTATCGACTGTGCTAACTCTGGACTGGGTTTTTTGCTGCTGCATGCATCACACTGTGGACTCCTGTTAAGCTTGTGGTCCACTAAGACCCCTAGGTTATGCAAAAAGGGGTTTGTATAACCCTTTCCAAAAGCCATCTAAGCTAAGGGTTCAACACCACTTGTGATAATGAATTCTCCATATTAGTTATTTCTTACCCCCAAATTTGTCCACTTCATTGTTCCCCTCTGACTCCAGGACATTTTTAATAACTTTGAAAATACCCATCTGAAATACAATTACAGCCCTCCGTTGCAAAACTCCCTTTAGGCTCTGCTTCTGGTTTTACCTGGTGGTAGAGCTGTTAGCAGAACTGTCTGCTGCTGCTACTATAGAGTTTCTTTAGCAACTTTAGTCAGGGTCTTTTGTCATGAGCTTATTGCAAATCCAGTAATACAATAACCCCACCATACATTTAGTGACACCGAATAAGCAATTATGAAAAGGTAAGATTAGGCTTCCCTTTGCAGAAGCCACCCTGGTTCACGCCTTCAACACCTGAAACCACGAAGCTTTCAAAGGAGATGGGCATGAAATCCCCACATCCAACATCCCCAGGGGTCGAGGCGCTTCTTCAAGCCTTTCAACATTCATTATGGAGGTTTGAAGAGGGATTTCCGTTGAGCACATTTAGAAATCTCCTTGCCTTTGGAAAACGTGCTGTATCAGGGCTAAACATTTCAAGCAAATGGCCCTACAAGAAACTGGGCATGTTCATCCAGTTCAGAAACCTCTTGCGGACCTTTGTGCCAAATGGGTAATGGTCTGAAGAGAAGTCCACACACACCTGGGGAGTTTTGGGGCAGCCCTTGGGTGCTCACCCCTGCCCTGCCCACATTTTATGGCCTTGCACATTGAGATTAATACCTAAATAAGGCTATTGTTCTCCACCGATCTTATCTAGGACAGGAGTTAGGATGATGAGCCTGTAACTCCCTAAATACTTTTTTAAAAAAGTGCTACATTGGCTAGCTTCCAGGCTTCTGGTAAGAAGACTGGTTTTAGTGACAACATACATATTGTAGCTATTTGTTCAGTAATTTCATATTTGAGTTAGGAACTCTCTGGTGAATGCCATCTGGCCCCGTATTTTTTTTATATAAAAAAACCCCTTCACCCTTTGACACCCTCAACTTGATACGATTCTTCAGTTGCACCACCAGATGTGAGTATCTCTCTAGCATTTTCCACAGAGCAGGCGAATGCAAGGAATGCATTTGACTTCTTTGCAAATGCCTGTTTTCCACCAGTGCTACTTTTACACCTTTAACATTAATGTTCTCAGTGCCTATTGAGTTGGTTTCGTGCTTCTGGTGCAATTAAAAAGGTTTTTTATAATTCATTTTTATATCTGTAGATAGAGTTAGATATAGATTTATAAATAGTCACCTGGTCTTCCTTTTTTTCTTGGCCTGCTTGATTGTAAATACATATTTATTTTTGCAAAAAAATAGTTCTCTTCATTTTCTTTTGGCCAAGAAAAATGTGCACTTTTAAAGGTTAATTCTTGTGTTGTGCTATATAGCTTCTTTTGACTCTGTTATTTAACCACACTGGCATTCTTTTGAACTTGTTCGTGCTGCTTCTATTCTGTAGTATACTTTTTGTTTGGGCCACTCTTGCAGCTGTGAGTCACTTTCCTGGGAGTAAGACCCACCAAACTTAATGAAATTTACTTTGTTCTGAGTAATGTATAGAACTAGCCGTCGTAACCCTACCTTTTACTTTCTTGTTTACCAGTTGCCTAAATGGTGAAGGTTGTTATTGTTGTTGTTTAAATACATAGGTACGGTTGTTGTGGATTCTATGAGCAATTTCCCATTCATAGAAATGTTGAATGTAGAGTTGTGTGGCTACTGTTCTCAAGGGGACTGGCAATGTCAATCCTGTGCCAGTTCTGCTGCTGTTGGTCTTGATCATAGAATTGCAGAATTGGGACCCCAAGAGTCATCTAGTCCAACCCCTGCAATGCAGGAATCTCAACCAAAGCATCCATGACAAATGGATTAACTGCTTCAAAGCATCATACTTGACTGTAATTTGGGGCCCAGGAAGGAAATCTGTTTGTAGTAACAGTTTCTATGAATATTTCATTCTGCACTATATTTATGGGACTGGTGTGGTGATTGAAACCCTCACATCTAGTAGTAGCAATTGCTGCTGCTGTTTCCACTGCATTTTGTAATATTAAATAATCTGATAAGGTTGCCAAGAAGCTCAGCAATGCAACTGTTTAAGTATCCCCCTAACTGCTAGGCTCTAGCACCTTGACTCCAAATTGCCAAGCAGAGGGTGGAGATAACCATGCAAGGATTGATCACTGAAGAACACTCCCTAGCTATGCATACCAGGCATGAGATCTCTGAGATGGAAATGCTACCTGTTCTCCAACCTAATCAAGTCACCCCAGGCATATCCTAAGTTCACCTAACCACTTAAGGCATCATTAAAGGCAGCCTAAAAATATTTCAACTAAACAGATAAAGCCACTTTTCATTCCATCACAAAATCCTTAAAACTGAAAATCTCATTGGAGGAGAAGGCCAGTCAATCCCTTTGCTCCTTGGCTCTTGCAAGAATTTGAGTGGCTATGAACACCAACCTCCAAACACACAAATAGCAACCTGTTTTTCTAAGAGAGAGAGAAACAGGCTTCAGGTACTGGGGGAGTGGAGTGATGGTGGTGGTTCCTACCCCAGAGTGCTCTCATCATTTCTTTAGGGCCTAAACTGCTTTGTCCTCTCATCATTGCCAGCGTAGACCACCTTTCTTCGACTAAAATGAATAACCATCTTGCACTCTGGATCCAGTCTTGTCTGAATCCAAGGCAGCTGAGAGGAGATATGATTGTTGTTGTTGTTCTTTAGTCATTCAGTCATGTCCGACTCTTCGTGACCCCCTGGACCAGAGCACGCCAGGCACTCCTGTCTTCCACTGCCTCCTGCAGTTTGGTCAAACTCATGCTGGTAGCTTCGATAACACTGTCCAACCATTTCGTCCTCTGTCGTGCCCTTCTCCTTGTGCCCTCAATCTTTCCCAACTTCAGGGTCTTTTCCAGGGAGTCCTTTCTTCTCATGAGGTGGCCAAAGTATTGGAGCCTCAGCTTCAGGATCTGTCCTTCCAGTGAGCACTCAGGGCTGATTCCTTAAGAATGGATAGGTTTGATCTTCTTGCAGTCCATATCTTCTTGCAGTCCATAGAGATATGATAGCCATCTTCAAATGAGACATGGAAGATGGTGCACACCCAACCCAATGGATTCAGGTTACAAGAAAAGAGATCCTGACTAAACTTCAGGAAGAACAGCAAGAGGTATTTGACAGTGGAATGGAATCCTTTGAGAGGTGTTGGACTCTCCTTCATTGGAGGTTTTTAAGCAGAGGTTGGATGGCCATCTGTCATGGATGCTTTAGCTGAGATTCCTGCATTACAGGGGTTGGACTAGATGACCCTTGGGTCTCTTCCAGCTCTATGATTCTATTAAGCAACAAGAGGCAGAATGTGGCTTTGTGGCTCAGCTCTATGGCCAAGGGCAACCTTTTACTCACCATATCTTCTCCTCATGGTTTTTTTACCACGGGTTGTTGCAGGCACAAATCTGAAAGTGGTTGTTGAGGGAGATCCTGGTGACAAAGCTGAGAGCATCTGTGTCTCTTGGCAGGAACCCAATGCTTCCTTGGGCTTGACTTTGCTGGCCCTTTTGTTTTTCTTCACACAAACAGGTTTTCATCCGCCTGCACAGCTGCTACCTCCAGATGTTGTGGAGTGAAGAAAGCTGGTACATTGCCTGCAGCTGCTGCAGGTCTTGCTCTAATAGTCTGACTGCAACTTGTCACAGGCATTGCTCCAGAATGCCTACTGTTTTGAAGGCGTTCATCACACAATCCTAGATGACCAGGAGATCCCAGTCATTTATGCCATCAATGAAATCCACTTCAGGAGAAAGAAGCCAATAGGATAAGAGGTGACAGTGAAAGGCGGCTCTCCTCAAAACACATATTTAAATGAGTATTTTGAGGTATTTAAATGGTTGAGAACAGTACTGCAGCATTTGGAGCACTGCAGAATTTTGGAGATAGATTCTGAGATGTGGAATGGGTCATTTCATATAGCAATTCACAGAAATCAACATCCTCCAGAATTCCTGCTTATAAATGCTCCTATTAAGAACCCACAAATAATGAAGGCGGTTTGGTTTGATGGCTTCCCAACTTCCCAGATTTTCTGGCTAGGAAGATGCCTACATCCTTTTCTCATTCCTCACCAGTATTGTCCCACTGGCATTCTGTCATTGTCACCTGAGCATTGTTCCTGAGCCCTGTGAAGGAGAAGAGCAGGTTGCCAGAGGAGGAAGAGGGTGCACATGACCCGCCCACTGAAGGCATGGAAAGGTGAAGTCTTCCTGCAATGATATATGAGCAGTGAAGGAGCTAAATGCTGGCTCAGACCTTTGCTTCTGCAGTGTTTTGCAAAGAGATTATGGGAAAAGCTCTATTGATGGGGAAGAGGACGAGGACGAAGACAGCACACCAAGTCTCTGCTGACACCCACTTGGGCCTGAGAGCCACTGTCTAATCACTGCTTTCTGAGCATCCAAATAACTCATCTAGGGAGACAGTCTATTGGGAGGGAGATTCAGAAGCTAAGAGCTTGTCTTCCAGACAGTATCTCACTAAAAATTGCTCAGCGCATCCTCCCAAGGCCTTCTGATACTGAGAGAAGTCCCCAAAGCATTCATATCTGATAACTGCAGTGACTGCACCCCCAGATGCTGCTCCTTCACCTTGTCCCAAGGTGACCAGGTGCAAAGGAAGTCTACAGAGCTGAGGCACACAGAGCAGCTGTGCTTGCCAAAGATCCCTCTACAAAGAAGGGCTGTTCTCCTAATGGGTTTGGTGGCATCTTTAGCAAGATGCAAAAGACTGTTCTTGGGACAGGGCAGGGGGCAGTCAAGCTCATGTGGTTCAGACACCTTGCACCCAGGATCTTGCCTATTCAATCCACTTTTTTCCCCCATTAGCAACCGGCCTTTTTGGGTAGTATAGTGCATGCCAGACTCATCTGTATGAAGAGTTGAATGACCACAACCACCTGCTCCCGACAGCCATTTTTGTCCAGCACCAGGGAACTAGAACAAGGATGCATGCTGCAAACTAGTAACCGTCCCACAACCATGAAGTCCAAATTCAGCAGGATAGAGTCCCTGCCCCGTTTCCTTAGCTCAAGGGGTGTGGGTAGAGCTCTACCTCTGTCTGGCTCAGTAGCTCTGTGGCTGAGGCAAAACTCTGAAAGGCAGTCTTGGTAGAAGCATCACAGGCAGAAACATCACTTTTAAATGGTGCTGAGATTAACATTCAGGAGCAAGTAATAAATCCATGCAAATGGCATCTGTTCTGTGCACACAAGCACACCTCGCACAGCGCAGATCGAAGCTCAGGTCCCTCGGGAGCCCCTGGGATATGAGTGTGCAGCAGCTTGCTGCAACCACGTCAGCTCTTTGCAGCGGCTGCTCATATCGAGCTAACAAGCTCCCAGCTGAACATGCCTAGCAAACACATGAGGCTGGAACTGGCTTCCTTCCCTGCCCCAGCAATGCCCCTTCTGCCTTATCCTGGAGAACTACAAAAAGAGGTGAGGGGAAAGGGAAGGGGGACATCTGTGGAGTCTGGATATGTAAGAGCAGGAAGGAAAGGGGTTGCGGAAACACTTGAATCTTTGCAGAATCTGTGCTTGGAGCCTTTGGTTAGTGGGTTCCCATATGTGCCTGCATTAAGATAACCCTGCTTCCTCCTACCACGTGGCCTGAAAGGGCCAGCTGCGTAGCTGAGGCCAATGAATACAGCTGAGGATTGCAAGAGAGCACCATTCTGCTCCATTCTGTGTGTTCCCTTATGGGCTCTTTGACTCACATGCCACATTTTCTCTGGGAAAGTGAGATTGAAAAAATCTAACAAAGTAAAGCCAAATTTGCACAGTGCTGCTCCACATCGGAGAGCGTGTGTTGGGGACGCCTTCTCCCTTTTGGTTTCCCCACCCCTGCAACTGGCACAGAACTGCTACTCATGAAGCTGCTCTGTGTTTATGCGCACTCAGCTGCACATGCGCAACGCCTGCCTCAAACGTTCACACCATCTCAAAGCACAAAGTGAATGCCGCTTAAATTTTCTCATCTGATTGAAGCTGATTTGAGGGGGGAAATCAGAAATGGTCAAGAAACTGCAGGATAGATGTGGACTGTTGTTAACACCACACGACTGCAGCTTCAAAAACCCACTGCAGGAGTGCACTGAATGTGGAGTGAGCACTAACATGAACATGCTCCTAAAGTTGGAGGGGACCATGTAAGCTGTCTAGCTGAAGCCTCTGCTCAGTGCAAAAATCCAAAAGTTAGAGGATGCCCAACAGATGACAGTCCAACCTCTTGCTCACAGACATTCAGTGAGGGAGAGCCCAGTGCCACCTCTCTAGGTAATTGGTTCCAGCTGCTCCTACTTCTCCTAATGTTCAGCCAAACCGTGCCCTCCTCTGCTTTCTGGAGCAATTCCAGCCAGTTGGGGAATATGCACAGAAGGAGCAGGCAGAAGGTAGATCTGCTGCTAATCTCTGAGTGAATTGCAATAGTCTCTAGCCATGCCACACCCTGGGCATCTTGCAGAGCCTGGCATATTCAGCATTTGTGTATGGGAGCAAGATGTACTGCAATCCACAACAAGAGGTTTCCTTCCTTGGCAAATTGTCAATTCTCAAGAGGGGGAATTCCTGACATTTCATTCCTGTTTGCATATCCTCCTCCCCTATTGAAGATCATTGAAAGAAGTTCCCCCACACTGCCTCTGCTTTCCATCCAGACTCCGCATGGCAGGCCCAAAAGCTTTCTCTGGGAAGCCAAGGAACAGCCCAGGAAGGGGACTGAATACCACTATTATTGAGTACAAATAGCAAAGAACCTGGTCTGAAACAGCAATGGATTAAAAGGATCTGTTCCTTCGCAGTGAGAAAGTGGAGGTGCTGGTATTGTGCTAGTGAGTTTATGACAAGTTCAGTGCCAATGTCTAACAAGCTTTCCGAGCCAAGACAACTAAGGACTTTCTGAAAGAACTGCACTCCAGGAGGTTAGACGAGGGGTGGAGGAATCCCTTTTATGTGAATGCCAAGCAATAACCCTTAGTAACATGTGAGCATCTCACCAGAAAACAGCCCTTGCAACCCAGAAAAGGCTGCTGGTAAATCACGCCACGTTTCAAAAGTCATTTCCTGTGTGTCCTCTTCCTAGCACAGACCTTTTCAACTGAGGGCCCCTGAAATGACTGATTACCCCTCCAAAATATTGGCACATTTTCCAGATCCAAAAGACCAGCTCACCTGAGGGCACAGAAGCCAACTCCTAGGGGCCGAAGGGTCTTCGCCCCCCTAAAATATTTGAGGGGGCCGCCCCCCAAATTTGATAGGCAATGCCATTCAAATGGTTTGTGTGCACCACATCATGTGATCGATTGTGCAGGGTGGGGCTCCTTTTGATTCTATCCCTCAGGAATGCCTTTGGAACAAACTATAATCTATGGGAGTTGATATGCGGCTTTTAAATTGCATAATGGCGCTATATTCTGGTACATCTCTGCGACTTAGAATGAATGGAGGGCACCTATCTGACACTGTACCTGTTACAAAAGGAGTAAGACAAGGATATCTACTTGCTCCCCTTCTCTTCAATTTATTTATAAATGATGTAGTTGAATTTCTAAGAGGTGAGCACTATTTTCCGGCAAAAATCGGAAATCAGAAATATTCAGTCCTCCTTTACACAGATGATGAAAATTGGCAAAAACAACACCGCTGACATGGGTTGCCATACATCCAGATTTTCCCGTACATTTGGCCAATTTCCACCCAGACATTGCTTCCAACTACAGTATTCTGGATTTGTCTGGGAAATTCCGGACGTATGGCAACCCTAAGATCTGCCAATCGAACAAATTGTATGCTTTTTTATTCCATTGTATCCATCCCTGCCAAGATATCTGGTAGACTTGTCAAAATGAGGGTAGCCGTTACTCAGGCAAGACTAAATGTTCTTCCGTTAGCAGATTGGATGGGCCGATATAAAGGAGTTCCTAAGAAGGACAGAGTTTGCACGTGCAACTCTCTCTCTATAGAAGACATAACTCATGTATTCCTTGAATGCCCTTTTTATAATGATCTTAGAAACAATTGCATCCATCCATTGTTAAGATTGCAGAAGAGAAGGGCATCTCTTGCAAAGACCTGTTTTTTGCTGTCCGTTGTGGAGAGGTATATATCCTTTTGAACATCCAAATTTCTTGCAAAGGCTTTACAAATTTGTGTAATAAAACTTAAAGGGGGAATGGGAAATGATTTATCCTGTAAAGGTGGGGAAGTAGAAATGTAAACCACTATTCATAGTTGTATTATTATTTTCATGTGTGTAATGGCTGTTCGCCAAGCACAATAAATTGAACTGACTGACTCCCCCCCCCCCCCCCCGCTTTAGACCTGCCAAATTTCAGAGGGATGAGGCAAAGACTCGTCATCTCCAGAGGGAATTACAAATGAGGTATATAGTCCATAAGCTCCCCTTTGATGTGCAGCTGATTTCAACAAATTGTTCTTCTTCAACTTGTAACTTTTGTGAAATATATAAACATTTAATAATAATGTTTTAAATGATAGCATTTATTAAATCAGGTTTCCTCAACCTCGGCCCTCCAGATGTTTTTGGCCTACAACTGCCATGATCCCTAGCTAGCAGGACCAGTGGTCAGGGATGCTGGGAACTGTAGTCTCAAAACATCTGGAGGGCCAAGGTTGAGGAAGCCTGTATTAAATAATAGCATTTGAGAGGAAGCCTTATGCTGCCACCACTGGCAACTGAGCCCTGATGGGGCATCTTCAGTCACGGTTCCCCGTGTGTGGAATGCCTTCCCTGCTGAGGCATGTCTGACTCATTTATGCTCAGGAAGGATTTTAAAACATTCCTGCTTACCCAGGCATTTGATGGCTGCAAGACGTGACAACCTTGGAATGATTAGCTGTGTGAAGTTATGTGACTGTTTGGAAATGTCTTCAGGTTTTCAAATTGTTTTAATTGTTTTTTTTAATTGTATTCTTTGTGTTCCTGTTTGCCACTCTGGACTCCCTTGAGGCAAAGGCCAGGATAGAAATAATAATAATAATAATAATAATAATAATAATAATAATAGAAATAATAGAAATAATAGAAATAATAGAAATAATAGAAATAATAATAATAATAATAATAATAATAATAGAAATAATAATAATAATAATAATAATAATAATAATAATAATAGAATAATAATAGATAATAGAAACCAGGCAGCCAGAAATATAAGGTACTTAAAGGGAACCAAAAGAAGCTATAAAGGGCACCAATCAATCATCCAGTTTTTCAAAACAGACAAGGAATCAAGGGAGCAGATGTGACAAGTTTGTGCCAGGTCCAGGGAAATGATGCTTGGGTACTGGCTGATCAGAGAGACTGCGAGGGGCGGGTGAATCAGTCTGTTTCTGTGTCACTTTCATACGCGTTGACTCATAGATCCGCTCTGTTCCATTGGTGCATTAATCTTCAATTTTAAAAAAAATCTGCACAAAGAACAAGATTCAAATAGTACTTTAGCTGTGTATTTCAAAAGAAAAAAGTACATTGCAAAATATATTTTCTTTTAAGATGAGCATTTTAATGCATTTTGATACTTCTTTGAGTCAGGAATTGCATTACAACATTTGAGAAATGTGATAGCCAGTAGATAGCTAGGGGTATGATCCTCTGCACCTGGGAATAAGTCCAGACAGTTGAAGCCATTGGACCTTACTTCTGAGTGCAGGTGCACAATCACTTTTGATGCATACATCAGTCTGGGAGGCAAAGGCCAGACCGGTCCATATTGGGGTTCACAATTTCTCATGCTTTGCTAGTGACTACAGTAGGACAGCAGTCACGAAGTTAAAAGACGCCTGCTTCTTGGAAGAAAAGCGATGACAAACCTAAACAGCATCTTAAAAAGCAGAGACATCACCTTGCCAACAAAGGTCCGTATAGTAAAAGCTAGGGTTTTCCCAGTAGTGATGTATGGAAGCGAGAGCTGGACCATAAAGAAGGCTGATCGCCAAATAATTGATGCTTTTGAATTATTGTGCTGCAGGAGACTCTTGAGAGTCCCATGGACTGCAAGAAGATCAAACCTCTCCATTCTTAAGGAAATCAGCCCTGAGTGCTCACTGGAAGGACAGATCGTGAAGCTGAGGCTCCAATACTTTGGCCACCTCATGAGAAGAGAAGACTCCCTGGAAAAGACCCTGATGCTGGGAAAGATGGAGGGCACAAGGAGAAGGGGACGACAGAGGACGAGATGGTTGGACGGTGTTCTCAAAGCTACCAGCATGAGTTTGACCTAACTGCTGGAGGCAGTGGATGACAGGAGTGCCTGGCGTGCTCTGGTCCATGGGGTCATGAAGAGTCGGACATGACTAAACGACTAAACAACAACAACAACAGTGGGACAGAAAGAAGAGACCTCTGTATTGCAGGCAGTGATAGCTGCGCAATACTAGCTCACAACTTCAATCCAACTAGGCTAGAAAACTAGCTGTGGAGTAAGTGGGAATGTGAACATCTGAAACAGCTGCCGTGCATGCGCAGATGAGAGCTTCATGAATAGGATTCAGTGGGGGGGAGTATCAGGGAAACCCCAAAAGGTCTTGTGCATTGAGTGAAGACATCCCTGCCCTCTCTTTGCTGTGAGCAATGCCATGCAAATGCACCTTCAAGTACAGCACGGGGAAATGACCTTGCTGCTTTTTCAGCGGCTAATGTGAGCATCCCCAGAGGCTCGGCGACTCCAAGGCCAGGGTGGACAGTTCCAGGACCAGGTTGGCAGGTAGCTGCTTGCAAATGAAGGCCTCCACCCCGTGTTCCGTGCGCCACAAGGCTTTATTTCCTGGTGACAAGGCAGGTCATACGCAGCAAGCAAGTCAGAGTTATGTATGCTTATTATGTGCCATGGAGAGGGAAGGGGTCCATGTGCACAGATGTTTAGCCAGCAGGGCACTGGCACTGCCACACCAGCTAATTAGACACCCTGCCAGTCCTTAATGAGAACAAACGAGGGGCCAGCCAGCATGGGGAAAAGCTAGAGTGTATAGACAACAGCCCGAGCTACTATTTAGCAAGCAATCAGAATGTAAGGCAGACAAAAGTTCCTTGTGGCACATGTTGAGCTGGGCAGGGAGCTGGCAATGATGACAGGATGAGCAAGGAGAGAAGAGTGAGCCTGGGATCAGCTTGTGGATCATTGTAATGTGTGGAGATAGTTTTCTTTCAAGCCTTGGCATTAACCACGCTGAAATTTCTGCTCAGCTCCAGTAACTCAGGGCTCAGTCTCTCACTTCAATAAAATCCCATTTCCCTAATGTGTGCCCACATTCCCCAGCAAGCCTCAAAGGCTGACCCTCGTCCAGTTTCTTTCCTGCTGACTTTCCTGTCACTTCTTCTTCCACCCATAGACCTTTTCAAGCATGACTTGCATGGGGAAGCAGGAGTGGGGCTGTGCTTTGAGCCTCGTCCCTGACGCTGCATTTCATTCCTCCAACGTTTGTGGGTTGAGTGCAGTAAAAGGTAGTATTTAGATAGTATTTGCAAGCTGCAGAACTGTGCCAGACAGGAAATTTCTGGGTTGCCTTATGCCAGGCATGGCCAGCTCTTTTGGCCCTCCAGCTCTTTTGGGACTACAGTTCCCATCATCCTTGACCACTGGTCCTGTTAGCTAGGGATGATGGGAGTTGTAGTCCCAAAAGGGCCAAGTTTGGCCACGCCTGTCTTATGCAAAGCAGCATGGCCGGCAAGCTAAGTCCTGAGCCATTAAGGGCCACTGGCAGTGCAAAAGAACTGTCCTTCCCACCCCCATGTCCCACTCTGAGGAGTGGACCGAAGAACTGGTAGGTGATGGGGGAGGGAGCTTGATGTCGCAGGAAAAACTGTCCTTTTTGAAATCTAAAGGTGTTCTGGAAACCTGAAGGAGGGAGGAGGCAGAACCATCTTGACGCCTGCTAGACTAGGCTGCCTTGAGAGACTGGGAGCCATGACTGAGCACTGCTTTGAACCTGAGCCCGCTGAAGCTATGAGAGGGGCAATGATTGGCATTCTTGGGGCATGATGTTCTGCGCCGCCTCCAATGGAGACTTCCAGGTGTATATGCTGGAAACGTAAAGACAACGAAGGTACATTTTTGCACATGTGGTGGACCTGTAAAAAAGCAAAGACTTCTGGGAATTGATATATAATGAATTAAAAAATATGTTTCAGATTTCAATAAAAAAACCAGAAGCCTTTTTGCTTGGAATAATGGGGAAAGAAATACCAAAAACTTTAAAGAAATTATTTACGTATGCTACAACAGCTGCTAGAATATTATGTGTCCAGAAGTGGAAAGAAGAATGTGTACCAACTAAGGAAGCCTGGATAATTAAGATGATAGACTATGCTGAAATGGCAAAACTTACCGTGAAGATCAGGCACCAAGACGAGAAGAAACTCGAGCAGATTGGATTAAATTTATTGATTAAGTTAAAGAACTCTGTAAATATGTTAAAACATTAGCAGGATTGGTGTAGCATTTATGAAGTAATTGGATATCTAAGTTAAAAATGACGAAATGAAAATTAAATGGAAAAATTAATTATACGCAAGGGGATAAAGTAAAAACTTTTGGAAACTGGGGAAGGAGGGAGGGAGGGGGAAAGTCAAACAAGAGAATTTGATATTTTGATGAATGGAAAATGTTGTTATTTTGAAAAATAAATAAATAAATAAAATGGAAATAAAAAAATGGAAAATAAAAAAATGGAAAAATAAGAGAGATTGGGTCCTCCCATAAAGAGGGCACATGTTGCGGTGAGACCCGGTAACCAAACCCTGCATTGTGGGTGGGTAAGATTGGTTAGCCACAACACCCAATTGGTAGGTCCCTTGTTGCAGGGTTTAATCAGGCCAATGGGATGCAGGCTAAACGGATCAAAGGACCTATATATACCTATGCATGTGACCTAGAGCGTCTTCTTTCGGTGCGTGCATCGGAACACCCGCCCACCTCTCCCTACTTTTAGGGCTTTGTGCTTGGACCTTACTATGCCGTCGTGTGTCGTCTGTCATTGGGACAGGGGTACGGCAGGAATTTCCCCACTTGGCTGATTGGCTGGTGCCATTTGGGTTTCACCTGCTGTGTAGCAAATCATCACAACTTGTAAGGTTGCAGATAGGCTCTGGTTCAGGTGATAGGGATGGGAGAACACTCTCACCATCCCTATGTGAAGGGTATTCCATTAAAGGAATCCAGGGACTCGATGGTTTGGTCAGCCCCTGAGAGGGGGTTGTGCCCGTGCCCGAGTCCAAGGGGACATTTGGGTGGTGGAGATAGCCTGTTCCCAGCTTTCCACTTATCCAGGTGTTCACCCTTGGCTGACCTATTCTGGTGCCCTGGGTCAGCGCTACCTGCGAAGGTACAGGGAGCTAGTCAAACCGGAGCCTATGCAACCACTCACTTGCTGTAATCAATAAAGTTGTGGCCTCAATTCTTCCAAAAACCAAACCAAAATTTGAGTCTTGTCTGAATTTATTTAAGGGGGAAGTTTAAAGGTCTGAACACGCAGAGAGAGAGAGAGAGAGAGAGAGAGAGAGAGAGAGAGAGAGAGAGAGAGACTGACTTCCAGGTGTAAATATGTGTTAATAAACCACATTTCTTAAAAGACACTAACCTCTGCTGTGCCTTGATCTTCCCAACAGAAACATAACCCTGGCTGAGTGCCTGGAACTCCCTGGAATCTTTCTAATGCTCAGCAGACATTGAGGGTGGAACACAATCTTGGTAAAAAATATATTGGTGTTTAAATTCCCCATTTAAGTGAATGAATAAAATTGGGGCAAGTGACATCACAGCATGTAGGTGGGCAGTATTGTTTGTTTGACAGAGTGACTGCACAGGAGACTGTGTGCAAGGATGGGGAGAGCTGGGTGACGTGGGAAGAGACACCCTTGGGAAGTGCTTGTGGGGAGGGATGTTTGTGACGTTTTGTGGGATGGTGTGTGTCTCTTGCCTAGGGAAGATTACTCCAAGATTGCTTGGACCCATCTCAATCGCCAAGTAAGGAGTTCAACCTAGTTTACAGTCAATACTTTCCACATTTCAAGGTAAGTTGGTATGTGAGGAATGATACATGTGAAAGTAAGTCCTGTTGGGTGATGCAGTTAACAAATTTCACACACTTCAAAATACAAATGATTTTTAAAATTATGTTTATTGGCATGTTTTGTGATGCAAATTAGACTTCAAGGTAGATTTGTGTCCAATGTCAGATAGAACTATGGTAAAGGTATAGGCATCCCCAAGAGGGATTGTGTAATTTAGTGGATTGCTCAAAACACAAGGAAATTCTCTATTTAAAAGCACCCTTGATTTAAGAGACTAGTTAAGGTACTTACACATTCAGTCACGCTCCCCAAAGCATGGAAATTGTAAATTAAGGTGCCCACAATTTTTACACCATATTAAAACAAGCACATTCTTTTGTCTCTATATTGCGCTTGCTTGCAGCTGAGCATCCACGCACCTTGCGTGCTTTCCATTGGTCTTTCAGCCCCAATCTGTACCCTCTGCAGGTTGCAGGCAACAGTGGAGCTTGGGTTAATGATTCATTCTACCCTTTCGAAAAAATGTTTTAGTGATGATGATATGTATTTAGGGCAATGTCATGTTTAACAAATTGCAGCTTTCTATATGTTGTGGAAGTAAGCCCAAATTTTGGTATCCTCATGAGTGGCTGGCTCTTTTTAAAAAATAATCTGAATATACTGTGTTCTGTGGCTTCCCGAAGACACAGTGCAGCCATGTGTCCATTGCAGGGTTGGCATTGGCTACTAGTTCTATAATGGCATGATTGCACATGCAGGTTGCTTCCACACCAGAGCCCTTTGTGCATGGAGGCGTGGGTCAATTCTGTACCCAGGGCAGCTGTTTGCCAGCTTCATCTGGTACGCAAGCTGAGACCCTACCTGCCCACAGACTGTCTCACCAGAGTGGTGCATGCTCTAGTTATCTCCCGATTGGACTACTGCAATGCGCTCTATGTGGGGCTACCTTTAAAGGTGACCTGGAAAGTACAACTAATCCAGAATGCGGCAGCTAGACTGGTGACTGGGAGCAGCCGCCAAGACCATATAACACCGGTCTTGAAAGACCTAAATTGGCTCCCAGTACATTTCCAAGTACAATTCAAAGTGTTGGTGCTGACCTTGAAAGCCCTAAACAGCCTCAGCCCAGTATACCTGAAGGAGCGTCTCCACTCCCACTGAGGGCCTTCTGGTGGTTCCCTCACTGCAAGAAGCAAAGCTACAGGGAACCAGGCAGAGGGCCTTCTCGGTAGCAGCGCCCGCACTGTGGAACGCCCTCCCATCAGATGTCAAAGAGATAAACAACTACCTGACATTTAGAAAACATCTGAAGGCAGCCCTGTTTATGGAAGTTTTTAATGTGTGACATTTTAATGTATTTTTAATCTTAGTTGGAAGCTGCCCAGAGTAGCTGGGGAGACCCAGCCAGATGGGTGGGGTACAAATAAATTATTAGTGTTGTTGTTGTTGTTGTTGTTGTTGTTGTTGTTGTTATCCCAAGTTAGCATTGCTTCTACATAGTTAGCTGGGGAAAGAATTAAAATGAAGCACTATGAGCAATGTTCTTTCTTGTGCCCAGGGTCCTTCTTATAATGTTTACTTGCCACAAGTCCCATTCAGTAAAGGTCCTTTCCAATCTCAGTTAAAAGTTTCCTGTGTGCTGTCTACTTTAGTGCCGATTGTAGTGGGTGGATGCAGTCCGATTTAGGAGTGAGCCCCACTGAAAATAGTAGGACTTACTTCGGAGTAAACATATGTAGGATTGCACTGCACATTGCCCCTTGAATAGACTCTCTTAATTGTCTCAGGAACAGTTTTCTGTTCTCAAGGAGGAGGGAGATTTTCAGGGCTGCTTTGCTTGCATTATTCTTTTTTAAAATGCAATGAAATTAATAATGAAGGCTTCCCCACTTTGAAAGCAGAAAGCTGACACTGTGGTAATTAAAGGAGTGTGTTCAAGGAGCAATTAAGAAGCCATTCATCACTTCAGCCACTATCTTCAGGACATAATAAAATGGACAGGACCTGCAAACAGGAAGCTTTGAATCAAATGCACTTGAGCCCTTAAATCTTAACAACACTTTGCCTGTCCGCAGTGAACTGGCTGGTGTTGCAATTGCATTTTGTTTTAAAGAAGTTGCAACGAATTGGATCTGAAAATTTAACTGAAAGACAATGCAGAGGGCATTGAGCAGCAACATTTGACAGCCGTGTTGTCTGGATTCTGTGTAAAAGTGGGTGAACAAATGATAGCAATATCAGAGGGAAGACCTAGCATGGAAGCAACCCATGAAAATCAGAAAATGAGAAAGGATTTTGTCACACACACTGCAAGACCTTAGTGTGATGCAGTGGAGAAAGGGATAATGTGATATTTGAAAGATAAACCAGGGGATATGGAGCTGGAACAGGGACATAGCATTCAATCTCTATGCAGATGAAATACATCCCTGGGAACAGTTCTGGTGCCCCCTTTTGAAAAGGACATTGATAAATTAGAGAGAACTCAGAAGGGAGCTACAAGAGATCTGATGGGCTGAAAATCCTCTACCTTTTACATTGCAGACTTACGAAATAAATTCTATTGGCTTTAAATCCAAGCGAATCTAAGAACTTGATCATGATCTTTCAGGGAAAAACAATTCAGTGATGGACAGCTTGTTACTCTAGCAAGAAAAAGATGCGATAAGATCCAGCAGCTGGAAGTAGGAGTTAGAAAGTTCAAGCTGGAAATAAAGCAAGGGTAATTAGCCACCGAAACAACTTGACTAGGGATTTGGTAGAGTCTCCGTCACCTGATAATAAATCAAGATTTTGTGTCTCTATCTAAGGAATATACACTGTAGCTCAGCCTCAGCAATATTTGATTTACTGCTGGCTGGGCTCCTGGTTTCTTTCTTTCCTTTTCTTTCAGCTATCAGGGTAGCAAATGGAACATTTGGTTCTACCCAAGATGGAGCTAAAGGCTACACCATGTAGGATTGCAATGATAGATTCAGCGGTATATTCAGGTTACTTCTTCCTTTCTCGATATGACATAAATACTTTACTGAAAATACAGGGGGAAATTCATGTCCCCAGATGGTTCTGAAGCAAAGCCAGAGAAAGCTGAGGTCAATTCCAACTAAGTATGGGGGGGGGGGAGAGAGTTTCTCTTCCAACGTTAACTTCAGAGAAGGTTTTATATACAACTTCCTGTTCATGTGTGTCAAGTGAAGTGGATAAGCTGCACCGGCTTAAGCTTTGTGTTTTCTCAAATGTTGACTGGGTTTCCCAGCCCTCAAAAGGATATGAGATTAGCTGAGAATACAACAAGTGAGTTGAAGGATAAAGGTAAAGGGTAAAGGGACCCCTGACCATTAGGTCCAGTCACGGACGACTCTGGGGTTGCGGGGCTCATCTCTCTTTACTGGCTGAGGGAGCTGGGGTACAGCTTCCGGGTCATGTGGCCAGCATGACTAAGTCACTTCTGGAGAACCAGAGCAGCGCACGGAAACGCCGTTTACCTTCCTGCCGAAGCGGTACCTATTTATCTACTTGCACTTTGATGTGCTTTCGAACTGCAAGGTTGGCAGGAGCTGGGACCGAGCAACGGGAGCTCACCCCATTGCAGGGATTCAAACCACTGACTTCTGATGGGCAAGCCCTAGGCACTGTGGTTTAATCCACAGCGCCACCCGCATCCCTCGAGTTGAAGGATACTGAAGGATAAACCTAGTTAGCCATATAAAAATTAAGGAGAAGGGAAACTAAAGCGTGCGCACACACGCACACCCCCCCCCCACACCCAATGCTAGGTTACCTAACTATTGCATCCACAAATCACAGTGCAATGGGGCACCTCTATCTGACCAAGAGAGAGGGAAGCAAGGAGGACTTTGCAGGAAAGAGGAGGGCTTTTGAAGGCATTTACTTGGGCTGTATCTCCATAACTCCGGCAGTGCCAGCTCCCTGTCCTAGTGCTGCTTCCACCAGTGAGCAGTAAGCAAGCCGTGCACTCTGGCAACTCAGATATCTGTGATAAAAGTGTGCAGAAGGTCCCTTTGCCAGCTGTGACTTCACCTTTTTCCCTGGCTGCCTGGAACAGAGAACATTCCTGCTGAACACAGTGTGCCCTGGCTTCACCAGGTGCTTGAATTGGATGGCTGACCCCAGCTGCCACTAGTTTCCCAAGCACCACCACTGGCCTGGCACTGCAGTGGCAGAGTCTGCTTCTCCCCGGAGAGTCCGGTGGGCCCTTGTGATTCCTTTTGCCCATGCTGATGCTGCTCCTTCCTGAGCAGTCTGAGAGGAAGATGGTGGGCCCCACTTTGCCTGCCTCCCCTTACAGCGGCACTGACTTACACAGCAGTCTTAGCCTTAGGTGATACATCATGCTTGAGCTGTTGAGGTGCCAAGTCATCTTAGCACAACTGATATCCCTCTTTCCTCTGCACTGGGGATGGATCATGAGTCACAAGTATTTCCTCACTTCTGAAGTGGAAGCTGCTCTGCTGCCCTCCTCCCAGTGCTCACAGGGGGAGGTCGAAGAACAGAATCAGGACACAAGTCGTCAATCTCAATATTCTCCTCCTCCCTCTCTCCGCTTGCCAGGAACTGCAGCCAGAGGCATCTCCCTGAACCGAAGGGAGAAAGTCTGCATGGTTTATGCTCCTCAAACCCAAACTTACATCTCCCCACTACTCTTGCTCTTCCTTACCCTAGAGAATGCCTCTCCAAAAAAACCCACCTCTCCAAAGTGCCTACTTGCATGCCATGGGAAACCTCCACAGGCACCAATGAAAGTTTCCTTTGAATTGCAGCAACGGAAAAGTGTCAGTGCGGTTGAGTTGTTAAGATGTTGGACTATGGGCTTGTCCACTCTTCCGCTTGTCCAGTCACTTTCCCCTGGGAAACCCCACTGCTTACTACTGGATTGGAACACACACCAGGTGTTATGTATTCAGTGGTCTGTGTTTGCCTGAGCTTGAGTCTGGACTAAGGATTCTGAGCTCGTGTGCCGATTCGATACATGTTCTCCAATCATAGAACATTTCAGGATTTGGGCCTCTGCCATTGGCACTTAAACTCTGAGTCGTGATTCGCGGTTTGGAAGTGTAGACAGCCAATCGTGTTGGGAGTGGGAGTGGCCCAGGCTTTCAGGAATGTATATAAGCAGTTGCTTTGCCTCTGTTTCCCAGTTATGTAGTTCAATAAAGGTTCTTGCTGTTATCACTATGTCTTTTTTTATATATATAAGATATTTATTAAGGTTTTTTGAAATATTACAGTGAAAATGAAAAAGAAAAAAGAAAAATACAAAATAAAAACAATTAAAAACACACATATTTTCTATTACTTATTTTCCTTTAGCTTGTTTCCCGGACCTCCTCGTACCTCCCTTTTTTGTATTCCACTTCAATTTATTGGTTCAGCAAATCCTTACCATTAGATTTTAACCCATTTATAACCCTTTTTTCATATTCTCTTAAAGCATTACAGCTGGAAACCGCTTAATTACTATCCAACATCATTCTATCATTCATTAATTTTACAATATTTCTGTAAATAGTCTTTAAATTTCTTCCAATCTTCTTCCACCGACTCTTCTCCCTGGTCTCGGATTCTGCCAGTCATTTCTGCCAATTCCATATAGTCCATCACCTTCATCTGCCATTCTTCCAAAGTGGGTAGATCTTGTGTCTTCCAATACTTTGCAATGAGTATTCTTGCTGCTGTTGTAGCATACATAAAAAAGGTCTGTCCTTCTTCGGCACCAATTGGCTGACAATGCCCAGAAGAAAGGCCTCTGGTTTCTTCAAGAAGGTATATTTAAATACCTTTTTCAGTTCATTATATATCATTTCCCAGAAAGCCTTAATCCTTGGGCACGTCCACCAAAGGTGAAAGAATGTACCTTCAGTTTCTTTACATTTCCAGCATTTATTGTCGGGCAAATGATAGATTTTTGCAAGCTTGACTGGGGTCATGTACCACCTGTATATCATTTTCATAATATTCTCTCTTAGGGCATTACATGCCGTAAACTTCATACCTGTGGTCCATAACTGTTCCCAGTCAGCAAACATAATATTATGTCCAACATCTTGTGCCCATTTAATCATAGCAGATTTCACCGTTTCATCCTGAGTATTCCATTTCAACAGCAAGTTATACATTCTTGACAAATTCTTAGTTTTGGGTTCTAACAGTTCTGTTTCTAGTTTTGATTTTTCCACCTGGAAGCCAATTTTCTTATCCAAATTATATGCCTCCATTATCTGATAATAATGAAGCCAATCTCTCACTTTGTTTTTTAGTTTCTCGAAACTCTGCAATTTCAATTTGTCTCCTCCTTGTTCCAAAATTTCCCAATATTTCGGCCATTTGGCCTCCATATTGAGCCTTTTCAGAGCTTTCGCTTCCATCGGTGACAGCCACCTTGGGGCTGTTATCACTATGTCTTGCCTCGTGGGAACCCACCTACACTTCCCCCCCCCTCAAAGAATTATGGGTGTGGTAGTTTGTTAAGGGTTGTAACTCTGTAAGGGGCAAACTACAGTGCCCAGAATTCTTTGAGGGAACAAATGTAATTTGAATGTGCTTTAAAGGTATAGCATTTCACAGCCTGTGTCTTCAAAGAGACTGAAAACACAGACACACACAGTTTAAACTCTGGTCTCCTTTTTATAGACTTCTGTAAACTCCTCTCTTTGCCATTGTAATTAGAGGGTTCTGTGTGGAAAGAATTCCTGTCAGACTATTAGGAGTCTGAGGTGAAACCTGGAGAGCTGGCGGTGTCTCTCTCCTCCCTCTGCACCTTCTAACTGACCTATTCTGGCTGCGAGGGAAATTTGAAAGCTGAAAGGGCCCCGACTGAATTCCAAAAGAGCAGCCAATTAATATATGACATTTGGAGCTGTTAAGAACTCTGGCATTGGTTTCTTTAATAGCAAAGTATTGGCCCCAATGTTTCAATTTGTCACTTGATATGATATGAATGGATTCTTCTCAACCTTGCAGGGGAGACCCAGTCTGGGAGCAGTTACCCAGAGTCGCTTGATCTACCCTTCCGAATGCCACAGAGTGGGGGATGCGAGGGGAACATGTATGTCTTCGGGGCCAGTTAGGTCATTCCCTATCTCCAGATTTAGTTCAGCCACATTGGTCTTCCACTCAAAGAGTAAGGGAAAGAGCAGCCACCTGGAAATGACTGAGATCCAGCGCCGAGGGCCTTCTGGCGGTTCCCTCACTGTGAGATGCCAAGTTACAGGGAACCATAGAATCATAGAATCATAGAATCATAGAGTTGGAAGAGACCACAAGGGCCATCGAGTCCAACCCCCTGCCAAGCAGGAAACACCATCAGAGCACTCCTGACATATGGTTGTCAAGCCTCTGCTTAAAGACCTCCAAAGAAGGAGACTCCACCACACTCCTTGGCAGCAAATTCCACGGTCAAACAGCTCTTACTGTCAGGAAGTTCTTCCTAATGTTTAGGTGGAATCTTCTTTCTTGTAGTTTGGATCCATTGCTCCGTGTCCGCTTCTCTGGAGCAGCAGAAAACAACCTTTCTCCCTCCTCTATGTGACATCCTTTTATATATTTGAACATGGCTATCATATCACCCCTTAACCTCCTCTTCTCCAGGCTAAACATGCCCAGCTCCCTTAGCCGTTCCTCATAAGGCATCATTTCCAGTCCTTTGACCATTTTGGTTGCCCTCCTCTGGACACGTTCCAGTTTGTCAGTGTCCTTCTTGAACTGTGGTGCCCAGAACTGGACACAGTACTCCAGGTGAGGTCTGACCAGAGCAGAATACAATGGCACTATTACTTCCCTTGATCTAGATGCTATACTCCTATTGATGCAGCCCAGAATTGCATTGGCTTTTTTAGCTGCCACGTCACACTGTTGGCTCATGTCAAGTTTGTGGTCAACCAAGACTCCTAGATCCTTTTCACATGTACTGCTCTCAAACCAGACAGAGGGCCTTCTCAGCAGTGGCACCCACCCTGTGGAATGCTCTCCCATCATGTTCAGAAGATATTTGAGGGAAGCTCTGTTTAGGGAAGTTTTTAATGACTGATGTTTTAATGTATTTTTAATTTTTGTTGGAAGCCACCCAGAGTGGCTGTGGAAACCCAGCCAGATGGGCAGGGTAGAAATAATAAATTATTATTATTATTATTATTATTATTATTATTATTATTATTACTATTACTGTTGCAGCCATGCATCAGGGTGGCCACACGTTGATGGTGATAACACTGCATCACTTTCATGCCAGGCCTGTTTACGTCTGGTTGCTCCAACTGGGCTGTATGGCTGCATGGAGCACAGCTTTCAACACATCACCTCTCAAGACAGTCTACTGGGCACTTGTGGGTCCAACAGTAATCACAGTCCTGGATCACAACCAGCAACCCATGATGCAAATATGGCTCCCTGTGGCCCTCAGGTGCCAACAATGCTCTGGCATTGAATGTGCATCTTCCAGATCTCTCCTGGTGAATTGAGGCAAATATTACTGGGTTTGTGGCCAGGCAGTGTTTGCTGGGAACCATAGATGATATCTTTCTTCCAGGCTTTACTTGTATAGGTTGCTGCTGGCAAATAAAAAAAGTTTGCTATGCTTAAGAAATTAATCCAAGGTCCCAGCAGGCATCCTTTTTGTTGTTCGTTCATTATTATTTGTGCTCACAATGGTATTGAGGTGGTTATCACAATCCTGATTTCGATACTGCTTGTGCCTGCAAATGTTTAGGCAGGCGTATTGCTTCACTTCTAGACAGTGCTTGGCTTGTAGCTTCCTGCTGAACTCCTGCTGTGACTTTTCATACCGCAAATGTTTTCTGGAGGGGGGGGCGGAGGAAGAGGTGCCCCACTTTTGTTGGCACAAGAGCGTCCCTGCAGATAGCAATAATGTAATAACATTGGGGGAGCAGTGCAGAACAGCTAGCAATTTGAATGATATGTTAAAAGTCCAGCATAAATTCAGCACTCGTGCATCAGTGATATATTGCAGAATACAGCTAAAAAACAACAACACAACACTCTGGAGGGGCCTTAAGAGGTTTGGACATATTGAGCTGTGGTGCTGCCCTTGGAGTAAGGAGTGGGAACAGGCAATCATCAGGCTCTTGGCTGTACAACAGGTTACTGGTTGTAACAGTTTCCATCCCTGCAGGAGAAGGGAGCAGCAGTAGGCAGTGTGGCCTTTTCAGTCCTCTATTTTATGAAATTTCAATTGAGGTGCCCACTGCTCCTCACTGCGATCTCCTAAGCAAATATAAACAGAGCAGCTGTTTTAAGTGGCCCACAAACCATATGCAGGCACAGACATGCTGTTTCCATAAATAAATACACCCACACTCTGCTTGACACATGACAACACTCAGGGGAAGGCAATTGTCTGCTGGTCCCAGGGGGCGTCACTAGGACTAATGGGATGAAATTGAGCAAAAGCAAATGCAGAGTGAATATTAGGAAACATTCCCTGACAGTGGAATCTATTTGAGGCCAGAATCTCCCAGGAGAGCAGAGCCCATCACACATAGCACTGCAAACAGGACTGGACAGGGCACAGCAAAGCACCTCAGGGAGCTATCCCACACATGCAGAGAGAGCTCACCAAACACCCAGAAGGGAATACTGTCTATGCACACACAAACTGCTATAGGGAGCACTGGGGCATGGCTGATTCTCAGAACTACTTTGCCCGTAGTGACCACTCAACTTATATTATGTGGTGGCTTGTCTTGGATAGAACACTCAGTCCCCCTCTGCCCACCCCCTCATGTGCACTTCTATTAGCTAGACTCACGCCGGCTCCTGACTTCTGGGTTTCTCTAGATGAGAACCCTTTCTCCCTTCTCATGCACATAGAAAACAATGCAGAAATCTGAAGTGCTGCCCTGCATATTTACCTGTTACATGCTGTTGCAATTTACAATTACTTGTTGTAATTGTGTGTGATGTATTGCTATATGTGGTTTGATCCTGTGTGTCTGTCATGGGCTGGCTGGATGCCAAGGGAAGAAGGCTCAGAGCCCAGAGATTGGTGGTGGGACAACAATGAGAGGTCAGAAGGAGAAGACTAGGAGGAGGAGGTGTCAGAAGCTGAAGAGGCGACAGGGTTTAGTGAGCAGGAAGAGGCTGAGGCAGAGAGCAGTCCAGACCCAAAGGCAGGAGAGGAAGGGGGCCAGGAGACAGAGATGAGGCAGGCTGCTGAAGAACCCAGGGAGTCTCCCCCTCCTGCTGCAATTGGCTCCCCTCCCGACTGGTCTTTCAGGACCAGAAGAGGTATGAAGAGGTCCATCATGGCATCTCCCATCCAGAACGGCATTGCACAGGACTACTTGGGCATTTCAGGCGAAGCAAAGAGATGTGGCCATGTCATGGGCACTGGGAAGTGTATCCATAAGCCCATGTCAGCAATGCACATGTGTGACAACCACAGACCTATTCATACCAAGGCTCATTCTCATGGTGGTGTCCTTGACCAACTAGTTACCCCTATGCCATTGCAGCACATCATAGCCAGCCTACACTTAGCCAATGCCTGGTCTATTGATCACAATTACATGTCAAGGGTTGGGTAGTGCCTGCACATGGACTAGGGCCACCCCAAGGAATATGGGGCAGGGGAGCATCACCAGGACTCAGCGGCCCAACCTGCTTCAACCATGGCAACACAGCTGGCAGCTCAGAGTAGTCACAGAAGCTGGCCAGGACCTTTTGCTGCTAGTAGGAGCTGGGCCAAAGCAGTGACAGCTCTGCAACATTGTGCTGCCTCCACACATGCTACAATACACTAGTGTATTGGGGCTCACACAATATTCTGAAGCCACCCACCTGGTATCTCTGGCGAGTTCATCTCCACAACTAGCCTACTTCATTTCTCTACACTTGATTACCAGTGATAGGAGGGGTGTTGATACACAAAAATTGAGCTATACACTCGGGCAGTTATTTGCAGGTCATGTCTACACACGTTTGCTACCAGCAAAAGAAAACAGCTTCAGCGGCACTTACTATATGTGTCACTGAAGCAGTTCCCTTTTATTGGCAACAAGGTGAGGTAGGCTGGGTCTGTTACACTTCCCAAAACTGTTTTCTACCAAGGCTTACATTCAATAGAAAGAATTGTGGCAGAAAGTGGAATGTAGTGGAAAGTCGTTCTGTTATTTTATTTATTTTCTGCACTGTCTTCATCTCCTTAAATCTAAAACACCAACTTTTAAAATGAAAACACCAGCATCTTCAACTATCATAATTACAGTTATTAAAATATTGTAAATACATAATTTGCACTGTCTGCTATTCCTTAGAGCATTTGTGGTTTTCTTTGATGTAGACATTAACAGCACAATCATATACATGCCTACCCAGATGTAATCCCTATAGAGTTCAATAGATAAATTTATATAGCTGCAACCCTAAATATACCAAACGTTTATATATAAAAATATTTGGAAGATGGGGCTGTGAGGAAAAAGAAGCTGTATTTGAACTGAAATGAATGCCTTTGAGAATACCTTCTTTGGCAATGTTTTGAAGAGTCTTACCTGTTGGTGTAGTTTCTTTCTTGCAAGCACTCCTTCAAACCATGCTACAACAACCCTGTTAAGTTGGCCAGTGTGCAGGGGTGGGCAAAAGGTAGACTGGAATATATTGGTAGATCTCTGTGAGATTTGTAGTCAGTTGGCAAGAGAGAAACTCTTCCAGTTGTTTTAACAATAGCAAAATGATACACAGACCTTTGGAAGTTTGACAACTGAAATTAAGACAGCTGGTGGAAACTAGGAATGGATCCATGTGTGGTAAGACTGTGAGCTCATCTCATTTCTGCTCCTGAAAAAAAACCCCTGTGCTTAAGAACTCTTCAGAGAGACCATGCTCTTTCATACTAAAGAACCTGGCTGCAGTTGGTGACTCCTGGGGATTTATGTAAACCACAAGGCAGATACCAGGCACAAAAGCCTGAAGTCTGCCCTCCCCTAGTTTACTAAACATTTATGAATGTACAGGTAACTCCTGGCAACTTATGTGCATTTTACTTGCACACATTTAGCTTCACGTGCTTGGCAACAATGAGAATGAAAAGGGGGCAGGCATCTGATAGGGCTTTGGAAATCCCACCAGTGAACCCAATGAGTTTTGACTACAGTCATACCTTGATTGTCGAACACCTTGGTACTCGTACATTTCAGCTCTTGAATGATCAAAGCCCAGAAGTGAGTGTTCTGGTTTTCAAATGTTTTTTGGGACGCTGAATGTCCGGTGTGGCTTCTGCTATTGTTTCCGGCATGCCTGCGCAATAGGAAGCCGCACTTTGGTTTCTGAACATTTCGGAAGTCGAACGGACTTCTGGAAGGCATTCTGTTCAAAAACCAAGGTATGATGGTATATGCAATTTTGGCTTTAAACAAAACCTCCAGAATGTAACCCACGTACGTTGAGAGTTACCCCCTAGCATAGATAGGGGGCAGGGGCAGCCACCCCAAATGGCACTTTCTGGGGGGTGGCACAGCGGCATAGCTAGCCGCTCGGGTGCCCGGTGCAGCACGTGTGTCCTGTAGCCGGGGGGCGGGATGAGCCAAGGCAGGGCGCACTGCATGGAGCCTCTCCACAGTCTCCCTCTCAACTGTAGGGCGGCTGAGGCAGTGGGCAAAGGCAAGCTCCGCACTGCTCAAAAAAGCAGTGCGGCACTTGCAGGCAGTCCGCCTGCCGCTTCCCCTTCACAAGATGTTATGTACTGAGTTGAATAGGATCCAAACTGCAGCAGTCTGATTGGTCCTAGAACAATAGGATCCAAATTGCAGCAGTCTGATTGGTCCTAGAACAATAGGATTCAAAATGCAGCAGTCTGGTCCTAGAACAATGCAGCAGTATGATTGGTTGGCAGGAACCACCCAATCATGCTCCAGATATAAGTGAATCACAACCTGATTGGCTTACAGTAGAATTCCAGAATTAGCCAATCATGTGCAGCCCATTGTGTAAATAATGTATATAAAGCAGATACTTTGAGGGGACATTCATTCATTCCTCCTCACCACTATGAGCTGAATAAAGAGCATGAAATCACTTTGCGACTCTGAGTATATTTCACAAGATATGCATGGCTCAGGCACACTGCAGGCCCCGCGATGTGGCGCCCAGTGCCCCCGCCTCACCTAGCTACCAGTGGCATAGGAAGGGGGGATGCGGTGGGTGCTGGAGTTATTTTTTCAAAAAAAGTGTCATGAGCCCATTTTTTAAAACACACACATTTTTGCCATTTTGTCACCCCCCCCCTCAGTGATGACACCCAGAGCGGCCCACACACCCCTTCCTACACCACTGGGGTGGCACAGTGCAGCCCCAATCCTGGGTCAAACCTGACCAGGGAGCGGAGAGAGGACATTCCCTGTTGGGCTAGGGACCGAGAGACCTGGGTTCACTCAGCCACAGAGCTCACTGGGTGACTTTGGGCTAGTGGCCTTCTCTCAGCCCTGCACTACCACACAGAGTTGTTTTCTGAGGATAAAATGGAGAGGACCATGTATGCCACCTTCAGCTCTTTGAAGGAAAGGTGCAATATAAAGGAAATAAATTCTCAGCTGGTTAGAGTGTGGTGCTGATAATGCCAAGGGGGCAGGTTCGATCCCCATATAGGACGGCTGCATATTCCCGCATTGCAGGGGTTGGACTAGATGATCCTCAGGGACCCTTCTAGCTCTACAGTTCTATGATTCTAAGGCTATGATCCTGTGCACATTTACCTGAGGGTCAGCTCCAAGGAACAGTGGAAGTTACTTTTGAGTAAACCTGCTTGTGATGTTAAGACACATTTCAACTTCCAAGAATAACTATTACCTCAAGCTTCTATTTTTTATGACTATCATTTCTGAGCCCTGTGTTACTTAGGCATCAAGCGACTTTATCATGACAGTTGCGACTGCAGCTATTGTTCATTATGTGTCACATGGGTTTGGAGCACATTTCAGGCAGACTTTTTGGGATCTATTTGTGGCACAATCCTGAAAGGTAGCAGAAGAGTCCCTTGATGGCATATTAGAGATTTAATGGAATTATTATGAATGCTATAATAATTATTGATACATCATCTAGTCTTTAAAGGAAAAAAAACTGAATTGAGATGTTTAAGGCTCCAATTCTGTACTCACTGTAAGCTGCATTAGACTAAGTGGGGCTGACTTCCAAGTAGGCAGGTATAGCATTGCACTATTTACATTAGCAAGTCACACAGTCCTCCAAATCTCCAGCTCCTCCCCACCCAATAAAGGCCTTTCAGGTCAACCACTTACACCCTCCCATCTCACACTGCTGCCCATATGAACAGAAAGAATCCTGCTTCCTACATGTGATGGCCTGGGAATCTGATTCAGAGGCTGAACCTGAGGAATCCCAGCCTGCACAGGAGTCCCCGCCTCCAGGGCCGGCTGAGCTGGGGCAGGGCCTTGAACCTGAAGGGTTCTGTGGATCCTGTGCCGGATCCTCAGGAGCAGACACCAGCTGAATCCGCTCTGGCTCCAGAGGTGATGGAGGACCCCTTGCCTGCAGGTGCTCCTCTCCCAGCCCTGTCGGGGGAAGGTGAGGTTGTCTCTGGGTCCAGTAACCCTCCAGCCTCTCCTGAGCTGCAGAGGCTCAGGGCAGAGAGGTGGAGAGAACTAAGTTCTCACAGGAGGAGTGCTCGCCTTAAGGCCAGGAGAGGCAAGTCACCTGTGGGCCAGGACCGCCCTATGCCTCAGAGGAGATAAAGGCCAGTCAGCCCAGTCCCAGGTTGCAGGAGCAACATTGTTGGAAACCTGTTCCTGCCAGCACCCTGACCTGCTCTTCCGGAGTTCCTGACCACGCCTGGCTCCTTGCCTTGGACTCTGCTTCGCCCTTGACGGACAGCCTCCAGACCCTCGACCTAGGACCGGACTTAGACCACGGCACACAGTAACCCCCCCGGGACCAGCACACTACTGCTTTAGCCTGCTGCTCACAAAGGCCAGGGAATAACAACATAAACTCATGCATCTGATTGGGTGGGGAGGCTCTTCGTGGTCCTGCCCTGATGCGGAAGACCTTTCAGTGCATTTCTGAGGGACTCCTGGTTGGCTAGAGTTTATTCCAAGGGAAGTAAAAAATGGAGGCCCTCTCCAAGCCACATCTAGTGAAATGTCCTTTATTTCACCCCTGCAGCCAGGGGTGGGACACTGAGATGATTGTTTTTGGCTGTGCTGTCCAGAGATGGTTGGCTGGCCCAGCAGATTGACAGAAACAACTCCAGAGTCTCTCTTAATGTGAGGTACAGGTAGGTAGCCGTGTTGGTCTGATGCAGTCGAAATATAAAAAAATAATAATAAACATTGTCCAGTATCACCTTAGAGACCAACTAAGTTTGTTCTTGGTATAAGCTTTCATGTGCACGCACACTTCTTCAGATGTTAATGTGAGGTACTTTGTTGCATGTGAATGTAAAGAGCAGAGGAGGAGTTGGGCTATAGCTTTGGAGTTGAGGGCACCCCACCTGCCTTAATGGACCAATCTCTACTGGTACAAAGCATGATGCTTCTGATGCAAGCATGATGTCCCCATTTGTAGCCGTTTTATACCTCCTTTTATACCTGTGGAGTGGGTTAGGCTGAGAGTTTGCGACTGGCCCAAAGCAGGAAGTGAGCCAAACACCAATGAGATGAGATGAGTTTAGAAGTTGAAACGGCCCATGCTCATATTGTTATTGATTATCAAGGTTGGCAAAATGGTGGTTGTTTGTTGATAGTTGTGAAAGTTGAGGCTCAGAGTATATTTTGCAATCCGCAAAAGCTTGGTTGGTTTTTAAGATGCTGCACGATATAACATATTTTGTCGCACCTTATTTTGTGTGCTTCTGTGGGGAAGGGGGGCTATTTTGGGAATTGCAGGGGGCCACTAGGGGGCGCATTGGAAGATGGCCGACAATACCATCTCTCCGACCCACACGGGGTAATTAAGAGGCTGTTATGGGAGTAGGCAGCCTCCCTTGTTGCCCCAAGGAAATGGGGAACACTGCCCTTGCCTGCTGTGCCCATAAATCACCCCCTAATTCGAAAGAAGGGGGTGAGGGCCCTAGGCAGAATGCCCCCGTGTGGACATCGGCTCTCCTGGACGCTGTCTCTGATCGCGCACTAGTTGCAGCAATTTGGAATAATTAATTACAAAAGAAGCAAATGCACATATTTCAAGTGAAGAAGGGGAGTGAAGTCTGCTAATTTAAGTGACCTCTGCGAAAGAAGACGACGGGCTGGAGAAACAGGAATATTTTACGATGAAGATACACCAAAGGCGGGGTATGTTGACAACGGGGCTGAATGGGGGGGGGGACCTTTTTTACTTCTATGTGATTTACAAGAACCCCTCCTCATTAGAACCGTCGGTTGAACTCACCCAAGCAGGATGATTAAGGTCTGTGTGGAGATAAACTTTAACCAAAAGTATGCTTTATGGAGACCGAGAAGCAATAAGAGCTTTTGGGAATGGCGCAGCAATTAATTCGGAGTTGCCATCTTGCCAAAGGATTTATAGCCGGGAGGAAGAACGGATTTGTTTATGGGTACCCCCAACAAAAATTTAAAATTCGGCTGTGTAATTTGGAATTTATGTAATTTGGTTTGATTTGATGTGATTGGTCGGTTAATAAAAAATTATTCTTATATTTTGGGAATTGCAGCAAAGGACTCCGGCCACCTTAATCCAACCTTTCCTGGTGGACATGAACTCTCAGAAGCGGGTAGGAAAAAACACAACCCATAGAGGGAAAGGACATTGATTTAGGGGCAAAAAACACCTCTGAACAGGTTGAATCAAAGAGTATCAATGGGGGAAGCACCCTTTAGTCCTCTGCAGGTTTTGGCTCTTTCTCCCATCCTCCAATTTTGCCCCTGTGTGGGTTTTGAGAAAGGGAAAGATCAGGCTGGCACAGAGTTTGCAGCTTCCTGTCTTCAAAGGCAGCCTAGCCTTATACCCAGCTCTGCCCAACAGGGTCAGCTGGGCGGAAGCACCAGAAGCATAAAATCCAAAAATGGCTGGTAGAGCATAATATGTGGAGCAGCAAGGACCTGGCTGGGCCTTAGCTCCTCTCCAGCGGTTTTCTATTTCTAGAGTTCATAATTTGGCATCACAAATGTCTTTAAAAACAAACACCAAGAATTTCTCATTCACAGAAAAATTACTAGCTGGGTTGGTAGGGAAGGAGATGATTAAAAAAAAACAAGCAGAGTTTTGAACAAAGTCTGTATCTCCCCAAGTCCACACTTACCCCTTCCTTGCATTTGCACAAAAGCATCCTTTCCAAAATGTCCTGAATGATCTGAAAAGCAAAATCGTAAGAATTTAAGTTCTGCAAAACAAGGAAACCTACACGCACACAGTGGTGTGACATCCAGAATGCTGAATTCACCTTTTAAAGTCATCTTGCACATCAGTCACAGTGGCCCTCTCCTCTTGTGGGCCTGCCTCCCTCTTCTCAAGCATCACAAGTCCCTTCCAGCGCAGTTCAGGGCCAGAGCTGATTGAGCGCAGCCTGCGAGGTGCATCTTCTGCCTCTGCGCTATCTTTATTGCTGACAGTCTCTGCAACACGGCCTAATTCCTCCCAGCGGGCTTCCTCCACACTGGGAATTAGAGGTTTAGAGGGGAGCATGCCGAGTGAGCAGGGTCATAGCGGTGGATCTCCACCCCACGGGGCCAGGCAGGAGGGTTGTGGGATATTCAAGCAATCGCCTCTCTGCCTGGCCCCTTACTCTAATTTGCTCAGTGGTAGCCTAAGTGCTTGACAGGCAGTTTCTTTCTGTGGAGTTTGTCCCTCCTCCCCTCCCTTGTCACGGACGGCACACTCTTTCTTGGCTCCAGACTTCCTCAGTATGTCACTGTTTACTTTTAAAAGACAGCGAAACTGGAATGAGAGGATTCATTTCCCCTTCTCGACACGGGAATGAGCACGTCTGATGCTTTACAGTGGCACCCGCCTCAGACAGGACAAAGCAAGGTCCCACAAATTCCTCACATGGGATTTAGTAGCGTAGCTTTGAGATCAGATATGACACTTTCTCAAGCCCAAGGCAAGCCTTACCATTAAGCAAAGCAGGTCACAGCCTCAGGTGGGTAGATGCGGAGGGGCAGAGCAACGGTGGCAGTTCTGCCCCCCCCCCCGGCCATTCCTCCTAAGCCCTCCCCAACATGGATAGGTTATACATGTCATTCCTCATGGGTAAATGCAGCAAAAAAAAAAAAAAAAAGCAGGGGATTAATTGTCTTACAGCAAATACTCAGTTCTAGATCTGCCTCAGTTCTTTGGGGTTTGTTGGGTTTTATTTGGCCCCATTGAAAGAGAAAGCAGATGGCATAGCGGTATAGTTTATCGTCTGCATTCTGCTCTGAAAGGAATTGCTTGTGTACTACTACTACTACTACTACTAATAATAATAATAATAATAATAATTTATTTATACCCCATCCATCTGGCTGGGTTTCCCCAGCCACTCTGGGCGGCTTCCAACAGAATATTAAAATACAATAACCTATTAAACATTAAAAGCTTCCCTAAACAGGGCTGTCTTCAGATGTCTTCTAAAAGTCTGGTAGTTGTTTTTCTCTTTTACATCTGGTGGGAGGGCGTTCCACAGGGCGGGTGCCACTACCGAGAAGGCCCTCTGCCTGGTTCCCTGTAACTTGGCTTCTCGCAGCAAGGGAACCCCCAGAAGGCCCTCGGCAATGGACCTCAGTGTCTGGGCTGAATGATGGGGGTGGAGACGCTCCTTCAGGTATACTGGACCGAGGCCATTTAGGGCTTTAAAGGTCATCACCAACACTTTGAATCGTGCTCGGAAACATACCGGCAGCCAATGCAGATCTTTCAAGACCAGTGTTATGTGGTCTCGGTGGCCACTCCCAATCAGCAGTCTAGCTGCCGCATTCTGGATTAGTTGTAGTTTCCGGGTCACCTTCAAAGGTAGCCCCACACAGAGTGCATTGCAGTAGTCCAGGCGAGAGATAACCAGAGTGTGCACCACTCTGGCGAGACAGTCTGCGAGCAGATAGGGTCTCAGTCTGCATTCCAGATGGATCTGGTAAACAGCTGCCCTGGATACAGAATTGACCTGCGAGTCCAAAATGACTCCCAGGCTGCGCACCTGCTCCTTCAGGGGCACAGTTACCCCATTCAGGACCAGGGTGTCCCCCACACCTGCCTGCCTCCTGTCCCCCAAAAACAGTACTTCTGTCTTGTCAGGATTCAACCTCAATCAGAGTGTTCATGTGCATGTGGGTTGCACAGATCCCATTTTCCCATGTGTTCTTTAGTGCAGATTCATCTACACATGAGCACTTTCAGTTGAATTCTGCCTCAGTATTTCCTGTCCACACTAGTGGAAGTATTCAAAGTGTGGACTTGTCCACACTGCCTTTACCATCCGTTTGAAGCTGCCAAGAGTCCAAGATTTCTGGGCATTCTTCAGGTGGTGGGCTCTCAGCCAGAATCTATCCCTCAGCACCTTCAGAGCCATCACAAACCAACCAGTATTTTATGAGTCTGACCAGTAAAGCCACTGTCAGGGACTGAGCAGAGGAGGAATGGTGGAGACCGCCTCCCCAGCCTGACCCTTCCAGAGAAGAGGAAGACAGTTCAGTATTATAGCAGGGGTTTGAGGGAGGTCACAGCTCAGAGGTAGATGAGGGGAAAAGCTGGTAAATAATGGGAGAGGAGGAGGAGGAACAGGAAGCACCAGCAGAGTGACAGCTGATAGACACAGTGTCTTTAGAAAGCATTCCAGACCGCCCCCCTCTCCCAGAACCTAGTGAGCCTTGAAAGTAGGATAGCAAAGAGCTCAGAAGCAGAGGGCCCTCAGCACCACCAGTAGGGGAGATGATGACAATGAGGAAGTGGGAGAAAAGGAGGATGGAGAGTCACTCGGGACAATGCTATTATCCCAGGGGTTTTTTTCCCAAGCCGCTCTCTATAAATATTGAATAAAAAGCAGGTGGTAAGAACTTTTCAGGGACGCGGGTGGCGCTGTGGGTTAAACCACAGAGCCTAGGACTTGCCGATCAGAAGGTCTGCGGTTCGAATCCCTGTGACGGGGTGAGCTCCCGTTGTTTGGTCCCAGTTCCTGCCAACCTAGCAGTTCGAAAGCACGTCAAAGTGCAAGTAGATAAATAGGTACCGCTCCGGCGGGAAGGTAAACGCCGTTTCCGTGTGCTGCTCTGATTCGCCAGAAGCGGCTTAGTCATGCTGGCCACATGACCCGGAAGCTGTACACCGGCTCTCTTGGCCAATAAAGCGAGATGAGCGCCGCAACCCCAGAGTCGGTCACAACTGGACCTAATGGTCAGGGGTCCCTTTACCGTTAAGAACTTTTCCTTGTCTTGTATGTTCCTGGCAACCGGCCATGGGAGTTGGTTACTGCTGCCTGATGGCCAGGTAGTATTTAACCACCAGTCCTGAGATATGAAAAGTTGGCAAACTCCAGATTCCGTGAGTTCTTCTCATGGTCTCCCAGGTGCTGGGAGACCATGCCTCTTGCCTACCAGGTTCTGTCCAGGATTCAGCTAGCTGATTTTTGCTTCTGCTTCCACTGATCATGATGATGAGGATTTATTAAATTTGTCTATTGCTTTATCTTGCCCAGGGCAACCCAAATCAACTTACAATGCAAAGCAATGTATGGGGAACTCCCTATTGCAACAAATCCCACGAGGCGCCTGCCTGTGCCAATCAGCCCCATTTGCCAAGCCCGTCAGGCTCTCCACTGGTCCTTTGCTCCCACCTCAACCTGCCAACACCTGATGTCACATGTGGCTTGAGGAAATGACCCAACGGGCCAAACTAGGCCCCCAGCCTGGAGGTTTCCCACTGCTGCTCAACACACCTGCTCCCACCACTCCCTTGCTCATGGCTGGTCAGCTGGCAGGGATGCAGCAGCAGGTGTGACTCCTCTCTCCCACCACCCCATTATGATCACAAGGAGAATAATGTTCAAATATGGTTAAAGAGGCATACTGCGTGTGGTGAAAGATCCTCTGTCCTGGGAACAAATGCCTTGAAATTTAGTATGACCATCTTTGGAGTACTGTACTTGCACCACATTTTAGAATATACTTCACTCTTATATTTTCTCTTTTCTCAAATGCCTTTACTCTTTGTTTTCTTTTTTTAATCACCTGTTGTTTTCAGAGTCACTATGAATGGCCGTGGGCCACCATCCTTAGCTAAATGAATCTGACCAGGGTGGCATCTTTTGAGATCACCATGGCATCCTCGGTTTTGCCCATGCAGCAGCTGGTTGAGCTCTGCTGTGTGACAAGGAACCTAGGAAGCTGCCTTATGCAGAGTCAGACCATTGGCCTGTCTACTCAGTCTTGTCTTCATTGGCTTGCACAGGGGACATTCCCAGGGTTACCTAGAAGTGTTGGGGATCGAGCCCAGACCTTGTGCATGCAAAACCGTTGCTTTACCACTAGACTAAAGTCTCGTCTCTGGTCTGGCCAGATCTCCCTTGCAGCAAAGCCCAGAATCCACCCTCTCCCTTCTCTCCGTGGAAGCAGAGCATTTGGCCTGCTGGAGTGGCAAACAGATGCTGCTGCACTTGGTTTGAGACAAGAGGCAAAGAAGAGTTGCCATGGAAACAAGCTATATATTATTTAAGGAAGCACTGAGGTAAGCAAGCCTGCGAGCTTCACATTAGCCTCTCAGCAAAGAGAGCCACACTCCCCCTGCAGATGAAAATCACCTTAAAAAATCCCAGATTGCCTAGCCAGGGAGTCCCAATAACTATTGGGTTTGAATTTTCATAATAATAGGGACTAACAGATGAAATTGTTAGATTCACAGCTTGAATGAGGAATAGGTACTAAGAGAGACAATTATTTATAGACTGATGAGTAAGACAAACTATTCGGTTGGGATGCTGCTTCGGGCAGCAGCTAGATCTGGCTGGTTTCCACCTTCCTTCTGAGAGTCCGACCGCTGAGCCTGCCTGCTGTCCCCCTGTCTGTGCCACCGATTCTGTCCTCATACCTCCGACTCCTGCCACTGCAGGCACGTCCTGAGGCAGGGCTCTGTGAGCGCTGCAGTCCCAGCAAAATGCAGGGGAGCCGCAGAACCCAGCTTCCTGGGAAGGCCAGTGTGGGATGGCAGTCAAATGCCCTTCACCTGGCAGCCTTGTTGGCCTGAAGCCTAACTTGCCTGGGTGGGTGCGTCTTGGCCACACGAGCACAGGTGGCCCAGTCTTTGTCTCCCCCGACACAGGAGAGAAAGGAAGAGGAAGGCTGGAATGAGGAGCATGAAGAAGGTGAGGCCCTCAGGAGCGTCAAGGAGGGCAGCAGACTCTTCAGCCTCAGGAGTGGCTACAGCAACAGGGGAGCACTTTGCAGGAGCCCTGAGACTCTTCCTTAACCCCTAAAGCTATGAAGGTGCTGAAGACAAGGTGAGATACCACACACACAGCCCTTTGTCACCTCATCCTCCTTGTGCCTTTGGCTTCCTGAGATTTGGGGCTGTGACCTCCAAGGGCCAGGCCTGAGCCCTCCCTGCCCCAATCTCATTCACACCCATCTTTTTAAGAAAGCAGGTTTCTAGCTATTGTTGCAAAGATGCACCTGAGCATATTTGGTAATGCTTGTTAAAAGCTTAGAAGCTGAAGAAGTTGCAGGATATACTTTCAAATAACCAAGGCTAGCCTTCAGTGCCTTGCATAGCTCATTGCCCTTCCCCATGACTATGGCAAACTAAGGGGGAAAGATACCATATAAGGAGGGCAGCACATTTGTTCAATTTACACAATTTATGCAGGCCACAGAATTCAGTATCAGCTGTTGCAAAAATCTAATTTGCGTAAGATGGACGAACAGCCCTGCCTGCTGGCAGCTGAACGGTAGCAGTTGTGAGGCAACGGAGCAGTGGGGAAGGAGAGCAGCAGTCAGGCAGCAACGTCTTCAAGTCTGTGAATCCTTGAACTTGAATCTTTGCACCTCCAGCACAGACGGAAGACCGTATATCTGCTGGTGCGAGCATCCTAGTCAGGAATACCACGGCACTGATGGGGTCAGATCCAACACAAGGAATGGAGGGTGGATGGGTTTGTTAGCTTTGGTTCCTCTGTTTCTAATTTTTCCAGTCTTAAACTCAGTTTGTCACACTTCCACATGAGTTTGGGGTGGGGGTTTTTAAGTCCTCACAAAAATTAGTCCCCACTACTGCACATTTCTCCTACTTTTTTGTATGCAATTTGGCCTGATGCAAACATTTTTCAACCAATTTACCATAATGTATTGCATTTTTGTATATTATTTTCCTAATACGTCAATTTCATGCACACTTCCACCTGATGTATTAATTTTCTACACTTTATCAGGTGTATATCAGGTGATATACACCTGTTATATTAATTTTCTACACATTTCCACCTGATATACTAATTTTCTACACAGCAAAATTCATAGGTATGAATTTTGAAGGAAAACTGTGTTTCAGTTTGCATATTGTTTTGTGAAGTGTAAATTGGGTAGCTTTTCCACCCGCCACATCCTTAGCAGAGGATGGATAAACCGCTCTTTCCCTGTGTGCTGCGATCCTGATAAAAATCTCCCTGAACTGGACTCACAGACTCTATATTAGTGTAGGTTTTTATGTTTGTTTTAGTGTATCTTGGTGCACTGTTCAAATAAAATAGGAAAACAGGAGGGGCAGCTGCACATTGTAGATTGGTGTTACAAGCCTGTGCCAAGCTTGTGACACCACCAGTGATAAAGCACAGCATCCTCCACACATGCTCTTGCTCTAGGGCAACAAGCATGTTTTAGTCTATGGAGAGAAGACCCTCAATTAGCGCTAATAACTAGGATTAGAGGCATGCCTAGAATGCTTGCTTTCTTGTTCCTGCCTAGAAAGCTCAGCGTCTACACCAAAGGAACAAGTCACAGGTGGAGAAGAAACCCAAGATGATCACTTGAGTAGAGGAGATAGGTCTTGCCTTCATCAGACTTTCAATGGCCAGAGATATCAGAGGGTAAAATATCAATTTGAAATCAAATTTATTGCCTAGAGAAAAAGCCAATAGAATATGCCAAATAATAACCAGGGGCAATGCTTTTTGCCTCTGAATCATCTCCCCTTTTCACAGCGTCTGAACTCTGAGGACCCTCTGCATGGATCATCCCCATCATGAATCCCCAGCAGCCTGGAGAAAAGTAGGTTTGACCTGGCATGACCAACTCCCCTTCCCAGCAGTAATTTTGGAGGCCGGAGGGGAATGAAACATGGGCTGCCATCAGCGCCTGCGACGAATTAGTTCAGTGTAACGAAGGTCACTCAGTTAGTTCAGTCATCTCTGAAAAATACCCAAAAGTGGTTTCCAGAATTGCTGAATGAACTGAATGTGATTGAAGTTCATTTGGGGATAGAATTTTGAATGATTTCTAGTTCATCTTCAAGTTAATTCCTTTATGCGTGCGTGTGTGTGTGTGTGTGTGTGTGTGTGTGTGTTTTACTTTTAAGGCCTGTAAGCTTAAAGGTCATAATGGTTGGAGAAAATAAAATGGACTGTTCACATTCTGCTGTCTGTGCTTTGATGTTTTCTTGGTCTTAAGTATACAGTGGTACCTCGGGTTAAGTACTTAATTCGTTCCGGAGGTCCATTCTTAACCTGAAACTGTTCTTAACCTGAAGCACCACTTTAGCTAATGGGGCCTCCCACTGCCGGAGCCCGATTTCTGTTCTCATCCTGAAGCAAAGTTCTTAACCTGAAGCACTATTTCTGGGTTAGCGGAGTCTGTAACCTGAAGCGTATGTAACCTGAAGTGTATGTAACCCGAGGTACCACTGTATTTTAGACTTCAGCACAGCAGCTTGCAACATTCTGAATGCTGAATATTTTTTTGCTGAGGATCATTTGAATGAACCCGAATTGAAATGTGAAGCAAACATGAACAAAGTAGTTTGTTTTGTAACGGAACGAGCATGAGTGGGAATTAGTTCCTTTTTTTGACAAGTTGAACTAGAACAAGTTCCTTTTTAAAATGAACTTTCTAAGCTCTGGTTGCCAGCTCACAATTTTTTTCTGGCTAGGAAGGAGCAATGTTTGCATAGCTGCACTGGGACAGATATTTGCACCACCACAAAGTCTGCCCCCAGGGTGAACTGGCTCTCAGCTAGACCACTTTCCTTAATTTTTCCTTGCCATTCTTCACTTACAAAATTCTTGGTAACCCTTCTAAGGTAAGGTTACCAGATTTTTTTCAATGAATCCAGGGACACTCTTCAACTTCAATGGATTTTGTATGGGGACTGATTTGTAAATCCGGAGACTGTCCCTGGGAAACGGGGACGTCTGGTAACCTTATTCTAAGGTTCAGCAGTTCACACAGTGTGCTTAGGCAGATGCCAGTCTCTGCACAAAAGGCTGGCACTGCAGAGTGTCCACTTAACACATTTGCAAAGGGAGGCGTCTGGAAAGGCCATTGGTGGTTGTACATGTTACATGAAAGAAAGCCCAGCAGCCATGTTGAAGCAGAAACAGAAGTGTACCTGTCTCCTTCTCATTCATGCTTTGACCCCTGAAGAATCAAGAGTGCCTACACCACCGTATGTTGCTGAATTAACGACACCACATTGCCAGGGAAGTCCTCCACTTCCCCCCAGGCTGCCTGGTTCAGAGTTTGTGTGGCCCCGTAGAAGAGAGGCTGCTGCTGGACTTTCCTAGTGGTCCCATTTTGCCACCCATCATGGGCAGTCAGTGAGATTGTGCAGCCACCCTTAGAACACCTGAGATTGGGGAAAAGGGGCTCCGAAAGCAAACCTATTGCTTGTGCGTAGCACATCTCGTCTGCATGGAAAGTAGATGTTTGGACACAGGGGCAGGGCAGGGGAGGCTAGAAAGGAGATGGAGCATGTGCAGAAAGTTAGTCATGATATACACAAACACAGAGAGAGACCATACTGCCCCAAGCTTATTTTTAATGCTGATGGAATAGCGATGCTGGCATAGCCAAAATATATTTCATTACGTTGGCATGATGAAGAGTATGTTGTGACTAGTTGTTGGACCTGCTCCTCATCACTCTTGTGAACTCCAGCTACAAATGCTGAGGCTGCTGAACAGACTCTTGGGCTGGGGTATTGCTTTGGGGTGGGGGGGTGTTATTGCTGGTTTTTTGTTTGTTTTTTTGTATCTTTAATTTGTATCTTTATTATGATCTATGTGGAAATTGTTCAATTTGGTCGTGTACTTTTTGATGTTTGCTATTTATCCCTGCGACGGGGTGAGCTCCCGTTGCTCGGTCCCTGCTCCTGCCAACCTAGCAGTTCGAAAGCACGTCAAAGTGCAAGTAGATAAATAGGTACCGCTCCAGCGGGAAGGTAAACAGTGTTTCCGTGTGCTGCTCTGGTTCGCCAGAAGTGGCTTAGTCATGCTAGCCACATGACCCAGAAGCTGTACACTGGCTCGGCCAATAAAGCGAGATGCGCACCGCAACCCCAGAGTCGGCCACGACTGGACCTAATGGTCAGGGGTCCCTTTACCTTTTTATTTATGACTACTTTTGTTATGTTTTGAATTATCTATTTTTTTCATGTTGTGAGCTCCCTTGAACATGGTTTTAACTATGGAAAGGCGACATAAAATAGAATGAAGAATGTATGTTTGGACTTTGGAGGTGAGTATGGATGCTTCCCTCATGCATGCATTAGAAAACCCAGAGGAAACCCGATTCCCCACTTTCAAACGATCAGTTGTAGGTGAAAGGGAATAAAAAGGACTATCTCCCTTCTTCTCTCACCCACTTCCTTGCAGGTTTTCCGTTTGTTTCATATATTTCTGAAATCTTCACAGACTACAGATTCCTGCTGCTAGCATGTAATCGCAGTCCATATGCTGACCAGCAAGGAAGGTGGCAGTGATGATTGATGGCGAGCCCCTGAACATCCCCTGGGCTCCTGCAAATGTGGAGCCCCTGCCCACCACTGACAGCAGCGAAGCAGGTCCAGATTGTGTTCAGGGCTCGGACTCGCACAATTCCAAGGAAGGAGATTCCCTGCCAGGCAGCAGGAAAACCTGCAGCGCTTGTATACCGCAAGCATGCGATATGCTCCTGCCACCACTGTTCCTTAAACCGTGCTCATCATTTTCTGTCGTTCCCATCTGTGTTTTTATTTTCTCAACAGCCGAGCTCTGTGCAAGCATCCCTGAACCCTTCACAGGGGGCCAGTTAGCACCACCCGCCCTCCTAGTGAGATTGCTTATGGAGCTGCTCCAGCTCTGCTAGACCACCATAACTCATATCCTTCTCTCCTCAGTGCTGTCATGGTTTGCACAGATATAGCTGGAAGTTGCTGAAGTCTAAAAGGACCTCCTCTCCCCTTCCTTTCCTCCTGGATTTGTGGTTCCTGGTTAGAAATGGCAAGTTGGTGGTGGTGACATTCTGATGAGCTATTTTTATTGGGAATGTGGGTCACTCCATCTGCAGAAATAGGAAGCAGGGGGCAATTGAATGGATCCAATGTGATTCTCAGCTACAAATAGCTGTTCTGGCTCTTTGCTAGCAGAATCCTTTGAGGAGAAAGTGACGAACTGCAAAGAAGCCTTTACCAGATATATGTTTTACAGTCAGGTTTCTCCACAACAAAAACATTTCATCTTGTTTTTCTTTTCTTTCTTTCTTTTGCATAGGGTTCTAGTCTGTGACACATGTAAGGTAAAGGTAAAGGGACCCCTGACCGTTAGGTCCACTCACGAATGACTCTGGGGTTGCGGGGCTCATCTCGCTTTACTGGCCGAGGGAGCCGGCATACAGCTTCCGGGTCATGTGGCCAGCATGACTAAGCTGCTTCTGGCGATCCAGAGCAGTGCATGGAAATACTGTTTACCTTCCCGCCGGAGCAGTACCTATTTATCTACTTGCACTTTGACGTGCTTTTGAACTGCTAGGTTGGCAGGAGCAGGGACTGAGCAACGGGAGCTCACCCCATCGCGGGGATTCAAACCACTGACCTTCTGATCGATAAGCCCTAGGACCACAGTACCACCCACATCCACACGTGACACATGTACTCAGCTACAATTAACTACCTAGTCTCCACGCAAGCACAATTTAGGCATGATTGGGTCAGATGAGGCATTGTAGTTTTAAACCTTCCTTGAGTCACTTCTTCAGAGCTTAATGAGGGCAAGCAAGGGCCAATCCCCTTTTCATTACTTTTACAGGGTGGAGTTGTGTGACCAGAAATGGCGTTCTGTTCTGTTCTGGGGTGAATTATCATGGCTTTCTCCTGACCATTTCCAGGATTTAAGGACTGAAAGTGGTCTGGGCTGCTGTAAGAGTAAACTAGCTTCTTGCCCCTGTAGGGAAAGTCCAACCCGCCAGATTTTTTTGATTTCTTAAAATACCATGTGTATTTCCTAGTATGATGTCTGATCTGTGATTTGTTCTCTTATCTCTGGTGTTTCATTAGAGCTGGACTAGTGAAAGTGTGTGCTTGGGTCGGAGATGGGGGAGACCGACTGCCATATCCATATGTAGATGCAGCAGTGGGGCACAGAAAGGCAAAGGAAAGCTACTGGCCCCCTCTGCTTCTCCCCCCTCTGTTTCAGAATCTGGGGGTATCAGCTGACCCCCTGGCCTGGTGAAGCCGTGTTTAGGGAGCTGGGCATGTTTAGCCTGGAGAAGAGGAAGTTAAGGGGTGATATGATAGCCATGTTCAAATATATAAAAGGATGTCACATAGAGGAGGGAGAAAGGTTGTTTTCTGCTGCTCCAGAGAAGTGGACACGGAGCAATGGATCCAAACTACAAGAAAGAAGATTCCACCTAAACATTAGGAAGAACTTCCTGACAGTAAGAGCTGTTTGACCGTGGAATTTGCTGCCAAGGAGTGTGGTGGAGTCTCTTTCTTTGGAGGTCTTTAAGCAGAGGCTTGACAACCATATGTCAGGAGTGCTCTGATGGTGTTTCCTGCTTGGCAGGGGGTTGGACTCGATGGCCCTTGTGGTCTCTTCCAACTCTATGATTCTATGAAATGTCAGGTCTGTCTGTAATACAGCATCTATCATTCACGAGATCTGAGAGTCTGATCTGGCTGGTTGAATCCAGCTGTGCCTGCCTGCAACACCATTCCAGGTTGGAAAGTGGGGCACAATTGCCCATAATAATTTTGTGTCCTTCACTAGGGAACCAATCCATACTGTGTCTGGGTTTGAGGGATTGTTCATGTCACTGGGCCAGAGAGACAGAACTGGAAAGTTGCTAGGTGAAATCTACACACATATTAAAAAAAGTTGTGAAAATGCTTTTTAAAAAAGGTTTTGAAAAATATATTCAATTTGCCATAGCTCACCATTGCCATCTAGTGTCACATTTGTATAATGCACTTTACAACAAACTTAACACATTTTATTTGCAGCTGTATAGCTGATTAGTCTACTGTCCAGCTGATCGCACTGCAACCCCTCTGTGTGAGCTGGTGGACGTGGTCTCAAATGTGGTGTTGGCTGGTAGATAATTTGCAAAATGGTACACTGATATGCATTTCCGGAATTAATAGGAGATGTTCAGCAACTCTGTGGGCATTGTCACCATGAAGAAGACATTATTGGGTCTATAGGCAGCAACATTTGCTTGGCAACATGGATGAAACCAACATGGAAAAGCAGCAAGAAATGTTTTAAATCCATATTTGTTATCCAGACAGAAGGCATATTTGACTATGTGTGGAGCTATGTCTTTTCCTGGGTGCAAAGATATATGCATGAGTTAAATTCAGGAAGAGAAAGGGCAAAGGAATGACTTTCTTGACTTGCTGAGATTAGACTATGGAAAGTGCTTACAACAAATGTTTGCATTTGTCAGTAACGTGCCAAAGAGCACAGTGTGCTAGCGGGACATTGGAGAGCATGAAGAGAGAGCAAAAGAAAAATTCCAACCTGTGCATGGAAAAGTAGGGCAACATACAGGTCAAAATGGCAGGCAGTGAAGTTCTCCGTGTGCACTGCCAGGGTCCCCTGATCAGGTGTGCCTAAACAAGGGCTCCCTTCTTCACAGAGGACATCAGAAAGAAGCACACACAGAACTGACCTTTTCGTGTTGCAGAATTTGGACCATTTTGGCATAGCATTTGGGAGGCGGCGGCACAGAGAACACACAACCCAGTGACCAATGCAGCAATGCTCTTGGTTCTCCCACACCATGTTTTACTTGGAGCCTGTGTGGGCGTACATCTCCTGTGACAGAAGAGGACTTGGCTCTGTTTCCTTGAAGCGCAGGGGCACAACACAACAGTTGACCTGAAATGGGAGGGTTCGCACAGCCATTATTCTTCCTTATACACAGTGATTGGGGGGGGAGGCAACTGGAAATCACGTTTTAACATTTAGCTTCCTTTGTACTAGTCTAATTAGTGTCTGAGATGGTGATGTCGTTAAAACCTTTATTGGGGTAATTTAATTTTCCCTTTGATATCATTCTGATTTCCTTTGTGAGTGCTGGTACAGGGGGGAATGAGAAAAAAGGGGCGACCAGGCATTTCTGAGGAAGGTTCTTGTACTGTCACTATAAAGGAGCCCAGAGGTAAAGCTGCATAGGAAATCTGTCCATCATTTGGAGGGGCGGGAGGGAGGAAGAGAGCTATCCACTTCCAATAGATATCTGAGTGGCATTATCAGGGCTCCTGCTGTTCTCAGAAATAAACCGTGAAACCTGGCATCCGAAGGGAAGCGCTTCTGTTCATCGCTGCTACCACGTTCACAGATGTGAGTCCACACAGACATTCTGCCATACCATCGAATAAAAATCACACTTCACATGTGAGCACACAAGAGAGCCATTGATTTTTGGCTTTTTTGTCTGTTAGGTTTTCATCCTGCCCTGCCCTACCATAAAGAGCTCGAGGCAGCATATATGGCCTCCCAGACACCTTATTTTGCCCTCATGACAACCTGTGCCTGAGGGAAGGCAGACTGCAAAATCTTGCCTGTCCCTCATTCCCCCAGTAAACTTTGCAACCAAATAAGTGGAGAGTGAAACAAAAGCCACCTGGGTGTCTCCGTCCAATGCTGACCATGATACCACAGAGCTTTTATGCTAAATTGGAAGCACAGGAAACATCCATTTATTTATTTATTTATTCATTTAAAAACAACACCACCTTAATTCTATATTCTACATTCCTGGCCTAGCACTAATGGGGGAGAAGGTGGAATGATGCTGATTCTTCTTCTTCTGTTGGCCAGAACAGGTTCATAACAAGGATGACAAATCAAAATGTTGTCTTGGGTTTATTGGTCCAATTCAGAGGTCACAGAAATCATTGTCTCTCAGTATGTGAAAAAGTAGCCTTGGACTTGCTTCTCTTCTTTTACAGTGGCACAAAAGAGACAGCAACACTTCCCCCAGGATATCCAACTAAAGTCAGTAAACTGTGGCCACAAAACAAGATGAAACCATGGTTTCGGATACTAGCTTGTTCTGAAACTATAATATAAACAATCCACAGTTCCCTGAGTTTGGATATGGTTTGTTTAAAACAGAAAAAAGGGGGGTCTGATTATCTCCTCACATGCACTAAAGAGGAAGAGAGGGAGCATGGGGGCTCAATGCTTACCATGGCTCATTCGCATAGCAAGAAACCATGGTTTCCCATGATGTATGAACTGTATTTTGTATGGAAGCTCCCAAGCCATGGTTGGGAACCTCCAGACAGTGGGCCAGATTTGGCCTGGCACAGGTCTCTGTTTGGTCCCCAAGATGTTTTCCCAAGCCACTACCTGCCCCACATCTGACATCACAGCTGGATTGACTGTGCAACCACATTCCCCACAGGGAACTTGATCATGCGGGCAATCCCTGCAGAACGCAGGCTTGAAATCATCACCCATCAGCCATTGGGTGGTGATGTCAATCCAGCTGATCAGGTGCTTTGTCCCAATGATCTTCACCAATGTCATTGTGATGTCTGGTAATTGATAGGTGGGCAGCATCAAATGTTGCCCACAAGGGTTGGGGAGGGGATAAGGATCTGGTCCACTGGCCAGATCTGGGTCCCTATCCTAAGCCATGGAATTCCCTTTTCAGAGAGGAGTGCCTGGCACCTTCATTGTATAACTTTCATCATATGCTGGACACCCCTGTTTGCCCTGGCCTTTGGAGTTATGTTTTTAGCCCCCACCCTGTTCTTTGGATTGTGAATTGTTTTAACTGATTTTAATGTTGTATTTTTACACTGTTGTAACTCTCCCTGGGACCCTACAGCAGGTAGAAACCTAAACAACAGGCAGCCGTAGTGCCCATTCTCTTCGCTCCTCAAATGGGTCTCCCAGGAGCCCCAAGGAGGCAGAAGGAAAGAAGAGGAATTCAGAGTTGAGTAAGTGTGGTATCTTGATTGGGTTTTTTTTTAATATCACACACAGACATTTACCTTTCACCACCTATTTGCTGCTGCTCCCCTCTGCAGCCTCAGTACCACGGTGGTTTGCTGGTTTGTTTTTCACCCTGAAGCAGACATCAAGTGTTTACCTTAGACTGCTCTGTGCACAGCCTTTGGTTATGAATTGCACCTCCAATCTGATGAAAATTTTAAAATAATGTGCTCAACAGGATGTCAGTGTGGCCAGCCGAAATCCCTGTCATAACCTTTGTTCTCTAGCCGTCTCCTTCCTTCCAAGAAGGGACATCGTATAGAACTGTGAGGCAGGTAAGGAAAATGGCCCAAAGAGAGAGGAAGGAGCAACTCCTTCCCCAAGGCTGGGATCTATCCTTTCCCTGGGCCTCGCTTGCTCTTCCTCTCTTTATGTACTAGAAGAGGCTGCCTCCCCAAAGCGCTCCCCAATATGCTGCAAAATGGGGGCAGGAAGGGAGGAAATGGGCCAGCCAGGGCAGCTTCATGATTATTTAAACACAAACATCAGATCTTTGACAATTAGCAAACATTCCCAGTGAAATGATGAGAAGCCGTTGACAGCAGAATGTGCTGCTATTAAAAGCTACCACGCGCAAATCTTCCCTGAGCCTGCCAGCTCTTCCCATCCCCCCTCTCGCCAGCCACATGCCAGCCTGCTGTTTGTACCGCGTTCCAAAGAAGCATTTTCAGCACAGAAACTGCGGAAAAATCAGAGATAATGAGGCAGTTGCAGTTCCCTTAGGTCAGGCATTGTACACTTAGCAATAGAAAAGGAGTTAGGTGGGCATTAGTGATCTTTTGGTTATAAGTTCATAAGTAGAGGGCCTTCCTCTTTTAGCTCGTGTTGCTGGTCCAGCAACAGCCCCTTGGTAGCTGCCTGGGACTCAGTGCCCTGGCAAGACCCACTGCTAATGCCTGGAATGTAGGAAGCTGCTTTATAGTATACTGTGAACCGCTCCGTGAACCTCCAGGTATAGAGCAGTACAGTGGTACCTCAGGTTACATACGCTTCAGGTTACACACTCCGCTAACCCAGAAATAGTGCTTCAGGTTAAGAACTTTGCTTCAGGATAAGAACAGAAATTGGGCTCCAGCGGTGCGGCAGCAGCAGGAGGCCCCATTAGCTAAAGTGGTGCTTCAGGTTAAGAACAGTTTCAGGTTAAGTACAGACCTCCGGAACGAATTAAGTACTTAACCTGAGGTACCACTGTATATAAATTCAATAAACAACAACAACAACAGTATGCTTTCATCATATGCGTACACACTGACCCATTTGTAGTCCAAAAATGTAGTTTTTCATCAATCTGGAACTCTTTGTGTTCATCCTCAATGTGCTGCTTTAAATCAAGAAAGATTTAAAGATTTAAATCAAGAAAGATTTAAAGATTTAAATCTAGATTTAAAGATTTAAATCTAGATTTAAAGATTTAAATCTAGAAAGAGCAGTCTAATTTTTTAAAAAAAGTAAAAATACAATGCACACAGGCTACCCCTTAATTTCCAAGCTCAATTGAAAATGATGATTTGGGGGTGGGAGAGAAGGCACCTTTTATCATATGTGGTGGAAATGTAAAGTAGTAAAAGAATTTTGGGAAATGATATATAATGAGTTGGGGGAAAATGTTTAAAATAACCTTTTCTTTAAAAACCCAAAGCTTTCCTTTTAGGAATTCTAGGTGCTGAAATTCCAAAGGAGCAGAAAAGACTATTTATGTATGTGACCACGGCTGTGTGGATGTTATTAGCCCAGAGATGGAAAGAAGATAAAGTCCCTACCAGAGAAGAATGGCAGATCAAGTTGGTGGAATATGCCAAAATGCCTAGAATCAGAAATCAGGAAGACCAAAATTGTAATAAGGAATGGGGAAAATTTATAACTTATCTTAAAGACCATTGTAAACAGTTAAAATCATTAGTAGGATTGGAATATCATGTGTTTTAATGGTGAATTTTGGACACAATGAGGAGGTAAAAGATTTGGATTATCATAAAAGTTGCAGGAGGAAATGATTCACAATAGGATCCACAAAGGAGAGGAGGAAAGTTCAAGAGATTCCTTGGAATCTTGTTTTTATGTTGTATGTTGGATCTGTGACTCTAAACTTTTAATCTGAAAAACCAAATAAATAAATAAATTTATTTTTAAAAAATGAAAGTGGTGGTTTTGTCCTGTCATAGAATAGTAGTTAGAAGGGACCCCAAGGGTCATCTAGTCCAATGCCCTGCAATGCAGGGATCTCAACTAAAGCATCCACGACAGATGGCCACCCAAGGCCTATAAAGCCTCATGTGGCTCAGAATATGTGGTCCTCCAAGGTCTGACTGTCCACATAAACAGCCCCTGAGCCCTGTGGTCTTTCTCAGGGGCCTCATTATCACCCAAGGGAAACAGGATAGCTCAGTCAGAGGTGCAGAGAGTTAGTTCACAAAAACCAGCTTCCTCAGTGGAATGAAATACCATTCTATGCAATACTTTCCCATGGAAACATTGTCAGTTTTTAAGTGCCAGACTAATACATGTTGTTGTTTTTACCCAGGGTTTTGGTGCAGCGCTCATCTTTTTGTAGAGAGGGCTAGGACTTGTCCATCTTACTGTACAGTGGTACCTCGGTTTAAGAACAGCCCTATTTACGAACGATTCGGTTTATGATCTCTGCAAAACCGGAAGTAGTGTCCTGGTTTGTGAACTTTACCTCAGTCTATGAACGGAAGCCAAATGGTGGAAGGGCACCGGCGGCAGGAGGCCTCATTAGGGAAAGCGCACCTCAGTTTAAGAATGGATTCGGTTTAAGAACGGACTTCCAGAATGGATTAAGTTTGCAAACCGAGGTACCACTGTACTGCAGGATGAATATTTAAGGAATTTTGTACTGTACATTGTTTCTAATTTTTTTCCTAAGTTGCTTTGAGACATTTCTTTCTTTTTGTAGAAAATAACTAATAAATGCAATAAATAAATAAATAAATGCAATAAATAAATAAAGGAAAATGAAAATGTTTCAGTTTTCAGTCATCATATTTTCCCAGCAGCCAGTCACTGCCATTTCCTTTTCCTTCCTACCTTCTTCAAGTCTGAGCATTCAGCCATTCCAGCACTTGAGCCTCTTACATTTTTTTTTTTAAGTGGCTGTACTCTCACCAACAAATCTACCATTCAGCAGCAACTTTCGAGCCATCCCTCCTGCTCTTGGGATGCAAGGAATGGGCATTGGCAGACACAGTACAGTGCTAGAAAAACACTAAGTGAAAGCTGAGTCACTCCCACCCAGAAACCCAGGTCCATGTCAACTTGGAAGTCCAGGTGCACCCTTCAGGAAGAGCAACGATGTGGGAATCCTCACACCATGTTTTTCGGTCCAAATTTTATCATATTCCTCAGAAGCATCTACTTTTCTGGACAGCTCACAAGTCCTAACACTGAGTAACTTCTTATAAACAGTTTCATGGGTTTGTGTACTAGGTTTGCATACCTGGGGCACAAATTGCCTTGCTAAAATAAAATAAAACTGGTGTGTGTGCCTCTTCAAGTTGAAATAATATCTAAGGGCTCAGGCACACTTTGTTTGTCCCACACTTAGAAAGCACAGGTCCTAGAGGTTTTCCATTTGTACCACACTTTCCCCTGGGAAAACCCACTGTTTAACGCTGAACCAAAATGTCAACCTAATGTCTGTCCATGGAAAACCCGAATGACAGTTGAGCCAATTCAGTGGTAAGCAGCTGCTTTTCGCAGGGGAAAGCAGCGGCGCAGGTAGAAGTGAGGATGAACCCTAAGACGGGGGTTGTAAGCCTTACTCAGAATTTATAAACACACTTAAATCTTTGTCCCCCTTCGCTTCTCAACTGGAACAACTTTCTTGCTGTAAAAGCCCTTAACTTCATACTTGAGAGATAATTGAGTAAACTGATGTGTACTCTTCCTTTTGATTCGAGATTGTCTCAAGGGACTCACATCCTGGCCCATACAAGATTACAAATAGGACTAGTAAAACATAAACGGCTTTGGCCCTGTATGCCTGAAGGAGCATCTCCACCCACATCGTTCAGCCGGGACACTGAGATCCAGCTCCAAGGGCCTTTGGGCAGTTCCCTCATTGTGAGAAGTGAGATGTCAAGGAAATAAACAACTATCTGACTTTTAGAAGACATCTGAAGGCAGCCCAGTTTTTAATGTTTGATGTTTTACTGTGTTTGATGCCTTAATTTGTTGGAAGCTGCCCAGAGTGGCTGGGGCAGCCCAATCAGATGGGAGGCACATATCTTAGAATTAGAGCTGTTCCTGAGTTGGAGAAAGGTACCTTGATAGACTTTTTGACACAAGAATTTTTGGACTTTTGGAAATCGGAATTGAAACAAGAGGATTTTAAGATTGTGAGGGCTTTTCGATTGGGGAAAGGAGGAAGAAAGATCAAAATAAGGGACTGTTTGATCACTCTCCGATCCAAAGAAGAAAGGGACAAAATTTTGGGCTTACATTACGAAAAACCTTTGACAATTATACAATCAAAAGTGGAAATTTTCAAAGATATTCCAAAACATCTTCTTGATTTAAGAAAGGACTTTGGAGATTTGGTGGACTTGTTGAGAAAAAATAAAATCCTTTTTAGGTGGGAATTTCCCCAAGGTCTATCCTTTAGCTTCAAAGGAAGAAAGACCATGTGCGCACATTGCAGGGCATGGTGATGTGTCATGTACATGCACGAGTGACATGAGCTGCTGTGGAATTTTAAGGGGGCCCAACTCCCTCCTTTAAAATGTTGGGGTGCCTTCAACCCCCCCAGATGGCGCCCCTGCTTCCAACTACTTTTCCACATTTGGAAATTCCACATATAGTATGATATATTTATTCATGTACATCCTTTGGCTTTCTTGGAAAACAACTTTCAGATGCCACTATTCGAACTGTACTTTCTGCGCTTGAGTCTGTGTGTACGTACTGTCAGGCACTCAGCCACCCAGCACCACAAGCCAAAAGCAAATGGTTTGCATTTAAACATGAATCATTCTGCATCTTGCCAGAGAGACAGATGAGGAGAGGGCACACTGAAGCTGGAGCCAAGTCCGTTTATGAATGATTACATCATCAGTGAAGAAGAGAGGCTACTTGGGGATGACTGGCCTTGCGGTGCCCTGCTCTGTAGCCATTTGGCACGCTCATAGTCATTACCCTGGATTGGCCTCTTTTCATGGAAAGCATAAGCTTGGGGGGGCGGTTCACTGCTTGAAAGCCTCTGAGGGTGTTCCTTTTGCAGTTTGCCAATGCTATGGAAGCATATGTGGTTCATATATATTTCATTTGTTTTATATGCACCCGTATTTCCAATGGTCAGAGCACCGCCCAGCAGTTGTGAATTGTAAACATGAGTTCGTGTCATTAAAAGAACCGCAGGTGCAGGACCAATGCCTTCTGTTCATGACATGGTCCAGATAAGAGCTGCTGCCAAACTGCATGGCACAAGGCTCTAGATTACCTGCCGTCCTAGCCACAGGAGGATTGCAGGGCATGAAAGGCAGGCTGGCAAGGGATTGAGCACATACCACCAGTGGGCACAGCCAAGGGCTAACTGGCATGGGCTAGGCTACAATAATCACATGGGAAATTTAAAAACAAAACAAAAAACAAACAAGGTCATTACCACCCCTCCTAAATGATGCCCCTGCTCTTTTCAGATGACATTGCTGATTATTTCCAGTGTGGGTAATAATTTGCCAGCAATAGTTGCATTTAGTTATTTCCTTTACCCTGCACCCACGTAACAGCTTTGCTATTGAAAAACCCAGTGGAGAAGATCGGTTCACAGCAAAAGGATGCTGAGGCTGGGGGTGTCTCTTGCTGCCTCTGAGACTAAAGTTGTGGTGAAGATGGGATGTTCAGAGTCGAGAGAGTTCCAAGGAAGAATCATAATTATCTGAAGATGCCAACAAGTAAGCTTCTCGGGAGCAAAGGACAAAGGAAGTAGAGTCCCCTGGAGGTCTGTGCTGCTTCCTGAGGAAATGCACAAATGCATGGGTGGTTCTTTGCCTCCTTTTTCTCCTTGCCCACTCACACGGGGCAGTTGATTGTGGCATCAATATATATTGCTTGTCTGCTTGCTTGCTTGCTTGCTTGCTTGCTTGCTATTTTGGTATCCAAAGCTTTTGCAGTTACATTATCTCCATGATCCTTGTAACATTGATCACTATTATCATCACCACGTATAATATCACAAAGGATGAGGGTCCAACTAGATCTGTCAGTGGGGCTGCCCCAGTTACATAGAAAGTTGAAGTGGAGCAACATATCCCCAGACAGACTCTCTTCTGAACAGGTCCACCTGATCCATGGAGCAGTGCAGAAAATATATATCACAGGAAAAGCACAAAGAGAGCAGCATGGGCGCATTTTTTAAAAAATGAATGGAAGCTGCTATGTTTATCTCAGAATGTTCCAGAAGTAAGTCATTTGTAGGGTGGGGGGGAAAGGCCACCAAAACCGACCTATTATTATTATTATTATTATTATTATTATTAATCAATTAATCAGTTAAATCTATATACAGCCCTTCATCCATAGATACCAGAGCGGTTCACAACACAAAAATACAAAATAAAAGAAAAACAAAATACACAGTAAAGACAAGAACAAAAACAAATCAATAACCTCCCCACCACCACCTCTATCACATGCTGTTGCCTGTGGTGGCAGTGCTAAAACCAGCATTAAAAAGAAACAAAACATAATTATGTGCTATTTCCACATTAATCTGCAGGTTTTTTAAAAAATCATCACACTAGGTGTATATTAATGTGTGTGTTCTCTAAATATGTATATTTAAATGCATGTTTTGTAAGTTTAAACTGCAAAACTCCTCACAATAATCAGAGAAATGTGAGATCCAGCGAGCAGCTAACCTCCTAGCCACACATTAGTGTAAAATATTCAGCTCAAATTCTTTAACACAGGAATTTGCAAAGATGGAATTCCTCAAAGATTCCTAGGCGTGAACCTATTAATAACTTTGCTCTATCCCAACACACACACAATTCCTCTCTCCTGCTCTGATGTTCAAACTTTGTTCTGGCAGTTAAGATCAGAATAATGTACACTAGAGCTGTTTTGCAGATTTAAATGATCAAATTGATTCCTGGATGTTGGTGTTCCAAGTTACCAGATCTTGTTCCCATGGAGGAACCAGTGCATTAGGATGTGCATTGAAGAAATACTGCAAAGAGCAATCCTGATGTGGTTCTGTGTGTGGTTGTATTGATTTTATGTTTGCAGTGATTTACAATGCACATGAACAGCAGTAGAAACATCACCTGAAAAGAATCCTGATTCCATCATAGCCCATGAAGATTGCATCAAAGTCATGTGCACATAATTAAAATTGGGTGTGTGCAAGTGAACTGAAGGAGGTAAACAGCTGTGACAAAACGTTCAGATTCCATTTCTAGAAATAATTTTAGAGAAGCCTCCAAGTTCAGAAACCACAGTTCAGGAAGAAAGCAGTGCTGGACAGAGCAAACTCTTGAAATAATAAAGCAATCAAACGGGGAAGTCTGCCCATCCCAGCACGAAACACTTTACAGCAAACTTTAAGAATTTTAGAACTACTTAACACTTTGCTAAAAAGTATGCTAATGAGCTTGTGAAGTATTTGGATTGTGTTGCAAATGAGCACAATGCATTGATTTGCTTTAGCAAGCTCATCCCTTGGATGGATCTTGATAAACTTTGCATAAAAAGAGTACCCAAATCAAAGCATGCACCCTTTGCAAGCGGTCAGGAATTCTGCAACTTCATATAAACTTCGTTACGCTTTGAGCTGTTTAACCAGGCTGTGACAATTGCTCGCTGCATATTCCTGCATTGCAGGGGGTTGGACTAGATGATCCTCAGGGGTCCCTTCCAACTCTACAATCCTATGATTCTATGCTGCTGTGGGAGAGGTTCTGATATGCAAGACAAACCCGTACTTCTTTCCAGTGCTGGATCCGCAGAGGGTTGCTGCCTGTCCCCCGCTACCTAGCTGCAAACATAGGTGGAAGCCTGCAGTTTGTCTTCGCTCTAAACTTGCTGGGTGGAGGCAGAGCCCCAAGATAAATCTATTCCTCCCCTCCCTGACTCCCAGCGTAGCTTCTTGCCTCCGTACTTGCTGGTTGGTTGGAGTTCCAGTGGCCTGGCAGAGGAAGAGAAAGCTAGTGCCCCTCACTGGCTCTCCCTGCTGTCCCTGGCCTCGGCTGCCTCACCACACATTTTTGGCTGGCCATCAAAGCCACTCCAGCTTGGTCAGCCCCTGTGGACAACTCACATCTAAGGTCTTGCAAACTGACTTCCCACCTAGTTCAGAGAAGACTTCAGTCTGCCACGCGCCCATTGGAGCCCGGCGGTGTCAACTGTGCGAATCGCTGCGCCTTTTGTACAGTTCAGGAATAGGATCCATCCGACTGAATGGAAACCGATGGATGCAGTAAAAGCAGGATGCCTGTATTAATATTGTCACATTCCTAAATGGTGGAAGTTGGCTTATACCATTAATCTCCGTTTTACTGGATTTGGCAGGGTATACCTGACGTGTCACTGTAAACCGATTCATTTGTGGCAACAGGGAGCGGATTTTGCAGCGAGATTGCGAATCCTCTTAGGGCAGGGTTACAACGTAATCCATTAGGGGAAAAGAAAACACGATGGGCATTTCTATTCTGTGAAGAAGTCGGTCGTCTCTCGGAGTGGCGGGCTCTGCCTCCCGCGTGGACTCGCCTGTTCCGCTCCTTCCTCGCCTCCTCCCGCAAGTCCCCTGGGCTTCCTCGGAGCAGGAATGGAGAGCTCTGAAGTGTATCTGAGCAGAAAAGGCGAAGGAATGGAAAGAAATCTTTTCATCTAAAAGGTTACATTTGTCCTACTTCCTCCCTTCGCTGGCAATTAACTTGAAGGGAGACATCACCACTAATTGAGCAGTGGAGATCAGGGCCAACAATTAGGTCTTTTGATGAGAAACTGTTCGAGAGGGACTGATCCAAGGCATTAAGATGATACGAAGCTGTTTCTATGGCAATGGAACTTTCCTCTCTCGATCTTCAGACTACCGAAATAATACCACGGAGAGGGAGGGCGAGGGGGAGGGAGGGGGGAGATTTCTCCCTGATTAACAATTTAATGAAAAATAAAATAAGATTCTTTCCAAACACAATCGATGGGAGGTAATGTTCTGCCAGAGTCAATGGCGGTGTGAGAATCGACATCTTTCCAGGCCCGCAAATCTATCGCTGCAGCAACGTGCAGAGTGCTCGCTGCGGTCCTGCCGCCTCGTAATTAGGTAGCGGCTGAACACCGGGAAACGTGAGGGCTCTATTCAGAGCACAGATCAAAGGAGGTGCCCATCAAAGGCTCCTTGCTTGACGTCTCGCAGCAAACTTCACTCCTGCAGCACGTCACTCCTCCTCTCCTCCGCGCCTGCCTTTATTATTCTTTAAAAATACTTTTGACTTAATTATTTAGTGGATTCCTTTGTAGCATAGATGTGCACAAGGCAGAGAAAATGCACCCATGCTGGAACGCATGAAGTGCTGGAGGGCAGTGGTTTCCACGCTGCGATTCACCGGGGCTTGCGCAGCAGAACTTCAGGACGGATGGCGCCCATTTCTTGGCGTCCCGAGCACTTTTAGCCTATGCTGTGTACACACGTTTTTAAGGATCGCAGGTTCAAGCGTCTCCTTGACTCTTCCTAAAAATGTTGCCCGTGTTTAGAGCGATGGGCTGCAGAGCTGTTCTTGCAGAACAGTAACTAAGTTCTTCTTCTGCAGCACTGAGGCAAGATCGTTGCTTAAGGGGGCAGTCATCTGTTACAGGGAGGGTGGTGGACCGGCTGAGGAGCGACTGAGATGTAATTCGACATGTCATCTTCATTTTTAAGAAATTGCAATTACTGAGCCCTTTCTTCCTCCTGGTTCTTTCTTTTCATAATTTTGAAGCTCTTTTGTTCCTGTGTGTTTTGCTTGCATAAGATTACGTAAGACTTTGATGGATACTTTTTGTGAAAATAATGATAGGAAAGCGGTGTAGAACTTAGGGAATGGGTTACTTGTGTACAGTGGTACCTCGGGTTAAGTACTTAATTCTTTCTGGAGGTCCGTACTTAACCTGAAACTGTGCTTAACCTGAAGCACCACTTTAGCTAATGGGGCCTCCTGCTGCCGCTGCACTGCCAGAGCCCGATTTCTGTTCTCATCCTGAAGCAAAGTTCTTAACCTGAAGCAATATTTCTGGGTTACTGGAGTCTGTAACCTGAAGCGTATGTAACCCGAGGTACCACTGTAAAGTATACCTCTGAATACTAGTTGCTGAGGAGGACCACAAGCAGAAGAAGCCTGTGGGCTTTCTTAACTGTGGCTTCATAAAATCATAGACTTGTAGAGTTGGAAATTACTCTCAGGATCATCCAGTCCAACTGCCTGCAATGCTGGAATCTCAACTAAAGCACCCAGGACAGACGGCCACCCAACCTCTGCTTAAAAACTTCCAATCCACCACCTTCTGAGGGAGTCTGTGGTTCCACTGCTGAACAGCTCTTACTGTCAGAAAGTTCATCCTGGTGTTTAGTTGGAATTCCCCTTCTTGTAACTTGAAGCCATTGTTTCGGGCCCTACCCTCCGGAGCAAGAGAAAATAATCTTGTTCTATTTTTCATGTGACAGCCCTCCAGTATTTGACGATGACTATCATATCTCTCGTCCAGGCTAAACATATGTTTTTTTATGTCTGATGTTTTATTGTATTTTTAATATTTTGTTGGAAGCCACCCAGAGTGGCTGGGGAAACCCAGCCAGATGGGTGGTGTATAAAGATTATTATTATTAATAATAATAATAATAATAATAATAATAATTGTTATTATTATTATTATTTGCCCTTCCCCAGCACATGTTCAGGCTTATCAATATCCTTCTTAAACTGGGGTGCCCAGAACTGGACAAATTAATTCTGCTGGGGACTGTACATTTTCCTCCAATTGATTGCTCCACCCTTCTCAGCCTAATAGAAGCAAGGGTGGGATTTGGGGTTCCAGGACACTATGTGGGAAAGAGATACTGCACATGATAACCCTGCAAATGCACAAGGACTCTCCCAGGATGTGTTCTCACTTCAGGGTGAAATTTGTGGTGTTTTGAAGAAGAAGAAGAAGAAGAAGAAGAAGAAGAAGAAGAAGAAGAAGAAGAAACAACATTGCAAAATGAACTCCAATTACATCCCTACTCCTGATACAGCCATCTGTTATCACACTCCAGGAAAAAGAAAGGAAGTTTTGAGCCCTTGGTTTGGCATTTGCTGCAAACTGAAGATTAAGAACTGAGAAGATGATTGGCCATTAGGAAGAACTGAAGAACCAGTGCCTAAAACAGCAGAAGAGAATTCTGAGACAGCAGCCTAATGTCTTACTGGGTCTGTTCCTTCTTCTGCAAGTGGCATGTATGTGAAGAGGTTTGAAGAGAAAGATAACTGATGCTGATGATGATTACTATTAGTGTACATTACCAAAACCACATTTAGTGTACTATTAGTGTACATTACCAAACCACAAAAGCAAAATATTGGCCCTGCTCTGAAAAGCTTACAATCTGATTTTAGACAATGGAGCAGCAGAGGTGGGAGACAAGTTAGCCAGATTAGTACAGGTTGAGTTTGAGAAAATAAAGGTGTAGGTAGAGACAAAGCGGATAAGCCAACAGCTTCATGGGAAAGACGGATTTGAGTGGGGATGTGGAGGAAGAGAGAGGTGTTCAGAGGTGGACTTCCAGAAACAAAGGGGAGAAAAGAAGAATGGTGTTGTGGATACGCATCTATGGCATCCCTGACAGGTGGCCATCCAGCCTCTGCTGAAATGACTCCAGCCAAGGAGAGACCAGCACCTCCAAGGACCATCTTCTCCATTGTCAAAGAGCTATTACGGTTCAGAAGTTTCTCTTCGTATGGAGCCAAAATCTGCTTCTATGCAATTTCCACCTATTGTTGTAGTCCTGTCCTCTGGAGCAGTAGAGAACAATCTGACTGTCAGATCTCTATCTTATCTCCCCTTGATCTTCTCTTCTCCCTGTTAAACATAGCTCTTTCAATCATTCTTCATAGGACATGGCTTCCAGATCCCTCCCTGGAAGGAGGTGGGGCATGTTTGGGCTGCTGCTGTAACATGGCAAATGCAATTCAGTGTAAAGAAGTGTAAAGCGATGCATGGCAAGGCAAAATATATATACATTAATTTCACAAATCCGCTTATGGAGTCTGAGCTGGCGGTGACTGACCAGGACCTTGGTGTTGTAATGGATAGCTCAAAGAAGATGTCAACCCAGTGTGCTGCAGCTGTGGAAAAGGCAAATTCCATGCTAGGGATCACTAGGAAAGGAACTGAAAATAAAACTGTCAATATCATCATGCCGTTAAACAAATCTATGGTGTGAAAGCTTTTGGAATTCTGTGTACAGTTCTGGTTCTCTCCCCCCCCCCCAAAAAAAGAGGATACTGTAGAATTGGAAAAGGTTCAGAAAAGGGCAAGCATTGATCATTTGATCAAGGGGATGGGGCAACTCCCCTGTGAGGAAACGTTACAGCACTGGGGTCTTTTTAGTTTAGGGAAAAGGTGAGCAAGAGGGGGCATGATAGCTGAAAGCTGAACAGGACAGATAACAGAAAGTCCATGGAACTCCCTCGCACAGAAGGCAGTAGTGGCCACCAAGTTGGACTGCCTTAAAAGAGGATTAGACCAATTTATGCAGCAGAGGGCCATCAGTGACTGCTAGTCACAAGGACAATGCTCTGCCTGCAAGGTAAGAGGCAGTATACTTCTGATTACCAGTTCTTGGAAACTGCAGGAGGGGAGTGGGTTCTCATGCCCAGGTCCTGTATTTCGTTGGCCACCATGAGAGGGGGATGCTGGACTCGATGAGCCACTGCCCTGATCCAGCAGCCTCTTCTGATGTTCTTAGATGGGTGGAGAGAGGGACCCTGTGGGGGTGCAAAGAAAAGGGGTGGTTCAAAAAAGGGAGTGGCTGTTTTCCAGGAGTGAGACATCCTGGGGTGGGGGAAGGAGAATGTGTGGGTGGGGAGGAATCTGTAATGGTGGCACAGTGTTACTGTTCACAGGGCTTACTTTTGTGTTTTGCTATAACACGAGCCACCTTTTCATGCATGCAAACGTGAACCACCCTGAGACCTCCAGGTATAGGGTGGTATATAAATTCAATAAATGATGATGATGATGATAAAAATGTGAGTAACTATATATTAAGGGATGCAGGTGGCGCTGTGGGTTAAACCACAGAGCCTAGGACTTGCCGATCAGAAGGTCAGCGGTTTGAATCCCCACGATGGGGTGAGCTCCCGTTGCTCGGTCCCTGCTCCTGCCAACCTAGCAGTTCGAAAACATGTCAAAGTGCAAGTAGATAAATAGGTACCACTCCAGCGGGAAGGTAAACGGCGTTTCCGTGCGCTGCTCTGGTTCGCCAGAAGCGGCTTAGTCATGCTGGCCACATGACCTGGAAGCTGTCTGCGGACAAATGTTGGCTCCCTCGGCCAATAAAGCGAGATGAGCGCCGCAACCCCAGAGTCGGTCACGACTGGACCTAATGGTCAGGGGTCCCTTTACCTTTACCTTTTAACTATATATTATAACAGCAATCTTCTCCCTTTCCAGACACTTGATAAACGTGATAAGAGCGGGGGAAACTAGCACCGCTTCTGACTGCCGAATCTCACACAGCTCCTTCTGGCACTGTATCTGGATCCAGTCAAAACCAGGATCTCAGGCCTCTGGTCACAAAGCTGCATTTGGAGTGCTTAAGTACTCATCTAACACAAGCAAATCCCAGGGTTGAGGAGCAGCTGGTATTGATCTTTGAGTCCGTGACATCTCCTGCAGGGCTGTCACTTTCCCCAGTGTTTCCTAAGAACTGCTTGCAAAGGCCAAATATGTTGGGAGGAGGGGCTGATGGGGGGGGGCAAATGTCCCTCTGTCCATCTTGCTTAGCCATACACTCCCAACTTCCTGCGAAGGTGGCAGGCCTGTTGTTCTGGCTCACAGTCCATCACCTGGCTTCTTCATCAGCACTTTCCCCCTCCAGCCATGTCATTTTTTGTGTGGTGTGTCTAGATCAAAGGTGTGCAGCTAAATCTGTGAACCATGCATACCCCATCGCCCCAGGTTTCTCCAGGGTCCCTGTCCACCTGCATCCATCAGAAGCAGCTGTTCCTTGCCATGTGACGCTGAGCAGGTGAATGATGAGGGGGAGTGCGCCAAACAAAAGCGTGGAAGAGAAGCTGTTTCATAAGCCTTTTCTCACACGCAGCCTATGCTGACTCTGTACGAAAAAAAGCCATAGTCTTCAATAGATTTATCAACCCATCTGTTCAGCATTAGAAACAAGCAAATCTCTCCCCTTCCATAGGCAACTTTAGTGTTTAGCTAATATGGACTCAAGGGTGTGTGTGTGTGTGTGTGTGTGTGTGTGTGTGTGTGTGTGAAGAGGTAATCCTTTGAGCTGCCCTTCATTTAAGAGGAAATATTTCCACATCCAACAAGACATTAATTACTACCAGTGGTATTTTGTTCATCCCATTTGAAAAAGAAATGATAGAATGGGGAAAGGTTCTGAAAATGACAAATCCATTTTTGGACTGGTGCAACATCCCTACAAAGACAGGTTTTAAAAGTGATCAGGGATTTTCAGTTTAGAAAAGAAGATGATTAAAGCCCTAGTCAGGCAGTCGCCACAGTTGAACATAGTGGTCACAAGTGGGGGAGTTGGGGAGATGCTACCAAGTCCTCCCTTCTGTGAGTGAAGATATGAAGTTGGGAGTCTCTTATACTCATGGTTGTGCAGGGCTCTAAATCGCCTGGGGGCCTTCGTAAGTAGAGAAGCCTTCCTACTATGGACATTCACCCTCAAACACAGATTAAAGATTTATGGACAGAGCAGTGTGTTGGATATCCTGGAAGCCCAAATCTAAGCTCTAGATAAAAAAGGTAAAGTACCCTTTGGGGTAAGTACTCTTTGGTGAGAGAACCCCAGCAGAGATTTAATATGACAAAGCATGCAGCAAAGAAAAGCGTGGAAATATAGGCTGTAAAACCTTTAAAATATGCCCTTTCCAGAGAATCCCAAAGTATCCCACTTCCCTAGCATATAGATAGACCACACATTTGGTAAGTCATAAAATGGTTTACTTACAAAACTCCCTAAAGGTCAGATTCATGTGAATTTCTATATAGCAGTCAGAAAAAGTTGAACAGGCAGTAAAATGTAGCTTGGTAAAATTAAAAAACAAATAAAAGGTAAACGCTCCTAGACTATTGGTATAGGAGTATTGGTATACTCTGTTTTTGTCTGAAACAAATGAGGCTGGTTAAAGTCATGCAGCTGGAGGAAGCAGCTCAGAGCTTCTCACATACTGAATTCACAAGTGTACTGAATACAACAAAAGGCTTGGTTACCCATTTCCTCAAAAGGTGAAAGGAAGTGACATAGGCTAAGCCTGGCAGGACAGCTTAAAGTTAATGTGAACTCTATGGCATTAACCCCTTCATGAGACCCTTCATTAGACTCAAGCATGCTGGTTAGATGAGGCTTGGTTACCCTACACCGTGTGTGTATGTGTATGTTTGACAGATCAGCTCCACACTGCCTTGCCTTGCTTCCTTGTGAGTGTTTTAGTGAATATCTGAAGAGGGCTATAGGGGAGGTGTGAGAGGTGTTCATAAAATTGTGCAGGGTGGGGAGAAAGTGCAGAGAATACTAGAACTTATGGCTGCCCAATGAAATAAATGGACTGTATATTCAGGACAAACAAGGAACTTCTCCTCAGACTTGTGCACACAGCACAGCACTATGAATGCATGCACAGCTCACTGAAGCAGTTAAGTAAGCCTCCTGGTGCCATTAAAGTGAAGTGACAGGAGGGAAGAGGGGGATCTCACAGACCTTGCACAAGACACAACCTACTGAGGCTGCTCTCCCTGCCTTCTTACAACATTTTCCAAAGCTAGCAGCAGGATCCAGCATTTAGCAGTACCAGTGCAACACCTGCACCAACAAGGAAGGTGCTGGGGAGCACCTCTCTTAGCTCTTCCAAGACCACCAGAAAGGCATATGGGGCCAAATTGCCCTTTGGCTGGGACATTTTCATTGTCAAGCACATTGCACTTTACTCTAGAATCAATGGAGACTGAATACTTGCTTTTCCTACGTAGTCCACACACAGGGCTTATCCATACCTCCATTTGCCCCACCGCCTTCCCCCAGGGAAAGAAGATCTTTAGCTCTGAACTGGAACAAGCAGCAATCAAATCTTCTGCAGATTGGCATTTGTTCTGATTTATCACTAAAGAGCAGGTTTTCCAGGGTGAAGACAAAATGACTCAGACCCATGCCTAGAAGGTGTGGGAATGCTGGAAAGACTCTCAGATCTGTGCTTCCCTTCCATGGGACAAGTGGAAGTGTGGACAAGGCCTTTGTCTAGAACTATTGCATAATTTTTTGCTCCTGAAAGACACTTCTTAAGAAACGGGTTTCATTCCCAAAGCTCATTACAGATTGATTCCACATTTCCTTGCACTGTGAACATTTGAAAGCAAATGAAAACAGGTATAGCCAATGCAGTCCCAGCCCCAGTGGACGCATCCACACTCGCCCAATGATGTTGTAGGCAGGTGTACACCAAGATCACAATCGCCACTTCCTTATTGATTCATCTGGGGCATGTGCAAGGCATGGAAAACCTAACTAAGGGGAAGGTATTCAAATGTGTATCAAGGAACAACACCTGCCCTTGTGGGTGGCAGGATCTAGAATCAATCCAGAGTGAAAGAAGCATTTTGAGGATGAGCATAAACAATACCAGATAGAGGAAAATGACATTTTTGTGCTACAAACTGTACAGTTTGTGTTCAGTCTCAGAAAGGAACAGGAAAGGTGCCACTGTCAGCTGGTGACTGATGATGGAGGGACATGAGAGAGTCAGGCTCATTTTCAGGTGGGATTCAATCACATACTAGCAAATTCAGGTTGCACGATTAAAATTGATTTTGGTCACTTCCAGCTGACAAGTGTATTGGGCGTTAATCCTGATTTGATTACAGGGAGGATGGATGTTGATGCATCAAACAAATGTTATCCCACACTTCCCAGTGCCTTTTCCTATTGCTTCCTTGTCACATAAAGTCAGATTCTGGGGAGGAGAGGGGGAGGCACAAGAACACCAAATCAATCTTAGTTGCCCAAGCTGGATTTGCCGGTATGTGACTGTATCCCACCCCAAAATAGTGGCTATCTGGAAGTGCCCTTGACAGACTCGCTTTCCCCTAATACTGGGGGATGGGTGGCAATGAAAAGTGTGCATCCAGCTTCCCAGAGCCTGAGTGGCCAAGTGGCTAGCGCATAGGGCTCCTTGCTGCTGGGTGCTTTGCATGAACATAGAACAAGTGTCCCTGAAAGTCCCAATGGTTTTCTGTTGCTCCCAGGGAGAATTGTACAGTCAAAACATGTGTGAAAGCTACTCATTACCAACAGCCAGCATGGCTGATAATTTCACTAAATTCCTATGCATCTCATCTCTTCTCTTCTCTTCTCTTCTCTTTCTGGTTCATTCACCCCATATAGTAACAACCACATCATTTGAACCTTGACTGATGAACCATAATGTGTAAAGTAATCTCCTGATCCTCTAACTCAGCCTTTCTCAACCTGTGGGTCTCCAGATGTTGTTGAACTACAACTCCCATCACCCCTAGCTAGCAAGGCCAGAGCTCAGGGATGATGGGAGTTGTAGTCCAAACTGGTATGTGTGGTTAAAAACTAACCTCACATGCACAACTACGGGTGATTAAGACCCAAGGTATTTATGATGCAACAGAAGTAATTTCTTCAAGTTACATGTATGAAAAGCCCTGCTGGATCAGAGTTGCCTGCCCTGCCAGGGAATAAAGCCCAAGGCACTTTCATACTTTCCTCAACACATGCAGGGCTTCAGTTGAAGGCAGTTTCATATATTCACATAGGAATGTGACAAGATGGCCTGTAGAGCTTTGTCACACATTCATATATATATGAGCAAACACACCACGCTGTGCCCTGGTATTGATGTCAGGAGACTTCCCAGCTGTTCTGATGGCATCTGTGGCTAAATGTCTGCATTTGGGGGTCTTTTGTTGCCTTCTCTCTGGAACATCTGTTCCCAGAACAAACTTTGCAGCTTGAAAAAGAACCATTTGCTTTTAACGCAATGTAATAAAGCCTTTTAGAAGTTCAAGTATTCTGTTTCTCCCTGTGCTTCCTTGTCACATTTACATGCCTGCATCTTGCCTTTAAAGGCAGTGGTTGTGACAGGATCGAAGTCAAGCTGTCAGATGCCAGATCACCCAGCAGCTTCTTTGCCTGCAATACTTGCCCAGATGGCTCATTTTGTGGCAGCAGCATCCCTCTGGAATTGTTGCCCAGAATCAGCAAGAAAACCTTCAGGATTTTCCTGAAAGGAGGCAGGTATTGGTGGGTAGGTGAAAGTCTCAGCTTTAAGTTTTGAGGCCTGCTCTTGGCTATAAGTCTGAGGTCAGCTTGGCTGCCATCCTTTTTGAACCTCTGAGCAGACTTCTGAGTTTAAGAGACTGCTGTTAGTGCCAATTATATAATGACTTCTTACATAATGACTGCCATGGGAGAATGGCGTAACATAAAACGAGACAAGGAGTACAGCCGCAGCGAAGCTTTCCCCATAATTGTATTTCCATAGCAGAAAAGGCTTAACCTGATGAACCTCTGCCTATTATCCAGCTGTTAAGGTACGAGAACCCCACCATCACCCGTTTGCATTATTTACAGATCTCACATTGCATCCTGTCAGTGATGCCCCCCCCCCCAAAATTATTTTGATCCATTATGGATATTTTCCATATACAACACTTTGCTTCTTTGCCAATTGTGTTTATGCTGAAAATACTGTTGTATCATTCTTACTCTTTATTAAGGGACGTGTTAATGCTGTGACATCAGAAAAGCATACTGCCCATATGCTTTCGTTATGAACTCTCTACAGGAACTGCCCTGTCTGAGTGCAGTGATTTATGTACATGGATCACACTTTTCTGACTTTTTTTTATTCCTAAGGGAGAGACAGAGCCCTTCTATAAGGTAGTGTGAGATGATGGTAGATTTTTGATGCCTTTAATGGCAAGCAAATTCTTTCAAGAATGAAAGAGAGGCAAATCTGACCCAGATTTGTGCTTGTGGAGCTCCTGCTTGTTTTACTAAGGCTTGTACAGGAGAACTTGCAAGGGAATTGCACCCCTGACTAAACGACTAAACAACAATTAATCAGTGCAAAAGGCAGTATCATTTGGATTTCCTAACTCATGTATCAAAATGTTTCATGCCATATCTAACATTTGGGGACATTTGATTTGACATGCAAGTGGAACTCAAGGTTCTTCTTACAGAGCCATTTAGCCTTAGACATTCGAAGCTCAAACACTCATTTTGAGTAGCATTCAAAGACCAAACAAAATTACCTCTGTGTAATCTCCCTTGTAACCTTAAACAGTAGCACCGGACATTGCATCAATATAGCCCCTAGTCCTCAGTTTCCACCCCAGCACTATGAATGGCTTAAAATTTCTCCTTAGATTTTCAAATTCTCAAATAGCCGGGCTTGTTTACAATGTGGAACCAATTCATTATTAATTTCTCCATTGTGGGATTTTTTAAAAATGTGACCACATGCATTATTGCAGCAAGCAGGGCCACCCCTACTATAAGGCAGAGTGAGGTGGCCACCCCATGCAGCAAATCATAGCAGCCAACTAGGGTAAGGTTACCACAATTTTTCAAAGAATCCGGGGACACTTTTCAACTTCAATGGATTTTGTATGGGGACTGATTTCTAAATCTGGGGACTGTCCCTGGGAAACAGGGACCTTTGGTAACCTTAGACTAGGGGCTGGGCCCCCACAAAGCTGATGGGCATTCCCATTCAAATGGTGTGTGTGTCATGTGTGTCATGAGATCGATTATGAAGAAGGGCTTACCTGGGACCCGCAAGATTTTATTCAAATTGGCATCAGATTCTGGTGGGGTGGTGCCATAGCAGCACTGGATCCCCCCCCCTTTTTTTTTACAGTTCAGTTCATAAAAACAGGAGGGGGGAATATTGGTCCTCATCCCAGAAGATCCCAGCCCAGCTTACAAGCTTGCCCTGCCCCACACCAGAGTCCCACGCTGGGCACTATGCTAAATGGAATGAAGCATCAAGTTGTCATTGCCAACCCCAAAACCAAGTTGCAGCCTAATTTCACCCAACACTGTTGGCCAGGTTGTGTCATTCCCACCACACTCATGAGCCACAAATGTGTGACTGCCCACTCAGTGGACAGCTCCCTGTCTCGGGGAGTAATGCTACGACCATTACTTTTTTCTGCCCAGCTATCTAGACCCCATATTTCGTAACAGAGGTCTCAACAAAAACTCAGTCTTTGCACGTGCCCCTGCTTTCAGAGGACGGCAGCTTTGTCATGATGATGCCATTTCTCTCATGAGTCGGGAGCTGGCAGGGAGTCACTGGTAGGTAGAAGACTTGTGTGGAGTGACTTGGTTGTGCTGGCTGGAAAGGGATCCTTGCCTTGCAGTTTTAGACTGGAGGCGTAGTGCTGGCAGCTGGCCAGTCCCTGAAACCAACAGGCTGACAGACGCGATGCCATCTGGCCCCCCCAGAAAGTGTCTGTAGGCAGAAGAGGGAATCTTCATCTTCCTGGCAGCCATTGAGCTATTGTGCCAGTTGGCTTAATTCTATGTAGATTTATGCAAATTTAGCTGCCATCCCCCTTTTAATTGGGTGGTTCTGGCAAGCCGGATACTTTATTCTGTTAGCTGGTTTTCCTGCATGTTGGAATAAAGTCAAATTCTGAGTGGTAGGGGGTGGGAGGAATAATAATACTCAAATAAGCAGTTTAGTGTATTAACCAATTCTGAGCAAAATGGGTACAGATGGCAAAATGGGTACAAAGGTTACCTGTGGTGAACACGTTAGTACTGGAACAAGATTATCTTGTTTTGGCCAGTTCCACAAAGGTTTCTCAGGGCAAACTCTGCTTTTTCTAGCAAACCTTCCATTTCCCTAGTGTAGGAATCTGGGATATGTTGAATCCATACAGACTGGCTACCTATTTGCTTGAAAATATATACTTTGTTCAAGTAGCTCAAGATAAGGTTTAGAGGTGAAAGGTGAATGGAGCAAGGAAAATGGAACTTGACATTTGCAGGCAAGAACATGTTCTCTTGACATGTCTGGGCAACTCTTGTGGTTAATCTTTGGGTTTAAAAATGAGAACAGGGATGATGTTTTGGCCAAAGACAAGAAAAGGTCTTTCGGTGATCTAATGTTGATAGGAAATTATGCAAATCCCTGCCTATTTTTGAAATCCAGGTGGTCAGCTAGGCGATGTAGTATGTCAGGAGATGGAAATTACATTCTGGGCTTTTCCACACTGGGATGCAGGCACACCTGTTTTTAGTAAAGGTCAGCACCATCTTTAGCTCATACTGTAGAAGGAAATACTAGATAAAAGAAGCAAGCTAAGACTAGGACAGGTACCCTCTTCTCAAATGCCAGCAAGAGAGATGGGTGTATCCCCAGAGACACTGATACATGGAAATATTGACATGCTGAGATGCTAAATGCCCATGCTTGAGTGAGTATGAACATGCTGTAGCTTCTCTTTCTTGTAACAGAGAAACTATGTAAAAATGAAGCTAGCTGTATTAAGAATTTCACTGTGTGCAGACCAACCGTTTCTTAGGGTTAAACAAGTGCCAACCACTCATTCTAGATCTAATCTCACCCTGTGAATGCTGGTTGAAGGGGACATGAACAGAAGTTGATCGGGCCAAAATAAGGGGTCAGGCTGCAAATTACAATCAGATTCAAAGAGTCTTGTTACATCTGCAGAAAACATTATCCTTCTAGTCCCTTGGTTTTTTTTATTTATTTATTTATTAATACATTCATTTAATTACATTGATTGCTATTGATTCTTGGGCATGGCCAGGAGAATTGTTTACTAGCTTTGGCTGGTGAGCAACCTAATAAGAATCTTGCCAGAGACACCAAGACTTCAGTAAACTCTAGAGCTGTTACCCAGCTGATCTGCTGAATCAGGGGAGGAGGCAGCAAATTCTTCTTCCCCCATAATTTTGGGGGTCTAGCTAGGAGGAAGCAACCTTTCTGGCTGGTTTTAAGAGGAAAGGAAGTCTGCAACACTGGGGTTGTTGTTGTTGTTTAACTCAATGCAACATGTCAAAACAGACTTGCCTGTTGCCCCTTCCTTGTCTGTCTGTGGAAGCAATGTATTACAGGGCAGTAGAGCTTAATGTAGATATTTATTCCTGCTTGATACTTAGTCCCTGGCAGGGAGGGGAACACCATTTTGTGGTTCACCTCAGGTGCCAAAACATCTTGGCCTGGCCCTGGGCACTGGTGATGACCTCTAGAGAGCTCTAAGGATGCTCTGTGTAGAACTTCCTTCAAGCAGGCTAACTGGGAAGCAGGCCAGCCAGCCAGCAGTCATCACCACCAATATTGCCCAGATTGTTAGCTGCCTAGTATGTTGCTCCTGCCACCCCACAGACTAAGTGGGGGGGGGGAGGAACAGGAAGGAGTTGCCTTGCCATATTGCAGCAGGGCATTACATATTTATTTAGATACCTTCATTTCTTTCGCACAGCACAGGGTAGTGCACAACATGATAAAATGTAACACAGTGAATATAATTAAAAGCAATCAAATATAACGAAACAGCAAAAACAGTAGGGCCTAAATGATAACAGTGTCAGCAGTGAGGCCCTAGTCCACATTTTGAACCAAAAGCCAGTGTGAATAGGCACATTTTTAATACTGGGCAAAAATGAAAAACACATCCCTCCCCCTGTAAGAATTTGGATTTTATTTGCACAGTGCACCCCTGGAAAATTGGCAAAATGACATCTCCCAATGTGCCACCTCTGAATGGGTTTGTGAATTGGTACAAGACATTTTGTAGAAGCCTTACATCTTAGTAAAACTTGGGAGGAGGCTCCTAAAAGGTTTAGGAAACTTAAGTAGGTAACAAGTGCAGAGAAGACGCTACTCATGAATTTAACCAATCGTAGCAAATATCCACTTACTTCTGGTCTGCTAGTTCAAGGTTATCACTTCCATGGCCTGGACTTTGAATACTTTAGGAAACAGATTGTCTTGGACAGTTTTCCTTTCCTCTGATTCTGGCATCTTCCCCCCACCTGGCAACTGCCACTGGACTTTGCGCTATTGTTTTCCCTTTAGCCACTGGCCTCCCTTCAGAATTTCTTCCTAGAAAAAATTGTCAAGCTGTTTCCTTGTTTTCTTTTGGCCAGCAGCTGAATATTTTTTCTATCTAAAGGAGTTTTATATAGCTGCTGATATTAATAATGCTGCTATCTTTTATTTTCATTTTTTTAGTTATTACCATGTATTTATTCATGTTTACTCATCATTGCCTCTCAGTATGGAACTTGGGTAGTAGATTTCCTCTTCGTTTGGAAGCAAAATGAGAACAACAGTATTTATTTCTATGTACGCAGGGGGCTGCCCCTTTTCTCCCTGGGAATCCCTCTTCCCCCTCCAGCCACATCTGAGCTCAAAATAGCACTGCAAGTCTTCTGATCCCAGCTGAGTATAATGTTCCTATAAGAGTCTGGGTTACATGGCAACATTTTGTTGAAGGTCCACACTCGCTCCCTCTAATATAAACTTGGGCAATCCTGTGCCTATCAGTGTGGAAGTAAAATGTTGGCACCCAAAATTAAGGCAGCATTGCACGTTCCGGAAGCTCCCAAGGTGTACAGAGGAACCTAAACCACACTGTGTTTTTTGTTTGTTTATTGAAAGCCCTGTTGTCCTGCTCTGCAGATGAAAAGGCTGCTGGAGCGATCTACAAATCAATAAAAAAAATGAAAGTCCCTGCCTTCAGGCATCCAATCTAAAAAATGTGACACTAACAGAAAAGGGATGAAGATGTAAGAAAACCATAAACAAATTCCAAAATCATTTTTGACAGTTACAGATTTCTTAGGATGACTAGCTGGGATGGAAACTGTTCAGCGAGAAGAGGAGCCACCTGAGCCAAGGCCTCTGCTTCCTGTCTCTCCCTTCACAGGAGTCTAATGGACTAACTGTGGCTTGGGCTTGTCCACACTTACACTTGTTCCATGCCTAGAAAGTGGTTTTGCCTTTGCCCCACTGCTCTCCCCCGCCCCCAAATACCCGTTCTTCAGCACTAATCAGAACAAACAGCAAACCAGTTGCCAATTCTTCCAATTCATAGCTAAACTGAGGGTTTCCCTGGTGGGGCAAACAAAAAGGCAGCTGGTCTCTCCTGAATTGCTCATGGCACCTTACAATTAAAACAAAACAATCCCATAAAAGAAACAATGGCATGAACATGGAAACAGGCTCATCAGAGAAGAACATTTGAAAATGATGGTCTACCACATGAATGTTACCTGCCTGGCAAGACAAGTGCTTTCTGGAAGAAGAAGAAGAAGAAGAAGAAGAAGAAGAAGAAGAAGAAGAAGAAGAAGAAGAAGACCGCAGCCTGCAAACCACATTATTTGGCCCACCTCCCTGATATTGGAGAAAATCTCTCGGCTGAATACTTTGGGCACAGCACTCCTTCAGACATGTGTCACTGGATTGCAGCAGTGGTTCTTGACCTGGGATCCAAATATTACCAGTGTTCCCTAATACAGCTGCAGCTACTTCAGGAAAAATGTTGAGGTCTCCAAAGATTACTTTGAAGTTTCCATCACATGCTGGAGGCAATTTTTCTGTGTAAGTACATTTCAAAGCAGGAATCAATAAGGCAGCTGCAAGGGAACACATATGGAAAGAGTGGGAAATTCTTTGCAGTCTGAGATCTGTACTACCAGTGCCCCAGTCTGACCAGTTGCATCCCTAGTTCATCTTGCACCTGCTCTCTACTTCTGCTTTATTACTGCAGGTAAGTGCATTAGGCAAACTGACAAGCCGGTAGCCTCTTAAGCACTGGACATGGCTGCAGTGAAAATTCCAAAGAACCCTCTGTACATTTCTGTAGGAAATGTGCTGTATTTGACTTAATTTGGAAGAGTTCCAAGTGCCCCTCCAAGTGGTACCAAAACCTACACAATTGAGGAGGTCTAAAATCAGACAAACCAGAATAGTGCTTTCCAATACAGCAGTTTATGAGCAACTTCTTTGGAGGTCTTTAAGCAGAGGCTTGACAACCATATGTCAGGAGTGCTCTGATGGTGTTTCCTGCTTGGCAGGGGGTTGGACTCAATGGCCCTTGTGGTCTCTTCCAACTCTATGATTCTATGATTCTATTCTATGATTCTATAACTAGGTCAGGATGAAAATAACAGAGGAAAATTATGCACAGTCAGAGATTTCTTAGAAGTATCCACTATGTGTTGAAGAGGCAAGCTGGTGGTAAGGGGATTGGCAGAGGGGGAGCTTAAATTTTAAAAATTCAGCTCCAAAGAATCCTGAGCATTTATCAGATTCAGTGGCTGCATTTGAAACCTCCAGAATGGGAGGAGGAGGGTCAGAACCCAGTGGGCAGAATAATATAGAACTAGGAGAAAGCACTTTTCTCCATTCCCAGAGGAATGTCATTTAAAAAAAAAGGTGATCTTCCAAAAGCAAACAACTGTAGAGCCATATGTCCCACTAGGGCAAAGTTTCAGAATCAGGGCAACAGTGATGCTTCCAGTCCAGGGAACTCTCTTCACCTGTGAAAAGGTGAGGGTGCAGAGGGGGTGTCTGTTAGCCTTGTATCTGTGCAGGGGGCTCTTTCCATTTAATTGGCAGGCATGCATCACCTACACAACCCACTATTCCTCGCTCAGCATTTACTTCGCTCTGAATTAGTTTCCAGTTGTTGTTGCCTGCAGGGAATCTGTTTAAAGCACCAGCTGACTGGGATAATCACAGGACCACGAAGTACATTTGGAGAGAAATTAAAGTGAAAGGAGATGTGGCAGAAGGCCATGAAAAGTTAGGAGCCGAAGATGAATATTCATGACTATACCAAAGAGAACATGCCTTCATATCTCCATGTTGGCCCATGGTCTCTGCAAGATGGGGATATGGCAAAGCTGCATATTTACATATGCAGTATATGGTCAGAAGTGTGGGATGTGAAACACAGAGCAGTCAAGTACAACATCCCTAGAGTGGACATAAAAAGGGGATGTTTGGACCAGCCAGTCGGAACTTCCTGTTTCCTCCTAGGTTGGGACAGACTTCCTCTACATGTGACCAGAGGTGGGCATGGCCTCACCTGTGTAGGTAACAAAATACCTCAGCAGAGGCCGCCATATCTCTCTCTGACTACATTCATCGAAGAAACAACATCTGCTTAGCCTAAGATGCTCTCAGCCAAGAGAGGACAAAGGGACTGTCTCTTTATGGGATAGATTCCAGGTATATTACTTTTGTAATTTAAGTCTGCCTTCTGAGAGCCATTTGTGAACAGAATGTGAGTGAGTAAACTCTTTTTATACTTTTATAGAAGACTGTGTCGGGTCTATTTCTTTTATGAGGGACTAAAGGGGAAATTACCAACGAAACGTATTTTAGAGGCTTTAGCAAGCCTGAGCAAACGCATCCGCTGTGCAAGTTTAAAAAGGAGAATGTTACTCTGCTGAATTGTAGAACTTGTTAACACAAGTTGAAAAGGATATAATCAAACAATATATCCTCTCCTGCATCCCTGAACATTCCCACAAGAAGAGGCAAGCACTTATCCAACCTGGGCATATATGTGTACACAGGAAGTGCCTGATCCTTCCGGTACTTCTGTGAGTCAGTCCAGTCATATGTAGAGAGAGCACATGGGTTCAAATACATACCTGATCATGAAGCTGGCTGGCTGGCTAGCCTGGGGCAAGTCACTGTTTCTCAGTATATCTCACCGTAAATGGCTGTTCTAAGGATGGGAAAACATCACGCTCCTTAACCTTGACGGGAGGGGAAATTCTAAATGTCATAGAGAGAGGGGGAGGGGGAGAAGGGGTAATACACAGGTGCAGGTGCATGCACATTAAACTTGCAGCAGTGGCAACTGGTGACATTCTGACTTGGCAGGGCTACAATAGTTACAGACCCTCCCTATTTTCCAGGGACAATCCCGGATTTTCACCTTCATGATTGATATTAAGGAGAATGTATTCAAGGTTTGGGCAAGGATAAGATCCTGGCCACTGGCCACCTCCTGGCAAATAGAAGGGGAAGAAATGAAGGCAATTAGAGATTTTACTTTTGGGGCTCCATGATCACTGCAGATGGTGACAGAAGTCACAAAATTAAAAGATACCTGCTTCTTGGGAGAAAAGCAATGACAAACCTAGATAGCATCTTAAAAAGCAGAGAATCACCTTGCCAACAAAGGTCCGTATAGTTAAAGCTCTGGTTTTCCCAGTAGTGATGTATGGAAGTGAGAGCTGGACCATAAAGAAGGCTGATCGGCGAAGAATTGATGCTTTTGAATTCTGGTGCTGGAGGAGACTCTTGAGAGTCCCATGGACTGCAAGAAGATCAAACCTATCCATTCTTAAGGAAATCAGCCCTGAGTGCTCACTGGAAGGACAGATCCTGAAGCTGAGGCTCCAATACTTTGGCCACCTCATGAGAAGAGAAGACTCCCTGGAAAAGACCCTGATGTTGGGAAAGATGGAGGGCACAAGGAGAAGGGGACGACAGAGGATGAGATGGTTGGACAGTGTTCTCGAAGCTACGAACATGAGTTTGACCAGACTGTGGGAGGTGGAAGACAGGAGTGCCTGGCATGCTCTGGTCCAGGGGGTCACGAAGAGTCAGACACGACTAAACGACTAAACAACAGCAACAACAGCAACAACAGCAAAGTGAGTCAGTCAGGCCTAGATGCAAAACTTTTTATTTTAGAAATTCAGTGACAAACTCACAAAAAAGGGAATGCAATAAAAAACATGTTACCAAGCCATAATCAGGAACAAAAGGTATTGAATTCCTCCCTCCCTCCCTCCCTCCCTCCCTCCCTCCCTCCGACGACATTATTTCAAAATCGTACTCCCTTGCCCTTTCCCCTCCCCACAAAGGAACAAAGTGAAAGCTGTTATCTCCTTTTCAAGACACTCAAACACAGTATAATGAAATTAATCTTGAGCCTTTGCAGGGTTCTAGCTTTGGAAACATTCTCACCTCAACAATCTGTTGTTTTTAACCACACAGTACCGTTTTGTTGTCCTCTCCCCTCCCCCCATATCTCAGTTCCTCCCTTCAGTCAAGTCATTAAGAAACAAAACCATCATTTTCTTCCTTTCAGCATTCAAGATCAGAATCTTGCACTAGGAGAACACTTGTTGGAAGACTGTATATATACACACACACACATTCACACTGAGACATACGAACATTTTCGGGAAATATATGTGTCTCAGAACAACCAGCCTGACTCCGCCCAGCAGCTGCTGCAGATTTGATTAGTGAATGTAGGGAAATGGTTAATACAGTGGTACCTCAGGTTACAGACACTTCAGGTTACAGACTCTGCTAACCCAGAAACAGTACCTCGGGTTAAGAACTTTGCTTCAGGATGAGAACAGGAATCGGGCTCCGGCGGTGCGGCAGCAGCAGGGGGCCCCATTAGCTAAAGTGGTACCTCAGGTTAAGAACAGTTTCAGGTTAAGAACGGACCTCTAGAGCGAATTAAGTTATTAACCCGAGGTACCACTGTACAGAGTTCATTGCAATTCAATTTGCATTTAGAGGCAAACCTATAAAATTTGCACTTTCTAAAGCAAGGAGAACCAAAACACAGCCATACTTTGAAATTTGTACTTATCCCAATTTTGCAATATACTTTTCCAGTTAAACTATATTTACAAAAATGCATATCTTAGGGGATAAAGGTAAAGGTACCCCTGCCCGTATGGGCCAGTCTTGACAGACTCTAGGGTTGTGCGCTCATCTCACTCTATAGGCCAGGAGCCAGCACTGTCCGCAGACACTTCCGGGTCACATGGCCAGCGTGACAAGCTGCATCTGGCAAGCCAGCGCAGCACATGGAACGCCGTTTACCTTCCCGCTGGTAAACGGTCCCTATTTATCTACTTGCACCCGGGGGTGCTTTCGAACTGCTAGGTTGGCAGGCGCTGGGACCGAACGACGGGAGCGCACCCCGCCGCGGGGATTCGAACCACCGACCATGTGATTGGCAAGTCCTAGGCACTGAGGTTTTACCCACAGCGCCACCCGCGTCCCATCTTAGGGGATAGCATGCATTAAAAGAATATATTGAAGAAAATATCATTAAAATGCATTGAGATTTCCTGCAAAAAAATGTATACATTAGTCAAAACTTCATAAAAATGTCTTTATTATGGGATAATATTAATTAATTTTCATGAGGGGTTTTTTTTAAGCTCTGCAAATTGCTGCAGAAATGTAGAGAAGTGAAGACTGGAAAAATGAGAAACTGAGATAACTGTCAGATCCATCCATCCCTAGTTGAAACATGTACACAATCCATCCACCATTTCTTTTTCCAATCCCCCATTCACACACACAAAAATATGATGGATGATAGATAAGATAGATAGAAAGATAGAAAGATAGATAGATGATAGATGATAGTTCACCCTGTGTCCATTGTTGTGTTCTCTTTCTTGTAAGGTTGCAGAAGCAAAAAGGGCAAACCTGTTCAAAGCAGAAAACAACCCCTGCCTATTAGAATGGGCTAAGAACTGTGAGTAGGTATGGCCTTAAAGGAAATAAGCTATGAACATGCTCAGAATACGTGCATTAGCTAGTAGGTCTACCATGATGGCAGACCTACTGGAATGCCATCATGAGAATAGGAGGGAGGGAGAAACTGCAGAACCAGGGCTAAGAGCCGGTAGCTACAATACAAATTTATTTATTTTCACATGGCTTTTGTACCTGGAGATAAATGGGTTCAACCTTCTGGCCACAGCAATACTTTGGGTTTGAGATTGACTGAGTGGTACAGAAAGCTGATTGGCCAGAAAATGGGAGATTGACAAATGTCTCCAGGAACCTCTCTCTAAATTCAAATAGATTATAGAAAGAGATGTGGAACTAAGAAATAGTGTGGCTTTGAGATTGGGTGGGGGGGTGTCTTTAAAGAATTCTGCATGACACTTCACTGGTCAATGTCCCAACTGCCCTCCATTGCACACTGCATTTTACGTTTTATGGAAAACATATACATCACTGCATATACAAAACTTCTGTTTGGCCAACCATGTGAACTAGGCTTTAAACTGCTTAGATTAAGAAACGACTTCTCTCTGTGTTAGAAGGGAATGGAAATGGTCCAAGGACAAGTTACTTACACTTCAGAAACTTATTAAAAATGTGTATGAGCCAACTTTGGTTACTAAATAAAGATAAAAACTTATTTATTATTTATTGCAACAAATTATTTCCTGCCTTTCTACAGAAACTATAGATAGAAACTGTAGAAAACTCTTCTGTGAAAGCATATTTTTCTGAATTTACAAAGGCAAAAATCCTTGGCAGTATGAGATACTGACTTGGCAAGATGGGATGACCCTCTTTCAGAAGCAAAACACAATGGTATGCCAGAGGAGTAAATGTTCACTTGTACAATGATACTCTTGCAACCGTGGGCCACACTAGCACAAGGGGGGTGGGGGTGGGAATTGGGTGTATTTGGGGTGTGGCAAATAGAGAAGTGGGGCTTCACTGGCAGCCTATACAAGGTCAGGGTTGTTCCTGTCTCCAGTGGAGTGTAACATCTCATTGGGTCTATAAAAGTAACAGCGTAAGTGAAAACATTCCTATATTTGTTAATGGATATTCCCAACAACTGCTCCCTACCTCACCCCCAAGCCATACTGATGTATAGGATTCCAACTAGGATTCCAACTGCTGGTTTTCATGGCCCATCATCAAGAGCAGGGGTCAGCAAACTTTTTCAGCAGGGGGCCGGTCCACCGTCCCTCAGAACTTGTGGGGAGCCGGACTATTTTTTTTTGGGGGGGAGAATATGAACAAATTCCTATTCCCCACAAATAACCCAGAGATGCACTTTAAATGAAAGCACACATTCTACTCATGTAAAAACATGCTGATTCCCGGACCATCTACGGGCCGGATTGAGAAGGCGGTTGGGCCGGATCTGGCCCCCGGGCCTTAGGTTGTGATGGGAAGTTCTGCTTCTGCACATGAGTCTGGCAAACCGCTCTGAGCTGAAGCATTCCTTCCTCACCCACCCTAGAATGTTTAGTTCACATTGAGTTCATGAAACATCGTACCCTGACCTGTTCTTAATGCATGGTTGACCACATCTACGGAATGCAATAGTTATGCTCTTTTAAGTTTTGCAATATCAATCACTAGTAATAGTTTAATAAGGAGGTTTTCATACCTGTCCAACCATGTGTTCCCAACCTTTAATCTATTGATGATTAATGCCTATATGCAACCCTTGCATTGTATTTGTGTTAACCAATCAGCAACAAGCACATATGTGGCAATGCTGTAATACTCAATAGAAGGGACTCCCCGAGACATGCTCGAGAGATGCCTCCCATATGACACTTGTCATTCGTCTGTCGTTTATTTCAACCCAACAAGGTTGCCTACCCATGTTCAAGAGTATGCAAAGCCCAGCACAAGGGAATGCAGATCACATTTCAAAACACAAAGCACTGGTTTTGCAGTACCACTTTCTAGACAGGTAATATATTAAAATATGCATGTACTGGTGAAACTAACATGTATATGTTGGTGAAACTAACACACACAAATGCATATGGAGGAAATGACTTCCATCCTGATGTTGAATTCCATCCTTGATGCCTCCCTGTAATGTAACTGTTGGTGCAAGAGTGGCCTCACCTGCTCAGGATCCTTGAGGGTCCTCCTTCCTTTCAACAAGGATGCTGGTGAACTGCTCAGGTTCAGTGCAGTTGTTCCAGCTGGTAGTTTGCTATGTGTCTCCCCACCCTCTCCACTGCAGCAACACATACGGATTTGCTCCAACTGTTCCTATTTACCAAGGGCGGTCCCTGCCTTCTGTAACTTTCTTAATGGGTAGCAGCTTTCAGCCTTATCAAATACATGTTGAAATGTATTCTTCCTTTCAACACTTTTTAATGTTCAAACTGATATAATATACTCAATTTGAAGCAAATCTCTACATATCAAAATAGAGAAGAAATTGGGGTTTTGAAGGTTATTTTTGTTGTTTTTCTTTGACACATACAGAACTGGTGATTTTTGCATATTCTCACATTTATCTAACTAACAGTTTACAGGCAGGATCTTTGGCTGTCTTCAAAATACAGGGCAAGCTATATTTCCTGCTGTAACCATAGGACTTCAGTTCAGTTAAATGCCATAAATTTAAGTATGAAGACACAGAGCTTCCCCCTCCTTCCCCCCCACAAACAAATCCACCACATATGGAAAAAAATAACCATTCATCATCTGACATTTCCAAAACAGGATTATAATTATTGTTAATTTTACTTGTCCATACAGAAGTAACATACCATCTGGTGAGCATCTTATAACAGTTTTCGCTTACATTCGTATTTAAAGAAAAGGTGTCACCAATTATCTGTAAATATTCCCACGTGTGCACTGGAATATTGTCTCCGATATCCTGTGCCCATGTCACCACGTCACTTAGAAAAACAGCCCAGAGCAGGCCAAAGCACTTTGGAGGATGACTAGTTTGGTTCAGATCCAAATCTCAATTCAGGAAAAAGAAGCTTCATCCTTCCCTTATTCAATGTTTCGAGGATGTTTTTAACAAGGCTGTTACATTTTTTTTTTCCTTTTGAAGGAATTTGATGACATTTTCAGGCATATTATCCCCTTCTGAAGAGATTACAAACAAATAGGTCCACGCTTCTCCATCCCTTACTGTACACCTTTAGAGTCTTTTAAAAGCATCTATAACTTGTTAATGTTATTCTGGCAGAATTGGATTAAATTTGCAGGCAAGTTGTAAGGAAGCGAATCCTGCCAAATTTCAGAGGGATAGCTGCAAGGGTTTTCCCCACTAAGTTGGTCTTGGAGTAGTTTTTGAAAAAAATCACTTAATCTCCCCTACTGTTTTCAGGCCATTTGTGTGAAAACAGAATACATAGATAATGTGCTTCTAGGTAAGAAACCTGCCAAGATACTGACAAATTTTTTCAGGCCTTTTTTTTGTTTGTGTGATGAGCACCTTTGAAGATGATTGGGGGGATAACAAAGAGAGATTCACTTCCCTCTCGGTGGTTTTGTGGTGAACACTTTTATTATGAAAATGGCATGCATAGTGTAGGTGAACGTATGAGAGTAACTGAAGAATTTCAGAAGCATGTTCTGGAACTATAGAGTTAAGATGAATTGGGGTTCAACAGCTTCAAACTTGTGTTCTGCTCATTTGGCACCAAAAATCATGAAAGTTAAGAACAAACCTGTTTTGACAGAAGTGGATGTGTGGGCATGTGTCTCAGAGGCAGAATGCTTTGAACATCCAGCATTTTTCAAGGAAGGGCTTAGAGAACAGAACAAACAAGAACAAGACGATACATTACTTCAACGTCAATTCCTAAAGCGTTATAATTGGAGAGCTCTGATTGGAAGTTACATTTGTCAGTCACAAAACAACTCTCCCCCTCCAACCTGGTGTTTTTCTTATATGGCAAGCTTGTGAACAAATCTTTCACTTTTTGAAAAGATACCATTGTCAGCACAATTTTCTGAACAACTGAATTGCCCAGAATAACTTCAGAAGCCTCACTTTGCTTTGTGAAGCTCTGGAGAGATCCCAGTTCAGCTGAGACAAGCCCTGAATCTCTCAGATGAAGCCCACTTAGGTCTGGGATTCATCCAAACCCGATGTAAACTCCTAGTTTCCTGTTGCTATTTATGATGCTTCTGTTAAAGAGAGACAATACATTTCTTGTTTATCTCCCTAGTCGGTGTGTCATCTAAGCCATGACACTTGTGATCAGATGAGAGAACTATACATTGTATGTGCTTAGAGGGAAAGCACACCACTAAAAGTAATCTCAGTGCTGAGTTGGAAAGTTTCAGGGATAAATCTTGGGACTGGCAATATGATAACCATGCCGGTAGATTATGTTGAATCCACCACTGATTCACCAGGACCTGCCATCTCGGATACCAAGAACTACCACTGAGTACATCTGAAAGAGTCCTTACTTTCATCAGCCGAATGTTGCATATTAATGAGGGATTTTGACTGGAAAATATTGCTATACAAGCAATCGTGTGATGTGCCCTACAGTAAGCTTGCAATTGACATGCATTTAACTTGTGCGCATTCAGCTTTAAAATAAATAAATAAAAGGAGGCAGAAAGGGCGCGTGGTTCTGGGCAAAATTACTTCGGCAATCCCACCCGCCATTCAATCCAATGTGCTTTGACTATACACGATTTTGGCTTTAGGCATGATCTGCAGAATGTAACCCGCTCGTAAGTTGCAGGCTTATTGTAATGCAGATGGCGTCCAGACAGAAAAGAAACTAATAGCACATTATTGGGCAAATGGAGCAAAAGCAGCACACATTATGAGGAGAAATAAACAGAGAGCGTATGTCATTCATAGTAATTCAGTCCTACAATACAATGCATACAAAGGAAACCTCCCTCAGAACAATCAGAGCATGAGTTACCTCAGCAAGGATCATGCCACTTTGACTGGTTGCTAGACAACCCCTCCAACCTCTCTTGGTTGACTGGATAACTGTAAATGGAATTAACCCTTAGGTTTCTAATTGAAGGACCCTTGCAGTTGTCCATCCAGCATAGGATAAACCCCCACAACATGAGCTGTGCACAACCACAAATCAAATTAAACTGGTTTCTATTTCTAGTAGAAGTGTAAGGAACATTGACACATCATGAACCTAAAACACACAGGTCTCTTTTAGCCATGATAAGTAAAATAGTATAAATCTAATGCACAGATGAGGCCTTATTGTGAGTACAGGGCAGCGCCAGCGAAACTGACACATGATGATGTGCAACTTCCACAACTAGACCTGTGTGCATATTTTTCATCATACTCACTGTGCAGAGGAGAGGCTCTCTTGCCCTTTGAGCCAGGGACGGCAGACTTGGCTGAGAGGGGAAGCCCTCACGCTTTCAGAATGTAAGCGAAAAATTGTCTGTGCTTTACATCCCTCCTGATTCAAGGCTCTCTGAGGAAACAGCTTGCAAACAAGACCAAGGCTACAAGTTCTCAACAATGCACACTTACCTTGAAGTGACAGGGCTCTTTCCACACAGTGAGAGTTTCATTTATGCATGCCAGGGAAAGTAGGTAAGCTGCTGATGTCTCCAGAACTGCACAATGGGGTGGGGGGCAGAGGGGGGGAAGGCTAGAAAGGCAGATCTTGAGGTGATACAAATTAGAGACTAAGGCTGCAAGGCTGAATGCATGCTGTTGTTGTTTTTTTAACACAGAGCAACACACATCTCAGTAAAAATAATCATATATTCATAGGGCTGCATTGCACAAGGCTGAACTCAGGACAATTGAAGCATTGCTCTTTCTTGCGCTTTGAGATCCCAGCATCTCTATTGCTTGGAAGTGAAGATTCATTCCAAAGAGAAAGAGGAAAGCAAAGAAAGAGGAAAGCAGAAGACTGTAGATTAAACCTGAGAGGCATCCACAGAATTGGCCAGATTGGGGTAATTGGGGCAGTTGTACCCGTCCAGGGTCCATACTAGCAGGGGCCCCAGATTCTGAGCTTCCATTAAAAAACAAAGCAACACAAAGCCTCCTAAAACAAAAAAATTATAAAGCAACATATAAAGGCAATCTATGTGAAATGACTCAGCCTGGCACGTCCCACTTTTCATTATTTTTAGCCAATCGGTGAAGTCAGAAGTGCCATTGACAAAAGAGTTTGGGGGGATATCAGACTAGGAATCTCCAAGGTCCTTTCCTTTAATGCATGTTCCCCCTGCTTCTTCCGCTTCTGTCTCATTTTCTAATTCTTGGAATGACTCTTTCCTGTGATGGGTTATTTTGAGAGCAGATACTCCCCAGCAGTTATTTTCTTCAAATCCTACTGCACAATAAGTGTGGGTGGATGTTGAGGGACCCACAACAGCAAATGTAAAATGCAAAAACTTTGCAAGGAAGCTTAGGAATGTGCCCTGCCATGCAGGAGCTGAAGGCTGGGCACACATTAAGAATGTGCTGGGTAGTTAGCTTACAGTACAATATTATGCATGCCTAGGTAAAGGTACCCCTGACTGTTAGGTCCAGTCGCAGACGACTCTGGGGTTGCAGCGCTCATCTCGCTTTATTGGCCAAGGGAGCTTCTGGGTCATGTGGCCAGCATGACTAAGCTGCTTCTGGCAAACCAGAGCAGCACACGGAAATACCGTTTACCTTCCCGCCGGAGCAGTACCTATTTATCTACTTGCACTTGACGTGCTTTCGAACTGCTAGGTTGGCGGGAGCAGGGACCGAGCAATGGGAGCTCACCCCATTGCGGGGATTTGAACCGCCGACCTTCTGATCGGCAAGTCCTAGGCTCTGTGGTTTAGACCACAGCGCCACCCACATCCCCTGCATTATACATGCCTACTTTGAAGTAAATCTCTTTGTGGTTAATGGGACTTACAACCAGGTAAGTGGGTACAGGACTGCAACCTTGACTTCCTTGTGAGCAATGGGCAGACATATTCACAACTTAGATATAGGCAGCCCATTAACTTTAAAGCTATTTTTTAAAAGAGGAGTTTAAAATAAAAACTAATTTCAACACAATTATGTTATTAATAATAACATAAAAATTATTCTGCAACATTTTAAGAATCCTGTTAATTATCTTGGTGATTTTGCTACTGAGGCAGAACACCAGAAAGTGATGTTTATTTTCTTTTAACTGAGCAATTAGGAAAAATACTGACTGTATACTTTCCCTTATTATCTTACCTGTAAAATCAAAATAGTAAAAAGCAAAAATAAACCATTTAAAAAACGATAGCAGATCACTCTGCTCTCCACTGTCTCCCATCTACAGTGCCTAAAAGCTTAAGGTGACAACGCTTGTTACCCGTTGCGCCATAAACACTATCCTGGGAGGAAGCTGGACTGAGAACAAGTAGATTTTAGGCATTTAAAACACACAACAATCAGGCCAGATTAAGATTGGTTGAAGCCTTGGACGTGTACTAATTTGTCTGAGGTTGGAGGAGTAAAACATGGCCCTTTACAGTACAAGGAAGCATCAGTCTGCTTCAAGGAACCCAAATGCCCTTGATGCCAGGAGTATTGGACTGTCACCTGCAGTGTTTCATTTTGATACTTTGCTATGTAAATTGCCTTGAGAAATACAGTGGTGCCTCGCAAGACGAAATTAATCTGTTCCGCGAGTCTCTTCGTCTAGCGGTTTTTTCGTCTTGTGAAGCAACCCTATTAGCGGCTTAGCGGATTAGCGCTATTAGCAGTTTAGCGCCTATTAAAGGCTTAGCGGCTTAGCGGCTAAAAGGCTATTAGCGGCTTAGCGGCTTAGAAAAAGGGGGGGGAGCGAAAAAAATCGCAAGACTTGCAAGACATTTTCGTCTTGCGAAGCAAGCCCATAGGGAAATTCGTCTTGCGAAGCGCATCGAAAAACGGAAAACCCTTTTGTCTAGCGGGTTTTTCGTCTTGCGAGGCATTCGTCTTGCGGGACACCACTGTATTTTAGAAAATATAAAATATCCCTATTTAGGGAAGCTTTTAATGTTTGATGCATTACTGTATTTTAACATTTTGTTGGAAGCCGCCCAGAGTGGCTGGGGAAGCCCAGCCAGATGGGCGGGGTATAAATAATAAATTATTATTATTAAACTAAAGGGATAAAGAAATAATTTATTTAAAGTGAGGACTAAGTCCCCCCCTTTTTTTTTAGGGACGCGGGTGGCGCTGTGGGTTAAACCACAGAGCCTAGGACTTTCTGATCGAAAGGTTGGCGGTTCGAATCCCCACGGCGGGGTGAGCTCCCGTCGTTCGGTCCCAGCTCCTGCCCACCTAGCAATTCGAAAGCACCCCTAAGTGCAAGTAGATAAATAGGGACTGCTTTCTAGCGGGAAGGTAAACGGCGTTTCCGTGTGCGGCGCTGGTGCTGGCTCGCCAGATGCAGCTTTGTCACGCTGGCCACGTGACCCGGAAGTGTCTTCGGACAGCGCTGGCTCCCGGTCTCTTGAGCGAGATGAGTGTGCAACCCTCACGGGCAGGGGTACCTTTACCCTTTAAGTCCCTTTTTGCAGCCATTTTATACCTCCTCCTATAGCTTTGCAACAGCCATGTGAGATAGATTAGGCTGAGAGCTGTTGACTGGCGCAAGGAAGGAAGTGAGCAAAATCAAGGAGGAAATGAGTGAGTTTAAAATGTGAAAATGCACGTACTCAGAATATTTTCTTCTTGTTTATCAAAGGTCGTCAAAATGCAGGTGCTTTTTTGTTGTTGTTTATTTTGCTGAGGTTGTGAAATTATGTTTTGTCTTGTCTTCCAAGCTAAACCCCTAGCACAGTTATTATATGGGGCTCAGATTTGAACAGGCACTCACTTTGGATCTACGGAATTTGTCCAATCAAAGTTCTTAAGGCACATTTTCTCTATACCACCCTGCATCCCAAATGCATCATTGCGCCTAGAGGCTAATCTTCCCTCGGTAGAATTACAGATCTGGTGTAAGACACTTAACTATTGGCTTCGCCTAAACTCAAATCCCACCGGTCTAATATCCCTAGTGCTGCAAGATTGTCACAAGAGCACCTGGACTAAAATTGTCTATCAAAAACTTCACTTTTGTGGTTTATCACCACAACAGCTACTCACTTTGGGTTTTAGTAAAGCAAACAGTCTAATTTGTCGGCGCCTAAATGATATTGAGCATCAGAACAACTTGGCCACAATAAGGAAATTTTGCACATGGTATGACTATTTTCCGCCTTCCCATTTTGATTCTCTGGCACCCTATCTGCATAACCTACTACTTCTAAAATATAGATGCACTTTTACTCTCGCAAGATTGAATGTATTGCCCTTGGCTGTACTTGAGGGATGATTCCAACAGATTCCACACGAAAAACGCTTATGTCCCTGTGGAGTTGGCAGTACGGAATCGGTGGCGCATGCCCTTCTGGCTTGCACTCTTTATAAAGACTCAAGGAATGAGGTTATCACCCCTCTTTTATCGTCCATTCCGGGTCGCCCAACCACTGCCACAGTGTCCTTTCTCTTGGCAGCAAAGGTTGCAAGGTTTTTAGCTGGGGCAATTAGAATAAGATCCACTATTTGACTATTGATTCAAAACCTTAAAATGTATTTTATGTATTTGACTTTTTATTTCTATTCTTTGTATATTGTGCTGTTGTTTTTTGCTATGGCCAATGGCTGACGCAAATAAAGATTCATTCATTCCTGTTTTGTCCTCCAATGCCCTCCAATGCCCTCCTAAGTGATGAGTAAGCAATATCTTCCACATAAGCATGAAATCACCTGTTTGCCAAGGAGCCAACACATGTTCCTGGCTGTGTTTTCCCCTGTAAGTGACAGTTTCCATATTGGTGGGTAATGAAGCTGGGTATATGTGTCGCAGCCCATCTGTTCCCAGTGCCTGACATGGGCAGTCCTGGCATAGGGGAAGCTGGGCAATGCAAAATGAGCCAAAAACTCTCTTCTGCATTGTAGGCAGCCTGGCCTGTTGCTCAGCATCACCCCCAGATGTTCCAAACAGCATTCTGGGTGCAGCCACCCCACTGCAGTCCGCATGCACTTTGTCCAGCTACAGGTTTGTTTAATTTCTCCCTTTGAACCATCCTGTTTTGTTTTGTTTTAAATAATATTTATTAAAATTTCAAAAGAAGAAAAATCACATGAATAAGAAAATTAACAATAAAAAGGAAAAATACAAAATACAAAAAAGAAAAAAGAAAAAACAGTTAAAAACAATTCCATCTTTTCATCACTTCTTTTACATTTACTTGTTTCCCGGACCTCCTCATACCTCCCTCTTTTGTATTCCAATTCAGTATGTTAATCCAGCAATTCCTTTCCCTCTTTTTTAATCCTAATCTTTAATCTTGATAAATTATAACACTAAATTTTTACGTATTAAAAACCAATTTTTCCATATTTTTTTATACCATTACCGCTAGAAACCGCTTAACTTCCATCCGTCATCATTCTAACATTCATTAATTTTACAATATTTCTGTAAGTAGTCTTTAAATTTCTTCCAATCTTCTTCCACCGACTCTTCTCCCTGGTCTCGGATTCTGCCAGTCATTTCCGCCAATTCCATATAGTCCATCATTTTCATCTGCCATTCCTCCAGTGTGGGTAGATCTTGTGTCTTCCAATGCTTTGCAATAAGTATTCTTGCTGCTGTTGTAGCATACATAAAGAAAGTTCTGTCCTTCTTTAACACTGATTGGCTGACTATGCCCAGGAGAAAGGCCTCTGGTTTCTTCAAGAAGGTATATTTAAATACCTTTTTTAATTCATTATAAATCATCTCCCATAAAACCTTAATCCTTGGGCACGTCCACCAAAGGTGAAAGAATGTACCTTCAGTTTCTTTACATTTCCAACATTTGTTATTGGGCAAATGGTAGATTTTTGCAAGCTTGACTGGGGTTATGTACCACCTGTATATCATTTTCATAATATTCTCTCTTAGGGCATTACATGCCGTAAACTTCATACCTGTGGTCCACAACTGTTCCCAGTCAGCCATCATTATATTATGTCCAACATCTTGTGCCCATTTAATCATAGCAGATTTCACCGTTTCATCCTGAGTATTCCATTTCAACAACAAGTTATACATCTTTGACAAAGTCTTAGTTTTGGGTTCTAACAATTCTGTTTCTAATTTTGATTTTTCCACCTGGAAGCCAATTTTCTTGTCCAAATTGTATGCCTCCATTATCTGATAATAATGAAGCCAGTCTCGCACTTTGTTTTTTAGTTTTTCAAAACTCTGCAGCCTTTGAACCATCCTGAATAGTTTTCTTGTCATCCATTGAGGCGAGTTAGCCTTGCTTTTGCTTTTCACTTCATCCTCACCCAGTGGCCAGTTTCAAATGTACATTCATTTAAATTCATCCATTCGAAGGAGCTGCGCCTGTCTCTTCCTGCCACAGGAGAGATAGTAACTCGGCCCACCCGCCCCTTAAAAAATGGACCTTCCCTGTTTAGCAGGAGTGTCAAACCCTGTTCAGCCAGAGTGCCACATGCCATCATGGGAAACTTTCCAGGGGGCACAGGGCAGTGGTAGGTGGGGCCAGAGGCATAAGTAACTAGGGCAATGGATCAGACTCTTACCTTTGCATGCGTTCCAGCCATGCAAAAGGCGCCCACAGACATCTGCTCATCTTCTCCATTCTCCATCCAGGGAAGCAACAGGCTTTATTCCAGTTTAAGGAGCCGTTTCAGCCGCACAAAGGCACTCATGGAAGACACAGAGCAAGGCTGCTTCAGAAAATGGCTGTGGGAAAGGGGGTGTGGCCCCAAGAGAGTCCCTAGAGGGCCCCATTTGGCTCCCAGATCTAGGTCAGCACCCCAAATCTCCAGGCTGTAGGCCTTGATGTGGAGCACATAGGCAGAAAGCAAGGCGCCACACCAGATTTGTGCAGCAAAAAGGAAAACGAAAAGGAAAAGGAGAGGCGAGCGAGTGGGTGGGTGGGTGAGTGGGTGAGCAGCAGCTGTGTGTCTGCCAGCTAATCGTTTTGGGGGCAAGTAGCAGGAACACCTCTCCCACTTTTAGACTAGGTGTCAGTAGCCACAACAATGCATTCCATCACATCATCATTTGAGTCAGCACCAGCTTTAGCAAGCTCAACCCTACACTACATTTTAAGCAGGCAGCACTAAATCAGCCACGGTCCGTCCAGCACGACCTTCACCAGCCCGGCTGATGGTCAGCACTGAGCCTTCCATCCCCTGCATTTGGGGCCAGCTGATGGTGGGAGGCAGTGGAGACAACAGCCCTGTTGCCTGCAGAGCATTGCATTTGGAGCCAGCAGTCATGTGGCAGGCAGCCGTGCCGTAACAGACCACAAGTCCCACGTCCCATAGCGCAGACCAGCCAGTGGGCAGGAGTGGCGGCACAACATCCACCCGACCCACATTTGGGATGCTTTGCCTACGCAGCTGATTCCCAGTCCACCAGATGGTTAGTGTAAAAATTGTCCAAGATCCTAATTTCCAGGCCAAGAGTTCTTCAAACAACTGGCACTCAAAGTGGTTATTGAAACCAGTTTTTTAAATTATTTGGCTGTTGAAAGTCAAATGCTGTTATTTGAGAATCAATGAATGCCACCCGCTGAGAAACACACCGTATACAGTGTCCCTTTTGCCCACTTTTGTGGAGCTGAATAGGCCACGCCAGAAATTACATGGAACAAGCCCATGGTTGCCATGGCAGCCGTGAACTCTGGAGCCACTCCTGAGAAGCAGGCACAGCACAGTCTAGTCACCTACTATAGGAATTGTCTTGCACCTCAATAAAGAGCAAGGTGCCAGAAAAAGACTGGGAAGCAGGGCAATCCTAAACAGGTTTTCTCTCTCCTATAGCTGTTTTTAGAACTGTATCTTATATAGGAAAACGGACCTTCTTTGACTTCATTCTGTGTTCTATTAACTGTCTTTATCTTTCCAAATTGAGCATTTCTTAAATAATGCTATTGGACTAACTGCAGTATTTTGTTGGGCAGGCTGACAGAAAAATCCTTATTAAGATTGCCAATTCTGGGTGACGAAATTCTGAGGGATTTTTATCAAACCGAGTTCAGATTTCTAATGTTTTGCTTTCCCCTACTAAATGCCAGACAGACGTTACAGATCCAATTCACCCCTTACATTCCTCTTTAAAAGAGGGCCATTTCTGTCATCCTTCTAAACAGCCCCCCACCCTGCATCTAGGCAGCCAGCGTGACCCCTTCATGCTGAAAATTAAATACGATGTCTCTACCTGAAAGCTGGGTTGGCTTCCTTTTAAATTTGCTTCCTTCCCTTTTAATTTGTATTTGTGCTTGGTTACAATACCACCAATTAAATGATATGTTTAAGGTGGACAAAAAGATTGTTTTTTGTACTGAAGTCTCTAAATTTGAAAAAGAGCTGCTAGAGAATAAAACAAAATTACTTTCCAAAATGTATAAATTAATACAATACTAGAATGGTATACAAAAGAGAAACAGGACAAATCAGTAATGATACACTGGGTGAGAGACTTTGGGTATAATATATAACTTACAACTTGGGAAAAGTTATGGAATTGGGATTTAAAGTTCATGGCATGTTATATGTTGAAAGAAAATTATATGAAAATGATGTACCAAACTCCTAGCAAAAATGTATAAAACATGCTCATTTAACTCCTAGCAAAAATGTATAAAACATGCTCAAATGTTTGCTAGAAATGTAAGGAAAAAGAAGACATATTTTATCATTTGTGGTGGAATTATAAGGAATTAAAATGATTTTGGGAAATGATATATAACAAGTTGAAAAAAATGTTTAAAATAACCTTTCCTAAAAAAACCTGAAGCCTTCCTTTTAGTAATTCTAGGTGCCGAAATCCCAAGGGAGCAGAAAACACTATTTATGTATGTGACCATGGCTGCATGGATGTTATTAGCCCAGAGATGGAAAGAAGATAAAGTTCCTATCAGAGAAGAATGGCAGATCAAGTTGATGGACTATGCTGAAATGGCTAAAATGACCGGAAGAATCAGAAATCAGGAAGACCAAAATTTTAATAAGGAATGGGGGAAATTTATAACTTATCTTAAAGACCATTGTAAACAGTTAAAATCATTAGTAGGATTGTAGTATCACTTATAGTTTAAGGGTGAATTCTGAACACAATGGAGATGTAAAGATTTGGATTATCATTAAAAAATGCAGGAGGAAATGATTAATAATAGGACCCACAAAGGGAAGGATGGAAGTCCAGGATATTCCTCGGAATCTTGTTTTTATTATTTATGTTTGATATATTTCTGTAAAATTATAATTTGAAAAACCAAAAAAATTAATTTAAAGAATACTAATAATTTGTATTTGTGCTGGTCTTCTGCTGTGTTTAGCAGATCCTGTTCTGTTTTTTAAAAAATTGGAAAACTGCACAGGGTCCTAACAATGCTCAGTTGCCTCTGCAGCTTGGCCTTCATAACACTAAAACACAGCCTTTTTTGTCTTTGGCCTACAGTTCTGCCACTAAAGTGAAAACTCTCTTACAAGGAGGCATTAGAGACAGGAGGATACAGCCACAAAGCTCTCACTGGGTGACCTTAGGCCAGTCGCTGCCTCTTAGACTGACCTACCTCACAAGGTTGTTGTGTGGGTTAAATTAGGAAAGGGAAGAACCAAGAACACCACCTTGAGCACCTTGGAGAAAAGGGTGGACTACAAATGCAACAAACAAATAAATGAAAATAAAAGTGTGAAAGAGACCAGTGACTTTGCTTGGTTTTGCCCATCTTCAAGTGGTTGCTTTTATAGCTTGTCTGCTTTTACCATTTTAGAATTAGGCAATATTCTGGGAAACATTTTGTTGCTACTGCTGCTGCTTTGCACAGTCTTGGCTTGTATAACTTAAATGATGGGAGATAAGGTGTTAAACCTGCCCCACTTCAGCTATTATCACCAGATTTTCTTGGAATGAGTCTTTTTTGTTGTTGTTGAAAAAATGATGATATTGGGGGGGCGGGTTCTGCTGTTTCTCAAATTCCTTGCATGTTATATTTTCTGCATGTCTCCTCACTGCTTCACTTCCCTCATATTTAACTGAAAAGCATTGGAGACATAGAGTGCATTCTGCTGTAACTGGAGTGACTTTGTGAAGCTAATTTCCAAATGCATATTTCGTGCACCATTCATAATTAAAACCGCACAAATACCTCCCCCCCTTTTTTATTTTTTACTCCGCCACTGTCTGAATGTCTTTCAGCGCTACCACCAAAGCCATGAATTGAATTCCTTGGTTTATTAAAGGAAAACTTGATGTTCAGTATGGTGCAGAGAGACATTCTCCTAGCTTAGCACCTGCAAAGACAGAGGCAGGGAACTGTTATTGTATTTGAGATCATTCTAGTGCCCTCCTCCGCCACCTCTCTTCTTCACACCAACTTAGAATATTCCCTTTTGTTTGTAAGGGAAATTGCAAGGGGAAAAGATCCTTCTTTAACGTTGGTGGCAAGACAGAGCCTTCCTCTGCACCAGAGGACTTTAGGCTACCTAGCTGGTCCAGGGCAGGCTCCTTGACACACACAACAGTGTTCTCCCAACACCCCGCTGCTGCTCCCTGCCCTCCCAGAATCTGCCGCCTGAGGTGGCCATCTCACTGTGCATAATGATAGGGCCAGCCCTGATTGCTTCCTTTGAATCTTGCATCTTGGTATTTCCATAGAATCAGAGAATTGTAGAGTTGGAAGGGACCACAAGGGTCATCTAGTTTTACAGCAGAAATGTTGGGTGTAACTAGGGCTGATCTGTCAATTTCAGTTCTGCCAGCTTCTCATTTTTCCAATCCTAAATTCAGTCCAGTACACCTGAAGGAGCGTCTCCACCCCCATCGTTCTGCCCGGACACTGAAGTCCAGTGTCAAGGGCCTTCTGGCGGTTCCCTCGCTGCGAGAAGCCAAGTTACAGGGAACCAGGCAGAGCGCCTTCTTGGTAGTGGCATCCACCCTGTGGAACGCCCTCCCACAAGACGTCAAAGAGAAAAACAACTACCAGACTTTTAGAAGACATCTGGAGGCAGCCCTGTTTAGGGAAGCTTCTAATGTTTGACAGACTATTGTATTTTAATATTTTGTTGGAAGCCTCCCAGAGTGGCTGGGGAAACCCAGCCAGATGGGTAGGGTATAAATATTATTATTATTATTATTATTATTCTCCAACATTTCCGCAGCAGCTTGCAATTTATTGATTTTTAAATCCTCGTGAAAATTTGTCAGTATTTTGTGAGTTCCTCCTAATCAACACATTTTGTCTGCAGTTTTGACTGAGGTATGTAATTTTGCAAGCATGTTCCCCAGTATAACGCATTTTTGTATGTTCATTGTGATATATTTCTTGTAATGCACATTTCCCCCACAATATATGCACTTCTGTAATCATTGGTTGGAGAATTGGAACACAAAATTCAGAGAAGTGTAAATTTCAAAGGATGGCTGTGTTTACATTCTCATTGTTTCAAAAGGTGTGAATTAAGCAGTTTTACCTTTCGATGTAAACTGAATCAAATCCCCTCCCCCCCATCCCTAGGTGTAACAATATGATTTTAAAACATTAACTAGCATTTCACTTATCACTCTTAAAAAGAAAACACTGCACAAGAGGTTATTCAGTGTGTGTGGTCCCCCCACCCCTCAAATTTGTAATTTTTCACTGGGAAAATTGGGGAAATGTTATTTAAAATAAAGAAGAAAAACAACATGTTCTCACCTTTTCCCATTTTTATGAGCCTACTCATTCCCACCATGCCTCATATATAACATTCACACTTTCTCCAGCCTCCACCATGTAAGCAGCTCCTTTCCTCCATCACTGAGTTCCCGTTTCTGGACCTTTCCCGCCTTTTATATATTCTGTGCTCCATGCGCAATGTGTGCCATTCTGCGAGCGCCAATGCCATTTCTAAATCCCAACCTCACACAGAAGGCAAGGCCACTCCTCTGCCCCCACTGCAGTCTCTTTGGGGAGAACAGCATACCCTCCAAAATTTCTCTGATGAAAATAGGGACATCCTACACAGCGCAAGATGGCCAGAGTCATCTCCCCAGGCCCAGGCCACTGAATGCATCTCCAAGGCTTGTGTACATCAGCAACTGCTGACATGGAATTTGCTGCCAGGAGGCCTCCGCCTGTCACACTGTGTGCACTGCAGACAGACGAGTTGCTCTCTTGCGGAAATGGTGTGTGACATTGTACAATGGCAGGACTTCATGCAGGTGATGCAATGTACCCCAACTAATTACCCACAAGACAAATGTCTCCATCCATGGCACTCTGCTTGCTCTAGCCAGGTTGAGAAATATTTTGCAGGCGGTCTATCAGTCGCCCTCTTCTCCATTTCGGAGGGGGATATATCACTGACTAAGGGGCAGATCCACACCCTACATGTAAACCACATCCAATGCACATTTAAAGCACATGGCATCCCCCCAAATGTCCTGGGAATTTAGTTTCCCCACACACAGAACTATACTTCCCAGCACCCTTAAACTACAGTTCCCAGTATTCTTTGAGGGAAGTTGTGTGCTTTAAAGGTGGCATGGTGATCTGTTCTCAGAGCTACTATTCTGGGACCAAATTTCAAAATAGCAAAAGCAGAGAAGGGAAAGGAAACAGAGAAGGAAGGGAGCTGAATTAATTAATGAAAGGGATGGAGGTTGGAGCAGCTGGGGTGTTCTGCAAAGTATTATTTCGGGATCCATGAAATGGACTCTCCAAGGCCGGCCATGATGGGTGGAGAAGCCTGAACTGAACCCAAGCAGGAACCTATCAAACTGAACATTGAGATGTAGCTGAGAATATCTCCTGGAGTTCAGACGATATGCAGAGATGTTTTTCCCGACATGACAAACAAGGGAAAGTGTTCTCATGGGTGACTAGAAGTTGTCGTGAGTGAAAAAAAGAATAGAAAATTGAGTCCCTGCACAAACATCTGCTGGAGGGAGCCTACATTTAACATGCTGGTAGCTGTCAATGGTTTTGACCAGGAGGGACAGTTTTTACTGCACCCAGGCTCTGTGGAAGGTCAAATTCAAGGTTTACTGGTGGATATTTTTATGCAGGGCGGGCACAGGAAGTGTTACCCTGCCCACCCCTGCTGCACCTCCACTGAAGTATCCCTTCCTCACAAGATATTGCCAAAAATTGTCACTGATGCCAGCACTGCTTCTCCACTGGAGGCAGTGAGATGGCTGCAGGGGGCACTTCCAAAGCCTGCTTTGGCCTGCCTCTGCGCGTCCAGAATTTTCACACTGGTAACAAGTGTATTTCATTAACAAATATAAATCAAGGTCAGGAAATGCAAACTGCAGATTTCTTATCCTGGCCTGTCTTTATGCTTTATGGTTAGGCAATCTTTCCAAGGAAAAAATGGGAATGGCTATTGAGTCAAGATGCTCAGAGCAGTACTCAGAAGCCCAGTGAAACTGAGCACCTCGGTAGCAAGAGCATAAGTGGTCCTACTGAGATCAATGAGGTTTTGATACAGAGAACTCGTGACAGGATTAATTCCTAATGCCACAAACACTCCATATCCTGGAATGACCCTCAGCCACTGAGTGTCTCTTCCAGCCATGCCACTTCTTTATCTGCAATAAATTGATAAACCATTTCCTGCACAGCCATCCCTCCGCCATCTTGAATTGTGTCCAGTGGGCACTGTTGGCTGTTGCTGTTCTGTTATGAAGGTTTTGCCTTCCCACAGTGTTGCAGAGCCCTTGGGTTGTGTAATGATGGAGCGGGTGAACTAGACACTTAAATGGCAGGCAACATCAGGGACATACAGGGACAGCATGTGCACAAAGGGTGGAGTCCACTCCACTTCTATACATGAAACAAACTGCCTAAACCTTCCTCCAGCATCTTCTTCTATTTGACTGAAACTTCCTCTACAGGCAAGTAACATTACTATACTAAGACAGATTCATAAATGAATTGTCTATAGAAGATAAGAACTACTGACTCCTGTGGAGGAACGGACGTGTACACAGGATGTAAGCAAGGAGCAAACACTCGTGTTCACATGGCTCTTTTTTCCTTTTTCCTTTTTCCTTTTCCATGTGTGTATGGGGTGCCTGTGATGTAGTTGGGAAATCTGCTTTTAAAAAACCACGAACTTGGGGAGAAGAGGGAGTCAGTCAGTGTGAGGGTGCTGACTGAATGGGAGCCATATGGATTGGAGCCAGAGGCAGGAAGTGCAACTCTTCCACCTCCTCAACTGGCCTGGGAATCCCAGGGCTGCTGTGACCAGCAAGTGCTCAGTGCAGTCCCTCCACCAAGCCAAGGCTCTGGGCTTCTCCATCACAAAGCTTCCAGCAGGGTCCGGCTGCAAGAAGGAGAGAGAAGCTAGCAGTCTTTAGCTTGCAGAGCTGGTGGATGCCTGGACACCCCACCCCACCTCTTTTTTTTTTTTTTTTTGGCTCCTTCTCCTGCACAGCAGCAGCCCTTTTGCAGCGGCTCTTTCTTATTTCAGCAGGAGTTAAAAGCTGTGATTCCTGCAGGCATGTTGGCTGTGTCAGCCAGGCAGCCACTCTACAGTAATTACATGCTGTTCCATATTCAGCTCAAATTAGCATGCAGAAAAGAAGCAACTATCAGAGGGAAATCATGCCTCCCCCCCCCCCCCACTCCCTAGCTAAAGATGTTTTCTTTATTAACTGCTAAAAAACTGTCACTCGCTCACTGGTGGATTCGGGAGATTTGTGGCTTCTTGGCATAATTCGCAGCCTCCTGCTGCGTCTGAAGCACGCAGGGCATTGGCGCCCCCTGTCTGGCACAGCTTTCCCAAGCACCCAAGCCCTTTCTCTGCCAAGCTCTCCTCCAGCAGTGGAACAGCACCACCTGCCTTTTCCAAACACAAGCCTGACCCCTGAAATTCAGCGGAGTGCCTTCGATCAGTCACATCTCACTTGCACATAAGGTGCAAGCCAGAGCCCATTGCTCTTTTCAAACCAAAGCATGGGTCACTGCTAAACTAAGCAGCTGGGCTGGGAAGCAGTTTGCCAGAGGTTGAGCCAAGGGAGTGGAAAAGCAGCAGTAGGGGGTTGGGGGGCTGGGACTGTGAATTACTAGCCTCAAATCTGCATCTTCACCTGCGGTCAAGTCTCCTGAAGCGCAACAGGTGGAAAGTACTTCTCTGTTGACTAGGCAAGGGCAGAAGGATTGCCAGATCTCCAGAGTCTCAGCTTCTGGATCACACTGGAGGAAGAACCTGGGGAAGAAGCCATGGCATCTGAGCCTTGTGCTATCTGCTGGCGGCAGAGGGTGGCAGCTGGTGGGTGGTGAGGCATAGCCTATCCATGCTGTGTGCCTCATGGACATGGAAGCAAAAGCTCTCATTGTGCCAAGCAGAAAGTAGCCTTGTTTGCCCCCTTCCACTGTGACTCTGCTCCTTTTTCTGGAGTCCTGGAAAAGGTCTAAAACCCTTCAAATCAAATCCTGAAAGCTGTAAATCCTACTACCAATCTGTCAAGGCTGATGTTACCCTCCCTGGTCCCTTCTCTACCCAAAGGGGGTTCGGAGGCCTAAGCACACAAGAACCAAGGTAGCTCGCTTGGTGAAGCCCCACTCTCCAGAACACAGGCCACCAGGCCAAACTCTGGGGTCCCTAGAAGACCACTGTTGTGATGGCAAATGATCCTTTCGCTGCCTCTGGGTCCCATCAGCCAGTATAGGACAGCCCTGGTCTCTAACCTAGCCCAAAGCATATTTAGGTGTCCCAAAGATACAAAAAGCTGGAAGGCAACTCTCTTCTGGAGCCTGAACATTCAGTTTTGATCTATGAGTGTAACCAATTTCACCACACCTAACTCTTAAAGTATCACCAGATTTACGTGAATTTTCAGAAACTATAGGGATTGCTGGCCATGGCTGTCTGATAGACTGTTGAAAGCCAGGGCAGGGGCAGCTAAGATTCCTTGGGCTGGCCATCCTTTCTAGTTTGGCTTTCTGGAAGGTAGACTTGTACTGTAGACTTTTCCATCCTATGATGAAGACCATGAAATTTCCCAGAAGGTGGAAGAAGCAACAATGGGATCATCCATCTTGGACTTGGTCCTCCCCAAGGGAGGAACTGATTGACAAAGTTGAAATATGGGGGAACTTGGGGGGTCATGTCCTCCTGGGTTTCATGATACAGAAGCAAGGGAAAGCTGGATGTAGTCGGACATGCACTCTGGACCTTAAGATGGCTGATTTCAAAAAGCTTAAGTATAAGAAAGGGAAGAAAGTGGAATCGCCAAAACACAGTGAGAGGTGGGGAAAGGAGTGGTTATTGTGATGGGCAAGCAGAGATGCTTGCACTGATGGAAAAATTGAAAGTGTGATGCTGAATTCCTCCCCAAGCATCTGGTCGTGTGGCTATTGGCTAATGGCTGCTGAGTGCATATGAGCAGCAAAGTAACGTTAATCAGGTGTTTTCACAGAATGTTGGGTTTAAACTGGAACATTATCATATTTCAAAGTGTAAAACAAACCACAGTTTAATTCTGACAGATAAATTAATGGGAAGTCAATTCCCACCCCCATCATTTTGTAGCCTCAGCAGACCCGAGATTTGATTGACAGGGCATAATTTAACATGGAGCCATCAGAGGAATCAAGTGCGGCAAAGCAGCTGCCACTCCCTTCCCCCCCCCCCCCCCCCGCTTCCAGTATATATACAAATATGCCCACAATGTAACTGGCTGTGTTTGGCTATATAAATTCTTTATACATCATATAAACATAACTCTTTTCACATTATCTAGTTGAGTAGAAGCAATTAAGGACCAACATTTAGAACAGGAAATACAAATGAATCAGTTTTTTTAAACGTAATGTCCTAATAAAAGCTTTCTGTGTTCCATGTATGTCTTAGTGAATACAAGTGTCAAACGTAACAACTTTAAGGAGCAGTACTTGCAAAAGATGAACTTTTCTTTGTAATGTACTACATCTGCCTATGCAAAGTATGGTTGTTGTATGCAGCTGCTGTATGCAGGTATCAGATGAAGAATATGAAAGATCTTAACATATGCCTTTGCAAAATATAGTTGTTGTATGCCAGTGTCAACCATACTTTGCATTTGTATTTCCTGTTATAAATGTTGGTCCTTAATTGTTTCTACTCAGTTAGATAATGTGAAAAGAGTTATGTTTATATGATGTATAAAGAATTTATATAGCTAAACACAGCCAGTTACGTTGTGGGTATATTTGTTAGTTGAATTTACGTAACTATCAGTTTGCTAGTGTTGTTCCAGTAGATATACTGCTGTAGCAGTAATGGGTCTTCAAAGCATGCCCCTTTCATACTTGCATGGAGGGCCAATGCAGGTAAAAAGGGTCTGACTAAGAATGCATCGCTTTCCCCAGTGTGCTTACATGGCTGGGGGAAGTCATGTGCCTCTGAGGACAGGGGCGTGACCTTGCACCCCCTTTCTACCCACACACAAGCAGGGGCGTAGCTAGCTGTTCTGGCACCCGGATCGGCAGGGGGCGGGGTGATCTGCCCACGGGGGGCAGGGTGATCTGCTCACAGGCGCGCCGCACAGGGGTGCCGCAGCGATCCACCCCAGGGGGGGGTGCGGCAAGCTGGCCACAGAGTCCACTGGTGGATGCAAGCCCCACGCTGCCATTTTGGGCAGTGCGGGGCCCCAAGCCACCGCGTCACTCCCAGGAGAGACGCATGGCTCGGACGCACTGCAGGCCAGGCCCCGCGGTAAGTGCTGACCCCCCACGGTGTGCCATTTTGTCACCCCCCTCAAGGATGATGTCCGGGGCGGACCGCACCCCCACCACACACAACCTAAGCACCCCGCTTCCTATGCCCCTGCTTGGATGCTTAATACTAAACTTTGGAGATCCCAAGTTCATGCATGCAACCCATGAAAGGTACTGCAGACGGTGTGACTTGTGGGTCGTATTTTGAGAATCCTATGATGAGGGGGCAGTGCTTACTTGTCTGTAACTACTGGGCAAGAAAACATCATGCCTGTCCCTGAACATGTGGGGATACAGACATGCTCTGGATTTCCCATGCAGAAGGTGCAGCTGGAGGCCACAAAGGTTCAGTAATTAAAGCTTACAGGCAAATGATCTGCAATAGAATCTGGAGACAACAGGTGCTGAGTCCTGCTCCACTTTGTGGGTGCCCAGCCCGGGCCTGTGATGTCATGCGCATGGCGCATGTGTGACGTCACGCAGCAGGAGAAGACCCATTGAAGCCTCCAGAAGGCCCAATGGGGCCCGTTGTGGTTGCGGGAAGGTCTGAAGGGGCCCATCAGACTCACCTGTGGCTGCAGTGGGCCCCACTGGGCCTTCCGGAAGCCACACGAGCCTCCAGAAAGTAAGGAGGCATGCGGGGGGGTGTAGTGGTGGCACACAGAGCCACTCCAGCCCCCCCCCCGGAGTTGGCCGCCCCTTTCCCCAGCTGGGCAGTGCCCCAGGCTAGGTTGGGCACAGCGGGCTCCCTCAGGAGCACTTGGTGGGAACATACGCTCCACCATTGGGTGTGCTGACATGGGGAACGCATGCCCCTGCGACATGCACGGCTTGGCCCCAAAAACTGGGGGCCCTGCCCCTTCCTGGGGAATGTTGTGAGGGTTGGAGCACCCACAGCCCCACACACTCGGCACCTGTGTGGGAGGCTCTACTATAGATACTTTCTAAAAGGCCATTTTTGAGAATTCCTAGTTTAGGGTGGCCATATGTGCTACATGGCAGAGGGCAGTCCTCTGTTTGAAGGAGTCCTATAATTGCAGGGAAGGCTCTCCAATTCACCCAGTCTAGAGACGAAGAGCCATAAGAAAGGAGAGTGCCAGGGGTGTGCGCCTTGAGCTTGCCTGTTGACAGCAGACTGACCAGGTCAGCTAATCCCAGCCTTTCCCACTATTTTAAGTTGCATTATATTGTTATTTGGATTAAAATAATTGGGTTGGATCTAGAGTGAACACTGCACTTAACTGAACACTGAAATCAACATGGTAGGTTAGTTATGAAAACCTCCTGATTTCAGTGGGAATGAACTTCAGCTAGTCTAGATCTGGTCCACTGTTTCTAGATTTGCATATATCTATTAATTAACATATGCAAATTTTATGCAAACCTGTGGCCTCTTTTGTGGGGGAGGGGGGACAATTTCCTCTTTTTTGGTGATATGTAAGCAGCCTATTCTAGCTGGTGGAAACTGAAATTGCTACACTAAACTGCATGCATTTCAAGCCACAGAAGGTAAAGACAGAATCTAAATAAAAATAAAATGAAAAGCTATGTAAAAACTGGTTTAAGTACATACATAGATTATCTCTCTCTATATATATGTCCTACCAGTTTTCTCTAAGGAGCTCAAGGTGGCATACATTGTTCTCCTCCTTCTCATTTAGTCCCCCACAGCAACAGTGACTGGTCTACGGTCGCCCAGTGAGTCTCATGGCCAAGTGGAGATTTGACCCTAGTTTCTACACTGACTCCTGTTGGTGTATCTGAGGTCTGTGTCCAGTCAACATAGGTAATCCGAGATGAAGAAATTACTAAAGTGTCTCAAAACCAATGGAGACATTCAAAATCTTCCCCAAAGGAAGAGCCCTGAAATTCTCAGGAGGAACAATTGTGTAGAGGACAGATTCTCAATAGTACAGCCATCTAGCAGCTTTATATCAGTTTAAGTGCCCAGTGAATTCTGGGAATTGTACTGCAAGAGAAAAGGAGCCCTACTCCCAATCCTTTGTTGGAAAATCCAGTATTGAACTGAACTGTGTACCACAACATGGAGAGGAAGACGAGGCAGCATTTATTTTCTGCAATGAGAGGTAGTTTGGCAAAACCCTGCTTGGAAGCAAAAGCTCTTTCTCTTTACACAGGTATTGCCAGTTATAGATGTGTGGCAGCTTACTGTGTGAAGAAAGGTATTCTGCGCATGCTCAGGGGCATCCTTTTTTAATGTGTTTCACCATAGAGGCGCAGTGACAGTGACACCCCATCTGAATCCCTAGAAATCAGTATCAAAAGTTCAGGCCGGGTGTCATTCCTATATTTATCCTAATCAAAAGCTGTAGCCTCCATGCAGAACTACAAATCCCAGGATTCCCTGAGGAGAACAGCTGTTAAACCAGTTCATGTCTACATTCCATCAGACACAGCCACGGGCTCCCAGCTGCAATTTCTCTGATTATGTCAGCACACTTTTCAGCTGCTGTGATGTTGGCAGCTGCTTCCAGGTGGCTGCGTGTGTATCTGTGGGTGGCTGAGGTCATGCTTTATACCCTCCATCCGAACGCGCCCCTGCGGACAGCGGAGTGGACAGGATCAGGTTTTTATGCTTGACAGTTCTGTTCCCTTTTCTAGTGTCGGGAAATGCAGAAGTGGGTGGGAAGATGGGAGCTTGTGTGGCACAGGAGAAACTGGGGGAGAGGGGTAGTTGGTAGGCCACTCCCAATATCCTCAGGCGCCATGAATTTTACAGGGCTGGGGATCCCTCACTAATTTCTTTTTGTTAGTCCCATGAAAATTATTGTCAGTGAAATGGGCCCAGGCAGGGAGTGCTTCTGCCACTTAAGCTGTTTCCAGCTCACTTCTGAAGCCCTCTTGATAAACATTTATAAACATTTGTAGTATTTTAAATTTCCACTCAATAATTGATGATGAGTTATTTTATATACTTTAAAGTGGATAATAATGTAAAATTCATAAGCAAGGGAAGCTGGGAATGGCAGGCAGATTTGGCAGGGGTGGGGAAGCAATGCCTGCCTCACGGTACAAACAAGAGGATGATGGAAGCATGAAAGCAAAAAACAGGGGTGTCAGCTCTAGTGCTTGCATGATAAAAGGATCAGCACTCACCTGTACGACAACAGGATTTGTGTGCTACTGACAGTGTGCCCAAGCTGGTATGAGAGACAGAGAGGCAGCAAGGGAGGGGGGAAGAGGGAGGGAGGGAGGCGGTGAACGAGGAAGTGGAGCTGTGCAATGAACATGCATATGGCAAGGCTGTGTGTGTGTGTTTGTGTGTGAGAAACAGGACAAAGAGTCGACAGAAGGAAGGACAGACGAATGCATGTAAAAGGAGAAGTGTGGCAGCAGGTGAGAAACATACTAAAACAAATGGAAATTTCACAAGCGTGCATCAGGGCAGCACCTGAAAGTTAAAATTCCTAGCACTCTTGGGGAAGTGATAGCCAGGCTTCCTGTGGCCAGAATATCTCTGTATTCTGCACCCGGATAAGATGGAATACGAGGCATGATTGGTCAAACAATTCAAGCTATGGCAACATGAGCATGTACTAATGCAATTATCGTTTTCCTTTGTGATGACTACCATTGTCAGATGAAATACTATCACAAAGCTTTCTTCCTGTACTGCTTAATGACATCTGTGCATGGCCTGGTTAAATGGTCATTTGACCATCTAATCATGTAAAACCCTCACTTTCCACACTCACAACATTATTTAATGGTTTTTGTGCAAGACTATGTTTTCTCGACTTCAGTCACCCTTCCTCAATGTTAACATGATGGTACTGGCATACCTCAGGGACGTGGGTGGCGCTGTGGGTTAAACCACAGAGCCTAGGACTTGCCGATCAGAAGGTTGGCGGTTCGAATCCCCACGACAGAGTGAGCTCCCGTTGCTCGGTCCCTGCTCCTGCCAACCTAGCAGTTCAAAAGCACATCAAAGTGCAAGTAGATAAATAGGTACCGCTCTGGTGGGAAGGTAAACGGCGTTTCCATGTGCTGCTCTGGTTCGTCAGAAGCGGTTTAGTCATGCTGGCCACATGACCCGGAAGCTGCACGCCGGCTCCCTTGGCCAGTAAAGAGAGATGAGCGCCGCAACCCCAGAGTCGTCCTCAACTGGACCTAACGATCAGGGGTCCCTTTACCTTTACTGGCGTACCTCACAGGGTTGCTGTCACTATTATAGGGATAATGTATCTGAACAGCCCAGAAGAGCACTATAAAATGCTAGGCAGTGGGTGCTGTGTGGTGATGGAAAGAAGGTTGGGTGCTAGTAGCACCCCAGGATCTATGGGAGCCCTTCTGAGTGTACATGTGACTAACAGCGAACTGCCATTGTATAGCACCCCAACCTATTCCAGTACATTCCTATGGCTTTTGCTAAACCTCTGCATTTTAATACCCATTTAGCATGCCAAGCTTTTTGTAGAGTTTCATTCTGAGGGCTTGCAAGGCAATGTATTCCTGTTTCTGTTTGGAACGACAAGCATTTAACCATTGATTTGGCCTACAGACCAGAGTACAGTATCACAGCTTCGGTCAATTCTTTCCTCTGGCTATTTGAAAGGCGGCCCCCAAAAACTATTACCCTGCCCAACCACAGTAAGCAATCAATTACCCTTGGATTAATGCATGCTAATGGCTACCCATATATTCAGGGGTTTCTTTGGCCTGAATTTGTTTCGAAGGAATCAGTGCATTTCAGTGGCTGTCAACCATCATGCATTTTCGTATTTACCTGAAGGGAAGGACGGGAGGAAAATGTGTCTGTATGGCACAGGTGGGTGGGAGAAAACCCAAGGAAAATAAGGTGAGTGCTGTAGGACTCAGAGCCAGGCAGCAGGAGGGGGGCAGGAAATGAGCAGTAGTAAATAGACATGGAGAAATTAAGTATAGGGTAGAAGGCTGGGGGCACAAGAAACTTGTGGGGCGAGTAGGAGAGATGAACTGGATTCCTGGTGGGGGGGGGTGAAGGAAGACTGAAACAAGAGCCTGCGAGAGCTGGGGAAGCTGTGGGGGAAGGGGAGAAGATGCAGGTCTGCTTGCCAAGAAAAGACGGAAGGCAAGGGGGAAAACCATTACAAAGGAGAGGGGGATGAAAGAGACGAGGCTTCTGGAGAAAGCATGTGTGTGAGGGAGATAAAGTGAGAGGCGGGGGTGCGGGGGGGGAGGAGAGACAGACAGACAGATGGAGAGAAGCAGCAAGAGGCGGGGGGGGAGGAATGGGGGGCCAAGCAGAAAGGAGAAAGAGGAGAGTTGGAGGAGCCGTTTAACGGAGAGGAGGAGGAGATGCTTCATCATGGGGGTGCAAGGGGGGGAGAGAGAGGCAAAGGCTGATCGGAGACAGCAGGAAGGTGGCTGCCTTACGGGCCCCTCCAGTCTGTTAGCCATGCCTGCTCACAGCTACACCTTCCCTCACAAAGTGGGGAGAAAGTTGGAAGAGTGCCAGGGAGCCCTGCCATTTTCTCTCTTTCGTTCTTTATTTCATATATTTCTACGCTGCGAAATGCAAAATCAAATACAATAGCAATAGCAATAAACTACCAGTGGGCAGTATCTAACTCCCACATCCTGTCAGCACAAGGCTTCCCTCCCACCCCCCACGCCCTCTTTGCCTGGGGGCTGTGCAAGACCTCTAGGTCCTGTGATTCTGGAAACAGAATTACTCCTTAAGCTACTACCTGAATGACCCGGCCTCTCCTTGTCCTCCCAGTGCCCCTTCTCAACAGCTTTGCGGTCCCTTGTTCCTGAGAGTCTCTTGGAAGGTAGTGCTTGCGGGTTTTTGCCTTGGCCTTGAGGCAGCAGATGCTGGTATCACAAAGCTTGTTCAGAAGCTCTTGGTTGCCTCAGGATTTCTGGGCCCTGGGCGTCGGCGCCAAAGGTGTGTGTGCTTGCTGTGCAGGATTTGAGAGGCTGTTCCGGCTTCACTGACACCACGGTTAAGTGTGTGCAAGTGCTCATCCCATGACCAAAACCTCTTCCCCCATCTGAAGGGTGACCTCTTTCCCTTGGAAGTGCTGCTTTACTGAAATAAAGCATACCCTCTGGTATGTCACATACAAAACTGTGAGAATGTTCAGGGAGGCAGGAGAGGATATATTGTTTGTTAATATCCTTCCTAACTTGCATTAGCAAGTTCCTTTACTTAGCAGAGTGCATTCTCCTTTACGCAGCAGAAAACTAGTTGCAAACTCGTGTGAGTTTCTTAAGACAATACGCAATTCAATCTGGCTTGTCCAGATTGAAATGTGTTCTAATATTTTCCTGGTAAGACCCCTTGAATGCCTCCTAAAAGAATAAAGACACCACAATCTTATTCAAAGTCAATAAAATAAGTTTACTCACAACAGTTCACAGTTGGATTCCTGAAGGCAGACTTAGTTACAAATATGTACATGCAGATCTTCCCCATATGGGGGAATTATCCCAGTGCTTCTGCTGGGAGCTAGCAGAGCAGTCCTAGCTAAAAGTTGGTCAAACAAAAAAGGAAGTCAAAAAAGAGGGAAGTGTGCTGCATGACTCATCCTTTTGTTACCTGGACAGGTTAGGTCACGCCCACTTTCTATCACATGCAAAAGGAAGGATGCTCCAGGCCAGGAGGAACAGGAAGTTTTGACTGGCTGGACCAAACATTCCCTTGCATGTCCACTCTAGGAAAACAAGGAATGTTGTACTTGACTGCTCTCAGTTGATTACATCCCACATAATCATCGTTCAGATCTGGCACCTGCCTCCAGATGGCAAGGCACAGCTGAGAAATTCCTGCCCCTCTCTCTGCAGTCATGCTCCTCCATTGGGCAAGGAATGCTGTCTCTTGCGCTGAACTCCATTTCTGTGAAGAATTATCACAGGTCATGTGGCTTCTTGCCCCCAGAGTCGATTCACCAGCATGTTGCATTTCCTGTCCTTTCTTCTGCTGTGGTTTCACTTTCTGCTGCCCCAGCTCTTTCTTCAGCCTTCCCACATGTCCTGGCAGCTTTGCAACCTCATCACAGTTTGTGTAGCATGTCATGTTCCTAAGGCATTCCTAAGACATTCCACATACTTTTGGCTATATCCTCCTTCCTTGTGTGAATGAACTGGTCATCTTCCACAAGCAGGCTGACCACTCTCTTTTCTTGCCTGGTCTCTTTGTCCCAATTTTCAGAGGTGGCAGCAGCTCTGTCTGTGATCAGCCCTTCCCAGAGGTCATCCTAGGAGTACACTTTGAACTTTCACAGCTGGCAGTGCCCATTGTTCAGCTTTGCTATTCCCAGTGTAAAGTCTGAGCTTCTGGTCATTGGCCTCAGAGGTCTGTCCTTCTCGCCTGCTCTCTCCAAGTCACAGCCAACAGCCAACAGTAGTGGTGTTTCTGGGCCCATAACCTGTTGGCAGAGTCACTTAAAACAACACAGAGTCCACAGAAAAAAGAAACTGATAATACTTTACTGGGTAAACTGCACAAAAACAGTATACAATATGAGGCAAAATAAACAAAGAAGTTTTGTCTTTCTTAGTAGTTCTGTCCTAGTCCATAGCAGGGAGACATTCCACTAAAATATACAAGAGAAAACTCAAGGATCATGCTCCTCTGATTGGTTGCTGGGCAACACCTCTCCCACCTCTTGGTTAGCTGACTAACTTTAAACAGAATTAACCCATAGGTTAATTTAAACTTTAAACAGAATTAACCCATAGGTTAATTTAAACTTTAAACAGAATTAACCCATAGGTTTCTAATTGAATCATTCCTGCTGTTGTGCTTCCAACAAGGGGAAGCTGCAGAACATATTTAGGGGGCACATGGCCGGGGGCAGGGCACCAGGAAAGTGCTATTGTGCAAGCAGAAGTCATTGTGCTGACTTTAAGGTGATTGGAAAATTGGAGAGTGGTATGGTCCATAACTATCTGGACTTTCCACCCAACCATATACCATATCCCGCAGATCTGCACTGAGATCTTGCCCATAAAAAAGCATCCCCCCCCAAAAAAGTACTTTTTCGAGGCTGTGATCTCATACAGCACCACAAAATGCATGTTTTTAGGTGCCGTGCAAGCATGCTTCCTCCCCAAAGTGCATCTTTGGGGCTCTGTGTTCTTGCATGGGTCACGTGGTTTGCATGGGAGCATGTGCAGGAAGATGCTCGTCCCAGTTTTGGTACTCAGTACTCAATATGTTAGGGACGCGGGTGGTGCTGTGGGTAAAACCTCAGTGCCTAGGACTTGCCAATCGTATGGTCGGCGGTTCGAATCCCCGTGGCGGGGTGAGCTCCCGTTGTTCGGTCCCAGCTCCTGCCCACCTAGCAGTTCGAAAGCACTCTTAAGTGCAAGTAGATAAATAGGGACCGCTTTATAGCGGGAAGGTAAACGGCGTTTCCGTGTGCTGCGCTGGTGCTGGTTCGCCAGCTGCAGCTTCGTCACGCTGGCCACGTGACCCAGAAGTGTCTTCGGATGGCGCCGGCTCACGGCCTCTAGAGCGAGATGAGCATGCAACCCCAGAGTCGGACACGACTGGCCCGTACGGGCAGGGGTACCTTTACCTTTACCTTACTCAATATGTTATCCTCTCCCCCCCCCCATAGAGTTCACCATACCAGCCACAGGCAAAGCCACAACATTTGCTCTGTCTGCTTTTTTCTGTGCTTGTGTGAGAGCTTGAATCAGGTTAAAAATAACCTTAAAGGGGCCCTTTTTTCAGACTGGATGCTGCTGTTTTCTGTTAGGGACTGAATGGTGCTCATCTGAATGGAACTGATCACCTGGATAATTTGTGGAAGCACAGCTCATCCTTCTGCCTACCAACACTCAGTCTACTTTCCACAACCCACCATTCCACACCCTATGACTCAATCCATTTTGTAATGGCATCCAAAAACGTGGCTTCTGCTTAAGGGTTAACAATGCAAACAACCAGTCCACTCCATGCTTCATAAGGCAGCAATTGATTTCCAACAGTAGCCGTTTTCCAACAGTAGCTAGCCAAATACTTGGGGGAAGATTAGAGCAGCACAAGATGCTGAGAGCTGCCTCCTGTTCTTTATCCCTAGCATCTGGTAATCAGTGGCAGACTGCTGCCTTTGCAAATGTCGGTTCAAGCCCTGGTTGGTGCTGCGCTGAATTTTCAAATACTACAGTCTTCACCACAAAAGTTACTGTTTCAGGGAGTGCAAACATCTTTTAAGTACCTCCTTTGCTTTTTACCCTTTTGCACATTTTTCATATCTGTTCACAGGCAGTTCCTGAAAACCTGATGCTGCTTTGCAGGAGAAAGAAGGATCACATCCCACTTGCCCAGCAAATGGATTGGCTCTCCTTATCTTACCTTGCAATGCTCTGCTTTGCTGGCAGTTTCATTGCCTGACAGCGCTGCCTAGCACAGAGCGGAACAGGGATGGAGATGTGTATTTGGATACATACCCAAATATGTATCCCATTGAAAGTAATTATTTTTATACGTATGTCAATATCGTTTGAAACATGACAGCCCAACCTTCATCTCCAAACAATGGACTGGGAAACTGGACACCAGTGGGGTGCACTGGGACACCCTCCCCTACATGTTGACCTGAGTTCTAAGGCCAGATTGCCTAGCTCTCCATTCTTGCATGTTGCAGTAACGCAGGAACTGATAAATATTGGCTAAACAAAAGAGTCATCGTGGTCAAGCCCCTTCGCAGGTAAATCTAATCAACAGCCAAGAAGTGAAATGTCTTCTTGCAAAGAGAGAATCTACCTATAATGTAAGCATGCTTTTGGGCAAACAAGACAATACCTTTCTTTTCAAAAACACCCCAGTCCTGCAAAACCAGGGATCAGGACAATCCTAACATAATTGTTTAATGGGCTAGTGTGGAGGAAGCCACCTTCATTCAGAAAAGAAGTCTGAATGGATTGAGGCAGAGAAAGCCTCTGTGACAAAGCCACTTCTGCCTTCAAAGGAGGTGGGGTTGCGGGCTTCATGCCCACACCACATGCACGGTGGCTGACTCTCAGCCTCCACGCAGTTGAGGGAATCCCCAGCCGCGTCATCCGCTGGACAGCCAATCGGCTGGCTCGGGGGGCGTGGCCTGCCCTATTTAACGCAGGCACAGCCGGGGATCTCCCTCTTTTGCCGCCTCCAGCTGCTCTGGTGGTTAACCCTTCTCAAGCGGACGGTTAGTCGGTTAGGACAATAGTCGGTTAGGGCCAATGCCTAAGTCAATACCGCTCACCTGTAACCAATAAAGTTGTGGCCATATTTTGCTCATTAACCTTAAATAATTGTGTCATGTTTCTTTATTTCCACTGGGTGGGGCGGGAACTCGCCACGCAATGCAATCCTATGAGACCAGGCTTCTAGAAAACAGGGACAACTGGTGCGGTCTGGCTCTCTCTGCCGGATTCTTCCAACAAACACATCCCACATCATTTTCTTCACAAGGACACTGTGCCAGGAAGTTCTGCAGTAAGGGTCTTCTATTGCCTTGCCTTGCCTCTCGTCATGACCCAGTCAAAGCAACGGCACGACAGGGCTTGTGACTCTTAGGATCTGAAAGCCACACTTAAGGCCTAGAATTCCTAGCCCAAGCTCCTTGTTTTGGACATGAACATATGCACACATGTGACTTTGCTACCAGTTAACAGCTGCAGGAGTCCTTCTCTAGACACTGACTAAGTGACTTTTAATTCCTGCTCTGTCTTCTAGAGCAGTGGTTCCCAACTAGCTAAGTGTTACGGTCCACTTGTTTTTCAAAAGCCAAGTCATGGACCCCTTACTTTGAAAAATGTTGGTATCTCTGTGGTAGGTTTTGTTGTGAATGGTGCCACCATGCCCTCCAACATGTCACAGCACAACTTCTGGGCCATGACATGAGTCATGTGACCCACACAAGAGCATCCCCTCCCCAAACAGGATGTCCAGGACAGTTGACGGGTATGTGTTACCAACCCCCTGGGTGAGTTATGCAGAACCCCTGAGGTCCGTGGACCTCAAATTGGGAACCACTATTCTAGAGTGTTTCTGTCAAAAGGGCATTCTCCAGCCACTTTCTCTCCATTGCATTATTATAATACATTCTTTTCTCTTTTAATGAGTTCTTTAAGTCTTCAGGGTTGTGAATGGATTAGGGTATTAGGTTGAATGCACCCTTGAATTTATGCTTATAGACTGCATCACATTAATTATCTTTAATTAAATTCCTTTTTCTCACCCTGCTGTAATAAATAAATACTTTGCTATTTCAAACTGATTTCTTGCGGTCTGTGTGGCTTCCTGAATCCCAAACCCCCTTTAGACGCATGCCTAGGGCTCCTTGTAGTTGACCTGGTTAAAAGATTCCCCCTTTCACAAGCATGTTTAAGGATCACGTGTGAAGTGCACACACCTATGGGTTCCCAGAGACGTGCATATCATGTTGCATGCCACCTCAAGACAAGGGAGGTAGTACTGAAAGGTTTTGATTAATACATAAATGTGGGTGCACATTCTACCCCCAACTGGTCATGCACATAAATGTGCATTGTGCCTGGGCTGGTTCTTGATGTGGGGTGTTGGCAGGTGCTGCCCTGCCTTCCTCATCTTAGGAGAAAAGTTCCTTTCTTCCTTCAACACTCACCTCAGTGTGAATTCACCTTTTTGTTGGCGTGCAAAGGAGTAGGCAAAAATCACAAAAAGGAGGACCAAAAAACCTTTTCATGAGGTGCATCCCCTAATTTCAGACCAGCTGTGTTTTTGTCCTCCTCTTTACAAGTTTCTTATGCTTGTAGCCATTATAGCATTCTTGCACAATGCATTGGAAAGAAGAAATAATTTATTTTGTCTACCACGAACTTACTGCCAATCATTTTTTGACTGGATATTCAACTGTTTTGGTAAAAAGGTAAGTTTCCACTTTCAAATTGTCCATAATATTATAAATCCATAATGCTCATTTTTTATTTATTTTTCTTTTCACTTAGAAATCCTTTCTGCGGAGGAAATGTTCCCTCCCCCTGATAATTTCAGATGCCCTTTCTGTGTCTTCTTCAGCTTTGCTATATTTTGTTAAGGCAGAGCAGGCGGAAGCGTGCATGGTATTCTAAATGTGGATGCCACATATATTTACACAAGGGCATTGTCCTAATTGCTTTCTTATGATGATGATAATCTCTTCCTTAATAATTCCCATTATAGAATTTTCCTTCTTTCAGTAGTGCAGTCACTGAACTGACATGTTTCCATAAGCTTATGTATGACCCCAATATTTCACAGCCAGCTGGCCCCCAACTTCAGCAACATGTATAGGTCAAGGTTTTGAGAGGCAGGAATTATTCCTCTTTAACACTTTGCTCTTACCTTGAAACTCAACTTCTGTTTTGTTGCTCATTCACCAAATTTGGAAAGATTATTGGTTGTTAACACACAGCAAGCTTTTTTATTCATAATTATAATTATATTGCAGGTTTTTCAGTAATGGTAAAATGACCCCATGATATTCGCCAACCTAGTGCATTCACACACACCCTCCAAACACAATAGACAGCCAGAAAGAGACCACAAAAGCCTCCCTTGCGCACAAACACACATACACACCATGGTGCTGAATTTAAGAAGTCTCCATGGCAAATTCAGGTGCGCACCAACTCCAGACTGCCACTATCTTGTGGGAGAGATTCAAGCACAGACCGGAACTTTAAGTTTCTGAATTTAAAGTGGATTAAAGGGATCTGTCACATTAGCACAACAAATCCAGTTTTAAAAACATGCTCACACAACATGGACTTTTTTTAGGGTTCAGAAAGTGGCTGGATTGGAAACTGTGATATGAATGGATAACAAACAGGAAGAATTGTAAACACCCTGCATGCAAATCAGGATGAAAGCAGAGCAAATGCTTCTTGAGTAACTGCCGCACAAACAAAGCAGAACGAATGCTCAATAAAAAGACTGGCTATAATCTAACCTCCATGTAAACTCTGTGCAATCAAATAAGGAAGAATGGTCAATAAATTGCTTTCTGGAGGGGCCGTAAAAGACAGGTTCAGACCTTGCTGTTGGAACAATGACTCCTGCTCAATGCCCACAATGGCTGTTCTTCTGAAAGGAAGAACAGCCCTCTGTGAGCAAGAGGAAACTGTACTGAAATATACTCGGAGTCGAGTGTGAATCTCATGCTCTTTATTCAGCTCATAGTAGCAATGAATGGAACTTTCCACAAAACGTCTAGCTATATATACATTATTTACACAATGGGCCCCGCATGATTGGCTAATTCCGGGCTGCTCCTGTAGGCCAATCAGGTTGCTGATTCACTTCATCCAGGAGCCTGATTGGCTGCTCCTGCAGGCCAATCAGGTCGCTGATTCACTTCCACCTGGAGCTGGATTGGGTTGCTCCTGCGGACCAATCAGACTGCTGCATTCTGGATCCTATTGTTCTATGATTCAGCTCAATACATAACAAGTACCTACAACAGCAAAGTCAGAGCAGGCCCATGAGTTTCATGGGGAAGGGCAATGAAAACAGAAAAAATCAAACCCCGAACTTTCAGCATTTTAAACCACACAGGAAGCCTCCATGAGTAGGAGAGGCTCCCTGCTTCAGCCCTCTGCCCTGAAACTCAAGCAGGGCTCCAGACTATGTACAGATGGTGCCCCAGAAGGAGCAGCGCTTGGCAGCATATGCCACTCATCCTTGGAGACTGGATGCCCAAGCAGGGATCAGCAAGAGCTCAAGCGTTGGGCGGTTATTTAAAAAGATGACCCAATGTTGATGGTGAGACTAAAAGCAGTGTAGCCTTAGCTTTCCCCTACACCTGAGCAATGTGTGCCTAGGGCACAGGAATGTGGATCACATCGGAGGGGGTGGCACTCATTTGAGAAGCTGGGCTAGAACTGTGGGTAGGAATCCCCACATTAAGTTTCTTAAATTCTAGGTCCTGCCCACTTTACAAACACCAGCACTTCTCCAACTGCTGATCTTGCATCCTCCACAAGTCACTGACAAATGGCCCAGTGCTGCACTTATCCAACACTGCAAAACTGCCACAACCATTGCCGAGGATTTGGCGTGAGGGCCAGCGAGGAGGAGTTGCTGTGCTCTATAGAGATTCTCTCCCTCTCTTGGCTTTCTGTCCAATTAGAGGGGTGGGATCTAGAGTGTGTGTTCCTGGCGTTGGACAACCGGGACAAATTTGGGATTCTGCTGGTTTGCTGGCCGCCTCACTGCCCAGAATCAGAAAAATCTTTATTTGCATCAGCCACCAGCCATAGCTGACAGAGCTGGTTTCAGAGGCGGTGTTGAGGACTCCCAGACTGCTGGTTCTGGGAAACTTCAACATCCATGCCAAAGAGACTAGCTCTGGGGTGGTTCTGGACTTCATGGCTGCCATGATGACCATGGGGTTGTCCCAACATGTTACTGGCCCAAAGCATGTGGCAGGCCACTCTCTGGACCTCCTTTTCTTAACTGGGCAGGTAGAGGGTAATTTGAAAGTGGGGGACATTGACATCAGTCCCTTGTCACGGTCAGAATAGAAATGCTTTTGTCTGGCAGCTAAAGATATGCAACAAAGGTGCCATGCAAATCTCTCTAGGGAGAACATTCCACAAGTGGGGAGCTACTGCAGGGAATGTCTGTTCTCGTCTTGCCACCCTCCAGACCTCTCGCTGAGGAGGCACATGAGGAAGGGCCCCTGCTGATGATCTGGAGGTATTGCCATCCGGAGCCGTCTTAAGGCTTCATAGGTTAAAGCCAGCAATTGGAATTGAGCCCAAAAACACACTGGCAGCCTATGCAGTCAGACCAGAATTAGTGTAATATACTTAAAACTGTCTTTCCCCAGGCTTCTGAGGAAGTGGACCAAAGCTTATGCCATAATACAGTGGTACCTCGGGTTAAGTACTTAATTCATTCCGGAGGTCCGTTCTTAACCTGAAACTGTTCTTAACCTGAAGCACCACTTTGGCTAATGGGGTCTCCTGCTGCCGCCACACCACTGGAGCACAATTTCTGTTCTCATCCTGAAGCAAAATTCTTAAACCGAGGTACTATTTCTGGGTTAGTGGAGTCTGAAGCGTATGTAACCCGAGGTACCACTGTAATGTTAGACTTTAGGATTCCACAAGACTCATTGTTGTTGCTGTTTACCCCTCCAGAAATTCTTCCTCTTTCAACTTACTTCCTTCCCCCCCTCTCCTCTTAAGAACAGCCCCCACCAGTTAAAAGACCCATGGGCACAACTACTGTTACATTCTTTCTTTGCGTGTGCTGACCTCTTGGGGAAAGCACTGCATATTGAGGGGGTTGGGGAGGTTTAATCCAATCTGGTACAGATCAAACTGTTGATGTCTGCAAAGAAAATGAGCGCACTGGGGAACCCCAGAGACACCCACCCCCAGACAGCAAAAAAGATACCTCTCTCTTTTTTTTTAGTGTAACTTGGCCACTCTTGCAGCTTAGCACTATGGAACAATGTCAGCTGTAGGCAAAGCTATGCTCAGGACCGGCCACAGCAGTCTTGCTTTATGCCCCTTTATGCCACCCACATACGATTCCAAACTGGCTTTGTGTCCGTCACAAGCACACACCGATATGTGCGCAGTGGAACAGAATTCTGGTGTGCCACCCCAGCAGACCTCATGCTGTTCCTGCAATAACAATGTCAAGCAGAGCCATCCTCTCAGCCCCTCAGCAGGAGATGCTACTGTCACGCAGGAGTACAAGCAAGAGGTGAAACAGAACCTGTGCTTTGTCATAGGTCCTGCCAGCACCATAACCCTTTGTGGAGTCTGGGAGCCGGCTGATCCTCTGCTATATTGTGGAGTGACCTGATTTGACAAGCCTATGCTTTTCTGTGTCTCGCAATCAAATGCTCAGAGGACTGTGGGACAAGATAAGGCGAGGGGGGAGCGGTTTACAAAGGCAGCCGATATCTAGGCTGAGCCTTCCAGAAACAGCCCCCCCCCCGCCCTAAAATACCCGGCTGTGTTGCTGTGATCATAGTCATTATGCCTGGAAAGCGGCAAGGGGGACGCCCCAGAGGCCCCTCTATGCTGGGGGAGCTCAGGTGTAAATGGCTGTTACTGGAAGCAGAAACCCCAGATAACGAACAGGGAAAGCACTTGAGTTCTACAGTAAAAGGCAGGGATGGTTAATTACACCACGGATGCAAGCGCCTTCCCTTCCATTTCAGCCTGACAGCTGGCTTCTCCTATGAAGCCGGATGTGAGTGCATTTTTTTTCCTGCAGATTTGAGAACAACTGTGCTAATAAAAGTGGAAGCATCCTTCACACTAGAGAATGAAAAATTAATTTTGCTTCTCTCGTTTCTCCCCTCCCCTCCCCTCCTGGCTCTCCTTTCCCAGAATATTTTTTCACAGGCTCCTCTCTGCTTCCCCCCTGGGGATATTTCCATCTGATTACAACCACTTTAAATGAGCACCAGGCTCTTCGACATTATATTGCAAGTTTCCATCACACACTCTCTTCCTCCCTCCCTGCTCTCTCTGCTGCCTGCATGCCCCCCCTTCCGCCTCCCAGGAGAGGAATTTGATACTTCTCGCACTAAAGAGATTGAGTTAGAATTGCGTTTGATGCCAGTGCTTCTCATGCAGTGATGGCTCAGGCTTCATTTCCACTTATTACTGCAAAAACCTGATGAGGAACCATCCCTCTTGGCCAAGTTGCCAAGGCACTTAAAACAACAAAGTGAAATTTAGCAAGGAGATGACAGCTGCAAAGACAGGGTGGGGTTTGTGAGGGGAGCTTGTCAAAATGTGATAACATCTCCCTTGCGTTTTATATATATATATATATCTCCCCACTTTAAGCAGGATGTTAGCAAGCCAGGGAAACGTGGTAGGTAGTACAGCAACATTACAGTGTGTTGTTGTCCCACTTGGAAGAACCCCACTGTTTGTTCTGCTATTACAAATGCAAAATATCAAACCAACGTCTGCTTTCCTGGAAATCAGGTGCTGCAATGGTTTTGCAAAAGGCGGAGCACTGGATGCCTGTGGAAACCCGACTTAAATAAGCTGAATTCCAGAGTCTATTATAGCTCAAGATTCCGGTAGGTAGCCGTGCTGGTCTGACGTAGTAGAAATATATATTTTTAAAAAATTTAAAAAAATGTCCAGTAGCACCTTAGACATGAACTAAGTTTGTTCTTGGTATGAGCTTTTGTGTGCATGCACACTTCTTCAGATACACTGAAACAGAAGTCACCAGACCTTTATATATAGTGAGAGGGTGGGGAGGGGAATTACAGACAGAGAAACTAATAGGAGAACACTTCAATCTCCCAGGACATTCTATACAAGATCTCAAAGTACCTGTCATATTACAAAAGAATTTAAGAGACAGACTGGAAAGAGAAGTTGCTGAATTACAACTTATTACCAAACTTAAAACCATGGAGAGACCTGGTCTGAATTGGATTCTTATCTCATTATACATGACAAAGCTATTTTTGGCCATCTCATCCCTTGCTTTTTCCTGTAAGACCAATTACAGTCCTTAACAGTCCTCAACAGGTTTACCACACCTATCAGCCAATCGCCCATTCCCACTACCCTCCTGAGTAATACCCCTCCCCACCCTCTCACTATATATAAGGGTCTGGTGACTTCTGTTTCAGTGTATCTGAAGAAGTGTGCATGCACACGAAAGCTCATACCAAGAACAAACTTAGTTGGTCTCTAAGGTGCTACTGGACATTTTTATTTTATTATATATATTATAGCTCAGTTATGCTGCTGGTGAGCATCACCATTTCATGGGTCCTGCAGTTTGGGACAATGGGCTGTAAGTAGAATGTAGCAGCACTGTCAGCATGGGTAAGTATCCATGTGGGACCCACGGGGATTATTTTCCATGATTTGCTGCACTTTAAAAAAAAAACCTGGTATGGGCAGAGTAAGGATTCTTTTAAAATTCAACCTCTAATCTGAGGGAACTTTATTTGATAAAAGTATGCACTGCAGAAATGCTGTAGTTGTGGCAGCACAAGCACTGACTGGAGGACGAAGGCAGGGGATGGTTCTGCTCTTTTCTGAAATGGAAAACAATCAAATGAAGAAAGGTCATTAGCAAGGTGTAAGTAGACCCTCTTATCCAAACCTGACTCTTCTTCCTGAGAAGAACTTAAGGGCCTAAGAAAGACTTTCACCCAAAGCTGGAACCCACATTCTGAATATGGCAGAGATGGTGCTCTGCTCTGCTCCTTTCCCTCCTCAACCCAACCTTAACAGCTTGTTTAGCCTTGTGCGGGAGCATCTTCCGTTCTGCGGCGAGAAAAGGCCTTTAGAAACATGCTTTATTGCATTAAACTAGCAACTGCCTTCAGGAGGGAGGCACATTGCTCTCCCCTGTGGTGTTTTCTCAGTGGGAGCTGGAACCTACCCAACATCAGTGGTAGGAAAAGGATTTTGTCTCCACCAAAATGTCTCTGGATAACTCAGTTGGTTAGAACATGGTGCTGATAACCCCAAGGTTGTGGGTTCAATCCCTGTATGGGACAGCTGCATATTCCTGCATCGCAAGGAGTTGGAGAAGATTATCCTCAGGGTTCCTTCCAAATCTACAGTTCTATGAACCTATGATTTTCCCCTTAGGGATATGTGGTGATGATTATCTTTGCGATAATATACCATTTGAGGTCGACGACTCCTGACCTAGAAAGGTGAGGTGAGTGACAACTGGAAGGGGTTGGGGTGAACCAATGGAGGTCTTGCCTATGACTTCTAACTCGGCTGGTGATGCTCCTTCTTGCAAGTCTGCTCTGTGCTTTGAAATCCAAGGAGCCCGTTTCAGCTGCCTCTTGCCTCCTCCCTGTATTCATCTCCCACAGTCTTCCCTGCCTGCCTAGTGACCCCACCCTGTTTGCTGGCTTCTCGCTTGTCCGGCCACGTGTGGGATGCTGGGAGAAAGAAGGAAGGAGCAATGGATCGCCCCCATTCACTCAGCTGGCTGTTACCTGGCAACATGCAGAGCTCTGCCAGGAGGGGGTTTCCAAATGGGGGTGGGTGGCTGCTAAATTGTGCCTGAGGCAAAATGGTAAGGTGTCACCACCACCCGCCTCATTGCCATGTGCCCCGAGCAGGTGGGGCACTCTTGGGGGCACCGTCCCCTGGGATTCCACCGCCTGAGGCAGGCGGCTTCACTTTTTTTAAAAAAATGATATTTATTAAGAATTTTAAAATTACAGAAAAAACAAAGAGAAAAAAAAGAAAAAGAAAAGAAAGGAAAAACAAACCACAATCAAACAATACAAATTAATAAAAATCAAAATCAAAAAACAACAACAAAACACGCAACACATTACAAACCACAAAAATTTAAAAACAAATCCAATATTCCCAAATCCCTAACTGTCCTTACCTTATTTCATCGACCTCCTCACTCCTCCCCTTTTTTGTATTATATTTGTTAATTATCACAGCAAATCCTTTCCATTTTTCATAGTATTCTGTCATTAAATTACCTTAATCTATTTTAACCTTATCTTACTATAAAAGACCCTAAAACTTAAAGCTTAAATTCTGTTTATACCAATTTCTCATAACCATAACATATTCTTACATAATTCTTTTAACATTTCTGCTAAAGCCAAATAGTTTCGTTCCAACATTTTTCTAACATTCATCCATTTTATAAAACAATCCTAATAAAATTTTTGAAACTTTCTTCCAATCTTCATCCAACGTCTCTTCCTCCTGGTGGCAGGCTGCTTCACTTTGCCTCATGGGCAGGGCAGGGCAGGGTAGACCAGCCAGCCCTGACTTGGCAGGGACCAACCTGGCTAATCCCTAGGTATACCCCTGCTCACCCCCAAAACCCCTTTCCCTTACAGCTTGCCCCCAAAGGCCTCCCTCTCCATCCTTCACAGAGAAAGCGTAGCTCTCCTTTATCCACCCAAATGTAGGCTTCCTTCTCGCAGCTGCAGGTGGATGAAGCAGAGGACGACTCTCTGCCTTTCATTCCCCTCCCCTACCTCCAGTGGCAGTGGCAGCAGGGCAGGTGTTGGCAGGCAGGCCTGTGCCTGCCCTCCCAGGCAGGCACACTCAGTGGGTAGCATGAAAATGAATTAATGCAAATATAGTATAGAGATATGCAGGCCGTGAAGAAGTCTGGATCAGTTAACTTGCTAGGATAATATGATTGCAACCCCCAAATAAGAAGCCATGCTAGAGCAGCAAAATGAGTCTCAGGTCAGGCTCGAAGCAGTTAACTCTAGCCAGCAGTTGCCACAGAGGTGTTTTGATGCAGCAAAATGGGACATTCTGGCCTGCAGCTATGTGGTTCTCACTTGTGGCTGATGCCATTGAATCTGACAAGCAAGCTAAGCAGAGGCTGCTAGATCAATAGCTTCAGAAGAGGCTTCCAAAACAACAACAGCAGCCTGTCCTAAGAACGTCTGGGAGGGAGTGGTAACTATATTCCCTGCCCAATGCAACAGAAGTGACTCCACTTGTCCAGCAGGGCAGCAGCTCAGGCCCAAACCCAACACTCTAGCGCAGGGCTCAAAATACCCAGGCACACCCCTGCAGCTTGCGGAACTCTGTCTCTTGACAACGAGAGGTGGCATCATCTCTTGAGTTCTCCAAATCCCCAGTATAATCCAGTCCTTAAGGCAAAGGGTTGACAGCTGAGGGTGGTGGCAATCATTAGGGAAGATGTTTAGGGAAGTTTTTAATATTTAATGTTGTATTGTTTTTAACACTCGATTGGGAGCCGCCCAGAGTGGCTGGGGAAACTCAGCCAGATGGGAGGAGTATACATAATAAATTATTATTATTATTATTATTATTATTATTATTATTATTATTATTGTTATTATTATTATTACACTAACAAGCCCCATGTAAAGCAGGGTGAAGTTCCTTCACATGAGGTATGGAAGGCTATTCAGCTAACAGCCTTTCTGCTGCTTTTTTATTCTTCAAAGGGAGAATTGTGACCTCTAAATAAGATGCTCTGGAGATTCATTTAGTACTTCTCTTTGTAAACTAATAAATCTGTAATAAAAATATATTTTAAAAAATTTAAAAAAAATAGTACTACTCTTCTGTACAAGAGAGATTGTGACTTCAGTAATGCCACTCAACGAGATGGAGCATCACCCTCGCCTCTGGCCTCAAAGGACCACCCTGCCGGTTAATGCCCGACGCGCTTGCCTGGCCTCCCCCAGATCTCCCCGCCTCCTGCCTCCCTCCCTCCCTCCCCCTCCCCCCTCTGGAGTTCAGACAATGCCAACTAAAACATCATTTGTGCTTTCCTTCGGGTGGGGGGGTGTTGCATGCTTTTTAAAGTGATTTGGGATAACTGGGAAGCGAGACAAATGAACCCCTTTCGTTCAGTTTATCATTTACCACATGCTGGAAGCCAAAGGTGCCAAAAGTTCCCCAACGAGAAGCTCTGCACTCGGCGCCATTTCGTGCTTCCTTCATCATTTTCCGTTCTCCAGCAAAGCAGCTACGTTTGATGGACCGGGGCGGGAGGGAGGATTGAGTGGCATGGAAACTCTCCAGTCTCCAGCCCAGACACAACGTAGTCAAAATGCGCATCCAATAACCTTTCTAATAGGTCTTCTCTCCCCCCCCCCCAAAAAAACACACCTCCAATCGCACAATGGCAAGGGGAGGGATGTGCAGGAAAATAAAACAGTTGAGCGATTTGTAGCTCCCCCAACCCCGTGTTTAGTTTGCTTCGAGAAGAGGGAGGGAGGGAGGGAGAGGGCGCGAGGCTTGGCTGTGTGTGCAGAAGACAGTTCCATTTGCATTTAGCATTTCTGTTTTGTAGAATTACAGCCTATTCTGAGCTCATCTTTATTCTCGGTGGACTCGTAGGTTCCGTTTACCTTTTGAAATACTGGCCATGTGTCTGCCTGCTCATCCTCGCAGCACCATCCTCGGTCGTACTTGCTAGTCGAAGCTAAGATCTTCTCATTGTGTTCAAATGTCAGTTGCAGGCCATATGTCTGCTCCACCACCTTCCCGTGATACGCGCGCGCAACACACAGGGAGGGGGGGAGAGGGAGAGATTCATTCTTGTTTTGAGGGGAAGAGGGCAATTTCGGGGCAGTGTTACAGAAATGCTGGAGCCAATCATTCTCAAGTCTGTTTGGGTTGGAAGTCAGCAGTCACTTAATTTAGATTAGGGTCAGCATTTTAAAAATACTCAATCCATTTGGGTTGGGAGCTAACAACCAAACTCACAGAAGGGGAGTGTTTGAACAATGCTGGAGAAATGTCACAGATCTGTCCTGCCCCCCGCAACACTTTCCCTCTATATTTATACCTGGAATAATCTCTTCTGAGAGTTCCTCTCTCGCTGCTTTGCGGGTGCCTTTTCTGAAGCTGAGTGTTAACCTATTTGCAGCAGGAGACGGGGAGTTCCTGTGTCAGTGAGAGGCGCCATCTGGCAGGGACACCCAGCCTCACCCCACCGAGACTGGGTGCCTGTCATCTCTCTTGGTCCAGCACCGCCAGCAGGCTGAGCATAAGATGACAGGAAAGGACCCTACAAATTTGGCACTAGTGGCGTTGCTGAAATGAGAGAGAAAGAAGAACGAGACATTGGCGAGCGCAGGAAGCAGCACCTTGGAGAGCGCATATGTTCTTCAAGCTGAGGAGGCTGCTCTTGCATCCGTTTACCTCCCACACCAGACCTCCGCCTCTATCCTCAAATTTGCAAAAGACATTTTGTGCAGGAACAGGCCGGGAAGGAGATCGAACTATGGCTTTAGGGGACCTCACTGACATGACTGAGTTGTCCCCTCCAAGCCAGTAAGCCTGTACTCTTGATGGAGGGAGAGAGAGGCATAGACACTGAAGAGGCAAATGAACTAAAAGTCATGTTAAACTGTGCATGCTCCAATTGCAGAATTCATTCGAGAAAACCTCCTAGTTCAGACAGAGTGGAGGGCAGGGCAGGTCGAAGAAGAGGGGTGCTAAGGTAACAGAGCAAGAATGCTCTTCATTGCGGGGAGGTGGACTAGATGACATGAGGAACCCCTTCCACCTCTACAATTCTATGATTCTGTCTTATTGTCTACACAGTGATTGGCTGGCATTCCCTTTTGACTCCTTTATTCAGCCCTGCTTCCTGAATTCTTCCCTGGAGATGTCAGGGTTGGGGGGGGGACCTAACACCTTCAATGTATAAGCTATATTCTCTCCAGCTGAGCCTAAAGCCCTTCCCTTTTTAAATCACCCTTTTACAGCACAAAGCTGGGCTCCCTCTCCCATCCATGTAGAAAACTAATCCTTTTTTATTCCTGAGCATATGGCCCTCTTTCATCCATGTTCCTATGTAATCTCCTTCTCCTGTTGCTGTTGTACTGGATGCATCCTGAACCAGATGTTGCCAGCTGGGAGCAGGTGCAGATCTGCTGCTATCAAAGGGAGTCTGGTAGGCCTTGCTCTGCAGCTTCATGGAGCTGGTCCGCTTCTTCCTAATGAGGCATTTTCCATTTGAAAGATGATTCTGGCTCAGCTCTCGTTCCTTTGTACTCTGTCAAAAGCAAGAGAGGCATCTGTGTGCTTAAGCCGAGAAAGTTAACTGCAGCAAGACTGGAACCCAACACCGCAGTGATGCAAGGTGTATGCTTTCATTCGCAGTCGCTAGTTAACTGACAGCATCAAGACAGCTAAACTCGGCAACATAACAAGAGTGACATGTTTAAGAGTAACACAGAAGGGGAATGTTATGGAGTTACATCTTTGAAACACATTCCGTGGGGAATCTAAAGCGCTCACTGCTTCCTCTCCCTGGTGGCCAGGAATTCTCACCCAACAGCAGCCATGTATTGAGCTAGATGTTGAAAAGTATTCGCATGCTTTATAGTAGGGGCCAAAACAGGATATGGGAGAAGTGGTAGGATGGGGCAGCAGGGCATTTGGTGGGAAAGGAACTGGAGGGTGACCTGCTGCTGCTCCCACCTACCCTTTTTCAAAGTGGCCCTCCTGCAAAACAAGGTGCAGACCAGCACTGCATTAAATGTGGGGCAGGGCTGTGGCTCCATGCAGTGTCACCTTCCAACCCAGCTTGCAACTGTAACCTGAGAGATTCTGAATGGTTCATGGACAATGTGCAAGGATTCCACAACCATAGATTCTACTGCAGTTGTGCTCCAGAGGAGAAAGGTGACTTGGGGAGAAGGAAGTACTGAGGGAGGGAGGAAGGCAAGGCCTACTGGAGAAAGTCTATTGTCCATTACAGAAACTGGCACTGTGATTCATCACTAAGGCTAAGCAAGTTTAATTAAGTGAAGTTAGAGATGCTATTATTGCCCCTTTCTGTGTTGCACATAGATAATATAGCAGTTGAATACCCACACAGAGACTGAAATAATAATAATAAGAGGAGACTGAGAGGAGATAGGATAGCCACCTTCAAATATCTCAAGGGCTGTCCCATGGAAGATGGAGCAAGATTGTTTTCTCCTGCTCTGGAGGGTAGGACTTGAACCCATGGCTTCAAGTTACAAGGTTCTGACTAAACATCCAGAATAACTTTCTGACATTAATTGCTGTTTGAAAGGAGAACAGTCTCCCTCGGGAGGTTGTGGGCTCTCCTTCTTTGGAGGTTTTTAAGCAGAGGTTGGATGGCCATCTGTCATGGATGCTTTAGCCAAAATTCCTGCATTGCAAAGGGGGTTGGACTAGATGACCCTCAGGGTCCTTTCCAACTCTACAATTCTATGAGGAACTTGCAAGGTGATGTAGTGTAGCCCTACCCTTACTGGTGTATGCAATATTTGGCTTGTTTGTTCATCAGCAAATAAATAAATGGGTAGGATTGCTATCCAAAAACCCAATAAAATTATTATTCATCAGGCCCTTGTCATGAAAGACAAGCAGAAATCTGAGCCCTGTAAAAAGTTCCCTAGACAAGCTTGTAGTGTTCTGATGAGTGGTGGGAAATAAGAATGTGTGCACTGAAAGTTGATAAAACTCTGCTTCCACAACCACTTCCAATGTGCTAAAGTCCTGACAAGGTGACTTTTAACTGTCATTTTCAGATGTTTCTTGTGAGATAACACCTATATTTTAAAATGAAGTTTACTAGTGCTCCCCACATTGCTGAGATTGCAACCTGATTTTATCCAAATGGTTGACGTGGCATCTTGATTAGATTTGTAAAAATGCCCACTCACACGTGATTGTTTCAGAGCAGGCTGAACCATGAGGCAAGGTAGGGTACAATCTTGGACATGTGATTTGGGGGCACATTTCAAGGCAGCAGTTGGCTGGAACTGCAGGCACCCCAAAACCTGATTACCCAGCCAACTACCCTGCTGGACCGATGCCTGGCTCTTTGCCTGAACAAGTACAACCAATCCTTTGCAACAGACAGACAAAAGAGTCAATCAATCAATCAATAAAACTATCATTTTATTTGTATGCCTTTCCATGCTCAAGGCAACTTACAACATACAAAAAAATTACTTAACTACAAACATAACCAAACAATGAACAAAACATCAAAAAGTATACAATCAAATTAAACAATTCCCACATACAGCATAAGATACAAAATAAAGATTCGAAAGATTAGCATCAACAACCGTAACAACTGCCACCCCGTAAACAAACCCCTGTAAAGAATATCCCAGCCAAAGAGTGAAGCCAGTGTGAGCTGGATTTTAAAACTGGATTTTTAAACTTCATCATCCCCTGCAAGCTCTGGAACAGAAGCTATAGCTCTCAGTGAACTAAGTCCAGCTCCCCTCCCCTCTCTCCCCTTACCCTGACACTCTCCTTATATGATGCTCTAATTAATAACTGCAACACTTTGTAGGCAGTCTGTCTGGCTTTTGAGAGATTGTTTATTTAGTTCCAGCTACAAATCAATTTGGGTCAACCCAATCCACTCTGTAGCCATTTGTAGCTGCCTTGACCCAATCTGGTTTCAGCACAAATTTGAACAAATTGGCCCAATTCAGTTCAGGATTCAGACCAATTGGTTGCATGGTCCTACCAACAAAGGAAGAAAATTCAATATAAAATGGCCTGTTACTTGACTGTGGACCCATGATGGGGGCAGGTGTTTTTACACGTATGGTGATGTTTTGCTGGGTGCCATCGATTGCCACACCCCCTACTTCCATTCTTGTTCCTTGTCAGCCCCAAGGAAAGGCAGCAGCCTGCCTTTTCCCACTAAATGTTTCTCAAGGCACATTCATCTAAAATAACAAAAAAAGTTATTTTGCACTGAACTGCCCTTGCACAAAGCATTTGTATTAGAAATAAATATAAAAAGGGGAGGAAAGAGAGCACAGCCTTTATTGCAAGTGAGATCAGATCCTTGCCTGGTTTGGCGTAGCACACATTTAAAAACAAAAACAAATGACAGATCTTTTGTGCAAATCTGTATCAAAAACCTTGTATTTCAAAAATAAATTTAGGAATGTAAAGCTTTGCCTGCACATAGGTAAACAAATACCCACATGCCTACCCAAAATGGCCCTCCAGTTTCCTGCTCTGAGCAGCACACAAATAGTTTTAAAATTGTTTTTTTTTTACTGCTCCTTTGTGCAAACCTGGTATATCAAAAAACTTGTATTTTTTAAAATGTTTTTAAAGCTGCACATTCACAGGTGAATGCAGCATGTTCACCATATATGCTCACAATGGACCTCAATGGACCTCACAATGGACCTTTTGAAAATGTACAGTGGGAAAAATATTAATTGAGGAGAGGAGACAACAACCCTCAGCAAAAAAAGGATTCCATCAAGAATAGCCCGCTAGTACACACAGGATGAAGGCGTGTAAACACATAAATAAATACAGCAATTCACAAACACATTACCTAACCTGGACACAGCCTAGGCTCCATTCTCATGCTATCTGGGTCCACCACTGGTCTTCCAGACACTATCCCTTATCTCCCAGGCTCCACCCAGTGCATCCTCTGGAAACCTAGTGCATTTTTGCTGTCTTTCAATGCATGTTTTATATATATAGGGGAGATCCGAATCAATGTGAATGAACACATAGACAGGGCAATGTATTGTTGCATGACAGCCAAATCTCCAAGCAGTGTGAGATTCCAGGGGTTCCAAGCGCTTACCCAGGGTTCAGCTTCCTTGGAATGTGGGACAGCAGAGACTGTGGTGTCTTTAGGATATATGGTTTATTTACACATATATACAACCTGAGAATAAGATGGAGGAGCTCACAGCATTAACACCCCAGAAGGTCTTGTTTCTCCCATGGTCAGAGCCTTGGATTCCAGCAGAAATCAAGCATGGCTCTGCTTCCCAGCTTCTCCTGCAGCCTGCTGTTTGCTCAGCTCACACACAACTGCACTGGCTATTGTCCTTCTAAGTTCCAGCCAGGTGAGGATGGGGAAAGACCCTCCCATTTGCCCTGAGGGCACCATCACTTATTTTGCTATACTAAGGGTGGTCCTTAGGTGGCAACTATGGACAGTCTCTCACAAAGAAACTTGCCTGATTAGTTCAACAATGGAATCCTCTATTAGATTTTAACCCTTGCTGGATCTAGGACCCCGGAAACTAGAAGGGGCTCAGGTATCATACAGACTAACCCTGCAAACTCATAACAGTATATATATATATTTATTTCAGGAAGCCACAGGAAAGGAGATTTTAAGAACTCTGCAACCAACCATAGAGCTTGAGAAAAACAAAACAGAGAAAGGTAGAAATTAATGTTTTCATGGGTGCATGTGCAATCAAAGCATGTTTGTAGCGGGAGCAGAGTGGAGTCAGAGTTGAGTGCATGCCGCACATAAACGTGAGGATCACCTGATAACCCATCCATCAGGGGAGGAAAAGGATGCTCCTGCCCTCAATTTTGGCAATAGGAGAGACAAAACAGAACAAAATTATTTGCGTGCTGTCAGAGGCTGGAGATTTGTTTATTTTTATGATAATTTCTCAGTGCTAGTGCTGTCTGTCAGTTTCCCCGTTTGCTTCTTCCCTTACCTGGCACCGCCTGACACTGCAATTGTTTTCTGAAGGGAACATAAGACTTGCTTCATATTTTATTTCCTTTTCTGATGTTTGTATTTGCTTCAAAGTCTCTTTGTTACCCTGCTTGGTGACAAAAACTCATGTCTGGAAATCAGGGTAAATCTGTTGCCTTTCAAACCCAGCTAACCTGCCTAGGAGGAAAAGATGGCAAGCAGAAATCTCCTGCATTATTTACTTCCCGCATCCTCTGTGTGGAGCATTCCCTGCCTCCTTCTACGCCTCTGAGCCCAGCTTTGCTAACCTCTCTGGCTTTTCCACAACAAACCCTCACTCTGTGCAGAACAAGGTGGCATAATGCTTAGCCATCCCCAGACTTCCTTTCTCAAGGCATCCACTGGAAAATGGGTGTGTTAAATGCCAGAATATCAGATATCAGTCAATTTTCCTGCGGAAGCTAAAGTTTCAACAACAAACTCCTGACAGGCAGCTTAGGAGTAACTAGTCATTTATGTAATTATAGATTCCTACCCCACCTTACCCTCAAAGGAGAACCAGGGCAACAAAACAATAAAACAGTGCAATTAAAAATAAACGTTAAGAGCATCTAAAACATTTTTTAAAACAGCTAATAACCACAGCTAATACTTTCCCTGAGGGAGGCAGAGGCACCTTATCTGAGAGCGCATCCCATAAAGAGGGAGGCACAAACCGGACAGCACTCAGTGAAAGCCACACCAACAGCCAACTGCAGGGCTTGATATAGGGCTTGATACAGGACTTGAGGAGGAACTCTGCTAGGTCCCAAGCTATGTGGGGTTTTGTACGCTAATACTAATGCTTTTAATTTGGCCCAGGCACTCACTGGCAGTCAATGCAGTGCTTTCAAAACTGGTGGCACATGGGCTGCCCCACTTACATACCCAGCAAGCACATTCTGTGGGATAACCTGTCTAAGAACGTCCAGTGAAGCTGACTGGTGAGAAATGCAGTATAGACAAAAGAAAGTACTAATTCACACAGATTTCATTTTATTTGGGATAACAAGCCTCACATAACCAGCATGCTTAATTCTAATTGATGCATGCAAGGGTTAATACCACAGAGTAAGCTGTTCTGCCAGGCTTAGCGAGGTCACTCTCCCGCAGTTTGGGAGAAAGTAGGGAATCAGGGCTATGTTCTCTCTCAGTCTACCTGAGAAGCTCAGCACGTAAAGATGTTTGAGCTGCTTGCTCCAGCTTAGACTGCATGGCTCTCACAAGCCACTTTTGAGTTCCTAATTTAGGAACTTTCACTACTTTGTAACTCAGCAAACTTTTACTGCCTTTGCAACTTTTTCTGAATGCTGTATGGAAAGGCACTTGAATCTGACCTTTGGAGAATGTGTAAGTAAACCATTTTAAACTTACCAAAAGTATGGTATTTTTCTATGCTAGTGGAAGAGGGAAAGTTTGGAACTTACCGGTATTTTAAAGGGCATATTTTAAAGGTCTAACAGCCTATATTTCCACGCTTTCCTTTCCTATTTTGTGATTTTAAATCCCTGCTGAGGTTCTCCCACCAAAGAGTACTTGCCCAAACTTGGATCTTGTTATCCAGGGAATTCTCCTTTCTACAAAAAACACATTCTGCACTAACTGGAGCCTCCAAGCGACCTTCCAGGGCAGCTCCATGCGCACGGACTACTGAAGCCAAGCTATCCCAGCCCAGTAATAGCTCTAACTGGTGAACCAGCCTAAACTGGGTGTAAGAACTTCTAGCCAGAGATTCCACTTGGGACCCCACTGACAAGCAGGATTCCCAGAATATGACCCTCAGTGGGAGTGCAACCCCCTCCCAGAACAGGTCTCCCACTTGCAGATGGATCACAGTTTAATTTCTACAGGTATTACAGAACAATCTGCCTTCTCCAGGCCATAGCATCAAGCGCACCTGAGGTCTAGACTACTTTTGACCATTCTGGAATCTTTTAAGAATTGTTGGTGATGAAAGATAAAGAATCAGATTTATCTCCTTCTGCTCAATGCAACATACCATATAGAATGGGGGGCAGTTTGTACACAGAAACAAAACATAAAGCTCTAAGCTTAACTCAGAGTTTATGTTCTGGTTTCAAATGCCTAGGTCTCATCCAGACTTCCTTTTGTGTCATGTCATGTTCAGTATACCTGAAGGAGCGTCTCTACCCCCATCTTTCTGCCCGGACACTGAGGTCCAATGCCGAGGGCCTTCTGGCGGTTCCCTCACTGTGAGAAGTGAGGTTACAGGGAACCAGACAGAGGGCCTTCTCGGTAGTGGCGCCCGCCCTGTTGAACGCCCTCCCATCCGATGTCAAAAAGATAAACAACTACCTGACATTCAGAGGACATCTGAAGGCAGCCCTGTTCAGGGAAGTTTTTAATGTGTGACATCTTGTGTATTTTTGGTCTTTGTTGGAAGCCTCCCAGAGTGGCTGGGGAAACCCAGCCAGATGGGCAGGGTACAAATAATAAATTATTATTATTATTTCTAGGTTCTAAAGCTCTGTGTCCAAGTCCTTTCCCCCCCACCCCCAGGTGCTTTCCCCACAAAACCTCTTTACCACTGAATAGGAGCAAACCAATCCATGGAAAACCTGAATTGCTGTTTGTTTCAATTCAGAGTTAAGGAACAGGTTTTCGCAGGGAAAGCAATGGGGAGGGGGGAAGGGGGGGAGGCACTTGGACACAGACCAGGAAAGCATGAACCTGTGCCTAGAAAGTGAGAGAGGAAAGGCAAGTCAGGATGAGCCTCTGATCTTTGCAGCATATAATAATGCCAAAGCACAGAGTCTTGGTTCCAGATGTTCACCATCTGCTACAGTGGTGTCCAGCTCTCATCTGAATCCATAGTTTGGAATCGTGATTCCATTTTAACCCCCCCCCCCGCCTGCCTTTCTCATGTGACTTTTGTTCTTGTTTCTCTTTTGCCACAAAATTATTACCGGTAAGTGCTCATTCTCCATGTCTCCTAACCCACATTCTCTTCTCGGTGTCATTTGGGATTGCCAGATCAGAACTCAAAAAAAGAGCAGCAAAACTGTAAACTATCATTGAAATGCCAGAGGCAGACCTTTTTCTCCCTATTCCTTGCTCAGTCCTTTTGTCTGCTTCTACCTGCTGTGTGGCGCACTCAGAGTCCTCTTGCTGCCATGGGCAGAAGAAACTGGGGGGGGGGGGGTGTTGGGGCTAAGAATTGTATTAAGAGTTATACCAGTTGGAGAGCCTTAAGATACTGGAGATGTCACTGTAATTTGTACGAAACAGGGAGGCATCTCGAAGAATGTCTTCTTTTCCTCTCATGCCTCACTATAAGCTAAAGAGATTGAGAAAACATAGGCTAGGGGAGTCGCTAGAAGAACCTGTAACAATAGCTGTTGCTTCTTTTGTTGGCTGCGTTAGGAAGCTGCCTGAAGCTTGGTTAAACGAGCTCCAGGGCTGCGCAGCTTTTTTTGCAGAAGGCAGAGCTCCTCCACTGGTCCCTGGAACTTTACAAATCCCTCTTGGGAGTGTTTGCTTAGCTCTGCATGAGCAGCAATTGGCATTCCGGACTTGAACTAAAAATAGACTTCTCCAAAACCACTCTCTGCGCATGTGCAATAGAAGACCATTAAAATGATAACAAACACAGATGTATAAGTGCAAATATTGAACCTGAAATGGTGCGTAGAAAGGTGTCAATTCAGTTAAAACAAACATGAAAATGTCATTGAGGTACAGATTATTTGCAGTTAAAATGGTATGTGTGAACATAGTTAAATTTGTTGGTGTACACCTGTATTTCAGAGCCCTGAAGAATGCTGATCCTCTGATGTGTCAAGGGCTGCCCCTCCAGTAAAACAAAAGGGGAAGCCCTTGTGGAATGAAGGGCTCAAGAGCACACAGAGAACTGGGATGCTCTCCAGAAATATCCAGAGAGGAGTCTCCGCATCCCTAGTAGTATTTCTCAACCTGCATATGTACTTCATTGCTGGCTGACTCTTGCGGCATCTTAAGCCATGATGAACCACTTTGTTGTAGCAATGTGTCATAAAGCCCTCTTTATCCCATGAAAGGGCAACCGGGTGCTCTAGCCCACAACACTTCATGCCACAACACTTTTTGCCTTGCAGCAACCAAGAGCAGCTTCCCCTCTGGAATTTACCTGTGCTGTGATCTCTCATGTCATTGTCAGGGGACGTGGTATATAAATGAAACAGGGTGCATATTATCTCAGGGTGAGCAGTATGTTGCAGGCTCCATCCCTTAGAAGTGCGTGTGTATATCAGCTAGGATTTCTCTCTCCGAACGAAGGTAGAATTTGGCCCTCATGGGATCTGTGCGCCCGGTTCACTCTGTTGGAATAGGAGTAGATGTGATTCACTCCATGTCTCACACAGTGCAGGGGTCTCAGAGAATCTTTCTTAGTGTGGGGTTGACAATGCCACTGATGATCTCAGTCTCTCAATTGACAGGATGGGGTTGCGTGCATGTGCCCCATCCCCATTTGGGTGTCGCCCTAGCCCTAAGCATGTGTAGGGCAACGTCATGTTCACTGTCCTCACTCATATCCTGGAGATGTGTGGACAACATTCTCCATTCAGGTAAGCAAGGAGGTTGGGGGGAGACGTCATGCATCAAAATAGGGCTGCTGCAAACAATATGGCCAAAAACGGGGGGGGGGTCATTTCATGTCAGCCTTATAGCTCTGGTGGTGCACCATGATTGGCTGCAGAGTCAGCGAGAATCCTATCCTCTATTGTGGTTGTGGAAGGCAGGGAGCAAGAAGCAATAATTGTGGCTGTCCATTGACTCCAATGGAAATGTTTACTTTATCTGTTCTCTAGGTGTAACACTATACTGTTCTTGGAGGCAGAACTGATCCCCGAGGGAGCACACGGTTCTGACTAATTTCCATTCTTCCATGCTATGTCACCAACTCTGCCCAGTTCCCTTCCCCCTGCAAAATAGCATTCCAGTCATGCAAACATACAGCTGCATCAGCATAATTTCCCCACCAGTGTAGCACTGTGTTCTTCTGTTGCAAAAGAGTCTAGGAGCAATCCTATACTGCCCAGTGCGCATGAGCCTAGGAAACAATCGTGCTATTCATGTCACTTTCAAATACTCTTACTAATTTTAGAGTTTGTGCTCTATGAAGCACAATGGAAGTGTGGCTATGTGTGAGAGAGAGTCAGAGAGAGAGAGAGAGAGAGAGAGAGAGAGAGAGAGAGAGAGAGAATGAATATCTCTGGGGGGCGGTCTGACCCTGTTGTTTGATCCCATTGTTTGGGGTGGCACCAATGATTCTTTTGGACATGTTGCCAGCTTTAAGTCTCTGCTACCTTGCTTCAGAACCGCTTCTTTTGAAATGTGGATTCCAGATCTCTGCTTTTCCACTGCAAGTGTCGTATATGGTATTTAATCACCACCCTCGTAGTTGTCAGGATCCAGAGTTCTAGCATCCAAATTCCCCTTCAGTAAGCCAAGCAGTTCCATGTTATGTCACATTCCTACATCATGGAGCCATAGCTATAAGCGGGGAGGAGGAGGAGGAGGAGGGTGCTGGTTCTCCCAAGCACAGCAGCTATAGGGGAATGGAAAAACTAGGCAGTCATTAATCTTGATTCCACAAGCAACTAACTCTTCCAAGTCCCTTCTCAGGCAACAAAAGACAACTGCGGAAGGGGAGTGGGCAGGTGGATGTGGGGGGGATGGCGGAGCCATTGTTCAGCCAAAGGCAGGCAGAGCTAGACTTGCTGCAGTGACATTCTGATGATGTCCATTTTATTCCTTTGCAGAGTTGTTGACAATGAAAGCAACCCATGTGTACGGCGAGATATCGCCCGCGAGCCGCGGCGCCAAGTCCTGCCGGAACTGGCCAAACAGGCAGCGCTGGAGTTCTCGCTCCTTTGTGAAAGGGAAGAGAATGGGCACCGTGCGCAGAGTGAATGCGTGCTGGGGGAAAGGCCCTTTGTGAGCCCAAATTGCAGGGGAGGTGGGGGCTGAAAGCGCGATAAGCTGTCGCAAGGCCTTGCTTTCGTGTCCTCTCCGTGTTTCTGAGCAAAGCTGGTTTTCCACAAAATGGAATGCAGTCAGTTCAGGACAGAAGCAAATTCAAGGAGGGGGGGTGTCTGAAATGGCTGACTGGCTCCAACTTGATGCCAAGGTCTGGGCTCAGTGATGCACCTTCACACCTCCCAGTGCTGGCCTTTACTGTGCCCCCCACCCCATCCACTACAACCAGATCTATTAGGAAACGAAATATTCTGTGTCTCTGTGTGTTTAAGAAGCAAACTGTTCTTTAAGGTTACTAGCAGAACATACAGTAGTAGCAAAGGGTAACGGCTGTCTCTCTGGGAGGCAGAGCAGTATTCAGGCAATGGTTATTGGAGTGAGAATCACGTGCTCCTGTTTTCACCTGTGAGCTGTTGGAGGGTATGCCATTTGCATAATTTAGTATTATGCATTCCCCGCCCCCGCCCCCCAAAAAACTCCAGTATTTCAAGAGGGGAACTGTAAGGTGTGAAAGAGAAATAGCTGTGTGGGGAAGCACGGGATAAGATCCTGCATTTTCCTGCAATAGCAGTTGTTTGTACATATCCCGTAGGTGACTCAGCAAGCTAACCGTTTTTTAAAAAATAAAAAAACAAAAAATGGCAAGTTCTGATCCTCTTGGTTAATTTCGCTTTTGCTTTTGTTTTCTGAATAAGTGATTAAAAGACATCTCAGGGCAGATATCATAGTTCCTCACCAGACCTTGCCCATCTCTTTGGGTCTACAGCTGTGACATACATGAGTGCATCTTTAAGATTGCCCCTTCTTGTCCCTCCTGAATTTTCTTTAAGTGCAGCAGCACACACAAGCTCACAAAGACACATAGCATGCGCATTCTCTCTTCCATCCCCTCCCCAACACACTTATGCAGGCTGATTGATTTATTTAAGGAATTTACCCGTATTTTTCGCTCTATAAGACGCACCAGACCATAAGACGCACCTAGTTTTTGGAGGAGGAAAACAAGAAAAAAAATATTCTGAATCTCAGAAGCCAGAACAGCAAGAGGGATCACTGCGCAGTGAAAGCAGCAATCCCTCTTGCTGTTCTGGCTTCTGGGATAGCTGCACAGCCTGCATTCGCTCCATAAGACGCACACACATTTCCCCTTACTTTTTGGGAGGGGAAAAGTGAGTCTTATAGAGCAAAAAATACGGTATATCCTGCTTTTCACTATGTCTCAAAGTGGTTTGCAGAAATAAATAACGTCTACAATAGACAACATTTAAAACATAGATGAAAAAATAATAGTCATAGAATCTCATCTAATGCAATGCAGGAATTTCATCCATGCCACAAGGCCACAACCTCTGCTTAAAAACCTCCAAGGAAAGAGTCCGCAGCCTCCCCAGGGACTCCATTCCACTGTCATACGGCTCTTGCCATCAAAGTTTCTTCCCGCTGTTTAGTCAGAATCTCCTGGGTTCAAGTCCTACCCTCTGGAGCAGGAGAAAACAAGCTTGTTCCATCTACCATATGACAGAGCTTGAAACATTTGAAGATGGCTCCCATAGCTCCTTTCAGTCTCTTCTTCTCAAGGCTAAACATACCCAGCTCCCTCAACCATTCCTCACAAGGCTTGGTTTCAAGACCCTTGATCATCTTGGTCGCCCTCTGCTGCACATGTTCTAGCTTAAATTGTGGCACCCAGAACTGGACAAGGGACTCCAGGTATGGTCTGACCAAGACTGAATAGAGAGGGGCTATGACAGAAGTGGGGACACGGGTGGCACTGTGGGTTAAACCACAGAGCCTAGGACTTGCTGATCAGAAGGTTGGCGGTTCGAATCCCCGTGATGGGGTGAGCTTCCATTGCTCGGGCCCTGCTCCTGCCAACCTAGCAGTTCGAAAGCACATCAAAGTGCAAGTAGATAAATAGGTACTGCTCTGGCAGGAAGGTAAACAGCATTTCCGTGCGCTGCTCTGGTTCACCAGAAGCAGCTTAGTCATGCTGGCCACATGACCCAGAAGCTGTACACCGGCTCCCTCAGCCAATAAAGTGAGATGAGCACCTTAACCCCAGAGTCGGCCACGACTGGACCTAATGGTCAGGGGTTCCTTTACCTTTATGACAGAAGTGAGGAAACTGCACTCTGCAAGTGATTGAGGGCCCTTTTCTCTATTCTTTCAGGGTTGAGCCCTAATTCCATTGTCTCCCAAGAGAGACAGACGCCAACCACCCCAGCCCTGCTACTGAAAACAGAGAACTGGGCTGAGCCCAATTAAGCCCTGGAACAATTTAAGGCCTGGGCACATATATTTTACTTTATGCAAATAAAGGCAGGTTGTAATTTGGCCATTGCATCGTGCTGGTGTCTCTCTAATGAGATAACAAGCTGCAAAGCCAGAATAAAAACCAGCAGCAAACCTCCTAGTGAAGCTGGTTGAAATCCAGCTGTCTGGGGCCAGGGAGGCAAGCTAGCAGCACCAGAATTTGGCTAGCAACACTACGCTTGGCCCTCTCAGCCAAAGGCACATTTACGTTCCTTGGTGTAAGCCTCTTTTAATCTCTGAATTTGTTTGCAAAGATTTATGCCCCGTTCCCAAGGGACCAAAACAACTGGAGGTAAAGCCTGGGCAAGACTCTACAACTGGCACTGGAGAACGGAGATTTGCCAATGCCCTCTTTCTGCCACCACTTTGCTGATGCAGAGCGGGACAGGAAGAGCAGGCGAAACAATCTCTCCCCCCACTTCACCGAGCCGTCCCTCCCCTGTGCAGGCCAAGGGGTTGAAGGCCCCATCACTAACAGCAGAAGAGAAACAGTGAGTGACAAGCCATCAGGCTGAATGACGGGCGCCAAGGGCCAGAAGGGAATCCACTTAGAATTGATTTTAATCAGATGGAAAAGGTAGGGCTGGCAGGAGCTGGTCAGCCCCTTCTGGCCCAGGCTCATTTGGGGAGATGTCAGGCTGCGAGGCCGAGGTGCTCTCTGACTGCTCCCTCCAGAAAAGCCTTAATGAGCCCCTTATCCCACTCTCCTGACGGTAATGAGCACGGATTAGCCATGCCTCTCTCCTCCCACCTCTCCATTCATGCCACACACACACACACACACACACACACGAGTTCCCTCTACTCAGTGCCAGCCAGTGGCGTAGCGTGGGGGGTGCAGGGGGGGCCGGCTGCACCAGGCGCAACATCTGGGGGGGCGCGCAACTAATCTAGTGGAAGAGACTCGAGTGCTAAAATCCACGGGTTAGGGGGCGCAAATTACTTGCCTTGCCCCGGGTGCTGACAACCCACGCTACGCCACTGGTGCCAGCACAGTCCTGCTTCTGGCCAGCGCTTTCAGCAGGATGACATGCCATCCTCCTCCCACTTGCGGCACTGCTTGGGGACCCCGCGTTCTTGCCATCCGAGCAGAGCACACGAAGGCGCCAGGTCCACTTTGCGGTAAATTTCACAATGCGTTGCCTTTTCCGCCTTCACTTTTCAGCAGTGCTTTGTCTGGGAGCAGTTTTGACGTTTTCCTTCTAGTACACAAATCTGGAAAGGCAAGATCAATAATTGTCTGGGGACAATCCTGCAAGCAGGACTCAACAGGAATCTAAAGGCTTGTCATATATCCACACGGAGCACATTGTGATAATCTAAAGGTGAGGTTGCCAATTGATGCGTCACAGTGGACACATTATCCATGTCCAGGAAAGGGTGCAGTTGACACACCAGCTGAAGCTGGTGATAGGCGCTCATTGCCAACAGAGATCCAAGAACACCCCTCCAGAAGGAGTGCAACCCCATCTAGAACTGGCAAATTCCCCAGTTCTCAGAACTGAGGACCACTCCCAGGACCTCTGTCTTAGCAGACTTCACCTTCTGTTGATCTTATTTTAATTTTTTTAATATATTTTCATATGCAGTTTTATGCACATTTTACTCTGATGCATGCATGTTTGTGCACGTTACTTGGCTGCACTGCAAAATTTGGGAGAAGTATGAATTTCGAGTTTCAGGTCATGTATTATAGAATCATAGAACTGTAGATTTGGGAGGGACCTGGGGGCCATCTAGTCCAGCCCCTTGCAATGCTGGAATCCTGTCCACAGCCATCCCTGTGTGGGCTCAAACCACCAAACTTCTGGTTAACAGCCAGACACACTGACCCATTGCATGACCTGAGCCTCGTTTCAAAAAGTGAAAAATGGGTAGGTTAATCTTTAAGTGCAAACTGAACCAAATTTCTATCCCATTCCTTCTTACAACATACCTTTTAAATACAATACTGTAATTGTAAAATAGACAGCAATGGAAAATAATAAACAGGAGAAAGCAGCTGTCTCCAACATCAACAGATCACATCAATCTGGGCCACTCATAACCCTCCTAGGAGCCATTAAAACCACTCCCATCCCAGGAAAACAGTCTTGGATACCATACAAGCTGCCACAAAGACACCATGTTTGACACCAGTTGCAAATAAAATGTTTTAAATGTGTTGTAAAGTGCAATATACAAATGTGACACTAGATGGTGACAGTGAGCTATGCTAAATTCAATGTATTTTTCAAAACGTTTTTTTTTTTATTAAAAAAAGCATTTTCTCCATGTTTTTTTAATATGTGTGTAGGTTCCACCTTAGATGCTACCACTTAAAAGGCTCTAGGGGGTTGGACCAGATGACCCCTGTGCCCCTTCCACCTCTACAACTCCACAAGTCTATTATTTATTCCCAGATATCCATCAATCTCATCTGAGAAGCAGGGAACATGGAGAGTTAAGCCTTAATTCCTAATAATTGGGCCGTTTTGAATGGCATAAGATCTTCTCAGGTCCTCTCATCCACATGCCTCTTTTGCTGTCGAAAACAGACCTTACCACTCTACTTGATACTGGAATGGGGCAGCCATGGCTCCCCAATAACATCTAGTTTGGATCTATGGTGCATCACTTGTCAGCCAAGCTCTGGGAGGAGTGGATATCAGCTCCTGACTAGAAAAGTTACAGAGCAATGAGCAAAAAGACGACTTATCACAGGGGTCACCAACCTGGTCTCTGTGGGCTCACATGCACCTGCAGAGTCCTTCTCTGGAGCCCACAGAGCCTTCTCCCCTTCACCCCGATTTTTGGCTTGAAAGAAGCATTCCCTTGTAGCCAACAGAACCGGCTGCAGTGTGTGCTTGGTTGTGGCAGTTCTTGGTGTGCAGTTGTGCCCGGGTGCCCACTTAGGTGGTGTGAGGAAATACACGGCGAGCTCTCTCCTTCAGAAAGTGCTGGCAGCCCTGTGTGGGCTTCCTTGTGTGAAACAGCAAGCTCCTGGCATGTACCTGACTGCTCACTGCACTGAGAGCTCATCTTTTTCTGCCAATCAATGTCAGCTGCCAATCCACAGCTGTCAGCATTGGAGATGACAGTGTATTAATGACCTGCTCTCAGGAACAGGCAGCCTCCACCATGTGAGGAGAGATAATGGTTTTGGCTCCCTTTGCCTCCCCAGTCTCCTGTCACTTACTCTTTGGAGCTCTGTCATATATATGGTATCCTCAGCCCTCCTTTCTTCCTGACAGAGTCTATCATTGCTCCCAAAGCCATGCACACTATTGCACGTGCACATGCATTTGCACACACACACACACACTCATAAAAGCATAGCATCCTGAATGGAGGAAACACTGATACTTGTTCAAAGGGCACCTTCGAGGAATGACACCAAATTCCAAGGCAAGACACACACCTGTTCTCTTTCTGCTGATTTATCAGGCCTGCAGCCACCACATACCTACAGAGGTTTGTGCTCTTATCTGAAGAGGCAATGCATTTCATGATCAATAAATTAAAGAACATTGCACCCAAATAATCAAAAATTAGATGCCAAGAAAATCTGAACTCTGCAATGCTCATAAACATTGGTATGTATTTGCTTATATGTATTATTTATGCTGCTTCTGCTAGCTACAGCGTAAGGTACAGAACTGTTCAGTACTTTCAAAGACCCAACCACGTTCTGATCACTGGCAATTTTGCTCAGCTCCACACATAGTTTTTCACTTTTTGATTGGTATTGTCCACGTCACTTTGCAACCATATTGGTCTCTGCAACCACGGCAGGCGCTAGAACTCTCCAGTGGTTTGACTTAACTCCTCCACTGTCTCCTGAGACAGACGGATGACAACAACGTGTCACTTTGTGCCCCTGTCAAGCCTATTGTTGTGACCATAAGAACTAGGAAAAAATATACTTAAAAACAAAAAAACAAATGGGGACTCTGCTTTGAGGGTCAGCAAGGAAGGGTTTGAATGCTTTAATGCACAAATAAAAAGCTGAGACAATCAGGATGCTGAATTCCATGGCCAATACAAAATTTCAGGGTTGCACAGTGAATATGCACATGCCAGTAAGACTGCCCCACTCCCAGGCCCCATGGTATTCCTTTCCCCACATCTGTAAGGCTAAGCCACAAAACTTGCTTCCCGACTCGATGGCAGCTCTCTTTGTCACTGCGCAGCCCACTCAGTTCTCTGAATTAACCCCCTGCTCCTCCTCTGATTCATTGCCTCCCCGTCATCCATGCCTCTTGCTGACAGCTGTCTCTTCTTGTCATTGCTCCAGAGCCACGTTGACAAGCAGAGGTTTAATTAGCAAGTGCTTGCATGCAGTGAATCCGTCCTGGGCCTTGGGCTGGGTATGTGGACTTTCCTTTTCCTTTCCTTGGCCTGGCAGTTTCCTCTGGGTAGGTATCGCTAAGGTGTCCCCACTGGCATCACAGGCAGGCAGAGAGGGAAGCAAGAAATAGAAGAGAACAAGCAGGGAGACTGTGCCTGATTTGCTAGAAACCCTAAGGGCAGAAGCTGCCCTCATTATCCAAGGACACCATTCCTCCACTTTTTCATCCGTCCCTTGTCTTCCATTACTTTCTCCTCTAACTATGTGAAATTAAAGATACAGTAACTTTTCTGGGATAACTCAGTAGCTCTGGAACAAAAGACAACAACATGCGAGCTGGACTCCTTTACGTCAGGCATGTCCAAAGTCCAATTCGGGGGCCTAATCCAGCCCACTGGTCAGTTTAATCCAGCCCCTGTGGCAGTATATTCCCCGGCTAAAATCCTAAAAAAGCCCTCAACAACTTCAATCCTCAAAAAACTTCAACAACTTCATTCCCAAAAAGCTCAACAACTTTGGTCGGCCCCCACAGTCCTTCACTTCATCAAATTTGGCCCTCTTTGGAAAAAGTTTGGACACCACTGCTTCACGTAGTTAAAGAGGAAGCAGGAGAAAGCTTTTCCTAGATCAAGATAGCTTAGCCACAGGTATCCACCACCTGACCCCTTCATAGTTGCACTACTGCAATGCACTTCACACAAGGCTACCCTTGAAGAAATAAGCAGCAGTCTCTCTAGGGTCTCAAGATGGGAGCTGCACTGGCTGCCTTTATGCTACCAGGCCTAGCGTCCAGGCCAGTGGCCCCATAAGTATATATGTGTAATATATACTTTCTACTGCAATGCACTCTATGTGGGGCTACCTTTGAAGGTGACCCAGAAACTACAACTAATCCAGAATGCGGCAGCTAGACTGGTGACTGGGAGAAGCTGCCGAGGCCACATAACACCAGTCTTGAAAGACCTACATCGGCTCCCAGTACGTTTCTGAGCACAATTCACAGTGTTGGTGCTGACCTTTAAAGCCCTAAACAGCCTCATCCCAGTATACCTGAAGGAGCGTCTCCACCCCCCTCGTTCTGCCCAGACACTGAGGTTCAGTGCCGAGGGCTTTCTGGAGGTTCCCTCGCTGCGAGAAGCCAAGTTACAGGGAACCAGGCAGACGGCCTTCTCGGTAGTGGCACCCGCCCTGTGGAATGTCCTCCCACCAGATGTCAAAGAGAAAAACAACTACCAGACTTTTAGAAGACATCTGAAGGCAGCCCTGTTTAGGGAAGCTTCTAATGTTTGACAGACTATTGTATTTTAATATTTTGTTGGAAGCCGCCCAGAGTGGCTGGGGAAACCCAGCCAGATGGGCAGGGTATAAATAATAAATTATTATTATTATTTTATTATTATTATTATTATTATTATTACATCACTCCATTGGGATAACTGCCCCTTTATCTGCAGTTCACAGCACTTTCACATCAGTTTGCAGTTTTTTGTTTTTAAAAGTCTGCACAAAAATTCCTATCTGCTTCCATATGCATTTTCCCCAATGTATGTGTTTTTCTACATGGCTTTGCCTAATATACACATTTTGCAATCCATTTCCCAGATATAACACCTTTTTGTTTATTTCGTTCAATAGTACGGGCATCTTGTGTGCCCTTTCCTGTAACATACCTTCTTCTATATGCTTTCTTGGGTTGGAGGAACATACAGCAAAACTCAAAGTAGTGTCGATTTCAAAGGAGAGCTGTGATTTCATATCATTTCAGCAAGTACACATCAGAAAAGTCCACACTAAAAGACTAACCAGATGGGGCGGCTCCCTTTGACAGGTGAACTCCCGCCGCAAACCATCTTGCCACAAAGCTCGCCCTGTTTTCCATGTCCACATGCCTGCTCCCAGCACACCTTTTGGCCTGCGCGGATCATTCGCCGCCTGCCTAAACAGTTTGAGCCTTGGGGATGTATTGTTTTTGAAATAATAATGCAAGGGTGGAATACCCAGCATGAATGATGGGGCTGTAATGGTGCCAATCAATAGGTGACACACTGAACAATGTCTCCACTCATATTAGTGCCAAATTAAGCTGTTTACTGAAACTTTTCTCACCCAAAGAGAAACCCAATCTATAAACAGGGTGGGAAAGATGGATGGCTAGCCAAGGGCCCTTTGTGAGTGATTTTTCTTGCTATGACAGATTTTTTTTTTTAATAGGAAGAATCTCTTCAAAGCTCTGTAAAGAAGGATGAGGGGAAATGGGGAGGCACTAAAGTCCCTGTGTTGCCGAATGAACCTTTGGAGAATCTTATGCTCTGTCAGAGCCAGGCGAGGGCCCTTGTGTAGGGACCTAGGATCCAGTTTTCTGAGCTGAAGCCTGGATGCATGGTGCGATGCAGTGGTGCAGCAGGCAGAGGTGCTGTGTGTGGCAGTCAGCTCAGTGGAATCCCACCTTCGTCGCCAGTGAAATATACTCAGAGTCGAGTGTGAATTTCATGCTCTTTATTCAGCTCATAGTAGCAATGAATGAAACTTTCCCCAAAACGTCTTGCTATATATACATTATTTAAACAATGGGCCCCGTGTGGTTGGCTAATTCCGGACTGCTGCTGTAGGCCAATCAGGTTGCGAATTCACCTCCTCCAGAAGTCTGATTGGCTGCTCCTGCAGACCAATCAGGTTGCTGATTCACTTCCACCTGGAGCTGGATTGGGTGGCTCCTGCAGACCAATCAGACTCCTGCATTCTGGATCCTATTGTTCTAGGATTCAGGTCTGTACGTAACACCACTGGAACTGGGTGCTTCAGCCTGGAGCACAGCAGGCAAAGGTACCACTGGGCTTGACTCGATATGCACAGAAGACATATCTGTGCCTAGGATTTGCGTCCGGCTTGGCCGGTCCAGAGGCTTCATATTTCCTGCCAGCTGCACGTCCACCTTCTCTTTGGTACCCAAAGAGCTCTCAGAGTCCTGTCATGCACCAGATTAGGTCCCTGACTTAGATCCTGAGGTTCCTGGCTCAAGACCCTGAGTCCCTTAGATTTGACTTTGCCATTCTTTGGAGGAATGGTTTGAGAAATGGTTAGCATTTGCTTCCTTTGAGAGAAGTCGAACAAGCTGGATGCTGAAGAGGTGGCATGCTGAACAATTTGATGCTTATACAAACGCTGCCCATCCCTGGATCTACAGTGGGTCAAGACCAGATTTATCCATGGTGTGACCGGAGTAATTGCACCAAGGGGCCCCAGAATCTGAGCTTTCGTTTTAAAAAAGAATGAAAGAAAGTTAAATCCCCTGCCCAACCTGACTGCAGATTTCCTGATTCTTCATATCACTCTGCAGAGGAGTTCCAGAAATGTGAAGGGCCCCATCCCTTCCACTCTGATGTGCTATGAAGCCATCCTCTCTCCTTCCCTTTGGGATGAACTGTGAGAATTTGTGCGGAAGGTGGTTGCTGGGCTACCTCTCTTTTTGTCAGCCTCATCATTTCCAAACTACTCATCTGGTATTCTAAAAAGGGTGGATGTTGAAAATGCAAATAAAAAAAATTCCTATACAGACATGAAAAGAATGGCCTGGCTTGGCATCAGTTGCTTGTGTTGGTGTTAGCCTACCTATAGGGGCGGCTCATGGGCACTGTGTGGGCACTGGCGGAGGAACGGGAGTGCGGATGGAGCGGACCGCCCCTGGCACCACTATTCCGGTAGGGTGCCATTACGGTGGGACCCCCGGACACACGCCACGCATCCCCCCCTCGCGCCAGGTGCCACGCCCCCACAGGCGGCGCGTCACATCCCTAGAACATGCACCATGCCCCTGCAGGCAGCGCACCACGCCCCCAGGATGCGTGACATGCCCCGGTAGTGGAGCATGCAGCTTCGCCACTGTGTGTGGGATAGTTTCTGTCTCACACTTTGCATGTCTGAAAGAGCTAAGCTGAGCAAGCAGCTTCAACAAATCTCTCTGGTTATGGCCCCATTCCTCTGGAAGGAATTCAGAAATATTTCTTTGCAGTTTTTGTTCTCTCCCAGGTGAACTTGGAATTGTGAAGGTTAAAACTGGAGTCCATTGCTGGCTTCCTAAAGCTCCAAGTAGTAAATCCCAGCTAGGAGATTCACACAGCCTGCTTTCTTTCATTAACATGAAAATTGCATGGTTTACTTTTCCTGAAATGAAACTAATTCTTTTTCTCTTGAAGACTGTTTTTGGAACCCCTTTTTCTTTTTATCTTTCTGCCAGCTGGATGCATGTTTGAAGTCTCATTTCTGATGTGTGTATAAAGTCATTTACTTCTTTATAAAACATAGTGCATGTGGTTTATTTTAATCTAAGGTTTTTTGTGTGTGTGAAGAACACGTGTGAAAAAGTGGTTTTCAGGCCTCTCTGCCCAGGTTTAAAATTGATTGGGGCAACCAACCATTGTGCAGCTCTGCAAAACTGGATAAAAGAAAGGGATCTGAGCTGGAGAAAAACTTTTTGGAGTTGTAGTGCTTGTTTCATACTGCTGTGAGCATTACAAACTCATTTGGATTAATCTTCCAAGCTGTGCTTGGATAATTTTTGGATCATCACATCCACATTTGACACATGCACATTGAAAGAAAACTTGCATTTTCCATATATATTGGAGAAGACCCCAAGGAGCCTGACAGCCTCCATCCCTTTTCACTGCAGATGTCTCACAGTTTTATGAATGGAAGGCAGCCCCACTAAGTTAGTCCAATAAATATGCTTAAGGCTGTAGCTTTAAAGTCCGGTGAGGAAGCTATTTGCATAAACCTCGAACCACTACCCTAGACTTGTGGGGATTGGAAGTGCAGTTTCCTTATCCAGGGGTCCATGCCTGCTCAGCTCACCAGCAGCCACTGCCTTTTGTGGTTCTAACATTCCCACAGGTGTTGCTTTCGTTCTGGTGATGCTGCCAGGAATCCCGGAGACAGGTGCTGTGCTCCTCTTGGAGGCTTTGTTCCATCCTTCTTTGTTCTTCCCAGAGTCTTAATCTAAGATTCACACATTCATGCAAATGTGCTAAGGTCAGTTAAGGCTAAGATTCCTTTCTCCTTACAAGTCGTAACAAGGCAGAAAATGTAGTTTTAATGTTCTCATTTACACTCATTCCTAGTTAAGCGAAACCAGGGTTTCTGTTTAGATGTGATTATTTCAAACATTTTCTATTGATTACTTAGTACATTCAGTATTTCAAATCATAGAATTGTGGAGTTGGAAGGTACCCCAAGCATCATCTAGTCCAAGGCCCAGGGGCCAGATCTGGCCAGATCGCCTTCTAAATCCGGCCCACGGATGGTCTGGGAATCAGCCTGTTTTTACATGAGCAGAATGTGTCCTTTTATTTAAAATGCATCTCTGGGTTATTTGTGGGGCCTGTCTGGTGTTTTTACATGAATAGAATATCTGCTTTTATTTAAAATGCATCTCTGGGTTATTTGTGGGGCCTGACTGGTGTTTTTACATGAATAGAATATGTGCTTTTATTTAAAATGCATCTCTGGGTAATTTGTGTGGCATAGGAATTCATTCATTACCCCCCCCCCCAAAAAAAATATAGTCTGGCTCCCCACAAGGTCCGAGGGACAGTGGACCGCCCCCCTGAAAAAGTTTGCTGACCCCTCATCCACTCCAACCTCATGCAATGCAGGAGTCTCAGCTAAAGCATCCAGGACAGATGGCCTTCCAATCTCTGCTTAAATCCCTCTAAGGACACCCCCCTCCCCACAGGGTTTCTACACTGCTGCAACTCCTCCCCCAATTCTATCCTGTTCTGTCCAAGCTGATTCTACATGCAATGGACCTACTAACACTGTTTAAGAGGGGGCCAACATCCAGGGACGTCTTGCCCATAGAGGCAAGTGGCGCGGGGTACCAGGGCCCCAAGTTCTGGAGGGTGCCAGGGAAGAGGTGGAGGCTGGATGAAGTGCCTCCCAGCATTAGCTCGCTGCCCTCGCCCGCCTCCACCATGCCATGCCAAAGCAGTGCCGCACCTGGAGACTCTGTCTGCTATGGCCACCGCGGCACCGGCGCCAGGGAAGAGGCGGAGGCTGGGTGTGGTGCCTCCTGGTATCAGCTTGCCGCCCTTGCCCACCTCACTGAAGCAGCACCACGCCCAGAGCCTCTGCCTCTTACCCGCCTAAGGAGCCACCCTCCAGCCGCTGCCTACCTCCTCCAGCCCCACAAAACTGCTGGCAGCACCATAAAAAGTTCAGCAACTCTAGGAAACCGGGGGGGTGTGTGCCGGAGGGATCTTTGCACTATGGCGCCGGATATACTTAAGACGGCTCTGCCAACATCTCAGCAGGCTGGCTATGACCCAGGCCTACCTGCAGATATAATTGGAAGACACAGAGTATTCCAAAATACACATGTTCCAAAAGGTAGCTTTGGTTATCCTATCAGTAGAGAATGGTTTAAAAGGATCAGCGCACTTCAGTTTTTAAAGGAGATGATTGAGGCAGAATTATATAGAGATATAACATGGTAAATTGTTGTGGGAGGAAAGCTATTAAGGAGCCGTCATTTACTTTTTCCCAACGTGTAAGAAACAGAGAACACCTGGATTAATTAACAGGCAGAAGATGTACAACAAACAAAAAGAAAATAAATTTCATGCTACCCTAGATTGGCCTATGAATATACCTTCCCGTGGTTAAAGCTGCAGTTTCTAAATAGTAAGCAATTGCTTATTTCATGGTGAAACCTGCATATTTCACAGCATACTCTGTTCAAAAGTAGAACAAAGAGAATGAAGTAAAATAGCCTTGAGTCATTGTAGGTTTACCTGGCGACCATGACAAGCGGAGTGGGGAGGGAAAGCTTTATTGTAAGAAAAGACAAAAAAAACCAAAACCTGAAGCGGTTTCTTTTTAAAAGAAAAAAAGGAATTTATCGCTTCACTCATTACTTACACTGCAATTTTTGCTTGAAAAGTAATTTATCTTGATTGTTTTCAAAACAACTGAATGCTCTAGTTCATCATTCCCAGTACATGGTTGGGGGGGGGGGGGAGGCATTTGACGAGACTGGGCCATCCAGCAAGACTCTGGCAAACTGGCTAGTTTCATTGTGGGGAGCCTAGGTCCAAGTCTTGCTAAGCCAAGGAAACTTACCTGATAGTCCTGGATAAGACCCTTGCACACCTGTTCCTATTTATTGGGGTGTATTTAATCACAGTTCTCTGCTTTAAGCACAGCATAGTCCATAGGCCATAGAGATGTTTTTATTTAAAAAGAGAGTGCTATCCTGAAACATACTAAAAAGCAACCCAATACTTCTTCCGTAGGGATAAGACAAACCTGTGCAGAAGGCAGGAGAGGGACTGTGTCGCCGGCCCCTTCTCCAGCATCCTGCATCCTTCTATACCTGAAGGAGCGTCTCCACCTCCATTGTTCTGCCCAGACGCTGAGGTCCAGCGCCGAGGGCCTTCTGGCGGTTCCCTCCCTGCGAGAAGCAAAGCTACAGACAGAGGGCCTTCTCAGTAGTGGCACCTGCCCTGTGGAACGCCCTCCCACCAGATGTCCAAGAGAAAAACAACTACCAGACTTTTAGAAGGCATCTGAAGGCAGCCCTGTTCAGGGAAGTTTTTAATGTGTGACATGTTAATGTATTTTTAATCTTTGTTGGAAGCCGCTCAGAGTGGCTGGGGAGACCCAGCCAGATGGGCGGTGTACA